>NC_140590.1:36681712-39081712 GCF_964204655.1 Triturus cristatus
AAAGAATGAGAGAAAGAGGAAGAGACAAAGAAAGAGTCTGAGAGAGAAAGGAGGAGATAGAGAGTGAGAGAGAGAGAGAAAGAATGTGATTGACAGAAAGGAAGAGATGGAGAGGGAGAGGGAGTATTGACACTGTGGAGAAAATCCTCACAGCTCACCTTTCTGCCACCGGTGTGTCTCCAACCACATGCCGGGATATAGGGCAGACCTCAAGCTTAGTAATCTGAAACATAGTATGGAATCAGTAATGGATAGGTACATACAACTGCGCACACCTAAATCGCTGTCCCTCCTTTGTGTATCCAGGCTGGTGTACCCCATCCACTTCCACTGCCCAGAGGTGTCTACCTGCTGCTGCGCACTCAGGCTGCTCCACCCCATCCACTCCCACTGCCCAGAGGTGTATGACAGCCGCTGTGCACCCAGGCTGCTGCACCCCATGCACTCCCACTGCCCGGAGGTTACTGCCTGCTGCTGCCCACCTAGGTTGCTGCACCTCATCCACTCCCACTGCCCGGAGGTGACTGCCAGCCACTGAGCAAACAAGCCTCTCTGCTCACCTTCTGCCCCGGCATGTGTCGAAGGAGGTCCACCACGTGCCTAAGCAACCTCCTCACCCATTGTGTACACGCGGCGAACCCGAGCTCACAATTCAGGTTGAGTGTTGAATGCAGGATGGCCACGCATCATCGCAGGTCTGCTAGACAAAAAGCAAGATAAGATTGTGCGTCATGCGTCCATCAAAGGAGAGAGAAAGAGAGATAGAGAGAGAGAGAAAGACAGAGTGAGAGGAAGACAGAGAGAAAAAGAAAGTGAGAGGAATACAGAGAGAAAGAGAGAAACAGTGAGAGTGAGACGAAGAGAGAGAGAAAAAGAAAGAAAGAGTGAGAGGAAGACAGAGAGAAAGAGTGAGAGAGACGAAGAGAGAGAGAAACAGTGAGAGAGAGGAAGAGAGAGAGAGAACGAGTGTGAGAAAGAGGAAGAGATAGAGAAAGAGAGAAAGAGTTTGAGAGGAAGAGAGAGAGAAAGAGTGTGAAGGAGAGAAAGGAAGAGATGAAGAGGGACAGTGTGTGCCCATACTGTGGGCATAACCCTCACAGCTCACCTGTACGCCACCGCTGTGTCTCCAACCATGTGCTGGGACCTAGTGGAGCCCTCAAGCTCCCACATACGACTGCGCACGCCTATATCACTGTCCAACCTCTGTGCACCCAGGCTGCGGCACCCCATCCACTCCCGTCGCCCACAGGTGTCTGCCCGCCCCTGCGTACCCAGGTCTCACTGCTTACCTTTTCACGGACAGGGCACCCTCCACTTCATGCAGCCTCGCTCCACAGGCCAACAGGTCTCACATTTGGTGCTGCATCTTGATTTTGCCATGGCAGAGGACATACCAGTGCACCCATCATCATCGCAGGTTGCACACCCGCTCAACACTTGCGGTGCCACTAACTCAGTGACCAGTGAGGCCACGCTGTTCGATGGCTCAGGCCTACACTGAAATGGAAATGGTGTTGAGCACGTGCGCCCAATCTTTTTTATTGGGAGGGTCACGTGTCCTGTGACGCCTGTGCTGGATGGGTGTGGTGTGGGTTTGTACTAGCCGTGAGGGAGTGGCTGTGGCATACAGACAACTAGGGTGTGGCCAGCAGATCACTGCAATGAAAATCTGGACCATGTAGCGTTGTTGTCCTTCCCTGTAAGTGTAAGTAGAGTGGGCTGGCCTGGCGTTTGTCAGTCCTGCGTGAGGCTGTGAAGAATGACTCTGGAGCTATGGGCGTGGCTCCATCGCGAGCTATATGAGGAATCAACTGATGCGGCACTGTTGCCATATTGGGCTAGATCACGCACAATTGGGCTACATTTTTTCCGGCTGTGCTGTAAAATTTTGCTTTGTGCTAGTTGCCAGATTAAAAATATATAAACAGCGCTCCAGCAAAGTAGTATGTCAAAGCGCTTTATTAGACACATATTTACTTGGCAGCCTGCTGCAACATCAATTCCAATGCATTCACCGCCTTCTTGACGATGACCCTGCCCCTCCATCCTTAACGTAGCAATATTGGGCTACTTTTTGGTTGGCTTTGGGTTAGAGAATGCTTAAAAAAATCTGGCAACACTGGCATGCGGGTGTTCTTGTTGTAGTGCTGCTGTCACCCGGGTCGCAAGAGTCAATGTGTCACTCTGTTAGCCAACTCCCACAACATGGCCAACATGGAAGGTACGGGGAATCACTGACCCTACATTCATCCATAGTTCAACACAAGAAACATGGTGGACATGACACATCTGTGTGGATGTGAATTTTTATTGCACATTCATTGGAGTATTGCAGCTGTAGCAATACAGGGCCATGCAAAGCCCAAATTTCAGTTTTTGGGGCATGCAGGGCAGCCAATTAGAGACTAGCTCGTTGTCAGAGTTAGGCTGCGCCAACATATGTACTTATTCAATCACTCTGCCAATCCCCACGCACTTATAAATTCACTATACACTCTCCTTGCAGTACTCTAATCATCCAGTCTCTACATACGCACTTGTACAATGACCGAGACAAAGTTACATAACCAAAGTTTTCTCCCAGTGTCAAAGGTAAGTTGGTTGCATACGCTGTCCAGAGCACAATGTAATGTGTTAGGGCCCAGGGGCAGCATGTTGCATACATAATGAACACACGGACACAGATAGATAGTGAAACTGGGTACGGGCACGTGCGCTTGACTCCTTTTTATTACCAGGGTCACATGTCCAGTGACGTCTGTGCTGGATGCGTGTGGGGTGAGTGTAAGCCAGCCCTCCCGGAATGGTTGGTGCTGGTAACAAGTACAGCAGTAATCATCGGATCATACATAGAGATTCAATCATAAAGTGTCCATGACTTGTGCTGCACTAAGTTAGGGGCACCAGATGTGAAATAATACACAAAAGATTCTATCGTAAAGGGTTCATGACTTGGGGTACACTGAGGTAGGGGCAGCAGATATGAAATCATACACAAAAGATTCTATCAAAAGGGTCCATGAGTTGTGGTGCACTGAGGTAGGGGCATCGGAGGCATTCCGCGTGTGCACAGCTAGCGATGATGCGTGGTCCGGGAGGGCTAGTAGCAATGTCTGTTGCCTACTGGACTGCGTCATCTGCAATCGCAACTCGATCTGAATTGTGAGCCCTGCAGTCCGCAATGTAGATGGAAGGCAGTAGTCAGCGCAGACATCAAGGAATGCTTTTTGTCACTTCCTCCTGACAAAATGTGAGGACACAGAGTACAATTCTGTCTGCAATTAATAAATCATGTCTCAATGTAAATTGTGAGCTCTGCTGACCGCAGTGTAGGTAACAAAAGATTAAATATGTATGGAATACATTGTCGAAATGTATAGGTTTCGGGGACGTTATAGTTAGTTGCCTACTGGACTCTGAAATTAATTAATCAAGACTGAATTTGAATTGTGAGCCCTGCTGACCACAGTGTAGGCCGGAGGCAGCAGTCAGCAAAGGCCCACAGCCACGTGACATTGACTTTAGCTGCACAGTTTGGGAGCATTTGGTTTTCTTAACCGATTATAGTCTCTTACGCAATTTGCATCGGTAGTAATCTTGAATTGTGAGCCCTGCTGACCGCAGTGTAGACCGGAGGCAGTGGTCAGGAAGGGCCCACAGCCATGTGACGTTGACTTGAGCTGTTTAGAGTTAGTGGTAGGTGTGGCACTCAGCGTGTGAGCAACCAGCGATGATGCGTGGTGTGGGCGGGCCGCACTGGGAGCAATGTCTCTTGCCTACTGGACTGCGTCATCTGCAATCGCGACTCCATCTGAATTGTGAGCCCTGCTGTCCGCAGTGTAGATCGAAGGCAGTAGTCAGCACAGACATCGAGGAATGCTTTTTGTGACTTCCTCTTGAGATAATCTAACAACATAGAGTACAGTTCACTCTGCAATAAATAAATCAAAACTGAATTCGATCTGTGAGCTCTGCTGTCCGCAGTGTAGACTGCCATTCAGTGTTCCTTTGGACTTGCAAGATGAATTTGGGCGTTGTACTAAAGCTATAATTGAAATCAAAAAAGTTCTTGAAGCAAGGATACTAAAAGGATATTGTGTAGGTTTCGAAGACGTTGTAGTTAGTTGCCTACTGGACTCTGTAATTAATGAATCAAGACTCAATTTTAATTGTGAGCCCTGCTGACCGCAGTGTAGGCCGGAAGCAGCGGTCAGCAAGGGCCCACAGCCACGTGGCATTGAGTTGAGCTGCACACCTAGTGGCACCTGAAGCAATCAGCATGTGCGGAGCCTGCGATGATGCATGGTCCGGGCGGGCCGCACTGGTAGCAATGTCTTTTGTCTAATAAATTCTGCCTTAATAAGGCTACGTGATGATGGCTTGTGGTGCAGTGAGTTAGTGGCACCTGAAGCACTCAGCGTGTGCGCACCCTGCGATGATGCGTGGTCCGGGTGGCCGCACTGGTAGCAATGTCTTTTGCCTACTGAATTCTGCCTTAATAAGGCAACATGGGAAGGGGAGGGGGGAGGGAGTGTTAAGGTTGTTGATCTAAAGATATGCAGGTCAGATATGTGCAAATCCTGTTATTGTAATGCTGTAAATGCATATACCACAAATGCCAATAAAATCTGTTTAAAAAAATAAATAAAAAATAAGGCAACATGGCGATAACTTGTGGTGCAGTGAGTTAATGGCACCTGAAGCACTCAGCGTGTGCGCACCCTGCGTTGATGCGTGGTCTGGACGGGCCGCACTAGTAGCAATGTCTTTTGTCTGATGAATTCTGCCTCAGTAAGGCCACGTGGCAGTGACTTGTGGTGCACTGAGTTAGTGGCACCTGAAGCACTCAGTGTGTGCGCACTCTGCGATGATGCGTTGTCCGGGCGGGCCGCACTGGTAGCAATGTCTTGTGTCTAATGATTTCTGCCTTAATAAGGTCACGTGGCGTTGACTTGAAGTGCACTGAGTTAGTGGTACCTCTGCCGCTCAGCGTGTATGCAGCGTGCGATGATGCGTGGTCCATACAGACCACACTGGGAGCAATGTGTCTTGCCTACTGGACTGTGTCATCTGCAATCGCGACTCCATCTGAATTATGAGCCCTGCTGTCCGCAGGGTAGATCGAAGGCAGTAGAGTGCAAAGACGTAACTCTGCGGTGCTGTGCCACTGTGTTCGCAGGGGGCCTGTGTCGAGGAGGCCCGCAGTCATGGCAGCAGCCACGTGGCAGGGTGAGGGCTGCCGCTCTGGCCGACGCATTGGCCTTCACCCGGGTGAACCACGCCCAAAGCCCCGGCCTATTTATTCACACTTCTATGCTGGAGTGGTGTACGTTGGACCAGCCCACTGCACTTCCGCTTACAGGGGACGACGACGACACAGGTACATGACCAAGATCTTCCCCACTGCCTGAGGTAACATGGTTACATCCACTGTCCACAACACTACAAGCACCAGCAGTATATGTACACATGGAGAGGTTTGTGCTCTGCATCGTGAGGTCTGTCCAGCACATCACCGCTACACTTGGTATTGTGTGCATTATTATTGGTGGGTGACTTGCGTCCTTCACACATTTTTGGTTGCTACATATCCCAACATTCAGCCATGCCGTTTTTGGAAAGTCCGTTGTCCTGTTGTGCACTACCTCCGTGGTAATGGGGGTTGGTGCGGGGGGAGGTCCTGAGGGTGATGGCAGTGGGTTTTGTGGCCTTCCTGGGGGTCCCGAGGTGCATGATCAGTAGCTCTATGACATGTGTTGGTCTTCAGATGTGATTCTGGGCTGGGCTCCTTTTCACACTGTAGGTAGTCGTCCTACTTTACACTAGTAAAAGGCAGATGTTACATTCCTACTGCTAACGCAGCTTATTGCCTGTTTTTGGATCGCACCCCAGATTTGGCTGCTCGTTGAAAATATCATGAAGTGGTATTTTTGTGTTATTTTTGCAAAGGAACGCCTACTGTGCATATTATTAGCGTTAGTTGTTGCTCTCATTTGTAACGATTTTTTTGCAGAAGCTATTGCTGGAAAACTGGCGATATCGGGTGCTTTCACCAGGTTGAGAATGGAATGATAATTTAAAATCACTGAAAAAACCATAGGTTTAATGAACATTATAATTAGAAATTAGCATTTAAAAAACCTTTGAAATTCACTAAAACAAACATAGGTTTCAGGGACCTTATAGTTACAAATTATCATTTTAAAAGCCTTTGAAATTCACTGAAAAAACCATAGGTTTCAGGGACGTTATAGTTTCAAATTAGTATTTAATAAACCTTTGAAATTCACTGAAAAAAACATAGATTTCAGGGACGGCATAGTTAGTTGCACATTTCCCTCGTACAAAACCATAGAAATTCGGCTGTTATAGTTAGTTGAGCTAACTATAACTCACGCCCCCGCAATGCACTGCTGATGATGTCACATATTACATCTTCATGAGATGGTCAGTAACATAACTGATGACTTCACTGATGACATCTCAAATGACATCACTGATGACATCACTGATTACATCACCCACATGAATATCTGATGCAACTCCTCATACCTTAATAAAACCTTTGATACACCCACTCTAAAATACAGACTACCATTTTCGAAACAATAGAGACACCAATACCAGTTACTACGTACGCGTATATATATCATGTGATCAAGGCCTCGTTGGAGGCTGAAACGCGTAAAGGCGGAGGTGCGGGGGGTTTCCAAATAAACCAACTTTGCACTGATCCTGGGTCTGCCTTTTCGTCCTTCTGATTATTTGGTATATATATATATATAACCTACTGCCGGTCACCAGTAGGTAGTTATAGTTAGGACCTATTATCCATAGGAAATCTGCAACATTCTATTTGGAATAACTTTGGCGCCGGTTGACGAATCTTCGCAAAATTTTCAAAACGCGTGGCCCGCTCCGGTCCGCTCCTATCCTGAAAGTCTCGGGGTGATTTGTCAAGCGGGGGCCGAGAAAAAAGGGGGGTCCCAAAACATGTTTTCTCCATGCAATTTTCCGTAGGGACCTTTAGTCGCAGCTACAGCGTGAACTGCTGAACGGAATTACACCAAATTTGGCAAAAAGGTAGATCTTGGTTCAGAGTCATGCCTTTTGCTTAAATGGTGTAAATCCGTTCAGTAGTTCCTGAGAAAATTAAAAGTAAAATCATGGATATATCTGGGCGGAGCCTAACCACACATCTCATCGTGAGATCTGATTGGCTGTCAGCACTTCATCCAAGAAGTGTTGGCAGTCATCTTGGGACTAATATACATGATAGCACCTCATTAAAAAGAATTGCAGTTAATAAAAGATGTTAAGACTTTAGTTACATTATAAATCATTTGTTGATGGTACCATACTCTTTTTAGGAATTGTGGTGTGTTCTAAGGTGATTTTACCATGTGAAAAAGCCTTCTGCTGGGATATCATGAATCATGTTTGAGAGAAAACTATTTTCTCATGCTTTTCCCACAGAGGTTTGGAAGGTGATCTATAAGCTAAACTGAGAGCATATTTTCAGTAAATTCACATTATCTTTCTCAGTCATGTGAGAATGAAGTCTGACATTCTCAGTAAAACATGTACATCCAACAAGGGCAGAGACTGTCAGTTGATTCCTTTGTGTTCTACTGCAGCTTCCCAGAGTGTTCTAAAGAACAACTAAAGCGCTAGCAGTCCTACTTATGACAAACGTATGGCACACCTGAAGCCATCTTGATTGGAATAAAGTGGTAACTCTTAAAACATTTAATTTAAAAAGGAACAAAATGAGGGGGTTCATTTTGCCATAGAAATTATGATTAGTGCTGCAGAAAGAAAAATTAGGGCACATTTTGAGTGACTTTTCAAATCTTCTTCTATTTCATTTAAACATTCTGACATGCAGACTGAAACATGCACTTTGAATACCAGCAGCAGACTTCCCTGGTGAGAAGTAGCTATGCTACAGTGATCTAATGAGCAACTAGAGTGCTAACATTCTGAATTTATGGCAAATGTGTGACACATCTGAATGCCTTCTTGATGGAATCAAAGTAAAAAACTTAAAGTATTCCTACTGAGGAGAGTGTAGTAAATGAGGAAATTAGGAAACTTCATGACAAATAAGTCTCCCAAGATGGCCACCAGAGACAAAAGAGCCCAAATGTAGCACAAATATCACCCAGATGTAGTCCAAGTATAGCCCAATGACAGAATGTCCCAGAGTGTTCTAAATAACAACTAGAGCGCTAACAGTCTTACTGATTACAAAAGTATGGCACACCTGAAGCCATTGTGATTGGAATAAAGTGGTAACACTTAAAACATTTAATTTGCAAAGGAACAAAATGAGGGGGTTCATTTTGCCATAGAAATTATGATTAGTGCTGTAGAAAGAAACATTAGGGCACATTTTGACTTCTCAAATCCTCTTCTATTTCATTAAAATATTATGATATGCAGACTGAAACATGCACTTCGAATACCAGCAGCAGACTTCACTGGTGAGCAGTAGCTTTGCTACAGTGATCCTATGAGCAACTAGAGTGCTAACATTCAGAATTAATGACAAATGTGTGACACATCTGAATGCCTTCTTGATGGAACCAAAGTAACCAGCATTGAAAATGCAATAGGTCTTGCCCTCGTTTAAGTTAAAGCAATTCTGTTTGTAATTAGGTGGCTTTTTAGCTTTGCTTTTATTAGTGTTTTTCAAATTTTCGTCTACATAACATGCAAATGTATGCATATATGTATATGTATATGTATGCATGCATTTATATTTGTATTTATATATATATGCAGATTATATAAATGTTTATATATGTATGTATGTATATATACACATACATATATATAACTGCATATGCATATAGAGAGCTAGAGGTGTAGAGGTAGAGGTGTAGAGGTAGAGGTGTAGAGGTAGAGAGGTAGAGGTAGAGAGGTAGAGATAGAGAGGTAGAGAGGGAGAGAGCAGTAGAGAGAGAGGTAGAGTGAGGAAGAGAGGTAGAGAGTAGAGAGTGAGTAATAGAGTAGAGAGTGAGTAGTAGAGAGTAGTAGAGCGTAGTAGAGAGTAGCAAAGAGTGAGTAGTAGAGAGTGGTACAGAGTAGTACAGAGTGAATAGTAGAGAGTAGTAGAGAGTGAGTAGTAGAGAGTGAGTAGTAGAGAGTGAGTAGCAGAGAGAGAGTAGCAGAGAGTAGTAGAGAGTGAGTAGTAGAGTGAGTAATAGATCGTAGTAGAGAGAGTAATAGAGAGTAGTAGAGAGTGAGTAGTAGAGAGTGAGTAGTAGAGTGAGAAGTAGAGGGAGTTGTAGAGAGTGAGTAGTAGAAAGTAGTAGAGAGTAGTAGTAGAGAGAGTAGAAGAGAGTGCGTAGTAGAGAGTAGTAGAGAGTGAGTAGAGAGTGAGAAGAAGAGAGTGAGTAGTAGAGAGAGAGAGTAGCAGAGAGTGAGTAGTAGAGAGTAGCATAGAGAGTAGTAGAGAGTGAGCAGTAGAGAGAGTAGTAGAGAGTGAGAAGTAGAGAGAGTAGTAGAGAGTAGTAGAGTAGTAGAGAGTGAGTAATAGAGTGAGTAGTAGAGAATAGTTGAGAGTGAGTAGTAGAGAGTGAGAAGTGAAGAGAGCAGTAGAGAGTAGTAGAGAGCGAGTAGTAGAGAGTGAGTAATAGAGAGTAGTAGAGAGAGAGTAATAGAGAGTAGTAGAGAGTGAGTAGTAGAGAGTGAGTAGTAGAGTGAGAAGTAGAGGGAGTAGTAGAGCGTGAGTAGTAGAGAGTAGTAGAGAGTAGTAGTAGAGAGAGTAGTAGAGAGTGAGTAGTAGAGAGTAGTAGAGAGTGAGTAGAGAGTGAGATGTAGAGAGTGAATAGCAGGGAGTTAGTAGTAGAGAGAGAGTAGTAGGGTAGTAGAGAGTGAGTAGTAGAGAGTAGTAGAGAGTGAGTAGCAGAGTGAGTTGTAGAGAGCAGTAGAGAGTGAGTAGTAGAGTGAGTAGTAGAGGGCGAGTAGTAGAGAGCAAGTGGAAGAGAGTGTGTAGAAGACCGTGAGTAGTAGAGAGTAGTAGAGAGTGAGCAGTAGAGAGTGAGTAGTGGAGAGTGAGTAGTAGAGTAGTAGAGAGCAAGTAGTAGAGAGTGAGTAGTAGAGAGTGAGTAGTAGGGAGTGAATAGTAGAGAGTGAGTAGTAGAGAGTGAGTAGTAGAGAGAGAGTAGTAGAGAGTGAGTGGAAGGAAGAAGTAGAGAGTAGTAGAGGGAGTAGTAGAGAGTAGCAGAGAGTGAGTAGTAGAGAGAGTTGTAGAGAGTAGTGGAGTAGTAGAGAGTGAGTAGTAGAGAGTGAGTACTAGAGAGTAGTAGAGAGCGAGTAGTAGAGAGTGAGTAGTGGAGAGTGAGTAGTAGAGTAGTAGAGAGCAAGTAGTAGAGAGTGAGTAGTAGAGAGTGAGTAGTAGGGAGTGAATAGTAGAGAGTGAGTAGTAGAGAGTGAGTAGTAGAGAGAGAGTAGTAGAGAGCGAGTAGGCTGAGTAGTAGAGAGTAGTAGAGAGTGAGTAGCAGAGAGTGAGTAATAGAGAGAGGGTGAGTAGTAGAGAGTGAATAGTAGAGAGTAGTAGAGAGTACGTAGTAGAGACTGAGTAGTAGAGAGTAGTTTAGTAGTAGAGAGTGAGTAGTAGAGAGTGAGTAGTAGAGAGTGAGTAGTAGAGTAGTAGTGAGTAGTCAATCAGTGTCAGTCAGTCAGTGTCAGTCAGTCAGTGTCAGTCATAGTCAGTCAGTCAGTGTCAGTCAATCAGTGTCAGTCAGTGTCAGTGTCAGTCAGTGTCAGTCAGTGTCAATCTGTCAGTGTCAGTCAGTCAGTGTCAGCTAGAGCAGCTCTGCTGACCTGGTTCTCTGGCTCTAAAGCAGATCTGCTGACCTGGTTCTCTCCCTCTAAAGCAGCTATGCTGACCTTGTTTCTCTGGCTCTACAGCAGGTCTGCTGACCTAGTTCTCTGGCTCTAGAGCAGCTCCGCTAACCTAGCTCTTAGGCTACAGAGCAGCTCTGATGATCTGGTTCTCTGGCTCTACAACAGCTATTCTGACCTGGTTCTCTGACTCTTAAGCAGCTCTGCTGACCCGGTTCTATGGCTCTAAAGCAGTTCTGCTGACATCGTTCTCTGGCTCTAGAGCAGCTCTGCTGACCTGGTTCTCTCCCTCTAGAGCAGCTCTGCTGACCTGGTTCTCTCCCTCTAAAGCAGCTCTACTGACCTGGTTTCTCTGGCTCTAGAGCAGCTCTGCTGACCTGGTTCTTAGGCTCTAGAGCAGCTCTGCTGACCTGGTTCCCTGGCTCAAAAGCAGCTCTGCTGACTTGGTTCTATGGCTCTAAAGCAGCTCTGCTGACTTGGTTCTCTGGCTCTAGAGCAGCTCTGCTGACCTGGTTCTCTGGCTCTAAATCAGCTCTGCTGGCCGGGTTCTCTGGCTCTAAAGCAGCTCTGCTGATCTGGTTCTCTCCCTCTAAAGCAGCTCTGCTGACCTGGTTTCTCTGGCTCTACAGCAGCTCTGCTGATCTGGTTCTCTGACTCTAGAGCAGCTCTGCTGACCTAGTTCTTAGGCTCTAGAGCAGCTCTGCTGACCTGGTCTCTGGCTCTACAACAGCTCTCCTAACCTGGTTCTCTGACTCTAAAGCAGCTCTGCTGACCTGGTTCTATGGCTCAAAAGCATTTCTGCTGACCTGGTTCTCTGGCTCTAGAGCAGCTCTGATGACCTGGTCCCTTGGCTCTAAAGCAGCTCTGCTGACCTGGTTCTCTCACTCTAAAGCAGCTCTACTAACCTGGTTTCTCTGGCTCTACAGCAGCTCTGCTGACCTGGTTCTCTGGCTCTAGAGCAGCTCTGCTGACCTGGTTCAATGGCTCTGAAGCAGCTCTGCTGACCTGACTCTCTGGCTCTAGAGCAGCTCTGCTGACCTGGTTCTCTGGCTCTAAAGCAGCTCTGCTGACCTGGTTCTCTCCCTCTAAATCAGCTCTGCTGACCTGGTTCTGCCTCTAGAGAAGCTCTGCTGACCTTGTTCTCTGGCTCTAAAGCAGCTCTGCTGACCTGGTTCTCTGGCTCTAGAGCAGCTAGAGAGCGAGTAGAGTGAGTAGTAGAGAGTAGTAGAGAGTAAGTAGTAGAGACAGAGTAGTAGAGTAGTAGAGAGTGAGTAGTAGAGAGTAGTAGAGTAGTAGTGAGTAGTCAATCAGTGTCAGTCAGTGTCAGTCAGTCAGTCAGTCAGTGTCAGTCATAGTCAGTCAGTCAGTGTCAGTCAATCAGTGTCAGTCAGTGTCAGTCAGTGTCAGTGTCAGTCAGTGTCAATCTGTCAGTGTCAGTCAGTCAGTGTCAGCTAGAGCAGCTCTGCTGACCTGGTTCTCTGGCTCTAGATCAGCTCTGCTGACTTGGTTCTCTGGCTCTAAAGCAGCTCTGCTGACCTGGTTCTCTGGCTCTAAAGCAGCTCTGCTGGCATGGTTCTCTGTCTCTAGAGCAGCTCTGATGACCTGGTTCTATGGCGCTAAAGCAGCTCTGCTGGCCTGGTTCTCTGGCTCTAGCGCAACTCTGCTGACCTGGCTCTCTGACTCTTAAGCAGCTCTGCTGACCCGGTTCTATGGCTCTAAAGCAGTTCTGCTGACATCGTTCTCTGGCTCTAGAGCAGCTCTGCTGACCTGGTTCTCTCCCTCTAGAGCAGCTCTGCTGACCTGGTTCTCTCCCTCTAAAGCAGCTCTACTGACCTGGTTTCTCTGGCTCTAGAGCAGCTCTGCTGACCTGGTTCTTAGGCTCTAGAGCAGCTCTGCTGACCTGGTTCCCTGGCTCAAAAGCAGCTCTGCTGACTTGGTTCTATGGCTCTAAAGCAGCTCTGCTGACTTGGTTCTCTGGCTCTAGAGCAGCTCTGCTGACCTGGTTCTCTGGCTCTAAAGCAGCTCTGCAGGCCTGGTTCTCTGGCTCTAAATCAGCTCTGCTGGCCGGGTTCTCTGGCTCTAAAGCAGCTCTGCTGATCTGGTTCTCTCCCTCTAAAGCAGCTCTGCTGACCTGGTTTCTCTGGCTCTACAGCAGCTCTGCTGATCTGGTTCTCTGACTCTAGAGCAGCTCTGCTGACCTAGTTCTTAGGCTCTAGAGCAGCTCTGCTGACCTGGTCTCTGACTCTACAACAGCTCTCCTAACCTGGTTCTCTGACTCTAAAGCAGCTCTGCTGACCTGGTTCTATGGCTCAAAAGCATTTCTGCTGACCTGGTTCTCTGGCTCTAGAGCAGCTCTGCTGACCTGGTCCCTTGGCTCTAAACCAGCTCTGCTGACCTGGTTCTCTCACTCTAAAGCAGCTCTACTGACCTGGTTTCTCTGGCTCTACAGCAGCTCTGCTGACCTGGTTCTCTGGCTCTAGAGCAGCTCTGCTGACCTGGTTCAATGGCTCTGAAGCAGCTCTGCTGACCTGACTCTCTGGCTCTAGAGCAGCTCTGCTGACCTGGTTCTCTGGCTCTAAAGCAGCTCTGCTGACCTGGTTCTCTCCCTCTAAATCAGCTCTGCTGACCTGGTTCTCTGCCTCTAGAGAAACTCTGCTGACCTTGTTCTCTGGCTCTAAAGCAGCTCTGCTGACATGGTTCTCTGGCTCTAGAGCAGCTAGAGAGTGAGTAGAGTGAGTAGTAGAGAGTAGTAGAGAGTGAGTAGCAAAGAGTGAGTAATAGAGAGAGAGTAGTAGAGAGTGAGTAGTAGAGAGTGAATAGTAGAGAGTAGTAGAGATTAAGTAGTAGAGACAGAGTAGTAGAGAGTGAGTAGTAGAGAGTAGTAGAGTAGTAGTGAGTAGTCAATCAGTGTCAGTCAGTGTCAGTCAGTCAGTCAGTCAGTGTCAGTCATAGTCAGTCAGTCAGTGTCAGTCAATCAGTGTCAGTCAGTGTCAGTCAGTGTCAGTGTCAGTCAGTGTCAATCTGTCAGTGTCAGTCAGTCAGTGTCAGCTAGAGCAGCTCTGCTGACCTGGTTCTCTGGCTCTAGATCAGCTCTGCTGACTTGGTTCTCTGGCTCTAAAGCAGCTCTGCTGATCTGGTTCTCTGGCTCTAAAGCAGCTCTGCTGGCATGGTTCTCTGTCTCTAGAGCAGCTCTGATGACCTGGTTCTATGGCGCTAAAGCAGCTCTGCTGGCCTGGTTCTCTGGCTCTAGCGCAACTCTGCTGACCTGGCTCTCTGGCTCTAAAGCAGCTCTGCTGACCTGGATCTCTCCCTCTAAATCAGCTCTGCTGCCCTGGTTCTCTGCCTCTAGAGCAGCTCTGCTGACCTGGTTCTCTGGCTCTAAATCAGCTCTGCTGACCTGGTTCTGTGGCTCTAAAGCAGCTCTGCTGACGTGGTTCTCTGGTTCTAGAGCAGATCTGCTGACCTGGTTCGCTGCCTCTAGAGCAGCTCTGCTGACCTGGTTCTCTGGCTCTAAATCAGCTCTGCTGACCTGGTTCTATGGCTCTAAAGCAGCTCTGCTGACCTGGTTCTCTGGCTCTAGAGCAGCTCTGCTGACCTGGTTCTCTGGCTCTAAAGCAGCTCTGCTGACATGGTTCTCTCCCTCTAAATCAGCTCTGTTGACCTGGTTCTCTGCCTCTAGAGCAGCTCTGCTGACCTGGTTCTATGGTTCTAAAGCAGCTCTGCTGACCTGGTTCTCTGGCTCTAAAGCAGTTCTGCTGGCCTGGTTCTCTCGCTCTAAAGCAGGTCTGCTGAGCTGGTTTCTCTGGCTCTAAAGCAGGTCTGCTGAGCTGGTTTCTCTGGCTCTACAGCAGCTCTGCTGACCTGGTTCTCGGCCTCTAGAGCAGCCCTGCTGACCTGGGTTTCTGTCTCTAGAGCAGCTCTGCTGACCTGGGTCTCTGGTTCCAGAGCAGCTCTGCTGACCTAGGTCTTAGGCTACATAGCAGCTCTGCTGATCTGGTTCTCTGGCTCTACAAAATCTCTTCTGACCTGGTTCTCTGGCTCAAAAGCAGCTCTGCTGACCCAGTTCTATGGCTCTAAAGTGGTTCTGCTGACATAGTTCTCTGGCTCTAGAGCAGCTCTGCTGACCTGGTTCTTAGGCTCTAGAGCAGCTCTGCTGACCTGGTTCTCTGTCTCAAAATCACCTCTGCTGACCTGGATCTATGGCTCTAAAGCATTTCTGCTGACCTAGTTCTCTGGCTCTAAAGCAGCTCTGCTGACCTGGTTCTCTCACTCTAAAGCAGCTCTACTGACCTGGTTTCTCTGGCTCTACAGCAGCTCTGCTGACCTGGTTCTCTGGATCTAGAGCAGCTCTGCTGACCTGGTTCAATGGCTCTAAAGCAGCTCTGCTGACCTGACTCTCTGGCTCTAGAGCAGCTCTGCTGACCTGGTTCTCTGGCTCTAAAGCAGCTCTGCTGACCTGGTTCTCTCCCTCTAAACCAGCTCTGCTGACCTGGTTCTCTGGCTCTAGAGCAGCTAGAGAGCGAGTAGAGTGAGTAGTAGAGAGTAGTAGAGAGTGAGTAGCAAAGAGTGAGTAATAGAGAGAGAGCAGTAGAGAGTAGTAGAGAGTGAGTAGTAGAGAGTGAATAGTAGAGAGTAGTAGAGAGTAAGTAGTAGAGACAGAGTAGTAGAGTAGTAGAGAGTGAGTAGTAGAGAGTAGAAGAGTAGTAGTGAGTAGTCAATCAGTGTCAGTCAGTGTCAGTCAGTCAGTCAGTCAGTGTCAGTCAGTCAGTGTCAGTCATTGTCAGTCAGTCAGTGTCAGTCAATCAGTGTCAGTCAGTGTCAGTCAGTGTCAGTGTCAGTCAGTGTCAATATGTCAGTGTCAGTCAGTCAGTGTCAGCTAGAGCAGATCTGCTGACTTGGTTCTCTGGCTCTAGATCAGCTCTGCTGACTTGGTTCTCTGGCTCTAAAGCAGCTCTGCTGACCTGGTTCTCTGGCTCTAAAGCAGCTCTGCTGGCATGGTTCTCTGTCTCTAGAGCAGCTCTGATGACCTGGTTCTATGGCTCTAAAGCAGCTCTGCTGGCCTGGTTCTCTGGCTCTAGCGCAACTCTGCTGACCTGGCTCTCTGGCTCCAAAGCAGCTCTGCTGACCTGGTTCTCTCCCTCTAGAGCAGCTCTGCTGACCTGGTTCTGTGGCTCTAAAGCAGCTCTGCTGACGTGGTTCTCTGGCTCTAGAGCAGATCTGCTGACCTGGTTCGCTGCTTCTAGAGCAGCTCTGTTGACCTGGTTCTCTGGCTCTAAATCAGCTCTGCTGACCTGGGTTTATGGCTCTAAAGCAGCTCTGCTGACCTGGGTCTCTGGCTCTAGAGCAGCTCTGCTGACCTGGTTCTCTGGCTCTAAAGCAGCTCTGCTGACTTGGTTCTCTCCCTCTAAATCAGCTCTGTTGACCTGGTTCTCTGCCTCTAGAGCAGCTCTGCTGACCTGGTTCTATGGTTCTAAAGCAGCTCTGCTGACCTGGTTCTCTCACTCTAAAGCAGGTCTGCTGAG
Source organism: Triturus cristatus (assembly GCF_964204655.1). NCBI lineage: Eukaryota > Metazoa > Chordata > Amphibia > Caudata > Salamandridae > Triturus > Triturus cristatus. The sequence goes on from NC_140590.1 coordinate 36,698,089, forward strand.
CTGGTTTCTCTGGCTCTAAAGCAGGTCTGCTGAGCTGGTTTCTCTGGCTCTACGGCAGCTCTGCTGACCTGGTTCTCGGCCTCTAGAGCAGCCCTGCTGACCTGGGTTTCTGGCTCTAGAGCAGCTCTGCTGACCTGGGTCTCTGGTTCCAGAGCAGCTCTGCTGACCTAGGTCTTAGGCTACATAGCAGCTCTGCTGATCTGGTTCTCTGGCTCTACAACAGCTCTTCTGACCTGGTTCTCTGGCTCTAAAGCAGCTCTGCTGACCCAGTTCTATGGCTCTAAAGCGGTTCTGCTGACATAGTTCTCTGGCTCTAGAGCAGCTCTGCTGACCTGGTTCTTAGGCTCTAGAGCAGCTCTGCTGACCTGGCTCTCTGTCTCAAAATCACCTCTGCTGACCTGGATCTATGGCTCTAAAGCAGCTCTGCTGACTTGGTTCTCTGGCTCTAGATCAGATCTGCTGACTTGGTTCTCTGGCTCTGAAGCAACTCTGCTGACCTGGTTCTATGGCTCTAAAGTGGTTCTGCTGACATAGTTCTCTGGCTCTAGAGCAGCTCTGCTGATCTGGTTCTTAGGCTCTAGAGCAGCTCTGCTGACCTGGGTCTCTGGTTCCAGAGCAGCTCTGCTGACCTAGGTCTTAGGCTACATAGCAGCTCTGCTGATCTGGTTCTCTGGCTCTACAACAGCTCTTCTGACCTGGTTCTCTGGCTCTAAAGCAGCTCTGCTGACCCAGTTCTATGGCTCTAAAGGGTTCTGCTGACATAGTTCTCTGGCTCTAGAGCAGCTCTGCTGACCTGGTTCTTAGGCTCTAGAGCAGCTCTGCTGACCTGGCTCTCTGTCTCAAAATCACCTCTGCTGACCTGGATCTATGGCTCTAAAGCAGCTCTGCTGACTTGGTTCTCTGGCTCTAGATCAGATCTGCTGACTTGGTTCTCTGGCTCTGAAGCAACTCTGCTGACCTGGTTCTATGGCTCTAAAGTGGTTCTGCTGACATAGTTCTCTGGCTCTAGAGCAGCTCTGCTGACCTGGTTAAAAGGCTCTAGAGCAGCTCTGCTGACCTGGGTCTCTGGTTCCAGAGCAGCTCTGCTGACCTAGGTCTTAGGCTACATAGCAGCTCTGCTGATCTGGTTGTCTGGCTCTACAACAGCTCTTCTGACCTGGTTCTCTGGCTCTAAAGCAGCTCTGCTGACCCAGTTCTATGGCTCTAAAGCGGTTCTGCTGACATAGTTCTCTGGCTCTAGAGCAGCTCTGCTGACCTGGTTCTTAGGCTCTAGAGCAGCTCTGCTGACCTGGCTCTCTGTCTCAAAATCACCTCTGCTGACCTGGATCTATGGCTCTAAAGCAGCTCTGCTGACTTGGTTCTCTGGCTCTAGATCAGATCTGCTGACTTTGTTCTCTGGCTCTGAAGCAACTCTGCTGACCTGGTTCTATGGCTCTAAAGTGGTTCTGCTGACATAGTTCTCTGGCTCTAAAGCAGCTCTGCTGACCTGTTCTCTCCATCTAAAGCAGCTCTACTGACCTGGTTCTCTGGTTCTAGAGCAGCTCTGCTGACCTGGTTCTCTCGCTCTAAAGCAGTTCTGCTGACCTGGTTCTCTGCCTCTAGAGCAGCTCTGCTGACTTGGTCTATGGCTCTAAAGCAGCTCTGCTGACCTGGTTCTCTGGCTCTGGAGCAGCTCTGCTGACCTGGTTCTCTGGCTCTAGAGCAGCTCTGCTGACCTGGTTCTCTGGCTCTAAAGCAGCTCTGCTGGCATGGTTCTCTGTCTCTAGAGCAGCTCTGATGACCTGGTTCTATGGCGCTAAAGCAGCTCTGCTGGCATGGTTCTCTGGCTCTAGCGCAACTCTGCTGACCTGGCTCTCTGACTCTTAAGCAGCTCTGCTGACCCGGTTCTATGGCTCTAAAGCAGTTCTGCTGACATCGTTCTCTGGCTCTAGAGCAGCTCTGCTGACCTGGTTCTCTCCCTCTATAGCAGCTCTGCTGACCTGGTTCTCTCACTCTAAAGCAGCTCTACTGACCTGGTTTCTCTGGCTCTAGAGCAGCTCTGCTGACCTGGTTCTTAGGCTCTAGAGCAGCTCTGCTGACCTGGTTCCCTGGCTCAAAAGCAGCTCTGCTGACTTGGTTCTATGGCTCTAAAGCAGCTCTGCTGACTTGGTTCTCTGGCTCTAGAGCAGCTCTGCTGACCTGGTTCTCTGGCTCTAAAGCAGCTCTGCAGGCCTGGTTCTCTGGCTCTAAATCAGCTCTGCTGGCCGGGTTCTCTGGCTCTAAAGCAGCTCTGCTGATCTGGTTCTCTCCCTCTAAAGCAGCTCTGCTGACCTGGTTTCTCTGGCTCTACAGCAGCTCTGCTGATCTGGTTCTCTGACTCTAGAGCAGCTCTGCTGACCTAGTTCTTAGGCTCTAGAGCAGCTTTGCTGACCTGGTCTCTGGCTCTACAACAGCTCTCCTAACCTGGTTCTCCGGCTCTAAAGCAGCTCTGCTGACCTGGTTCTATGGCTCAAAAGCATTTCTGCTGACCTGGTTCTCTGGCTCTAGAGCAGCTCTGCTGACCTGGTCCCTTGGCTCTAAAGCAGCTCTGCTGACCTGGTTCTCTCACTCTAAAGCAGCTCTACTGACCTGGTTTCTCTGGCTCTACAGCAGCTCTGCTGACCTGGTTCTCTGTCTCTAGAGCAGCTCTGCTGACCTGGTTCAATGGCTCTGAAGCAGCTCTGCTGACCAGACTCTCTGGCTCTAGAGCAGCTCTGCTGACCTGGTTCTCTGGCTCTAAAGCAGCTCTGCTGACCTGGTTCTCTCCCTCTAAATCTGCTCTGCTGACCTGGTTCTCTGCCTCTAGAGAAGCTCTGCTGACCTTGTTCTCTGGCTCTAAAGCAGCTCTGCTGACCTGGTTCTCTGGCTCTAGAGCAGCTAGAGAGCGAGTAGAGTGAGTAGTAGAGAGTAGTAGAGAGTGAGTAGCAAAGAGTGAGTAATAGAGAGAGAGTAGTAGAGAGTGTGTAGTAGAGAGTGAATAGTAGAGGGTAGTAGAGAGTAAGTAGTAGAGACAGAGTAGTAGAGAGTGAGTAGTAGAGAGTAGTAGAGTAGTAGTGAGTAGTCAATCAGTGTCAGTCAGTGTCAGTCAGTCAGTCAGTCAGTGTCAGTCATAGTCAGTCAGTCAGTGTCAGTCAATCAGTGTCAGTCAGTGTCAGTCAGTGTCAGTGTCAGTCAGTGTCAATCTGTCAGTGTCAGTCAGTCAGTGTCAGCTAGAGCAGCTCTGCTGACCTGGTTCTCTGGCTCTAGATCAGCTCTGCTGACTTGGTTCTCTGGCTCTAAAGCAGCTCTGCTGACCTGGTTCTCTGGCTCTAAAGCATCTCTGCTGGCATGGTTCTCTGTCTCTAGAGCAGCTCTGATGACCTGGTTCTATGGCGCTAAAGCAGCTCTGCTGGCCTGGTTCTCTGGCTCTAGCGCAACTCTGCTGACCTGGCTCTCTGGCTCTAAAGCAGCTCTGCTGACCTGGATCTTTCCCTCTAAATCAGCTCTGCTGCCCAGGTTCTCTGCCTCTAGAGCAGCTCTGCTGACCTGGTTCTGTGGCTCTAAAGCAGCTCTGCTGACGTGGTTCTCTGGCTCTAGAGCAGCTCTGCTGACCTGGTTCGCTGCCTCTAGAGCAGCTCTGCTGACCTGGTTCTCTGGCTCTAAATCAGCTCTGCTGACCTGGTTCTATGGCTCTAAAGCAGCTCTGCTGACCTGGTTCTCTGGCTCTAGAGCAGCTCTGCTGATCTGGTTCTCTGGCTCTAAAGCAGCTCTGCTGACATGGTTCTCTCCCTCTAAATCAGCTCTGTTGACCTGGTTCTCTGCCTCTAGAGCAGCTCTGCTGACCTGGTTCTATGGTTCTAAAGCAGCTCTGCTGACCTGGTTCTCTGGCTCTAAAGCAGTTCTGCTGGCCTGGTTCTCTCGCTCTAAAGCAGGTCTGCTGAGCTGGTTTCTCTGGCTCTAAAGCAGGTCTGCTGAGCTGGTTTCTCTGGCTCTACAGAAGCTCTGCTGACCTGGTTCTCGGCCTCTAGAGCAGCCCTGCTGACCTGGGTTTCTGTCTCTAGAGCAGCTCTGCTGACCTGGGTCTCTGGTTCCAGAGCAGCTCTGCTGACCTAGGTCTTAGGCTACATAGCAGCTCTGCTGATCTGGTTCTCTGGCTCTACAACAGCTCTTCTGACCTGGTTCTCTGGCTCTAAAGCAGCTCTGCTGACCCAGTTCTATGGCTCTAAAGTGGTTCTGCTGACATAGTTCTCTGGCTCTAGAGCAGCTCTGCTGACCTGGTTCTTAGGCTCTAGAGCAGCTCTGCTGACCTGGTTCTCTGTCTCAAAATCACCTCTGCTGACCTGGATCTATGGTTCTAAAGCATTTCTGCGGACCTAGTTCTCTGGCTCTAGAGCAGCTCTGCTGACCTGGTCCCTTGGCTCTAAAGCATCTCTGCTGACCTGGTTCTCTCACTCTAAAGCAGCTCTACTGACCTGGTTTCTCTGGCTCTACAGCAGGCCTGCTGACCTGGTTCTCTGGATCTAGAGCAGCTCTGCTGACCTGGTTCAATGGCTCTAAAGCAGCTCTGCTGACCTGACTCTCTGGCTCTAGAGCAGCTCTGCTGACCTGGTTCTCTGGCTCTAAAGCAGCTCTGCTGACCTGGATCTCTCGCTCTAAATCAGCTCTGCTGACCTGGTTCTCTGGCTCTAGAGCAGCTAGAGAGCGAGTAGAGTGAGTAGTAGAGAGTAGTAGAGAGTGAGTAGCAAAGAGTGAGTAATAGAGAGAGAGCAGTAGAGAGTAGTAGAGAGTGAGTAGTAGAGAGTGAATAGTAGAGAGTAGTAGAGAGTAAGTAGTAGAGACAGAGTAGTAGAGAGTAGTAGAGTAGTAGTGAGTAGTCAATCAGTGTCAGTCAGTGTCAGTCAGTGTCAGTCAGTCAGTCAGTCAGTGTCAGTCAGTCAGTGTCAGTCATTGTCAGTCAGTCAGTGTCAGTCAATCAGTGTCAGTCTGTTCCAGTCAGTGTCAGTGTCAGTCAGTGTCAATATGTCAGTGTCAGTCAGTCAGTGTCAGCTAGAGCAGCTCTGCTGACCTGGTTCTCTGGCTCTAGATCAGCTCTGCTGACTTGGTTCTCTGGCTTTAAAGCAGCTCTGCTGACCTGGTTCTCTGTCTCTAAAGCAGCTCTGCTGGCATGGTTCTCTGTCTCTAGAGCAGCTCTGATGACCTGGTTCTATGGCTCTAAAGCAGCTCTGCTGGCCTGGTTCTCTGGCTCTAGCGCAACTCTGCTGACCTGGCTCTCTGGCTCTAAAGCAGCTCTGCTGACCTGGTTCTCTCCCTCTAGAGCAGCTCTGCTGACCTGGTTCTGTGGCTCTAAAGCAGCTCTGCTGACGTGGTTCTCTGGCTCTAGAGCAGATCTGCTGACCTGGTTCGCTGCCTCTAGAGCAGCTCTGGTGACCTGGTTCTCTGGCTCTAAATCAGCTCTGCTGACCTGGGTTTATGGCTCTAAAGCAGCTCTGCTGACCTGGGTCTCTGGCTCTAGAGCAGCTCTGCTGACCTGGTTCTCTGGCTCTAAAGCAGCTCTGCTGACTTGGTTCTCTCCCTCTAAATCAGCTCTGTTGACCTGGTTCTCTGCCTCTAGAGCAGCTCTGCTGACCTGGTTCTATGGTTCTAAATCAGCTCTGCTGACCTGGTTCTCTCACTCTAAAGCAGGTCTGCTGAGCTGGTTTCTCTGGCTCTAAAGCAGGTCTGCTGGGCTGGTTTCTCTGGCTCTACGGCAGCTCTGCTGACCTGGTTCTCGGCCTCTAGAGCAGCCCTGCTGACCTGGGTTTCTGGCTCTAGAGCAGCTCTGCTCACCTGGGTCTCTGGTTCCAGAGCAGCTCTGCTGACCTAGGTCTTAGGCTACATAGCAGCTCTGCTGATCTGGTTCTCTGGCTCTACAACAGCTCTTCTGACCTGGTTCTCTGGCTCTAAAGCAGCTCTGCTGACCCAGTTCTATGGCTCTAAAGCGGTTCTGCTGACATAGTTCTCTGGCTCTAGAGCAGCTCTGCTGACCTGGTTCTTAGGCTCTAGAGCAGCTCTGCTGACCTGGCTCTCTGTCTCAAAATCACCTCTGCTGACCTGGATCTATGGCTCTAAAGCAGCTCTGCTGACTTGGTTCTCTGGCTCTAGATCAGCTCTGCTGACTTGGTTCTCTGGCTCTGAAGCAACTCTGCTGACCTGGTTCTCTGGCTCTAAAGCAGCTCTGCTGGCTTGGTTCTCTGGCTCTAAAGCAGCTCTGCTGACCTGTTCTCTCCATCTAAAGCAGCTCTACTGACCTGGTTCTCTGGTTCTAGATCAGCTCTGCTGACCTGGTTCTCTCGCTCTAAAGCAGTTCTGCTGACCTGGTTCTCTGCCTCTAGAGCAGCTCCGCTGACTTGGTCTATGGCTCTAAAGCAGCTCTGCTGACCTGGTTCTCTGGCTCTGGAGCAGCTCTGCTGACCTGGTTCTCTGGCTCTAGAGCAGCTCTGCTGACCTGGTTCTCTGGCTCTAAAGCAGCTCTGCTGGCATGGTTCTCTGTCTCTAGAGCAGCTCTGATGACCTGGTTCTATGGCGCTAAAGCAGCTCTGCTGGCCTGGTTCTCTGGCTCTAGCGCAACTCTGCTGACCTGGCTCTCTGACTCTTAAGCAGCTCTGCTGACCCGGTTCTATGGCTCTAAAGCAGTTCTGCTGACATCGTTCTCTGGCTCTAGAGCAGTTCTGCTGACCTGGTTCTCTCCCTCTAGAGCAGCTCTGCTGACCTGGTTCTCTCCCTCTAAAGCAGCTCTACTGACCTGGTTTCTCTGGCTCTAGAGCAGCTCTGCTGACCTGGTTCTTAGGCTCTAGAGCAGCTCTGCTGACCTGGTTCCCTGGCTCAAAAGCAGCTCTGCTGACTTGGTTCTATGGCTCTAAAGCAGCTCTGCTGACTTGGTTCTCTGGCTCTAGAGCAGCTCTGCTGACCTGGTTCTCTGGCTCTAAATCAGCTCTGCTGGCCGGGTTCTCTGGCTCTAAAGCAGCTCTGCTGATCTGGTTCTCTCCCTCTAAAGCAGCTCTGCTGACCTGGTTTCTCTGGCTCTACAGCAGCTCTGCTGATCTGGTTCTCTGACTCTAGAGCAGCTCTGCTGACCTAGTTCTTAGGCTCTAGAGCAGCTCTGCTGACCTGGTCTCTGGCTCTACAACAGCTCTCCTAACCTGGTTCTCTGACTCTAAAGCAGCTCTGCTGACCTGGTTCTATGGCTCAAAAGCATTTCTGCTGACCTGGTTCTCTGGCTCTAGAGCAGCTCTGCTGACCTGGTCCCTTGGCTCTAAAGCAGCTCTGCTGACCTGGTTCTCTCACTCTAAAGCAGCTCTACTGACCTGGTTTCTCTGGCTCTACAGCAGCTCTGCTGACCTGGTTCTCTGGCTCTAGAGCAGCTCTGCTGACCTGGTTCAATGGCTCTGAAGCAGCTCTGCTGACCTGACTCTCTGGCTCTAGAGCAGCTCTGCTGACCTGGTTCTCTGGCTCTAAAGCAGCTCTGCTGACCTGGTTCTCTCCCTCTAAATCAGCTCTGCTGACCTGGTTCTCTGCCTCTAGAGAAGCTCTGCTGACCTTGTTCTCTGGCTCTAAAGCAGCTCTGCTGACCTGGTTCTCTGGCTCTAGAGCAGCTAGAGAGCGAGTAGAGTGAGTAGTAGAGAGTAGTAGAGAGTGAGTAGCAAAGAGTGAGTAATAGAGAGAGAGTAGTAGAGAGTGAGTAGTAGAGAGTGAATAGTAGAGAGTAGTAGAGAGTAAGTAGTAGAGACAGATGAGTAGAGAGTGAGTAGTAGAGAGTAGTACAGTAGTAGTGAGTAGTCAATCAGTGTCAGTCAGTGTCAGTCAGTCAGTCAGTCAGTGTCAGTCAATCAGTGTCAGTCAGTGTCAGTCAGTGTCAGTGTCAGTCAGTGTCAATCTGTCAGTGTCAGTCAGTCAGTGTCAGCTAGAGCAGCTCTGCTGACCTGGTTCTCTGGCTCTAGATCAGCTCTGCTGACTTGGTTCTCTGGCTCTAAAGCAGCTCTGCTGACTTGGTTCTCTGGCTCTAGATCAGCTCTGCTGACTTGGTTCTCTGGCTCTGAAGCAACTCTGCTGACCTGGTTCTCTGGCTCTAAAGCAGCTCTGCTGGCTTGGTTCTCTGGCTCTAAAGCAGCTCTGCTGACCTGTTCTCTCCATCTAAAGCAGCTCTACTGACCTGGTTCTCTGGTTCTAGATCAGCTCTGCTGACCTGGTTCTCTCGCTCTAAAGCAGTTCTGCTGACCTGGTTCTCTGCCTCTAGAGCAGCTCCGCTGACTTGGTCTATGGCTCTAAAGCAGCTCTGCTGACCTGGTTCTCTGGCTCTGGAGCAGCTCTGCTGACCTGGTTCTCTGGCTCTAGAGCAGCTCTGCTGACCTGGTTCTCTGGCTCTAAAGCAGCTCTGCTGGCATGGTTCTCTGTCTCTAGAGCAGCTCTGATGACCTGGTTCTATGGCGCTAAAGCAGCTCTGCTGGCCTGGTTCTCTGGCTCTAGCGCAACTCTGCTGACCTGGCTCTCTGACTCTTAAGCAGCTCTGCTGACCCGGTTCTATGGCTCTAAAGCAGTTCTGCTGACATCGTTCTCTGGCTCTAGAGCAGCTCTGCTGACCTGGTTCTCTCCCTCTAGAGCAGCTCTGCTGACCTGGTTCTCTCCCTCTAAAGCAGCTCTACTGACCTGGTTTCTCTGGCTCTAGAGCAGCTCTGCTGACCTGGTTCTTAGGCTCTAGAGCAGCTCTGCTGACCTGGTTCCCTGGCTCAAAAGCAGCTCTGCTGACTTGGTTCTATGGCTCTAAAGCAGCTCTGCTGACTTGGTTCTCTGGCTCTAGAGCAGCTCTGCTGACCTGGTTCTCTGGCTCTAAATCAGCTCTGCTGGCCGGGTTCTCTGGCTCTAAAGCAGCTCTGCTGATCTGGTTCTCTCCCTCTAAAGCAGCTCTGCTGACCTGGTTTCTCTGGCTCTACAGCAGCTCTGCTGATCTGGTTCTCTGACTCTAGAGCAGCTCTGCTGACCTAGTTCTTAGGCTCTAGAGCAGCTCTGCTGACCTGGTCTCTGGCTCTACAACAGCTCTCCTAACCTGGTTCTCTGACTCTAAAGCAGCTCTGCTGACCTGGTTCTATGGCTCAAAAGCATTTCTGCTGACCTGGTTCTCTGGCTCTAGAGCAGCTCTGCTGACCTGGTCCCTTGGCTCTAAAGCAGCTCTGCTGACCTGGTTCTCTCACTCTAAAGCAGCTCTACTGACCTGGTTTCTCTGGCTCTACAGCAGCTCTGCTGACCTGGTTCTCTGGCTCTAGAGCAGCTCTGCTGACCTGGTTCAATGGCTCTGAAGCAGCTCTGCTGACCTGACTCTCTGGCTCTAGAGCAGCTCTGCTGACCTGGTTCTCTGGCTCTAAAGCAGCTCTGCTGACCTGGTTCTCTCCCTCTAAATCAGCTCTGCTGACCTGGTTCTCTGCCTCTAGAGAAGCTCTGCTGACCTTGTTCTCTGGCTCTAAAGCAGCTCTGCTGACCTGGTTCTCTGGCTCTAGAGCAGCTAGAGAGCGAGTAGAGTGAGTAGTAGAGAGTAGTAGAGAGTGAGTAGCAAAGAGTGAGTAATAGAGAGAGAGTAGTAGAGAGTGAGTAGTAGAGAGTGAATAGTAGAGAGTAGTAGAGAGTAAGTAGTAGAGACAGATGAGTAGAGAGTGAGTAGTAGAGAGTAGTACAGTAGTAGTGAGTAGTCAATCAGTGTCAGTCAGTGTCAGTCAGTCAGTCAGTCAGTGTCAGTCAATCAGTGTCAGTCAGTGTCAGTCAGTGTCAGTGTCAGTCAGTGTCAATCTGTCAGTGTCAGTCAGTCAGTGTCAGCTAGAGCAGCTCTGCTGACCTGGTTCTCTGGCTCTAGATCAGCTCTGCTGACTTGGTTCTCTGGCTCTAAAGCAGCTCTGCTGACCTGGTTCTCTGGCTCTAAAGCAGCTCTGCTGGCATGGTTCTCTGTCTCTAGAGCAGCTCTGATGACCTGGTTCTATGGCGCTAAAGCAGCTCTGCTGGCCTGGTTCTCTGGCTCTAGCGCAACTCTGCTGACCTGGCTCTCTTGCTCTAAAGCAGCTCTGCTGACCTGGATCTCTCCCTCTAAATCAGCTCTGCTGCCCTGGTTCTCTGCCTCTAGAGCAGCTCTGCTGACCTGGTTCTGTGGCTCTAAAGCAGCTCTGCTGACGTGGTTCTCTGGCTCTAGAGCAGCTCTGCTGACCTGGTTCGCTGCCTCTAGAGCAGCTCTGCTGACCTGGTTCTCTGGCTCTAAATCAGCTCTGCTGACCTGGGTCTATGGCTCTAAAGCAGCTCTGCTGAACTGGTTCTCTGGCTCTAGAGCAGCTCTGCTGACCTGGTTCTCTGGCTCTAAAGCAGCTCTGCTGACATGGTTCTCTCCCTCTAAATCAGCTCTGTTGACCTGGTTCTCTGCCTCTAGAGCAGCTCTGCTGACCTGGTTCTATGGTTCTAAAGCAGCTCTGCTGACCTGGTTCTCTGGCTCTAAAGCAGTTCTGCTGGCCTGGTTCTCTCGCTCTAAAGCAGGTCTGTTGAGCTGGTTTCTCTGGCTCTAAAGCAGGTCTGCTGAGCTGGTTTCTCTGGCTCTACAGCAGCTCTGCTGACCTGGTTCTCGGCCTCTAGAGCAGCCCTGCTGACCTGGGTTTCTGTCTCTAGATCAGCTCTGCTGACCTGGGTCTCTGGTTCCAGAGCAGCTCTGCTGACCTAGGTCTTAGGCTACATAGCAGCTCTGCTGATCTGGTTCTCTGGCTCTACAACAGCTCTTCTGACCTGGTTCTCTGGCTCTAAAGCAGCTCTGCTGACCCAGTTCAATGGCTCTAAAGTGGTTCTGCTGACATAGTTCTCTGGCTCTAGAGCAGCTCTGCTGACCTGGTTCTTAGGCTCTAGAGTAGCTCTGCTGACCTGGTTCTCTGTCTAAAAATCACCTCTGCTGACCTGGATCTATGGCTCTAAAGCATTTCTGCTGACCTAGTTCTCTGGCTCTAGAGCAGCTCTGCTGACCTGGTCCCTTGGCTCTAAAGCAGCTCTGCTGACCTGGTTCTCTCACTCTAAAGCAGCTCTACTGACCTGGTTTCTCTGGCTCTACAGCAGCTCTGCTGACCTGGTTCTCTGGATCTAGAGCAGCTCTGCTGACCTGGTTCAATGGCTCTAAAGCAGCTCTGCTGACCTGACTCTCTGGCTCTAGAGCAGCTCTGCTGACCTGGTTCTCTGGCTCTAAAGCAGCTCTGCTGACCTGGTACTCTCCCTCTAAATCAGCTCTGCTGACCTGGTTCTCTGGCTCTAGAGCAGCTAGAGAGCGAGTAGAGTGAGTAGTAGAGAGTAGTAGAGAGTGAGTAGCAAAGAGTGAGTAATAGAGAGAGAGCAGTAGAGAGTAGTAGAGAGTGAGTAGTAGAGAGTGAATAGTAGAGAGTAGTAGAGAGTAAGTAGTAGAGACAGAGTAGTAGAGTAGTAGAGAGTGAGTAGTAGAGAGTAGTAGAGTAGTAGTGAGTAGTCAATCAGTGTCAGTCAGTGTCAGTCAGTCAGTCAGTCAGTGTCAGTCAATCAGTGTCAGTCAGTGTCAGTCAGTGTCAGTGTCAGTCAGTGTCAATATGTCAGTGTCAGTCAGTCAGTGTCAGCTAGAGCAGCTCTGCTGACCTGGTTCTCTGGCGCTAGATCAGCTCTGCTGACTTGGTTCTCTGGCTCTAAAGCAGCTCTGCTGACCTGGTTCTCTGGCTCTAAAGCAGCTCTGCTGGCATGGTTCTCTGTCTCTAGAGCAGCTCTGATGACCTGGTTCTATGGCTCTAAAGCAGCTCTGCTGGCCTGGTTCTCTGGCTCTAGCGCAACTCTGCTCACCTGGCTCTCTGGCTCTAAAGCAGCTCTGCTGACCTGGTTGCTCCCTCTAGAGCAGCTCTGCTGACCTGGTTCTGTGGCTCTAAAGCAGCTCTGCTGACGTGGTTCTCTGGCTCTAGAGCAGATCTGCTGACCTGGTTCGCTGCCTCTAGAGCAGCTCTGGTGACCTGGTTCTCTGGCTCTAAATCAGCTCTGCTGACCTGGGTTTATGGCTCTAAAGCAGCTCTGCTGACCTGGCTCTCTGGCCCTAGAGCAGCTCTGCTGACCTGGTTCTATGGTTCTAAAGCAGCTCTGCTGACTTGGTTCTCTCCCTCTAAATCAGCTCTGTTGACCTGGTTCTCTGCCTCTAGATCAGCTCTGCTGACTTGGTTCTCTGGCTCTAAAGCAGCTCTGCTGACCTGGTTCTCTGGCTCTAAAGCAGCTCTGCTGACATGGTTCTCTGTCTCTAGAGCAGCTCTGATGACCTGGTTCTATGGCTCTAAAGCAGCTCTGCTGGCCTGGTTCTCTGGCTCTAGCGCAACTCTGCTGCCCTGGTTCTCTGCCTCTAGAGCAGCTCTGCTGACCTGGTTCTGTGGCTCTAAAGCAGCTCTGCTGACGTGGTTCTCTGGCTCTAGAGCAGCTCTGCTGACCTGGTTCGCTGCCTCTAGAGCAGCTCTGCTGACCTGGTTCTCTGGCTCTAAATCAGCTCTGCTGACCTGGTTCTATGGCTCTAAAGCAGCTCTGCTGAACTGGTTCTCTGGCTCTAGAGCAGCTCTGCTGACCTGGTTCTCTGGCTCTAAAGCAGCTCTGCTGACATGGTTCTCTCCCTCTAAATCAGCTCTGTTGACCTGGTTCTCTGCCTCTAGAGCAGCTCTGCTGACCTGGTTCTATGGTTCTAAAGCAGCTCTGCTGACCTGGTTCTCTGGCTCTAAAGCAGTTCTGCTGGCCTGGTTCTCTCGCTCTAAAGCAGGTCTGTTGAGCTGGTTTCTCTGGCTCTAAAGCAGGTCTGCTGAGCTGGTTTCTCTGGCTCTACAGCAGCTCTGCTGACCTGGTTCTCGGCCTCTAGAGCAGCCCTGCTGACCTGGGTTTCTGTCTCTAGATCAGCTCTGCTGACCTGGGTCTCTGGTTCCAGAGCAGCTCTGCTGACCTAGGTCTTAGGCTACATAGCAGCTCTGCTGATCTGGTTCTCTGGCTCTACAACAGCTCTTCTGACCTGGTTCTCTGGCTCTAAAGCAGCTCTGCTGACCCAGTTCAATGGCTCTAAAGTGGTTCTGCTGACATAGTTCTCTGGCTCTAGAGCAGCTCTGCTGACCTGGTTCTTAGGCTCTAGAGCAGCTCTGCTGACCTGGTTCTCTGTCTCAAAATCACCTCTGCTGACCTGGATCTATGGCTCTAAAGCATTTCTGCTGACCTAGTTCTCTGGCTCTAGAGCAGCTCTGCTGACCTGGTCCCTTGGCTCTAAAGCAGCTCTGCTGACCTGGTTCTCTCACTCTAAAGCAGCTCTACTGACCTGGTTTCTCTGGCTCTACAGCAGCTCTGCTGACCTGGTTCTCTGGATCTAGAGCAGCTCTGCTGACCTGGTTCAATGGCTCTAAAGCAGCTCTGCTGACCTGACTCTCTGGCTCTAGAGCAGCTCTGCTGACCTGGTTCTCTGGCTCTAAAGCAGCTCTGCTGACCTGGTTCTCTCCCTCTAAATCAGCTCTGCTGACCTGGTTCTCTGGCTCTAGAGCAGCTAGAGAGCGAGTAGAGTGAGTAGTAGAGAGTAGTAGAGAGTGAGTAGCAAAGAGTGAGTAATAGAGAGAGAGCAGTAGAGAGTAGTAGAGAGTGAGTAGTAGAGAGTGAATAGTAGAGAGTAGTAGAGAGTAAGTAGTAGAGACAGAGTAGTAGAGTAGTAGAGAGTGAGTAGTAGAGAGTAGTAGAGTAGTAGTGAGTAGTCAATCAGTGTCAGTCAGTGTCAGTCAGTCAGTCAGTCAGTGTCAGTCAGTCAGTGTCAGTCATTGTCAGTCAGTCAGTGTCAGTCAATCAGTGTCAGTCAGTGTCAGTCAGTGTCAGTGTCAGTCAGTGTCAATATGTCAGTGTCAGTCAGTCAGTGTCAGCTAGAGCAGCTCTGCTGACCTGGTTCTCTGGCTCTAGATCAGCTCTGCTGACTTGGTTCTCTGGCTCTAAAGCAGCTCTGCTGACCTGGTTCTCTGGCTCTAAAGCAGCTCTGCTGGCATGGTTCTCTGTCTCTAGAGCAGCTCTGATGACCTGGTTCTATGGCTCTAAAGCAGCTCTGCTGGCCTGGTTCTCTGGCTCTAGCGCAACTCTGCTCACCTGGCTCTCTGGCTCTAAAGCAGCTCTGCTGACCTGGTTGTCTCCCTCTAGAGCAGCTCTGCTGACCTGGTTCTGTGGCTCTAAAGCAGCTCTGCTGACGTGGTTCTCTTGCTCTAGAGCAGATCTGCTGACCTGGTTCGCTGCCTCTAGAGCAGCTCTGGTGACCTGGTTCTCTGGCTCTAAATCAGCTCTGCTGACCTGGGTTTATGGCTCTAAAGCAGCTCTGCTGACCTGGCTCTCTGGCCCTAGAGCAGCTCTGCTGACCTGGTTCTATGGTTCTAAAGCAGCTCTGCTGACTTGGTTCTCTCCCTCTAAATCAGCTCTGTTGACCTGGTTCTCTGCCTCTAGAGCAGCTCTGCTGACCTGGTTCTATGGTTCTAAAGCAGCTCTGCTGACCTGGTTCTCTCACTCTAAAGCAGGTCTGCTGAGCTGGTTTCTCTGGCTCTAAAGCAGGTCTGCTGAGCTGGTTTCTCTGGCTCTACGGCAGCTCTGCTGACCTGGTTCTCGGCCTCTAGAGCAGCCCTGCTGACCTGGGTTTCTGGCTCTAGAGTAGCTCTGCTGACCTGGGTCTCTGGTTCCAGAGCAGCTCTGCTGACCTAGGTCTTAGGCTACATAGCAGCTCTGCTGATCTGGTTCTCTGGCTCTACAACAGTTCTTCTGACCTGGTTCTCTGGCTCTAAAGCAGCTCTGCTGACCCAGTTCTATGGCTCTAAAGCGGTTCTGCTGACATAGTTCTCTGGCTCTAGAGCAGCTCTGCTGACCTGGTTCTTAGGCTCTAGAGCAGCTCTGCTGACCTGGTTTCTCTGGCTCTACAGCAGCTCTGCTGACCGTGTTCTGAGGCTCTAGAGCAGCTCTGCTGACCTGGTTCTCTGGCACTTCAACAGCTCTGCTGACCTGGTTCTCTGTCTCTAAAGCAACTCCACTAACCCCGTTCTATGGCTCAAAAGCAGTTCTGCTGACCAGGTTCTCTGGCTCTAGAGCAGCTCTGCTGACCTGGTTCGCTGCCTCCAGAGCAGCTCTGCTGATCTGGTTCTCTGGCTCTAAATCAGCTCTGCTGACCTGGTTCTATGGCTCTAAAGCAGCTCTGCTGACCTGGTTCTCTGGCTCTAGAGCAGCTCTGCTGACCTGGTTCGCTGCCTCTAGAGCAGCTCTGCTGACCTTGTTCTCTGGCTCTAAATCAGCTCTGCTGACATGGTTCTCGGCCTCTAGAGCAGCCCTGCTGACCTGGGTTTCTGGCTCCAGAGCAGCTCTGCTGACCTGGGTCTCTGGTTCCAGAGCAGCTCTGCTGACCTAGGTCTTAGGCTACATAGCAGCTCTGCTGATCTGGTTCTCTGGCTCTACAACAGTTCTTCTGACCTGGTTCTCTGGCTCTAAAGCAGCTCTGCTGACCCAGTTCTATGGCTCTAAAGCGGTTCTGCTGACATAGTTCTCTGGCTCTAGAGCAGCTCTGCTGACCTGGTTCTTAGGCTCTAGAGCAGCTCTGCTGACCTGGTTTCTCTGGCTCTACAGCAGCTCTGCTTACCGTGTTCTGAGGCTCTAGAGCAGCTCTGCTGACCTGGTTCTCTGGCACTTCAACAGCTCTGCTGACCTGGTTCTCTGTCTCTAAAGCAACTCCACTAACCCGGTTCTATGGCTCAAAAGCAGTTCTGCTGACCAGGTTCTCTGGCTCTAGAGCAGCTCTGCTGACCTGGTTCGCTGCCTCCAGAGCAGCTCTGCTGATCTGGTTCTCTGGCTCTAAATCAGCTCTGCTGACCTGGTTCTATGGCTCTAAAGCAGCTCTGCTGACCTGGTTCTCTGGCTCTAGAGCAGCTCTGCTGACCTTGTTCTCTGGCTCTAAATCAGCTCTGCTGACCTGGTTCTATGGCTCTAGAGCAGCTCTGCTGACCTGGTTCTCTGGCTCTAAAGCAGCTCTGCTGACCTGGTTCTCTCCCTCTAAATCAGCTCTGTTGGCCTGGTTGTCTGCCTCTAGAGCAGCTCTGCTGACCTGATTCTCTGGCTCTAAAGCAGTTCTGCTGGCCTGGTTCTCTCGCTCTAAAGCAGGTCTGCTGAGCTTGTTTCTCTGGCTCTAAAGCAGGTCTGCTGAGCTGGTTTCTCTGGCTCTACAGCAGCTCTGCTGACCTGGTTCTCGGCCTCTAGAGCAGCCCTGCTGACCTGGGTTTCTGGCTCTAGAGCAGCTCTGCTGACCTGGGTATCTGGTTCTAGAGCAGCTCTGCTGACCTAGGTCTTAGGCTACATAGCAGCTCTGCTGATCTGGTTCCCTGGCTCTACAACAGCTCTTCTGACCTGGTTCTCTGGCTCTAAAGTAGCTCTGCTGACCCAGTTCTATGGCTCTAAAGCGGTTCTGCTGACATAGTTCTCTGGCTCTAGAGCAGCTCTGCTGACCTGGTTTTTAGGCTCTAGAGCAGCTCTGCTGACCTGGTTCTCTGTCTCAAAAGCACCTCTGCTGACCTGGATCTAGGGCTCTAAAGCAGCTCTGCTGACTTGGTACTCTGGCTTTAGATCAGCTCTGCTGACTTGGTTCTCTGGCTCTAAAGCAACTCTGCTTACCTGGTTCTCTGGCTCTAAAGCAGCTCTGCTGGCTTGGTTCTCTGGCTCTAAAGCAGCTCTGCTGACCTGGTTCTCTCCATCTAAAGCAGCTCTGCTGACCTGGTTTCTCTGGCTCTACAGCAGCTCTGCTGACCTGGTCCCTTGGGTCTAAAGCAGCTCTGCTGACCTGGTTCTCTCGCTCTAAAGCAGCTCTACTGACCTGGTTCTCTGGCTCTAGAGCAGCTCTGCTGACCTGGTTATCTCGCTCTAAAGCAGTTCTGCTGACCTGGTTCTCTGCCTCTAGAGCAGCTCTGCTGACCTGGTTCTATGGGTCTAAAGCAGCTCTGCTGACCTGGTTCTCTGGCTCTGGAGCAGCTCTGCTGACCTGGTTCTCTGGCTCTAGAGCAGCTCTGCTGACCTGGTTCTCTGGCTCTAAAGCAGGTCTGCTGAACTGGTTCTCTGCCGCTAGAACAGCTCTGCTGACCTAGCTCTTAGGACTACAGAGCAGCTCTACTGATCTGGTTCTCTGGCTCTACAACAGCTCTTCTGACCTGGTTCACTGGCTCTAAAGCAGCTCTGCTGACCCAATTCTATAGCTCTAGAGCAGCTCTACTGACCTGGTTCTCTCCTGCTAAAGCAGCTCTGGTAACCTGGTTCTCTCCCTCTAAAGCAGCTCTACTGACCTGGTTTCTCTGGCTCTACAGCAGCTCTGCTGACCCTTGGTTCTTAGGCTCTAGAGCAGCTCTGCTGACCTGGTTCTCTGGCTCAAAAGCCGCTCTGCTGATCTGGTTCTATGGCTCTAAAGCAGCTCTGCTGACTTAGTTCCTCTGGCTCTACAGCAGCTCTGCTGATCTGGTTCTCTAGTTCTAGAGTAGCTCTAATGACCTAGTTCTTAGACTCTAGAGCAGCTCTGCTGACCTGGTTCTCTGGCTCTACAACAGCTCTGCTGACCTGGTTCTCTGGTAGAGCCAGAGAACCAGGTCAGCAGCTCTGCTGACCCGGTTCTATGGCTCAAAATCAGTTCTGCTGACCTGTTTCTCTGGCTCTAGTGCAGCTCTGCTGACCTAGTCCCTTGGCTCAAAAGCAGCTCTGCTGACCTGGTTCTCTCACTCTAAAGCAGCTCTACTGACCTGGTTTCTCTGGCTCTACAGCAGCTCTGCTGACCTGGTTCTCTGGCTCTAGAGCAGCTCTGCTGACCTGGTTCTCTGGCTCTAAAGCAGCTCTGCTGACCTGGTTCTCTCCATCTAAAGCAGCTCTGCTGACCTGGTTTCTCTGGCTCTACAGCAGCTCTGCTGACCTGGTCCCTTGGGTCTAAAGCAGCTCTGCTGACCTGGTTCTCTCGCTCTAAACTAGCTCTACTGACCTGGTTCTCTGGCTCTAGAGCAGCTCTGCTGACCTGGTTCTCTTGCTCTAAAGCAGTTCTGATGACCTGGTTCTCTGCCTCTAGAGCAGCTCTGCTGACCTGGTTCTATGGGTCTAAAGCAGCTCTGCTGACCTGGTTCTCTGGCTCTGGAGCAGCTCTGCTGACCTGGTTCTCTGGCTCTAGAGCAGCTCTGCTGGGTTCTCTGCCGCTAGAACAGCTCTGCTGACCTAGCTCTTAGGTCTACAGAGCAGCTCTACTGATCTGGTTCTCTGGCTCTACAACAGCTCTTCTGACCTGGTTCACTGGCTCTAAAGCAGCTCTGCTGACCCAATTCTATAGCTCTAGAGCAGCTCTGCTGACCTGATTCTCTCCTGCTAGAGTAGCTCTGGTAACCTGGTTCTCTCCCTCTAAAGCAGCTCTACTGACCTGGTTTCTCTGGCTCTACAGCAGCTCTGCTGACCCTTGGTTCTTAGGCTCTAGAGCAGCTCGGCTGACCTGGTTCTCTGGCTCAAAAGCCGCTCTGCTGATCTGGTTCTATGGCTCTAAAGCAGCTCTGCTGACTTAGCTCCTCTGGCTCTACAGCAGCTCTGCTGATCTGGTTCTCTAGTTCTAGAGTAGCTCTAATGACCTAGTTCTTAGACTCTAGAGCAGCTCTGCTGACCTGGTTCTCTGGCTCTACAACAGCTCTGCTGACCTGGTTCTCTGGTAGAGCCAGAGAACCAGGTCAGCAGCTCTGCTGACCCGGTTCTATGGCTCAAAATCAGTTCTGCTGACCTGTTTCTCTGGCTCTAGTGCAGCTCTGCTGACCTGGTCCCTTGGCTCAAAAGCAGCTCTGCTGACCTGGTTCTCTCACTCTAAAGCAGCTCTACTGACCTGGTTTCTCTGGCTCTACAGCAGCTCTGCTGACCTGGTTCTCTGGCTCTAGAGCAGCTCTGCTGACCTGGTTCTCTGGCTCTAAAGCAGCTCTGCTGACCTGGTTCTCTCCATCTAAAGCAGCTCTGCTGACCTGGTTTCTCTGGCTCTACAGCAGCTCTGCTGACCTGGTCCCTTGGGTCTAAAGCAGCTCTGCTGACCTGGTTCTCTCGCTCTAAAGCAGCTCTACTGATCTGGTTCTCTGGCTCTAGAGCAGCTCTACTGACCTGGTTCTCTCGCTCTAAAGCAGTTCTGCTGACCTGGTTCTCTGCCTCTAGAGCAGCTCTGCTGACCTGGTTCTATGGGTCTAAAGCAGCTCTGCTGACCTGGCTCTTAGGTCTACAGAGCAGCTCTGCTGATCTGGTTCTCTGGCTCTACAACAGCTCTTCTGACCTGGTTCACTGGCTCTAAAGCAGCTCTGCTGACCCAATTCTATAGCTCTAGAGGAGCTCTGCTGACCTGGTTCTCTCCTGCTAGAGCAGCTCTGCTGACCTGGTTTCTCTGGCTCTACAGCAGCTCTGCTGACCTGGTCCCTTGGGTCTAAAGCAGCTCTGCTGACCTGGTTCTCTCGCTCTAAAGCAGTTCTGCTGACCTGGTTCTCTGCCTCTAGAGCAGCTCTGCTGACCTGGTTCTATGGGTCTAAAGCAGCTCTGCTGACCTGGCTCTTAGGTCTACAGAGCAGCTCTGCTGATCTGGTTCTCTGGCTCTACAACAGCTCTTCTGACCTGGTTCACTGGCTCTAAAGCAGCTCTGCTGACCCAATTCTATAGCTCTAGAGCAGCTCTGCTGACCTGGTTCTCTCCTGCTAGAGCAGCTCTGGTAACCTGGTTCTCTGGCTCTAAAGCAGCTCTGCTGACCTGGTTCTCTCCCTCTAAGTCAGCTCTGCTGCCCTGGTTCTCTTCCTCTAGAGCAGCTCTACTGACCTGGTTTCTCTGGCTCTACAGCAGCTCTGCTGACCCTTGGTTCTTAGGCTCTAGAGCAGCTCTGCTGACCTGGTTCTCTGGCTCAAAAGCCGCTCTGCTGATCTGGTTCTATGGCTCTAAAGCAGCTCTGCTGACTTAGTTCCTCTGGCTCTACAGCAGCTCTGCTGATCTGGTTCTCTGGCTCTAAAGCAGCTCTGCTGACCTGGTTCTCTCCCTCTAAGTCAGCTCTGCTGCCCTGGTTCTCTGCCTCTAGAGCAGCTCTACTGACCTGGTTTCTCTGGCTCTACAGCAGCTCTGCTGACCCTTGGTTCTTAGGCTCTAGAGCAGCTCTGCTGACCTGGTTCTCTGGCTCAAAAGCCGCTCTGCTGATCTGGTTCTATGGCTCTAAAGCAGCTCTGCTGACTTAGTTCCTCTGGCTCTACAGCAGCTCTGCTGATCTGGTTCTCTGGTTCTAGAGTAGCTCTGATGACCTAGTTCTTAGACTCTAGAGCAGCTCTTCTGACCTGGTTCTCTGGCTCTACAACAGCTCTGCTGACCTGGTTCTCTGGTAGAGCCAGAGAACCAGGTCAGCTGCTCTGCTGACCCGGTTCTATGGCTCAAAATCAGTTCTGCTGACCTGTTTCTCTGGCTCAAAAGCAGCTCTGCTGACCTGGTTCTCTCACTCTAATGCAGCTCTACTGACCTGGTTTCTCTGGCTCTACAGCAGCACTGCTGACCTGGTTCTCTCCCTCTAAATCAGCTCTGTTGACCTGGTTCTCTGGCTCTAGAGCAGCTCTGCTGACCTGGTTCTCTGGCTCTAAAGCAGTTCTGCTGACCTGGTTCTATTGCTCTAAAGCAGCTCTGCTGACTTGGTTCTCTGGCTCTAGAGCAGCTCTGCTGACGTGGTTCTCTGGCTCTAAAGCAGCTCTGCTGACCTGGTTCTCTGGCTCTAAAGCAGCTCCACTGGCCTGGTTCTCTGGCTCTAAAGCAGCTCTGCTGGCCTGGTTCTCTCCCTCTAAAGCAGCTCTGCTGACCTGGTTCTCTGGCTCTAGAGCAGCTCTGCTGACCTAGTTCTTAGGCTCTAGAGCAGCTCTGCTGACCTGGTTCTCTGGCTCTTTAACAGCTCTGCTGACCTGGTTCTCTGGCTCTAAAGCAGCTCCACTAACCCGGTTCTATGGCTCAAAAGCAGTTCTGCTGACCCGGCTCTCTGGCTCTAGAGCAGCTCTGCTGACCTGGTTCGCTGCCTCCAGAGCAGCTCTGCTGACCTGGTTCTCTGGCTCTAAATCAGCTCTGCTGACCTGGTTCTATGGCTCTAAAGCAGCTCTGCTGACCTGGTTCTCTGGCTCTAGAGCAGCTCTGCTGACCTGGTTCTCTGGCTCTAAAGCAGCTCTGCTGACCTGGTTCTCTCCCTCTAAATCAGCTCTGCTGACCTGGTTCTCTCCCTCTAAAGCAGCTCTGCTGACCTGGTTTCTCTGGCTCTAAAGCAGCTCTGCTGACCTGGTTCTCTGGCTCTAGAGCAGCTCTGCTGACCTAGTTCTTAGGCTCTAGAACAGCTCTGCTGACCTGGTTCTCTGGCCCTTCAACAGCTCTGCTGACCTAGTTCTCTGGCTCTAAAGCAGCTCCACTAACCCGGTTTTATGGCTCAAAAGCAGTTTTGCTGACCTGGTTCTCTGGCTCTAGAGCAGCTCTGCTGACCTGGACCCTTGGCTCTAAAGCATCTCTGCTCACCTGGTTCTCTCCCTCTAAAGCAGATCTGCTGACCTGGTGCTCTCGCTCCAAAGCAGCTCTACTGACCTGGTTTCTCTGGTTCTACAACAACACTGCTGGCCTGGTTCTCTGGCTCTAGAGCAGCTCTGATGACCTGGTTCTATGGCTCTAAAGCACCTCTGCTGACCTGGTTTTCTGGCTCTAGAGCAGCTCTGCTGACCTGGTTCTCTGGCTCTAAAGCAGCTCTGCTGACCTGGTTCTCTCCCTCTAAGTCAGCTCTGCTGCCCTGGTTCTCTGCCTCTAGAGCAGCTCTGCTGACCTGGTTCTATGGCTCTAAAGCAGCTCTGCTGACCTGGTTCTCTGGCTCTAGAGCAGCTCTGCTGACCTAGTTCTCTCCCTCTAAAGCAGCTCTGCTGACCTGGTTTCTCTGGCTCTACAGCAGCTCGGCTGACTTGGTTGTCGGCCTCTAGAGCAGCTCTGCTGACCTGGGTCTCTGGCTTTAGAGCAGCTCTGCTGACCTGGGTCTCTGGTTCCAGAGCAGCTCTGCTGACCTGCTTCTTAGGCTCTAGAGAAGCTCTGCTGACCTGGTTCTCTGGCTCTACAACGGCTCTGCTGACCTGGTTCTCTGCACTCACGATGCACGCACCTGACTTGGCGAAAATATATTTAAAAATATTATACGTTTATTATAAGTCCAAATATGTTATTTTTATGACTGTCTTAGATAATCTCTTGCCCTAATATGTATATTAAAGACACATACATATCATTTTGGAACATAACATTTTTTTGCAGAAGCCGGGCACCCAGCGTGCCCCAGCACGTATATGATGTCACGCGGGACCCGCCACCACGCAAGCATCTCGTACCGTAATGCGTATGTGTCGTGAATGCGCTGGAGCAGGAGTCGCGGACAGGTCGCATACCAATCCGCACATCACGTAATATTAAATGTATATGATGTAACTGAAAAACACGCAGCCGTTGCACACCGTATGCGGATCCTTCACGACTTTTCTGAAATAGCGGCTAGAATCCGCGCACCCACCGTGATGTGTACGCTTTGAGTGCGCGACTCTGGAAAAAAAAGAAAATAATATAAATATATTAAAATAAAAAATGAAAACAAAAAAATTAATCAATATTTCAGTTTGAATTTTTTAAAAAAATGTTTTGCAATTTTTAGAAAAATATATAATGTTATTTAATGAATAAAATATTTATAAATAAACAGTTAAAAAACTGTAGAAAATCCCTCTTAAAAATTAGCATTTAAAAAATCTTTGAAATTCACTGAAAAAAACCATAGGTTTCAGAGACGTTATCGTTAGAAATTAGCATTTAAAAAGCTTTGAAATTCACTGAAAAAACCATAGGTTTCAGAGACGTTATATTTAGAAATTAGCATTTAAAAACCTTAGAAATTCACAAAAAAATCATAGGTTTCAGGGGTGTTATAGTTAGCTTGCCATTTCACTCGTACAAAACTATAGAAATTCCTCCGTTATAGTTAGTTCTGCTAACTATAACTGGCGCACCCGCAATGCACTGCTGATGATGTCACATATTGCATCATTCATGACATGGTCAGTGATATCACTGATGACATCACTGATGACATCATCCACGTGACAATCTGATACACCTCATCATACACTAGTATAACCTTTCATCACTCACTGTAAAATACAGAGTACCATATTTGAAACCATTGACACACCAATAACAGTTACTACATACCCACTCACTGATTCCTAAGTCTACACACACAACTACCCATTCAACAACAGAATCATTTATACATGCAGTCACTAATTAATAGAACACTATCAAATACACTTATACACATATATAGACATTGGCACATCAGCAGTAATCTTAGTTGGTTATGCAGTCATCCTACTTACTCACTTACTCAATTATCCAACAACACCTCATTTATTCAAACACATAGTAACTCATAGTTAATATGTTAAAGAATCACCATTACAATTATACACTCATTCATATAGTTACTCTCACAATCACTGACTCTTACACATACTTATTTATATACACCAACTCTCACATACAATGCCTTTTATTTTTTTACTTTGTTGAAGATGTACAACTAAAACATATATTCGCTCACCAACACACAAATAAATACACTCAGTAACCCAAACAACTGTTTCCACATGCACTGTTAAACCTTTACACCAAGTCAATCAACCATTCACACATCTATGCATAGAGTTACACACACACCATCCAACCACACACAAACTCAGTGTCCCATACAAATACTCTCCCAACTAATCAATAACTAATATGCACACTCATGTAGTTAGTGACCAACTGATGCAGCATGTTATACAACAACAGAGACAGTGATGCACACATTCATATAGTTTAGTTACAAATGCATGTATTAAGTGAGACACTTTTAATTACTCACTTAAACAGACAGTCAGACAGATACTAAATCCTCCATCCAGACAGTTATATATCCACTCAATCTTCAATACAGATTGGTATATATATATATATATATAAAATACATATTTAAATTTCAAACTAAACTACAGTCACTGGATGATGTCATCAGTGATGTCATTTGAGATATCATGTTATGGTATGTTGTTATGTTAAATTTATTTCTAAAGCGCACGTACACCCAAAGGTTTCATGGCGCTATGACAATGACGTACTAAATCAGGAGGTTACTGGTAAGCTTGAATGAATAAGAAAGTTTTGAGGAGAGATCTAAAGTGAGGCAAAGATATTTCGAGTCTGAGTTCCAGAGGAAGGGAATTCCACATCTGCGGTGCCAGAAAGGAGAAACTGAGTCCACCGTGTTTTTTCCGATTAAAGCGAGAAGGGTTGAGAAAATTGGCATGTGACGAACGGAGTGCACGAGTGGGAGAATAACGGGAGATTAAGGAGGAAATGAAAGCAGGCCCCCTACTGGTTAGGGCTTTAAAAATAGTACAGCCCAATTTAAACAGACAGCGTTTGGCTACTGGGAGCCAGTGAAGGAGTTCCAGCAATGGGCGGACATGTTGAGTGCGTGATTGGTGGGTTATGAGGTGTGCGGCCTGATTCTGAACCAGCTGAAGGCGGTGGAGTTGATAGACAGGGATGCCAACATAAAGAGAGTTGGCACAGTCTATCCGTGCAATGACCAAGGCCATGAGAACCACAGTGAGGGCCTCGGTGGTGAAAAATCTAGCGATCTTCCGGATTCTGCGTGGATGGAAAAAGTATGAGGATGTAACTGCACCGATCTGAGGCCTCATGGACAGGTCACTGCTGATTATTACTCCAAGGCTTTTAACTGATTTGGAGGGTATAGGAGGATTTCCTAACGAGGGGGGCCAAAAATTGTTGTTCCAGGGATTTGAAGAGCCGGTCAACACCAGCTCGGTCTTATCAGGGTTGAGCTTGAGTTGGCTGATGTTCATCCAATCCCTTATAAGGCATAGAGTAGCCTGAAAGCTGGAGATAGACGCGGTAGTAGAATTAATATTGAAGACAAGTTGAAGATCGTCCGCATAGTTGAAGCAGACTACTTCAAAGTTACGAAGTGAGTAGATTAAAGGGACTATGTATAGGTTGAAAAGTAGGGGAGAAAGAGACGAGCCCTGTGGCACACCGCAGGTTAGAGAGGTGTTTTTGGTGGAGAAGGCGGCAAGGCGAACGGCCTGCGAGCAGTCCCCCAAAAAAGAGGAAATCCTTTTTAGGGCTGTGCCCTGAATGCCTGCATCTCTGACACAGTCGATCAAGAGATTGTGATCGACCGTGTCAAAGGCGGCCGAAAGGTCTAAACGAACAAGGGCTTGGGAGAGATTGTTATCAGCCCCCCTGCGGAGCTCATTCATTACAGCGAGTATAACCTGCTCGGTAGAGTGTGCGGGCCTGAAACCGGCCTGGTGGGGATCAAGAAAAGATGAACATTCAATGAAGGAGCTGAGGCATTGTGTGACATGAGCCTCCAAGATCTTGCTCAGGTAGGGAAGGAGGGAGATGGGACGATAATTGGTAAGATTGGTGGGATCGGCATGAGGCTTCTTCAAGATGGGAATGACCTCAGCTACTTTGAAGGAAGCGGGGACAACCCCTGTTTTTAGTGAGTTATTGAGGAACGTAAGCGGGGGATCGGGGCAAGAGAGAAAATCTTCTTGGAGAAATAAGGGGGGGGGCAGGGATCTGAAGGGGAACCCGAGCTGACCTTTTTTAGAAGTACAGGAAAGTCTTCCTTAGAGATCAGAGGAATTTGATCAAGAAACTGAGTGTTTTTGGGTGAGGTCCCCAGAGCAGAACGGAAGGGGGTCGAAGGAACACTTTGCTTGATAGTGGAAATTTTCTGAATGAAGAATTTATTGAGGGCGTTGCAGAAGTCCTGGGTGGGTGCTGGTTTGATAGTCACTCTGTCAGATAAGGATAGTTCGTTGACAATAGAGAAGATATATTTGGTTTTGGTAGACGAGTTCGTGATTTTTAGTGAGAAATACGAAGATTTAGCTGCGAAAATGGCTTTTTTGTAATCAGTTAGCAGCTTAGTGAAAATGTCTTTTGTGTTAGTGGAATAGTTACGTCTCCACCTGCGTTCTGCCTGTCTGAGAAGAAGTTTCTTAGTTTTAAGATCCTCTGTAAACCACCGCTGGGCGTCGTGAGGCCGCCTGGTTATGGAAAATTTACAAGGGGCAACAATATTACTGGCTGCACAAAGCCAGTTATGGATGGCAGTTTCTTGAGCATTAAGACAGTCAGTAACCGTGGGCAGAGAGGTGGAAAGTAAGGAACAGAACTCCTCTTTATTTGCTCGGCTCCAGTTCCTGGTTAAGATTTTTTCCAGGGTAGGGGGTTTAACTGGGCGAGGCAGGTCCAACGAAAATTGGATGGAATAATGATCAGACCAAGAACAAGGAGAGATGGATAGAGAAGAGATGGATAGATTAGCTGTCCATAGCTGGTCAAGGAGGTGTCCTTTAATGTGGGTGGCAGTGCGAACGTGCTGAGTGCAGTTGAGGCCCCAGAGAAGGTCAGTGAATTCTCGGGAATGAGGTGTTTCGTTAGGGTCAAAAGGTCAATAGTTGAAATCCTCAATTATCAATAATTTGGAGTTGTTTGTTATAAGTTGGGAGATGAGATCTCCAACTAACTGGGGGAAGGAGGGCATGGGATGAGGAGGCCGATAAAACAGAGCACAGACGAAAGAAGCTAGAGGGGAATTGAGTTTAATAATAAGGCTCTCGACAGAGGGAATAGTGGCGGCAGTAAGAGCAGTGAACTGTAGCTGATGGTGGATAATGGCAGCCACACCACCTCCGTGTTGCCCAATGGGTCTATTGATCTGTAGGATATAGTACCCCGTGGGAATGGCAGCCAGGATATCTGGAAGAGAGTCATCCGTGAGCCAAGTTTCAGAAAGAAGGAGAACATCGGGTTTTAAAGTGTCAAGAAGATAGAAAATTTCTAATTGATGTTTTGGAAGGGACCGCGTATTTAAGTAATAAAATTTCAATGACTGTTTGGTGAGGCAGGGAAGGTTGGGGGTATTAGACGGGGAGACAGAAGGGTCTTTCCTAAACAATGGAGGAGGTAAAAGAGGACCGGAGGACAGAATTCCACAGGAGGAAAGCTTTTGTTTTATTTGAGGCATGATGGGCCAAAGATAGCGGAGAGTACGTAACTCTCTAGAGGAGTATTTTAAAAAATGGGCGGCAGGACCTAGCCCTTGTCCCGGTCGGTCGCAGACGGGCGCAGACGGGCTTGCCTTTAGCGCGCCTTCGACGCGCTGCGGGCATCGAGAATTTATGGCCAACTAGCTCGCGGCGTCTAGAGCGCGAGTTGTCCCCCTCACCCAAGATGGCGGCCCCGCTGGTGACTGCCGAGTCCTACCGCCCGGGAGAGCGCGACGGGTCCGGACAGGGCAGAAACGAAGGTTGCGAGGCGGGCACAAAGCACAGGTAAGGGTAGTGGCAAGGAGCAGCTTAAGTTTTAAAAGCAAGGTGCAAAAGTAATATTTCAAGCAAATAGCATAACAACAAATGTTAAAAAAGAACACCTCCCGGCTTCCGCCTCAGGAAGTACGACATATGCTCATCAGTGATGTCATCAGTGATGTCACTGACCATGTCATGAATGATGCAATATGTGACATCATCAGCAGTGCATTGCGGGCGCGTGAGTTATAGTTAGCAGAACTAACTATAACGGAGGAATTTCTATGGTCTTGTACGAGTGAAATTGCCAGCGAACTGTAACACCCCTGAAACCTATGTTTTTTTCTGTGAATATATATATATATATATCAATAAAGGTGGGCATGGTTACAATTTGAATTGTACTACATAGCTGAGTGAAGAGCAATTTGTAGACTAAAAAAGTCATGTGTAAGAAAGGGTTTAGCCGTCAGGCTAGAGTAATTAATAACAGGATAAGAGATTTTCTTGTGTTTCTGTGACATGTGTGTAGTGACATTTATATAGAATCTTTTAAGGTAAAATAATGGATTAGTGATAGTTCTAAAGTGTGCCATATACTTTTTTTTAGGAAAGGGTTATAAAGATAAATAAAAAAGCAAGCGAAATACAGGTCATCCTTGTCGAGTTCCATGTTTGAGGGAAAAATAAAAGGATTGTATCCATAGAACAAAAATGGAGGTAGTAGGAGCAGAACAAAGAATGTTAATATAACATAACATTTTTAGACCAAATCCAGGCCATTGAAAAGCCTTGAATGCAAAGTCCCAAATAACACGGTCAAATGTTTTCTCGGCATTAAGTGATACAGCTGCAATAGGCTCAACCATTGGTGAAGCTTTGTGAAATACATTTAGTAGATCTCTTGGGTGATCTGAAATATATTTTTCTTAACAAACCCTGTTTGTTCTAATCAAATTAAAGCTGGAATGTTATTATTAACGAATCATCTAAAATGTCTTTATCCTTTATAAGGCATAACATGGCTTCAGGGAAGGTCACCTTAGTCTGACCTTTTAGGGAAAAATATTACATGAAAATTCTGAGAAACATTCAATTGAGCATCCATATGATCCGAGAGCTTTATCTTTAGGACAAATTTGATGTCAAAATGTTCTTTAATTGTAATATACTTCTCCAATGCAGGCAGGCCTAGTAAGTCACCTAAAAATTTAGGGATTGTACAATCAACTTTTATTTGAATCCTCTCTGCTAAATCCATGTTGTGAAGTATAAAATGTGGTGTAAAATTCTTGAAAGCAATATAAAATGTCAGAATGAATTCTTATGAAACATGTTTCCACAGGAATCTATGAAGACTTCAATATTAGACTTATGCTTTTTAACTTTAAGATAATTAGAAAGTAATTTGCCTGCTTTATTACGACTACCATTTACTTTACATTTAGCCTCAAAGGGGTAGATTTTGCATCCATAATGTATGTACGAATATGCTGCAATGTAGCCTGAATAAGATAGTTAAGAGTGTCTTTATGATTTAAAGAGAAATACTCATGTTCTAATTAACGTCATAAGAAGATTCCTTACACATTTCTTTTTTTTTATTAGCCACATAATTAATAATAATTCTGTATGTCATTGTTTCAAATGAATCCCAAAGAAAATGAAATTATGAATACTTAGGTTGGTAATTTAAAAAAAATTCTAAACAACTGAAATTGATCAATACATTTTTTGGTCCTCAGTAAAAAAGTTATTCAAACTCCAACGGCTGTATCAGGTTTTATCAAAATTCATATTTGAATCAGTTAAAACCTGGTCCTGGTTAGAATTTGAAATTGAACCTATTTGGGCATTAAATAAAGATATTTTTAGAAAAATATGCAATCAATCCTGGATTTAGTAGCTGGTGAATAAAATGTATATTCCATAGAGTCTGTATTGTAAACTTTCCAAGTGTCTGCTAAACTTTTAGATGTGATTTCTCTTTTAAAGACTTTGGGGTCTATTATGATGGCGGGCGGACAAAGTCTGCCTGCAACCGTAACGGAATGCGGGACCGTCTGCCAGGGGTGCGGCGGTCCTGCACCTGCAGTTAGGATGCCACCACCACCGTGGCGGTGGCATCCCCCATTCCCAATTTTGTGGTGGACAGAGCTCACAGCACCGCCCGCCGCAATGCTGGGAATGCACATTGTGCATTGGCATGTACAAGGTGACAGGCACCGTGCGGGGCCTGCCACCTTGCCCTTGCCAATGCTGTGGTACCCCCCAAGTGCACCCCCCAAACCCGCAACACTTAGGAGGCCCGCAACGGGTCCCTGCAGGCGGAAACCGCATGCCTTTCAAGGCTCATCTCCGCACTCATCATGATATGGCAGGCGGTGTCTTGCAGACACCGCCACCATGTCATGACCTTTTTCCGCCCGGTCGACGAGTCGACCGGTGGAAAAGCGTCGGACAGCGCGGACCCCCCAGTCATACTAATATGGCGGGGGGTCATTCAAGCAAGGATGGTGGGTGGATCGCCCCCGCCAGCCCGGCGGGGGCGATACGCCCGCCATCCTAATGGGGCCCTTCGTGTGTTTTATTAAGAACATATTCCTCTATCTGTGACTGCTGCTGGTAGCACTTACATGCTTGCAATTGTCACATTAGCAAGTGGTAAATGTGTCATTAGCATGTGGGTTAACAGTAGAAATGCAAGAAGCATGTGAGTAAATGCCTCCCAACTTGGAATCCACTTTCAGGAAACATGATTTTTTTCAGCATGGCCTCAGCTCCAAAGTTGCAATTTGGGCTGAAGTACCCCAAGAGAGTGTCCTGTTAAATGCTGCTCATCTCCAAATGTGAACACAGACACCCCTGTTTTCTTTACAGTGCAAATCACTTCTGCTTCTTCTCTTCTGTTTGTAAATGTGACCGTCCATGCTCATGATAGAGGTTAGAGTACTGATTTCTGTATCTAGGGGCTTTCTCCAGAATGCTCCTTGCATGTAACGTACATGTTTTCTTTTATAGGGAGACATCTATTGCTGGGAGATCCAGACACAGTGCTCCCCTTCATCGGCGTTTATACTGAGTCCAGGAAGATGTTTAATTTCATCAGTTGTAGACATCACCAAGGGATGCGTAGGCTTCAGTGGTTTGTGGTCACAGGTAAGGAGTTGTAATGTGACTAATGTTGAACATGAACAATGTACGGCGGTGGAATGGAATGAAAATGACCAGGGCATAGTCGCCTGCGAAGCTCCTTATTGAGGTCATTTCACCCACTAACTGGTTAATGGTCCCACTCTACTGAAGAGGGAATAGGGCCCCTTTGGAACATTGTTAGTCACTTGTTGTCATCAGAACAACTGAGTCCAAATGTCTGCCCTTTCAAAGCCTTGGCCATGTCAGGAACATTGCAAGAGTCAGGAAGGGTTCTGTCTCTCTGGTGTAAATGAACAAAAAACAAAAAGCAATCTGAGAATTGATGGTAAAGAAAGCAAGATCTTTGGAACAAAAATAGGTGATCCAGTCTGAAGCTTGGAAACCCGATGAGTCGCCAATCAGCACAAATGGGATGGTGAATGAAGCCTGAGAATCAGAACCTAATACTCATAAAGTTTGCAATGTAGGCGCGACAATGGAACTGCTGTAGTCGCGGTGACTACCTGAACCACCTCCCTGATGACGTGAGATGGAAGAAGAGGCGTTATATTCCCGGCAGCTTTGTGTTGCCAGAAGCAGATAAAAACAGCCCTATTACTTTAGGGAACGGGGAGGCAGATTCATCAACAACAAACTGCCAACTAGTGAGAGCAGTGAGCACAGTGTCAGGGCGATCACGCCTTGGACCCGATGAGTGGAGGATCCGCAATAGTAGGACAACTCTGTACCACTACAGGCAGAACAGTCTCATCCAAGCCATTGCAGGCACAATACTGGAGCACTGTTACACCTTCCAGCACCATTTTACAAAAGAATCACAACAGAACTCCAGTCAGTGAGTAATCAAACAGAAAGACTGATCTTCAGTGCACACCAAAGACCCCACATAGAGGTTCTGCTAAAGGTACTACATTGGAAGCCATTCTCTTGTATGATCATTTTCAAAGAGTTCACCATGTGTCACCGAGCTCATGAGACCTCAGGCCCCAACTACTTACGTACAAGAGACGGTAAAAAGACTAATCCATGGGATTCACTCCAATCGAAAGGCTCTTTTCAAGTTGTGATACTTTCTTTCAACAAAAAGCATCACTGAGGAAGGGTATTTAGCTACAAAAGAGACGGAGAGTGTCAATAGATCTAGGGCACAGAGAACCTGCTCCATTAAATGACCCATGGACCAGAGTTCTGTGCAGCACATGGTGCAAACGCTCTTTCTGCTAGACTGTGTCATGGACAGACGTCTCACCACTAGACTGTCCCAGTAAGAGGAGCTCGCCTAACTAGACTGTCACTTCGGTAGAATCTCTCTCAACTAGACTGTACCCTTAATAGGAGCTCTCCTGAGTAGACTGTCCCTTACACAGAATCTTTCTACACTAGACTGTCCCATTACGAGGGGCTTTCTTGACTAGATTCTCCCTTAGCCAGAATCTCTCTCCACTAGACTGTCCCTTAGAACTGAGCTTTGAGTACTAGACTTTCCATAGGGCACTGTCCATTATACTGTCCTTTGAACAGGAGCTGTCTCTAAAGACTGCCTAGGATCTCTTCCTGCCCTTGACATTCTGATGCACGGAAGATCCAGAGTTATCAACAATGTGTGCCCGTGCAAAGTCTCTTTATTCACGAAACAGGTAATTCACCAGTGACCAACATGAGAGTAACAGTATCCTTTTTGGATATAAAATTATTAAAGCATCACTCTTTAGCGGCATTAACATGACGAAGGCTGCAAGGCAATTAGGCACAACATTACACTTGAACTTGAGCTTGGCCGTACACTTTAGTGGCCTTGGCCTGTCAAAGGCAGTAAAGAAGATATGCACCACATTACATTTGAACTCTTGAACTTGGCCATACACTTGAACTTGGCCGACTCGGCCCACCAAGCCCCCACTCTGCTGTGCACATTGTGCCAGCAGGCCCCATCGCGCTACAGCACTACAGTTGCACTACCTGAAAACCAGGGCCCCGCATGGCACACTGGCATGCCCACCGGGGTACCTGCACTCAGGAAGCCTCCCCAAGATGCACCTCAGTCCATCCGCTGTGGATTAGGGTAGAAGAGTCCAGAACCACCAGCAGGTCAGTCCCCCCTTCCGCCTACCCTCTGCACATGTGGCGCCTACCCCCTCCTGGGGCCATCCAGTTGCTTTACCGCCACAGGGTGAGAAGCTCACTGGCGCGCTCGCCCTCCCCCCTGCGATAACTGTGCTCAACAATAGCCCCAGTATTCGTATAAAGAGCTACTGCCCTTCTACCAACATATGCCCTCCAACTTGATGCCACCACTCCCTTTTATTATCTGGGCAGTCCTGTGATAAATTACCTGCACCCTCTCAGTGGCCATTGAGTTGTGAAGGCCCCCAGGTCACACTATCTCCCGTTTTCCTTGAAGGAATCCATGCCCCTCTGCCCGGAACCTGTGACGAGCTGTATTTTCACTATCCTGTATCCCAAAGGGAACTACTACCCCAGGACCTCCGATAAATTTCTGCTAGCGCAACCCTCATTAGTTTCCTCTGGGCATCTGAGGTATTACTGATCGCCTTGATCAGCTTCTTCGTCACCTTGTCCATGGCCTTAACCGGAGCCCCCTTAACCTATACTGCCTGTGGTATTACTACCGACCACATATAAAGACTTCCTTTCGGACCATTGGTCATTAAGCAGCAGCGTAATACCAAACCCTCTTACAGCCTTGTGATAAATTACCTGGGCCAAGAATGCTTTATACAATTACGTCTTGGCAACTATCCTCCAGAACTGGCACCTTGTCCAGCAGCCCCTCATAGTGCCAATCGAGTCGGGAAGGCCCCCATTACACTATCTCCTGGTTTACCTTAAGACATCCACCTCCATCCCCAAGGGAACTAGTGCCCTAGGACCTCCAATCGACCCACCTCTCAGCAGCTCGAATCCCAAAGAAGAACTGCAGGCGACCACCGGTAGGACTACGAAGTCTATGCCCCCAGCATGACAATCCCCTTTTCCTTCAGCCAGCCCCCGGGCTCCCAATACCCTCAACTGCTGACAGCAGTCATAGTCCCTTTACCAACCTAGCACCCCCTTGTGCATAGCAACGACTCAGCTATGCTGCATATTTTGTGTCCTTCAAAAGACCCTCTTGTGCAGGACTTTTACTGGCCTGTACTTCTGCACTACTGCCCTCTGTACTCTGCCAACTGTATGTTAATTGTGTTACACACCATTTGTCCTCACTAAAACTATTGATACATAAAATGAAAGGAAAACTGTGGCCATCGAGTAAAGCAACCCTAATGATGGTTGATTTGGTAGCAATTTCCTTTGCCCGAGGGTTATGCCACAAATAAATCGCCACCCATTATTGGGATACACTTTTAAAATGCATTTCCTTCCCAAGGCCCACTCCATGATAATTGTGTTGCACGCCACAAGTCCTCCCCAAGGATTGCTGACGCTTAAAAGGAAATGAGAAGCTCTGCATAGAAATATTTGGCCACTCAACATTTCCTTCCCCAAGTCTACTCCGTTAATTGTGTTGTACACCATAAGTCCTCACTATGGTCTGCTGACACAATTCCCCCCATTACCTGTGGATTACATCACAAATAAATTGCCACCTGTTATTGGGATGAGTTTTAAAATGCATTTCATTCCCAAGGCCCCCTCTTTGTGAATTGTATTGCGCACCCTAAGTCCCTTACGATAGACTTCTGTAGTTGAAAGGAAAAGAGAACCTCGCACAGAAATATTTTTCAATTAAACAAGACCCAATGAATCTCCACATTTTATTGGGATGAGCTTTTAAAATGGAGGTCCTTCCCAAGGCTCACTCCATGTAAAGTGTGTTGCACAACCTCAGTCCTCACTAAGGACTACTGGCACAATTCCCCACATTGCCTGCGGATTATGTCACAACTGAATCCTATGGATTATGTCACCCATACCTTTCTACGCGTTATTGGGATGAGCTTTTAACATAAGTTGTAACCTCCTTACTACCTCCACGGGATAATGAAATGCATAGGTATTTGGCTGTGTACCCTGGGAAGATGATCTAGTCATTGGCTACCCCTTACCCTTTTCCCAAAAAAGGTGGGGGGATTTGTCCCCCTGCCACCAAAGTGACGCTGGTAGCGTCCAGAGCAAACCTTGCCACAACAGCTATAGATGTGGTTTTGCGATGTTCTGTGATAGAGTATTTAAGCTGGGGTTCTGACCATCTGCTTGCGGCTATAGTGCTCTATATACTGGTAATTTACAACAAGATAAGGGCATCAGCAACTGTCTTGTCTAAGCTTTTCGTCCAAACATCCCAATCATGTAGATGGTAAGTGCAACTGAGAGCCAAGTACAACAGATCCCTTAATGATGCACACCAAAATGGGGATGCCCCTGTGCCACCAACCGTTGGCTACCTCCGCACCATAGGTAACAGTAATTATAATGTAATTAAGCCCGCAGATGGTAAGTGCAACACAGAGCTAAGTACACCAACTCCCTAATGTCGCACCCTAAAACAGGGATCCCCCCGTGCCACTAACCATTGGTTACATCGAACCATAGGTAACCGTAATTAAGGTTAGGCATGAGTACTATCTTTGTATTCTGGGCATAAAGATACGTGACAAATGCTTATGTTCACAGTTCAACCCTACTGTACCCCCTAGCGATTTTAATTGCTTAACATAGATCGCCCTACTAACCTCAGACGGTCACCAATCTGAAGACAAATGACATATAATAGAGCTTTGGAAAGCAGTAGCGAAGGGTGTAGACTGTCACTAATCTAAAGGCAAATGACATATAATAGCCCTATGGGGAGCAGTCGCGAAGGGTGTAGATCCCCGCATTATTCCCCCATAGTAGCCTAAAAATCTGCACCGTATAACCTGCCAATTGCCTACCAGCACAATAGGTGTTTGTGATGAAAGGAAATCATTGTTGCCCATTTTTCAATAAATGAATCATACCAAACGGTCAATCTGTGGACGGAAACCCCTGAATATATCAGCAGAGAAATGTTGTGCCTCAGGGCTGTAACCCCGTTCAAACCCCCATCCCAACTAGCAAAGGGTTAATACCAGGTTGCAGCAGCCCATCCAATTTTGACATATAGCACGACTGGTATGTCCACTGTGCACTTCAACCCCCAAAAAGTGGGGGGCATCTTGCCGTTGAATCCTAGATTTGCATGGTGCTTCATTTGTCTACCTCCCCCAAGATGCAAAGCTAAGCGTGACCGCCGAGAATGGCACCTGGGACCATGAGGTCAAACACCAGTCCCTGCAATGGGTGTGTTAATCCACTAATCTACCCGGCCTGACAATGGAACCATTCATTAATTAAAACAATTGATAAATTATCGTTTGACTGAGTACATCTGGAAATATTTTTGCTTTAATTTGATACAAAATTCATTCATATTATAAACAAGCGCCTGCGTTCCAGATTATTCAGCCATTCCTGTCTACCGCAAATTGTAGACTAAATGACTACATGGTCGGTGCATTTACTTGCAAACATGATAGAATTTGAAAGCGCAAAACACATTGGAATAACCTAAACCCCCGCGGTCAGTAGAGTTCTAAGGTCCTGGTGCTACTGTGTTGCCATTTCACCCTTCCACATACGTATTTTATTTATTTATTTATTATTTATTTTTTACAAAAGAGCCTGCCCCTGAAAGGACTTGAACCCTCAACCCTCCGATTAACATATGGGCTCGAAAGTCTTACGCATTAACCATTCGGCTACCCAGCACTCGATGCAGTGGCGGTGCGTCCATTAAGGGCGCTCTGGCGTTGCCCCACAAGCCGCCCACACCTGAAGGACTGGGTTATTCTTAAGACCCAGCGGTGCCAGGGAACAACACCTGAAACCTTCGTGGGTTACCTGTTCTGGCGTACCAAACACAGAGACACGGGACACTTCCAGCGACGTCAGAGATCAGCGTTTATTTACTGCAGGGATACAGAGGTCACAAGAAGTACACAACGTGTAGGTTCTCGGAGACTGCTTCAAATTCGTAGAAGTGGATCGCTCCTTTTATACAAGTTTTTGCCATAGCACAGTATGGCGAACAAAGGTTACAGCTCAGTTCCCACAATAAACTTCAAAAGGGTCGCGTTCATGTTTCAGGAGGCCGGAACATAATTACAACAGTCTTGCCGGTTCCCAACTGTAAAAACATATTCCCTCCGCAATAAATACATCCCATCCTAACCATAAACGCATTAAGAGGAAGGACGAAAAACAGATGCAAGGAAAGGACAAGAATACACAACAGGTTAGAAAAGAGTGTCAGGGGCAATAAAGGAAACTCGATAGAAGGGTCAAAGACCTCGTGTCTAATGTATGCGTGGCTAAAACAATAGACCGGAGCGGCAAGACGAGCCTTGAGCGGGGCCATCTGCCTTACTCGTGTCATTCCCCTCATCGTAAAAGTCACCTCAAAGAAACACGTGTCCTTCGTGCAAGCTTGAAAGTCCCAGGGTCACGAAGCGGACAAAAAGCCCGTTCGCTGGCTACCTGAGGGCAAGAAACAAAATGGATGCTGTATCTAAAATGGAACCCGAGGGTTCGGATGAACAAACCCAAAAATGAGACGAACCATACGTGGCTGCATAGCGAAACTGCGTACACCCACTATACTCGTCATTTGCGGTTCGTAGATACCAAACTCATCCATATTCGTCACCACTCGAAAAGTGCCGTCCCGTCTCACACGGAACCTCAGACGCTCCTTTTGCCCTCATGTAGGCAAGCACTAGTCAAGATCGGAATCTATATCAATATTCATCAGATCGTTCAGCTGCTGCTGGAACATCATCCTATTCATCAACGTCTCCTTGGTAACAGATGGCCGCCTTATACACGTCGCAGCACATAGGCCACATAAGGCAGGACCACACTGTACACAAAGACAACACGTCAACAGAAACGTTACAACAGCCCCTACGATCATTAGAATCTTCCAACCCCAGGTTGACATCAGGCCCCAAAACCATCCTAGGAGCGTCCAATTACCTTCGTCCACGTGTATGGACTCGGAAATCTTGTGCAACTTCGAGATGGCTTGGTAAACAGTTGGAGCATTGTCAGGAATAAAAATGACGAGCTCTTAAGCTGTCTATCACCCACTGACGTACTATACTCAGTCTCACTCAGATCCTTATAGGCCTGCACTTCTTCATCTGGAATGAGTGATGCATCAAAAACATCTCTATCCAGATCTGCTATGGCTATCGCCAAAGGCTTGTGGTACGGCCCAGGACCAAAGTTGACAGACCGTGGCTCTCGACTGGGGTAGGAATCTAGTGCACTACGGAACATAGTTTGGAATGCTCGAGCTGAACCCTGGGAGCTGTATGGAAGGACCAAATACGGAATACCCCTATCCATGGTGTGTGGCATTAACCCACATACCCAACAATTGGTAGTATTCACCACCAACTGATGCTGATGTAGGAGTTGAACAAAGGAATTATTCATCATTCCGCACGTCTAACCTGCTCATGTTGAGGCAAAGGATGAAAGGAATGTGGGGAGACAGTGGTGAGGGAACTTAGGTTAAGAGAAAAAGTAGGTGAAACAGGAGGCAAGATGCAACGGTACTCCGAAATACACTCCACCCACCAATAACATAGATAAGGCCAGAAACAGTAGAAACACCTGAAACAAAAAACATTTTGTTCGTACAACCCTCCATAACTCTGATCTCTGTGCCAACACCCTTTCTTCTTCCAACAGCTTAGAGAATGCCATCCTCTACAAACCGTCCGTGACGTACTTGACGCACTTCGTTCTGAGTAGCGATTATCAATCCCCGGGAGTTCCCAGAGATCGACAAAAGTAACCAACCTAGCGTCAGAAACCTGCTAAACAGAAAGGAGAACCCGCACGGCCCTACGGTGACCCGGATGGCGAGGTTTCCTCGAAACGTTCAAATTTATTACAAGTCTCTTAGCAGTGGAAAGCACAAAAAAACTCAAAAAGAAAGGATGTAATTGTCCATAATATTCGTAACGTCAAAAACCACTATACTGTCAATTTTTATTAGTCCTTGAACGAAGAAAGTATCGACTTCTTCCAGGTCGAGTTTGCTCTACAAACAATTGTTCAGCTGGCGCAACAGTGTTCGATGAAGTGGACAACGAGTCAGACCTTGGGTTCTCTGCTACTGATGACTCCACATGTGGATTTGGCAGTGACGAATCCTCCTCCACAAGTCGAGCGTCGCTAAATGGCACAAAGTGCAAAGGAGTCTCAGTTTCTGTGGCCGAAATCCCAGTCCTCACCCAACCGTCAGTTGGTAAGGGGATCGGTACCTTCTTTGTGTGGCTGGCATGCACCCAGTTTTTCCGACCCTCCAGTCGAACCGCTGTCCTCGTCGTCAACAAAACTTGATAGGGTCCGACGAATCTTGGCTCCAAATTACGCTTTCGACCAAAATTTCGGGTAACCACCCAGTCTCCTGGCCGGAGCTGGTGTCCAGGACCCTCTGTCTGCGCCGGTAGAGCTTCAAGGACCTGTTGATGGATTAACCGTAGTTTAGTGGTCAAATCATGTAAGTAATCAATTAACATTGGATACTCAAGACTATCAAAAGCCCTAGGTCTCGGGACTCCCCAAATATTCGCAGGGCGACCGAACACAATCTCATATGGGCTAAGCCCTACTCGAGAGTGTACAGTCGCTCTGGTCGATAGGAGAGCCAGAGGCAAGGTATCAGGCCATGACAGTCCAGTCGTAGCTTGGATCTTAGCGAGTTTCAGCTTCAGGGTACCATTGTACCCTTCAACCAAACCCGCTGCCTGAGGATGATTAGCACTGTGGAATTTCTGTCGAATTCCAAGGCCCTTACACACACTCTGCATTACACTTCCCACAAACTCGCTTCCATTATCCGACCACACAATCCGTGGCATTCCGTACCTAGGAAAGTACTCCTTCAGCAGGATTTTCGCTGTGGACAGGGCAGTATTATCCTTAAGAGGATAGGCCTCAATCCACCTGGAGAACGCGCAAACCACAACCAAAACATACTTCAGGTTATTGCATCTCTGCAATAACCTGGATATGGATGAAGTCCAGCTGGATAACCTCAAAGGGACAGGCAGGAGGAGCGAAATGACCAGGTGGGGTGGGGGTGCCTTTTCCTGGATTGTGCATCAAACACACCATACAATTCTTAACCACTCTTTCGGCACACTTAGCAATACCCTCATTCCTCCATACAGGGGACAAGAACTTACATATTCCTTTCGCACTAATATGTGACAACCCATGAGCCATCGTCACAACAGCTAATACATACGCATCTGGTAACATCCACCTCTGACATTCCGTCAGGTCAACCCAACATCCATGCATATCCAATTTCCCTGTACTTTCTTTCCACTTGGTCTTTTCAGCTTCAGTAGCTTCGTTCTGAATTGCTTTCACACTCTCAACAGTATTTTCACACATACCAGTCTCCATCGGCCACCTCACTGAACTCGTGACATACATTCGAGTCGCAAGATTCTTAGCCGTTTCCTTAGCAATCTCATCCGCAAACGCATTACCACGACCAACGTCATCCGTCACTTTCCGATGTGCACTACATTTAACGATCGCCACTTGTTTAGGCAACGTAAGTGCATCCAAAAGATCATTCACG
This sequence comes from Triturus cristatus, assembly GCF_964204655.1. Taxonomy (NCBI): domain Eukaryota; kingdom Metazoa; phylum Chordata; class Amphibia; order Caudata; family Salamandridae; genus Triturus; species Triturus cristatus. The sequence goes on from NC_140590.1 coordinate 36,738,367, forward strand.
AGATGCCCGTGTTGGATCTTCGTACCATGCGATGTCATAAATCCTCTTTCTCTCCACAATCTTCCAAAGTTATGCGCAACACCAAATGCGTACTGACTGTCAGTAAACACATTCACTCGCTTTCCCTTCGACAGAACACACGCTCTTGTCAATGCAATTAACTCTGCCGCTTGCGCGGAATTCTGGTTCAATCACGCAGTTTCCACAACCGTGCTCAACGTCACCACAGCATACGCAGTCGTCACATCGCCATTCGGCAATTTGAAGCAAGAACCATCCACATACAAAGTACCATCGGGATCTGCCAAGGGAGTGTTTTTCAGGTCCACACGACCTTTTGTTTCTTCCTCAGTCCGTAAATAACAATCATGTGGCAGGACATCATCTGATTCCATATTAATCGGCAACAATGTCGCCGGATTCAGTACATTACAACGTTTGATCTGTATATGACTTGCCAAAAGGGTCAGCTCGTACCCAGACAACCTTGCACTCGTCAGATGTTGAGTCTTTGTCCGATTCAAGAGCGTATCAACTGCATGCGGAACCATCACTATGAGCATATTATCCATGACCAAACCTGCGGATTGTCGAATAGACGCCGCAGCTGCCGCTGTCGCCCTCAAGCAACTCGGCAACGCTCTAGCTACCGGGTCTAAGGTCGAGGAAAAATATGCACACGGACGCTGCTTATCACCAAATTGTTGCGTTAAAACACTCAACGCACAACCGTCCCTCTCATGGACGTATAATGTGAAAGGCTTACTGTAATCAGGAGTACCTAACACAGGAGCCGAACACAGCGCATCACGTAGTTCAGAAAAACTTTTCTGACATTCGCCCGTCCAAGGCAAAGGAGTCGAAACGTCCTTGCACGTGATAGCTACCAATGGCTTCGCTAACAGTGAAAAGTTCGGGATCCACTGTCTGCAGTATGACGTGATACCTAGAAAGGCACGCACATCTCTCTGAGTTGTTGGCACAGTCATTCGAGCAATTGCTGCAATTCGTTCAGGGGTCAACCTTCTTCCTGCCTTTGACAATAAGTGACCTAGATAGGTAACTTCTTGACAACAATATTGCAGTTTGGAAGGTGACACTTTATGATGTAAAGCACAGAGATGCTGTAACAGAGACACTGTAGCGGCTCTACAGAGCTGTTCAGTGTCAGCAGCGACCAACAGATCATCAACGTACTGAATCAAGGCTGCACCAGCCGGTAATACAAACGCATCAAGTTGACCCTTAAGAGCTTGGCTGTAGATCGATGGACTCTCACAGTAGCCCTGTGGTGCGCGTTTGAATCTGAAACTGCGACCACCTAATGAGAAACCGAACAAGTCTCTGCTTTCCTCAGCAATCGGAATGCTAAAGAACGCATTCTTCAGATCGATCACCGAGAACCATGATGCAGTGGCTGGAATCAGAGTCAGTAAAGCTGTAATGTCTGGCACCACAGGAAACTGCGGAACAACGACTTTATTTACCTCCCGTAAGTCGATAACTAGACGGTACACAGGAGGCTTGGAGGGATCCGTTCGTTTCAGAATAGGCAACACGGGACTATTGCACACATTACCCCGTGTCTCCTCAATAACATCTTTACCGATCAGATCGTAAACGATCGCTAACAGTGCCCTTTCACCATCAAGGGAAATACGATACTGAGGTATACGTGGCAAACGCGCACCAACTTTCAGTTGGACAACATAAGGTGGTATATCCAACAGGCCCACGTCATTGGGACCTGTCGCCCACAAGGAGTCCGGAAGAGACCTCAATTCCGATGGGAGCTTGTCGATCGATAAATACATAGGGGAAATCACGCTCTTACCCAACGTAAGCTCCACACCCGTAGGAGAACAGTACAAAGTCGCATGTAACCTTTTCAACAAATCTAAGCCCAAAAGATTCTCACCACAACCAGTAGTCAAAATCAAAGGAGCTTCCAGCTCATGGGACCCAATTGTAAGGGGCAAAGGGCTAGAAACTGGATTGCTAACGGGGGCGCCAGAAAATCCAACGGAAACATTCGTTAAGCCAGACAAAGGCGCGCCAGGGAGTTTCGAATGCATGATGGAACTTTTTGCTGCACCAGTGTCCAACAGAAAAGGCTCAATGACGCCCAAAGTGGCTACTGCAACATAAGGCCCTCTCTGATCAACCGGAACTGATACTTCTCCCTTCCTTTGTCTATGGCTGTCCTAGTAGATACCATCCGCATCAACATCACACTCAACATAACAGTCATCCACATGATACTGTGCAGACCGACCGGACGATGGTTCGCGCCGATCGAAACAATTTTGCGAGTCCGAAGACGTGGCAAAGCGTTCGGCCTGATTCTGGGTAATTCCGCGACCTCTACCACGGGAAGCCTGTTGAGGACCACTACGTCCTCCTCGAGCCGACACACCATTGGTCCTATCACGGAGAACCGGACAATCGAACTTCAGATGGCCCTCCCCACGACAATATGCGCATTGATTATATCCCAGCACAAAGCGAGGTGCGGGCGAAGCATTTCGCGTCTGCGATCGGGAGAACTGTGGTTGTGATCTGTTTAGCTGCTGTGTATCACTGAAATTCGAACGCGGAGGATAGGCTTGCTGCAATAAGACCTTAGTTTTAAGATCCTTCGTTTTCTTTTCTGCACGCTCACTTTCCTCCTTTTCTCTATTTTCGTAATATTGGGCCGTAGCCAATATTTGGGCAGTGGTAGAAACAGCCCACGAACTCTCAGAATTCTTCAACTTGTTGCTAAGGTCGGGCAACAAGTTCGATACAAACTTATCAACGAACAGCCGCTGACCACCCTCGGAACCCATGTCCTGACCACTATGATCAACGAATGCTTCCTCAAATCTCGTAAAGAAATCAGAAACGCTTTCATCCCTCTTTTGCTTGCACGCCGATAATTTGTCCCAATTGACGCGCATCGCTGGCATAAGTGTTTTCATGAGGGCAATTATCCTCTGGGGCAAAGCCACGATAATCTGTTCAGGTTTAGCCCCACCGACCTGCCGGGCATCTGCCGCTGTAAGGGCAGCCCAGTCACCGCCTAACTCGGCTGCGTGATTCTCGTGACGCATTTTCGCCCAAATCGGCTGAGGCACCACATTGCCAAACAACATGTCGATATCAGCTAGATTCATAACGGTAGCATCCACCAATTGGGACATCTCCTTATAATAACCTGCAGGATTCTTACGGGGATCAGGCAAGGATTGCTTCACTTGTAAAACTTCCGATCGTTTCCAAGGGAGGTGTATCCACACTCTCTGGAAATGGCCTGGGACAACAGGGTTAGCATTAGGATCACCTGGCATCCATACCGGGGGAACTTCCCGCATAGGATATTGACCAGGTTGTGCCATCCATTCTGCAGTCTCGTCCTTGAACAACGCACGAGGTTGCACCGTACATCGAAAGGATAACAAGCGTTCTAGAGCCTCCCGAACTTTGTCACCTACGATTACACCCGTGGCAAACCGAAGCTGTAGCTCGGAAACCTCAGGTGGTATATCATCGGCTATATCATCGTCCCACTCCTCTTTCAGTGACTTACACAATTCTTCGAACACAAATCGTTGCGTGGGCACATTAAACTGAGAAAACGTTTCAAACACTACACGTGGGGTGTATTTAACAGGGTTACGAATCCATCTACGTGCCGTTTTCACCAACGATTCACGTTCCCTACCATCAGGAAGCTGACTGCGCCTTTGAGCGACATCTGAAAGAGTCGAGCCAAGTATCGGCCCAAAAAGCGGAGAATAAAGAGAAGCAACAGCAGTCAAGAGACGACTACGAACAGAAGGAGAAGAGGAAGAAGATGCAGGCGTAGCAACAATAGAGGTGGAAACAGTAGAAGTAGACGCAGCAGCAGGAACAGCGGGAATGACAGGCTGAGGAGGGACTTGGAAAGGCGCAGTAGGGAGAGAAGCCGGAACAAGAGGATGTACGATCTGTGGCCCAAGGGGATTCGGGAGTACGGGAGGAACGGCGGGCTGACCAGCAGCCGCCAAAACAGCGGGTTGAGGAAGAGGTGGACGAACGGGACCCATAACATCGGGAGCATAGGGAGGTGGCGATTTCATCAGATAAGACAAGAGCGAGTCCTCCATCGCTTCTTCTCCTGTCTTATCAATATTAGAAGGTAGCACCGGATAACATTTATCCACTGCCATATGGTGAAGCCGAGCACTAACTTCCTGCTCCTTCTCATCTTTGTCTAACTGATATTGTTCTGCATTGCGCATCACCGTAATAACACCTTCTCTTTTATTTTTCTTATTCTGTTTGATTTCTTTCTGCTTGGCCTCTTTCCGCCATAACCGGAAGGAATCAAACATGGCCGGCCTAGCTTTCTTTTTAAATAATTTAGCTTCCAAGTTATCTAAAATGGCAGTCTCGAAACTACCATGAGATGGCCAACTAAGGACGCCATCCTTTTTAGTGTAACGAACCCAATATTCATTATATACGATAGGACCCACGCCATGGCGACTATAGAGCTCGTAAATCGGAGTTCCAACCGGAGGTATCGGACATGAATCCTCCAGCCGGGAATCCATGCTGCAACATTTGAGAAACCCAAACAAAGTACTACGGCCAGGCATCGTGCACACTAACCGAGTATACAAACTTCAAGGGCTATCGAATTACGATGTCCTCGCAAAAAAATGCAAGACCCTCGGTTTTTGGCAATTGCAATCGTCAAATAAAACCCAACAACTAAGAACCACGAATGCTATGGAACCATGCAAACAACAAAGCAACACTGGGAGCGACCCACAAATACTTAACTGAGAGAACAATGGCGTCACCAGGAAGGCCCGTTGAGCGTCTCGCCGTACAAAGGACTACGCCAGGCGCCAAAACAGGACGACAGTCAGGGCATCGGTCCGTCGCAGCCGTCAGGAGGCGGGGATCTTCGCGGGAAAAGACGTCGGGCCACTTATTTCGACAACTGGATCGATGAAGCGGGGTGCACCTTCCCTCGGTGATTTCACACGAAGTTCCTCACGATCGTCGGGCTTTGGACCGGTACCGTTGATGTCGCCCCACGTTGGGCGCCAACTGAAGGACTGGGTTATTCTTAAGACCCAGCGGTGCCAGGGAACAACACCTGAAACCTTCGTGGGTTACCTGTTCTGGCGTACCAAACACAGAGACACGGGACACTTCCAGCGACGTCAGAGATCAGCGTTTATTTACTGCAGGGATACAGAGATCACAAGAAGTACACAACGTGTAGGTTCTCGGAGACTGCTTCAAATTCGTAGAAGTGGATCGCTCCTTTTATACAAGTTTTTGCCATAGCACAGTATGGCGAACAAAGGTTACAGCTCAGTTCCCACAATAAACTTCAAAAGGGTCGCGTTCATGTTTCAGGAGGCCGGAACATAATTACAACAGTCTTGCCGGTTCCCAACTGTAAAAACATATTCCCTCCGCAATAAATACATCCCATCCTAACCATAAACGCATTAAGAGGAAGGACGAAAAACAGATGCAAGGAAAGGACAAGAATACACAACAGGTTAGAAAAGAGTGTCAGGGGCAATAAAGGAAACTCGATAGAAGGGTCAAAGACCTCGTGTCTAATGTATGCGTGGCTAAAACAATAGACCGGAGCGGCAAGACGAGCCTTGAGCGGGGCCATCTGCCTTACTCGTGTCATTCCCCTCATCGTAAAAGTCACCTCAAAGAAACACGTGTCCTTCGTGCAAGCTTGAAAGTCCCAGGGTCACGAAGCGGACAAAAAGCCCGTTCGCTGGCTACCTGAGGGCAAGAAACAAAATGGATGCTGTATCTAAAATGGAACCCGAGGGTTCGGATGAACAAACCCAAAAATGAGACGAACCATACGTGGCTGCATAGCGAAACTGCGTACACCCACTATACTCGTCATTTGCGGTTCGTAGATACCAAACTCATCCATATTCGTCACCACTCGAAAAGTGCCGTCCCATCTCACACGGAACCTCACACCGGCAGCTCCCTCGGCGAGAGTATTCTGACAATCATCATGTCAGTCACAGTCAGCATGCACTCGGACTGCCCACCCCCTTCAGATTCTGAAGGGGGAGGGCGGTCCGACGTCATGCTGCTGAGTGACTGACATACAGCAGACCAGGGGTGGCGCAGAGCGCACAGCAGGCAGCAGTGCGCATGCTGGGTGAAGGAGGCGAATTTTCGCTCCGTGCCCAGTCATGCGCACTACTGTCTGCTGTGGCTGGCGCATGCCCATTAGGAGAGCGAGGGTTGAGCAAAGGCTTAAACCTCGGTCTCCTAATGGGCATGCGGGCGGTGAGTCACCCTGCTCTAAGCCAATGCTGGCGCTGCTGGAGCAGCGTCAGTATTGGCTTAGAGGGGTTGCCAACCAGTGCTGTTAGAAGAGGCGCCAACGGGACCCGGACGAGAAGCAGAGAGGCGCTGCGCGGACCTGGTCTGGTAAGCTTAGCTTTCTTTTTAAATTGTAATCCCCCCACCCCCGGCGACCTCCTCCCCTCTCCCGCTAGTAAGTTCCTTCCCTCTCGGTTCAAACAGCTAATGCCAGGGAAAACTTATTGCATAGAATGCCTTCCAATTACCTAATGTGAATTGTTTGCAAATGTACTATGGCTGAATGACAGTGGTACTTTTATTTTGATTATTGCTATGGTGAGTGGTGTCAATTGATCTATTTTTCGCCTCTGCTTGGAATAGGTACTGTTAGACCTGGCACCTTGGCGTGAGTCTCCCTTCCTCTTTTTGTCGCTGTGCCTCATGTGATTTTATGGTGTTGGCCGCTCAGCGCGCTGTGCCACTGCCAACCAGTGTCGCGGTGCGAGTGCTCCCTTGTAAATTGTATATGTTGGTTGGATTCCATGATTGGATTGTTTGATTTACTATCAGACCCCAGTAAAGGGCGCCAGGAGCGCCAGGGCATGTAAAGGCAAACACCGCTGGTGGGCTTGCAGCACGGGTTGTGCCACCCACAGAAGCGGCCGGTAAAATATGTCTAAGGTCTGCCATCGCAGAACCTGCGTGCAGTCTGGTACTGACATGCTGACTGGCAAGTGCCCACACTTGCCGGTCCCTGAAACCTTCCCTTAGCTGCATGTTAGTCACCCCTCTGGTAGGCCCACGGGCAGGGTGCGTTGTGAGCCTAAGGTAGGACAAGCCTAGATGCGTGGCATGTCCTGGTAGTGAATGACTGCCATTTTGTTGTTCACTACTGCAAGGCTACCCTGTTCTCATAGGCCAGTATGGGCGGCTTGGATTGTTACACCCTATGATCCTAACCCACCCAGGGAACATGGTAGAAGATCGAGTTTAGTATGCCTGAACTCGGAATAATAAGGTACATCTTTTCGCAAGGTTTATTTTAATATTCCGGGTTTGCAAATGTCGCTTTTAGAAAGCTGGCCTTTGCTTGCCTAAACATTTCAGCCGCCTCTGCGTGATGTGTATCTGATGTCTGGCTGGTGTGAGTGACAGGGCTGGGGGAACCCAGATGGGCAGGGCTAGGTAGCCTGGTGGTGAATAGGACGATCGACAGGTAGATGGGTGGGAGGAGTGCTCCTAGGCTCTGAATAGGACAGTGCTCTGCTACCTCAATGCCGGCTCCGCCCCCTGTGGAGCGTCTGAGGACTCTGCCCTGCACTCTGAAAGAAGAAGCCTGCATCGCGTAAACAAAGTGCTCAGAAACCGGACTGAACTAGGCAAGGGCCCCCCTGGCCTGGGAGAACAAAAGATTTGCTGTATAAATGGAGGAGCCCGGCTCCTGAGAAACTAGATCCGCTTTTGACCAAGAAGAATCTCTGCCTGAGGAGGAGGCACCGGGAAAGCTGTAGGAGGAAGACTGTCCCTATCCTGGGGGATTGGCCTGCAGTGGTGACCTTGCTGCCAAAGGGGAGAAGAGAACCTGTTGCTGAAGACTTTACTTTACTTTTACTTTCAAGACTTGTGCTTTTCCAAAACGATCTCCAAGGGCTTGGAACTGAGCTTGCCCCCTGAACTTAGCCCCAGGACCATTGGGCTCTACCTGATCTTCACTCGCCTGCCGCTGGACTGTGGTGTCCTTTCCCTCGCCGGAGCTGTGACCCTCGTGCCTCAGTCCCTCCCTGAGCCGTGACCAGAACTGCTTAGCCGCCCCCGCCTTGGGAAGAGCCTCGCTCGATCGGAGCCGCTCCCCCTACGCTGTGCTGGGCGGCCCCTGTCACCTCGCTCGTTGGAGGCTCGCTGTGCACCTTCACCCTCCCACCGGAATCGGCGTTTGTGAGCATCTCCAAGCCTCGGACGGCCCGGACACATCTACGTGCCCGGCTGCCCCGCTTTGTTCACCCGCCACCTGCAACACCCCGCTCTTGTCGTGAGCCTGAAGATCAGACACCCATCGGGAAGTGTGGGAGCCCCGGACGCCGCCTCGCTCTTCTGTCGAAGAGCCGCTGAAATCCCGCACCCACCTTCGCGTCAAGAAACAAGGTACTGTACTTACGAACTCGACCGCGAGCTCGCTTCGGATCCAGGGTCCGCAACGTTCTGATTTCCCTGTCATCTGCCGTGTGCTTCCCGGTCGCCGCTTCAGCACGGAGTGCGCTGAGGCCTACAGTCACCTTGTGCCCGCCTAAAGAACTTTCCGTACAAAGAGAACTTTACCGTATTCCTAAGAATTGTGGCCCCATCAGTTCAACGTTACTGGGCCTTGTATTTGACGCTGCTGAAACTACATAAAAGCTTATTTTTATATACTACCTGATTGGTGTCCGTTTGTGGTGCATGCAAGGGGTTTACTGTATGTGTAATTGCATTTGCTTAACCGTGTACGCCTGAGACTTAGCCTAGACTGCTCGCGCCATGCACCTAGATGGTGAGCAGGGGTTATTCTGGGGAGTCATCCTTCGCCCTGACAAGAAGTAAAGGGTCCCTGCTTGTTGTGGGTTCACACCTGCGTCAACCAGAGCTCCCTCATTTCTAACAGGTACTGTTTGCCTGCACCCTGGTTCACAGGCCAGTTTCGAAAGTTGTCCTCTTTGCTATTCTTTCAGCCCTAAAGAGTTTCTGGTGTTGCATTTGCTCTTATCCGGTGAGAAGGCAGTTTTTCCTTTATTTTCCGTACCCATAGCATAGCTGTCCATTGATGTGAGGAAGGCGATGCTTATTGGGGACAAATTTGTTCTCCACTAAGGTTGAACTTTGGTGCCGTACTACCTCTTAGGGAGATAGGCGTTAGTCTTCAATGATTGTAGTACCCTTGGTCAGGTTGCTATTACTAACCTTACATTGATGGTATACAGGAAACCTTTGTGCAGTGTCCTTTTATCTAAAAATGAGTGGCAGAAGCATATTAGAGTCCGGATCAAACGCAGAGTGTAGGAAATATGGGAGCAGTGAAAATCACTAGGTTCATGCAGTGGAATATAACGTAAGCTTTGTTTTCTTTATAGAAGCCAATAAGTTATGTCAGGTAATTCGGTTTTCCATTTACAAGTATTTTGAGTATTGAAACATGGCCTAATCAACATATACATCCGAATTAAAAAAAATAACGAAATTGTCATAATGGAACAGATTGTTTTGCCTTGCATGAACATTAAAAATAATATGTAATTTGTGTTACAAGGTTTCATTAATCACCTCCAATAGACAGCCTTTTCACCAAGAGTCTTAATCTTTACTTAAACATGTTGATTGCATTAACGGTATTGTCCAGAATCTGTACATTCCGGAGTGTTTCCTGCTAAGAGGTGCAAACAGGTTGCAAGCCAAGAATACATCCCGCTCCCTATTGTGTTCAGGACAATCTTATTGCGGCTTTACATTTTTTTAGGTGGTGCCTGAAATACCAACTAAACATAGTTTAAATCTTTCAGCAGAAAAAGGACGCGCCCAGTTCTATGCTAATTAAAGTTTCATTGTCATGGCTTGTAGAGGAGTTGATTGAATTAGGCTCAGAAAGCATCTCCTCCAAAATGGGTCCTTAAGACAATGAATGGATTTGTTAATGTTGAAAGCCAATTTTGAGATTGAAGGGTACAAGCATTTGCAATGCAATAGGTCTCGCATTTATACGAGTTTGAGCTATTGGCATTGTAAATGACAATGCTTTTTATTTAAGTTTTTTTTTTTTTTAAACATAAATAAAAGGCACTGTCATTTACAATGCTAATAGCTCAAACTCTCGCAAATGCGAGACCTATTGCATTGCAAATGCTTGTATTCTGATTGACGCAACCTTAAAACTGGGAAAGGTGTGACCAGGGGTGCTTATGAGGTGGCACCGGGCCCAGTATGTCTGGCTGCGGGTTTTGTGTTTGTCACTTTGTGAGTAAATCGAGTATTTCACGTCTGCTTGCAGCTGCAGCGGTCTCTGTATACTTTTTTGTTTATAGGTCTTTAAGCCTACACAAATGTTTGTGACTCGTGCTTCATGTGTGTACTTGAAAGAGTTTGAGTGTGTGTTTGTACTTGTGTTGGGGTAAAGTTGATGGATATAAGGATGTTATTACAGATCCTGTCATAATACTTTTGCAAGTGCTTTATCAACCTTCCTGCTTCCTCAAATTTGCTTGAAAATGCTCCATTTATCCACTCTTTTTTCAAAATTTTGTCGGAGGAGTTGTTAGGGCTCGCTCGCCTCAGTGCAGTACCATGATAACTTTACGCCTCAACACTTTCAAATGTCACCAGCCGCCACTGACTCGATGTGAGAACCGGGCCGCCCTACCTGGCTTCCCCGCCTATGTAAGCGGCCCCGCTACTCCGGTAAAGCAAACCAGCGTCGATACAAGCAGTTCTTAATATCATGTTAGCTTCTATATGACTACTACAGTTTCGATCTAAAATTACAGCACTGGGGTTTCCTATTACCATACAGTGCGGTAATACGGGAAATAGTAAACTCTCCCTTGACTAGCAGTGTTGTTAGGACGTGTATGCTTGATAAAGCAGCAGACATAAATGCTTCTAGGTAACAGATTGTCTCTCAATGAGTGAGTTGCAATTATTATTTCACACCAGGAGAGGGCGCTCCGAGCACACGCTTTTGGCACAAACGCGTGACGCAGATATTGCAATTTATTTAACACAGTCCCTTAGAATCAAATGATGCATTTCCCAAGCTTTCGCCTGTCGAAGAGACTCTCCTTGGATTGACAGGTGCTCTTATAGCAGCTCTTCCACTGCGGACCCTTGGGTTGCAACTTGCTTAACAGCGGCACCGGGAAATCTGGAGTTAGATGAACATCTGTTCCACCTATCGCGCGCCATCATTACTCTCTTGGCTTTTATGTGTAGTAGTAAACATGCGGCACGCACGTATTGTTCACTTCAAGAATAATTAAAACCGTTATCAAATAACCCCGGATCTTTTACACCCGCCTACACTGAAGCTCGAACCCAGGTCCCCCGAGCCAAAGGCGACTGCTCTACCAATTGAGCCACTCTCCTACTGCATGTAGCGTTTTCAATGCTCTAGATTGCATAGCTGCGCAGCAGCGCTAAATAAGATACAGGAGCCGGTATTTCTTGGTTACACACGCGGCTCCGACTGCCGCGCCGAGGCCACGCCTCTTTATTTATATTAGCTAGCGTCTGACGTCATGCGTCAGCGCTAGCGCACCCCGGCAGCGCGGAAGGCTAGAACGCCTCACGCGCGCCAAACACTACACTCCTTCCAACTTTTATAAAACATTAAGCAAAACATAAAACCAGAAAAACCAACGATGAGTCTGTTACCAGTCTGCCAGTCCTTACAGGTTACACCATATAGGGCCACCTGCATCAACGTGAAAACTGCTCGCAAACGGGCAGATTAGCAGAATCTGCCCCTTTGCGACCGGTATTTTTGCATGTGGGATGCATCATCCCAAATGCAAAAATCGCTATTTAAGGAATCTCTAAATAGCGATTCCTTAAATTGCGATTGCATTTAAGGAATCCCAAATTGAGATTCCTTAAATGCAATGCATGAAAGTTTAAAAATTAGCGATTTCGCTAATAGGGGGAGCAAATTACCATGAAGTTGAAATTCATGGTAATTTGCAAAACCTTTGAAAAATGCACTAAAGTGCATTTTTCAAAGTTCCATTTTACACACACACATGCCCTTGGGGCATGTATGTGTGCAAGATGTATTCATATGCAGATTTCAGGGGTGCAACAGGGTGTCTTTTTGACGCCCTGGCACCCTTGAAATAGCATGAGCAATATGCGATTCTCTAATTGAGATTAGCAAATTGAGAAAGTCCTCCCATTCATTCCTATGGGCCTCTAGGCCCATAGGAATCAATGGGGAGGTATTCCTTAATAGCGACTCACAATTTGCGAGTAGCAATTAAGGAATGTTTAGGAATCGCTATTTTGTAAGCGATTTCTACATGCATAGCCTTTTGCTATTCCTTATTAGCGAATCCTTATTTTTCGCTATTAAGGAATCGCAAATGGCATTGTTGATGCATGTGCCAGATAGTCCGCCAGCTGGGAAGACAGTGCCGGGTTCTTCCTCAGGTTGTAGCGGGATGGGCCGCCTCTGGAAAGGGCCACATCGGGGGTTCTGCACCTTGGGGTGTTAGGCTCTACCCGGGATGGGGAGCTGCCAGGCGGGTTACTCCCCGGGGTGGCTGGGATGGACTGGGAACCACCATCCTCACTCCGACCGTCCTCCCCCTCCTGATCTCCGCTCGGCTGGTCGGGGTCCGGCCCCTCTGGCTCGGCCCCGGGACGTGAAGGTGTTCCTGGGTGGACTTTTTTGAAGAAAGACACATCTCGTGTGACCGTTTCAGCACCTCTTTGAGCGGTCACCATCGTGCCTGTCCGGCGGGTGACAACCCACGGTTGTGGTTCAAAAGGAAGTCTGAACTTGCTGCCTGGGTAGCGGTCCTTCACGTACACTCGATCCTGCCATTGTATCGTGGACTCCTTAGCTCCCCTTTGTCGGCTAGCGTGGTCATTCGAGCGCATCCGGTTGGCTAGGGTCTTTTCATTGGTGGCTTGGGCCGGAACCCAGGTAGGGTGGTGTGGGATCGTGTCACTTACGATTCTTCCCATGGTGGCTGTTCCTGGCGCTGCCTCGGTTGTGACATGGGGGGCATCCGGTATTCCCTCAGGAAACTGTATATCGCCCTCTCCAGTGGAGATCCATCAGCCATGGCGATGCGAATGGTTTTGTTGAGTGTCCTCATAAACCTCTCCACCTCTCCATTGGCTTGGGGCCACCGTGGTGTTACTTTGCGGTGATGGATCCCCCAGCTCTTGAGATATTCTGCAAACTCCTGCCCCTGGAAAGGCAGTCCATTGTCGGTCTTGACCACCCCGAATATGCCATGAGTGGCGATGGTTTTCTCGAACTTCGCTATCACTTCAGTGGCTGTCTGGCTCCCCACGATTTCGACCTCTGGGTATTTGGTGAAATCATCGATAATGACTAACGCATACCGTCCATCGGGGAGATGTCCAAAGTCGGCACTCACACACTCCCACGGTCTCAGGGGATTATCTTCGGTCGCCACCGGGTGAGGGCGTTCCGGTTGCCCTGTGGCTTGGCACCACGTGCAGGTTCTCACCGTCTGCTCAACCATCGCATCCATGCCTGGGAACCATACTTTAGCTCAGAGCCTGCCCTTCGTCTTCACCATTCCTTGATGTCCCCTGTGGGCGAGGTCCACCGCCTGTTGAGCGAGGCTGGCCGGCATGACTAGCCTCAGGCCCCGCAGAAGACATCCTTGGGTGTCAACGGACAGCTCACTTTTCACTTTCAAGAAGGATTCCAGTGCCAGCTTGGCTTGGGGCGTCCTCCTGTTGAGCGAGTCTTGGATTGTCCTCCAATCTCCCGACCTGACGGCCTCCGCCGCTGCTCTCACGCATTCATCACCTTCTGATGCTTCTATGATTGCGGCCAGGCTCATTGGGAGGGGTCGTGACCGCTCCGTCATATACCGGACGTACTCCTCTGTATCTTTGGCCTCCTCCTTCTCTTCTGTTGTGGCTTTCCTCGGGTGCCGTGACAGATAGTCCGCCGGGTTTGTGGCCCCTGGTTTGTACTCCACTCGGTAGTCGTACCCTTGTAGTTGGAGTATCCACTTTTCAATCCGGGGTGGCGGCTTCGAGGACGACCCTGGGAATAGAGGTATGAGTGGCTTGTGATCGGTTGTTACCGTGAAATGATGTCCATACACATACGCGTGAAAATGCCGGCAGGCCCAGTGGATGGCGATGGCTTCTCGCTCGATTTGCGAGTAATGCTGCTCTGTTTCGGTCAGGGACCTGCTGGCGTAGGCAATGGGGGCCCACTCTTCGTTGTTCTGGAGTTGTGTCAATACCGCTCCCAACCCAAACGGGCTTGCGTCGACCGCCATGTTGGTGGGCTTTGCCGGGTCAAAGTATGAGAGGGTAGTGTCCGCAGACAGGGCCGCTTTCGTTGCTTGGAACGCTTGCTCCTGTTCCGGGCCCCACTGCCACGTGATGGACGACTTGGTCAGCTCCCTGAGGGGTTTGGTGAGGTTGGAGAGGTCCGGAATGAAGCGGCCGCAGAAGTTGACCATGCCCAGGAAACTCCGGGCCTCCGAGATGTTCGTCGGAGCTGGGGCATCTTGGACATCCTTCACCTTGTCCGGGTCTGGGGCCACCCCTTGGTTCCGGAAGGTGTAACCGAAGAAACTGATCTTGTTCTGCAGGAACTGACACTTCTCCCGGTGCAGGGTCAAGCCTGACTCCTGAATCCTTTTGAGGACCCCTCTCAACCGCTGGTGGTGTTCCTCTATGGTTGACGCATATATGAGCAGGTCGTCGCTCACATTAAGCACGCCGGGGAGCTCACTGAGTTTATTTTTCTGATGGTATTTTGGAATACCTCGGCGGCACTCGAGATGCCGAAATTCAAGCGCCGATACCGTCTGAGGCCCACATGTGTGGAAAACGTGGTGATGTACCTTGAGTCCGGATGAAGTGGTAGCTGGTGATAGCCTGACCGTAGGTCCATCTTCGAAAACCACCTGGCCCCGTTCAGCTCTCCCAGGATGTCATCAATGGTGGGCGTCAGGTGTCGCTCTCTCTTGACCGCGGCGTTAGGGAGGCGCATGTCCACACAGATGCGGACTTGTCCTGGCTGCTTCGGCTTCCTGGCGATGACGATCGGGGATACCCACGGGGTTGGCCCACTGACCTTTTCGATGATGCCTTGTCTCTCCAGGGCCTCCAGCTCCTCCTCGACCTTTTGCCTCAGGTGGAAAGCGATTCGCCTGTGCCTCAGCGCCACTGGTTGGGCCGACGGGTCGATGTGTAAGGATACTTCCTTTCCTTTCAGGCACCCGATGCCGTTAAAAACTTCTCCAAACTCTTCCATGATGGTATCCAGTTCTTCCTCCAGGATCGCCATGGCAAACGAGATCAGTCTCAACTCTACGGCCGATTGCCCCGTCAGCAGCATCCCGCTGCCCCCTTCCGTGACATAGACGGTGGTGCTGATGCTCCTCTCACCATGTTGTAGCTCTGTTTTGAAGCACCCAATGAGGGGAATGGGCGTCTTCTGGCCGTACGCGAACACCCGAATCTTCGCCTCTCGCAGCGGGGGTTTGACCCGCAGTTGGTGGTAGACATTGGCGGCCATCAACTCGATGGAAGCCCCAGTGTCAATTGTCGCCTTTACCTCTTGTTGTTGGACTAAGATGCGACATTTCGGAAGTCTGCGCTTCTTCTTCTGCGGCTGGTGGATCGCAAACACATAATGGACTGGGTACTCTTTGGTGTCGTCGTCCATGTCTTCACTGTCTGCCTCTTCCTGTACCGCATGGGCCGCCTCCTTCTTGACTCTGGTGGACCGGCACACCGCCGCAAAGTGGTTCATCCACCCGCAGGCGCCGCACTTTTTCCCTCTGGCCGGGCAGTCTTGCATGCGGTGTGGTTGGCCGCCACAGTACCCGTAATCTTTCTTCTTCGCCTCCGGTTGCCGTTTCCCTCCGGCTTGTCTCCCTTTAGGCCGCACTACGTTCACCGCTTCCGCCACTTGCACTTGCTCCGTCTTCACGGGGCGATGTAGGGCTGCTTCCATATGCGAGGCCCTCGCCTGCGATAGCTCCTTCGACCGTCCGAGAGTGAGGATGTCCGCTAGGGGCTTTCCTTCTTCCTGGAGGACCGTGACACGAAGCTTGGACAAGTAACACCCCTGTATGATCTGCCCTCGGATCTCCTCCTGTTCGTCGCGGAACCCACACGTGCTGGCTAACTCCTTCAGCCTGCCATGGAACGCATCCAGGGACTCGTCCGCCTCCTGTTTGGCTTGACGAAAGATGAACTTTTCATAGTCTCTGTTCGCCATGGGCTCGAAGTGGGCGTTGAGCGCGTTCAGCAGTGTGTGGTACGTTTTCGGCGTGGCTTCCACGAGAGTTTTGTAGATGCGGTGGATGTCTTTGCCTCCTAGGTGGAGCAGCAGCGCTCTGCACCTTTCCCTCGAGATGCCAGCCCCTTCGAAGTAAATTTGTAGGCGGTCTGTCCAATCTGTCCAATCCCTCCAGCAAGGGACGACGGGGCACCGTCAACGGCAAACGGCTCAATGGCGGGAATCGACGCCATCTTGGCACGTGCGCAGCACGCGGTGGAAACCGGCTCCCTCTCCTCTGCGTCGACCCCGACGGGCGTGCACCCCCTCTGGGCATTGCGTGTTGACGCCCTCGCGCTTCTACACCAACCGGTGGGCGCGCCTACCTCCAGACGTCATCCGCGGGACTCCTCAGGCGCTCATGGGCTTAGGCGATCCCACCGGGCGTGGGCCTGCTCTGGTGGAGGGTGCGGCCGACGTCAGGCACCTCGTGGCAGCAGGCGCGGCACCACCTGGGCGAGACATACCCCTCACAGGCTGTGGAATGGGGCACCAGGGCTCACACAGAGTCACCACCGATGGTTGGATGGGCTTCCAGGGCACTTGCAGTGTCCCCCACCAGGCCTAACAGCAGGCACAGCCAGGTCACCATGAGGAGGTGTTCCACAACCAGGCTCAGGACACATGGGTGGCCAAAACACAAACTGTGGGGCACAAAGGCAGCAAAGCAGGGCTCCATACACCCCTCGTCGCCAGTGTAGCGTTTTCAACGCTCTAGATTGCATAGCTGCGCAGCAGCGCTAAATAAGACACAGGAGCCGGTATTTCTTGGTTACACACGCGGCTCCGACTGCCGCACCGAGGCCACGCCTCTTTATTTATATTAGCTAGCGTCTGACGTCACGCGTCAGCGCTATCGCACCCCGGCAGCGCGGAAGGCTAGAACGCCTGGCGCTTGCCAAACACTACACTGCAAACGGGCTCAACCTCATTCCGGCATGGCCTTTAACCCGAAAACGCAGCCCAAACTCAAAATAATAATACCGCTAACCTTTATTCGCCAACCTTAACATAAAATCGCGCTACCACTGGCCCCCTCTAACCCACCGTGCTACAACTGCCCTACAACTGGACCAAGGCACAACTGGCGCGACCCCCACTGTGGCGCGGCCCCCCAACCCTTCACCGTGTACTTGCAATATCCACATACAAACACGGGCAGTGAACTTTGATTATGCCGGTAACTAACCCTACCTCATGCCTAAACAGTTGACTATCACCGCACAACTAGAACGAAGGCGCGTCCCCCGCATATAGCAGCGGGTCGCCTCGTACCATGAGCTGCATCACTTCTGTACTGGCACAGCCCCCACTCCGGCGTGGCCTCTTAATCCTCACTTTCACTCTACGAAATGCTCCGCTGCAAACAGTGTTATATGCGGGCATCTAAAAGGAAATATTTATTTATATATATATATATATATACCGCCCCCATAGTTGCGCGCCGCTCCGAGACACAGGCACGTCCCCCGCTAATCTCGGCGCGAAACGAGTTCCGCCACTCCTGACGCTTACTACATTTATCGTGAAATCTATTCTTTTTAAACCGAATATTAACGCCCTATTATGTATATGACGCACTACGCCTAGGCCCCCTCAAACCTCCTGTGCCACACTCAGCACAAAGAGGTTGAAGATCGCGGGGCGCAGACTTAAATATCCTTCCAGTGCATCCCGATGATATCCCCTCATCCAGCCCCCTTTTTGGCCCGGAGGAGGCCCAGTCCAGTGGCGCTACTAAGGGCGCCCCTCCTCTAGGCGCTGGGGGCGCCTGTCAGTCTCCAAATGTGATGCAAACCAGCACAGATTGTTGATTTACTTATTTTCTAGCATGAAACTCCGTTTGTGCTGGGAAAGGAGCCTAAAATGAACGTAAAGCATCACTGTAATGTGCTTTCTATTATTTTGACTCAAGGGGACGTCCCATGGGTGGTACACTGGCACTTGCCAACCTACCACACATGCCTTTTGACCAAAATCCTATCTACTAAATACATTATCACCAAAACATTTCCTTGGAACAGGTGCGAAGTAGGAGACATTTTTTAAACTCCAAACTTGTCACACTTTGCATCCTGTCGTACTTTAATCTTCGGGACCGCGTAGGGGACAGGGCCCTACCCCTGTCTATCTTGGTATTAGCGAACCGCAAATGGTAAATGCGGCATGTACGAGTGCTTTACTTATCGTTCTAGCTCTGGATGCACTGTGTACACGTTATTCTGCTTCACTACGCGGGTTCCATTTTGGAAGCAGTGGCCATCTTGTTATTGCCCTCACATAGGCTATAATGGAGCAAATACGGGCCTCACAGTACATGGGCTTCCCTTCTGACTTCTCTGTGACCTGGGCAGCTGGCAGTTCTGCCCCGGGTCAAACCGGTCTCACGAGCTCCCCTTCCTCCGTCCACCTGTGATTAGCATCAGGGTTTGACCCATCATAAAACCCTTTCATTCTACCTTGAGCCCCTGGCTAATCTCTTTCGCACCTGGCTGTTCCTGCTTTATGACTTGTTTCCCAAAACAGGAGATGCTCATGTTTATTGGGGGGTCTGTTTACATCTAATGTGGGATCTGAACCTTACTGTGTAAATCATTGTGGGCTGGCCGAACTGGAATGTGGGATGGTCATCATGACTCTGCCTTTTCTTTGTAACATATCCTTGTATATGGCCGTATCATAAAACCTAGGAATGTATGCTTGAGGCCGAAAAAGGCCTATTTAAGATGAAGTCCGTTTCCATGATTTTCAGCAGTCTCCTGAGAACATACACGCTGTTGTACTTCTAGGATACCTGTAATTGGTCTGCAGCCAATAAACGATTCTTTGACTTCACCTAGAAGACTCTGTGTTTCTGTAGGTCCGGAACAGGGTGAAACCCAGAAGTCATAGGGTGTGTGCCCCTGCACCGCTGGGTCTAAAATACCCAGTACTTCAGTTTGGCGCCCAACTCGGGACGATTTCAGCGGTACCAGTCCAAGCCAGAGGTTCGTGAGGAGCTTCGTGTGGAAATTCCGGAGGAAGGCCGCCACTTCATCGACCCCTGCATGTCGACGTGGTCCGAAAGTCTTTTCTGCGAGGTTCTCCGCGTCCCGACGGCTACGACGGACTGCTGCCCTGATTAATCGACCTGTTTTGGACCCTTGACGAGTTTGAGAGAGCGAAACAATCGAGAGAGTCTTCTGGTGACGTCATCGATCAGCAATATTCAGTTAAGTATAAGTGGAGCGTCTCCCATTTGTTTTGGTATCCCTCAGGATCGTTTGGTTTGATTTGGTAATTGGTGATTTGGTGTTTGCAAACCCCAAAGCCAGAGGACTCGTGTATTCACGAGACTATCGTAATCGATAATCCTTTGACGTTTGGATCTAGACTAGTGAGCGAAGATGCCTGGTTCTGGAATATTTGGTAGATTATTCTGTTTGGGTTGTGGAAACGATTTCCAGCTGGAGGAATCATGTCCGGTTCCTCCGGTTGGAACTCCAACTTATGAGCTCTATGTAAAACATGGCGTAGGCCCTATTGCATATAACGAAGTATGGATCCACTACACTAGGAAAGACGGTGTTTTAAAATGGCCCCAAAATGGTAGTTTCGATACCGATATTTTAGATAATTTGGAAATTAAATTGTTTAAGAAGAAAGCCCGGCCGGCGATGTTTGACTCTTTCCGCTTATGGCGAAAGGAAGCCAAACAGAAAGAAATTAAGCTAGCGAAAAAGAATAAAAGAGAGAGATGTATGTCAGTAATGCAAGCAGCTGTACAATTTAAAGACAATGAGGAGGAGCAGATGAGCGAGCAATTGCACAGACAGCGTAAGTTAGGGATTGACAAATGTTACCCGGCTTTACCACACTCTAAGCAGAATGAGTCCGAAGAAAAGGAGAAAGATCCCCTGATGTCGCACTTGTTGAGTTCGCCACCCCCATATGCGCAAAATGCCACAGCACCTCCCCAGCTTGTGAATATGCCACCTCCAGTTAATATACTGCAAGCCTTGCCGCTACCGCCAGCTGCTTTGCAGCCGGCTCCTATCCCTATAGCGCAGCCCTCTCAAGGGCCGCCAGTTGTGCTTCCAACTGCCCCCGCACTTCCTGTGACTTTGTCTAATTCAGCAGCTGCCTCCCCCAACACTTTTTCTTGCACCACTCCAGTACCTGTTTCTACGTCCTCTTTTCTTCCCTCTGTTTTTCCCCCTGTTTCCGCCTCAGCTTCTCCTTCAGCGCGACAGCGTTTAGCTAATGTGGTTACTTCATTAATGTCGCCTCTCTTTGAGTTGTCTGGTGCGACTCCTGGTTTGCAGCGTAAGCAATTGCGTAGTCAGTTGCCGAACCCTGATGAGAAGAAGGTAATAGATAGCATGGCGCGCAGATGGATTGTTTTCCCTTCATTGTATGATGTGGAATCAGTTGTCAGCGTTTTCCATCAGTGGGATGCCCCAAAACAGAGATATGTGTTTGAGAAAATGTGCGAAATTCTCTGTGAAGAATTGGAGGATAGTGGTAGAAATCCGAGCCCGCAGGAATTGTGTAGAGTGAGGTTTGATTTTGGAACTGGTATAATTGTGGACCGCGATATAGATAAAGCAGTTGCGGTTGTATTGTCCTTCAGGAATGATGATTGTCAACAGTCATTGTTCGAACAAGATGTCCTTGTGGGGAAAAAGGTAAAAGCGCGACAATACCCCATGAGAGAAGTTCCCCCGGTATGGAAGGAAGCGGTTGCAGCTGCCGGTGGTAACCCCGCTGTGGCAGCACATTTCCAGCGTGTTTGGGTGCATGTTCCATGGAAGCGTTCTGAGGTGTTAGCGCTTAAGCAGTCTTTACCTGATCCCCGTAAAAACCCAGCAGGTTATTATAAAGAGTTGTCACAGACGGCAGGATCATGCGTTATGAATCTGGCCGACATAGACATGTTGTTTGGTAATGTTGTTCCACAGCCCCTATGGGGGTCAATCCGTAATGTGGATCACGATGCAGAACTAGGAGATACATGGGCTAACATTCTTGCTGCTGACGCAAGACAAACTGGTGGCACGAAACCAGAACCTTTAGTAGCAGAACTCCCTGGTAGAATCATCACGTATATGAAGACACTAATGCCTGCGATGCGCGTAAATTGGGACAAGTTATCTGCATGCAAGCAGAAGAAGGATGAGACAGTGTCAGACTTCTTCACTAGGTTTGAAGAAACGTTTATCGACCACAGTGGGCAGGATATGAGTACTGAGGGTGGCCAACGGTTATTTGTGGATAAGTTTGTGCAGAATTTACTTCCTGACCTGTGTAAGAAGTTAAAAGACTCAGAGAGTTCTTGGGCTGTTTCCTCTTCAGCGCAAATACTGGCTACTGCACAGTATTATGAAAATAGAGATAAAGACGAGAAAGATAGGACATAGAAGAAAACGAAGGAATTAAAGACAAAGGTCCTTTTACAGCAGGCCTATCCACCACGTGGAGGTCAGAATAATTATAGGCAACCCCAGGGTGTCTATCACCAACCCCAATAGTTTCAGAACAATCAGCAAATGAACGGGTATTATCAACACGTGTCCCTGTAGGTCCCAACCAATGTTCATACTGCAAGGAAGAAGGTCATTTTAAATATAGTTGCCCTAAATTAATGCAGCGGAATGGTAATATGTATGGCGCAAGAGGTAGAGGTGGTCAGCAAGTTCCTAGAGGTAGAGGGCGTGGGAATGTTCCCCAGAATGCGCGTCCTCTGCCGCCTCAAAATACCATTAATAGCTTTGATCAGCAGGCTAACGCGACTAGTAATACGGCCCAGTATTATAATAATGATTATTATTATACGGAGGATGGCGATGCAGGGAATAATGATTACTAGGACAGCCATAGACAGAGAGAGGGAGTTGTTTCAGTGCCAGTGGATCAGAGTGGACCGTATGTTGAGGTGACTACAGCAAATGTAACGGAGCCTTTTCTGCTAGACACTGGTGCAGCAAAGAGTTCAATCATGCATTCCAAACTCCCTGGCGCACCTTTGTCTGGCGATATAAATGTTTCAGTAGGTTTTTCTGGCGCCCCGGTTAGGAACCCGATTTCTAGTCCTATGTCACTTTCTGTTGGACCTTGCGAGCTGAAAGCGCCCCTGATCCTGACGACAGGTTGTGGTGAGAATTTGCTGGGATTAGATTTGTTGAAAAGATTGCACGCTACACTGTGTTGTTCTCCTTCAGGAGTGCAACTTACATTAGGCAAGAAAGTGATTTCCCCGATGTACTTGTCCAAAAATACGATGCCACCTGAATTGTCATCCCTTCCGGATGCCCTTTGGGCTACTGGTCCCAATGATGTGGGCCTCTTGGAGATACCGCCGTACGTGGTGACTTTAAAGGCTAATGTCAGACTGCCACGTATTCCCCAGTACAAAATCTCTAATGAAGGCCAGAGAGCATTGTTAGACATTGTCAGCGACTTGATTAATAAGGGTGTGATTGAAGAGACAAGAGGCAACGTTTGCAATAGTCCGATTTTACCTGTCTTAAAACGAACGGACCCTTCACAGTCACCTGTTTACAGATTTGTGATTGATCTTAGAGAGGTTAATAAGATTGTTGTGCCACAGTTTCCAGTTGTTCCTGATATAACTGCCTTGTTAACGATGATTCCAGCCTCTGCTGCATGGTTTTCAGTGATCGATTTAAAGAATGCTTTCTTTAGCATCCCAATTGCAGAGGAGAGCAGAGACATTTTTGGGTTTAGTCTGGGAGGCCGAAGCTTCCGCTTCAAACGCGCTCCCCAGGGCTACTGTGAGAGTCCATCTATATACAGTCAGGCTTTGAAAGCGCAGCTTGATGCACTTGTTTTACCTAGTGGCGCTATCCTGATTCAGTACGTGGATGATTTACTAATCGCCGCGGATACTGAGAAGATCTGTAAAGAAGCCACATTGTCACTGTTGCGCCATTTATCCGCTTTCCATCACAAGGTGTCTCTCTCTAAGCTGCAATATTGTCGACAAGAAGTGACCTACTTAGGTCATCTCTTATCGAAGGAGGGAAGGAGACTGACCCCAGAAAGAATTCAAGCCATTGCACAGTTGAGTGTGCCAAAAACACAGAGAGAAGTACGTGCTTTCTTGGGCATCACTTCATACTGTAGGCATTGGATACCAAGTTTTTCCTTGCTGGCAAAACCTTTGTTAGCATTAACATGCAAAGACACACCGAATCCTATCCCATGGTCTGAAGAGTGCCAGAAAAGTTTTGTGGAATTGCGTAATGCATTGTGTTCAGCGCCTGTGTTGGGCACTCCTGACTACAGTAAACCTTTTACATTGTATGTTCACGAGAAAGATGGATGTGCGTTGTCAGTGTTAACACAGCCTTTTGGCGACAGACCGCGCCCATGCGCATATCTTTCATCCACCTTGGACCCTGTAGCGAGGGCATTGCCAAGCTGTCTGAGAGCGACAGCTGCTGCAGCAGTGTCTATCCGACAATCTGCTGGTTTGGTAATGGACAACACATTGATCGTTATGGTTCCACATGCTGTAGACACATTATTGAATAGAACTAAGACACAACACTTGACTAGTGCACGATTATCGGGCTACGAGCTTACACTGTTAGCGAATCACATACACATAAAGAGATGCAATACGCTGAATCCAGCTACGTTGTTGCCGATTCCAGCAGACTCAGATGAGATTGAGCAACATGACTGTCTGTTCAGAACGGAAGAAGAGACGAAAGGGAGAGTGGATCTGAAAGATACTCCCCTGACTGAGTGTGATGGTACTTTATGGGTGGATGGCTCATGTTTCAAGCTCCCTAATGGTGACACGACTGCTGCATATGCTATCACGACTTTGCACACGGTTGTGGAAACTGCACGAGTGCCACATAATTCGGCCCAAGCAGCAGAATTAATCGCCCTCACGAGAGCATGCGTGTTGTCTGAAGGAATGAGAGTGAATATATACACGGATAGCCAGTACGCCTTTGGCGTGGCTCACAATTTTGGGCGATTGTGGAAAGAGCGTGGGTTCCTGACGTCACATGGAGCTAAAATTCAGAATGGCAAGTTGGTGAATGATCTCCTGGAGTCACTGACCCTACCGTTGCAAGTTGCGATCATGAAATGCAGTGCGCACAGGAAAGTCACAGATGATGTTGGACGTGGAAATGCGTTTGCTGATGAGACCGCGAAAGAAACAGCACATAATGTGAAGACTAGAATGTATGTTGCAGGCCCCGCAAGATGGGTTAATGATGTGGGAATGTGTGAGAACACAATAGAGAGTGTGAGGTCGCTTCAGGCTGAAGCCACAGAGGAAGAGTTAAGCAAGTGGAGAGAGAGTATGGGTAAGTTGGATGAGAATGGTTGTTGGATTGATCTGACAGAACATAGACGATGGTTGTTGCCTGATGCATATGTGCTTCCAGTGGTTACTATGGCACATGGAATGGCACATATCAGTACGAAAGGTATTTGTAAATTGTTGGCTCCAGTATGGCAGAATGCTGGGATTCCCAAGTGTGCAGAGAATGTGGTCAAGAATTGCATGGTATGCTTGAAATACAACCCTGGTAGGGGAACCCCAACTCCAGCCGGTCACTTTGCACCCCCATCATGTCCATTCGAAGTTTTGCAGCTGGACTTTATTCACATGGAAAGATGCAACAACCTGAAATATGTACTGGTGGTTGTTTGTGCTTTCTCAAAATGGGTAGAGGCTTATCCTCTGAAAGATAACACTGCCCTGTCCACAGCCAAAGCCCTTGTGAAAGAGTTCTTTCCCAGATTTGGAATGCCGAGAATGGTGTGGTGTGATAATGGGAGTGAGTTTGTGGGTAAAGTGATGAAGAATGTATGTGAAGGATTAGGTATCCGGCAGAAATTCCACGCTGCGAATCACCCCCAAACAGCTGGACTAGTAGAACGCTACAATGGAGCCTTAAAGCTCAAGCTGGCCAAAGTCCAGGCGAGCACCGGTCTTAAATGGCCTGATGCCCTGCCTTTAGCACTCCTGTCCACCAGAATGACGATACACTCACGAGTGGGACTTAGTCCTTATGAGGTAGTCTTTGGCCGCCCGGCCAACATATGGGGTGTGCCAAGGCCTACGAAGTTCAGTGAAATAGAGCATCCAGTACTGCTCGATTACCTGTATGATTTGACTGTTAAACTGCGTGTTTTGCACCAACAGGTACATGATACTCTTCCCCAAGCTTCTGAACCTCCTGGACACCCTATCAACCCTGGCTCGTGGGTCCTGGTCCGGAATTTCCAGCGTAAGGGCAACGACGAGCCTCGCTGGATCGGCCCTCATCTTGTTCTTCTGTCGACGAGATCCGCAGTGCGAGTAAGAGGAAAGAAGCACTGGATTCATGGTACCCACTGCAAGGTGGTCCCCTTGCCTCTGCCATATGACCAGTGGGTCAAGGAGGGTATTGCCGACTCCGAGACAGACACTGTACCTAGTGACGCACGCCTAAGAGACACAGCTTCAGACCAAGAGAGTGACAATATTCTGCAGGAAGCTGTGCCACCATCAAATCTACTGGACACCACTGAGCCTGAACTTTTGTTCCAAGACCAAACAGCACCTGGCCGTCTCCGTTATAATTTGAGACCTAGGCCCATGGACAAATAAAGATTTCCTTATTATTTCCTTTTTGACATTTTTGGCTCTCCCATCTGAAGGACTTTCTTGATTTTTTGTTTTTCGAACCACCATCCGGGTTCTGCCGCAGGGTCGCGGTGCCAAGACTTTGGGGTACAGGCTGAAGACGTTAGGTCAACGGTTCTGGTTGGTCTAGGGCGTTTCCCTGGACTGACAGGCGTACTCCTTAGCAGAAGAAACTCATCCGCCGCGAGCGGCCCGAGTAGAGGATGGAGTTTTTTAAGATGGAGAGACCGATTGAGGAAATGAACTTTAAAGCCAGGATGTGTAGAATTGTGAAAAGTAAATGTTTTGTCTTTCTGTGCCTTTTTACACTGTGTAGTATCATGATGTTTATTGTAGGACTTGTGTTTTTCTCCGCTCAAAAGCCCATTGCACCTACTGAACAGCCTACACCTCTTTCTACTGCCTCCTCTCACTCTTTCCACCCTTTGCCTGAGCACGAACAGACCAGACGATCGGAGTTTGTAAATAACTCGTTTATCCAGCTCCTGCACCAGCACCAACTGGTAATGAATACGACCAATTGCTGGGTCTGTGGGTTAATGCCACATACCATTAACAAGGGTATTCCCTACCTGGTGCTGCCATACAGTTCAAATGGATCGTCATGGGCATTCCAGACCATGTTCCTCTATGCTCTAGATACGTACTCCCCTCGCCAACCGCGTTCCATCAGACCTATCACCAATAATAAGGCTTTGATGAAAGGAATTGCCGATATGAGTAGGGATATTGATGCATATTCATCCATTCCCAAAGAAGAGCTGAGACCTTATGTAGGATGGAACGCGACGGGGTATAGTATCAGTCTGGGTGAAAGACAGCGACAAATCTCATCTCCAATCTGGGTCGTACCCCACATGGGTCGGTTCTGCTTACAGGGTAATGGTCAGAACCCTAGGGCTCAACTGGGAAGAAGTGACTGTACTGAAACGTACACTTTCCTGTCACAGTTCTCCCCTGTTTTTCTAGCTGCCAAGGGCACATATTTCATCTGTAATGATCGAGCATATACATGGCTGCCCCCTGATTTCTCGGGCACATGTTATATTGCGAATCTGCTACCGCCTACATTTACTGCCGCCTCTGATTATCACAAGACCAGAGTTGTGAGAGGTGTGATAAGTAAGGATGACACTGCCGGTCAGGAAGCAGGAGACTTCTTCTTGGGTTTCCTGCCGTTTTGGGGACCTATGGTCAATAGTAGGAACCTGAGACAGCTGACGCGTGTGGTTGAATCCACTGTCAATGTAACGGCTGGTGCCCTTAGTAATCTGACAGCTGAGCTCCAAGCGGATCGCCTTATGACTCTGCAGAACCGCATGGTTCTAGACGTTATTCTTGCAGACCGTGGTGGGGTATGCAAGGGCATCCAATCCAGTTGCTGCATTTTCATTCCAGATAACGCTCCAACAGTATATCAGGCCATCTCCAAACTCCATAAAATATCTGAAGCCATACACGTGGATAAGGGAGATTGGTCACTGGTGGGATGGTTCTGGGAACTGATATCTGCCTGGGGTTGGAAAGTTCTAATGGTCATTGGAATGATCTTAGCCATTCTTTTCCTGTTCTGTCTGTGCATACAGTGTGCTCCTGCGATGTGTGGCCTCTGTGCTACCTTATGTGTAAGGAAGCCTGTATTGAGAGATGAGCTAAGTAATAGGATGATGCTACAGCAACATCTTCATGACTTCGTGAACATTGACCTAGACTCGGATTAAGATGAGTATAGTGATTGCCTATGTAAGGGCAAAAGGAGGGTCTGTCGTACTTTAATCTTCGGGACCGCGTAGGGGACAGGGCCCTACCCCTGTCTATCTTGGTATTAGCGAACCGCAAATGGTAAAAGCGGCATGTACGAGTGCTTTACTTATCGTTCTAGCTCTGGATGCACTGTGTACACGTTATTCTGCTTCACTACGCGGGTTCCATTTTGGAAGCAGTGGCCATCTTGTTATTGCCCTCACATAGGCTATAATGGAGCAAATACGGGCCTCACAGTACATGGGCTTCCCTTCTGACTTCTCTGTGACCTGGGCAGCTGGCAGTTCTGCCCCGGGTCAAACTGGTCTCACGAGCTCCCCTTCCTCCGTCCACCTGTGATTAGCATCAGGGTTTGACCCATCATAAAACCTTTTCATTCTACCCTCAGCCCCTGGCTAATCTCTTTCGCACCTGGCTGTTCCTGCTTTATGACTTGTTTCCCAAAACAGGAGATGCTCATGTTTATTGGGGGGTCTGTTTACATCTAATGTGGGATCTGAACCTTACTGTGTAAATCATTGTGGGCTGGCCGAACTGGAATGTGGGATGGTCATCATGACTCTGCCTTTTCTTTGTAACATATCCTTGTATATGGCTGTATCATAAAACCTAGGAATGTATGCTTGAGGCCGAAAAAGGCCTATTTAAGATGAAGTCCGTTTCCATGATTTTCAGCAGTCTCCTGAGAACATACACGCTGTTGTACTTCTAGGATACCTGTAATTGGTCTGCAGCCAATAAACGATTCATTGACTTCACCTAGAAGACTCTGTGTTTCTGTAGGTCCGGAACAGGGTGAAACCCAGAAGTCATAGGGTGTGTGCCCCTGCACCGCTGGGTCTCAAATACCCAGTACTTCAATCCATGCTGCAATGTGCAGGACACATAAAAAAAACAAGTATGCCTGAATATAGTATTGTGTACTGGAGGGTTCCTTCCAGTACAAAATCTATGCTAGACATCACATGCACACCTTTTCACTATGTACAAAGCAAAGGTGTGTGTGGCACAAGGCAGTGCATTGTGTGCCAGAGCTTGGGAAGAGAGCAGCATAGCCCTGTCTTAGTAGATGCCGCACTGTCCTGCTCACACTTTCACGCACATTTGGCTGCGGTGCTGCATTGCCGGAGATATTAGTAATCTGCCCCTAGTTGTGTGCGCTGCGTGCATGTTAAAGGGTTTTGGAAGACAGGTGTCCGTACTCTAATGTCTCATGGAAAAGAGGCCTCTGCACTTCTAATTACTGCTGGCAGCACCCGACGCACTTAAAGCCCTGCAAGCGGCACACAGGACTGAGTGACTGGCAGTGACCCAATCAGATCCATGTATCATGTAGGTAACTCTGCCATCCAAGGCCCAGCCTTGGAGGTGGGAGGGCTACTGAATTCTCAAGCCAGATGCTTGTCTGACTTATCTCGCTGTCCTCTTTGACAACAAGCCCAAAACAAGCTGAGTGTGCCGCCTGGAGGTCTTTAAGTGGGCTGGGTCTCAGATGTGGCAATAATTAAAACAAGCATTGTCATAGCCAATAGGTCTCGCCTTTTGGACCTTGTAAGTGTTTGGCCATGCAACAGTTGTTGTTGCACCAAAGAAATTGTGCTGCATAAATAACTACTTATAAGGTCCCAAAAGCGAGACCTATTGGCTATGCCAATGCTTGTTCTTTGAAAAGAAATAGATGCTTGTTTCTATTTCTTTACTTTTGCTCTAATCGCGGCACCAGCGCTTTATTTTTAACATTAAAAGTAAAGCGTCGGTGCCGCGATTATACCAAAAGTAAAGAAATAGAAACAAGCATCTATTTCTTTCTTTCGCTATAATCGCGGCACCAGCGCTTTATTTTTAACATTAAAAGTAAAGCGCCGGTGCCCGATTATAGCAAAAGCGCCTTTATGAAGTACAGTACCCGTGACGGAGACATATGGCGGCTGCGCGCGTTCATGCGCACATGCACGCAGGCTTTAGGCCACCGGCTCAAAAGGGGGTGGTGATGGACGGAGCATCAGAACCAATCAAACACTCACACCAAGTCAACAGATCTGGGTTTGATCCGTCACCGTTCTTTAGCCCACTCTGCCACCCCAGTTCAGACATGGCCATATGCAAATCAGTCTGACCCTGTGCCTCATGGGAACAGTCCAGCCCGAACTGCCAAGCCATGCCTTCCCTGGACCGGAAACAAGCTTCCTGGGACCGGTTTCTGGCATTTTAGCCGTCTTCAGCCAGGTTTGCTTGAATCCAGTGGCAAAGTGAGCAAGGGACTCACGTCTGAGCATACCCTGCCAACTTATGGCGAACAAAGTGGTACAAAAGGGGGTGGTGATGGACGAGCATCAGAACCAATCAAACACTCACACCCAGTCAACAGATCTGGGTTTGATCCATCACCGTTCTTTAGCCCACTCTGCCACCCCAGTTCAGACATGGCCATATGCCAATCAGTCTGACCCTGTGCCTCATGTGAACAGTCCAGCCCGAACTGCCAAGCCATGCCTTCCCTGGACCGGAAACAAGCTTCCTAGGACCGGTTTCTGGCATTTCAGCCGTCTTCAGCCAGGCTTGCTTGAATCCAGTGGCAAAATGAGCAAGAGACTCACGTCTGAGCATACCCTGCCAACTTATGGTGAGCAAAGCGGTACAAAAGGGGGTGGTGATGGATGGAGCATCAGAACCAATAAAACACTCACACCCAGTCAACAGATCTGGGTT
Source organism: Triturus cristatus (assembly GCF_964204655.1). Classification (NCBI taxonomy): domain Eukaryota; kingdom Metazoa; phylum Chordata; class Amphibia; order Caudata; family Salamandridae; genus Triturus; species Triturus cristatus. The sequence goes on from NC_140590.1 coordinate 36,768,861, forward strand.
TGATCCATCACCGTTCTTTAGCCCACTCTGCCACCCCAGTTCAGACATGGCCATATGCCAATCAGTCTGACCCTGTGCCTCATGTGAACAGTCCAGCCCGAACTGCCAAGCCATGCCTTCCCTGGACTGGAAACAAGCTTCCTAGGACCGGTTTCTGGCATTTCAGCCGTCTTCAGCCAGGCTTGCTTAAATCCAGTGGCAAAGTGAGCAAGGGACTCACGTCTGAGCATACCCTGCCAACTTATGGCGAACAAAGCGGTACAAAAGGGGGTGGTGATGGACGGAGCATCAGAACCAATCAAACACTCACACCCAGTCAACAGATCTGGGTTTGATCCATCACCGTTCTTTAGCCCACTCTGCCACCCCAGTTCAGACATGGCCATATGAAAATCAGTCTGACCCTGTGCCTCATGGGAACAGTCCAGCCCGAACTGGCAAGCCATGCCTTCCCTGGACCGGAAACAAGCTTCCTAGGATCATCTTCATCCAGGCTTGCTTGAATCCAGTGGCAAAGTGAGCAAGGGACTCACGTCTGAGCATACCCTGCCAACTTATGGCGAACAAAGCGGTACAACAGGGGGTGGCAGAGTGGGCTAAAGAACAGTGATGGATCAAACCCAGATCTGTTGACTGGGTGTGAGTGTTTGATTGGTTCTGATGCTCCGTCCATCACCACTCCCTTTTGTACCGCTTTGTTCGCCATAAGTTGGCAGGGTATGCTCAGACGTGAGTCCCTTGCTCACTTTGCCACGGGATTCAAGCAAGCCTAGCTGAAGACGGCTGAAATGCCAGAAACTGGTCCAAGGAAGCTTGTTTCCGGTTCAGGGAATGCATGGCTTGACAGTTCAGGCTGGACTGTTCCCATGAGGCACAGGGTCAGACTGATTTGCATATGGCCATGTCTGAACTGGGGTGGCAGAGTGGGCTAAAGAACAGTGATGGATCAAACCCAGATCCGTTGACTGGGTGAAAGTGTTTGATTGGTTCTGATGCTTCGTCCATCACCACCCCCTTTTGTACCGCTTTGTTCGCCATAAGTTGGCAGGGTATGCTTAGACGTGAGTCCCTTGCTCACTTTGCCACTGGATTCAAGCCAGCCTGGCTGAAGACGGCTGAAATGCCAGAAACCGGTCCTAGGAAGCTTGTTTCCGGTCCAGGGAATGCATGGCTTGGCAGTTCGGGCTGGACTCTTCCCATGAGGCACGGGGTCAGACTGATTTGCATATGGCCATGTCTGAACTGGGGTGGCAGAGTGGGCTAAAGAACGGTGATGGATCAAACCCATATCTGTTGACTGGGTGTGAGTGTTTGATTGGTTCTGATGCTCCATCCATCACCATCCCCTTTTGTACCTTTTTGTTCGCCCTAAGTTGGCAGGGTATGCTCAGACGTGAGTCCCTTGCTCACTTTGCCACTGGATACAAGCCAGCCTGGCTGAAGATGGCTGAAATGCCAGAAACCGGTCCTAGGAAGCTTGTTTCCAGTCCAGGGAAGGCATGGCTTGGCAGTTCGGGCTGGACTCTTCCCATGAGGCACAGGGTCAGACTGATTTGCATATGGCCATGTCTGAACTGGGGTGGCAGAGTGGGCTAAAGAACGGTGATGGATCAAACCCAGATCTGTTGACTGGGTGTGAGTGTTTGATTGGTCCTGATGCTCCGTCCATCACCATCCCCTTTTGTACCTTTTTGTTCGCCATAAGTTGGCAGGGTATGCTCAGACGTGAGTCCCTTGCTCACTTTGCCACTGGATTCAAGCCAGCCTGGCTGAAGACGGCTGAAATGCCAGAAACCGGTCCTAGGAAGCTTGTTTCCGGTCCAGGAAAGGCATGGCTTGGCAGTTCGGGCTGGACTGTTCCCATGAGGCACAGGGTCAGACTGATTTGCATATGGCCATGTCTGAACTGGGGTGGCAGAGTGGGATAAAGAACGGTGATGGATCAAACCCAGATCTGTTGACTGGGTGTGAGTGTTTTATTGGTTCTGATGCTCGTCCATCACCACCCCCTTTTATACCGATTTGTTCGCCATAAGTTGGCAGGGTATGCTCAGACGTGAGTCCCTTGCTCATTTTGCCACTGGATTCAAGCAAGCCTGGCTGAAGACGGCTGAAATGCCAGAAACCGGTCCTAGGAAGCTTGTTTCCGGTCCAGGGAAGGCATGGCTTGGCAGTTCGGGCTTGACTGTTCCAATGAGGCACAGGGTCAGACTGATTTGCATATGGTCATGTCTGAACTGGGGTGGCAGAGTGGGCTAAAGAACGGTGATGGATCAAACCCAGATCTGTTGACTGGGGTTGAGTGTTTGATTGGTTCTGATGCTCCGTCCATCACCACCCCCTTTTGTACCGCTTTGTTCACCATAAGTTGGCAGGGTATGCTCAGACGTGAGTCTCTTGCTCACTTTGCCACTGGATTCAAGCAAGCCTGGCTGAAGACGGCTGAAATGCCAGAAACCGGTCCTAGGAAGCTTGTTCCGGTCCAGGGAAGGCATGGCTTGGCAGTTCAGGCTGGACTGTTCCCATGAAGCACAGGGTCAGACTGATTTGCATATGGCCATGTCTGAACTGGGGTGGCAGAGGGGGCTAAAGAACGGTGATGGATCAAACCCAGATCTGTTGACTGGGTGTGAGTGTTTGATTGGTTCTGATGCTCCGTCCATCACCACCCCCTTTTGTACCGCTTTGTTCGCCATAAGTTGGCAGGGTATGCTCAGACGTGAGTCCCTTGCTCACTTTGCCACTGGATTCAAGCCAGCCTGGCTGAAGACGGCTGAAATGCCAGAAACCGGTCCTAGGAAGCTTGTTCCGGTCCAGGGAAGGCATGGCTTGGCAGTTCAGGCTGGACTGTTCCCATGAAGCACAGGGTCAGACTGATTTGCATATGGCCATGTCTGAACTGGGGTGGCAGAGTGGGCTAAAGAACGGTGATGGATCAAACCCAGATCTGTTGACTGGGTGTGAGTGTTTGATTGGTTCTCATGCTCCGTCCATGACCACCCCCTTTTGTACCACTTTGTTTGCCATAAGTTGGCAGGGTATGCTCAGACGTGAGTCCCTTGCTCACTTTGCCACTGGATTCAAGCAAGCCTGGCTGAAGACGGCTGAAATGCCAGAAACCGGTCCTAGGAAGCTTGTTTCCGGTCCAGGGAAGGCATGGCTTGGCAGTTCGGGCTGGACTGTTCCCATGAGGCACAGGGTCAGACTGATTTGCATATGGCCATGTCTGAACTGGGGTGGCAGAGTAGGCTAAAGAACGGTGATGGATCAAACCCAGATCTGTTGACTGGGTGTGAGTGTTTGATTGGTCTGATGCTCCGTCCATCACCACCCCCTTTTGTACCGCTTTGTTCGCCATAAGTTGGCAGGGTTTGCTCAGACGTGAGTCCCTTGCTCACTTTGCCACTGGATTCAAGCAAGCCTGGCTGAAGACGGCTGAAATGCCAGAAACCGGTCCTAGGAAGCTTGTTTCCGGTCTAGGGAAGGCATGGCTTGGCAGTTCGGGCTGGACTGTTCCCATGAGGCACATGGTCAGACTGGTTTGCATATGGCCATGTCTGAACTGGGGTGGCAGAGTGGGCTAAAGAACGGTGATGGGTCAAACCCAGATCTGTTGACTGGGTGTGAGTGTTTGATTGGTTCGGATGCTCCGTCCATCACCACCCCCTTTTGTACCGCTTTGTTCGCCATAAGTTGGCAGGGTATGCTCAGACGTGAGTACCTTGCTCACTTTGCCACTGGATTCAAGCAAGCCTGGCTGAAGATGGCTGAAATGCCAGAAACCAGTCCTAGGAAGCTTGTTTCTGGTCCAGAGAAGGCATGGCTTGGCAGTTCGGGCTGGACTGTTCCCATGAGGGACAGGGTCAGACTGATTTGCATATGGCCATGTCTGAACTGGGGTGGCAGAGTGGGATAAAGAATGGTGATGGATCAAACCCAGATCTGTTGACTGGGTGTGAGTGTTTGATTGGTTCTGATGCTCCGTCCATCACCACCCCCTTTTGTACCGCTTTGTTCGCCATAAGTTGGCAGGGTATGCTCAGACGTGAGTCCCTTGCTCACTTTGCCACTGGATTCAAGCAAGCCTGGCTGAAGACGGCTGAAATGCCAGAAACCGGTCCTAGGAAGCTTGTTTCCGGTCCAGGGAAGGCATGGCTTGGCAGTTTGGGCTGGACTGTTCCCATGAGGCTCAGGGTCAGACTGATTTGCATATGGCCATGTCTGATCTGGGGTGGCAGAGTGGGCTAAAGAACGGTGATGGATCAAACCCAGATCTGTTGACTGGGTGTGAGTGTTTGATTGGTTCTGATGCTCCGTCCATCACCATCCCCTTTTGTACCGCTTTGTTCGCCATAAGTTGGCAGGGTATGCTCAGACGTGAGTCCCTTGCTCACTTTGCCACTGGATTCAAGCAAGCCTGGCTGAAGACGGCTGAAATGCCAGAAACCAGTCCTAGGAAGCTTGTTTCCAGTCCAGGGAAGGCATGGCTTGGCAGTTCGGGCTGGACTGTTTCCATGAGGCACAGGGTCAGACTGATTTGCATATGGCCATGTCTGAACTGGGGTGGCAGAGTGGGCTAAAGAACGGTGATGGATCAAACCCATATCTGTTGAGTGGGTGTGAGTGTTTGATTGGTTCGGATGCTCCGTCCATCACCTCCCCCTTTTGTACCGCTTTGTTCGCCATAAGTTGGCAGGGTATGCTCAGACGTGAGTCCCTTGCTCACTTTGCCACTGGATTCAAGCAAGCCTGGCTGAAGACGGCTGAAATGCCAGAAACCAGTCCTAGGAAGCTTGTTTCCGGTCCAGAGAAGGCATGGCTTGGCAGTTCAGGCTGGACTGTTCCCATAAGGGACAGGGTCAGACTGATTTGCATATGGCCATGTCTGAACTGGGGTGGCAGAGTGGGATAAAGAACGGTGATGGATCAAACCCAGATCTGTTGACTGGGTGTGAGTGTTTGATTGGTTCTGATGCTCCGTTCATTACCACCCCCTTTTGTACCGCTTTGTTCGCCATAAGTTGGCAGGGTATGCTCAGACGTGAGTCCCTTGCTCACTTTGCCACTGGATTCAAGCAAGCCTGGCTGAAGACGGCTGAAATGCCAGAAACCGGTCCTAGGAAGCTTGTTTCCGGTCCAGGGAAGGCATGGCTTGGCAGTTCGGGCTGGACTGTTCCCATGAGACACAGGGTCAGACTGATTTGCATATGGCCTTGTCTGAACTGGGGTGGCAGAGTGGGCTAAAGAACGGTGATGGATCAAACCAAGATCTGTTGACTGGGTGTGAGTGTTTGATTGGTTCTGATGCTCCGTCCATCACCACCCCCTTTTGTACCGCTTTGTTCGCCATAAGTGGGCAGGGTATGCTCAGACGTGAGTCCCTTGCTCACTTTGCCACTGGATTCAAGCAAGCCTGGCTGAAGACGGCTGAAATGCCAGAAACCGGTCCTAGGAAGCTTGTTTCCGGTCCAGGGAATGCATAGCTTGGCAGTTCGGGCTGGACTGTTCCCATGAGGCACAGGGTCAGACTGGTTTGCATATGGCCATGTCTGAACTGGGGTGGCAGAGTGGGCTAAAGAACGGTGATGGATCAAACCCAGATCTGTTGACTGGGTGTGAGTGTTTGATTGGTTCGGATGCTCCGTCCATCACCACCTCCTTTTGTACCGCTTTGTTCGCCATAAGTTGGCAGGGTATGCTCAGACGTGAGTACCTTGCTCACTTTGCCACTGGATTCAAGCAAGCCCGGCTGAAGATGGCTGAAATGCCAGGAACCAGTCCTAGGAAGCTTGTTTCTGGTCCAGAGAAGGCATGGCTTGGCAGTTCGGGCTGGACTGTTCCCATGAGGGACAGGGTCAGACTGATTTGCATATGGCCATGTCTGAACTGGGGTGGCAGAGTGGGATAAAGAATGGTGATGGATCAAACCCAGATCTGTTGAATGGGTGTGAGTGTTTGATTGGTTCTGATGCTCCGTCCATCACCACCCCCTTTTGTACCGCTTTGTTCGCCATAAGTTGGCAGGGTATGCTCAGACATGAGTCCCTTGCTCACTTTGCCACTGGATTCAAGCAAGCCTGGCTGAAGACGGCTGAAATGCCAGAAACCGGTCCTAAGAAGCTTGTTTCCGGTCCAGGGAAGGCATGGCTTGGCAGTTTGGGCTCGACTGTTCCCATGAGGCTCAGGGTCAGACTGATTTGCATATGGCCATGTCTGATCTGGGGTGGCAGAGTGGGCTAAAGAACGGTGATGGATCAAACCCAGATCTGTTGACTGGGTGTGAGTGTTTGATTGGTTCTGATGCTCCGTCCATCACCATCCCCTTTTGTACCGCTTTGTTCGCCATAAGTTGGCAGGGTATGCTCAGACGTGAGTCCCTTGCTCACTTTGCCACTGGATTCAAGCCAGCCTGGCTGAAGACGGCTGAAATGCCAGAAACCGGTCCTAGGAAGCTTGTTCCGGTCCAGGGAAGGCATGGCTTGGCAGTTCAGGCTGGACTGTTCCCATGAAGCACAGGGTCAGACTGATTTGCATATGGCCATGTCTGAACTGGGGTGGCAGAGTGGGCTAAAGAACGGTGATGGATCAAACCCAGATCTGTTGACTGGGTGTGAGTGTTTGATTGGTTCTCATGCTCCGTCCATGACCACCCCCTTTTGTACCACTTTGTTTGCCATAAGTTGGCAGGGTATGCTCAGACGTGAGTCCCTTGCTCACTTTGCCACTGGATTCAAGCAAGCCTGGCTGAAGACGGCTGAAATGCCAGAAACCGGTCCTAGGAAGCTTGTTTCCGGTCCAGGGAAGGCATGGCTTGGCAGTTCGGGCTGGACTGTTCCCATGAGGCACAGGGTCAGACTGATTTGCATATGGCCATGTCTGAACTGGGGTGGCAGAGTGGGCTAAAGAACGGTGATGGATCAAACCCAGATCTGTTGACTGGGTGTGAGTGTTTGATTGGTCTGATGCTCCGTCCATCACCACCCCCTTTTGTACCGCTTTGTTCGCCATAAGTTGGCAGGGTATGCTCAGACGTGAGTCCCTTGCTCACTTTGCCACTGGATTCAAGCAAGCCTGGCTGAAGACGGCTGAAATGCCAGAAACCGGTCCTAGGAAGCTTGTTTCCGGTCCAGGGAAGGCATGGCTTGGCAGTTCGGGCTGGACTGTTCCCATGAGGCACAGGGTCAGACTGGTTTGCATATGGCCATGTCTGAACTGGGGTGGCAGAGTGGGCTAAAGAACGGTGATGGGTCAAACCCAGATCTGTTGACTGGGTGTGAGTGTTTGATTGGTTCGGATGCTCCGTCCATCACCACCCACTTTTGTACCGCTTTGTTCGCCATAAGTTGGCAGGGTATGCTCAGACGTGAGTACCTTGCTCACTTTGCCACTGGATTCAAGCAAGCCTGGCTGAAGATGGCTGAAATGCCAGAAACCAGTCCTAGGAAGCTTGTTTCTGGTCCAGAGAAGGCATGGCTTGGCAGTTCGGGCTGGACTGTTCCCATGAGGGACAGGGTCAGACTGATTTGCATATGGCCATGTCTGAGCTGGGGTGGCAGAGTGGGATAAAGAATGGTGATGGATCAAACCCAGATCTGTTGACTGGGTGTGAGTGTTTGATTGGTTCTGATGCTCCGTCCATCACCACCCCCTTTTGTACCGCTTTGTTCGCCATAAGTTGGCAGGGTATGCTCAGACGTGAGTCCCTTGCTCACTTTGCCACTGGATTCAAGCAAGCCTGGCTGAAGACGGCTGAAATGCCAGAAACCGGTCCTAGGAAGCTTGTTTCCGGTCCAGGGAAGGCATGGCTTGGCAGTTTGGGCTGGACTGTTCCCATGAGGCTCAGGGTCAGACTGATTTGCATATGGCCATGTCTGATCTGGGGTGGCAGAGTGGGCTAAAGAACGGTGATGGATCAAACCCAGATCTGTTGACTGGGTGTGAGTGTTTGATTGGTTCTGATGCTCCGTCCATCACCATCCCCTTTTGTACCGCTTTGTTCGCCATAAGTTGGCAGGGTATGCTCAGACGTGAGTCCCTTGCTCACTTTGCCACTGGATTCAAGCAAGCCTGGCTGAAGACGGCTGAAATGCCAGAAACCAGTCCTAGGAAGCTTGTTTCCAGTCCAGGGAAGGCATGGCTTGGCAGTTCGGGCTGGACTGTTCCCATGAGGCACAGGATCAGACTGATTTGCATATGGCCATGTCTGACCAGGGGTGGCAGAGTGGGCTAAAGAACGGTGATGGATCAAACCCATATCTGTTGACTGGGTGTGAGTGTTTGATTGGTTCGGATTCCCCGTCCATCACCATCCCCTTTTGTACCGCTTTGTTCGCCATAAGTTGGCAGGGTATGCTCAGACGTGAGTCCCTTGCTCACTTTGCCACTGGATTCAAGCAAGCCTGGCTGAAGACGGCTGAAATGCCAGAAACCGGTCCTAGGAAGCTTGTTTCCAGTCCAGGGAAGGCATGGCTTGGCAGTTCGGGCTGGACTGTTCCCATGAGGCACAGGGTCAGACTGATTTGCATATGGCCATGTCTGAACTGGGGTGGCAGAGTGGGCTAAAGAACGGTGATGGATCAAACCCATATCTGTTGAGTGGGTGTGAGTGTTTGATTGGTTCGGATGCTCCGTCCATCACCACCCCCTTTTGTACCGCTTTGTTCGCCATAAGTTGGCAGGGTATGCTCAGACGTGAGTCCCTTGCTCACTTTGCCACTGGATTCAAGCAAGCCTGGCTGAAGACGGCTGAAATGCCAGAAACCAGTCCTAGGAAGCTTGTTTCCGGTCCAGGGAAGGCATGGCTTGGCAGTTCGGGCTGGACTGTTCCCATGAGACACAGGGTCAGACTGATTTGCATATGGCCTTGTCTGAACTGGGGTGGCAGAGTGGGCTAAAGAACGGTGATGGATCAAACCAAGATCTGTTGACTGGGTGTGAGTGTTTGATTGGTTCTGATGCTCCGTCCATCACCACCCCCTTTTGTACCGCTTTGTTCGCCATAAGTTGGCAGGGTATGCTCAGACGTGAGTCCCTTGCTCACTTTGCCACTGGATTCAAGCAAGCCTGGCTGAAGACGGCTGAAATGCCAGAAACCGGTCCTAGGAAGCTTGTTTCCGGTCCAGGGAAGGCATGGCTTGGCAGTTCGGGCTGGACTGTTCCCATGAGGCACAGGGTCAGACTGGTTTGCATATGGCCATGTCTGAACTGGGGTGGCAGAGTGGGCTAAAGAACGGTGATGGATCAAACCCAGATCTGTTGACTGGGTGTGAGTGTTTGATTGGTTCGGATGCTCCGTCCATCACCACCCCCTTTTGTACCGCTTTGTTCGCCATAAGTTGGCAGGGTATGCTCAGACGTGAGTACCTTGCTCACTTTGCCACTGGATTCAAGCAAGCCTGGCTGAAGATGGCTGAAATGCCAGAAACCAGTCCTAGGAAGCTTGTTTCTGGTCCAGACAAGGCATGGCTTGGCAGTTCGGGCTGGACTGTTCCCATGAGGGACAGGGTCAGACTGATTTGCATATGGCCATGTCTGAACTGGGGTGGCAGAGTGGGATAAAGAATGGTGATGGATCAAACCCAGATCTGTTGACTGGGTGTGAGTGTTTGATTGGTTCTGATGCTCCGTCCATCACCACCCCCTTTTGTACCGCTTTGTTCGCCATAAGTTGGCAGGGTATGCTCAGACGTGAGTCCCTTGCTCACTTTGCCACTGGATTCAAGCAAGCCTGGCAGAAGACGGCTGAAATGCCAGAAACCGGTCCTAGGAAGCTTGTTTCCGGTCCAGGGAAGGCATGGCTTGGCAGTTTGGGCTCGACTGTTCCCATGAGGCTCAGGGTCAGACTGATTTGCATATGGCCATGTCTGATCTGGGGTGGCAGAGTGGGCTAAAGAACGGTGATGGATCAAACCCAGATCTGTTGACTGGGTGTGAGTGTTTGATCGGTTCTGATGCTCCGTCCATCACCATCCCCTTTTGTACCGCTTTGTTCGCCATAAGTTGGCAGGGTATGCTCAGACGTGAGTCCCTTGCTCACTTTGCCACTGGATTCAAGCAAGCCTGGCTGAAGACGGCTGAAATGCCAGAAACCAGTCCTAGGAAGCTTGTTTCCAGTCCAGGGAAGGCATGGCTTGGCAGTTCGGGCTGGACTGTTCCCATGAGGCACAGGATCAGACTGATTTGCATATGGCCATGTCTGACCTGGGGTGGCAGAGTGGGCTAAAGAACGGTGATGGATCAAACCCATATCTGTTGACTGGGTGTGAGTGTTTGATTGGTTCGGATGCCCCGTCCATCACCATCCCCTTTTGTACCGCTTTGTTCGCCATAAGTTGGCAGGGTATGCTCAGACGTGAGTCCCTTGCTCACTTTGCCACTGGATTCAAGCAAGCCTGGCTGAAGACGGCTGAAATGCCAGAAACCAGTCCTAGGAAGCTTGTTTCCAGTCCAGGGAAGGCATGGCTTGGCAGTTCGGGCTGGACTGTTCCCATGAGGCACAGGATCAGACTGATTTGCATATGGCCATGTCTGACCTGAGGTGGCAGAGTGGGCTAAAGAACGGTGATGGATCAAACCCATATCTGTTGACTGGGTGTGAGTGTTTGATTGGTTCGGATGCCCCGTCCATCACCACCCCCTTTTGTACCGCTTTGTTCGCCATAAGTTGGCAGGGTATGCTCAGACGTGAGTCCCTTGCTCACTTTGCCACTGGATTCAAGCAAGCCTGGCTGAAGACGGCTGAAATGCCAGAAACCAGTCCTAGGAAGCTTGTTTCCGGTCCAGAGAAGGCATGGCTTGGCAGTTCAGGCTGGACTGTTCCCATAAGGGACAGGGTCAGACTGATTTGCATATGGCCATGTCTGAACTGGGGTGGCAGAGTGGGATAAAGAACGGTGATGGATCCAACCCATATCTGTTGACTGGGTGTGAGTGTTTTATTGGTTCTGATGCTCGTCCATCACCACCCCCTTTTATACCGATTTGTTCGCCATAAGTTGGCAGGGTATGCTCAGACGTGAGTCCCTTGCTCATTTTGCCACTGGATTCAAGCAAGCCTGGCTGAAGACGGCTGAAATGCCAGAAACCGGTCCTAGGAAGCTTGTTTCCGGTCCAGGGAAGGCATGGCTTGGCAGTTCGGGCTTGACTGTTCCAATGAGGCACAGGGTCAGACTGATTTGCATATGGTCATGTCTGAACTGGGGTGGCAGAGTGGGCTAAAGAACGGTGATGGATCAAACCCAGATCTGTTGACTGGGGTTGAGTGTTTGATTGGTTCTGATGCTCCGTCCATCACCACCCCCTTTTGTACCGCTTTGTTCACCATAAGTTGGCAGGGTATGCTCAGACGTGAGTCTCTTGCTCACTTTGCCACTGGATTCAAGCAAGCCTGGCTGAAGACGGCTGAAATGCCAGAAACCGGTCCTAGGAAGCTTGTTCCGGTCCAGGGAAGGCATGGCTTGGCAGTTCAGGCTGGACTGTTCCCATGAAGCACAGGGTCAGACTGATTTGCATATGGCCATGTCTGAACTGGGGTGGCAGAGGGGGCTAAAGAACGGTGATGGATCAAACCCAGATCTGTTGACTGGGTGTGAGTGTTTGATTGGTTCTGATGCTCCGTCCATCACCACCCCCTTTTGTACCGCTTTGTTCGCCATAAGTTGGCAGGGTATGCTCAGACGTGAGTCCCTTGCTCACTTTGCCACTGGATTCAAGCCAGCCTGGCTGAAGACGGCTGAAATGCCAGAAACCGGTCCTAGGAAGCTTGTTCCGGTCCAGGGAAGGCATGGCTTGGCAGTTCAGGCTGGACTGTTCCCATGAAGCACAGGGTCAGACTGATTTGCATATGGCCATGTCTGAACTGGGGTGGCAGAGTGGGCTAAAGAACGGTGATGGATCAAACCCAGATCTGTTGACTGGGTGTGAGTGTTTGATTGGTTCTCATGCTCCGTCCATGACCACCCCCTTTTGTACCACTTTGTTTGCCATAAGTTGGCAGGGTATGCTCAGACGTGAGTCCCTTGCTCACTTTGCCACTGGATTCAAGCAAGCCTGGCTGAAGACGGCTGAAATGCCAGAAACCGGTCCTAGGAAGCTTGTTTCCGGTCCAGGGAAGGCATGGCTTGGCAGTTCGGGCTGGACTGTTCCCATGAGGCACAGGGTCAGACTGATTTGCATATGGCCATGTCTGAACTGGGGTGGCAGAGTAGGCTAAAGAACGGTGATGGATCAAACCCAGATCTGTTGACTGGGTGTGAGTGTTTGATTGGTCTGATGCTCCGTCCATCACCACCCCCTTTTGTACCGCTTTGTTCGCCATAAGTTGGCAGGGTTTGCTCAGACGTGAGTCCCTTGCTCACTTTGCCACTGGATTCAAGCAAGCCTGGCTGAAGACGGCTGAAATGCCAGAAACCGGTCCTAGGAAGCTTGTTTCCGGTCTAGGGAAGGCATGGCTTGGCAGTTCGGGCTGGACTGTTCCCATGAGGCACATGGTCAGACTGGTTTGCATATGGCCATGTCTGAACTGGGGTGGCAGAGTGGGCTAAAGAACGGTGATGGGTCAAACCCAGATCTGTTGACTGGGTGTGAGTGTTTGATTGGTTCGGATGCTCCGTCCATCACCACCCCCTTTTGTACCGCTTTGTTCGCCATAAGTTGGCAGGGTATGCTCAGACGTGAGTACCTTGCTCACTTTGCCACTGGATTCAAGCAAGCCTGGCTGAAGATGGCTGAAATGCCAGAAACCAGTCCTAGGAAGCTTGTTTCTGGTCCAGAGAAGGCATGGCTTGGCAGTTCGGGCTGGACTGTTCCCATGAGGGACAGGGTCAGACTGATTTGCATATGGCCATGTCTGAACTGGGGTGGCAGAGTGGGATAAAGAATGGTGATGGATCAAACCCAGATCTGTTGACTGGGTGTGAGTGTTTGATTGGTTCTGATGCTCCGTCCATCACCACCCCCTTTTGTACCGCTTTGTTCGCCATAAGTTGGCAGGGTATGCTCAGACGTGAGTCCCTTGCTCACTTTGCCACTGGATTCAAGCAAGCCTGGCTGAAGACGGCTGAAATGCCAGAAACCGGTCCTAGGAAGCTTGTTTCCGGTCCAGGGAAGGCATGGCTTGGCAGTTTGGGCTGGACTGTTCCCATGAGGCTCAGGGTCAGACTGATTTGCATATGGCCATGTCTGATCTGGGGTGGCAGAGTGGGCTAAAGAACGGTGATGGATCAAACCCAGATCTGTTGACTGGGTGTGAGTGTTTGATTGGTTCTGATGCTCCGTCCATCACCATCCCCTTTTGTACCGCTTTGTTCGCCATAAGTTGGCAGGGTATGCTCAGACGTGAGTCCCTTGCTCACTTTGCCACTGGATTCAAGCAAGCCTGGCTGAAGACGGCTGAAATGCCAGAAACCAGTCCTAGGAAGCTTGTTTCCAGTCCAGGGAAGGCATGGCTTGGCAGTTCGGGCTGGACTGTTTCCATGAGGCACAGGGTCAGACTGATTTGCATATGGCCATGTCTGAACTGGGGTGGCAGAGTGGGCTAAAGAACGGTGATGGATCAAACCCATATCTGTTGAGTGGGTGTGAGTGTTTGATTGGTTCGGATGCTCCGTCCATCACCTCCCCCTTTTGTACCGCTTTGTTCGCTATAAGTTGGCAGGGTATGCTCAGACGTGAGTCCCTTGCTCACTTTGCCACTGGATTCAAGCAAGCCTGGCTGAAGACGGCTGAAATGCCAGAAACCAGTCCTAGGAAGCTTGTTTCCGGTCCAGAGAAGGCATGGCTTGGCAGTTCAGGCTGGACTGTTCCCATAAGGGACAGGGTCAGACTGATTTGCATATGGCCATGTCTGAACTGGGGTGGCAGAGTGGGATAAAGAACGGTGATGGATCAAACCCAGATCTGTTGACTGGGTGTGAGTGTTTGATTGGTTCTGATGCTCCGTTCATTACCACCCCCTTTTGTACCGCTTTGTTCGCCATAAGTTGGCAGGGTATGCTCAGACGTGAGTCCCTTGCTCACTTTGCCACTGGATTCAAGCAAGCCTGGCTGAAGACGGCTGAAATGCCAGAAACCGGTCCTAGGAAGCTTGTTTCCGGTCCAGGGAAGGCATGGCTTGGCAGTTCGGGCTGGACTGTTCCCATGAGACACAGGGTCAGACTGATTTGCATATGGCCTTGTCTGAACTGGGGTGGCAGAGTGGGCTAAAGAACGGTGATGGATCAAACCAAGATCTGTTGACTGGGTGTGAGTGTTTGATTGGTTCTGATGCTCCGTCCATCACCACCCCCTTTTGTACCGCTTTGTTCGCCATAAGTGGGCAGGGTATGCTCAGACGTGAGTCCCTTGCTCACTTTGCCACTGGATTCAAGCAAGCCTGGCTGAAGACGGCTGAAATGCCAGAAACCGGTCCTAGGAAGCTTGTTTCCGGTCCAGGGAATGCATAGCTTGGCAGTTCGGGCTGGACTGTTCCCATGAGGCACAGGGTCAGACTGGTTTGCATATGGCCATGTCTGAACTGGGGTGGCAGAGTGGGCTAAAGAACGGTGATGGATCAAACCCAGATCTGTTGACTGGGTGTGAGTGTTTGATTGGTTCGGATGCTCCGTCCATCACCACCTCCTTTTGTACCGCTTTGTTCGCCATAAGTTGGCAGGGTATGCTCAGACGTGAGTACCTTGCTCACTTTGCCACTGGATTCAAGCAAGCCCGGCTGAAGATGGCTGAAATGCCAGGAACCAGTCCTAGGAAGCTTGTTTCTGGTCCAGAGAAGGCATGGCTTGGCAGTTCGGGCTGGACTGTTCCCATGAGGGACAGGGTCAGACTGATTTGCATATGGCCATGTCTGAACTGGGGTGGCAGAGTGGGATAAAGAATGGTGATGGATCAAACCCAGATCTGTTGAATGGGTGTGAGTGTTTGATTGGTTCTGATGCTCCGTCCATCACCACCCCCTTTTGTACCGCTTTGTTCGCCATAAGTTGGCAGGGTATGCTCAGACATGAGTCCCTTGCTCACTTTGCCACTGGATTCAAGCAAGCCTGGCTGAAGACGGCTGAAATGCCAGAAACCGGTCCTAAGAAGCTTGTTTCCGGTCCAGGGAAGGCATGGCTTGGCAGTTTGGGCTCGACTGTTCCCATGAGGCTCAGGGTCAGACTGATTTGCATATGGCCATGTCTGATCTGGGGTGGCAGAGTGGGCTAAAGAACGGTGATGGATCAAACCCAGATCTGTTGACTGGGTGTGAGTGTTTGATTGGTTCTGATGCTCCGTCCATCACCATCCCCTTTTGTACCGCTTTGTTCGCCATAAGTTGGCAGGGTATGCTCAGACGTGAGTCCCTTGCTCACTTTGCCACTGGATTCAAGCCAGCCTGGCTGAAGACGGCTGAAATGCCAGAAACCGGTCCTAGGAAGCTTGTTCCGGTCCAGGGAAGGCATGGCTTGGCAGTTCAGGCTGGACTGTTCCCATGAAGCACAGGGTCAGACTGATTTGCATATGGCCATGTCTGAACTGGGGTGGCAGAGTGGGCTAAAGAACGGTGATGGATCAAACCCAGATCTGTTGACTGGGTGTGAGTGTTTGATTGGTTCTCATGCTCCGTCCATGACCACCCCCTTTTGTACCACTTTGTTTGCCATAAGTTGGCAGGGTATGCTCAGACGTGAGTCCCTTGCTCACTTTGCCACTGGATTCAAGCAAGCCTGGCTGAAGACGGCTGAAATGCCAGAAACCGGTCCTAGGAAGCTTGTTTCCGGTCCAGGGAAGGCATGGCTTGGCAGTTCGGGCTGGACTGTTCCCATGAGGCACAGGGTCAGACTGATTTGCATATGGCCATGTCTGAACTGGGGTGGCAGAGTGGGCTAAAGAACGGTGATGGATCAAACCCAGATCTGTTGACTGGGTGTGAGTGTTTGATTGGTCTGATGCTCCGTCCATCACCACCCCCTTTTGTACCGCTTTGTTCGCCATAAGTTGGCAGGGTATGCTCAGACGTGAGTCCCTTGCTCACTTTGCCACTGGATTCAAGCAAGCCTGGCTGAAGACGGCTGAAATGCCAGAAACCGGTCCTAGGAAGCTTGTTTCCGGTCCAGGGAAGGCATGGCTTGGCAGTTCGGGCTGGACTGTTCCCATGAGGCACAGGGTCAGACTGGTTTGCATATGGCCATGTCTGAACTGGGGTGGCAGAGTGGGCTAAAGAACGGTGATGGGTCAAACCCAGATCTGTTGACTGGGTGTGAGTGTTTGATTGGTTCGGATGCTCCGTCCATCACCACCCACTTTTGTACCGCTTTGTTCGCCATAAGTTGGCAGGGTATGCTCAGACGTGAGTACCTTGCTCACTTTGCCACTGGATTCAAGCAAGCCTGGCTGAAGATGGCTGAAATGCCAGAAACCAGTCCTAGGAAGCTTGTTTCTGGTCCAGAGAAGGCATGGCTTGGCAGTTCGGGCTGGACTGTTCCCATGAGGGACAGGGTCAGACTGATTTGCATATGGCCATGTCTGAGCTGGGGTGGCAGAGTGGGATAAAGAATGGTGATGGATCAAACCCAGATCTGTTGACTGGGTGTGAGTGTTTGATTGGTTCTGATGCTCCGTCCATCACCACCCCCTTTTGTACCGCTTTGTTCGCCATAAGTTGGCAGGGTATGCTCAGACGTGAGTCCCTTGCTCACTTTGCCACTGGATTCAAGCAAGCCTGGCTGAAGACGGCTGAAATGCCAGAAACCGGTCCTAGGAAGCTTGTTTCCGGTCCAGGGAAGGCATGGCTTGGCAGTTTGGGCTGGACTGTTCCCATGAGGCTCAGGGTCAGACTGATTTGCATATGGCCATGTCTGATCTGGGGTGGCAGAGTGGGCTAAAGAACGGTGATGGATCAAACCCAGATCTGTTGACTGGGTGTGAGTGTTTGATTGGTTCTGATGCTCCGTCCATCACCATCCCCTTTTGTACCGCTTTGTTCGCCATAAGTTGGCAGGGTATGCTCAGACGTGAGTCCCTTGCTCACTTTGCCACTGGATTCAAGCAAGCCTGGCTGAAGACGGCTGAAATGCCAGAAACCAGTCCTAGGAAGCTTGTTTCCAGTCCAGGGAAGGCATGGCTTGGCAGTTCGGGCTGGACTGTTCCCATGAGGCACAGGATCAGACTGATTTGCATATGGCCATGTCTGACCAGGGGTGGCAGAGTGGGCTAAAGAACGGTGATGGATCAAACCCATATCTGTTGACTGGGTGTGAGTGTTTGATTGGTTCGGATTCCCCGTCCATCACCATCCCCTTTTGTACCGCTTTGTTCGCCATAAGTTGGCAGGGTATGCTCAGACGTGAGTCCCTTGCTCACTTTGCCACTGGATTCAAGCAAGCCTGGCTGAAGACGGCTGAAATGCCAGAAACCGGTCCTAGGAAGCTTGTTTCCAGTCCAGGGAAGGCATGGCTTGGCAGTTCGGGCTGGACTGTTCCCATGAGGCACAGGGTCAGACTGATTTGCATATGGCCATGTCTGAACTGGGGTGGCAGAGTGGGCTAAAGAACGGTGATGGATCAAACCCATATCTGTTGAGTGGGTGTGAGTGTTTGATTGGTTCGGATGCTCCGTCCATCACCACCCCCTTTTGTACCGCTTTGTTCGCCATAAGTTGGCAGGGTATGCTCAGACGTGAGTCCCTTGCTCACTTTGCCACTGGATTCAAGCAAGCCTGGCTGAAGACGGCTGAAATGCCAGAAACCAGTCCTAGGAAGCTTGTTTCCGGTCCAGGGAAGGCATGGCTTGGCAGTTCGGGCTGGACTGTTCCCATGAGACACAGGGTCAGACTGATTTGCATATGGCCTTGTCTGAACTGGGGTGGCAGAGTGGGCTAAAGAACGGTGATGGATCAAACCAAGATCTGTTGACTGGGTGTGAGTGTTTGATTGGTTCTGATGCTCCGTCCATCACCACCCCCTTTTGTACCGCTTTGTTCGCCATAAGTTGGCAGGGTATGCTCAGACGTGAGTCCCTTGCTCACTTTGCCACTGGATTCAAGCAAGCCTGGCTGAAGACGGCTGAAATGCCAGAAACCGGTCCTAGGAAGCTTGTTTCCGGTCCAGGGAAGGCATGGCTTGGCAGTTCGGGCTGGACTGTTCCCATGAGGCACAGGGTCAGACTGGTTTGCATATGGCCATGTCTGAACTGGGGTGGCAGAGTGGGCTAAAGAACGGTGATGGATCAAACCCAGATCTGTTGACTGGGTGTGAGTGTTTGATTGGTTCGGATGCTCCGTCCATCACCACCCCCTTTTGTACCGCTTTGTTCGCCATAAGTTGGCAGGGTATGCTCAGACGTGAGTACCTTGCTCACTTTGCCACTGGATTCAAGCAAGCCTGGCTGAAGATGGCTGAAATGCCAGAAACCAGTCCTAGGAAGCTTGTTTCTGGTCCAGACAAGGCATGGCTTGGCAGTTCGGGCTGGACTGTTCCCATGAGGGACAGGGTCAGACTGATTTGCATATGGCCATGTCTGAACTGGGGTGGCAGAGTGGGATAAAGAATGGTGATGGATCAAACCCAGATCTGTTGACTGGGTGTGAGTGTTTGATTGGTTCTGATGCTCCGTCCATCACCACCCCCTTTTGTACCGCTTTGTTCGCCATAAGTTGGCAGGGTATGCTCAGACGTGAGTCCCTTGCTCACTTTGCCACTGGATTCAAGCAAGCCTGGCAGAAGACGGCTGAAATGCCAGAAACCGGTCCTAGGAAGCTTGTTTCCGGTCCAGGGAAGGCATGGCTTGGCAGTTTGGGCTCGACTGTTCCCATGAGGCTCAGGGTCAGACTGATTTGCATATGGCCATGTCTGATCTGGGGTGGCAGAGTGGGCTAAAGAACGGTGATGGATCAAACCCAGATCTGTTGACTGGGTGTGAGTGTTTGATCGGTTCTGATGCTCCGTCCATCACCATCCCCTTTTGTACCGCTTTGTTCGCCATAAGTTGGCAGGGTATGCTCAGACGTGAGTCCCTTGCTCACTTTGCCACTGGATTCAAGCAAGCCTGGCTGAAGACGGCTGAAATGCCAGAAACCAGTCCTAGGAAGCTTGTTTCCAGTCCAGGGAAGGCATGGCTTGGCAGTTCGGGCTGGACTGTTCCCATGAGGCACAGGATCAGACTGATTTGCATATGGCCATGTCTGACCTGGGGTGGCAGAGTGGGCTAAAGAACGGTGATGGATCAAACCCATATCTGTTGACTGGGTGTGAGTGTTTGATTGGTTCGGATGCCCCGTCCATCACCATCCCCTTTTGTACCGCTTTGTTCGCCATAAGTTGGCAGGGTATGCTCAGACGTGAGTCCCTTGCTCACTTTGCCACTGGATTCAAGCAAGCCTGGCTGAAGACGGCTGAAATGCCAGAAACCAGTCCTAGGAAGCTTGTTTCCAGTCCAGGGAAGGCATGGCTTGGCAGTTCGGGCTGGACTGTTCCCATGAGGCACAGGATCAGACTGATTTGCATATGGCCATGTCTGACCTGAGGTGGCAGAGTGGGCTAAAGAACGGTGATGGATCAAACCCATATCTGTTGACTGGGTGTGAGTGTTTGATTGGTTCGGATGCCCCGTCCATCACCACCCCCTTTTGTACCGCTTTGTTCGCCATAAGTTGGCAGGGTATGCTCAGACGTGAGTCCCTTGCTCACTTTGCCACTGGATTCAAGCAAGCCTGGCTGAAGACGGCTGAAATGCCAGAAACCAGTCCTAGGAAGCTTGTTTCCGGTCCAGAGAAGGCATGGCTTGGCAGTTCAGGCTGGACTGTTCCCATAAGGGACAGGGTCAGACTGATTTGCATATGGCCATGTCTGAACTGGGGTGGCAGAGTGGGATAAAGAACGGTGATGGATCCAACCCATATCTGTTGACTGGGTGTGAGTGTTTGATTGGTTCTGATGCTCCGTTCATTACCACCCCCTTTTTTACCGCTTTGTTCGCCATAAGTTGGCAGGGTATGCTCAGACGTGAGTCCCTTGCTCACTTTGCCACTGGATTCAAGCAAGCCTGGCTGAAGACGGCTGAAATGCCAGAAACCGGTCCTAGGAAGCTTGTTTCCGGTCCAGGGAAGGCATGGCTTGGCAGTTCGGGCTGGACTGTTCCCATGAGGCACAGGGTCAGACTGGTTTGCATATGGCCATGTCTGAACTGGGGTGGCAGAGTGGGCTAAAGAACGGTGATGGATCAAACCCAGATCTGTTGACTGGGTGTGAGTGTTTGATTGGTTCGGATGCTCCGTCCATCACCACCCCCTTTTGTACCGCTTTGTTCGCCATAAGTTGGCAGGGTATGCTCAGACGTGAGTACCTTGCTCACTTTGCCACTGGATTCAAGCAAGCCTGGCTGAAGATGGCTGAAATGCCAGAAACCAGTCCTAGGAAGCTTGTTTCTGGTCCAGACAAGGCATGGCTTGGCAGTTCGGGCTGGACTGTTCCCATGAGGGACAGGGTCAGACTGATTTGCATATGGCCATGTCTGAACTGGGGTGGCAGAGTGGGATAAAGAATGGTGATGGATCAAACCCAGATCTGTTGACTGGGTGTGAGTGTTTGATTGGTTCTGATGCTCCGTCCATCACCACCCCCTTTTGTACCGCTTTGTTCGCCATAAGTTGGCAGGGTATGCTCAGACGTGAGTCCCTTGCTCACTTTGCCACTGGATTCAAGCAAGCCTGGCAGAAGACGGCTGAAATGCCAGAAACCGGTCCTAGGAAGCTTGTTTCCGGTCCAGGGAAGGCATGGCTTGGCAGTTTGGGCTCGACTGTTCCCATGAGGCTCAGGGTCAGACTGATTTGCATATGGCCATGTCTGATCTGGGGTGGCAGAGTGGGCTAAAGAACGGTGATGGATCAAACCCAGATCTGTTGACTGGGTGTGAGTGTTTGATCGGTTCTGATGCTCCGTCCATCACCATCCCCTTTTGTACCGCTTTGTTCGCCATAAGTTGGCAGGGTATGCTCAGACGTGAGTCCCTTGCTCACTTTGCCACTGGATTCAAGCAAGCCTGGCTGAAGACGGCTGAAATGCCAGAAACCAGTCCTAGGAAGCTTGTTTCCAGTCCAGGGAAGGCATGGCTTGGCAGTTCGGGCTGGACTGTTCCCATGAGGCACAGGATCAGACTGATTTGCATATGGCCATGTCTGACCTGGGGTGGCAGAGTGGGCTAAAGAACGGTGATGGATCAAACCCATATCTGTTGACTGGGTGTGAGTGTTTGATTGGTTCGGATGCCCCGTCCATCACCATCCCCTTTTGTACCGCTTTGTTCGCCATAAGTTGGCAGGGTATGCTCAGACGTGAGTCCCTTGCTCACTTTGCCACTGGATTCAAGCAAGCCTGGCTGAAGACGGCTGAAATGCCAGAAACCAGTCCTAGGAAGCTTGTTTCCAGTCCAGGGAAGGCATGGCTTGGCAGTTCGGGCTGGACTGTTCCCATGAGGCACAGGATCAGACTGATTTGCATATGGCCATGTCTGACCTGAGGTGGCAGAGTGGGCTAAAGAACGGTGATGGATCAAACCCATATCTGTTGACTGGGTGTGAGTGTTTGATTGGTTCGGATGCCCCGTCCATCACCACCCCCTTTTGTACCGCTTTGTTCGCCATAAGTTGGCAGGGTATGCTCAGACGTGAGTCCCTTGCTCACTTTGCCACTGGATTCAAGCAAGCCTGGCTGAAGACGGCTGAAATGCCAGAAACCAGTCCTAGGAAGCTTGTTTCCGGTCCAGAGAAGGCATGGCTTGGCAGTTCAGGCTGGACTGTTCCCATAAGGGACAGGGTCAGACTGATTTGCATATGGCCATGTCTGAACTGGGGTGGCAGAGTGGGATAAAGAACGGTGATGGATCCAACCCATATCTGTTGACTGGGTGTGAGTGTTTGATTGGTTCTGATGCTCCGTTCATTACCACCCCCTTTTTTACCGCTTTGTTCGCCATAAGTTGGCAGGGTATGCTCAGACGTGAGTCCCTTGCTCACTTTGCCACTGGATTCAAGCAAGCCTGGCTGAAGACGGCTGAAATGCCAGAAACCGGTCCTAGGAAGCTTGTTTCCGGTCCAGGGAAGGCATGGCTTGGCAGTTCGGGCTGGACTGTTCCCATGAGACACAGGGTCAGACTGATTTGCATATGGCCTTGTCTGAACTGGGGTGGCAGAGTGGGCTAAAGAACGGTGATGGATCAAACCAAGATCTGTTGACTGGGTGTGAGTGTTTGATTGGTTCTGATGCTCCGTCCATCACCACCCCCTTTTGTCCCGCTTTGTTCGCCATAAGTTGGCAGGGCATGCTCAGACGTGAGTACCTTGCTCACTTTGCCACTGGATTCAAGCAAGCCTGGCTGAAGATGGCTGAAATGCCAGAAACCAGTCCTAGGAAGCTTGTTTCTGGTCCAGAGAAGGCATGGCTTGGCAGTTCGGGCTGGACTGTTCCCATGAGGGACAGGGTCAGACTGATTTGCATATGGCCATGTCTGAACTGGGGTGGCAGAGTGGGATAAAGAATGGTGATGGATCAAACCCAGATCTGTTGACTGGGTGTGAGTGTTTGATTGGTTCTGATGCTCCGTCCATCACCACCCCCTTTTGTACCGCTTTGTTCGCCATAAGTTGGCAGGGTATGCTCAGATGTGAGTCCCTTGCTCACTTTGCCACTGGATTCAAGCAAGCCTGGCTGAAGACGGCTGAAATGCCAGAAACCGGTCCTAGGAAGCTTGTTTCCGGTCCAGGGAAGGCATGGCTTGGCAGTTTGGGCTGGACTGTTCCCATGAGGCTCAGGGTCAGACTGATTTGCATATGGCCATGTCTGATCTGGGGTGGCAGAGTGGGCTAAAGAACGGTGATGGATCAAACCCAGATCTGTTGACTGGGTGTGAGTGTTTGATTGGTTCTGATGCTCCGTCCATCACCATCCCCTTTTCTACCGCTTTGTTCGCCATAAGTTGGCAGGGTATGCTCAGACGTGAGTCCCTTGCTCACTTTGCCACTGGATTCAAGCAAGCCTGGCTGAAGACGGCTGAAATGCCAGAAACCAGTCCTAGGAAGCTTGTTTCCAGTCCAGGGAAGGCATGGCTTGGCAGTTCGGGCTGGACTGTTCCCATGAGGCACAGGATCAGACTGATTTGCATATGGCCATGTCTGACCTGGGGTGGCAGAGTGGGCTAAAGAACGGTGATGGATCAAACCCATATCTGTTGACTGGGTGTGAGTGTTTGATTGGTTCGGATGCCCCGTCCATCACCATCCCCTTTTGTACCGCTTTGTTCGCCATAAGTTGGCAGGGTATGCTCAGACGTGAGTCCCTTGCTCACTTTGCCACTGGATTCAAGCAAGCCTGGCTGAAGACGGCTGAAATGCCAGAAACCGGTCCTAGGAAGCTTGTTTCCAGTCCAGGGAAGGCATGGCTTGGCAGTTCGGGCTGGACTGTTCCCATGAGGCACAGGGTCAGACTGATTTGCATATGGCCATGTCTGAACTGGGGTGGCAGAGTGGACTAAAGAACGGTGATGGATCAAACCCATATCTGTTGAGTGGGTGTGAGTGTTTGATTGGTTCGGATGCTCCGTCCATCACCACCCCCTTTTGTACCGCTTTGTTCGCCATAAGTTGGCAGGGTATGCTCAGACGTGAGTCCCTTGCTCACTTTGCCACTGGATTCAAGCAAGCCTGGCTGAAGACGGCTGAAATGCCAGAAACCAGTCCTAGGAAGCTTGCTTCCGGTCCAGAGAAGGCATGGCTTGGCAGTTCAGGCTGGACTGTTCCCATAAGGGACAGGGTCAGACTGATTTGCATATGGCCATGTCTGAACTGGGGTGGCAGAGTGGGCTAAAGAACGGTGATGGATCAAACCAAGATCTGTTGACTGGGTGTGAGTGTTTGATTGGTTCTGATGCTCCGTCCATCACCACCCCCTTTTGTACCGCTTTGTTCGCCATAAGTTGGCAGGGTATGCTCAGACGTGAGTCCCTTGCTCACTTTGCCACTGGATTCAAGCAAGCCTGGCAGAAGACGGCTGAAATGCCAGAAACCGGTCCTAGGAAGCTTGTTTCCGGTCCAGGGAAGGCATGGCTTGGCAGTTTGGGCTCGACTGTTCCCATGAGGCTCAGGGTCAGACTGATTTGCATATGGCCATGTCTGATCTGGGGTGGCAGAGTGGGCTAAAGAACGGTGATGGATCAAACCCAGATCTGTTGACTGGGTGTGAGTGTTTGATTGGTTCTGATGCTCCCTCCATCACCATCCCCTTTTGTACCGCTTTGTTCGCCATAAGTTGGCAGGGTATGCTCAGACGTGAGTCCCTTGCTCACTTTGCCACTGGATTCAAGCAAGCCTGGCTGAAGACGGCTGAAATGCCAGAAACCAGTCCTAGGAAGCTTGTTTCCAGTCCAGGGAAGGCATGGCTTGGCAGTTCGGGCTGGACTGTTCCCATGAGGCACAGGATCAGACTGATTTGCATATGGCCATGTCTGACCTGGGGTGGCAGAGTGGGCTAAAGAACGGTGATGGATCAAACCCATATCTGTTGACTGGGTGTGAGTGTTTGATTGGTTCGGATGCCCCGTCCATCACCATCCCCTTTTGTACCGCTTTGTTCGCCATAAGTTGGCAGGGTATGCTCAGACGTGAGTCCCTTGCTCACTTTGCCACTGGATTCAAGCAAGCCTGGCTGAAGACGGCTGAAATGCCAGTAACCAGTCCTAGGAAGCTTGTTTCCAGTCCAGGGAAGGCATGGCTTGGCAGTTCGGGCTGGACTGTTCCCATGAGGCACAGGATCAGACTGATTTGCATATGGCCATGTCTGACCTGGGGTGGCAGAGTGGGCTAAAGAACGGTGATGGATCAAACCCATATCTGTTGACTGGGTGTGAGTGTTTGATTGGTTCGGATGCCCCGTCCATCACCACCCCCTTTTGTACCGCTTTGTTCGCCATAAGTTGGCAGGGTATGCTCAGACGTGAGTCCCTTGCTCACTTTGCCACTGGATTCAAGCAAGCCTGGCTGAAGACGGCTGAAATGCCAGAAACCAGTCCTAGGAAGCTTGTTTCCGGTCCAGAGAAGGCATGGCTTGGCAGTTCAGGCTGGACTGTTCCCATAAGGGACAGGGTCAGACTGATTTGCATATGGCCATGTCTGAACTGGGGTGGCAGAGTGGGATAAAGAACGGTGATGGATCAAACCCAGATCTGTTGACTGGGTGTGAGTGTTTGATTGGTTCTGATGCTCCGTTCATTACCACCCCCTTTTGTACCGCTTTGTTCGCCATAAGTTGGCAGGGTATGCTCAGACGTGAGTCCCTTGCTCACTTTGCCACTGGATTCAAGCAAGCCTGGCTGAAGACGGCTGAAATGCCAGAAACCGGTCCTAGGAAGCTTGTTTCCGGTCCAGGGAAGGCATGGCTTGGCAGTTCGGGCTGGACTGTTCCCATGAGACACAGGGTCAGACTGATTTGCATATGGCCTTGTCTGAACTGGGGTGGCAGAGTGGGCTAAAGAACGGTGATGGATCAAACCAAGATCTGTTGACTGGGTGTGAGTGTTTGATTGGTTCTGATGCTCCGTCCATCACCACCCCCTTTTGTACCGCTTTGTTCGCCATAAGTTGGCAGGGTATGCTCAGACGTGAGTACCTTGCTCACTTTGCCACTGGATTCAAGCAAGCCTGGCTGAAGATGGCTGAAATGCCAGAAACCAGTCCTAGGAAGCTTGTTTCTGGTCCAGAGAAGGCATGGCTTGGCAGTTCGGGCTGGACTGTTCCCATGAGGGACAGGGTCAGACTGATTTGCATATGGCCATGTCTGAACTGGGGTGGCAGAGTGGGCTAAAGAACGGTGATGGATCAAACCCATATCTGTTGAGTGGGTGTGAGTGTTTGATTGGTTCGGATGCTCCGTCCATCACCACCCCCTTTTGTACCGCTTTGTTCGCCATAAGTTGGCAGGGTATGCTCAGACGTGAGTCCCTTGCTCACTTTGCCACTGGATTCAAGCAAGCCTGGCTGAAGACGGCTGAAATGCCAGAAACCAGTCCTAGGAAGCTTGTTTCCGGTCCAGAGAAGGCATGGCTTGGCAGTTCAGGCTGGACTGTTCCCATAAGGGACAGGATCAGACTGATTTGCATATGGCCATGTCTGAACTGGGGTGGCAGAGTGGGATAAAGAACGGTGATGGATCAAACCCAGATCTGTTGACTGGGTGTGAGTGTTTGATTGGTTCTGATGCTCCGTTCATTACCACCCCTTTTGTACCGCTTTGTTCGCCATAAGTTGGCAGGGTATGCTCAGACGTGAGTCCCTTGCTCACTTTGCCACTGGATTCAAGCAAGCCTGGCTGAAGACGGCTGAAATGCCAGAAACCGGTCCTAGGAAGCTTGTTTCCGGTCCAGGGAAGGCATGGCTTGGCAGTTCGGGCTGGACTGTTCCCATGAGACACAGGGTCAGACTGATTTGCATATGGCCTTGTCTGAACTGGGGTGGCAGAGTGGGCTAAAGAACGGTGATGGATCAAACCAAGATCTGTTGACTGGGTGTGAGTGTTTGATTGGTTCTGATGCTCCGTCCATCACCACCCCCTTTTGTACCGCTTTGTTCGCCATAAGTTGGCAGGGTATGCTCAGACGTGAGTCCCTTGCTCACTTTGCCACTGGATTCAAGCAAGCCTGGCTGAAGACGGCTGAAATGCCAGAAACCGGTCCTAGGAAGCTTGTTTCCGGTCCAGGGAAGGCATGGCTTGGCAGTTCGGGCTGGACTGTTCCCATGAGGCACAGGGTCAGACTGGTTTGCATATGGCCATGTCTGAACTGGGGTGGCAGAGTGGGCTAAAGAACGGTGATGGATCAAACCCCGATCTGTTGACTGGGTGTGAGTTTTTGATTGGTTCTGATGCTCCGTCCATCACCACCCCCTTTTGTACCGCTTTGTTCGCCATAAGTTGGCAGGGTATGCTCAGACGTGAGTCCCTTGCTCACTTTGCCACTGGATTCAAGCAAGCCTGGCTGAAGATGGCTGAAATGCCAGAAACCGGTCCTAGGAAGCTTGTTTCCGGTCCAGGGAAGGCATGGCTTGGCAGTTTGGGCTCGACTGTTCCCATGAGGCTCAGGGTCAGACTGATTTGCATATGGCCATGTCTGATCTGGGGTGGCAGAGTGGGCTAAAGAACGGTGATGGATCAAACCCAGATCTGTTGACTGGGTGTGAGTGTTTGATTGGTTCTGATGCTCCCTCCATCACCATCCCCTTTTGTACCGCTTTGTTCGCCATAAGTTGGCAGGGTATGCTCAGACGTGAGTCCCTTGCTCACTTTGCCACTGGATTCAAGCAAGCCTGGCTGAAGACGGCTGAAATGCCAGAAACCAGTCCTAGGAAGCTTGTTTCCAGTCCAGGGAAGGCATGGCTTGGCAGTTCGGGCTGGACTGTTCCCATGAGGCACAGGATCAGACTGATTTGCATATGGCCATGTCTGACCTGGGGTGGCAGAGTGGGCTAAAGAACGGTGATGGATCAAACCCATATCTGTTGACTGGGTGTGAGTGTTTGATTGGTTCGGATGCCCCGTCCATCACCATCCCCTTTTGTACCGCTTTGTTCGCCATAAGTTGGCAGGGTATGCTCAGACGTGAGTCCCTTGCTCACTTTGCCACTGGATTCAAGCAAGCCTGGCTGAAGACGGCTGAAATGCCAGTAACCAGTCCTAGGAAGCTTGTTTCCAGTCCAGGGAAGGCATGGCTTGGCAGTTCGGGCTGGACTGTTCCCATGAGGCACAGGATCAGACTGATTTGCATATGGCCATGTCTGACCTGGGGTGGCAGAGTGGGCTAAAGAACGGTGATGGATCAAACCCATATCTGTTGACTGGGTGTGAGTGTTTGATTGGTTCGGATGCCCCGTCCATCACCACCCCCTTTTGTACCGCTTTGTTCGCCATAAGTTGGCAGGGTATGCTCAGACGTGAGTCCCTTGCTCACTTTGCCACTGGATTCAAGCAAGCCTGGCTGAAGACGGCTGAAATGCCAGAAACCAGTCCTAGGAAGCTTGTTTCCGGTCCAGAGAAGGCATGGCTTGGCAGTTCAGGCTGGACTGTTCCCATAAGGGACAGGGTCAGACTGATTTGCATATGGCCATGTCTGAACTGGGGTGGCATAGTGGGATAAAGAACGGTGATGGACCAAACCAAGATCTGTTGACTGGGTGTGAGTGTTTGATTGGTTCTGATGCTCCGTTCATTACCACCCCCTTTTGTACCGCTTTGTTCGCCATAAGTTGGCAGGGTATGCTCAGACGTGAGTCCCTTGCTCACTTTGCCACTGGATTCAAGCAAGCCTGGCTGAAGACGGCTGAAATGCCAGAAACCGGTCCTAGGAAGCTTGATTCCGGTCCAGGGAAGGCATGGCTTGGCAGTTCGGGCTGGACTGTTCCCATGAGACACAGGGTCAGACTGATTTGCATATGGCCTTGTCTGAACTGGGGTGGCAGAGTGGGCTAAAGAACGGTGATGGATCAAACCAAGATCTGTTGACTGGGTGTGAGTGTTTGATTGGTTCTGATGCTCCGTCCATCACCACCCCCTTTTGTACCGCTTTGTTCGCCATAAGTTGGCAGGGTATGCTCAGACGTGAGTACCTTGCTCACTTTGCCACTGGATTCAAGCAAGCCTGGCTGAAGATGGCTGAAATGCCAGAAACCAGTCCTAGGAAGCTTGTTTCTGGTCCAGAGAAGGCATGGCTTGGCAGTTCGGGCTGGACTGTTCCCATGAGGGACAGGGTCAGACTGATTTGCATATGGCCATGTCTGAACTGGGGTGGCAGAGTGGGCTAAAGAACGGTGATGGATCAAACCCATATCTGTTGAGTGGGTGTGAGTGTTTGATTGGTTCGGATGCTCCGTCCATCACCACCCCCTTTTGTACCGCTTTGTTCGCCATAAGTTGGCAGGGTATGCTCAGACGTGAGTCCCTTGCTCACTTTGCCACTGGATTCAAGCAAGCCTGGCTGAAGACGGCTGAAATGCCAGAAACCAGTCCTAGGAAGCTTGTTTCCGGTCCAGAGAAGGCATGGCTTGGCAGTTCAGGCTGGACTGTTCCCATAAGGGACAGGATCAGACTGATTTGCATATGGCCATGTCTGAACTGGGGTGGCAGAGTGGGATAAAGAACGGTGATGGATCAAACCCAGATCTGTTGACTGGGTGTGAGTGTTTGATTGGTTCTGATGCTCCGTTCATTACCACCCCTTTTGTACCGCTTTGTTCGCCATAAGTTGGCAGGGTATGCTCAGACGTGAGTCCCTTGCTCACTTTGCCACTGGATTCAAGCAAGCCTGGCTGAAGACGGCTGAAATGCCAGAAACCGGTCCTAGGAAGCTTGTTTCCGGTCCAGAGAAGGCATGGCTTGGCAGTTCGGGCTGGACTGTTCCCATGAGACACAGGGTCAGACTGATTTGCATATGGCCTTGTCTGAACTGGGGTGGCAGAGTGGGCTAAAGAACGGTGATGGATCAAACCAAGATCTGTTGACTGGGTGTGAGTGTTTGATTGGTTCTGATGCTCCGTCCATCACCACCCCCTTTTGTACCGCTTTGTTCGCCATAAGTTGGCAGGGTATGCTCAGACGTGAGTCCCTTGCTCACTTTGCCACTGGATTCAAGCAAGCCGGGCTGAAGACGGCTGAAATGCCAGAAACCGGTCCTAGGAAGCTTGTTTCCGGTCCAGGGAAGGCATGGCTTGGCAGTTCGGGCTGGACTGTTCCCATGAGGCACAGGGTCAGACTGGTTTGCATATGGCCATGTCTGAACTGGGGTGGCAGAGTGGGCTAAAGAACGGTGATGGATCAAACCCCGATCTGTTGACTGGGTGTGAGTTTTTGATTGGTTCGGATGCTCCGTCCATCACCACCCCCTTTTGTACCGCTTTGTTCGCCATAAGTTGGCAGGGTATGCTCAGACGTGAGTACCTTGCTCACTTTGCCACTGGATTCAAGCAAGCCTGGCTGAAGATGGCTGAAATGCCAGAAACCAGTCCTAGGAAGCTTGTTTCTGGTCCAGAGAAGGCATGGCTTGGCAGTTCGGGCTGGACTGTTCCCATGAGGGACAGGGTCAGACTGATTTGCATATGGCCATGTCTGAACTGGGGTGGCAGAGTGGGATAAAGAATGGTGATGGATCAAACCCAGATCTGTTGACTGGGTGTGAGTGTTTGATTGGTTCTGATGCTCCGTCCATCACCACCCCCTTTTGTACCGCTTTGTTCGCCATAAGTTGGCAGGGTATGCTCAGACGTGAGTCCCTTGCTCACTTTGCCACTGGATTCAAGCAAGCCTGGCAGAAGACGGCTGAAATGCCAGAAACCGGTCCTAGGAAGCTTGTTTCCGGTCCAGGGAAGGCATGGCTTGGCAGTTTGGGCTCGACTGTTCCCATGAGGCTCAGGGTCAGACTGATTTGCATATGGCCATGTCTGATCTGGGGTGGCAGAGTGGGCTAAAGAACGGTGATGGATCAAACCCAGATCTGTTGACGGTGTGAGTGTTTGATTGGTTCTGATGCTCCGTCCATCACCATCCCCTTTTGTACCGCTTTGTTCGCCATAAGTTGGCAGGGTATGCTCAGACGTGAGTCCCTTGCTCACTTTGCCACTGGATTCAAGCAAGCCTGGCTGAAGACGGCTGAAATGCCAGAAACCAGTCCTAGGAAGCTTGTTTCCAGTCCAGGGAAGGCATGGCTTGGCAGTTCGGGCTGGACTGTTCCCATGAGGCACAGGATCAGACTGATTTGCATATGGCCATGTCTGACCTGGGGTGGCAGAGTGGGCTAAAGAACGGTGATGGATCAAACCCATATCTGTTGACTGGGTGTGAGTGTTTGATTGGTTCGGATGCCCCGTCCATCACCATCCCCTTTTGTACCGCTTTGTTCGCCATAAGTTGGCAGGGTATGCTCAGACGTGAGTCCCTTGCTCACTTTGCCACTGGATTCAAGCAAGCCTGGCTGAAGACGGTTGAAATGCCAGAAACCAGTCCTAGGAAGCTTGTTTCCAGTCCAGGGAAGGCATGGCTTGGCAGTTCGGGCTGGACTGTTCCCATGAGGCACAGGATCAGACTGATTTGCATATGGCCATGTCTGACCTGGGGTGGCAGAGTGGGCTAAAGAACGGTGATGGATCAAACCCATATCTGTTGACTGGGTGTGAGTGTTTGATTGGTTCGGATGCCCCGTCCATCACCATCCCCTTTTGTACGGCTTTGTTCGCCATAAGTTGGCAGGGTGTGCTCAGACGTGAGTCCCTTGCTCACTTTGCCACTGGATTCAAGCAAGCCTGGCTGAAGACGGCTGAAATGCCAGAAACCAGTCCTAGGAAGCTTGTTTCCAGTCCAGGGAAGGCATGGCTTGGCAGTTCGGGCTGGACTGTTCCCATGAGGCACAGGATCAGACTGATTTGCATATGGCCATGTCTGACCTGGGGTGGCAGAGTGGGCTAAAGAACGGTGATGGATCAAACCCATATCTGTTGACTGGGTGTGAGTGTTTGATTGGTTCGGATGCCCCGTCCATCACCACCCCCTTTTGTACCGCTTTGTTCGCCATAAGTTGGCAGGGTATGCTCAGACGTGAGTCCCTTGCTCACTTTGCCACTGGATTTAAGCAAGCCTGGCTGAAGACGGCTGAAATGCCAGAAACCAGTCCTAGGAAGCTTGTTTCCGGTCCAGAGAAGGCATGGCTTGGCAGTTCAGGCTGGACTGTTCCCATAAGGGACAGGGTCAGACTGATTTGCATATGGCCATGTCTGAACTGGGGTGGCAGAGTGGGATAAAGAACGGTGATGGATCAAACCCAGATCTGTTGACTGGGTGTGAGTGTTTGATTGGTTCTGATGCTCCGTCCATTACCACCCCCTTTTGTACCGCTTTGTTCGCCATAAGTTGGCAGGGTATGCTCAGACGTGAGTCCCTTGCTCACTTTGCCATGGATTCAAGCAAGCCTGGCTGAAGACGGCTGAAATGCCAGAAACCGGTCCTAGGAAGCTTGTTTCCGGTCCAGGGAAGGCATGGCTTGGCAGTTCGGGCTGGACTGTTCCCATGAGACACAGGGTCAGACTGATTTGCATATGGCCTTGTCTGAACTGGGGTGGCAGAGTGGGCTAAAGAACGGTGATGGATCAAACCAAGATCTGTTGACTGGGTGTGAGTGTTTGATTGGTTCTGATGCTCCGTCCATCACCACCCCCTTTTGTACCGCTTTGTTCGCCATAAGTTGGCAGGGTATGCTCAGACGTGAGTTCCTTGCTCACTTTGCCACTGGATTCAAGCAAGCCTGGCTGAAGATGGCTGAAATGCCAGAAACCAGTCCTAGGAAGCTTGTTTCTGGTCCAGAGAAGGCATGGCTTGGCAGTTTGGGCTGGACTGTTCCCATGAGGGACAGGGTCAGACTGATTTGCATATGGCCATGTCTGAACTGGGGTGGCAGAGTGGGATAAAGTATGGTGATGGATCAAACCCAGATCTGTTGACTGGGTGTGAGTGTTTGATTGGTTCTGATGCTCCGTCCATCACCACCCCCTTTTGTACCGCTTTGTTCGCCATAAGTTGGCAGGGTATGCTCAGACGTGAGTCCCTTGCTCACTTTGCCACTGGATTCAAGGAAGCCTGGCTGAAGACGGCTGAAATGCCAGAAACCGGTCCTAGGAAGCTTGTTTCCGGTCTAGGGAAGGCATGGCTTGGCAGTTTGGGCTGGACTGTTCCCATGAGGCTCAGGGTCAGACTGATTTGCATATGGCAATGTCTGATCTGGGGTGGCAGAGTGGGCTAAAGAACGATGATGGATCAAACCCAGATCTGTTGACTGGGTGTGAGTGTTTGATTGGTTCTGATGCTCCGTCCATCACCATCCCCTTTTGTACCGCTTTGTTCGCCATAAGTTGGCAGGGTATGCTCAGACGTGAGTCCCTTGCTCACTTTGCCACTGGATTCAAGCAAGCCTGGCTGAAGACGGCTGAAATGCCAGAAACCAGTCCTAGGAAGCTTGTTTCCAGTCCAGGGAAGGCATGGCTTGGCAGTTCGGGCTGGACTGTTCCCATGAGGCACAGGATCAGACTGATTTGCATATGGCCATGTCTGACCTGGGGTGGCAGAGTGGGCTAAAGAACGGTGATGGATCAAACCCATATCTGTTGACTGGGTGTGAGTGTTTGATTGGTTCGGATGCCCCGTCCATCACCATCCCCTTTTCGTACCGATTTGTTCGCCATAAGTTGGCAGGGTATGCTCAGACGTGAGTCCCTTGCTCACTTTGCCACTGGATTCAAGCAAGCCTGGCTGAAGACGGCTGAAATGCCAGAAACCGGTCCTAGGAAGCTTGTTTCCAGTCCAGGGAAGGCATGGCTTGGCAGTTCGGGCTGGACTGTTCCCATGAGGCACAGGGTCAGACTGATTTGCATATGGCCATGTCTGAACTGGGGTGGCAGAGTGGGCTAAAGAACGGTGATGGATCAAACCCATATCTGTTGAGTGGGTGTGAGTGTTTGATTGGTTCGGATGCTCCGTCCATCACCACCCCCTTTTGTACCGCTTTGTTTGCCATAAGTTGGCAGGGTATGCTCAGACGTGAGTCCCTTGCTCACTTTGCCACTGGATTCAAGCAAGCCTGGCTGAAGACGGCTGAAATGCCAGAAACCAGTCCTAGGAAGCTTGCTTCCGGTCCAGAGAAGGCATGGCTTGGCAGTTCAGGCTGGACTGTTCCCATAAGGGACAGGGTCAGACTGATTTGCATATGGCCATGTCTGAACTGGGGTGGCAGAGTGGGATAAAGAACGGTGATGGATCAAACCCAGATCTGTTGACTGGGTGTGTGTGTTTGATTGGTTCTGATGCTCCGTTCATTACCACCCCCTTTTGTACCGCTTTGTTCACCATAAGTTGGCAGGGTATGCTCAGACGTGAGTCCCTTGCTCACTTTGCCACTGGATTCAAGCATGCCTGGCTGAAGACGGCTGAAATGCCAGAAACCGGTCCTAGGAAGCTTGTTTCCGGTCCAGGGAAGGCATGGCTTGGCAGTTCGAGCTGGACTGTTCCCATGAGACACAGGGTCAGACTGATTTGCATGTGGCCTTGTCTGAACTGGGGTGGCAGAGTGGGCTAAAGAACGGTGATGGATCAAACCAAGATCTGTTGACTGGGTGTGAGTGTTTGATTGGTTCTGATGCTCCGTCCATCACCACCCCCTTTTGTACCGCTTTGTTTGCCATAAGTTGGCAGGGTATGCTCAGACGTGAGTCCCTTGCTCACTTTGCCACTGGATTCAAGCAAGCCTGTCAGAAGACGGCTGAAATGCCAGAAACCG
Organism: Triturus cristatus; assembly: GCF_964204655.1. NCBI lineage: Eukaryota > Metazoa > Chordata > Amphibia > Caudata > Salamandridae > Triturus > Triturus cristatus. The sequence continues at coordinate 36,803,178 of NC_140590.1, forward strand.
GTCCTAGGAAGCTTGTTTCCGGTCCAGGGAAGGCATGGCTTGGCAGTTTGGGCTCGACTGTTCCCATGAGGCTCAGGGTCAGACTGATTTGCATATGGCCATGTCTGATCTGGGGTGGCAGAGTGGGCTAAAGAACGGTGATGGATCAAACCCAGATCTGTTGACTGGGTGTGAGTGTTTGATTGGTTCTGATGCTCCGTCCATCACCATCCCCTTTTGTACTGCTTTGTTCGCCATAAGTTGGCAGGGTATGCTCAGACGTGAGTCCCTTGCTCACTTTGCCACTGGATTCAAGCAAGCCTGGCTGAAGACGGCTGAAATGCCAGAAACCAGTCCTAGGAAGCTTGTTTCCAGTCCAGGGAAGGCATGGCTTGGCAGTTCGGGCTGGACTGTTCCCATGAGGCACAGGATCAGACTGATTTGCATATGGCCATGTCTGACCTGGGGTGGCAGAGTGGGCTAAAGAACGGTGATGGATCAAACCCATATCTGTTGACTGGGTGTGAGTGTTTGATTGGTTCGGATGCCCTGTCCATCACCATCCCCTTTTGTACCGCTTTGTTCGCCATAAGTTGGCAGGGTATGCTCAGACGTGAGTCCCTTGCTCACTTTGCCACTGGATTCAAGCAAGCCTGGCTGAAGACGGCTGAAATGCCAGAAACCAGTCCTAGGAAGCTTGTTTCCAGTCCAGAGAAGGCATGGCTTGGCAGTTTGGGCTCGACTGTTCCCATGAGGCTCAGGGTCAGACTGATTTGCATATGGCCATGTCTGATCTGGGGTGGCAGAGTGGGCTAAAGAACGGTGATGGATCAAACCCAGATCTGTTGACGGTGTGAGTGTTTGATTGGTTCTGATGCTCCGTCCATCACCATCCCCTTTTGTACCGCTTTGTTCGCCATAAGTTGGCAGGGTATGCTCAGACGTGAGTCCCTTGCTCACTTTGCCACTGGATTCAAGCAAGCCTGGCTGAAGACGGCTGAAATGCCAGACACCAGTCCTAGGAAGCTTGTTTCCAGTCCAGGGAAGGCATGGCTTGGCAGTTCGGGCTGGACTGTTCCCATGAGACACAGGGTCAGACTGATTTGCATATGGCCTTGTCTGAACTGGGGTGGCAGAGTGGGCTAAAGAACGGTTATGGATCAAACCAAGATCTGTTGACTGGGTGTGAGTGTTTGATTGGTTCTGATGCTCCGTCCATCACCACCCCCTTTTGTACCGCTTTGTTCGCCATAAGTTGGCAGGGTATGCTCAGATGTGAGTACCTTGCTCACTTTGTAACTGGATTCAAGCAAGCCTGGCTGAAGATGGCTGAAATGCCAGAAACCAGTCCTAGGAAGCTTGTTTCTGGTCCAGAGAAGGCATGGCTTGGCAGTTCGGGCTGGACTGTTCCCATGAGGGACAGGGTCAGACTGATTTGCATATGGCCATGTCTGAACTGGTGTGGCAGAGTGGGATAAAGAATGGTGATGGATCAAACCCAGATCTGTTGACTGGGTGTGAGTGTTTGATTGGTTCTGATGCTCCGTCCATCAGCACCCCCTTTTGTAACGCTTTGTTCGCCATAAGTTGGCAGGGTATGCTCAGACGTGAGTCCCTTGCTCACTTTGCCACTGGATTCAAGCAAGCCTGGCTGAAGACGGCTGAAATGCCAGAAACCGGTCCTAGGAAGCTTGTTTCCGGTCCAGGGAAGGCATGGCTTGGCAGTTTGGGCTGGACTGTTCCCATGAGGCTCAGGGTCAGACTGATTTGCATATGGCCATGTCTGATCTGGGGTGGCAGAGTGGGCTAAAGAACGGTGATGGATCAAACCCAGATCTGTTGACTGGGTGTGAGTGTTTGATTGGTTCTGATGCTCCGTCCATCACCATCCCCTTTTGTACCGCTTTGTTCGCCATAAGTTGGCAGGGTATGCTCAGACGTGAGTCCCTTGCTCACTTTGCCACTGGATTCAAGCAAGCCTGGCTGAAGACGGCTGAAATGCCAGAAACCAGTCCTAGGAAGCTTGTTTCCAGTCCAGGGAAGGCATGGCTTGGCAGTTCGGGCTGGACTGTTCCCATGAGGCACAGGATCAGACTGATTTGCATATGGCCATGTCTGACCTGGGGTGGCAGAGTGGGCTAAAGAACGGTGATGGATCAAACCCATATCTGTTGACTGGGTGTGAGTGTTTGATTGGTTCGGATGCCCCGTCCATCACCATCCCCTTTTGTACCGCTTTGTTCGCCATAAGTTGGCAGGGTATGCTCAGACGTGAGTCCCTTGCTCACTTTGCCACTGGATTCAAGCAAGCCTGGCTGAAGACGGCTGAAATGCCAGAAACCGGTCCTAGGAAGCTTGTTTCCAGTCCAGGGAAGGCATGGCTTGGCAGTTCGGGCTGGACTGTTCCCATGAGGCACAGGGTCAGACTGATTTTCATATGGCCATGTCTGAACTGGGGTGGCAGAGTGGGCTAAAGAACGGTGATGGATCAAACCCATATCTGTTGAGTGGGTGTGAGTGTTTGATTGGTTCGGATGCTCCGTCCATCACCACCCCCTTTTGTACCGCTTTGTTCGCCATAAGTTGGCAGGGTATGCTCAGACGTGAGTCCCTTGCTCACTTTGCCACTGGATTCAAGCAAGCCTGGCTGAAGACGGCTGAAATGCCAGAAACCAGTCCTAGGAAGCTTGTTTCCAGTCCAGAGAAGGCATGGCTTGGCAGTTCAGGCTGGACTGTTCCCATAAGGGACAGGGTCTGACTGATTTGCATATGGCCATGTCTGAACTGGGGTGGCAGAGTGGGATAAAGAACGGTGATGGATCAAACCCAGATCTGTTGACTGGGTGTGAGTGTTTGATTGGTTCTGATGCTCCGTTCATTACCACCCCCTTTTGTACCGCTTTGTTCGCCATAAGTTGGCAGGGTATGCTCAGACGTGAGTCCCTTGCTCACTTTGCCACTGGATTCAAGCAAGCCTGGCTGAAGACGGCTGAAATGCCAGAAACCGGTCCTAGGAAGCTTGTTTCCGGTCCAGGGAAGGCATGGCTTGGCAGTTCGGGCTGGACTGTTCCCATGAGACACAGTGTCAGACTGATTTGCATATGGCCTTGTCTGAACTGGGGTGGCCGAGTGGGCTAAAGAACAGTGATGGATCAAACCAAGATCTGTTGACTGGGTGTGAGTGTTTGATTGGTTCTGATGCTCCGTCCATCACCACCCCCTTTTGTACCGCTTTGTTCGCCATAAGTGGGCAGGGTATGCTCAGACGTGAGTCCCTTGCTCACTTTGACACTGGATTCAAGCAAGCCTGGCTGAAGACGGCTGAAATGCCAGAAACCGGTCCTAGGAAGCTTGTTTCCGGTCCAGGGAAGGCATGGCTTGGCAGTTCGGGCTGGACTGTTCCCATGAGGCACAGGGTCAGACTGGTTTGCATATGGCCATGTCTGAACTGGGGTGGCAGAGTGGGCTAAAGAACGGTGATGGATCAAACCCAGATCTGTTGACTGGGTGTGAGTGTTTGATTGGTTCGGATGCTCCGTCCATCACCACCCCCTTTTGTACCGCTTTTTTCGCCATAAGTTGGCAGGGTATGCTCAGACGTGAGTACCTTGCTCACTTTGCCACTGGATTCAAGCAAGCCTGGCTGAAGATGGCTGAAATGCCAGAAACCAGTCCTAGGAAGCTTGTTTCCGGTCCAGGGAAGGCATGGCTTGGCAGTTTGGGCTCGACTGTTCCCATGAGGCTCAGGGTCAGACTGATTTGCATATGGCCATGTCTGATCTGGGGTGGCAGAGTGGGCTAAAGAACGGTGATGGATCAAACCCAGATCTGTTGACTGGGTGTGAGTGTTTGATTGGTTCTGATGCTCCGTCCATCACCATCCCCTTTTGTACAGCTTTGTTCGCCATAAGTTGGCAGGGTATGCTCAGACGTGAGTCCCTTGCTCACTTTGCCACTGGATTCAAGCCAGCCTGGCTGAAGACGGCTGAAATGCCAGAAACCGGTCCTAGGAAGCTTGTTCCGGTCCAGGGAAGGCATGGCTTGGCAGTTCAGGCTGGACTGTTCCCATTAAGCACAGGGTCAGACTGATTTGCATATGGCCATGTCTGAACTGGGGTGGCAGAGTAGGCTAAAGAACGGTGATGGATCAAACCCAGATCTGTTGACTGGGTGTGAGTGTTTGATTGGTTCTCATGCTCCGTCCATGACCACCCCCTTTTGTACCACTTTGTTTGCCATAAGTTGGCAGGGTATGCTCAGACGTGAGTCCCTTGCTCACTTTGCCACTGGATTCAAGCAAGCCTGGCTGAAGACGGCTGAAATGCCAGAAACCGGTCCTAGGAAGCTTGTTTCCGGTCCAGGGAAGGCATGGCTTGGCAGTTCGGGCTGGACTGTTCCCATGAGGCACAGGGTCAGACTGATTTGCATATGGCCATGTCTGAACTGGGGTGGCAGAGTGGGCTAAAGAACGGTGATGGATCAAACCCAGATCTGTTGACTGGGTGTGAGTGTTTGATTGGTCTGATGCTCCGTCCATCACCACCCCCTTTTGTACCGCTTTGTTCGCCATAAGTTGGCAGGGTATGCTCAGACGTGAGTCCCTTGCTCACTTTGCCACTGGATTCAAGCAAGCCTGGCTGAAGATGGCTGAAATGCCAGAAACCAGTCCTAGGAAGCTTGTTTCTGGTCCAGAGAAGGCATGGCTTGGCAGTTCGGGCTGGACTGTTCCCATGAGGGACAGGGTCAGACTGATTTGCATATGGCCATGTCTGAACTGGGGTGGCAGAGTGGGATAAAGAATGGTGATGGATCAAACCCAGATCTGTTGACTGGGTGTGAGTGTTTGATTGGTTCTGATGCTCCGTCCATCACCACCCCCTTTTGTACCGCTTTGTTCGCCATAAGTTGGCAGGGTATGCTCAGACGTGAGTCCCTTGCTCACTTTGCCACTGGATTCAAGCAAGCCTGGCTGAAGACGGCTGAAATGCCAGAAACCGGTCCTAGGAAGCTTGTTTCCAGTCCAGGGAAGGCATGGCTTGGCAGTTCGGGCTGGACTGTTCCCATGAGGCACAGGGTCAGACTGATTTGCATATGGCCATGTCTGAACTGGGGTGGCAGAGTGGGATAAAGAACGGTGATGGATCAAACCCATATCTGTTGAGTGGGTGTGAGTGTTTGATTGGTTCGGATGCTCCGTCCATCACCACCCCCTTTTGTACCGCTTTGTTCGCCATAAGTTGGCAGGGTATGCTCAGACGTGAGTCCCTTGCTCACTTTGCCACTGGATTCAAGCAAGCCTGGCTGAAGACGGCTGAAATGCCAGAAACCAGTCCTAGGAAGCTTGTTTCCGGTCCAGAGAAGGCATGGCTTGGCAGTTCAGGCTGGACTGTTCCCATAAGGGACAGGGTCAGACTGATTTGCATATGGCCATGTCTGAACTGGGGTGGCAGAGTGGGATAAAGAACGGTGATGGATCAAACCCAGATCTGTTGACTGGGTGTGAGTGTTTGATTGGTTCTGATGCTCCGTTCATTACCACCCCCTTTTGTACCGCTTTGTTCGCCATAAGTTGGCAGGGTATGCTCAGACGTTAGTCCCTTGCTCACTTTGCCACTGGATTCAAGCAAGCCTGGCTGAAGACGGCTGAAATGCCAGAAACCGGTCCTAGGAAGCTTGTTTCCGGTCCAGGGAAGGCATGGCTTGGCAGTTCGGGCTGGACTGTTCCCATGAGGCACAGGGTCAGACTGGTTTGCATATGGCCATGTCTGAACTGGGGTGGCAGTGTGGGCTAAAGAACGGTAATGGATCAAACCCAGATCTGTTGACTGGGTGTGAGTGTTTGATTGGTTCGGATGCTCCGTCCATCACCACCCACTTTTGTACCGCTTTGTTCGCCATAAATTGGCAGGATATGCTCAGACGTGAGTACCTGGCTCACTTTGCCACTGGATTCAAGCAAGCCTGGCTGAAGATGGCTGAAATGCCAGAAACCAGTCCTAGGAAGCTTGTTTCTGGTCCAGAGAAGGCATGGCTTGGCAGTTCGGGCTGGACTGTTCCCATGAGGGACAGGGTCAGACTGATTTGCATATGGCCATGTCTGAACTGGGGTGGCAGAGTGGGATAAAGAATGGTGATGGATCAAACCCAGATCTGTTGACTGGGTGTGAGTGTTTGATTGGTTCTGATGCTCCGTCCATCACCACCCCCTTTTGTACCGCTTTGTTCGCCATAAGTTGGCAGGGTATGCTCAGACGTGAGTCCCTTGCTCACTTTGCCACTGGATTCAAGCAAGCCTGGCAGAAGACGGCTGAAATGCCAGAAACCGGTCCTAGGAAGCTTGTTTCCGGTCCAGGGAAGGCATGGCTTGGCAGTTTGGGCTCGACTGTTCCCATGAGGCTCAGGGTCAGACTGATTTGCATATGGCCATGTCTGATCTGGGGTGGCAGAGTGGGCTAAAGAACGGTGATGGATCAAACCCAGATCTGTTGACTGGGTGTGAGTGTTTGATTGGTTCTGATGCTCCGTCCATCACCATCCCCTTTTGTACCGCTTTGTTCGCCATAAGTTGGCAGGGTATGCTCAGACGTGAGTCCCTTGCTCACTTTGCCACTGGATTCAAGCAAGCCTGGCTGAAGACGGCTGAAATGCCAGAAACCAGTCCTAGGAAGCTTGTTTCCAGTCCAGGGAAGGCATGGCTTAGCAGTTCGGGCTGGACTGTTCCCATGAGGCACAGGATCAGACTGATTTGCATATGGCCATGTCTGACCTGGGGTGGCAGAGTGGGCTAAAGAACGGTGATGGATCAAACCCATATCTGTTGACTGGGTGTGAGTGTTTGATTGGTTCGGATGCCCCGTCCATCACCATCCCCTTTTGTACCGCTTTGTTCGCCATAAGTTGGCAGGGTATGCTCAGACATGAGTCCCTTGCTCACTTTGCCACTGGATTCAAGCAAGCCTGGCTGAAGACGGCTGAAATGCCAGAAACCAGTCCTAGGAAGCTTGTTTCCAGTCCAGGGAAGGCATGGCTTGGCAGTTCGGGCTGGACTGTTCCCATGAGGCACAGGATCAGACTGATTTGCATATGGCCATGTCTGACCTGGGGTGGCAGAGTGGGCTAAAGAACGGTGATGGATCAAACCCATATCTGTTGACTGGGTGTGAGTGTTTGATTGGTTCGGATGCCCCGTCCATCACCACCCCCTTTTGTACCGCTTTGTTCGCCATAAGTTGGCTGGGTATGCTCAGACGTGAGTCCCTTGCTCACTTTGCCACTGGATTCAAGCAAGCCTGGCTGAAGACGGCTGAAATGCCAGAAACCAGTCCTAGGAAGCTTGTTTCCGGTCCAGAGAAGGCATGGCTTGGCAGTTCAGGCTGGACTGTTCCCATAAGGGACAGGGTCAGACTGATTTGCATATGGCCATGTCTGAACTGGGGTGGCAGAGTGGGATAAAGAACAGTGATGGATCAAACCCGGATCTGTTGACTGGGTGTGAGTGTTTGATTGGTTCTGATGCTCCGTTCATTACCACCCCCTTTTGTACCGCTTTGTTCGCCATAAGTTGGCAGGGTATGCTCAGACGTGAGTCCCTTGCTCACTTTGCCACAGGATTCAAGCAAGCCTGGCTGAAGACGGCTGAAATGCCAGAAACCGGTCCTAGGAAGCTTGTTTCCGGTCCAGGGAAGGCATGGCTTGGCAGTTCGGGCTGGACTGTTCCCATGAGACACAGGGTCAGACTTATTTGCATATGGCCTTGTCTGAACTGGGGTGGCAGAGTGGGCTAAAGAACGGTGATGGATCAAACCAAGATCTGTTGACTGGGTGTGAGTGTTTGATTGGTTCTGATGCTCCGTCCATCACCACCCCCTTTTGTACCGCTTTGTTCGCCATAAGTTGGCAGGGTATGCTCAGACGTGAGTCCCTTGCTCACTTTGCCACTGGATTCAAGCAATCCTGGGTGAAGACGGCTGAAATGCAAGAAACCAGTCCTAGGAAGCTTGTTTCTGGTCCAGGGAAGGCATGGCTTGGCAGTACGGGCTGGACTGTTCCCATGAGGCACAGGGTCAGACTGATTTGCATATGGCCATGTCTGAACTGGGGTGGCAGAGTGGGCTAAAGAACGGTGATGGCTCAAACCCAGATCTGTTGACTGGGTGTGAGTGTTTGCTTGGTTCTGATGCTCCGTCCATCACCACCCCCTTTTGTACCGTTTAGGCCAGCGGCTGCAGCACTTTGAAAATCCCCTTACAAAAATTCGAGCAGCAGCGCGTGCGCTGTTCTAGGCTCGACCTAAAAAGACCCTGGGATTCATATCTGGTACAAACCTTACCTGTTAAATCAATGTTATGGTCAAAGTCAATCAACAAGAGCCTCAAATCAATGCAATCGTCAAAGGTTATCAACGTGCACCGGTATGTGCCACTTAAAATACGCCAGCTAGTGTGACCTGCTCTCTGTGAATGGAGCTGATAAAGTGCTTGGTTTTGTGGTGCCTAGATTATTGTCATGTGATTTATAAAGGCTACCTAAGAAGCTTACAGACATTTTGCAGAGATTTCAAAACTATGCTGTCAGGATGCCAATAAACCTGCAAAAGGACAACCTCATAAAATGTGCCTTGAAAGCTCTCCACTAGTTTCCGAAGGAGTTTAGGATTGCCTTTAGTGTGTGCTGCTGTGCTCACAATGCCTCCGGATTTATGAAACCCCCTGGTTTGTTCAACAAGTTGTGATTGCCAAAAGCAAGTGTTTCGTAATGATCATGATGAATCTGTCAAACATTGCAGGTGACAGTGACGCATATTGCTTTCTTCAATGCGACTAAGTGCATGCCCATGTTTTTGACCTTATGTGATTTAAATTAATGAACATGATCACATTTTGGGCAGTTTTAAAGTGTCATTCAATGATGAAAGCATATTATTTCTATGCCAGGTCTGGTGGCTTAGTTAACTAATGTCTCCCCTGTAGGTCCCTATGTTCGACCTCCTGGTCACAGGCTCAAATCCTGGCGGGTCTACTCCGCCTTTCACCCTTCTGAGGATGATAAAAAGAGTACCATTGAGTTGGGTACCAATAAACATCTGTTAATCAGCACCAAGATTCCCTTCTGGGTAGACGTATACTTTACAAATACACTTTATGCCTATTAACGAACAGTTAGGCCAATAGGTTAGAACCTGTATTTAGCAAGCATTTGTTTGTGATGCGCCACCATTAAATCAGAACTCTGGAGACACATCAACATTTGTAGTGAGTGTCCCTGCTCATTCAGACTGGGACGCAAAGGAGTCAGTCAGACACCAATAATGAGACTGTGCTTGTATAATATTAAGTGAGTCTTACCTCGCTTAATTTATCATTATGGGTAGGGCCTATTCAAGATAGAAACTAGTTTTACTTCATGAGACCTAACTGCTCAGAATGTTGTTGTGCTAGAACAAAGGCCCCATATACCTGTTAAAATGGTGTCGTAAACGACATCAACAATTTTCAGGTACTTAAAGCGGGGTTTAAAAAAAAGCGATTTGTCTAATTAATCAGTAAATGGATGGAGTGGTTTTACACAATTGAATGGAGGGTGTGAAACGTGTTTTAGAGCGGTCTGATTTATATATGATTTACTCAATTACACATGAAATAAAAAGTGTAAGTTGGTGTCTTCTAACTAAGTGGCATTGATGATTTGAAAGCATATTGTATAGATTTTGTAACTGGTTTCTTTATTGCCTGAAGACGCATAGTTTACGCAAAACACATGGGCAAGTGGTCTAGACATTTTTAATGTTTTAACTTTTATATTGTGAAATATTTACTATAAATACATAATAATATTCTTTTGTATGATGATAAAACGTGCCTGTAGCATAGTAACTGTGATGGATGACAAGTGGCACCGACAAAACCGCAAATTTAAAAATGTGCAAACACTCTGAGAGGGTATCTGGCGTGATGACGTACACTAATACAAGCGCTTGAATATTTCCCAAGTAAACACAGTTGTCAATGTCAATGTCAAAGATTTTTGTATAGCGCACAAATCACCAAAGGTCGCAGGGCGCTGGCAACCAAGACAAAGAAACCGGGCAGTAACGTGATATTAATGTGCCTAAGCTTTTTGAGAAAAGAGCCAGGTTTTCAGCTTTCTACGAAAAAGTGGATGGTCAGTTATGGAAAGTAAATCCAATGGAAGTCTATTCCATAGCATGAGAGCCTGGTATGAAAAAGAGCGACCTCCATTACGGGCAGTCCGGACACGGGGTTGGACAAGTAGAGGTCTAGAGCTAGACCGCAGTGAGCATCCTGGGACGTACCTTTGAAGTTTTTTCAGTTGAATAATAAGTATCAAAGATGTCACCCACTGCACCCCGGCCATGCGTTTCGTTCGGATAAACCACCTCACATCGATGCTAAACACCCCTGGCCTTAAGCTAGAAGTGGGAGAGGGTGTGGTCTGGTGGCTAGACTGCCGACTTTGATGCTGGAAACCAGGGTTCGAGCCTCGGGTTGCGTCCACATTCTGTGATTCTGGGTAAATCACTGAAACTGTCCTTGTGTAACGTAACCGGTGCTCATGTAAACCGCTCCTATACCTACGGGTGGAGTTCAAGCTATATAAATCTGCATTATATAAAAAATAAATCACAAAGGTCTGTCACTGCGAAAAAAGGGTGCGAAATGCTAAACTCTTCAAAGTAGTTAGAATTCCGGGAACTCTGCAAAGCTGAAATGTTCAGATAACAACTCAACTGAAAGTATGACTTTTGTGAAGCTTCCGAAATATACTTTTAGTTGAGTTGCTATCTGAACATTTCAGCTTTGCAGGTAATAGAATAAATACATTATAAATTCACCCCCAATTTAATTTACTGAAATAACTTTTTTTTTCAAACACTGGATATTGATATTTAATGTCGTTACCCAAATTTAGTATTTTCTGCAGTTTTGTAAATCTGATTTTTCTCAATTTGTAAATATTTATTTGGGAAAATCCGGCGCACTGATGTGCTTGCATTTGATCTTTTACTGTTGCTCTCAATCATCTAATTCCAACCATTGGTCATCTTTCTTAATGTGTTTGCGGTCCGGGGTATCGGGTGGCAAATGTGAAGAGAAGAACAAAAAAAGCAGTAATCTGCTCCGCACACACGCTTTGAGAAACATGCGTGCACGAGAAGAGAGCATTGGAATGTTTGTATTTTTTTTTTACTCCGATTTAAGCACAATAATTGGTCGGGTCCAACCTTTACAATAATTGGATAAATCATGTATTTCATCAGTATGGCAATATCGGGAGTACAAACCGCTACAATTCGTTCACAAAGGAAAATGGACACTGAAATCGCATCCAAATCATATTCCCTTTCGTACCCACTTGAGAATTTCCTAGGGAAACTCACTCATCGGTTTATAAAAAGCATAACATCGGGCAACCGAAGGGATATTATTTATGTACTTTACTTTCGCTATAATCACGGCACCGGCGCTTTATTTTTAACACTAAAAGTAAAGCGCCGGTGCCCGATTATAGCAAAAGCGCCTTCATGAAGTACAGTACCCGTGATGGAGACATATGGCGGCTGCGCGCGTTCACGCGCATATGCACGCAGGCTTTAGGCCAGCGGCTGCAGCACTTTGAAAATCCCCTTACAAAAATTCGAGCAACAGCGCATGCGCTGTTCTAGGCTCGACCTAAAAAGGAAAGGGGTCCCTAATGGGTCGCAGGTCCATGTTCTTCACAGGCACACACACACATGCTTGAAATCCTACTGACTGTAGAAAGCGTTGATCCATAACAGTAAGAGCTCTGGAGATGAGTCTGAAGGTTGTGTGAACTTCACACGGTGCTTGTCAGTGAGTCATAAGGTGTTCAGACTTCATGCACATGCAATCTGGGCCAGTAACAGGTCCGCTCTCGCTGCCCATCCTAAGCCCGGTCTGCTGATGTCAGGGGCTTGTTCTAGTCGACTCTTCCACGCCTCCCTCGCTCACATTATTGTGAGAAGGAACTGGACTGGAGTGCACAGCATACTCCAGGCTCTCTCCGAGGTCCTATGCCGATTGGCCTTACATTTCCAAATAACTGGACACGAATCACCGTCCAGTGGTGCCAGTCCATCCTGACCTTCTAAGTTGTGTACACCTCGTTGCCTTTTAGGAAATTTCAGACTCACAGTCTGACATTATTGAGTACGCTGCGCTCTTCCTGGGCCATGAGAGACAAACTCCCTGGATACACATATTGTTGCCCAGTGTGACAAGCGGTTCAAAGGTGACAATGGTACTCATCTATGGCCAAACGATAAGGGGCTTGTTAGAGCCATGCTACTACCTCTGACACTCTATACTTCAAGCCCTCAGGAACATGATGTAACTGATGCAAGGTAATGTTCTGTAATGCAATCATGAGGACATCCCATGGCCATGACACCACAAGTGCATAGGTTTCCAGATCGGCAGCATGATCCGGGTTAGAACTCTGTGTTCCTCTCCAGGGCGCCTAGAAACAATATTGTAATGCAGCACACACTCTAGAAGCGAGCACATAGCAGTAACTTGCATCCTGTAGGTTGCTGCCTCTCGGCACATGCGTCACTAAAGACAGGGTTGCAAAGCCAATTGGACTGAAAGTGCTTCAGCCCTCCCGTCGTGTGTCTCAGCCTGGGCAGCGGCAGCTTCCAGGACACACACAGATCTGGGCTGGACTGTGCTGGAGATGGGGCCTTAATGACAGCCCCATAATATGGCCAAAGTGTCTGAAGTTGTTAGACCTGGCATCCTTGGCGTGGTTGTCCCTGTCTTTTCACCTCCACCCCCTGTGTTTTTGAATTTATGCTGGACTTCGTTTTTGCTGGGTTTTGTACTCTGGGCACTTTACCACTGTTGATCAGTGCTAAAGTGTAAGCTCTCCCTGTGTAAATTGTGAATATGATAGGTTTCTCCAAGACTGGTATATAAGATTTACTAGTAAGTCCCTAGTACAATGCACTGTGTGTGCCCAGGACCTGTAAATCAAATGCTATTAATGAGCCTGCATTGTTCAACACTTATACCCTTTCTACCAAACATTTCACTTTTATTTTATAGGACGTATAACCTACATATACACTGATAGGTACATTATTCCCTTATTGTTTTGATTCTGTGTATTACCAGACCTCCTTTCCTCTTCATATGATAAGTTTTTCTTATACTTGTGTATCACACTTGTTTTATATCTCAATTCCATAACAAACAACATGTGCGTGAACATCACACTCTAACATAGCATGTATTTCTTCCTCTGTTATTTCTTTTTGTTATTGTTTAGAATTTTTTTTTTATATATTATGTGTACAATTAAACCCTCATATGTAGTAACCACACATTTTTGGCAATAGACGCTACATTACATATATATATATATATATATATATCTCTATATTATCTACTGGTGGTCACCAGTAGATAGTTATAATTAGGACCTACTTTCCATTGGAAAAGCCTTTTTTGTTCTCCCAATAACTTTGGTGCCGCTCGACGAATCTTGGCAAAATTTTCAAACCTTATGGCCCGCTCCGGTCAGCTCCTATCCTGAAAGTTTCGGGGTGATTTGCCAAGTAGGTGCCGAGAAAATGGGGGGTCCCAAAACGTGTTTTTTCCATGTTATTTTCCATAGGAAACTTTAGACACGGCTACAGCTCGAACTGCTGAACGGAATTACACCAAGTTTGACAAAAAGGTAGCCCTTGGTTCAGATAGAGACCTTTTTGTTAAATTGTGTACATCCATTCAGTAGTTCCTGAGAAATTAAAAAAAAGAGGTCGAAAAATGCATTTACTATACGAAAATTTAGACACGGTTACAGCTCGAACTGCTGAACGAATTAAACCAAATTTGGCAAAAAGGTAGTGCTTGGTTCAGAAAGCGTCCTTTCTTTTAAATGGTGTAAATCCGTTCAGTAGTTTTTGAGATATTAACGGAAAAAATCTTTATATATTTGGGCGGGACCTAACTACACAAGCATAAGCTTGGCTCTAATTGGCTGCCAACACTTCAGTCCAGGAAGTGTTGGCAGCCATCTTGGTGCACTGCTTTTTAGGTCTTGCCTAGCGATGCAGCGCATGCGCTGCCCACTACACAAACACCACTGCACTACCCTAAACAGTAAAACACTACCCCAGCACAGCCCCCTACACTACCTAAACATCACTGCACTACTCTAAACCCTAAAACACTAACCCCAGCATGACGATCCCCTACACTACCCAAACACCACTGCACTACTCTAAACCCTAAAACACCACACCAGCACGACCCCCTATGCTACCCAAACACCACTGCGCTACCCTAAACCCTAAAACATTACCCCAGCACGACCCCCTACTCTACCCAAACACCACAGCGCTATCCTAAACCCTAAAACACTACCCCCAGCACGACCCCCCACGCTACCCAAACACCACTGCGCTACCCTAAACCCTAAAACACTACCCCCAGCACAACCTCCTACACTACCCAAACACCACTGCACTACCCTAAACCTTAAAACATTACCCCCAGCGCGACCGCCTACACTACCCAAGCACCAATGCGATACCCTAAACCCTACAAAACTAGCACCAGCACGACCCCCTACACTACCCAAACACAACTGCAATACCCTAAACCCTAAAACGCTAGTGCCAGCATGACCCCCTACACTACCCAAACCCCACTGTGCTACTCTAAACCCTAAAACACTAGCCTCAGCACGACCCCATACACTACACAGACACCACTGCGCTACCCTAAACCCTAAAACACTAGCCCCAGCACGATCCCCTTCACTACACAGACACAACTGCGCTACCCTAAACCCTAAAACATTACCCCCAGCATGACCCCATACTAACCAACACCACTCAACTACCCTAAACCCTAAAACACTACCCCCAGCACGACTCCCTACACTCCCCAAGCACACCTGCACTACCCTAAACCCTAAAACACTAACCCCAGCACGACCCCCTACACTACCCAAACACCACTGCACTACCCTAAACCCTAAAACACCACCCCCAGCACGACCCCCTACACTACACCACTGCACTACCCTAAACCCTAAAACACTACCCCCAGCACGACCCTCTACACTACCCAAACACCACTGCACTACCCTAAACCCTAAAACACTACCCCCAGCATTATCCCCTACACTAACCAAACCCCACTGCACTACCCTAAACCCTAAATCTACCCCGAGCATGACCCCTACACTACCCAAACACCACTACACTACCCTAAACCCTAAAACACTACCCCCAGCACGACCCCCTACACTACACCAACACCACTGCACTACCCTAAACCCTAAAACCCTAACCTCAGAATGAACCCCTACACTACACAAACACCACTGTGCTACCTAAACCCTAAAACACTACACCCAGCACGACCCCGTACACTACCCAAATTCCACTGTGCTAAACTAAAACACTACCCCCAGCACAACCCCCTACACCACCCAAACACCACTGCGCTACTCTAAACCCTAAAACACTACCCCAGCACGATCCCCTACCCTACCCCAACACCACAGCGCTACCCTATACCCTAAAACACTACCCCAAGCACGACCCCATACACTACCCAAACACCACTGCGCTACCCAAATCCCTAAAACAACACCCCCAGCATGCCCTCCTAAACTACCCAAACACCAGTGTGCTACCCTAAGCCCTAAAACACTACCCTCAGCACGACCCCCTACATTACCCAATCACCACTGCGCTACCCTAAACCCTAAAACACTACCCCCAGCATGACCCACTACACTACCCACACATCAAAGCGGTATCCTAAAACACTACCTCCAACACAACTCCCTATGCTACCCAAACACCAAAGCGCTACCCTAAACCCTAAAAGACTACCACCAGCATGACACCTTACACTACCCAAACACCACTGCGCTACCCAAAACCCCAAAACACCACCCCCAGCACGACCCCCTACACTACTCAAACACCACTGCGCTACCCTAAACCCTAAAACATTACCCCCAGCATGACCCCCTATACTAACCAACACCACTGCGCTACCCTAAACCCTAAAACACTACCCCCAGCATGACTCCCTACATGCCCCAAACACCACTGCACTACCCTAAACCCTAAAACACTACCGCCAGCACGACCCCCTACACTACACCAACACCACTGCACTACCCTAAACCCTAAAACACTACCCTCAGCACGACCCTCTACACTACCCAAACACCACTGCACTACCCTAAACCCTAAAACACCATCCCCAGCACGACCCCCTACACTACACAAACACCACTGTGCTACCTAAACCCTAACACACTACCCCCAGCATGACCCCCTACACTACCCAAACATCACTGTGCTACCCTAATCCCTAAAACACTACCCACAGCATGACCTCCTACACTACCCAAAGACCACTGCACTACCCTAAACCTTAATACACTACCCCAGCGCGACCGCAAACACTACCCAAGCACCGCTGCGATACCCTAAACCGTAAAACACTAGCCCCAGCACGACCCCCTACAGTACACCAACACCACTGCACTACCCTAAACCCTAAAATATTACCCCCAGCACGAACCCCTATACTACCCAACACCACTGCACTACCCTAAACCCTAAAACTCTACCCCAGCACGACTCCCTACACGCCCCAAACACCCCTGCACTACCCTAAACCCTAAAACACTAACACCAGCACGACCCCCTACACTACCCAAACACCACTGCACTACCCTAAACCCTAAAACACTACCGCCAGCACGACCCTCTACACTACCCAAACACCACTGCACTACCCGAAACCCTAAAACACTACCCCCAGCATGACCCCCTACACTACACAAACACCACTGCGCTACTTAAACCCTAAAACACTACCCCCAGCAGGACCCCCTACACTACCCAAACACCACTGTGCTACCCTAAACCCTAAAACACTACCCACAGCATGACCCCCTGCACTACCCAAAAAACACTGCACTACCCTAAACCCTAAAACACTACCGCAGCACGACCCCCTACACTACCCAAACACCACTGCGCTACCCAAAACCCTAAAACACCACCCCCAGCATGCCCCCCTACACTACCCAAACACCACTGTGCTACCCTAAACCCTAAAGCACCACCCCCAGCTCGACCCCCTACATTACCCAAACACGACTGCGTAACCCTAAACTCTTAAGCACTACCCCCAGCACGACCCCCTACACTATAAACATTATCTACTGGCGGTCTCCAGTATTATCAAATGGCGATCGCCAGTAGATAGGTATAGTTAGGACCTAGTTTCCATAGGAAAAGCCTTTTTTGTTTTCCCAATAACTTTGGCGCCAGTTGACGAATCTTCGTGAAATTTTCAAAACTTATGGCCCGCTTCGGTCAGCAACTCTCCTGAAAGTTTCGGGGTGATTTGCCAAGCAGGGGCCCAGAAAGAAGGGGGGTCCCAAAACATGTTTTTTCCATAGGAAACTTTAGACACGGCTACACCTCGAACTGCTGAACGGAATTACACCAAGTTTGGCAAAAGGTAGCCCTTGGTTCAGAAAAATACCTTTTTGGGAAATGGTATAAATCCGTTCAGGATTTCGTGAGAAATTTTTAAAAAAGAGGTCGAAAAATGCATTTCCTATAGGAAACTTTAGACAAGGCTACAGCTCGAACTGCTGAACGGAATTACACCAAATTTTGCAAAAAGGTAGTGCTTGGTTCAGAAAGCGTCCTTTTTTAAATGGTGTAGATCCGTTCAGTAGTTTTTGAGATATTAAAGGAAAAAAACCTTTATATATCTGGGCGGGACCTAACTACACAAGCAAAAGCTTGGCTCTAATTGGGTGCCAACACTTCACTCCAGGAAGTGTCGGCAGCCTTCTTGGTGCAATGCTTTTTAGGGCTCGCCTAGCGACACAGCGCATGCGCTGCCCACTACACAAACACCACTGCACTACCCTGAACACTAAAACAATACAACAGCATGACCACGTACACTACCCACACACTACTGTACTACCCTAAACCCTAAAACACTACCCCAGCACGACCCCCTACACTACCCAAACATCACTGCACTACCCTAAACCCTAAAACACTACCCCACCATGATGATCCCCTACACTACCCAAACACCACTGAACTACCCTAAACCCTAAAACACTACCCCCAGCATTACCCCCACACTAACCAAACACCACCGCACTACCCTAAACCCTTAATCTACCCCGAGCATGACCCCCTACACTACCCAAACACCACTACACTACCCTAAACCCTAAAACACTTTCGCCAGCATGACCCCTACACTACCCAAACACCACTGCACTACCCTAAACCCTTTAACACTTCCCCCAGCATGACCCCCTACACTACCCAAACACCACTGCACTACCCTAAACCCTAAAACACTACCCCGAACACAGCCCCCTTCACTACCCAAACACCACTGCACTACCCTAAACCCTAAAACGCTACCCCCAGCATGACCCCCTATACTACACAAACACCACTGCACTACCCTATACCCTAAAACACTACCCACTACACTACACAAACAGCACTGCACAACCCTAAACCCTAAATCTACCCCCAGCACGACTCCCTATAGTACTGAAACAACACTGCACTGCCCTAAACCCTAAAACACTACCCTAGCATGACCCCCTACACTACACAAACACCACTGTACTACCCTCAACCCTAAAACACTACCCCCAGCATGACCCCCTACACTACACAAACACCACTGCACTACCCTAAACCCTAAAACACTACCCTCAGCATGAACCCCTACACTACACAAACACCACTGTGCTACCTAAACCCTAAAACACTACCCCCAGCACGACCCCGTACACTACCCAAATTCCACTGTGCTAAATTAAAACACTACCCCCAGCACAACCCCCTACACTACCCAAACACCACTGTGCTACTCTAAACCCTAAAACACTACCCCCAGCACGACCCCCAACCCTACCCCAACACCACTGCGCTACCCTAAACCCTAAAACACTACCCTAAGCACGACCCCATACACTACCCAAACACCACTGCGCTACCCAAATCCCTAAAACAACACCCCCAGCATGCCCCCCTAAACTACCCAAACACCAGTGCGCTACCCTAAGCCCTAAAACACTACCCCCAGCACGATCCCCTACATTACCCAAACACCACTGCGCTACCCTAAACCCTAAAACACTACCCCCAGCATGACCCACTACACTACCCACACATCAAAGCGGTATCCTAAAACACTACCTCCAACACAACTCCCTACACTACCCAAACACCAATGCGCTACCCTAAACCCTAAAAGACTACCACCAGCATGACACCTTACACTACCCAAACACCACTGCGCTACCCAAAACCCCAAAACACCACCCCCAGCACGACCCCCTACACTACTCAAACACTACTGCGCTACCCAGAACACTAAAACACCACTCCCAGCACGCCCCCTACACTACTCAAACACCACTGCACTACCCTAAACCCTAAAACACTACCCCATCATGACCCCCTACATTACCCAAACCACTCTGCGCTACCCTAAACCCAAAAACACTACCCCAGCATGACCCCCACACTGCCCAAACACCACTGCACTACCCTTAACCCTAAAAAACTACCCCAGCAGAACCCCCACACTACCCAAACACCACTGCACTACCCTAAACCCTAAAATACGAACCCCTATACTGAACAAACACCACTGCACTACCCTTAACCCTAAAACACTACCTCCAGCCTGACCCCCTACACTACACAAGCACCACTGCACTACCCTAACCCTAATACTTCCCCCTACACTACACATACACCACTGCACAACCCTAAACCCTAAAACGCTACCCTCAGCACGACCCCCTACACTACACAAACACCACTGCACTACCCTAAACTATAAAACACTACCCCAGTACGAACCCCCAAACACTGCCCAAACACCACTGCACTACCCTAAACCCTGAATCTACCCCCAGAATGACCCCTACATTACCCAAACACCACTGACCTACCCTAAACCCTACATCTACCCCCAGCACGACCCCCTACACTACCCAAGCACCACTGCACTACCCTAAACCCTGAAACACTGCCCCTAGCACGACTCCCTATACTACACAAACACCACTGCACTACCCTAAACCCTAAAACACTACCCCCTACACTACACAGACACCACTGCACTACCCTAAACCCTAAAACACTACCCTCAGCATGACCCCCTACACTATACAAACACCACTACACTACCCTAAACTGTAAAACACTATCCCCAGTACGAACCCCCAAACACTACCCAAACACCACTGCACTACCCTAAACCCTTAATCTACCCCCAGCACGACCCCCTACAGTACCTAAACACCACTGACCTACCCTAAACCCTAAATCTACCCCCAGCACGACTCCCTATAGTACTGAAACAACACTGCACTGCCCTAAACCCTAAAACACTACCCTAGCATGACCCCCTACACTACACAAACACCACTGTACTACCCTCAACCCTAAAACACTACCCCCAGCATGACCCCCTACACTACACAAACACCACTGCACTACCCTAAACCCTAAAACACTACCCTCAGCATGAACCCCTACACTACACAAACACCACTGTGCTACCTAAACCCTAAAACACTACCCCCAGCACGACCCCGTACACTACCCAAATTCCACTGTGCTAAATTAAAACACTACCCCCAGCACAACCCCCTACACTACCCAAACACCACTGTGCTACTCTAAACCCTAAAACACTACCCCCAGCACGACCCCCAACCCTACCCCAACACCACTGAGCTACCCTAAACCCTAAAACACTACCCTAAGCACGACCCCATACACTACCCAAACACCACTGCGCTACCCAAATCCCTAAAACAACACCCCCAGCATGCCCCCCTAAACTACCCAAACACCAGTGTGCTACCCTAAGCCCTAAAACACTACCCCCAGCACGATCCCCTACATTACCCAAACACCACTGCGCTACCCTAAACCCTAAAACACTACCCCCAGCATGACCCACTACACTACCCACACATCAAAGCGGTATCCTAAAACACTACCTCCAACACAACTCCCTACACTACCCAAACACCAATGCGCTACCCTAAACCCTAAAAGACTACCACCAGCATGACACCTTACACTACCCAAACACCACTGCGCTACCCAAAACCCCAAAACACCACCCCCAGCACGACCCCCTACACTACTCAAACACTACTGCGCTACCCAGAACACTAAAACACCACTCCCAGCACGCCCCTACACTACTCAAACACCACTGCACTACCCTAAACCCTAAAACACTACCCCATCATGACCCCCTACATTACCCAAACCACTCTGCGCTACCCTAAACCCAAAAACACTACCCCAGCATGACCCCCACACTACCCAAACACCACTGCACTACCCTTAACCCTAAAAAACTACCCCAGCAGAACCCCCACACTACCCAAACACCACTGCACTACCCTAAACCCTAAAATACGAACCCCTATACTGAACAAACACCACTGCACTACCCTTAACCCTAAAATACTACCTCCAGCCTGACCCCCTACACTACACAAGCACCACTGCACTACCCTAACCCTAATACTTCCCCCTACACTACACATACACCACTGCACAACCCTAACCCCTAAAACACTACCCTCAGCACGACCCCCTACACTACACAAACACCACTGCACTACCCTAAACTATAAAACACTACCCCAGTACGAACCCCCAAACACTGCCCAAACACCACTGCACTACCCTAAACCCTAAATCTACCCCCAGAATGACCCCCTACATTACCCAAACACCACTGACCTACCCTAAACCCTACATCTACCCCCAGCACGACCCCCTACACTACCCAAGCACCACTGCACTACCCTAAACCCTGAAACACTGCCCCTAGCACGACTCCCTATACTACACAAACACCACTGCACTACCCTAAACCCTAAAACACTACCCCCTACACTACACAGACACCACTGCACTACCCTAAACCCTAAAACACTACCCTCAGCATGACCCCCTACACTATACAAACACCACTACACTACCCTAAACTGTAAAACACTATCCCCAGTACGAACCCCCAAACACTACCCAAACACCACTGCACTACCCTAAACCCTTAATCTACCCCCAGCACGACCCCCTACAGTACCTAAACACCACTGACCTACCCTAAACCCTAAATCTACACCCCCAGCACGACCCCCTACACTACCCAAACACCACTGCACTACCCTACCCTTAAAACACTACCCCCAGCATGACCCCCTATACTACACAAACACCACTGAACTGCCCTAAACCCTAGAAAAGTAACCCCCACCCCATGACCAATCCCCCTGTCACTCCTCATGGTTCCTGCTTGACGTCGTCTCTGAGGGGCGGTGCATGTCTTTGTGAGGAAACAGAACAGCCTATGTTTTCTTACAACGACGTGGATCGTCTACATTTTTTTAGAACGTATGGTCGTTAACCATACATACATTTACAACAAAATTCGTTGTAAAGGCATGCGTGGTAAATGAACATGCGTTCTGAAAAAATGCGTAGTAATGACTTCGCTTTGTACAACGCATGCATGGTAATGCATGCGTTGTAATGGTATTGCAAAGTAAAAAAGTCGTTGTAACAGCTGGCCCCTGTTCTCCAGTGAGTCTTTTATTTCATTAGGAGGAAGGAATGTATTTTTTTACCGAAAAGAGCATTCCCGGCTGTTGTATTGTGAAAGTGTCCGCGTGGCCTGGTTTCACTTCCGGTGAGAGAGTGGAAGAGTCGGTTTTGATCTAAAATAGTTCTGTTGTTGGACGGGGCCGGTGCGACACGTCATCAGAAAACATAGCTAATGGAAAGCGCCCTCCCCGAAGTGTGGAGCAGTGCCATGAGAGGTCAACAAATGTGCATCCCACCGCGGTTTAACCGTACTGTGCCGTTTTAGGTTACGGAACGCAGAAGCAGCATCCATCGCAGGTCCTCTTGTACACAAAAAATGGACCAAATGATGCTTTCCTTTCTTTTCTTCTTCTGCTGCACCATCTGTTCTTCTTCCTCTATATCAAGTGGATCAACTTCGGCAAAACTAGAAGCCATAGTTGTATTAAAAACAAACAAACACACAAAAAAGGTATATCATTATAAAGAGAAGCAAGAAACAGGTCTTCTCTCTATCAAGGACACAAAGTAAGGGAAATATCTGAAGGATGGATCCTCCCTCTTTCACAATGAAATTGATTTCAACCAATCAGATTCCTTTTTTCTTTCGCTGACATGAAGACGCGTAGGGTGCCCGCACTCGTCACGCACCCTTCGCGCACCCGCAAAAATCATATAAATCATTATACACTATACATAAAAATTTCTATAATTTTTTAATAAGTATATTAGCAAAACTGTTCAATCTAATATCATATTCAAACTTTCTATAGTCATTTTATCAACTTTAAAAGTACACCGAAGTCTCGACTTCGGCTCGATCTCAGTGCGTTCACGGCACGACCCCGGAAATAAGCCTGGGGAGATGTTGCACACATTAAGCGGCTACACCGCGCATTTTGTAACTTTACTTTCGTCTAAATTATATTGACAATAATACTTTAAAAATACTTTTATTAATAAATTTAGACAAACACTTAAAGGTAAACTTTTATTCATAATTAATTTAAAGATATTTCATACTTTACAAATTATGCCAAAGTCGCGACCCTAGCGCGACTTTTCAAAATGGCTACCGAAATGCGCGCAGCCATCGTGTAGGATGCGCGAAGGGTGCGCGACTTCTGTATACTATTACAAAAAAGAACGAATATAGTTTTCCTAACTAAAAATTATTCACAATTTTTTTATATATATATATATATGTATAGAAAATAAAAAAACATAGGATTCAGGTACATTAGACTTACAAATTTTTATTTAAAGAACCTTTGAAATTCACTGAAAAAACCATAGGTTTCAGGCACGTTATAGTTAGAAATTAGCATTAAAAAAACATAGAAATTCACTGTAAAAACCATAGGTTTTAGGAACGTTATAGTTAGTTGGACATTTCACTCCTACAAAACCATAGAAATTCCGGTGTTATAGTTAGTTCAGCTAACTATAACTCGCGTCCCTGCAATGCACTACTGATGACGTCACATATTACCACATTCATGACATGGTTAGTGACATAAAAATACATTCCAATCTTTTTGAAGGTAGAAATTTAAATACAATTCCAAATCCTTTTTCAGAAACACTTGAGTTAAGTTTTGATATTTTGTGCCTACTTATTAGTCAGTATGCTGTACTTTTTTAATCGAAGCCTCAAAGGGTTAACAATTGGCCATTTGCGTGTTCTTCTTAATACTTCCCAGCGTTTAGGGTCTCCCTAATCTGTATCGGCAAAACAGGGGCGATTGCCATTCATTTTGTAAAGTATCTTCAAATGTATCTACTAACACTAAAAACACTAAAATTACTAAAACTAAAACTAAACTGTGAGGTTATTTTAAGAGTGACGGGGGAGGAAGAGAGGTATGTGCTTACCCGCTTTCACAGTCAGTGTTTTCGTGCGGTTTAATCTGCAGTTCTGGGAGAGCGATTTCCTGGTCTGAGAACTGCAGAGGAAGTTGCATTGCTATTGGTCCTCAACTTAGGTTTTACTCGGCACACAACTCCTACCATTTAGTGTCTTTTACTTCTGTTATTACTACCTACCCTATCGATTCTACTGCACTGTAAGGGCAAGGCGGATATGAAGAGACAGATATATTTTATTGAATTCATTCCTTGCTGTATCTGTCAATAAGTTGGAAGTTAATAAAGACTCGGGAATCAAGACTTTTCAACCCTTCTTTATCTGTAGTTTTGTACACTTCCGCCCTCATTATTTACTATGCGGCTTCCTGTTTTAGGAGCTACAGGGAAAGACGCAATACTATAGGTCCATTGCATGCTCAATTTCAGACCAATCCCTGCCTTGGATTCGAGGAGGTGCATATTGTCCTGTTAACCTACATTTTCAAAAGTGTGATTTGCTTATATGAAAGAACCTAAAGTGAACCACCTCATCCTCCATTATAATACCCAGTCATCAGAATAATCATCTTGAATCATGCGACTGAAACTTTGGCTGCAATTGAATTTCCAGCTAGACAGTTGTAGAATTTGCTTTAACATAGAGTTTGTGTGTTTTTTGTCCACAATGGTGCCAGCGCAGAGGCCGTACACCAGCACTCCCCATGTGTGCACTTAGCATCGCTGTGTCCTGCCTCTTCAAACTAGTGAAGCTTGGCACCAAAATGCTTGTGAAACCTTATTCTGCTGCCACACTAACCAGGGTGCCTGAAAAGCAGCATAAATCTGACTTTGGGTGTAATATGTTACCAAAGAAAAAGCATTGCACCGTGGGAACACTACTTTGTGCACTGCTTGTTCGTGTGCTACCATCAAAAACTGGTAACCATGTTGTCTAGCTTGTTTCTCTCTTGTGGCCCATTCAAGGTTGTATCTTTCTCTACCAGGCTGATTGCTATAGTTAGTACAGACTTTATCGACAAACTTTATAGAGAATATGGTAATTCTTTTCAAAGGTGTTTTGAAGAAATGTGTAATTAATGTTGCATTGTATAATTCACATTGCCTCAGTACATTATTGCTATTTTAGTGTCTTTGACATTTTATGCGATTTGGGAAAAAGGGGGTGGTGATGGACAGAGTTTCTGAATGATGAAGAATACTCTTACCAAGTCAAGAGATCATGGTTTTAATCCATCACCGTTTTTTAGCTCACTGCACCATCCCAGCTCAGAACCTGGCTACATGCAAATTAGTCTGTAGCTGTCCCAGTGCATGATGGGAACAGGGCAAACCAAACTACCAAGCCAATTCTTATACTGGGAAGGAAACAAGCTTCCGGGGACCGGTTTCTGGCATCACAGCCTTCGTCTGCATCATTCAGAAACTCAGTCCATCACCACCCCCTTTTTCCCAAATCGATTTTATCCACACTCAGTGTGGGAGGGTATGCTCAGACGTGAGTCCCTTGCTCATTGCACCATCAGGATTCAGGCAAGCCTGGCCGACGAAGGCTGTGATGCCAGAAACCGCTCCCCGGAAGCTTGTTTCCTTCCCAGTATAAGAATTGGCTTGCTAGTTTGGTTTGCCACATCAATCAATGAGATTGGACGGTAGCATTGTGGGCTGTCCCTGTTCCCCTTTTTAAAAATCGGAACAATTATGGCCGTTGACCAAGATCGGGGAAGGCCCAGCCTAATGGCGGCATTTATCACTCTTGTGAGTATTGGGGCCCATAGCTCAATATTGCTTAGGAACAAATCTGGAGGTGTCCCATCAGGACCGGATGCCTTATTTTTTGTCAAACCCTCAATTCCCGATGTGATTTCTTTTAGAGAGAAATGAACGTCCTGCCCCAGCTTAGTTATCCCCCCCTCCTCTACACTGGGTACTGGGCCAAGACTGTACAAACCCTTAAAGTGTGTCAGCCACTGGTCCGGGAGAATATTTGTTCCAATTACTGGTGCATTCTTGTCCTGGAAACAGGGTTTGTTAATTATTCTCCAGAACTTTGTGATATCTCTCCTTTCTGCGGCCTCTCTTAAGTCAGCCCATGCTTCGCCCTGTAGAGTTGCTTTCCTTCTCTTAATCTCTTTCTTGTACCTCGATCTATACTGGGCTACTTTTTGTTTATCCCTTGGCCTTTCCTTAAGGCTACCTTTAAGGTCCCTTAAAGCGCGAGAACAGTCCCCATCGAACCATCTCGGGCAATCAGTTCTCCTTGTTGGGGCGCTAGTTTTTAAAAGCCCATCCACCAGGTTAGTTATCTGCCCATATGCTTCAATTAACAGTAACCCCTCCACTGTGGGATCAAGACAGTCATCAATGAAGGTTTTCCCTCTGTCCATAAGGGATTTATAGAAGTGTTCCCCATCTATCTTTGACCACCTAAGCCGCCTCCCCTGGTCTGTTGCTCTCTGGTGGATACCACCCGACTGTTCCCTGCCAAACTGGGGCTGATAAAAGAGCCCCAATACCACAGGATTGTGGTCACTGAAAGGACTCCATTCAATCCCTGCGGCTATGACCCTATGTTTTAGGCGGCTAGATAAAGCAATGTAGTCAATGAATGAAGAGCAGCCTCGACCCTTAAAGGTGGGAGGGAACATCCCATCTTTGTCCACAGCCATCATATTCATGGTATGCACCAAGTCGTGAGTGTCTAAAAGTTTGGTGAAGGCCAAGCCTTCCTGTGTGTGGCAAAAATGGGGTCCATTTTTATCTGGGCAATGGGACCAGTCGGCATCAGTGGGAAGTAAAGCCGGGCAAAGATGGCAGTTAAAATCACCCATAACTAGAATAGCAGGGGCTGGTGCCCCCTTGCTCACTTCCATCTCTTGGTTCAACCTATGATCCAATTCCAGGGGGAGTGGATTGTTATTCCCTGGGGACCCATTATTATAAACATTAAACAGGATCAACTTTAGCCCTTTGCCCTTAAACCGTACAGCCTGAAGGTTCTGCGAGGACCAATTCGTGCCTGTCCATGATCCCTGTATATTTAGGTCCACATATATGGACAGGCCACCTCTAGCTCTGCCTGATCTTGATTTTTGGGCTTGGACAAAAAAGCATTTGTACCCAGGCATTTGAACGAGACTGTTGTCAACCACCCAGGTCTCCTGGAGGCTGATTATCTGGAACTGATTTATGTACTGCCTCCACTCATAGTTATTGAATTTATTTGCCAAACCGGCTATATTCCAGGAGATGAGTTGTATCCCTCCCGAAATTTTGTATGTACCAGCTATGCCTGCCGGGTTAGATGATATATTTAACAATCCCGTCGTTGTTCCTGGTACTGGTCCACTACCCCGTGATGTGTACTCACTGCTCTTTTCCCTTGTCTCACTCAGTGCTAAGGTATCTCCCCCCCTGGTACGGTTAACTGTATTGAGGATTTACCGAGGCTCTCCCCCCTACAGTTACACGGGATTTCGGCCTTCTCCCGATGCCGGAGAGTTAATGAGGTGTTTGTTTGTATTATCTCTATTACTGCCTCTTGTGGTTCCTCGGGGGTCATGTTCCTCTCTTTCCGTCTATGCCAGGGATCTGCTGTGAGTGAGGAGCTATTGAGTCAATCATTCTCCTCAAGCGATATCAGGGGGCTAAACCTATTTCGCCAACTTAAGGGTCCAGGGTTCCTTGCTCTAGGGCCGTCGCCAACGTGCCCCTGGGCCCTGTAATTGTTTGGTCTCTCCATATGTCTCCCCACTGATAAGGTTTCATAAGGTGCTACATGCCTGGGATAAAAATAGCCCAGTGGCAATGATTGTATGCCACTAGAGTAATTAACTGTCCCAAACAACCTAATGTGTTCCACAATTCTTTTGTCCCTAAAGTTAACTATAATACAGTTACCCGAAAGGTCAGTCAAAGGGTCAAGTCATAGCTTTGATATGGAGAACACAGAGCATGCATCAATTGGTTATGAATAAAACATGCAATGAGCAATGCATTAATCCTTGCACGGTATGCATATGAGCTACTGAAAAGTTTGTATGACTATGAATACAAGCTACAGGATGAAGAAATATTGTTTTTTCCAAAGAAGAAACTTTGGCTGGCACGATGACGTAGGTGGTGCTGCGTTTAAAATGTCTCTCTTCAAAGGATTTTCCTTCTTGCTACAGCGCTCACCTCAGTGACGACACATGCCGTAAACAGCGCAAAGAGCATGCGCGCGCATGCTCAACCGGAACAATGAAAAACAGGGACATTTCTGTGTTTAACGGGGACACTATTTGAAAACAGGGACATTTGAGTCACTTGGAGAAAAGTGTCGGGACACGGGGACACTTCCCCAAAAACGGGGACCGTCCTGGGAAAACGGGGACATCTGGTCACCCTATCCCAGCCTGCTTTATCCATCCACCGTCTCTGAGATCGTTTGTGCCTTCAGCTCCCTAGAACTCAAGGCTACATTCCAAGAATACCACACAACGCTCTCGAGACCACTGTGGTTACATAGGGCAGGCTGTAACTATACAGAACAAAAGAAAATTACAAAGCCCCGACTGAAAATAAACCATAGACTGTTTTTCGCCTGCCGTGAGGGAAACGGCCAACAAAGACTTCATTCCCCAGCACCCCCAGCTCAGGTGCCTGACACCAGCGTCACCAGACAGCGCCAGGGCTGCATTAAAGCAGAGCCGGTGCCCCGCAGCACGGGACGCGTGCGGACGTGCGCCAGGCTAAGCCCGGGCAAAGGGTGGGCCGTCTGTGGCCGTCAGGGGCCAAAGGAGGCTGGGCCGGGCCATCCCTCTAAGCGGGACATACCGCATTTGGACTCGGACTGTTTTTTGGTAATTTTTAATATGTTGTTCAGTCAAAGTTAGGCTTTAAAGTGATTATTTCATATGATTCACTGTTACAGCGTTTTTAATGGTGTTATTGTTAACGTCTTAAAGACCACTACCCTTTGCAAATTGTGAAGTACTGGGTTACTACTATCCTAAACGATTAAGCATTGTATGTGTTGCATCACGGGCAAAACAAATCCTCCATCCTCTCGCCCTCTCACACGACAAAAAGCAGCCCTAATACCCCCAGTCCCAAGTCTAACTGCTATAGATAAAATGCTACAAAAAACAATAGGGGTGGTAGCATCGGCTATTGAGAATACCGAAAGACGCCTTTCCCTTACTCCAGCTATACCCCCCCTCTTGCTGTCTGGGAATATATCTTTAGCCACTTGTAATGCACCTGACTCACTGTTAGCTTCCTCCTTTGCTGAGCTCCCTTGCGCACAGGTAGTGCAAGATGTTAGCTATCCTACTAATTTGGTCACTGAGACAGCTCCTAATGTGATTTAAAAGGCACCTAAGCACCGTCCCAGAAATAAGAAATCAAAAACGAAAAAAAACCACCGCTGAAGATTAATCATCTGCCCTAGACACCTCTCAGGATGATTTAGGCACCCCTTTCTCCACTTTAGCACCCCCGGTCTGGGCCACTCACTTATTAATCGATTTTCAGGCCCAAATGGAACAGCTTATCAAATCTCAGTTTAAAATCTTGATGAGTAGAATTGATAAAGTAGTCTCATTGATTAACAATAGGAGTTATGGGGGTGAACAGTTGCCCATACGCACTGGGAATAACTCTGGGACATTGGCTGCAGGTAACATTGACCAGGTGGTTCAGGGCCCTAGTCCTAATGAAGGGTCTCGATCTGATGTTCAGGCACAAGGATCGGTATCAATGAACACGTTTAGACGCACCCCTAACAATATTGGTCCCGGCCCTGACACCTGTTCAGGGTGCACCTGGACAAAGTTACTCTTCCCACTCTAGACCCACCCATATTCCAAAAATCCATTAGTAAGCAGCAGCCGGAGGGGGGTCCGGCGCCTCAAAAGCCCAACATGAATTTTTCCAAAAATGGAAATCGTCAATCATTATTTTACCCCCAGTTACCACCCGAGGCTTGTCCGTACGTGGTGGTATTAACCGGTGTCCCTCCGCTGTCGGGCGAACGAGGCGAAACATACACCGCCCTGAAGAATAAAATTACTTTGTGGTTAAACAGACACAGACCACTAATGAGCTTGGGTCAGGGGGAAATATTATTTGTCAGAAGAGTTACCTGGCTGGGGACCAAATCAAAAGATATTGGAGGGGAGTGCGTGATAGTTGATTTTAGGGATCCTGGAGCAGTCAAGCACATCCTTGATTGGGGAGGACCCTGTCAAATGGGGCCAATTATTTCACTTCCTTTGGGGTACTTCTGCTCTCGGGAAATAGTATCAGGGGGACTTGAATCAACTCATTTTCATCAAGGTGGTCTGGAGGAGGAATATAATATACCCACAGCCAACGGATTTAGTGCCTTGAATAATGTAGATTGACTATTTCACTCATTGGGGTCTAAAAAAATGAATTCCGGGACGCGCCATACACTGTTTTTCGCCCTCCGTGAGGGAAACGGCCAACGAAGACTTCACTCCCCAGCAGCCCCAGTCCAGGCGCCTAATACCAGCGTCACCAGGCAGCGCCAGGGCTGCATTAAAGCAGAGCCGGTGCCCCGCAGCGCGGGACACGCACGGGCGGTTGCCGGGCAAAGCCCGGGCAAAGGGCGGGCCGTCTGTGGCCGTCAGGGGCCAAAGGAGGCTTAGCCGGGCCATCCCTCTAAGCGGGACATACCGCATTTGGACTCGGACTGTTTTCTGGTAATTTTTAATATGTTGTTCAGTCAAAGTTAGGCTTTAAAGTGATTATTTCATATGATTCACTGTTACAGCGTTTTTAATGGTGATATTGTTACCGTCTTAAAGACCACTACCCTTTGCAAATTGTGAAGTACTGGGTTACTACTATCCTAAACGATTAAGCATTGTACGTGTTGCATCACGGGCAAAACAAATCCTCCATCCTCTCGCCCTCTCACACGACAAAAAGCAGCCCTAATACCCCCAGTCCCAAGTCTAACTGCTATAGATAAAATGTTACAAAAAACAATAGGGGTAGTAGCATCGGCTATTGAGAATACCGAAAGACGCCTTTCCCTTACTCCAGCTATACCCCCCTCTTGCTGTCTGGGAATATATCTTTAGCCACTTGTAATACACCTGACTCACTGTTAGCTTCCTCCTTTGCTGAGCTCCCTTGCGCACAGGTAGTGCAAGATGTTAGCTATCCTACTAATTTGGTCACTGAGACAGCTCCTAATGTGATTTAAAAGGCACCTAAGCACCGCCCCAGAAATAAGAAATCAAAAACGAAAAAAAACCACCGCCGAAGATTAATCATCTGCCCTAGACACCTCTCAGGATGATTTAGGCACCCCTTTCTCCACTTTAGCACCCCCGGTCTGGGCCACTCACTTATTAATCAATTTTCAGGCCCAAATGGAACAGCTTATCAAATCTCAGTTTAAAATCTTGATGAGTAGAATTGATAAAGTAGTCTCATTGATTAACAATAAGAGTTATGGGGGTGAACAGTTGCCCATACGCACTGGGAATAACTCTGGGACATTGGCTGCAGGTAACATTGACCAGGTGGTTCAGGGCCCTAGTCCTAATGAAGGGTCTCGATCTGACGTCCAGGCACAAGGATCGGTATCAATGAACACGTTTAGACGCACCCCTAACAATATTGGTCCCGGCCCTGACACCTGTTCAGGGTGCACCTGGACAAAGTTACTCTTCCCACTCTAGACCCACCCATATTCCAAAAATCCATTAGTAAGCAGCAGCCGGAGGGGGGTCCGGCGCCTCAAAAGCCCAACATGAATTTTTCCAAAAATGGAAATCGTCAATCATTATTTTACCCCCAGTTACCACCCGAGGCTTGTCCGTACGTGGTGGTATTAACCGGTGTCCCTCCGCTGTCGGGCGAACGAGGCGAAACATACACCGCCCTGAAGAATAAAATTACTTTGTGGTTAAACAGACACAGACCACTAATGAGCTTGGGTCAGGGGGAAATATTATTTGTCAGAAGAGTTACCTGGCTGGGGACCAAATCAAAAGATATTGGAGGGGAGTGCTTGATTGTTAATTTTAGGGATCCTGGAGTAGTCAAGCACATCCTTGATTGGGGAGGACCCTGTCAAATGGGTGCAATTATTCCACTTCCTTTGGGGTACTTCTACTCCCGGGAAATAGTATCAGGGGGACTTGAATCAACTCATTTTCATCAAGGTGGTCTGGAGGGGGAATATAATATACCCACAGCCAACAGATTTAGTGCCTTGAACAATGTAGATTGACTATTTCACTCATTGGGGTCTAAAAAAACAAATTCCAACGTAGCTGGGTGCCCCGTGGAGGTTTCTGGGGTTAAGAAAGTAGGTCTGGGAATAATCCCCTTAAGCCCAGGTGCAGATACAAGCTTGTCAAGAAATGGATTTGAACTGGACAATTCAGCAGGAACTCCCTCTATCAACATGCCCTCTTCCACCTCACCCAGTCCTCATTGGGTGGAACCCCCAAGATCATTATTAGGATTCTGGAATGTAGCAGGGCTGAGATCTAAGCTATCCAATCCAGAATGGGGTGAGTTGGTGGATCAGTATGATCTGTGCTTGGTTCAAGAAACCTGGATGGTGACTGCCCCCACCAGGGTGGGATTTGCAACATTCCATCTGCCCGCTGTACAGGGACCTAGAGGAAGACCCTCGGGGGGACTGGGCATCATCTGGGTATCTACGCACCTAGGGTGTACAGTGAAAGTAATAGAGTCTCATTCCCCGGATATTCTCTCTATCGTCCTTAGATTTATGGATGGCTCGAAGGTGATGGTTGCTAACATATATTTCCGTCCTGCCCCCCATGAGCTGGGGCTATCTATGTTAAAGGCTCTTGATGTACTTCTTTCATCTTCTTCACCATCAACACACAGAATTATCGGGGTGACTTTAACTGTCACTTCGAACCTCTTGTGGGGATCCCTTCTGTATCCTTAGAGGAGGATTCCACCTGGCATATCCAGGAGTGTTCTATGTACCCAGCCAAGTGCTTAATGCCAGTGGCCATACAGATTAATAAGCTTCTAGTAACCCACTCTCTTAGAGCCTGTAATGGCAGATTTCCTCCTGATGTTCCAGGGAATTTTACATTCAATAGAGTGGGGAAAAGCAGTACTATTGACTACATTATGGTCAATGTAGAATTCTGGTCTCAAATAAGGGCTTTTTGTGTAATTCAAAGGGCAGATAGTGACCACAATCTTTTGTCTTTAGAACTAAAACACACACTGGGTCACCCACATGGATCAGGGGAGTTGGAGTTCCGTGTTGACAGGAATTTAATCTCAGTAGCGGGAGGCAGACGCATCAGGTGGGCCAAGTTTGTGCTAGCACTCGAAAAAATTGCTGAGCTATATCTACATGTAGCTCGCTCCCTAGAAGAGGCCTTTGAACTTCCAGCTGTGAATTGTGATCTTTCTTACTTTCAAGCACTGGACTGTACTCACACTAACCTAATCGCCAATATGGCTGATTATTTTTATACCATAGTGAATAATAGGACACGAACAAAAAAACAGGTCCAGTGGTTTAATAAAGCTTGTAGGGAGGCGAAATGTGCACTTGTTAGCGAGGTCAAAATCGTTTCTGTGCAGAGTATTAGAGTGGCCAGAACTGCTTATAAAAGTATAATTGCGGAGGTCAAGTCGGAATGGGAGGCCCTAAGATGGGCAAGTATAAAAGAAGCCTTGGACAGGCGCGACTATGGCGCGTTTTGGAACCTTGTAAGATCAGGCTCGTCAGAAGGGATGCCCGCTATAACACCCAATCTGAGCGAAGAGGTTTGGATAGCCCATTTTAAGCCCTTGTACTCCCACACTGACATTGTTTCCTCTGTAGAACTAGGTCTCCCCGCAAAGTGCACATCCCCTTTAGAATTATCGGAGGTGAAGGACTCCGATTGTCAATCTTGTTCTATGCAGGAAATTAAGGCGGCCCTTAAAATTTTGTCTTCTGGGAAGGCTCCGGGATTGGATAGAATCCCAGGAGAGCTATTTCTGAGTGAGCAGAAGGTTTGGGTTCCCTACATCTGGTAATATTTTAATGCCATCTTACATGGCATGGAAATTCCCCGAACTTGGTTGGGGGCCGAGGTCATTCCCCTTTATAAAAAGGCATCCCCACTTGATCCGGCTAATTACCGTCCCATTAGCCTCATTGATGTCTTGCAGAAACTGTTTGCCCGCCTTTTACTAACGAGGTTGCAGTGCTGGATGGACGATCAACACATCCTGACCTCCCTCCAAGCGGGCTTTCGTGCTAAGGTCTCTACCATCGACCAACTGTTTAGACTTCAATTGGTCTATTGGAAGACGGTGACTCTGGGGGCTGGTAGCCTGTACTTGATCTTTGTAGATCTTCGATCTGCATTTGATTTGGTCCAGAGGGATAAGCTCTGGGCCATACTGATAGAGATGGGTATCCCAGCATACCTGTGCCAATTGTTCAAACGTCTACATCAAGGCACCTTTGCGAGGGTGAGGTACGGGAGAAATGGGGAGCTTTCGGCCCCCTTTCCGGTGGAAAGGGGAGTGAGGCAGGGATGCGTGTTGGCCCCTACTCTCTTCTCTTTGTTTCTTAATGGATTAATTGACCACCTTTTGGGGGCGAGGGATTTAGATTCTCCTAGCTTAGCAGCCCGCAAGATACCAGCCCTGATGTTCGCTGATGACACCCTCTTGTTATCAAAATCCTCTATGGGTATTCAGCGAACACTGGAGGCGTTCTGCTTTTTTTTCAAGACAAGAAATCTGGAGATCAACCTCTCCAAAACCAAATTCATGGTCTTTAATGCAAAATCACCTAATTGCCCCCACCCCCATTTGGATGGCACGGTGTTGGAAAGAGTCTCCACCTTCGACTATTTAGGAGTAACACTCAACGATAAGATGGGTTGGGGGTCGCAGATGGCCAAGGCAAACATGAAGCTGGCCCAATCCTCTGGTGGTATCTTAAAGGTCCATAAAGAGTGTTCACTTAAAACCCTGGGACCCCCTTTAGAAATATAGAAGGCCCAGGCGAGAGGTGGGGCGCTCTATGGGGTAGAGCTATGGGGCCATCTGAGCGCCACCCCCTTGTCCATCACTGAGAATAGCTTTATTAGGCGTCTATTGAGTCTCCCGCAGAGCACACCTCTGATTCCCTTACGGTTAGATCTGGGTCTGGCCCCCATTCAGGGGATCATTTCGAACCGACCTGTGATGTACTGGAGGCGACTCTGGGCTACCCCAGAGCTGCTAAGCTATCGGGATGACCTAAGGGATTTAATGACCATAAGGGGGGTAGGGAAAATCCCCTGGCTAAAATATGTTAAGCAGCTCTGCTATGCACTGGGTAGGGGAGACATTTGGCTCTCTCCAGAGCAGACATGTCCTAAAAGGGTGTTGGTCAACTTACTCAGTCAATATCAAATGGATCTTGTATGTTCTAGTCCATCCCTGGGCAAGTTGACCAACAGATTTCTGGAGGTGAAGGACACTTACTGCTTTGAGAAACTCTTGGATGATATTCAGCCCTCACTGGCGAAGAAACTTTATGTCCAATTTAGACATGGGACACTCCCACTGAGGGCAGTGACAAACAAGTGGTCAATCGCTTCACATGTTTCTAGCTCATGCCCGGGATGTGATGGTTGTGGGGAGACGGATCTGCACGTAAGTCACTGGGTCTCAGGGATTACAGGGAAGCATTTATAATATTTAAATATGACACCACCCCCCTGATTGTCTTTGCGACCTCTAGATACCTCTGGGCCATGTGGTGCGCCAGAGGCGCAAAAATTAAAAAACAATTATCTGCCATACCCGCGTTACCACAGACCCAGCATATCACAGGGATTCCCTGATATTAACTTGTGAAGGGATTGATTTTATTCTTTTATCTGTTATGTTTTAAATTGCATAGGATTATTGCCTGGTTTTATATTTGCATTTTAAAACCATTTTAGTAGTATTCCTCTTCATTACGAATATATTGCATTGTGGGATATTGGTATGTTTTATTTAAATCTTTGTAAATATGTGCTTTTATGGTTGTTAGCCGATAATAAAGCTTTTTTGACTTGACTTAACTTGAAAATAAACCTACACTTCGACATTACCCCATGACATAATCATTACATTTAGAGGGGGTACGACGCAAACGGGATCGCTTCACAGGCACATTTCCACTGCCCATCGGAACAATACTTTTGTACGATTTGCTCCCAGTGTCCTATTCATCTCCATTTGCTGACCTCACCTCAACGACTCCATCAAAAAAGTCCCCATTTATTCCCACACCGTTGTCAATTTTCTTACAGTACAAAGCCACTCTCCTTCTATCCACTTTTCTCCATTCTTTAAAACTATATGCCACCTGTGTACTTCTTTCACTTCCATTGGTGCAGAAAATCTGTGCGCACCATGCCCTTTCTTTTTCAACTTGACTTTGATTAGATCTCCTACTTCTTTTCTTCCATCACACCATCCTTTTCCATGCTGCCACACTCTCTTTCAATCATCCACTGAGGTGTAAGTTTGGTTTTGGGAACTCTGCCCCTCATTCTTTTAAAAGGCATTTCGTCGGTGGCTCCATCGACCGCAGTATTGTAGGCCCAAACCATATTATCCACACATCTCTGAACATCCTGATTTCCCTGCCTGGCCATTTGAATCGTGCCCTTGATGACCCTGTTCATAAGTTCCACCATGCCATTCCCTTGAGGATTATATAGAGACGTGCAGATGTGCCTTATTCCATTGGCATGCAAAACAATTGTGATGTGAGTTGCGTGCCGTTATCTGTCCCTTACACGCTTAGACACCCTTCTCTCTTAAAAATGGCATCTAAGTTCCTGATCACGTTGCTTGTAGTGATATTTCTCAAAAGTAAACATCCACCAGTACCGTAGCAAATCTCTAGTCTCCGGCTAAAAAATCCATGGGGCCAATAAAATCCAGGCAAACCTTTTCCCAAACCGCTCCATTTTGGCCTCCTCCAAGAGAACCCATGCACTGCGTATCAGCTTTGAGTCTCTTCCCACTATCCCTGCATAGACTACAACTTTCTACCCACAATGTGACATCCTCATCTAATTCTGGCCACCAAAACCTGCCCTTGAGGCATTTCTTAGTACTAGTTTGTCCTAAATGACACTCATGCGCCAGAAGAAATAGGTTCCTTCTAAGCCCTCTAGGGGGTACATATCTCTTGCCACTCAGCACTAAGTCATCGGTTGCACCAACACTGAATTCATCCTGTAATTTGACATAGCCCCTCAAAACTGGTTCGAGATCACCCTCACATTTCCACCCAGTCCTGAAACAACTAACCAGTTCCTTGGATACATCATCATCCCTAACTGCTGCATCCCCCGCGTTTCTTGTTACAGACTTAAACTCATTTTTCAACACATCATCAGCACTAGCCACCACACACACCACTTCTTCATCATCCGCTTCATCACACTCCACACCAAGCGGTAATATCGATGCACAGTCTGCCAGCACATTCTTCCAGCCTACTACATGTTCAACTTTATAAATATATTCTTGCAGATTGGCCACGAAACGCATAAGATGTGAAGAACCGTTGCTCACCTCACCCCCCCCCACCCCCCGCTCAGCATTTTGACAAGACTCTTGTGGTCCGTTCTTAGAGTAAAACATGCACCCCTCAGATACGTGTGAAAATGCTGAACACCCAATGATGCAGCTAACGACTCCCTCTCAGATACAACATAGTTGCGTTCCGAATTGCCACAGGTTTTTCTACACCCCTTTTAACTTGTGACAAAACAGCACCAATACCATACGCACTTGGCATCAACAGTAAGAAGGGTCTCCTTACCCGGTTAAAATGGAGTTAAGATGCCAGCATTCACTACTTCATCCTTTATATTTTTGAATGCCATATCCTGAATATCACCCCACTCAAATTGGATGCCCTTCCTCAATAACTCCCTGAGTGGTTCAGTTTTGTCTGCAAAGTTGAGAACAAATTTGGAATTTCAACTAATCCCATAAAAGATTTGAGTTGATCCTTGCCAGTGGGAATAGCTGCAAGCTTAATGGCTTTTAACAAATCTGCTTTCGGTTCTACACCTCTCCCAGAGATAATATACCCTTAATAGTCTACATCCTTCCATAAAAACTTGCGTTTATCCCTTCTTAGGTTAAGACCTGCATTGTTTAGCACCTCCAAGACCTGTGCCACTGTTCTATTGTGCTCTACTACACTTTTCCCAGTAATAAGAATGTCATCCTGAAAATAATGAGTATTCTGAACCTCACTGAGCAAACTGTGCATCATCCGCTAAAAAACACTGGCAGCTGACGCCAGGCCAAAGGGAAGCCTCCTGAATTGAACCCCCCCGCCCCATGGCGATAAAAGCTGTCAATTGTTTTGAATCATGATGACCTTACCTGATTATAAGTAGGCCTGGGCTAAATTTCCGTTCCGCTCACAGAAATTGCGATAACTTGATATTTTCGCGTTCCGCGGAGAGCGCGAAAATGTCAAAATTTCCACATTCCGCAGCTTAGCGATAATTTGTTTCTTGCTCGCACTGTAAAAATAATACA
The DNA here is from genome assembly GCF_964204655.1 of Triturus cristatus. Lineage (NCBI taxonomy): Eukaryota > Metazoa > Chordata > Amphibia > Caudata > Salamandridae > Triturus > Triturus cristatus. Next base: position 36,842,299 of record NC_140590.1, read on the forward strand.
TTCTCGCGCACGCGCGATCGCCTTACCTGAATCCCCGCGTTCGCTGACAAGTTTTCCCGATCCGGTCGCGTTCTCCACGAGATGTTGGATTGTTGGTAGCCATTTGCGCTGTCTCGCGACAGTTCACGCCCGTAGTAATGTCATTGGTCGCGCGATCACGTCTTTCTTCTCGCGATCATGCACCGCGAGAAGAGTGAAAACAAGATGGCCGTGCCCGCGAGCAACCGCATGGGTAAGTTGGCCAGCCGCGACCACGCAGAAAATACCGCGAACAGGCGGGAAAAAAACTTCCGCATCTTCACGATATTTCCACGTGTTTGCGGAGATTTTTAACATTTTCGCGATAATTTGCGAAAGTCACTTTCGCAAATTCCGCCCACCCCTAATTATAAGCTGATCTCAGATCTAATTTTGTAAAGAACTTGGCTTCATTTATCAATAGCACCATCTCAACAATTTTTTGTGAAACTTTTTTTTATATTTTTCAAACGAAACAAAAAAGGTAGCGTACAGGGCACATTGTGGTCACCTCTGGTAGAAATATAGAGACAAGGTACATATTTCCAAGTATCTAGAAGACAGCGGCAAATCACAGCAATCACGGTGTATCAGGGTAATTGTTGCATTACAGCCTCAGGGCATTTTCATGCGGAGCAAATATGAGTTAGGGCACATAAAGGCAGAAAAGCCGCTATATTTGCTGCACGTGTGTGCACCAGTATGAAAGCCCAGTATTTAAGCAAGCAAGTAGTGGCCCGTTTGGGGTAGGACATGGTGTATGAAAAAAATAGAAGTGTGTTAGACCTGGCATCATTGGCGTGGGTCTCTCTTCCATTTTTTGCTGTTGCCTCCTGTATTTTTGCTATGTGTTCTGCTAGTCTAGTTGCTTTGGGCACTTTGCCACTGCTTTTCAGTGCGAAAGTGCAAGTGCTCCCTATTGTAAATTGTTGTAATGGATTTGTGACTGCATGATTGGCTTATTTGATTTACTTGTCAGACCCTAGTACAGTGCACCATGTGTGCCCAGGGCCTGTAAATCAAATACTGCTGGTGGGCTTGCAGCACTGGTTGTGCCACCCACAGAAGCAGCTTGTAAAATGTGGCTCAGGCCTGCCATTGCAGGGCCTATGTGCAGCCTGGGGCTGCCATGCCGACTTGGCAAGTTCACACACTTGCCAGTCCCTAAACCTTCCCCTTTCTACATATTAGTCACCGCTAAGGTAGGCCCAAGGGCAGGGTGCATTGTATGTAAAAGGTAGGACATGCCCTGATGTGTGTGGCATGTCCAATTTCGTTTTTCACTACTGCAAGGCTATCTGTTCCCATAGGCCAGAATGGGCATTTTGATTATAACATCTTATAATCATAACTGACCCTAGGAACAAGATCGGAAAATAAAGTTTAGTATGCCTGAACTCAGAATGTTAAAAATACATCTTTTAGTGTGGGTGATTTTTACATTCTGTGTTTGAAATTACCACTTTTAGAAAGTAGGTATTTTCTTGCCTAACCATTCAGCATGCCTCTGCTAGAATTGTGTATTCCATGTCTGGTTTGTGAGTGACAGGGGGCTGGAGAGAGCCTTGGCTCCAGCAGTCTGATGGGTCAGGGCTGGGCTTAATAGGGCCTGCACTGAATAGAGAGTGGGGGGGCGGAGATTTCCTTTCACTGACCTGAGCCCTCATAGAATAGAGAGTAGGGGGAGGGGATTTCCTTTCAGCTACCTGAGCCAGGTCTTCTTTCAACAATGCTGTCTCCACCTCCTGCCAGGAAGCTGCACAGAACTGGTTTTGGTTGGGCACAGGCTCCCTCTACCTTCAGAGGACAAAGGATTTACTGGTATAAATATTGGGGCCCAGACCCCAGAACTTTAGATCACTTCTGGGAATCAAGACAAACCATTGCCAAGGAGTAAAACCAAGGAAGCTGAAGGAGGAGACTGCCCCTGTGCTGTGTTGCTATTTCTGGGGTTGCCATGCAGTGGTTACTTTATTGCCAAGGAAAGGGGAAAAGGACTTTTGTGAACTTTTCATAATGTTGAAGAAGAATCTCCAAGGGCTTGAAGTGTGCTTGCCTCCTGCCTGAAGTCTCAGGGATACAAGACTTCACCACCAGCTCCCCTGAATTCCCTTGCTTGGGATTTTGCCTGCAGAGAGGTGCCTACTGTTGTTTGAGCCCTCTGAGAAGACTGCGTGTCGCTGGGAGCTGGAAGCGCGATGCAACGAGGAGAAGCGTGTCACCGCCGCAGCAGTTGCCGTCACATCACCGAAGAAGCGTGCCGCCGCCGCAGCTGTTCGCTGTCGCATCACTGCCGAAACGTGTTGCATCACCGGAGAAGCGTGTCGCAGGGCCTGTCACGGCTCAGAAGTTACCGTGTTAACCGCACGGCCGTCGGGCGTGCATGCATCGCATCCAACGTTGTTGCATCACATTGCACCGGATCGTCGTATCACATCGAGGCACCATCTTGTTGCATCGTCACCGGGCCACAGTAAGAAACGACGCATCAACTCCCCACACAGTAAGGAAGCGAGCCTCAACTCCCTTGCGCAGCAGTAAGGAACCGTCGCAACCACTTCCCTTTTGCTGGTTTTGCGTGATGCATCTAAGGTACTTTGAGAGTAAAGTGTCACATTTACCATCTACAGTGAACTAAGCTATTTCTACCATTTTAAAGTCTATTTTTGATTACAGTATTGTGGATTATTGTCGTTTGGTCTTGTGTTAAGTCTAGTAAAGATTACTTATTTTTCTAAACTGGTGTGGTGTCCATTTGTAGTGTTTTCCCTGTATTACTGTATGTTTTCACAAACGCTTTACATACTGCCTCTAGGATAAGCCTGTCTGCTCGTGCCAAGCTACCAAGTGGTTGAGCAGGGGGTATTTTAGAAGTGTAGCCCCTTAGCCTGACTAGAAGCAAGGGTCCCTATTTGGACAAAGGTACCTACCTCTGCCAACTAGAGAACCCCAGTTCTAACAAAGTGGTAGCAAAACGTGTTAACAGTTTGTACAGATGAGCTCATGGGTTTGGGCGCTTTTGTGGAGTGTGAGCTGTTGCATCGGTGTGTGCAGCCACCCATGTAATGAATGGGGCCCAGATGTCTTTGGGTCTTGATGCAGTGGGCACAGATCCCAATACGCTGCAAGCATCTCCTGACAGAAAGTCACTTCTTTTATCCACATGTTGACATTGGGAACCCCAGTGTATCACAATGCGGCGTTTGGCCAGAAGAAACATCGTGGCCGACAGGCGTCCAATGCCTGGAGGGGTGTCAGCCATGTGGCCAAGGATGGCAGTGAGGGGGGTACAAAACCGTGAGATGGGACAACAGTGCCATGCTAGATGTAGGAAGGTGGCTTGTGTGTCCGCACAGCGCCAGCATGTAGCGTCTGGTCTTAAGCCCATTTTCTGTAGTTCCAATGGTGTATGTTATAGCCTGTGCAGGTATGTAAAATGTATTAACCACAGCTTATAATTTGGAGAGAGGCGTTTGAGTTGAGCGCAGCAGAAGGCCCATTGTTTATCAGTGGGTGGTGGATCCAGGTCTGAGGACCACTGAGCCAGCTCATTGGGTGTAGTGATCGGGTTAGTTTGTAGTGTGATGTTATACATGCAGGTTATAAGCTTCTTGGGTGAGGGGTTCACTAAAATATTTTCCAGCGAGAGCAAGGGTGCAGGTGCAGTGGGAAATTAACTGTGTTTTTGCCGACACTTAGCCCTGAGTTGGTGATAAAGTAGGAGGTCCAAGAGAGGGGAGCGTGTGTCGTCCAGGTTTTGTGGCCAAGTGACGAACTCGTTAGCCGGGTATAGGTCGGCAAAAGTGGATAGACCCATCCGTCGGGCTCTTTGTATAGAGCCAGTGTCCTGCATTGGGGGGAAGCTTGGGCGGTGTGCCGGGGGCATGGATGGGGCATATAATCTTTGTAGGTTTGCCCAGTGTCAAAGTCCCTCCCAGGCCCAGCGTAGATTTTCCACTGTATTGATTTCGGCATTAGGCCTTTTGTAGGTATAATAGATAACAGCTGAGAGAGGTGCTGGGAAGGCAACATCCCTTTCCACCGCCACGTGCGGTTGAAACGGGACAGGAAAGACCCAGTAGTGAAGGTATTGGTCCTGAGTGCTCAGAGCATAGAGTTCAAAGTCCGGTGCCCCAAGACCCCCTCTGTCAATAGCAGTGTCAGGCCTTCCAAGGAGATGGGGGGATGTTTACCCGCCCAGACGAGAGAGATCAAAAGGGAGCGCAGCCGTTTGAAAAAGGCCTGCGCAAGGGGGATGGGAATGTTGGCAAAGAGGTACAGGAAATTGGGCGATATGATCATTTTAGCGATTGCTAACGTGCCAGCAAGTGACAGTGGCAGTTTAATCCAAAAGGTGATCGTGCTCTCCAGCCAGGTAATGAGTTGACCGTAATTCAGGCCCCAGATTTCCTGTAATTCACTAGAAAGCCATATCCCAAGGTATTGGGATATGGCTTTCTCCCATCGGGCTACGGGAAAAGGTTCCAATAGTAAGTTGTTAACCTTGAGTCTGGCAGTTGGGTTGGTATAAAGTAAATAAATGAGTTTCAGAAAATTAGGACTCATGCTAATGGTGGAAAGTATGGTAAAAAGGAACGGCCACTCGAGAGAATTGAATGCCTTTGTAGCGTCTAAGAACGCAGAGAGCACAGACAGGTTGGGGTCTAACTGATGAAGTATAGAGAGAGGTTGCAATCTGTTGGCAATCAGTTTGGCCAGTATTTTTGCATCAATGTTAATAAGTGAAAGCGGGGGGTAAGAATCACACTAATTTGCCGGTTTATCTGGCTTCAGGATAATCACCATCACAGCCTCACGCTTCGTCGGGGGAGGTGGCCTATTTCAAGGGATTCTTGGCATACTTCTAATAAATAAGGAGCCAGTTCAGTAGCATGGGTTTTATAGAAAGAAGCTGGTAAGCCGTCTAGGCCAGGCGCTTTGTCTCCAGGTAGACTGTTGATGACTTGGACAATATCACCTTTGGTGAATGGTGCGTCTAAATATTCACGGTGGGCGTTGCTTAACCAGACCAACTCGATGGAGTCTAGGTAGATCTGCAACTCCACGTGAGGCTGGGTCTGGGTCACAGTGTAGAGAGATTCGTAGAATCTCTTCATTCTGTCTAGGGTTTTTGTTAGAAATGGGATCTCTGGTTGGCTAAGGCTTGCGCCAAAGCCAGGCAGAGACCACCACTCTAGTCAGGGAAAGGGAGTTACACGCCAATGAGAACCCCTGCTCACCCCCTTGGTAGCTTGGCACGAGCAGTCAGGCTTATCCCGGAGGCCATGTGTAAAGCATTTGCGCACGCACACAGAAACAACATCCCAGGCACACTTCAAAAGGAACTCCACACAAGGTTATATCAAAAATAGCCTTTGCATTCTCACAACACATTAGAAAACACATAATATACATCGTGCCACCTGACACTAGGTCATATTTACAAGGGATTATTTACACCTGACAGGGCCCACTAGACCACCGTCTGAACCATCACAAAGTGAACTTAGTAAAAGTAAAACATATCATAAACGTACAACCAGTAAACACTGGCAATCACTGTACTTAGCATCAGCCTGTAACATAAACTACATTATGCACAGTATCACATCAGATGCGAATTACATTCTGCGCCAACCTCACCAGCATGAACACATTATGCAATCATCTCATAAGTCTAAACGCATTAGACCCTAACCTACTAAGCATACTCACATTAGGGGCATAAATCACTGTGGAGGATAACCTCGCAAGCATAAACCATATTATGCAATAACCTCATACATAAAAAACACATTTAGAGGTATAAAACAGGGTGCGTAAATCATACTACATGAATCACATTTCCTAGCACCACATAAATCACATTTAGCACATAGTCTCTTGATAAAGACCATAGTAGAGGCATGAATCACATTAGGGCCTTGCGCCCCGTTAACCTCCCCGTTCCCTTGGCCAACTGCCCTGTCTTCAGAATGTCAGGGCTGCTGCCTAGCAGCAGAATCCAGAGTGCGCCACTGTACAAACCTAAACGTAGCAGCTGCCCACTACTTGCTGGGCAGTTGGGAAAGTATGGGCAGAGGAGTGCATCCCACTCCTAACTCAAAACATGCCCCCAAAGAAAGAATAGCCTAAATGGTGCAGCTGGCACTAATTTCTGCACAGCTGTTAATCTCCCATGAAGGCCTGGCACTCACTGTGCCCTCTGAACCCATGTCCAGAACGTTGCAGCTGCCCTCTGTCTGGTGGGGCAGCTGAGAATACACAAATAGGCAGCTGGGATCTATCTCAGGAAGTAGACAAGGGCACCACGGGATCCATCTGGGGTCCAGGAACTCCTGTGCCCATCGTTGGAGCAGCCCGCAACAGCGGGACCGCCCGGGTACCTCCAATGTGCACGTGGGGCCCCCACTGGGCTTTTCAATAAAATTGGCACCCACGTTGGAGCCACATGGCTCTAAAAGAAAAACTGGGGACAACACGGGGAAAGAATAAAGTATCCCCCATTGTTGGAGCGACCCCCTATTAGACGGGAGCCGCTTAGGAAATAGGCGGGGACACAGGACCCAACACTGTGCCTCACAAGGCATCACAACACGGATGAAGCCCCTACTCACCAGGGCTTGCGCGGGGACTCTGCCCCTCTCTTCCCGGTCTCCTCTTCACCCGGGCAGCAGGCAAGGCTCTCTCTCTCATGAGAGCCTTCCTGGGGATCCGGATGCACTTCTCTTGCGGTGCGGGGCTTCCCTTCACTCCTGGGAGCCCCGTGCTGCCGTCGGCGTCCTTGGCCGCCTTTACTCTTCACCCGGGCCCCCTCCTGGGACCCGGGACTTTTCTTTGGTGCTTCGGGAGGCGGGGTGGGCTCCAGTTCTCCCTCTCTCTTCACACCGGGGCTCCCATCGGCTCACGGGAGCCCCGCACCAACACGTGCACAACTTCTGGTCCTGTCGCCGGCCCCGCCCAGAGGCAGGCAAACATTGCCTGGCTTCCCGGTAGGCGGCCATTACTCACTCGGGCCGCGGAGGTGATTTTCATTGCAATTAGAACGCGGAATGGGCTCCCGCTTTAAATTAATAAAATCAAATTGCGGCAATGAGGGGTAGGCTCCCTCCTAATTAAAAGTATAAAGCGGGGTGGGCACCCGCGTCGGCCGGCATCACGGGGGAATCCCTACGATGGGGATTCCCTCTAAACAGACGCCAGCTCAGCGCTGCAGAGCATACACGATCCTCTCTCCTGGGGGAATCAAAATAAAGCGCACACAGGGCGCAGAAAGATGCAGCAAAGGACCTGGAGGTCCTTTTAGGAAAAGTCCATGAGAGGTTTTAGGGGCATAACTGGGCCCAGTGGCCAGCACACAGGGCCCTCCAGCAGGGAGGCAGCCCCCATGGCGGTTTCTCCTGGGCCCCAGCAGCAGCAAGCCCCCCTCCGTCAGGAACAGCACACCAGACCAGGCACATTTTCATGGGGTCACAGCCCCTCTATTTATGCTAACATTTCCTTTGTGTCACTGCACAGGGCTTGGGGATACCAGTCAGGGCTGGTTTAGGGGGGATTTGGAGCATTTTGTTTGGCCCAGCTCCTCTCCCCTTTGTCAGGTAGGGGTTAAGTAATCAGACACACCACAGGGGGCGGAGCCATTATTGTGGAGGGAAGGCACAGCCCTATTCAGGTCCCAGGTGCAACTCCTCCCTCCCATCTGCATGCAGATCTCTCTATTCATCACTGGGCTGACTCACCCTGTCTCCTGGAGCCACCCACACCCTTCAGCTTCTGTCACTCACAAGCCAGACATGCAATTTACATCAGGCAGGCAGACACACAGCACACATAAATGCTAACTTCTAAAAGTGGCATTTCTCCACCAGTCACCATAAATCTGCCCACACCATTGCGCAGCATTTATCCTCATGAGTTCATACATACTAAACTCGACCCTGCACTCCTCTCATACCAGGAATTACCATGGACACACATATCCCCCATGCATTCCTATGGGAGGGCAGGCCAATCTCACCACACGCACTCAGAGAGCGCACGCACTTTACACTGGGCCACAGTGCTAAAGTGCCCAGAGGCCTAAAACCACTACCACCATGTCAGAACTTAAGGCAAAAAGTTCAGGGGTAAACCTGCCAAAAAGGGCCAAGTCCAACAGTTTTATTTTATTTATTTTGATGGTTTTGTATAGCGCAAACAAGACCCTTGAGGGTATCAGAGCGCTTTACAGAGCAAATATAGGTGAATAACATATACATATAAATACACAGAATTATGTGAATACAGTACTGGTAACTGTTAGAGATTAGCACATATCTACAAGAGTGTATAAGAAAAAGTTCAAGTGAATTTGGACACGAGAATCGATGTCACTTCTTTTTTTTAAAAAGCAGCGGCTGGATTAAGTCTCGTTTCAGGGGGTAAGGCGTTCCAAATCCTGGGAGCCATTCCTGAGAAGGTACGATTGTATGTTTTCTTCTTGGAGAAATGGTGTGGTTTAAGTATAAGATTATCAGAACTCCTGATAGATGTGTTTCCACCCGATAAGACTAGTTTCTCCGCTAGGTACCTCGGGGTTTTGTGATGCAAAGCCTTATGTGTCATACAGGCGATTTTTAAATGGATTCTGGCCTCAAAAGGTAACCAGTTGAGGGCATGAAGGGCAGGGGAAATGTGGCAATTTCTTTTGTTGCCAGTGATGATTCTAGCATCTGTATTGATTGAGGTTCTTAGCGGAGCAGTCGTTGATTTAGGAAGGCCACAAAGAGCGACACTCCCATAATCAACTCCAGGAATTACTAGAGTTTGAACTGCCTGTTTAAAGTCATTTGCGGGTTTGAAGGGTTTAAATTTTCTCAGGGTGTTTATCTGAAAATGTGCTCCTTTAGTTGCAGCGCTGATGTGCTTCTGCATATTTAGTTTCTCATCCAGTGTTATTCCTAGGGATTTAGCGTAATCGATGATGAGAGGTTGATCATCGAGTGAAGTTAGGTGCTTCATCCACTCGCGGATGATGGTTGTTTGGTTGGGAGGAGCGATTAAGAGGAATTCTGTCTTTAGTGTGTTTAGTTTTAAATGGTTCCTAGTCAGCCAGGTCTGTATTTTTTGGAGCGTTGAGTTAAGGGACTTGATGTCGTCAAAAGAATGGACCTTAATGTAGAGTTGTGTGTCATCGGCGTACAAGTGATATTGGATATTTGCGGAATTAAGAAGCTTAGTGAGTGGTTACATAAACAAATTGAAGAGTGTTGGGGAGAGGGAAGATCCCTGGGGTACTCCCAAAGTGACTTGGGTGGGGTTAGATAAAGATTGGTTGATCTTGAATCTTTGTGTTCTATTTTGGAGGAAGGAGGTGAACCAGTTTAACACCGTTCTAGATAGTCCCATTCTATGCTTCAAGAGGTCAAGTAGGTTGTCGTGTTTGACTGTATCGAAGGCTGAGGATAAGTCAAGTAAGATTAACAAACAGGCTTTGTTTCGATCCAGTATTTGTAATGCATCATCTATTATGTGGGTCATGGCTGATTCGGTACTGTGCCCTGCACGAAAGCCTGATTTGAATTGGTCGAGCAGGTTGAAGTGGTCTTTGTGGTTACTAAACTGCATGTGGACAAATTTTTCGAGCAGTTTGGCCAGGGTTGAGATGTTAAATATTGGGCGATAGTTATTCAGGTCTGATGGGTCTGCTGATAATTTCTTTAGGATGGGGGGAACCTGACCAGCGTTGAGGATGTCTAGGATGGTTCCTTGCAGAAGAGAGGTATTTATAATCCTAGTCCATAGGGGCACTATCAGTGGAATGAAGGTCTTTAAGTGGGATGCTGGGAGAGGGTCTGTGAAATGATTGGAGGGATTCAAAGTAGTGAGCGTGTTTAGGATAGTTTCTTCGCTAGTAGATCGTTAAGTAGGTCTGTTTTTAAGTTTTCCCTTTTTTTGTGAAAAAGGAGGCAAGATCTTCGCAATTGGGGAGTGTATCCGGATTGACTTGGGGGGAGTAGGAGACACCCTTAGATTGAGCATTGATTTTTTTGAACAGTATTTTGGGGCGATTCTTAGCTTGGTCTAATTGTTTGCATATAAATCAGCTTTTGAGCGTCTAATCCTTCTGTAATAGGCATTTCTGGTGCTTCTTAGTAATTTGAGGTGGGTAGTGGATGAGGCGGCTCTCCATTGTCTTTCAATTGCTCTCAATGATCTTCTGTCCTCATTTAGTCTACCAGCATACCAGGGGTTTGAGTTTTTCTGGTGACTCTTTGTAATTGTAGGCGAGCTAAGGTGTCGAGTACCCTGTTCATAGAGTGGAAGTAGTGAGTGGTCATATCCTGTACATCCTTTGATCCACCCAGTGGGGGCATGAGGATGTGACTAGCGGATGCGAGATCGGCAGGATTTATGTTTTCTAGGTTCCTCTTTCAGATTTTTGTTCTCGATGGTTGGACTGAGAGTAGTTTAGCTACTTCCCTGATATGGAAAGGGATTATGTAATGGTCTGACCAATCGCAAGGGAGAATCGATTCCAGCTGGGTAGAGTCTGCTTTGAAAATTACTAGATCAAGGATTGAGTCTTTTTCGCGGGTAGGGCTGCCACAGATTTGGGACAAGTTACGGTCGGACTGGAACGCTTTGAGGCTATTGACCTCTGGGTCATCAGGATCGTTCCAGAGGAGGGTGAAATCCCCCAGGAAGATCTGTGTATTCTGCTGTCCAACATTTGTGGCTAGGATATCCATCATGTGTTTGATGAAGGTAAGGTTGTTACCAGGTGGATGGTAGAAAGAGTGTAGTGAGCATATTGGCTTGCTATTGCTAGTGATGTGTAGGCAAAGGTAGTCACAGGAGGAGTACATAAGGGTGTTGGAGCGGTTCACAGAGAGGTTGTTCCTATGGATGCAGGCAATACCACCACCTAGCCTATCGGGACTATCTAGTCTTGTGATGTGATAGTTTGGGTGAACTAGTATGTCTAAGATGGGCGTGGATGATTCGCTTACCCAAGTTTCCGTTAAAATTATAAGGTCGGGTTCATTGGTTATAATAAGTTCAGCTATATCGGCGGCATGACGTGCTACCGATCTACAGTTTAGTAGGATACATTTTATCCCGGCCTTGGTCAGGGTGGTGTTCTGGTCGTGGGAGATGGGTACTCTTTTGAGGTTGCTTTCAACAATACCTCTGGGAGTGTGTCTTGTAATTCTGGAGGCAATGGAATGGATGGGTTGGATTAAGGACAGTTTCTGTATATTCTCCGTGTGCGCAGGTCTAGAGGGTAGGGAAGGGGGTTCGTAGGAATGAAGTAGGGAAGTAAGATCATTCAGTGATAGGGTTTTTCCCTGATTGGATGGAATGGGGCATTGGGGTAAGGTACTGTTTTCCATCTGGGGAGCAACTGAGGCGAGGGGCTGGTGCATGGCCTCTGAATGGGTTTCACTTGTGGTTTGGGTTGTTGCCGGATCAGGACATGAAGAGATTGGATGTCCTCTTTTATTTGTTGTAAGGATAGTAGTATCTCATCTAATTTGGGGTCAGATGTAGAAGTTGTCATATTGATAGCCTGGCCTGTGGTTAAGTGAGGAGGGGTTGTAGCTTGTGTGGTGTTCCGCGGCGTGATGTGAATTGGTTCGAAGAATGGTGTCTTTTCAGTGTGGTAGTCCGTGGGGACGGGAGGGGTGGAGAGGGGACGTGAAGGGGTATTGACGTGTGCTTTACGGGTATCTGTTTCGTTATGTGGCATTGATGCAGAGTGGAAGTCACTGGAAAGGGGGGAGTAGAGAGGGGATGTGAGGGGTTTATGGTGTGGGCTGTAGGAGGAGGGACGGTGAGAATCGTAGTGCAGGGAGGGGGAGAGGGTGGGACTTCGGACTTATCGGGAGTAGCTGTGTAAGGAGAGATTGGAGTAGAATCTGGAATGGAGAGGGGTGAGCTATCTAAAGAGGTGATGAAGATGTGGTTGTGGAGATGGGATGTGGTAGTGGGGGGCGAGGGGACGTGTGGGAAGGCTGGCGACGAGGTGATGCGAGTGTGAGGCGAGGTGGGTTTAGTAGATTGTAGTGGTGGTGGGGGGACTAGGGATAATGGAGATGTATGTCATTTAGTGGGGTGTCGGTTAGGCCTGGGGTGGGTGTATTTGTACTATGGGATACAGAGAGAGAATGTCTAGATGGGGAGTCAGGTAGGGAGTCAGTCAGAGGGTAAGGAGAGTGGTTTGTTGGGGAGGTGGGATAGGGTCTTGCAACCTTCGGTTTAATGATCAGGAAGATGTAGTCCAGTATATTAAGGTTATGGTCCGATGCCTGCATGAGGATGATCCCATTATGATATATGGAAATTGTAGCAGTCGCTTTGTAGAACGGGGAGAGAATAATAGATAATGTAAGACCATGTGCAGTTTTCTTAGTGGATGGCAGACTGTTCACGTGCAGAGCTGGAGTCATCCTCCAAGAGCTCAGTAAAGTAAGCGGAAGCACAATGTTGTTTAAGTGAGTAGGCTAGGGCTTTGCCCAGGTGATCCCCCTCTCCGTACCTGCGGGCTTTGGCGTTTCTGCCCAAGAAATTTGTCTCACGGATCGCTTTGTCACCGTACTCCAAAATTTTACTACGAATAGGAGCGAGGTGCGATTTTAGGCCCGTTTGGAGGTATAGCATCTCCGCCTTTTGTATTTCCTTCCCTATTCGTTCCAGGGTGAAGCAGATGGATTTTGACACCCCAGGTTTGTTTTGAAATGCAGACCCCTGTATAACAGTTTTAAAGGCATCCCAAAGTGTAAAGGGGGAACCAACAGATTTAACTTTTGTAGCAAAGTATTGTTGGAGTTCCTCATGGACCTCCTCACGAAATACGGTGTTACGCAGTGCATGTGGTGGCCCACGCCAACTGAAAGCTTGCAGCTTAGTTAAAGGTATGGTCAAGGTTAGCTGAGCCAGGGAATGATTGGACAGTGTGCGTGGTGTATGTTTGATGCTAGTGGTCCAAGAGGCTACATCCTGGGTGACCAGCCAGAAATCAAGCCGAGACCAGGCATTGTGAGAGGAAGAGATACATGTACCCTCGCGAATGTGTCTGGGTTCCATAAGCGCCAAATGTCTATGAGGCCATACGTCAGTGCTATGGTGTTGAGTACTTCGGTAGTTTTGGGGTGTGGCTGCCTAGAGGTGCCCACATGGTTCATTGCATCTTGCATGACTGCATTAAAATCTCCACCCCAAAAAACTGTGTTGTCTCCGAACTGAGTTATCTTGGACCAAATGGTTTCAAAGAGGGCAGGGTCATCAATGTTAGGGCCATAGATGGCTGCTAGGGTCAGCTGTGTTGTGTGTAGCGTGCCTTTCAGCAGTACATAACGACCCTCAGGGTCCACACATGATTGAATTGTAATCCAGCCCACATTTTGTTGGATCAGTATTGCAGTGCTTTGGGTGTAGTTGGAGTACGTGGCGGAGTGTATCTCCCCCCAATACCTATTGTGAAACTTAGGATCCGCAGTATGAATTAGATGTGTTTCTTGAAGGAAGCAGATATCTATTTTGTGTCTGATCAAGTAGGCATGCGTGAGTCTCGCCTTTCTGTGCTTGTTCAGACCACGTATGTTCAAGGTTAGGAACGATACTTCGGTCATTCGATGTGGTGTGTAGCGCAGAAAGGCGACCACTCGTATGTGATGAGGGGTCTGTTAATAAAATGAAGTACAGCGCTGCCCTTTGCACCTATTTGTCGCCGAGAGTGGTAGAAGCTGTGCCTCATGATACTCGTAGGAGCGAAAAGAATAAGTGACCTATTAGTGCCTGCAAACATCCAACTGTACATGCTTAAAACCAAACACCTCCCTGTGGGGGCATGGGTTGCCGTCAAACTGCCCTGCATCGGGGGCATGGTGGCTGGGCGTACATATCAGCAAGGGAGGACAATCATAGAGCTCAGACCAAGAACAGTAATTGTGCTAATGGTGGGGGGTAGACTACTGGAGAATAAAAATATACTACAACGGTGGAATTGTGGGGAGTAACAAAATGTGTCCTACAGCATGATCCCATGTTCAATCATTATCGCTGAATCTATCCCTTGACTCCTCGTTTAGGGACGTTCTGGTCGAGGACCATCCCAGACAAATATGTTTGGCGAATTTAAGCGCTGATTTACCGTCAGTGAAGAAGTGTGCTTGTCCGTCGTGGAATATCTTCAGCTTCGCTGGATAGAGCATTGCATAGGGGATTTCAGCGCGTTGAAGAGGGCATTTTGCGGGCAGGAATTCTTTACGTGCGGCCTGAACCGTGGGAGTAAAGTCCGGAAAGATAGATATGTTGTTACCCTTCTGAGGTATTGGGCCATGTTTTCAGGCTGTTTTCAAGATGGAGTCTCTGTCGTGGTAATTTAGTATGTGTGCTATGATAAGTCTGGTTGTGCCACCCACGGGCGGTTTTGGGGCTAAGCGAGTGATGTGTGCGTTCAACCACAAAGACTGCAGAAAGAGCTGTTGGAAAGAGTTCACGAAACAAAGTCTCCACAAAGAGCTCCATTCTGGGAATAGCTGTGATTTCCAGAATCCCAGCTATGCGTAGGTTGTTGCGCCGAGATTGCGCTTCCAAGTCTTCATTTTTTGCCTTTATTAGTGTAAGAACCCGTTCCATATTTAGGAGGTGCTCCTTGGATTCAACTTTATACTCGTGGGCTTCATCTGCGCGGTTCTCCAGGGCATCTAATCGGGATTCATGAGTGTTCACTTGGCGCTTTACCGTGTCGAGCCTAGCTGTCAGGGTGTCAAATTTGGTGTCCGTAGACCTGAGATTGGAGCGGACCTCCAGCATGATGGCACGCAGGTCCTCATCTTGTTTGTCGACGGCTTGAGAAGATTAACCATCAGGCTCGGAGCCTGCTTCCCCAGCGCGGGTTGTGCCCTTATTCTGGAAGGGCAGTTTGGACTGTTTGGGGTCATTTTTCCCCATGATGAAAAGTGTATGCAACTGTTAGGCCGATTGAAATGGCACACTTTAAGGCACTGTGGAGCCACTGATGCTGATGTCTATGTCCACAGGAGCAGGCAACAAAACACATGCCGTGTCTGCCAAGCGCTGGGTCTCTTGCCTGGTCAAACAGTACTCAAGGGGCTAAGACAGGTCTATAAGAGTAATGCCAGTGAGGGGGAGAGCGGAGCGCAGCATCCACAGAGGCGATGGGAAAACAGCACCACCTAGGGTGCCACACTCTGGGCAAACGTGCAGCCCGTAGCACCCAGTGATCACCTAACGGCGACCGTCACAGGTGGCAGAGCCCCCGCAACCCAGCACCCGGAGGTAGGAATCAGGGCCTACAGGCCTACTCACATGACCTCAGGCCTCATGACTTCTGGGTGTCGCAGGATCAGCTTGCACGGTGAAGATGGGCCTCGGATCCACGAGGCATAGTAGCGGCAGTCACCAGCTCCCGCAGTTCTCTTCACTGCTTGTAGCAGCTTGGGTCAGGGGCCACTCCACAGCTCCCGATAGCGAGCAGGGCCTCCTCAGTGACTAACCCCATACACTCGCCAATGTCCTCAGCGGATAGGGACCTCGACAGCCCCTCTTTAGGCCGCCTTACTCTCCGGGCTTCAGCGTAGGTCAGCGGTGCGCCTCTGTGTGCTGCGCAACCACGCCTATCAAACAAGTGCTCTCTCCCCGCGTCCCTGGGTGAGAGACGGAGGGATTGCCGCTCCGCTCAGGGGTGGCCATGGCAATCTCCATAGAAGTCCATCGGAGCCACCCAGTGAAGGAAGGTCGCACAATGGAGGTCGCCGCCCCTGAGCGTTGTGCCCTCATGGGCACTCCGCTAGGCGGTTTACGTAGCCGCCTTTCCACTTCACCGTGCTGCCCGATAAAGGTATGGGCATGTTCTTCGTCTTGTGCCCCGTCAAACGCTGTAGGGCAGGAGACGCTGGCTCTCCGTTGTACAAAGGATGGTGCAGGATAATGTGCCCGACTGGCAGAGCCTCTTCAGAAGGTGGCCATCTTGCTGCTCGGCCAAGCCATGCCCCATCGCTCAGCCAAGCCACGCCCCAGCATCCACTACTATATTCTAATTCACCGAGCAGAGGCCAACACAAAACCTGAGCTTACCATCCTTCTTCTTGGTGATCACTACCAGAAAAAGCCATTCTGACACCTCTACTGGTTCAATGATGGCTCGCTTTTGCATATCACTCAACAATTCCTTGACTTCATCCCGAATAGCAACTGGAATCTTCCTCAACCCATGTCTCACAGGTTGCGCTCCATCCTTCAACTTGATGTCATGCATGTACCCCACAATAGTTCCCAAAATCATCCCTAAAGACATCTTTGTACCTAGCTCAAATAGATTCAAGCACCTCACCATCATCAACCATCAACACTTGTTCTTCCGATCTGGGATCAGGAATCACATGTATATCGTGTTGCTGCACACTGCCCAGAATGGCTAGCCCATCATTCGACACATACACTTTACCCATTGCACTTCTCCTTTTAAATTCAAAACTAGCCTCCACACAGCCCTTGATGAAAATGGCTTTGCCACTATTGTCCTTGGGAGAAATGTCACTTTTACTGAGCTACGTATTCAGCCAATGCGCTCATTGAAAATTCTCTAAGGTAGAATAGTAAACATGGAACCCAAATCCACCATCAACCCCACGGGTACACCATTGACCATGAAAATTGCCTTAGGCCTTTGCATTCTGCCTTTGCATTTATCCTCCACACAAAGTTCAATGTCTGGTGCAAAAGATCCTTCCTCAACCTTCGGGCCGAGTTTGTGCTATATAAATCTGACATTAAAAAAGTGACTCTACCTTTAGGAAGATCTTTGCTAATTCTACTCAGATGTCCTTTTTTACCACACTTTCTGCAAACTTTGGGGCATATCAGCAACAACCGGCGATAATTATCGCTAAGCGCACTTAGCGCTAGGATAATTATCGCCGGCTAACGTGGATTTTTATCGCTGAGGTAGCGTGGTATTATCAACGCTTATCTCAAAAGCGATAAAAATCGTAGCGCTAACTGCCTAACGTGAGATTATAGCTGGAAACCCAGCGATAATCTCACGAAATGTGGCGTTAGCTTGTTGATAGGGCCTCACAAACTTAGCCATGATATCCACCTTCCATAGGATATCATGGCAAAAGTCAGTCCTGAAGCAGGTGTAAGGAAAGTACCGATGACAGGGGTTATCGCTACTTTTCTTGCCGTTATGCTTCATAGTGTGGGGCTTGATGATAGGAGAAATGTCGCTTAGCGACATTTCTCCTGTCATGTCAGATCAGGAACGCCCACTTTGCATCTCATTAGAGATGCAAAGCTGGGGGTTAAGAATACATGCGCTAATGCAAGGTTTCACGCATTAGCGTGACCTTGCTAATTAGGCGATAATATTATCGCCGCTTTTCGGCCGACAACGGCCGCAAAAGTGGCGATAATTTTCTATCGCCGCCTATGCCCCTAAGTCCCTTGCATAATATAACCCATAAAATCAGTTACATGACTCATGCTCCCATACCTATAACACCCATTGAATTTCCTTTTGTTTTCACTCAGAGATTTTGCTCTAGATTTGTATGAAACAGGTTTATAATCATTAATCATTCCTTTGCTTTACTCTGTGGTCACTGTCTGTAAGTTTATCCTTCTTACTAACGACGTTTACTGTATCTTCTTTTTTAACCTCTAAGTTCTGCATCTCTCTCATACATGTGTCGGATTCCTCTCATTGTTTCAAGTGTTAGCCCCTCCCCATTGTTTCACAGTGTTAGCCCCTCCCCATTGTTTCAAGTGTCAGCCCCTCCCCATTGTTTCAAGTGTTAGCCCCTCCCCATTGTTTCACAGTGTTAGCCCCTCCCCATTGTTTCAAGTGTCAGCCCCTCCCCATTGTTTCAAGTGTTAGCCCCGCCACATTGTTTCAAGTGTTAGCCCCTCCCCATTGTTTCACAGTGTTAGCCCCTCCCCATTGTTTCAAGTGTCAGCCCCTCCCCATTGTTTCAAGTGTTAGCCCCGCCACATTGTTTCAAGTGTTAGCCCCGCCACATTGTTTCACAGTGTTAGCCCCTCCCCATTGTTTCAAGTGTTAGCCCCGCCACATTGTTTCAAGTGTTAGCCCCGCCACATTGTTTCAAGTGTTAGCCCCGCCACATTGTTTCAAGTGTTAGCCCCGCCACATTGTTTCAAGTGTCAGCCCCTCCCCATTGTTTCAAGTGTCAGCCCCTCCCCATTGTTTCAAGTGTTAGCCCCGCCACATTGTTTCAAGTGTCAGCCCCTCCCCATTGTTTCAAGTGTTAGCCCCGCCACATTGTTTCAAGTGTTAGCCCCTCCCCATTGTTTCAAGTGTCAGCCCCTCCCCATTGTTTCAAGTGTTAGCCCCGCCACATTGTTTCAAGTGTTAGCCCCGCCACATTGTTTCAAGTGTTAGCCCCGCCACATTGTTTCAAGTGTCAGCCCCGCCACATTGTTTCAAGTGTTAGTCCCTCCCCATTGTTTCAAGTGTTAGTCCCTCCCCATTGTTCTCCCCATTGTTTCAAGTGTTAGCCCCGCCACATTGTTTCAAGTGTCAGCCCCTCCCCATTGTTTCAAGTGTTAGCCCCGCCACATTGTTTCAAGTGTCAGCCCCTCCCCATTGTTTCAAGTGTCAGCCCCTCCCCATTGTTTCAAGTGTTAGCCCCGCCACATTGTTTCAAGTGTCAGCCCCTCCCCATTGTTTCAAGTGTTAGCCCCGCCACATTGTTTCAAGTGTTAGTCCCTCCCCATTGTTTCAAGTGTCAGCCCCTCCCCATTGTTTCAAGTGTTAGCCCCGCCACATTGTTTCAAGTGTCAGCCCCTCCCCATTGTTTCAAGTGTCAGCCCCTCCCCATTGTTTCAAGTGTTAGCCCCTCCCCATTGTTTCACAGTGTTAGCCCCTCCCCATTGTTTCAAGTGTTAGCCCCGCCACATTGTTTCAAGTGTCAGCCCCTCCCCATTGTTTCAAGTGTCAGCCCCTCCCCATTGTTTCAAGTGTTAGCCCCGCCACATTGTTTCAAGTGTCAGCCCCTCCCCATTGTTTCAAGTGTCAGCCCCTCCCCATTGTTTCAAGTGTTAGCCCCGCCACATTGTTTCAAGTGTCAGCCCCTCCCCATTGTTTCAAGTGACAGCCCCTCCCCATTGTTTCAAGTGTTAGCCCCGCCACATTGTTTCACAGTGTTAGCCCCTCCCCATTGTTTCAAGTGTCAGCCCCTCCCCATTGTTTCAAGTGTTAGCCCCGCCACATTGTTTCAAGTGTCAGCCCCGCCACATTGTTTCAAGTGTTAGCCCCTCCCCATTGTTTCAAGTGTTAGCCCCTCCCCATTGTTTCAAGTGTTAGCCCCGCCACATTGTTTCAAGTGTCAGCCCCTCCCCATTGTTTCAAGTGTTAGCCCCTCCCCATTGTTTCAAGTGTTAGCCCCGCCACATTGTTTCAAGTGTCAGCCCCTCCCCATTGTTTCAAGTGTTAGCCCCTCCCCATTGTTTCAAGTGTTAGCCCCGCCACATTGTTTCAAGTGTTAGTCCCTCCCCATTGTTTCAAGTGTCAGCCCCTCCCCATTGTTTCAAGTGTCAGCCCCTCCCCATTGTTTCAAGTGTCAGCCCCTCCCCATTGTTTCAAGTGTTAGCCCCTCCCCATTGTTTCACAGTGTTAGCCCCTCCCCATTGTTTCAAGTGTTAGCCCCGCCACATTGTTTCAAGTGTCAGCCCCTCCCCATTGTTTCAAGTGTCAGCCCCTCCCCATTGTTTCAAGTGTTAGCCCCGCCACATTGTTTCAAGTGTCAGCCCCTCCCCATTGTTTCAAGTGTCAGCCCCTCCCCATTGTTTCAAGTGTCAGCCCCTCCCCATTGTTTCAAGTGTCAGCCCCTCCCCATTGTTTCAAGTGTTAGCCCCTCCCCATTGTTTCACAGTGTTAGCCCCTCCCCATTGTTTCAAGTGTCAGCCCCTCCCCATTGTTTCAAGTGTTAGCCCCTCCCCATTGTTTCAAGTGTCAGCCCCTCCCCATTGTTTCAAGTGTTAGCCCCGCCACATTGTTTCAAGTGTCAGCCCCTCCCCATTGTTTCAAGTGTCAGCCCCTCCCCATTGTTTCAAGTGTCAGCCCCGCCACATTGTTTCAAGTGTCAGCCCCTCCCCATTGTTTCAAGTGTTAGCCCCGCCACATTGTTTCAAGTGTTAGCCCCGCCACATTGTTTCAAGTGATAGCCCCGCCACATTGTTTCAAGTGTTAGCCCCTCCCCATTGTTTCAAGTGTCAGCCCCGCCACATTGTTTCAAGTGTTAGCCCCTCCCCATTGTTTCAAGTGTCAGCCCCTCCCCATTGTTTCAAGTGTCAGCCCCTCCCCATTGTTTCACAGTGTTAGCCCCTCCCCATTGTTTCAAGTGTCAGCCCCTCCCCATTGTTTCAAGTGTCAGCCCCTCCCCATTGTTTCAAGTGTCAGCCCCGCCACATTGTTTCAAGTGTCAGCCCCGCCACATTGTTTCAAGTGTCAGCCCCTCCCCATTGTTTCACAGTGTTAGCCCCTCCCCATTGTTTCAAGTGTCAGCCCCTCCCCATTGTTTCAAGTGTCAGCCCCTCCCCATTGTTTCAAGTGTCAGCCCCGCCACATTGTTTCAAGTGTCAGCCCCGCCACATTGTTTCAAGTGTCAGCCCCGCCACATTGTTTCAAGTGTCAGCCCCTCCCCATTGTTTCAAGTGTTAGCCCCTCCCCATTGTTTCAAGTGTCAGCCCCTCCCCATTGTTTCAAGTGTCAGCCCCTCCCCATTGTTTCAAGTGTCAGCCCCGCCACATTGTTTCAAGTGTCAGCCCCGCCACATTGTTTCAAGTGTCAGCCCCTCCCCATTGTTTCACAGTGTTAGCCCCTCCCCATTGTTTCAAGTGTCAGCCCCTCCCCATTGTTTCAAGTGTCAGCCCCTCCCCATTGTTTCAAGTGTCAGCCCCGCCACATTGTTTCAAGTGTCAGCCCCGCCACATTGTTTCAAGTGTTAGCCCCGCCACATTGTTTCAAGTGATAGCCCCGCCACATTGTTTCAAGTGTTAGCCCCTCCCCATTGTTTCAAGTGTTAGCCCCGCCACATTGTTTCAAGTGTCAGCCCCGCCACATTGTTTCAAGTGTTAGCCCCTCCCCATTGTTTCAAGTGTTAGCCCCTCCCCATTGTTTCAAGTGTTAGCCCCGCCACATTGTTTCAAGTGTCAGCCCCTCCCCATTGTTTCAAGTGTTAGCCCCTCCCCATTGTTTCAAGTGTTAGCCCCGCCACATTGTTTCAAGTGTCAGCCCCTCCCCATTGTTTCAAGTGTTAGCCCCTCCCCATTGTTTCAAGTGTTAGCCCCGCCACATTGTTTCAAGTGTTAGTCCCTCCCCATTGTTTCAAGTGTCAGCCCCTCCCCATTGTTTCAAGTGTCAGCCGCTCCCCATTGTTTCAAGTGTCAGCCCCTCCCCATTGTTTCAAGTGTTAGCCCCTCCCCATTGTTTCACAGTGTTAGCCCCTCCCCATTGTTTCAAGTGTTAGCCCCGCCACATTGTTTCAAGTGTCAGCCCCTCCCCATTGTTTCAAGTGTCAGCCCCTCCCCATTGTTTCAAGTGTTAGCCCCGCCACATTGTTTCAAGTGTCAGCCCCTCCCCATTGTTTCAAGTGTCAGCCCCTCCCCATTGTTTCAAGTGTCAGCCCCTCCCCATTGTTTCAAGTGTCAGCCCCTCCCCATTGTTTCAAGTGTTAGCCCCTCCCCATTGTTTCACAGTGTTAGCCCCTCCCCATTGTTTCAAGTGTCAGCCCCTCCCCATTGTTTCAAGTGTTAGCCCCTCCCCATTGTTTCAAGTGTCAGCCCCTCCCCATTGTTTCTAGTGTTAGCCCCGCCACATTGTTTCAAGTGTCAGCCCCTCCCCATTGTTTCAAGTGTCAGCCCCTCCCCATTGTTTCAAGTGTCAGCCCCGCCACATTGTTTCAAGTGTCAGCCCCTCCCCATTGTTTCAAGTGTTAGCCCCGCCACATTGTTTCAAGTGTTAGCCCCGCCACATTGTTTCAAGTGATAGCCCCGCCACATTGTTTCAAGTGTTAGCCCCTCCCCATTGTTTCAAGTGTCAGCCCCGCCACATTGTTTCAAGTGTTAGCCCCTCCCCATTGTTTCAAGTGTCAGCCCCTCCCCATTGTTTCAAGTGTCAGCCCCTCCCCATTGTTTCACAGTGTTAGCCCCTCCCCATTGTTTCAAGTGTCAGCCCCTCCCCATTGTTTCAAGTGTCAGCCCCTCCCCATTGTTTCAAGTGTCAGCCCCGCCACATTGTTTCAAGTGTCAGCCCCGCCACATTGTTTCAAGTGTCAGCCCCTCCCCATTGTTTCACAGTGTTAGCCCCTCCCCATTGTTTCAAGTGTCAGCCCCTCCCCATTGTTTCAAGTGTCAGCCCCTCCCCATTGTTTCAAGTGTCAGCCCCGCCACATTGTTTCAAGTGTCAGCCCCGCCACATTGTTTCAAGTGTCAGCCCCGCCACATTGTTTCAAGTGTCAGCCCCTCCCCATTGTTTCAAGTGTTAGCCCCTCCCCATTGTTTCAAGTGTCAGCCCCTCCCCATTGTTTCAAGTGTCAGCCCCTCCCCATTGTTTCAAGTGTCAGCCCCGCCACATTGTTTCAAGTGTCAGCCCCGCCACATTGTTTCAAGTGTCAGCCCCTCCCCATTGTTTCACAGTGTTAGCCCCTCCCCATTGTTTCAAGTGTCAGCCCCTCCCCATTGTTTCAAGTGTCAGCCCCTCCCCATTGTTTCAAGTGTCAGCCCCGCCACATTGTTTCAAGTGTCAGCCCCGCCACATTGTTTCAAGTGTTAGCCCCGCCACATTGTTTCAAGTGATAGCCCCGCCACATTGTTTCAAGTGTTAGCCCCTCCCCATTGTTTCAAGTGTCAGCCCCGCCACATTGTTTCAAGTGTTAGCCCCTCCCCATTGTTTCAAGTGTCAGCCCCTCCCCATTGTTTCAAGTGTTAGCCCCTCCCCATTGTTTCAAGTGTCAGCCCCGCCACATTGTTTCAAGTGTTAGCCCCGCCACATTGTTTCACAGTGTTAGCCCCGCCACATTGTTTCAAGTGTCAGCCCCTCCCCATTGTTTCAAGTGTTAGCCCCTCCCCATTGTTTCAAGTGTCAGCCCCGCCACATTGTTTCAAGTGTTAGCCCCGCCACATTGTTTCACAGTGTTAGCCCCTCCCCATTGTTTCAAGTGTTAGCCCCGCCACATTGTTTCACAGTGCTAGCCCTGTCCCGTTGTTTCAAGTGATAGCCCCGCTTCCAATGGTTGGCTTGTGAGCCCCTCCCAAGTTAGGTGTAGTTGCCCCTGACTGAAGGTGCGCTGACCCCGCCCCGGCCTCTCCTGCACTGCGGCTCATGTTCATAATCTAAGTGCAGTTAACTTGAGTCAGAAAAATACATCTCATCTCACAAACACAGAAGGCATGTTAAGATAATAGGCCTCCCACTGAAGTGCGTGGAAATATCTGTTTTAACCGAAGATGTCCATGTTCCGTTCTCTCATCTCGCTGTGTTATTTCTTCTTCTCTCCTCCCTTGCAGCCTGCCTCGGTGTCTGGACCCAGGGGACGGCGGGGCAGTGGCCCGGGGTAGATGTGGTCACTGCCAGAGTGGGAGAGACGGTCAGTCTGTCAGCCCCAGTCACTGCGGATATACTTGTCTTCTCCTGGTACAGAGGGGCAGCTGCGGAGTATGAACAACTGATCTTCAGTTACGTTGTGGTTACTTCCAAGCAGACCAACGGCCCGGAGCACACGGGGCGGGAGACGTCCCTCCCGGACGGGTCCCTGCGGATCAGAGACCTGACGACGGACTACAGCGGAGACTACACGGTGACCGTCACAGACAGTAACGGGAAACCTACAACAGCCACCAGGCGGCTGCGAGTCTACGGTGAGTGAGGGGAACCTGTCAGCAATGGGGGTTTACAAATCAGGAGTGAAGTGTGTAAAGTTCCTTCCCAGGGCCATCACGTTTCTTGTGCCACCGTCACATGTTGAAGGGAGCAGGTATGCCTCAACATCATCCCTTGCCCCTCAATTCCAAAAGGACTGTGCATTATTCACCCTTTGTGCTCTCGTGGCAGCCACCAACCCTACCGGGGGCAAGCGAGTAACTCAGTACTCCCCCCAACATCACTTCCGGCAGATAACAGAAGAACCCACCATGAGGGAACCTGACCACCCATGATAAGAGAGGAGAGGGAGAGCGCCTAGAGGCGAGTGGGCACTGGGTAGGAGCTGCGCCCAGGCACGGGATGGCACTGCCATGAAAGAAGCTGGTTGAACGGCTGCTTCACCCTGGGGCATGAAGGAGGGATATATATCATGCCACCCCTACCTGCACACACATCTTCTTACCCAGGCAACGTCTCAAAGGCAAAGAAGGAGTGAAGAAATACCCAGAAGTGGACAGTAAACTCTCATCTCGGGCTTCATAGCTTGTATTAACAGACCAGGCACTTGTCAGGGGGTTATTTCAATTACCAGCTCGAGGGTATATGGTATCCCTGTAGCATTCATCCATTCACCGTCTGCAGTGAACCGGCGTCAGTCAGACCGCCCTGACCTCTCCTCTCAGAAGTCTAAAAATCACTAAAATGCAGTTTCTTTAATAGTATATTCTAATATAATCCATTATCAAACAAAGCAATATAAAAGAAAAAATAACCAACACATCAAATGCATGCAAAGACTAATTGTATTCCCTTTTTAGGAATATTATTTAAAAAAACTAAGAAGTTTATTTACAGCCTCAATATATATTATTAAGAATTTCAACCACTTGATGATTATGAGGATATATTATGTTTGTAGGTTCTCCAAAAGCCCAAAGTCTTCAGAGCCAATAACTGAGCTGCCCCTTAGCATGGCCTTTGATTGTACATGGACTATAGAGCATTTCATACGGTGAAATATAAAGAGTGATAAATGGGTATGAAGGAAACCTATGTATTTCTGAAATGCACACCAGATACCGAGTTGAGGGGCACTGGTTATTTCTTCATCTCTGAATCACTGCAATGTTATTCAGAGTCCAATTTGCAAAATGTCTTCTTTCTTTCACTCTAGCTTACGTTTAGAATGCCCAAATACAGAGAAATTCAATTGGTAATATCAAACGCTCTACTATTATGTATACCCACATGTCTCCTGATAAAAATGGTACAATGCTCCCTAAAGCGTGACCTGGAGACATCTAAGCCTGGGCAAAGCACTACACTACGCTCGCGTAGTTAGCGAAGTTCGCGCTACTTCGCACTATGCGAACTGCACGTAGCACACGCGTAGCGTAGTGTTGCGTAGTGCTGCGGTCATTTTTTGCTTGCTCGCGGTCCTCAACGTCAAGTTGGCGACCGCGAGCAAGCAAAATGACATCCCGGCGAGACTTTTTCCTTGTTCGCGATCAGCAACATCAAGTTGGCGATCGCGAGCATGGAAAATAAACCTCCCGGCGAGATTCCCAACGCGAGGAGGTCAGGTTTCTCATTGCGAGGGGTCGCGTATGCTCGCGACCGCTCGCGATGAGAAACTACCAGTTCGCGTTGAGAAAGCTGCAGCTCGAGTAAACATCTACTCGAGCAGCAGAAAACTACAGCTCGCACTGTGCAAGATGCCATTTTCAATGATTGCACAGTGCCGGTTGCTTGTCCGCACTGTGCAATCATTGAAAACGACATCTGGCACAGTGCGAACAAGGTACTACGCAGTTCGCAAAGTGCTACGCGTAGCTCGCGTAGTGCGAACTGCGCTTTGCGTAGCTTCACGAAGTGCTACTTCGCGAACTACGCCCAGGGTTAGAGACATCATATGTTACCCAGCAGAAGTCCTGCTTCTGTGTGTGAGTACCTGCAGAATCAATGCTTATTCACCACCCAGGAAAATGTACCAGACCCAAATAATTAGGAAACCTAGACATGTCAGGTTGTCCATGAGGGTGTTACTTGTGTGGTTCTACGAGCTTGTCCTGCAGGTAAAATCCAGGTCACCGGATGACCCGTGCCCTCCCAGAATTCTTCTACTGGCTCCTGATCAGGTTGCATCCTTTCCTCAAATTTTAAGTACTGGTACCTTTCCTCCTTCTTGGAAGGAGGCAGTAGTCACCTCTCTTAAGAAGAAACCCAATGGAGACCCGGAAGACCTTAACAACTTGCATCCCATTTCTTTACTGCCTGCGCCTGCGAAAAATACAATAATCGGGTAATCATGGACTTCCTGATTACTCAAGATCTTTTGCTCTGCTGTTGGCTACTGATGCTATAGGTGGCCAGGTGGACCAGGAAGGATCTGCTATACTGGTATTGTTGGATACCTCATCAGCATTTGATACGGTGTACCCAACCTGCCTGGTACATAGATTGCGTCTGGGGGTGTGAGAGACTGGCATTGCTGGAGTCCTTTGTCGCTAACAGGACTCATACAGAGAGCTGTGGGCATTTAATGGCAGAATCTTACCAGATGCCTTTTGAGGATCCGCAGGGATCTTCACTCAGCCCAACTTTGTTCAATCTGTATGTTGCCCCTTAGGTAAAAAGTATAACATTTTTTGGGATGAATGTATTGTCATATGCGGATGACACCCAAATGATTGTGTCTATTACAGATGACTTAATGTGAGGTAACGGATTGGTTCAAATTCTGCATGACAAAAATTTCTAAAGAATCAAGGAACCCTGAAGGTACGAGGGAAATAGGTTGTACATATTTATTACAAGAACAAAGGTTCATTCCAGGACAAATTAATTAATATACCATAGAATTTACAATGATAGACTTACTCCAAATGGAGACTTAAATCATTTATTGTGTCAAACTCATAGTCGGAGGCATCTCACGTTCTTGCACACCCGACCAGGATTTGCGCCTTGGTTCATTACTTCTCGCTACCGCGGGCACCGCAGATTTCAACGATTGCGTTGAATTCAGTGTTTTTCTTCGAACAGGGCATAACTCCCCAACTCCGTGATTGATCGTGGATCGCCTCTTTCCCCATCCAAAAATTGACCTGGGACTCGTTCATTCACTGTTTCCTTGAGGCATAGTTCTCAGGCATAATTCTTGTGTTCTGATGATGATCCCTTGTCCGATCACCAAAGTCAAAAATCAAGTGGTTATCTTTGCCAGTACCCTCTCTCAGGTCAACACAGTGAGGGCCTGTTTTTTCATCATTAGAGTCTCGATGTATTTAAATATCACTAAAACTAACCTCAACAGACTTCTGATTGCTCAAAAAGCAGCTGCTCGCTTTACTCTGGATGTCCCTAAACGTTTTTCAGTTAGGGAGGGCATTAAATCTCTTCATTGGCTACCCATTAAGAAGCGCATGACCTTTAAAGCTCTGTGTCTGGTTCATAGTGACCTGCACTTGCAGGGCCCACTTGCCTTTAGAACCTCTTTCCAATGGTATATTCCTAACAGACTTCTGTGAACTTCCTCTTTTAGGAAGGTGAATACTCCAAGATTGTGGAAAGCCAGCTCACAAGGAGGAACCTTTTCGGTAGCTGCAGCCAAGCTGTGGAATGCGATACCTCCCGCTATTGCTAGTATCACTTCCCGCACAGTTTTCTGTAAGAAACTAAAAACCTGGCTTTTCCCCGCATGTGATTACTGTGGATGTTTCCCACACGTTACTGCTTCTTTCATTACTGCTAGCGCTTTGACACACTCGGCTACGATGTGCTCTACAAATTCCAACTACAAGTACAAAACGTTACATGGACAGATCAAAATTTTACACTAAAAAAACAACCCTTTTCTGTTATGTTGGTGGATGCAGAATTTGGCTCAGAAGCACCCAGGAAAACCAACCATACCTGCACATTTCTGAGACCTAGATGCCCAGGGGAGTTCAGGGTGGCTCTCACCAGGTTTTTGTTTTATCTAGAAGCCCTTTTCAAACCTCAAACTTTGTCTAAAAATGCATATTTTCCAACATTTATGTGAGGTAAAGTTCTGGAATCTGTGGGTAGCCACACATTTCCTACCACTCAGTGTTCCCCTAAGTCTCCTGATAAAAATAGTATCCTACTTGTGTGGGTAAACCTAGCGCATGCAACAAAAAGGGCCCAAAACGCAATGTGGAAACATCAACATTTGCTGTCAAAAACATGTCCTAATTTGCAATGGGGGTAGCTACGTTATTTGGGCCCACGATCCCCAACCACCCAGGGGAACCTGCCAAGACCAGACATTTCTGAAAATTAGACATCCTCGGGAGTCCAGGGTGGTGTACCTCACGTGAATCTCACAAAGTTTTCCTTCTCACAATGCTCTGCAAACTTCAACTTTTGCTTAAAATTGGGAATTTTCCTTGAAATTCTGTGACTTACACTTAGGAATCAGAACAGATCCACAAAATTCCCAACACCCATGCTTCCCCTCAGCATTTCTCCCTATGAAAATGTAACCACACTTGTGTGGCCGGAACTAGTTCTTGCAACAGGAGAAGTCAAACCAGGGTCAATGAGATTCCTCACTTTGGTGGAGGGAGAGAACAGGCTCGTGCACGGGGATATGTTCCCCTATTCTGGTGTCTAGTGGGGGGAATCGTTTTGGGGCATAGGCCTCCTGCAGCAATTCCCAAGCAGGAATTCACAAGGGAGAGATAGCACTGAAAAGGGGAGATTCTCTCCATACAAATAAGTTCTCGGGGCTGAGATATGCCCCCAATCACAGCTCCAGTGAAAGTGAAATAAGACAATCAGCTCAATTCACTTTTAAGGAAATTATGTCAACATGCTATGTACGCTTATCATCAATGCCTCAGGCTGCTGGGGAAGTTTTCTGTTTACTGTCCAACCAAGCTTTGGCCTGTGGCTGACGGATGCACTACAGTGGGAATGCGAGCGGCAGGCGTTGGTTGGCTCTTACATTTATAAGGTTCATGCTTTAAGTATCCTCCAGGCTAACTAGTATCCCCATGTACCTAACATTTTTTATTGCGGTATGTACTACGGGAACCAATAAATCATAATAGTTTGTGGTGTAAATAATTTAGGTTCCAAGCATTACGCTGTATTTCCTGGCACTGTATCCTCCATTTCAAGCACATGATTTTTCATGAATGCCAAAGAGAAATTAGTCATGTTTACTTACTAAAATGTAGGGGTATCTATACATTTATCAGTGTTGTGTTTTCATATTACTCATGCAGTTATTATAGAATTTAAGCAGTGCCAATTATGATGATATTGGGGTTAATATCACGTGACAACTTTCTGTGAAGATTCTGGGTCAAAGGTAACTTAATGCTACTTCCTGTAGGTCAAAGGATGTGATGTCACTTCTGCTACACTGCCATTTTGGTGAATTTGCATACCAAGCACAGGCTTAGCATTCCATTTCTGTGTGGCATTCAGCTATCATCAAATTAGGCAACGCTTCAATTTAGGGGAGTCACAAACTCTTGGATTAGCTCTAGATAGTGTCCAATATAGCTGAGTTCAGAGCCTCAGAAACAAACAGAATCTGCAGCAGCAGCCAATTTAAGTGGAATATCGCCTTTGAGAACCATTGCTGAAGTCACTTCCACTCTCAATGCGCACGGGTGAGGTTCAAAGGGAAAACGGGCAACCTTTGCTGGTTTCTATGTGTAAATAAAAAAACAGGCTCCACATCATTAGAGCCTATTGCAGTCTTCAGTACAAAACCATGATTATAGAGATCGCCGTTGGCCCCAGATACGCTTACCTCAGAGAAGTGTGTAAAAAGACCCTCAATACTCTATCGGATACTTTTTCCGCATCTAAGATTTGTATAGTTTCAAAAATGCCCAAGGAGTCGAGTCTGCAGAGAAAAACAACAGCCGCATATAACCTCCAGATAGGCCACCTTTAGTAAGTACAGTCTGTGAAAAGTGAAGTAGAATCCATAAGCCACGTTTCTGCAGGCTAACCATTAGGACCTTAGCATCTCAATGACTGTAAATATAACATATAGTTCAACTGTTCCAAAATTACAATTACTGTATGCAGATTTATCCTAATGAGTGCAAACACTTTATGCACTGAACTAGCCTGAGGATTGTTAATTCTTATATGGCTGAGCTATCACCAGAACTGTAAATGCTTTATGCATTGAGCTATTCTAAGACTTATAAAACTTTATGAAATTCTACCTAGAGGATTAAATGCAATACTTGTAGTTAAGTATGCTGCCCTTTATCCAACAGAGGTACCCTGAGAAGTATAAGTGCCTTTTTGCCATCAAGGTAGTCTGAGGATTGTGAAAACCTTCTCAGGTTGAGTTATCCAGATAATTGACAACATCTTAAGCAGTTGAGTCATTCTGTGGGTTATGAACACTTTAAAATGTTCAGTGAGCCTGAGGATTGTAGGAATATTATGCAGTGATGCTATCCTAAGGGTTAAACACTCCATTCAAATGTACCATAAGGATAGTATATACTTTATGGAACTGATCTATCCTAAGAGTTAAGACACTTCATGAAAATTTTCCTTAAGGACTGTAAAGACTTTCTGCATTTGAACTAACCCAAGGCGTATAAACACTTTATTCACTTAAGCAATTCTATTGATTGTTAACACTTTGGCAGTTGAGCTATTTCACGCATTGGAAATACGTTATGTAGAGTGGAACTAGCGTAAAATAACATTTGGATTGTAAACACTTTAAGCAGCTGGGTTGTCATGGCATTTGTAAAGACTTTAAGCGGTTGACCTTTCCTGAGGATTGTGAACTCTTTATGCCAATGAGCTTTCCTGATGACTACAAATAACTTAACAGAATACGTGCATCAAATTATAAACATGAAATCAAAACTAAAGAAAACAATATAATATGAAAAATATGGAAAATTATACCAATAAAGACAAAGAAAAGGAAAAAGGAAAGAGAAAAAGGAGAAAAAAGAGAAAACCCATGTTTAAATATATACAATTCATAGAAAAAGTTTTATTAACAATAATAAATAATTCAATCTTAAAACATATAAGACAAAAGGCACTCAACACAATACACAAACAAAGACCTATAAACAGTGCAATGTGTAAATAGACAAGTGGCTGAGGAAAAAAGTTTGACAAAAATCAGAAGTTCAGGACAAAACTGAAACAACACAAAGCAAACAATACGTCCTCTTCAATTTCTGCCACATATGTGCGTCAACGACGTTTCAACCATAGCGAAACTGAATGGTCATCAGGACAAACGGTACTTACATGAACGTCCATACCAGTTTCAATAAAACATCTATTGTTAAAGTAGACCCAACCAAAGGTGCAACGATCGTATGGGGTCCACCCAGAAATGACCCTGTAGAATGAAGATCAAGAGGAAATGCTGAAATATAATCGCAGGAGCTTATGCATATGGTATTGTCTTCTATGTTTTAAGTTTGAATTATTTCTCATTGTTAATAAAACTTTTTCTATGACTTGTATATATTTAAAAATTGTTTTTTTCTTTTTTCTCCTTTTTCTTTTTTTTCCTTTTCTGTGTCTTCATTGAAAGAATTTTCCATATTGTTCATAATATAATGTTTTCTTTCGGTTTTTTGATTTTTTTGTTTAAAATTTGATGCAAATATTGTGTTAACTTGAACCCTTGTTAGGAGTCTAGTATTGGTTGCCCCTGACTCAGGTTTTTAGGGCTGCCTCTGTTGTTGATAACTACAAATAACTTAAGCAGGTGAGCTAGCAGGAGGATTAGAACTACTCTAACCAAATCTATACTCAGGATTGAAAACAAACACTTTATGCAGTTGAGCTTGCCAAGTTTTTAAACACTATACTCAGCTGAGATATCTTCCGGGTTATAGAAGAGGTTTAATGTATTCAATCTATGCCAAGGCTTATAGACAGATTGTGAGGAAAGTGGTTTATTATGTGGTGTGTTTGTGTAATATGTTCACTAGCTGTACTGGGTCCAGTCACATTTTTTGAAAAACCTTACATCATCCCTGGGCATCTATGGCTCTGAGCAGTCAGGCTTGATCCAAGGAACAATTGTAAAGCATTAAGAAGTACTAAACCAGTTGAGTAAGAAAGAAAACAGTCATGGTATAAATCCAACCCCATTTTATTAAAAATAGGTTGCATTTTATCTTCCAAATGACAGCACATGAACAAAAATCCATCAGAGGCTTATAGAGATATGAATTTATAAATGAACAGTAAACCACTGCTTTCACTTAATGCAATATATCATTGTGATATCTTGCGATCGAACTCGGCAAACTTTGGAATACTTTTATAAAGTTATAAACTACTACACTAGCCTATTTTTAGTGACCAAATCCAGCAGGGAGCAATTCACAAATGTGACAGAGAGGCTTAGTTGGGCTGTTACTTTGCTGCCAAAACCAAAACACACAAAGTACAGAGGGGTGAGAGGAAAAACCCTTTTCGACCTCCCGCTCAATAATTAAATATCACAAAAAGAAGAGGGCTAAAAAAAGGGACTATGTGGAGATGAATAAGTGTGTGGGAATGCACCAATTTTGTAAAACTGCCCTCACACACAGCAAGCTGTGTCATGCTTCATCATAGGGCTGCTAACACACCTCCACGCCAGCCAAGCGTTGGAGGTGGAGCAATAGGGAAGGGAAGACAATACAACACACAATGTGAAGGGGAACCATGGGTGAGCTAATGGTGCAGAACAAGTGATAGAAAGTGATCTAAAAATGGTACCGGGAAGTCCTTATTCCAATTTTAATATTAGGTGCCCAGTAATTATCTACCCTGTTCTCCTGTTCACCATTTACCTAATTACTTAAATGTATAGCTCCTGCCCCTGTTTATTTATCTGGTTTTGCATAATGCTCATGTTTTTTGCACTTTGTATATTTCAAACTTCTGTTGCAATACCTTTCATATGCTTTTATACCCTATGTGCCTTATACTATCCTTATCTTGTGAAGCGCTCTGATACCTCTGGGTCTAGCCAGCGCTATATAAAACCTTCAAAATAAATAAATAAATAACTGTCAAACACACAACCACAACCACACACACAGCCACACACACAACCACACGCACAACCACACAACCACACCCACAACCATACACACAACCACACACAACCACGCAACCACACCCAACCACACACACAACCACACACACAAACACACACACACAACCACACACACAACCACACACAACCACACACAAACACACACAACCACACACACACACACACACAACCACCACATACACAACCACACACACAACCACAACAACACACAAACAACCACACATTCAAACATACACACAACCACACCCACAACCACACACACAACCACACACACAACCACAACCACACACACACACAACCACACACACAACCACAACCACACACACAACCACACACACAACCACACACACAACACACACAACCACACATACAACCACACACACACAACCACACACACACAACCACAACCACACACACAACCACACACACACAACCACACCCACAACCACACAAACACAACCACACACACAACCACACACAACCACACACACAACCACACACAGACACACAACCACACAACCACACACACAACCACACACACACAACCACACACTCAACCACAACCACACATACAACCACACACACAACCTCAACCACACACACAACCACACACACACACAACCACAACCACACACACAACCACACACACACACACAACCGCACACACAACCACACACACACCCACACACATACAACCACACACACAACCACACACAACCACACACACAACCACACACAACCACACAACCACACACACAACCATACACACACAACCCCACACACACAACCACAACCACACACACAACCACGCACACAACCACACACAACCACACATCCACACACACACCCACAATTGCACCCACACCCACAATGGCACCCACAACTGCACCCACACCCACAGCTGCACCCACACCCACAACCGCACCCACAACCACACACACAAAAACACACACACAACCACACACACACAACCACACACACACAACCACACACACACACACAACCACACACACACACAACCACACACACACACACAACCACAACAACCACACACACAACCACACACACAACCACACCAAGCATTGGCATAGCCAATAGGTCTCGCCTTTGGGACCATATAAGTGTTTAGCCACACAACAGTTGATGTGGTTGCACCAAGGATATTGTGCTGCATAACTAAATACTTAGAAGGTCCCAAAAGCGAGAGCTATTGGCTATGCCAATGCTTGTTTTAATTTTGCGGTAGGAAAACACCAGTAAAACCTATTTTTGGATCACCCACATAAAGTGTTAATATAAGTCTAACAGTTTAACAAAGAGAGAACATAAAAGTCGACATACCTGACATGATCTCACCCAAACTAGAGAAGTCATAATTAGGAAACTGTACAGACAGTGAACCGTAGTATTCTTGAATGTCTGCCAGTGCAAGGTATGGACCCCGCGGATAAAGCACTCCATACTAGGCAGGTGAGTGTAGATCATCCTATAGGAGGACATTAATGTATGGTAATTCCATGAGAGGTTTGGCTGTTTCTTGCAAGAGCTCTGTACTTCTTGTATGTTTATGTCTGTTTTTTGAAACCATGAAACAACCCTTTAACACCTCTCACTCACTCTGTAGTGTGTTAGCTGCCGGTGTTGTACCTGCCCTGTAGGTGTGAGAGAATGGTGTGATGTTCCTTCTGCTACTGCCGTCCGTCCTTTACTTATATCTTGTGTTAGCATAGGTTGTGTGGCGGCTGTCCATGTTGTACCTCTGTCTTGTGAGACTTGGTATAAACCTTTCCACTGCACACAAGAAATATCGATTAGAATTGCCAATGCTTGTGCGTGAAAGAGCGAACCCTCACAAACTATGTGAGCAGAGTTTAATTTTGGTTTTACGAGTCAAACAAGCATTATTTAAGACGGAGTAGGCAACTTTCTAAAATGTTAAAACCTAGCTAACAAGTGGATCCATCGCATGTATAACACATGCAGACAATTTTGGCATTTTAGCCAACAGCACGCGACAAGCTGGGATTTCGAGCCCATAATTAAACTATTAAAAGTTACACTGGTAGACCCTCAGTGCGGCATGCTACTGGCTGAAACTAATACATGTTGGCATCCTAAGTCCCAAAGAGCAGAATTGTGAAGCGCAAAATAAAATGTAATTCCTGGCTTTCAGCCGTTCTCTCTTGTAGGCAGTCACAGGTGAGAGAGCCCAGTGTGTGATAGGGCAGGGATGCCTTTCAGATGCAGATGTGAGCATCTCCTCTTGATGGGCAAACATGAACACTACT
Organism: Triturus cristatus; assembly: GCF_964204655.1. Lineage (NCBI taxonomy): Eukaryota > Metazoa > Chordata > Amphibia > Caudata > Salamandridae > Triturus > Triturus cristatus. The sequence continues at coordinate 36,877,592 of NC_140590.1, forward strand.
CGGAAAACCTGCATTCAAAAGGACTTTTAAATAATTATCGCCGCTTTTGCATCCGTTTTCGGACGAAAATCGGCGATAATTTAACGCCCTATTAGCAAGGACACGCTAATGCGTGAATCCATGCTTCTTCGCCCTTTCCCTTAATGCCCAGCTTTGCATCTCTAGTAAGATGCAAAGTGGGCGTTCCTCCCCAGGATAACGGGACAAATGTCGCTAAGCGACATTTCTCCTATTATCAAGCCTCACGCTAAGAAGCATAGCGGCAAGAAAAGTAGCGATAACCTCTGTTATTGCTACTTTCCTTACGCCTGCTGTGGAAATATGGATTTTCCTGATCAGTTATGTCCCCTATCTTGGACCCCAACGGTTCTATATGCATGTTACAAGTACATGTATGTTCCCTCCAGTCCCAGTTTCTAAGACGCAAACATATGTGTGTCTACCGTCGACATGTTCTCTGTCAGATCCGCCATCAATGGGCTGGATATTCGATTCCTAAGCATGAAAAGGCCACCGACTTTATATGGCTAAGTTACTCCATTTTTACAGTTCAGGCAAGTAGGCCCGATTCTGTCCTCAAAGCCTCTCCCTGCTCTCTGTCTCTGACAGCTTCAGCTTGAGCTCGCATCTGTATCCATGAACTTTGTCCTACTCCCTGTGCAGCTAACGGTGCCTGCCTCGGCCAGTTTTCGCCTGTCTGCCAAGAAGCTGTATTTCACCTTCGAATTATCTATTTTGCTCTCCAGCCGATGCATTCCTGTCCAGTGATTCAGGTAAACATTTCCTTTAGCTCACAAGCAAGGGACTCAGCCTTTCCGTCCTCCTGCAAATGATTCATAGCCCTGTTGCCATGGAAAGTTTTCTATCCCTCGCATCTCATATAGACACTTAGACGCTTGTACACGTACACAGTCAGTATAGAATAGATTCTGTCCGAGAGTCTCTTCCTTGTGGATAACATAGTTCTTTAAACATAGGATGTTAGATATGATTTGGGATTAGGTTGACTTGACCCCCAGACTTCTCGTCTCCACATGTAGAGCTAAAATGTCAAGTCCCCTTCACCCCCTAGTTGCACGTCAATTACACGTCATGCTGCCGCGCGCGCATCTATGCCAAGTATTATCTTATAGATCCACCTATGTCTGATAATTCTAACCAATCATGTTTCTTTTATTCCTTATTACGCCTAGTTTCGATTATGTCACTGTTTTGTCACTTTTCTTATCAAATGTTACGCCTTCTACATTCGTTTCATTGTAATGTACTTATTATAAAAATACATGTCGGTTAATAAATTATTGTACTTCACTTCCTGAACCCTCGTGGTGACGGAACCTGAAGGCCGCGACTCGAGTCGGCCATTTTGAATGGAATAAAGCCCATTAGAAAACCTCTTATACCACGGATTCTGCCTCTTGTTATTTTGAGCTATTTACTTTATTTTAAGATTCCGTATGAAATTCAGTCCGGTATTTTTATTTACCACATAATGGCGCCCGAACAGGGACACTTTCTCATCTCACGCGCCGGCGGTGCGTTGCAGGCCCGGTCTCCTGCCACAGCTGGACGGACCATAAACGCGTACCAGCAGGATTTCCTGTAAGCTCCCTCCGGTCAAGCGGGGGCGACTGAGGCTGCGATCAACCCAGACGAGGCGGTGAGAAGTGCGAAGTATCCCGACCAGAGCCTAGCTGAGAGAGCAAGATCCGAGGTATACAGAGGCCCACCAGGTTTTCCGAAATCCCGACGTCCAGAGGGTCCGATGTCCGCAGTTATCGAGTCCTGTCCATTCTCTGAGGCCTTCCGTTTCAAGGAGCTACTCGGTGAGTACCATCGCCGGGGAGGCGTGTTGACGCGCACATAGGTTGTGCCGGTCAAGACGGATTTGGGTACACAAATCCGGTCTGCACTGTTTAGCAGTGTATATGTACTGTTTAGCAGTATATCAAGTATTCCGAAGTATTCAGTTATTGTCAAGAATTCAGCGTGGTGATTAGTTAGGCAGACTGTCATCATTGTCGATCATTGTTATAATGTTTAATGTTTAATGTTTAAAGTATTCAGAAATGTCTTGCATATTGTGGTATGAATGACTGTTCATTGTTCACTGTTCATTTATGGTGTTTTTCGTATTAAGAAAATTCAAGAGTAAGTATCAGATCAGTTGTCAATATGCCGCTCTTCTCGAAGTTAAGACAGATTACTACCAGAAAAGGGGTGCTTGAAGAAGCAGTTCCTATTCCTCCTAGGGACACCCCAGGGCATTTCATGTACCATAAACATGGCTTAGATGCCATATTGTTTCTTGATCTATGGGTAGATTATACCAAAGGATTACCGGAAAGTCAAAGGTGGCCCATAGCGGGAACCTGGGATGCAGAGTGCATCATGAAAGTGGAGGAAGAGTTATGGAAAAGAAAGGTCAGACAGTCACAGAAAGACGCTGTTGAGTTATGGCGTAAAGAATCTCATAGACGAACAGAAAAAGCACGTAGACAAGAAGAGAGGAGTAAAGAAAGTTCAAATAAAGTTCAAGAAAATCTATTTATTGAGGAAGGTATCCGAGTGAAATCAGAACAAGTGAATAGACAAAGAAATGCTCTTATGAATGGTATGTATCCCCTTCTAGCCGAAGGACTACCTAAGGCTGTTACAGGGATGCCAAAAGACTTGCCACCCCCATTATTTCCAATTACGGTACATCCAAAGGGGCATCCCAGAACCGCAGAAGATGTTTTTCTTTCCTCATATCTAGATGACGCAGCTCCCGAGTATGCTAACGCCGCACCACATAGACCGTCTGGCGGAGGGGTTCAACGTCAGGATCAGGTATCTGTCCCCGTGCAACAGCAAGTCCCGATACAAGCTTCGGCAAGCACATCTGTTTCCGCATCTGTCTCCGCAGTCGATTCTACAGAGGTATCAACACCCATAGTTGCTGTGTCACGTTCGACGAACCCTTTCACACCCGACGCCCCAGATGGGGCCACGGGAGGTGCTAGCAGTACTTTTACACCACCTAGAATAAATAAACTTGTCTTTCAAGAGTCAGCACATTCACGTACACCTAAATTCGTAAGTGAACGTACGCTTAAAGAACTCCTTGTAAATTGTAGATATGACCCGGTGGTTGGTAAAGAGGACGAAATGGTCCTGGCATCATTACGTATCAGGCGAGCCGCAGAGTATTTAGCGAGGTTACCAGGGATGACTACGCATCTAGACAACATATATCATTTTGTTCAAACAGGACGAGATCCAGGATGTATTAACAGAGCTATGGAATTCCAGAAGGTAGAGATACAGGGGGAACTGTTACGTTTCCTCATAAACTGTGTGATCAGAAATCAAGATCGTCCGGGGGTAGACCCGAATACAATGCTTATTCTTACAAGATGGAGTCAGAATATATCAGAAGGGAGACACGATAAGCAAAATTGTATAATAGCCATGTGCCGAAAAATCCGTAAAGAAATAGAGCGTATTCATGAAGAAAGATTGGGAACAGACGAGTTTGAGCAAGATGAAGTGTCCGAATCAGGGAACTCTGCAAGACAGTCAGAGACCATAGCCTATGTAGGCAGAGGAAGATCTTGTGAAAATACTAGATGTTTTTCTGATCCCATACACTCTGTATGTCCAAATAATAGCAGAACGTATCCGACGCCTGTAATGAATCTGAAGTCTCCTGAACATTTGTTTCAAGCCGCAGATAAAATACTACGAGAACGAAGAGGTTACCACCTCCTCGATTCCATGGATGAGCAAGAATTAGCCAGATCAGCCGTTCACTGGATTGACAGTCCTGAAAAATACGGTGATGAGACCGTAGCACACACGTTTTTTAACCTCAGTACAGATGAACAACGTTTAGCTGGAATATATATGATTCAGCAACTCCTCAAATTATATAAGAGCCAACATGCTGACCCTGGTCCTTTACCTGATATATTAACGGAACTACTCACGAACAGATGGAGAGGTTCTAGTAACAAGCTAATTAAAGAGATATTAGTGTCACGTAAACAGTATGTCCTTTTTGTAAGTCCGGATTCTCTCTCGCTGCCCCACAGAGAAAGAGTGCCGTACTATATGGATAGACAAAATCCCCTACGAGAAGTGCACCCAATAAAAGGCGAAGACAATGAGTTTCACCGTGTATTTGTTTACACACCCATATCAAAAATGGAATTATTAGAAATGAAAAAAGTAGTACCTAGTCATGACAAAGACCCAGCGGGTTTCCACCGAGAAATTAAAGACATGTTACTGATGGGAGAGTACACCTTTCCTGATATTATGACGATATTAAAGGTGCTTTTGCCTGCTGGCATATATGAAAAACTGAAAGAAAAAGAGTGGGAAGTGGGAGACCAAAAGATAGACTGGACAGCATTAGCAGAGGAAGAAAGGGGCCGAGCTGCAGGTTCGGGGCTCGGGGATAAAGTTAAACTATTACCAGGTTTACTAGTACAGGTACTGCCACGTTTATTAACTACAAAAAAGGAAGATTGGGGTGCAATCACAGCCTGTAAACAAAAGCAAGATGAAGACACAAGCGATTATTATGCTCGATTTGAAAAATGTTTTGGTATAAATAGTGGTATAAAAGCAAGTAGTGATTCATATCCACATTTATTTGTGACAAAATTAGTGGAAAATGCATTGCCCCCAGTGAAGAATAGAATATTAAAATTCGAGAGTACCTGGCAAAGTAACACTCCGTCGCAAATGCTACAAATGTTACAGTATCATCACAATAGAATTAGGGATGAACAAGAACACGAGCATAAACGCATGAAGGATACAAAAATGAAAATGCTAGTTTCTCAGACAGTACCAGCAGATGGTCACAAAAAGGGTGTGACACATTCTGGTGATTCTGCAGTTCCTGTAAAAGGAACCTGCAATTACTGTAAACAACTAGGCCATTATGTACATGATTGTCAAGTCCTGAAACGTAATATAGCTACAGGTATTGCAAAAGAGAGACCACGATTAGTTAGACAAGATCAGAATGAACAAGGAGCTATGCAGCACGGACAGTCCATGCCAGTTCAGCAACAGTCTATGCCAGCCTCACAGCAACCCATACAGTTTGTGCCAGCTGCACCACCGTTGCCTGCTACTGCCACACAAACCACAACACGACAAATGTATCAGACTGCACAGTATGAATACCCTGAGTATCAGCGTTACGCATGAACCAGCCTAGAGAGGGAAGTTGACTTACCGCTTATCGAGATTCCTGTAGATCAAGAAGGACCTTATGTACATAGTGAATTATTAGGTCAAGATAGAAAATTCTTACTCGATACAGGGGCAAGTCGAACAACCATAAAACGTAGTGAAGTTCCAGGGGCACCCCTCTCAGGCTCTCAAAATGTTTCCCTTGGTTTTTCAGGAAAACCTATTGTTAATGAAGTATCACAGCCTCTACCACTTACGATAGGACCTTTGACACGAACTACAGATTTATTGCTTACTAAATCATGCCCAGAAAATCTGTTAGGAATTAAGACTCTGAAAGCACTAGGAGCCATAATATGTTGTTCTCCGGAAGGAGTAAGGTTGTTTTTGCGTGATTTTAAAGGTCACTATGTGTCTAGAGACATGGATCCCCGACTACAGACTTTACCAGTACATCTATGGGCACAAGGCCCTACGGATGTTGGCTGCATGAACATTACACCCTATCGAGTTACATTGAAAGCAGGAGTGGTACTACCACGAATGCGACAATACAAGTTACCGCATGATGCTGTAGTGGCTTTGCTGAAAATCATTGATGAGCTGATTGCCCAGGGAGTAGTTATAGAAACAGACTCCAATATATGTAATTCACCGATAATTCCGATTCTTAAACGAACTGACCCTACTGCCGCACCAGTATACCGATTGGTTATTGATTTGCGTGAACTAAACAAGTGTATTGTACCACAATTCCCTGTGGTCCCTGATATATCATCATTGTTGACAGCAATTGATTCCGAAGCAACATTTTTTACTGTAATTGATCTCAAGAATGCCTTTTTCAGCGTCCCAATAGATCCGGAAAGCCAATACTTGTTCGGATTCAGTTTAAATGGGCGCAGCTTTAAATTCTCACGCGCTCCTCAAGGATTTACAGAAAGCCCCAGCATTTACAGCCAAGCACTGAAACGAGAACTTGACAGTATCCACATGCCAGTCAATACTGCACTGCTTCAATATGTCGATGATCTGCTGATCACCGCAAGAAGCGAGCCAGAATGTGAAAAGGCTTCTCTGACAGTTTTACATTTCCTAGCCGACAAGGGGCACAAGGTGTCCCCTTCTAAGCTGCAATTCTGTGTTCAGCGAGTTATTTATCTTGGTCACTCGCTGTCCAAGGAGGGAAGGCAGCTTACGCCAGATCGCATTCAGTTAATTGCTAACATGTCAATACCCCAGACACAAAAGGAGGTGCGGGCTTTCATAGGCCTCACTTCATATTGTAGGCAGTGGATCCCTCAGTACGCATTTCTAGCAAAACCACTCATTCAGTTAACCACACAGGAGGCAGCCACATCGACTGTTCTCCCTTGGACTCAGGAACATACACTAGCTTTTGAAAGCCTAAAGGAAGCCTTATGTCAAGCACCTGTTTTAGCAACACCATGTTATAGCAAACATTTTACACTCTTTGTTACAGAACGCGAAGGTACTGCCTTGTCAGTACTCACTCAGGATCAAGCAGGATCACGCAAGCCATGTGCTTATTTTTCCAGTACATTAGATCCCGTAGCTCAGGCTTTGCCTGCATGTCTGAAATCAGTGGCAGCGACAGCTTTAGCAATCAGACAAAGCGATGCCATAGTATTAGGACACCCATTGACAGTTCAAGTACCACATGCAGTAGAAGTTCTTGTGAACCGAACACAAACACAACACTTGACCATAGCAAGACTTACCGGTTATGAACTGACATTGTTTCAACCACACATAGAGATCCGACGGTGTAATACATTGAATCCTGCTACACTATTACCTGTAATTGGAACAGACCCACTAGCTCATGATTGTGTTAAAATCATTGAAATAAAGACGAAACCTAGACAAGACTTGACAGACGTTCCATTGTTAGATCCAGACCTGACGTTGTATGTAGACGGATCATGCATGAGAGCAAGTACAGGAGATTTAGTGGCCGCGTATGCAGTCACAACAGACACTGAAGTTATTGAGACACATTGTATAGATACTCTGTCAGCCCAAGCAGCAGAACTTATTGCTCTAACGCAAGCCTGTATTCAAGCCACAAATAAGAAAGTTAATGTATACACTGACTCACGTTATGCATTCGGAGTTGTACACGACTTCGGCGTGCTGTGGCGAGAGAGAGGTTATCTAACGTCCCATGGTGCCCACATTCAGCACGGGCCCCTCATTCATGCTTTGTTAGATGCAATACATCTACCCACTGCTATATCGATTATGAAATGTAAAGCACACACGAAGGTTACTGATACCATTTCTCAAGGCAATGATTTAGCTGACAGAACAGCTAAACAGACTGCTCAGAATCGCACATTAGACATGACAAAGCCAATAGTTCAGACCCCAACACAGTGTATGACAATTAAGGATCCCGCACTTGACGTAATTGACATACAGACACATGCCACAGCAGAAGAAATAAAGAAATGGACTGAACTAGGAGGGATCCAGACAGATCAAGGGTGGATGACGAAGGAGAAATCTGTATGGTTTCTCCCTGATTCCATGGTTCAAGCCATTATAGCTACAGTTCACAGTCCAGCACATTTAGGAGAGAAGGCTATGCTAGACAGCATTCAGCACATTTGGTTCAACAAACATTTACGAGCAGCAGCTAAACAAAAAGTTCGTACCTGTATGATATGTTGTCAGTTTAATCCAGGAAAGAGTGTTCCCGTAGAGCAGGGTGGATTTCAGCCTCCTGACCATCCTTTTGAAGTCCTCCAGATGGATTATATTCAGATGGAACGTTGTCGAGGATTCAAATATGTCCTCGTAGTTGTCTGCGCTCTCTCCCGTTGGACAGAGGCGTATCCCGTATCAGATTACACTGCCCCGACTACTGCCAAGCAGCTAGTTCGAGAATTCTTCCCACGGTACGGTTTACCACGTGTTGTATATTCAGATAACGGTCAGCCTTTCTCATCCGAATTAATGAAACATGTCTCACTTTTGTTGGGATATCAGTGGAAATTCCACTGTGTCCGACACCCCGAGGCAGCAGGTCTCGTAGAAAGACATAACCAGACACTGAAAATCAGACTGTCCAAAATATGTAGAGAGAAAGGTGTCGACTGGATAGTAGCATTACCAGTTGCACTCTTTTACATGAGAATGGTAGCACACTCTAGAACAGGGCTATCCCCGTATGAGGTGATCTTTGGTAGACCACCGAATATGTGGGGGACGCCTATACCACGTAAAATAACTGATGTTGACTGTAATATGCTGACAGATTACTTGGCTTCCTTGATGTCTGCACTACAATCTTCTCGTTCACAGGTAGCTGCAGCCTTTCCCGACAACACTGAGGCGAAACCCCATGACGTTGTTCCGGGTAATCTTGTCTTTGTGAGAAATTTCGACAGGAAAAGTCAATTGGAGCCCAGGTGGAAAGCACCCAAGTTGGTCCTGTTGACCACAAGAACAGCCGTGAAGATCGAGGGACGTAAAGGGTGGATTCATTCAAGTCACGTCAAAAAATTTCATGGACTACCTTCAGATATAGACACTGTGCCCTGCACTCCCTCACAGACTGATTCAAAACTTCCTTTTGTTGAAAAGAATGACTCTCAGTGCTATAAATTAAAGCTTAGGCCCAAACAGTCGAGCAATTTGATTGTTTAAGTCCTCTCCAAGGTGAAGCGGTTGAATTGTCTCCGACATGTATCCCTTGGACCTGAGTAGAGAAAATACCCGAGAAATGTTGAAACGACAGGCGTATTGTAAATCACTGCGTAGCTACTGTATGAGGACATTATTAATTTTGTTTTTATCGAGTATTTTAGTAATTATTACGAGTGTGATTTTGCACATATATCATCCTATCTCTAGACATGTTTATAATGTTGCTGCAGAACATTCTTTTAGTGACCTACCGCCACATGAATTATCTTATAGACTTGCGCTGCGCAATAACACCTTCATTAGTATGTTACATCATTCCCATCAGACTAGTAATGCGACCAATTGTTGGGTGTGTGGCCGACTTCCTCCCTATCAGAATAACAAAGGAGTTCTGCCTTTCTTTCCACATCCATTCACACACAATGGCTCCTGTGGAGCATGGTTTAGTTTATTAAATTCCATAGACCCCGACACAGCAGTTTATCAACAACATTGGATATGGGGAAATCTGAATCTAGTTTTATTCAAAGTCTGTCACCCTAATAAGGAGGGTCACCCCAGTAGAACAGGAACTGACTTAGAAAATGAAGTGTATAAATTAGGTAATTTTACGCCTAATCTTATGATTTTGAATGTCAAATCCGAAGTTGAACTAATTCTGCCCACTATGTCAGTATTCCCAGTAAAGGGTGAATTATGTGTAAGAAAAGTTGGTTCCATACATATGGGCCATAGCAAATGCGTTACTACAGTAGTATATAGTGATCAAGGTAAATCTTCATTTAGAGCTTCTCGCCATTCTTACTTCATATGTGGTCAGACGGCATATATGCGTCTGCCTCTAGATTGGGATGGTACTTGTTACATAGCATTCCTTTTGCCACCTGTTTTCCTAGCTCCCCCTGATTATTATCGAAATGTTCATTTAGTACACAATAGAGAGCAAAGAGATCTCCCAGTTGTCGATTATACTGAGACGGCATGGGACAAGTATGTAGATTTCAATAAAGGTATCTTTCCCTATATAGGTACAATATCAAATAGTAAGCTGATACGCAGACTCACCAAGACTCTTGAAGCTGTAGTAAACGAGACTATAGCCGCCCTAGGCAATCTGACAGAGGAACAATCAGTGATGAGAATTGTTGTTCTCCAGAATCGTCTTGTCCTTGACGTCATCCTGGCCGATAGGGGCGGAGCTTGCAGGGTCATCGGATCCAGCTGCTGCATATTCATACCAGAAAATTCGCCATCTGTATATAAAGCTATAACACGCCTTCATAAGATTGTAAGCCAGATACACGAGAATCCAGGCACTTGGACGTGGTCCGGGTGGTTTTGGAGTGTGATATCAGCCTGGGGATGGAGAGTTTTATCCTTCCTAGGTATTGGCCTTCTTATGCTCTTCAGTTGTTGTTTATGCCTGCAAGGTGGACCAGCGATTTGTGGTCTGTGTGCCACATCATGCATTCCACATCACAGGTCCCGTTCAGAATGCCGGAAGAAGAAGGAAGAAGAAATGATGCTCCATGAGCAAATCGATGGAATAATGAAGATTGATGTCTCTTGAAGGGCAAGAAGGGGACAAGGAGGGAATGTGGAAATATGGATTTTCCTGATCAGTTATGTCCCCTATCTTGGACCCCAACGGTTCTATATGCATGTTACAAGTACATGTATGTTCCCTCCAGTCCCAGTTTCTAAGACGCAAACATATGTGTGTCTACCGTCGACATGTTCTCTGTCAGATCCGCCATCAATGGGCTGGATATTCGATTCCTAAGCATGAAAAGGCCACCGACTTTATATGGCTAAGTTACTCCATTTTTACAGTTCAGGCAAGTAGGCCCGATTCTGTCCTCAAAGCCTCTCCCTGCTCTCTGTCTCTGACAGCTTCAGCTTGAGCTCGCATCTGTATCCATGAACTTTGTCCTACTCCCTGTGCAGCTAACGGTGCCTGCCTCGGCCAGTTTTCGCCTGTCTGCCAAGAAGCTGTATTTCACCTTCGAATTATCTATTTTGCTCTCCAGCCGATGCATTCCTGTCCAGTGATTCAGGTAAACATTTCCTTTAGCTCACAAGCAAGGGACTCAGCCTTTCCGTCCTCCTGCAAATGATTCATAGCCCTGTTGCCATGGAAAGTTTTCTATCCCTCGCATCTCATATAGACACTTAGACGCTTGTACACGTACACAGTCAGTATAGAATAGATTCTGTCCGAGAGTCTCTTCCTTGTGGATAACATAGTTCTTTAAACATAGGATGTTAGATATGATTTGGGATTAGGTTGACTTGACCCCCAGACTTCTCGTCTCCACATGTAGAGCTAAAATGTCAAGTCCCCTTCACCCCCTAGTTGCACGTCAATTACACGTCATGCTGCCGCGCGCGCATCTATGCCAAGTATTATCTTATAGATCCACCTATGTCTGATAATTCTAACCAATCATGTTTCTTTTATTCCTTATTACGCCTAGTTTCGATTATGTCACTGTTTTGTCACTTTTCTTATCAAATGTTACGCCTTCTACATTCGTTTCATTGTAATGTACTTATTATAAAAATACATGTCGGTTAATAAATTATTGTACTTCACTTCCTGAACCCTCGTGGTGACGGAACCTGAAGGCCGCGACTCGAGTCGGCCATTTTGAATGGAATAAAGCCCATTAGAAAACCTCTTATACCACGGATTCTGCCTCTTGTTATTTTGAGCTATTTACTTTATTTTAAGATTCCGTATGAAATTCAGTCCGGTATTTTTATTTACCACACTGCTTTGAAACTGACTTAGCCATGATATCCTATGGAAGGTGGATATCATGGCTAAGTATGTGAGGCCCTATCAGTAAGCTATCGCCAAACTTTTTTGGGATTATCGCTAGGTTTCTAGCGATAATCTCACGTTTGGCAGTCAGCGCTAGGATTTTTATCGCTTTTGAGATAAGCGTTGCTAATAGCACGCTATCTCAGTAATAAATTTCCACGCTAGCCGGCGATAATAATCCTAGTGCTAAGTGCGCTTAGTGATAATTATTGCCGGTCCTCGATGATATGCCCCTAATTTACCAGACAGAGAGAGCAGTAGCTAATCCTGGCTAGAGGCACAGGGGCAGGACAATGACGGTCACCCTCTTCGTGACCCCACCCTCGGGGTTTGTGTGGTTTAGGTGGCTGCCTGGCCGGGTTACATCACCCTGTGATGTGCCCAGTGTTGTAAACACATTGTAAAACTTTATGACAAATGACCGTATGCATAAGAGTGTGCGTAAGGATACATTAAGCACAGGCTCACTATATTAGCTATTTCATTTTGAAACCTTGGGAATATAATGTGTGTCACATATGCATTTAAAATACATTTAAAAATGTAAAATGTTTGCTGTGAATTTTCAGTGTGAACTCGATGTCTTCTAGATATCCTTCCCGAACCATCCCTGGTCATAGCTTCAGGATTGGACTTTAATGGATATAATATGACCCTAAAGTGTGAGGCCTTGAGCCAGACAGTGGAGCGATACCAGTTCATTAAAGATAACGTGAACATCACCTGCGACCAGCAGCGCATCACATGCAATGAATCCAGCCCCTTCCTGCACTTTCACCCACTAATGGCATCCGACAGCGGGGCCTACACCTGTGGAATACACAACCCCGTCAGCAGCAACACCAGCCGCCCCCTGGAGATCAGGGTGAAAGGTGAGGCGTGTTTTGTGGTTACATGATGTCATGCCACATCATTATTAGTTCTTGTGTAATGGTCATTTGCCATTAGTCGGGGCAGATACTGGTTTGTGTTGGTTTATCTGTGTCTTAACATGTTATCTACATGGGTGGGCGGAACTCATGGAGTTTCACTCTGTGGAATTCCGCAAAGTTACAGATAAACTCCATGGAGTTCCACCCATGGGTGGAAAATATGCACGTCGCACTGCTCGCACTGCAATCTAGCGCCAGTAGTGCGAGCAGCACTCAGTGTGAATGGCACCGTGCAGTGCAAAGAGTGCACGCCCATTCAAGTTGATTTTGCTGCCACTCGAGTAAAAGATATACATTACTAACTCCTCTCACCGCTTCACGGCAATCAGTGGGTTAAAAGTGTAGCACTGTGTGATGCTAGCACACCCTGGGGAAGCAGTCTAGTGGAGGCACCAGGTCAGAGTTCCATGTGAATCTCAGGGTATTTACATCTGCCACAAATGTTGTACAACTGCTGAACCCAACTTGTGCTTTGTGGTACTGTGAGCAAGATTGGAGAATAAGTTTAGACCAAATATAGTCACCTCAATTGTAGATGTGCTCAATGCCACCCCCCTGACTTCTTTGGGCGAGGGATAAGACCCGGGAATTTGTTTTCAGCACCTTCTAAGCCGATCTATTTCCATATCACCTGCGGGGGAACTGCCTTTTTCGCTCCAGCAGGAGAGTGATGTGACTAAGAAACAGTGAAGAGGACCTGGCAGACCCAGTGGCAGCCCTGAAGCTGAAGGACAGCAGTGCTGAGCTGTAGGGAGCAAGATTTACACCACACTCTACTCTCAAATGCCTTAATTACAAGTAATTGAACAAGTTCTGCTAAATACCAAGGGGCAGATTTACAAGATGCCAAATCCTTGCGTCACCATGGGTACGCCGTATTTACAATACGGCGCACCATGGCGCAAGGATTGACAGATGCGTCAGAAATTCTGACGCATCTGTTGATGGAAAAGTCACGCATTGCTGGAGTCGTGTCGCAAGCACGACGCAGCTTCAGCAATGCTCAGGGGCGCCCTATGCCTAACATGCTGCGTCTCTCCTTACGCCTGCTTCAAGCAGGCGCAGGGTTTTGACGCAGCATGGGCCTAAAAGTGACTCAGTGAAATCTTGTAGATTTCACTGCGTCACTTTTCCGGGGCTTCCTGCGACGGAACGCCCACACTGCATACATTAAACCTGACGCAGGTTTAATGTGGCACAGGGCTTCACAACGTGACGCATCTCCCTAGATGCGTCACGTTGTAAATGGGCCGCAACTTTTACGCTGCCGCTGCGTCACAAAACTGACGCAATGACGGTGCAAAAGTGACGCAAGGGGCTTGTAAATCTGCCCCCAAGTATGTGTGTGGGGAGGAGAGGGGGGGTTATATCTGAGCTCAGAATTCCAATCCTTGCATAAATTCCTGTTTGCACAGAGCTTCTAATCAAGGACAAAGAAGATGTTAATGCGCCTAGAAGCCAGATCACAAGCGCCAGCCCTGATTTAATATGAGGGGAGAGTTGAGCAGGGTCAGTGGTGCAGAATGACGCCAGAGACCCCACAAGCTAAGGAGAGGGGGCTCCCTTTGTTTTTTCTGAGTTTTCTATAGCGCAAACTTGAACCGAATCGGATATCAGAGCGCTTTACAGAGCACCAGTTGCGTTACATGAGAACACATGCATTTTTGTTAAGCGATGGGAGATTAAGTGATTTGCCCAGAATCACATGATGAGACTCGAACCCTGTTCCCCAGATTTGATGTCACATGTTAAAAGTGACGCAAAAGTGGCGCAAGGGGCTTGTAAATCTGCCCCCTGGTGTCTTGCTGGGCTGCGCTGCGCCGCCTAACGTAACATTACCTTAACCTTAACCTGTGTTATTGTAAGGGCTGCTCACCCTTCACCAGCTCTCTCCTGTTTACACCCAGGAAGAACCCGTGCTTCTAGGCGCTCTGCTGCCTTTCTTTCCCTTATGTCTTTGTTCATCCCTGAGCCCAGACTGCCCTTACTTTATGGTGCTGTCTCTGCAAAGCTCCTCCTTGTTGTCCAACACTCTGAGGGCACACCTTGGTGCTATGTGGAACAGGATGAATAGATGAATGAAGGGGAGCCTGAAGGAAATAGAAACATTCCATTCTGAAAACACATTTTCAGAGCCGTCTGTAAGGTTTTAGCCTTCAAACACCGTCCTGCCACCTGCTCCATAGCTGCCCTATGACATGCTTCATAGCACGTGGACACTCACAAAACAGGTCTCTGTAATCCTGTCCAAGGAGGAGACCCCAGCACCGGTGGACATGTCTCTTTTCACAGAGAGGTGCCATCATGGACAATAGAGAGTGTAGCGCCTAGACACTTTCCCTACATTTGACCTTTCCTCTGAACGCTATCACATATGTTTTGTTCCATAAACACAAACCACTAATCTGTTCATTTTTCTGTCTTCTGATTGGCAGATCCCATCTCCAGTGTGACTATCTCTAGTAATGTGACTTCAGGTCACCTTTGGGAAAATGAAGGATTTGTGACTCTGACCTGCTCAGCTCTGGGTACAGATCCCATCTTCTCCTGGACGTTCAATGGGATTGCTCTACCTCAGGACCCACGGTACCACCTGTCAGCGGACCGGTCATCTCTCGTAATCAGCCCGGTGACCAGAGGAGACACCGGTCCCTTTGTCTGCACAGCGTCCAATCCTGCGAATACCCTGAGCAGCCAGCTATTCCTGCTTACCATCTCCTGTGAGTACGGCCTAGAGAGTGGATGGAGCGATGGATGAATGGTTGGCTCAAAGCTAACTATGATGTGTCTATTGCATGAATCATTGGCCCTGTACTGTAACATATCTTGAATTTCTTAGTCAAAGTAGTTGGGGTGTAAAGGGTATAAGAAGCGCACATATAGTAGTCACACTAAATATTACTAAGAAACAAAATAATACGGTGCATCCAGAAAAGGGAGAGAAATCACCCTAGCCTCTCCAAGATTCAATCATAGGATTGATTACAGCATTCACAATTTTTCGGAGCACACGTCACCAAAATAATCAAGAACATTCATCAAAGAATAATACAAATAGATAGATTATTTTCTTATTCTTCTTCTTGTTTAATTTCCATAAATCTTCCAATTCCTTGTGCCAACGCGTTTCGTCGTTAACGGCATTAAGCCCACGACTTTCTCAAGGCTGGAAGTGACACAAAATTCAATATTGTAATAATAAACAAAGTACAATTTTCATAAGACCAAGAAAACCCAAGACATTTGCACCCAGTGCAATGGGCTATTCAAATGAACTGATTTGTGACAATATAAAATATCCCAAATAGCATTAAAGTAATTGCATTAAAGGATAAGTAAAGCAATGATTCTTTCATTACATTGGCATCCAATTCAAGACCACCAATTACTTTTAAATCATTCATTAAATTTGGTCAATGATAAAAATTATAGAAATGAATATCTGCCTCCTTGATATGTAGTAATTCTTGTAATAGTGATATTGTGATACTCAAAAATCAACCTAAAGATTCCATAATGAGTATAAAACCCTTGTGTCATTAGGTCTAAATATCAAAATTCAGAAAGTACCTTTAGAATCCTATTTAAGGCTGAATCTGTAAAGATCAAAGGTAAAATTGCTTAATAGACAAGGCAATGGTCTTTCATGGTGTCTGTTTTAATCACAAATGACCGTACTTTCCAAAGTAAATCTTACCTTAATAAAGGTAATTTAAGGTAGTATTAATTATCCGCGAAATGAATTTCTACAAAATATCCAAATTACCAATCCTTGTATTAGGTCTGTCCAAATGTTAGTATGTCGATTTTGCAAAATTATAAGATAAATACATTTGTAGCACCCTTTAATATTCGATTAATAACTCATTTCCAAAATTTGGGCAAGCTTTGCCGATCTATTTCATCCAACAATTAAATAATATCAAACTATAGTCCAAGGTTATCACCAACAAAAAAAAGCGCTACTATAAAATACCGTATTCTTTCTCTATGCGTCTTAGAACATGGCGTTATTTTTGCCTTATGTCTCGTGATAACAAAATAATATTTCCAACAAACTGGCACCTTAACATAGCCTTATAGCCCTTCGTAGCGGGATATACCGGCTATTAAAGGCCCGCTGCAGCGTTAAAGGCCCGAGCCGAAGGCGAGGGACTTTAACAAAAGCAGCAGGACTTTAATAGCGGTATAACCCTGCTACGAAGGGCTATAAGGCTATTAGAACATTCTGCCACTAGAGGGCAGAATGTTCTAACAAATTAAACAAAGGCTTCTCGAAGCTCGAGGAGATTTAAATCTCCTCGAGCTTCGAAAGGCTTTTGTAAAACATTAGAATGTTGCTCTGCGGGCCTTTACCGGCCCGTAGAAGCACGGAGCACTCCATTGTCTACAATGGAGTGCTCCACATTCCAATGTTCTAATATACAATATAATATTCTAAATCCTGCAATATGTTTATACAGGCTTGCCCATACGAAAGTACGTCAAGAACGCCAAATCGTCGGCACCCTCCAATGTCCATTAGTTTGAACAGATTAAACCCATCTATTATGTACAGCTAACAACTGATAATCCCCAATAGTCACAAATAGAAAAGAAACGCCACTATATTGTACCTTGAATTTATCTCCAATCGTATCAAAACACGGCGTCCATTACCGCCGTGTATCTTAATAATCAAATAAGGTCCCCAAAGTCCGGCACCTAAAGTACAAAATAATATTCTAAGTATGGAAACTATTTCACGGTCAATGAATTCAATACTAAATGTAACCAATCACAATAAGTATCTTCGCTAGCCTTAAATAGGATTCTAAAGGTACTTTCTGAATTTTGATATTTAGACCTAATGACACAAGGGTTTTATACTCATAATATGCACATTATGGAATCTTCAGCCCCTGATGTGTCACTGCCACACAGTGATGCAGCAAAACACCACCACCCGCATGTGAGGCACCTGACACTTCAGAGGACGAAGATGATGATGAATCTGGGTTTGTGGTAGGAATTAAGTGGTAGCATTCATCTCCGCCACATGGCCGGGTTCGTCTTGGTTCTGCCCTCTGCATCATTCCCTGGAATAACACCTCCCACTCTACCCCAATACACTGAGCGACACTCACCTTGGACTTCGACATGGACTGCCATATTTGGTTTGGTTACCAATGACACAGCAATCACACTGCGGACTGTAGTCTTCCACTCCCTATGAACTTGTCAATCACGAAAGGGCTCTGACTGGCCCTCCACGGGCCGACAATGTAAAGAGCGGTTTGCATGGCCCTGTACTGATCCAGCTTCAACACTCCACTGAATGTGAATAAAACATTCCAATTCACACAGATGTGTAATGGCCATGATCAATCAAGAATGAAAGTATGGATGAATGTAGGGACAGTGATTCCACAAAAAGGCACTCCTGGGTAATGCTATCAATGCGCATGTGTTGAATTGAAGGGGCATTTATAAAGCGCATGGCTACCCTAGAGCATCCCAGCGCTGTAGCAACTCCCAGAGCAAGTGGACGAATTACGGGAACAGAAAAGTTTTTAAACATTTGCGAAACAGAATGTAATTAGATTCAGATCAAATGGTCAATGGTAGGCCATTCCAAAGCTTTGCAGCATTGTAGCCAAAACATCGTCCTCCACTATGCATTCGTTTTACAGTTGGTACTAAAGCCAGGTGTTTATTTTCTGATCTCAGGGATCTAGTA
This sequence comes from Triturus cristatus, assembly GCF_964204655.1. NCBI lineage: Eukaryota > Metazoa > Chordata > Amphibia > Caudata > Salamandridae > Triturus > Triturus cristatus. Next base: position 36,895,938 of record NC_140590.1, read on the forward strand.
GGACAGTAAAACTGAATAAGATATCGAACAACTGGGGGTCCCTTTTTAGAAAGTGCCTTGTGAGCAATGCACAAGGCTTTAAAGTGGATCCTTTGGGGAACCGGCAGCCAGTGGAGTGATGCCAGAGAGGGCTTGGCAGAGATCCACCTGGCAGAATTGGTGAGAAGTCGTGCTGCACAGTTCTGAATAGCTTGAAGTCTGTTAACGGCGACCACAGGAGCTCCCAGATATAGAACATTCGCATAGTCTAGGCATGACAGAATGAGCGCCTGGACCACTGTTCTCCTAACAGTAGATGGATGAAAATGGAGAATCTTCCTTAACATTCTGAGCAATCCGAAGCAGCTAGTGGCTACCTTATTCGCTTGTTTCTTAAAGTTCAGATCATGGTCTATCCAAACTCCCAGACTCTTAATTTGTGTTTTTGGAATCGGGGGGGGGGGGGGGGCAAGACAGTTAGGCCACCAGGGGGCTATCGATGTTGGGGGACAATTTCCAAGAAACATAAGTTCCGTCTTGTCCCCGTTAAGTTTTAAATAAGAAGCATCCATCCATTTTGATACTTCTTGCAAACACAGCATGAGATTGGGAGCAGACTTATTTTCTTGGCTGAGTGATACCACTAACTGGGTATCGTCTGCATACGTAACAATCTGAATTCCATGGGGAATTACCAGTTCGGCAAGGGAACTCATGTACACATTGAATAGAGTGGGGCTCAGGGACGAGCACTGAGGGACCCCACAGCCAAGAAGTAATGGTTCGGAAGGGACATTCCCATCGAAGACCACAAATGAGCGGTCCTCTAGGTAGGACTGTAGCCACTTTAAAGCCAAATCAGTAATTCCAAGGCTTTTAATTCTTTGGATTAAAAGCTGATGGTTCACGGTATCGAAGGCTGCGCTGAGATCGAGAAGAATCAATGCAGCACAGCCTCCATTATCCGTGATCCTTCTTAAACTTTCCGTCACAACTAGCAAAGCTGTTTCCGTACTTTGTTGGGCTCTAAAGCCTGTCTGAGTTTGATGGAAGCAGTTGTTAGTTTCCAAGAAGGATGAGATCGTAATATTAACATACTTCTCTGCCAGTTTGCCAATACCTGGCAGTAGTGAGATAGGGCGATAATTAGACAGTATCTCAGGGTCCAGATTAGGTTTTTTCAGTAAGGCTCTGACCATAGCTTGTTTCCATAAGAGGGGAACAGAGCCTGATTCTAGGGAGGTATTAATAACTTCAAGAACAGTTGGAGCAATGGTTTTAAAATCGAAGGGGGGGCAACATCTGACGGAGCTCCAGATTTAACCTGGTTAAAAATGTTCTGAAGAATAGTTAAATTTATAGGGGGGGAAAACTTGAGTTGCTTAATGACAGCGCATTACCTGTGATTCTAAGCCGATGGGAAATGATTGATAAATAGTCTGAATTTTTTCATTGAAGTATTTAGCAATTAAATTACAGTGTTGGAAACTATCCTTATCATTGCTAAGGGAAGCGGGGGGGATAAAGAGAGATTTGGCGATTTAAAAAAAGTTTCATGGGGGCTATTTTCAGCTAAAAGAATTTCTTTTTCATAGAAAGCAGATTTTGCTAATTTTATTTCATCTTTATAGCTTCTAATTGCGCTTCTATAGTCCTCCTTCCTATCCGCTGTCGGAGATTACCTCCAGCGACGTTCTAGCTGCTTGGAGTTTTGTCTAAGGGCACGTAACTTAGGTGTGTACCATAAGTTATGGCGACCCCCTCTTTTTTTATGAATAACTTTTTTGGGTAAAACCATGTCCAATGAGGATTGTAGCCAGTTATTAAGTTGGTCATAAGCAATTGTTGGATTAGAGTCTAGTCTAGGAACAGTTTCTTCTAGATGCTTTGACCAAGAATCATATGACAGTTTTGCCCAAGGTAGTACTAACTTGGTACTTTTTTTACCCATAAATCAGCTCCTTGGATTGTCCATGAAAAGGGGATCAAAGAATGGTCTGACCAAGGAAGAGGATTTGGGTCAGCCACCCTTAGATTAGAGATGTTAGAAAAAATGGAGTCAAGAGTGTGTCCTTTATTATGGGTAGGGTTGTTACTCAGTTGTTTTAGGTCCAGTACTCCGAGACCTTCAGTCATCTCCACTACTAATGGGAGAGAAACCTCATCTAGGTGGAGATTAAAATCTCCAAGAAGCTTAAAGTTCGGGAGCGAACTAGCCAGGTTTACAATATTGTCAAGAAGATGTTTACAAAAATTGCCTGCCGGGCCGGGGGGGCGGTAGACTAAAATGCCGGAAAACGTATTCACCTGAGATAAGCTAATCGTGAAGAAGATACTTTCGCAGTTAGGTAATGGACTAGATGTGGTACGACATTTAAGACTGTCTTTATAAATGATGGCTAGGCCCCCCCCCCTCTGCCTGTGGTCCTGTCAAGCCTGGATATAGTGTGGCCGTGAGCCAGATAGGCAGTGAGACACACATTGTCATTCAAATCAACACTCATCACAGTTGAATACAAGTGAAGGTGCGTAGACTTTATTTGCATATGCGGGTCAGTACGAGCAAGATAAGTGCCACAACATGCAGACCAATGCAGCAGTATGTCAGAATGAGGAACGTAGCCAAGCGCCGCTGTCCACTCCGGGGAAGTGCCTCACCTTTCACAGGTGTGTGTTAACCCACGTTGTTGTCCGCTCATGTATTCGGAGTCCAGGCGAATGCAGCCATGTCCACTGTTGTCGTGGGATATGTGACCAGATCTCCAAGAAGCAACAAGGTGTCGGGACATGTGCAATGGGTTCCAATCTTTTGTGGCTGCAGGTACGTAGTTACTCGTCCATGAAAGCGATTGCAGCTTCGTAGGCTAATATTTCCAACATGAGGTCGTTGTTGACTTCATCAAACAGGACGGCGAGTCCATCCATTAGCAGGTCCGGACAGATGTGCTGTGTCCACCCCCTTTCACCAACTTGCGCTACAGCCCAGTAGGGGAGTGGTTCAATGTGGTCACTGCACATGAGGATTTCTGCAATTTCCCAGGTTCAGCTGCCAGCATGTATGCCAATTATCAAGGCATCCCATAAATGTGTATCATGGTGACAGTCCTGGTTGTGTGCCAACAGGGGGTGTACACACATGTCAAAATCCAGTTCATCTACCGTCCTGTTGGATAGGCAGACATCCATGCACCACTCGAATATGCAAAATCGACAATGCAACACAGGCTAAATGCACATGACGTTGGCAAGGCGGAAGCTTAGCCGGTTACTGATCCGCATCACTGCCAATGGTAGTGCCCCCAGTAAATGCAGCATACGTCCATGGTACAGTGCCACGTGACAGGGGTTGTGCATGTGTCCGGAATGTTCTGCCGTTGCGTCAGTGGCTCTGGTTGAAGCGGCACTGTTCTGACCTGCGCTAGGTCTGTGGATGAAATGCTACAGCTCAGATCAATGAGTTGTTTTAGTGTGCAACGGTTGTACGCCTGGGATGGTGTGGGAGTAAGTGTGAAGTCCATTCCATGAAAGATAACTTCGAGCAAGGACTTCTGTCTGTGGGGTGTGTATACGTTGTTCCTTCCTCGGGCTGTACGTAGTGTGGGAGTCATCCTCAGCTGCATGGCATCTGTCAGGGGGTGCCGGGCACATGCAATTCCGAGGTCGGAGGTGCAGATGTGCTCCCGCCTGATAGTTCAAACAAAGGAGCTTTCATCCCTAATGTTAGTTTGTCATCTACTTGCATTCAGGAAATGTAACGTGGCTTGTTGGGGGTGGGGTTTGGGATATATGCGACTTTGGAATTCATGTTTGACATGTCTTGCATGTGGCATATGAGCGGCATCACTGTGTGTTACGTTGCCTCACAGCTGCTCCTTCCTCCCCCCCAGGGGTACTCACAAACTTTCTCTTGGGGGCCAAATTTACAGTGTGGTTTGTGGCCGAGGGCCGCACCTTGGGGGCGGGGTCATTGGGGGAGGGGGCGGGGCTAGAGCAACCAAAAAAAACTGTGACCATGAGGTGGAACACAGGTCCCTGCAGCGGACGCCTTCGTCCACTGAGCCACCGAACCCGGCATATACATATCTCTCTCTCTCCCTCTCTCTATCTCCCTCCCTCTCCCTCTCCCTCCCTCTCCCTCCGTCTCCCTCCCTCTCCCTCCGTCTCCCTCTGTCTCCCTCCCTCTCCCTCCATCCCCCTCCCTCCCCATCTCCCTCCCTCCTCCATCTCCCTCCCTCCTCCGTCTCCCTCCCTCTCTCCTTCTATCTGTCTCTCTCCCTCTCCGTCTCTCTCCGTCTCCCCCTCTCTGTCTCTCTCCTCCTCTGTCTCCCTCCCCCTCTGTCTCCCTCCCTCCCTGTCTGCCTCCCTCTCTCTCCCCCTCTCTCTCTCCCTCTCTCTCTCCCTCCCTCTCCGTCTCCCTCTTCTGTCTCCCCCCTCTCTGTCTCCCCCTCTCTGTCTCCCCCCTCTCTCCCCCTCTCTGTCTCCCCCCTCTGTCTCCCTCCCTTCCTCTCTCCCCCTCTCTCTCTCTCCCTCTCCGTCTCCCTCCCACTCCGTCTCCCTCCCACTCCGTCTCCCTCCCCCTCTCCCCCTCTTCCCCTCTCTCTCTCCCTCTCCGTCTCCCTCCCTCTCCCCGTCTCCCTCCCTCTCAGTCATGGTTACCTTTTTCCTTTAACACTCATTATTCTGAAATTAGTGAGTGCTTTTGCATGAAAAGGTAAGGCCATGACTACAGGGCCCGGAAGCGACCCGTTTCAGTGCCCATTGCTTATATTCGTTCAAAACATAGGCAGTATGGTATAAAAAGACCACATTCGTAAACACACAGTCGCTGTACACATTTTGTTTTCCAATTCACCCATAAAGCAGGTATTTCAGTACCTTCAGGCAAGGTGCACTTTCCCAGACAGGGATAACTATGTTGTTCAAAGAGAGAGGAGTAAACAAAAGTATCACTTCACTGGCAAACACTGTAAAGTGGCGCTAATGTGTTTAGGTGTAAATAAATCAATCTGGACATCTTGCAACCATTCGGTCTTGCTTTAATTAGTTATTTATTTTTCACATTTGGAATGTATTATTTCTCTCCACCCGGAGGCTGCACTTGTGTCAGAGAAAGACAACGTTTCCAGCAAAAATGTTATTCTTTTTTGGATCCATTTCACAGGGGAGCAAATAAACGAAAGGAGGAAAGAGAGGGTAATACCCGTTTCTTGAAGTCTCGGTTTTCATTAAGGAGCGAGACAGAATGAGAGGGAAGACTCTGAGGCTTAGATGCCGTCACCGTGGTGTGCGCGTACAGCTTAATTTATTGGGACTAGGGGAAGCTGAAGAGGATTGCTTCCAGGCGCAGCCGTCTCCCTCGCTTAGAGTGAGGGGGCCCCTGGAGCGTGGGGGCCCCCGCACCACGGGGGCTGCGTTATGCCCCTGGCATCTGAGGCAGCTTCCCTTCCAGGGCACACACACAGCCCCACCCGAGTACTTCACAGGTCTTTAAGAGACCATTTGCATGATAACGAGGCTTTGTTGCATTTCACCTCTTAGCGCCCCAGCAGCTCCACCCGGACTATCGCTTGAATCCCCGGGCCCCACAGAGCAGAGTCTGTGTTTGCTGACACTGTTAAACAAACACCGGTACATGTCTACAAGGTCCGCGGGCCGCCAAGAAAGGCTTGGCGGGCCGCTGGCGGCCCGCGGGCCGTACTATGAGTACCCCTGCTCACCCGAACCCATATACTTATGTGCATTGCACGATTGTATCACTTGCACTCCAACGGCACAGTATTGTCATGCCTGTCTGCGCATGTCCACAAGCCTGACAATGACACAGTGATGTTGGCCGTTGAAGGTGGGCGGCCACGTGAGTGTAGGCCTAAAGAAAGTATAGGGCGGACACAGATGTAGAGTACATGCCTGGCTGAACTGGTGCTGCTAATGTGGCTAGGCATGTGGCTCATGCTGCGGCAATTCAGATTCACACAAAACTTGGCATGCATGATCCTGGACCCCGAGCGGTCTTGTGCTCCCTTCATTACTCCGTTCATGCGAGACCACCTTCCGGGTGCATGCTACATTGTCACTTACAGGGGGGGAAGACTTAGCTACATGTCCAAGCTCTTACCCACTGCCTGAGGGGACATGGTTGCATCTGCAGTACACAGCACAATGCAATGTGGTAGGGCCCGGGGCCATCATTCATACATAATGACCACACGGACACACTTGGATTGGTAGTGGAACTAGCTACGGGCACGTGAGCCCGGCCCCTTTTTATTACCAGGATCACATATCCAGTGGAGCCTGTGCTGGATGGGTGTGCGGTGAGTGTGAGCCAGCTCTCAGGGAGTGGTTGGTGCTGGCAACAACTTGAACAGTGATCACTATTAAAGCGGAAACAGAAAACACCAACATAACACAAACAACTGAGAAGCATCATGGAGGTAGCTGGAGCAAGTACAGTGGCCACCCAATATTCAATCGGAAGGGGCCATGACTTGTGGTGCACTGAGGTAGGGGCACCAGAGCTGAGCGTGCTCATGTGAAGAAATTGTCAATGATTGTGTCCCTTTGGGATATTCCTGCTGCAGCGGCAGTGAGGTGTGTTACACCTGCCTAATCTTCATCATCATCGTCCCAGGTCTTCCACACTGCCTGAGGTGACATTGTAGCATCCGCAGTATGTAACTCAATTATAAAGGGTCCATGCGTTGTGGTGCACAGAATTAGTGGCACCTGTGGCGCTCAGTGGGTGCGCAGCCTGCGATGATGCAGCGTACGTGAAGGTCAGGAATGGATTGGATGTGTGTGAGCCCTGCTGACCAGAGTGTAGGCCAGAGGCAGAGGTCAGCAGGGGCCCACAGCCACATGGCGTTGACTTGTGGTGCACAGAGTTAGTGGCACCTGAAGCACAGCCAGCAATGATGCATCGTCCGTGAAGGTCAGGAATGGATTGGATGTGTGTGAGCCCTGCTGACCGCAGTGTAGGCCAGAGGCAGAGGTCAGCAGGGGCCTACAGCCACATGGCGTTGACTTGTGGTGCACAGAGTTAGTGGCACCTGAAGCGCTCAGGGGGTGCGCAGCCAGCGATGATGCATCATCTGGGCGGGCCGCACTGGGAGCAATGTATTTTGCCTACTGAATTCTACCTCATTAAGACCACGTGGCTTTGACATGTGGTGCACAGAGGTAGTGGCATCTGAAGTGCTCAGGGGGTGCGCAGCCAGCGATGATGCGTCATATTGGTGAGCCGCACTGGGAGCAATGGGCCCGATTCACAGAACTAACTGAAGACAAAATCCTAAACTTACTACCGTTTTGGTATTCACAGAAGGCACTTCCTCATTTCGGTATTCACAGACCTTAGGAGTCCTAACTTTAGGACTCCTAAATTTGGCTTCTGTGAATACCAAAAGTCTTAAAGTTAGGATTTTTCTCAGTTTAGGAGTAGTAAAGTTAGGAGTCCTAACTTTAGGACTCCTAAATGCCTTCTGTGAATACCGAAAGTCTTAAAGTTAGGATTTTTCTCAGTTTAGGAGTAGTAAATTTAGGAGTCCTCACTTTACTACTCCTAAACTGAGAAAAATCCTAACTTTAAGACTTTCGGTATTCACAGAAGGCATTTAGGAGTCCTAGAGTTAGGAGTCCTAACTTCTGTTAATACCGAAATGAGTAAGTGTCTTCTGTGAATGCCAAAATGAGTAGGTGCCTTCTGTGAATACCAAAATGGTAGTAAGTTTAGGATTTTGTCTTAAGTTAGTTCTGTGAATCGGGCTCACCGTCTTTTGCCTACTGAATTCTGCCTCATCTGCAATCGCGACTCAATCTGAATTGTGAGCCCTGCTTCCCGCAGTGTAGGTCAAAGGAAGTAGTCAGCACAGACATAACTCCACAGTGCTGTGCCACTGGGTTCGCTGGGGGCCTGTGTCGACGATGCTGGCAGTCACGGTGGCGGCCTCGTGGCAGGATGAGGGCCGCCTCCCTGGCAGACACGTTGGCCTTCCCGGAAGTGAACCACGCCTAGAGCCCCGGCCTATTTATTCACACTCTAACACTGGACTGGCGTACGCTGGACCCGCCCACTCTGCTTACGCTTACAAGGGGGGGGACACAGCTACATGCCCAAGGTTTTCCCCACTGCCTGAGGTAAAATAGTTGCATCCACTGTCCACAACATTACAAGCACCAGCAGTATATGTCCACATGGACAGCTCTGTGCTCTATATACTGGGGTCTGCCCAGCACATCACCACCACACTTGGCATTGTGTGCATTCTTATTCATGGGTGACTTGCCTCCTTCACACATACTTGGTTCCCACCTCTCCCCACATTCTGCTATTGTGTGGCTGAGGGGCCATGCCATTTTCAGAACGTCCGCTGTCCTGTTCTGTGCTGCCTCGGTGGTAAGTGGGGGGGCACGGGGGTGGTGGCAGTGGATGTTGTGGCCCTCTTGGGTCACCAAGCTGCATGATCAGTGTCTGCATGACATGTGTTGGTCTTCAGATGTGGCTCTGGGCTGGGATCCCTTTGATACTACAGTTAGTCATCCTGCTTAACACCAGTAAAAGGCAGGTGTTAAATCCCTGCTGCTAAGGCGCCTTATCGCCTGTTTTTGAATCGCATCACCGATCTGGCTGGTCGTTGAGAATATCGCGAAGTGGTGTTTTCGTGTTTTTTTGCACCTACTCTGCATATCATTAGCGTTAGTTGTCACTCTTATCTGTGGCGATGTTTTTTGCGGAAGCTATCACTGGAAAACTGGCGATATTGGCAGTTTGCACCAGCTTGAGAAATGGGCGATAATTCTTTTGCCATTTTTGCTGCGCTAAAGTGCTGATAACTTGGCGATAATTCCTTGAGTATATGCCCCTGAGTGTAATACAAAAACGAACTTCCCTCCTGGACAGGCTCTTATTTATTATGGACCTGACGCATGATGCCAGGTCCATCCATGTCATGACCTTTCACAGGGGGATACGAGGAAACCTCCCCTCATTTGGACTCAGGTGGTATTTCTTGATGGACTCGCAACACTGCATCCCTCCCTTGCCCAAAGATAAGAGGAACATAACTACATGTAACATTCATGAACAAGAGTCAATAAACAACGCCAACATGGCCAAAGATGGGGGTGTGGGCTGCCCCACCCCCAGGGTGTAATAGTTCATGACTCTTCTTTAGTCCACTACAAAGTCTGTGCATCGCTGAGAGGGTTTCGGGTCGTATCTCAGGTGACACTGTTCTGTGCCTACTCTTGAACGGGAGCATGGGTGGTTTCATCTGCTCTAGGACCTCTTTCGGCACAAGGGCCCTATTCGTAGCTCTGTGGGGTGAACATTAATAGTGTAATCCTCTTGATCCCTTTCAGCTGCTCAGCGGGGGCTCTCCCGGCTGCCTTGAGGGGTGTCCTTGCATGAGTCCTGGTCAATCCGGATGCTGTCAGTCCCAGCTGGCGCCATTTTGAAATGGAAGAATTTCTGGGTGCCAGTCTCTTTTGCCCTCTTGGCAGTCACCATAGTGCCTTTGGCAGGTTTGACAATTCATGGAATCACTTTGAACTTTCCTCCTGGGTCACTGTCCTTTTCGAACACCTGATGTCTGGTCTGTGGCAGATGGTGCGATGTCTGGCTCGCCGCCTGCGTGCGGCGTAGGCATTGTTATTCACTCAGCAGGCATCTGAATGGTTCGGGGGTCAGGAAGACCAGCCACCTGGGGTGGTGGGGAATGGTGTCTCGTATTGCCAGGCCGAGGCTCAGGTGGCATGGGGCAATGTCGGTAGTGGAATTGGGTGTTCACTGGTATTGTCTTAGGAACATGTGAATGGCGCTCTCCACATTTTTGGCTGCCGCTACTGCTATGCGGAATACTTTTTTCAAAGTTCTCGCAAATCTCTTCACTGCTCCATTGGCCTGGAGCCATCTCGGCATGATACCTCAATGTTTGATGTTGTGCGCCTGGAGATAATGGGCCCACTCCCACCTGTTGAAGGGTGGCACGTTATCTGTACAGATCGTGGGTGGCCGTGATTCTTTCTACCTTTGCGTTGACTACTGATGCAGATGACAATTATTTATTTATTTGAAACGTTTTATAAAGCACGAACATGACCCGCCAGATTATCAGAGCAATGTACATCGTCGCCTGCTTGTTTAGGCTAGAGCGGGAAGATATAATCGAAATCAACGTAACAACAGTAAAAGCAGATTGCAGACAAAGGTAGATCGACATCAGTGTGTTGCGCAAACTGTAGCTTGCAACGAAGGACAGGTAGCACATAAGATGTGAGCAGCATTTCACAGCATGGCACTAGTTCTACTTTATGGTACCAGCAGGAATCATCTATGAGGGTAAGCATGTGCGACCCGTCAGAGAGGCTGCCAAAATCCACGCTGACTCTTTGCCACGGGGCGGTTAGTCCTTCTGTAATAACTGGCACTGGAGGTTCAGGTTGGCTTGTTGTCTGACATGCAGTACAGTTTTTGACGACTTCCTCGAACCATACTTTGCTCCTAAGCCTGTTTTTAGATCACACCACCCCTTAGTGAGCTCAGTGAGCCAAAAGAAAGGCTTGGTGTCTCAGGCTGCTGGAGAGGATAATATGAGTTCTTGCAGAAAACAACCGTCTGCCCTTACCGAGAGGTCCTATCAAACATGGTGTAGGCACTGGAGCATCCTTTTCGCTTTTTCTGTTCAGTGAGTAGAATGGCAGCGGAGGGTGTCCCAGTTCCTAGTATGTACTGCAGTGATGGCGATTTGCAGGCAATCATCTTGCTCCAATGGTTCCATGACATCTGAGAGGGATTTGGAAGTGGCTTCGATCTCTTCAAGACAAGGCAGACGTACTCCTCAGTGTCGAGGGTCATGGGCCTCTGAGGGGGTGACTGGTCAAGCATGGCGTGTTAAGAAGTCTGCTGGAATACTGGTGCCTGGTCAGTTTTCTACAGTGAAGTTGAACTTCTGTAATTGTAGGATCCATGTATCGATTCTCGGTGGTGGCTTGGATGCTGAAACTTTGAACAATAGAATTAACGGTTTGTGATCCATATGGATGGTGAAAGGGTGGCTGTGTAGGTACACGTAGAAGTGGCGACACCTCAGTGGATTGCAATGGCCTCTCTCTCTATCTGCAAATATATTTGCTTGGTTGATGTGAGCGTTTGGCTTACATAGGTGACGTGGGCCCACTCAACACATTCTTGACATTGGGAAATTTCTGCTCTTAGCCCGGTGGGGCTAGCATCTTCACCTTACTTAGATTCTTTTCTGGGGTCAAAATATGCTAGAGTCGTGTCAGTTCACAGCACGTCTTTGGTGTTGCAGAAAGTGCACTCTTTCTCCTCTCCCTACACCCACCGCCTTCTTCGAAGCACTCCAGTTCTTGTTAACCTTGGGGTGAAGGTGAAATACTATCGGCTGTTGGCAGAGTTCCACTGGTTCAATTGACTTTTCGATGTGCAGTTGGATGGATTAGTCCTTGAGACAGACTATGCCATTGAACATGTTGGCAAACTCATGCATGAGCTTGCCAATGTTGCTGGCATGTATACTAAAGGTTAAACACCAATCTGAGTTATTCTGAAACTTGGCAGCTTAGAAGGAAACTAGCACCATCCTGGGAAGCATATATTTTGGCTTTGACAGAGGTGCCTTGCTGGGTGACTTCAATGTGAAATACTCCAGCAAGCTGCAGGCATGATTAGTTGCCAAAAGAATATACTTTTACCTTGGTGGAGTGAAGGGTGGGTGACTCAGGCTTGTTGTAGTATAGGTCTGTGCCCATGTCTATCAGGTAGGTGACTGGCTGGCTCTGAACCTTGAGGAGGCAGGTGGGCATGGATCTGGGTGTTTTGCATGTCAGATCGACAGACTGCATGAAGTGGATGACTTCTTGCTCATCATTGTCTATGTCACTCTCCACGGGTGTGTCAGGATGTGCATCTACAGAGGCGATGCTCTATTTTGGCTGGGCCGGGGTAGGCACACTTTGGATAAGTGGTTCAGTTTTACGCTTGCAGCGCACCTCTTACTCCACGCTGTGCAGTCTCCTTGATTGGAATATGGACCTCCACACCACCGGCATGGGTGGCTGGACACCTCTGGCTTCACTCTCCGGGCCTCTATGCTGGTGTTATTGGCAAGCTCCTCCTTGATTGGTGACTGTAGGGCCATGTCTACATGTGGTGCCCTTGCCTTGGAAAGTTCTTTGGACTGCCCTAGGGACAGAATATCTCTCATAAACATGCAGGATGCATTCTCGAGTTGTACTGATGTGCACCCCTGGATGAACTGTGCCCTCACCTCATCCTCATCATTTGGAAGAGTGCAGGTGCTTGCCAGTTCTTTAAAGTGGCCATGGAACACGGCCACTGACTCATCTGGTTTCTGTTGAGCTTGACGGAGGAAGCTTTCATAGTGAGGGTTTGCAAAGGTTAAAAGTGGGTGGAGATGGCAGTCTTGAGAGTTGTGTAAGTGGGTGACGGGCCTGCTTCAAGGATAGACTTGGAGATATTTTGCACATTGGCTCCACCCAGCTGTAGAAGCATAGGCTGTTTCCTGCCAACGTCAATGTGCATGCTCACAAAAAAGGTCTCCAGGTGCTCCATCTAGGCCTCCAGAGGGTGGGTTGAGTTGGTTAGGGGCCAGTGACAACAAAGGGTTCCAGTGAAGGAATGGATGTAATGCTGGGTACTGGCTTACTGGGTCAGACATGTGCAGCTGGGCTGTGTAATATACCACCCTCAGCAAGAAGCAACCAGGCAGCGTGGAACTTCCAGGTGGGAGCAGGACACTGGGGCGGCAGCAGTAGGCGTGTTGTTCAGTCACATGGAGCTGCTAGGTGCGTCACATGGTGACTCCTGGATTTGAAAACCCACGTGAGCGTTGCTTCTGATGGGGCCAGATTCCACTTCCTGATGGTCTTTATTGCCTGCTAAAGAAGTGTAGAAGGGAGCAAGATAAATTACCAATTATAAATGTTCCTTTTCCCGTCTGACTAAAGGACCACTGACTCCGGATTCGGGTTTTGTTAATTTATTACTAAACCAAAAATAACAGACTAAAGACACACCTCAATATCAGAGTATAAAGATACATGAATACTAATACAGAGTCAAGCCTACGAATATAGTTCATTCGGCACAATAAGCATAACACAATGAACTCCAAAATCAGAACACAACTAAGTATAGACGCTGAGTCCAAATCCCTTTTCATTTGTACTTCAGGAATTAAAAGAATAGTCTGTCCCTCCTCTACCTCTAGAGTGACATCCCTACCTAGCTTCCCAGTCGGATCCCCCTCCAAGGTGTCAGCACGTTAAATGGGTCAAGTAGCGTAAACCCACGGAGCTCATTCCAAGATGCTCCCTTTCCTCAGTCCAAAGCAGAAGTCCTGCAAATCTGTCCTTGTGCCTAATAAAAAAGACAAAGTTACACCCCTAACAAGTCACATGGTAAGCTATTCCCGGGAACACCTTCTTTGAGTAACGTTCCACAGACTCCAATTAATTCGATTTCTTCTCCGACGACCTTGGTTCCCAGGTTTCACAAGGCACGAAAGGTGTCCTCCCTTTTCTCTGTTTGAGTTTTTGAAAGACATTCCTCTCCTCCCATGAATCTTTTAAAATCTAAAATAATGAGGTCGCATTCCTGCACCTGCAGTAGGGGCGAAAGGAATCTTTCTACACACGCATAAATTCTAATTAACTCATAACTTGAAAGCAAACGAGGAGTAACGAAACTTAAGAAAAACGAAAGGTAGGCCTACAACTGTCTAACCGAAGAACGTTTTTTAATGTGCAGCCGTTACACAAGCCTCTATATGAATCATTTATAAACAGTAAATACAATTATATTGCCTAATATTCATAATGCACATTCATGATTACATTGATTTCTCTAAATACGTACAAAATCCTGATCATTCTTGTAAATAACATTACAATTTCATTCTACTGGTTTAATAGGAAGATATAAACTTCATTCTAACAACACGAATTACAGCAAAACAACAGAATATGTGTGAGTGCAGTTTGTACATGAATATAATACACCCTTACAATTTTAAGAGCGTCAAGCGCTCTATCATTCCCCCTCTAATGACTAGTGTAATCAAACATATCACCTTTCCCTCGCTATGTTCTCCTTGCAGAAAAGACCAACCTAAACAGAAGTTGTAGTCTGCCGTTCCTGCCTAAACTTCTACAGATTCTCCAGGTTCTGATAATGACTGTCCTGCAGACTTTCCATCTGCCTTTCCCTTCTCCTAAGGGCGCTCTCAGCCAATCTTGCCTTATGCCACTTTCTAGCTCTGAAGGCACCCAACAATACAATGATACACACCACGACTATTATGATAGGTTTCAGGATGTAGCCAATAATTCCCTGTACTAGACTTCCAAACCAACTTCCAACCTTTCTAAATCCTTGGCCAATTTTATCCCAGATCCCTTCAGTAGCCAGGTCATGTATGTCCTGATGTATCTCAGTGATGTTACTTATATATTTCTTTAAATCATTACTAGTATCAGGAATATAAGTACAACACTGTTGGACCCTCAATTAGCTACAGACTCCCGCCTCTTTTGGCAACAATACGTCTAATGCAAGAAGGTTTTGAAGCACTATGGCCCTTATAGAGACCATCTCTCCATCAACAAGTAGCAAAGTTTGAGCCGTATTCACTGACAGCTTATCCACCAATGTTGACAACCTTCTAATCTTTACGTTATTCAGAACCACCCTAAACTTGGTATCATTGCACCAAACACATCATCAACAATTTCTCCCGCACTCGTGCCACGTTTCTCTCTATGAGCTCGTTCTCCCTTCCAAGGGCCACAAATCTTCCACGTGGAATATCCTAGGACACACCACAGCCAAATAACACGTTCCATACCAATTTTGCTGCAGCTGGACTTACGCGTTTCTCCCACATACAAAATACACATTGGGCACTATGGTCAACTTATCCAATAACGCCTTCTTTATTGATTCTTCAATCAAGAAAATGTGCTCACATTCACTCTCTCCCACAAACACTTTATTATATGTCTTTGGTTGTCCAATGCACAGTTTCCCTTTTTGCTGCAAATCTAGAGCTATTGGACCAGAGCTTCCTTTGCCTTATGATCTAAATCCTCTTGGGTCTATGGAATCACCTCATGCTTAGGATCAGGCATAATAATGTCTGTCTGTGTCTATCCTCTATCTGATCCACAAATTTATTTTCTATGTCAGATAAAATACATGTCAAATTGTGTCAATGGGCATATGCTGTATACAAAGTTACTGTGGGCACAAAATATTTTGACATTCTCTCTTCCTGATTCATCAACTATCATCAATAAATTGTATTCGGCTGCAAATCACCCATAAAAGATTACATAATAAAAAAAATTCATACAATTAATATACTCAAATTTATGATAAAATATTGTTTCAAGCAAAATAAAATCATTTGCCCACCATGTTCCGAAGGCGCATCGCAGTGGAAATGTATTTATAAATCATTAGGCAAATAAATTCATCTTTCAGGAGGCGCAAATATTGTAACGCAGCCCTGCACTTTCTTATATTTAAAAATCTTAACAGTGGTTTTAAACAAGCACATCTAGGAATAGTATATTGTCCACAGAAAAACATAAAATGTAAAGTGCTCTGTGCTGATTCTGAGTCACAAGGACACAAATCCAATTTTGCGTCACAATGTGCATCACGCGGATAGGAAACCAATAAGTGGGCAATACCCATCCTGAATCTTATAAGATAAAACATCTTAGGGTGATTAAAAAAATAAGAGAGATAGGCTTCAGTACCTAAAGAACAAACCAGCAATGAGTGTTCGACAACTCTTTTCTTGCTATATTCTGCACGATCTCTGAGTTCATAGCTATATGTCATAAACATTCTTTTCAATTTGACTCTTGGAATTCTGACTATATTACCAGGAGTGTCAATACAGTCTGGTAGTCCCAACTTCCCTAGTAGCTCGTGTATATACATAATTCAGGGAATTTTCTTGACACAGTCCAGTTTCAAACAATCAGTGATTATAGCATGATTTAGGACAGTCTCTTCTTTCACCCAAATACTACACCATAACAGATGTGGTGATAACTGAAGACGGAAAGATAGCGGGGTTACACCTAATTCATTATGACAAATAGTAAGAGCAGTACTTTTAGGCACTGTTAACAACCGTTTCAAAAACATATTTTCAACTCTCTGTAGACCAGCAATATTACAAAACCCCCAGACACCAGCGCCATACACAGTGACGGCGCACGTGCGAGCCTTATATATGTCTGTAATGACTTTCATAGACTGGGAGCCCAGTTTTTTTGTGAAGCTAAACATAGCCTCAACGTTACGATTAAAACCTCCAGTTCTTGCCTCCACTAAGTGGGACCATGTATTTTTTTGATTAAAAAGAATGCCCAAGTAGGAAAAGGTGGGTACACAAAGTAATTTTTCATTATTAATAAAACATGTTTTTGTACTCATGGGAGGTTTGCCCACCACCATAACATGGAATTTAGCAACATTTGTTTTCCGTCCAAGATCACTCATAAAACCATTAAAATTAGTTAAAAGCCTCTGCAGCCCCACCCCTGTTCTGGACATTAAAACACAATCATCGACATATAGAAGTGCTGGAAGGGGTCTACAGCCTATCTGAGGTACATCCATATTCCCATTGCAAATTACTCTCCAGGTCGTTGATGTAGAGGCAGAATAAAAAAGGGGCCAGGACACAACCTTGACGGACCCCGCGATCCATCTTTATTGCGGCGGTGAGCTCGCCGATGACACCATACCGCACTCTACCCGTTACACCCTGGTGCATTGCTGCCAAGAAGTGGACAATCGATGGTTGTATACCCATAGAGAGCATCTACTCCCAGAGTCTTCCCCTTTGCACCCAGTCAAAGGCAGACGTCAGGTCCCTGAACCCCAAATAAAGGGTTCCTGGCCTGGCTAAGATGTACTTGGCGATGACCAGGTGCAGATTCAGACACTGTTTGACAGTGCCAAGGCCTCTTCTGAACCCATATTGAACATCTGAGAATTTCCCCGTCTCATCTGCCCAAGTCTCTAGCCTCTCTAATATTACCCGTCCCATGATTTTACATGTACAATCAATCAGTGATATGGGGCGGTTATATTTGGGGTCCGATCTATTACCCTTTTAGAAGATAGGGACTATTATCACTGTTCTCCAGGATTCTGGGGGACAATGGGCTGCATAACATCTCAGTAAATTGGTCAGAAGAGGCAGCCAGAGGGGAATATTGGCTAAAAATAGATCTGCTGGCATGCCATCAGGTCCAGAGGCCTTATTCTTGACTGTCTGGGATAAGGCTCTCTCCACCTCTTCCAATGATGGCGGTGCCAGAGAAATACTCCCAGATTGATAAGTGAGCCTCACATCAGAATTATTACAACTCCGGTACAGGCCAGAAAAATGATCTACCCAATCCTCAGGCATAATTGTTACGTTGATATTATCATTAGTAGAACCATTAAAGTAATCTTGATTTACGGTACGCCAAAGAAGTCTGGAATCTCTATTTTGACTTGCCACGTGAAGCTGACCCCAAGCTTCTTGCCTAAGCTCGGTCTTACATTTCTCCAATGCATGTTTGTAATAATGGCGTACATTTTTTATCTTGACAGTATCTCGGGGTTTTTCTTTAAAGGCTTTAATTAATTTACTGTGATGAAAGGTGCAATTACTGTTGAACCACCGTTTATTATTCCGTGGTCTTGCACCTTGCTTCCTGATTAATATAACATTCGTGGTCTCAATTATTGACATAAATGATGTTGCAATGGACTCAAAATGTATATCCTCAGCTAGACAGTCTAAAATTTCTCTTAAATTGACTTCTATGATCTGCTTAAGGACGCGGTCAGGATTTATAGCCGACCCTTTCCTAAGTAACCCCTTATTTCTAACACGATTCAAAGGGGGTATTCTCACAGGATCATAGTTATCATCAATTATGTTTACCAAATCTAGTGAAAGGGGACAATGATCACTTAGTCCATTTTTGTGTATATTAAAGATAACAGAATGCAAGCTAAATTAATATGAGAAGACAATAAAGTCAATCAGAGTGCCCTGGCCTCTTCCTACATATGTTGCCAAGTCATGGCCCACATCTTCTAGGAGATCAATAGTCATATAGAGAGAATATTTTAACAAAAGGTAGTTAAATATATTCCCACATGGGTTATGATCAAAATGGTGACCACCATCACTGTCCCTATTAAATAAATGGCATACAGAGCATTTAGAAAAGGGGCATATCTTACAGTTGAAGTCACTTCCCCAGAGTTAAGCAAAATCCATAGTTATCTCCTCAATATGCCTAGATAATGTGGATTACAATTCTTGGGCAATACAGGTATCTAACATACTAAAATTATTGTGGTAAAAATTTACGACAACCAGAGTCTGATTTGATTTGAAAGTGTGGGGACTTCAGGCACATTTTTCCCAGTTTCCTATTTAAGGTGGTTGAGACCAGGGTTAGACTCCCTCCTTTATTGTGTCCTCCTAGGGATACCCTTGCTGGTGTATGGATGGAGTAAAACCCATTTAAATGTGTAATGTCACGCATCCAAGTCTCCTGAAAACAAATTATGTTATATTTTTCAATAAAGCTGACCCATTTCTCTATCTCCAATTTGTTCCGCAGCCCCGCAATGTTCCAAAAGAGGCTTCCGTGAGTTATCAAAGTGTTCTGAGTGATTTGCACTCTCTCAATGCCATTTGGGCTAGTACTGGACCCTCCCGGAGCACCTGATCAATCGGTGCTTGTGCATCCAACTCAACAGAGGCAGATGAGTCTGTGTCGCTGGACGCACCCAGAGACTGTGAGGCCATGTCACGCTGTGTGTCAGTGGACTCACCAAGAGACTGTAAGACCTGGGTTTTAGAAAGCAATCCAGTGATATTCCATGAGGTAATCCTCCTGAGGTGATCTGCGGGGGTGGGCATGGAACTAAATGGCTGCACAACTAGGGGGGAAGGACAAACCGTACAACATTGGGTCAGGGGACTAGAACAGCGTTCACGTTGGTCTGAGCGCTGGGTCATGGACAGGGTAACACCATCTCTCTCTATTAAGTCCTTTATTTTCCACGAAGCGGGTGATCTTTCCACTATCTTACTACAACGGGGTCTGCTAGCCTGATCTAAAGTACCCCCCTCACAGCCCACAACCGGCCTTCCACCAGATTGTTAAGGGCTTCAAAATAGTTGTTGACTGGGACAGCATAACTGTGCCGAGCTAGCCCCGAACCAAAATCCTCCTCCAAGAAGTGCTGAGAAGGTCTGGGGGTTGATAGAAGAACCCTAAGGGGACAACACTTATCCCCCTACTTCTGACCGGCCAATTCCCCATCCTATCTAAGATAGTTCGGACCAAGGCTGGGGATCTGAAGGACAACACTACAGTCACCGGGCAAAGCTTTATAAGAATTTCTGACTCACCCTATTCGCCATGCCATCCTAAATTCAGTGAAAAGATTAGACGTTATTCTTGTTTTCCCACCTAAGAAATGGAGGGCTTTATTTCGCAAAGTCGACCAATGCTCAGCTTCTCAATGTGGCAGTGGGGACACATTCACCAACACTACAGTGTATGGTGTTGCTTCTGGTGGAAGGTGTAGTTCTTTTGAACCCTGTAAACTGCCCCAAGTGCCCTTTTGGGTACCAAAACTAATTTGATTGTGGCCCACCTGGCCCAAAATATGATCCTCTCTGCCTAATGTTGCCCGATTATGGACAGATCTTATGATGTCCTTACCCAGAGATCTACCCTCTGTGTGTAATAAGGGGCCTTTTGCTGTATTATCGTTGGAAGTGCAACTCCTACATCCTCAGGGGCAGGTCTTACTGAGCCGCTAGATGATGTTAGGGGATTCAATTTATGTTGTCGAAAAAGAACATTACACATAATATTACCCCGAGGGTTATTTGGCCCCCCATTTCCCATATCAGTGCCCGGTGGGTCTGTAAAGCAACTAGGACGACTCTCTGTCAGTAGTACAGGGGAGGAGTTAATATGTCTTTCCAAATTAACTAACCTCCCCTCCATACAAGTTAACATTGCCGATAGTTGCTTTAAAAGGACTGACAGTGTTTCCTCCATTTTTTTCCAGAACTCCCCTTGTTCCAAAGGTGTAGAACCGCCAGACTCTACAATAATATTAGGGGATGTGGCGTGGACCTGATTTAAATCAATGACCCCGGGTGCAGGTGCGAGATTCACAACCGTGTGTTTTTTGCTAAATGTTAGATTGCCTGTTAGTGCCCTGACCCTTTTTCTTCTTCGCCAGAGGGGGGAGGCACTTTGCATGACTATTTTATCCTTTTTGACCCCTGGTGATTACATTGGGTCTATTGGGTCGAGGCAGTGGCTCCTGGGACTCGGGTAAATTGGTATTTATAGTATTTATGGTATCAATTACGGGGGAGTGTGACAGAGAGGATGCCGCAAGATTAGGTGCTGGGGTGATGTAAGCATCCTGTACAATCAATGGCTGTGATTGAACAGCCAGGGGCTCAAGCGACAGTCTGCGTTCAGTTAAAGCACTTTCATGCATTAACGCAGACTCGGCCCTTAACAAAAAAGCATCCAGCGTGCCAACTACCCCCTGCCCTGTTAGTGACTTGCGTTTACTCATTGTAACAGCCCTAGGATATCAGAAGGTGATTTACAGTCCAGTACAGTCCAGTATCTTATAACACACTTGCAACACTTATAGCACACAAACCAGGATACCAATCTCTTCCTGTTTACAATAATCATATTTGTTCAGATATTTAAGTGCGAGGACCTCAGGGAGCACTACGTGATAATTGGAAAAATATGACTCAAAATATGCTTTACCATAAAACATACTCAGCAACACACTACAAGTGATGCCATATGTCAGGGGTAGGTGGCGATATCTAATGCCCTCCTCCACCGATGCTGGCAACTGCATACACACACAGCAATCTTTCCCATCCATGGTGTTCACATACTCATACAATAATCTTGCATACTTATTTAACGTAAAGTCACTTTTGGATAGGTTTACATGTAATAAGCGACTAGTTTCTTTTATCATATCTCAATCTGATGCACCCCCCCCCCCCTTTTCTCTGGTGTATTCGGTGTAGGTGTCCCCCCTTCTCCTTCCTCCACTGCAACATTGGATTCAACTATGGAAGTGATATCCACTACTGTAATGACTATAATCACTCCCACTATAAGTGTACCTATCATGCATTTCTGCCTACGGTTCGAATTTCCAGACTCCATATTGAATCAGTTCTCCAACCAGGTGCAGTAGTGGAATGAAAAAAGGGCTATATGTATCAACACATTTCCCCATATAATGGGCAAAACCCTTTGATACATCTGGCCCAAAGTCTTTTCTTCTCTTCTAATGGTTCTGTGTATAAAGTTCTTACTGATTCCTTATGGGGATTCTGGAATTCTTTTGTAATGATTTCAACAGTATTGATTTACAGTTCATCAATAGCCATCCCTAGCCATTTTTCTTCTTCTACTGGAAAATCCCTCAGATCTAGGTTGGCTTCTTTTAGAACAATGATTATATATTTTCTATCTTCCCTTGCCCAGTTCAATTTTCATCATAGATCTAATCTGTGCCAAGAAGATCAACAACAAATTGCAAGATCTCCATTCGAAAAACTGCCAATTCCTGAGTTGAGGGCTGGCGACCAAACGTTGGAAATGACAGTTCATTCAAGATCAGAAGTCGCAATCCGCTCAGCCTTGGGGATCTGGTACCGTGAGAGTCAACAGCCCTAGGGCCTAATCTCCAGGGACTAACAGTTCAATGTCAATGATCAGTGTGGTCTCCCCTTGTCTCACTTTTCCAGACCCCAGTCTCCTGGACCTCCCGGGCCCCTGCATCTGTGACAAGGTTTGTCCACTCTGGAGCAGCACACTTCCGGCACGGCACTCTCTCCCTCTTTGATCTCCTTAAGCTTTCTTGACTTGGTTCTGATTCACTTTGCTTCGATTCAGACTTTTCAGAAATGGGAGCGAGATCCTTCTCTGACACAACTCTCAAATTCAGTCTTTCTTTTCTCACTGTCCATGTTTGGCTTCCAGCCTCTGCTCTCCTCTTCTCCTTCTGTGCCTGCTCCCACACCTGGATCTGACTCTACTTCAACTTCAACGATCCTGTCTCCCTCAGAGTCCGTACCTGGACTTTGTGCAGCTTGATCCTTTTCAGCTTGATCTGATGAGCAGTCAGTCTCGGCAGGAACCCTTATAGCTTGGCTTGTCTCCTCTCCTGACCTTCTGATTTCAGCTGGAATTCTTTGAGCGGGAGGAGCTGTTTCTTGCAAGGGTTCTGTGGGAGGCGTGGATCCAATTCGGTATGACTCCGCACTTCACAGCTGTGTTTGTTATCAGAATCACATGGTATGGGCCTCGCCATCGTACATCAAGGCAGTTCTTCCTCACTTGCTTGTGGACCAACACCCAGTCCCCCAGGCTTAGCTCATGCAGGAGACCCTTCGAGGTGGGTGCAGTTGTAGCCTCGACCTGATGAGACACAGAATTAAGCACATCAGCAAGACCCTTGCAATAATCGAGAACCATATCATCGGTGATGATTATCAATGCTGTAGGTGGGACTGCAGACAAACGCATCTCCCTCCCCATTAATATCATTGTGGGGTGAAAGTCCTGTTCTCCTATCAGGGGTGCTACGCAGGCTCATCAGCACCAAGGGCAGCGCATCTGGGGTCACTTCAAAGACGTTGACTCGCAAACCTTTGCCACTCTCATTTTAATGGTCCCATTTATTTGTTCCACTAGACCAGATGCCTCCGGCCTGTAGCTACAATGTAGTTTCTGATAAACTTGCAAAGCCGCACATAACAGCTTCACAATCCACTGTCCGATTCCAATTAGGTTGGAAATCTGAACCGTGGGATGAGCTCTCTAAGCAATAACTTTGCTACTGTGAGACTGAAACACCGCCTAGTTTGATATGCCACAACCTAATGTGATATGACGCATACCACCACCAAAACATACCTCAACCTATTGCATCTGGAGATTTCAATCAAGTCCAGCTGCATGCTGTTAAAATGACCTCCTTATCTCCCAATATGACTCAAAGCAACCACAGTTTTCTTTCCTGCATTCATTTGCTGACAAGTAACACACCGATGACACACTGCCTTAGCATGCACACAAAACCGTGGATTGAACCACGTCTGTCAAAACATCCTCACCATTGAATCCCTTCCAAGATGAACTGCTTCAAGAATATGCCTTGCCATAGGATTCAACAAGCAATTGGGTTACACTGCCCTTTCATCTGCTGACATCCAGATTCCATCCCCTCTTTTCTCGCAAACTGCTCTAATCCAAGCTGCTTCTTCCTCTTTGGGGACCTCTTCTTGGAGACGCTTAACCTCGTCTTAGGTATCTGCCACAGCCAACATCATGCTGAGCTCGGTCATTTCTGTGCTCTCTCCTACATATTCCCCATTAGAAATGCAGGCATGTATGACACAAAAGCAAGCTACTTCATCTGCATAGTGGTTTCCCAATTTTTATAAAATCCCCCCCTTCCATGTGCTGCACATTTCACCACCGCCACCTCCTTGGATTTCTGCAAAGCCTCTAACAGCTGTGGCACATATTCTCCGTTCCTGATAGGAGATGCTGATGACGTTAAAAATACCCTCTGTGACCACAACTGACCAAAATCATGAACAACTCCAAACCAATACTGACTATCGGTGAAGAAAGTCACTCGGACTTGAAACGAGATAAGACATGCTTGTATCAGGGCAATTATTCCATCCACGTGTGCGGAGTATACTCCTTGTAAACAAGTGGCTTCCACAATTCCAGGAATGGTGCAAACAGCAAAGTTCCTTTCAAGCAACCCTCTTAAGCATAAACCATCAACAAAGAGGACTAGATCAGATTCAGGTAAGGGTTGATCAACAATGTCGTGTCTCGGTTTGGTAGAAAGTTTAGTCACATCCAAGCAGTCATGTTCTTCACAATCTTCTTCTTCGCTAGGTGGTAATGGTATTAACCCCTTCCATGCCCATGACGGAACGGTTCCGTCATGAGCATCGGTTGCGCTGTGCTCATGACGGAACCGTTCCGTCATGGCCCCGCCCGCGCTCGAACCCTTCAGCACCGCGGGGGAATTCCCGCCGCGCTGAAGGGGTTAAGGCAGCAGGATTCAACATAGAACATATTTTCAAAGAGACATTTTCGGATGCCAATATAACCTACTCATATTTAGTAAGCCTGTTATTTGTCAAATGCTGCGTTTTGGTTCTTGTCAGCAGGAGTTCTAGTGAGTGTGGAACAAAAACAGTAAGAGGGGGACCCATTACAATACTCTCACACTTTTCAATGCTGACACCTGTTGCAGCAACGGACCTGAGACATCCGGGCAATGCAGAAGCTACCGGGTCTAAGGTAGCTGAGAAGTAAGCCACTGGGCTACAGACACCCCCATGTGTCTGTGTGAGCACCGCTAGTGCGCAACCCTCTCTCTCATAGCAAAAGAGCAAAAACGCTTTGTAGTAATCGGGAATTCCCAGAGCTGGAGCATGACATAGACTCTCCCCCAGCTCCCGGAAGGCAACCAAACAGTCGTTATTCCATGGTACTGGATCATTTAAATCCTTGCATGTCAACCGTAACACTGGTTTGGCTTTGAGGGAAAAAATTAGAATCCACTGCCAACAGTAGCCAACCATTCCCAAAAACATTTGGACTTCCTTTTGCGTCTTTCGAGTACCCATTTGCAAGTTTGCCTCTATGCGATCTGGTGACACCTTTCTCTTTCACTTTTCAATCTGACGTCCCAGATACTGAACCTCAGGAAAACAGTACTGAAGCGTGTTTGCGGACACCTTGTATCAATTCTCTGCCAGGTGATTCAACAAAGTCACAGTATCTATCCTGCAAGCATCTTCCGTCTCTGAGACAACCAAAAGATCTTCTATGTACTGGATGAGAACTGAATTTTCTGGCAGTACCAGACTCTCAAGATTCTTCTTTCAGATCTGATTGAAAATGGATGGAATTTCAGTATACCCTTGTGGGACACAACACCAGGTTAACACACGATTTTCCAGCCAAAAATATAATTAAAATTGGTTTTCCTCATGGAGGGGTATCGAAAAGAAAGCTTGACACAGGTCAATGACCGTGAACCATTCCACTTCACAAGGTATTTGGAACAAAATTACTGCTGGATTCGGTACCACAGGACAACATGGAAATACTATCTCATTAACTCGTTGCAGGTCCTGAACTATTCTGTACTTGCCACTAGGCTTCTGCAACCCCATAATAGATGAATTACAGAGGCTCCCTCTAATCTCTTTCAGAATGCCTTGTGTAATTACAGGTCTTATTTTCGCCAAAGTCTCTAGAGACAATTTATATAGTGGTGGCCTTGAAAATACAGCATTTGGTTTGACCTGTACCTTAATAGGTTCATCTCCTCGAATCAGGCATATCTCTTCGCCAGTAAAATCCCATCCCACAGGAGAGACCTAGTCTCTCAAGTCAAATGGCAACTCTTCTGTGGTCAGGACAATGAACATTTCCGCACACAAGTCCTAACTTGCCACCTTAAAGGCGGCATCGTCGTCACATGTCTGTAACTCTACACCCCTGAGAGTACAATAGATGGTACAATTTAACTTGCACAAAAGATCACGTCCCAATAACCCACTTCTCTTCCGACTGGATCAGTGCTTTAAATGGGCCGGTACTCACCGGTACCGAGTACCGGCACTTCTAAATTTTCGGCGCCTGAGTACCGGAACTTCTCTTTGTTCAAAGAGAGTACCGGTACTCATGGAGATGTATGCTTAGCTCAGTGAAATTAGCATTTACAAAAAAGCCTAACAGCTGAGAACAGTGGATCCGTTTTCGTGAAACACTCTGATTGAGTGCTAATCTCCCCTTACAATGTACTAATGGAGCGGCCTTCAGAAGGCATTCATTCAGAGCTGGCTTCCTGCTGGTATAGCAGAGTACAGCAGCACTTGTTTGCAACCAGAATGAGGAGGACGGTGGCAATAGTGATGCTGTAGCACAGCACGTGGGATCACGGTTTAGTAATGAGGGCAACAACGAATGTAAGCGTCTCTAAAATACATGTACTGAATGCCCTGTCTGCCTGCATGAATGCTTTAATGGGTGCCCCTGGCCCGATCCCTTTGCACTGGCCATAGCCCTGCCCCTTAGCCACACCCCAAGCCCCGCCCCCTATTCCACATCTCAATTTGGTGAGTACCTGCACTTATTTTTTTCCATTTAAAGCACTGGACTGGATGACATATGTAACCTATTATTGTACTACCATTCAAACTAGACATTGGTACGCACAAAGTGTTATAACCATTTCTGTTGCTAAAAATGTTTACAAACATCTAAAAAAACAGAAAATGTCTAAAAAACTTTAAAAAGTTTTAAAAAGAAAATGTTTGTGAACTATAGCTCTAAAAGTGTCTGTAGTTATAGTCCGAATCACTATAAGCATTAGAAAGCCATTTATGCCCAATAACGATAGCAATGTCAATGTCAATTTTGATTCTTAGTTCCAAATTGAGTTTGTTTAAAAAAGGGAGAATTTCTTCCAGCACATGACAAGCCAAATGTGAGTCAATTGTTTATGTGTCCTGGCTGGTAGACGCAATATTTTTGTTGCTTGCTTCTGCAGTAGACAGCCCCTGTAGCACCTCGCAGAGTACGTCCATTGAGCACACATGATGTTCTACGCTGTCCGCAGCCAGTGCTGGGGCAGCCTGTGTGCCATCCAAAGCCTGGGTGACGGTGGAGGAGCCGGTGTCCATACCAACAGGTGCAGTTACTACCTGCAGTGGCTCAAGAAATGCCGCCGCCAACATTGGAATACGCTGAGGATGCTCCAGAACATGGGCTGATATTGAGTCCAGTAGAGCAATCACTTCCGGTTGAGCACATGATGGGAGTGTCAAGCAAAGTTCTAACACGCATTCTTCTCCGCAAAACAGGCATCGGAGGACAAGTAAGATGCAGTCCCTCCAGACTGGTCGAAATGACAGGAACCAAGATGCACTTAGTTCTCTTAGGCGAGGCGTGCCTAGATGTTGTACCATGCAATCATGGTATTTCCGCTCCAGGAGTTCTTTTTCTATCTCCTTGGTGACTGGGACATCCATTGCATAGCAGATAGAATACAATCAGGATAACTGCTATTAGAAACAGGATTAGCGGAAGTCTTCCAAAGATGCTTCTAAATACGGAGTGTATGAATTTTGGTATGACTTCAAGTACTGTCTGAAAGGTGCTTAGAAGTCCAGAACCTAGGGTCTTAAATAGGTGAACAATGCCAGTCATATCAGACATGTTAAAGATACGTTTTACCATTCCTACAAAATGGAAATGGCAGTTCATATGAATAAGCACCTGTATCCCTGCTGAAGACCTTGCGACCTGGAGATCAAAAGTCTCTCGAGCGGAGGTTAAGGGCACAGACTTCTGTAAAAGCATGTCTTTCAGTCTGCTTAGAGTATCAAACCGTATAAAAGAAATATTCAGTGAAGGCCATAACGGCGCCTCACTGACTGTATGTGTCAGTGGAAACAACACTTCCATACAACAAGTAACCCTGGAGCTCACGGGTACTAGATATGCGTTGCCCAGAAGCATTCTGCAGCAGCCTTGATCTTTCAGCATCAAGTAACTCCCATTTGAAAGTTTCCCGAATACTGGAGTAATCACTGCAGCTGGGGAACCCCCTCAGATGACAGCACCAGATCACCACAGAACCATTACAAGCCCCTTGCAGCATTATATCCTGAAGTAAAAGAAGGGGGACACTGTTCCTGAGAAGTAGTGCAAAATGTCACTCACTCAATAGGGACAGAGAGGGAAGCAATAGAAGGATGATAGGGATCCGAGGTCTAGAACCCACTGTTCTTCAATCTTAGCAGTAGGTTCTAGAGCTAGGATCCCCATCCTCCTTCTATTGCTTCCCTCTCTGTCCTTATTGAGTGAGTGACATTCTGCACTACTTCTCAGGAACAGTGTCCCCCTTCTTTTACTTCACGTTTAGCGCTTGGAGCACGGGCCCTGGACCTTTAAATGGCTCCTTGTGCCCCCCTCTCTCTTGATTGACAGCATTATATCCTGACATATGAGTGATCCACTAAAAGTGTTCTCACAGTTGGTACTGCTAAGAAACACTTCTCGATCCCCACTCCGGCATCGGAATCTATATGGTAATTCCCAAGAATTCTTAATGTATTCCTTACCCATTTTTTCATATCTGCCTGCCTGGTTTTGCTCAAGGCAATATTGAAACTGAAAAGTAGTGAACAGTAGAGTTATGTGGCCATGGATTAGCCATTCCGTGGTTGGTGATTCTGCCACAGTAGATGGTAATCAACCAGTTTTTCAATACGCAGCATTGTATATTTTGCTCCCCTTTTTGCCATTTCTATCTGTTTATCTGTTAGATTGTATTCAGAAAACAGAGATGTGCTGTTGATAAAACTCCATGACACGTAGCCTGCATGCAAAGATTGCAGTGTCCAGGTTAACAACATGATAGAACGTAATTGAGATTGCCCATGTTGGAATATGGCCAAATCTTGTTCTAGGATGTCTATCGCAGAAGATACTATGAATGTTGCCTAAGGAATATATCCTGGAGATCACTGTTGTTAACCCATTGTCTACCACTGCTAGAGATTTTTCTAGATTTATACAGTCTATTTCCCGTAGTCTCTCTGCGGCCTCTTGGTGGGATATTTTCCATATTTAATTGTAAGCAGCATAAATGCCAGCATATATGAAATGTTTCTGACGTGGTTTCCTCGGACCTAGTAAAAAATCCATAAGATCCATATCCTGTGTGAGTAAGGATAAGTGTTGTTTCACCTGTATGAGTGTTGAGGTTTTTAGCCAATAAAGGCACAACTACCCAACACTGTATGATGTCACTATCCCTGGATGTGGTCTCTGTACATAGCGTGGATCTTGCCTATGGATTGTAAAGCTTTAGGTTTTACCCATGAATCTTTTCTGACAACCATTGGTGTCTGTGGGCCAAATCAACCATTTCTTCCAATCGGGGTCTGATCTGTAATATTGTATGTCATCTATTGTAATCCCTCCCTTTGATGTTTCATTACCCCCAGTGTGTGGTGGTGTTGGCAGCCAAGGTGTGTTCAAGTCTTTGTTCTTGGTTAGTCCAAGGCAAGACGTCTGTTGCACTGTCTCATTCAAAAAGTTAAGTTGTTGAGGGATGAGGCATGCTCTTAATAAAGCTTCTATTCCATGCACTTGCCATTCTCTAGTATTCCAGACTGACTTTAAGTCTATAGCGTCTTTCCATAAGTTGAAACCTTGTGCAGACAACAAGGCAATAAATTATGCAGAGTAAATCTGTTTGGTGTTTGTTAACATATTTTTCTGTGCTGATGTTGGTGCAACCTTATAATAAAATGAGGCTGGGTCAAACATATTAAATCCTGAAAAATATGGAAACTTCTGTGTAAAGGTTTTTGAACTGCCTTTTGGCGGTGTTGGACAATGTTCCCACTGGTGGTATGTGAACACATTTCTAGGATTAGATGATTTGTGCAGAAAGTGATGATCATAATGTTGATAACAATACATGGTTTCGAAATCTGACGTGCCTTGCAATGTTCCACTATTAGAAAACGCAGCAGATTTTTCCAAATCAGACAACCTGTTATTTACAGTCTCAAAATCCCAATCATCGGAAAATGTACTTGAGGTAATGATATAATTTAACAATATTTTAAATATATGTGGAACTTTCAAAAGTTCAGTCAGGCCGAATATATCAAAATCAACCTTGTCCCATACTATACAATCCGGTATAGGAACTGCTGTAATGTTCACAGATGACAAGTCTCTTTGTTGTCGATGAGATGATTGATGCGGTTTTAAAAGTAAATTCCCATTTTGGGCAGCAGAGCTTTGCTGAATGTTTTGTCCATTAATAAGCATGTTAAAAACTATCACTAAACCTACCCAGAAAAGAAAGAAAAGTACCCCGGTAGATTAGTGATGTTATGGATATGCAGATAGCCCTTTTGCCCCGTGGATGAAGATAGCGATGACATTTGTACATGGTGTGAAACGAGACCTTGTACATGATGTTCAGGGCGTTATGTTAATGTTGTGCGAAGCTAGATGTGTAAACAAGTTTAGTTTCAGGGAAAATAATCGAACATTATCGTGCACGCAAATATGTGCGAAAGATCACAGCTGAAAATGTTATTTGTGAGTACAATGTAAGAAATAAGCTGCTTCGCTACATCGCCTAACTTGGGAATATAACAACAGGTCTGTAGCCATGAGGTTTCATGGAAGCCCCGTGTCTATCAGGGCAGAGACTGGCTGGCCCTGAACCTTAAGGAGGCACTTGGGCTCTGATCTGGGTGTTGACTATTTCGGTTCAACAGACTGCATGAAGTGGACGACTTCTTGCTCATCATCATCACCCTTTTCACTCTCCACGGTTGTGTCAGGAGGTGCATCGACAGAGCAGGGTGTTTTGGCTGGGCCGTGGCTATCTTTGGGCAGAGCAACATACTTTGTAGAAGCGGTTCAATTTTACGCACACATTAGAATTGATGGAGCTGGTACAACTGCACTTCTAGCCAAGTCTCTGCAGAAGATGTATACTTTTATTAAGAGGGTTTGTAAAGTATTGTAGTCTCACTTAAAATCGGTTCTATCGTGAAAATGTAACTTATATTCTTAACATGTAGTATCAAGAAATCTATACTTTCTATTGGAAGGTGCTGATTCCTTATTTTAGGTCTGATAGGAAGTGGGGGGCTGGAAGATATAATACTGTCATTGAGCCCCATTCTGATGACTCAATCGATTCTGCCAAATAGAAAAGGCAGATTTATCAAGATTTTGCATCACTCTTGTGCCACGCAAGTGGGTGCAAGGGCGCCGGTAAAATCAAAGTGAGATTTATCAAGTCACTTAAGGCCACCTTGCGTGACCCTGTATTGCTTGATAAATCTAGAGTAACACAAGGCAGCGCAAATCACTGCATTGCGGTAGTGTGCCCCAGAGAGGCATTCCATAGGTGGAACGTGGGTTTTCCCATGCAACCACCCATGGATTTTGACGCATTCCCAGACTTACCATTAGTGGTAGACCTGGGAATGTGTCAAAATGCTAGGCGAGGAGACATATCTTTATTTTTTCCTCGTTCTTTCATCTTACTACATGTGCTGCATTCTGCATTCTTGAGCAGGGTTGGGGTCTATGTGGGATCCTGAGTTGGGATTGAGGTGTATGTGGGATCCTGAGCTCAGCGTCAGGTCTACGCGGGTGCCTGCAT
Organism: Triturus cristatus; assembly: GCF_964204655.1. Taxonomy (NCBI): domain Eukaryota; kingdom Metazoa; phylum Chordata; class Amphibia; order Caudata; family Salamandridae; genus Triturus; species Triturus cristatus. Next base: position 36,927,322 of record NC_140590.1, read on the forward strand.
GTTGTCCAGTGCAGGGTGCTGTGAACACAAGGCCAGTGATCAGGTTGGAGACGCTCCTCACGCCATCTCTCTTTCTTCCCTTTCAGTGAGACCCAGTGGGAGCATCCAGTGTGGAGCCCAGAGTATCAGTGACAGTCACGTGGAGCTCTCGTGCTCCTGGCATGGGGGGTCCCCACCTGCCAACGTACAGCTGGAGCTGCACCCCAGCATTAGTACCAATGCAAACAACGAGGTAAAGCGGAACGTGTCCCGGAGCGATATCACTTCTAGCATGACCCTGACATGCAGCGGGGCACAGGAAGGCTACACCGACAATTGTTCTTTGACACTGGGTAAGTTTATAGTGTTTACCATAATTAACTCGCTCTGCATATTCAATTCAGTTCAGAAAAACGTTATTTCCGTCTATGCGACCATAAAAGTATACTAACAATAGACAGTGCATTACAATTCATAACAGTTTTAAAATTGTAAAAATGATAACCAGTCCTCTTTGCAAGACTATAGTTACATCACCTCGGTAATTCAGATAAGAAAGAGGGACCTGCACTGACACATGACTAGGTCCAGTAGGCGCATTAAAATACATGTGCGGGGTGAGTGCAAAACAAGAGGCAATAACTTAGAAAGGCAAGCACCTGGTAAGACCCATCAATCGTGGCAATAAGGATGCAGTTAGTGAAGGTAGAAATTTCATAAGATAGTCATACAATGGCGATTCATTATAGTTGTGTTGTAGCCAACATAAAAACAAGAAATGTACACATTTTAAACAATAAAAACATGATTAGTTTTAGAGTTAAAAGTGATAAAAGGTTTTAAAAACCAGTTTTAAAAAAACCCTAGAAAATCAGGGACAATGTGCTATTTGTTACTGGACAGGCATATGTACAAACGTCCAGCGCCTACTCCACATTGAGGTCAAGAATCGCAATACAGCAAAAACAATGGGCTTCACTGGTGTCAAGTTTTAAAACTCTGAGTGCCTCTATACAGTGTAAGAAGCCTAGATTCCTACACAGTGGGACATGCCAGTGCTTCCTCGCTAGTTTGTAGGGAGGGCAAAAGAAGATGACGTGCAGCTCTGACTCTTCCTCCCAATTACAGGCTGGACACTCTCGCCAGGCCGCGTTTGACCATTTGCAGGAAAAAACACGGAGCGGCAAGGTGCCTATGGATGGGCTCCCTCGCACCTCTGCTAGCTTACTCCTTCCGTAGGCTTTTACTACTTCGGAATGGGAGACTGCAAAACAGGCTTCCTCTGGGTTGCTCTACAGGCTTGGTTTTCCCAGCCTGCTACATTCTTATGGGTAAGCCAAGGGATTTTTGCTGCTCTTGGAGAGCACAATATCTCTTTTAATTCCGCTCTGTAGACTGCCAGTTCCGGTGTCTGCGTATTGTTTCTCAGTGCTGTAGGAGAGTAGGATCTGCTTCACATGGGTACCCCCACTTTTTGCTGGTGTTTCACTGTTTTTCGACCTTAGTCTGGCAGTGGCCCTGCTAATCAGGACCACAGCCTAGCTGCTCCCTCTCTAAAATGATTTCCATGTACATTAGGTACCTATCAATTAGATACTGGAGTGCCTTATAAGCCCCTAGTATATGGTATATTATGTACCTAGGGCATAGGTACCTCAGAGGCCTAACAGGGGCTGCAGCATGTATTATGCTACCCTTGGGAAGCACTCCAAAATGGCACCACAGGTCTGCTACTGCAGCCTGGGCAAGGGTGTGCTTGCACCCCCTACAGTGGTATAGGCTACCTATATCCACATATATATAGAGACACATATAAACCTATGAGTCACTCCTATGGCAGGCTCTGACAATCCTGAAGGCAGAGTGCTTGGTTTTGTGTGAGAGGGTGCCAAGCATGAGCTGAGCCCCTCTGCAGCTTTCGGAAATCCTTCCTTATAGCTGTTCTGTGATACAGCCATACCATATACTCTTAAGTGCATTATAACCTCGCGGTAAATTCTAACTTTTGAATGGCTGCGTCAAAACATGTTGTGTTTGGTGTCAAACGCTTTGGAATACTACCCCCGCCGCCAGTTCTGGCGGCGGGGGTAGCATTCCACCCATCTAGAGGGAGAGACATGTTCACACTGGTCAAATCCGGTAGGACTTTCCTGAGCCCTGGCATCACAAAATGGATGCCTCTGCCACAGACACAGGTCTGGCCTTCTGCTGTTGACCGAAACTCTGGCAGGGGAGGCCTGGACAATAGGTTTCCTGTCGAAGGGAGGTGTAACCACCTCTCCAGACAGGCAGATGTGTATTGGGCAGGGCGCAAGCACTCTCTGGTGCTTTGAAGTCCTGCACTGGGGGCACATTTGCTGTCCCTGTGCATAGTCCAGTTCAAACCGGATGCAGGGGCTACCTGCCCCTGCTCTGGTATGAAACTGGACAAAGCAAATGGGTGTAACCACCCCTCTTTCCAAGCCCACCCATAGGTAGGGCCTTAGAGTTAGTCCATCCCCTAAACTTGGTATAAGTCTAGGAATCCAGTCCCTAGGACTTTAGATTACCCTGGACGAAACTCTGCAACATATATCCTCCTGGACCTTCGATGTTCTATCCTGACTAGAAGACTGAAGAAATCTCCCTTGGGGTCACGGAGCGACTCCCCTGCTTGGCAGGCACCAAAGAAGCAACTGACCAGTCTGCATCGCTGAAGCTCTCGACGGAGGCCGAAGTCTTTGCATCACCAGAGGTAGATTTCCAGACTTCCCCAAAGCTACCCTGACTCCACAGCAAAGCTGAGGCCCGTGGCTATCGTGGGTGATGTGGAACCGTGACCCCTGGACACTGTTATCTTTTGCAGCAACAGCATCTTTCTGGTTCTCCTCGAAGTTGTGCTTTTGGCTCTGAGTAGCCCCAGCCTTGTGCACCTCCTGCAACAAAGATGGTTGGCCTCCACTCCACGAGTGACCCGTGGGCCAGCTCCAAGTGCGACCGCTCGAGGCTTCTTCGCGATAACTAGCCCGTTGGCTACAGGTCTCCATGAAGGCAACTCCTTTTCTGCTTGGGCTTACCTGGTTGCTCCAGATGTGCCTGGACTCACCCTTGCTGGGTGAGTCCCTCAGACTTTGCTGGTCTGCACCGCAGTCCTTTCTCTGAATTCCAGTGACTTGCTGTTGCCAAGGCTTGTTGAGTCCAATCTGGTCACCAACACCGAAGCACTCAACAGAATTTGTAGGACAGCTCGAATCCGGCTTGTGGACTTTGTCGATGCCTCCTGGATGTCATGGCTGAAGAGTCAAGACACCCATCAACTCACCTGAAGCACCTAACATCTGTGGGCATTGGTCCATCCTGCCCTCGGTCACTGGCTAGTGATCCAGACTCTGTCCATTCTGCTTTCAGGTTCCTTCCATCCTAGATCCAGGCTTGGATCTCTTCGGACACTTCTCCTCTTCACGGCAGCAGCAGTTCTTTGCAGGCTTCCATTGAAATCGACGACGCGACCCGACACCAAAAGACACCTATGCACCCGGCTTCCCTGGGTGAGGTAACCCGAGTACTCCGGTGCTCCCGTGGGTGCTAGCCCTAGAACTTCTTAAGTCCAAAAGGGTTTTGTCCTGACTCGATTAGAAGTGTCCCTAATCTTTAAATTTCCAACCGCAAAATTGCCCATAGAAGATAACGGGAACCCGCGGTTGTGTTTACACACTGCATACAGTCCCCGTGGGTCCCCTGTGTCACTACCTTGGGGGGTTCCTTGGGGTCCCAGCGATTCTACAGGCTCTAGGCCTTGCGTCTATTCCAGTCATGGTTCTTATACCACTTTTTTGGTATATGGTTTGGTACGTCCCTAGGGCCCAAACGTGTATTTGTGCTATTACTGATAATTGCTAACTTGTAAACAAAGTACTTCGAACTCCAGTCTCATAAAGAGACTAGAGGGGTGTGTTTTAACCTAAATACATATATTTTGAATATATACCTGGTGTGGTTGTCTTTTCATTTGATCATTCAAGAGATTATAGACTGATAACACAAGTTGCTTTACATTCCTTCAAATCTTAGCCTGAAGGCTGCTCTCCATAGCTACCACTAGGATAGCTTTCAATAAAGGTTGTCTTTAACCTATCACCATAAGGGGTTGTTTGGACTGATACAAGGTGCCCACTAGAACTAGTGGACAGCATATATCAGGCCACCTTCTCACATTGGTGTGCAGCATGTGGGATTACAGCTTGCTATTGTTTTACCAGATAATCTCAATTGAATTGATCAACTGAAAACCACTAAAGGTACCTAAGGTACATATAATATCAAGTTTAGCGACAGTAAGTTCTACTGAACTTAGATTTGTGTGTTAAGTGATAGCACACCCTTTCTACAACTCAAGAGAGTTTAGTAGGCCACACTAGTGTAGGTAGTGCAATACACCACACCACATTAGTAATGTCTAACCAGCCAGGAACCAGTGGGTCCCTACCAGGAACCAGTGAGCTCCTTCCCTATAAATATGAGGATCTCTCCTTTGCTCAGCTTAGGGCCTTATGTTCCATTAGGAAGCTGAAGACAGGCACAAGTCCATCCACCCAGCATCTCATAAAGATACTTAAGCTGGAAGATATCACAGGGCCTAGTGGGCCAGATGATGTAGACAGCGTGGGTGGGGCAGCAGGTGAGGGTGGGCCTAGGGGTAACAATTCTCCTGACCCCACCTCTAATGCTGACCAGACTGATGACAATGATCAAGATTTGGTGAACACAGCTCTCCAGGATGAGGGTGAGGAGGATGACAACAATGCTCCTGCCTTTATTCCTCCTGGTAGAGTTAAACATAGGGCTAGGTGGGATAGATCTCTGTCAAGGGGATATATCCAGTGTAACTCCTCTATAGGGACCTCTGTCTCTTCTCACAGAGGGAGGGAAACCTCCCAGGAGAGGAGAGAGAGACTGCTGAAGTATGAGCAAGACAAGTTCAACCTCAGAAAACAGCAGATGGCCTTAGATAGGGAAGCCCTAGACCTCTACAGAGCTAGTAAAAAGGAGGGGCTAGAGTCCCTTGGTGGCAGCAATTTCCCTAGAGATAGGGAGAGGTCTTATGACCATAGAAACCTAAGTAAGATTGTCCCTCCCTACCAGAGTGGGGATGACATCCACAAATGGATAACTGCCTTGGAGAGGGCCTGTAAAGTACAGAAGGTCACTCAAGGTCAGTGGGCAGCAATCTTATGGCTCTCCTTTGCAGACAAAGGTAGAGATAAGCTCCTCACTGTAAGAGAAGAGGATGTTGATGACTACAAAGTCTTGAAAAGTGCACTCATAGATGGGTTTGGCCTAACCACTGAACAATACAGGTTAAAGTTCAGAGACACCCAAAAAGCACAAAATCAGGACTGGGTTTACTTTGTTGGCTGTGCTGCTAAGGCTCTGGAAGGTTGGTTATTGGGCAGTAAAGTGTGTGACTTCAAAGAATTGTACAATCTGATAATGAGGGGGAAGATTCTTAATAACTGTCAAAATCAGCTGTTGCACCAGTACCTGGTAGACGATGATCTGACCTCTCCCCAAGAATTGGGAAAGAAGGCAGACAAATGGGTCAGAACCAGGGTGAGGCAGAAGGTACAGAACCAAGGTGGTGACCCAAAGAAGCAAGATTCCAAAAACTCTGACAAGGGTGGGGACAAGGGTAAAGACCAGAAGTCTTCACAAGGGCCCCAAAAATCTTCTTCAGGTGGGGATTCACAGTCAGGAAAGGGTAAAGGCCAAAAAAACCTGTAAACAGAAAACTCACTGGACTAGTGTTAGACCTGGCACCTTGGCGTGAGTTTCCCTTCCACTTTTTGATGGTGTGCCTCGATTGTTTTGCTGTTGTTGTCCGCTCAGGGCACTGCGCCACGGCTAATCCGTGCCGCAGTGCAAGTGCTCCCTAAGTAAAGTGTACCTGTAATTGATGTTCACGATTGGTTTATTGGATTCACTGTCAGTCCCCAGTAAAGTGCACCAGGGGTGCCAGGGCTCGTGAATGCCAATGCTGCTGGTGGGCTTGCAGCGCTGGTTGCGCCACCCACAGAAGCGGCCTTGTAAAATGTGTCTAGGGTCTGCCACCGCAGACCCTGTGCGCGGTCCAGGACCGTCGCGCTGACTGCGCAAGTGCCCCCACTTGCCAGTCCCTAAACCTTCCCTTACCTACATATTAGCCACCCCTCTGGTAGGCCCAAGGGCAGGGTGCATTGTAGGCATAAGGTAAGACATGCCCTGGTGTGTGTGGCATGTCTTAGTAGTGAATTACAGCCCTTTCCGTTCTTCACTATTGAAGGCTACCTGCTCTCCATAGGCCAGGATGGGCTGCTGGGATCACGCCACCGCTGTGACCCCAGTGGACTCAGAGAGCATGGTAGAGTGTCAAGTTTGGTATGCCTGAACTCAGAATAATAAAATACTTCTTGTAGTCAAGTTTATTTTAGTATCCTGGGTTTGTAAATACTACTTTTAGAAAGTTAGTATTTACTGACCTGACCATCTCAGTCCGCCTCTGCTGTGTGTGTGTGTGTGTGTGTTCTGCCTAGCAACAGTAAGGAGCAGGGTGGGGGGATCCCCAGAGACAGGTTGGCTGCCAGGTGGTGGGTAGAGAGATTACGCCAGGATGGGTGGGAGGAGTACACCTTGACTCTTGAATAGACCTGTGCTCTGCCACCACAAAGCCGGCACCGCCCCCTGTGGGGCGGCTGATGTCTCTGCCCTGCTGCTGAAAGGAAAGAGCAGAGTCACCATAACAAAGTGCTCCAGAACTGGACTGAGCCAGGCCTAGGCCCCCTGGCGCTAAAGAACAAAAGAATCATGGTATAAAAGTAGGAGCCTGGCTCCTAAGAAATCAGAATCCTGTTTACCACAAAGAACCTCTGTCCGACTAGAAGGAGAAGGAGACGCTGGAGGAGCTGGACTGCTGCCTGCCTTGCTGAGAAAGGAGAGGAAGAGACTATTGAAAAGACCTTGCTACTTTGTGCTTGAACATTCTCCAAGGGCTTGATCTGAGCTTGCCCCCTGAAATGAACCCCAGGACCAGTGGGTTCTCTGTGCTTCTTGCTCGTCCTCCAATTCGAGCCGTGTGTGCATCCCGCTGGAAAAGAGACTGCGCCCCTCATCGCCCCTCCTAGGGCCGTGACACTCAGGAGCTCACCTGCCGCAATCCCGTGAGAGCCCCGCTCCGTCCGGAGCCGCTCTCTGTCCCCGGGCTAGGCCGCCTGCACCCCTGTCACCGCCTGCCATTGGAGTGCGCTGAACGCGCTATCACCCCTCCTGCCGGAAGCCGTCCGACGACTGTGATCTACGCCGGGTCATCCAGCTGCACTGACTGTGCCCTGTGACCCCGCTTCGCTATCCCCGGACATCTCAGGCCGCGCCGCCCCCGCTGTGGAGACCCTCCTGCACCGCCGTGCCAAAGGGTCGCGGGCCGCGCCTGCCTACTTGCCCACACCTGCTGATTGAGGACCCAAGAACACTTCCCGAAGTTGAGAGTCGCACCGACCTGTGCCGACTCTCCTAATCACGAAAGAAGTCCAGTATCGGGCTCGGGGCCCGCAACGCCTTATTTCCCCGTTCGCAGGAACCGATCTCTGTGAGTACTGGAACTACAAGTAAAGAGACTACGAACTATCCATTTGAAACTACGAACCAAGAACATTTGCCTGCTGTATAACCTGGTGGCCTAGCGAGAACGTTATTGGTCTTGTGATAAGTCTGCGGAGATATATATTCCTTATTTTTACATAAAGAAACGTATTTTTATATATATCCAAGTCTGGCGTCCGTTTCTGGGGGGATTAATGTATTTACTGTGTGTATGATTGTAAGTGCTTAACCAACAACGCCTGGGGAATCGCCTTGGCTGCTCACGCCACGCACCTAGAGGGTGAGCAAGGGTCATTCAAAAGGGGTTATCCTGCGCCCTGACGTGGAGGAGAGGGTTCCTGCTTGACACAAGGGCAACCTTGCGCCAACCAGAGATCCCCGACTCTAACATTGTTGGCAGCGGTTGGGATTTCGGATTTGCACTTGTAATTTGCATACAGTGAATTATTAATCACCAGATAGTGAGAGCAGACCAATTAACGCAACCACAGGTTTTCATTTTTGGAACTTTGTTGAGACATCTGCCATTACTGCAACCATGCCTGGCTCACACTCCGCTGGAAGAGCACTCTCTGTGATTTCCGGAATAGATGAGGTGGATTGGGAGAGACTGGAAGGCTACACGATGGAGCAATTGAAAGGCTACAGTGTAAAATTCAGAGTCCCCCATGCTGGATTCAAGAGGAGAACCCAGTACGCCAAGGCGCTGAGAGCCTGGAAGGAGTCACGAGACCCACGGAATGCGGGGGACATCGTTCCGCCCGACAACCTTGAGGAGCCCAGCAGAGTCCGGTCGCCAGAGGAGCTGGCAGACAGGGCAGCAGACAGGGCGCATGCAATGGAGATGGCAAAGTTGGCAGGACAAATGGAAATGGAAAAGCAGAAGTTGGCCCTGGAGGCACAACAACGCCAAATGGATCATGATATCAGATTGAAGGAGTTGGAGCTGAAGGCGAAAAGTTTGGACACCGCTCCTTCTGGTGGCAGCACTCCACCAGTGCAGGTAGAGTCCAAGGTGTACATCCCCAAAGATGTAGTAAAGGAGTATTTTAGAAAGGATGACATAGGGCAGTGGTTTAGGGCCTACGAGGTGGCCATGTCCTCACACCGGGTCCCTGAGAAAGACTGGGGAGCGGGGTTGTGGGGAAGGTTCCTTGCTGAAGGGCGTGACACACTGTTAGATTTACCCTTAGATCTCCAAACCTCATACCCCCATATGAAGGAAGCTTTAATGACCAGGTATGGGTTAACTCCGGAGCTATATAGACAGCGGTTCAGGGAGACGAAGAAGATCCCTGAGAGTACGTATGTGGAGTATGTGACCTTTTTCTGCAGAGCGCTGGATGGTTGGGTGAAGGGTAGCAAAGTGAATGATTATCAAGGGCTGCTTGATTTAATTGCATGGGAGCACTTGTCCAGTCAATGTTTTCCTGAGCTACGCCAGCACCTGATTGATAGCAAGCTGTCCAACCCGAGGAAGCTTGCTGAGGAGGCGGACCGCTGGCTCAGCACCAGGGTCCACAAGGGTCAAGTGGGAGACTCCGCCAAGGGTGGGCAGGGTCCCGAGCAGAAGAGTGGGGGGGACAAGGGTAAACAGAAGGGGTTCCAAAAAGGCCCCCAAAGTAACTCCCAAGGGAACCAGCAGAAGGGTTCTCAGCCTCCCCCACCCCCGCAGCAGAACGGGGCCCCGACAGGTAGACCTGTTCCAAAGGGGCCCTTCAATTGTTATAAGTGTGGTGACCCGGGTCACATTGCCTCTGATCCTAAGTGTCGCCTGTTTGGTAAGACCGCACCCACTGGTGCTCCACCCCGGCAAGTAGCTAGTGTTAACTTTGGGGAGGAAGTAGCAGTCCAGGAGGGTGGGGGTCCCGGGCAGATGACCCTAGTCTCGCTAGGAGACAGTGAGATGGTCCCTGTAACCTACCTGCCCTCTAACACTAAGAAATATGGGCAGGTGGTGACCATCAATGGAAGGAAGGTGGAGGCTCTTAGAGATACAGGAGCCAGCGTGACCTCGGTGAGGCAACACCTGGTGTCTCAAGAGCAGATTGTACCCAATGCCTACTGTAGGGTTGTCAATGCTGACAACGTAGAGAGTCGTTGTCCAATGGCTCAAGTTCCCTTTGAGTGGGGAGAGGTCTCTGGTACTCTACAAGTCGCTGTGAGAACTGACATGCCTGTAGATTGTCTGCTAGGAAACGACCTGGAGAGCTCCCCTTGGGAAAAGGTGGAGAAGACCACGCATCTGAGGATGGTGGGTCTACCCGACTGGGCGTGCGTGACCACCCGGTCCATGGCAGCCGGTAGGGGTGTTGAGAGGGTCCTGGAGCCTGAGGGAGAGGTCCAGGAACCGGCCTTAGGGAGAAGGCGCAGGAGGCGCGGGAAACCGGCCCCCGAAGTTCCCACGGCCCAGGAGGAAGTAGACCCTGAGGGGGATGCTCTGGAGCCTACCGGGGAACAGATTGCCGAACTGGGAGACTTGCCTGAGCTGACCCATTGGCAGCAAGAAGGAGGTCCCTCCAGGGAGGAATTCTGCAGGGAGCAGAAAGAATGCCCTTCTCTCGTGGGTATGCGGCAACAGGCTGCAGACCAGGCCAATGGTGTTCAGGCCAAAACACACTACGTGTACTGGGAGAGTGACCTCCTGTATTCCGAGCCTAAGGCTGCTGAACCTGGGTCAGCCCGTGTGCTGGTGGTACCCCAGAAGTTCAGAACCTTCCTACTGGGGCTGGCTCATGATGTGCCGTTAGCAGGACATTTGGGGATGGACAAGACCTATGACAGGCTTGTCACCCACTTTTACTGGCCCCAAATGCACAAGAATTCAGATTCCTACTGCAGAACCTGTCAGACTTGCCAGGCAAGTGGTAAGAGCGGAGGGAAGCACAAGGCTCCTCTGCAACCTTTCCCTGTGGTCGGTACGCCATTCCAACGAGTGGGTATTGACATTGTGGGGCCTCTGGACCCCAAGACAGCCCTGGGCAACAGGTTCAGCCTGGTCTTGGTGGACCATGCCACCCGGTACCCTGAAGCCATCCCTCTGAGGACAGTGACGGCCCCCATGGTGGGACGGGCACTGATGGGAATTTTCTCCCGAGTGGGATTCCCTCTAGAGGTGGTGAGCGACAGGGGGACCAATTTCATATCCACATATATGAAATCCCTGTGGAAGGAGTGTGGGGTAACTTACAAGTTCACCACTCCTTACCACCCCCAAGGAAACGGGTTGGTTGAGAGATTCAACCGAACCCTCAAAGGCATGATCATGGGCCTGGACGGTCCAATGAGGCGTAAGTGGGACGTCCTCTTGCCATGCCTGCTCTTCGCTTACCGAGAGGTGCCACAGAAGTCTCTAGGATTCAGCCCCTTTGAGCTTCTGTATGGTCACCCGGTAAGAGGACCTCTGAGTTTGGTGAAGGAAGGCTGGGAGCAATCTCCCAGGAAACCTCCCCAGAATGTATATAGTTACATGCTGGCCTTCCGAAACCAGACTCGGCGTTTCAGGCAACTTGCTGAGGCAAATCTGGAAGCCAGCCAGGAGGAGATGAAGCGGTGGTACGACCGGAATGCCACTCTGGTAGAGCTTCAACCTGGACAAAAGGTGTGGGTCTTGGCCCCAGTGGAGCCTTGTGCACTTCAGGATAAGTGGACAGGTCCATTTGAGGTTGTGGAGCGCAAAAGTCCTATCACCTACTTGGTGGACATGCAGACTCCCAGGAACCCTTTGAGGGTCCTACATGTTAACCGCCTTAAGCCCCACTTAGAGAGGACCGAAGTGGGCATGCTGCTGGCCACTGATGATGGAATGGAAGAGGAGACCGAGCCTCTTCCTGACCTCTTAGTGGCCTCTGAGAAAGATGGGTCAGTGGATGGAGTTAACCTCTCACCCACCCTGACGCCCGAACAACAGGAAGACTGCCGCCACTTGCTGGGACAATTTTCCGACCGATTCTCCCTGGTTCCTGGTGTCACAGATTGGTGCGTCCATGATGTGGACACAGGAGACAGCTTACCTGTGAAGCACAAGGCTTACAGGGTAACTGACAGGGTCAGAGCTTGCATCAAGGAGGAGGTCTCCAAAATGCTTGCGCTAGGGGTGGTTGAGTCCTCCAGCAGTCCTTGGTCCAGCCCCGTGGTCTTGGTCCCAAAGGCTGCTGCGCCGGGAGCCACACCTGAACTCCGGTTCTGTGTGGACTACAGAGGACTCAATTCAGTCACGAAGACTGACGCGCACCCCATCCCCAGAGCTGATGAGCTCATTGATCGGCTGGGGGCTGCCCGGTTCCTCAGTACGTTTGATTTAACGTCTGGGTACTGGCAGATCGCCTTGACCGATGGGGCCAAAGAGAGGTCAGCATTCTCTACTCCAGATGGGCACTTCCAGTTCCGAGTCATGCCATTTGGAATGAAGAATGCCCCTGCCACCTTTCAGAGGTTGGTCAACCAGGTACTGGTTGGGCTGGATGCGTTCAGTGCCGCCTACCTGGATGACATCGCAGTGTTCAGTGCCACCTGGCCTGAACACCTGCGCCACCTCTAGGAAGTGTTGATGGCGCTGCGCCGAGCAGGCCTCACGATCAAGGCAAGCAAGTGCCAGATCGGGCAGGGTTCCGTGGTGTACTTGGGACACCAAGTGGGGAGTGGCAAGGTGGCGCCCTTGCAACCCAAAATTGAGACCATCCTGGCTTGGGAACCCCCCCAAGACGCAGACCGCAGTGAGGGCCTTCCTGGGGCTCACTGGGTACTACAGGAGGTTTGTCAAGGGCTATGGAACGATCGTTGCCCCCTTGACAGAGCTGACTTCAAAGAAGCAGCCCAGGAACGTGATTTGGACTGACACCTGTCAGAAAGCTTTCGACACCCTGAAGACTGCCATGTGCACGGCGCCCGTGCTCTTGGCCCCTGACTTCTCCAAGGAATTCCTAGTCCAGACAGACGCTTCAGAGCATGGTGTAGGGGCTGTTCTTTCACAGATGACTGAGGAGGGCTGGGACCAACCCGTAGCCTTCATCAGTAGGAGGTTACTTCCACGGGAAAGTAGGTGGAGTGCAATTGAGCGAGAAGCATTTGCTGTGGTCTGGGCGCTGAAGAAGCTAAGACCCTACTTGTTTGGGTCTCACTTCCGGGTTCAGACGGACCACAGGCCCCTCAGATGGTTGATGCAAATGAGGGGTGAAAACCCGAAGCTGTTGAGGTGGTCCATCTCCCTACAGGGTATGGACTTTACGGTGGAACACCGTCCTGGTACAGATCACGCCAACGCTGACGGTCTGTCCAGGTATTTCCGCCTTAGTGACGAGGAACCCCCTGGGCAAGGGTAGTTCTCCCCACATTTCAGCTGGAGGGGACACGTGTTAGACCTGGCACCTTGGCGTGAGTTTCCCTTCCACTTTTTGATGGTGTGCCTCGATTGTTTTGCTGTTGTTGTCCGCTCAGGGCACTGCGCCACAGCTAATCCGTGCCGCAGTGCAAGTGCTCCCTAAGTAAAGTGTACCTGTAATTGATGTTCACGATTGGTTTATTGGATTCACTGTCAGTCCCCAGTAAAGTGCACCAGGGGTGCCAGGGCTCGTGAATGCCAATGCTGCTGGTGGGCTTGCAGCGCTGGTTGCGCCACCCACAGAAGCGGCCTTGTAAAATGTGTCTAGGGTCTGCCACCGCAGACCCTGTGCGCGGTCCAGGACCGTCGCGCTGACTGCGCAAGTGCCCCCACTTGCCAGTCCCTAAACCTTCCCTTACCTACATATTAGCCACCCCTCTGGTAGGCCCAAGGGCAGGGTGCATTGTAGGCATAAGGTAAGACATGCCCTGGTGTGTGTGGCATGTCTTAGTAGTGAATTACAGCCCTTTCCGTTCTTCACTATTGAAGGCTACCTGCTCTCCATAGGCCAGGATGGGCTGCTGGGATCACGCCACCGCTGTGACCCCAGTGGACTCAGAGAGCATGGTAGAGTGTCAAGTTTGGTATGCCTGAACTCAGAATAATAAAATACTTCTTGTAGTCAAGTTTATTTTAGTATCCTGGGTTTGTAAATACTACTTTTAGAAAGTTAGTATTTACTGACCTGACCATCTCAGTCCGCCTCTGCTGTGTGTGTGTGTGTGTGTGTTCTGCCTAGCAACAGTAAGGAGCAGGGTGGGGGGATCCCCAGAGACAGGTTGGCTGCCAGGTGGTGGGTAGAGAGATTACGCCAGGATGGGTGGGAGGAGTACACCTTGACTCTTGAATAGACCTGTGCTCTGCCACCACAAAGCCGGCACCGCCCCCTGTGGGGCGGCTGATATCTCTGCCCTGCTGCTGAAAGGAAAGAGCAGAGTCACCATAACAAAGTGCTCCAGAACTGGACTGAGCCAGGCCTAGGCCCCCTGGCGCTAAAGAACAAAAGAATCATGGTATAAAAGTAGGAGCCTGGCTCCTAAGAAATCAGAATCCTGTTTACCACAAAGAACCTCTGCCCGACTAGAAGGAGAAGGAGACGCTGGAGGAGCTGGCCTGCTGCCTGCCTTGCTGAGAAAGGAGAGGAAGAGACTATTGAAAAGACCTTGCTACTTTGTGCTTGAACATTCTCCAAGGGCTTGATCTGAGCTTGCCCCCTGAACTGAACCCCAGGACCAGTGGGTTCTCTGTGCTTCTTGCTCGTCCTCCAATTCGAGCCGTGTGTGCATCCCGCTGGAAAAGAGACTGCGCCCCTCATCGCCCCTCCTAGGGCCGTGACACTCAGGAGCTCGCCTGCCGCAATCCCGTGAGAGCCCCGCTCCGTCCGGAGCCGCTCTCTGTCCCCGGGCTAGGCCGCCTGCACCCCTGTCACCGCCTGCCATTGGAGTGCGCTGAACGCGCTATCACCCCTCCTGCCGGAAGCCGTCCGACGACTGTGATCTACGCCGGGTCATCCAGCTGCACTGACTGTGCCCTGTGACCCCGCTTCGCTATCCCCGGACATCTCAGGCCGCGCCGCCCCCGCTGTGGAGACCCTCCTGCACCGCCGTGCCAAAGGGTCGCGGGCCGCGTCTGCCTACTTGCCCACACCTGCTGATTGAGGACCCAAGAACACTTCCCGAAGTTGAGAGTCGCACCGACCTGTGCCGACTCTCCTAATCACGAAAGAAGTCCAGTATCGGGCTCGGGGCCCGCAACGCCTTATTTCCCCGTTCGCAGGAACCGATCTCTGTGAGTACTGGAACTACAAGTAAAGAGACTACGAACTATCCATTTGAAACTACGAACCAAGAACATTTGCCTGCTGTATAACCTGGTGGCCTAGCGAGAACGTTATTGGTCTTGTGATAAGTCTGCGGAGATATATATACCTTATTTTTACATAAAGAAACGTATTTTTATATATATCCAAGTCTGGCGTCCGTTTCTGGGGGGATTAATGTATTTACTGTGTGTATGATTGTAAGTGCTTAACCAACAACGCCTGGGGAATCGCCTTGGCTGCTCACGCCACGCACCTAGAGGGTGAGCAAGGGTCATTCAAAAGGGGTTATCCTGCGCCCTGACGTGGAGGAGAGGGTTCCTGCTTGACACAAGGGCAACCTTGCGCCAACCAGAGATCCCCGACTCTAACAACTAGTGACTGCACCAAGGCCAAAGAAAGTACTCCAGCCCCCACCAATGCCCCTAAGGCACCTGCTCCCCCTAGTGCAGTTACAATTGGTGGTGGGAATACACAGAATAAGGGTGTAGTAGGGTTGACCCTGGGTTCTGATATGGACTCTGGCCTAGTCAGAGTACCATCTCAGGCTGTGCTTGTCAGTAATGGGGGCATGGATATGTCCCCCTTTGTGAGTCCCAGTAACCTGGGCAAATACAGACAGCAGCCTTTAATTAATGGAGTAGAAGCTTGGGCATTCAGGGACACAGGAGCAAGTGTCACAATGGTGACAAAAGATCTTGTGAATCCTGGGCAGATTATACTTGGTGAAATGTACCAAGTGACCAATGCTAGCAATTACAGAACAGACCATTCTGTGGCAGCTGTTAACTTCTCCTGGGGAGGGGTAACTGGCCTTAAGAAGGTTGTGGTAAGTGCTGACCTACGAGTACAGTGCCTGCTTGGCAATGATCTAGAGACTTCAGCTTGGGCTGAAGTGGAGCTCAGGACACATGCAGAAATGTTAGGGATCCCTGCACATGTCTTTGCTGTGACCAGGTCACAGGCAAAAATGTCTAAAACTGGACAGGCCCTGGATTCTAGAATAATGGACCGGGTGCCTCACAAGAGGAGGAGCAGTAGGGTTAAGGCAGAGCCTTCCCACCTGACTCAGAATGCTGATCAGTCTCCTCAGGGAGATGATCTTGAGCCTGAAGAAGGAACTGTCACAGAGGAGCTTGAACCTGGCCAGGTTGAGTTATTGGGGACAGGGCGCCCTTCCAGGTCTGATCTGAGCCAGGAGCAGAAAACCTGCCCCTCTCTTGAAAACGTCAGACAGCAAGCTGCTGATGAGGCTGCTGGGAATGCTAGTGGCACCCATAAAGTGTATTGGGATGATGGACTCCTATACTCAGAGAGTAGTGACCCCAAGCCTGGTGCATCCAAGAGGTTGGTTATACCTATGAAAATTAGGGGTTGCCTATTGACACTAGCCCATGATATTCCCCTAGCAGGACACCTAGGCCAGAACAAGACTTGGGACAGAATTGTTCCTCACTTTCACTGACCCCACATGTCTGAAGACACAAAGGAGTTTTGTTGCTCCTGTGTAAACTGCCAAGCCAGGGGCAAAGCAGGTGGCACTACAAAGGCCATGATACCACTACCTGTGGAGGGGGTGCCCTTTTAAAGGGTAGGGATTGACATTGTTGCTCCCATGGATCCCCAAACAGCATCTGGGCACAGATTTATACTGGTGGTAGCAGATCATGCCACCAGGTATCCAGAAGCAATTCCCCTAAGGACCACTACAGCACCTGTAGTGGCAAGAGCTCTCTTGAGTGTGTTCTCAAGAGTAGGCTTTCCTAAGGAGGTAGTATCTGACAGGGATGCAAACTTCATGCCTACTTACTTGACTGCTATGTGGAAGGAGTGTGGAGTGAACTACAAGTTCACCACACTGTGGTAAATATTTAATTACCTATACTATTTTTGATGCGGTAAAATCTAGTAAGAATAACTCAGTAAAATAAGAGGCAGAATCCGTGGTATTAGAGGTTCTAAAAGAGCTTTATTCCTCTACAAAGGAATTACAGTTCGAACTGCAGGCATCGTATTCCATCACCACGGGGGTTCAGGAAGGGAAGGCAATATATTATTGACAGGTAATGACATATATAAGAAAACCATTACATTGAGACAGATGCAGGAGGCGTAACAGCTGATAATACAGATAAGAATATGCATACGTAACTAAAAAGGCGGACATATAGGCGTAACTTAGAAAACGTCATTATACATGATGTCACAAGTGGGTGGATCCATAAGAGAATCCTGCAATGTCAGCAGAAATACTTGGCAGAGATGCGCGCGCAGCCGCATGACGTGTGATTGACGTGTAACTAGAGGGTGAAGGGAAATTAACATTTAGACGTACATGGGGAGACAAAAGTCTGGAGGGTCAGGTCAACCTAATCCTAAATCATATCTAATATCCTATGTTTAAAGAACTGGGTTATCCAAAAGGGAAGGTCTCTCGGACGAAATCTAGTCTATACTGACTGTGAGTGCGTGTACAAGCGTCTAAGTGTCTACATGAGATGCAAGGGGCAGAAATCTTTCATGGTAACAGAGCTATGAATTACTTGTATAAGGACAGAGAAGCCGGGCCCCTTGCTCGGTAGCTGAAAGAGTGTTTACCTAAACTACTAGACAGGAATGCATTGGATGAGGAGCGGAGCAGATAATCTTGAAGGTGAAATACAGTTTTTGGCAGGCAAACAGGCCGAGTCAGGCACCGTTAGCCGCGCAGGGAGTAGGACAAAGTTCATGGATAAAGATGCGAGCTCAGACTGGAGCTGTCGAAGGTAGAAGGCAGGAAAAGGCTTGATGGCAGCATTCAGGGCCTACTCGCCTGAACTGCAAAATGGAGTAAATGAGCCATATAAAGTCGGTGGCCTTTCATACTTAGGAATGGAATATCCGGCCCATTCATGGCGGATCTGAAAGAGGACATGTTGACGGTGGACGCACATGTGTTTGCGTCTTCATAACTGGAACTGGAGGGAACATACATGTACTTGTAACATATACATGGAGCCGTTGGGGTCTAAGATAGGGGACATAACTGATCACAAAATTCATATTTCCTCATTCCCTCCTTGTCCCCTACGGACCCTCAGGAGATATCAATCTTCATCAATCCATCGATCTGTTCATATAGCATCATTTGTTCTTCTTTCTTCTTCCGGGATCTTGAGCGAAAACTGGGTGGTGGAATACACGATGTGGCACACAGACCACAAATCGCTGGTCCACATTGTAGACATAAGCAGCAAGTGAATAGTATGAGAAAGCCAATACCTAGGAAGGATAGGATCCTCCATCCCCAGGCTGACAACACGCTCCAGAACCAACCGGACCAAGTCCAGGTGCCTGGATTCTGGTGTTTCTGGCTTACAATCTTATGAAGACGGGTTATGGCTTTATATACAGATGGCGAATTTTCTGGTATGAAAACGCAGCAACTTGATCCGATGACCCTACAAGCTCCGCCCCTATCGGCCAGGATGACGTCAAGGACAAGACGATTTTGAAGAACAACAATCCGCATCGCAGACTGCTCCTCTGTTAAGTTGCCTAAGGCGGAAGTAGTTTCATTTACTACTGCTTCAAGGGTTCTAGTTAATCTATGTATCAGCTTACTATTAGTGACTGTACCTATATAGGGGAAGAAACCTTTATTAAAGTCTGTGTATTGTTCCCATGCCGTTTCAGTGTAATCGACAATGGGGAGATCTCTTTGCTGTCTATTGTGTACTAAATGAGTATTTCTGTGATAATCAGGAGGGGCTAGAAAAACAGGTGGCAAAAGGAATGCAATGTAACAGGTACCATCCCAATCTAGAGGTAAACGTATATATGCGGTCTGGCCACATATGAAGTAGGAATGACGAGAAGCTCTAAATGTAGACTTGCCTTGATCACTGAATTATATTACAGTGGTACATTTACTATGGCCCATATGTATTGAACCATTCTTTCTTACACATAATTCACCTTTAACTGGAAATACTGACATGGCGGGCAAGATTGGTGTAGCTTCGGATTCAACATTCAGAATCATGAGGTTAAGTGTAAAATTACCTAATCCATATACTTCATTCTCTAGATCAGTTCCTGTTCTTTTGGGAAGTCCCTCTTTGTTAGGGTAGCAGACTTTAAGTAAAACTAGGTTCAGGTTTCCCCATACCCAGTTGTCTTGATAAACTACAGAATTTGAATCTAGGGAATTAATCAAACTAAACCATGCTCCACAGGAGCCATTGTGTGTGAATGGATACGGAAAGAGGGGCAGAACTCCCTTATAGTTCTGATAGGGAGGGAGTCGGCCACAAATCCAACAATTAGTAGCATTGCTGGTCTGATGGGAATGATGTAGCATACTAATGAAAGTGTTGTTGCGCAGCGCAAATCTATAGGACAACTCATGCGGGGGTAATTCGCTAAAAGAATGTTCAGCAGTAACATTGTAAACACGTTTAGAAATAGGGTAATACATATGAAGCAGTACACTAGTTACTATGATCAGAAAACTTAGAAAAAACAAGATTAATAATGTTACTGTACAGTGACTACGAAGTGATTTACAATACGCATGCTTTTTAAGCTGCATCTGTCGATTTCTTTCTCTATTCCTGTCTAGAGGATACATGTCAGAGACAAATTCAACCGATTCACCTTGGAGAGGACTTAAACAATCAAATTGTCTGACTTGCTAGACCTTAGTTTCAGTTTATATAGTTCTCTTTCGGACTGTTCAGCAAAAGGGAGCTTTGAGTCAATCTGTGAGGGAATGCAGGGCTGAGTGTCAACATCGGACGATAGTCCATAAAATTTCTTGATATGACTCGAGTGTAACCACCCTTTACGGCCCTCGATCTTCACGGCTGTCCTTGTTGTTAGCAGAACGAGTTTAGGCGAGTTCCACCTAGGCTCCAGTTGGGTCTTCCGGTCGAAATTCCGCACCAGAACCAGATCACCGGGAACCACGTCGTGGGGCTTTACCTCTGTGTTATCGGGGAAAGCTGCAGCTACCTGTGAACGACAAGATTGTAGTGCAGACATCAAGGAAGCCAGGTAATCTGTCAGCATATTACAGTCAACATCAGTTATTTTACGGGGTATAGGCGTCCCCCACATATTTGGTGGTCTACCGAAGATCACTTCATACGGGGATAGCCCTGTTCGAGAATGTGCTACCATTCTCATGTAAAAGAGTGCAACTGGTAGGGCTACTACCCAATCAACACCTTTCTCTCTACATATTTTGGACAATCTAATTTTCAGAGTCTGATTATGGCGTTCCACAAGACCTGCTGCCTCGGGATGTCGGACACAGTGGAATTTCCATTGATAACCTAACAAAAGTGAAACGTGTTTCATCAGTTCGGATGAGAACGGCTGGCCGTTATCTGAGTAGACAACACGTGGTAAACCGTACCGTGGGAAGAATTCTCGAACTAACTGTTTGGCAGTAGTCGGGGCAGTGTAATCTGAAACCGGGTAGGCTTCTGTCCAACGGGAAAGAGCACAAACAACTACGAGAACATATTTGAATCCTCAACATCGTTCCATCTGGATATAATCCATCTGGAGGACTTCAAAAGGGTGATTAGGAGGTTGAAATCCACCCTGTTCTACGGGAATGCTTTTACCTGGGTTAAACTGACAACATATCATACAGGTACGAACTTTTTGTTTAGCTGCTGCTCGTAAATGTTTGTTGAACCAAATGTGTTGAATGCTGTCTAGCATAGCTTTCTCTCCTAGGTGCGCTGGACTATGTATTGTGTTAATGATGACTTGAACCATAGAGTCGGGAAGAAACCATATAGATTTTTCCTTCGTCATCCATCCTTGATCCGTTTGGATCCCTCCTAATTCAGTCCATTTCTTTATTTCCTCTGGTGTAGCATGTGTCTGTATGTCAATTACATCAAGAGCGGGATCCTTAACTGTCATGCAATGTGTTAGTGTCGGGACTATTGTCTTTGTCGTGTCAGTTGGGTGAGTTTGAGCAGTCTGTTTGGCTGTTCTGTCAGCTAGATCATTACCTTGAGAAATGATATCGGTAACTTTCGTATGAGCTTTGCATTTCATAATCGATATTGCAGTGGGTAGATGAATTGCATCTAATAAAGCATGAATGAGGGGTCCGTGCTGAATGTGGGCACCGTGAGAAGTTAAATAATCTCTCTCTCGCCACAGTACGCCGAAGTCATGAACGACTCCGAATGCATAACGGGAATCTGTGTATATGTTGACTTTCTTATTTGTGGCTTGGATACAGGCTTGTGTCAGAGCGATGAGCTCTGCTGCTTGAGCTGACAAAGTGTTTATACAATTTGTTTCGATGACTTCAGTGTCTGTTGTGACTGCATAAGCGGCCACTAACTCTCCTGTACTTGTTCTCATACATGAACCATCTACATACAACGTCAGGTCTGGATCTAACAATGGGACATCTGTCAAGTCTTGTCTGGGTTTCGTCGTGATAGTAATAATTTCAATACAATCATGTGCCAATGGATCTGTTCCATTTACTGGCAAAAGTGTAGCAGGATTTAATGTATTACAACGTCTGATTTCTATGTGTGGCTGGAACAATGTCAATTCATAACCAGTAAGTCTTGCTATGGTCAAATGTTGTGTTTGCGTTCGGTTCAAAAGAACCTCTACTGCATGTGGTACTTGTACTGTCAATGGATGTCCTAATACTATGGCATCGCTTTGTCTGATTGCTAAAGCTGTTGCTGCCACTGATTTCAGGCACGCAGGAAGAGCCTGAGCTACGGGATCTAGTGTACTGGAAAAATAAGCACATGGTTTGTGTGATCCTGCTTGTTCCTGTGTGAGTACTGACAAAGCAGTACCTTCTCGTTCTGTAACAAAAAGTGTAAAACATTTACTGTAACATGGTGTTGCTAAAACAGGTGCTTGACATAAAGCTTTCTTTAGGCTTCCAAAGGCATGTGTATGTTCTTGAGTCCAAGGTAGGACAGTCGATGTCGCTGCCTCCTGTGTTGTCAACTGAATGAGTGGTTTTGCTAGAAATGCATATTGAGGGATCCACTGCCTACAGTACGAAGTGAGGCCTATAAAAGCCCGCACCTCCTTTTGTGTCTTGGGTGTTGGCATGTTAGCAATTAACTGGATGCGATCGGGTGTAAGCTGTCTTCCCTCCTTGGACAGCGAGTGCCCAAGATAAACAACTTGCTGGACACAAAATTGCAGCTTAGAAGGGGACACCTTGTGCCCCTTTTCGGCCAGAAACTGTAAAACCGTCAGTGATGCTTTTTCACATTCAGGTTCGCTTCGAGCGGTGATCAGCAGATCATCGACATATTGAAGCAGAGCAGTGTTAACTGGCATGTGGATACTGTCAAGTTCTCGTTTCAATGCTTGGCTATAGATGCTGGGGCTTTCTGTGAATCCTTGAGGTGCGCGTGTGAATTTAAAACTTCGTCCATTTAAACTAAATCCGAACAAATATTGACTTTCCGGATCGATTGGGATGCTAAAGAAGGCGTTCTTGAGATCAATTACAGTAAAGAACGTTGCTTTGGAATCAATGGCTGTCAGTAATGAAGAGATGTCGGGGACCACGGGGTATTGTGGCACAATGCATTTATTTAATTCGCGCAGATCAATAACTAATCGATATACTGGCGATGCTTTTGGATCAGTTCGTTTAAGAATCGGAATTATCGGGGAATTACATACATTGGAGTCGGTTTCCACAACCACTCCTTGGGCAATAAGCTCGTCAATGATTTGCAGTAAAGCCACAACAGCATCTGGGGGTAGCTTGTATTGTCGCATTCGTGGTAGTACCACTCCTGTCTTGAGTGTGACTCGATATGGTGTAATGTTCATGCAGCCAACATCAGTGGGGCCTTGGGCCCACAAGTGTGTAGGTAAATTCTGCAGTCGGTGATCCATGTCTCTGGACACATAGTGCCCTTTGAAATCACGTAAAAATAATCTTACTCCTTCCGGAGAACAACATATTATAGCTCCTAGAGCTTTCAACGTTTTTATACCTAACAGATTTTCTGGACATGATTTAGTAAGCAATAGGTCTGTAGTTCGTGTCAATGGACCAATCGTGAGTGGAAGGGGTTGTGATACTTCATTAATGATAGGCTTTCCTGAGAATCCAAGGGAAATATTCTGTGAGCCTGAGAGGGGTGCCCCTGGAACTTCACTGCGTCGTATTGTTGTTCTGCTTGCCCCTGTATCAAGTAAAAACTTTCTGTCTTGGCCTAATAGTTCACTATGTACATAAGGTCCCTCTTGATCTACAGGAACCTCGATAAGGGGTAAGCCAACTTCCCTCTCTAGGCTGTTTCATGTGTATCGTTGATAATCGGGATAATCTGCTTGTGCATACTGATACATCTGTTGCGTTGTTGCTTGTGTGGCAGCAATAGGCTGCTGCTGTGATGTAACTACGATCCGTTGTGGAGCTGACTGTTGTGGAGCTGGCATGGACTGTTGTGGAACTGGCATGGACTGTGCATGCTGAGGGATTTGTTGTTGGTTCTGATCCTGTCTAGGTGGACGTGGTCTTTCCTGTGTTTTACCTGTGGCAATATTATGTTTTAAAACTGCACAATCGTGTATATAATGACCTGGCTGTTTACAATAGTTGCATGTCCCCTTAACAGGACCCGCTGAATCACTGGACTGTGTCATCCCCTTTCTATGACCGTCAACTGGAACTGACTGAGCCACAAGCATTTTCATTTTCGTGTCTTTCATACGTCTTTGTTCATGTTCTTGTTCCTCTCTAATTCTATTGTGGTGATATTGTAACATTTGTAACATTTGTGACGGGGTGTTACCTTGCCAGGTACTCTCGAATTTCAATACTCTATTCTTAACTTGGGGCAGGGAATTTTCAACTAATTTTGTCACAAACAGATGTGGATATGACTCGCTACTTGCTTTTATGCCACTGTTAATACCAAAACATTTTTCAAATCGGGCATAGAAATCACTAGTGTCTTCATCGGGTTTCTGTTTACAGGCTGAGATTGCACCCCAGTCTTCCTTTTTCGTAGTTAATAAGCGTGGCAGCACTTGCACTAGTAATCCTGGTAATGCTGTAGTCTTCTCCCCAAGCCCTGAACCTGCACCTCGGGCTCTTTCTTCGGTTTCTAATACTGTCCAATCTATCTTTTGGTCTCCCACCTCCCAATCTTTTTCTTTGAGTTTTTTGTAAATACCGGCAGGCATTAATACTTTTAATATTTTCATAATGTCGGGATAGGTATACTCTCCCATGAGTAACATGTCTTTAATTTCACGGTGGAAACCTGCGGGGTCTTTATCATGGCTAGGTACTACTTTCTTCATTTCTAATAATTCCATTTTAGTTATAGGTGTGTATACAAACACGCGTTTAAACTCATGATCATCACCTCTAATTGGGTGCACTTCGCGTAAGGGATTCTGTCTATCCATGTAATACGTCGTTCTTTCCTTGATGGGAATTAAGACATGTTCTGGGCATACGAAAACAATATACTGGTTTCGAAATTCTAGAATTTCTTTAATTAAATCAGTACCTGAACCTCTCCATTTATTCATGAGTAATTCTGTCTGGGGTAAGGTTCAAAAACGTGTGTGCTAGCGCATCATCACTGTATGTTCCGGGACTGTCAGCCCATAGGACTGCTGACCTGGCTAATTCCTGTTCATCCATAGAATCAAGCATATGATACCCCCTTCGTTCTCGGAGTAATTTATCAGCGGTTTGGAATAAGTGTTCAGGAGACCTTATATTTATTATAGGGGTTTGGAAATTTCTGTTACTTTCTGGGCGTGCCGGACGTATCGGATCACTGAAGCCTCTAGTATTATTATGGGGTCTTCCTCTACCTACATAAGCCATCGTCTCTAATTGTCCTGCGGCTATTTCTGATTCCTGCTCCTCCTCTCCCTCTGATTCAATTCTGTCTACTTCTCGTCTTTCTTTATGTATTCGTTCTACTTCCTTGCGGATTTTTCGATACATGGCGATTATACACGCCTGTCTATCATGTTTCTCTTCTGATATATTCTGACCCCATTTGCCAAGTTTTTGCATAGTACCAGGATCTGCCTCAGGCCTGTCTTGGTTCCTGATCACGCAGTTTATGAAAAAACGTAGTAGTTGTCTCTGTACATCCACTTTCTGGTATTCCATAGCTTCGTTAATACATTCTGGGCCTCGCCCTGTTTGGACAAAGTGATATATATTGTCTAGGTGTTCAACCATTCCTGGTATCGTCATTAAATACATTGTAGCTCATCGTATACGTAGTGATGACAGTAGCAGTCTGTCCTGCTTACCTGGCACTGGATCATATCTACAATCCACCAGTTGCTCTTTAAACATGTCGGAAGTTGCTAGCTGGGGTGTACGTTGGAGTGCTAAATCTCTAAGGGTCTGTTTATTTCGCGGCGGTGTGGCAAACATGTCTGTCGTACCTCCTGTAGCACCACCTGAGGTGCTGGCCAAGAAAGGATTTGTTGGATGTAAAATAGAAATTGTAGATGCGGGAAAAGCGGTGGAAACGGACGGACCTGTGGGAATGGTCGTAGGAGTTTGTTGTTGCAGGGATACAGGCGAATGATCTTGGCGTTGAACACCATCGGCAAGCGGTGTGTGTGGCGTGGTATTAGCATATTCGGGAGCTACGTCGTCTAAATAGGAGGAAAGGAAAACATCTTTTGCTGTTTTGGGATGTGCTTTGGGATGCGCTTTTATCGGGAGCAACGGAGGTGGCAAGTCTTTCGGTATTTCCGGGGTAGCCTTAGGTAACCCTTCGGCCAGAAGAGGATACATACCATTCATAAGGGTATTCCTTTGTCTGTCTGCTTGTTCTGATTTTACTCGGGTACCCTCCTCAAGTAATAGATTTTCTCGGGTTTTATTTGAATTCTCCCTATTCTTCTCTTCTAATCTGAGCGCTTTTTCTGTACGTCTATATGATTCTTTACGCCATAATTCGATGGCATCTTTCTGTGACTGTCTGGCTTTCTTTTTCCATAATTCTTCTTCTACTCTCATGATGCAATCTGCATCCCAGGTCCCAGCTGCGGGCCACCTCTGACTTTCTGGTAAATCCTTGGTGTAGTCCACCCATAAATCAAGAAATAATACGGCATCTAAGCCATGCTTATGATACATAAAGTACCCTGGAGTGTCCCTAGGTGGAATGGCAACAGCTTCTTCGAGTACCCCTTTTCTAGTTTTGATCTGTCTTAATTTCGAAAAGAGCGGCATTTTTAGATCTGGTTACTTAATCTTGAACACACTTAATACAATAACCACAATAATGAACAGTCATTCACACCACAATATGTAGAACGTATTATAACACTTAACATTTAACATTTAACAAACAATGATAACTAATAGGAAACTAGTTACTGGCATAATACTAACACTGGATGATACTTAATTTTACATACAAGACATACTAGATATACTGCTAAACAGTACAGATACACTGCTGAAACAGTGCAGACCGGATCTGTGTACCCAAACCCGTCTTGACCGGCACAAACTATGTGCACGTTTAAATGCCTCCCCGGCAATGGTACTCACCGGGTAGCACGGAACGGAAGGCCTCGGAACTGACTGGATCGGACTGGACTCGACTCGACGCGGAACTTCGGAACCTGGCGGGCCTCTGTATACCTCGGATCTTGCTCTCTCAGCTAGGCTCTGGTCGGGATACTTCGCACTTCTCACCGCCTCGTCTGGGTGTTGATCGCAGCCTCAGTCACCCCCGCTTGGCCGGAGGGAGATACAGGAAATCCTGCGGGTACGCGTTGTTGTCCGTCCAGCTGTGGCAGGAGACCGGGCCTGCAACGCACCTCCGGCGCGTGAGATGAGAAAGTGTCCCTGTTCGGGCGCCAATTTATGTGGTAAATATTTAATTACCTATACTATTTTTGATGCGGTAAAATCTAGTAAGAATAACTCAGTAAAATAAGAGGCAGAATCCGTGGTATTAGAGGTTCTAAAAGAGCTTTATTCCTCTACAAAGGAATTACAGTTCGAACTGCAGGCATCGTATTCCATCACCACGGGGGTTCAGGAAAGGAAGGCAATATATTATTGACAGGTAATGACATATATAAGAAAACCATTGCATTGAGACAGATGCAGGAGGCGTAACAGCTGATAATACAGATAAGAATATGCATACGTAACTAAAAAGGCGGACATATAGGCGTAACTTAGAAAACGTCATTATACATGATGTCACAAGTGGGTGGATCCATAAGAGAATCCTGCAATGTCAGCAGAAATACTTGGCAGAGATGCGCGCGCAGCCGCATGACGTGTGATTGACGTGTAACTAGAGGGTGAAGGGAAATTAACATTTAGACGTACATGGGGAGACAAAAGTCTGGAGGGTCAGGTCAACCTAATCCTAAATCATATCTAATATCCTATGTTTAAAGAACTGGGTTATCCAAAAGGGAAGGTCTCTCGGACGAAATCTAGTCTATACTGACTGTGAGTGCGTGTACAAGCGTCTAAGTGTCTACATGAGATGCGAGGGGCAGAAATCTTTCATGGTAACAGAGCTATGAATTACTTGTATAAGGACAGAGAAGCCGGGCCCCTTGCTCGGTAGCTGAAAGAATGTTTACCTAAACTACTAGACAGGAATGCATTGGATGAGGAGCGGAGCAGATAATCTTGAAGGTGAAATACAGTTTTTGGCAGGCAAACAGGCCGAGTCAGGCACAGTTAGCCGCGCAGGGAGTAGGACAAAGTTCATGGATAAAGATGCGAGCTCAGACTGGAGCTGTCGAAGGTAGAAGGCAGGAAAAGGCTTGATGGCAGCATTCAGGGCCTACTCGCCTGAACTGCAAAATGGAGTAAATGAGCCATATAAAGTCGGTGGCCTTTCATACTTAGGAATGGAATATCCGGCCCATTCATGGCGGATCTGAAAGAGGACATGTTGACGGTGGACGCACATGTGTTTGCGTCTTCATAACTGGAACTGGAGGGAACATACATGTACTTGTAACATATACATGGAGCTGTTGGGGTCTAAGATAGGGGACATAACTGATCACAAAATTCATATTTCCTCAACACTCTATCACCCACAATGCAATGTCTTAGTTGAGAGATTCAACAAAACTTTAAAGGGCATGATCAAAGGAATCCCAGTGAAGCTTAGGTGAAAATGGGACCTGCTCTTGCCCTGCCTTTTATTTGCATATAGGGAGGTGCCTCAAAAGGGGGTTGGTTACAGCCCCTTTGAACTTTTGTTTGGTCACCCTGTCAGGGGTCCTTTGTGTTTGGTGAAGGAAGGATGGGAGTTACCTCTCAAGCCCCCAAAGCAAGACATAGTGGACTATGTACTTGGTCTCCGCTCCAGGATGGCTGAGTACATGAAAAAGGCAAACAAAAACTTTGAGGCTAGCCAGGAACTGCAAAAATCCTGGCATGACCAAAAGGCTGTACTGACTGTTTCCCAGCCAGGACAGAAAGTGTGGGTGTTGGAGCCTGTGGTCCCAGCAGCTCTCCAGGACAAGTGGAGTGGACCCCACACTGTTGTGTTACAGAAAGGGGAGTTTACCTACTTGGTAGACCTTGGAACCTCTAGGAATCCCCACAGGGTACTTCATGTCAACAGACTTAAACCATATGTTGACAGGGCAGACATGGGCTTGCCTAATGGCTACTGATGAAGGACAGGCGGAAGAGAGTGACTCACTCCCTGACCTGCTTTCTCAGAACCCTGATAATGGGTCAGTTGATGGTGTAGCCTTGGCCGGCAGCCTCACTGCCCAGCAGCAAACTGGCTGCAGGAACCTCCTCAGCCAGTTTAGGCATATGTTTTCTCTGACTCCAAGTAAGACCACCTGGTGCACTCATGAAGTGGACACTGGGGACAGTCTACCTGTGAAGAATAAGATCTACAGGCAACCTGACCATGTCAGGGACTGTATAAGGACAGAAGTCCAAAAGATGTTGGATCTGGGTGTGATTGAACCCTCAGTTAGCCCTTGGGCTAGCCCAGTAGTCCTGGTACCTAAACCTCACACCAGTGGTGGAAAAAGAGAGATGAGGTTTTGTGTAGACTACAGGGGTCTCAATGCAGTCACTACGACTGATCCCCATCCCATCCCTAGGGCAGATGAGCTGGTAGATACTTTGGCCTCAGCCACGTTTCTAAGCACATTTGACCTAACAGCTGGCTACTGGCAGATCAGACCTGCTGATGATGCAAAGCCAAATACAGCATTTTCTACCCCTAGTGGGCACTATCAGTTTGTGGTAATGCCCTTTGGTTTGAAGAATGCACCTGCCACTTTCCAAAGGTTGATGAATCAAGTCCTTACAGGCCTGGAATACTTTAGTGCAGCATATCTAGGTGATATTGCTGTTTTTAGCTCCACCTGGGAGGATCACCTGGTCCATCTGAGGAATGTTTTGGAGGCCCTGCAAAAAGCAGGCCTTACTATCAAGGCTACTAAGTGCCAGATAGGGCAGAGTCAGGTTGTGTACCTGGGCCACCTTGTAGGTGGAGGCCAGGTTCAACCATTGCAGAGCAAAATCCAGACCATAATGGAATGGATTGCTCCAACTACCCAGACTCAGGTGAGAGCCTTCTTAGGTCTGACTGGGTACTGTAGGAGATTTGTCAAAGGGTATGGATCAATAGTGACACCCTTGAATGACTTAACTTCTTAGAAAATGCCCAAAAAGGTTCAGTGGACAGCTAGCTGTCAAAAGGCATTTGATGATCTGAAGCAGGCCATGTGCACTGCTCCCATTCTGCAGAGTCCTGTCTACTCCAAGAAGTTCATTGTTCAAACAGATGCATCTGAATTGGGGGTAGGGGCTGTACTGTCACAATTGAATGAAGAAGGTCAGGATCAGCCAGTAGCTTTCAGAAGCAGATGGCTGACCCCTAGAGAGAAACGTTGGTCAGCCATTGAGAGGGAGGTCTTTGCTGTGGTTTGGGCTCTGAAGAAGTTAAGGCCATACTTGTTTGGTACTCACTTCCTTGTTCAGACAGACCATAAGCCCCTCTTATGGCTAAAACAAATGAAGGGTGAAAACCCCAAACTGCTTAGGTGGTCCATTTCCCTACAGGGGGATGGACTTTACGGTGGAACATAGACCTGGGAGTAACCATGCCAATGCAGATGGACTCTCTAGGTATTTCCACTTAGAACATGAAGACTCAACTGGTCAAGGTTAGTTTAATGTCCCTGCATTTGGAGGGGTTGTGTAGGAGAGTAGGATCTGCTTCACATGGGTACCCCCACTTTTTGCTGGTGTTTCACTGTTTTTCGACCTTAGTCTGGCAGTGGCCCTGCTAATCAGGACCACAGCCTAGCTGCTTCCTCTCTAAAAAGGTTTCCATGTACATTAGGTACATATCTAATTGGATACTGGAGTGCCTTATAAGCCCCTAGTAAATGGTATACTATGTACCTAGGGCATAGGTACCTCAGAGACCTACCAGGGGCTGCAGCATGTATTATGCCACCCTTGGGAAGCACTCCAAAATGGCACCACAGGTCTGCTACTGCAGCCTGGGTAAGGGTGTGCTTGCACCCCTTACAGTGGTATAGTCTACCTATATCCACATCTATATACAGACACATACAAACCTATAAGTCACTCCTATGGCAGGCCTTGATAATCCTGAAGGCAGAGTGCTTAGTTTTGTGTGAGAGGGTGCCCAAGCATGAGCTGAGCCCCTCTGCAGCTTTCGGAAATCCTTCCTTATAGCTGTTCTGTGATACAGCCATACCATATACTCTTAAGTGCATTATAACCACGCGGTAAATGCTAACTTTGGAATGGCTGCATCAAAACATGTCGTGCTTGGTTTCAAATGCTTTGGAATACTACCCCCCGCCAGTTCTGGCAGCGGGGGTAGCATTCCACCCTTCTAGAAGGAGAGACATGTTCACACTGGTCAAACCCGGTAGGACTTTCCTGAGCCCTGGCATCACAAAATGGATGCCTCTGCCACAGACACGGGTCTGGCCTCCTGCTGCTGACCGAAACTCCGGCAGGGGAGGCATGGACAATAGGTTTCCTGTGGAAGGGAGGTTTAACCACCTCCCCAGACAGGCAGATGTGTATTGGGGCTGGGTGGGAGCACTCTGGTGCTTTGAAGTCCTGCACTGGGGGCACGTTTACTGTCCCTGTGCATAGTCCAGTTCAAACCGGTTGCAGGGGCTACCTGTCCCTGCGCGAAATTGGACAAAGGACATTGGTGGGGCCTTAGAGTTAGTCCAACCCCCAAACTTAGTATAAGTATGGGAACCCAGTCCTTGCGACTTTAGATTACCCTGGACAAAACTCTGCAACATATATCCTGGACCTTTTACGTTCTATCCTGACTAGAAGACTGAAGAAATCTCCTTTGGGGTCAAGGAGTGACTCCCCTGCTTGGCAGGCACCAAAGAAGCAACTGACCGGTCTGCATCGCTGAAGCTCCCGCCGGACGCCGAAGTCTTTGCATCACCAGATGTGGATTTCCAGACTTCCCCGAGGCTACCCTGAGTCCACAGCAAAGCTGAGGCCTGTGGCTATCCTGGGTGATGTGGAACCCTGACCCCTGGACACCGTGATCTTTTGCAGCAACAGCATCTTCCTGGTCCTCCTCGAACTTGTGCTTTGGGCTCCGTGTAGCCCCAGCCTTGAGCACCTCCTGCCCTGAAGATTGTTGGGGTCCACTCCACGAGTGACCCGTGGGCCAGCTCCAAGTGCGACCGCTTGCGGCTCCTTCGCGATCACTAGCCCATTGGCTAGCAGGTCTCCATGAAGGCAACTCCTTTTCTGCTTGGGCTTACCTGGTTGCTCCAGACGTGCCCTGACCCTGACTTACCCTTGCTGGGAGAGTCCCTCAGACCTTGCTGGTCTGCACCCGCAGTCCTTTCTCTGAATTCCAGTGACTTGCCGTTGCGAAGGCTTGTTGGGTCCAATCTGGTCGCCGACACCGCAGCACTCGACAGACTTCGTGGGACAGCTCGAATACGGCTCGTGGACTTCGTCGACGCCTCCTGGACTTCGTGGCTGATGAGTCAAGACACCCATCAACTCACCTGAAGCACCCGACATCTGTGGGCATTGGTCCATCCTGCCCTCGGTCACTGGCTAGTGACCCAGACTCTGTCCCCTCTGCTTTCAGGTTCCTTCCATCCTAGATCCGGCTTGGATCTCTTCTCCTCTTCACGGCAGCAGCAGTTCTTTGGAGGCTTCCATTGAAATCGACGACGCGACCTGACACCAAAAGACACCCATGCACCCGGCTCCCCTGGGTGAGGTAACTCGAGTACTCTAGTGCTCCCGTGGGTGCTAGCCCTAGAACTTCTTAAGCCCAAAAGGGTTTTGTCCTGACTCGATTAGAAGTGTCCCTAATCTTTAAATTTCCAACCGCGACATTGCCCATAGAAGATAACGGGAACCCGCGGTTGTGTTTACATACTGCATACAGTCCCCGTGGGTCCCCTGTGTCACTACGTTGGGTGGTTTCTTGGGGTCCCAGCGATTCTACAGGCTCTAGGCCTTGTGTCTATTCCAGTCGTGGTTCTTATACCACTTTTTTGGTATATGGTTTGGTACGCCCCTAGGGCCCAAACGTGTATTTGTGCTATTACTGATAATTGCTAACTTGTAAACAAAGTACTTTGAACTCCAGTCTCATAAAGAGACTAGAGGGGTGTGTTTTAACCTAAATACATATATTTTGAATATATACCTGGTGTGGTTGCGTTTTCATTTGATCATTCAAGAGATTATAGACTGGTAAAATAAGCTGCTTTACATTCCTTCAAGACTTAGCCTGAAGGCTGCTCTCCATAGCTACCACTAGGATAGCTTTCAATAAAGGTTGTCTTTAACCTATCACCATAAGGGGTTGTTTGGACTGATACAAGGTGCCCACTAGAACTAGTGGACAGCATATATCAGGCCACCTTCTCACAAGTTGTGAATTCTGGTTTTAAACCCCCATTTTTCACTCCTCTGACCTAAGAGCAGCACATTTGTAGCTCTGACGGCACTGCTTTAATTAATGGTCTTCTGAGACCTTCACCCAGGCCTCCAGAAACCGAGGAAAGGGGCGGGATGAGCAAGGGTGCCACAAGTCATGGACTCACCTGCCGCTGTCACAGAGCTGCTGCCTCAGAGCCGCTGTCGCAGAGCCGCTTTCGCAAAGCCACTGTCACAGAGCCGCTGCCACAGAGCCACTATCAGCACAGCGCGGCTCTCCCTTTCACAGTGAAGCATTGAGAGCAGAGCTTCAGGTAGGAAGAGGAGGGAAGTCATAGAGGGTGGTGATAGAGTGTGGCAGGTATTTGTTTTTGTGAGGAGTGTGGGGAGGTGGTTGCTTGCATGAATCTAGATACTTTTGAGGCCAGTTTAGGGCGAGGAGGATATGTTGTGCATGGCTTCCTCATGTCCGCTGTAAGCATGTGCTGGCTGCTGACATGAGCCATAGAACGTGTTTTAGGGCAGCCATTCAAAACTGAAAATTGTAGCTGCTTCAAGTGGAAAACAACCCTGTGATTTGCAGCTACCCAGCTCCAGTTCTTCATCTTACAGGGACTGGCATCTTTGTCTTGACCATCTACACTCTGAGCACCATGAGACCTCACCCATAAGCACCACCCCTCTCGTTTAGTAGCCTGGACATCGAAAGACAGATATTCTTCTAAACCAACTGCAGACACATCCCATGTCTCATGCAGCAGTAGTGCAAGGGCTCGGCGGAGAGGAAAGAAGCTTTCCCTAAGCAGCAGTATGGGAAAAGTCAATTTACATTCATTGAGAGCACAAAACAGTGGCTATCGATGAGTCTCTTGTTGCAGGACCAGAGGCCCTCCTGACCATGCAGGTCTGTGCTTCCATCTGTAAGGACCAGTCACACATCAATCCTGAGAACAAATGTGGACTTTGAGTTGCAGAATGTTGCACTTTTTCTGAAACATCACAAGAGTTACTTTTGTGTTTCCAAAGCATAGTATTTTTCTTTTTCTAACAAAACTAGCCAACAATGTGAAAACTAAAGGCAATGAGGTGTAAAGAGGTAAACGGAGGGCTCCATAAACAGGGCATCAGGAGGGAGAGGGCCATGAAAGAAGAGAACAGTCACTGCTCTGCTGCCTCTGGAGTAATAGCAGCTGTGACTGATGTCCTGTGGAACGAGTACATCCTGCAGGGCCAACAAGCGCATGTCAGCCTCAAGGCCACAGTCACTTGTGCATGCTTAGTTTCTTTTTGCACTTCAGCTCGAGTCCTGTGCATGTGCCATATATTCCCAAGGACAGTGGCTTTGCTTCAGTGTTGAGATCAAGGACATTTAGTAATTATGGAAACACTGACCATTCCAGGCTTGGACCATTAAAGATGAAGTTGTGGGAGATTACTGCTGCCAAGTATGGGTGACATGGTGGGTCCGAAGACCACAGCATAATTCCCAGGAAGTAGAGAGCAGTCAATATTATGCCAGAAACAAGGTTTGATAGTGAGCCAGTAGGACTGGAGACCCCTAACAAACATGGAAGAGAGTGAAGGCACATTTAAGCTTTGGGTCTCCTCTGCAGCTGAGTAGCGCGTCATCAAGTCAGATAGCGTTACAAAATGTCCCTCCCAGTCTTTGCCCCTCGCAAGGAGCACCTGAAGACCAGTCATCCCCCTGGGGGATAGCAACTCAAGTTCATCCCTCTCTGTGCTCCTTTGCTGGTGCAGTCTCGTCAAGCCTTCACTCATGGTCTTATATTCTCACTTCTCACTCCTCCTTGCTCCCTTACATCTGGACCTTCTGGTCAGCGCAGGACTGCCCATTGTACCACTTTGGCATTTTATCAGTTGGCAGTAGACTAGAAGACTGCAGTCAGAGCTGGATGGGCCACCGTGACCCACCCGTGGAAGTCACCTTGGCTCCATTGTAGTCACATTCTCCTGCACTGTGGGCTGGCTTGTGCATTTCTGCAGTGACTGGATTTGATTTTCAGTCTGGCCCTTCTTCTTGTGAATACAACACACTACACGTTTCTCAATTCTGTCCATGATATTCTTGACATTACAATATTTTTGACATGATATTTGTGTCTCACAATATATTTTACACTATCATTTGTAGGAATACTGTTTTACTTTCTCTTCCTGTTCTCTGGAGCGGCCTAGGTAACTGTAGTGCTTTATGAACCTAGAAATAAATAAATATAGCCCTTCGTTATCCTGTAAACAAAAACCTAATTTGTTCAAACTAAATCTTTGATAAACAAAGACCATCAACAGACGGTTGTACATTTGTTAAGCCAGACTGATAAATACAGAACACAAATCTGCATGTATGTGCTAATGCAAATAACACTGATATATTGTTTTGAATATGTAAAGACAACATTTGTGGCAAAAAAGGAACTTTCTTGAGCATTGGTACCTATTGTACAGTATAAGTGTCATCTTATTGATGAGTCGCGTAGCCTCTGAGTATTCTGTACAATTATTGTACAGTAAAAGGGCCATCATGCTGATGAGTCGCGTAGCCTCTGAGTATATTCTGTACAATTATTGTACAGTAAAAGTGCCATCATGCTGATGAGTCGCGTAGCCTCTGAGTATTCTGTACAATTATTGTACAGTAAAAGGGCCATCATGCTGATGAGTCACGTAGCCTCTGAGTATTCTGTACAATTATTGTACCGTAAATGTGCCATCATGCTGATGAGTCGCGTAGCCACTGAGTATTCTGTACAATTATTGTACAGTAAAAGTGCCATCATGCTGATGAGTCACGTAGCCTCTGAGTATTCTGTACAATTATTGTACCGTAAATGTGCCATCATGCTGATGAGTCGCTTAGCCTCTGAGTATTCTGTACAATTATTGTACCGTAAATGTGCCATCATGCTGATGAGTCGCGTAGCCTCTGAGTATTCTGTACAATTATTGTACCGTAAATGTGCCATCATGCTGATGAGTCGCGTAGCCTCTGAGTATTCTGTACAATTATTGTACAGTATAAGTGCCATCATGCTGATGAGTCGCATAGCCACTGAGTATTCTGGACAATTATTGTACAGTATAAGTGCCATCATGCTGATGAGTCGCATAGCCACTGAGTATTCTGGACAATTATTGTAGAGTAGCAGTTTCATCCTGCTGATGAGTCATGTAGCCGCTGAGTATTCTCTACAAGCTTAGCAATTCTAAGGATTTAGGCTATAGGCTGCCACATTTTTGGCCGCACAACCACCTCTTGATTAATCAGGGTAATCCAACTGCAGCCTGTGTGTCCCACAATATCAGCTCCTTTCACACGGTCACCTGATGAAGAGCAGATATCACACAGTAGCAGGCAAGACAAGATGGAAACCTGCAAGGAGTGGATTTCCAACGCAACATTTGAGGCTAAAAGCCGCCAATGTTCAGTAAGCCGTTTGAAAACACCCTGAGACATCGACAGCAGCCCCAGCAACCTTTGTTTGTTTTGGCAGAGGAAGGAGATTAATGGGGGCAGAAGACAGGGACAGTCAGTTCTAGCTATAAAGCCCCACCCCTGCAAGCCACGCCCCCTTCTCATGCAGAAAATTTTATTTTCATGTTGGCAGGTCTGGCTCTGCTTTCTCTGAGACTGGAAGACAATCTCCACTACTTCATTCTTATGTGCAGTGAAAAAGAATAGACACAAAACCATCTGAGGAGAACATACACTCTAGTAGCCAATCAGGGGGTGGATACCTGAATGTGGGACAGATCACAAAACATGTCGACTGGTGCTATTTATTATTCTTGATGGTCGATTAAACAGCGATTGCTTCAAACACCTTTCACCACCATATTATGAAATGAAGATTCTGATGTTTGTTGTGCTGTGGTTGTTGAGTTGTGGTCCATTTTGTTGTGTTGTTACCCGTTATGGCTTAGTTGTGTTGTCATGTTCTTTTGTGTGAGTGATTGGATGATACACATTTCTTACATACGTCCACACATACTTCTACATTTCCAGCCAAAAGCAGCACAAGCCTTTAAAGTTCAAGTTACAAAGCCACAAGCTGTGGTGGTGAAATAGCGTTTCTCCTATTCCTGAACTAAGATGAAAGTCAGCCCCAAACTGGACTTTGACTTCCTGCTTACAGTTCTCCCGTTCTGGGACACCCCCAAACCCGAGAAGTAGTAGAGTCAGCGTGAGGTTGAGATAGAGAGACAGAGGGCATTGGGCGGATTTAATAAAAGATAGGGAGGGGCAGGCAGGAGTGGAGAGTAAGTGGGAAGAGAGATGCAGGAAAAACCAGGCCCGAGAAAGAGAGTTTAGGGCCAGATACTGCAGGTGTCCCACTTGATATGTAAGTACTTGGTCCTGTCCTGGTTTCCCTTTGCATTCTGGTTTTTGTAGTTTTGCATTATCTGAAATAAATAAACTACAAGTGTGAGACACAAAGAAAAGACTGAGTATCTACTTACACGGGGGACTCTCCCTGGGAAGAGACAGTAGGAAGCTGTGGTTGAGAAGAGTGAGATGAGGAAACAGGACATGATGAAAGAGAGAAGCACCAAACAGAATGTTAAGGAACACTTGAGAGGTTACAGTAGGAAGTGCTGAATGACAAAGAGGTAAAAGGGAGTGGTAGAAAAATAAAGTTAACATAAATCAGGTGTGATGATCTTTTATAGTAAAGTTTATTTTTCTTTGCAGTATGGCGTTTGATTGTCTCCCTGTCAGTGTCTCTGTGAGCACCTCTTAGTCTCTGCCCTCACCCTGGAAAAGGTTCCCAATCCCTATCACTCTCATAAACACATTCTCTTTCACTGTCTCTCTCACAGGCCCCTAATTAAACTCTAATGTTAAACTTCACAGGATTACCGCAGGATCCAGGATTTAAGGACACCACATTGCCCGTGACCGGAGGACAGCCGGTGGTTCTGGTGGTGAACCTGATGAGCCGCAGCAGCAGCCGGGTGTCTTCAGCAGGGGTTCTCCCAGCCACCTTCACTTGGTTTAATGCCACATCCAGCGTTGGGTCTGGCGGGAGAGTGGAAATCACCTCCAATGCCTCCTTCTCCCAGATGGTGATTGCCAGTGCGATGGAGAGCGACAGCGGTGACTACGTCTGCCGGGCTGAGAATCTCATGGGCACGACTAGCTTTTCATTCCGTATCCATGTTTCTCCAGCACCAGGTAATCTTGAGGGTGGGTGTGTTTTCAGTGGCTTGGATCACTCAGACCATATGATCTCGGAAAGGGTGGGAGGATATAGGGACTGTTTACCTAAGTCACCCACCAGACTCATGGGTGGTACATGAGCCTGTTCCTAGGGGTACTTACCCAACTTTTTGCTGATTAAAATGGGATCTTGACTTATTCTATTTCTGAAGTAGGAATGTACCAGGCAGAATGGCTAAATATATCAATGACCACCATGAAGATCAGGATGAACCGCAGTTATGGTACGGTAGCGGGGACCTTAAAACCCTACTCCCTTACAGCTTCCATGTAGGTGGTCGCTTCATAGGAGAACAACACCCCAGACACAAGGTAGTGCATTTGTACGCTGTACTGGGCCACCCTTGTATGATCCCCTTAACATTCTACAATCACACTGTTTTGGAGAAGATACTACACACACCCTGACATAGCAAGGAGCATCCATTTCTCCAACCTGTAATTCTGTGTGTTTGGGTGTGTGTTTAATGTTTTCCTTGATTCATAACAGTGGTGGAGGCAGGATTTTGCACCAGGCAGTGAAGTACTCTTCAAGGGGTGCCATACTCAATAAAGGCCGATGGACCTTTTAAACTGTGGGTGACAGTGGGGGCTGCTGAAGGTTAATGATGGCGGATCAAGTGGGCAGTGGTACAAGAAATGCCACACAGCAAGCAGGCAAAGTGAGCAAGCTGTAACTACTTTGGTAAAACTTGGAAGTGGAAGGGTTTTTACTTCAAGATAGAACATGCAGTATTTTTACCTAATTGGCAATAAACCCATTGATCTTAAATAGGGCACTCATGGAAAGGTCCATTGTTGTCATTGTGTGCCACGAAAACTTTGAAGAATGTGGCCAAAGCTGCCTTTTAATCACAAATTTGTTAAATTGTGGCTACGTAGTCATGGGAGTGGAAACAATAAAAAAGTGGGAATGTAATTTCACATGATCTATTATTGATTAAAATGGATGTATACTTTTTCACTTCTATATCCCATTTCCTTCCATTTGCCATCCTGTTGTGTTATGTTATATTGTGTTGAACTGCGCTGTGCTTTTTACTATGCTGTAATGTTATGCTATGGTATGCTATTCTGTGCTATATTATGCTATGTTATATTATGTTATGTTGTGCTGTGATGTGATGTGCTATGCTGTGCTATGCTATATTATGTCATGCTATGGTAGGTTATGTTATGATATGCTATATTGAGTTATGATATGTTATGTTGTGTTGTGTTGAGTAATATGGTATCCTCTGTTATGGGTATTTGTAAAGTGCACTATGACCCGCAAGGGTATCCTGGCAGCGAGCATGTGTGTGTGCCTAGTCCTGCCTCTGGTAGTTTTGTTAACTGAAAAGCCAGTTCATCAGCTTCTTGCAGAATTCAAGAAGAGAGTAGGAGGCTCTGATGTGTAGTGGGGGTCGTTCCACACTTTAGGAGCAACGTAAGTGAACACCTGTCCTCCTGACCGGGTTCTGTGTATGTGTAGGATGTGTGCGAGTAGGACTCCTAGAGAGCAGAGGCGTCTGAGTGGTTGGTGAAAGGAGATGCAACTGTTCAGGTGAGTGGGGCCTACCTTGTGTAGTGCCTTGCAGGTGTGTGTGAGGAGCTTGAATTGAGCAGGTTTGTGTATCAGGAGCCTGCGGAGTTCCTTGAGGTGTGAAGTGAGTTTTTTGTGGGAGGTTGAGTATAAGTCTGGCTGCCGAGTTCAGACTGGCTTGTAGTCTTCCAGTGAGTTGCTCGGGCATCCCGGCATAGAGGACATTCCCGTAGTCCAACTTGCTGATAACTAGGATGTGAGTGACAGTTTTTCTGGTGCTGCTTGGGAGCCATGTGAAGATGTTCAACATCAACAACATCAATTCAATATTTATTAAATTTTTAAAAAAACATAAAAGATACAAGTTCCAGCATTTAATACATATCGAGTATATAGTGCAATATAAGAGTCCAAACTCGCACATGGTGGTTACAAGGTTATTACCTGACATCTGTTTTTAAATTTGTCAATCTGAATACAAGGTTCATTGTTTAAAACCGCACTATAAAATATGCCAGTGATTACCATTGTCTTCAGGTTGTGGAAGCAGGATGCAGTGACAGCGTTCACTTGTGTGTTTATGTCCATTTTGCTGTTGATTATTCTGATGTTCCTGGCGTGGGTGTGGGTGTGCATCTGACTTTGGTCGGCCACCAGTTGGAGTCTCATGGTGAGGTGTTCTTGTTGAAGGTCACTTCTGTTTTGTCCGTGCACAACTTATTTGAGTTTAAAGAAAGTTTATCGAATATAAGCAATAGATACATCAATAGTACAGTCCAGCATATAGAAACAATATCAAATAGAAAATAAACTATATATACTAAGGGAAGAGAAAAAGAAAAGAGGGGAGAAGAAAAGGGGAGGGAGAGAAAAAGAAAAATATATATAAATCCTATAACAATACCATAGAACAGTATTGTACACCAAATACAACAGGTACATCATAATGAACTCACTACTACGAATTCACTTATATATGGAGAGTATATATAAACTAGAACAACATTTAAGTTACTTTAATGGAATTAAACTTAATTTAAGGAGGCTTGGAAACTTCCTCTATGGCAGGAACATGGGATGGTAATGATTGAGCAGATAAATCTAAAAAACTGGTAACAGGAAGCCATAACAAGTCACGTTTAATAGCCAGAGTAGTCGGATAAACATAAGCTCTATCCAACCTATGATTATAACAAACGCCATACCACCAGGCTTGAAAAGAGACATTAGAAGCATTTTTCCACGACTTAGTGATCTGTTGAAAGGCAACAGCAATGAGTAAGTCAATAATAAGAGTATTAAGGGAAGTGGAGGAAGGCCAAACTTCCGCAACACTACCTAGAAGAATGTGAGAGAAAGAAAAGGGGATCTGTGTGTGAAATATTTTGTTAATTTGCTGCCAAACTTTAATCCAAAATTGGTGAATAACTGGACAAGTAAACAACATATGTTTAAGGTCTGCAACTGGAGCTGGGCATGACCAACAAGTAGAGGGAGAGACAGGGTTATTCTGATGCAATTTGGCTGGAGTAATTAATAGCCTATTATATATAAAAAATAATGTTTGTGTGGTGTTTGCTGCCCTAGAAGATTTCCTTATCTTAATCCAAATGTTATCCCATACTGACGTGGAAAAGGAAGTGCTTAAGTCGGATTCCCAATTAATTTCAACTGCAGATTTGTCCCGAGTCTGATTAGTTTGTCTCAATTTATTGTAAATTTGAGAGGCTGAGGGGTTCGATTTCAAGAATGAAATCGTAACAGGAGAAGAAATGATCTGTGTGGAGGAAGCCAGGAGCTTATCATAGGAACTTTGGGCAGCTGAGGTCAATAATTTATATTTAGGAAGAAATGAGGAGGGAAGAGAGAAGTGTTGTTGCAGTATATGAAAAGGGATGCAAGTATCGCCTATGAAAAGTTGATGAGTCCATTTAAGACCAAGATTGAACCATTCTTTCCAAAAAAGGGTCCGATTTTTGATCCTAATACGAGTATTATACCAAATCGGTGATTGTAAGAAATGGGTACGGTCATCTAAACCATCTAGTGTAAGAGGATGAAGAATTTTACGAGTATGTTTAAGAATAGGAAAAGAAAATTTCTGAGGAGAATTCGATATGGATAAAAAGTCATCA
Source organism: Triturus cristatus (assembly GCF_964204655.1). Lineage (NCBI taxonomy): Eukaryota > Metazoa > Chordata > Amphibia > Caudata > Salamandridae > Triturus > Triturus cristatus. The sequence continues at coordinate 36,968,954 of NC_140590.1, forward strand.
AATGAAAGAGGGTAAATGAAAGAAGATTCAATATCTACCCACAGAGGTAATGATAACAAATCAGTCGTATTTTGAGATAGTAGGGAAGAAGAATTCTTAAGAAAGAAGGAAGTATGGTATAGTGCAAAATCAGGGAAATTAACCCCACCCAAATTGTTAGGTTGTTTAAGTTTGGAAAAAGACATCCTAGATTTTTTGTTTTGCCACAAAAATTTTGATAAAATAGTATATATTTGTTTGTAACAGGATTTAGGTATGTTAACAGGCAGATTAGACAAGAAAAATAAGATTATAGGGACCAACATCATTTTTATAGAATGCAATCTATCCCACCAAGATAAAAACAAGGGGTGCCATCTTGTTGTGGAACTAATCAGAGTCGATTGGAGGTTTTTAAGATTAAGCGATATAGTTTCCTTAATAGAAGGGGTGAACTATAAACCTAAGTATTTAATTTTGGTAGAACTCCAATGGAAAGAAGAAGATACAAAATCAGCATGAAAACAATATTTATTTAATGGAAGAATTTCACATTTATCCACATTAAGTTTATAACCTGAAACAGAAGAAAAAGAAGAAACTTCTGAAAGAAAAGCCGGTAGAGAGGTCTGAGGGTTAGATAGAAATAAAAGAATATCATCAGCGTACGCCGAGATCTTTAAGTGTTTATCCCCATACGGGAAGCCAGTAATATTTTCATTCATCCGGATTTTAGATAAAAAGTAGGCCTGGGCAAAATTTCCGTTCCGTTCGCGGAATTTGCGATAATTTGGCATTTCCGCGTTCCGCGGAGAGTGCGGAAATGTCAAAATTTCCGCATTCCGCAGCTTTGCGATAATTTGGTTCTTGCTCGCGCTGTAAAATAATACATTCTCGCGCGCGCGCGATCGCCTTACCTGAATCCCCGCGTTCGCCGACAAGTTTTCCCGATCCGGTCGCGTTCTCAATGAGATGTTGTATTGTTTTAGCCATTTGCGCTGTCTCGCGACAGTTCGCGTCCGCAGTGACGTCATGCGTCGCGCGATCACGTCTTTTTTCTCGCGATCATGCACCGCGAGACAACTGAAAACAAGATGGCCGCGCCCGCAAGCAAACACATGGGTAAGTTGGCGACCCGCAACCATGCAGAAAATCTCGCGAACATGCCGGAAAAAAACTTCCGCATCTTCGCGATATTTCTGCTTGTTTGCGGAGATTTTTAACATTTTCGCGATAATTTTCGGAAGTCGCTTCCGCAAATTCCGCCCACCCCTAATAAAAAGGGCTCTAACGTCAAAATAAATAAAAGAGGAGAAAGAGGACACCCTTGTCTGACACCATGGAGAAGTGGGAAAGAGGAAGAAACAAGGCCATTAGCTAAAATAAACGATCTCGGAAAAGAATAAAGTAAAGAAATATAGGATAAAAATTTAGGGCCAAAACCAAACCAAGTAAGAGTTGAAAATATAAACTGCCAATTAACCCTATCAAAAGCTTTTTCAGCATCTAAAGCTACAGCTGCTAACGAAGACTTATGAGATTGAGATTTACTAAGGACATTGAAAAAGAGGCGAGTATTATCTGAGAGATGACGACCTTTAATGAAGCCACATTGTTCTTTGCCAATTAAATGAGGTAAAATATTGTCCAAACGAAGCGCAAGGATCTTTGCAAAAATCTTATAATCTAGATTAATTAAAGAGATAGGTCTGTAGTTCTTACATAATGTATGGTCCTTACCCTCTTTTGGAAGAAGGCAAATCAAAGCTTCTTGAAAAGAACCTTCAGATTTTCGGGAAGATATAAAAAACAAAAATAAGTTGAGTAATTTAGGGATAAGTAATTTGGAAAAATGGGTATAAAATTCTATGGTAAAACCGTCAGGACCTGGCGCCTTTCCCTTTTTAAGTGACTGAATCGCAGTAAGAACATCTTCAATCTGAATATCCGATTCTAAAGCAGAGAAATCAACATCTAAAGAAGGAGGTGGAGGGATGGAAGCTAAATACTGATCAATGTCAGATAAAAGAGGAGTAGATTCAGGAGTATATAAGGTTTTATAGAAATTAGAAAATTCCAAAAGAATGTCTTCATCTTTATGAAGCACGGCATTAGCAGAGGATACAATAGAATCGATTTTAGTACGTTCCTTTTTGATCTTGAGATATTTAGCAAGAAGATTGCCAGATTTGTTCTGCGCACTATAAAATTTAGCACTAGACTTGAGTAAATATAAATTGGCAGAGTCAGTAGAAAGCTTATTGAAAGAGAGTTTAGCATTAATTAATTCTTTCAAGGTAGATTGACTTTTCGATGAATAATAAAGATGTTCCAGTTTTTTGATTTGTGAAGTAAGTGCTTGAGATGAGAGAAAAGCTGCACGTCTTTTCCGGCCAACAAAGGATATAATAAAATCTCTAGAAGCAGCTTTAAAGGAGTCCCATACTAGTTGAGGAGATACTTGAGGGGACTCATTTTCTTTAAAGAATAAAGAAGCAAATTCGAGAAAAGCTGGCGGGAACTTAGGGTCTAAAAGAAGAGAGTTATTGAATCTCCAGCGTCTATTTCCTTTACTGGGAGGAAGTAAATCTAAATTCAAGGAAACTGGGGCATGATCAGAGAGAAGAATAGAGCCTATGTCCGAATAAGAAATGTGTTGAAGAAGAGCTTTAGAAATAAAAAGATAATCTATTCGGGATTGGGAGGAGTGAGCAGGTGAGTAATAAGTATACTCTTGTAGTGTGGGGTGACACAGCCTCCAAGAGTCTACAAGAGCTCTTTGAGAAATAGCAGACATCAATTGAGAATGCATAGAGGACGGGACGAACCTGGAGCTGGAATTCCTGTCAATAAAGGGATCCACAATCATATTGCAACCCCCCCCAAAAATTAAATAATCATCAGTACATTGCATTAAACGGGAGAGAATCTGAGGCCAAAACAATTTATCTGGGGAAGTAGGGGCATAAACATTAAAAATAGTGAGAGGAATCTTGTTAATTAGCAAAGAGACCACAACCCATCTACCCTCAGAATCACTATCTTGACTTATGAGTTGAACATCTAAGCGCTTGTGACAAAGAATAGCAACGCCATTGCGTTTTCCGGAACCTGGTGATGCGAAAACATTGCCCACCCAACAGCGTCTCAATTTAGTTACCTCAGTGTCCGGTATATGGATTTCTTGTAGAAGAACAATATCTCCTTTTAAGTTTGCAATATGAGACAAAACTCGTTGACGTTTGATAGGAGAACCCAAGCCTTTAACATTCCAAGATATAATGTTTAACGACATATTAGATCATATTTAAATATATTCAAAACTGTTCATAAAAGAATATATTGTGCATAAAAGACAGAAGTAATAAAAAAAAAACACATCAAAAACATGAAAACAACTTCTTATTGTGGAAAAATAGCAGTGAGAAACAAAGAAGATCAGGAAACAGTGCAGAAAAAAGAGAATGAGGATAAGAGAAACATTGTAGACAAATGAGAAATATAAGAGGACAACCAGAGATAGAGAAGAACAGAGGAGTGAGGAGAAAAGAGGGAAAAGGAAAAAGAGATAGGAAACAGAAGAACAAATTACAGCTAACAATTGATAAAACAGTACAATAACAGAAAACGTACCACAAAAGAACAAGAGTAACGGGGTAGGTGGAGCCATATGGGGAGGGCCACACGCCAGACGGGAGGACGCAGGACGCGAAGTACACAGAGAAACACCATCCAGGCGAAACGTAGAATATTAAGAAGGGGGGCACGGAAACCACAACCTGGCAGAAAAGAAATGAAATAAGATAACAATTAATGTGAGAAGTGATAATGACATCAAAAACTTACGAAAATGGCTGACACATACGAAGTGTACATAAACGGGTAAATACGCAACAAACACTACACGACATTTCATGGTTTAGAGATATCCATGGAAATTCCTTTACAAGAGTCCAAAAATTGTTGCAGGACAGCTGGATCTTCATAGTTGGTGGTTCTGTTGTTAAGAGTCACTTTAAAAAGGCAGGGGTGGAATAAGCCATAACGGGCATTCAAACTGCGTAGAGCTGGTCTCATATCTAAAAACCTTTTTCGACGGTCAGCAGTTATTTTGGCATAGTCCTGAGCAAAGAAGAGGTTGGAACCATTCCAGGTAATTTTTCCTCGTTGTTTGGCTGCTTGTAAAACATTAAGTAGATCCGTATACTCCAGAAAGTACAAAATTACTCCTCTGGGTTTTGTTGATGAAGATGAAGAACGGGGACTCTGGCCCAAACGGTGTGCACGCTGGATATTTAATGGAGGAGATTCCGGAAGGCCAAGAAGAGTCGGAAGAAATGACTGAAAATAGGAAATGGCGTTAGAACCTTCAAGACCTTCAGCCAAACCATAAATGCGCAAGTTATTACGCCTATTACGATTTTCCAATTGTTCAACTTGTTGCTGAAGACGTTCAACATCTTTATGGATAAGAGGAACCTTGTCAGCGAACTCCTGAACAGCATCAACACGTTTCTCCAGACCCTCCACCCGCTGTTCAGTGTGAGACCAGTTATCTTCTAATCTCAGCAAACGGGTGTTGGTTTCCTCCATATAGGGTTTGAGGGCGCGAATCTCCTCAAGAAGAAGTTCCATTGAAAGGGGTGTAGAAGAGCCAGTGGGAGATGGAGGATTCGCTTTCCCTCTTTTCCTAGGGGTGAGGGGAGTTGAAGATGGAATTTTAGACCCCTGTTTGGAGCCCAAACGAGTCGTAGATGAAGAGGAGCTTTTTATGGCCATAGAGTCACTGAGAGCTTCATCTGTAGTTTCTGGCAAAATAGTAAAAGGATTGAAGTCCTCTAAAGAGGCACCAGCGGACTGCGGCACCTCTTTACGGCTGGTTCGAGATGCCGCCATATTGTAGATCTTGTTAGACGCAGAAATGCTGATGACGGCTTCAAAAAAGTCAGACCCAGAGAGTATTGTAACACAAAGCAAGCTGGCAGAGGTACGGAGTCGGGGTAAGGCAGTTTTAACCCACAAGTCTGGAACCAGACGTGGAGCAAAATAACTTGAAGTAAATAAATAGCACAACTGGAATGTTCAAATATGAAGATCCAAGCGCATCCTAACACAGGAAATCCATGAAGCAATAGAAAAATTCTGGTTAAGTAGTCATTTCAGGCGATAATACGCAACTTCTGAGGTAAAATATCAGGGAATGTGAAAAACGCCTGAAAAATGAAAACAAAATGGCGGCCGTGAGTGCATTTCAGCCGTTTTGAAGAGAAAAAGCTGTTAGGAGCTCACCAAACGGTGGAAAAGATATTGCGTTGCATCAGGATACACTTCCGACGCTGATATATGCACTTTCCGCGCTCCAAAAAGTGGCGAAAATATCCTGGAGAGGGTGAACTGTGTCACAGTACTACGGAGCTCCCGAAATCGGCGGCCATCACCGAAGACGCCGAAGCCACGCCCCCCCGTCCGTGCACAACTTATGACCATTGGCTTCCATCTAATTGTTGTCTTCAGCCATGCAGGGGTATGTGTGTTCCTTGTGCTGGAGGTCTTATCTTATCTGAGAGGGATATTATAAGTGGCGGGATCATAAAAGAAAACAGATTAAAAACATATAAAATCCCAATACATGAAGGTATATGATAAAGCCAGCATGATATCAATATAATAATATTTATAATACTAAAAAACACTCCAAACATACTGCACCCATACGGCTCACAGTTTATCATTAAGACTAACAGGCTGTTTGGAAGTAACATGGTGGAAACAGTAAAAGTTTCATAGAGTTCATCTTTCAGGCTGTGGACAGCACAGAGAGACACACCTTAAAAGCTCAAACAGCAGGGATTCTTCTACATTTACCACAGGCTCAGACCTCAAAGTGAAGCTGCCATAATGTCATTAAAAAACTAAATTAATGGAGATGGTGAAATACCACAAGTCATGAAATGAAGCCAAGATCAGAAAGCACCCTGGGTCCTCAAGGAAGAAAAAAAACATATTAAGGAAAAAAAACAAATTAAGTCTCCCAAACTCATTGCATTCATAATTCCTCCAAACACCAGTTTGCCCATTTTTAGAATTATAAAGACTGTGCTATTAAATACAAATTTTCTATTTGGCTAAATACACTCAAATGTCCCACAAATATACATGCCATTTTGGGGGAAAGCAATTTTTCACAAGGAATATTAGCTGATTTCAGTAATTACAAATGTGATTAGTAAATCTCAGTGTGTCACACATGGACAGATTGTGCCTTGCGTTCAAACATCACCATCACTCAAAAATAATGTATATTTTATGGCAAGTAGTTTCATTACCATTATGCCAGGGTGGTCATACTCATGCCATGGAAGCCCACAGGATGCCAAGAATCGCCACTATTTTGTCCCACCAGTGCACCAGGAGTAGCATCCCGCAGGGGAGCCCCATTGTTGAACATGTCATAGATGCTTACAATATGTCAAGAATTATGAACATTATTCTATGCCAAGGGGGGTACCATTGTGGCATCAAAATACTAAGAGCCATGGGCATCATTTTATCAGGGATGTGCACCAACTTACTATGGATGCCCACAGTATGCCAGAGATTGCCCCGTTTATGCAGCGTTGTTTAGGTATTAATGCAAATCCCTAACATTTTAATTGGATAATGGAAAACATTCATGGGTGGACCATGAACGCTGAGGGAGGGGTGGAGGGGTGGGGGCGGGAGGTGGAGTCATACTAACCACCCTCTGGCGATAGGAGAAAGAAATGCAACAAATCACAAACATCGCAAGAGAAATATATCACTTTTGAAACAAATGTCTACATGGGGCGTAATTCCAGCCCCTGAAAAGGTTCCTGAATAGTGGGATGTGTTGTCACGTGAAGGGGAAGACACAGAATTCTAGAGATGCGCTCACAAACACAGGCACTGACACTCACATTGAGGATTTTACCCTAGTGTCTAAACAAGAGGAGAGGAGAGATCAGGCGAGGTTACCTGCCCTTCCCTCGGCCTGAGTTAGAGGGGCTCACCTGTCAGCAGATTCTAGTTCGATAACAAATCAATAAAGGGTTTTTAAAGTGCACCTACTCACCCGTGAGGGTCTCATGGAGCTGGGTGGGTGGGGGCTGCTGATCCATCTGGGCGTGGAGGTTCAGTCGTAGTAGCACAGATGTCACCCAACAAGCAGACAAAGCAAGCAAGCTGTAACTGTTCTAGTGAAACTTGAGGGTGAAGACTTTTTCCTCTGAGATAGAACCAGCAGCATTGTTACCTAATTGGCTACGAACCCATCGGTCCTAAATGAGGCACTCATGTAAAAGTCCATAATTGTCATTGTGTGCCGAGAAAACTTTGAAGAACATGTCCAAAGCTGCCTTTTAATCACAAATCTGTTAAAATGTGGCTAAGTAGCCATGGGATTAAGAAACAATAACATACACAACATAAACTAACACATATATTCAGTATAATGGAACAAAAACAAGCAAAGGATGTGTAGATGAGTCACCTTCCCATGGGTCTGTGTACATGTGATTGGCGAAGGAAAGGACATTAAGAGGCATATTTTCTATTTTTTACACAACACTGTTAAGCAGGGGGACTTACCGCACTGCGTTGCAAGATAGGAAAGGATCAGACATACTCCATATTTACAAAGATATGGAGCATTTCTGTGCTCTCTCTTTACGCTGCTGAGGGCCAATGCACACACCCTGGCACCATAGTGCAAGTGTCCCTGTGTTATGGTCAGGATTATTATTGTACAGGACACCTTCTTGTGCAAAAAGAATCCTGAGAGGCGTTTCCTCTTTCCATGTGTGCTGCAAGTAAAAAGGACAAATAAAGATTTTTCTCCTATTCACGCCTCTGTCGGGTAGGGACACAGTTTGGGCGCAAACTCAGGTCAAAATCATAGGTGGATGCATGGGATCACCCATTCTCCACTAATGGAACACATTCCCAAAGTAGAGGAAGGCAGAGGATCCCAGAGATCACACCGCGAATGGTACAGTTTACACTGAGGCTCATACAGTTTACACAGAGCATCTTAAAATTTACACTGAGGCTCGCACAGTTTACACTGAGTATTGTACAAATTATGCTGAAGATCATATAGTTTACACTGAGGATCTTACAGTTTACACAGAGGATCTTACAGTTTATACAGATGATCTTATAGTTTACACTGAGAATCATACAGTTTACACTGAGGTTCATACAGTTTACACTGAGGATCTTACAGTTTACACTAAGGTTCTTACACTTTACACTGAGGATCTTACACTTTACACAGAGCTTCTTACAATTTACACTGAGGCTCATACAGTTTACACTGAGGATCGTACAAATTATGCTGAAGATCATATAGTTTACACTGAGGATCTTACAGTTTACACAGAGGATCTTACAGTTTACACAGATGATCTTATAGTTTACACTGAGGATCGTACAGTTTACACTGAGGTTCATATAGTTTACACTGAGGATCTTACAGTTTACACTAAGGTTCCTACACTTTACACTGAGGATCTTACCCTTTACACAGAGCATCTTACAGTTTACACTGAGGCTCATACAGTTTACACTGAGGATCGTACAAATTATGCTGAAGATCATATAGTTTACACTGAGGATCTTACAGTTTACACAGAGGATCTTACAGTTTATACAGATGATCTTATAGTTTACAAAGAGCATCTTATAGTTTACACTGAGGTCGTACAGTTTACACAGAGGATCTTACAGTTTACACAGAGCATCTTACAGTTTACACTGAGGTCGTACAGTTTACACAGAGGATCTTACAGTTTACACTGAGGTTCATACAGTTTACACTGAGGATCTTACAGTTTACACTAAGGTTCTTACACTTTACACTGAGGATCTTACACTTTACACAGAGCATCTTATAGTTTACACTGAGGTCATACAGTTTACACAGAGGATCTTACAGTTTACACAGAGCATCTTACAGTTTACACTGAGGTCGTACAGTTTACACAGAGGATCTTACAGTTTACACTGAGGTTCATACAGTTTACACTGAGGATCTTACAGTTTACACTAAGGTTCTTACACTTTACACTGAGGATCTTACACTTTACACAGAGCATCTTATAGTTTACACTGAGGTCGTACAGTTTACACAGAGGATCTTACAGTTTACACAGAGCATCTTACAGTTTACACTGAGGTCGTACAGTTTACACAGAGGATCTTAGAGTTTACACTGAGGTTCATACAGTTTACACTGAGGATCTAACAGTTTACACTGAGGATCTTACAGTTTACACAGAGCATCGTACAGTTTACACTGAGCTTGTACAGTTTACACTGAGGATCATAAAGTTTAAAGTTTGCACTGAGGATCATACAGTTTACACTGAGGATTTAATACAAGGAGTCCTCTAGTCTCTATTGGGGTATTACATAAATCCTGTCCCTAAGCATTACAGTCATTGATAATTTTATTAGATTGAACTTTTCTTCATTTCATAGCCTCTTTTGAGTAGCTAAAATGAAGCAAACTATGCACTAGTCGCTGCATTAACACAAAATGAGAGGAACTGTGGATGTGATGAATAACCAGAATGATCACAACGCACTGGGAAATTGTGGTGTAGAAACTAGGCTTCAGCAGATCTCTTCACCAGACAGTTATTTTCTGATGTAGGTTAGCTCTCATTAAAATCCCTTTTACATGAGTCATTTTTTAACATCTACCTCCTGGGGATGTCCTTTTTGGTTTCGGGTCTTTGGTGGGTGTGGCTCTAACAGTAGCTGGATTCAGACTTCCCATTTAAATTATCCTGCTTCTCTTTGACAGAGACACCCACAACACCTGGAGGACTGTCAGCCGGGGCGATCGCAGGCATTGTCGTGGGGGTGCTAGCCGTGGTGGTGATCGTTGGAGTCACGGTGTACTTTGTTCTAAAGAAAAAGAAAGGTGAGTGAGGGCCAATGAGGGGATCCTTCCACTTAGGACCAGTAAGGGAGTTGGAGTACCGACAGCTTGTTGTCCTTCTCCGCAGATGAGGAGCGTATGGTCTCTGCTGCCATTTCTAGATACCTAGTGTACATCCAAAGGCGAGCACTGCACATGCTTGTTATCCTGTGTGTGCACTAATCTTACCCTTCAGAAGACGGCCAGTGTTTGTTCACATTACATATAGGTTTCCCTCTCCAGAATGACAGACTGGTCAGGCACATACTTCTGTCACAGACAATCCTTGTCTGAGGATAATAGATCATCAGCTTGAAAAAATATTTTACAAATCAAACTAAAATAAATAAAATGTTGAGAAAAAAAGTGTATATTACATGTATAATAGATGGCGCTAAAAAGTATAAAAAGCAATTCACTAATTACTTACAGGTAATCTTCTTTACTCTGATTGCCCTTCCTGTTCTCAATATTTACAGATTTGTGGATATACTAGTGCAGTATACCTGAATTTGATCCAGCATAAGACTCTTGTTTGCAATGCTACTCAATGCTTTATTCTATCAAATATATTTATAACACGCTAGATCTGAACCGAACAGCAGCAAAACTCTAATTTAAAATTTAAAAATTGTACATCTCCCACATACTGTCTGTAATCAGATACAAACGTGAAGGAGTCGGCTGAGATAGCGGCTCAACATATATCCTAGTTAGAACCTTCCTCAGCTTCGACTCAGATAGCAACCACTCCCACGAGTGGACGACCTTGAATGGTAGAAGGTAAGATGTCTCCATGAACATCAGAAGCAAAAGAAATAGATGTCCTAACCCAGAGACTCACAGAAGAGGAACAATACTTCTGTCCTTGTGGGAAGATGGCAAAATTAACAAAAAGACTACGTAAAAATCTACAACCTGTGGAGCTGGAAATGGAGATCTTTATTGATGAAGAATCTCTTCCTCTTCTGAATCAGAGTTGGGAAAACATATGGTAAAGTGATCTGCTCGGTATGAAAGTTAGAGTTAGAGATGACTTTCAATAAGAAAGAAACTGAAGATAAGAAGCCTTAACCAAGAGAAGCAGCCAACTCCCTAAGCCTACTGGCTGAGGTAATGGCTACCAAAAAGATGGGTTTAAGAGTCCACAACGTAATGCCAACCTCCTTCAATGGCTCAAAGAGAGGGAGTTGTAAATCCATGGAGCCAAGGGGCCTGATTAAGAACCTGGCTGACGCGACAGTGGTCTGCTGGGCCTAAAGAGTAAATCACTCCCTTGCCCTGGTGGAAGGACCACCCATCAGATTTATAAATGATCACCAAGCAGGCGGTCATTTATTAAAGCGCTGTCAGGAACAGTCGTGACAGCGGTTCTAGTCAATGCACTTTATTTTCTGGTACGTCAGGATGCAGTCCTGTAGCACAGAGAATGTCATGTGATTTCCTCACACTCATAATAGGTGCTATATATCTCATCAGACAAATAACATACCCCGTATATCAGGTGCGATAAATAGCGCCTACACCCCAAATCAGGCCCTTCATATTAATACACACATTAATCTTTATACTCTTCAGTCCAGAGTACCTTTCAGTTGCTTCATTCTGTTCCACATCAGGCTGAGCTGTGATTGGGAGCATGTAAAGAGTTCTAGGTTGTTATGGTGTTCTTGTGACATGTCAGGATGAGCAGAAAGTGTCTAGTTGGGCAGCAAAATGTGTGTGTTGGGTGTGGTATTTAGGGTATGCTATGTAAGGTATGTTATGTAGTGTGTGTTATGTAGTATTCTGTATCATTCGTTATTCACCACCCAGGCCCTTGATGGATATTCAACTCTAACCCTGTACATTCTCTCCTCAGATAAAGTGCCAAGAAGTGAGAACAGGTGAGAGTCTCTACCAGCCACCCAGACAGACAAGGTGAAGCAGTGACCTGTCCAGCACTTAAGTATCCATTCAAAGCCCAGGTCCACTCACTTGTGCGAACATCTGATTATTTCTTTAATGACATGACACATCTATTCTCCCCCTCCCATGGTGGTGTGTGTGTGTGTGTGTGTGTGTGTGTGTGTGTGTGTTGCTCACTGTGGAGATGGTGCTCGTAGCTGGACACCCCCCGCCCCTTTCTGTTGTCTGTTCTTGTACGGTGATGCTTACATACCTGGCAGTGGACCGGGAGTGAAGATAAGTTAACAATGAGTTGACCTCACCTTATGGACACACTTCAGGTGAGCCAGTAAGGGAAGTCCCTTAAGTAAAATAATGCGCCCTTGAGGCGTTGCATCATTTGTTCTTTCCTAAATAAGTAACAAACATCCCATAACAATGGGGTCGTATACATCATTGTCACTTTGTGATGGATTCAGGTGCATGAACCCAAACACATCCTCATTCATTTCAAACCACACTTTCCTGTACTTCGATACAACACTGTATTTTTTGCCTCGAAAAGGCTGAGTGTTTGTGTGATCGAGCAAAACACACTTTCCATGGTAATTGTTTGTCTATTACGTCATTAACAGCAAATCTATGTCATCAGTTCATCAGTCAAACAGATGAAATCAAGAAAGACAAGATGACAACTTCTCTTTGCTTTGAATTCCATCCTTCATTAAACCCCTGGAGTGTGATACAGGCTCTGACACCTCTTGTATTCTCCAGTTGTATGTGTCAGCTTCTAAATGACTCCCATGACGCCACTACCACGCACGCATCTATCACACAAGCATCCAGTGATTACTTTTCCTGTGTGTCCTTCCTCTCGTCTGCATGGACCTCTGTTCTCTGTTGTCAGCTCCACACCCCCTCATCTGCGATTGAGATGGTTACAGAGAGAACAGTCAGTAATTAACATTATGTGTCTGTTTCTAGACCCAACGCTGGAAGACCCCAGCAAGGTACAGTATTCATCCACTTTTATTGTTTATGAACAGGTGGGGGCAGCTGTAAATAGGGACTCCAGCAAAAAACAAAAGCATAAAGACCTGGAAAAATGTAAGCATAGAACATTTTAATGACACATGTTGAAATATGTTGGCCTATGAGTAAAGCAGAGAGACAAGTAGAGACAGGGAACATTTCCAGACTCTTAGATAAAGACAAGAATGCCTGTTTTTGGTAGCCTGTGAGTTTGTTTGGTTGTCCTTAAGGGAATGTTATTTAGTATTATTGGCGTTAGCCAAGATGATCTGATTTTACTAAAATAATATGTATAGTAGACTTACTTAAATGACCTTTCAGCCAGCTCTCTTCATCCATTGGTCTGTTGTTGTGTCATTCACCCTCTACTGCATGGGACAGTGGTTCAGCCTACCCCAGCCATTGGTTAACCTCACTTTGAGTTCTGCATCTTGCTCTTTCACAAGGAGCACTTCCACATAAAAGAATAGTTCCCTTCAGTGCCAGTGTTTTTGTTTTATTAGTTGACAATTACTTTAGAGCAGGGTTTCCAACTGGTATCTCGGGAACCAATAGTAGCTCGGAAGTGCCCTCGAAGTAGCTCCCTCGGCTGCAGCCCAGCACAGCATGTAATTTAGAGGATCTCCCCACATTGAAGAAGGCAGACATCTTCAGACTGCGCACTGAGGCAACCTGCAGGGCTTGAACCACATCAAAGAAGGCAGACATCTTCAGACTGCGCACTGTGGCAACCTGCAGGGCTTGAACCACATCAAAGAAGGCAGACATCTTCAGACTGCGCACTGTGGCAACCTGCAGGGCTTGAACCACATCGAAGAAGGCAGACATCTTCAGACTGCGCACTGTGGCAACCTGCAGGGCTTGAACCACATCAAAGAAGGCAGACATCTTCAGACTGCGCACTGTGGCAACCTGCAGGGCTTGAACCACATCGAAGAAGGCAGACATCTTCAGACTGCGCACTGTGGCAACCTGCAGGACTTGAACCACATTGAAGAAGGCAGACATCTTCAGACTGCGCACTGTGGCAACCGGCAGGGCTTGAACAACATCAAAGAAGGCAGACATCTTCAGACTGCGCACTGAGGCAACCTGCAGGGCTTGAACCACATCAAAGAAGGCAGACATCTTCAGACTGCGCACTGAGGCAACCTGCAGGGCTTGAACCACATCAAAGAAGGCAGCCAGCTTCAGACTGCGCACTGTGGCAACCTGCAGGGCTTGAACCACATTGAAGAAGGCAGACATCTTCAGACTGCGCACTGTGGCAACCTGCAGGGCTTGAACCACATCAAAGAAGGCAGACGTCTTCAGACTGCGCACTGTGGCAACCTGCAGGGCTTGAAATATAATCACCTTCTCCTCTCTCTAGTTACAAAGTCAAATGAAGAGTTATGATTTTGCAAGACCCATCAGTCATACAGTGCACAAGGTGTTCTTGGACTGTTTTTACTTAAATTGAAAAGGGAATAGTTGATAGAAATGTGTGTAATTTGAGAGAGTGGCATGCTGATACATTTAAATTTAAAGCTGCTCTTTGAATGATCATTCATGTATTTTTAGGTGGTTTATAGCTGTTAACATGCTTTGGAGTGGTCGGGTTCTATAAAGATAAATTCAGATGATCAGAATATTGGCAAGCACAACAGTATGATAGAAAGTACATATAGGAATGTGTAGTTTAATTTGTGATATACACCTTGGCGATTGATACTCTGATCCTGCAAGGTGCGGTCACTATTGTGGTCGTATTTGACGTGGTCACTACTTTAACAATGATCAAAATTGTTAGCGGCTCTGGAATATTTTCATTGATCAGAAGTAGCTCTAACTACAGAAAACGATGAAGAGCCCTGCTTTAGAATTTTGGGGCATATTCTCAAGCACATATCGCCGAGTTATCGTCACTTTATCGCAGCCAAAGTTGCGATAAATTTAACGCCCCGTTCACAAGCTGGTGCTAACAGCCGATATCACCAGTTTTCCGGTGATAGCATCCTCAAAAACCATTGCCACTGATGACCCTGGCGACTATCGCTAATGAGATGCAGAGTAGGCGTTCCAGAGCAAAACGCAGCGACAACACCACTCCTCAACATTCTCAACGACCAGCCGGATTGGTGATAAGATCACAAAACAGGCGATAAGGCGCGTTAGCAGCAGGATTTTAACACCTGCTCTGACCTGGTGTAAAGTCGGACGACAACCGAAAGCAGCCAAGGAAGCACAGCCCATAGCCAAACATGAAGAACCACAGATGCCCCCAAACAACAGAACAGGCATCCCGGAGCCCCAATAGGGCAACAACACCCACCGCCACCCCCCTCCTCCGGACCTTACCACTCCCCCCCTCAACCAAACAAATCGCCTGAAGTCACACAATCACAACACCTAACATACAGGTATGGCCAGAATGGAGATCATACATTCATATCATATAATCTAAATAAACGTTTATTACAGATTTAAAAACAACAATAATCTTGAAGAGGTACTGCGGGTCTTCTCTGGGTATTCTGTAAGTCACAGCCTGCAAGACAGAAATAAGGTGTGTCATGCGCCCATCAAAGTACAGAGAGAGCAAAAGAGAGAGAGAGAGAGGGGGAGAGGGGGAAAGAGAAGGAGAGGGAGAGAGAAAGAGAGAAAAAGAGAGGGAGAGAGAAAGAGAGGGAGAGTGAGAGAGAGAGAAAGAGAGGGAGAGAGAAAGAGAGGGAGAGAGAGAGAGAGAGAGAGAGAGAAAGAGAGAGAGAGAGAAAGAGAGGGAGAGAGAGAGAAAGAGAGAGAAAGAGAGGGAGGGAGAGATAAAGAGAGAGAAAGAGAGGGAGAGAGAGTGCCGACACTGCAGACCCAGCCTCACTGCTCACCTGCAGCCACTGGTGTGTCTCCAACCACGTGCCGGTACACACTGCAGTCTCCCAGGTCACTCATCTGAAACAGTTACCAGAGACATGAATGGCAGAGTCCATACAGTAGCACACGCCATCATCACTTGCCCTCCCCTGCGCACACAGGCTGCTGCACCCCAGCCCCTCGCGCCGCCCAGCCGAGATTGCCCGCCCCTGTGCAACCAGGCCTCACTGCTCACCTTCCGCCACCGGCGTGTCTCCAAGAGGTCCCACCACGTGCCGGTGGGAGCCTCAAGCCCGGGGCCTGCGACCATGGCACCCTCCACATAATGCAGCCCAGCACCGCGGGCCACTAAGTCACACACTTGATTCTGGGTCTTGATTTCGCTATGGCAGAGAACATATCAGTGCACCCGACCTCATCGCAGGCTGCAAACCCGCTCAGCCCTAGAGGTGCCACTAACTCTGTGAACTGCGATGCGATGCCACATGGCGGTAGGCCCGCACTGCCCGCTGGCTCAGACCTACACTGAGGTCCAGCAGGGCTCACAATAATGCCGCCATTCTGGACCGCCTGGACGGCGCATTATCGCAGGCTGCACACCCGCTCAGCACTTAAGGTGCCCCTACATCAGTGCACCGAAAGACACCGTCCCGTGGCAGTGTGCCTGTGCCTGCTGCAGTGTATCCGGTGCCACCAAGTCTGTGCACCGCAAGCCATGGACCCTGTATGATTGAGTCTCGTTGTGCGGACGCCATCATGTCACCCCTGGCACTGTGCAATGTGCTGTGGCATGCATAAATGAGAACCACATGGAGGCACCCAGTTGAAGAGTGGAAATGGCATCCAGCACGTGCGCCAGGCCCTTTTTATTGGCAGGGTCACATGTCCTGTGACAGCTGTGCTGGATGGGTGTGGTGTGGGTGTAAACCAGCCATGAGGGAGTGGCTGTGGCATGCTGACAACTAGACCTGTGAGCAGCAGATCGCTACAGGGTAGACCTGGGACATGTAGCGTTGTCGTCCCCCCCTGTGAGCGTAAGCTTAGTGGGCTGGCCTGGCGTATGCCAGTCCAGCGTAAGGGTGTGAACAATGACCCCCGGGCTCTAGGTGTGGTTCCATTCTGGGCTGGACAAGGAAGTAACTAGTGCGTGTGTCTCCGTTCTAGTGACGGCACCACCCGGCACGCATTCGGCAATGTGTCACCCTGTGACCCAAGTCCCACAACATGAGCAACATGGACGTAAGGGGAAATCATTGACCCTACATGCATCCATACCTCCACACTTGCAAGATCATAGACATGACACATCGGTGTGAAAATGATTGTTTAATGCACATTCAGTGGAGTGTTGCAGCTAGAGCAGTACAGGACCATGCAAACCCCACTTTACATTGCTAGCCCGTGGAGGGCTAGCCAGAGTCCTTCAGGGAATGAAAGTACCTCAGTAGAGGAGGAGTTCAGTCCGCAGTCTGATAGCTGTGTCATTGGTGACCAAACAGAATATGGCAGTCCATGTCGAGGTCCAAGGTGAGTTTCGCAGAGTGCATCAGGGGACAGTGGAAGGTGATGATGCAGAGGGCAGAACCAAGCAGAAACAGGCCATATGGCAAAGATGAATGCTTCCGCTTCCTTCTGACCACAAGGGCAGATTCATCCGCATCTTCGTCCTCTGCTGTTTCAGGTGCCTCACATGTGAGTGGTGGTGTTCGGTCTCCAGCACTGGGTGGCAGTGACACCTCAGGAGCCAGAGGTGGAATGTCCGCCGCACTGTGTGGCACTGACACATCAGGGGCTGGAGATGTGGATGGAGTGGTAGCAGCAGCATGCATTAGCGCCAGGCCTTGTGGCAGCAATGCCATGAGAAGGGTCTTTATGGCATTGAGGGACCCAGCTACCTCTCTCTGGTGTGCAGCCATGGCAGCCACTCTTTCCGCATGCATCTGGTCCATGTTCTCCATGAGCCTTCGCATGAGTCCCAACTCCCGGGCGAGCTCGCTGGAGCCACTCTGACTAGACAGTTGATCTTGTCGCAGAGTCAGGACTATGGTGATGTCAGCCATGGTTCATTGGAGGGCATGGAGCGGACTGTGGGTGTCCGTTAGGGACTGTGAGTGCTCCCTGATGTGACTTAGACACCCACGTATGGCATCTACTTTGTCTTTCATGCGGTCGAATCACACCTGCACCTGTTCAGCCAGCTTCTCCTGGCACCCCAACACACGGCGTTGGAAGGCCATGTGTTAGTTGTGGGGGTCCTGGGAGGCAGCTGTAGTGGTGGGTGCTGCCTGCTGTGTGTTCTGTGCAGGGGGTGGGTTCTCCTCGTAACAGCTGGGCTGCCCTGCTCCTGGAAGTGGGCTGCGGAGACTCTCCACGAGCTGTTGGAGGGCGTCGTAGTCGAAGGTGTGGTGGTCCTCTTTGTCATCAGAGAAGAGAGGTTGGGACTGCTCAGCAGGAGGTGTTGAATTTCCCTCTGCAATGTGAAGGGGAGATGCAGTTTAACATTGTGTTCACATGTATGTTGACGCATTGTACATGTTTACATTCAGACTGTATTACAGTGTACATTGTGACTGTTTGGGAGGAGCTGCCTATTTGATGCGGGACAGTGGACATTTCGACAACCTGACGGATGTGTGTTTGTACTTGTACATTATCAACTCACATTTCCATGCGATGCCATATGTGCTTGGCCAGTTTCTGCACACAAGCGGCGCCAGTTGTGTCCTCTATTCTGTTGTGGACGTGTTGTGGATTGTGCCACATCGTTGTCAATGTTGATGTGCTCTGCATGTGATGTGTGTGTGCCACATTTTGGGGGAGTCGCCACCGCAGCTCCGATTTAGCTGCCCCTTATCCCTTACATGCGGTGTGCCTTTGACTTCTGTGCTTATACATTGCTAAGATGTTGCATACTTGGTTGCATTAGTCTCTTGGTGGGAGTTTGGGGCCTGGGGAATGGTTTGTCCGCAGCTGTGCTATGCTTACTTGTGCATGTGTGCCATTGTGCCCATCTCCCCCTGTCCCTGGTCGTTACTCACCCTGTTGCTGTTGTGTCCGGTCATGTTGAGCAGTGTCCGGTCCCCCAACTCCTGCCACCGTCTCGCCACTGATGACTGTGGACACCATTTCCTCCATCTCGTCCAGTTCCTCCTGTGGCGCTGGGCTCCCACCTCCAGTCTGCATTGCTGCCTTCCGGTTGTTTGCGGGTTTCTGCTTGGTTTTGCGCTTGACATAATTCCAGCGCCTCTTGACCTCTTCCATTGTCCTCGTCACACCTCTGACTGCATTCACCTTGTCCACGTTGGGCTGCCATATTCCATTTTTAGTTGTCAGTGACACAGTGAAGGTGACAAACAGTAGTTGATGGTGTTTTATCACCTCCATTATCAGGATCCAGTTTTCCTGTGGACTGAACCGCTTTGTCCTACTCTTCTTCTCCTCGCCCTTACCTGACCCGAGGTTCCAGGCTGGTCCTCCGGGGAGCTGGTGGGGTCCTGGTTGTCCTCTGCACTTGCTCCGGCTGACTCCATTGTGCTTCACTGTTGTTTGGCTTTTGTATGTGTTTTTTTTCCCAACTTTTATAGTGCATTTTCCCGCATGTCGCGTGGGGATTGCAGGCCTGTGGCTGGTTTTCACAGATTTTTGTATGCGATTTGCTTCATCGCCACTTTTTTCACGTAAGTTTTGCACATTTCTGCGGCGTTGCGTTGATTTTAACGCATTAGTTTGATGCGCTGTACTTGGTCTATCACATGGTGCGGCCATGTTGGGAATACCACGTTAACACAGTGTTATTTTCCCACGATAGACTGCGTTGTAAATAGTTGCGTTAAGCTACTTTTGCGGTAGTTATCAATCAATCAATCATGTCATTTATAGAGCGCGATACTTACCAATGAGGGTCACAAGGCGCTTTGGGTTGGGGGGTGCTGCTACTGCTCGAAAAGCCAGGGCTTGAGGAGTCTTCTGAAGGTCAGCAGGTCTTGGGTCTGCCATAGGTGGATGGGGAGGGTGTTCCAGGTCTTGGCGAGGTGGGAGAACGATCTGCCGCCCGAGGTCGCTCTTCGGATGCGGGGGACTGTGGTGAGGTCGGCGGAGTGGAGCTGGCGGGTGGGGGTGTAGAAGCTGAGTCGTCTGTTGAGGTACGCTGGTCCGGTGTTGTGGAGTGCCTTGAGTGCATGGGTGAGGAGCTTGAAGGTTATCCTCTTGTTGACGGGGAGCCAGTGCAGGTCTCTCAGGTGGGGTGTGATGTGGCTGCGGCGAGGGATGTCGAGGACCAGGCGTGCCGAGGCGTTCTGGATGCGTGGAAGCCGTCTCAGGAGTTTGGCCGCACACGTTCTTGAGAATATCCTCCTCTGTTTTTAGAGCCTGATGTGAAAGCAGGGTGCTTTTAATGTGAGCACAGGGCATATTCCAGCTGTGCAGATCTCATCTTCTGCTAAAATGTTGTAAACTTCTTTCAGAGTGACCTTGTTTATCTGACTGCTATTATTTTACATCAACTCACATAAACTCTGAATATAAGTTCATCAGTGTGCTCTATCAATATTGACAACCCTGTCTATCTTAATTTTTCTTTTTTCTTCTTTCTTTTCCTCTTTCAAATCTTCTTTCTTTCATTCTTTCTTTCTTTCTTTCTTTCTTTCTTTCTTTCTTTCTTTCTTTCTTTCTTTCTTTCTTTCTTTCTCTCTCATTCTCTTGCTCCCCTTCCCCCGTTCCTTTTTTTTTGCCTTCTGTCTTCGTTTCTTTCTTGCTTTCATTCTAGATTGAAAGCTTGAGAAAGCTCTGTATGGTCCAATTAGTCATTAACTGTCCATATACTTGGCTTGTCAAATCGAGATGCTTAATGCATTTCGTAAGTATTCTGCAGTATCAACTGAATCTAAAATTGCCTAGTTGTTACAATTGCACACACTTCCTGCCACTCATCTGACATCACTCCAAAAGCCTATAACTACAAGCTTCTCTCTCCAAACAGGTTTAAAGAGGCTCTGCCGCCAAACCAATTAGTCACTGGTGCTGTTTTTGATGTTCACATATTTTGCCCTAATCTTCTCTAAGAGAGTTCACCAGTGATATAATTGGGGTTGTGAAAGTCCCCCTTTCTTGATGTGCCCCTTCATTTCTTCCAAGGCTGCCTTGTACTTTTAGAGGCACAGACAGAGCTGTTTAACATTACCTACATGTCACCCACCTCACCCTATTAAAATGAAGGGAAACAAAAATGTGTATCTCGAAACACCCATCATTTTTAATTGATTTATTCCTCCATATATAATGAGAGGAAGACAGATATTACACATTGTAAGAAATTGGGTTGTTGGTTGACTGGGGTGTAAGCCCTTGTTAAGCAGCAACCACAATCCTTGTCAGGGTAAGGCACAAGTCAACCTTAAGCTAACCTGTGCTCTACACTCTGATAGCTTGGCACAGAGCAAACAGGCTTAACATAGAGGCAATGTGTAAAGTATTTGTGCAACACTTCAAACAGTAATAAGTGAACACACCACAAAAAAAAAATCCTACGCCCGAGTAAAAAAAATTACAATGTTCTTTACTAAATAAAACAAGACCAAAATGACAAAAATCCAATCAGTAGAGCCAGAGATATGCAATTTTAAAGAGTTTAAGAAGAATAGTGCCAGCAAGCACAAGGCGCTAACTGTTGATTTCTGGACCAGGACACAGTCACAAGTTCAGGCCGACTATAGTGTAGCACAGGGCGGCTACAAGTATTCAGTCCCACTGAACAGAGCATCTTAAATCCAGGATTGCCATGCGTAGCGAGGATCCACATGTATCAGTTCTGAAATTAAGCCTGGGCGGAGTTCGTGGAGTTCTGCTACGCGGAAGTCCGTGAAGTGTAAAAATAGACTCTGCCGCGCTACACGGAGTTCCGCAAGCGGCTGAGTGCGTTGGATAAATGCTGTTCGCGGTGATTTTCAGTGCCAGGTGCTTGTCTGCACATTGTAATCATCGCGGACAGCACCATGCACAGCGCATACGGGCGCTGCTTCCTTTCTGCCACTCGAGTAGATTTTTACTTGAGCGGCAGCTTTCTCAATGCGAACGTACAGTTTCTCAACGCGAGCAGTCGCGAGCAGATGCGACCACTCGCAATGAGAAACTTGACTGCCTGCATTGAAAAATCTCGCCAGGAGGTTGATTTTCCACGCTCGCCAGCTTGATGTTGACGATCGCGGACGAGGAAAAATCTTGCCAGTAAATGGATTTTCCTCGCTCATGCTCGCCAACTATGTGGAGTCTGGCGTCATTGTCGAGGCTGCCGTTGACAAGGGATATGAGAGCCTGTGCTGAGGATGCATCGCATTCAGGGCCATTCTGAAGGGGTTGCAGGGTGCAGAAGTGATACGAGTCTTTCAAACGGGTCCAATCCATGCAGCAGCGGAGATGCGTTGGTTCTGCTTGGGTTTCCGCTGTGCAGAATAGGAGATGTGTTAATTCTGCTGGATCACAGAGGCTGGCAGAGCACCTTAAGCCCTCTTCCAAGGATTCAGGACTAGAGTGGCACCACTTGGCTGGTTAGACTCACAGATGGCAGAATCTAGGTGCAGAAGCAAGGTTGTTGGAAGCCTGTTATGTCCTTGAGGCTTCATATCAGGAGGCCAGCCAACTAGCCATTTGGAGTCACTCTGGGTTCAAGAGTTGCAGGTCCAGTCCTGCTCAACCAGGCAAGGAGGTAGAAGGCAGTAGGTCAGCACAGCAGGGCAGCAGACTTTCAGAGCTGCAGTCCAAGAGAGTGGCAGTCCTTTCAGCAGCACAGTAGTCCTTCTTCCTGGTAGAGTATCCAAAGGTTCAGAAGTGTACTGAAATGGTGGTGTCTGAGATCCAGTATGTATACCCATTTGTGCCTTTGAAGTGGGGAGAAGCTTTTAGAGGCATACCTTTGAAGTGCACAGTTGCCCTGCCTTCCTGGCGATGCATCCAGACTAAATACAGCGAAAAGGCATCCCTTTGTTTGGAGACAGGACACAGTATATTCAAGTGTAAGTGATGCTGGCTCCAGCTCCTCCCTCTCCTCCTGACTGTGATGGCCCATCCAGTCACACCTAAGCTTCTTATCATGTGTGGTTGTCTAGGAGGAACACCAAAGCCCAACTGTCACCCACACCCATTTATGTGACCCAGAGACAGCTGCAGGCACCAAATATTTAAGGCAAAAAATGTCACATTTCTAAAAGTGGCATTTTCAGAATTGTATTTAAAAATCTAACTTCATTTTCATTACAATTCCAGAGACTCCAAATATGAACTGGTTAGATGTTCCCATTTAATTCCAGAGACTCCAAATATGAACTGGTTAGATGTTCACATTTGGAAATGTAATAAGGAACTCCAATGTTATCCTATGGGAGAGGTAGGCCTTGCAGAAGTGAACAACGAATGTAAGAGTGTTTCACTATCAGGCCATGTAAAACTTAGATGTCCATGTCCTAAATTTTAGATACACTGCACCCTGCCCTCTGGAACTTGCCAAGTTTCACATGCCACGTCTACATAGCAGTTTAAAACTGTACACACACAGGCCGAAATGGCAGGCCTGAGACATGTTTAAAGGCCTACTCAAGTGGGTGGCACAATCAGTGCGGCAGGCTCACTAGTAGCATTTAATGTGCAGGTCCTGGCCACAGGTAGTGCACTTTACTAGGGACTTACAAGTAAATTAAATGTGCCAATTTGGTATAAGCCAGTGTTACCATGTTTAGAGGAGAGAGCACAAGCACTTTCGCCCATGTTAGCAGTAGTAAAGTGCACAAAGTCCTAAGGCCAACAAAAACAGATTCAGCTAAAAATAAGAGGAGGAAGGCAAAAACTCTGTGGATGACCTTGCAGAGAAAGCCAAGTCCTACACACATTAATAGTTGTTCTTGTTTGTTGTGGTTTTTCTCAGGTTAAGAAATGACAGAGAACTTAGATCTTTACTGATCTATACAGCTGACCATCTCATTTCATATACCTCATGCCATGAAAGGGCATGGACAATAATCTATGTTCCAAAACACGATCTCAAATGTATTATATGTTGCCTTATTAGCCAGAGAGCTTGCCAAACTCATCTACTATCAACATTCCAATTTCTTGATATCCTTTGAAATCTCTGACTCACACGCTGGATATTCCAACAGCTCTGTAAATGTAAATGTTGTAGACTTGTAAAGCGCACAGCTGCCCCAGCAACGGGGCGTCCCGGCACTGTAGACCGCTGGGGAACCTGTCCTGGCTATCCCTGTGAGATGGTCCCTTTCTGGGTATCTCCAAGGTGAAACCAGGCATCCCCGGCGTCTGTGGGGGGCCGTTGTAGAGATGAGGCAAGCTTAATGCCCAGAGTTGCAGAGTGTGTTCCTGGTTAGAGTAGGTACTGAGGCGAGAATTATCGAGTCCGTTTTTGACCCTGGTCCACGACCCTGCCGCGTCGGGAATTGAACCATGGTCCCTGGCCGATTCTCTGCTTACGGGTCTGCCGCCTCTAACTAGTGAGCCACACCTCTCCACAGCTCTCAGTTGAGGCGTGGCTGGTTTCTAGTGTTGAAGAATAACCTCAGATAATGAGTGGATGCAGATTCAATCATATATCTTCACCTTTCCATAATCGTTTTTGTGGAATAAATGATCTTGAAGAAGATTAGAGACCAGAGCTTTCCCAAGCATTCAAGATTCCACCCAAAGGGCAGATTTATTTCCTGGCAGATGGCCTGTAGTTTTGCCAGGGAGACAAAGTAAATTACTCCTTCGCCCTGGAGGAGGAACAGCCTCCAGAATGATAAATGACCACCAAGCTGGCCGTTGTTCATAATACATTTCTAGAACTGTCCTCACAGCGGTTCCTGTCAATGCATGCCACTGTTTGGTGCAGGGCTCCCTCAGCAGCACCAAATAGTCTTCTTATTTTTAAATTTTCAAAACAAAAAATCCCAAAATGGGATATTTTTTTAAAATATATATACAATAATGCTCGCCTCACAATGAAAATCCGCTCCCACGGCGAGAGGAGAATTCAGCATTTTCCATTGCCTCTTAGCTCCCATCTGAATTAGGTGGGTGGAATTACAGGTCAGCCTCTAACAGCCTTTACTCCGATGGGCGGGGCCATCAGAGGGGTTAATAACGGCAGAGATAAAGTAGTGTCTGTCGTAATTGAACCTATGGTCCACTCGCATTTAAATTTGGCGAAAGGACCCCAGTCTTGGCAGTATGTTTACTCTGTTGCTGTTGCAGTGGAGTATACATACTGCCAAAATATCAATCAGGCCCTAAGTCCATTATTAGAACATGCCCATAGGATCTTATGTACACTCGCACTTGCAGGCTGATCACTGCTTCGTATGTTAGGTTACCTGCCACCCTTGTTGAGGAGCCGCGAGAAATGGGATGGTTGTAGTGAGATGCCTGAGAGGCGGTGAAGGAATAAAGGGCACCTCCAGTGCAGAGGTAGAATTGGTGAGTCCAGAATTAAAGTCCATGAGTGAGGTAGGTGAGTTCAGAGATGGAACTAAGTGGGCACTCACACGGAAATCTTGAAGTTTCCACTAAGTTCCAGGGGCTATTTTAAGAGTTATACTGCATCAGAGGGCAGTGTTACTCTAAATCACAGGACAGTGTAACCCTGTATCAGAGGACAGTATCACCCTGTATAAAAGGGCTGTGTTACTCTGAATCAAAGGGCAGTGTTGCCCTGTATCCGAAGGCAGTGCTACACTGTATCAGATGACAGTGTTATCCCATACCAGATGGACCCTCATATCAGCACAACATGCACAGGGTAGTGTTACCCTCTTATAGAGGGCAGTGGTACTTCATATCATAGGACAGTGTTTCTTCATACAAAGCGCAGTGTTACCCTATTACAGAGTGCAGCATGACCCCATATCAGAGGCAGTGTTACCCCCTTACAGAGGGCAGAGTGAACACACTTACAGACCCAGTGTTACCCTTGTACAGAGGGCACTGTTATCCCCTTACAGAAGACAGTGTTACCCTCTTACAGAGGCAGTGATACCCTCTTACAGAGGCAGTGTTGCTCTCTTACAGAGGCAGTGCTACCGCTTTACAGAGGGCACTCTTACCCCTTACAGAAGGCAGTGTTGCCCTCCTACAAAGGCAGTCTTACCCCCTTATAGAGGGCAGTGTTACCCTCTCACAGAGGGCTGTGTAACCCCCTTACAGAGGCAGTGTTAACCCGTTAAAAAGGGCAGTCCTACTCCCTTACAGAAGGCAGCATTACCCTTTTTCAGAGGCAGTGTTACCACCATACAGTGGGCTGTGTTACCCCCATACAGAGGGCAGAGTGAACCCACTCACAGAGGCAGTGTTACCCTGTTGCAGAGGCAGTGTTACCCCTTACAGAGGGCAGTGCTTCCCTGTTTCAGAGTGCAGCTTTACCCCCTTACAGAGGGCAGAGTTACCCTCTTACAGAGGGCAGTGTTATCCTCTTACAGATGGCAGTGCTACCCCCTTACAGAGGGCAATGTTACCCTCTGACAGAGGGCAGTGTTACCCCCTTACCTAAGGTAGTTTTACCCTCTTGCAGAAGCAGTGTTATCCTCTTACAGAGGGCTGGGTTACCCCCTTAGAGATGTGGTGTTACCCTCTTACAGAGGCAGTGTTGCCCTCTTACAGAGGCAGTGTTACCCCCTTACAGAGGGCAGTGTTACCCCATTACAGAGGGCAGAGATATTATCTTACAAAGTGCAGTGTTACCCCGTTACAAAAGGCAGTGTTACAGAGTCAAGACTGATTTGCATATAGCTGGGTCTGAACCGGGGTGGCGAAGTAAGCTAAAGAGCGATGATGGATTCAACCCAGATCTGTGAGTGTCTGAAAAGTTTCCGTGCTCTGTCCATCATCTCCTTGTGTTTGCTTTGTTCGCCCTAAGTTGGCAGGGTTGACGTGGGTGCCTTGCTCACTTTGCCACTGGATTCAAGCTAGCCTGGCTGATGAGGACTGTTAGCCCGAAACCAGTCTCAGGATGCTTGTTTTCGGTCCAGGAAAGACATGGCTGGGCAGTTCGGGCTGGTCTGTTCCCATGAGGCACAGGGTCAAGACTGATTTGCATATAGCTGGGTCTGAAATGGAGTGACAAAGTGAGCTAAAGAACGATGATGGATTCAACCCAGATCAGCGACTGGGAGTGAGTGTTTGAAAAGTTTCAGCACTCTGTCCATCATCTCCTTGTGTTTGCTTTGTTCACCCTCTTACAAAAAGGCAGTATTACTATCTTACGGAGGGTAGTGTTACCGCCGTACAGAGAGCAGTGTTGCCCCCTAACAAAAGGAAGTGTTGCCCTCTTACAGCAGGCAGTGTTACCCCATTACAGAAGGCCGCATTACAATCACACAGAGGGCAAAGTGAACTTCTCTCATATGAACAGCCTCACCTCTGCATTGTGCATAGCTTTAAATCCTAGCACTGTCACTGCACGAGTTTTGAATTCCCATTTTGAGAGTTCTGTGGAGCGTGAGTGACAGTTGCAGGAGTCTTGAGAATGAAGGAGAAGTGTACTGTTGGAGGTGTTCATTTCTACAAATAAATACTCAATTAATCAGTTCTGGCTTCGAGTATCTACTTGGCACACTGATTCTGTGACAAACGAGGAAAATCAGCCCCCAAACTGCAGCAATGTTGTGCTGAAAAGGACCTAGCGGTGCCAAAGGCCCCAAAGCAGCTCCTTTTGAGAGCCTTGAAGCTCTCTGTTGCTCCTAATTCGCACACACGCATTCTCGTTGGGGGCCATTTATCTGGCACCCTCTCTCCGCTAAGGGTCTAAAAGCTGCAGTGTAGGGCCAGATGCTAGATCGAGGCTGCATGAACTCTTAAATGGGCAAAATGGATGCATGTGTGTTTCAAAGGCTTGTGCGATGTTGTATGAAACCGAGCGGTCTGGAGCTGTGCAGAGGCTGCTTAGAAGAGGTGGGCAAGCCAACAAATTAACAGGGCAAGCCAGGGTCTGGCTTGTCTCTAAAGATCCTGCACACGGGTCGAGCCCTGAAAATGTTTTTGATATAAATCATACAACAAACATCACATAAAATATGATAAAGTCTCTCAAATTCTGTAAAGTAAATTTTTCTAACATGTGGAAGCTTTAAAATTAACACCTGACATTATAGCACTGCTCTGAGAAGTACTTATTAAAAGTGGAAGTTTTTAAACTGCCCTAATGACAGTTCTATTAGTGAAACAAAAGGCAAGATAGTTGTCATCTAATCCCAGTACGTGTCGTAGATTCTTATATGTAGATCACCATTATAGCCAAACACTATCAGGTACGTGCATCAATATAGGCTTTTGAGATTCCTTAATTGCGATTATTTAGGAATCGCAATTAAGAAATTGCAAAAGCCCATGCATGTAGGAATCGCTATATAATTAGCAATACCCAAACATTCCTTAATTGCAACTAGCAAATTGCGAGTCGCAATTAAGGAATGCCTTCCTATTCATTCCTATAGGCCTACAGGCCCATAGGAATGAATGGGAGATTGCATGAGCAATTTGTGAGTACCATTAGGTACTCGCAAATTGCGCATGCAATTTCAAGGGTGCAAGGGTGTCAAAAGGATCCCTAAAATTGATCTGTGCACACATGTTGCGCACACACATGCCCCAAGGGCATGTGTGTTGTGTAACCTACAACTTGGAAAATGTACTTTAGTGCATTTTTCAAAGTTTTTGCAAATTACCATCAAGTACAAATTGATGGCAATTTGCGCTCCCTATTAGCAAAACCGCAATTTGCGATTCTATCATGCATTGCATTTAAGGAATTGCAATTTACAATTCCTTAAATGCAATCACAATTTAAGAAATCTCAATAATTTGCGATTTCTTAAATTGCGAGGGGGTGACAGGTTGATCCATCGCAGAAGCCCCTTTTGCGGGCGCAAATGGCCGATTTTTGCAAATCGCACCGTTTGCGCTCGCAAAAATAGTTGATGCATGTGCCTGAATAGGTTTTTGTACAGATGGTATTCTGAACTCAAGTATTTGATGGTATTTTCATACAAGATAGTGAAGAAAAAGAAGTATGGGTAAAATGAAAATATTTGCCTCAGATCACACAATTTGGTTAAGGAGAGAAACGGGGAATAATCTTGGTTTTCTGGAATCCTTTTATTCAAATCAGCAACTAAATGTTTGTATCTCCTTTTTACCTTAGATGTTAATGCTTTGTTTTTACCTCCTTATGTATGGTGTAGAGAGAGGGTGGAAGGCAGAAGCCACATGAAAGCTCGGCTCATTATGGGCTTGAGGTTCCAACATGACCTAGAGCTGAGCTACAGCTAGGCGTCAGGTTCAACCCTGTTTGGAGCTTTCAGCGGCTCGGCCACATCTATGTCTTAGCGTTTTTTGGGATATTAAGATAATGAGACAAATCCACAAGGTCTGCTAGAAGCAGTACCAACTTCGAAGGAGCGACACAAGCCCTCGCTCTCACCTGGAACCTCTTTCAAAGGCCTTGCAGTACTCAAACTAGACCTTGAAGAGAGGGAGTGTCCAATGGAGGGACACTCAGGGCGCTCCCCGACAGCATTGAAATGTATCAATTGGTGACTCCATCAGAAAGAATAAAAACCTGAAGAAGGTCTGAAAGCGTCACGCCATCTTCACCGCCCAGGAGTGGAGCTTTCATCCAAGGAATGAGGGAGACATCTGCAGGCTGGATTGCTTGGTTTATCCACCTGGCATTTTCCCTGTGGGTTGGAGCAATTGAAGGCCAGTTTGTACAGCAAGGGCCGCTACTAGCGCCTTCACCACTTTCTCCATCTTCTTCAAGTAGTTATAGGAGGCACAGGGGTGTAAAGGGATCTTCTGTAGAGAGAACAAAGAGAAAGAGAGAGGAGAGAAAACACAAGAGAGAAGGAAGGAAGAGGGGGAAGTTTGAACATTTTTGTCAGGGCAGATTTTCGTTCCCAATCTAGCCCTGGACATCTCAGTAGTAGGCTGATCGAAGAGTTGAACTGGACTGTTGGCACTTTTGAGATGCATCTTATACCTGAGTGTCCACAGTGATGAGGCAACAAACAATACGGATAATTCATTTTTCCCAGCATTCCCCGTGTGTTACCGATTACGGGCAGTTCATGTAATGGTACATAAGGAATTTCTATGCATAATCTGCATTGGTTAATTGCAGATTTGATTTATCATACTATGTATGCAGAAGAATGAAGGACACTGTGCATAGTTCAGTTGTGAAGCTGAACCTCAGTGGGTTGGATAGAGAACAGACTAAAAACAAGCATTGGCAAAGCCAATACATTTGGTTTTGGCTGCCAGCCATTTGGCTTTAGGCAATCCAATTTTTGTTCTTTCCTGGTTTTTGCAACACATTATTGTTGGGGAAGCTGAGGGTCCTCATCATTTAAAAAAAACAACATCTAGGGACAAAAATAAAAAAAGCACACATTCACTTAGTAGTCCCTGGCCATGAAGGGAACTACATAGTGTGTGGATGCGCTCTTTGTGAAAAGGGCAGCATGCCGCCACTCACAGTGAAGACACCCAATGGCTGAAGTGGGGGCCTATGTGTAATTTGCAGGGGGCGCCCTCAAGTTTCGTTTCCCACTGGTTAAACTTGGAATTAGTCTCAAGTACCAAGTGTTTGTTTCCTACTCTTCGCTTTCACAGTGCACGCTTGAAAAAAATGCAGAACTGCAGAACACTGCAGTAATGAATTTAAACAACAAAACCTCTATATCTAAACCCATAAAATGTGCTAGGCTCCCAGAAGAAGGAGGTGTTCCCTGGAATGTGGGCACCTGTAAGTTGCATAATGAGCACTGGCCTCTGAAAGGATAGTAGGTATGCAGAGGGGCACAGTGTGTCAGCACGGTCATCAGAGGACATACCCACCTGCTCGTCTTCTATAGGTCGCTTCGCATCAACGGAGCACTGTGAGCGCTAATTTAAGAGAGTCTCTGCCACAGTCTTGGGCTGACTGGTGTCTTATGCAGTTAAAACTCTGCAGCAGCGCAATTTAACCACCTTAGGCAGTGGTTGCTGATTGTTTGTCAAAGGAACAGAACATTCCACAATAATATACACAAAGCAACATTAGAACCAAGTTAGAACACAATAGGGGACATCATAAAAAAAACAATAAAAACACAACACAGCTGCTGTACAATGCAAAGAAATATTGTTGCAATAATGCCACACAAAAGCACAGCTTCAGAAAAAAATAACAGAACCCTATACCACCACCACAAGAGGCCACACAAAACATGCAAAAACGTTCTGGTCACACATACCACCTCAGGAATCCTGGTTTCCAAGCCCTGCCTTAACTTACCACCAAGGACTTGAAATAGCGCAAGTCAAAAATTGTTTTGTGATCCGCTCCCTAATAATTCACCAGATGATCCAGACTTTCACAGAAGGTACCCCAGCTTCCGGATGGAGCTTCATGAAGCTGCAGCTCCCTGTTGGCCGCGCTGATATTAGTTCCTGGAGCGGGACATCAATAGCTAACTTGAGGTTTGAGTCCATTGCCCACGGTGCTGTGCTTCTCCTCAGCCATCCAGGTGCCTTCTTGGCACCACAGCAGATGATGACATGGAGCCTTATATAGGCCTTGGTGAGCGTCCCAGCGTCCCACAGGGGGATGGAGGTCATGAGCCCCGCCACCCTGGTGGAGGACCACCCGCCACATTTACTGATCTCCACCTGTCTGGCAGGGGTCTCTTTCCACTGATGACATGTTTGAGGCACCTGCTTGGGAAACTTTTTGGGTTCAGAGAAACAATCTATTGGTTTGTCATCTCTGCACGAATAGTACATGTGGGGAGAGATTTTTCCTGCATGTTCGGGCTATTTGACATCTTCTCTGGCCACTTCCGCCATGCATCGCATAGCAGAAACAGGCAGGGAGAATGATAACCGGTCACCCTCAATAGGCCAAGATGACTGTCACTGTGACAAGGCAGATCCTTGACAGATGGACCACTGAGTGAGCGATTACCGCCCAGTGAAGGCTTCATCAATGGTAAACCAGCAAGTTCCCCGACTCTAAATAGAGCGGGGGAACCACAGGTTGGTGGCGACGAAGGAGCAGCGACATATATTCTTATTCTCAGTTCACCAAACTCTAAACAAATCCCATAGTCACTTTTGAAACTCAACTATCTAAGGTCCGGGCAGCTAACCATGGATTGATCAACCCAACCGTGGAAGGTTTTTACTTAGTAAAGTATCTTGTGGTATGTTTGTAGTATTTCTTTCATCTCCTTCTAAATCCATGATTCCCTTTTCCACCCCTTTTGTGCACTCCAATGAAGATGTGTCTGACCTGATGTCAATTGAACTTTCTTCTCTGTTTTAATAGATGGTTCCCTTTATTCAAATGTCTTGGAGAAGGTTGGTGAAAAAGGTAAGTAGCACTTTGTATGTTTTCAGCATGTCCTTCACTGTTATCATGGAGCTGGAATGTCCTTAACATGTTCTCAGAGTGCAATGTTATGAGCAGAGATGTGTGGCATCCGAGAGTTGTGGAACATAAGAATGTGGCAAGCAGTGGCGGATGGAATGTACGGAGGCTGGTGGGGTGGGTGGGACAAAAGTAAAAGTAAATAAGTAAAAAAATAATTACATTTACCTTCCTGGTGCGAAGTCCTCCTCGCTCGGGTTTTCTCCATGCAGGCAGGCTCCAATGTGAGACCCAGGCAACTGCAGTAACCAATCCTGGCACTGCTCTCATGTAGCATGAAAGACGTACCAGGATTAGAGGAAGCGCCTCTTTCTGCGCTCCCGAGGACACTGGAGCCCTATGCTGTCTTACCCAGCATTGGAGAGGATTAAAATGCGCATGTCTGGCTGGCCATTTCAAGATGGCCGGCCAAAGAGATATGCGCATTTTAAACTTAAAATGCCCTGCCCATCACTGCTTTCTGCTGCTGCTTGACTGGCGGGAGCCGAAAGCCCTGCCACCCATCTTGACACTCAGCTCGGGACTGGGTTTTGAAAAACAGAATGATAATAAATGAACTTTATTACCATTTTATTTTTCCATCTCTGTGGGCAATTTAGTTAGTGGGGGGATGCTCCTGCGCTTTAAAAGAGGAGCTGCCCAGGGTGGCAAGCCTTGGAGTGATTGTGCTCCCACTCAGAGGCACGTGCCCCATCAGTTTTACTGGACTGTCTCCTCAGAGACATGTGGCCCTTCAGTTTTACTGGACTGTCTCCTCAGAGGCATGTGCCCCATCAGTTTTACTGAACTGTCTCATCAGAGGCACGTGGCCGCCTCAGTTTTACTGGACTGTCTCATCAGAGGCACGTGGCCGCCTCAGTTTTACTGGACTGTCTCTTCAGAGGCATGTGCCCCATCAGTTTTACTGGACTGTCTCCTCAGAGACATGTGGCCCTTCAGTTTTACTGGACTGTCTCCTCAGAGGCATGTGCCCCATCAGTTTTACTGAACTGTCTCATCAGAGGCACGTGGCCGCCTCAGTTTTACTGGACTGTCTCCTCAGAGGCACGTGGCCGCCTCAGTTTTACTGGACTGTCTCATCAGAGGCACGTGGCCGCCTCAGTTTTACTGGACTGTCTCTTCAGAGGCATGTGGCCGCCTCAGTTTTACTGGACTGTCTCCTCAGAGGCATGTGCCCCATCAGTTTTACTGAACTGTCTCATCAGAGGCACGTGGCCGCCTCAGTTTTACTGGACTGTCTCCTCAGAGGCATGTGCCCCATCAGTTTTACTGAACTGTCTCATCAGAGGCACGTGGCCGCCTCAGTTTTACTGGACTGTCTCCTCAGAGACATGTGCCCCATCAGTTTTACTGAACTGTCTCATCAGAGGCACGTGGCCGCCTCAGTTTTACTGGACTGTCTCTTCAGAGGCACGTGGCCGCCTCAGTTTTACTGGACTGTCTCTTCAGAGGCACGTGGCCGCCTCAGTTTTACTAGACTGTCTCTTCAGAGGCACGTGGCCGCCTCAGTTTTACTGGACTGTCTCATCAGAGTCACGTGGCCGCCTCAGTTTTACTGGACTGTCTCTTCAGAGGCACGTGGCCGCCTCAGTTTTACTGGACTGTCTCTTCAGAGGCACGTGGCCGCCTCAGTTTTACTGGACTGTCTCATCAGAGTCACGTGGCCGCCTCAGTTTTACTGAACTGTCTCATCAGAGTCACGTGGCCGCCTCAGTTTTACTGGACTGTCTCTTCAGAGGCACGTGGCCGCCTCAGTTTTACTGGACTGTCTCATCAGAGGCACGTGGCCGCCTCAGTTTTACTGAACTGTCTCATCAGAGGCACGTGGCCGCCTCAGTTTTACTGGACTGTCTCTTCAGAGGCATGTGGCCGCCTCAGTTTTACTGGACTGTCTCCTCAGAGGCACGTGGCCGCCTCAGTTTTACTGGACTGTCTCTTCAGAGACATGTGGCCGCCTCAGTTTTACTGGACTGTCTCTTCAGAGGCATGTGGCCGCCTCAGTTTTACTGGACTGTCTCTTCAGAGGCACGTGGCCGCCTCAGTTTTACTGGACTGTCTCTTCAGAGGCACGTGGCCGCCTCAGTTTTACTGGACTGTCTCTTCAGAGACATGTGGCCGCCTCAGTTTTACTGGACTGTCTCCTCAGAGGCACGTGGCCGCCTCAGTTTTACTGGACTGTCTCCTCAGAGGCACGTGGCCGCCTCAGTTTTACTGGACTGTCTCCTCAGAGGCACGTGGCTGCCTCAGTTTTACTGGACTGTCTCCTCAGAGGCACGTGGCCGCCTCAGTTTTACGGGACTGTCTCTTCAGAGACATGTGGCCGCCTCAGTTTTACTGGACTGTCTCCTCAGAGGCACGTGGCCGCCTCAGTTTTACTGGACTGTCTCCTCAGAGGCACGTGGCCGCCTCAGTTTTACTGGACTGTCTCTTCAGAGGCACGTGGCCCCATCAGTTTTACTGGACTGTCTCTTCAGAGGCACGTGGCCAGCAGTTTTAGTGGTAGAGATGGTCTGAAAGACAGTGGAATGATTACCATATCAAGGAGTGTTATCAGAGTAATTATAGTCCTGTAGGTGGCTTCACACACTTCCACCGCCGCGCTTTAGCTGAGTAATCGAGCCCCCCTCATTGGCACGTGTGTGCCCAGCCTCGAGGCCTGTAGCTCACCATACCACAGGGGCATTAGCTGCTCCAAGGCCAAAGCTTGTCAGTGGTTCTTACATTCCTTCTGAGGGTGGGGGGGGTGGTGTGGTTAAGGGGGGGCAAGACTGATATTCCTGGTCTATAGGGACACAGACAAAGAACATTTGTGGAGCTCCCCCTGAAGGGTTCCCTGTGGCTTCAGGGTGATTCATACCTAAAGCTCCATCACTAATGTCAGGGGTGATGGATCTGTTTTCAGAGTGGGGGTGCTGCCATCAATGTTACATAGCTGAAGTCATAAGGACTGTGAAAGATCCAAGCATCACACAAACAATAAGTGAATTCAATGTGCCAGGGCCATTCAGGGGAGTGGTTAGGGTGGGGCATGGAGCTGGTGGTGCATAATGGAGGACTGGTGACGTAGTGCACTGTCATTTACAGTCAGCACAATTTTTGTTGAAATGGCCTCTATGGGAATGCAGTTTTACTGGTAAAAATATATAGCGCAAAAATGAAAATGTGTTGAAATCATGTTCATTGAATATTTATCACCAAGTAAAGTGTTTTGATTTGTTTTTAATCCTATTAAAATCTTTGTTACCATCACACTTTCCTAATTGCTGAAATAATTTGAAATATGTGTGTAGAGCATTTACTGATATTTAAATGTGTGTTAGAACTAAACTGACATGCTACAGCCTTTCCTTGCACTTGGCAGTCAGAGGAATAAGAGTAACTCCAGTTTCTGAATCAGCAGGAATTTGCGCGAAGAAATAGCCTGACATTTGACCTCTGTCTTTGAACAAGCATCAAATGGGACAAGATAAACCCAACTTTTAAGGGCTTCTGTTTTGCTCATTCACTTTCTGAACTCCAGGAGGAATATTTATGTGAGTGCGTCAGCACTTCCTCCCCCCTCTTCCAATGCCTGTGATAATATGTCCTTTCAGCCGAGCTATCCCTAAGGTTACACAGGGCTTACTGGAGCAAGCCTCAGACAGCAGAGCTAGCACTAATGTTACACGAGGCTTCCTGGACAAGCCTCAGCCAGCAGAGCTATCCCTAATGTTACACAAGGGTTCCTGGTTCAGCCTCAGAGAGCAGAGCTATCCCTAAGGTTACACAGGGTTTACCGGTTCAAGCCTCAGACAGCAGAGCTCTCACTAATGTTACACAAGGGTTCCTGGTTCAGCCTCAGAGAGCAGAGCTATCCCTAAGGTTACACAGGGTTTACCGGTTCAAGCCTCAGACAGCAGAGCTCTCACTAATGTTACACAAGGGTTCCTGGTTCAGCCTCAGAGAGCAGAGCTATCCCTAAGGTTTCACAGAGCTTACTGGAGCAAGCCTCAGACAGCAGAGCTAGCACTAATGTTACACGAGGCTTCCTGGCTCAAGCCTCAGCCAGCAGAGCTATCCCTAATCTTACACAGGGTTTACTAGTTCAAGCCTCAGTCAGCAGAGCTATCCCTAAGGTTACACAGGGTTTACCGGTTCAAGCCTCAGACAGCAGAGCTATCACTAATGTTACACAAGGGTTCCTGGTTCAGCCTCAGAGAGCAGAGCTATCCCTAAGGTTTCACAGAGCTTACTACTGCAAGCCTCAGACAGCAGACCTATCTCTAAGGCTACACAGGGTGTACTAGTTCAAGCCTCAGTCAGCAGAGCTATCCCTAAGGTTACACAGGGTTTACCGGTTCAAGCCTCAGACAGCAGTCCTAACCCCAAGGTTACACAGGGCTTACTGATGCAAGCCTCAGACAGCAGACCTATCCCTAAGGCTACACAGGGCTTACTGCGTCAAGCATCAGACAGCAGAGCTATCCCTAAGGCTACACAGGGCTTACTGCTTCAAACGTCAAACAGCAGGGCTATCACTAATGTTACACAAGGGTTCCTGGTTCAGCCTCAGAGAGCAGAGCTATCCCTAAGGTTTCACAGAGCTTACTGCTGCAAGCCTCAGACAGCTGACCTATCCCTAAGGCTACACAGGGTGTACTAGTTCAAGCCTCAGTCAGCAGAGCTATCCCTAAGGCTACACAGGGCTTACTGCTTCAAACGTCAGACAGCAGAGCTATCACTAATGTTACACAAGGGTTCCTGGTTCAGCCTCAGAGAGCAGAGCTATCCCTAAGGTTTCACAGAGCTTACTGCTGCAAGCCTCAGACAGCAGACCTATCCCTAAGGCTACACAGGGTGTACTAGTTCAAGCCTCAGTCAGCAGAGCTATCCCTAAGGTTACACAGGGTTTACCGGTTCAAGCCTCAGAGAGCAGTCCTAACCCCAAGGTTACACAGGGCTTACTGATGCAAGCCTCAGACAGCAGACCTATCCCTAAGGCTACACAGGGCTTACTGCTTTAAGCATCAGACAGCAGAGCTATCCCTAAGGCTACACAGGGCTTACTGCTTCAAACGTCAGACAGCAGAGCTAATACTAATGTTACACAAGGATTCCTGGTTCAGCCTCAGAGTGCAGAGCTATCCCTAAGGTTTCACAGAGCTTACTGGTGCAAGCCTCAGACAGCAAAGCTATCCCTAAGATTACATAGGGCTTACTGGTTCAAGCCTCAGCCAGCAGGGCTATTCCTAAGGTTACACAGGCCTTACTGGTTCAAATCTCAGACAGCAAAGCTATCCGTAAGGCTACACAGAGCTTACTAGTTCAAGCCTCAGCCAGAAGAGCTAGCCCTAAGGTTACACAGGGTTTGCCGGTTCAAACCTCAGACAGCAGTCCTAACCCCAAGGTTACACAGGGCTTACTGATGCAAGCCTCAGACAGCAGAGCTATCCCTAAGGCTAAACAGGGCTTACTGGTTCAAGCATCAGACAGCAGAGCTATCCCTAAGGCTACACAGGGCTTACTGCTTCAAACGTCAAACAGCAGGGCTATCACTAATGTTACACAAGGCTTCATGGTTCAGCCTCAGAGAGCAGAGCTATCCCTAAGGTTACACAGGGCTTACTGGTGCAAGCCTCAGCCAGAAGGGCTATCCCTAAGGTTACACAGGTCTTACTGGTTCAAACCTCAGACATCAAAGCTATTCGTAAGGCTACGCAGAGCTTACTGGTTCTAGCCTCAGACAGCAGAGCTAGCCCTAATATTACACAAGGCTTCCTGATTTAAGCCTTAGACAGAAAACCTATATCTAAGGTTACGTTGGGCTTACTAATGCAAACTTCAGCCAGCAGAGCTTCCCTAAGGTTACATAGGGATTACTGGTACAAGCCTCAGACAGCAGAGCTATCCCTAAGGGTCCACACGGCTTACTGGTGCAAGAGTCAGACAACAGAGCTATCCCTAAGGTTACACAGGGCGTACTGATGCAAGCCTCAGACAACAGGGATATCCCTAAGGTCACACAGGGCTTACTGGTGCAAGCCCCAGACAGAAGAGCTATCTGTAAGGTTACACAGGGCTTACTAATTCAAGCCTCAGACAGCAGAGCCATCCCTCAGTTTACACAGGCCTTACTGGTCCAAGCCTCAGACAGCATAGCTATCCTTAAGGTTACACAGGGCTGATTACTGCAAGCCTCAGATAGCAGAGCTATCCCTAAGGTTACACAGGGCTTACTGGTTCAAGCCTCGGACAGCAGAGCTATCTCTAAGGTTACACAGGGCTTACTGGTCCAAGCCTCAGACGGCAGAGCTATCCCTCAGTTTACACAGGCCTTACTGGTCCAAGCCTCAGACAGCATACCTATCCTTAAGGTTACACAGGGCTGATTACTGCAAGCCTCAGATAGCAGAGCTATCCCTAAGGTTACACAGGGCTTACTGGTTCAAGCCTCGGACAGCAGAGCTATCCCTAAGGTTACATAGGGCTCACTAGTTCAAGCCTCAGGTGTCAGAATAATCCCTCACATCACATAGAATATTCAAGATCATACTAGGACAGCAGAGCTATCCCTGCCATCCTGCAGCTATCTTAAGGTCTAGGAACTCAAGCATGACTCATCCTTTAGGATAATAAAATCCAGCATGCTGTGGTGGTAGACAGCAGTGCTGTCATACACTCTGCACAGATACTGCAGACTCCCAGAGAGAACAAATAAACCTAAGGTTACATGGATCTTAGAGGTTCAGGCCCTGACAGCAGGAATGTTCCTCAGGTGGCAGAAATCCTACAGACATAAAGCATCGGCCTCATACAGCATGGCTATCTCTCGGGCTACAGCTAATGTGTGAGGTTTTAAAACTGACCTTCGAGTATCAAGTCAGTCTTTCTCAGAGCTGATGGGTGTGGTCTTCAGAGGCAAAAATGGGTAAATAGCTATACAGTTGATGCATGGATGTGTTGTAAACATGCTGCTGCATGGGATGTAGGCCGTGTGATGACCTGCGGAGCTCAGGTATTAATCACTGGATTCCATGGTTGCATCTTGAGAGTCTAACACTACGCCTTCTTTTACAGCTGAACCCTACTATGTCAACGTGGACACAAGACCAGGTGAGTTGACTCTCTTTCCTCTGTGCTGAGTGTACCTCTGTGTAGGGGCTGATGCCACTATCTGGCTTGCAGGGCAGTGATGATATCACAGGGTACTATTGAAGAAGCATATGTTCTCTGAGAATCATTCTCTGTAGGGCGGGTACCGTCCAGAACAGGTTCCTTTAAGGAGACTGACTGTGGCGGGAATTTGTTGTGAGATTACTAGCTACATTAAAGGAACACAGGCACCTCCTGCCTTCTAGAGACTAAGAACCAATCCAGATGAATGCCCAAGTTGTCTCTGGAGATGTGAGCTGAAACATCCTCCCATGACCCACTGTACAGTTTGTGCGACACGTCAGCGTACTGGGGGAAGGTTTAATGCCAGGGTGGGGGCATCTCTTTGTGGTTCTTGATCAATATGGGACCCTCTGGTCTCTCTGCATAGAATACTTTATTTTAGTACACTATATAGAGAGTCAGCTTCCTACATTGGTGGCAGCGGTGGAATCTATGACCTTGCATTATCTTAATAAGTGACCACAAAAGTAAATGAAAAATTTGCCTTTAGCCAGCTGTATTTTTCGATTGGTCTATTTTTCTGAGTCTTAAAATGAACTGTTGTTATCTTGGTTAAGTCCCCTGTAACCAGCTGTTCGAATTTAAAAAATCTTACTGTAGTTAGTCCAAAGGAAAGTGTTAATTTTTTTTCTAAACTTTATATAAAGGTCTCAACTTTAGTAAAATAATTAGTGATACCGATAACCAGGCTCTGGAGCTCGACCTGACCTGTTACATGGACCTGTCCTATTCCGGGTTAAGGGCCCCCTGTAAGGGTTATTGTATCAAAGCCGGCTCTCATGCTATCACAGATAAACTTAGAAGGCTTTTGGCAGCATTTGAGAGAGACCACCTAGACCTAGTAGCTGAGACCTTTGAGAATCAGCCTACTGAAGAAAATCCTGCTGAGGAGGTGATAGAAGCCCACCAGCCAGAATCAGAGGATGAGCCCTCAGAGGAGGAACTCATGCTGGAAAGGTTAGCCAGGAGAACTTAGAAGCGCAACTCCTGGACATAGAAAGACAAAGAAAAGAGATGGGTCTAGGATGATGGCAGAGACTTCTTTAATAGGGAGAGAGAAGAATACTTTGACTCAAAACTCCCCAAAGAGATTGTCCCTGAATACTCAGAGGGTGCCACTGCTTTTGAGAGAGACTGCCTAGCTACGAAAGTGGCCAGAACAAATTGAGCTTGTCTCTTGTGGGAACCATTCTCAGGAAAATGCAGAGATAGAATCCTGACATTAAATGAGGAAGATGCTGAATCCTATGAAGTCATGAAGGGTACGCTGATTGAGGGCTTTGGACTCACCACTGAAGAATACAAGATGCAATTCATGGTGACCCAAAAAACCCAGAGTCAGACCTGGGTGGAATTAATTGACTTTTCAGTGAAAACACTAGTTGGTTGGTTAACTGGTAAACATGTGTATGACTATGAAAGGCTTTACAATGTAATCATGAAAGAGCAGTTACTAAGTAATTGTTGCAATGAGAAGTTACATCAGCATCTAGTAGACCTAGGTCCACTTTCTCCTCTAAAGTTGGGAAAGAAGCCAGATCACTGGGTCAAAACAAGGGTAACCAAGACTACCACTCGTGGGAGTGACCAAAAGAAAGAGAGCAAGGGAAAGATGGTGACCAAAAAGATAAAAACAAAAATGAGTCTTCTTCAGGCCCCCAAAATCCTGCTCAAGAGGGTGTGCCCGAACCTCTTCACAGCACAAGGGTGGGTAACAGGGTAATAACTGGGATCCCAAAAAGGACTGGTGTCATGGTTGTAAGGCCTTTGGAAACTGAACTGGAGGCCCTCGCTTTAAAACAACAAACAATGCCTCTAGCACACCCACAGCAAATGCAGAGGTGAGTCTCCAGATGGGATCACAGGTGAACCCTGCCATGTCAAGGTGCTCAATGAAGAAACTCTAGTCTAGAGGGAGGGGTGGATGTAGCTACCCTGGCTGTCTGACCCACTGACCTGGAGAGATACAGATAAGAGCCAAATATCAATGGGATTAGGGTGGAAGCCCTGAGAGACAATTGTGCCAGTATCATTATGGTGACTGAGCAGCTGGTGTCCTCGGAGCAAAATCTGCATGGAGAGACCTATACAGTCCTCAACGCTGACAATCAGACTAAGGTGGATCCAATGGCATTGGTGTCATTAGAGTGGGAAGGGGTTACTGGCCTCAAAAGGGTAGTGGTGTCTTCGGATACACCTGTACAGTATCTGCTTGGCAATGATTTGGAGTACTCAGCATGGGCTGAGATACAAAAGAAAACCCATGCAGCAATGCTGGGAATACCTGAATGGGTGTGTGAAAACCAGAGCACAGGGTAGTAATCAGGATAAAAAAGAAGTGTTGGAGCCTGAAAGTATGAACTAACCTTTCAAGAGAAAAGGCCAGAAGTCTGGAAAGCCAGCTTCTATTCAGACACCAGGTAAAGCCCCCCTCCTCTGGGAAAAGACTTGCCAGCCCCAGAGGGAACTGAGTCTCAGGAGCTTGGGCCTTACACTGCAGAGCTCTTAGGACTAGGGTGACCCTCTACGGAAGATCTTTGCCAGGGGCAGAGAACCTCTCCCACTCTTAAAAGCCTGAGGCAGCAAGCTTCAGACCGGGTAAAGGGAAGTCAGTGGTTCTCACAGGACCTATTGGATTGAGGGACTCCTATAGACTGAGGTCAGAGACCCCAAACCTATTGCCACTAGGAGAGTGGTAGTGCCTCGGCAGTTTAGAGAGTTTCTCCTAACATTGGCTCATTACATTCCCCTAGATGGGCATCTTGGCCAGACCAAAGCTTGGAATAGTTGGTGAACCACTTCTACTGGCCAGGAATGTCCCTGAAGGTGAAGGAGTTTTGTAACTCCTGTGCCATCTGTCAAGCCAATGGCAAGACAGACTGCCACCTTAAGGCCCCCTTAATTCCACCTTCAGTGGTTGGGGTACCCTTTGAGAGGGTGGGGATCAGCACTGTTGGTCTCCTTGACCCTCAAACAGCATCAGGAAAATAATGTATTCGGATGGTAGTGTAACATGCCACCAGGTAACCTGAAACAATTTCCCTAAGAGACTTCCACTGCCCCTGCAGATGCAAAGGCCCTCTTGGTATCTTCACCAGGGTTGGGTTTCCTATGGAGGTACTATCAGACAGAGATACAAACTTTGCATCTGCATACTTAAAACACATGTGGACATGTGAGAAAGCCTTACACAGAGCCAGTCTTGGAGAGTTCTCTTGTGGAAAAATGTTTGACAAAATCCTCTTGAAATTATTTGGGGTGCATAAATCTTCTCAGTTTGGCACAGCGAGGGGACTCCGCAATCTTTGGAAACTGTGCAAAGAGAAAGAATGAAATTTCTCCCCCTTCTTCGCCCCCTCCTCCTCCTCCACCCACCAGCCACCAGGTGAAACAGCCAAGATGTCTTCTTTCTTTTTGATGTCTCTGTCACAAAGAATGGATTGTAGGCTAATGTGTGTCTCTTTTTTTTGCAGCTGAGCCCAGATATGAAACTCTCATTAAAGAAACAGGTAAAAATAAAAAAATCTGTGGTGTTGGGGTGTTGAGCGGAAGATCATTATGCATGGTTTAATCCATGAATATTATTAATTTGGCAGGCAATAACTGACAGCAACGAAGCACAAACAATGCACATAATAGGTCTGGCTTTGGGCCCTGTGCAGGTGTTATTAGAAGGTGTGAGGGTACACGTTATGACACTATCATCATCTTGTGTCTATCTCTCTTATTGGCCTATCCGCAGCGTGTCTAATTACCTGTTCTTCTTACAAGTGCGCTCACCATGCGGCTTTATCTCGTGGCAGGATTGGTTCCAGCACCACTGCCTTGCAGCACTGGTGTACAATGAAAGCTGCAAATAAATGCTATACCCAGCCTTGCAGGAAGTGTGAATGTGATCACATGTGCCATGTGCGTAGTACTGGCAATGTTCGCCACACAACTCATGTCGCGAGGGTAAGGTACATAAGATGATGGATTCCTGCAAACATAGGGTGAGGATGGGGCTCGTCCAATTAAATGCATCAAAATCATTTTAATTAGCGTGCAGACATCCACCCTTGCATAGTGCACACATCCACCCTTGCGTAGCACAGACATCCACCATTGCTTAGCAAGACACCCACCATTAGGTAGAAGGCGGAAGATCCTTCTAGTGATGGGAAAGAGTGTATCTTGTCTGGTCAAAATGGACGCTTTTGATGAGAGTTCTCCCTGTTGAGCGAAAGGATAGAGAACCTGTATACTTAACATTGGAAATAATCATCGGTCGAAAGTGCGGGTGTCCTCTTCACCCTAATATATAAAGTTCCATCCACATAGATCCGAACGCACACATTCCAAGCCGACGTGTGTCAGTAATCAGAGTGTAGCTGGGTCTCCTGGTCTCAGAGGAATCCCTGGCTCCCCCTTTGTAGCTTGTACAAATAACAATGCATCCTCAGAGTAAATGTATGGCTATGCTGGAACAGCTAGTCAAACAACATTAACAAATGAAGAACATGAAAAGGTCTAGACTAAGTTAGTTACATAGCTAGAAATAAAATTCCCCCCAAAACAAAAATTAAACTAACTGGATATGGGGAACACACAGCATCATAGGAAAGCATTGGGAAATGCTCTCAGTGTTATTCAATGAGAAATGCACAAGTGAATAGAAACATGTTGACAATGTCTCTTTTGAGGTTAACCCACTAGGGACAGTGCCTAAATGTAAGATGAGGGTTAATCTAACTTTTTATCTTCAAAAATGGAAATGTTTCTCGAATTTTCAGATTTTAGCCTATTAAGCCTATAAACCGTCTTTGAAAAGGTCCTAATGAGATTAAATTAATTCAGTGAGCAGTCCCGCTGCTGTCTTGAACTTCTAATAAATATGCTGAGTGGAAAAAACTCTTAAGATGTGGCCTGCAAGGTCAAAACTTTTCAGGTTGGCTTGGTGGCTTGTCCTGATTCTTCAAGTGTTAAATGCTTGTTTGTACAAGTTCTGGTAGCACTGTGACCATGAAGAAAGGTCCTTCAGCAGTATTATCAATGATGATTTTACCATCACAGGATGGTTCTAACACCAACTATTGCAAAACAATAAGTATAAATAGAATTCTAACTGCTCCATT
This sequence comes from Triturus cristatus, assembly GCF_964204655.1. Lineage (NCBI taxonomy): Eukaryota > Metazoa > Chordata > Amphibia > Caudata > Salamandridae > Triturus > Triturus cristatus. The sequence goes on from NC_140590.1 coordinate 37,013,364, forward strand.
GGAATTCCCATGTGCCTGGACCTTCTTTTCCACTCAGCCTTGGAAGAAATGGTTCATGTAGACCAAACAAGGGACATGTCCTGTTCCAAGTAGCTCAGTTGTATTCTTAGAGAGATAAAATCTTCCTTTGTCTGAGGATCTTCTGTACCATCAACCCTAAGCAAGGATCATTCACAAGGGACGGTTGGTTTCTCTGGCAAGACAAAGATCACTTGTATCCCTGTGGTTCAGCAGAGCACTGATGCAACAGTGCAGCTAACTCCTGGGGCACTATGATGACAATCTTTGGAAACTACACAAAGGGAAAGTATGTCAACTGTTCTCTCCTTCATTGCCCCCCCCCCCGGCCAACTTAAACAGCCATGATGTCTTCCTTCGTGTAATAAAAGCATCCTTTCAATGTATCTGTCACAAAAAAGTGATTTGTAGGCTAATGTGTGTCTCTTTCTTTTGCAGCTGAGCCCAGATATGAGACCCTCTTTCCAAAAACAGGTAAAAAATTGTTTTAAAACTGTGGTATTGGGATGTTGAGGAGAGGAGTGTTTGTCATGATTTAATGCATAGATACCTTTTATTTGGTGAAAAATGACTGACAGCAACAAAGCGCAAACAATGCACTGACTTGGTCTGGCAATCGTCCCTGTGCGGTGGTCATAGGAAGGTGTGATGGTACATTTTATGGCACGAGTATCATCTGGTGTAGATCTCTCTTATTGGGCTCTGCGCAGCACGTGTAATTACCTGTTATTCTTATATTAATGTAGACCAATAAGGGACATACCCGATCCAAGTAAGCAATTGGTATTCTTACTGGAAGGCAAAAGATGCTTGCTGTCTGAGGGCCTTCTGCGCCATCCTCCCTAACTAAGGATGATTCACAAGGGACAGCTAATTTCTCTGCTGGACCACGATCCCTTGTATCTCTATGGATCAGGAGGACACTGATGCAATCAGTCCTGTGACACAGTGATGGCAACAAGAGGTCAAGGTGTTGCCTGGATATTGCTGCTGGCCAGACTGAGGAGCGTGGGTCTGCCACTGTGGCTGCAAGCATTCCTTTCTGATTAATCCCATGGTTTCTTCCTTCCACCTTTTAAGACTGCACCATGATATGCTGCCGGTGGAGGGCTGCAAGGATCTGTATTGTCTCCATTAATCATTGACATCTACATGGTCCAGCTAGGATTACTGTTGCAGTCAAGAGTACACTTTTACAAGTACACAGATGATGCACAACTGCTATTCAAACTGGCATCTCAGCATTCAAGCCAACCATCTTTACCCCATAGCTGGTGCATGGCCAGCTATAAAAAGGAAATACTCTACTTGTGATCATCAGCTTAAAATGTGGTGGCCAACTGGTACCCCCATTTCGGCCTGAGAAAATTGTTTGGGGCACCACTCTTATGTGGAAATCAACATCTTGTCTTCAGGCCTGTACGGTTTGTTGATACCAATGCTTAATTTGAGCTGAGGCTTTCTGGTGCTTGACACCGGTACTGAATTTGCAACAACGGCACTTATGGCAGTCTGCGCTGTTCTAACTTTTGATCCATATGAGCTAGAAACTAAGTTTATTTTTAATTAAAATTGGCAGAATATGCAGCAGATCATGGATTATGTGGCAAATATGGCAAATCCATCATTATGCAAAAATAGCAGCGGCAGCAGAATTGCATAATTCCAGTGGCCATCAGAACATCTTCCAAGATCAATGGGATTCACATGGCAGTGGGGGACCAACTCAAACTCATGCTGTAACTGAGCAATGTGCCACCGACCATAAATAATCGGAGGTCACCATTGCAGCCCTGATGGACCTTATTCATGACTTCTCTGTTCTATGAAAGTAGAAATAAACTAGACTAAAAGCAAAGCCTGACCAATGAAGCCCAATGCCTCTATATGGGCTCTTGTCAATTTCCCTTTAAATTGCTGCCCTGCAAACCCAAAAATCTGGGGCTGCTATTCAGAAGGTAGTGCCCTGTCATAGTGAAGGACAAAGTGTTAGGTCTACTTAAACAATGAAAACTGAATTTGTTAAGTGGGAAACACAACAGTTCTCCCTAGGGGTAGTGCCCAACAGTTGTGAACTTTATCTGTGGCATGTTACCCGTTAAGATACCAGCTTCCATGTTAAGGTTAATAGATAACCTCATACAAGAATATGTCTGGGCATCGAACCCACCAAGGCTTGACTTATCGAAACCATAAGCTGTTACCAGTTCTGGAGGGTTACAATTGCTACAGATGGGGATATACTATAGGGCAATCCATCTCTCCTACATTGCTTATCACCTGAATATGAACAATGAAACCCAGACTGGGTTCAACTGCAGAGGTACCAGCAACCACGTGCAACTGGAATCCATGCTCAATGTAAATGGATCAAGTTTGCAAAAGTCCATGACAGTCCCTTGTTAATGGGGGTGTTGCATGAAGGGTCCTCGGCACATCAATCCTTAGGGGAAGAGATGTTTCTTCACTCTGCTGTGTCTGCCTGGAACAACACATGGTTAACAATAGCATATAGGCTATGTATATGGAATTATTCAACACCAAAGGAAAGGCAGCCTCCTAGGTTGGGGAGTTGGGAGGGGAATCGTGTGTTTTTAACAGATGGCCACTCACACACTAGTCAGATCTCATGACAAAGGCCTGGGGGAAGTACACCTTAAATGTAGCTCCCTTAAGATTCTTCAGGATTGGCATTGGGCCTCCTACAAACTGCATAGGGCCTGAACGTCCACCTCTTCATGTTGTTGGCGCTGTGTTCATATTGTTTGGACTGCTCCAGCATACAAATCTACTGGTGACAAATATGGCAGATCATTTGCGAGAAACGTGATGTGCCCGTCAGCTCTTCACCTGCACTAGTTATAATACATGATGCCCGGGATATTGTAGCAATGACGAACCTTAAAAGAAATGAGTCTTCTGAGAAAATTGAAAATAACAACACCACCCACATATAAGGACTAAATGGAATCGATGGCTTTGATAGCAGCACACAAGAGCCTGACTACAAAATTAATGATCAGATTCAGGCAGATAAAGTTCACTTTTAGAGGGAGAATGATCTATGGAAAAAAGATTTCCTGAGTAAGTTCTTTAGCAAAACATTTTTTGTAGCAAGTGCTCAAACTGATTAAAGTGGAAATTATTCCAGATTTGTACAGGTTCTAGGTCAAACTTTGAATATTCAGCATAATTAAAAGTAAAATAGAAGCTTTGTAATTGAGATGGTTGAAGATATGACTACAAAACAATGAATACAGCTAATACTATCTAGAATATGCAGATGATTTAGGTATTGAATTGTTAAGAGAGTCTATTTTACATTATGCCCCATATATATTTGTTCACGTCTTCTCTTGCTGTGAAGCAAGATCCTTTCCAGTAGGACAACCGAAGATGTATTTGTGATCCAGTAGATAATTGAAATGTTTGATCAGCACTTCCAGGTTCCTGGTAGAAGGACTTTGGTCACAATCATGGCTTTAAGAATCGTATCGCCCCGGAGTGCTACATGCATTTTGTCCCATGTTAGTGTTGTTTCTTTTGGTATTTTAAAATGTTGTATGACAATCACAATCAGTAGGTAATGCTTATGGTTCAATCAGGTAAGGACATCAGGCGTGGTTGATGAAGATGGCCATCCCTGAACATTCTCATGTGATCCAGTTCTGAGATCTTTAGAGAGCACTGGGGGTCAGGGCGTTGCTTAGGTTCTTGATCATGCAGCCTCTTTAGCGATCATGGTGGGTCGGGCACTGCTTAGGTTCTTGATCATGCAGCGTCTTTAGAGATCATGGTGGGTCATAGTGCTGCGTAGGTTCTTGATCATGCAGCCTCTTTAGAGATCATGGTGGGTCAGGGCGCTGCTTAGGTTCTTGATGATGGAGCCTCATTAGTGATGGCTCTTCTCCTTCTTTTACAGCTGCACCTGATTATTCTAACATAAATGTGAAGAAGTCACCCAGAGGTAAAGCCGTTTTTATATACATGAAGGTGTACATTGAACTTGTCACTTGTTTCTTGTTTTAATCTCAATTACTATTTACTAGCAGATACTGGTTACTCACACAAAGGAATTGATAAACATGTCCACCTTCTTTACTGTCTGGCTCTACTGAACTTGTGTGATAAAGACATGTAACAGGTCTGCATGCTGGGGGCTTCTTGTTCAGACTTTAGTTGATGAGTTATTTTTTCTGGCAGTACGTTTGTGTGGTAAGTTTTTGGAGGTTGAAACGCTTTGTGCTTGGGTTTTATCTGGGGATGTACAGATGCATATGTCCACCTGTAAGAGGATTTACATCCTGAGATTAAGCTTCATTTTTGAGGTACTCCATATGTATACCTCTAAATATGTTCCTCTGTACTGTTCATCTGTGCCTGGAACTATGAATCTCTTTAAAGGGGTATATAAACACAAAAGTTGTATCCAATAATTGACAAAGATACTCATTCCCAGACGGATATAAGTGGACTTTTGAACAGAGTACAAGTACCATTATGTTACTTGGGCACCATTACATATATCTAGGCTGCCAGTCACATACAGGATAGCCATCTGGTCTCCTTTGCTGAAAATGCATTTCAAGTATCAGGATAGACCTGAAGGTATTTATCGTTAGAAGCACCATGTGAGGAAGTAGATGCCATCTGTGGTGTGTCGGAACCGGACATCAGTGTATTAGGGTAATAGTAGCCCACCCCTGTGTTGAGTAATTTGTGTTGCAGATAGTCTCTTGCCCACTCATGGGAAGCCTTAGGTACCATATAGACCAGCTTGAATAAACGCTGGGCCTCTATTGGGCATTTAGTGTGATAAGGATAGCGAAGATGTGAACTGATCTTCTTCAGTGAATAGTGCGATGTGGACTGGTCCCAGGAGGGGCACGGTCAGTACCGGTTTCCCTAAGGCAGGCGTCTGTCTACAGAAGCATAGTGGGGAAAAACGATAGATTGGAATGGGCCATGGAGCGATTTGGTTTTTGCAAGCCCTCCTCCCATCTATATTGCTGTGTTTTATATACGACTATGTGTCATGGATAGGTGAAGGAGATGTTTAATTGGCTAAGGAGTAATATAGGGGGATTCTTGTACAAAGTCAAGAGCTTCAGATGAAGGAAGGATCCATGGGAGACTCCTTCTTGAAGAGGTAAGAGGCTCTCAATAATGTCCACAGATTTATTTACTGGGTACAGTTGAAAGGATGTGATTCAAAACATCTTAGAATTATCCTCCTGATCCCCATCTGATATTTTAAGACTTGGAGAAGAGAGGAATGATTGACTGTTTCTAATGTTGCTGCCAGGTAAGAAGGAACAAGAAGGAACAAATCTCCTCTGTATAAGATGAGCGGTCCCTCATCAACTATTTGTAGCATTGTCATCTCAGTGCTGCAGTTTGGCATAAAACATTATTTAAAATAATCATGGAGGTTGTTTTCTTTGAGGTTTATTAGGCTGTTTTGCAGCACAAGTGTTTCAGAGCTTTTTCCATGATGGGTACGTTGGATACTTGGCAAAAGTAGGTATTTAGATCTTCGTGGTCCATAAATGTCCATTTGAGAAGAGGGATAACCTGCCCAATTGTGTGGCAGCCAGGGACTACTGAAGTGTTGGTTGTGATAGTCAGGCAGGGAGTAATGAACAAACACTTGCCATTTATGAACTTTGTGGGGATAGCGGCAACAAAATTAGATGATGGACTAAGGCCAAACCATATGTTCACCACGTCAGTTTAAGGTAACTTCTTGAAATATATCCATTCCTCATATATTTTTCTGGGTAAGGCCTCTTGTAGAATGTTAGTTCTCCTGATTAAGAGAACAAGCTGAATGTTTTTTATTATGTCATCCAAAAATTGGGATAAATTGCAAGTTTTCCATGTTGTGGGAAATATCCGGGATGACTAGATGGTTTGTTGGTATTTTACTAATGCTGAAAAGTTTCCTCGGCTGTTTTTATGCAGAGTTTGTCTTAAACAGGTGCGGGCTGGTGTTTAAGAACTGTTTTTTGTAATTTTTAAAATGTATTCTCATTTTTTCTAGATTTCGCTTAAAGGGATTTTATGCAGCAGACACTTTTGAGTGCTCTAAGATTTCTTTACTCTTCAAATAGTTTATTTGATAATCATTGTGCAGACTTATAATTGTTTCTTGTTTTTAGTTTAACAGGTTCATCACCTACCCTTGTCAAGAGTGCACTGAGAATATCCATGGTTCAGTTTTTTCCACTTTTCTGGGTTTTTCATTGCCTAGGAGAGACAGATTTCTGTCCTTAAAGCCTTTACCACGAATCCATCATTTTTTTTAACCACAGGTCATTATTTGGCACATACTACAGAGAAAGGGTTCAGATAGAAATATATGTATATAAAGCTGATTCATCCTTCTAAAATGATACAGAGATGTGTGTTACATGTACAACGCGGTGTTAAACACACACTTGTGTATTTTTAATGTGCCTCACAGTAGTACACGCATATGTGAGATGTACTGTTTCTTAACGTCTCACAGAAGTACAGAAATGTGTGATACATACTGGTTTCTAACATCTCTCACCTTGTAATAATGTGCGATGCATGTTGGTATTTAACATCTCTTGCAGATTTAGAAAGGTTTGTGATACATGTTGGAATTTAAAATCCCTTCAGTTACTTGAAGATGTGTGATAAATAATGGTTTTTAACATTTCTCCAGTTGTATGAAGATGTATGACGCCTTTTTAAAATCTCTCCCAGATGTTTGAAGATGCGTGATACATGTTGGTGGTGTGCAAAGCTGGACACATTTCTGAAGTCTTTTTTATAACTTAAGCAACTTTGCAATTTTGAAATAGTTGTCAAGGTTTTTCATTAAATTGTGCAAAAACATATTTTATTGAAAAATTGCCCTTTAAAAATGTTTTAGCAGGACAATTCTTCAGCTAAAGCATACATTTCTAGGAAGCCTATGCCACAAGATTTTATATGAAGGCCACACCATTCCTAACTTAACCAGCATCAAGGTTCCCAATTTTGAACAAATCCACTGATGGACTTTAAATTCAGCAAACCTCTAATGTACACTGTCTACAGAGATTTGCGATACAAACTGTTCTGTGGAAGTCTACCCTGTTTCTACAACAAAATCTGACAGATATTTGTGTTTTTTCTGCAGTTTGATGAGAGAGAAAGCAGATTAGGCTTCTTATTCTCATCATCTAAAGTGCATCAATGTCAACAGATTACAACAGAATCTAAGTTCTCCAATCACCACGTGCCATCTGATGGATACCAAAAGAGCAGCGATCCACTGGAAGAACATTGTGCTGCGACCAAGAGAGCATGAGGGACTGCAGGTTGCTGCCCACTTTATGGGCCAGACATGGAACACTCATTGTTCTGCTCATAAACTTGTGAATAGGATATGAGGGACTCTTTGTCATAGACACTTGATATCTCAAATCTGGAAAAAACAGCATTGTATCTCGTGTGGACTGTAATCATGGTTTACCTCGATTGTAAAAGAGCTGGGGCACAGATCTACTCAGTTTGTAAATCTATGTTTACGCCCCATGTTTTCTTCTTCTCAGACCCTTTTGTACAGAAAGAACAAACTACTCTTTCTACTCAATCTTGTCAGGTACTGGGAATGTTGGATGGACATTAGTTTACTTTTTTTCTGAAGGTAACATTTACTGTTCACCCTCTTGTTGTCCAGTTACAAGAGCCCAGATATTATTTGAGCCTCAGTGAGAGGCAGATAAACAGCCTCTTCTCTCTGCTTCATAATGGGTGTTCTGCAACAAATGCAATGTAAACAACACATATAAATGCAAGAAAGCCTCAGAAACAGAAGAACTACATCTTCCAAACATATGGCAGCAGATACATAATATAAACATATATATAAAAATAATCTTAAACCCAGTCCTTTAATCAATTGAAAGAGATGGATGAAGTGATGAAGAGGGTTTGAGGAAGACACATAGACACCCAGTGGCATAAACTCAGAAGAAGAGAGTTATATGTTTCTCTGGCAGTTCTTGCTGGAGCTTTACGTGGCAGCTTTAGTGCAGCATTATGTGCAATAATCAGTTTGTACTTAACACAATACAATATGTCATAGCATAACATAATTTAACATAACGTAATGTAGTTTAATACTGTGTAATGTAACATTGCAGGAAAGATTTGTATTACTAGTCTATCTAGGTACCTTAATGTAGCACCCTTCCAGCCTAGGCATTCACCAAAAAGTGCACCACACAGAAAGAGTAGTTTTACATGTGTTTATTTTGCTGCATGTAATTCAGAACTCAACATTCTAAGCCTGACTTCAAATCATCCCTCCAATGCTTACATCCGAGGCATGCGGTATACAGTGGGAATCGAAAGAGTTCCAGTGTTCGTTTTATTACAAGACACTACAATTTATACACTCTCTTTCATTCAATGAATGTTAAATTCACACAGCCAGCTTATTGATGAAAAGCTGGGGAAAAATGTATTGCCCGATTAGGATGTCAGGCGGACCACCACCGATAGGCCATAGGTGCAGTCTTCCCGACACCTAGGGCAACAGTCCAACCGCTTGATTACGATTCAGGTGGTCGGAGCCCAACGGGCAGGGCCGCCACCTCCGGCAGGCTCAAGTAGCCTGTTGGGGGAGCCTAATCCCTACAATGGAGGCGGTGGCTGCGGCAGCACCGATATAGGAACTAAGATGTCCCTTTTCCTCAGCCTTTACAGGGTGGTTCAGATGGAAAGGGACTTTGGGGGCCCTCTGCAGGGCCTCCATAGCCAGTGGGCATCCGTTATGTGGCCCAAGGGGCACATGTGGTGCCCCAAACATCCGTGCATTGGGTGCCAGGCACAGCATGGTGCCTGGAATAGGTGCATGGATGTTTAAAAACATCCCTTTTTCTGTTGCACAAAAAAGGGCCCCAGCACAGGCTGCAATAGAAAAAGGAATGTTTATGACAGCCTGCACGGCAGTCGTATCGCAATTGGGCTCTCAGTACAGCCAACTCCTTGTCAGACGGTCTTGAGCCCGAAACAATGGTGGTCAGATGCTAGTCCGACTGCCGTCGTAATGAGGCCATTCGTAACATAAGTCAAAAGGGACTAGAACAGACACAAGGGCAAATGCATAGTGTGAACGACAGGTAAGCCTACTGTATTACTCAGCAGCAGGTATGGGCCTGACAGCTGCTATCTCACGTTAATAGTTATGTATTTCTGTTGTATAAAAATGTTCAGACATTTTTCCACACTATTGTGCCCCTTTCCAGGTCTTCTGCTACATCACTCAATTCTCTCTTCCACCTACCGCTGATATAGCATCTCTCTGTCCCAAATCACAATCTATCTGTACACTCGGCAGTCACAGGGCAATATCAATTGGCATTTACACATTCAAGAGCAACTCTTCAGGGCATGTTGTAAGCACTATATGAAACTTAGGGTAGAGGATGAATAAGAAATACAAGGACATATGTTCACATCAAAGATTACTCCTGAAGTAGACTGCTGTGATGGGCAGGCAACACCTCTACATTAGTAAAGCACAAGAAGGTCCCTAGTGGTGGGGTCCGGGAGTAAAGACATTCTTTTCCTATTGCACAAGTGACACTTAAACAAACATTTTTGACATATGCACCTTAGAAGGAGACTGTAAAAGACATCTGTTTAACCTGCCTCCTTGATGCCCTCTCAAAATATTTAAAATGAATGCAAATAAAGAATACCAAAGCATGTTACCTACACCAAAAAACAAAAGCAAAATGAATATGGAAGGTAACACTGTCAAGAAAGGCACAACACAACATCCTGTGGTCCACGGAAGAAGAGAAGAAACACAGTTCCATTTCTAACCAGTCCCTAACCTTGGACCACACATCCATGGAAATACTCCACAAACTCTTTTCAGAAAGACCTTCCAAGATCACAATCCGATTTCACCTCCGTGTGACAAGCGAATTACACAAACGTTCATCACGGCCAACATCCAGCATTTAATACCTTGTTAGCCAAACTGCCAATGGGTTTGTCTTTGTAGTGTCTTGTGAGTTAGACATGATGGTACCTTTTTGGTTCCTGATGGACTCCGTAGAACAATGTGGTAAATGCTTGGGTGTGGGTGATAGAATTCATGATTTAGAATGTTCAGTTAATGGTTACCCGCTAAGGAATAAAGACATGTAATACCAAGCGCCGTGTGTGATGTTATCTTGTACATGTACTCGGGCTGGGGAGGAAACCACAGTTGTGTCGTGAACTTACATCAATAACATGTTCCAAATCCCCTACACTTTCTCTATCTGAATCTATGGTAACCTTTGTTAACTGGAAAGCCAAAATAAATGAACTGATTCATTGGAAACAGTCAATTTTAATTCATATGTTTAGGACTCTTTTGGTTTCTCCAAATTCAATAGTTTCAAATGTGTTATTATATGGAGCAGGACCCTTCCCACATGCTTCTCAACAACTTATGTTCCTATTTTAATCCCCATTGGCCTCAAAGGGTGTTTTGTAGCATGTTGTTCACTCCCATCCCTAACATCGGGTCCCACAGATTGTTCCAGAGTTTTTTTTTGGCTTGTCACCACTTCTTTTTATTTATTATTAATTTAATGTCAGCACTCACTACCCTTTGACTACAGACAAATAACTTTTTCCTCACTTCCTCAATTCTACCCTCTTTTGACCTGTTCAAGTCTTCTTCCTTTTACTTCTGCAGCTTTTTGGTTATGGACACCACAAACTTTAGAAATAAACCAAGCAGCTGCAAAGATCCACACCTGTTGAATAAACGATTCAAAACTGAAAATCCCTGCACCAGCATTCCTCTACTGAAAAAAGCTGTTGCTGTTTAACTGGAAACAGATGTCTTAAGTTAAGGATTCTTGAAACAAGTAATTCATGTTTTCATGTCACATCCCATGCTACACAGGGTGCAAGCTTGTAGCAAATTGAATGTAGCCTGGGCAGAACCCATGCAGAATCTCTCACATTTCCCTAATTCTGCATTACTTGAATTTCAAAATGTGCAAAATTATGTTTGATTTGAGTTCGCTGGTGGCATTTGAATGTGAGCTACATCGAATTTCAGGTACAAGCACTTTTCACAAAATTTCCCAGAATCTCACATTTGTTTCTGAAATATCCAAAATTGTGATGTGCCCACCACCAGTTCCAGGCATCTGACGTATTGCAGAGGAACTGCACTATATATATGTATATATTCACTGAAAAAACCAAAGGTTTCAGGGGCGTTATAGTTAGGAATTGGCATTTAAAAAACCTTAGAAATTCACTGAAAAAACCATAGGTTTCAGGGGAGTTATAGTTAGCTGGACATTTCCCTCATACAAAACCCTAGAAATTCCCCTGTTATAGTTAGTTCAGCTAACTATAACTCGTGCCCCCGCAATGCACTGCTGATGACGTCACATATTACATCACTCATGACATGGTCAGTGACATCACTGATGACATCAACAGCGGGCAAAAAAAAAAACAATCAGAAAGATTGTTAAAAAAAACCAACATACTATTCTCAGTAAAATACCAGAAAATACAAATCATACATATATGAAATGCTTACAGATTACAACATTTTATAACTTTAATTTATAAAAACTGTAAATGTTGCCGCATTAAAATAATCACCGAACAAATGACCACCAAAAAGTCCATAATTCAAAAATATACCTTTCCTTGAGGCCAAATGGTATTTTAGCACTTCTTCTTTATGTAAATTGTCCAATGGTAGTCCTATTAAATTATAATAATAAATTCCTCAGAGAGTGAATTATCTTCCTAAAACTTTGGCTTTCAAAATATTAGTTAGGAATTTTGTAATTCCCTAGGCAAACGATGTTTGAAAACCAACTGGGCATCATTACAAATTGTCCAGCCTTTGTCACATTTTAGATAGGCAGTGTAATGTCCAGATGTGGTGGAAGGACCATCATGGAAAATTATTGCAATTGCTACAAAAGTCCTTCCTGATATTGATAGTTGTGCCTGCTACAAATTGTTTTATTAAAGTATCCAATCTTCTTCCATTAGCTGTACAATGTTGCATTATTAAAATTATGTATTCTCCATATTTTCTTAAAAATAATGTGGATAACATTTCTGATGTACATTGGCTACACTCCATGTTTTGATTTGCACCTTTAACTAATGTATTGAAAGACACTGATTTACAGTCTGGTAATGTTAAATTCAGAAATCTTTCAGTGTCTACATTAGTGGTACATGTATACATGCAATTTTCACAATGATGTTCCCATTTGTAAGAATGACCAAAAATAATTTCTATTTCTACACCTTCATTTTCAAAAATGGTAAACAAATATACTTAAAAATTGCTGAGCATCTTGTTGAATATTTTGTGCAAATTGTGTAGAACCTGAACACACATCCAAAAGATTCCGAACGTTTGAAACAGATTGTATTTTACTTGCATCTGTTGTCAATTTTTCATAAACAGAATGCAACAGAGAACAAAATCTTTTTTCCCGATTCTGCATAATTTGTACTTGCAAACCTTCCATATAAAAAACAACATTAACCACTCCATTAGCATAGCAGTTGACACCAGAACTATTTTCAAACTGATAACCAACAATCTCTTCAACAGTGTCCGATTTCTTTTTACCTGCAATCACAACATTATCTTCTTCTTTTCTTTTCTTGATACCTCCAGAACAGATATTCTCTAACCTTCTTTTTCGACCAACCATACGCATTTCAAATACAGGATATTGACCTAAATTTGGAGCATACACCCTTCTTAACCTATTATACTCTTTTACACAGTTTGCATCTGCAGTAACATTTGTCTCATCAAAATCAATCAAAAACAAACCAGATTATGTTCTGACTCGCGACAAAGCAACATATGCCATACCCTCTTTAAATACAGTAGATCCAATGTTCACCAATGCACTGTCTACACTTAATCCTTGAGATTTATGAATAGTCATTGCATATGCCAAAGAAAATGGAAATTGTTTCCTACGGACATATAAATCTTTAACAAGCAAAAAATGAACTGAACAACGACCAATTTCTTTAACTTCATCAATCTGATCAAATTTAATTTTTAAAAATTCAATTACTACTTTTTTCTGATAATTCACAAAATCCACCACTTTGCCCATTGCACCATTAACTAAACCTTTCTCTACATCCAAATTACGCCTTAAAATTACACGACAGTGTACACACACATACAGTGTCTTTTCCAAACCAGCAGTTTTAGATATTTTTTTTTCTAAACAATCTAGTTTTGATTTCAACTTACCCGTCAAAATAATAGTGATTCTTTCATGTAGTATTTTATCGATGGCTTCTATTTTCCCAATTTCTTCATTTTCCAATTTTAATAATTCTTCGTTGAATATTGAACACTCACGCAGTGTCGGCATTAAGCAAATCACTGACTTATTTTTAACAATTTCCACGTACACTTTTGCAGCAACTGCATTTTCATTTGGAAAGACATTGCAAAGTAATCGACTCTCCAAAGCTTCTTTCCCTTTTTTTGATAGAATTCCAATTCTTATGTCTTGAAGAATAATTCCATATTCAGCATCATTTGCCTGTCGCATATTTGTTGTCAGTTCTTTGTATTCAAAATTACTCCAAATGTTCACATTACCAACACTGCCAAGAGACTTTCTGGTATCTTCATGGGCAAGTGTTTTAAATACCGGTTGTCCTTTTACCGGTGTCAGTTGCAGTAGATCTCCAAAAACTATGACGTGTTTTCCTCCAAATAACACGTCATACTCTGTTTTAAGAATTTGCTGCATTCTTAAATGCACAAAGGCAAGCATCAAGTTTGAAACCATGCTCACCTCATCAATAATGAGAAGTTTCATTTTCTTCAGCACTCTTGAAACTTCACAACAAGCTTCTCCAGATAGCTTGTGGTATTCCAATTTGTTCTCATGCTCTACTGGCAGCATTAGTAAACGATGTAAAGTAATTCCTTTAATGTTATGTGCTGCCAACCCAGTTGGAGCAGTGACAACACAAGACAAATGCGACTCAGTTGTTTTTTGCAGATAACTTGTAATTACTTTAAATAAGAAACTCTTTCCTGTTCCAGCTTGACCACTCACATACATTCGGATAGGTTGAAATGATGTACATGAGCACCCTTTCTTTTCATGAAGTAATCCATGGTCAATCTGCTCTTTCACTTGCTGATATATTTCTTTCTGTTCAACATTTAGTTGCTCTTCCAAGTTTCCTAACTGTATTGCATCTTCTTGTGCTTGATACATTGCTGTTTCCACCTCATTCATTGCAATCGCTGCTTCATTTTCAACAATTGGTTGTCCTAGTGGATCTTGACTCAGTACAGCAGAACTTTGACTGTCTTGAGAACTGTCTCTAGCAATCTCAGCTGCAATTGTAGCTTCTTGATCAATTTCATCATTCAACATTTTCACATAAGTTGCAAAAGCACTGCATTGTATGCTATCTTTACAAGCAATAAATGAATCTTCATAGCTGGGAAAATCTCCAAGTAATTCCGGTTCAGAACGCCATGGTTTGAACATTTGCAAAAGGGCTAAATAATAAAATTCCCTTTTGTCAGCAGTGTCGCAACTCAGTTTTCTGTGATTAATTAAATTTTCTTTCTTTTGTTTCACCAGACATCCTTCGGAACCAATCACTCCATATTTTCCATCGTTGATAATCTCTGTAATATTCTGTTTAAAAGTGTAGTTTTGCAGCACTTCATAGAGATACATGTTCTCAAGATGATGACTTCTCTTTGGATAGTATGTGTCCAACATATTGGTTTTCAAAATATCTGTACTTTCAGGGTCATTTTCTGCTAAATATTCAATTTCTTGAACAGATTTCAGTACCTGATTTTGCATTCCTGCAAGACCTAGACTCACCCAAATGATTCTTCTACTTTTGGAATATAGACTTGCAGATGATAACAGATCTGAACATTCATATGCTCCAATTTCACGATGCGATAACATCTTCAAACTGAAACTGTATAATTTCTTACTTAGAGTCTTCTCGTGAGAAATCTCTTCCCACATTTCTTTCAATTCAGTCTTTTCTGATTTAGTAATGTAAGACGTTACATATCGAGCAACAGCAATGGAATTGTCCGCAACATACTTAATATCCATGTTAGCGTTCCACATGGATAAAATAACTGGATTGTAGTCATTTATGTATTTTGATTCTTCGCTTCTTCTTAAGTTGTAAGTGTTTTTCGGAGACTTTCTTGTGATGGTATGTCGTACAGCTGACTTAAAACTGTTCACTCTTCCTTTGGCTAATACAGGACGTGGAAATCCGGACATTTGGTGTAGAACTTATCCTTTGACTTGTAATTTCGTCGACAGTATTTTCCACACCTATGGCTTTGAAATCGTAAGACTTGTTGTTTTAAGTTTTTCTCTTCTCTACTATTTGGAAGAGCACATGTAGCATAATTTTCAATGAAAGACAAAACAGTTTCATCTGAATCTGTTCCAAATTTGGGGGCGTCCTTGACCCATAACAACATATGTATGTGAGGAGCACCTCTTGCTTGATCCTCCTTTCTTCAAAAGAAATCCACAACTTCTCCAAGAGGAGGATTCTCTTTATTGCAGATGAAAGACATCATAGCTTCAAATCTATGATTGAAATATCTGCATACATTGACAGGATCCAAAGAGCACAATTCTCCAGGTGTCTTGTATTCAATATTTTTTATATTGGAATTTGCCTCTCGAAGAAATACAAGTAAATCATCCCAAGCATACTCAGCACAGCTTAGTGTAACAAACCATGTAGGAGTTCCCAAGTTCCGAAGCATGCATTTCAGTTTTCCATGTCGACGGTACCAATATTCATTAGTCCCACGCTGACATGCCATCAGATTATTCAACTGAGATTCTAAATGATCATCTCTCGGATGCACTTTATCCATAAAATCCTTTGCAGTTACATTTTGAAGATGCATTCCAGTTTTTAAAATGTGATTTACTGCATATGAAAGTCCAGACAAGTCACTTTCAAACAGAAGATGAAACATATAAGGGATACATTGTCGAAATCTTGGATCTTCTGCATATAATCTTGTTGTCCGATATTCAGATGCAGGAATCTGCACAGGACGTTCATCATATCGTCCACCTTTTCCTGTTGGAAACAACTGCGGGAAACAACGAGCTTCCAAGCTCTCTTCCCATACACTCATGGGACTTCCAGTTGCTTTCTTTCATTTGAAACAACTCAATTGTATTCCCCATCACCTCTTTGGAATGAAGTGGATGTACACTATAATGTTCATAGATCTCTTCCCATCTGGACATGTCCACTTTTTCAATTTGTCCACTTAATGTTTCACTATCTTCTGCTAAATCTATTTCTTCTTCTCCAACAAACACATTTCTACAGTACTCATTATTTTGTAACAGATACAATGATGCCTTTTGCACTTTTCTAACATCCACAAACTCTTGCCAGATTTTCTTATTCTTAGTAGGAACACCATTAACTAGAATGACTAGTGGCTCATTTTCTACATGATCTACACCAATAGTTTCAACATTTTTCCTTAAATCTAATGGTAAATACACAACTTTTCCTTTCAATCCTCTTTGCAACTCTGATGGAGGTAATTTACTTGTTTTGGGCTCCATGCGAACAATAGCCTGAAACGGGTGAACACATTGTATCAGAATAGACTCATACGTATTTAAATCTATCAGCTCTGGAGGAATAGCAACCAACTCTAGATTATTGTGAACAGCTCTAGCAGGCATTTTATTCTCAGCTAATTTATTATAACAATATTTGGAAATACGCTGCTCACATCCCAAATCAAAACAATCCTCTACCAACAAATAAGTTGCAAATTCCATCCACTTATCATTATCTTCTATTTCACTTTTTAAATACAGATTGATACCCCTAGTCTGATTATTATAGTGACTTCGCCGACAACAAATACAAGAAACATTTGGTCTTTCACCTGAAATTACCTTAAACTTTGTGATTTCATCCTCATATTTTTCTGTAATTACGGGTTGTACATTGTCTTCAACATTTTGTTC
The DNA here is from genome assembly GCF_964204655.1 of Triturus cristatus. NCBI lineage: Eukaryota > Metazoa > Chordata > Amphibia > Caudata > Salamandridae > Triturus > Triturus cristatus. The sequence continues at coordinate 37,030,460 of NC_140590.1, forward strand.
TACTAATTTGTCGGTTTCTTCACTCTCTTGCTGAGGCCCAAAGTAACAAAACTCAATATCCTCACAGACCTGCTTCACATCTGATACTGACCCACACAAAAGAGCACTGTTCAACTCACTTAACTTTAGTGCTGGACTTTTTGCATAATACAACCTTCTCACTAACTTCCGCATTTGAGTATGATGTACTGCCAGCATTCTGAAATGGTGAAAAACACTTTCACAAACTTTCCTAGAAAGACAAGCCAGAGAATGACCTTGCAAACCAGTATGTTTTCTCACTTGGCAAGGGTCTAGTCCTTGCAACAGCTTAATCTTTTGTTTTACAAATTTTTTAGTATAGGTTCGTAAAAAACTACATAATTTTTCAATAGATTCCTGTCGTACACTGCAAACACTACTGCAATCCCAAGTGTACACAGGCTTTTTAGCACGTCTCCCTAAAACTTCATCAGCTATCACTTATTCTGCATTTCTTTCAACCATTTTCTCTTTCTCCATTGGACAACCATCACTAACTTCATAACCTCTACCACTGGTGTCAACTGCATACAATAATTTTTCACTTAGTGAATAACTCTCTTCATTAAAAAAAGGCTCTGAACTAGAACTGTGTTTCCATTCTCCCAAAAAAAATCACAATTTTTATTTTTTATTAATAACTCTTTTCCTCCTACTTTTGGCCTTCATTACAGATATTGGTTTATCTAGTGATTGAATTCTGTTTAACAATAAAATAAACAGTTTCCTTCTTACTTCAAAAGCCTTTTCCACAATGCTTTCAATATGCTTCTTCTTTTTATAAAATAAAGCTCTCTTTTTATATTTCTTCACATCTTTCAGCAAATTATGCACTACTCTCTTGTAAAATATTTTTTGCGTAATTCCTTATACGGATTTTGTCTTCTTTTACCATACTTTATCTCATTTGACTGAACATTTGATTTTTTACTTTTCCTCTTAATTTGATTTTTTTTCTTACTTAAAAAAATCTCTGAAACTGCAGCATTCTCTACATTCTGTTTGCTCCTACAAACATTTTTAATAAATTGCTTCGTGATCTTACCAGATGATTTTTTCCTTTTAGCCACATTATCTTGTACATTCAATACTTGTGGTTGATGTTTCTTCAAATAATCCTCCTGTCTCTGCTCTTTTCTTTTTCTGGCATAAGTTCTCGATTTTAACGTTGAAAAACAGTATCTGCAAAAAAGAATTACAAATAAATGTATATTAATAACTTTCAAATTTACAGTATTCCATTACTGTACAAACACATTTTATATAAAAACTGACTAAGAAACTATAGCCCTGAACCACAAGTGTGACGATGATTAAAACACTACATACATAGTGCATACTACTTTGGAGCAGTTCATGCCCTAAAGCCTACCTCACTAAAATAATACATGCTAACTGACTGAATGATTATAGTACTAAAATGAGACACACTGGGTGAGTAACAGGGTGTTTCCTAGAAGTGTATGAATACTAACTGGGGAATTGAAGGTGCGAAAGACAACTGTGTAGCTGATAAGAGAACTGAATGCCTACTGGATAGGCATTTAAAGCAGTCCATGTGCTAAGCCCTAGCTCACTGCATGAGTACTTGGGTACTGACTGAATGATTAGACTATAGCAAGGAGACTGCCTGGATGAATTTATAAGTGGTAGGCTTTTCGCACAGGGAATGGATTAGTACTTGGTACTGAATGGGTCACTAGAGGAGTGCAAAGGCAGTGACAGGATGTTTGCTGGTCTGCATGGATACTGACTAGGGAATTGAAAGTGTGAAAGACAAGTGTCTAGATGGTTAGAAGACTGCATGCATAGTAGATAGGGGTTTGAAGCAGTCCATGTGCTAAGGCCTGGCTCAGTGCATGAATACTTAGGCAGTGACTGAATCATTAGAGTACTGGAAAGAGAGTGTCTTGGTGAATTTATAAGTGTTTGGGTTTTGGCTGAATGGATTACTACATGGTGCTGAATAGGTCACTAGAAGACTGCAAAGGGAGTGACAGGGTGTTTCCTGGAAGTGTATGCATACTGACTAGGGAATTGAAGGTGTGAAAAACAACTGTATAGGTGGTTAGAGAACTACATGCATACTGCATAGACATTTGAAGCAGTCTATTTGGTAATGAATGGTTCACAACAAAAGTACATAGAAACTAACTAAATCATCAGACTACTTCTAGGACAGTGCCTGGGTAAACATTTTAAATTTTCAGTTCTGGTGCAGTGAAGACAATACTACATGGTACTGCACTTTAGTCTCAAAGCATGATTCATTTTTCAATGCATAAGCAAACACTGGCTTCTAATGCTACTAAAACTTGACAACATGACAGGTTTAAAAACACTTATCTGCCACTAAATACACAATGTTACCAAATGCTTCTCTCACAGTGGTTCCCAAATGCACACAAACTCACAGTGTGATTCTAGACAACAACCACTATCCCTAGGAGTTTACCAAACCTCATTCACTACAGTGGAAGTGGTAAGGGAACTGCACACAATCTACATATTTCACGTCTGCACTTTAATGTCAATGCCTGACTAATTTAATGAATGCTTAAGCAAAGACTGGCTTCTAATGCTACTAAAACTTGACAACATGACAGGTTTTAAAACACTTATCTGTCAGCAAATACACGATGTTACCAAACGCTTCTCTCACAGTGGTTCCCAAATGCACACAGACCCACAGTGTGATTCTAGACAAGCACCACTAAACCCTAGGAATATACCAAAACTCATTCACTACAGTGTAAGTGGTAAAGGAACTGCACACAATCTACATATTTCACGACTACACTTTACTGTCAATACCTAACTCATTTAATGAAAGCATAAGCCATAACTGTCTTCTAATGCTGCTAAAACTTGACAACATGACAGGTTTTAAAACAGTTATCTGTCAGCAAATACACGATGTTACCAAACACTTCTCTCACAGTGATTCCCAAATGTACACATTCACACCATATATGCAAAAGGCACGAGTCCGAACTGAGGACTACCTCTTTGCCAAATTTGGTGTCATTCCGTTCAGCGGTTCGGGCTGTAGCTGCGACAACAGATCCTATGGGAAATTGCATGGGGAAAACGCGTTTTGGAACCCCCCTTTTTTCTCGTCCCCCGCTTGACAGATCACCGCCAAACTTTTAGGGTAGGAGCGGAGCAAAGCTGGCCAAATGTTTGGAAAATTTCGCGAGGATTCGTCAACCGGTGCCAGACTTATTGGGAATAGAATGTTGCAGATTTCCTATGGAAAATAGGTCCTAACTATAACTACCTACAGGCGACCGCCAGAAGTTAATGTATATATATGTATTTATGAAATCCACAATCCTGAGCCAACCTAGTCATGGGCGCAAGAAACAGGTACGGACCACACTTTAAGAGAAAGTTTTTCGTTTATTGTTGCAGATAAACGTGGCTATTTCAAAACAAGTGCCCAGCCTGACGCGTTTCGACTGCCCCACGGCAGTCTTGATCACATTCAATGTATATATATGTATATGCTGATACACAACCCAGGAAGCAGAGGTGCTTTACTAAACATTTAAAAGGGGGCAGCAGCTTCTCTGATGCGTTTCAACTCCCAATGAGTCTTAATCATCGACCAGCTGATCTGAAGTGACCACAGCTTTTACATAACGACCTTTGTAGTTTCGACGCCTTGAGGTCCTTCTATGCCCAGAATGCACCGTGAGGTAGAATGTTAATATTTGAAATGTGCTGCAGTGCACATTATTAATGTCCATCCTGTACATCGAGCACTGCAGCCACCGATATAAGTATACACACTCCAGGGTGCTTCATTTTAAATATTGCAGGTTACTGCCAAGGTACATTAATGTCCCTCTCTGTGCCCATGCCAGTCAATTAGAGCAGTAAACCTCTCTCATCTCCCTTTCTCACCGCCACATATCCTCATTTAACTTAAGATAAATCCTTCCTCTTTGTTCAAATATTTATATGTATATATATATATATATATATATATATATATATATAGAGAGAGAGAGAGAGAGAGATAGATATATTTACAAACACATAAAAATATTTTAAAAAATAAACTGCAAAATAATGTACAATATTTCCAATTTAATTGTGGATAAAAATTAAACAATATATAAAAATAAATTTTAACAAAAATATCTTTAAAACTACATACAATTATATATATAAAAAATATAATATTAAAAACACAAACACATAATAATATACATTAATGCAATATTTAAACATTTGTAATCCTATATAATAAATATAATATTCCTACTCCAATGTATACAACAGTAGAGAAAGTGTTAAACTCAGGAGAGATAAAATGTACTATTTCAACTCCAGTCTGTGCAACAGTAGGGAAATCATTGGAGTCATGAGGGGTAACATTTACTATTCCCACTACAGTCTGTGCAACAATAAGGAAAGTTTTGGAGTCAGGAGGGGTAAAATATACTCTTCCCATTCCAGTCACTGCAACAATAAGGAAAGCATTGGACCCTGGAGAGGAGTAAAAATCACTGTTCCCACTGCAGTCGGTGCAACAGTAGGGAAAGCGTTGTAACTCAGGAGGGGTAAAATGTATTATTCCCACTCCAGTCTATACAACAGTAGAGTTAGCGTTGGACTCAGGAGGGGTAAAAAGTATTTTTTTCACACAAAAAGAGCTACCGGAAATTTCCTACTTTTTACAGTTATGTATCCCTCATTGTTCTACTCAACATAATGTCCAGAGTTGGACATACACAAATATGTTACGGGATGTACTCACACACCACCAGGTGTCATGCTTCATCATAGGGCAACCCACGCTCTCCCAAAACCTGGGTTGATGGAGGGAGGGTTTTACCTGTGGCCAGGGAGTCACGTCTAACTGAGAGTGGACCTGTGATCTAAGTTTATTAAAAACCAATGTGACAACCTAAATATACCTTTTAATGACACTTGGTATTAAAGACAACTGTGGGGACAAGGGAAATTAGTACTCCATCACAACTATACCATCAACATTTTTCTCCCTGAGGGCTCACGCGAGTCCGTGGTATTCTTCAGGACGGAAAACACAGAAACCTAGTTTGGCAAACCTACAATAATTTTGCCACTACAAAAAGAGTGACCTATGTTACCTCATTTATATCAGGCCCATATATATCTGCAAACAGATTTTTTTTTAAATGGGATTCTTGCAATACATAGATAAGGGATATAAACAATTGTAGACAACCGTAAGCATGCAACATTTGTATGTTTGGTCGTAAGTGGCACTGCACATGTGAGAAAACCCAAAACAATTATCTGTCTTTGTTGAGAGACCAGCTCACATTCTTACCCCACTAAGGGGTCTTCCGGGCCTCATAGATGGAGGGCTTCGGAACCCCTGTAGTCACACTGTACACAAAATAAAAGGGAAGGAGTCCAGGATTATTTTTTATGGTGTTTACTATCACTCGCCGTCACCAACATAAAGGAATACACTATCCCCACACACATCCACTCTCTTACTTGATCAAGGTGCGTTCCTCACGAAAAACCTGATCACGTCTGCTCCTTCCTCCCGCTGTGTGCTGGAGGGGTGGGGGAGACGCGTATTTATAGCGATGCACCATATCAGGGCTGAATGATGAAATCCCATGGTTACAATTAACATAAAAAACCTATCTATATTGTGTGCAAGATCACCGGCCTTTGCCATCTTAGACCCATCCAACTGTATTACACCCCACATAAGCCCCCAAAGACCATGTAAAACAACTTTAAGAGGCTGGCATCTAGGTAGCTCGCACGTACCCTCATTATGTAGTTAGGCATAATACAGCACTGAAATATAACACAAACATTGCATAATTACACATTTCACATAATTATCAATTAAATAATTGTTAATTAACATTAATCATTAAGTAATTATAATTGATCACCTTCTCAACCTTTAACCCTACAAATCCCAAAACCCACACCAAAAATATCAATAAAATATTTAATTAATTACATAATTTACATAATTAACAATTAAATAATTAATAATTAACATTTTAATAATTAATTCATCATAATTCATTTACTTCCCACCCTGTACCCCTACAAACCCCACAAATTGCACCCAAAACTTAAATTAAAAAATAAATGAATTGCACAATTTTAGCAATTAAATAATTAAGAATAATTAAACATTAATTAATAATCACTATAATTAATTTACTTCCCACCCTACAGCCCTACAAATCCCATAACCAGCTTTGACACAAAAAATTACAATAAGTAAGTAAATTACATTTAAAAACAACTACAAATTCACAAAACCTTTAACAATAATTATACAAACAATTTATAACATATACAATTAAAACATGCTAAAATATATAAAAAGTATTAAAAATGATATTATTAACAATGGAACAGCATAGATAATTTTGACATAGATATGAACTACATATATATTTGTGTAAATGATATTAACAACATAGATGTTTTTGACATCAATATTACTTACCTTATAAAATTGATATTCTTGTCAACGATATTCCTGCATCATGATATTTATGCATCTCAATATTTTTTACTCAATATTTTGTCCGAATACCATATAAACAGGCAGGAAACAATGTATCAGACTTGTGAACATGCCAACATGTGGTCACCTTTTTTCTAGTATGTGTCACCCTATTCAAGAAAATATTTGTAAATTGTGACTGTGCTATTACTACCTTTGTGTCAGGGGAGTAAAATTATCTTACATGTTTTAGGCCCATGAGATATTTGAAACATTCTGAGAAGACTGAAGATCTGCCAAATGATGGAGTCCAAAAGTGTCTCTGCACTGTTTAAAATTACACATTTCACATTTGCCCGTTGTTCGATGAATCTAATGATGACCATAGCGATAGAATCAAAACAGTTGTTTAAACTTTTAGGCATTGTTGTTTGTTCATTGTCCAATGAAGCATTTGACAAAAGACCACCCAAAAATTATTTAGTTGAGTAGATGTTCCATGAACTTGCAAAAGGATCTGGTGTAACAATGTAACAATGTTTGATGTAACATTAAAATTCTTGCAATGTAAGGTATTTGAATCACTTCCTTAGTGCCCAGAATTTGATATGGCTCTCTTTCCCAAATAACACCACCAGCCATAATATATGCAGTGATGCAGACAACTTGATAATTTCGTTAACTCTGTATGAAGGAAAATGGGGTGTCTATTCCTGTATCACAGGAGATGGTATCAGACTTTCAGGAAGATAGTGCCATGTACTGTCATCAAATAATAATCAGCATTTTAAACCACAAAAGAAATAGTGAGATTGCATCAAAGACCGAAATGTATGAGAAGGGTCGTTCTATATACCTGGCGCAGCATCACACAACACTCCATCTGTAGCACCAATTGATTTCAAATGTTGGCATTTCCAGGAGAGGTGTATCTTCAAGATTTGGTGGTTCATTTGCTGACAACACAATCGCTTTTAGAGGTTATGTTATGTTATGTTGATTTGTATAATGCACTTATGACCCGAGAGGGTATCCAGGCATTCGGAGGTAATTCATCTGTAGTTGATGTGCATTCTTTGGGTGGTGCACAAGTGCAGCTGATGCTGCAGCTGGTTCAATCATTGAAAATGTTGGTTGCACCATATCTGGTTCAGTACTTAAGGTTGTTTGTAAAATTAGAGACTCGGGAGACTCAGAAGTCCCTCTATTGGGACCAATGATTTCATTTTGGCTGATCTCTTCTCTGGGTAAGTCGAGGATAGGCAGGGCATGTTCTGGACTAATCTGGAGGCCTTTGTGCCAGTAACAGGCCAGTGAACAAAATGAACCAAAAGATGCTTCCTTATGTGATTGACACTATCCTATTTTTCTTTGTACCAGGAAACTGCTGTATGAATACTATATGCGTGCCTTCTTCCGTAAGAACTGGCACAGATAGACTATCGGATGGTCCAAAATGCGTTCCATTAGGAATCCATTCCGGCACTAATTATTCCTCTTTTGGGAGGCACACATTGTCATCAGCTTTCTCTTCAGTTGTGGAGTCAGATAAACTCTTCTTGTTTGGAAGTTTATCTTCTTGGATATTCTGCAACAAATTAATTAATAAGAATTTATTTAATAAATCCTCTTAACTAAGCCTTTCCAGGGAGATCGAAGTCAAGTACATACACACCTATACCATACAGGTACATACATACACTGTACACTATACAACATGCTGTTTGTGGTACCAAAGTACATTTTGTATAGCGTAGCGTGATTTTGTACTCCTCTAGGCAAGTCATTAAGTGCTCGCTGAACCCTGTACAGTTTATGATACCATGAAAATCCAGTACTCCAGCAGACAAGGCTCGTTTTACTGGATCATTCCATAACTCAAAGATCATTTTCCATTTGAGACAGAAAGGGTGCAAAAATAGTAGTTGTACTCCCAAAGCAGACATAGCGTACAAAAATGCCCTAGTGGCAAAAGTAGGACCACTGTCTGAAAGAAAGTATGAACTGCTCCCATCACTACTACATACTGCAAATCGTTTATGATCGCTTAAGCAGAAGCAGTCTTTTGTGGCCACACCTACATAAATCTGGAGTATGAATCGACTGCAACCAATATACAGGTATTTTGATTGCCTACGGCCAACAGGCCAACATAGTTGAGGCAAACAATATCCAATGGTTTATCAGACATCATAAGGGAACAAAGACGCTGGTCTTACAGCAGTAGAATACTTCATTTTCTGACAAATATTACATTCCTGTTTATTTCTTTACAATCTTTGGTAAATATGACCACTTTATTGGTTCTGTAGCATTTAAACCGTAGCATGGATGCCAGCATGAGCAAAAGCTAACCCTTCATGAGCTGCCCTGATTAATTCTAACCTAACTTTGTAATTGCTTATATGACTATCCTCAATCCCAGGTATAAAAACCATAGGAACATTGTCTTTGGTGAGACTAAACAAATATTTAGAAGGCAAACCATGAGGGGGTTTCCCCTTTCAATGTTGCTTACTCTAGTGCCATAGCAGCAACCTTACAGGTTTACACCACTGTTCTTGCAGCTAAATCAACAGTACAGTGCCCCGTAGTGTGAATTAATTTACTTTTATAGGTCATGTTGTGTGGCTTAAGGCCCGTCACTCTAAGGTCTCATATCCCACTGGGGTGTAAACTTCTGAAGTAATTTTTGGAATTCCTTTCCACGATCTTGATAGGTAACCATTGCCAACTATTGGCTCATTGCCAGAACTGCAGCTTCTCTGCAAACGTTACTCAGAACTATTGAGATCAATTTAATCAATTTAAATGTAATCCCCAAATCCAGAGAAGCTGCCGCTGCAGCTCCATTCTCATGCTATACTTGTTTTAACACATCTGGTAACACCGCCAACAAGGGGGCTCCATGTGTAGCTGTATAAAAACTCACTAATGCCACTCCTCAAGTGTTACATCTTTCTACATGGGATACCATCCCAAGGGGAAGACACATGGTCAGGATTCCATGCCTATGCTGGGTATTGCATGAGAATAGACCCTTTCCAAAAGATTGGTCTTGCGAGCAATCCATAATGGAGTTTTGCCTTGTTTTGTGGGCTCTTTGCATAGTCTGTGGTCTGATTGCCTGCATTACGGCAATGGCAGGTTGTGCCGGTCAGTGGCCAACTGATCTTTAACAGTTAGTTGTAGGACATGCATTTGAAGTCACCAATAAACAGACACTACCTGAGTCAGTAACTCTCTTACTTCTGGAAGCGTTGGATTTGCTATGATGAATTATGAATACCCCCATCATTACTTAGGGGACCCATTCTAATCTTCTGCATAACATGTGGCAGTTGCCCACCAAACTATGCCTGATGTACTTGATAATCCAAAGGGACATCTAAGCTGCAATATGGCATATAATTAGCTGGCATTGCAGCATGCCTGTATGTATGAAAAGTACCCTGTATTAGCATCCACAGAATCAAACACTAAACATGAGCAACATATTTCAAAAGTATATGCAGCATTGTGCTAGCAGCAAATGTGACCTCACCCCAGTGTTAGCGACACAAGTAGCTAGGAGATATTGTTTGACCGCTGCCCTGTAGTTTCGGAATAGGAACCTGCACCATTTTCAATAAAGAGATGCAATAAATATGAGATTTAAAAAACAGAAATCCAAATGAGACATAATCTATAAGTTAAGTGCCTGCAAAACATGCAGCAGACAGGAAGTACCTAACTGAGCTGAAGGAAATGCCTAGTATTGCAACGAAAGTCTCCGCTAACTGTAGTCTCTTGAGCGTGTCACCCACAATTACTCAAGCATCTAGAAAATGTGTGCACTGGGTGCCAAATGGTCTGTTTTCTACATTTTCTAGAAAAACTGAATTCGGTTTTCTAGAACCCCCTGGCACCAAGGAGTCAGTCAATCGTCTAACCCAAATCAAATAAATAAACAGTTATACTGCAACCACCCCACAACCCACTGTGCCATAAAAGTGAGATGTGTTTTACGTAGCAATCAATCTTATGAGACATTACAGGGATAGTTAGTAGAAATGAAATTCAAACCCCTCTTTAATTAAGGAATAGCACACTCAGGAACACAAGAAAATCAAAAACCTGGTCTAATGCTTGCAATATAATTTGTAACCACAAAAAAAACAGATAAAATAGCAGCAGCAATGTTAACCTGAAGCATGAGCAAAAGGAAGAACTCCAATATGTTTGTTGTTATATGTTCATAGCAATCACACCCCCAATCTGCTACTTCTAAGCACTGAGCAAATCATAGCAGAATAGAAAATAAAAACCTATATTGAACTTCAGATAAGGTTCACAGCTGTAAACCAGTTTGAACAATAGGCCTTGTGTTCAATATAATAGCAAAGCCTTCTGTCCTTGTCATGTGCAGCCAGCTGCATTGATACATTCTGCAGTTAAGAGGTGAAAGCTAAGTTTCTCTCCACTAGCCTTTAAATAGAATCAGATTTGTATGTTTTTTTTAATCCATCTTTCCATGTGCTTGGCTTTTAAAAGATTTTTTAACAAATCAAATTCAAAGCTTTATTCGACAGCAATGTCATAAAAGCATATTTACATCCTAACAATAAATATAAATACTATATTAAAACAATATACAATCTTAAAAATACATTAAACCATGATGCTGGCGAATAGTTCCGATGAATTGATAACATCGATTAAAAACAAATTTATGCTAAAAATAGAACAATGTCCTTGGTGTCAGATGTTCTTTATCCTTCTTCTAACATTATAAGATTTTTTAACTGTTATAAACATTCTCAGCATAAACTCTTAGCAGAGAATGATGTGATTTCCTTTCACTTATTATCATTCTGTGAGATGGTTATTTTGAATGAAAGCAAAAAACAATAGACACATTGGGGCATATTTACAACAAAATTTCGGAGCTACGAGCTGTGCCAAAGTTGGCAGCGCCGCGCTCTGACGTTTCCAAATTGCAGGAATGCGCCATATTTACAACAATACGGAACGCCCCTGTGTTTTCCCTAGCCTTGGTGCTAAATGTAGCTGCCTAGCGCCAACCCAGGCACCCTTACACCATAGTGCAAGTGTGCCTGTGTTGCAGGGAATTATTGTTTATGTGCAGGAAGGTGTTCATTCCTGCACATACACAATCCATACTGGAGATTTGTATCTTCTATGTGTGAACACCTTCCTGCACATAAACAATCATTAATGGCGTTTTGCTCTTTTTATGTGTGCTGCAGAAAGCAGCACACATTGAAAAAGCAAACACTATGAGAAAAAGAGTATTTCTCCTCATTTTGCCCTTCTAACGCCTGCTCTTACAAGGCATTAGTTTTTGGCGCTGCCTCAGATTTACGCATCCTTGTAAATCTGGGGCAGGATCAAAAATCAATGGGTGTTACTGTGGAACGCCCCTAGGAACACCTATTACACGCCCCTTTCATGCTAAGTAAGTGATGAGTGTAAAGGGCCCATAATTACAAGGCAGCTTTAAACCACAAAAAAGTGGCTTAATACAGCTTTGTAAATATAGAGGAAGGCATAGCACCACTAGTGTGTCACAAAAAATAACGTTCTGGTGGCACTATCCCGTTGTATATATATACCCCATAATTATCAACTTTCTAGAAACTCATCAGAAATCAATAGCAAATAATGCAGGACAGAACAGTCAGCACTTAGATTAAATAGTGTGAATATATTTAAGCAATACTTGAATTAAAGCACAATAATAGAAGAACCTAAGAGTAATTTCTATTTAATCACACATATGCACTTTCAATTGATTGACACCTGTAACTTATTACTGTCATGGTGTAGCGAAAAGAATCCTAGTGAGTGACTAAGGCCTTTACTCACTCATTACTGTCACTGTCGAGTGAGAGGAGCATAGTTAATCACCAAGAATTTACTCAGTAAATAATGACAGTGTGGAGTCAAAGTGGAGCCTGGTGAGTGATTGAGGATTTTATTATCCTTTACCATCACTCTCTGCTGGAGGCACTGAAGAGTCTGGTTAGTGACGGGGGCATAAACTAAATTTTTGTTGCCCATAAGGAATCAGTGAGAAGCCTGGTGAGCAATTAGAGGTTTTGCTCACACACTGCGATCACTATGGGACCAAAGAGGTGCATGGTGACTAACTGAGACTTTTACTAACTCTTAACTATCACTGTTTTTTTTTTTTTTTTTTTTTTTTTTTTATAAAGTTTTATTGAAACCATAAATCAGTTACAGGTACGGGCCTACAACCACCAGGGCCGGCCGCTAGGTTCAGGAAGTATCGTACAGTAGTTAAAGCAGTAGTCGACTCCTGGGGAACAGCCCCGTAGATGGCTCAGGACAGCGCGTTAAAGCAGGAGACATACAGGTAACATAAATAACAACTCAAAACAAAGGGCGAGGCATAAGGGCAAAAAGCGTGGGTCAGGCTACACCCGGGGGACCTTACTCTAAACCATCAATTAGTTATCAGGCAGGAGGGGGTACCGAAAGATCAGGGGGGGGTAACGGGAGAGGAAAATATATATTTATTACAACCAGTTACAAGGAACCATCAAGGGTCAGGGGGACAAGGCAATATCGATGTCCACTAGGGGGGGCGTACAGATACCTCCACGATACGCGTTCCATTGCCCCCAGATTCTACCCCATGCCCCGGGTTTACCACGGGCCACATACACAGTCTTCTCCCTGAACATACACCAATCCATGTTCTCCTTCCATACTGACACGGTGGGCGGCCGCTGGGAGCCCAAAGCTGCGCAATATCCCGCTTGGCGATCATGTATCCCAGGGCCGCCCACCGAGTCTGAGCCGCGTTATAATCATTGGGCTCCCACACATTCAAAACACAGCGACGCACCTCCGGCTGCAGCGCAACCCCGGTGACCTGGCCCATGACCCCATGTACCCGACGCCAGTACTCCGCCACCTCCCGGCACTCCAAAAGGATATGGAGAAAGGTGGCACTGAGCCCACACCCCCGCCTACAGAGCCCGTCGTCCGAGAATCCCATCGAGAGCAGACGGGGGCCCGTTACATACACCCGGTGGAGAATCTTTAACTGGACCAGGCGGAGACGGGCTGGAATGGCTACTTCCTTGGGGGACGACAGTGCGGACTGCCAGTCCTCGTCGTCTAATTCCACCCCGTCCCCTGTCCACGTCTCCCGAAGGCGCACCAAGAGGTCAGCCCGATTATTGATAAGTTTTTTATAGATTAAGGAGATAGTACTGTCGGGGACATGACCATCGAGGATGCGGTCCCCGAGGGGCGAAGAGGCGGGGATCTTGGTCCCTTCCCCAAAGACCGAGAGCAGGGCGTGCCAAACCTGGGCATATCGGAAGAATTCCTTTTCCGTGAGTTCGTATTCGCTCTGGAGCGCCGCGAAGGTCTTAACCGCGCCCTTCTTCCATAAGTCTCCCACTCTACTGATGCCAATCGTGTCCCAACGGTCAAACCCCTTCGTTGTCCAGAGGCTGCCCAGTCGGTCGGAGGCAAATAAAGGAGTAGCACATGTTAGTCGCTCACTCCAGCCCATGGCTGCATTGGCCGCCTTCCAGATCCGTACCGCGATCTTAGTAGGGCCCGTCAGGTTCCGACTAGCCGAGCGGGAGTAAAGCGCCCTGTTATAGTTCCCACCGGGGAGCAAGAATTTGTCCATCTCATACGCCGGATTCAAGCCAGGCGCATACGTGGCATGGTTGATGGCCGATAGCTGCGAGGCCCAATAATACCTGCGAATGTCGGGGAGCGCGATGCCCCCGTCGTACCAGGGGAGAGTAAGCTTGGCCAGAGCGATACGCGCCCGTCCGTCCCACACCAGTCTCCTCTGCAGGCTCTCCACCTCCCGAAAGTAGGCCACTGGAATGATGTCGAAGGAGTTCTGAAGTGCATAGAGGAATCTGGGAAGGGACATCATTTTAAACAATGCTGCCCGACCCAGTGGGGACAAGGGCAGCCTACACCATCGAGCCGTGTCCTCCCTCAAACGCCGAAGTGGAAGCAGGAGATTGTGCTCATAACGAGCCACCGGGTCCAATGAGACGTGTATCCCCAGGTATTTAAAGCCGGACAAAGATATTTGAATCGGAAGCCGAGGCGGCAGGAGAGGGGGGCCGCCGGAGATAGGATAGACACAGGATTTAGACCAGTTAATCGTGAGACCCGAATTTCTCCCATAGGAAGTCAGAACATCGAAAAGAACATTAAGCGACTGCCGCGGCGAAGTAAGATACAGGAGAATATCGTCAGCATATAACGAGACCCGATCTTCAAAGCCCGGGGCCCACCGGATCCCCCTGATCGAGGGCTCCCAGCGGAGCCAAGCAGCGAGTGGCTCCAGGGCGAGAGCAAAGAGCAGAGGGGACAACGGGCACCCCTGCCTCGTACCCCTACCGAGAGCGAAGGGCCGAGAGACCCGCCCATTAACAACCACTTGAGCCATGGGTCCCGTATAGAGCAGCTTCACCCAGCCAAGAAATCCCTCCCCAAAGCCGAATTTGGTCAAGACAGCCCAGAGGAATGGCCACTCGATGGTGTCGAAGGCCATCGTGGCATCTAATGAGACCAGCACGGCCGGTTCGGAGAGATACTCCGCCCTGGCGAGGGCGCCATGGAGACGCCGCAAGTTGAGGGCGGTGTTGCGATGCGGGATGAAGCCGCATTGATCTGGGTGAATCAGATCGCAGACGACGGTCAACAGACGATTGGCAAGGACTTTAGCCAGGATTTTAGGCTCTGCATTTAGCAGTGAAATAGGCCTGTAGGAGGCACAGCGGTCCCGCGGCTTACCTTCCTTGGGGATAACGACTATCGTGGCCAGTCGCTGGTCGGCCGGAAGGGAACCGGCCTCAAGGGACTCCTGAAACATACGACGGAGGAAGGGCGCTAGCTTATCCGGGCGCAATTTATATAATTCGATAGGTAGACCGTTGGGACCCATGGCCTTGCCCGAGCGAAGGGATCGAATCGCAGTCGCTATTTCATCTACCGACAAGGGAGCGTCTAGCTGCTCACGGTCCTCGGCGGACAGGCCGGGCAGAGCAATGTCCCTCAGTAGAAGGCGAGAGTCCTCCTCATCCTATCAGTCACCGGGGAGTACACGGTCCGGAGGTGGTCGGCAAAACAGTCCACAATCTCACCAGGCTCAGTCAGACACACTCCATCCGCGCCACGCAACTCCGGGACCACCCGATTCACTCTTTCCTTCCTGTCCAGCCACGCAATCAGCTTTCCCGCCTTGTCCCCGGCATCATACAATCGACCCTGTTGCTCCCTATACATGGTTTTGGCAGCGTCAGTGACAAGAGACTTGTATTCAAACTGTTTCAGGCTGAGGGCGTGGAGCCCGTCCGGAGTGATACCCGCCTCCAAGGCCGACTCCAGCCCCGAGATGTCCGTCTCCAGCTTCACCACCGCCTCACTCCTGAGCTTCTTAGCCACCACTATCTGGGAGAGGGCGTGTCCGCGGATTACTGTTTTAAAGGCTTCCCACAGGGACATTGCGGACAACACCGACCCCTCGTTTTCAAGAAAATATTGGTCCATCGCCTTAACCAGGCTATCGCGAGTCGTAGGGTCTCGCAGGTACCATGGGTTGATAGGAGCTATTCGCCCTGCAGACCGCGACTCGGTGTCAAAGAGAAGCCACAGCGGGGAATGATCGGAGATACCCCTCGCCAAGTGCCTGACCTCTCGAATTCGACCCGTCTGCGCCGCGGGCATAAGGAAATAGTCTAACCTAGAAAGACTCCCATGTGCCCCAGAGTGAAAGGTGTATTGACATTGGGTCGGATGCATTAATCGCCAGCTATCCACCAGGCCGAAGGTCTCCAACAGACCACCCAGCCAAGCCTGGGCAGCGGGGAGGGCCCTGGGTGGGTGACGATCCAGGTCACCTGAGACCACCGAGTTAAAGTCCCCGCCCATAAGCAGAAGACTGTCCGGAAGCTCAAGCAGCATTCGACCCAAGTCCGCAAAGGTGGAGTTCTGGAGGCCCGGGGGGACGTAAACTGAAACCAGGGCAAGGGGATGTCCCTCCCACCTCCCAGTCAGACAAACGTAACGTCCTCTGTCATCTGAGACTACCCTGGTGATCTCCAACGGAAGTGAGGATCGCAGGAGAATGCCCACCCCCCTGGAGCCAGTTGTGAAACCAGAGTGAGCCACGAGGCGGTATCCCCCCCTGTTCATTGCATGACAAACATTGCCAACCAGATGCGTCTCCTGGAGAAACACCACGTCAGGAGTCAAACGACGCAGATACTGCAGTACTACACCCCGTTTGATACGGTCCCCCAACCCATTTTAACTATCACTGTTTAGCCAGAGATGAGCCTGGAGAGTAAATAAGGACTGTACTCACTTGTCAGTCACAGCGGAGATTGAGGAGCCCGGTGAAAGACTGAGGCCTTTACTCACTCACTAGTACCTGTGTGAAGTCCCAGAGAAGCCTAGTGAGTTCAGAGAATTTTACTCACTCTTTACTGCCAGTGTGGGATCATAAAGGACCGTGGAGAGAGACTCTGGCCTTTATTTACTCATTGTGGACAGAAAGGAGCTGGGTGGGTGACTGAGGCTTTAAAAACTCTTTTCTATCACTCTACTCCAAGGAGTGTTGAGGCAGAGAGGAGCCTGGTGAGTGACTAAGAGTTTTACTCACTCTTTATTGTCTGTTTATGGTCAAAGAGTGGCCCAGTAAGTCAGGTTTGGTGAGCAGACTCCAATGTGCCTTGTTGAAAGGTTTGGAATCCTGAAGTGGTGAAGGGAAGCTTAGGCCTGTGAATAAGTAATGCTGGACTGTGTTTATATTCTGGATGTGTATCAAGAGAGTGTGTTAAAGAGGTAAAGAATTGTTGTGCTGTGATGTAAGACATCACCAGCTGTTTATATTTCTTCCTGTTTTTGGAAGAAAGCCGATTGTGTAGAGGTAGATGCATGTGCTGGTAATTTTATTTATGAAGATGGATTGCCATGCAAGTGACAAAGTTAATACACTATCCAGTTATGCAGAAGCATGGTGGTGTGGGTCAACATGGCGACTAAGAGAGTGTGCTCGTTATCAAGACCTTTGGAAGTCCCTACTGAGAAGGTAAGGTGGGGTTGTGTTTTTAGAAGACCGTACTGGGAAGTGATGTTAAGCTAACATTTTTTAAATACCTTACTGGGAAGGGAAGGTCAGTCTATCAAGCTGGGAAATGGCGGGGAAACTTTGCATACTACTAAGATGGATGGGACCAAAGAGGCGGAGTTTGTAGGTGATTTTACACATTCGCATTCACGTAGAAATTTAAAGGGAGAACTATTGACTCTGCTCTCATAAGAAGATGACAAGAAAGAACCCACTGCTCACAGTCACTACAGAAGAGATTGCGCTTCGATAGATCAACAATGCATTCACCTCCATCAAGTAATCCAGATCATTTTTCAATCTGGAATTGCCGAGAAAACACATGTGATCTGCCTGCTCATCCTTACCTGGTGACACAGTCAAGCCATGTACCAGCCGTGAGGGGAACGGCCTTCATCGGGGGACAGATCCGCATTTGAACTCCAGCGCTCTTTCCTGTTGTCGTGAGGGGAACGGCCTTTCAAAAAACTATAACGCCCAAAATCCCTAGTCCCGGGCATCATCAGGCAGCGCCGGGGAGGGACTTAAGCGCACCAGTAGCCCCGCAGCGCGGGCCGCGCACGGGCCTCGCCCTGGCAAAGCCCGGGCCAAGGGCGGGCCCGTCCTTGCCCGTCAGTGGCCGGAGGAGGCCGGGTCGGGCCATCCCCTTAACATCGACAGTGAACACCCTTGATGGCCTGGTTATTTGCTGCAAGGTACTGTTGATTTTGATTCATACTTTGTACCCTGGACCTCAGAACTAAGGTATTGTAGAACGGGATTTACCCTATAGCTAAGTTCCAAAATGGGTAAAAATCAAAAGACTCCAGCTTCCCGCCCTGTGACGAGGCAACAGGCGGCAACGGCTCTACCCCTCCCTTCGCTCACGGCTATTGATAAGATGCTACAAAAAACTATTGGGGTAGTGGTAAATGCTATTGAAAGTACGGAGCGAAGGTTGTCTATCTCTCCTGTGGCACCTTCGGTAGAGCCACAGGAGAGATACTAGCTCGGTTACTAGCTTAATAGCTGATTTCCAGATCCTCTTAGAACGGACTATTGGCAACCACATTAAATCCCTGGCATCTAGGATTGACAGATTAGTTTCTACCCTTAACAATAAGGGCCTGGGAAAAATGTCTCCAACGATTCCATATGGGAATTTTGCCTCTAGTGGAGCAGGTTGTAGTGTTTCCCAATCTGAGATTTCCTCAGTAGCTGATAGGGCTATAGGGAATAAAGACATTCAATTGATTACCACTAGCGATGAGCCAGCTATGGAAACAGTTAGCCCTCCCTTAACTACATCTATAGTTGCTGACGGTTCCCATGTTGCTGCAATCCCGACCCAGGCCCCTGATATCCCAAAAGTTATCCCCAGTGAAGAAAAGACAGAATGTGAAAGATTTAGCCTGGAAAGGGGGCCCTCCGATGTTTCAGTTCCACTAAATGTAAATCCATTCTCTACTGGTATACCATCGGAGTTGCAAACTATTAAACTCCCCCCAGAGTCTCTACCATACGTTGTAGTCCTAACGGGGGTACCATCATTAGCCCAGGGAAAATACGAAACCCATACTGAGCTGAAAAACAAGTGTGTGCAGTGGTTAAATGTAAATAGACCTCTCCCCTCTTACATCTCTGGGGAAATCCTGTCTGTAAGACGTATTGACTGGATTGGGAAGGGTCCTAAAACCATAGTAGGGAATTGTGTTGTCATAAATTTTAGGGATACTGCTGCCGTAGAGTATATCTGCGGTCTGACTCCCTGCAGTTTAAACACTCAAATCCTTACCCTTCACCTGTCATACTTCTATCCCGTCCCTCCTTTGAGATCAGTTTATCCTAAAAGAGCAGAGTATGTCGAGGGTCGAAATGGCTGTTTCTATGGAGTGTATCAGGGGTAAGCAAATTGGGTAGACAATCCCTCCCTGCCATCCTTTGTGCATAGAAATAGGTTTAGTATACTGAACCAGGTTGACTGACGCCCACACGATAAGGAGTTACCCTCGAACAACACCAGCGAAAAACCTACCTTTTCAATTATATTGGAGGGAAGTATTAAAACCCTCATCTCTGCAGTGGCCACACCCTCTGATGGTGCGGGCAGGGTGGTAGGGTGTGCCGTGGGGGACGCCGGGGATACAGGGTTCCCGCGAGGGGTGTCTGCTGCAGGGGGGGTGGCACCTTGTATAGAAGAAACAGAGAAGAAAGTCCATCCAGAGTCTCCTACCTGTGTTAGCTTTTTAACAACGGAAACAGGAACCCCAAAAGTCACCGGTATTGTAGCCAATGGTACCATAAAAATCCTTTCGTGGAATGTTGCTGGTGTAAAAAATAAACTATGCAATCCTGACTGGGGCTCTTTCATGGCAGGACATGATATCTGCCTGATTCAGGAAACCTGGGCATTAGAGGAGAGTGTAATTCCAGGCTATGCAACATTTCATACCCTGGCAGTATCTAGTGGTAGAGGCCGCCCATCCGGCAGCCTGTCAATTTGGATAGGTACCCACTTGGGCGTCAAAGCTACCCAATTGCCAACTAACTCCACTGATGTCCAATGTGTGTTATTGACACCCCTGAATTCACCTAAAATAGCCATAATAAACATTTATTCAAGGCCAGTTAGGCATGGGCAGGAGTCTGATACGATTAAAGTATTAGATCTCTTTATCCAGACACTTGACCCTTCAGTTATACTAATAGTTGGCGGGGATTTTAATTGCCAATTCGAGCTCTTGATCAACCCTGTTTGGGATGAACAGGACGATGAAGATTCACTCTGGTGTATCCCGGAACCAAATATCCTTCCTGTTAAGGCATGGACTCGGTTGGTCCTCCAAATAAAATCATTTTCGCTTGCTACGTCCTTGCGGGCGTGTAATGGGAGACTGGACCCTGATCGTCCGGGAAATCCAACATTTAATAGGGTAGCACAAACATCTATTATTGATTATATCATGTTGGAAGCAAAACACTGGGACAAGCTTCTAGAATTTAGAGTGTATTCGAGACATGATAGCGATCACAATGCCCTTGTTCTAACACTTAATCCTGGGAGTTTTGGGCTGACTAACCCTGAAGCCGGCCTTACCTTTAATAAGAACATGCCTCTCATGGTTTCGAACAACCGTCGTAGGGTCAACTGGCCCCACTTCCAAAATTCCCCGACTACGTTGGGTAAAATATACCAGCTCGCTATACCATGGTTAGTTGCGATGGCTGACCTGCCACCAAATGGTCACGCTGTAAAAATCCATAACCAGCTGGCCAGTGCATTGGGGGATGTGCTTTGCCCATCATCCAGACCTAGACGAGGTGGGGCTAAGACACACCCCTGGTTTAATGGCACCTGCAGGAAAGCCAAGAAAGATCTTCTTATCGCAATTAAAGCCAAGGATAGCACAAAAACAAGACTATCTCGATCGCTCTATAAAAACAATTATTGGGGGAGCTAAGAGGGACTGGGAGGAGACAAGATGGGAAGAGCTGAGAAACGCGCTCCTGAATGGGGACGCAAAGTTGTTTTGGGCTATAAGGGGGAGGTCTAGCTATCATCCCAAATATCGCGCCCCCAGTGTGGGAGGCTCATTTTGGGGCTCTATATGCATGCTTGGTGCACGATGACCCATCATGGCTGGATTCAAGTCTAATCCCTGGATCTGGCCCGGAGGAAATTGCGACACCTGCCCGACCCCCTGCCCCAGACCCCCGCCACGAGTGTCGACTGACAGGGGCCTCGGGCGGAGGCCCCGGATTGTGTGTGCATCCACCTGACCTCCCAGAGAGTATCACCTTGAAGGAGGTAGAATCCGCAATAGCTAGATTGCTTCCCAACAAAGCTCCCGGCCTCGAGAAATTGCCGGGGGATCTGTTTCGAGCCCAGCCGAAAATATGGGCGCCTTATCTAGTCACCCTATTCAATGTGATCCTCGAGGGGTCTGACCCACCGGACACTTGGCTGGGGGCCGAGATCGTCCCTATTTATAAAAAAGGCTGCCCACTTATCCCTTCAAACTATAGGCCCATTAGTCTCCTTGATACAACACAAAAACTAATGGGCAGAATTATCCTGGAGAGGATCCAAGCCTGGATGGGGGAACGGGAAATACTGTCCACTCTCCAGGCTGGATTCAGATCCGGAATTTCCACTTTGGACCAAATCTTCAGGCTCCAGGTCCTTTTTTGGAAAACCACAAAGGTCGAGGGTGGCAGCCTCTACCTAGTTTTTGTGGACCTGCGGACCGCATTCGATTTGGTCCCTAGGGAAAAATTGTGGGTGGTATTGGCAGACTTGGGACTCCCGCACTATTTGCTTAAGATTTTGTCCTGTTTGCACGATGGAAACTACGCACAGGTCAGGTGTGGCAGACACGGGCCCTCTCGGATCGTTTCCCTGTAGCCAGGGGCGTCCGGCAGGGGTGTGTGTTGGCCCCTACTCTCTTTAGCCTGTTCATAAATGGTCTTGTTGACACCCTAAACAAAGTCAAGGATAGTGATGCCCCCTGGTAGACGTCTGGCCGTGTACCCGCTTTGATGTTCGCGGATGACACTCTGTTGTTGTCCCGAACTTCCTCGGGTATCCAGCGAGTCCTGGATGGTTTCGTGAGCTTTTGCGCCTCGCGGGGCTTGGAGATCAATATGGATAAGTCCAAGTTTATGATCTTCAATCCCCCGAGGCGTACACGCCCGAACCCTCTTTTGAATGGGATCTCCCCTGAGTGCAATACAGGTGGTAAAAATCTCCCTTTGGTTACGAAATCTGCCTCAAGAAGTAATCATAATCAATGTATATATACATCCAAAACAAAAGCAAAAGGCGCTAAAGATTTGGGAGCAGCCTTGGAGAAGATAAGGGAAGAACAGGAATCCGACTTAATCATCATGAAGGGGGATTTTAACATGCTTCTCATCAACGAGGACCAAGATGATGACCTTATTCGAGATTTGAATGTGGCATGGGGCGTTCCCACACAAGGCTCGGTAAAAAACAGCAAACTAACTAAGTATTCAAAAAACTTGCTCCAAAATTTGGAACATCTCAACCTAAGGGCCTTAAATGGGCGTTATGATGAAGACGACCCACCAGTTGCAACCTTCCACTTTAATAAACAAACCTCTCATCTTGACTACATGTTTATATCTTTAAACATGTTTAGCTGGACCAAAATATTCAGAATAGGGATGAGTGACCTCAGCGACCATCTACCCTTAGAAACCACAATAAACGTTACCTTAAAATTGGAAAAGGAACTATACAAAGGCTCCTGCTTGGATGTCACGTCAAACCTACGGCCGTTACGATGCAACATTGACAACATTAGATCAGTAAGCATAACAGCAAAAAATCTTTTCACTCAAGCAGCCAATTCCTCATGTAAAGCGTTGGAAAACTGGCAAAGCTTCATTACAAAACTTAGCGAGAAGCTGATAAACAACAAGCCAAACACGTTACGCCAGGGGAAGAGAGTCACTAATAAAAATCTAGTAACCCTAGAAATGAAGACTCAAAAACGGCTAATAAATCAAACACTAAGGCTGTTACGAAAGGATCCAACAAATTGCAGTTTGCGAACAGTCCTACAGACAGCAAAAAAACACCTGAAACGGATGAAATGGGAAAAAAGGAAGGAGCAGAAGCAAAGCTCCATTATGAAGGGAAGCAGAAAAACAGTTCGAAATTCTGGCAAATGGTTAAAAAAAAAATAACGCAGACCACAGGGGTCAAAACTCACACTTACCAGAGGAGGTTTGGACAAAATATCTGTCACTGCATTTTAACAATGAGGACATCACAGAGGGAGCCGTAACACACATACCTTGTGCAGTAACCATGTGCCTCAAAATCGAAGGCAAAGAAACCAGCCGTACACCCACAAGATTCCAGTAAAAGCGTGAGAATGGGTCTAAGACCCCACCTAAGCTCGATAAATTAGCACCAATGGCAGTAGTTTCGATATGTGCTGAGCAATGGCTAAAATTAATTATTCCAGCTGACGTAAAACGACAAATAAAAAGAGGGCGATCTGCCGGTGCACCGGGCCCAAATGGTATTCCACCCATGTTGTATAAGGAAGACGTGGAATTTTGGAGCAAATCGTTGGCATCCTTATTCAATAGTCTAATTTACACCCAGATACTTCCTGAGTCCTGGTATGGGTCAGTCATCAGCCCGATTTATAACCACGGTTGCAAGAAGCACCCAAATAACTACCGACTCATTGCATTACTAGATGTAGAGGCTAAATACTTTGCAGGCATAATTCTGGAAGAATTAACAACGTGGGCAGCTGAAAAATCCATTATCCCGATCACTGAAACAGGATTCTGCAGAGGCCAAGGCACCACAACCAACATCATGGCGCTGTCCCTGCTGATGGGACAGGCCAAAGAGACTAAATCGCCTTTATATCTTACGTTCATCGACTACACTGCCGCATTCGATCACATAGATCGTAACAAACTTTGGCAGAAACTAAGCCACTGGGGGATACCGAAACATCTCTTAGACGTGTTAATACTACTTCACTCCAACACTTGGATTAAAATAAACTTGGAACAGGAACACACCTATCGAAACCTATCAAGACAACAAAAGGACTAAAACAAGGGTGCGTACTGGCTCCTCTTTTATTTAACCTTTATTTGGCCGATCTACCAGGAGAACTTGACAAATGCTCTAACCACGCGCCTAAACTCGGGTCAATTATCCTCTCCAACTTACTATATGCAGACGACTTAGTGTTAATAAGTCGAACCCCAACGGACCTTCAACATCTTTTGAATGTTGTATATACTTTTTCTGAAAGAAACGCCCTTCAAGTAAATCTTAAAAAGACTAAGGTCATGGCTGTGAATTATAAGAAAAAAAGGGAAATTCGTTGGTACCTGAATGGAGAGAAAATGGATTTGGTAACAACCTATAAATACCTGGGAGTAATCCTGGACGCAAAAAACACGTCCAAGCCACAACTTGAATCCCTACGAGGGAAGGTGACTATGATCCACCTTGCCATCAAATCACTAAAGGCAAAACTTCCCGATCTTACACTTAAACCTCTCCTTCAAATACTTCGTGCAAAATTACAGACGACCATCACATACGGGAGCGAATCCCTACATGGGAAGGATGCTGCCCTACTGGACATACTCATGGCCAAATCATATAGGGCCATTTTCAACCTTCCCAAATACGTTTCTCCTGCTCAGATTCGGCTGGAATTTGGAATAATTAAACAGACAATAGGAAGGCAGTGCGCGTATGTAGGAACCTGCACAAGATTCGCACCGCTGAGACTGGCTCCCTAAGTTCCAACGTATGGGGGGAGCTATTTCGTCATCAAAAATCACTGGCCAGGGACTATCTATTGGAATCACTTCAAGCCTTGGGCCTTAAAGACTTATGGGAAATTCCAACAGACCATCTGACCTTTAAAAAAATCGCAAAAAAGTGGGCGCGCATTATCTCAGTAATTGAAGACAAGAATGATCTAGCGAAAAGAGCGCATGGTTGGACAACGCTGGGTGATTACGGGTCAGTACAACCACAAGTATATCTTAGTACTGGCATGAAAATAAAAATCAGAGAAAAGTTTCTGAAATTACGCCTCGGAGTAATTCCTATACTCCTGCATTTGCCACCTTGGGAGAGGAATAACTCCTCAGAGCAGTGCCGGCTGTGCAAAACTGGCAAGGAGGACATTGTCCACGTGATCTGTATTTGCACAAAATTGAATGACTTAAGGCATAACTTACTACGCCCTTTCTTTAAGCAGTATGGCACGCGGACTTGTAGACAAGCTGTAATACTCTGTTTTAATCCGAAATATACCAAACTGAATTGCCGGGCCGTAAAGTTTTTCGATTCAATGTGTAAAAGACTTAAGAGCACCTGATGACAACCAAAAAAAACTTTTTAAGCTTACTTAATTGACCTTGAGTAAATTTTTTTTTAGCCAATGGCAATGTATCAATGAATTTTAAAACACTTATTTCGATGTTTTATGATAATTTGTAAAGATTTTAACAAATCATGTACAAATAAACAATTACCTTACCTTACCTTAACACCTTGCCATTGGAACGAGTTAAAACCTTTGTATATCTGGGGATTACGCTGACGGAGGATTTTGGTTGGGGCCACCAGATTGCCAAATCTGCCCTTAGACTCTCACAAATATCTGGCGGTATTGGCAAGCTCCAGAGAGCATCGATATCTAAACTTGTTTTGCCCGCCCTTGAAATTTACAGTCTGCAGGCTCGGACTGCATCTTTGTATGGCGCAGAACTTTGGGGTCACAAGAATGTATCAAGTCTCGTGAGGGTTGAACAGGCATTTATGAGAAATTTGGTGGGATTACCGACAAGGGTTCAGTGACTAAATATCGAGGGACAAAATATCGACTATACAAAAAATCGTCACTAAAATATCGAGGGACAGAATATCGACTTCCTATCTACAAACAGGTAAGTACTAAAATATCGATTCCAAAATATAGACTGTCAAAATATAGTTAGCCAAAATATCGAATTTTTTAAATGTATTAAAAATAATATAAAATTAATTAAATATTAAAAGCAATTAAATAAAACATACATAATATAATATAAAATAGCTTAAAATGTAAACATAATATAAGTAATTTAAAAAAGTCGAGATTTTGTTGGATACTGAGAGCGTAAAAATTACTATTCCCACTCCAGTGAGTGCAACAGTAGGGAAAGCGTTGGATAGCGTAGGGGTAAAAATTACTATTCCCACTCCAGTGAGTGCAACAGTAGGGAAAACGTTGGATAGCGTAGGGGTAAAAATTACTATTCCCACTCCAGAGAGTGCAACAGTAGGGAAAGCGTTGGATAGCATAGGGGTAAAAATTACTATTCCCACTCCAGTGAGTGCAACAGTAGGGAAAACGTTGGATAGCGTAGGGGTAAAAATTACTATTCCAACTCCAAACAGTGCAACAGTAGGGAAAGCGTTGGATAGCGTAGAGGTAAAAATTACTATTCCCACTCCAGAGAGTGCAAAAGTAGGGAAAGTAATGATTTAAATTAAATATAAGATGACATTAATTATCAATACTGATAAAAAGTTAATTAAAAATAATTACCAATTAATAACAATTAATTAACATTTTAAAATATTAATTATCAATTGATAAAAATTTAATACCAATTAATAATAGTTAATTACCAATTACAAATTAATTATCAATTATCAATACACATAAATTAAAAAAATAATATTTACTTTATTACAATTAATTTACTTCCCACCCAATTCCCCTACAAACCCACAACCCACTCCCAATAATAAAAAATACAATTCACATTATTATCAATTAATCAATAATAAAAATATTTTTGCAAATATTAAAAATTATTTAGCAATTCATACAAATTATTTACCCATTAATACAAATGTATTACCAATTATTAATTAATTATCAATGAATTATCAATACACATAAATAGAAAATTAAATATTTACTTTATTACAATTAATTTACTTCCCACCCGATTCCCCAGAAACCCACAACCCGCTCCTATTAATAACAAATACAATTAACATAATTATCAATTAATCAATTAATATAAATTAATTACCAATTAATAAAAATAAATTACCAATTAATAATTAATTATCAAATAATTAATTATCAAAACATATAAATATAATTAACATTTAATTAACCATAATTAAATTACTTCCCACCCTATTCCCCTATAAACCCACAACCCGCTACGGAATTAAATTACGCAATAATTAAATTACATAACATTCATTTGTTTAAATAAATTAAATATACATTACAACAATAATACATCATTTTAACACATATACTACCATATATAACACAAAAAAACTCGATATTATGGTAATCTATAATTTAAAATTCGATATTATGGTATTCGATATTTTTAAGGTCTATATTTTGGTAATCTATATTTTTAAGGTCTATATTTTGGTAATCGATATTTTGTACCCCAATTTCGATATTCTGACCTATCTATATTTTGTAGAGTCGATATTCTGTCCACTCTATATTTTAACTTCGATATTCTGGGCAGTAGATATTTTGGAATCGATATTTTGGGTGTTTACCCCGACAAGTACACCCCTTATTCCATTACGAATGGACCTGGGTCTGGAGTCCATTGAAAATTTGGCAGATGTGCGCCCCCTGCTTTATTGGAGGAGGCTCTGGTCAGTACCTGAGTTGGCATCCTTCAGAGCTGAATTCCGGGAGATCTGGGAACAGTTAAAAAGCAAAAATATCCCCTGGCTTTCCTACATCAAGGCCCTTTCTTCAAAAATCGGTCTGCCTCAATTATGGGGGTCTCCCGAGCTGAGTTGTCCTGGGATATCTAGAGCTCAGTTGTTAGACATGGTGAGACATTACAATCTGTATGCTTTACAAAGCTCAACTTCTTATGGCAGGCTTTCTACTGAGTTCCTCGCATTTAAACCAGAAAGGGGGTGGGAGCAATTTTTGGATGATATTCAACCCCCTTTTGCGAGGAAATTATATGTTCAATTAAGGCATGGCTCTTTACCTATTAGATCATTCACATCGAAATGGGCAAAAACTGAAAACGAAAATTGCCCATTATGTAATTATGCCAGAGAAGATCTTAACCATGTCTTATTTTTTTGTCCAGCTTACAGTAATATCCGTAAATATTGGCTCATCCCAATCTGTAGAAACTTGGGTTTTAGACATTGTGTACAGGCGTGTAGAGTTCTCAAGCATGACACTTCTCCGCCCATTGTATTTGCTGTTTCCCGCTTTCTTTTTGGCATGTGGCGCCGTAGGTTAAAAAGTATTTTAAACTATTGAAACATCTTTGATAACTAATTGTATAATTCTCTTTTAAAGAAATTTTTCTATTTTTATTATTTTATTTGATGTGCCTTGTATGTATGTATTTTATCTGCCCTTTTATGGTCTCTGACTGAAATAAAGTTATCAAAGGAAGGATCTGCCTTTGTCAAGCTTAAAAAGTTAAGGTCATTTGTCCTTTTCAGAAGTGGAGTTCCAAATGGAGCACGTGCAATACTTATATTTGTAAGTGCTTCCTCTGAGGTTTTATTTATGTGGAATGAGCATCAGGGCCAGAACAGAGCCTCACCTGTCAGTTTGTCTAACAAGAGTCCATAGTTTTGCACAAAATGTCTACTCATCTAGAGTACTTTCTACTAATTAGTAAGTGCTACCTCAATGTGTAAATGTCTAGTGCATATTCTACACTATAGCAGTGGAATGAACCATGAGGAAAGGGCTCCAGTGACCTTGTGTGCATTTCATTTCATCAATGTGATTGTTCCTTGAGCTTCTTCTTTCTGAAATCTGAGACAACATGAATCCTCATTTAGAGAAGATGACGAGAATACAAGGAAGTGAATCTCTACCAAACAAGGACAATCATGGGTACTTCATTTTAGCTGTATGAAGTGAGTGATTCTTTGTTTGGTGGAGATGTCCTCATATTCCTCTGTATCAAGAATGCGTCAACAAAATCGGTGGAAAACGCACTCGAGAGGAGAACTTGCTTTAGTTAAGCAGTCCATCAACCGGGGAAAAGGTGGGAAGACTTGTGCAGGCTACTAAGGTGGACAGGACGGGGCTAAACAGGTGGAGCTTATAGGTGATATTGCACATTTGCATACTCATAGTAATTTGAAGGGAGAATCATGGACTCTGCTCTCACCAGGATAGGACAAGAAATAACCCATTTGTTACAGTTATTACAGATTGTGGTTCAATAGATCAACCATCCATTTAACTCCTTTAAGGATTTCATATCCGGTTTCCAATGTGGAAATGCTGAGAAAACATTTTTGCTTTGCCTTCACTAAGCCCATGAAGTTAGCATCACTTTTCCTTTACAGAAGTGGAGCTTCAACTGGAAAGTTTATATTTGTATGTGCTTCCTGTTGAGGTTTAATTTTTTTTAAATGAGTATCACAGCCAGAATGGAAGCTCACCTGCCCATTTATCCAAAGAGTCCACAGTTTTGCACAAAATGTCTACCCAACTGGAGCACTTTCTACTGGTTAATTAGTAAGTGCTACCTCATTGTGTAAATGTCTAGTGCATATTCTACACTACAGCTCTGTAATGGGCCACGAGGAAATGTCTCCAGTGAACTTGTGTGTGTTTAATTTCGGCAGTGTGATCCAAGAAGAGTCCACAATTTTGAGCAAAATGTCTACCCAAATGGAGAACTTTCTACTGGGTAATTGGTAAGTTCTACCTCGATAGGTAAGTATGTAATGTGTATTCTATACTACAGCTCTGTAATCGAGCAGAAGCAAATCTCTCCAGTGACCTTGTGTGTATTTAATTTCGGCAATGTGGTTCTTGTTTGAGCGTCTTCTTCCAGAAATCTGTGATAACATGAATCCTTGTATAGAGAAGGCAACGAGATTACAAAGAGATGAATTTCCACTAAAAAAGGGTACTTTCTCTTAACTATATGAAGCAAGTGCTTCTTTGATTTGTGGAGATGTCCTGATATTCCTCTGCATCCAAAATGTGTCACCAAAATCAGTGGGTAACATGCTCAAGGGGCTTTTTTGAGCTGTCCATCAACCGGGGAAAAGGAGGGAGGACCTTTGCATACTACTAAGGTGGATGAGGCAGGGCCAAATGGGAGCAGCTTGTAAGGGATTTTAAGCGTTTGAATACTCATTTTAATTAAAAGGGATAACCATAGACTCTGCTTTCACCAGGAGATGACAGGAAAGAAGCCACTCATCACAGTCACTACAGAGATTGCGCTCCGATAGATCAACCATCCATTCACCTCCATCAAAGATTTCAGATCATTTTTCAACGTGGAATGGCAGATAAAACACACTTGCTTTACTGTCATCAAGTCCAAAAACTTAGGATCATTTGTCCTTTACAGAAGTGGAACTTCAACTGGGGCACCTACTTTTTTTATATTTGTAAGTGCTTCCTGTTGAGGTTTAATTTCTGTAAATGAGCACCAGCGCCAGAACGGGTCCTCACCTGCCCTTTTATCCAACAAGAGTCCATAGTTTTTCACAGAATGTCTACCCAACTGGAGTACTTTCTACTGGTTAATGAGTACTTACTGTGTAAATGCCTAGTGCATATTGTACACTACAGTTGCGTAGTGGACCACGAGGAAATGTCTCCAGTGACCTTGTGTGCATTTAGTTTCGGCAATGTGAGTATTCCTCAAGGACCTTCTTCCAGAAATCTGTGATAACATGAGGCCTTGTATAGAGAAGATGACAAGTCTACAAAGAGGTGAATCGCCACTAAACAAGGCCACTTCCTCTTGCATGTAGAAAGTGCTTCTTTGTTTGGTGGAGATGTCTTCAGATTCCTCCGCATACAAAATTCATCACCAAAATCGGCACTAAACATGCTCACTGGGCCTTTTGGAAAACTGTCCATCAACCTTGGTAAAAGCCGGGAGGACCTTTGCCTACAACTAAGGTGGATGGGACGGGGCGGGCCGAATGGGTGGAGCTTGTAGGTGGGGGACAAGACAGAACTCAGTCATCACAGTCACTACACAAAAGATTTTGCTCCGATACATCAACCATGCATTCATCTCCAATGCCACACAATTCCACTCCCCATCACATAATTCCACTCCATATTACACAATTCCATGCCACACAACTTCACTTCACTGTGATCCATTCCACTCCACTCTACTCCCCTCCAATCCAGTCCACACAATGCCACTCCAAGCCACACAACGTCACTCTACCCCACTCCTCATAATGCAACTTCCCTTCACAACACACAATGTCACTTCACTTCACACCTCACTGCTACTGCAATCCAAGCCTTACAATTCCACTACATGCCTCACAATGCCACTCTACTCCTCAACAATCAATACTACTCCACACCACACAATACCATTTCATGCAACACAATGCCACTCCACTCCATGCCATGCCACTCCACACCACACAATGCCACTGTACTACACACTCCACTCCATACCACACAATGACACTCCAAACTTCTCTACTCCAGTCCACACAGTGACACTCCATGCCAAAGAATTTCACTCCAATCCACTCCACTCCGCACAATTCCCTTCCACTGCCTTCCAATTCACGCAATACAATTCCACTCCACTGCTCATCACACAATTCCACTCCACGCAATCCAAGTGAGAAATTATTTTAAAAAGGATTTGAAAACAAAAAGAACCAGTGTGCAGGAAAAGGGGTGGCTCTGAAAAGAGCCTTTGTGTTGATGGTATGTAAATAATAAGTACACGTAGACCAGGATAAAATCTTTCAGGTTCTTAAGGTACACATTGTTGTCTATTTCTATGAAATAGACTACTTCTTTTCACTATTTTCTGACCACGTCGAAGCGTAAGTTGATATTGTATGTAGTGCCCATGTTGTGGTCTTGGAGAAATGCAGAAACAGCTTTATTGACATGTTTCCTGGATTTCTCAAATTGGGGACAAAATTGGGTTGGCCACTGCCACTTCTGTCTTTGGCAAATGCTAGAGATCACCTAGGCAGTATGTGGGGAAAGTGACATTAATTTGCCAAAGGTATCCTTCATTAGGATTTCCTGTCCTACCCCAGAAATTGTGCCTAGGTGATTGCCACCAACAGTGCACAATCGTGAGGTCTGGATGTTGGGAAAGGAAGCAATTGATGCTACTTTAACCCTCTCTGCCCAACCCAAGTAATGTTTACATCAGGTATACCTAGGCCCCTGTCAATGCCACTATATCTCGAATTTTCTTTGGCCCAAAACACAAAACTATGGCTCGCAACCCTGACTCTGGACATTGTTTAGACAAACAGGAGGAGCACACAGGAAAAATAAGCAGCAGAATGAGGCAGTTTTGAAGATGAAAGGCAACTAAAATGGAAGACAACAAGTAAAATATAAAAGAACATATTTGATTGGATGGTGGAGATGTAATGGAAACTAAAATAAGGAAGTACTGAATTCCTAACAGTCAACCACACCTACTGCAGTTAATGTGAAGCTAGTATGCTGTTTAGAGAAGGATTTGTGACTTTTCACCTACTGGCAGGCAGAGACTAGAGGAATCATGGGTACTATGGAAACAGAGGTAAAAGAGTGTGGGGGAGGTAAACAAAAGAGATTGTAGTGTGAAACTAAAAAGCAAACTGCTGTACATAAATTTCTCAGTAGGGAGTGTATGTCTTGTAATTTACAATATTTTACAAAATGAAAATATCTCAAAACATTAAAAGCTGATTGTTGAATGCTTTTAAAGGATTCTGTGTGGATCAGCAGATCAGCTATGGATTTAGATGAGGGCCACTCTGAGTGCCACGGTGGATCCATGGATCTGCAGAAA
Organism: Triturus cristatus; assembly: GCF_964204655.1. Taxonomy (NCBI): domain Eukaryota; kingdom Metazoa; phylum Chordata; class Amphibia; order Caudata; family Salamandridae; genus Triturus; species Triturus cristatus. Next base: position 37,063,447 of record NC_140590.1, read on the forward strand.
AACCTACCGAATTGAGCTTCTTTACAGGAATAATAGAGAGGGTTCAAAAATAGTGACCATTCAGGAGTGGTATATCAAAAATAAAAGATTAAAGGAAGTCCATGATTTTCTATGTATAGGACTATGTGTAAGACCACATGGGAAGTGTAGCCATTTTAAGCACTTTTCTACTGAGAGTGGAAAAGGATTGCCATCGTTCTGACTGGAGATTTGCAATGGAAAACATGTTAGCAAATATTACACTAAACGTTGGACAACAGCAAAGACATTATAGAGGTATGTTAATTAGGTTGTACTTTAAAAAGTATATTTAAAAAATAAGTGTGAGTGTGTGTAAGCCGAAAGAAAATGTTTAGCTTCTAGACACTACAACAAAAGCTGAAATAGAAGAGAGCTTAGATTAGATCATTACCTAAAAATTTAGTGAGCAGGAAAGGAGGAAGTAGAGTTTCTATACTGAGAAAATAGTTATGTTATTAAGCCAGTATGAATGATTGTGTTAGAAATTAGATGTGGGTGCTTGCTTAAAGTATGTAATTTAGTAGTTCATAAATTGCAGCTACTCATGCAGTCAGGCAGGCACTTACACACCAAGTTACACTCCTACAAAAGCACTTATTTACCCACCACTCATATAGCCAGACAGTGACTGACACACTCAGTTGCACACCCATTAAACCATTCACATACCCATTTACTCACCTATACATCCACATACATAGTCATTGACATGCCCATAGAGGTACTGTCATACCCACTCAAACACTTATACAGCCATTTACTTACCCAGCACTCAGACATTCAGGTACACATTTACTCACACACTGTTAGATTTGGAGATCTCTAGTTGGCAGAGGTAGGTACCTTTGACCAAATAGGGGCCCTTGCGTCTAGTCAGGGTAAGGGGGGTACACTCCTAAAATAACCCCTGCTCACCCCCTCGGTAGCTTGGCACGAACAGACAGGCTTATCTCAAAGGCAGTGTGTAAAGCATTTGTGAACACATAGAGTAACCCAGTGACAACACTACAGATGGACACCACACAAGTTGTAGTATAAAAATAAGTATTTTTTATATAGACTTATCACAAGACCACAAACGACAAAAATCCACAATACTGTACTTTCGAAATGGTTGAAATAGCTTAGTTCTCTTAAGATGGTAAATGCGACACTGTAAGTTCAATGTACCTTTGGATGCGTAATGTTGCAGGGAAGGTGATGCGTTGGTTCCTTACACACAAGAACGGTTATGCGTCGGTTTCTTACTGTACTTGCGTAGCGATGCGGCCCGCAACACCATGATGTGATGAAGATCAGGTGCAATGAAACAAAATGGCGTCTTCTTCTTGATGCAACAACGATGCGTGGACACCCGACGGCCATGCGGCGACTCAACGAATCTTCTGATCCACGACAGGCCCTGCGACACGCTTCTCTGGTGATGCAACGGTATCTGCTGTAACGGCGACACTCTTCTTCAGGGATGCGGTGCGCCTCGGTGATGTGATGCAACAGTGGCAGCGGCAGCACGCTTTCTCAGCGATGCAACGATAGCGGCTGCGGCCGCAACACTTTTTTACGGTGATGCGACGGCGTCTGCTGCGACGGCGACACTCTTCTCCGGTGATGCGAGACGCTTCGGGTAATGCGACAGCGGCAGCGGCGGCACGCTTCTCCAGTGATGCGACGGCATCTGCTGCGACGGCGACACTCTTCTCTGGTGATGCGAGGCGCTTCGGGTGATGCAATGACAACGGCTGCGGCGGCGACACGCTTCTTTGTCTTGAGTTGCGCTTCCAGCTCCTTGCGACACGCAGTCCCTCAGAAGGCCCCGCACAACAGCAGGCACTTCAAAAGAACTCTTGGGGAGCTGGTGGGTGAAGTCTGTTGTCCCTCAGACTTCAGAAGGAGGCAAGCTCTATCTCAAACCCTTGGAGATCCTTCACAAGTTGATTAGAGTACACACAAAGTTCCTTTCTCCTTTCTTTGGCAGTCAGGCAACCACTTCAGGCCAATCCCCTAAACAGCACTCAGCTAGGGATAGTCTCTTCCTCAGTTTCTCTGGTTACTCTCCTCAGCAAAGGTTCTTCTTGTTTCCCAAAGTGATCCTAAGTTCTGGGGTTTGGGACCCCTCTTTCCCTTTGTTCTCTGAAGCCAGAGAGGCCTTTGCCTAGTCTAAACCTGTTCTGGTCAGTCCTGGAGCACTTTGTTGACAAGACTCCTTCTTTCCTTTCACAGTGCAGGCCAGGGTAATCAGACGCACGCCAGGAGGTGGAGCCAGCATTGTGGAGGGAAGGCACAGCTCTATTCAGGTCCCAGGTGCAACTCCTCCCACCCATCTACATGCAGATCTCGCTATTCAACCCTGTGCTGACTCGCCCTGTCTCCTGGAATCCCCCAGCCCCAGTCACTCAAACCCCAGACAAGGAATACACAACCTAGCAGAGGCAGGCTTTGGATAGTTAGGCAAGAAAATACCTACTTTGAAAAAGTAGTATTTTCAAACACAGAATGTTAAAACCAACTTCACTAAAAGATGTATTTTATCATTCTGAGTTCAGACATACTAAACTCGAATTTCTACAGTGTTCCCAGAGTCAGTTAGGATTATAAGATGTAATAATCAAACTGCCCATTCTGGCCTATGGGGAAAAGATAGCCTTGCAATAGTGAAAAATGGAAATGGGTGTAATTCACTATTAGGACATGCCACACACACCCGGGCATGTCCTACCTTATACTTACAATGCACCCTGCCCTTGGGCCTACCATAGGGGTGACTAATATGCAGAAAAGGGAAGGTTTAGGGACTGGCAAGTGGGTGCACTTGCCCAGTCAACATGGCAGTACCAGACTGCACCCTGGCTCTGCAATGGTCAGACTTGAGACACACTTTACAGGCTGCTTCTGTGGGTGGCACAAGCAGTGCTACAAGCCCACCAGCAGCATTTAGTCTACAAGCCCTGGGCACACTCAGTGCACTGTACTAGGGTCTGACAAGTAAACCAAATCAGCCAATCATGGGGTCACTAATCCATACATCAATTTACCATAGGGAGCACTTGCACTGTGGCACTGGACAGCAGTGGCACAGTGCCCAAAGCATCTAACACCAGCAAAACCACATGAGGCAACAGCAAGAAATGGAAAGGAGACCCACACCAAGGTGCCAGGTCTAACACACACCAATACACTAAGTTGTACACTCAGTCACCCACCCAGGCAGCCACTCGCATACCTATTTACAAAACCATACAGCTACTCACACACCCAATTAGACAGCGGCAGAGGCACTTCCACATACATCCACACATCCATGCAACACCAATGCATCCACCACTGATAGACCCATTTGCACACACAGTTACACCCCCAAACACCCACTCACACAGCCAGTTACCACTCCATAGCACTACTTACATACCCATTTAGATACCCTTACACTCACTAAAACAACCAATCACACACCAACACCGCTACTTACACATCCAGTGACACATCTGCAGAGGCACTCATACACTCACTCAAATATCCACTCAATACTCATACACCTAGTCACCCACCCATACAGATACTGATATACCCATGTATACACCCATACTCAGTCTATTGTGCACTAACATAACCATTTATGTTGCTACTCATTTGCTTATAGTACATAATCTAATAATATGTAATCTCAATTAAAATATTTTCTATATTTGCGTTTCAGATATCTACTTGTGTTTAAAGGGCAATGAAAGGCGGAAGGATGAGGTGAAAAATATTAAGAATTATGCTTTTTGACAGCATCCATAAACTGGACAACAGAAGATGTGTTTAGTTCAAGTGGCATATGGTGTTTGGCACAATGAGTGACCATTTCTTGCAGTTTTGGGGAAACAATGGGGATGGTAAGTATCTGGTCAGGTGGTAAGGGTCTCACAGATGGTCCAACTGACAAAGATAATGCATTACCTTACCTCTCTATTATTATCCTCTGATATATCCTTGTATGTATAGTTTTCACAGTACCTCTTGAAAGTGTATTGCTGCATAGATTGCATTTGACAATTTTTGCATGAACTTTCTTTTCTCCTAAAGGGATGGATAAATATTTCCAAACATTGTAGGAATTCTTTGGAGGTGGCACGTCTTCTTGTTCTCTATCTTCAGCATAAGAGGTCTTAACTTTGAAACTCTCTTCTTTTGAAGGAAAGGACAAATACGATGGAGCTGTGCTGCAAAGTCTGTCTCTAAAGAGATTTGAAGCTGTTAGAACTGATTTAGGGTATGGTCTACAATGTGGATGGGTGGCCAGATATGTGGTGGCATGACAGTAGATCTGTGGAGCCATAAAATGAAATGAAAACACTGAATGACTTTGTTTAGCCTTTTTAACAAGTTTATTACGTAATGTTCATTTGTCAATCTTTGTTTTAAACTGTATAATAATAAATGTGAAAATAAAAAGTTTTTATGAACTTGCAAAAAGAAATATTAATGATTTGAACTTATAGGTGAAGTTATAGTACAATTTATATAAAATAACAGTGAAATTCACCTAAAAAACAAAGGTTACAATGATGGTGTAGTTAGGAAATTACATGAACATTTTTTAGAAGTTCATTAAACTAAGGTTAACGGGGCATTATAGCTGGGTTGAGATTTTACACACGCAAAGCATAGAAATTCAGCAGTTCTAGTTACCTAAGCTAACTAGACCTTACTCCCTCGCAATGCATTGCTTATGACCTCACATATTACATCACTCATGACATGGTGAGTGACATCACAGATAACATCACTGATGACATCTCAAATGAAATCACTGATGGCATCAGTGATGACATCATCGAAGTATACACTTAAAGAAATACCATTTCCATTTTTTTTAAATAAGAAGACACAAGTCAGAGATAGCACAGAGCTCACTGGAACCTTATCAACTAATCAACTACTACACTCCCTTATTACGTAAAAGACAGTTCTCAGCAGAAAGTCCTGTGTTTTCTAGACCACCACTGTAAACATTGATGAACAAAGTAAAGTGTCTTTCTGTTTAGGCTAGTCTACCGCAAACCACAACAACACCATTCGTGAACCTGGAAAGAGGTTTTAGTGCAAATGTCAGATTAACATAAACCACTATAACATACAACCAGTAGGGAGGTGTTTGTGCATAGGCCACTGTGTAACAAACCACTAGTAAAATGATTCTTTTCCCTGGTCAAAGGTGTGAGCAGAGAGGTGAGTCTAGTGTAAATGTCTCCTGTCACGTGGTCAGGATAGTCCTGGTTAGAAACACCACCTTTTTACATGCTAATGTTTCTTAAATTGCCTTCATTCTAACACACAGTGACTTTTAACATGCATTTGCATGCGTGCCAGTGCAGTATAATATTATCTGAAATGACATTGCTTACATTCTTACTTCGTAGGCACTTGATCACAACACCTCGAACATTCAGTACAAGGAATAAACTGAGCAAATGTGGTCATTGTTATTGTCCGGTGGCCACAAAGCTATCAGATTTGAATAAACATTTGCGGCCTGACTGGGGCTTCGGAATGGGCCTGTTTTTAAGACACTGTTTGAGTACAGGTGACGTGAGCGAAATACTCATGGCTCGAGACCTTCTCTGGCCCAGCTCTTGGCCTGTAGGGGCTGGCTCCCCAAACAGAGTTAGGCTGGCATCACAGTCACTGCCGAAAAGATACCTGCAAACATCAGGCCTGAAAGGGGCTTCTCTGCTCCATCTGTCTGGAGTTTAAATGCATAACATACAAGTGGAAGTGAGCCTGTCACCGAGCCCTGCACCTCACCTGTGCCTCAGTGAGGAGCAGTAGCTCTGGGGTCCGTGACCACTGTGTGTTTTGAATCCAAGGAATGGCCTCTACTGGGGTGTTGAGGCGCCCCTGAAATCTGTCTGTTACGTCAGGAGAAGCTATCCATCCCGTTGCAGAACTGTACAATATGTGACCAATAAAACTGGGTTGAAATCTTTACATCACTGCTTGACCAAATGTGTGATCCTAGCCAATTACTTTACCTCACATACCCTTCCTTTCCTTCACAATCACATCTGAAAGCACAGTTCAGGGCATGTGCTGTATAAAACCCTCTCTTGCAGATGGTTTAATTGACTGTAAGTTTGCTGCGTCTATCATAATAATACAAGGCATACATAGTACGCACAAAACAACCAATGTGTCTCTTATGTCACTACTAGAAGCAGTTGTTTTCAGGGACGGTTCTAAGTTCATGTTTAAAAATGATAACTTCTAGTAAATATCCCATACGGACTGATGTCATCTGAACTAATGAAGTGAAACAGATCAAATTTTTTAACTACACTTTTCTTAATTTTGAAGAGTTATTACCAGATTTGTACATTACTTTCTTTGCTCAGTTGACAATATGTTGATGGCTCAGCTCAAGCTCTGGCTCTGAGCATACTCGCCAAGTACCACACATCAGGTTTTACTCTGATATATTTCAGTGTGGTGGTCTGCATCACTAACATGCGAAATCACGTATTATAGCGCTTCCTCATCTCTCAAGCTGAGTGCTGCTATAATGCATGAGTGAGCAGCAGCCAGGCAGAGCACGGTGCGTGAGGCGAAGGGAGCTGACTCAAGATCTGCTGTCAGATCGAGTAATCTGCTACCAAAGAATTTGTAATAACAGACACACCCCGGGGCCCGACACACGTGCATTATTATTTGACCTCAGAGGTGCCCTATGGTTTGACTACTTAGAAGTAAGTGAATGAGGTAATAAACTCGATTCACTCATTTCTTCCATTTCCCAGCTTGAAACGTCCATCTCATTTTTAAGTGCCAAGATATCCCCCTTCCCTAACAACCTCCCGAGGAGTTCCTTGCTCCCGCGCCCCAATAAAGCCAACCACAATCTGTCCCCTGCAGACAGTGCCAACTTACTGGCTAGCTACAAGTCTAACAACGTCAATCCCCCTCCACTTTCCTCTCCTAATAATTCTACTCAATTCTCTATTCAGACCATCTCTTCTGTCAGAACCAACCAGCCTTCTTCTTTTTCCCTGGCTCCCTCATACAAGAATCTTATCCCTATCCCCCTTACAGCCCAAACACCCCCATCACCAAAACAGTTGAGTCGGAGCTGCATTGTTTGCTCCACAACTGCAGGTCTGGTATCAAACACAAACTGGAAATCTCTGACACTATCACCCACTACAATCTTGACATGCTCTTCCTCACTGAGACCTGGTTTAATGACTCCTCTCATACTTTGTTTGATCGTCTGATTCCCACCGACTACTCTATCCTCAGAAAGGACAGAACAGACAAAATTGGGGGAGGTGTTGCTATCATTTTCAGAAACTCCCTTCAAATTAAAGCCTGTCCTACCATCTTCTTCCGTACATTCGAATGCCTATCCCTTGAACTTCAAGTACACCACGGCTCACCCTTCAGGTTCCGTGCCATCTACCACCCACCCGGTAACTGCTCTTCCTTTTTGGAGGAACTTACCGACTTCATCAGTGACCAATATTCTCAAAGTGACAGACAGATCTTCCTGGGTGACTTCAATCTCCACTGGGGCTCTTTGGAAGACTCGTCTGCCAACAAACTTGCCTCATTTTTCTCAACCAATGATCTTTTACTGCATTGCTAGGAAATAACACACTCCAAGGGCTCAATTCAGGACCTTTTAATATCTAAAGAAGACCTACTTACTATTGCTCCCCTATCGATGTAGACTGGTCAGACCACTTCCTCATTCCCTTCAGTTTTCACCTATCGCATGTTATAACTCTCGGCCAACCTAAAAGGGCTTCTACCTGGTTCCGCAACACTAAAAACATTGATCTGCTATGCGTTCACTTCCTACACTAGACCCTAACGTGGATGTCAACAATGTCACCTCCCATTGCCTCTCAGCCCCAGCAATCGAAATCGATAACAAAGCTCCACTCCAAAGCAAAAGGAAAAGACGCACCCCCTCAGTACCTTGTTTCAATAAAGCTCTCTTTGATGAAAGGAAGAACCTCAGAATCTTGGAGAAACATTGGAGACAATCTCCATCCTCCTCCATCCTCCTCCAATCTTTCTCATTTACGTTCCGCAAGATCCAAATACCACAAGCACATCTTCCATCAAAAAGCGTCACATTTCAGATCCCTCCTCGACTCAGCCAAATACAGACCCCAAAAACTTTTTGACCTCATCAAAAACCCAAACTGCTCTCCCCAAACCATCAAACCTGAGGATTATTCAAAGAAAGCAGCAGAATTCGCTATATTCTTTGTCGAAAAGGTAAAATCACTGGTGGATCAGGTCACCCACTCCACCCCCATTGAGGAGCGAAAATCCTCAGTCACTTGGCAGAATTTTGCCGCCATCTCGGAAGATGACCTCCTAAAATGCATCCTCGAAACCAAACCCTCCAACCATTCCTCTGACCCCATCCCTAGTGTCAGCACCATTGATTTCACACCAATTCTCTCTCTTATTGGACCAGGCTAGCTGATCTCTTCCTCAGTCAAGGCTCCCTCGTGCTGACCTCAAAACAGGTCAGTTTACCCCTCTTCTAAAAAAACCTCCGCAGATGTGAACAACCTCAGCAATTTCCGCCCCATCACCAACCTTCCTTTTCTTTAAAAAATCACAGGAAAATGTGTGGCAAAACAACTTTCCCAACATAATATGGACAATAAGCTCTGTGACGTGTTCCAGTCTGGCTTCATTCAAAATTGCAGCACTGAAACAGCCCTGCTGCGAGTGATCGATGATGCGCTGCATATACTCGATTCGGGGGAATCGTGCCTTCTGATTCTTCTTGACCTATCTGCAGCCTTTGACACTGTTAATCACAACACCCTCCTTAACACTCTTCAACAGAGAATGGGCGTGGAAGACACAGTGCTTAAATGGTTTGCATCCTTCCCCTCGGACAGATCCCAAATGATCAAGATAGCAAACAGTCTTTCGTCTTCATTGGTGGTTTCTCAAGGCATCCCTCAAGGTTCTATCCTTGCACCCACTTTGTTTAAGCTCTATCTGGAACCATTAGAGATCCTCCTAAGCAAATCTTGGATCCACTACCATCTCTATGCGGATGACACTCAAATCTACCTCAAGGTGTCTTCTGCACACGATCTCTCACTACTCAACTCTACTCTCAACTCTATTCACAACTGGATGTTAGTTTACCAACTTATTCTCAATCCATCCAAAACTGAATTCCTCCTCCTGGCTAACTCTCTCTCCCCTCCTCCTGTTCAATCCTGGATGGATCAGCTGAATTTATTCAACAATAAACCCATCATTGTTGACAGTGCTAAATCCCAAGGTGTCATACTTGACAAAAGACTCAACCTAATCTCACACCTCAACTCCATTGCTAAGAACGCACGCTACCAGCTGCTCCTTCAGTGGGTGATTCGTCGGTTCTTCCCGGAGAAAGACCTAAAAACCTTGGTCCAATCGTTAGTTCTTTCCAGACTGGATTACTGCAATTCTCCTCTGACTGGCTTACTCAAGTCTCACCTCTCCTCCCTCAAATCTGTCCTCCATTCAGCAGCTCGCTTTATTTCTGGGTCCAAACGAAATGACCACATCACTCCTATCCTGTCCTCTCTTCGATGGCTTCCGATCGAGGCAAGATCTCTTTACAAAATTGCCTGCATCACCCACAAGGCCTTGCACGCTTCCTCCCCTCGTTACCTGCCGAATAAACTGAAAATGTCTGGAGGCTCGAGACCCTCTCGAAATGCGGAAAAGTTTCTGCTTGAGCCCCCCTCCTTCAAAAGGGAAAGATCGATGGCTCAATCGTTCTCAGGTAATACGGTGAGAATCTGGAACTCGTTTCCTCCCTTTCTCCGTGCCACCTCTTCTACCCGGATCTTCAAACTTGACCTCAAAACTCTTCTATTCCAAAGACACTTTCAGAACTAATTCCCTCATTCTCAGATCCTTCTAGGAAGTTCGTTCATCATTGTAAATTTGTAATATGTTCTTGTACATTCCCCACCCTTGCTTGCTGTGTTTGATATTGTGTTCTTGCCTTCTTTGGTTTTTCCTACCTCTTCAAGTCTCCTGTTTATTTTTGTAACGTTCTATTTTGTAACACCTCTCTAATGTAACGTAACTGGTTCTGTTATGCAGCGCTCTGACACCTTCGAGTAAAGCCCGCGCTATATAAAAATGCATTAAAATTAATAGGCGAAGGTAGGGGGAGAGTCACGGGCCCTGTCCTGTTGGCCCACCGGCAGTGCGAGGCTTTGCACTTTGGGGAAGTCAGGGTTGTTCAGCTTCTTTGGTCTCGCTGCACCTCGCACTAGGCCAAATGGAACATTACTGCTACCCATGCGACCCCGGCCCAGGCAACGCCGGCTGCGGTTAACTCTCTGTCAGGTGACCTGCTGAGTGCGGGGCTGCACTGTAGGACAAGACTGACAGCTGCTCACCGGGGCCGGCTGTGATTTAATGGAATGTGGACCTGTCCGCCACGCACCTCAATCCCAGGGCTACCAAAAAGGACAACTCGAGTCACTGAGGCAGAGGCCAGACTCACCTGGACTCACTCTGGCAGCAGTATCACACCCCGTGAGCGGGACCCGACCCCAGCCCACCAGCCATGACGCCGGCAGCCGGGCTCAGCAACCTCCACGGTCACAATTCTTAAAGGATCATGAAATAAGTAAGTGCCAGAGAGAGTGAGTGAGAGCCAGTGTAGTGTCGCGGTCTAGTAGACGCGCACTACGTAAGCACGCTAATGCACGTGGTGGCCATTTTGGACGCTACTGCACATGCGCGAGACGCGCAATGAGATATTACAGCGATCGGAGGCTTATGCCCGGCGCTCTTAGGTGTTACCAGTATCTAACCAATAAAGGAAGGTTAGATCACGTGTTTGGCTCCTGTCCTTCACTGGGGGAAGCATACAACATTACAGTGGCGACGAGGCTGGGACGCAGAGGACCCTGAAGGACACCCAGGGGAGGAGAAGCCCCCACCAGCAGGAGAGCCGGAGGGGACGACGTCCTTCAGTGGCAGGTACAACAGGGGGTCACAGGACAGACACCAGGACACCGAGAGAGCGCGGCAGTGGCAGACGGAAGCCAGAGGGAGGCACGTGAAAAGCAAGGGTGCCGACCAGCTGCAAGGAAGCGTAGCAGGCAACCCAGGGCGAGATATAGAAGAGGCCCTGGCGGAATCAGGGAGGAACAGTGCAGAAGGTACTGAAGAGGCCCAGATGACCCGAAGGAGGAGAGAAGGGACGGAAGCGCCAGGTAGTCCCAGAAAACAGGCGGAAGCTAAGATGTGCGCACAGGCGTCAGCACTAACGACGCCGGTCCCGTTCCTACCAAGACCAGGGGAGCCTCAAATGAAATAAGAGGACTGGAGAGAATATTTCAAAAATTACCTCGAAGCATTGGAAGACGAGAATGAAGAGGCGTTCTCCAGCAGCCGGAGGAAGAGGATACTCTTACATAATCTGGGACCAGAGGGCATACGAGTATTCCAAAATTTAACACCCGACCAGCAGCAGACGATGACGTGTTCAAACACGCCACTGAAGACTTAGACAACCACTATCGCCCCGCAGTCTGCACATCTATTGACCGCTACAATTTCCAGCAGAGGAAGCAAGAAGCGATAGACGACTACGTTGCGGCACTAAGGAAGCTGGCGATAACGTGTAAATTCGGAGCTCTACACGACGAATTTATAAAGGACCAAATAGTAATGCACACAACAAGCAAGACGGTGCAGGATAAATTGTGGACAAGTGGAGATGCGACGCTAAAAGACGTGATAGCCATCGTGAAAAGGGCAGAACTGACCAAGCGCTGCGCAGATGCAGCGAAGAGAGACCAGGCCCCGAGAAAGGGGAAAACCGGCACCAGGAGAAAACAAGGGAACGCACAAGGGGAAAGGAAAACCGGGAAAAACGTGGAAACAAGACAAAGAAGGAACGTCGAGGCGCTACAGGTGTGGGAGCCCGAACCATGCGGCACATGACAAACGATGTCCCGCCTTCAGAGCAAAGTGCGCGTTCTGCGGCCTGGTCGGCCACTACGAGAAGGTGTGTCGCAGGAAGTGGAAACAGCGCGCAGTGAAATACGTGGCACAAGACCCAGGAGAGGAAGAAGAGGGTCAAGAGGAAGACGACGAAGTCCTTTGCGTGGAAGACCAAGTACTAGGCATTGACGGCAGAAGGTCTCGCAAACCCCAGTGCGACATTCACATTGGAGGAGTGGAAATCACCATAGTAGCGGATTCAGGGTCCCCCTACACGATTGTCCAAAGATCAGTGTGGAATGTGAAATTTGAACCAAAACTAGGCCCACATCTGGAACAGCCCGACATACGACCGGTCACCTACACGGGGGAACCTATCCCAATGGTTGGATTTAGAAGACTGCTCTTCCAGTTCAAAGAACGCAGCGCCCAGTGCAAATTGTATGTTGCAGAGAAAGGACCCTCGGTCCTAGGGTGGATGGACCAAGGAGAATTGGGAATGCAACTGAATCCTGGAGGAGACACCCAAGTGTTAGTGACGTTGGAAGGAAATTGGTCCAAGGCAGCGGGACTGCGAAGCGAACACCCGAAAATATTTGAGGACAAGATAGGGAAATTTGAAAAATTTACCCACAAAATCATGCTCAAGGAGAACGTCCAACCTGTCACACACAGAGTGAGGAACATACCGATCGCAGTGAGAGAGGCAGTGCAACAGGAGCTACACCGACTGGAGAAAGAAGGAATCATTGAACCCATCGATAGCGCGGAGTGGTTGGCACCACTGGTGGTGGCCATGAAACCGCCAGGCAAGGTGCGCTTATGTGTGGACCTCAGAGAACTCAACAAATGTATTGTGGTGGAGAAGTTCCCGCTACCACGCATAGAGGAAATGCTGGGACGAACAAAAGGAGTGAAATGGTTTTCCACCATCGATCTAAAGTCGGCGTACCACCAGGTAGTCCTGCAATACACGAGCAAGAAACTGACGTCATTCATAACTCCGTTCGGGTGCTATCAGTTCTGCCGCATGCCCTTCGGTCTGGCATCGGCAGCGGCAGTCTTCCAAAAGCTAATGGCCCACCTGTTCAGGGACATAGAGGGAGTACAATACTTCCAAGACGATATCCTAGTGATGGGGAAGGAACGAGAAGACCACGACGAGAAGCTGGAGATGGTACTTAGGATCCTGGAGGAAAACGGACTAACAGCAGAGTGGGAGAAGTGCCATTTTGGCATGTCATCAGTCACCTACCTAGGGCACGAAATCGGAGAGAATGGAATAACACCAAAAAAAAGGGAACGTGACAGCCATCTGCGATGCACCTCCGCCCGACACCAAGGAAGAAGTAAGATCATTCCTAGGGATGGCGGAATAATACAGTAAGTTCGTCCAACACTTTGCCATGAAAACGCACCACATGAGGCAGCTCACGAGGGAGAAAACAGCTTTTGCATGGACGGAAGACACACAAGAAGAGTTTGACACAGTTAAACGAGAAATCAGCCAGGCTATCCCGCTACAAGGGTACGATCCCCTAGGAAAATCGATATTGATGACAGACGCCAGCGAAAAAGGGTTGGGAGCAGTGCTCATGCAAGAGAGACAAGACGGCAAGAAGGAGACGATCAGCTTCGCGTCCAGGTCATTAACGAATTCAGAACAAAAGTTCAGCGTGATTGAGAAAGAGATGTTGGCCGTAGTATGGGCCATGGGGAAATATCGCCAGTTCCTGTGGGGCACGTGATTCCTGCTGAAAATGGACCACAAACCACTAGTGAAGGTACTAACGTCAAGCGGTCATGCCGGCGCGACACCCCGCATAGCGAAGATGACACTAAAACTCTTGGAATATCGCTATGATGTGGAATATATACCAGGCTCAAGAAACAAGGTAGCTGATTATCTCAGCAGGGCGTCGGCAATGGAAGGTGCCACCAGTGGCACAGAAGATGATGAAGAGATGGTAGCCCTGACTGATGATCCGGAACGGGCAATAAGCAGGCGAGAATGGAAGGATGCGTATGGAGCAGATAGGGATCTGGAAGAAATCAAGAAATGCATAGTGCAAGGGTGGCCCGATAGGAAACAACAGAAGCCCCAAATTCGACAATTCTACGAGGTCAGGGATGAGTTGTCGGTGGGGAATGATGGAGTGTTTGTATACCGGGGAAACCGAGTAGTACCACTAGCGATTATAATACCATATCTTTTGACCATAATACATGAGGGGCACCTGGGAATCGTGAAGACTAAAGCAAAAACCAAACAAACGTATTGGTGGCCTGGAATGGATCTACATGTAAGAGACTGTGAGCAATGCCAAGGAGCTGACAAAATCCTGAAACCTATGAGACCTGCTCTAGGAAGGTTCACGAACCCCAGTAATCCCTGGGAAGAAGTGGCAGTTGACCTCTTGGGGCCGGTACTTGACAACCAGGGAATTCCCAAGTACATATGTGTAATAGTGGACAAATACTCAAAGTGGCCAGAGGTACACATTCAAGAAGAAATGGACACTGACACAATAATTCGATTCCTCACAACGGTATTCCTCAGGGAGGGCATCCCCAGAGCAATAATTAGTGACAACGGACCCCAATTAACTTCGGACAAATGGACCCGATTTGCAGAAAGAAATGGCATCCTACTCAAACATACGTCGGTATATCACCCTGCCAGCAACGGCCAAGTAGAAAGGTTCAACAGGGTGATAATGGGCTCCATACAGGCAGCCATCTCAAGGGGCAAGGACTGGGAAAAGGAGGTACAAAGCACAGTATGGGCCTACCGCATCACCCCCACTAGCACGGGGTACAGCCCGTTTCAAATTCTACGTGGAAGGCAAACCTTTACCAAAGACAATGTCGCGTGGAAAGAGAAGACAATCACAAGCAAATGGTCTCCAGCAGTGGTGCAACACAACCTGGAGAAAGCACAGAAGATATATACAGAACATTACAACCGCAGAAAAAACGTGAAAGAGACAGCTTTAGAAAAAGGGGAGTGGGTTAGAGTAAAGTTGGCAGTTCTCAAGAGAAAGGGAGACAGCAAATACTCCCCACCCCTAAGAGTGGAAGAGGTGTATGACCGAGCGGCGCTGCTCAGCGATGGAAATGTATGGTCCCAAGACCGTATGGCTAAATGCAACAAAATCCTACAGTGGCCCCGCGAGGACAAGGAAGGAGTGACATCACCAGAGGACACGAGGAACGAAATAGGAACTCCGAATGGAGAGAATGAAGAGAGTATGCCTGAAGATCATAACAGCGAGAGGGAAGAACGAGAAGGACCAACTATGGAGGAAAAGACCCGGGAAGTGGGCGAAAATAGAGAAAGAGAAGCGAAAGGTACCCAAGAAGGAAGAAGGGGAAGCCCTGTCGCAGAAGGGGGTCGAGAAGGACACACTACCCCAGTAAGATTCACCCGAGTTGGGCGAGCGGTGGTGAGACCATCCAAGTTTAAAGACTATGAACTGGAATAAAAGACTATGAACTGGAATAACACTCTCAGTCATGTAATTAGTTTTGTGTGGTATAAAAGGGGGAGATATGTAGTGTCGCGGTCTAGTAGACGCGCACTACGTAAGCACGCTAATGCGCGTGGCGGCCATTTTGGACGCTACTGGGCGAGACGCGCCAGGCGATATTACAGCGATCGGAGGCTTATGCCCAGCGCTCTTAGGTGTTACCAGTATCTAACCAATAAAGGAAGGTTAGATCACGTGTTTGGCTCCTGTCCTTCACTGGGGGAAGCATACAACATTACAGCCAGTTAAAAACTCAATTAAAGTAAACACTTTTGTGCCACAAGTGTTAATTTATATGAAATTGCTTTTTAGTTTAGAGCCAAAACTGGTACAACTCTCAGGTTATAGTGAGCGCCGACCCAAGGCAGTCGGCCGCAGTGATAATAATGATTTTTATACAGCTCGGTGAGTGTCCGAGAGTATCTTTGAAATAATACAGCCATTAATAGTATGATCAGGATACAAGGGCACTGGGGTAGGTCCTTTCCATTTCTCGTACTTTACAGCAGTTCTTAGAGTTTTTCGTTGCTCAAATGGGTGTAATTTTTTTTATATGTTTCCCTCGTCCTCAATGCTTGAATTTTGCTTGCGAGAAAGTGTCACTCTTAGTGGTTGAAATGTCACTCATAATTACACTGAAATATGAAAATGTCACACATATCAATTTAAAACCTTGGCAGCTATGGGTGAGAGACAGGCCAGAATCCCACCTCGGCTTTCTGCACTCTGTTGATTGCGTTTCTGCCCACTCTGAGTCTAACAGCACGTGCACTTACCGCAGAAAATCTTCAAAGTTAGCACTTGAACTGCTGACAACTCAGCTTGTAAACAGGAAGCAATGATGCTGCCTCTGCTTCTGAGTTGTGATGTCTGCAGCTCCTGCGCTAACATGCAGAACTTCTGAGTTAAGTGTACTTCTGACTTAAGTGCATGAGCTTTAGGCAGCACAATTACTTGGACAAATGTCCACAGCTCCACACCACCACACACGTCCATGGTTTGACCAAGCTGTACGCCGGGTTAGGTGTTTCAAAGAGGTCGGCAAAGGTGTTGAAGTAATTCGAAAGGACGATTTCTGGCGTACATGATCACACAGTTTGATATTTTTTAGATTCGGTGGTGTCCGGACGGGGAGGCCGCTGCGTAGAGCACATAATGTGCACATCCCTTCTTGGGAAAAACTGTCGCGAAACAGCAGGAAGTGGGAGTGGTTACAGCAGGAAGTGGGAGTGGTATCAGAAAGTGGGAGTGGTTACAGCATGAAGTGGGAGTGGTTACAATAGGAAGTGGGAGTGGTAACAGGTGGGAGTGGTAACAGCAGGAAGTGGGAGTGGTAACTGCAAGAAGAGGGAGTGGAAACAACAGGAAGTGGGAGTGGTAGCAGGAAGTGGGAGTGGTTACTCAATGAGAACCCATGGGTGAACCACCACAAGAGTGAGGACAGACTTCTTAGAACAATTATGTCAATGCTGGGCAGGAAGTGGGACAGAACAAAGGGCTGACAGACGTATGATTGGTAAATGATGGAGGCCTGGGTGGGGTTTAATGCAGGAGCTGCTGGGCTCGACAGCAAGGGCGATCCACCTCACTGAGAGAAGAGGGCTGTACCTCACTGATGGAAGAGGAGAGGTACACCTCACTGACAGGATGATGAAGAGGGTACACCTCGCTGAAGAAATAGGGCTGTACCTCACTGATGGAACAGGAGGGTTACACGTCACCGATAGAATGAAGAGGTTACATACACCTCACTGAAAGAAGAGGGTTATACCTCACTGATGGAAGAGAAGAGGTACATCTCACTGGCAGGATGAGGGTGTACAGACACCTCAATGAAAGAAGAGGGCTGTACCTCACTGATGGAAGAGGGGAGGTACACGTCATTGACAGAATGTAGAGGGTACATACACCTCACTGAAAGAAGAGGGCTGTACCTCACTGATGGAAGAGGAGAGGTACACCTCACTGACAGCATGATGAAGAGTGTACACCTGACTGAGAAATTAGGGCTTACCTCACTGATGGAACAGGATGGGTACATGTCACCGATAGAATGAAGAGGTTAAATACACCTCACTGAAAGAAGAGGGCTATACCTCACTGATGGGAGAGAAGACGTACATCTCACGGACAGGATGAAGAGGGCACACCCACCTCAATGAAACGAGGGCTGTACCTCACTTATGGAAGAGGAGAGGTACGTCTCACTGACAGGATGAAGAGAGTACAGACATCTCAATGAAAGAAGAGGGCAGTACCTTACTGATGGAAGAAGAGAGGTACACCTCACTGACAGGATGAAGAGGATACATACACCTCAATGAAAGAAAAGCTCTGTACTTCAATGATAGAAGTGGGGAGGTACACCTCATTGACAGAATGAAGAGGTTAAATACCCCTCACTGAAAGAAGAAGGCTGTACCTCACTGACGGAAGAGGGTAGGTACACCTCACTGGCAGGATGAAGAGGGCTCATACACCTCATTGAAAGAAAAGAGCTGTACCCCACTGATGGAAGAGGAGAGGGACACCTCACTGGCAGGATGAAGAGGTTGCATACACCTCATTGAAAGAAGAGGGCTGCACCTCACTGATAGAAGAGGGGAGGTACACCTCACTGACAGGATGACACCTGACTGAAAAAATAGGGCTGTACCTCACTGATGGAACTGGATGGGTACATGTCACCGATAGAATGAAGAGGTTACATACACCACACAAAAAGAAGAGGGCTATACCTCACTGATGGAAGAGAAGAGGTACATCTCACTGACAGGATGAAGAGAGTACAGACACCTCAATGAAAGAAAAGGGATGTACCTCACTGATGGAAGAGGAGAGGTACACCTCACTGACAGGATGAAAAGGGTAAATACCCCTCAATGAAAGAAGAGGTCTGGGACACCTCATTGACAGGATGAAGAGGGTACATGCACCTCACTCAAAGAAGAAGGCTATACCTCACTGACGGAAGAGGGGTAGTACACCTCACTGACAAGATGAAGATGGCTCATACACCTCAATGAAAGAAGAGGTCTGTACCTCACTGTTGGAAGAGGAGAGGTACACACACATCACTGACAGGATGATGAAGAGGGTACACCTCACTGAAGATATGGGGCTGTACCTCACCGATGGAACAGGATGTGTACATGTCACTGATAGAATGATGAGGTTAAATACACCTCACTGAAACACGAGCGCTACACCTCACTGATGGAAGAGAAGAGGTACATCTCACTGACAGTATGAAGAGAGTACAGACACCTCAGTGAAAGAAAAGGACTGTACCTCACTGACAGGATGAAGAGGGCACATACATCTCACTGAAAGAAGAGGGATAGTACACCTCACTGACAAGATGAAGAGGGCTCATACACCTCATTGAAAGAAAAGGGCTGTACCTCACTGATGGAAGAGGAGACGTACACCTCACTGACAGGATGAAGAGGGTACACCTCACTGAAGAAATAGGGCTGTACCTCACTGATGGAACAGGAGGGTTACACGTCACCGACAGAATGAAGAGGTTACATACATCTCAGTGAAAAACAAGGGCTATGCCTCACTGATGGACAGGCGAGGTTGGAATGTATGATTAAACAACTCCCACTTAAATAACGAGTGCCTAAACAACGACCAAAGCGAAACCACTCTGTATTGAATCACAACTTACTGAACCACGGAAATTAATCTGACATATAATCTGAATCTACAACTATGTTTAAAACAATGCATGTTTGAAACACGAACAAAACTTTTTACTTAAGTTAAACAATACTGTCTGACTGTGGTTGCTTTAATTTTTCCTTCCCTATGCAGGTTGCTCAAATGAAATGGGATCAAAGAAAGTGAAATAATCCTCACTTTATTGTTTAAAAATATTAATAGGTTAAGGTTGACCGGTGGGGCGGCTATTGGCCACGAGAGGTTACGTTCATATATGTCACGTGTCTCATACATATTGGTGATCTTTATATCATTTCTCTTTTGATTACATTATGTACCTTCCTCTAGGTAAAGAACTTCGTCCACCAGTGCATAGTGTTAATGCTTCAAAATATTATAAATGAATATGAATATGTATCTGATTTTGTACCGATATAAATTTTTCATTTGCCATTTTGTAATTTTTCCACTCCTCTATCATGTTTTCCTCACAAGTGAAAAATATCAAGACTTTAGAGAACCTAAAACTGCAGCACATGACATTAACACCAGGAAATAGGATTAAGTGGAAACAGCGAGGTTCATCGATAGGGCTGTGGCTTCGTTGGTTAAAGCGTCTTACTAGTAAACAGGAGATCCTCCTTTCGAATCTCAGCCGTGCTTTGCTTTTTCCAGACAGATTAAAGAAAACTAATTGTCTAAAAATCAAATGAATTATATGAAACCCACAATAATTTGATTATAATTATGCAGTAGACAATAATTCTCCCTTGCAGCTAAAAAACAGTTTTTGATGTTAAATTTTACTTGCACTTAACCCATGTTGCTTATGGCAGCAAAAAAGTTTAAGTGGGCAACAGTGGGGTTTGTGCCGCTATCTGTACCAAAGCATCTATTTCACAGACACCGACATGTTTTAAAAAATGGGCTCTTTTGTTGCTTAATAAGTTGATAAGTTCTAAGTTTACACAACACAATATGCACTTAAACTGTTGAACGACTGTAAATAATGTAACTAACTGGTCGTGGTTCAAGTACAGTAGTGGTTAAGGAGGTTGTGGTTCATGTACAGGTCGTTGCTTAGGATTCGTTGTTAAGCCCACTCGTTCTTAGAAATTCGTTATTAAGGTTGTTTCCACGAGGTACACCTTACTGCAGGATGAAGAGGGTACATGTACCTCACTTAGAGCAGAGGGTTGTACCTCACTGATGGAAGAGGAGAAGTATACTGCATTGACAGGATGAAGAGGGTGCATACACCACACTGAAAGAAGAGGGTTGCACCTCGTTTACGGAAGAGGAGAGGTGCACTTCACTGACAGGGTGAAGAGGGTGCATACACCACACTGAAAGAAGAGGGTTGCACCTCGTTTACAGAAGAGGAGAGGTGCACTTCACTGACAGGGTGAAGAGGGTGCATACACCACACTGAAAGAAGAGGGTTGCACCTCGTTTACAGAAGAGGAGAGGTGCACTTCACTGACAGGGTGAAGAGGGTGCATACACCTCTTTGAAAGAAGAGGGTTGTACCTCATTGATGGAAAAGGAGTACCACACCTCACTGACAGGATAAAGAGGGTACATACATCTCACTGAAAGAAGAGGGCTGTACCTCACTGATAGAAGAGGAGAGGTACACGTCACCGACAGGATGAAGAGGGTACATACATCTCACTGAAAGAAGAGGGCTGTACCTCACTGATAGAAGAGGAGAGGTACACCTCACTGACAGGATGAAGAGGGTACATACACCTCAATTAAAGCAAAGGTCTGTACCTCACTGATAGAAGAGGGGAGGTACACCTCATTGACAGGATGAAGAGGGTAAATACCCCTCACTGAAAGAAGCGGGTTGCACCTCACTGATGTGAGAACAGGCAGGATTACACTTCACAACTGGGAGTGGGTGAGAAGGGTTACATCTCACAGCTAAAAGGGGAAGTGTGTGCTTTACATCTTAAGACAATGGGGGCCAAGTTTATAAAAAGATTGCATTGCCCTTGCGTCACGCAAGGGCAACACAAACCTTGAGTGAGATTTACTATGCCACGCATGGCCGCCTAGCAGAGAAGCCTTCAGTAAGGTTTACAATGTCAGGCAGAGCCACCTTGCATGGCTTTGCGTAATATAGTATATCTGGATTAAAAGAACACAGTGCAAGTCACTGCCTTGCATTAATCTGGCCTGGGAAGGAATTTCTTGGGTGGAGCCTGGGTGCTATCTTGTATCTATCCATGGATTTTGGCACATGCCCAGATTTACCACAGGTAGTAAACCGGGGATATGTCAAAACGGTAGCCATCGCAGGGGAGGCGCACGGAGGAGAAATAACTTTTTTTCTCCTTGTTTTCTCCTCTTACTATGTGTGCTGCATTCTGCGGCACACATAGAAAGAGGAATATGAATCAGGGGATTGTTTTTGTGCAGAAATGGGCCCCTTCCTGCAAGAAAACTATCCTTCTGGCAATGCAGGCACCCTTGCACGATGGTTCAAGGGTGCCTGTGTTGGTGCAAGGCTGCACTAGCGCAGGGAAAGAGTAGAAATGTGCCATGTCTTAGTAGATATGGCACATGGCACATTCCTACCCGCTGCATGTGACGCAGAAGAGTAGGTTTTCTTGCTGCGGTGCACTGCGTCACATTTTCGTAAGTCCGGCCCCCGTTATATAGTATGGGTGTGTGAAAAACGTGCAACTTGTGTCTGTGTAATAAAGCTAAATGTCAGAAGAGTTACCAAAATTGCATGGGATGCAAAGCATTACAGCATCAGTGGATGGCTGAGAAAAGACTGAAGCTTGAGACTAAGCCTGGACGGCATTTACAGAGTCCGCTACACTGAACCCTGCGAAGTGACAAAAAAACTCCACTGCGCCAAGAGGAGGGCCGCAAGCGGCAGAGTGCGCTAGGGTCATGCTGTCTGCGGTGATTTTAAGTGCTGGGTTTTTGTCCCACGCTGTAAAATCATCGCGAATGGCACCATGCGCAGTGCAAGAAGGCATAGCTTCCTTTCTGCTGCTTGAGTAGATTTTCTACTGAAGCGGCAGCTTTCTCAATGCGAACGGAAGGTTTCTCAACGTGAGTGGTCACGACCTGCCACAACCACTCGCATTGAGAAATCAGACCGTCCGTTTTGAGAAATCTCACCAGGAGGTTGATTTTCCTTCCTCGCGCTTGCAAACTAGACCTTGGCGAGCGTGAGCGAGGAAAAATGTCGCCGGGAGGTGGATTTCCTCGCTTGCACTCGCCAACTTGACATTGACGAGAGTGAGCGGGGAAGAAAACTCTGCTCCGCAAATGGATCTGAGTTCACCACCAAGGGTTGCTTGAGACGACGGTTCAGCTTCGTAGTGCTCTATTCAGATATCATAACGACCTCTGTGGTCTCTGAGGAAGAGTCCTGGGACAAGACCAGAAGCTGGTGATTTCACAGAGGAGAGGTGAGTCACTGAACAGAGTTTCAAACCTTCCCAAGCAGTGAGGCGCACATGGGAATGTTGGATTCACTTCCTATAACCCTGAGATGTCTGGAGGCCGGAGATTGCACCCCAACCCACAGCTTAGATTCACGTGTACCCCAGAGTCAGGGAGGTGCCTCAGTGCAAAGAAAGCCCATCCAGCCCAAGGCCGGGGCAGGCCCGGAAGACTTAGTCTCTCTGAGGCCGGCCATAGTTGCCAAGGTTTCAAATTGGTATTTGTGCTATTTTCATAATTTAAGTATAATTATGAGTGACATTTCACCGACTATGAGTGACACTTTCTTGCAAGCAAAATCAAGCAATGAAGGCGTGGGAAATAAATAAATATCAGAAATTACACCCATTTGAGCAGCGTGGCTGCGCCAGCAAAAGCTAAGTTTCATAGTATAGCAAGTCAGCGCAACAGTAGGTGATCATGGCTTATTTCACTTTCAAAATTAGTCTGTGTCGTTTATGTTATACTTTCCACAGGCACAGAGGAAATCCACCCAGTACCCGAGCTTAGTTGCCAGCAATTTATATGTGGCAGTTACAAAGTGTTTAAAAAGATGCAATTAATTATTGTAAATATATTACCGGCTCCCTCAGGCACTTACTGATTAGTCATCATTGTCACTGGGCAGGTGAGCCTGGTGGGCTGGGGCCCGCTCGCGTGTGATACTGCCGCTGCGGTGCCGTCAATCATGCAACCGGCGAACACAGCAGCTTCTATATTGTTGCACCCGCTCTCATGGCGACTGGCTCCAGTGCTGCCTCAGTGACTTGGGAGTCAGCCGCTCTGGGCCTGACTGTGGCCGAATGGTGCAGGCGGGATCCCATCCAGATTGGATCCATGATCTCTGTCGACGCCGACGGTTTCAGCAGCTCTCAGCCTGGCTTTCCCTGCACTGAAGTTGGTGAAAGTCAGTCACAACTGGCGTTGGGTCATGTCAGAAATCGATCACCTCATCCCCGCCACCCCGCTGCGGTGAGAGCGGCGGGGTTGGCCGGACCTGTGACTCACCTAGCCTATTAAACTGTGTCTCACTGTCAGTCTACTTCACCATTGGGTCAATATAAGTTAGGCGCCACGTGTGTCGGCCCTGGGATGTGTCGCTACAGCTTGTAAATATTGTAGCAGTACTCACAGAGCTGTGAGAAGATCTTGAGAGCCCCCTTAGTCACTGCCTGAAGGGAGCAGTGCGCACTGCACTGACAGCCACTGCTGTTCTGTCGATCATGTGTATTATAGCAACGCTCTGCAGCTGAGGAGGCACTATAATGTGGGATTTTCCATTTCCTTGTGGTGATGCGGACCACCACACTGAAATCCTTTAAACTAATGCCTGATGCATGGTACTTGGCAGGGCTGGCCACCACAGGTGAAGACTGCACCCCCACCTACAGGTGAGGTCCATCTGTACCCCAGAGCCAGGGAGGTATCACAATGCAATGAAAGCTCCCCCAAGCCCTAGGGCGTGGCAGGCCCGGCGGACTCCGTCACTCTGAGGCCACAAAAGGAGAAGACTGCATCCCAACCACAGGTGAGGTCCACCTGTACCCCAGAGGCAGGGAGGTGCCACAATGCAGTGAAATCCCTGCCAGCCTCAGGCTAGGGCAGGCCCAGGTAGACTCCTTAACACTAAGGCCACCACAGTTGAAGACTGCACCCTGATCCACATATGAGGTTCACCTGTACCTTGGAGCCAGCGAGTATCCACAGTGCGATGAAAGCCCTGCCAGCCCCAGGCTGGAGCAGGCCCGGTGGACTCTGTCACTCTGAGGCCACCACAGGTGAAGTCCACACCACCACCCACAGGCGAGGTCCACCTATACCCCAGAGCTAGGGAGGGGCCACTGTGCAATGAAAGCCTTCCTAGCCCCAGGCTGGAGCAGGCCCGGTGGACTCCATGCCTCTGAGGCTTCCACGCCACCACAGTTAAAGACTGCACCCTGATCCACATGTGAGGTCCACCTGTACCCCAGAGCCAGGGAGGTTCAACAGTTCAAAGAAAGCCCGCCAGCCCCAGGCCGGGGCAGCCCTGTGGTCTCCGTCACTCTGAGGCTTCCACAGGTCAGAGCCACAGCGGCTGCTGAGATTTATCTCATTAATGTACCTAAAATAAATATTAAAGTCATGGGAGAGCGAAGGTCATACTTGTCTCCCACAGATCATTAACCATTCTTTGGAGAAGTTTGGTCTGCGGACTTCGGCCCTTCACCGTCTCTGTAAAGTTCTAGGAGTATCGTGGCTGAGAGGCCATCGCCCTGTCGGACACGAGGCCTCTGTGGAGAGCAAGGTCAGGTCCAGGAATGGCTCTGAGATCATATTGACTCGAGGTGACTCCTAGTTCTCTACCCCTCCAGACAAGCACAGGTGGGCAAAGGCTGAGGCCAACAGGTTCTGCAATATTAGGGTAGCAGAGATATTATGGCAAGAGAGAGGGGTCGTTTTTATTAGATTTGCATTTCTGCTGGCCTCAGCCCTTCTAAGCAGGTTGCTGCACGTCTCTAACATCACCTTAAGCAAGCTGTCATGCAGGTCAAAGAACAAAACCTGATAATGTCTACGTCATAGCTCACTCCATCTAGAAACACATCATAGTACAGTAGCATCTACATCAAAGCTCTCTCACTGCTTCGGATACACCTCATACCTCACTCTCATCCAGGTACTATATCACTCCGAGTAATGTATGTACCTCATACCTCACTCTCATCCAGGTCCTATCTCACTCTGAGCTACATATGTACCTCATACCTCACTCTCACTCTCGTCCAGGTCCTATCTCACGTAGAGATATGTGTGCACGTCATACCTCACTCTCATCCAGGTCCTATCTCACTCTGAGCTATGTATGTACCTCAGATCTCACTCCCATCCAAGCCTATCTCTCTCTGAGCTATGGACGTACCTCGTTCTCATCCAGGTCCTATCTCACTCTGAGCTATTTATGTACCTCCACTGCCATCAAAACCTATCTCACTCTGAGCTATGTACATACCTCATACCTCTCGTCCAAGTCCTATCTCAATCTGAGCTATATATGTACCTCATTTCACTCCCATCCTAACCTATCCCACTCTGTGCTATGTATGTACCACATACCTCACTCTTGGCCAGACCATATCTCATCTAGAGGTATGTATGCACATCATAACTCACTCTCGCCCAGGTCCTATCTCACCTAGAGCTATGTATGTACCTTATACCTCACTCTCGTCCAGGTCCTATCTCGCTTTGAGCTATGTGTGTACCTCATACCTCACTCTCATTTAGGCCTATCTCACTCTGAGCTATATCTGCACTTCATACCTCACTCTCATCCAGGTCCTAGTTCACTCCCAGCTACCCTTCGAATCACTGCTCGCTCCTAGGTCTGATCTATGTCGCCCCTCGCTCCAAGGTCTGATCTATGTCACCGCTGGCTCCCAGGTCTGATCTATGTCGCCCCTCGCTCCAAGGTCTGATCTGTGTCACCTCTCTCTCCCAGGTCTGATCTATGTCACCACTCGCTACCAGGTCTGATCTATGTCACCACTCGCTCCCAGGTCTGATCTATGTCACCACTCGCTCCCAGGTCTGATCTATGTCACCACTCGCTACCAGGTCTGATCTATGTCACCACTCGCTCCCAGGTCTGATCTATGTCACCACTCGCTCCCAGGTCTGATCTATGTCACCGCTCGCTCCCAGGTCTGATCTATGTCACCTCTCGCTCCCAGGTCTTATCTACATCACTGCTCGTTCCCTGGTCTGATCTATGCCACCACTCGCTTCCAGGTCTTGTATATGTCACTGCTAGCTCCCACGTCTGATCTACATCACCGCTCACTCCTAGGTCTGGTCTATTTGACTGCTCACTTCCAAGTCAGATCTATGACACCGCTGGCTCCCAGCTCTGTTCTATGTCACTGCTTGCTCCAGAGTCTGGTCTATGTCACCGCTGGCTCCCAGGTCTGATCTATGTCACTGCTTGCTCCAGAGTCTGGTCTATGTCACCGCTGGCTCCCAGCTCTGTTCTATGTCACTGCTTGCTCCAGAGTCTGGTCTATGTCACCGCTGGCTCCCAGCTCTGTTCTATGTCACTGCTTGCTCCAGAGTCTGGTCTATGACACCGCTGGCTCCCAGCTCTGTTCTATGTCACTGCTTGCTCCAGAGTCTGGTCTATGTCACCGCTGGCTCCCAGCTCTGTTCTATGTCACTGCTTGCTCCAGAGTCTGGTCTATGTCACCGCTGGCTCCCAGCTCTGTTCTATGTCACTGCTTGCTCCAGAGTCTGGTCTATGACACCGCTGGCTCCCAGCTCTGTTCTATGTCACTGCTTGCTCCAGAGTCTGGTCTATGACACCGCTGGCTCCCAGCTCTGTTCTATGTCACTGCTTGCTCCAGAGTCTGGTCTATGTCACCGCTGGCTCCCAGCTCTGTTCTATGTCACTGCTTGCTCCAGAGTCTGGTCTATGACACCGCTGGCTCCCAGCTCTGTTCTATGTCACTGCTTGCTCCAGAGTCTGGTCTATGACACCGCTGGCTCCCAGCTCTGTTCTATGTCACTGCTTGCTCCAGAGTCTGGTCTATGTCACTGCTCACTCCCAGGTCTGATCGATGTCACCGCTCGCTCCCAGCTCTGATATACGTCACCGCTCGCTCCCTGGTCTGATCTATGTCATTGCTCTAAAGTGCAGTTATAATTTTATCACAGTTCTTTTGCTCCGTGGTTCTAGGCAGGTCTTCTGCACACTGTCCAAGAGAAGCACGAGGAAGGAAGGGAGGGAAGCGTGATTTTGGGTGAGTGTGGACAGTGCCTCCTGATGAAGACACTGACAGACACTCCTGGTAAAGCAATGCACCAAGGGATGGCCTGGTTCTGGAGTCTGAATCTAGAACCCAGTGATTCGATCTCTCAAGATGGAGCAGGAATCCCAGGAGGTCACGGACTAGTGGCGTGGCTAGACCTACTGCCTCCCGGGGCGGACCACGAGTCTCCTGCCCGGTGCAGGTAAAAGTGTGGGGGGGTGTTCGACAGCCGAATTGTTCTCGGGCGGGGGGGTAAATGACTTACTCACCTTGGCCACCCCCCTAGCTCTGCCACTGCACTGACATGTCAGGCTTTGCATACTGCGCAGCTGAGACTCAAGGGTTGATGCTTTGAAGGCCCAGGGGAGTGAAATGATATATCCAGACAGTTCTCTCATAAATACTGATTATTGGACTTGATTCATTTAGTTTTGCTTTGTTGAAGGGTTTGCAAGAGTTTTTGGATGTCTGCTTTAGGACTGACTTATAATCTCTGAGTCATGCACTGTCAAAACGCACCTACGGGCATTTTGGTGCAGAGGGGTTCCAGCACATCTTCAGCGCCTCAAGGCCAAGCCTTTGATTGAAGAAACAAAACTGAATGCTTTGGGATTTAAAGAATTAGGTAAAAGTAAGATGCCCTACCACACTTTCAAGCATGGGCACCAGAGCACCTGGCACAGGTACAGGGGCTGACATGGGCGCTAGGCTGCAGCATTGCAAATTCTAAATGCAACACCCATGTTATAGCTCAGACCTAGCTTCATATCCAATGATTTCCACCAAGCCCACCTCAACAGGTTCTCCAGCACTCAAAACCTTTCCCATGTATCCAACCCCTACCCTTTCTCTGTAGCTCTTTCCCAATCCCATCCTCTGTCTGAGCCTGCTTCCTCACTCGGCCCTTGTTGAATCATTGGTGCAGGTCAAAGCTCTTTTAAAGATGAATGGATTTCATAAGTTGAATATCAGATATGAAGAAAGGACATACAATCAAAATTAGGAAATCCCTGGATAAGAGTAAAAAAAAGTTAACCAATAAGGATTAGAAAGAAAATTGCATAGAAGTCAACCACCATCATGTGTGATGAGACAGAAAGAAATTACATGAGAGAAGTCAATCCGAATCTATCCCGGTAACATGTGTGGGTTTAATAACTGCGATTCATTGGTGACTATGTGTAAACAACAGATCACTATGGTTACCGATGAATATATAACGAGGGTTCTTACTCTAGCATCTGGCAGGTTGACCACACCTATGGGCACACGCTTTCACCTTTGTTGGAATGGAGATGAGAAACTTTCACTTTTCCCAAACCCAGATCTTTGCAGACTGTGGTAGATGGTCCCTTCTGAGGAAGACCTCTCTTGATGGGGTGCAGACAGTCCGTAGGACCACACGTCTTTGTATCATGCAGTCTGAATCCAGTACTGGGTTTACCTGTGTCATGTGAGCTAATAGGACACATTCACAACATGCCAATGTCACCACACACCCATACTAACTCCGGAATCCGACTGCTGCCTCTCATGAGGGCACGAAGGAAGTAATCAGCGACTTTGAAGATTGTGATCTATAAATCAATGCCAGAACCAAACCAGTTTTCGCAGAATAGACATTCTGAAGATAAGATGGTGCTTTGGTATCCAGTGTTGTGGCATCTTTCAAGGACACACTGAGAGATCAGTGGAGGCAACCAAAGAATTGGCTGTGCTAGACATGGCGCAGTGAGGATGGTTCAACTCTGCCTCTTCCTCTGGTTCCTCTGTGCAATGCTGTTTGGGCTTTGATTCTCTGCTGTCTCGGCGCCTCAGCAGTTCTTCCTGAGAGCATAAGTCCCTAATATCCATGACTAATGGTCATCAATTCACCCTGTGATTATCTGACACCCTTTACATCGCTCACGCAACCGGAGAAGTCTCTTGGGGCTTGGCAATACTTGAACATGTTTCGATCCAAAGGCACTATTGCAAAACATCATCACGTTGGGGCGGCCAGAAAAGTTGTAATAATCAGATTTTCATTTTTTCTGTTTCGTATGACTGGAAAACCTACTGCTCAAGAGCCAACTGCGGTGATAGGAATGAAAACAAAACCTTTGCTGCTGAAGAAGCTGGCAGATAGTAGGTAAAAATCAAATGGTCACATGTTCAGCCAGCCTTACCACGACAATCCTAAAATGTAAGAAAAATAACTTGGAGTCAAATATTATAAGCAAGTGGAGCAAACGCTGCACTGGGGGCAGTTTCCCAGCATTCTTCTGGTGATTTGATTCTTCTAGGATAACTTTGGGTTTGACTCAAGCAGTCTTCTTGCTTAACCAAGGCATCATGTTGAATCAACCGTATGATGCAGATATATGCCAACTTCTCGTTTGGGTGATCTTTGAAGGCTTCGCTGTTGGCGACCATCGCAGCTTCCGAGGAAGGGTGATCTGGATTCTGGACGGTGTGAGAGGCAGAATCCCATTCTGTCTTTGGTTTAACAGCTGTGTGTTCTGAAAGTGAGTACAAGCATGGAACGGATGCAAGGACAGTTGAAGGCACTTACTACAGTAGAAGCAGGGTGCACACTTGCATTAAGACAAATGGAAAAGTGATGTGACTTCCACTTAAGTTTTAAGTGAGCTAGGCATGCCAAGATATCATTTCACACAGCGGTTTCTCACGTCCCTTCAGTCCAAGTGCTGCGGATGGCGCTGAGATATTGGTAGAAGACAGGGATGTTGTTTGTCACATGACACCAGTGAAGCACCCCCTGCGGCTTCATTACCGCCGGACCTCAGAGTACAAGGTGTTTTCGGCAGAGATCGGCTTCAATGGAGTACTTCCCTTGGGCATAAAATTGACCGAACTGTACTGAATATCCTCTGCAGTCTACAAAGAGAAGAAAGGAGATTTGTGAATTCATTACTTTCCTTTGGCTCACCTCTAACACACTGACTACAAGAGACAGACATAGCAGGACGAGACAATGGGCTCCTGGACTGAAACACTTCAAGGAATGAAGAGTTATGTTATGTGTATTTGTAAAGCACAGTTTCACCTGCAATGGTGTCCAGGGCCTGAGAATTTGTGTGTGCCTAGCCCTGCCTATGGTAGGTTAGTTAATTGGAAAGCCATGTGTTGTATCCTGCTCTTCCTTCTTCCTTGTCCTTTCTTAGTGTCTTGTGCTCTGCTGCTCAGCTAGTCTCTGTGAGGTCATTCACTGTTCTATTTGTGTATGTTTAAGTGTAACGTCAGGTATTTCTGAGGCTGAGCAGCAGGGTGGCTGCTCCCGGTGGGGCCTTTACCATAATCTTTACTAGAACTTACCATCTATATTACATGCTGTACCTGTCCACCTTGTAATTTCATTTAATCAATAAATCTGCCCCTTGTAATGTAATGTATGTAATGTTATGTATCCAGCATTTATAAAGTGCTCTATCACCCCACGGGTATACTGGCGCTGAAAGGACAGAGGTTCCACTACACAGACAGAGTTTACCTACCGCAGGTGATACAGCACTACAACCTGGGGAAAGGTGGGTTTTAAGTTTTTTTCTAAACTGTACGAACTCCTCTAATTCTCGGATGTTAAATGGGAGGTTGTTCCACAGCTGTGCCGCTGCACAGCTGAATGCTCTGCCTCCAAATCTGGAAGTTCGTGCTCTGGTGGTGCGGGCCAGGTGAGCAGTGGAGGAGCGAAGAGTTTGTGACGGGGAGTGCCAAACAATTTTTTTCTGCAGAGGCAGAGGTCCAAGTCCATGAAGGGCCTTGAACACATTGCATGCAGCTTTGAACTGGATTCTCTGGCCCAGAGGAAGCCAGTGGAGATCAATAAGAGCCGCAGATGCAGAGTCATCCCGTCTCCTCTTTAAGGATAACTTGGCGGCTATTGTTTGTATTCTTTGTAGTCTCTTAATAAGAAAATTAGGTGCACCAAGAAGCAGGGTGTTACAATAGTACAGCCGGCTCAGGATGACGCTTCTGACTACTAGAGCCCTGGCTGACAAAGGCAACATGGTAGGAATCTTCCGCAAGGCTTTGGTAAGGGAGAAACAGGTGCCGACTGTTTTATTTACATTTTTCTCCATACTCAGCTTGTTGTCGAAGTCTACCCCCAGATTGCGCACATCAGCCGCTGGTGTGGGAGGTGTGTCTGTCTGGGTAGGCCAGAATTCATCTGGAAATGGGTAAGGGACTTTTTTCACTGTACAGTGCAGTATTTCTGTTTTCCCACCATTGAACTGCAGGGAATTATCCATAAGCCAACTAACAGTCTTCTGCATACATTCGTGGAAGTCACTGAGTGACGTAGACTCCTTACCATCCAGAGACAGAATTAGCTGTGTGTCGTCAGCATAATTTATCAGCTTAATGTTATAAGATTTAATGATGGGATTCAGAGGTCTTAAATAAATAACGAAAAAGGATCGGGCTAATGGAAGATCCTTGAGGGACCCCATGCTGAACCGTTCTAAATTTGGATGAAAAGGGGGGGAGTCGTACCGCTTGTTGCCTATTTTCCAGATAGGACTTGAGCCAATTAAAAGCAAGGCCCTCCAGCCCAAGTTCCGCAAGCTGCCTCAATAAGATTTTGTAGTGGACCGTGTCAAATGCAGCAGACATGTCGAGTAAAATCAACACGGTCGATTGACCTCTGTCTGCCCGCATTCTATGTTTGTCCAAAACCACTAACAATGCTGTCTCTGTCCCGTGGCCTGGTCGAAAACCAAATTGCTCGTCTTCAAATCTCAAGTTGGTTTCCCAAAAGGTAGACAGAGTTCTGCTGACCAGGCGTTCGACACAGCAACAAAGGAGTCATCTTTATTTTATTGGATTTTACACTGGCGACGATTGGAGAAATGGAACTACGCGTGACAAAACTTAAGAGAAGAAACTGCAAAAGAAACTACGAGAAACTGGCTGAGCCTGATGCCCAACACCTTGGATGCCCTACCAGTGTCTACAACATCAAACAGCCTACAGAAGTAGTAAGTTTAGGGCGTTCCATCTGGTCTGCCTGAAATCTGTCACTACATTCTTTGTGCAGCTTGACATTTGAAATCGACCAACTCACAGACACCTTACTGAACTTAGTTTTGGGTGTAGGCGGTTATATGGTCTGAATAATTTGGAACCTGCCTACATTGTGTCTACAAAACCATTGAACGTCTGAAGTCTGCACAGTCTACGGATGCTTTATACTGCCTCCTACTAACTTGTGACTGAGAATGAGTAGATCGTTTTTTCTGATCAGAAAGTGCTGTCATCAGAGTTGTTAAATAATTTTGCGGTGGTGTGCTGTGAGTTATTCAGCTGTTTGGCTGTGCACCTGAGGGGAGCCGGAGAGTCTGTAAACCCTGCTGAGATGACTTTGTGCACTTTAAAGGAAATTCCTGCTCTGCCAGAGCGTTATTCAGTAATGTACACTATCTGGTATCTTTCATTGGTGTGATCGCTTTATGAATGACAAGCATTACATGAACAGCAGCGTTTATTTTGACTGAATCAGCACCATTTATTCTATTCAAAACTCAACCGGCGTGGGACATTGATACCGGCATTTGTGCAGTTTTACACAGACCACTAACGAGTATTCAAAACTTGGTTTGGGACATTGATACTGACATCTTCACAGTTCAACAGGGAGAGCGAGTACAAAGTGTGCTGTATTTTGTGGGCTGGAATTTTTAGATTGCCGTCAGGTCGGAATGTGTTTCAATGATTTTTTATCATGTCGAACACAGTCTTCACAGCCCAGTGAGTTTTTATTTTGGCGATGTTGGCGGTTTACAGTTACTGCAGCATTTGATTTGGCACCTTCAG
Organism: Triturus cristatus; assembly: GCF_964204655.1. Lineage (NCBI taxonomy): Eukaryota > Metazoa > Chordata > Amphibia > Caudata > Salamandridae > Triturus > Triturus cristatus. The sequence goes on from NC_140590.1 coordinate 37,096,709, forward strand.
CTGCCAGATTCAAATCGGCGCCTTGAGCACCAGTGCGTGCCCCCTACCTGACTTTCGAGTGTCCGGTGTCACGTAAGTTCTTGAGTCATTGTTCCTGCTTCGTATGCTGCCTCTTGGCGCTTGTCCTGCTCAGTGAAATTGGAGCGCACGTGATGGAGCGGGTAAAATGTTTTTTTATATATACCCAATCCATTTATATAAGTTTATATTAAAATGATTAATAATTAATTCTAATAATTAATTGATTGATGTGATGGTACTAAATCAACCTTATTAACAAAGAAAATACACGTGGGAATGCATTTGCATGGCTAAAATTAATAAGTGAACTAAGTTTTATGCATATTAAAACGATAATGGTTGCTTGAGCAGTGTTAATGTGATTTGCGCTTAAATAAACTAGCATTAACGGCTTTTTATGTTGCATATGGCTAGATAAATACATACACATAAGGGTATTAGCAAGGGAATAACACTGTTTTAATCATTTCTATGTATTAATTAGGATTTGATTTTCTTTGCTTAAAGTTGACTATTCTGGCCTACCAAAAGATGGCCGCCGACTGAAACCTAACTAAAGTACATGACTTCATCATTTGAACAATGGAGAAAGGCGCCTGCACTGACTTCGTTCGTGTCCCTTGTGTGACCTGTCAGACCATGCCCATGAAGACTACCCTGGGCGAGGTGCCAATGTCCCTGAACCTGAACTTAATGTTGCAAATTGCAAATGAACTGCCGAAACTCTATCGGTTACCAACGAAGAGATACAATTTATACCTGGGAACAGTCTTTCCCATGCGCCTAATGTAAACTTCTTCCACATGAGAAAATTAGAAAAAGTGTCCTAATGTATTGAGATGCATTTGAATCAGCCAATCATTTGCCTGGGAATTGAGAAAATGTTACGGTTATATGTAAATTTTAGTATAAATATTAGTAGTCTAGAGAGGGAAAACGCTAGACTCTCTCAAGCCACACTCTATGCTGCTCTTCGCTAGAGACCACTATTGACGGAGAATCGATGAGCAGAGATCCTTATGCTGACAGAAGAGGACGGAGACTTTAGAACTCTGATGAACTTTCTGAGGACCAGTTCTGACTTAGAAAACGACAATTAGCCAGAATAGGTAAATATGACAAAAGATAATATTGCATTATTAGGATTTAACCTGCATTTTAATTAGATAAAGCAAATAATTATTTGAAGCACTGTGTCGGGTGATTATTTCTTTTAAATGTTTATTAAATAATTCGAGAGTTAAAAGCGTCATCAAATTATACAACAACTAAATGATCTAATTGACCTCCGGTTGGAGGAACTGTTAGGGTAATTCAGTAGAAGGGGTTTCCTCTATCCAAGAGAACAGCTGTAGTTCGGGATTTGATATCCCTCAGTAGGCACGGATAGTTTGAGAGAATGAATGTTGGTGTTATGGGCCCCACCAGCGTGTGATGTGTGTATGTGCGTGTGACTGAGAAATCATTCCGTCCGTGGAAGCAGGGGGAGATTTAGTGACCCGAACTGCACCAGTATTTCTGGTAGCTAGAGATGGTTTTTATTGTTTTGGTTTGATGATTTGGCATGTATATAGCTTATTGATTATTGATTGGTATTGATGTATGTACTAACACTATATGTTGAAGTAGTCTTGAGTTCTATGTCGTCTGTACGGCTTCTGGGTGGTAGGAAGTCGGGAATAGGTAACAGTTCCGTAGCAGAACAGAAGCAAGTGCTGCTATTTAATTTAATTTAATTGTGGGTTTATATAGCGCTAGAATCGACTCCCGGAGGAGTATCTCCGCGCTTCGACCGCTGGGGAACCCGTCCTGGCTCACCCCGAGAGATGATCCCTAATGGGTATCTCTAAGGTGTGACCAAGCATCCCCGGCGGTCTGGGGGGGCCGTTGTGAAGATGAGGCAAGCTAATGCCCAGAGTTGCCGAGTGTGGTCCCTGACTGGAGTAGGCACCGAGGCGAGAATTATCGAGCCCGCTGACCCTGGTCCACGACCCTGCCGCGTCGGGAATCGAACCCTGGTCCCGGGCCGTCCTCTGCTCACGGGTCTGCCGCCTCTAACCAGTGAGCCACACCTCTCCACCTATGAGGAAAGACGGAATTGTGGTTGCCCGTAGGTACACGGGAGAAACGTGTGACAATAGAAGTTGCACGGCACATTGTCTGGGTTCGATTCGGTAGCATTGCCGAGTGTTACCATTAGTGATATTTCTGTGTGAGAAAGGTGTGAATGATAGCAAAGGGTTATCTGTGAAATTTTGGTCTTAGGTACCAGGAAACCAATTGGCATACCGATTAAGGCTTATCACTGAAAAGGTAGCAGGTGTTCTCTGAGCTTGTTAGAAGGACAAAGTGCTGCTTTGTTAACGTATGTTATAATTCTGTAGTAGGACAGACTGTTCACTGTTCTCGGAAAAGGCAGGATTCTGTGTGAATGAACTATATTTTCTTGCGTGAAAGTGCGTGAATGAAATAGCATTCGGATTGATTGCGGAACTCTGGATTTATTTCTCCGGAGCATTGCGTTTCCACCTTTGTGTCTTCATTCCAGAGAAAACAGTTAATTGATGCTTGATAGAAGGGTGAAGTAGAGGGATGCGCTACTTTGCCAACGGACGTAATGATTCTGTAGTAGGGCAGAGGTAAGCGCTGCTCTCGGGAAACAGAATTCTCGTGGGAAAGGTCTTTTGCTATTCTGTGGTTAGCGGAGCAGACAATGGAGATGTTTGTACGTTGTAACTAATAAGTATTGTAAAATTGAAACAAAGTCTACCGAGTAGTTTTGTAAAGGAGGGGTAGACTGGAGACAGGAGTCAGGAGCAGGAGCTGCTGCAGCGACTGCTGATGTCAGGAGGACCGCGCTGGGATTGGACAGCTAGTCAGTGACGTAAACGCTCCAGGATTGGTGCGTTAGTGTGAGTCGCGCAGGGATTGGAGGTTGTGACAGTGACGAAAACGCTCCAGGATTGGTGCGTTAGTGTGAGTCGCACAAGGATTGGAGATTGTGACAGTGACGTAGACGCGCCAGGATTGGTGCATGAGTAAGAGTCGCGTTGCTATTGTACTAAAGATCGTACAGTTGCAGAAAAGACTAAAAGGGTTCACGAAAGAAAGGAAGATGTATTATCATTCACCCAAGAAAAAGAAAAAATCTTTGTTCAGTAAATTAAGAAATTGGTTTGTGAAAGACAAAGAGGTTGTGACTAGGGAAGGACAGTTACTTCCTCCAGCGAAAACCCCGCATCCTTCATGGTTGCGAAATATGGGTACCATACTTGCATCTGGTTAGACAATTGGGCGAAGTATACAAAGGAAGACGGAGTTTTAGCGTTTCCAGAGGTTGGTTCCTTTAATTTGGCAATATTGAGGAACTTACGGGAGAGGATGATGAGCTTAGATCCACGACCTAGGCCTACGCAGTTTGAGGCGTTGACAGAGTGGGAAGATGAGATGCATTAGCGATAAAAACAGAGAAATGGCAGTAGGTACCGATATATGTTCGGACGGCCAAATGATTGCGAAACTCACTGTGACCGAATGAGAAGGTGGCGAGACGCAAGTATGACTGAAGGATTGTTCCCAGTGAGAACTGCAGGGGAAAGTGAGGGAAGTAAATGCCTAGAAAAGAAAAACCATGTAGAAACTAGGAGGTAAGGGGCAAACGAAACAGATGACGATGTCTTAGATGATATGTTTTACAAAAGCCCACCTCCGTACAGGCAGGAATCAGAAACGCCAACCGCAGATACACCAGTGAGGGAGACTCTGAGAATCATTAAGACAGAAGATGTGACTCCGGAGGTAAAGAGAAGGAACTCTCTTAGGGAACGGGGAAAGGAAAATAGGGTAGAGAGTGAAAATTCCAGGGAATTAGCAAAAACCACATTAGAGCTGACAGAGAAAATAAGAGAATTGACGAAAAATCTAGAAGCAGTTACTGTCCCTGTGACCATAGGTCCTGTTATGCCTATTTTTGAGAAGCAGAAAGACAGTGAGCACGGACTAACAGTCCCGTATGTGAACAATAGACAGGCAGAACAGCCACTGATGAGAGCAAAAGAGAATTCCTGGAGACATACTATGAGTGAAGGTGAATTACATGTGTCAAATAACCCATTCTATTGTCCTGATACTGTAGAGAGAAGCAGAATGATAGGAGGATCAATATTAGAACCACAGAGACTGACCGAACCAGGAAATGTAGAAAAATTAGTGGGTATAACTACCGATGAATTGAGCGAATGGCTGAAGGGCTTGCAGGGTAAAGAGAAAGAATCCCATACCATTGATGTGGCAAAATTACGGATGGTGTTAGAAGAATTGATAGTAGGGACCATCCCCACAGAAAAGCTGAAAAATTACCAAGATGAGGAACTATTGTTTTTGTGCAAAAGTGTCACCTGGAGAGCAAAGAATTTGCATGACAGACTAGCAGAAATAGCAAGTGAAATGGGAATTGACATGGACAAGGTAAAAGCTTTACAGAAGCCATACCGAGTGGATTTCACAGAAAAAGATATTGAGAATCTGAACACCGCAGGACGAATAGGGCAGATTAGGGACATAATCACAGTGTTGAGGAAATGGGGAGATGTGGACAAATGGAAAAGCAAGTGGTATAGGAAGCGGGATGACCCCTCAGACAGAACATTTCCAGCATTTCCTGTGAGAGAAAAGGAAAAGGTGGTGACAGAGTTCCCCATGAGAGAGATTCCAGGAGGGGGATATGTGCATTTCCCATGGACCAGACAGGACATTTTGTCATTTACAAATGATTTCCCTCGATTACGGGAAAAGCCAGTCGAGTGGTACAGACAGGTAGACAGATTTGTTAAATTGTCAAAAGTGCTGTGGATTGATCTGAATAGTCTGTTTGATATAATAGTGCCAGCAGACTTGTGGGCAGAATGCAAGATAGTTATAGATTGGCCAACTAAAGAATACCCGAGAGATCCCAAAACAGGCGCACCAGACCCAGAGGTAAAGAAGAAATATGAACAGGTCATGGTGTTCTTGAAAAACAAAGTACCTCCCAAAGAAACAGACTGGGTTAAAATAGATCGAACACATCAAGAAGCGAAAGAGTCAGTTCACGCATACTATGAGAGGCTAATTTTAGCTTTCAAACAGTTCAGTGGGGATGACAATCTGGGAGAGAAGGACCTGAGTCATTTTGTGTACAGATTTGTGTATGGTCTGCGTCCCGAAATTGGGGACATGATTAAGCAGCACACCGTGGACTGGCAGAGCAAGAAAATAGATGAGATCTAAGGCATGCTAAATACTTTAGCGATGAGATTGAGGCAAAGCAACGAAAGCTAAAAGAAAAGGCAATGTGGGCTCAAGTGAAAGTTGCGGAGAGACAGGAAGCTCATCTGGTTGAACAAGCTAATAATCCAGGTATTAAAGCGAGATTTGGCCCAGGAAAGGGGAAAGGTAATATAGAAGAAGCTAAAAAGAAGTTTCCATGCCACAATTGCGGAAGGTTAGGGCACTGGAAATCCGAGTGTAAATATCCACCAGGTACTAACAATGAAAATCCATTATTGAATCCACAGGTGCAGTGTGAGGGGAGTGACCCACCGCGGCAACTGCAGAAGGCTGTTAATCCACAGAATCAGGTGCCAAAACCGCCCTTACCGCAGAGCCGGAACACCCAGAGATATAGTAAGGAGACGGGATTCTACAATGAAGAACAGGTAAACAAACCGCAACGCGCGAACGCTGTGTCACAATATTGGCTGCAAAATGACGAGAGTGAGTCAGAGGAGATTTATTGACGGTGCCGAAAAGAGGAAGCAGGGTGCGTACTTGGCGCATCTCTAGAAATAGATCAGACAGGACCATTTGTAGATGGGAAAATTAATGATGAAAACATTACTTTTCTAGTAGACACTGGAGCTACGCGATCTACTGTCAGATCAGCAGACGTGAAAAATCTTCCTCTTTCGGATGAAACAATCCAAGTAGTTGGTGTATCAAACACCCAGATTAGAACGTACCTTACTGAACCGGTAAAGGTCAGAATAGGGATATTTTCAGACATGCACCGATTTGTGGTGTGTGACACCAGTCCTGTGAATTTGCTAGGTAGAGATTTGTTGTGCAAAATGAATTGCACCATATTCTGTACACCAGACGGAATAGCCTTTGAAACACCAGATGAGGATGTTCTGTATAAAATGACCATAGCTAACAGAGAGAGTGAGGTTGCTGGAACCTATGCAATATTCAATCCAGATGAATTGCCCCCAGAATTGAAACAGACAGTGAAGGCAGCAGTCTGTGATTTCACTGGAGAAGATGTAGGCCTGATGAGAAACATAGACCCAGTGAGAATCTCTGTAAAGGAAGGAGCAGTTTACCCAAACATTCCACAATACAGACTGACCCCTGAAATAATTGCAGGAGTAACCCCTTTGATTGAGAAAATGATCCAGCAAGGAGTGTTAAGAGAGATATTGAGCAGTCCATGTAACTCGCCTATAATGGGACTGAAAAAGCCGAGTGGGAAGTTCAGGATTGTGCAAGATTTGAGAAAGATTAACAAGATTGTTGTGTCATGTTGTCCCATTGTTCCAAATCCCTCAGTAATTTTGTATCAGATTCCTCATGATGCAGAATGGTACACAGTAATTGATTTGTGTCATGCTTTCTTTTCCATTCCATTGCATCATGACAGCCAGCCGCTTTTTGCATTTCTGTTTGGAGAGCGTATTTTGGCATGGTGCCGAATCCCACAGGGGTACACAGAGAGCCCCTCCATTTTCAATCAGTTGCTAAAGAAATCTCTAGAAAGTCTTACCATGCCTGAGAATTCAGTTTTGGTCCAGTATATTGACGACCTATTGGTGGCGTCAAAGACACGTGAGGCCTGTGAAACAGACACCATAGCTTTGCTGAATCATTTGGCAGATGGAGGACTGAAGGTATCTCCGACAAAATTGCAATACTGTAAAAAAGAAGTACAATATTTGGGTCATACTATCGAAAAAGGGCTGAGAAAAGTAACCATAGAGAGGATCAGAATCATTAGAGGAATGAGAGCTCCAATGACCCAAAGAGAGGTGAGAATGTTCCTAGGAATGGTTGGTTACTGTCGTCAGTGGATAAGTAACTTTTCCCTGATTGCCAAACCATTGGTAAAATTGACGAAAAGTGAGGTTAAAGACCCCCTTGAACTGAACAAAGAAGAATTGGCAGCATTCAGACAGCTGAAGAACAGTCTTTGTGAAGCCCCAGCTCTGGGAATGCCAGATTATGAGAAAGAATTTGAACTATACTGCAGTGAGAGAAACGGATGTGCACTCTCAGTGTTAATACAGAAACATGGAAGACAAAGGAGACCAGTGGCATATTTCTTATGTTAGATCCAGTGGCGATAGATCTGCCAGGATGTCTGAAAGCAGTAGCGGCTACATGCCGAAGCCTAGAGCAGAGTGAGGGAATCGTGATGGGATATCCAGTAAGAGTGTTTGTACCTCACAGTGTGGCGATCCTTTTAACAAGGAGTTGAACACAGTTCATGTCACATAGTCGACTGACTAAGTATGAGAAGGTCATTCTAGGTGCAACCACTGTGAGTCTGGAAAGATGTGTGAATGTGAATCCAGCTACACTTTTGCCTGATGCAGAGAGAGTGGAGGTAAGAGAGAATGTTGATCATGATTGTCTGGATGTGCTTGATTACTGCACGAAACCTCGACCTGACATAAGAGATCTGCCATTACCAGAAAGTGATTATGTGTTTTTTGTGGATGGATCCTGTCTGAGAACAGATGAAGGAGTGTTGAGTGCAGCATATGCAGTATGCACAGTTTCAGCAGTTATAGAAGCATCACTTTTGAAAGGAGTTAAATCCGCTCAAGTAGCAGAAATAGTGGCATTGACAAAAGCATGCAAAATTGGGAGAAATGTGAGAGTGACTGTGATGACTGATAGCCAGTATGGCTTCGGAGTTGTCCACGACTTTGGCCAATTATGGCTACAAAGAGGTTTCCTGACCTCAAGTGGAACTCTCATAAGGAATGCAGAAGTGGTTGGAAAATTGCTTGAGGCAATACAAATGCCCAAAGAACTGGCTGTGGTGAAATGTGCTGCTCATGGTCAAGGTAGTGATTACATCACAACAGGGAATCGCTTTGCAAATGACATGGCTCAGTATTGTGCCCGAAAACAATATTCTATTAATTGGTCAAAGTAAAAGGAAATGTCTTCTTGCTCCATAATGTTTACTAACGTTGTGGGAACATGGGATGAAGTGAGGCAGTTGCAGGATGAAGCAGGTGATGAAGAAATGAAGCAGTGGGTAAAAGCAGGTTGTGCACCCAGGGAAAAAGATCATGTGTGGGTCTATCGGGATGGAAGACCAGTAATGCCTGATAGCATGATGTCAACCATGGCACGGATGTATCATGGCCAAGGACATCTGGGAAGGGATGCCATGATAAGGGCTTTTAAGCAGACCTGGTACAATGCAAAATTCAGGTTGATAGCAGAAAGTCTCTGTCAAAGATGCCTGATATGTCAGCAGTATAATCCTGGAAGGAAAACTGTGGTGAGTCTAGGCACCATAGGCCGGGAGGACCTTTCACCAGAATGCAAGTAGATTTAATTGAAATGCCCCCTTATAACAAGCTGAGGTATGTTTTGGTGGTAGTCTGTCTGTTCTCTAGGTGGGTGGAAGCATACCCAACCAGAAGAAATGATGGAATCACAGTGGCCAAACTCTTTCTGAGGGAATTCATCCCAAGGTACGGGTTCCCAATAACCATAGAATCAGACAGAGGAGGACACTTTTACAATGAGATCATGAAATTGATTTGTGAAGCATTGGGTGTACAACAAAAACTGCATTGTGCCTACCGACCAGAGGCTTCTGGTGTGGTCGAGCAAATGAATGATACCATCAAAAACAGAATAGGGAAGATGTGTTTAGCCACAGGAATGAAATTGCCTGATGTCTTGCCTCTAGTTTTGATGACCATTAGGTCTACTCCAGACAGAACTACAGGTTTGAGTCCCCACGAGATCATCATGGTACGCGCCATGAGACACGTGTTTGTACCAGTCAACAAGCTGATGACTATAACTGATGACATGATTTTGGATTACTGTAAAGGCCTGGCTGACGCAGTCCATTCTGTGTTTCACCAGGTTGGAGCGGATGCCACCACACTTGAAAAGAAACCAGCCCATGATTTGAGCCCAGGGGACTGGGTGAGAATAAAAGTCCAGAAGAAATTGCTTGGTTCCGAGGTGGGGAAGGCCAAGGCAAGTCATCTTGACCACAACAACTGCTGTGAAGTGTGCTGGACTGAAAAATTGGATACATGCGAGTCACACTTTGAGAGTTCCAAATCCAGCAGACAGTATTGGAAAAGAATATTTTGATGAATCAGAATCAAGTGATGAGTCAAGCAATGAGAATATAAAGTCAAAAGAAAATCCTGAAAGGGGGGAAAATGAGCCAAAACTAGTCCAGACTCCAAGAGAAGAAATTCTGAGGAAAAGATTGCAGATTTCAGATGGTTCAGATTCTGGAGGCGAACCAAACGCCAATGGTTAACACAGAAAGAAGAAAAGAAAAGAATTATTCAGAAGTAACATTTACACCAAATGAGAGAGTAGAAGAAGTTCCACCTGAGAAAATATTGGAAGGAGAAGAAGGGACAGTCACAGAGAGAGAGGGACAGATTGCGGAAAAACCCCGAGGAGGTGTAGGGAACTGCAACACCCAGCTAGGTGAAGGGACAAGTAGTCAGCAGGAAAAATGCGTGTTGGAGACCCGAGGAGGGACAGAAGTAGGGCCAACAGAAGAGGTGGAAAAAGAGACTGTTGAAAAAGAAAACCAAATGAGACAGAATCTGAAGACAGTGAAACTGAAATACCAGAGGGTCGAGTTCTAAGAAAGAGAACTTGGATTGAGGAAAGAAACAGTAAAGACGGCAAAACAAGAAGGAATGCTAAAGGAGACCTTTGGCCAAACAAAATTAAGAAACTGAGATATCGATTGACACGAGTTAAACCCTCAGAAGCTGAACAAGTGAATGAAGTAACCAGTCAGCACAAAGAGAAAGAGGGAGAGGCAGAAGTGTCTGAAGCAAACAAACGATCAAGAAAACCAAACTAGAGTATAAGTCACCTGAATGGACGTACGTGGCACTGCCTGAACAAGGAGAAGAGGTAGATAGTCAAGGAAATCCAAAGGAGACTTTACTGAGAGTGGTAAAGGAAGAAGAAACAGAGGAAATCCTGAGAATTATCTTATCCGATATCGGAGAAGAAGCGGAAGATCAGGAAATCCTGTATGTGGATGACGAGAAAGAAGTGAAAAACGACGAGAGGCCAAGCTGAGTAATTTCAACCAGGTCCTTGTAGAAATACAAAGGATTGAATAAGAAATTGAAGTATTTGGATCACCTGATAAGGTCTTAGCTCTTGTAGGAAAGCTACAAGAGGCGGATTAGAAGAGGCTAAGTCAAAAGACACGGTTAATTTTAACAAGATGGCTAACATAGATGATAACAAGAGTAGATGTACTTTTATGAGAAGATGGTGCAAGACATGTTGCTGTTGTACAGGACAATTAATGCTTCTTTGGAGCATACTCGCTCTTTTGATCTCTTTTAAAGTAACTTTAGATACATTAGAGGGACATACAGAGAATATGACTAACATAGTGAAAAGTTCACAAAAAGTAGTTCCATTTAGAACAAGTACTGAGCATATGCACAAGGATAGGTCAATAACTGATTTTTCTAGCAATGTTTTTCAAAATTATTGTATGAATATGTAAAAACAATGGACGTAAGGGATTGCTACGTATGTATGCAATTACCTGCATCACTTTCAGAAGGGGTGACTTATCATCACCTCCCAGCAACTTATGGAATAACATGTAGCGTTTTAACTAGTATATTTGATCAAGTAGGAAAATTAGAGTATAATCTGTCTAATATAGATAATATTCTTGGACAATTGCCCATGAATAATTAATTGAATCCAGCTAAAGCTGCTAATGTATTAGGTGAGAGTTTTATAGAAACCAAAGAACTAACTTTAGATTATATTTTTAAGAACAATTTAACTTGCAGTTTGAAGACAGAAGAGAAAACATTTTTGGTTATGGTTGAAGAGAGGAGACTGAAAATACACAAGAATGCAGAGGGACATAAAGAAGGGGAAAACATTTGGGAAATAAATAGATGGGAAAAAGGAGACAAAGGGTGATGCTAGACCAACCATAGCTATAGATTCACCACAGAAAGGCAAATTATGCATTATGAGAGAAAGATCCCAATATGATTATTATTATATAGGGACAAGTGAGTGTCATGATACATATTTCATTGCATCTGGATGGGGATTTAGAGGCGGCGAAGATCCAGTTTTCCCTGGACTGTACTATATTTGTGGGAACAAGGCTTACTATAGGTTGCCCGACCATTGGTATGGCACATGTTATGTTGGCCTGGTCTTTCCAAAGATCTTCCACATGGATAGAGTAGAAAATAGTTGACCAAATAACCTACTAATGCGTAGCAGAAGAGAAACCTGGTTAGAAATTGTAGGTGATATTTTTGGAGCCTTGATACCAGCAGTGGGAATATCTTTGAATGCAAATAATATTCGGAAATTGTCAACCATAGTAGATCGCTTGTCAACAAGCACCGCTGGAGGATTTCTTTTGGTAAACACTGAGCTGGTTGCCATGCGTGCTATGATTATGCAGAATCGACTTGCCCTTGATATCTTATTGGCAAAAGAGGGTGGAGTCTGTGGAATGCTGAAAGTTCAACATTGTTGCACTTACATTCCTGATGAAAGCAAAGATCTAAAAGTCTATATTAAGAATATTACAGAATTGCATGATGAAATAAAACCACTGGAGGTTGAAAGTATCTGGACTAGAATTAGTAATAAGATGGCTGCTATTAAAGCTTTCTTAGGAAAATTAGGTAGTACTATATTAGGGAAAATATTATTTCCATTAACATGTGTGATTTTTGTATTATTAATACTTAATTATGTGTTGTAGACATAGAAGAACTAAAAAGAAGGTTAAACGAGAAATTTACAAAAAGAAGGAAAAGAAACCAGAAAGAGATCTTAACGAAATAGAATTGGAAGAATGGAAGGAGAGTATGTATGACAAAACCAAAAGAGAAGATGAAAAGGAAACAGAATTTTAATTGAGCAAGAAGACATCTCGAATTTCTGTAAAAGGGGAAATAAATTGTTTTTGTGGGTTTTGTTTGTGGTGATAATATCACCAAAGGGGGGATTGATGGAGCGGGCAGTGGCGGCTGCCAGTAGAGGGCGCCAGGGCGCCGCCCACCTGGATTTCCAAACTATGTGGATGGTAATTCCCACGAGCAATTACCATCCACATAAATTGCTTTTTAATTATATAAGGGCTTTAAGCGCATGCTGGGTGCTGCCCTCAATGCCTGGCTGCCTCTTGTTATCCTTGCGGAGATGAGTCAGGAAGCCAGGCACACTCGAGAGGGACACCACACAGTCAGGATTTCTTTTCTGTTTTTTCTTCCTATAGAGGCTAAGGGCTTACCTAGCGCCCGCCCTGGCCTGCAATTTTCGGGGATCTAAAGAGACCTCCCATTTATGACGCTCAGCAGCGTCAGATTTTCAGGCAATCCCGGGCGTCCAGGGTTTAAGCCCTGTATTCCTAGAGCTGTCTGTCAATCACTTCAAAGGCGGCAAGCAACACCCCTTGTGACGAGCTGGTAATGGGTGTTTCTTGCAGCCTCTGAGGGAATGGGAGCGAGCATGTGACCTGACGTCAGAATCCTAACTCCAAGTCTAGTGGACACACAGACATCATGCACAGTGAATTCGAAGAAAGCCGAATTCCAGGCAGGGTTTTCACAGAGAAGACGGTAAGTTGAAATGCGCGCTACTAGAATATCAAAGCTTATGTTAATCATCTATTAAGAAATGAAGTGCAACAGTATGCTACATGAGCATTAGGCTTTGATATTCCGGTGGCACGCATTCCCTCTTTGAAAAGATTTTTCTCTTACCAGCTTTTGTTTAAGGGCAGCTGTATGCTACTCTCTTCAATCATATGATGCCATCCGAAAACGGGCTTCCCAAATCCTACACATTGTGCGATGGCTGCTCGTGGTTTTTTTTTGTTGTTACTGCAGCAAAAGATTAACGTTTCAAAGTCTGTGTTAGACGTTTGTGTGCACAGTTGCCTGCTTGGGTTGCCTCACAGATTGCTTTTCTTTCCCTTGGACTCATGGTAGGAATTATACTTGGGTGGCTCGTTTATTTGGGATGCCATCTGGTGCACGTGTCGCTCTTGCTCACTGTGAAACTTTGGCGCCTATCGAAAATGGCCTTGGAAGTGAAGTTACTTAATTGTATTTTTCAACAGACCTTCACTTTGTTGAAGCGCTAACAAAGCCTGCAATGACATTCCGTCGGTGTCACCCACCCTAATGCAGACAACACACCCACTTGTTCTAGCTCTCCGCCTTTTATATAATTTTATATTGCGCCTAGAAGCTGGAGCTTGGCACTTGTTGCTCATTACAAACAATAGACATTTACAATTGGGGATATAATAATTTGAAAGAGCAGGGTGAAAGGATTATTTTATTGATATTCTGTCTAGAGAAGTAGTGCAACAACCAGGCCATTTTGGGCGGAGCTGGTTAGCGGGGGAGGTGTGAAAATAGGAATTGCACAGGGCAAGTATCGAAGAGTTTTACGGTTCAAATTGGTACTTGTCTTAGGTAGGAGGAAGGGAGTAATTTACAGCAGCTTTCATTTGAGACAACTTGTGTCACTTTGAAAACTAAAGAAAATAAGATAAAAAAGCACCAAAGTGAGTTTTCCTTTGACAGTAGTAAGGCCTTAGATATACAGCAATGGACCTTGGCGTGGGTGAGGCACAGGGAAGTACTGCTGCCAGTATCTTACCAGCTCCAGAGCGCTAACCTTCCCTCTCCAGTGCTTCCCAACCCTGTGCCTCACTAGTAGCAATTTGAATAGGAAAGCGTGCACTGTGTTCTCGTGCACAGGCCTGTGAGTTAGCATAGCAGTCCTATGATTATACAGAATAAGCAGTTACCAGCGACTTTTTCATATGCAATATTTTTATTGATGTCAACTACAGTTTCACAATTGCTTTATGACCCTTCTTGCTTTCTAAAATTTGCTTGAAAATGCACCATTTGCCAACACCTTTTACAAAATTTTCTCGAGGGAGAACCCCCGGAACCCTTGTAATGACAGTCAGGCTCACTCATTTCGCTTGCTTGCCACAGGGCACTCATCCTGAACCTTTACGCCCTACCACTTTCAAATGTCACCAGCCGCCACTGGGAGCGGGTAAAATGTTTTTTTATATATACCCAATCCATTTATATAAGTTTATATTAAAATGATTAATAATTAATTCTAATAATTAATTGATTGATGTGATGGTACTAAATCAACCTTATTAACAAAGAGAATACACGTGGGAATGCATTTGCATGGCTAAAATTAATAAGTGAACTAAGTTGTATGCATATTAAAACGATAATGGTTGCTTGAGCAGTGTTAATGTGATTTGTGCTTAAATAAACTAGCATTAACGGCTTTTTATGTTGCATATGGCTAGATAAATACATACACATAAGGGTATTAGCAAGGGAATAACACTGTTTTAATCATTTCTATGTATTAATTATGATTTTGGTGCCAATTACGATCCGGTAAAAAAATTCCCCGTGCGACTCGTATCCGGTCTTTTTACCGTACGAATCGTACAAGTGCCGTACGAACTGGCAATCACGATTCGCATGGTAAAAAGTCCATACGAACCGCATCGGGAATGATTTCCCACACGTCCTCGGGTCGGAAAATGTGTCCGACACGTCCTCGGACGATTTACCGTACAAATGTGAAAGGTGAAGTCCGACCGAGGAATCACGATCCATCCCGTGCGTCCGATCTCACAACCGTATGGAAAAAACACCGTCCGCACCGAACTCCCATAGCAACCATGGAGACATGTGCCCGCATACGCGCCCAACACTCCCCCCGCCCCCGTACGTCCGACACGTACCCCCCGTGTATGTACACCCCCACCCGTGTATGTACACCCCTGTACGTTCGAGTCGTACCCCCACCCCTGTACGTGTCGTACCACCGTCTATGTACACCTCAGTACGTTCGAGTCGTACCCCCACCCCTGTACGTGTCGTACCACCGTCTATGTACACCCCCCCTGTACGTGTCGTACCACTGTCTATGTACACCCCCCCCTGTACGTGTCGTACAACCGTCTATGTACACCCCAGTACGTTCCAGTCGCACCCCCACCCCTGTACGTGTCGTACCACCGTCTGTGTACACCCCAGTACGTTCCAGTCGCACCCCCACCCCTGTACGTGTCGTACCACCGTCTATGTACACCCCAGTACGTTCCAGTTGCACCCCCACCCCTGTACGTGTCGTACCACTGTCTATGTACACCCCAGTACGTTCGAGTCGTACCCCCACCCCTGTACGTGTCGTACCCCCGTGTACCTACACCCCTGTACGTTCGAGTCCTACCCCCACCCCTGTACGTGTCGTACCCCCGTGTACCCACACCCCTGTACGTTCGAGTCCTACCCCCACCCCTGTACGTGTCGTACCCCCGTGTATGTACACTCCTGTACGTTCGAGTCATACCCCCACCCCTGTACGTGTCGTACCCCCGTGTACCCACACCCCTGTACGTTCGAGTCCTACCCCCACCCCTGTACGTGTCGTACCCCCGTGTATGTACACCCCTGTACGTTCGAGTCCTACCCCCTCCCCTGTACGTGTCGTACCACCGTCTATGTACACCCCTGTACGTTCCAGTCGCACCCCCACCCCTGTACGTGTCATACCACCGTCTATGTACACCCCAGTACGTTCCAGTCGTACCCCCACCCCTGTACGTGTCGTACCCCTGTGTACCTACACCCCTGTACGTTCGAGTCCTACCCCCACCCCTGTACGTGTCGTACCCCCGTGTACCTACACCCCTGTACGTTCGAGTCCTACCCCCACCCCTGTACGTGTTGTACCCCCGTCTATGTACACCCCTGTACGTTCGAGTCCTACCCCCACCCCTGTACGTGTCGTACCCCCGTGTACCCACACCCCAGTACGTTCCAGTCATACCCCCACCCCTGTACGTGTCGTACCACCGTCTATGTACACCCCAGTACGTTCTAGTCATACCCCCACCCCTGTACGTGTCGTACCCCCGTGTAACTACACCCCTGTACGTTCGAGTCCTACCCTCACCCCTGTACGTGTCGTACCACCGTCTATGTACACCCCAGTACGTTCCAGTCGCACCCCCAACACAACCTCCTAAGTATGGAGCGCACCCCAGGCCCCAACATCACAACCGCATGTACGAGTCGTACCAAGCCACACACAAGGACAGCACCGTACAACCACATGGCCCATGTACACACCGTACACACGCTCAAAATGCACGTACACAACCAGGACAAACCAAAACAACACAAGAATACACCATTCGAATGGCACAAAGCCACTAAACATGTCCAACAACCACTAAAATAACACATTCACTGACCTGCAACTGCCAAAAACAAACAGAGGCCCAATACACCACCACTCCTTATAACACACCCACCCAAACTTCAAACACAGCCACACCCACCAATGGACCAATAAAAAGGGCCCACACACACAAACCATGAGCCTTTGCAAAAGACTCACTGCTGCCAGACACCACAGACAACCTACAGCACCATACTACAAGCTTCACCACACCTTACACTTGCACACCTTCGCACAACCACCTTCACAAACACCCCCTCATCACATTCACACACACACACACCTGCACAACCACACCCACACACCCACAACCATCCACACACACACCCCCCACCATCCACACACACCCCCACCATCCACACCCACACCCCTCACCATGCCCACTACCAAGAATCCAAAGTTCAGTAACCGAGAGTTGGAGGTTCTTGTCGATGAAATCCTCAGAGTCGAGCCACAGCTCTTTGGAACATTGGTCAGAAACACCAGCATGGCAGCAAAAACAGCCATGTGGCAGACCATCATCGATGCTGTGAATGCTGTTGCGGACACCAGAAGGACCAGGCAGGAATGCCAATCCAGGTGGTACGATCTGCGGAGGAGGGTCCGAGCCAAGATGCTGGAGGAACACAACCAGGCCAACGCCACTGGAGGAGGGCCCTCCCGCAGACCCGTACACTACCAGCCCTGGGAGGAGAGGGTGATGGCCATACTGCCGGTGGAGGCAGTCGAAGGAGTAGGAGGACTCCGAGACCCGGGTGAGTACACAAACAACGCACCTCACATGGGGGGAACGTCATGCACAACCAAAATCACAAACAGGCACGCAACCACCCCAAGCTATCGCATGACTCAACCACACTCCATGAACACGCACATGCCACTGCCGCCACCATGCCCCATGCACCCAGCTGGACAATGTCAAGTCACAGGCCACAGAAGACACCAACACATGACACGGTAACCCGGATGGCGGGAGGGTGGGCCCCAAAATTCACATAGTGCAACTCAGAAGCAGACAACAATGCCCTCTGCCCATATGGCCTAGGTCACAGACAGACAAACAGTGTGTCCCCACACAGGAAAGACTTGCCAGCAAATGGCGGACGCCTTGCATCAACACATGGGGGTGAAGGCACTGTTTAGCACATGACAGCAGCTAATGAACAGCCAACATTGTGAAAGAGTGGCAGCACACACCACCACAGCAGCAGCGCACACACAGACACTACACCCAATGGGTGCCTGGAGATCAGAAACAAACTCACATCAACAAGCCAAGGGCCATTCAAAGATCTGCTAACAGTGTGTGCCCAGGAAGCTGGCCTGAGGTGACAGAGGGTGACACACAGAGGGAGGGAGAGGGGGACACAGAGGGAGGGAGAGCGGGACAGAGAGGGTGGGAGACACAGGGACACGGACAGAGGGAGGAGGCTGACACACGGAGGGAGGGAGAGGGGGACAGAGAGGGAGGGAGACACAGGGACATGGACAGAGGGAGGAGGCTGACACACGGAGGGAGGGAGAGGGGGACTGAGAGGGAGGGAGACACAGGGACACGGACAGAGGGAGGAGGCTGACACACGGAGGGAGGGAGAGCGGGACTGAGAGGGAGGGAGACACAGGAAGACGGACAGAGGGAGGAGGCTGACACACGGAGGGAGGGAGAGGGGGACTGAGAGGGAGGGAGACACAGGGAGAGCAAATCAGCCGTGTGGTGTGTGGGAATGTCTGCTCGTCAGCAGGTAGACTGCGTGCATGTAGCCAAGGGTGGCCAGTGCCAGAACCCCCCCTCTTCTCCATGGCAAAACACAGGGCCATGTCACAACCTGTGCACGAGCACAATGACAGCTACCTGCATTATATAAGTGTGTGGATCCACTCCATGTGCACATGTACAGTGCTACACGGATGGCGCCAATGCATGGCTCGCCACACCTGCCCACGCCACTGCTGACTGCAGTCACACTTGACGCAGCAAGTAAGACTGTGCCACACATAGTTAAAGGTGCCAAAGGGGTGCCCAAGGAACACACCCATGCACAAGTGCACTGTGAGTGGAATGCAAGACAGATCCTAACTCCAAGAGGAAAAGTGCCAACTTTGAAACTGATGAAACATGGATGTTGCATGGACCAAAATTAACATTGTCTCTCTCACACACAGGTCAATGTCATGGTTCACCCCCCAACACTGGGGGGGAAGACTCACAGGACCCGGATCTGCGGGAGCCCGATCCCACCGGCAGCGACGACTCTCACCACTCTGTGGACGACCCCGACCGACCTGGCCCCTCTGGTGTCCAACCACCTGCAGCACCTGCGTCAGGTACAACTGTGCCAACCACCACCCCCACTCCTGCCACATCCCAGGAGACACCCAGGATCCCTGCCCCACCACCACAAAGCAGCCAGGCTGGCCAGGAGGGACACGGTGTCCCGGGCACCCAGGAGGAGGCAGGCGACAACGCCAATGCCACCCCTCAGGGGTCCCGGAGACCAGATTTACCCACAAGGGCAGGCCAGGTGCAAGTGGGCAGGGGTGGTGGGAGTGGAGGACGGTGGAGGCGCGAGCCTGACCAGTTGGCTGGGGAACCGGTATTTTCCCATGTCCGTAACATCCTGGACACATACCGGCAGGACACCACGGGCCTGGCCCAGGTTGTGTCCGTCCTCGAGGGGATCAAGACCCAGCAGACCCAGCAACATGCGGAGCAACATGCCTGTCTACTGCAACACCAACGGAGGATGGAGGACAGACAGGCTGAGCAAGTGACGGTGTTCCAGGGGATTCACGATACACTCCGTCGGATGGCCGACAACATGGGCAACCCTCCCTGTGCCAGACGGCGTAGAACATCACCACCCACAGGGAGGGATCAGGAGGAGGAGGAGACATCCGACGGAGCATCCCAAACATCGTCACGGCCTGCTGCTGAGGGTCCCCGCAGGAGGCCGGGTCGTCCACGGAAAGGACCGTGAGGGTCGGCGCTACATCACCATCTCCCAGGACACCTGGCCTGGCACCTGGCCCACTGGAGCAACAGCATCACAGCATCAAGAGACATTCTCTGCCACATGGCCCTGCTGGTCACTGTCTGACCAATGTTGACAAAGACTGTGGCATGGACTATGAGGATTTCCAATGGCAAGGACACCAACTCCCCTACTGAACTTTGGATTCAAAACTCCCGGAAAGCCCCTCACTTCATCCCCCCCCCCCCAAATAATAAATCACACTATGAAGAGAAGATGCCTGCTGGTTGCATTATTACCTTACATGTGTGTTGTAAAGTCTAAACATGCCTGAGTTCTCTTTTGACTTCAACCATCCACACCCTGGGGCCTGAGTCTGGCACAGGACACACGGGTCACAGTGTATTAGGCAAGACAGACATGGAGCACCATACACACCCGTGATGGGCCCAACCAGCTGAGGGGGTGGCCGCACAACCGTGCTGACAGACACATTGAGTACAGCAACAGTCATGCGCAGAGGTCAGGGATTATGTGGAGTGTCCTGGGGGGCACCCAGGTATGTGTAGACAGGTGGCAGAACCATGTCCTGCAAGCTTGAGTCCGGTGGATGCAGAGAATGGGGGCCTGGCCAACGTTGGATGCATGGGGATGGCACATGTCACAATACCCACACAGTCATGGACATCATGCCCAAAACACAGTCTCAGCCCACACACACAGCTTGCATCTTGCTACTCGACACATTGACACATAGCCACAATCAGGGAAAACCATGCCAGACATGCTGGATGCACCGTGGCAACACACCAGCATTGACTGAGAAGAGGCACCTTGGAGGCATAGGGACACCTTTATTAGTCATGTTTTTGGGATTGCAGAGGCAACTTGAAGTACACATGAACACATCTTGTGGAGTAACATGTGGGTCCAACACTGGCACCCCCCTTCTGCAGCACAAATGCGTGTTAGCCATGGAACTGGCACACAATTGTCGGCTAACAGCTAAACACCCACAGCTGCTCACGGAGAGCCTGCCATACACCATTGATATGCTGATGTGGAAGTCCGACACCATGTCAAGCCAATGCTAACCGTATGTGTCCGAGGGCAGTGTCACACACATTGATGCCATCATCACAATCCACTATCCCATCACTGATGACTGTCAACCAGTCAGACCATCTATTCAGGTGTACACAGCTGCATGTCGTGTCCCATGGTGATGCTACATGGCTGCAGAGGAACCAAACATCCACAGGGGCAGTGTGCATACATCGTGAACAACTGCCACACCCAATACACCCCTGATGCATCCCTTACCCTATGGAGACTTCCAAACGTGTCCGTGCCTGTAACGCTGAGTCAGCCCACGGTTATGTGTCCATGAGGAATAGCAGTGCCACAACAATGCAACCAGCAGACGGCATGCGCAAGTACCTGGGGAAGAGAGACACACAAGAAGTCAGCCACAAAAAGAACAGCCACTTGCATGTGCATTTACTCGACACATGTATGGATGACAACATGCTAGGTCACAATTATGACTGGGGAAATACAACCATCACTGGCACCATCACTCCAGTGACACACCCACACACACCTCTAACTCACGTGCCATACATGCAGGTGGACACACACATCACAACACATGCCACACGGGGACCAATGCGTGCACACTCAGACACTGGTACTCACCACTAAGCAAAGAAGTCGCGTATGAGCCGAGTCCGTATGTCCTCTTGCGGCTCCACATCCTCCACATCACTAGCCCCATTGCCAAGCCCTTCGTCCTCCACTGGTGGATGGTCCTCGTCATCTTGATCCAGGATGAGTGGCACAGCTTTCTCAACTGCCATGTTGTGCAGCATACAGCAGACCATGAAGATTTTGCAGACCTTCGCAGGGGCATATGGGAGGGCGCCGCCGGTCTTGTGGAGGCACCGAAAGCGGCTCTTCAGCAGGCCAAACGTCCTCTCTATCACTCGCCTTGTCCGGCCATGGGCGGTGTTGTAGCGGAGCTGGGCCGGCGTGATGGGGTTGCGGAGAGGTGTGAGCAGCCAAGGCATGTTGGGATAGCCAGCGTCCCCTACATGGGAAGCACATGGACATTGTTAGAACTGGTGAAGCGGTCGTGCTGGTAGGCAATGCAAAATACAGGACAGACAGACTGTACCCACCAACAACACATGCTCTTTCGTTGCGCAGCTGCATCATCATTTCAGGCATCCTGCTACGCCTCATGATGTAGGCATCGTGTGCTGATCCTGGAAAACGAGCACAGACATGTGAAATCACCATGTTGGACTGACACACCACAAGGGCATTGATGGAGTGGTAGTGCTTCCGATTGCGGTACGCTACCTCCCGTGCGTGTGGTGGTACCTAAGCTACATGTGTCCCATCTATGGACCCAATGACATGGGGCATCCCTCCCAGGGCATAGAATCCACGCTTGACCGCAGTCAACTGTTCAGGGGTTGGGAACTTGATGAAGTCATCCAGGTGAATCAACATGGCCTCTAAGAAATCATGCATCACACGGCAGAACATGCTCTGGGACATGCCACCAACATGAGCTATGGTATATTGAAAGGTACCCGTGGCAAGAAAATGTAGGGCAGCCATTACCTTCAGCTGGGGTGTCAGTGCCGTAGGATACCTGTGCTGCGTTTGCAGGTGTGGTGCCAGTCTCGCCGTCAACTCCAGAATCAACGGTTGGGGGAAGCGGTAGCAACGGATGCTGTCATTCTCCTGCATGGCAGCCAAGTCCGGAATTGGTCGGGCAAGAGACGGCGCTCTGCAGTAATTAGGAAGTGACAAGGAAGAGTGAGTGCACTACGACAACAATTCATTTTTTTTTTTTTATTGATTCCCACAATAATTTCGGTGACAATACAAATTATATAACATCATTACATATTATATATAAACCTTATGAACAGGCTCTGAAGATTTTAGATTATGAAACACAAACAATACAAATTATATAGCATCGTTACAAATTATACATAAACCTTATAATCAGCCACTGACAATTTTAGATTTTGAAACACAAAAAAAAATAAGAAAATGACTAAATACCATGGAATACTTCATGTCGTAAAATAATCTGACAAAACACCCCAAGTTAATAATCCAATACATTTTTTTCTAACTCCCTTCAATGCATATAAACTCCATTCTAACTCATAAATACTATATAGTTTGTTTCTCCAAAATTCAAATTTCGGGGCATCGGAGGATAACCAATCTGTTGCAATGCATAAACGTGCCACAGTCATAGCTAGAAAAATAAAATTCTTATGCTCCTTTAGAATAATTAACTTTGGTTCAACCCCCATTAACATCAATACTGATGATATCCTAAACGGATGATGTATTACTGCTGTCATAAATTCCTCAATAGCAGTAAAAAAAAACGACAATTTATTACATTGAAAAAATATATGTAACATATCAGCATCGAAATCCCCGCATCTAAAGCATTTCCCATCATATTTACTACCCCACTTTGCCATCCGTTTGGGGGTATAATATAAGCAAAAAACTGTTTTGTACACTTGAGCTTTCAAATTTGCAGCTAAACATATCTCTTTAGTGATGAATAAAGTGTCCTGAACATCCAGTTCCGGTATTCCTAGCTGACCTTGCCAGTAAATGTTGTATTATTTCATATCATCCTCTCTAAACTCCAACAATATCGAATAAAGTGAACCAATCCTTGAATTAGATCGAATCTCCTCCACTAATTTATTAGATAAGGGCATAATTTGTTTTTTTGAGCAAAAGTTTCTAACTTGGAGATATTTAAAGAAAGAATATTGAGGCAATTGATATTTGGCTGATAATGCTGTAAATGTAGCAAATATTCCATTTTCAGTATATAAGTCTCCAATTCTAGAAAGACCCTTTCTTGACCAACTCTTAGCGACATTATCCCAAAAAATGGAAGGGAGAATTTTGTCAGCACTGAAGGGAGTATAAAAAGTAATTCTGCCCAAATGTATTAATTTCCTGACACTTCTCCAGACTTGAAAAGCTGAAGTCAGCACCTTAAAGCGAGTATGCTTGTAAAAATTACCCTCAAGTTCTTTTAATAAACACCCTTTGGCTTGTTCTCCTAATGACAAGAAGAATATCGAGGGTGATTCCGCTTCATCCTCCATAGGTTCGCCTGTCAACATATATCTCATTCTTTGTAAAAAACATACATAGTAATAAAGTAAAAAATCCGGTAACCCACGTCCACCCCTTTCTTCAGGTAACGTTAACCATTTCATGGCTCTACGTACTTTTCCTGGAGCCCAAAAAAATTCTCCACAAACAACCTGAAATTTGGATATATATTTGAGTGGAAATTGCAGTGGTATACTCCGAAATAGATATAATATTTTAGCAAGAACCTTCATCTTAATGATGTTTCCTTTACCAATTATAGATATTTGCAGTCGTCTCCATCTATCCAGTGATTGCTTCATTTGTAAAGTTGTCTCTTGCCAATTAATATCTACTATCTCTTGCATATGGGGTGTAATTTTTATACCTAAATATGTAACTACATTGGTAACCCGTGGATCTTTAAGCTGAATTTTTTGTGTACACAATATTTGGGTTTTTGCGGAGTTTAATTTGTATCCAGACTTGCCACCAAAGTCTCTAGCTAAGCGTTCAATCTCAGTGATTGCCTCTCCTGGATCAGTTGTTACTATTGCAATATCATCCGCATATGCAAAGACTGAATAAGCAATATCCTTTACTATAAATGGTTTAATATGGGGCGATTTCTGAAGACTAATGATAAACGGATTAATAAATAAAGCAAAAAGCAAAGGAGAACACGGACATCCTTGCCGTGTCCCTCTTGTTATAATGTTCTTTTCCGATTTTAAACCCATAGCGGTTATTCTAGCATTGGGTGTTTTGTATAAAGCTTGAATTGAAGTTAAGAAAGCCTTCCCAAACCCCATCCTTTCCATTATTTCCCACAAATATGACCACTCCACCCGATCAAAAGCTTTCTCAGTGTCAAGTAATTTTAATGCTAAATCCCTATTTTCCCCCTCTGCAATGTCAAATAAAGTAATAACTCTATTTATATGAGTGACCGTGCCTCTTTTTGGGATAAAACCATGTTGGTTTATCGATACAAGCGGGGTTATAACCTTAGATAAACGATTTGCAATCATCTTTGAGTAGATCTTACTATCACAGTTAAGCAATGATATTGGCCGATACGACCCAGGTAGCTCCGGGGACTTCCCTTTTTTACTGAATACCACAATTGAGGCTTCATTCCATGTATTTGGAGCGGTCCCTTTTTGCGCCATTCTGAAAATCTCTAGCATAACCTTTTTTAGTGATTCAAAAAAACATTTATACACTTCCCCTGGAATTAGATCAGGACCTGCCGCTTTTCCGGAAGGTATACTCTTGACGGCTACCTCTAATTCTTCCATGGAAAAGGGGGTATCCAAGAATTCCGAGTCAATATTATTTAGCTTATTGAACATCCCCTCTTCCCATTCTTGATCTTCAAGAAAGTTGAGTTGATGAGTATATAAGTCCGTATAAAATTGTTGAAATATATTTAATATTTCCCCTTGATCCTCGTGAATCACCCCACCCTGATCCTGTAGTTTAACAATTGAGCGGGAGGTAGATTTCATTTTTAAACGTAAAGCCAAAGACCGGCCTATAGCTTCTCCATATTCATAAATCTGGCGTTTATGTACTAAGTATTTCTGCGCAATCTCTTGGGTCCAAATTCCGGTTATACTCGCACGACATTGTGCGATTTTGGCTTCAGCCTCGTGTATAATGACTAAGTTATTCTCCTTCCCTATTACCTTAATCAGCTCTGCCTCTGCAGCCCTTAAATTGTTGTATAATTCTCTCATTTGAGATCGTAATTTGTTTTGATGATACAAACCATAACTTATAGTCTCTCCTCTAAAACAGGCCTTAAAAGTGTCCCATACATTTAGAATATTAGCCGACCCAATATTGATATTGAGAAAATCTAATATCCACTTGCTCATATGAATTCTATATTGTTCATCAAGACATAATTTCCTGTCATATGAAAAATTTCTTAATCTATATATCTCTTCTGAAGTTGAGATCTCAATTAGCAAAGGGGAGTGATCAGATGAAACTCTGGGAAATAACTGAATCTTAGTCCCGGTATGGGTAGATGTAGACATGAAGAAATAGTCCAGACGGACAAATTTCTTGTGTGGAGCAGAGTAATAAGTATACCCTGGGGACATCGGATAGTTTTTACTCCAAATATCCACCAGGCCATGATCAGCCACTAAATCGTATAAGGCTTTAAAAACTCGTGGTTTACGACCCCTATAATTTTCTAAACCAACAGCGAGTTCCACATTATTTAAATTAATATTAAGATCACCGCATATGATTAAAGGGGATCTCCATTTAGCGAGTTCTGTATTCAAATGTTCTAAAACCTCTGCTTCATCAGTATTAGATCCATAAACTGAGCATAAAGTAAAAAAGCTGTTTCCCACTTTTAATTCTGAGATCGCCCATCTACCCCATTTATCTGCTAAACTATGAACTACCTCACAATAACCGGGTTTTGACAAAATCATTACCCCTCTGGTGTTATTGGTTTGTTGAGTGGCAGAAATTAAAACATACCCTAAGTCTGCTATAAGTTTCCTATTATCCCATGCTAGATGGGTTTCTTGTAAGCAAAGGATGTCGGGTTGAATAAAGCGGATTTCAGCTGCAATTCTCCTTTATTAAAGTGGTTAAGCCCAGATACATTAAATGAGCATATTTTAGTGTTTCGTGCCATACAATTTCAAAATTCTCAAATCAAAATAACTCATAATAGATATTAATCTCATTATTCTACATAAGCTGATATATTTATATTTATACATTTCCATTAAATTATTGCCACCAAAAATTACCGTGGTTTTTTCCCTTTTAACCCACCCCTCCCTCCTTCCCTTCCAAAGCCTTCCCCCTCCCTCAAAAGAAATCCCCCCCCAACCCCCCTGTATCGAGGCTTTAGGACTTATGGTCCTGACGATGGTGCCGAGCTAAATGGACCCTCTAACTTCGCCACAGGACACAAAAAAATTATTACTATCCCATCTACATACCTAAATGTCAAGATTAGAAAATTTAGAAGAGAAAGATAACCTAAGTGATTCCAGAATTACACCTAAATAGTTCTCAGTTAACCAAATTTACAGTTTTCATAAACCTAAATGAACTTAAGAATCGTTCAATGACTGTAGATATTCTTTCGCTTCACCTACATTTGTGAAAAAGCGAGTTTTCTCCTTATGGATCACTTTAAGTTTTGCTGGGTTCATAATGAAGGCTTGGGCGCCTTTTGTTTGAAATAGATGCACCAACTGGCGTAATTGCCAGCGATTATCCATTGTATATTTGGAATAATCCGGTGTAGCAAAAAAGGAAAATCCCTCCGCCATGGATTTCTTATTTGGTTGGGTGCTCAAGTATACATCTTCTCTAGCACGGAAGCAGTTGAAAGCTACAATAAAAGGTCTAGGTTTGGTTGGAATTTGATCAGATCGGAGATTGAAAGTAAACCTATGGGCACGATCAATTTCTCGCTCCCAATCCCATTTATTCAAAGACGGAAAAGCCTGTTGAAAAAGTTCCACTATATATTTACGTGGGTCTTGGCCTTCTTTCCCTTCTGGAATCTGCATTAGTCTTAAGTTGTTACGACGAGCGCGATTTTCAAAATCCGCCATTTTCCATAATAAATCCTCCTTGTTGGCACTCAGAGTTTCAGTTATCGATTTCTGTTTCACCAGCTCGTCCTCAATATTAGAAATTCTAGTTTCAACTTCTGTAAATCTTTCTCCAAAGTCTGACTGTGCCTTGGCTAACTTCCGGATAGAACCTTGCAATTTCCGACATGAATTTTGAATTTTGTGGCTCTCTAGTGCAGTTTTATCCATGTGACTCAGAATAGTCTGATAAATCGTAGTCAGCGTAATATTATACGATACATCTTCCGTTCCACCTTGCGCAAGTATATCACTCCCGGCTCTAACTGTAACGGGACTCTCCTCCTCTGGAAAATCAGCAGGTTCATTCTCATCATATTCGCTCTCTGGCCCCTCCATGCATAGCTGTTTGGAGTACTGTGCTGCAAAATCTTCACACGAGGAGGTTGAGTTTTCTGACACTGAGAAGAAGTCAGCAGATTCAACCTCTGCGGAAATTACGTTAGCCGATCCCCCAGGGAAGGATTTCTTCATCAGAATTGTATCGTCAGAATTTAACACAGAGCCTCTCTCCACAGTATCGTACTGCCCTTCTGGATTAGCACAATGACTATCAATACTTTGTGTTAATGAATTGGAAACATTAACATTAACATCCTTCTGCGGCGCTACAGTTAAGCCACTTGAGTCTACCGGTTGAGATTCTTGCCGAGCCTTAGAAGCTTTCCCTTTTTGCTTTTGTTCTGAAGCAGTGAATAAAGCAGATATCGTCTGTTTCACTCTAACAGGAGTCCCCTTCCCATTTTTCTTTGTAACGGTGACAATATTGTTTAAAGTACTCTCACCTTGATCAAGATTTACCGCTGGTATCTCACAGTCTGCTGTTAATTCCTGTCCGCGTTGCTTGCGGGTGGTTTTAGGAGCCATCGTATAGTTCAGCCGATCTTCCGAGCAATCACAATCGACGTTCTGCTGCTGCTGCTTGTTTCGAGCCCAGCCTGCAGCACCTGTGCGGGTTACCGCCCACCAGGCTCTACGGAGTTTCAATAATGCCGTAACTGCTTCCAGCATGAAGATATTTTCGCCGTTTATTTTTTTCTTTCCCCGGGTTCAAAATTTTATCAGCTTAACTTTTTCTCAAAAGATTCTCGCTCCTTAATAGTTTTCCAAAGAACAGCCAACTACGAAAACAGAGTTATCAGCTACTCCATATCCTGTGTTCGTTCTCTATGGAGTTTCAACAACACCAGAGCTGCGTGAAGGTATTTTCACCATTAACCATTTTTTTGTTCGTTTTTTCCGGTTTCCTTAGACAAAAACGATTTTCACTCCTTAATAGATTTTCAAAAGAAAGCCACAAGCCGTATATGAGCCATAAGCAAGCTCTCAGCAACCAAAAAGGAACCGATGATAAAACAGGTTATCAGCTACTCCGTGTCCTGTGGTCTCGGTGAGAGAGAGGTTTAGCTCACACGTCCAGCACACCCGGGCGTGCAATCGCCATCTTGCCTCCTGAAATACGACAACAATTCATATGTACTGAGCACATGTTAATCTGTCAATACACATATGCTACATAGGGAGTCAGGTATGTGCTACATGCCCAGGACACGTATGGCTGCTAGGTGACACTCCTACCAAGACCCAGCTACACACAGAGATTGAGAACCTCCCCATGCCATGCCATGGGAATAGCTGTGTCCCAGTGCAAGTGAACAGCCAGACGCAAGACAGGAGTGATATACGCCCACACATCAGCAGAAGTAGGATGCCGATTGCAAAGACTGGTAGCGGAACACTAGAGCCACAGGTCACATGACATTACACTAGGACAGCCCACACACCTTGCCATGAAGGTGCACATGTCATGACTCACCACACAATCATTGTGAGGATGCAGACATGTCCTTGTCACGCTACTCCGTGCCCCATGCATACATGTGCACCTCACATCCGATACCACATGTGGCATGGTGTGCGGAACAGTGTGCAATGTCAATCGACACACAGACACATGTTGGTTGCTGCAACAGCTGCAGCTTTTGAGGGTGCTCCAACATCAACCTGATGGGAAGCCCCCACACATGCATGACATTGTCACATTGTGCACCGTGGGTAGTGACAAGGCAGGTGTGGTAACCCCTGTACCGGGCATCAGGGGACACTTCCGTGTGTTGGTGTCCGTGCCATGGCAGTGACGCTCACCCCAAGTGTGCAGTACAACATGCACACATGTCAAAGGAGTGAAGGGCATGCCTGGCACACATTGCACCGTCACACAGTACATCTGTACACATCTCATCATACATCTGGTGCCTTCTCCACTCAGGAGTGATGTTCCACATCACAGCCTGTCACACCTGTGCCCCACACATGTAGTAATGCACAGACGATACCTTGATGTCCATTCCTGGACAAGTATGTCCATCCATGGACAAGTATGTCCATCCATGGACAAGTATTTCCGCCCTATTCCTACCTGTGTGCCGCCTATCACTACTGTGATGTGTGAAAACAGCCGTACTGCTGCTAAGAGGGCCTGTGTACGTTCCCATATCACTATGGGAGTGCTGCCGTATGTGTACCCATCGTGATGGCGAGCGTACAGGCATTTGTACGGTCCGTACCACTACGAGTACGCATACGCAAGAACACCCATAGTGGTAGGGCCGTACGCACGCCTGTACACTCCCTATCACTATGGGTGTCCTCGCGTAAGCGTACTCGTAGAGGTATGGGCCGTACACACGCCTGTACGCTCCCTATCACTATGGGTGTCCTCGCGTATGCGTACTCGTAGTGGTACGGGCCGTACACACACATGTACGCTCACTATCACTACGAGTACGCATACGCGAGGACACCCATAGTGATAGGGAGCGTACAGGCGTGCGTACGGCCCTACCACTACGAGTACGCATACGCGAGGACACCCATAGTGATAGGGAGCGTACAGGCGTGCGTACGGCCCTACCACTATGGGTGTTCTTGCGAATGCGTACTCGTAGTGGTACGGACCGTACACACGCCTGTACGCTCCCTATCACTATGGGTGTCCTCGCGTATGCGTTCTCGTAGTGATAGTGAGCGTACATGCGTGTGTATGGCCCGTACCACTACGAGTACGCATACGCGAGGACACCCATAGTGATAGGGAGCGTACAGGCGTGTGTACGGCCCGTACCACTGCGAGTACGCATACGCGAGGACACCCATAGTGATAGTGAACGTAGGCACGCGTGTACGGGCCGTTGCACTGCATTTGGGGTGCCCTAGGGCCCCGAAACGCACCGTACCTGTGTGTGACGCTCAAAATTACATAGGGGACAAATGAGGGACAAGTATTAAGGCCTACATGCATGCTGGTTGTCATGGAGACCAAGTTCAAATTTCGAATTTGTTCTGGAAGGTGCACAGCAGAAGTCAGTTGGAATTCTTCTACTTTGTTGCAATGTGTTTGTGGGGCTGACATCATGCAGGAGAATGAAACCGATAGAGAACCCACAGACTGTGAGTGCAGTGTCCACTGCCACAGACTGTGTCCCTTTTTTGTGACTGTGACTTCTGCCATTGTGTCCAGGTGTGACACACATGCTATGTACTGTAGGGGGGGTCCCAGGGGGGGAATGCCTGATGTCTCCCAGCAGAGCCCTGAGACAGGAGGGTGGGTGCGGAGTCCTCCCAGCAGTGCCCTGAGACAGGAGGGGTGGGGGCCTATCACTCCCAGCAGTGCCCTGAGACAGGAGGTGTGGGTGCAGAGTCCTCCCAGCAGTGCCCTGAGACAGGAGGGGTGGGTGCAGAGTCCTCCCAGCAGTGCCCTGAGACAGGAGGGGTGGGGGCCTATCACTCCCAGCAGTGCCCTGAGACAGGAGGGTGGGTGCGGAGTCCTCCCAGCAGTGCCCTGAGACAGGAGGGGTGGGTGTGATGCACAGTGTGAGCCTGGCTCATTGATTGTGTAGTTGCCCTAATTCCACCTGTGTCCTTTCAATGGCACGTACAGCTATTGGCCTTCCCCCACAGGATCATGTCCCTATGACAAAGTTGCAATGCGTTGGATGCACACTATGCCTTGTTGTAAACAGCAAATGTGTTCTAATCTGTGTCCCCGTGACATGTGCAAGGTGTATTGATGTAGTGTCACTTGTTCATCCTCACAGGTAGACGCCTCTGCCAAGGAGCAGATATGGCTGGACGCCATCAGCGCCGTGAGAAGTGCGGATGGTCGGAAGCGGCGCCTGTCCCAGGTGAGGAAACGCTGGCAGGATATCCGGTGCTGGACGCGGAGGATCGCACGTGTCCTGCTGGGGGACTCACCTGAGAGCCACAAGAACCGCGGGCGCCGCCGTCTCTCCCACATCCAGAAATGTGTGCTGGCGGTGGTCTTTCCTGACTTGGACAGGCGTCTACAGGAGATGCAGCAGCCGGAAGGAGGTAGGGACATGTGTGTGTTTGTTGTGTTTCACCAGCATTTGTAAGTGCAATGTTCGATGGATACACTTCCAGGGTTTATGGTGCTGTGCAGATCCTGTTCCCCACAGTATTGCAGTGCTCTCCTGCCTCCCTTCCCCTCCTTGCAATGTGTTCCCTGGTCTGTGTGTATTCACTCCATCACAAGGTTATGTAGCCTGACACCTTCTACAAGTGTACAATGCCTGCAGCATCATGTGTGGGGGTGGTGTGTAACAGGTTTTGTGACCTTGCCTGTGCCCTGTCCAGTTCTGGACTTGTGGGTTCCATGTCAGTTGGCACTAATGCTGATTCCAGACATGGGAGTTAATCTCTCGAGTGCCAGGCCTTCCAGCAGGCATGTCCCATGTGGTGGCCTGTGACATGATGTGCATGAGTGTGCGTTAGGCATAGTGCAGGGATGTTAGCGTGTGTTGCAGTCATTCCCATTCAGGAGCATGGAGTTGTGTGGCCACTACTGTCCCCAGGGGCATCTTTTCCTAGGTATCATGTGTGTAATCCGAGAATGTCGACAATCTCTGGGTCTACAGCATAGGTTGTGCTCTGTGCCATTGTCCCCTGGCAACATGTATATTGACGTGCGATGTATTACAAGTGTCCACTGTACAGCCTGACCTGATTTTCCTATTACATACTCACGGTGGCCATTGCCTTTGTGTCTTGTTGCAATCATCTGATGATGCCCATTTGTACATGATAATTTACACAGCCGCACCTTGGGTAGTTTGTGTGCAATATAGAAGTTTTGCATCACATGTGTATTTCACCCTGACTAAGAGATGTACGTGCTTCCTGTGTCTCCATAGATTTGTCTCATGTAGGGGGTGGGTGGTGCGGGCATGTCCGACATGTCAAGACCTGATATCTCCTTGCTAGGACTGGCCAGTGTGTGATGTTTGCCTGGACATACACTCAAGGTGCAGTGTGCCAGTCAGGGTGGGCATATTACCTATGCTGCATGTGCCTCTAGTTCCTGCCTATGGTCCCTGCTCATCCCTATTTGCTGCCACGCTGTGTGGTGCAGATGCAGTGCTGGATTGTCCCCAGGGCCTTGCTCCTCAGTCAAAATTCCATATCATCTCATTTGCTATTGTGTCATGCTCTCCATAGTTTTTCCATGGCATGGTGGGTCAAAATACTGTGTCTTGCATGCCCTACATATGTACCTTGTTTTGTAGATGTAACTCTTCCTTTGTTTCAGGCTATGCACTGTAACCTACGTAGATTTGACTCATGTGACATATGTATACAGGTGTATGATTACTTTCTGTCTCTTCTCCCTGCCCACAGCATCGTCGGGGGATACGGAGGGAGACATGGACACAGACGGCGCGGAGGGACCGAGCACCAGTGCCAGCGGTGACATCGGGGCTGGCACTTCGAGTGGGACTGAGGCGGTGGAGAGTGAACCCGGGGACCTGTCGACTGGCACAACAGAGTATGAAGCTGACGGGTCCGAGGATGATCACTCCGAGTGGGCGGTGGCTGCACCACCATCTGACAGCAGCCCTACATCTGGCACCGCCCCCTCCATTGGCATCAGCCGCCTCCCACGTGCCTGTGTCCCTTCCCAACGTGCCCGGTCACCACATGTCTCCTTCCTGCCAGGCACCGCACCCCCTGCCCCTGTCTCCACTGCTGCCGCCAATGCTGAGTCTGTGGACATCCAGCCGCAGTTGCAGATTGGTCAGACTGCGATCCTTAATGTCCTTCATGGCCACAGCCAGGTCCTCAACAACATGGAGGCATACTTGGAGGGCATTCATTCATCGCAGGCTGACCAACGCAACTTGCTGAGGTCCATAGACTCCACACTGACTGCAGCAGTGGGTCTCCTGCAGCGCTACGTCCCACCCCCTACCCCTGCTCCTTCCACACTTCCCACTCCCATGCCTGTCCCACATACACCCAGACGTAAGCATGCACCCACCACAACAGACACAGGCACCACACCAGCAGGGAAGGTCCGCCGCACACCTCCTGACACGCACACACAGGGTGCAGTAGGCACACCCACTGGGTCGGGGGGCAAACGTGTGACACGCAGCCAGAGTGGGAGTCCGCATTCCACCCAATCCACTCCCTCCAAATCCCCTCCCCTCAGCTCTCCTGGCCACATCTCCCCCAAGGACTCCTTCATGGCCGCTCTGTCCCTGAGCCCCACATTGACACCACCCCGCAAGCGGTCAAGGAGGTCCCCGGTCAGGGTGCTTGAGTCCCCCCTGTCCACATCCTCCCCCAGTGGCGCTGCGACCCATCCCTCTGACCCCCCCCCTCCTTGGGGCCTGTGGTTCCTTCGGGTGCAGGGGAGTCCCTGGAGGACCTTGCTAAGGTGTGCAGCGAGATCCTGGCCTCCGCCTTTGGCCCTGCCCCACCCCCTGTGGTGGAGTCCTCCCTCCCTGCACCCACGACGCCTACCCTTCACCCTCCTGTCCCTGCGGTGCCTGTTTCCTCACCCCCACATGATGCCCTCACCCCTGTGGAAGACAACGGATTGTAACTGTGCAGGCAAGCTAGGGGACACGCATCCCACTGTGTCCCCCATCCAGCTGGGACTCCTGGACTGCCCAATGGCCTTGGTTAATATTGGACTTACGTCATACTAGTTTTTTGCTCATGCTGAATAAAGCTATTTATTTTTTTCCCTTGGAACACTCCTGCATTGCTGGCATTGCTGTTGGTGGGGCTGCTACATGGTTGTGGGTGTTGGTCATGTGTTGGGTGTATGGGAAATG
Source organism: Triturus cristatus (assembly GCF_964204655.1). Lineage (NCBI taxonomy): Eukaryota > Metazoa > Chordata > Amphibia > Caudata > Salamandridae > Triturus > Triturus cristatus. The sequence goes on from NC_140590.1 coordinate 37,131,230, forward strand.
TAATAGTGTGCTGCTCATATCGGGGACCCTGGGATCTGTGTGCCTCACACGGTGTTAGCTACCTTTCTCCATTCATGTATGCAGTTGCTGCATGTTGCAATTGTCCCAAGGTGTATTCCTTCCTCTGTGTACCCTGACTTCTTCCCTGCAGGGTGTCCCCTGACTTTAGCACAGAGCTGTGTGTTCATTAGCTGGGTGTGTGACCTAGTCCTTCACCTTTGCACATGCATGCTGAGCGATGTCTCCACCTGCATCATTCGTGGCATCCTTGGTAGTCATTGTACTTGTGTATGGGGCCTATTGACATGACTTCATGTGAACATGTTTTCTTTTCTGCGCTATGCATGCGTATACTCCCAGCCTCGCACACATGTGGTACATGTACTGCAGGGTCTTTGTGCACCTGACTGACATTTGTGGATATGGTATATGTGATTACTCCACCCTTTGCGTTCCATGGGCACTGCTGGGAGTGATAGGCCCCCACCCCTCCTGTTTCAGGGCACTGCTGGGAGGACTCTGCACCCACCCCTCCTGTCTCAGGGCACTGCTGGGAGTGATAGGCCCCCACCCCTCCTGTCTCAGGGCACTGCTGGGAGGACTCAGCACCCACCCCTCCTGTGTCTGGGCACTGCTGGGAGGACTCTGCACCCACACCTCCTGTGTCTGGGCACTGCTGGGAGGACTCTGCACCCACCCCTCCTGTCTCAGGGCACTGCTGGGAGGACTCTGCACCCACCCCTCCTGTCTCAGGGCACTGCTGGGAGTGATAGGCCCCCACCCCTCCTGTCTCAGGGCACTGCTGGGAGGACTCTGCACCCACCCCTCCTGTCTCAGGGCACTGCTGGGAGGACTCTGCACCCACCTCTCCAATTTCACAATATGTACGCTCATGACATGCACGGATGTGGGTACGCTCCATGCATTCGAGGTGGGGGTACGTGTCGTACTTACACTGTTGGGGTGGGGGTACGCTCCATGCATTCGAGGTGGGGGTACGGGTCGTACTTACACTGTTGGGGTGGGGGTACGCTCCATGCATACGGGGTGGGGGTAGGGGTCGTACTTACACTGTTGGGGTGGGGGTACGCTCCATACGTACGCAGGTGGGGGTACGGGTCATACTTACACTGTTGGGGTGGGGGTACGCTCCATACTTACGCGGGTGTGGGTACGGGTCGTACTTACACTGTTGGGGTGGGGGTACGCTCCATACGTACGCGGGTGTGGGTACGGGTCGTACTTACACTGTTGGGGTGGGGGTACGCTCCATACGTACGCAGGTGTGGGTACGGGTCGTACTTACACTATTGTGGTGGGGGTACGCTCCATACGTACGCGGGTGTGGGTACGGGTCGTACTTACACTGTTGTGGTGGGGGTACGCTCCATACGTACGCGGGTGGCGGTACGGGTCGTACTTACACTGTTGGGGTGGGGGTACGCTCCATGCATTCGAGGTGAGGGTACGGGTCGTACTTACACTGTTGGGGTGGGGGTACGCTCCATACGTACGCGGGTGTGGGTACGGGTCGTACTTACACTGTTGGGGTGGGGGTACGCTCCATACGTACGCGGGTGGGGGTAGGGTCCGTACATATCCGTCCCCCCGCTATGTGATGCTTGTGTGGCCCGTACCCAGGCCTTTGCCACGTGGGTACGAGCCGTCCCGCCATTGTTGGGGTGACGTGGGTGTGGGCGTGGTACGACTCGTACCCACGCTCTTCAGGCGTGGGTACGGGACGTACATGTCTGGTTGTGTTGCCGGTTCGCGTCGTGACGGACTTCCGTTGTGGCGGTCGCTGGCTTAGCTGGACACGCCCCCACCCCCTCGTAGTGACCAGGGCATGGGAGTCAGGTATGTCCAGGGCATGTGTGCTGTGTGACTTTGGTGGGGGGTTTGTGGCCTGCCCTGGTCCTGCCACCCCCACCCCACCCCACTTTCCCCCCTCCCTTAGTTGTTCTGACCTTCTGCGGCATCTGCGTCCGAACCTGTAGAGGAGGTCGACTGCTATGAGGGCCGGGATGACACGTAGGTTCGGGTCCATGTCTGTCCGTCGCGTACGGGTCCTCCTTGTTCGCGTCGTCCTGTCTGTCCGTCGCGTACTGGTCCTCCTTGTCCGCGTCGTCCTGTGTGTCCGTCGCGTACTGGTCCTCCTTGTTCGCGTCGTCCTGTCTGTCCGTCGCGTACTGGTCCTCCTTGTTCGCGTCGTCCTGTCTGTCCGTCGCGTACTGGTAGTCCTTGTTCGCCTCGTCCTGATTTCCCGGCAGTTTTTGGCTGCCGGAAAATATTCACCGTGCGGGATGACGTCGGTGCGAATCGTAATTCCTGGTTCGTGAATGGCAGGCTGCGAGCGTCCCGACGTCAGGTCGGTGCTTTCCTGGATCCCATTTGTAGGTTTATTTTGTTCGGTCGGGGTTTTTTACGATTCGTACGCAAATGGTGTTCCCGTGCGAATCGTAATTCCATGTTTGTATATTTTGACGACCGGGTACGCGTCGGACGGAGAATATGCTCCGTCCGACGGTTCGTACCCGGTTTTTACTGGATTGTAATTGGCACCTTTGTGTTTCTTTGCTTAAAGTTGACTATTCTGGCCTACCAAAAGATGGCCGCCGACTGAAACCTAACTAAAGTACATGACTTCATCATTTGAACAATGGAGAAAGGCGCCTGTACTGACTTCGTTCGTCTCCCTTGTGTGACCTGTCAGACCATGCCCATGAAGACTACCCTGGGCGAGGTGCCAATGTCCCTGAACCTGAACTTAATGTTGCAAATTGCAAATGAACTGCCGAAACTCTACCGGTTACCAACGAAGAGATACAATTTATACCTGGGAACAGTCTTTCCCATACGCCTAATGTAAACTTTTTCCACATGAGAAAATTTGAAAAAGTGTCCTAATGTATTGAGATGCATTTGAAATCAGCCAATCATTTGCCTGGGAATTGAGAAAATGTTACGGTTATATGTAAATTTTAGTATAAATATTAGTAGTCTAGAGAGGGAAAACGCTAGACTCTCTCAAGCCACACTCTATGCTGCTCTTCGCTAGAGACCACTATTGACGGAGAATCGATGATCAGAGATCCTTATGCTGACAGAAGAGGACGGAGACTTTAGAACTCTGATGAACTTTCTGAGGACCAGTTCTGACTTAGAAAATGACAATTAGCCAGAATAGGTAAATATGACAAAAGTTAATATTGCATCATTAGGATTTAACCTGCATTTTAATTAGATAAAGAAAATCATTATTTGAAGCACTGTGTCGGGTGATTATTTCTTTTAAATGTTTATTAATTAATTCGAGAGTTAAAAGCGTCATCAAATTATACAACAACTAAATGATCTAATTGACCTCCGGATGAAGGAACTGTTAGGGTAATTCAGTAGAAGGGGTTTCCTCTATCCAAGAGAACAGCTGTAGTTCGGGATTTGATATCCCTCTGTAGGCACGGATAGTTTGAGAGAATGAATGTTGGTGTTATGGGCCCCACCAGCGTGTGATGGGTGTATGTGCGTGTGACTGAGAAATCATTCCGTCCGTGGAAGCAGGGGGAGATTTAGTGACCCGAACTGCACCACACGCACATGCCGTGAGCCATCCTGTGCTGGCGTGTCCAGGTGCCGCCATTTTGTGTTTACTCAGCGCTGTTGCCAACCACGTTTCTTCATTGTCCTCAGTACATTTGCTGCGTTTCAATAAAGTTAATTGCAGCGCTGTCTTAATGCCGCTCCAAGTCTTGTTACACTTTATAATCGGCTACAGTGCTTACTACGATTTCAGATGGTACTACTCTACCTTTGGGATTTTGTGGAGGCTACTACATGCTTGAGCATAAAGGTACATTCATTTCTTTTTTTCAGCGCCCTACCACGTTTTTCCTTTGCTGTTCTTGGGTATCGGTCTTATTGGGCCATTTTGACATTACCATTCGCTAAGGAAACAAAAGAGTAGTGGGACATGTAACAGGACAGTAGCCTATTCCCCTATAAACCCACAACCCGCTACGGAATTAAATTACACAAAAATTAATTAACATAAAATTCATTACTTTTACAAAATTCAAACATACATGACAAAAATAATACATATTTTTAACACATATACTAACACTTAAAACACTAACAAAAAAATCGATATTACTAACTTCGATATTATGGAAATCGATATTTCTTACCTGCATTTCGATATTCTGCACCACTATATTTTTGCAATTCGATATTCTGTCCATTCTATATAAAAAACTCGATATTCTGTCCAGTCAATATATATTTTTTTGGTATTGTGACTAGCTACCGAAAAAAAGAGGGTGCCAAACCATAAGGAAACAAAAGAGTAGTGGGACATGTAACGGGACAGTAGCCATAAAAATAAGAAACAGACTCAAAGGTGGGATAAATAGCAACGTTTCACCAATTACAAGGAAGGAATTTTGAAAGGAACGGGAGGAATGAATAGAAATCAAAGGGTGTGATGATAGACCATGGTGAGGTGATGACTTTGTGGAGAAGCGGCGATTTCAGAAAGCTGCCTCCGACAATTTGACAACGGTGACTACATTTATTATTTTAATTTGTTATGTTTATAATATTGAAATATATATATTGAGGTGCTCCACTTGCGGGCTCAATGTGTTTGAGGTGTTTAAGGCATTTATTATTACAAGTAATGAGAACTTTAGACGCTCGATTCTTTCTATATTTACTTGTACTGAAATGAACCATTAGTTGCTCAATTTATTTGAGGTGTTCATTTCCATTTGTATTTTCTGGTGATGTGTTTTTGAGGTATTTGATTCTGTTAATGAGTACTTGTGCGGAGCCATTTTCATGCTCAATTTCCATTGAGGTGCTCAATTATATTTATTCTGGTGATTATTTGTACGAATTTTAAGTCTGCTATGTTTGTTGGAGCCATTTATTGCTCAATATCTATTGAGGTGCTCCATTCTGGTTATGCTTGCTGTTGATGGGCCTTAGAGGTGCTCAGTGTTTGGAGGAGCCGTAGATGTGCTCGGTTTTATTTATGCTTACATGTTGTGAACCACTTAGGGGCTCTACTTCGATAGAGGTGTTCTATTCTTATTGAGATACTCAGTTCTATTTATATTTACTGGTGATGAGCCTGGGTCTCAATTCTGGTGGTGCTTATGTATGCTGAACCACTTCGGTGCTCTATATTGTTAGAGGTGCTCAAATGTTATTTATGATTGATGGTATTGAACCTTTATTGCTCAATTTAGATTGAGGTGTTCAGTTCCATTTGTCCGGTGAAGAATGGGTTTTCCTCCCATTTTCATTCTAATGTGGATTTTTTTCAAGTGGTGTACCATAACCACTTTTAGTTCTTCTTGCATTCTTTTGTTAGCTCATGGTGTTGGTACAATCTTGGTACCCTCTCTTTTGGTGTTTACCTCTTTTCTCCACCATTGTGAAGAGGATGTTAATTTTTGTGCATTTGATGTTCTTCCTTTCTTCTGCTCTTCTGCTCTCTGTTTTATCTTCTTCATCTTTTTGGTTAAAGGGGGAAGGTGTGTTGTATCCTGCTCATCCGTCTTCCTTGCCCTTTCTTAGTGTCTTGTACTCTGGTGCTCAGCCAGTCTCTGTGAGGTCATTCACTGTTCTATTTGTGTATGTTTAAGTGTAACGTCAGTTATTCCTGAGGCTGAGCAGCAGGGTGGCTGCTCCCGGTGGGGCCTTCACTGAAACCTTTACTAGAACTTACCATCTATATTATATGCTGTACCTGTCCACATTGTAATTTCATTTAATCAATAAATCTACCCCTTGGACACAGCAACAAAGTAGTCATCTTTATTTTATTGGATTTTACACCATGTCTTCAGCTTCTTGCAGAATTCGAGAGGAGAAGGCTCTGATGTGGAGTGGGAGGTGGCCCCATGGTTTAGGAGTGATGTAAGAGCATGCCTGTCCTCTTGATCTGGCTCTGTGTATGTGTGGTATGTATGCGAGTAGGAATCCTGTAGAGAGGAGGTGTCTGGATGACTCGTGGAAGGAGATGCAACTGTTCAGATAGGTGCTAGCAAAACAAACAAAAGATGGACAGAATGTTGAACATATCAAACATTCACCCCAAGTCACAGATCTGGGTAAATTCAACAGTTGTTTGCTCACCATGCCCCCCCAGTTTGGAACCAACCATATGGAAATCAGTCTTGACCCTGCTCCTAATGGGAACAGTCCAGACAGATCTGCCAAGCAAGGTCTTTCCTAGACCAGAAACAAGAAACCTGAGACAGGTTTCGGGGTTGCACCCTTCATCAGCCTGTCTAGCTTGAATCAACTGGCACAGTAAGCATGGTACCCACGCCTGGGCATACCCTTTCCATTTACGGTGACTACCGCAAAGCAAGCAAATGTTGGATGCAATACTGAACATATGAAACATTCACCCCCAGTCACAGATCTGGGATAAATCCATGGTTCCTTTGCTCACCACACCACCCCAGTTTGGACAAAGCCATATGCAAATCAGTCTTGACCCTTTTCTACATGAGTACAGTCCAAACTGGAATGGCATGGTGAGCAAAAAAACAATGGATTTAGGCCCTGCGGGTGGATGTCTGGCATTGTTCAAAATTCTGTCCGCCAATTGTTCTTTTTGCATTTGTAGCCCTAAGTGGGATGGGTATGCCCAGATGTGGGTCCCATGCTCATCATACCACAGCAGTTAAGCTAGCCTGGCTGATGAGGGGTGATACCCCGAAACCGGTCCCAGGATACTTGTTTCCGGTCCAGAAAGGACCTGTCAAGGTAGTTCGGAATGGACTGTTCCCATGGGGAGCAGGGTCTAGACTGATTTGCTTCAAAGCTTCCCACGGAGAGCCGTGCCTTTGGAGCAGGCATGGCACCTCTCTACTTGTCCCCAGAGGGTGTATAGAGGCGAGTGCCACTGGTCTTGGAGAGCTGAATCAAGAGTTCCAATCAGTGAGTGGGCAGAGCTGCCCAGCAGAGTAATTAACTCAATCCAGCTGACCAGCAGAGTAATTAACTCAACCCAGCTGACCAGCAGAGTAATTAACTCAATCCAGCAAGGCAAGCCGAAGCCTAAAATATAGTTAGGAAGGTGGCTCAGAGAATCATGAAAACCCTTAAGTGCCAGAAGGAATCCAAATATAATAAAATCAATATCACATTTGCATTTGTGATCCTTGTTTACAATAAAATTGATGTTTCAACCTAGCCTCATGGTTCCAACTATAGCAGAATTATACTTTGGTGAGGATTTCATTCTTTATGCACTGAAAGTGAAGAAAACACACTTTACCAGTAAAGGACTACAGCTTTACATTATGAGTGTGTGCTCACAACCCAGAGCATGTTTAGGTCAGCACCAGTCCCTGAAAGATCCCCCCTGTGTCTGGCTATTGATGCACAGGTATCGGGCTGAATGAATTATCGTCCTTTTAAGCCCACACAGTCGTGAACATGCATGTGTGCATTGGTTCATGTGTAACCAGCCCACCACCTCTTCCCCTAGCTGTGCAGCAGACCTTGTTTTAAAAGGCAGCACTGGTGTCTATGTCTATGTCTATGTATTGGTATTTGTAAGGCGCATATATCACCCGAAGGTCTCATAGCGCCAGCAGACACTCAGAGGTAAGATGTAAGACAGGCAGAATTTAGAAAAGCCATGTTTTCAGGAGTTTACGGAATTTCTGATGGCTGGGTTCCAGTCTTAGATGTAGGGGGAGAGCATTCCAGCTTTCAGGAGCAATTTTAGAGAAAGACCTGTCCCCATTTTTGACAGTTCGTACTTTAGGCACCCTTAAGAGGTGCGAGCTGGAGGATCTCAGAGTTCTCGTTGGGTGATAGTCTATAAGTTTATTTGCTAGATAGACTGGGCCATTGCCGTTCAGAGATTTATGAACCAGACAGCAAATTTTAAACTTAATATGTTTTTTTATGGGAAGCCAGTGAAGCGCTTTTAGACAGGGGGCAGAAGGGGTGTGGGCAGGTAGATCCAGGGCCATTCTAGCTACAGTATTTTGAAGGACCTGGAGTTTGCTCAGGAGAGTCTCGCCGATAGAGGCGAAAAGAGCATTGCCGTAGTCTAGGCGACTAATAATTAGTCCCTGAATTAGAGGTAGACGCGAGGCTAGAGGGATCCACTTAAAGATCTTCTTTAGGCTGCGTAGGAGTCCGAAGCTGGTGTGAGAAATATTTTTGATGTGATCAGCCAAGGTTAGTTTGTTATCAAGTAGTATCCCTAAGTTGCGAGCAGCTGACTTAGGGGAAGGACAGGCACCCAACTGTGCTGGCCACCAATCGTCTGACCAGTGCTTGTGAGCGTTTCCGAAAAGCACAATCTCCGACTTAGCAGCGTTAAGCAAAAGATAGTTGTCTGACATCCAGTTTTTTATTGCTAGCATACATTTTTGGAACCTTGGTTTGATGTGAGTGGAGTTGGGACCCAAGGTAATGAGGATTTGAGTGTCGTCGGCATAGGACACAGTATCAAATCCATGGGCTTTAATTAGTCTAGCAAGAGGGGAGACGTACAGATTGAAGAGTGTAGGGCTCAAGATCGAACCCTGAGGTACGCCTTTGTCAACTGGCTGATTGGCTGATGAGAATTTGCCAATCTGGACCTTGGAGCTCCGACCGGTCAGGTAGCTTTTGATCCAAGCCAAAGCAGAGCCTTCGACACCAGCCTCTGCCAGCCGTTCTATCAGAATGCTGTGTGAGACGGTGTCGAAGGCTGCGGATAGATCTAGCAATATTAAGATGGCTGATTGTTTGGAATCCAAAGCAAGCCTGATGTTGTCGACCGTTTCAAGTAGGGCTGTTTCGGTGCTATGGAACGCCCTAAATCCTGACTGGGAGGGGTCTAGCAGTTTGTTCGACTCAAGGTGGTTAATGAGTTGGGCGTTTATGAGGGACTCAATGATCTTGCCGAACATCGGGAGAAGGGAGATGGGCCTGTAGTTTATGGGTAGGGCAGGATCAGCAGAGGGTTTCTTCAGAATCGGTCTGATGATGGCTTCTTTCCAATGTACAGGGACTGTTGAGTGGGAGAGTGAAAGATTGAAAATTTTTGTTAAGTGTGCGATCAAAATTGGCGCAATTTTGGAAAGGATTGGAGAGGAGGCTGGGTCAATGGGGGAGCCAGACTTGATTCTGTTCATAGTCAGGGTGACTTCGTCATTTGAAAATGGGTGGAATTGATTTAGAGTAGTGGTGAGAGCAGGCGGGGCTGTGTTGATGGGAGGATCAGGAGAGAAGGACAAAGTGGTGGAGTCGGTGAATGATTTGTAGATATCATTTATTTTGTTATAGAAGAAAGATGACAGAGTGTCGACCCAATTCCGAGAAGCGTTTGCGACAGGTTGGCAGGAGAGAGGGTTGGAGAACTCTTTTACTATTTTGTAGAGTTCTTTATGTGAGTTTGCGGCCTGGTCTATCCTATTTCCCAAGTATACTTTTTTGGCTAGTGCTATATCGCTCATGTATTGGTGGTGGAGCGTTTTGTAGAGGGATCTGTCGCCGGGGTCTTTGGTACGACGCCATTTGCGTTCGTGGGTTCTTACAGCCAATTTAGAGGCCTTAAGTTCCACAGTAAACCATGGGGACAGTTTGTTGGGGCATCTCTTTATTTTATTAGGAGCGATTATATCCAGGGTTGTAGTGATTGCTCGGTCAAGGTTGATGGCTGCCAGGTTAGGATCATTAAGCAGTTCAGTTTGAGGGGGGGAGAAATGGGAGAGAAATGCTTCAGGACTGATCTTATTCCAGGGTCGACTCCTGATGGAGTCTCTACTAGGCTGAGGGGTGGGTGAGGTGAGTTGTATATGAAAGTATATCTTGAAATGATCCAACCAAAGAACGGGCACGGAGCAATCGATTTTTATCTTATCCGAATTGGTGAAAATGAGATCCAGAGTGTGGCCGGCGGAATGAGTGGGGCCGGTTACTAGCTGGCCCAGGCCTAATGCATTCATACTGGTGATGAGTTCAGCAGTGTGAGGGTCATGTGTGAGTTCAGTATGATAGTTAAAATCGCCTAACAAAAGAAAGTTAGTTGACGATAGTACATGTGGAGCGATGAATTCGGTTATTTTGTTTGCAAAATTAGTTTTGGTGCCTGGTGGTCTGTATAGGAGAGCTCCTTTCCAGGATTCTTTATTTCCTAAAGTAGCCGTGAAAGTACAATTTTCACCCCATTCTGCAGTTAGTGAATTGACGAGGTGGAGCTTGATGTTAGCTCTATGCACAATGGCGATTCCTCCGCCTTTTTTATCAGTTCTGTCTAATCTCATGATTTTATAGTCCTGGGGGAGGGCAGTTGAAATGTCTGGAAATGAGGACTCCGATAGCCAGGTTTCAGTTATAAAGAAGAGGTCAGGTTTGTCATAGTCTAAGAGCGACCAGATTTCAAGGGCATGTTTGGGAAGGGAGCGAACATTGCAATATAAGCAGGAGAGGTGACTTTGTATAAAGGGCAAGGGTTTGCTGTTAGTGGGAGTGATAACGGAGGGTCTTCTCCATGGCGTTGATCCCATCGATACATTGGTAATGGAGGAGAAAGGCCTATGTTGCGAGATGAACGAAGCAGCGGTATTAGTGTTTATGGCAAGGAGCTCCTGGCGAGAATATTTAATGGGAGCCATATGGAAGGGAGGGGTACCCACGGGCAGCGGTCCTGGCGTCTGGCGTCGGTCAGGCGCGGACGGGCGCAGACGGGCTTGCCTTTGGCGCGCCTTTGGCGCGCCGCCGGCGCGCCCGATGCGCGCGTCCGCTCTGCGCACTCAATTTAAGTGGGGAGTGGGCGGGGCTGCACGAGCATAGAGCGCTAACCTTCCTCTCTCACAGGAAGTGAGGGTTTGTAAGCTACGTGTCAACCCCTCCGCTCGATCGGCACAAGCCGCGGCGGACCAGGGGGACAACGGAACGTGAAACAGGCAATAGACAGTACAATGATAAAAACACGTTATACAGTCTTTTAAAATACGTAAAATCAAGAATTCTGCTGCAACCTACATGAGCTAAGGTAGACCAATCTGCTGCGCGCGTCCGCTCTGCGCACTCAATTTAAGTGGGGAGTGGGCGGGGCTGCACGAGCATAGAGCGCTAACCTTCCTCTCTCACAGGAAGTGAGGGTTTGTAAGCTACGTGTCAACCCCTCCGCTCGATCGGCACAAGCCGCTGCGGACCAGGGGGACAACGGAACGTGAAACAGGCAATAGACAGTACAATGATAAAAACACGTTATACAGTCTTTTAAAACACGTAAAATCAAGAATTCTGCTGCAACCTACATGAGCTAAGGTAGACCAATCTGCTGCGCACGTCCGCTCTGCGCACTCAATTTAAGTGGGGAGTGGGCGGGGCTGCACGAGCATAGAGCGCTAACCTTCCTCTCTCACAGGAAGTGAGGGTTTGTAAGCTACGTGTCAACCCCTCCGCTCGATCGGCACAAGCCGCGGCGGACCAGGGGGACAACGGAACGTGAAACAGGCAATAGACAGTACAATGATAAAAACACGTTATACAGTCTTTTAAAACACGTAAAATCAAGAATTCTGCTGCAACCTACATGAGCTAAGGTAGACCAATCTTCTGCGCGCGTCCGCTCTGCGCACTCAATTTAAGTGGGGAGTGGGCGGGGCTTGCAGTCCATTTTAACAGAACATGTAGTGAGTGACCCTCAGCTAGACAGACTCACCCTCAGCAAAGGTCCAAAAACTGCGTGGCCCAAAAAGCATAGCAAAGGGGTAAATTAGATCAGATCACATTTTTCTACATTATCACAATCCTGCACAACTAAAGTGAGTGAGTTGTCATGTGATGTAACACCAGTGAACAAATAAAGGTACTGGGCACAGGTATGATGTCACGCCAGAACACAACTAATGTGCAAGTGATGAATGCACGCTTAGTAGAGACTGGATTGGTTACACTGTGGCTTTGCATATGTAAATAGGCGGGTAGGAAAACCCTTTCAGATGTGTGCACACACAAGGTCACCATGAACGCTGGCGTCTTCCACTGCTAAAAAGTGTCACTTTTCTTCACTTACAATTGCCGATGTCACTTTGTGTCAGATGTTTCCTCCACAGTTTGTAGGTCTCAACTAGGCAGCACATGCGCTGTTTCTTCGAGACATGCTGTATCTACTCTATGGTCTATCATCACACCCTTTGATTTCTATTCATTCCTCCCATTCCTTTCAAAATTCCTTCCTTGTAATTGGTGAAATGTTGCTATTTATCCCACCTTTGAGTCTGTTTCTTATTTTCATTGCTACTGTCCCATTACATGTCCCTCTACTCTTTTGTTTCCTTATGGTTTGGCACCCTCTTTATTTCAGTAACTAGTCACAATATCGAAAAAAAAAATATCGACTGGACAGAATAACGAGTTTTTTATATCGAATGGACAGAATATCGAATTGCAAAAATATAGTTGCGCAGAATATCGAAATGCAGGTAAGAAATATCGATTTCCATAATATCGAAGTTAGTAATATCGATATATTTATTAGTGTTTTAAGTGTTAGTTTATGTGTTAAAAATATGTATTATTTTTGTCATGTATGTTTGAATTTTGTAAAAGTAATTCAATTTATGTTAATTAATTTTTGAGTAATTTAATTCCATAGCGGGTTGTGGGTTTATAGGGCAATAGGGTGGGAAGTAATTTAATTATAATATATATTTTTAGCATTATTTAGAATTAATTAATTATATGTTAAATATTTTTTGCGGAATTTAAGTCTGTAGCGGGTTGTGGGTTTATAGGCGAATAGGGTGGGAAGTAATTTAATTGAAATTAATTAATTTATGATTTTAGTACTTAATAATTTAATATGTATTAATTTATATTGTTAATTATGTTAATTAATGTATTACTAATTAATTATAAATTGATTAATAACAATTAATAACTAATTGGTAATTATGTTAAGTGTGTAATTATTTTTAATAATTAGTAATTAATTAGATATTAATTATTAACAATTAATTAGTAAATAGGTTAATTGTGTAATTTTTTATCAGTGGGTTGAGGGTTGATAGAGGAATAGGGTAGGAAGTACTTTATTTTTATGTAATTTTTATTATTCGTTATATTATAATTTGTTTAAGGTTTTTTATGGTGTTAATTGTGTGAATTAATTTAGATTTGATTGTTATTAATTATATTGTTAATTGTAATTAGTTAATCAATTAATTGTTAATTAATTATGTTAATTTATTAATATGTTGCAATAGTGTAGGTAATGTTTATATGGGAAAATGGTGGGAGGTAAATTATTTTTTTTTAAATTATTAATTGTTAATTAACTTTAATTATATTGCAGGAGTGGGTATATTAAATTATTCTGAAGCACGTTCTGGGTGAGAGAGTGTCGCTCGAATTGCACTCCGATATAGAAATCAATCATTCAATGGTAAATGCGAAGGTTTGAAGTTTTATTCATGTAAGTAGTTCGAGTGAACGTTCTTCAATTTCAAAACATTCCAAGGTCATAAACGAGTGTATTTCATTTCATATACTCGGTATAGCCCAAGGTGCCCAATGCATTTCGGGCCGGTGTGGCCCTTCGTCAGGGGCAGCACTGAAACAAGAGGATACAGGGAAACAGCCGTAGTCTAAACATATCTAAATTATTTATGCTAGTACATTTCACGGAGAACATTACATGCAAAAGTGGGGAAACCTTTATATGCCAGTGTATGTAGACATTATTTGAAAATGAAACTGAGTGGTGTTAAATTCAAAGAGGTGAAAAAGTGAAAAACCGAAAGAAACCAAATACTTCATGTGTAGTGGCATTTTGTGAATATCAACGAAAAGAATCCAAAATGTGCATCAGGAATAAATAACCCGAAAGAACTGCTAAACAAGAAAAGTCCAAGGAGAACACCAAAGTAAGTTCGGAGGACAGAAAGTCCGTGAGAGGTACCGGATGGAGTGTAGAGCACTTACGTGTTTCAGAATAACCGAGCCGGTGAAAAGCCGAAGAATCACTGAGTTACGGCGTAACCGGAAGTGTATCTCGTACTAAGACGCGGTAAATTTGAGTGTGTCCGATAATCGCAGTAGCGAATCGGAAGAAGCTTGAAACCGTCAGCCAATAGTGTGAACTCTTCTAATGAAAGAGAAGCCAATCTGTGTATACGTAGGGAATGGAATGGGTACGTCATGTGATAATGCGAACCAATCTCAATACAGTTAATAAAAGCAAAATGTAAAACGTGTGCTTGTGAATGTTAGGTGTGAATACGAGAAATAAGAAAAAACTAATAAAAGGAGCGATGAAAGAACTACAGAGAAAAAAGACTCGTAGTTCGGATGGTGGATCAGTATGGGGTAACGAAGTTATACGTACAGGAAAGTAAATGTGTAAACATGCACGCCGATCGGAAAAAGCCGGCGGGAGAAAATAAATCGTGATACGAGTGGTGAAAGTCAAATAGACAGTGGTGTGCGTCCTGAAAGGTATACAAAAATGTAAGCATTGCCAAGATGTGTAAATAGTGTAGAAACACCACAGTGTGTCCATATGTATTAACAGTTACATGTAGAGAAATTATTTTCGAGGTAGCGAAAGTGTGTATAATAGAAACAAAAAAGTGTAAATACAGCAAGACAAGTGGAATGAAATTATACAACAGTCGTATCATCTAAAGGTGGAGTTTTTTTGGAACATCAAGGTACATAAAGTTACAAGATCCCTGGTCTGTGGGGATGAAACCCATGAAAAAGTCACAATAAAACTGGGAGAACATGTCAGCAAAGTTGTTATAGAATCAGTGGATTACATTACAAAAAACAGCCAAGATCATAACGTTCGTTGAGCCCTTTCGGGTGAATCCAGTCCAGTTTGTTGATCCAAAATGCTTCCCGTTGTAGTAAAAGTTGGGTATTATTGCGTCCTTTGATAAATGGAACTTGTTCTAAAATAAGAAAACGTAGTTGGCAGATATTGTGTTGAAAAAGATGAAAGTGGTTGGCAATTGGAGATTTCATCTGTAGGGTACGTATGTTGCTCTTATGTTCATTGAGTCTAATACGTATTTTTCTCTATGTTTTCCCAACATAAACCAGTCCGCAAGGACATTTAAGCATGTAAATCACATTTTGTGTGTTGCAAGTGGCTGTGACCATCAATTTGATTGGGTAACCCTTGTGAGGATGTGGAATGTTTTTACCTTTGATAATTGAGTTACAATTGCCACAGTTGAAGCAAGGAATGGTTCCCTTAAAATCCGTACTAGTTTGGATGTCCGAGGTAGACAGAATCTGTTTGAGGTTGCGTGACCTTTGATAAGCGAATCTAGGCTGTGAATCAAAGATGTGTTTGAAGTCCATTTCATTACTAAGTATCGGCCAATATCTTAAAATGATTTTTTTGATTTGGTTACTTTTTGTGGAAAATTTTGAGACAAATACAGTTCTGGATTCAAGCTTTGTTGGGGATTTTGGTTGAAGCAGTTTCTGTCGTGTTGGTTTGTCTGCTTTGGTAATTGCATTTTCCAAGATGGTTAATGGATAATTGCGTTTTCTAAATTTCTCAATGCATTCAACTTTGCTGGATTCATACAGATCATCTGTACTTGCAATTCTTTTTAATCTTAGAAGTTGGGAATAAGGTAAATGTTTTTTAAGGGAAGGTTGGTGAAAACTGTCATAGTGCAATAAAATGTTACGATCAGTCGGTTTGGTATAGACTTGTGTGCTCAGATGGTTGCCTTTGTTGATAACGAGAGTATCCAGGAATGTTATGGAATCATGACTTATAGAATGAGTGAATTTGATTCGATGGTCAATTAAGTTTAGTTTTTCTATAAGTTGTTCTAGAAGATTGACTGAGCCTTTCCAGATGATAAAAATATCATCTATGTATCTTTTGTATAGAATCAAGTTGTCCATCCAGTCTTGTTCTGTCAAAATGTTGTCAAGTTCGAAATGATGCATATATAGATTGGCATATGTTGGCGCAGCGCAGTTGCCCATAGAGGTACCGGAGCATTGGATGTAGTATGTTCCAGACCATTCAAAGTAGCTGTGGTAAAGTGTAAAATGAATGAGTTCCATAAGGAAAATTTTCAAGTTGTTGGGTTTGTCAGTCAGTAGTAAAAAAGATTCAATCGCCTCGATTCCTTTATCATGGGGAATCGATGTATATAATACCTTATCATCAATGGTACACAATATGGTTTCTGGGGTAATTTGATTTTGTATTGATTCTAAGATATTGAGAAAGTTGGTGGTGTCTTTGATGTAGGTTGACATGGATTGTACAAGCGGTTATAAATGTTTGTCTAAATATCTTCCCAAAGGTTCATGAATTGAGTTGACAGTAGAGACTATGGGTCTGAATGGAGGTTTGGTGGCGTGTTTATGGATTTTTGGTAACATGTATATATATGGAGTTGACGGATCATCTTTGATTAAGTATTTTTTGTCATCATCTTTAATGGTTCCATTATCATAGGCAGTGTTAATGATAATCTTAAGAATATCCGTGAATTCGTTAGTTGGATCTGATGTTATTGGCTTATATATCTCCAGGTTTTGTACATGTTCGTTGACATTTTCTTGATAAAAGGTAGAATCCATTATTACTAGGGCGCCCCCTTTGCCTGCTTCTCTGAAGGTTATTTCAGGTCTATTTGCTAGTTGTTTCAGTGTGTCTTGTTCTTTTTGTGTAATGTTGTTAAAGATGCTTTTGGTGTGATAGGTGATGTTTTTGAGATCTTTTTTGACAATTGTTTCAAAAGCGTCAAGTACTTTGTGGCTCATAGGAGCAATAAATGTACTTTTAGCACGTAAACCTAGTAAAGTATTGTCACGTGGGACGTCCGGCGTACTCATGATGTTGTGGAAAAAATGTTTCAATCTCAAGGATCTCATAAATTTGAAAAAACTGACTTCTGTTTCAAACTGATTGGAGTGATACGTGGGTACGAATGAAGTTCCTTTTTGTAAAGTTTGTATTTGAAATTGTGTGAGATTGTAACTGGAAATATTTATCACAAGGTTTTCTGACTGCGTGTACTTTTTGCAACCGTTTTCAACGTTGCTTTTCCTCCTGGATCTCCTGGTGGCTTTGTGCCTGATCCTAAAAAATGCTGTCTGTTGTCACTGGTTGAAGGCTCTTCACTGGCTGATTGTAATGTATCTGCTGATTCAGAAGGTACTGTGGTTGTTTTGGTAAGTGAAATGTTGGGTGGTCTAGTATTGGTGGAAGAATCTTCAGAGGATGTTGTGTCTGAATCGAAGGTACGGCCCGTTTGTTTCCGTTGTTGTCTTCTACTGGCATACACTTCGGCCCAGGTATAGACTTCTCCAAGTTTATAATCCACTGTGTCACGTTTGAATTTTCTGGTTTTTCTTTTGTTGATCTCGTTTGTATATGCATCAAGTTGTTTATTAAGATCAGCTAGTGCGGTGTTCCAATCAGTATCTGATAATTTTGTTGAAATGTCTTGGCGTAAGTCATCTATTTCTTTATTCAATTCCTCCAAGAGTTTAGATAATTCCTCAACAATCAATAAAATCAAATCTAGTGAGCATTTGTTGAGAATGGCCTCCCAACGTATTGTAAATCGTGGATTGTTCTTGCATAAAGTTGATTTTAAAGCGATTAGAAGACCTCTTGGGATACGTTGGACCTTATGATAACTGATGAGAGTGTTGGCATGTAATCGTTGATTTATAGCCCTCTTTGAAGTGTACAATAGTTGTTTTATGTTAGATTGAATGGAAGTCGTGCTGGAGCTGGTTCCTGTAGAGTCCTCAAAAAGTGCATATATTTGTTGAGTTTATTCAGGTGTATACATGAAAGTCTCAGTTCTGCTTTCTTCGTTAATTTCAATGTCATCCATTGGTAGTGTGGTGCGCGATCTCTTTTGCTCAGGAAAGGGTAGTGTCACAAAAGATAAACCGAGGAAGCGCACTCGTGTGAATCAAAGAAGGTAATCAGAATGGAAACAGTTTGTGGGTGCAGACGAGTAGGTCCCCCTGAGTAGGGATGAAATCAGACTGAAGCACGTTCTGGGTGAGAGCGTGTCGCTCGAATTGCACTCCGACATAGAAATCAATCATTCAATGGTAAATGCGAAGGTTTGAAGTTTTATTCATGTAAGTAGTTCGAGTGAACGTTCTTCAATTTCAAAACATTCCAAGGTCATAAACGAGTGTATTTCATTTCATATACTCGGTATAGCCCAAGGTGCCCAATGCATTTCGGGCCGGTGTGGCCCTTCGTCCGGGGAAGCACTGAAACAAGAGGATACAGGGAAACAGCCTTAGTCTAAACATATCTAAATTATTTATGCTAGTACATTTCACGGAGAATATTATATTAAATTATTACCCTACGCTATCCACCACTTTCCCTACTGCTGCACTCACTGGAGTGCGAATAGTAATTTTTACCCTCCGTTATCCAACGCTTTTTCTACTGTTGCACTCACTGGAGTGGGAATAGTAATTTTTACCCTCCCGCTATGCAACACGTTCCCTACTGTACCACTTGTTGGAGTGGAAATAGTAATTTTATCTTTTACGCTATGCAATCTTTTCAGTATTGTTATATTTAATGTGCTGTCAATTTAAAAAAAATTTTTTTTTAAAGTTTTAACTTACTATATATAATTTATTTTTATGTTTATATTATAGGTTTATTTATATATATATATGTGTGTGTTTATATTTAAAATTATGTTTTTAACATTTAATTATTAAAAATATTGTTTTTTAATATTATTAAGTTAATATATGTGTAATAAAAAATAAAAATGCATGTTTATTTTCTTACAGTTTTTATTTATTAATTTTAAGGTTATTTAAGTATTTTTAAGTAAGTTTTACTTAATTTAATTTATTATTTCATTATTTTTACATTACTTTTAAGACATTTTAAAAATGTGATATTTTAGCAATCTATGGGGCATATCAGCAACAACCGGCGATAATTATCGCTAAACACACTTAGCGCTAGGATAATTATCCTCTTCGCTGCGGCGCAAATTCCGCCGCAGCGCTACCGCAGTGCTGACATTACAATCGCGGGCGTGGTCATGACGTCTCCCGGCCGTCGTCCGCACACGCCCATTGTGACTCATGACGGCCGGGAGATGTCATGAGCATGGAAGAGGTTATCGCCGGCTAGTGTGGATTTTTATCGCTGAGGTAGCGTGCTATTAGCAACGCTTATCTCAAAAGCGATAAAAATCCTAGTACTAACTGCCTAACGTGAGATTACTGCTGGAAACCCAGCGATAATCTCACGAAATGTGGCATTAGCTTGTTGATAGGGACTCACAAACTTAGCCATGATATCCACCCTCCATAGGATATCATGGCTAAGTCAGTCCTGAAGCAGGCGTAAGGAAAGTAGCGATAACAGGGGTTATCGCTACTTTTCCTGCCGCTATGCTTCATAGCGTGGGGCTTGATGATAGGATAAATGTCGCTTAGCGACATTTCTTCTGTCATGTCAGGTCAGGAACGCCCACTTTGTATCTCATTAGAGATGCAAAGCTGGGTGTTAAGAATAGGTGCGCTAATGCAAGGTTTCACGCGTTAGCGTGACCTTGCTAATTAGGCGATAAAATTATCGCCGCTTTTCAGCCGAAAATGGCCGCAAAAGCTGTGATAATTTTCTATCGCAGCCCTGTAAATATGCCCCCAAATTATTTACAATGATATTTAGAATTCGATATTTTTGTACTTACCTGTTTGTAGATAGGAATTCGATATTCTGGTAGTCGATATTTTCTCACCGATATTTTTGTACGTCGATATTTAGCTCCTTGATATTCTGTCAGTGATTCCTTTTTTTCTTTGAGTTGGTTCCACGCCGTCTATTGCTTATTTTATTTTGTTTCTGCCTGTTTTCTTTAATTGTGGGGTGTTCTTCCTGTATGCGTTCACCCGATCCTGGACGTGTTCACTCGAAGGGAGTTCAACAATTGCTGTAGTACTATCGGCATTTGTAATTTTGTTTGAATTCACCATTATTTATTTATTTATTAGAGTAAACGCAGGAGAGCTGACACCGCGACTCAAACCTGGTTCCCCAGTTCCTAAGTCGGCAGCTCTGTGTGTTACCTGACATCCTCTCTAATGAGGACTTAAGGACAGTGCATTTGTTATTGAGCTGTGTTCCTCAGACGCTGCTCTAGATGGTGCTAGGAGAAAGCTCTCCATCCTGCCTTACCCTCAAAGACATCTGTTTCTCTCAGTTTGATCCGGTTGGCTACTTTCTTGTCTTGTAGATTTCTATGGTGAATGCCCAGGTCCACAAGTTCTCTGGAGGAGTATAACCCCACGGTGTGGGAGGGAAAGGCATGTCCCTGCAGAGCCTCAAAGTATAGCTTCAGCCCAGCCCATTGTAGATTGGAGAACCGGGCATGCACCAACCCTGTAAGATATTAATGCTCAGCAACCATAATGACAGCTTTGTTATTGATAATACCACAAACAGGGGCTCCAGTAACCCGTGGTGTGCAGTCAATTATTTTATGTAAAGATGTTGCCTCCACTTGAACTTAACGCGCGTTTGCAGACACAGTTCTAATTGGTGTGATGCAGTTTCAAGGAGAAGATGACCTACCCCCCCTCCCCAGTTTATAGTTCTCTGATATTTATTTGAATATAAGAGATTTGTACAAATTAATCTGTGCACTAAATCTCCCCCGGGCCTGGAATGATCGAGTCTGACCTCTGGCTGTGCTTGCTATGTTAACGTCCATGATGGAGGTTCCTCCTTCCCACTTACAACTGGTGACCGCTGGATTCTGGTCCTGGCTGGGGGTATCTTTTATAATGTTTTTTATTGGTTTCTAATGGAAGTTTTAAGAAATGTTCTCCATTTTTGTTGCGTTCTCCATGGGTACTTTACTGTCCTAGAACGCATGTGGGGCAACTGGGTCCGATAGATGCCATTTGTAACACTACAACTGGAATTTCCACCATGCCCATCCAACATAGCGGGTGCGTCCTTACTCAGGGCCCTGTTATCCTCCAGCTCTAGATTTGCAAAAGTACCTCGGGTTCAACCCCAACGTGGCCGGCTCACCCTGTGATCTCTACTAGGTCAGTAAAACTTTGATATTGATGACTCTTGGGATTTAAAGGACCATGAGCGACAATCCGGTTTTGTGGTGTGAGCTGTGCACACCGCTATTATGAATATAATAAAAATAATCTATATTGCTGCGATCCTCTTTATAATACATTATGGGGGATATGTACATGGGAAGTGGCGAAGCGTGACGTTAGCCTCCTTGGCTTAAAACCTCGCTCCGCCACTTCTGAAACACAGGACTGCACCATATTGACAAGAATATGGTGCAGCCCTGTGTATCTCCCTGCGCTGGTGCTAAATTTAGCAGCGTGGCGCCAATGCAGTCACCCTTGCACCAGAGTGCAAGGGTGTCTGCGTGCAGGGGAGGATTGTTTATGTGCAGGAAGGTGCCACTTCCTGCACATAAACAATCTTGAAACGCTGTTTTGTAACTTCTATGTGTGCCGCTTAATGCAGCACAAACAGAAGTTGCAAAACAGATTTTTTTAAATGATTGTTTATGTGCAGGAAGGGGGACCTTCCTGTACATAAACAATCATTGGCCTTTTGCTGTTTTCATGTGTGTTGCACAATGCTGCACACATGGAAACAGCAAAAATGAGGAGAAATTAAACATTTCTCCTTGTTTCGCCTGTTTAAGACCAGATTCCCTGGTCTTAATTCTGGCACTGCCCTCTATTTACACCTGCCTTGTAAATAGGGGGCAGCGTCAGAATCATTGGGTGTTGCAGTAGAACGCCCACCGCAACACCCATTGCCCTCCCCTTTCATGCTAAGCATAGCGTGAAAGGGTGCCTTATTTTCAAGGCAGCGTTAAGCCACATTAAGTCGCTTACCGCTGCCTTCTACATAAGGCGAAGTCCCTATCGCCACAGGAACATCAAAAAAAGTGAAGTTCCCGTGGGGATAGGGGCTTGTACATATGCCCCTATGTTTTTTACCTCAAGCTTATTGTCACAGTTTTGCAACAGTGTCATCAATAGGCGATGTTTATTACCCAAATCAACTGTAGTCGCTTTATAAACAATGGAGGGTGAAATGCTGGGTAAAGCCCCCCAATACAAGAGCCGGGTTACCTGCACATTAACAACAGCTCTCTGTTGTTGTTGCATCAACTCCACCTAGGGCTTTTATTCCACAAGAAATCCCCTACAGCAAGCTGTAATGCCTTTGTTGTGTTGCATTTTTCTGTGCCTCAAATGAGGGGGAGGAGCACTAGAGGACGGGGACCAAAGTCAGGTGACTATATAAGGCAGTTGGGCCCCCACCTCCCAAAACATCAAACATTCCACCAAAACAAGCTGTCTGGAGCCAGCCCAGCCCTCACATGCCACAGTGCTCCCTTTAGTGCCCATAGGACGATCTCTGGACACAGCCCCAGCCAGACATTCACATTCCACAGCCGTGTACTCAGTACCCGCAGGGCGGTCTGTGGGACTAGCCCTAACTTGGCCATCAAATACCACAGTCCTGTCTTCAGTGCCCATAGGACGGACCCTGGAGCCAGCCCCAGCCACTCCATCACATGCCTCAGACATGTCTTTAGTGCCCATAAGATGGTCTCTTGACACAGCCCTCACATGCCAGATTTATGGCTTCAGTGCCCATAGGACGGTCTCTGGTGCAAGCCCCAGCCCCTCCATTACATTTCAGTCATGCTTTCAGTGCCCATATGATAGTCCCTTGACCTAGCCCCTCCATCACATGCCACAGTCATGACTTCAGTGCCCACAGGACGGTCTCGAGGCACAGCCCTAGACCAACCCTCACATGCCACAGTCCTGTCTTCAGTTCCAATTTGACCGTCCCTGGAGCCAGCCCCAGCCCCTCCATCACATGCACAGTCATGCTTTCAGTGCTCATATGACAGTCCCTTGACCCAGCCCCTCCATCACATGTCTCAGACCTCTCTTCAGTGCCGATTCAGTGCCATAGGATGGCCTCTTGACACAGTCCTCACATGCCAGAATTATGGCTTCAGTGCCTATAGGACTTTCCCTGGAGCCAGCCCAGCCTCTCCATCACATGCCATAGTCATGCTTTCAGTGCTCATATGACTGTCCGTTGACACATCCGCTCCATCACACGCCACTGACATGTCTACAGTGCCCATAGGATGGTCTCTTGACACAGCCCTCCCATGCCAGATTTATGGCTTTGGTGCCCATATGATGGTTCCTTGACCCAGCCCTTCTATCACATGCCACAGAGATGTCTTCAGTTCCCATAGGATGGTCTGTGGAGCCAGCCCCTGCCCAGTCTCCACATGCCACAGACATGTCTTCAGTGCCCGTATCAAGGTCTCTGGAGTGAGCCCTGCCCGCCCATCACATCCCAATGGCCCTGTCTTTGTCTCTGAAGTATAAGGTGAGCGGCCGCCATTGTGGTGCAGAACGTGAAAGGGCAGGGGTGTAAGTAGGATGAAAAAACTGGGGGGGTCTCTCAAAGGGGCGTGGCCAATGTAATTGAGGGCGTAGCTTATAAACACGTGCGTAGCATAGTGTGCACCCCACTGGTATTTTGCTACTTCTGTCATTCCATCCAGATATATAACACAAGTAACGTTACACCTACAAGTCAGGACTATTGGCTTTGTCAATGTTGTTAGTTGCATTCGATAAATAAGCAACAAATATGGCTTTGTTGTATATAATATTAAAAATGCTTCCGTTCTGCCAGATGAGACTGTGGAAGAACTAAAACCAGTCTCTTTGAAGTTACATCAAAGGCAGTTAAGGGTGGAGCTGCTCCAGAGGTCAGATTTTTTTTTTCACCCTGAGGGTGAGGGTAAAAGTGGAGAGTCCGATAGGGACCCGTCTCAGGAGCTGCGCTTTAGAACCACAGGTGCTGAGCGGGGGCAGAACTCGGCCCACTTAAAGCCCTGTGAAAGGGCCCGCCCGTATGAGCGCCTGTTAATGCGCCCGCCCCCGGAAGCTGCCGATGGTAGTGGCGTGGTTTGATGTTTGTTGTGTGGAATCGGGATTGTCATCTGGTGTGAAAAGGGAGGTGGGAGGTCGAGCTTGGGTGAGACCTGGAGGTAAACGCAATGTTTGAGGTGTGTAGCTGCCCGCCCCAGCATTTCACCCCCATACAGCCAGCTCTGCTCTGCTCTGCTCTGCAGAGTATTGCTTTAATGACCTTGAATAATTCTTAAACAGATTGTTTGAAATACCGTTTTTCTTTCATTTATTTTAATGTGGGTGATGTATGAGAGTCTATTACAGACATTTTGCAGATACATGTTTTGTTTTTGATTAATGCAAAATCCATAAAAAAGATTTTTAGATCATAACAGGGCCTCACATATTAGAAATGGGGGGGGTCACAGAGATTATTTGTAATATTATTAGTGAGCTGCTGCTATGTTACAATGTTGAAAACACACCTCACTATCATTTAGAATTTGGACCAGTGTGCCTGTGCAGTGTCAGGACCCTGGCCGAAGAGGGCATGACAGAGTTGAAACTGGGTCATAAATTCAAAGCTGTTCCAAACAGCGGCCCCAAAATAAGTTTGGCCCAGGACCCCCAAAATTCTTAAGATTTCCCTGAGCCTCGCGTTTGTTTGGGAGGGCAAATGTTTATAGCCGTGATATAATGTAGGGCACCAGGGCCTCTTGTCGCTGCGTGAAATAACTAATATCGGTCCCATATTTGTACAGTGCCTGCCGGTGAGAGTTTAGCTCTTGTCTGGTGTGTGCTAAAGCTATGGACCACTGCACGCATTTCACTGCAGGTGAAGGCTAGAGTACCCCTCTCCTCTAGGGTGGTTCCACTCACCGCCATATAACCGTGGATAGTTACTTATTAGGAAGGGCGCACATGTTCCACAAAAATGTACAGAAATCCACGAATATGAAAACATGATCAACATGATAAAAAATATGTTTATCAGTGACCAGGTCAGGAAGATTAACTGCTTCGAAGCAGTGGTTACATCTCCACTGCTTGTCCGTCTGTGGTTACAGCCTTGATTTCCATGTTTTTTATTCCTCTCCCGTTGACAGCTGGGGGTTAGCTGTTTTCTAAGGTAACACTAGGGCAAGTGACTGCTACTTGACCCTGTTTTGCCCTGATGGAGAATGATGAAGTATGTGTCTGCTCCGAGGTTACACCAGTAATATCGGCCCTCTATCCTGTAATGAAGCTCGGAAGTGTCTCGCTGCATAAACTCATTGGTTTTACCAGTGCTTGCTTGTTTTGCTATGATTTCTGTCGTGTTTGTTGGTTTTGATTTTCTTCTTTCTTGTCTTGTGTCTCTCAGTGGACAAGTGCAAACACTGCAGAGAAGTGTTAGATTTCATGGTTACAGGTTCAAATCTCAGGGGGGTGGGGGCGGGTGCTCAGCATATCACCCATACAAGGTTGATAAAATAAGTATTTTTCAGTTGGGTAACAATAAAAATCTGTATTCTGTGCCAAATCCAGCTCTGCTACGCTGTCTGTGTTATGCCGGGTGACTGATACCTGCACACTGGTGCTCTAAGACAGGCCTTTGCTGGCTGCCTTTGCTAGAGCAGAGTTTTCTGTTTTGAAAATTAATTGGGTTTTTTGAAGCTCTGGCTTGTCTATTTGTCATATTAATTTATTAATTATTAATTATTAATCATTTGTTTTGTGTAAGTGTTTTATACTGATCAACCTGTGTGTTTTTAACAAGAGAGAATTACACGTGGGAACGCATATGTGTGCTGATTAATAATAACGTGCATGTTTACATGTTTAAATGTTGCTGAGTGCTGTTTATTTTTAAAGCACGAAACGCATTCGAATTAATGCTTTTCTATGTTGCAGAGGCTAGATAATTACATACACATAAGGGTATTAGTGGGGTTAACACTGTTTAATCACTATGCTGTGGTAACATTGTTTTTGTCTCTTTCAATTAAGATGGTCTATTGTGGCCTATTGTGGCCTAACTAAAGATGGCCGACATTTAGAGCCTGGTTTCGAGTAAGAGTTTGTGGTGGAAAAGGCCTTGCTGAATATGGATGCGAGTCATCTGTCCACAGTCCTTGCCTGGTTGAAACTTTCCGTGAGGACAGCAGCAGTTCTGGGCATGTCTCCAGATGCATTGGGACGACAGCCTTGGCAGCCTTGGAAAACAAAGGAGCTTTAAAGAAAGACTCTGAGCTCTGAGCTCATCGGAGGAAAAGTGTGGAAGTTAAGAAGATACATTCAATGTTTAGTTCCTGCTCTGTCTTTTTATTTTTGTGATTTTTCTGAGCGGAGATTTTTCCAAATGTAACGATGCTACATCCTTTCCTTCTCGCTTTGCTCGGAGGTTCAGCGGACGTAAAGAACACTTTTGTTTCTTTCCTTTGTTCAGAACACTATAAAAATTGTTAGCCTAGAGAGGGTTTTTGCCACTTGCCATTTGCCACCTTGCCACTTTGCCATTTTCCTTCCCGAATCTGCGTTGGTGAGGATCGTTGCTAAGAGGACTACGTCTTGAGAGACTTTACTGAGAGACCTGTCCTGACCCGTTCTGTCATTTAGCTAGAATAGGTAACTATGAGAAAAATGATTTATTCTGATTTACTTTCTTTGACTAATTAGATAAAGTACCATACTTTTGAATACGGTGTTGGTTATTATTTCTTGTCAATTATTGAGTACTATGTTGTGATTATTATGGTATAGATTGTTTAGACTATGTTTCAGGGCAGTTACAATAACCAGGTCTTATCGACCTCGATATAGATGCGGGGTGTTCAGGAGTTTTCTTTCCACAGGTTCAGTGCTGGTAGAGTATTTGAGTGTATGTTAGTGAAATGGGCCCTAGTGTGTGATGAGTGTATGTGCGTGTAACTGTGAAATTACTCTATCCGTGGAAGTAAGGATATTATATACACCCTGATCTCTATCAATTTCCTGGTAGCAGAGTTGTGATGGTTATTGATGATTGTCTTGATCTGATTAGATTGCTTGTACATTAGCTTATTGATTATTGATTGATGTTGGTATATGTACTAATACTATATGTTGGAGTCGTCATGTTGAGTTATATGTAGTGCTTCTGGAACTTGGGAGCTAGTAGCAGTTCCGTAGTAGGGCAGAGGGAAGTATATGCTGCTCTCGGGAAAGACGGGATTGTAGGGAAAAAACGTGTGACAATTGAAGTTGCGCGTCACATTGTCTGGGTTCGGAATTAGTGACATTGTCGTATGTTACTATTAGATATATTTCTGGTATATAAGGAGTATGTATGGTAGCGAAGGTTATCTGTGAAACTCTGGTCTTAAGTCCCAGGGATCCGTAAGGTTCACCGTTAAAGCTTATCGCGGGAGAAGTAATAGGTATTCTCTGAGCTTGTTTGAGGAACTGGGCAGAGGTAAGCTGCTTGGTTGACGTGTGTTATAATTCTGTAGTGGGACAGATTGTTCGCTGTTCTCGGGAAGCAGGATTCTGTGTGTATGTACTATATTTTTCTTGTATGAATGTGCGTGAATGCTTATACATTTAATTGATTGTACGACTCTTTGGACAAGTCCTAGAGGAAACAGTTAAGGGATGTATGAAAGTTGTTGACTCTTGTGAAATAGATTTCTTTACTATTCTGTGGTTAGCGAAGCAGACAATGGAGATGTTTATATGTTGTAACTAATAGATTTTGTAGAATTTTGACACGAAGTCTACTGAGAGATTTTGTAAAGGAGGGGTAGACGAGTGACAGGAGACAGGAGACAGGCGACTGCAGCGACTGCTGACGTCAAACAGACCGCGCTCTGATTGGATTGTGGATCAGAATAGTGTTCGCGCTGGGATTGGTGCGTTGGTGTGAGTCGCGCAAGGATTGGGAGAGCTATTCTAGTGACGTAGACGCTCCAGGATTGGTGCGTTAGTGTGAGTCGCGCTGTTATTGGTTGAAAATTCGTATTGTATATTTATAATACGGAAGGGATTAGAAAGTTTTGGTAAACGCTAAAATGTATTACCAAGAAGAGAAAAAGAAGAAGACATTCTTTGGAAAAATTAAAAAGTGGTTTGATAAGGATAAAGATGTTAAGACAAGAGAGGGTGAATTGTTACCTCCAGCGAAAACACCTGCATCCTTCATGGCTGCAAGATATGGGTATCATACCTGCATATGGTTGGAGAATTGGGTTAGGTATACCAAAGAGGATGGTGTTTTAGCATTTCCAGAACATGGTTCATTTAATCTGGCCGTGTTGAGAAATTTACGGGAAAAGATGTTATGTCTTGACCCAAGACCGAGGCCCACACAGTTTGAGGCGTTAGAGGAATGGGAAGAGGAAGTTCATGAACGAGAAAAACAGAGGTCTGGAGGACATTACAGGTATATGTTTGGGAGGAGCCATGATCGTGAAACTCATCATGATCGAATGAAAAGATGGTGAGATGCTAGTATGTCAGAAGGATTATATCCTATGAGAACAGTTGAAGGGGGAGCAGAGAGGGTTCCTGAGTCAGAAGTGAGAAGATATGGAGTTAATGAATATGAGGATGAGGTCTTGAATGACATGATTTACAAGAGACCACCTCCATATAGACCAGAACCAGACGAGAGTACACCAATTGTTTCTCCGATAAGAGATACAGTGAGTACCATTGAGACAGAAAATGTGACACCTGAGTTAAGAAGTGGTAATCCTTTCAGGGAGAGAGGGAATCGAGGTGGTGACGGAAATACAAGAGAACTAGCCAGAACTACAACAGAGTTGACTGAAAAGATTAAGGAGTTAACAAAGAATCTGGAAGCTGTTACGGTGCCTGTAACCATAGGTCCGATTATGCCTGTGTTTGACAAGCAGAGGACAGGTGAAAATGGCTTGGTGATTCCATATGTTGGGAATAAGTTAACAAGTTCAGCTGGTCCCTCAGGAGATTCAGGAAGAAGGACAGAAAGTAGTGATCTGAGACAATCTAGACATGACACATGTAGTGAAGAACTGGATGCTAGTGAAGCTAGTTGTTCAGGGATGCCGATTTTAGAACCGCAAAAGAAAGTGGTTCCAGTGAGAAAAACTACTGAAATAACAGCTGAAGATTTGAATGATTGGATGAAAGTTCTTCAGAAGAGGGATAAAGATTCACAAGCAGTTGATGTGGCTAGATTACGTGTGGAATTAGAAGAGCTTGTTGCAGGGACAGTTCCAACAGAGATTCTTAAAAATCGTCATGAAGGTGAGCTGTTGTTCATGTGTAAAAACATTACCTGGAGAGCGAGAAATACACATGACAGGTTAAGAGCAATAGCGAATGAACAGGGAGTTGACATTGATAAGGTGAAAGCTTTGCAGAAAACTTACAGGATGGATTTTACAGACAAGGATATTGAAAATCTGAATGGTACTGGTAGAACAGGACAGATTAAGGAAATGGTCGCATTATTGCGAAGATGGGGAGACGTAGAAAAGTGGAAGGATAGGTGGTACAAGAAAAGAGAAGAATCTGGAGATAAGACTTATTCAGCATTTCCTGTGAGAGAAAAGGAGAAACCAGTGGATAATTATCCTATGAGAGAAATACCTGGAGGAGGATATGTACATGTTCCATGGACCAGACAGGATATTTTATCATTTACGAATGATTTCCCTCGATTGAGAGAAAAGCCCGTCGAGTGGTATAGGTAGGTAGATAGGTTTGTGAAATTGTCAAAAGTGCTGTGGATTGACCTGAATAGTCTGTTTGATATAATTGTTCCAGCAGACTTGTGGACTGAGTGTAAAATAGTTGTGAGTTGGCCTACTGAGGAATATCCAAGAGATCCGAGAACAGGAGCACCAGATCCAGAAGTAATGAGAAAGTATGATCAGGTGATGGTATACCTGAAGAGTAAGGTACCTGCAAAAGAGACAGACTGGGTTAAAATAGACCGAACACAACAGGAAGCAAAAGAATCAGTTCATGCTTTTTACGAGAGGCTGATACTGGCATTTAAACAATTCAGTGGAGATGAACACCTGGGTGACAAAGATTTGAGTCATTTTGTATACAGATTTGTATATGGCCTGAGACCTGAGATTAGTGAGAGAATTCGTGAGCACACAGTGGATTGGCAGAGTAAGAAAATAGATGAGATTCTGAGACATGCAAAATACTTCAGTGATGAAATTGAAGCAAAACAAAGAAAGCTGAAAGAGAAAGCAATGTGGGCACAAGTGAAAGTTGCGGAAAGACAGGAAGCACAGTTAGTGGAACAGGCGAATAATGCAGGAAATAATGCAGGGAATAGACCTAGATATGCAGGGAAAGGAAAGGGGAATCTTGAGGAAGCAAAGAAAAAGTTCCCATGTCACAACTGTGGCCAATTGGGACATTGGAGATCCGAGTGTACTAATCCACCATTAGTGAATATTGAGGGTAAATCATTAAATCAACAGGTGCAGAACGAAGGAAATAATCAACAGCAGCAACAACAGAAAGTTGTGAGACAGCAGAGTCAAGAGCCAAAACCGCCCTTGCCGCAGAATAGAGGGTCACAAAAGTATAATCAGGATTCAGGATTCTACAATGATGAACAGGTAAACAAACCAAGGCGTTCTAACCAGGTACAACAGTACTTGTTAAAGAATGAAGGGAGTGAGTCTGAGGGTGATTATTGACGGTGCCGAAGAGAGGAGGAAGAGTGCATACTTGGTGCAACTCTAGAAATAGACCAGGCAGGACCATTTGTAGATGGGAAAATAAATGAGGAGAGTGTTACTTTTTTAGTAGACACAGGTGCGACAAGATCAACTGTCAGGTCAACAGATATTAGAAATCTTCCTCTCTCGGATGAAGCAATCCAAGTAGTTGGTGTAGCCAATACACAAATCAGGACACTTCTTACTGAACCAGTAAGAGTGCAGATAGGGAAATTTTCAGACATGCACAGATTTATCGTCTGTGACACTAGTCCAGTGAACCTGTTAGGTAGGGACCTATTGTGCAAGATGAACTGCACAATTTTCTGTACACCGGATGGAATAGCCTTTGAGACACTTAGGGCCTCATGTAGGTAAATAAATTTTACCGGTTCTTAAATACCGAGCCGTACCGAATCGGTAAATTAGAATCGGTAAGTTATATGTAGGTAAAAATTCGGTAACAGTTACCGATTCGGTAACAGTCGGTAAATACGAATCGGAATTCACCGATTCGGTAAATACCGAGGTGATAATTACCGAATCGGAAAATACCGAGGTGGTATCAACCGAATCGGAAAATACCGAGGTGGTATCTACCGAATCGGAAAATACCGAATCGGTACGTACGGATTCGGTAAATAACATCACATGACTTGACGAAACAGCTAATCCTGTGCAACGACAGCCCACCCAACCAGGAACTGCCCACACCCAGGCAGGTGTACACAATTAGCCGAAGTGGCCACACCCAGGCAGGTGCACATAATTAGCCGACCCTGGAGAGGCTCGGAGTGCAGAGGAGAGGCAGGGAGCAGTTGCATGTGCGAGCGGGAAACGAACAGCATGTCCAGCCAGAGAACACAGAAAGACGGAGGGGAAAGGAGGAGGAAGCTCAAATTCAGCCCCAAGGAACTCCAGGTGCTGGTGGAGGAGGTGGTGAAGCAGCACCAGAAGCTGTTTGGGAGGCAATCCCTGCAAGTGCCTGAGGCCGAAAAGCGCAACATATGGCTGGCCATCCAGGCGCAGGTCAATGCTGTGGGAGTGACCCACAGGGAAATTGAGGTCCTCAAAAAGCGCTGGTATGACCTGAGGATTGTGACCAAGAGGAAGATGGGCGACATCCAGAAGGAGGCCAGCCAGACCGGAGGTGGAACCAACAGGGCACCTGCCCTCACCGAACTGGAGGAGCTGGTGGCGGCCACACTCGAGCAAGAGAGCGTCGTGGGTCTTGGGGACGCCGACAGCTCTGCCAGAGCCGCAACACAGCAAGGTAAGACGAAAGCACAGCAATGTAGCCGCCCCTACCCCTATCCCACATCCCCCATTGTGAAACGAGAATCACACTGCAGTCCACACGTGTCAGTGCAGACAGGCAATGCATTCCGGGAGATGTAGTCAGGGCAACACTAACCATGACGTAAATGTCACAGGGCAACAAGGCATGTCACGCACTCGAGGCACAAGGAGACAGAGGACAGATTGGAATGTGAAATGATTTATTGTGACGCTTGCAATGCAGCCCTTCGGGGACACTGAGCCAATGTTGTTTTTCTGTCCACAGATGTGACATCATGCAGTACAGGGCATGCTGCAGGGGAGACGGCACACCGGCCACAAAAATCACCTCTAGCCAGCACGAGTTCAGACCAGGGAGCAGGCCCACTTGCAGCCGCACCACCTATGCAGCCAGCCTCGCCGCACACAGAGCCAGCATCACCTCACCGAGAGCCAGCATCACCACCACCAGAGCCAGCATCGCCACTCATGTTCGATTCACCGGCCACATCTCCGCTTGCAGGTGTGAGAATGAGGAGGCGTCCAGCAGCCAGGCTACGAGCCTTAGACACCTCGTCAGACGACAGCATGGGCCCAGAAGACCGCACCGGGCCCCAGGAAGGGAGCCATCCCACTGTGCCCCACACCTCACAGGCAGCACAGACGGGAGCAAGAGGGCGCCGCAGGTCGCGTGTCCAGAGTCCACCAGCACCCACTGACGGCCATGGTGTCTTCTTGGGGCTCGAGGGCCAAATGTTGAAGCAACAGCGCCTGCAATCAAAGGCAGTAATGTCAGTCCAGAGGCACATGCGGGTGATGAGGACAAGCTTAGTCAACATGGACACAAACATTGGCGGCATGGCTGCGGGCATTCGGGACATGTCCCAGTCAATCCAGCAGTTGTGCAGCAAATTAGATGCTGACATCGAAGCACGGCGCCGGGAACGCCAGAGAAGGGACACTACCAGCAGGGCACTCAACCGTCTGGCAACTGCGACTTCCCTACTTTGCCGGCGCTCTGTGACGATGCAGGAGGGCCTAACACAGTGCTGCAGCGACCTGTCTCGGGGGATGGTGCAGGTGACAAGTGCACTAGGGGTGCTATTGACTAGTCAGGCGTCGACAACTGCTGCAGGGGATGCTGCGGAGAGCATCGACACCAGCAGCAGCATCACACCCCCCGTCCCAGAAGCACGCAGGAGCAGCAGGCGGCTTGGGGTTGGCTCTAGTGAGGATGCACAGGCCGTGCAATCCACCACTGCAGCGCGTATGCGCAAACATTGATGTGGCCCTGCTTATCCACTTGCCATTGGGTGACGTAACCCTGGACATACTCATTGTATAGATGGCATATTGCCAGATTGGCCTGTTCATGTGTTCATGGCGTGGTGCCACATTAAACTACGTCATGACTTCTCACGACTCGCTGTGTCCCCTCACTTACTCAGAAATAGTTGCATGTGATCTCTGCCCGTCTCTCTCTCCCATCGATTGCAGTTGGCACTCTAGCTGCGCTGCCCTCTGGCTGGCCTGACTCATCCTCGTTGTCCTCAAAATATGTTAGTTCCACATCTGTACCTTTTTTCGTGGCAAGGTTGTGCAGCATTGCACAAGTGGCAATTATCTTGCAGCAGGTGATGGGTTTGTACTGGCGTGCGCCTCCGCTCTTGTGGAGGCAGCGGAACCTGCTCTTCAGCAGTCCAAACGTGCGCTCCACCACATTGCGTGTAGATTTGTGGGCCACGTTGTATCGTCTCTCACTCTGGGTTGCTGGGTGTAGGTAGGGAGTGAGGATGAATGAACGGCATGCATATGCACTGTCGCCTGGATGAGTAAAAGGGAACCATCAGTTACATGCCTCTATACACTCTGATTTGCAGGTTTCAAGGGGCGTCACTGTTACTTACCCAGCAGGTATCCCTCTCCGAATTCTCCGGCTCTCAGTCGTGTGTAGATCCCACTATTCTGGAAGATGTAAGAGTCGTGGGTGCTCCCAGGAAACTTTGCAACAATATCTGTGATGATGTTCCCTGCATCACAGATCACCTGCACATTGATGGAGTGGGTGGACTTCCTGTTCCTGTAGATGTGCTCTGTCTCAGCTGGTGGACAGATTGGGATGTGTGTACCATCAATACAGCCGATGACATGGGGGAACTGTGCCATGTGATAAAAGTCTGTTTTTGTTTTCTGCAGTGCAGCCTGTGTGTTTGGGAAGCTTATGTAGTGGTGCATTCTCTGCATCATGGCATCCAGGAACTTCCTGAAGAAACGTGACAGGCAACTCTGGGATACCCCACCCACCGCAGCTATCACCACCTGATAACTGCCGGATGCCAACAGATGTAGGCTGCAGAGCACCTGCACATGTGGGGGTATGGCGTGCGCCCTTCTTATTGGCTGGTCCAGGAGTGGGTGAAGGTCCCTGATTAAGTCCATGATGGTTTCGGGGTGTAGCCTGTACCTCTCATGTATCTCTGCATCAGTCAGCTGGAATAGTGTGATGCGCTGTCTGTAGATTTGTTCCTCCCGTCGCCACACCCTCAGTCCTGCTGCCTGTAGACGTAGGCGCCTTGCAATGACGTACATGGCGGCCATGTTGTCCACGCTGTTGCATTTTGGGATTGCTTATGTGCATTGTTGATGGTTACCACCTGCTTTCCATCCGTGTTAATTACCGACTCTTATTTACCGATTTTCCTGGATTTCTTAATTACCGACTGCTCCTACATGTCATTTTAAATTTTTACCACTTCATATTTACCACTTCATATTTACCGATTCGTTAATAATGTATTCGGTAAATATGAATCGGTATTTTAGAATTCGGTAACTATGAATCGGTATTTACCGCCTCATATTTACCGAAAAGTGGTTTTTGGACTCCTACATCTCACTTGTCTGAATACCGGTCGGTAACGGCATATTTACCGAAAATCGGCCGTTACCGACCGGTATTTGGCTACCTACATGAGGCCCCAGATGAGGATGTTTTGTACCGAATGACTCTAGGAAATAGAGAGAGTGAAATGGTTGGTGCATTTGCTGTGTTTGATCCGGAGGATTTGCCTCGAGAGCTGAGAGATACAGTGAAAAGAACAGTTTGGGATTTTACTGGAGAGGATGTGGGATTGATGAATAATGTAGATCCTGTGAAAATTTCAGTGAAAGAGGGAATTACGTATCCTAACATTCCTCAGTACAAAATGACACCAGAAATAATTGAAGGAATAACTCCTATAATTGAGAAAATGATTCAACAGGGAGTTCTGAGAGAACTACTGAGTAGTCCGTCTAATTCACCAATAATGGGGTTGAAAAAGCCAAATGGGAAATTTAGGATCGTACAGGATTTGAGAAAAGTTAATCAAATTGTGGTGGCATGTTGTCCTATTGTGCCAAATCCATCAGTGATTTTGTATCAGATTCCACATGATGCTGAGTGGTACACAGTGATTGATTTGTGTCATGCGTTCTTTTCAATTCCATTGCATCATGACAGCCAGCCGATTTTTGCATTTAGGTTTGGCCAGCGTATTTTAGCATGGTGTCGTATCCCACAAGGGTATACGGAGAGTCCTTCGATATTCAATCAGTTATTGAAAAGATCATTGGAGAGCTTGATCATGCCTGAAAACTCAGTACTAGTGCAGTATATTGATGACCTACTTGTGGCATCAAAGACACGTGAAGCTTGTGAAGTAGATACTATAGCTTTACTGAATCATCTGGCAGATGGAGGGTTAAAAGTATCTCCAGCAAAATTGCAATTCTGTAAGAAAGAGGTACATTATCTTGGACACAATATTGAAAAAGGTTTGAGAAAAGTGACTGATGACAGGATTAAAATCAACAGGGGAATTAAAGCCCCGAAAACCCAGAGGGAAGTGAGAATGTTCCTGGGTATGGTGGGTTATTGTCGTCAGTGGATAATTAATTTTTCTCTGATAGCAAAGCCACTGATTAAACTGACAAAAAGTGAGATGACAGACCCATTGGAACTAGATGGAGAACAAATGGCAGCATTTGAAGAGCTCAAAAATAGAATGTGTGAAGCCCCTGCTTTGGGTATGCCAGACTATGAAAAGGAGTTTGAATTGTATTGCAGTGAGAGAAATGGATGTGCACTTTCAGTGTTAATTCAGAAGCATGGACAGCTGAGGAGGCCTATTGCATACTTCTCATCGACACTTGACCCTGTAGCTGTAGGTTTACCAGGTTGTTTGAAATCTGTGGCTGCAACATGCAGAAGCCTGGAAC
Source organism: Triturus cristatus (assembly GCF_964204655.1). Lineage (NCBI taxonomy): Eukaryota > Metazoa > Chordata > Amphibia > Caudata > Salamandridae > Triturus > Triturus cristatus. Next base: position 37,167,430 of record NC_140590.1, read on the forward strand.
AGAGTGAGGGAATCATAATGGGATATCCTGTAAGGGTATTCGTACCTCACAATGTGGCAATTCTTTTGACAAGAAGCAGAACCTAGTACATGTCACATAGTCGGCTGACTAAATATGAGAAAGTGATTCTGGGAGCATCAAATGTGACTCTTGAGAGATGTGTGAATGTGAATCCAGCGACATTGTTGCCGGATATTGAAAATGTGGGTGTGAAGACAGAAGATGATCATAATTGTTTGGATGTGCTTGATTACTGTACAAAACCGAGACCAGACATAAGGGATCTTCCCTTGCATGAGAGTGATCATGTGTTGTTTGTGGATGGATCATGCCTGAGGAATGATGAGGGTGTGCTATGTGCAGCATATGCGGTGTGCAAAGTTTCAGAGGTTATGGAAGCATCACCATTGAAAGGAGTGAAATCTGCGCAATTTGCTGAATTGGTGGCGTTAACAAAAGCTTGTGAAATTGGGAAAGATTTGAGAACGACTGTGATGACTGATAGTCAGTATGGATTTGGAGTTGTGCATGATTTTGGCCAACTTTGGCTACAAAGAGGTTTCTTGACGTCGAGTGGGACTCCAATAAAGAATGCTGAGGTGATTGGGAAATTACTTGAGGCGATACAGTTGCCTAAAGAGTTAGCAGTTGTAAAGTGTGCTGCTCATGGACAAGGAGATGATTTTGTGACAGTTGGCAACAGATATGCCAATGACATTGCGTAATACTGTGCAAAGAATAATCAGTCTATTAATCGGGAACGAGAAAGTGAAATGTCTTTTTGTTCTGTGATGTTTACTAATGTCTTAGAGACGTGGGATGAAGTGAAACAGTTGCAGGATGAGGCAGGAAAGGAAGAGAAGAAAGACTGGATTAACGCAGGTTGTGCCCCAAGAGAAACAGACCATGTTTGGGTCTATAGAGATGGCAGACCAGTAATGCCGAACTCCATTTTGTCGTCAATGGCAAGAATGTATCATGGCCAGGGACATTTGGGGAGGGATGCGATGATCAGGTCGTTTAAGCAGACCTGGTACAATGCAAAATTCAGGACAATTGCAGAGAGCATCTGTCAAAGATGTTTGATTTGCCAGCAATTTAACACTGGGAAAAAGACAGTGGTGAGTCTGGGAACAATAGGCAGAGATGGAGGTCCTTTTACAAGAATGCAGATTGATTTCATTGAAATGCCCCAAGTGAACAGACTGAGGTATGTTCTAGTGGTAGTCTGTTTGTTTTCAAGATGGGTGGAGGCCTATCCGACTAGGAGAAATGATGGAATAACAGTGGCAAAGTTACTGTTAAGAGAGTTGATTCCTAGGTACGGGTTTCCAGTAACGATTGAGTCTGATAGAGGTGGACACTTCGATATGGACCCATGAGTTTGATTTGTGAAGCATTAAGCATACAGCAGAAGCTACATTGTGCATACCGACCAGAGGCTTCTGGTGTGGTTGAGCAGATTAATGGCACAATCAAGAACAGGATTGGTAAAATGTGTTTAGCCACTGGCATGAAATGGCCCGATGTTTTGCCTCTAGTGCTGATGACTATCAGATCTACTCCAGATAGAACTACTGGTTTAAGTCCGCACGAGATAATCATGGGACGTGCAATGCGACATGCATATGTACCTGTCAATAAGTTGATGACAATAACTGATGACATGATTTTGGATTACTGTAAAGGCCTGGCTGACGCAGTTCATTCTGTGTTTCACCAGGTTGGAGAAGAAGCTACCATACTTGAGAAGAAGCAAGCTCATGATCTGAGTCCAGGGGACTGGGTGAGGATTAAGGTGCACAGAAGAAGAAATTGCTTGGTTCCAAGGTGGGGAAGGCCGAGACAAGTCATTCTAACTACGACAACTGCAGTAAAGTGTGCTGGAGTGAAAAACTGGGTACATGCGAGTCATACTCTGAGAGTTCCAAACCCAAAGGATGGGACTGGTAAGGAGTATTTTGAAGAGTCAGATTCCAGTGATGATGAAGATACAGAACCAGTGAGAAAAGAAGCAGAAAGGGCTTCAAAAGAACCATTGAGAGTCTCAGAGAAGAGATCAGATTCTGTGAGAGAGCCTGAAGTTCTGAAAAGCAGTGAAGGAAAAAGAAAAGAAAAGAGTAATTCCACAGAGACTACTCCTGAATCAGAAGAGGAGGAGATTGAAGAACCACTTGAGCTTACACCTGAAGAAGCAGGGTTAGAAGAAGATAGAAAGGGAGGTGTAGGGAACATTCTTGATAAGCTAGGTGAAGGGACAAGTAGACAGCAAGAAGATTGCGTGTCGGAGACCCGAGGAGGGATAGAAGTAGGGAAGTCTCAAACAGTGGTGAAAAAGACTGTGGAGCAAAAGAAAACTGCTGAAGAACCAGAGGCATTTGAAACAGAATCGGATGAAAGTGAAAATGAAAAATCAGAGGGTCGAGTTCTGAGAAAGAGAACTTGGATTGGAGAGAGAAATAATACAGAAACAAGACCGAAAAAGGTTGTAAGAGGAGATCTTTGGCCCAACAACAGAATAAAGAGGCTGAGATACAGACTGATAAGAGCAAATGACTCGAAAGCTGAACAAGTGAATGAGGTGTCAAGTCAAAATCCAGCAAGAGGTGAAAAGAGAAAAGTGTCAAAAGAACCAGAAGAGATCAAGAGAATAAGAAAACCTAACCAGAAGTATAGGTCGCCGGAATGGACGTACGTGGCACTGTCTGAAGGTGAAGAGGCAGAAAGTCAAGGAAATCCAGAGGAGACCGTACGAGAAGTGGTTGAGGTAGATACTGGTGAAATCCTGAAAGAAATCTTGACTGACATTGATGAAAAGTCGGATACTGAGGATATCGTTGGAGATCTAATACAGTTTGATGTTGAAGAGAATGAAGTAAAGAGTGATGAATATCCAAATTGAGTGAACAGAAGAAATCACTTGGGAAAAGTGAAAGAAGAAGAAAGCTGAAATTGATTGTCTGAAGTAATCCAGAATTTAAAAGTCTTAAGTAGTGGAGTAGTAGAGGCTAAGTTAAAAGACACGGTCAAAGTAGTAAAATGGCTAACATAGAGAATAATCAAAGTAGATGTGCCTTCTTAAGAAGATGGTGTAAAATGTGCTGCTGCTGTACTGGATTATTAATGCTAATATGGGGTGTTTTAGCTTTATTAGTTACTTTTAGAGTTACAATAGGTTCATTTGAGATGCATACAGAGAATGTGACAAATGCAGAGAAGAGTTCACAAAAAGTAATTCCGACTAGAATTAGTAATACTTACGTACATAAAGATAGGTCAATTAATGATTTTTCTAGTAATGTTTTTTCAAAGTTGTTATACGAATATGTGAAAACAATGGAAGTTAGGGATTGCTACGTTTGTATGCAATTACCTGCATCCGTTTCAGAGGGTGTTACTTATCATCATTTACCAGCTACGTATGGAATTTCTTGTAGTGTATTAAGTAGTGTTTTTTATTTGTTAGGGAAAATAGATTATAAGATGTCTAACAAAGATAGTATTTTTGGGCACTTGCCAATGAACAAAGAGCTGAATCCAGCTAAAGAAGCTAACATTTTTAGTGAGATTTTTATTGAAAAAGAAGAATTAACATTGGATTACATTTTTAGGAATAATTTAACTTGCAGTCTGAAAGAAGAGGAGGAAGCTTTCCTAAATATGGTGGAGGAAAGGAGATTGAGCATGCATGAGAAAGCAGGGAAATATAAAGTGAGTGAGACAATTTGGGATATTGAAATGGGAAAAGAATTGAGAAATGGGGCTAGTCCAACTTTAGCTTTAGATGCACCACAGAAGGGTAAGCTGTGCATTACAAGAAGAAAATCCCAATATGATACATACTTTGTTGGGACTAGTGAATGTCATGATACATACTTCATTGCAACAGGATGGGGTTTTAGAGGTGGAGAAGATACAATTTTCCCAGGAGTGTACTATGTTTGTGGGAACAAGGCTTATTACAAGTTGCCTGACCATTGGTATGGCATGTGTTATGTGGGCCTGGTCTTTCCAAAGATCTTTCATATAGATAGAATAGAAGATGTAGAAAATATTAATTTACTAATGCGTTTCAAGAGAGAAACTTGGTCTGAAATTGTAGGTGATATATTTGGAGCTTTAATTCCAGCAGTGGGAATTTCTTTGAATGCTTATGGAATTCGGAAACTGTCAACAGTGGTGGATCGCTTATCGACAAATACCGCTGGAGGGTTTCTTTTGGTAAATACGGAATTGATTGCCGTACGTGCCATGTCTATGCAAAATCGACTTGCCCTTGATATTCTATTGGCCAAGGAGGGTGGAGTCTGTGGAATGCTGAAAGTTCAACATTGTTGCACTTACATTCCAGACGAAAGCAAAGACCTGAAGGTCTATATCAAAAATATTACTGATTTGCATGAAGAATTAGTACCACTTGAAGCTGAAAGTATCTGGACAAAATTAGCTAATAAGGTGATAGCTGTTAAGAGTTTTATTGCAAAAATAGGTAGTACTATTATAGGTAAGATATTGTTTCCTTTAACTTGTATAATTGTTGCTTTATTGATACTTAGATTGGTGTGTTTGTGTTGTAAAAACAGGAGAGGGAAAAAGAAATTAATTAAAAGAAATAATGAAAAGAGAAATAAAAGGCTGAAAAGAGAACCACAAGAAATTGAATTAGAAGAATTGAGGGAGAGTGTCTACTTAGAAACAAAGAGGGATGATGAAAGAGTGACTGGTGTGTAGTGTTGTGTAAGGGGAAAAAGACATTTCCGATTTCTCCTAAAATGGGACTAAATTTTCACTAATTTTTTTGGGGTTATTTGGTGATAAAATCACCAAAGGGGGGATTGCTAGAGCAGAGTTTTCTGTTTTGAAAATTAATTGGGTTTTTTGAAGCTCTGGCTTGTCTATTTGTCATATTAATTTATTAATTATTAATTATTAATCATTTGTTTTGTGTAAGTGTTTTATACTGATCAACCTGTGTGTTTTTAACAAGAGAGAATTACACGTGGGAACGCATATGTGTGCTGATTAATAATAACGTGCATGTTTACATGTTTAAATGTTGCTGAGTGCTGTTTATTTTTAAAGCACGAAACGCATTCGAATTAATGCTTTTCTATGTTGCAGAGGCTAGATAATTACATACACATAAGGGTATTAGTGGGGTTAACACTGTTTAATCACTATGCTGTGGTAACGTTGTTTTTGTCTCTTTCAATTAAGATGGTCTATTGTGGCCTATTGTGGCCTAACTAAAGATGGCCGACATTTAGAGCCTGGTTTCGAGTAAGAGTTTGTGGTGGAAAAGGCCTTGCTGAATATGGATGCGAGTCATCTGTCCACAGTCCTTGCCTGGTTGAAACTTTCCGTGAGGACAGCAGCAGTTCTGGGCATGTCTCCAGATGCATTGGGACGACAGCCTTGGCAGCCTTGGAAAACAAAGGAGCTTTAAAGAAAGACTCTGAGCTCTGAGCTCATCGGAGGAAAAGTGTGGAAGTTAAGAAGATACATTCAATGTTTAGTTCCTGTTCTGTCTTTTTATTTTTGTGATTTTTCTGAGCGGAGATTTTTCCAAATGTAACGATGCTACATCCTTTCCTTCTCGCTTTGCTCGGAGGTTCAGCGGACGTAAAGAACACTTTTGTTTCTTTCCTTTGTTCAGAACACTATAAAAATTGTTAGCCTAGAGAGGGTTTTTGCCACTTGCCATTTGCCACCTTGCCACTTTGCCATTTTCCTTCCCGAATCTGCGTTGGTGAGGATCGTTGCTAAGAGGACTACGTCTTGAGAGACTTTACTGAGAGACCTGTCCTGACCCGTTCTGTCATTTAGCTAGAATAGGTAACTATGAGAAAAATGATTTATTCTGATTTACTTTCTTTGACTAATTAGATAAAGTACCATACTTTTGAATACGGTGTTGGTTATTATTTCTTGTCAATTATTGAGGACTATGTTGTGATTATTATGGTATAGATTGTTTAGACTATGTTTCAGGGCAGTTACAATAACCAGGTCTTATCGACCTCGATATAGATGCGGGGTGTTCAGGAGTTTTCTTTCCACAGGTTCAGTGCTGGTAGAGTATTTGAGTGTATGTTAGTGAAATGGGCCCTAGTGTGTGATGAGTGTATGTGCGTGTAACTGTGAAATTACTCTATCCGTGGAAGTAAGGATATTATATACACCCTGTTAGACCTGACACCCTTGGCGTGGGTTTTTCCCCTATCTTTTGCCTCTACTACATGGATTTTTGATGCTGTACTGGATTTCGATATGCTGGTTTAGATGCTTTGGACACTCTGTCACTGCTAATCAGTGCCAGAGTGTAAGTGCTCCCTGTGTAAAGTATCGCATTGATTGGATATACCTGATTGGCACATCTGTGTCACCATGAAGTCCCTAGTAAAGTGCACTGTGTGTGCCAGGGCTGGTGATGACGGATGCTACTAGTGGGTCTGCAGCGCTGATTGCGCCACCCACCTGTGTAGCCCTAAAACAGTGTCTCAGGCCTGCCGCCGCAGGCCTGCCTGCAGTCCCCGGACTGCCATGTCCCCCTGGCCAGTGTCCACACTGGCCGGGCCTAACCCTTCCCTTTTCATACACGTCAGTCATCCCTATGGAAGGCCCAAGGTACCCCCCTGGGCAGGGTGCAGTGTATGTAGAAGGTAGAGCATGTACTAGTGCAGGTAACATGTTCTGGTAGTGAACACCGGCCATTTTGTGTGTTCACTACTGCAAGGCTATCTTGTTCCATAGGCTAACATGAGGGAGGCGGGTGCCGATGGCTATCCGCCTATCTTCTCATACGAACAAGATAAGACATGAGTGTTTGATATCCCTGAGCTCAGCATTTAATAACACATCTTTTAGGAGAGATTGTTTTTAAATCCTAAGTTGGAGAACAGTACTTTTTAGAGAGTAGCTGTTCTCTTGTCTGACCCTTCTGTGTGCCTGGGCGCGCTTGTGGATTGACTGTCTGGTTTGAGAGTGACAGGGGCTGGGGATCCCCCGGGAGGTTGGCCGAGTCAGCCCTCTGCTGAATGGCGACAATCGCAAGGAGAGTGGAGGGAGGAGATAGCACCTCTGCTGTGCAACTGAAGCTGAGGAGGAGAAGGGGTCTTGCTGTGTGCTGACCCTATCCACTTGACCAAACAAGACTTTGCTGTGTGCTGTGTCTTCAACTGAATCTCCAAGGGCCTGAGAAGAGCTGGCCTCCTGTTTCGCAACCCAGGGATAGAAAGGTTGCCAAGAACTCAAGACTCTGCTGTGTCCCACCTGCGCTGCTGTGCGCCGCAGGGACCGTGGACTGTTCTACCAAGCTTCTCAACATCTGCCTGTGAGGTGGGCTGGCTGCTCTCTGTCTTGCTGGAGAGTACCGCACCGAGCCGGGCCTGACACCGGTTGCCGCATCAAGAAGATCGACGTGCTCATCGGCACGTGCCTTGCCGCGACCCGGAGGCCTGAAGCAGACCGAGAGTCGTATTTCCCTGCTCTACGAAGCCGCGCTGTGAGTGGCTGACTCCGGTGACGTCGACATCGTCACTGGGGGCTCGTCGAGGGAGTTGTGGAATCCTTGCATCGAACAGCCCGAGGAGCGCTTGTGCAACGAGCGCAGTGACACCGCCGGAGCGACGTAGCTGCCTAAACATCGAGGGCCTACAAACTGATTCATTCTCAGTGAGTATCGAATCACTCAAGAGACTAGAGACTATCGTCTGACGATCCCGACCAACTAAGAAAGCGACTATGGTGTAAACCTGTGATGCTTAATTTCAACTGCGGAAACTAGATAAAGATATATTAATTTCGATATAACTCACCTGTGTGGTCTAAGTTTGTGGTGTGCGGAGGGGGGATCATTGTGGTGTCTACGTGCAAATACCTTACACATTGCCTTGGGGATAAGCCTGTCTGCTCGAGCCAAGCTACCTAGAGGGTGAGCAGGGGTTATCTACCGTGTGTGTCCCTGTACCCTGACTAGAAGCAAGGGTCCCTATTTGGTCTAAGGTGTATACCTCTGCCAACTAGAGACCCCCAGATCTAACATTGGTGGCAGCGGTGGGATTTGAACCAGTATTTGCACTTGACCTGCAGTGATTCTTCGTACATCACTAATCTAGTAAGCAGTTGCATCGCACAAAGTTTTTTTTTGCGAAGACTATTCTTGGAGGATCGACGAAGCATCATGTCTCTGAACGGAGTAGGCGAGGAGCCGGAGTTGCAATTCGAGGTGAAAAAGTTGCTCGAGTATAAAAAGGAGCAACTAAAGCAATTCTGCAAGCAGCTTGGATGCCCAGCGAAGGGCAGCGCCAACAAGACGGAGCTACAGAAAGCTCTAAGGGCCTGGTGGGAGGCCAAGAATGGCGCAACCGAGGAAACTACGGAAGGGGATGGCACACCGGAGCACGGATTTGGATCCGATGATCTGCCAGTGAATAGGCCAGCGTCTAGGGCTGGCAGCGCCCATTCCAGTAGGAGCCTCTCTCCAGAGGAGCTGGAGGAAAACCAGAGGGTTAGAGCCCATGAGATTGAACTTTTTAAGCTCAAAGCTCAAGCGGAAGAAAGGAAACTGCGCCTTGACAGTGAGAAAGAGGCGGAGGAGAGGAGGAATGCTCTTGCTTTGGAAGAGAAGAAACTCCAGTTGGCTCATGAGTTGAGCATGAGGGAGCTGGACATTAAAGCCAAACAGGTGGCGTCCAGTCCGAATGGTGGCAGCGCACAACCAGTACAGGCGGGTAAAGTATACATACCGAAAGATTTGGTGCAGAATTATCAGAGGGGTGAGGATATCTATGCGTGGTTTAGATCCTATGAGCTTGCCTTGAAGATGAATGAAGTGCCTGAGAAAAGTTGGGGAGCGGGTTTGTGGAAGCATTTTGAGGCCTCTGGGAGGGATGTCTTAGCACCCTTAGAAGCAGCAGGGACCTTAACCTACCCCACGATGAAGGAGGCCTTGTGCCTCAGGTATGGGCTTACACCAGAACAGTACCGACAGAAGTTTAGGAACTTCAAGAAACTTGATTCGAGTACGTGGGTGGAGTGTGTGAGTATGTACACGCGTGCACTGGAAGGTTGGATAAAGGGCAGCAAAGTTACTGATTATGTGGGGTTGTGTCACTTGATTAGTTGGGAGCACTTGAGTAGTCTATGTGTTCCAGAGCTGCGCCAGCATCTTTTAGACAGCAAGTTAACTGATCCCAGTGAGCTTGCTAAGGAGGCAGACCGCTGGACTAGCACCAGGGTCAACAAAGGGGTGGTAAGTATGCCAGCCAAGGGTGGACAGGGTCCCCAGCAGAAAGGTGGGGAGGACAAGGGTAACAGTAAGGAGTTCTCTAAAGGGCCCCAAAACAGTTCCCAGGAGAAGGAGTCCCAAGCCCCCAAGCCGAAGAGGTCCTGGCCCCCTAAGGGCAACAGACCACCGCCTACTTGCTATGCTTGTAGGGAAGTGGGGCACATCGCCCCTAAATGTCCCAATAAACCCCCAGCACCAGCTGCTGCTCCAGTCCCAGGGTTAGCTAGTGTAGCTTTGGGAGGGGATTTGATTTCCAGTGGGGAAGAGGGATTAGCTATGATGACCCTTGTCTCGTTAGGAGACCAAGAGATGGTCCGGGATGCCTTGATACCCGCTAACACTAAGAAATACGGGCAGAAGGTGACCATCAATGGGAGGGAGATAGAGGCTCTGAGAGACACCGGGGCTAGTGTGACATCTGTCAGGTGTCAGTGGGTGTCTGAAGAGCAAGTCATTCCCAATGTGCTCCACCCAGTAGTGGCAGCTGACACTTCAGTTCGCCTCTGCAAGATGGCGCGTGTTCCCTTTACATGGGGGGGAGTCTCTGGTACCTTGGAAGTCTGTGTCAGTGATGCCTTGCCGGTAGATTGTCTGTTGGGTAACGACCTGGAGAGTTCTCCATGGAAGGACGTAGAGCGCAGAACTCACTTGGAGATGTTAGGACTGCCAGCGTGGATCTGCGTATCCACACGTGCCATGACAGCCAGTAAGGGTGAATTAGTAGAACTGGAGCCTGGAACAATGGCCCAGGAACCTGCCAGGAGAGGAAGGGGCAGAGGGCGCGGGAAACCGGCCCCCGCTGTTCCCACGGTCCAGGAGGAGGCAGAACCTGAGGGGGATGCCCTGGAACCTACAGGGGAGCAGGTGGCCGAACTGGGGGAGTTGCCTGAGCTGACCCATTGGCAGCAAGAGGGTGGCCCCTCCAGGGAGGAATTCTGCCAGGCTCAGAAGGAGTGCCCTTCTCTCATTGGTGTGCGGCAGCAGGCTGCAGACCAGGCAGCAGGCCTAGGGTCCAAGGAACATTTGATCTACTGGGAAGATGACTTACTGTATAGTGAGCCTAAGTTCGCTGAGCCCGGTGCAGCCCGTGTGCTGGTGGTACCCGAGCGCTTCAGGAACTTCTTACTGGGTCTGGCTCACGACGTGCCTCTCGCAGGACATCTGGGGCAAGACAAGACCTATCACAGGCTTGTCACCCACTTCTACTGGCCCCAGATGAAGAAGCACGTCGGTACCTTTTGTAAGTCATGCCAAACCTGTCAAGCCAGTGGTAAGAGCGGAGGGAAGTGCGTGGCGCCCCTCCAGCCGTTTCCTGTAGTGAGCACCCCTTTCGAGCGGGTGGGCATTGATATCGTAGGGCCCCTGGATCCCAAGACCGCCTTAGGCAACAGGTTTATCCTGGTCTTGGTGGATCACGCCACTCGGTACCCGGAAGCAGTCCCTCTCAGGACAATCACAGCACCCGTGGTGGGCCGTGCATTGATGGGGATCTTTTCCCGTGTAGGGTTCCCTCGAGAGGTGGTCTCCGACCGGGGTACCAACTTCATCTCTAGGTACATGAAGTCTCTGTGGGAGGAGTGTGGAGTAACTTATAAGTTCACCACTCCTTACCACCCTCAAGGAAATGGGTTGGTTGAAAGGTTCAACCGCACCCTGAAAGGTATGATTATGGGCCTAGCGGAGCCCATGAGACGGAAGTGGGACGTCTTGTTACCATGCCTGTTGTTTGCCTACAGGGAGGTGCCCCAGAAGTCCTTAGGGTTCAGCCCCTTCGAACTACTGTATGGCCACCCTGTTAGAGGACCTCTCACACTGGTGAAGGAGGGGTGGGAGAAATCCCGTGGGAAGACCCCCCAGGATGTGTTCAGCTATGTGCTGGCCATCCGCAACCAAACGCAGCGCTTCAGGAAGCTCGCTCAGGAGAACCTAGAAGCCAGCCAGGAGGAGATGAAAAGATGGTACGACCAGAATACCACTCTGGTAGAATTTCATCCCGGGCAGAAAGTGTGGGTAATGGCGCCGGTGGAGCCCTGTGCGCTCCGTGACAAGTGGACCGGGCCATATGAGGTGGTAGAGCGCAAGAGTGAGGTGACCTACCTGATCAACATGAAGACTCCTAGGCAGCCCCTTAGAGTCTTGCATGTAAACCGCCTCAAACCCCACTTCGAGAGGTCTGAAGTGACGATGCTCATGGCTACCGACGACGGTGGGGAAGAGGATAGTGATCCTCTCCCTGACCTCCTGGCAACCAAGGAGCAAGACGGGTCAGTGGATGGTGTGGTCCTCTCGCCCACCCTGACCCCAGAGCAGCAGAGCGACTGTCGCCAGGTGTTGGGTCAGTTTGCCTCCCTGTTCTCCCTGACACCAGGTGTCACCAATTGGTGCGTCCATGATGTGGACACTGGAGATAGCCTGCCTGTGAAACAGAAGTTTTACAGAGTAGCTGACAAGGTCAGGGCCAGCATCAAGGAAGAAGTTTCCAGGATGTTGGCGTTAGGGGTAATTGAGCCCTCTAGCAGTCCCTGGGCTAGCCCTGTGGTCCTCGTTCCCAAGAAATCTGCTACACCCGGTGGCCCGTCAGAACTCCGGTTTTGCGTGGACTACCGCGGGCTCAATGCGGTCACCAAGACTGACGCGCACCCCATCCCCAGAGCTGATGAGCTCGTGGATCGGTTAGGAGCTGCCCGGTACCTCAGCACCTTCGATTTGACTTCGGGGTACTGGCAGATTGCCTTAACTGACGGGGCAAAGGAGAGGTCGGCATTTTCAACGCCAGAGGGGCACTTCCAGTTTCGAGTCATGCCCTTTGGATTGAAAAATGCCCCTGCCACCTTCCAGAGACTGGTCAACCGGGTACTGACCGGGCTGGAGCAATTCAGCGCCGCATACCTGGATGACATTGCTGTGTTCAGCTCCACTTGGGAGGAACACTTGCAACACCTCTGTGAAGTGTTGAGGGCGCTGCAGAAGGCAGGCCTCACTATCAAGGCTAGTAAGTGCCAGATAGGGCAGGGATCAGTGGTGTATTTGGGACACCAGGTGGGGAGCGGCCAGGTGGCGCCCCTACAGGCGAAGATCGATACCATTCTGGCTTGGGAACCCCCCAAGACGCAGACAGAGGTGAGGGCCTTTCTAGGACTCACCGGGTATTACAGACGGTTCATCAAGGGATACGGCACCATTGTTGCCCCCTTGACGGAACTAACCTCTAGAAATCAGCCCAGGAAAGTGAATTGGACCGAGGCCTGTCAAACTGCTTTTGATGCCCTGAAAACTGCAATGTGCACAGCACCGGTGCTTAAGGCGCCTGACTTTTCGAGTGAGTTCGTAGTGCAGACAGACGCTTCAGAGCAAGGCGTGGGAGCAGTACTCTCACAGATGGACGACGAGGGCGGGGACCAACCCGTAGCTTTCATTAGTAGGAGGCTACTTCCCAGGGAACAGAGGTGGAGCGCTATTGAAAGGGAAGCATTCGCTGTGGTCTGGGCCCTGAAGAAGCTGAGGCCCTACCTGTTTGGGACTCACTTCCGTGTTCAGACCGACCACCGGCCCCTCAGATGGTTAATGCAGATGAGGGGTGAGAATCCAAAACTGTTGAGGTGGTCCATCTCCCTACAGGGAATGGACTTTACGGTGGAACACCGTCCCGGTACAGAGCACGCCAATGCTGATGGTCTGTCCAGGTTTTTCCGCCTTAGCGATGAGAACTCCCAAGAGGGTGGGTAGTTCTCCCCGCTTTCAGCTGGAGGGGACACGTGTTAGACCTGACACCCTTGGCGTGGGTTTTTCCCCTATCTTTTGCCTCTACTACAGACGGACCGCTGAAGAACTAAAGGAAGATTGCCGTGCTGTGTGCTCTAAAGGCTGACCTGTTCTGCTGTGCAACTGAAGCTGAGGAGGAGAAGGGGTCTTGCTGTGTGCTGACCCTATCCACTTGACCAAACAAGACTTTGCTGTGTGCTGTGTCTTCAACTGAATCTCCAAGGGCCTGAGAAGAGCTGGCCTCCTGTTTCGCAACCCAGGGATAGAAAGGTTGCCAAGAACTCAAGACTCTGCTGTGTCCCACCTGCGCTGCTGTGCGCCGCAGGGACCGTGGACTGTTCTACCAAGCTTCTCAACATCTGCCTGTGAGGTGGGCTGGCTGCTCTCTGTCTTGCTGGAGAGTACCGCACCGAGCCGGGCCTGACACCGGTTGCCGCATCAAGAAGATCGACGTGCTCATCGGCACGTGCCTTGCCGCGACCCGGAGGCCTGAAGCAGACCGAGAGTCGTATTTCCCTGCTCTACGAAGCCGCGCTGTGAGTGGCTGACTCCGGTGACGTCGACATCGTCACTGGGGGCTCGTCGAGGGAGTTGTGGAATCCTTGCATCGAACAGCCCGAGGAGCGCTTGTGCAACGAGCGCAGTGACACCGCCGGAGCGACGTAGCTGCCTAAACATCGAGGGCCTACAAACTGATTCATTCTCAGTGAGTATCGAATCACTCAAGAGACTAGAGACTATCGTCTGACGATCCCGACCAACTAAGAAAGCGACTATGGTGTAAACCTGTGATGCTTAATTTCAACTGCGGAAACTAGATAAAGATATATTAATTTCGATATAACTCACCTGTGTGGTCTAAGTTTGTGGTGTGCGGAGGGGGGATCATTGTGGTGTCTACGTGCAAATACCTTACACATTGCCTTGGGGATAAGCCTGTCTGCTCGAGCCAAGCTACCTAGAGGGTGAGCAGGGGTTATCTACCGTGTGTGTCCCTGTACCCTGACTAGAAGCAAGGGTCCCTATTTGGTCTAAGGTGTATACCTCTGCCAACTAGAGACCCCCAGATCTAACATTGGTGGCAGCGGTGGGATTTGAACCAGTATTTGCACTTGACCTGCAGTGATTCTTCGTACATCACTAATCTAGTAAGCAGTTGCATCGCACAAAGTTTTTTTTTGCGAAGACTATTCTTGGAGGATCGACGAAGCATCATGTCTCTGAACGGAGTAGGCGAGGAGCCGGAGTTGCAATTCGAGGTGAAAAAGTTGCTCGAGTATAAAAAGGAGCAACTAAAGCAATTCTGCAAGCAGCTTGGATGCCCAGCGAAGGGCAGCGCCAACAAGACGGAGCTACAGAAAGCTCTAAGGGCCTGGTGGGAAGAAACTCCAGTTGGCTCATGAGTTGAGCATGAGGGAGCTGGACATTAAAGCCAAACAGGTGGCGTCCAGTCCGAATGGTGGCAGCGCACAACCAGTACAGGCGGGTAAAGTATACATACCGAAAGATTTGGTGCAGAATTATCAGAGGGGTGAGGATATCTATGATCCTATGAGCTTGCCTTGAAGATGAATGAAGTGCCTGAGAAAAGTTGGGGAGCGGGTTTGTGGAAGCATTTTGAGGCCTCTGGGAGGGATGTCTTAGCACCCTTAGAAGCAGCAGGGACCTTAACCTACCCCACGATGAAGGAGGCCTTGTGCCTCAGGTATGGGCTTACACCAGAACAGTACCGACAGAAGTTTAGGAACTTCAAGAAACTTGATTCGAGTACGTGGGTGGAGTGTGTGAGTATGTACACGCGTGCACTGGAAGGTTGGATAAAGGGCAGCAAAGTTACTGATTATGTGGGGTTGTGTCACTTGATTAGTTGGGAGCACTTGAGTAGTCTATGTGTTCCAGAGCTGCGCCAGCATCTTTTAGACAGCAAGTTAACTGATCCCAGTGAGCTTGCTAAGGAGGCAGACCGCTGGACTAGCACCAGGGTCAACAAAGGGGTGGTAAGTATGCCAGCCAAGGGTGGACAGGGTCCCCAGCAGAAAGGTGGGGAGGACAAGGGTAACAGTAAGGAGTTCTCTAAAGGGCCCCAAAACAGTTCCCAGGAGAAGGAGTCCCAAGCCCCCAAGCCGAAGAGGTCCTGGCCCCCTAAGGGCAACAGACCACCGCCTACTTGCTATGCTTGTAGGGAAGTGGGGCACATCGCCCCTAAATGTCCCAATAAACCCCCAGCACCAGCTGCTGCTCCAGTCCCAGGGTTAGCTAGTGTAGCTTTGGGAGGGGATTTGATTTCCAGTGGGGAAGAGGGATTAGCTATGATGACCCTTGTCTCGTTAGGAGACCAAGAGATGGTCCGGGATGCCTTGATACCCGCTAACACTAAGAAATACGGGCAGAAGGTGACCATCAATGGGAGGGAGATAGAGGCTCTGAGAGACACCGGGGCTAGTGTGACATCTGTCAGGTGTCAGTGGGTGTCTGAAGAGCAAGTCATTCCCAATGTGCTCCGCCCAGTAGTGGCAGCTGACACTTCAGTTCGCCTCTGCAAGATGGCGCGTGTTCCCTTTACATGGGGGGGAGTCTCTGGTACCTTGGAAGTCTGTGTCAGTGATGCCTTGCCGGTAGATTGTCTGTTGGGTAACGACCTGGAGAGTTCTCCATGGAAGGACGTAGAGCGCAGAACTCACTTGGAGATGTTAGGACTGCCAGCGTGGATCTGCGTATCCACACGTGCCATGACAGCCAGTAAGGGTGAATTAGTAGAACTGGAGCCTGGAACAATGGCCCAGGAACCTGCCAGGAGAGGAAGGGGCAGAGGGCGCGGGAAAACGGCCCCCGCTGTTCCCACGGTCCAGGAGGAGGCAGAACCTGAGGGGGATGCCCTGGAACCTACAGGGGAGCAGGTGGCCGAACTGGGGGAGTTGCCTGAGCTGACCCATTGGCAGCAAGAGGGTGGCCCCTCCAGGGAGGAATTCTGCCAGGCTCAGAAGGAGTGCCCTTCTCTCATTGGTGTGCGGCAGCAGGCTGCAGACCAGGCAGCAGGCCTAGGGTCCAAGGAACATTTGATCTACTGGGAAGATGACTTACTGTATAGTGAGCCTAAGTTCGCTGAGCCCGGTGCAGCCCGTGTGCTGGTGGTACCCGAGCGCTTCAGGAACTTCTTACTGGGTCTGGCTCACGACGTGCCTCTCGCAGGACATCTGGGGCAAGACAAGACCTATCACAGGCTTGTCACCCACTTCTACTGGCCCCAGATGAAGAAGCACGTCGGTACCTTTTGTAAGTCATGCCAAACCTGTCAAGCCAGTGGTAAGAGCGGAGGGAAGTGCGTGGCGCCCCTCCAGCCGTTTCCTGTAGTGAGCACCCCTTTCGAGCGGGTGGGCATTGATATCGTAGGGCCCCTGGATCCCAAGACCGCCTTAGGCAACAGGTTTATCCTGGTCTTGGTGGATCACGCCACTCGGTACCCGGAAGCAGTCCCTCTCAGGACAATCACAGCACCCGTGGTGGGCCGTGCATTGATGGGGATCTTTTCCCGTGTAGGGTTCCCTCGAGAGGTGGTCTCCGACCGGGGTACCAACTTCATCTCTAGGTACATGAAGTCTCTGTGGGAGGAGTGTGGAGTAACTTATAAGTTCACCACTCCTTACCACCCTCAAGGAAACGGGTTGGTTGAAAGGTTCAACCGCACCCTGAAAGGTATGATTATGGGCCTAGCGGAGCCCATGAGACGGAAGTGGGACGTCTTGTTACCATGCCTGTTGTTTGCCTACAGGGAGGTGCCCCAGAAGTCCTTAGGGTTCAGCCCCTTCGAACTACTGTATGGCCACCCTGTTAGAGGACCTCTCACACTGGTGAAGGAGGGGTGGGAGAAATCCCGTGGGAAGACCCCCCAGGATGTGTTCAGCTATGTGCTGGCCATCCGCAACCAAACGCAGCGCTTCAGGAAGCTCGCTCAGGAGAACCTAGAAGCCAGCCAGGAGGAGATGAAAAGATGGTACGACCAGAATACCACTCTGGTAGAATTTCATCCCGGGCAGAAAGTGTGGGTAATGGCGCCGGTGGAGCCCTGTGCGCTCCGTGACAAGTGGACCGGGCCATATGAGGTGGTAGAGCGCAAGAGTGAGGTGACCTACCTGATCAACATGAAGACTCCTAGGCAGCCCCTTAGAGTCTTGCATGTAAACCGCCTCAAACCCCACTTCGAGAGGTCTGAAGTGACGATGCTCATGGCTACCGACGACGGTGGGGAAGAGGATAGTGATCCTCTCCCTGACCTCCTGGCAACCAAGGAGCAAGACGGGTCAGTGGATGGTGTGGTCCTCTCGCCCACCCTGACCCCAGAGCAGCAGAGCGACTGTCGCCAGGTGTTGGGTCAGTTTGCCTCCCTGTTCTCCCTGACACCAGGTGTCACCAATTGGTGCGTCCATGATGTGGACACTGGAGATAGCCTGCCTGTGAAACAGAAGTTTTACAGAGTAGCTGACAAGGTCAGGGCCAGCATCAAGGAAGAAGTTTCCAGGATGTTGGCGTTAGGGGTAATTGAGCCCTCTAGCAGTCCCTGGGCTAGCCCTGTGGTCCTCGTTCCCAAGAAATCTGCTACACCCGGTGGCCCGTCAGAACTCCGGTTTTGCGTGGACTACCGCGGGCTCAATGCGGTCACCAAGACTGACGCGCACCCCATCCCCAGAGCTGATGAGCTCGTGGATCGGTTAGGAGCTGCCCGGTACCTCAGCACCTTCGATTTGACTTCGGGGTACTGGCAGATTGCCTTAACTGACGGGGCAAAGGAGAGGTCGGCATTTTCAACGCCAGAGGGGCACTTCCAGTTTCGAGTCATGCCCTTTGGATTGAAAAATGCCCCTGCCACCTTCCAGAGACTGGTCAACCGGGTACTGACCGGGCTGGAGCAATTCAGCGCCGCATACCTGGATGACATTGCTGTGTTCAGCTCCACTTGGGAGGAACACTTGCAACACCTCTGTGAAGTGTTGAGGGCGCTGCAGAAGGCAGGCCTCACTATCAAGGCTAGTAAGTGCCAGATAGGGCAGGGATCAGTGGTGTATTTGGGACACCAGGTGGGGAGCGGCCAGGTGGCGCCCCTACAGGCGAAGATCGATACCATTCTGGCTTGGGAACCCCCCAAGACGCAGACAGAGGTGAGGGCCTTTCTAGGACTCACCGGGTATTACAGACGGTTCATCAAGGGATACGGCACCATTGTTGCCCCCTTGACGGAACTAACCTCTAGAAATCAGCCCAGGAAAGTGAATTGGACCGAGGCCTGTCAAACTGCTTTTGATGCCCTGAAAACTGCAATGTGCACAGCACCGGTGCTTAAGGCGCCTGACTTTTCGAGTGAGTTCGTAGTGCAGACAGACGCTTCAGAGCAAGGCGTGGGAGCAGTACTCTCACAGATGGACGACGAGGGCGGGGACCAACCCGTAGCTTTCATTAGTAGGAGGCTACTTCCCAGGGAACAGAGGTGGAGCGCTATTGAAAGGGAAGCATTCGCTGTGGTCTGGGCCCTGAAGAAGCTGAGGCCCTACCTGTTTGGGACTCACTTCCGTGTTCAGACCGACCACCGGCCCCTCAGATGGTTAATGCAGATGAGGGGTGAGAATCCAAAACTGTTGAGGTGGTCCATCTCCCTACAGGGAATGGACTTTACGGTGGAACACCGTCCCGGTACAGAGCACGCCAATGCTGATGGTCTGTCCAGGTTTTTCCGCCTTAGCGATGAGAACTCCCAAGAGGGTGGGTAGTTCTCCCCGCTTTCAGCTGGAGGGGACACGTGTTAGACCTGACACCCTTGGCGTGGGTTTTTCCCCTATCTTTTGCCTCTACTACATGGATTTTTGATGCTGTACTGGATTTCGATATGCTGGTTTAGATGCTTTGGACACTCTGTCACTGCTAATCAGTGCCAGAGTGTAAGTGCTCCCTGTGTAAAGTATCGCATTGATTGGATATACCTGATTGGCACATCTGTGTCACCATGAAGTCCCTAGTAAAGTGCACTGTGTGTGCCAGGGCTGGTGATGACGGATGCTACTAGTGGGTCTGCAGCGCTGATTGCGCCACCCACCTGTGTAGCCCTAAAACAGTGTCTCAGGCCTGCCGCCGCAGGCCTGCCTGCAGTCCCCGGACTGCCATGTCCCCCTGGCCAGTGTCCACACTGGCCGGGCCTAACCCTTCCCTTTTCATACACGTCAGTCATCCCTATGGAAGGCCCAAGGTACCCCCCTAGGCAGGGTGCAGTGTATGTAGAAGGTAGAGCATGTACTAGTGCAGGTAACATGTTCTGGTAGTGAACACCGGCCATTTTGTGTGTTCACTACTGCAAGGCTATCTTGTTCCATAGGCTAACATGAGGGAGGCGGGTGCCGATGGCTATCCGCCTATCTTCTCATACGAACAAGATAAGACATGAGTGTTTGATATCCCTGAGCTCAGCATTTAATAACACATCTTTTAGGAGAGATTGTTTTTAAATCCTGAGTTGGAGAACAGTACTTTTTAGAGAGTAGCTGTTCTCTTGTCTGACCCTTCTGTGTGCCTGGGCGCGCTTGTGGATTGACTGTCTGGTTTGAGAGTGACAGGGGCTGGGGATCCCCCGGGAGGTTGGCCGAGTCAGCCCTCTGCTGAATGGCGACAATCGCAAGGAGAGTGGAGGGAGGAGATAGCACCTGGGATTGAATAGGGCTGTGCCTGCCTGCCACTCCGCTGGCTCCACCTCCTGCTGGGCGGCTGACGACTCTGCCCCTCGCTCTGAAAAGAATGTAGAGACCAGGAAAACAAAGTGCTCCAACAACACCCAGAACTGGATCAGACCGGGCTCAGGACCCACTTGCACAAAGACTTCAAAGACTTTTAGGGGTATAAGTACAAGACCCCCGACAACAGATTTTTAGATTCGACCATCAAGAGGAACCTCTGCTGAAAGACGGACCGCTGAAGAACTAAAGGAAGATTGCCGTGCTGTGTGCTCTAAAGGCTGACCTGTTCTGCTGTGCAACTGAAGCTGAGGAGGAGAAGGGGTCTTGCTGTGTGCTGACCCTATCCACTTGACCAAACAAGACTTTGCTGTGTGCTGTGTCTTCAACTGAATCTCCAAGGGCCTGAGAAGAGCTGGCCTCCTGTTTCGCAACCCAGGGATAGAAAGGTTGCCAAGAACTCAAGACTCTGCTGTGTCCCACCTGCGCTGCTGTGCGCCGCAGGGACCGTGGACTGTTCTTACAAGCTTCTCAACATCTGCCTGTGAGGTGGGCTGGCTGCTCTCTGTCTTGCTGGAGAGTACCGCACCGAGCCGGGCCTGACACCGGTTGCCGCATCAAGAAGATCGACGTGCTCATCGGCACGTGCCTTGCCGCGACCCGGAGGCCTGAAGCAGACCGAGAGTCGTATTTCCCTGCTCTACGAAGCCGCGCTGTGAGTGGCTGACTCCGGTGACGTCGACATCGTCACTGGGGGCTCGTCGAGGGAGTTGTGGAATCCTTGCATCGAACAGCCCGAGGAGCGCTTGTGCAACGAGCGCAGTGACACCGCCGGAGCGACGTAGCTGCCTAAACATCGAGGGCCTACAAACTGATTCATTCTCAGTGAGTATCGAATCACTCAAGAGACTAGAGACTATCGTCTGACGATCCCGACCAACTAAGAAAGCGACTATGGTGTAAACCTGTGATGCTTAATTTCAACTGCGGAAACTAGATAAAGATATATTAATTTCGATATAACTCACCTGTGTGGTCTAAGTTTGTGGTGTGCGGAGGGGGGATCATTGTGGTGTCTACGTGCAAATACCTTACACATTGCCTTGGGGATAAGCCTGTCTGCTCGAGCCAAGCTACCTAGAGGGTGAGCAGGGGTTATCTACCGTGTGTGTCCCTGTACCCTGACTAGAAGCAAGGGTCCCTATTTGGTCTAAGGTGTATACCTCTGCCAACTAGAGACCCCCAGATCTAACACACCCTGATCTCTATCACCTTACCTATGTTTGTAAAGAGGGTAATGTGTGTGTGTGTTTTAGAGACCAAAAATGTGCTTGCAGTAATCACCAAACAAGTAATAACGTTTTACAAAAGCTATGACAAAAACAAACAAAAAGACTGCCAGACAATGCCATACCGGCTCTTTCTCCTTGCTCTTGCTTAGTGAATGGCATCATCCCCGCCCGCATCACTTCTGCGAGACACCAATATTCAAAGGGGTATCGCCAACAGAATGCTGGTTACTGTTGAGTTTGTTGTACTAGGGGGCTTATTTATGAGCCCTTGCGTCACTTTTGTGCTGCCGGTGCGTCACTTTTTGTGACGCACCAGTGGCGTTAAAATGCGCCTTGTTGCGTCATATTTACAAAGTGACGCATCTAGGTAGATGCATCACTTTATAAACCCCTGCACCGCATTATACCTGCACCAGGTATAATGTATGCAAGGGGGGCGTTTTGACGCAAGAAAGGGTCGTAGAAGTGACGCAGTGAAATCTACGAGATTACACTGCGCCATTTCTTGGACGCTAATGCGTCACTATCTTACGCCTGCCATGAGGCAGGCGCAAAAGTGACGCAGGCACTATCAACATGGGGCTTGCCCATGTGAAAGGATGCATTGCTGGAGTTGCGTCACTTTTGTGACACACTCCAGCAATGCATCACTTTTGCGCCTACAGATACGTCAGAAATACTGACGTATCTGTAACTCCTTGCGACATGATGCGTCATAATGTAAAGATGACGCATCATTAGTGTCGCAGGGAGGGCGCAGTGAAAAGTGACGCATGGCTGTTTTCACGCAGCAATGCGTCACTTTTCATAAATGAGTCCCTAGGTTTTTTAGACGGTCCTGTGCCAGGCTGGCATAGTAACAGACTAACCACATTCTTCTTATGCGCTGTTAACTTTATGGCCGCTTTAGAAGCTCTGAGATTTTAGCTGTCCTTTGGGAGATTCCTGTTTCAGGGTTTCTGTGCTTCTACAGAGATTCACCCTGTTACAAACCTTGTCTGCCCTAGGTATCTCTCGGTTGGTCGCTGGCCCCACACACCGTGCAGGCCATACCTTTGATGGCATTTTCTCAAATAACTGATCATTGAGTAATGTCAGTCTTCTCCCCCTCCTCTGGTCTGATCACTGCGCAGTCTTTTTGTTCCTGATATCGGGTCAGGGGGCTCGTGGGCCTGTGGCTCGCTCATCCTGGACCTCCTCTGGTCCCTGGTCCACAATTCAGGCAGACCAGATGAATCACTTACTATCTAACTCTCTCTGACTTAACTGTCCAGAAGTGTACCCACTGGGCGCCGTGGCACGCGCACTGGCA
Organism: Triturus cristatus; assembly: GCF_964204655.1. Lineage (NCBI taxonomy): Eukaryota > Metazoa > Chordata > Amphibia > Caudata > Salamandridae > Triturus > Triturus cristatus. The sequence continues at coordinate 37,189,795 of NC_140590.1, forward strand.
CCTGTGCAAAGGACCTGAAAGGCCCAAAGTTTCAGCACCTTGGCTTTCTGATAATCTCAGAATCCTCAAGCAGCGCTGCGGAGACCAGAGAAAATGGAGGGCTAAATATTCAGCAAAAAACGAATTACAAGTGTCTAGCAGTCTATAAAGCTCAGATTCTCAAGGAAAAGACTGCTTGCTTTACTAGCAGAGGGCGCTGCTATTCCCACTAAGGAACTAGGGGGCATATCAGCAACACCCGGCGATAATTATTGCTCAGCGCTCTTAGCGTGAGGATAATTATCGCCGGGTAACGTGGATTTTTATTGCTGAGATAACGTGCTATTAGCAACGCTTATCTCCTCAGCAATAAAAATCCTCACGCTAACTGCCTAACGTGAGATTATCGCTGGAAACCCAGCGATAATCCCACGAAGTTTGGCGTTAGCTTGCTGATAGAGACTCACAAACTTAGCCATGATATCCACCTTCCATAGGATATCATGGCTAAGTCAGTCCTGAAGCAGGCGTAAGGAAAGTAGCGATAACAGGGGTTATCACTACTTTTCCTGACGCTATGCTTCATAGCGTGGGGCTTGATGATAGGAGAAATGTCGCTTAGCGACATTTCTCCTGTCATGTTAGGTCAGGAATGCCCACTCTGCATCTCATTAGAGATGCAAAGCTGGGCGTTAGGAATCCCCACGCTAAAGCAAGGTGTCACGCGTTAGCGTGGCCTTGCTAATATAGCGATAAAATTATCGCCGCTTTTCGGCCGAAAACGGCCGCAAAAGCGGCGATAATTTTGTATCGCCTGCTTGTAAATATGCCCCACAGTTTGGCAAAGTTGGGAAGTCAGGATTTCACATTGTGCAATTTAGCCACTAAACAGGGTTTTCCAGAGCTCCATGGGGCATATCAACAAGGGCTTTATCTCTGCTTTTTTGGCTTTAAAAGCCAAAAAAGGAGAGATAAAACTAGCGCCCTATCAACAACAGGATGCTAACATGCAAATTTGCATGTTAGCACCCTTTTACTCTACGCTTCCCCTTGCATCTCTAATGAGATGCAAAGGGGGCGTTCCAGAGTAAAATAATAGGAGAAATGTCGCTAAGCGACATTTCTCCTATTATCAAGAATGTCGCTAACCGTGTTAGAGACAAAAAAAGCAGCGCTAACCGCGGATAGCGCTGCTTTTTTACGTCTGGTATTTTTCTGACTTAGCCATGATATCCTATGGAAGGAGGATATCATGGCTAAATTTGTCTGTCCCTATCCACAAGGTAACGTGAGATTATCGCTGGGTTTCCAGCGATAATCTCACGTTAGCCTGTTAGCGTGAGGATTTTTATCGCTATTGAGATAAGCGTTGCTAATAGCACGCTATCTCAGCGATAAAAATTCACGCTAGCCGGCGATAATTATCCTAGCGCTAAGTGCGCTTAGAGATAATTATCGCCGGTTGTTGTTGATATGCCCCCATATTGCTTCAAAGGGCGTCATTTACGATGTGTGTCTGTTTTAATAAACTTCACAGTTTGGTTTGCTTGGGCTATGGCGCCCCCTGACGTTTCACACATTTGCAATGGAATGTCACTCATGCCCACACTGAAGCCATGGAAACGTCACACATGAGCAGTCTGAAAACCTGGCAGCGAGAATAAGTAATTAATTAGGGGGACGTAACTAGGAGGAAACGCCAAACTCTTCTTGACAGAAGTGAATCTCGTATTCTGAAGTCTGAGGACTAAACTGTCCGCACTCGTGATTTGTTTTCTGTGTCGGGGTCACCCGTGCCCTAGGTACCCCGACACTTATTAGCAGTCCTTGATTCAGAAGCGCCGTCCGTCCGTATGTCGGATGTATCCAGAGTGCAGACAAGAAGCAGCCGTTTACAGATTTGCTTCTGTAAAAAATCTGATACTTCTCGTTGTTCAATTGCATGTTGTCAATCTTTCTGCGACACGTTGGCAGACACTTTTCGTCTGAAGGTGGAGGATGTATTTAATCATTTCTCTACATTATCTTCCAAATCCCTCTCTGATCTACAATCTCCCTCTTGGGCTGCCACGGATTGCATCTTTAATCATTTCGATCCCCCCTCGGAAGAGGAGGTTGTCAATTTAATCAAATCAACAAATTGGGGTTCCCCTTGTGACCCCTGCCCGCCACGTATCGCCTCGCTGGTAGGGAGACCCTTGCTGCCCGGGGGGGGGGATGTGTGACGCCAACAGGGCCCTGCGTCCCCCTTTTATCCCCCCCCCTGGCCCCTATGCTCGCCCCTGATTGGGGGGGGGCTTGTTCCCGCCGATGGGGCCAATCCTGGCCACTGTTGGCCTAGCCCATATGTTAATGTAGGAGGAGGGCGGACGGGGGAGGGCCTCCGCCGCCGGATGGCGTTTTGCCCGGGCCTCTAATGGGTCCGGCTTTGCCTACCCGGCCCGGGTCCTTTCCCGTCTGAGTGGAAAAAGGACAGTGTTTAGACTCTTATTAAAAACCTTCATTGGACCCACTTGATTCAAACAACTATCGTCTGATTTAGTGGCTACCCCTTCCAGTCAAGCTGATTGAAACAATCAGCTCACAACTTATCTCCAAGCCAACAACCTCCTTGATGACACTCGGTATGGCTTCCGTGCTGGGCACAGTACTGAGACGCACTCATCAAAGCACCGGAGAACTTAGGTCTTCTCTGGAGCAGCGAGGAGGAGCTGCACTTGTCCTGCTCGATCTATCCGCAGCCTTTGACACAGCGAGCCACGGGCTACTGGTGGAGCCGATGGGCAGGATTGGAGTTTCTGGCACTGCTAAGAAGCTATTTAACTCATTATTTTGCGGTCAGGAACAGTCTGCCTGTCTGGGTGAGTTTGAAGCCAGTGTGTACAGTCCCCCAGGGGTCCTTGCTAAGCCCCACCTTATTCAACATCTTTGTTTCTCCTCTGGCAGACCTGGTAAGATCCTTCGACTTTTCGCTAAGATCATACGCTGATGATACTCAACATGTAGTCAAGGTAGATACTGAGGAGAGCCGGTCCAGGGTTAATTTCTGCTGTTGTATGAGGGAAGGCAGTTCCTGGATGTCTAGGACCTGCCCCAAATTAAATTCAGGAAAGACAGAGGATCTGATTTTTGGTCCCCAGCCATCCTTTTGCTCCACGGCCTGCAGCCCTTCAGAGTTGGGTTCACTTCCCACTCCAGTAAGAGAGGCGAAGAATCTTGGTGTTCTGATCGACAATAAGCTGTCTTGTCATGACCAAGTCAATGCTGTCACTTCTGCTGCCGATTATACTCAGAGTGATCAATCACCAAGAAAAATGTTTTATAAAGAAGCTCAGACCTTGAACAAGGTCCGAGCTTCTTTAAAAAACATTTGTCTTGGTATGTTCCTCTCAGACTTTTATGCTCAACTACTGCCCAAACCGTCGCAGTCCCAAGAGTCAAGCGCACTACCTGGGGTGGCAGAGGTTTCTATTTAAAGCTGCCAAACTCTGGTACGCACTTCCTTCTTCTATTAGATCACTGCCCGGTTTTCTGCTTTTCAGGAAGTCTCTGACAACATGGCTGTTTTCTCCCTATTAGATGTGCCTGTTAAGCCTCACTCTGGCTGCGACTAGCTAGCGCCCAGACGCCCACGCAGCTGCAGCCGCTGCAGGTAAGAGTGTTGGGGCGGTGGGGCCAGGTGAGAGGGGATTTCGAGAGAAAGGCCACGAGAGGAAATGAATTATTTATTTAATTTTCCCTCGTGGTCATCTCTCGAAATCCCCCCTCAACTGGCCTCACCACCCCACCGTTCTGACCTACAGCGAACACGGCTGCACTCACGGGGCTTCGAGCGCTTTGTAAAAATATATAACATAACAAGGTTGTTGGTTCATGCTTCTTAATGATTGTAATATTATTGCAAAGAAATGTTTCTTTTAACAAGCAGCATGCCTCAGTGCAGTCACATGTATTGGGGGCATGTTTCAGCGGGCACCTTATTCAGCCGCGACTTACTCATGTAAGTAAAGAGATAGTATGCCAAAATATTCAAATTTTTTAAACCTTTGCCTCTGATTTGCTTCTTGCTCGCTTTTATTGTGATTGAGCTTCACATATGACGTTACAAGGTTGTTTTAGTCCGTGTTAGGGCACTGCAACAAGGATGCAGGGATGGTTGGCTATGAGTTGCCTTCTTAACACTTTTTAGGTCGAGCCTAAGACAACGCATGTGTGTCTGTGAGACCTGTTGTATCCTATTCTATGACTTGTGGCACACCCAGCGATTCTTATTGGCTGTTGTCTGTGTCAATCAGAAATGCAGCGTTGTTATTGCTGCATTTCAGTAACAGTCCCTCCTTTGTGTGATTAGCTTTGCTTCTGGCGATTTAACTTAGAGAGCATTTTGTTTAGCCATCACATTGTATAGCGTGTGATGGCGCCTACTCCCTTTTCAGATGAAGTGGCAAATTGTGCATTGTGAGAAAGTGGGTTTCTGTTGCAGTAAACACCCCCTTTTTTTTTGTTGCCAGACAACTGATGCTCTTTGAATTGATGTGCTCTGGGACCCTGCCAATCAGGACCCCAGAGCCTGTGTTCTTTCCCCAAAACAAAACCCAATTGACAGCTCTGGCCACAGATAGGTCCCTGGTAAATGGTACCCCATGTACCCAGGGCACTGTGACCAGAGAAGGCTCCTAAGGGCTGCAGCACCAATTGTGCCACCCTTAGAGTCCCTGTACCTTGGCACACACACACTGCCTTTGCAGGCTGAGTGTCAGGGTGCAGAACAAAACAAAGAGACAACAAGGCACACATCCCTGTGTGCCATGCCCACAAACCACTGCCCTGGCATACATCAGTCACCCCTCGAGCTGGGTGCCCTATGCAAGTGGTGAGGGTACAGGTGCATGAGCCATGTACCCCTACAGTGCCCAGGTCCATTCCTGGGCTCTGTAAGTGCAGTGTTGCCATTAAAAGTATATGGTGCTGGGAGGTTGTCATTACGAACTCCACAGCACCATAATGGCTGCACTGAAGAGGGGGAAGTTTGGTATCAAACTTCACAGCACATTAAACCTACACTAATGCCAGTGTGGGATTTAATGTAAAATGCACGACAGAGGGCATCTTAGAGATGCCCCCTGAAACTCGACCAACTCCCAGTGACCTGACTGAGTGACTGCGCAGGCTGCCACCACCACACATGTTTCTGGACCCCTGGGTCGAACGCTTGTCGCTCTCGGGTGCCTGAAACAATGCACATCCTGGGATGAGGTGCCAAGCCTCCTCCCCCAGGATGGGCATGGTTCACGAAGGAGAAGCTTCAAAGGCATGCCGTCTTTGTGAGCTTCTCCAGACCACTTGCTGTACTCAGCAACTGGTCCTCACTGGTTCTACCCCCACTTTGGGCGGGAGACCCGGCGGGAAAAACAAAGTGAGGAAGAGAGGTATGCCCACCTCTGCCAACTCCACCCCTAAGGTGGGGGAGGCGAGGTGAAGCACAACCTCGAGTCCCCGCCATCTTGAGGATGGGGGGACCCAGCCAACCAGGGACAGGCTCCTGCCCCCTACCACTGGAGAGTGGCAGAATAGGGTGTGTACCCACCCCAAGGAAGGGACCCATTGGGCCCTGACCTTTACCTACCTGTAACACCCCTAAATTTAGTATTTAGGGGCACCCTGAACCTTCCTTCCTCAGAAAGAAGAAGAAGAAGAAGAAGAAGAAGGAGGAGAAGAAGAATAAGAAGGAGAAGACGAAGAAGAAGAAGGCCGATAAGCCGTGCAGAGCTAACAAGAGGACGACGCCCACTGACTTGGGCCCCAGCCCTACAGGCCTGTCTACCCTCAAACCTGCTCCTGCAAAATCCCGGCGTGTCCAGCGCCAGCAACCTCGAAAACCCCGGAGGACCTGCCTGCATTCACTCTCCAAGCTGTTTCTCCCGTGAACACCGGAAGTGTTTGAACTGCAGCTTCTGGTGCTAGCCAGAAACCGCGAATCCAGCACTCTGCACCAGCCGAGCCCGGCCTGTGTTTGAGTGAACAAACACCATGAGGAGGTCCCCCCGGAGATCCTGACCCGAGTTCTGGTGACCCCTGACCTGTCTCAAGCCTCCATACGACACCTGCAGCCTCAATCCAGGAGACCTCCCTACCGCGACCAGAGCGGGTAAGAAAATCTGACGTCTAAAGGCACCCCTGCACCCGACGCCCCACGGCCTTGTGTGCCCAACCCAGTGGTGCCTGACCATCCCTCTTCATCCCAACTTACCGCTCGAAGTGGTGGTCACTCCTGGAAGATCTTCATCCTGAGCCTGCAGTGTTTCTTTGTCCCGGAGAATCTCCATTGAATTCAACAGGGCACCCGACCTCAAAACTGCACCCTGCACCGGCTGCCCTAGCACCGCTGAGGGTGTCCCCTTGGTGCTAACGTGGTCCCCAACGTGTCCTGAGCTTAACCCTAGGAGCTTTGCTCCCACAACCCTGTGGCCTGCTTGCCAGCAGCCACCAACCGGAGTCCCCCTATCCCCCTTAGGATAACATTGGGCCTCAACACTCTGCACCCGGGCGCCCGAGTGCCGCTGAAGGTGCAACAACAGTGCATCACTGACCCTGGTAGACCCCTGAGTCTAACCCCAGAACCCTAACTCAAAAGACTGATTACTTATCTTGAAACCGATAACTCATTTTTCCTCATAGGATAACATTGACACTTTTTCTCTCAAAACGTTTTTGTGTCGACTTCTGAAAACTGCAAATATTCCTTAAAAATCAGCCGATTAACCAAAACGCATTGTCTCAACTGTTTTCAGGAAATGTCCCAGTGCTGAATCCAAGATCCAGCACTGAGTAAGAAAAAGTAAAGATAACATAACTTAGCTGCTAATTGAATTTCCTCCCATAGGATAACATTGGTGATTCTATGTGAAAACGTTTCTAAGTGTCTACTTTTGAAATACAAGAATAGTCTTTAAAAATCGTACAAACTACCAAAACGTAATTACTTACCTATTTTAAGTAGATGTCTCAGTGCTGAATCTAGGAGTCCAGCACTGGAATACAAAAGTAACGCAAAAGTAACTTACCTGCTAAGTGAATTTCCTCCCACAGGATAACATTGGTGATTCTATGTGAAAAAGTTTTTGTGTCAACTTTTAGTACAATAATATTCCTTAAAAATCATACCTTTAACCAAAACGTATTTACTCACCTGTTTTCAGGAAATGTCTCAGGGCTGAATCTAGGATCCAGTCATGTGGTTAGAAAAGTAATCTGAAAAGTAATTAACTGCATATTTACTTAAAAAGCCCATTCAATTGAATGTACTATACCTGCAATGTGTTGCAAACTGCTTTCTTAAACCTGTAATCAAAATCAGTAACAGTTATACTGCAATTCTGAACTGTGTTCAAACAAGTCAATTACTACTGCAAAGTATTTATATGCGTACCTGTACCAGGCTTGCTTGGTTCTAGAAATAAAACAACAGTATATTTTTATATACAAAACAATTAGCCTAGAGTTCAGTTCTTGAGTGTGTGAGACCATTTGCTGACTGAGTGTGTACATCAAATGCTTTACACTGTCTTCTGATGCTGCCTTACTGCTTGACCAAGCTACCACTTTAGAGAGTAAGGTTCTATCTAACTTTAACCTCGGCCAAACCTTTGTAGACCCTTGGACTCTATACACACTGTACATTACTTTGGTGCAGTATATATAGAGCCAGTTTCTTACATTGGTGGATCAGTGGTGGGATACAAACTTGCATTTGTTGGACTACATGGTTACCATCTGATGACATGACAGAACTCTTTCTTTAGAATTCGGATTTTTTCAAATTGCCATTTTTTCCAAACTACTAAAAGTCTTGTTAGGGCCTTGCTTAAGTCCCTTTAGAATTTTAGAAAATACAAGTCACTATAGTCAAGGGTAGAGGGATTAGAACTTTTTGTTAGAATGTCTCAAAAACAGAACCCAGCTATTAGTGAAGATAACCAATATGACATACATGACAGGGTGGAGGAGCTCGACCTCACCCTTACCATCACTTGTCTTTCAGGGAGGTAAGGTGCTTATGTAAAATTAAAAATATACCAATGGGCCAGCATCCAACCAAACAAGGACTCCAGGAGCTCCTGGTTGAGTATGCCCAGGTCCACCCATCTGAGAATGGTGATGACCAGTCAGATGAGGAAGGGGATGAGTAGGACAGGGCTGGTAGCCCACCCCCAATAATCCCTAGGGAGGAAAGGGTCCCCAGACCCTTAACTCTAAGAATCAACCCCTGGTGACCTAGAGGCCACACAGGTGGTACAGGTTCCAGTGAGGGCATTGAGGACAGCCTCAATGAGGAGGACAGCCTTTTAGCAAGGCTGGCCAAAAGATTGGATCTAGAGTCCAGACTCCTGGCTCTAGAAAAAGAAAGAAAGGAGATGGGTTTAGCACCCATCAATGGTGGCAGCAATACAAATAATAAGGACACAGAGCAATCTTATGATCCTAAAATCCCCAACTGGATTGTCCCCAAATATGAGGAGGGTGATGATATCACCAAGTGGTTTACAGCCTTTGAGAGGGCTTGTAAAGCCATGAGGGTGAAGAAGACTTTCTGGGGGGCACTCCTTTGGGAACTATTCCCTGGTAACTTCAGAGACAGACTACTGACCCTCTCTGGGCCAGATGCTGGGTCTTATGACCTCATGAAGAGAACTCTGATTGAGGGATTTGGACTCACCACTGAGGAGTATAGAATTAGATTCAAGGGGGCTCACAAAACCCAGAACCAGTCCTGGATTGATTTTGTAGACTACTCAGTGAAGACACTGGGTGGCTGGTTAACTGGAAACAATGTGCATGACTTTAATGGAATTTACAACCTGTTTATGAAGGAACACATATTAAGTAACTGCATTGATGAAAAGTTGCATCAGTATCTGGTAGACCTAGGTCCACTTTCTCCCCAAGAGTTGGGCAACAAGGCAGACCACTGGGTCAAAACAAGGGTAACTAGGATGTCCACTGGGGGGTGACCAAAAGAAAGGGGTCACAAAGCCTCCCCAGAAGAAAGATAGTGAACCCCTTAAAGAAAAGAGTAAGGAGTCCCAGGTAGCCCGCCAAAAACCTGTCCAGGAGGGTAGGTCCAAAGACACCTCACAACCTAAGCCAGGGTACCAAGGCAAGAATTGGGACCCCAGCAGAGTCTGGTGTCACAACTGCCAAAAGGCAGGACCCCACACTAAGGACCCTAGCTGCCCTAAAAACAAGGCCCCTAGTGCAGTCCCAGGGGTTACTACTGTGACTCCAGGGGTTGCCAGTGTAGCATTGGAGGATGGTTCCTCAGATGAGGAGGTCCTCCTAGCCTTCAACTGGAGTATGGGCACAAAAAGTAAGCTGTAAATTCCAGAGGGGAGTAGACGCTTCCACCACCTACTGGTGAATTGGATTCCAGCCACTGCCCTGATAGACACCTGTGCCAGTCACACTGTGGTGCATGCCAGGTTAGTTCTCTCAAACCAGTATATCCCAGAGGAAACGAGAAGAGTAAGGACTGTCCCAGGGGAGGTCACTTGTAGGCCTGTGGCTGTAGTGCCCCTAGACGTAGCTGGGTGCCTTAGATGGAGAAAGGTGGTAGTCAGTAGGGACCTCCCCCTTGATTGTCTCCTTGGGAATGACCGCCCAGGGGTTGGTCTGAGCCAAAGAGAGGTTCTGGGCCAGTGCCAGACCTCACCCAAGAAACCTGGGGGGGCTGAACCTGCAGTTTGTGCAGCCAAGCCCCACAAGAAAAAGAGGACGCAGTGTAGGAAAGGTGGGCAACTGTTAGCCAGAGTTCCAGGGGGCCAGGGAGATTCTATCCCAGTAAGGGAGAACCCCAAAATTGGCACTGGTAAAGTATCCCCTAGCCAACAAAAAGGCCTGACTACTCAGGCAACTGTCCCGTCTCAGTTGGTGGCTCCTCAGCTGTCAGAACAAAGGATGGAAGAAGGGTGTTGACTACCAAGTGTGGTGACCCCCCTCTCTAAAACAGCGGACAGGCCTCCCCAACCCAAGGAGTTAGCTACTTCACCTATCAGGGAAGAGCTAAAAGGGTGCCCTGTGGAAATATGGATTTTTCTGGTCAGTTATGTCCCCTATCTTGGACCCCAACGGTTCCATGTGCATGTCACAAGTACATGTATGTTCCCTCCAGTTCCAGTTATGAAGACGCAAATACATGTGCGTCTACCGTCAACATGTCCTTTGACAGATCCGCCATGAATAGGCCGGATACTCCATTCCTAAATATGAAAGGCCACCGGCTTTATATGGTTCACTTATACCACTTTACAGTCCAGGCAAGTAGGCCCTGATTCTGTCATCAAAACTCCTCTTGCCTTCTGCCTCTGAAAGCTCCAGTCCGAGCCTGCATCTGTGACCATGAACTTTGTCTCATTCTCTGCGCGGCTCACGAAGCCTGACATCAGCCTACTCTCTGCCAAGAACTGTATTTCACCTTCGAATTATCTGCCTCCCCCTCAGCCGATGCATTCTTGCCTAGTAGTTTAAGTAAACATTCTTCCAGTTACCAAGCAAAAAGGCCCAGCTTCTCTGTCCTCATGCAAGTAATTCATAGCCCTGTTACCATGGAATATTCCTACCCCCTCGCATTCAGTGTAGACACTTAGACGCTTGTACACGCACGCACAGTCAGTATAGAATAGATTCTGTCCGAGAGTCCTTCTTTTATGGATAACATAGTTCTTTAAACATAGGATGTTAGATATGATTTGGGATTAGGTTGACTTGACCCCCCAGACTTTCTGTCTCCACATGTAGAGCTAAATGTCAAGTCCCCTTCACCCCCTAGTTACACGTCAATTACACGTCATACTGCTGCGCGCGCATCTATGCCAAGTATTATCTTATAGATCCACCTATACATGACATCATAACCAATTATGTTCCTTTTTACTCCTTATTACACCCATTTTCGGTTACGCAGACCAAACGTCAATGTCCTTATCAATTGTTACGCCTACTGCATTCGCTTCATTGTAATGTATGTATTATAAAAGTTACTTCTTGTCAATAAAGTATGTACTTCACTTCCTGAACCCCGTGGTGATGGAACTTGGAGCATCCGATTATAATCGATCATTGGAATAAAGCCCATTCCGAAACTCTAATATCACGGATTCTGCCTCTCATTTTACTGAGCTATTTTATAATGTTTCTGTATCAAATTCAGTCCCGGTAAAGGAATTTTTATTTACCACATGATGGCGCCCGAACAGGGACACTTTCTCATCTCACGCGCCGGCGGTGAGTAGCAGGCCCGGTCTCCTGCCACAGCTGGACGGACAATAACGCGTACCAGCAGGATTTCCTGTATCTCCCTCCGGTCAAGCGGGGGCGACTGAGACTGCGATCAACACCCAGACGAGGCGGTGAGAAGTGCGAAGTATCCCGACCAGAGCCTAGCTGAGAGAGCAAGATCCGAGGTATACAGAGACCCACCAGTTCGAAGTCAAGCCCAGTTTCCGACGAGGCGAGTCGAGTCCAGTCCGGTTCAAGTTCAAGTTACCGAGGCCTTCCGTTTCCGAAGCTACCCGGTGAGTACCATTACTGGGGAGGCATTTCTGACGTGCACATAGGTTGTGCCGGTCAAGACGGGTTTGGGTACACAAATCCGGTCTGCACTGTTTTAGCAGTGTATCTGTACTGTTTAGCAGTATATCAAGTATTCCGAAGTATCTAGTTATTGTCAAGAATTATGCTTGGTGGTCAGTTATGCAGACGATCATCATTGTTGTTTATGTTAAAGGTTAAAAATGCTTAATGTTCAATGTTTAATGTGTTAAACGTCCTGCATATTGTGGTATGAATGGTTGTTCATTAGTGTGCTTTTTTATTAAGTGTGTTCAAGATTAAGTATCAGATCAGTTGTCAATATGCCGCTCTTTTCGAAATTAAGACAGATCACTACTAGAAAAGGGGTACTTGAAGAAGCCGTCCCTATTCCTCCTAGGGATACTCCAGGGCACTTCATGTATCACAAACATGGCTTAGACGCTATATTATTTCTTGATTTATGGGTAGACTACACCAAGGGATTACCAGAAAGTCAGAGATGGCCCGCAGCGGGAACCTGGGATGCAGAGTGCATCATGAAAGTCGAGGAAGAGTTATGGAAAAGGAAAGTCAGACAGTCACAGAAAGACGCCGTCGAGTTATGGCGTAAAGAATCTCATAGACGTACAGAAAAAGCACGTAGACAGGAAGAGAAGAGTAAAGAGAGTTCAAACAAAGTTCAAGAAAATCTATTAATTGAGGAAGGTATCCGAGTGAAATCAGAACAAGTAGACAGACAAAGAAATGCCCTTATGAATGGTATGTATCCCCTTCTGGCCGAAGGATTACCTAAGGCTACTCCAGAGATACCGAAAGACTTGCCACCCCCATTATTCCCAATCAAGGTACATCCTAAGGGGCATCCTAGAACAGCAGAAGATGTTTTTCTTTCCTCATATTTAGATGACGCAGCTCCCGAGTATGCTAATTCCGCCCCACATAGACCGCATACCAGGGAGGTCCAACGCCAAGACCCTGCACCCGTATCCCTACAGCAACAAATCGAGTCACAAGTTCAGGCAAGCACATCTGTTTCTGCATCTGTTCCTACAGGTACTTCTATAGCTGAGTCCACACCTATAGTTGCTGTGTCACGTTCGACGAATCCTTTCACACCCGACGCCCCAGACGGGGCCACGGGAGGTGCTACCAATATTTTTTCTACACCACCTAGAATAAATAAACTTATTTTTCAAGAGTCAGCGCATTCACGTACACCCAAATTCGTAAGTGATCGTACGCTTAAGGAACTTCTTATAGATTGTAGATATGACCCGGTGCTCGGTAAAGAGGACGAAATGATCCTGGCATCATTACGTATCAGACGAGCCGCAGGGTATTTAGCGAAGCTACCAGGAATGACTGCGCATCTAGATAAAATATATCATTTTGTTCAAACAGGGCGAGATCCAGAATGTATTAACAGAGCTATGGAATACCAGAAAGTAGAGATACAGGGGGAACTGTTACGTTTCCTCATAAACTGTGTGATCAGAAATCAAGACCGACCGGGGGTAGATCCGGAAGCAATGAAAATTCTTACAAGATGGAGCCAGAATATATCAGAAGGGAGACACGATAAGCAAAATTGTATAATAGCCATGTGCCGAAAGATCCGTAAAGAAATAGAACGCCTACACGAAGAGAGATTAGAGGCAGACGAGTTCGAACAAAGCGAGGAAGAAGGGTCAGGACTGCCCGCCGGACAGTCAGACACCATAGCCTATGTAGGTAGAGGAAGATCTTGTAATAGGGATCAGACTAGATGTCATACTGACTCAATACGTCCAATATGTCCAGATAATGACAGGAATTTCCAAATACCTATAATTAACATAAGGTCTAACGAGCATTCGTTCCAAACCGCCGACAAACTACTCCGAGAACGAAGGGGTTATCATTTTCTCGATTCTATGGATGAACAAGATTTAGCTAGGGCAGCTGTCCACTGGGTGGACAGTCCCGGAAAATATAGTGATGCTACAGTAGTACGCACATTTTTGAATCTCACCCCAGATGAGCAGAGGTTAGCTGGGATTTATATGATTCAACAACTCATTATACTATATCAGAGTCAGCATTCGGACCCTGGTCCCTTACCTGACATATTGACTGAATTGCTTATGAATAAATGGAGAGGTCCAAGTACTAAATTAATTAAAGAAATTCTAGTATCAAGAAAGCAGTATATTCTTTTTGTATGCTCAGAGCATGTCTCATTGCCTGTCAAGGAAAGAACCACGTATCACCTGGATAGACAGAATCCCTTACGAGAGGTACACCCAATAAAAGGCGAGGACAATCAGTTTAAACGTGTATTTGTATATACGCCCATATCGAAAATAGAATTGTTAGAAATGAAGAAAGTGGTACCCAGTCATGACAAAGACCCAGCGGGTTTTCACCGAGAAATTAAAGACATGTTACTCATGGGAGAGTATACCTACCCCGACATTATGACAATATTAAAGGTGTTGATGCCTGCTGGCATTTATGAGAAACTCAAGGAAAAAGAGTGGGAGGTAGGTGACCAAAAGATAGAATGGTCAGCATTAGAAGCAGAAGAAAGGGCCCGAGGTCCAGGTTCGGGGCTTGGGGACAAAACTAAAGCACTACCAGGTCTACTAGTACAGGTACTGCCACGTTTATTAACTACGAAAAAGGAAGATTGGGGTACAATTTCAGCCTGTAAACAGAAGCAAGATGAAGACACTAGCGATTACTATGCCCGATTCGAGAAATGTTTTGGTATAAATAGTGGCATAAAAGCAAGTAGCGAATCATACCCGCATCTGTTTGTAACAAAATTAGTGGAAAATGCCCTGCCCCCAGTAAAGAATAGAGTATTAAAATTCGAGAGTACCTGGCAAGGTAACACTCCAACACAAATGTTACAAATGTTACAGTACCACCACAATAGAATTAGAGAGGAACAAGAACATGAACACAGACGCATGAAAGACACGAAAATGAAAATGCTAGTTTCCCAGACAGTTCCAGCTGAAGGACATAAAAAGGGTATGACACATTCTGATTCAGCAGGACCTGTAAAAGGGACATGCAATTATTGTAAAAAGCCAGGTCATTACGTACACGATTGTCCAGTTTTAAAACATAATATCGCCATAGGTAAAACACAAGAAAGATCACGGCCACTAAGACAAGATCAGAATGAACAAGGAGCTATGCAGCATGCCCAGGCCATGCCAGCCGCACAACAGCCAATACAGTTTGTGCCAGCTGCACCACCGTTGCCTGCTGCTGCCACACAGACAACAACACGACAAATGTATCAGACCGCACAGTATGAATATCCCGAGTATCAGCGTTACGCATGAACTAGCCTAGAGAGGGAAGTTGACTTACCCCTTATCGAGATTCCTGTAGATCAGGAAGGACCTTATGTACATAGTGAATTATTAGGTCAAGATAGAAAATTTTTACTCGATACAGGGGCAAGTCGAACAACTATAAAACGTAGTGAAGTTCCAGGGGCACCCCTCTCAGGCTCTCAGAATATTTCCCTTGGTTTTTCAGGAAAACCTATCATTAACGAAGTATCACAGCCTCTTCCACTTACGATAGGACCTCTGACCCGAACTACAGATTTATTGCTTACTAAATCATGCCCAGAAAATCTGTTAGGAATTAAAACCCTGAAAGCCCTAGGAGCCATAATATGTTGTTCTCCGGAAGGAGTAAGGTTGTTTTTACGTGATTTTAAAGGTCACTATGTATCTAGAGACATGGATCCCCGACTGCAGACTTTACCTACACATCTATGGGCACAAGGCCCTACTGATGTTGGTTGCATGAATATTACACCATATCGAGTCACACTAAAGGCAGGAGTGGTGCTACCACGAATGCGACAATACAAGTTACCACCAGATGCTGTAGTGGCTTTACTACAAATCATTAACGAGCTTATTGCCCAAGGAGTAGTTGTAGAAACAGACTCCAATGTATGTAATTCACCGATAATTCCGATTCTTAAACGAACAGATCCTACAGCTCCGCCAGTATATCGATTGGTTATTGATCTGCGCGAGTTAAACAAATGTATTGTGCCACAATTTCCTGTGGTCCCAGATATCTCGTCATTATTGACAGCTATTGATTCCGAAGCAACATTCTTTACTGTAATTGATCTCAAAAATGCTTTTTTCAGCGTCCCAATAGATCCGGAAAGCCAATATTTGTTCGGATTTAGTTTAA
This sequence comes from Triturus cristatus, assembly GCF_964204655.1. NCBI lineage: Eukaryota > Metazoa > Chordata > Amphibia > Caudata > Salamandridae > Triturus > Triturus cristatus. Next base: position 37,205,581 of record NC_140590.1, read on the forward strand.
ATGGGCGTAGCTTTAAATTCTCCCGCGCACCTCAAGGATTTACAGAAAGCCCCAGCATCTATAGCCAAGCACTGAAACGAGAACTTGACAGTATCCACATGCCAGTTAACACCGCCTTGCTTCAATACGTCGATGATCTGCTGATCACCGCGAGAAGCGAACCGGAATGTGAAAAAGCATCACTGACAGTTTTACAATTTCTAGCCGAAAAGGGGCACAAGGTGTCCCCTTCTAAGCTGCAATTCTGTGTCCAGCGAGTTGTTTATCTTGGACACTCGCTGTCCAAGGAGGGAAGGCAGCTTACACCCGACCGCATTCAGTTAATAGCTAACATGTCAATACCCAAGACACAAAAGGAGGTGCGGGCTTTTATAGGCCTCACTTCATATTGTAGGCAGTGGATCCCTCAGTATGCATTTCTAGCAAAACCACTCATTCAATTGACAACACAGGAGGCAGCCACACCGACTGTTCTCCCTTGGACTCAGGAACACACACAAGCTTTTGAAAGCCTAAAGAAAGCTTTATGTCAAGCACCCGTTTTAGCAACGCCATGTTACAGAAAACAGTTTACACTCTTTGTTACAGAACGCGAAGGTACTGCCTTGTCAGTACTCACACAGGAACAAGCAGGAGCACGCAAACCATGTGCTTATTTTTCTAGTACATTAGATCCTGTAGCTCAGGCTTTGCCTGCGTGCCTGAAATCAGTAGCAGCGACAGCTTTAGCAATCAGACAAAGCGATGCCATAGTGTTAGGACATCCATTGACAGTTCAAGTACCACACGCAGTAGAGGTTCTTGTAAATAGAACGCAAACACAACACTTGACTATAGCGCGACTTACAGGATACGAGCTTACATTGTTTCAGCCGCATATAGAAATCAGACGCTGTAACACATTGAATCCTGTCACACTTTTACCTGTAATCGGAACAGACCCACTAGCTCACGACTGTATTGAAGTTATTACTATAACAACAAAACCCAGACAAGACTTAACCGATGTCCCATTGTCAGATCCAGACCTGACCTTGTATGTAGATGGTTCATGCATGAGAACAAGTACAGGAGAGTTAGTAGCCGCCTACGCAGTCACAACAGATACTGAAGTCATTGAAACTAATCGTATAAATACTTTGTCAGCTCAAGCCGCAGAACTTATCGCTCTGACACAAGCCTGTATTCAAGCCATGAATAAAAAAGTCAACATATACACTGACTCACGTTATGCATTCGGAGTTGTACATGACTTCGGCGTGCTGTGGCGAGAGAGAGGTTATTTAACTTCCCACGGTGCCCACATTCAGCACGGACCCCTCATTCATGCATTATTAGATGCAATACATCTACCCACTGAAATATCAATTATGAAATGTAAGGCCCATACGAAGGTTACTGATATCATTTCCCAAGGCAATGATCTAGCTGACAGAACAGCTAAACTGACTGCTCAAACTCAAACCCCCGACATGACAAAGACAATAGTCCCGACACCGACACGTTGTATGACAGTTAAAGATCCTACTCTTGACGTAATTGACATACAGACACATGCTACACCAGACGAAATAAAGAAATGGACTGAATTAGGAGGGATCCAAACGGACCAAGGATGGATGATGAAGGAAAAGTCTGTATGGTTCCTTCCTGATTCAATGGTCCAAGTTATAATTAACACTATACATAGTCCAGCACATCTAGGAGAAAAAGCTATGCTAGACAGCATTCAACACATTTGGTTCAATAAACATTTACGAGCAGCAGCAAAACAAAAGGTCCGTACCTGTATGATCTGTTGTCAGTTCAACCCAGGAAAAAGCGTTCCCGTAGAACAGGGTGGATTTCATACTCCTAATCATCCTTTTGAAGTACTCCAGATGGACTATATCCAGATGGAACGATGTCGAGGATTCAAATATGTTCTCGTAGTTGTCTGCGCTCTGTCCCGTTGGACGGAGGCATACCCGGTTTCAGATTACACTGCCCCGACTACTGCCAAACAGTTGGTTCGAGAATTCTTCCCACGATACGGTTTACCACGTGCTGTTCACTCAGATAACGGCCAGCCGTTCTCATCCGAATTAATGAAACACGTTTCACTTCTGTTAGGATATCAGTGGAAATTCCACTGTGTCCGACACCCCGAGGCAGCAGGTCTCGTAGAAAGACATAACCAGATACTGAAAATCAGAATGTCCAAAATATGCAGAGAGAAAGGTGTCGACTGGGTAGTAGCGTTACCAGTTGCACTCTTTTACATGAGAATGGTAGCACACTCTCGAACAGGGCTATCCCCGTATGAGGTGATCTTCGGTAGACCACCAAATATGTGGGGGACGCCTATACCACGCAAAATAACTGATATTGACTGTAATATGCTGACAGATTACTTGGCTTCCTTGATGTCTGCACTACAATCTTCTCGTTCACAGGTAGCTGCAGCCTTTCCCGACAACACTGAGGTGAAACCCCATGACGTTGTTCCGGGTAATCTTGTCTTTGTGAGGAATTTCGACCGAAAGACTCAGCTGGAGCCCAGGTGGAAAGCACCCAAGTTGGTCCTGTTGACCACAAGAACAGCCGTGAAGATCGAGGGCCGCAAGGGCTGGATTCATTCAAGCCATATCAAGAAATTTCATGGACTATCCTCGGATATAGACATTGTGCCCTGCACTCCCTCACAGACTGATACAAAACTCCCTTTTGTTGAACCGAACAAATCTGAAAATTACAAACTAAAGCTCAGGCCCAACAAGTCGAGCAATTTGATTGTTTAAGTCCTCTCCAAGGTGAAGCGGTTGAATTGTCTCTGACATGTATCCCTTGGACCTGAGTAGAGAAAATACCCGAAAAATGTTGAAACGACAGGCGTATTGTAAATCACTGCGTAGCCACTGCATAGTGACATTATTAATTTTGTTTTTATTGAGTCTTTTAATAATTATTACAAGTATGTTGTTGCACATATATTACCCTATTTCTAGACATGTTTATAATGTTGCTGCTGAACATTCTTTTAGTGACTTACCTCCGCATGAATTGTCTTATAGACTTGCGCTGCGCAATAACACTTTCATTAGTATGTTACATCATTCCCATCAGACTAGTAATGCCACCAATTGTTGGGTGTGTGGCCGACTCCCTCCCTATCAGAATTATGAAGGAGTCCTGCCTTTCTTTCCACATCCATTTACACATAATGGCTCCTGTGGAGCATGGTTTAGTTTAATCAATTCCATAGACTCAGACACAGCAGTTTACCAAGATCATTGGGTATGGGGAAACCTGAACCTAGCTTTACTCAAGGTCTGTTACCCTGACAAGGAGGGTCGCCCCAAAAGAACAGGAACTGATCTAGAAAATGAAGTATATGGGTTAGGTAATTTTACACCTAATCTCATGATTCTAAATGTCGTATCCGAAGTTGAACTAGTCTTACCCACCATGTCAGTATTCCCAGCGAAGGGTGAATTGTGTGTAAGAAAGGTTGGTTCCATACATATGGGCCATAGTAAATGCACTACTATAGTAGAATTCAGTGATCAAGGAAAATCTTCATTTAGAGCTTCTCGCCACTCCTACTTTATATGTGGTCAGACGGCATATATGCGTCTACCCCTAGATTGGGATGGTACCTGCTACATTGCATTCCTTTTGCCACCTGTTTTCCTAGCTCCCCCTGATTATTACAGAAATATTCATTTAGTACACAACAGAGAACGGAGAGATCTCCCCATTGTCGATTACACTGAGACGGCATGGGACAAGTATGTAGATTTTAATAAAGGCATCTTTCCCTATATAGGTACTGTTACTAATAGTAAGCTGATACGTAGATTAACTAGAACCCTTGAAGCAGTAGTGAATGAGACTATTTCCGCCTTAGGCAATTTAACGGAAGAGCAGTCTGCTATGCGGATTGTTGTGCTTCAAAATCGTCTTGTCCTTGACGTCATCCTGGCTGATAGGGGCGGAGCTTGTAGGGTCATCGGATCAAGCTGCTGCGTATTCATACCAGAAAATTCGCCATCTGTATATAAAGCCATCACTCGCCTTCATAAGATTGTAAGCCAGATACACCAGAACCCAGGCACTTGGACTTGGTCCAGTTGGTTTTGGAATGCGGTATCAGCCTGGGGATGGAGAGTTTTATCCTTCCTAGGTATTGGCCTTCTCATACTATTCAGTTGCTGTCTATGTCTACAATGTGGACCAGCGATTTGTGGTCTGTGTGCCACATCGTGCATTCCACATCAAGATTTTCATTCAAGATCCCGGAAGAAGAAAGAAGAACAAATGATGCTATATGAACAGATCAATGGATTGATGAAGATTGATATCTCTTGAAGGGCAAGTAGGGGACAAGGAGGGAATGTGGAAATATGGATTTTTCTGGTCAGTTATGTCCCCTATCTTGGACCCCAACGGTTCCATGTGCATGTCACAAGTACATGTATGTTCCCTCCAGTTCCAGTTATGAAGACGCAAATACATGTGCGTCTACCGTCAACATGTCCTTTGACAGATCCGCCATGAATAGGCCGGATACTCCATTCCTAAATATGAAAGGCCACCGGCTTTATATGGTTCACTTATACCACTTTACAGTCCAGGCAAGTAGGCCCTGATTCTGTCATCAAAACTCCTCTTGCCTTCTGCCTCTGAAAGCTCCAGTCCGAGCCTGCATCTGTGACCATGAACTTTGTCTCATTCTCTGCGCGGCTCACGAAGCCTGACATCAGCCTACTCTCTGCCAAGAACTGTATTTCACCTTCGAATTATCTGCCTCCCCCTCAGCCGATGCATTCTTGCCTAGTAGTTTAAGTAAACATTCTTCCAGTTACCAAGCAAAAAGGCCCAGCTTCTCTGTCCTCATGCAAGTAATTCATAGCCCTGTTACCATGGAATATTCCTACCCCCTCGCATTCAGTGTAGACACTTAGACGCTTGTACACGCACGCACAGTCAGTATAGAATAGATTCTGTCCGAGAGTCCTTCTTTTATGGATAACATAGTTCTTTAAACATAGGATGTTAGATATGATTTGGGATTAGGTTGACTTGACCCCCCAGACTTTCTGTCTCCACATGTAGAGCTAAATGTCAAGTCCCCTTCACCCCCTAGTTACACGTCAATTACACGTCATACTGCTGCGCGCGCATCTATGCCAAGTATTATCTTATAGATCCACCTATACATGACATCATAACCAATTATGTTCCTTTTTACTCCTTATTACACCCATTTTCGGTTACGCAGACCAAACGTCAATGTCCTTATCAATTGTTACGCCTACTGCATTCGCTTCATTGTAATGTATGTATTATAAAAGTTACTTCTTGTCAATAATGTATGTACTTCACTTCCTGAACCCCGTGGTGATGGAACTTGGAGCATCCGATTATAATCGATCATTGGAATAAAGCCCATTCCGAAACTCTAATATCACGGATTCTGCCTCTCATTTTACTGAGCTATTTTATAATGTTTCTGTATCAAATTCAGTCCCGGTAAAGGAATTTTTATTTACCACATTTACCATGACCCTATTGGTCATGGTGGGGTTGCTCAAGTTGTGGGTAACCTCTGTGGGTAAGCTGGGCCTTGCCCCAGGCTAAGTTAGAATTTTCAGAGGTGTGCACCTCTGAACCCAAACTAAAAAGATGGGGTGAGGACACTAAAGAGCTAGGAGAGGAGCATTGGGGATTAGGCCCTGAAACTGTTGCGGTAGGCCATCTCCCAAAAGGGACTGACCTGGACGAAAGGATGTAAGGCAGGGTAAGCCCTGCAACTTTCAAACCACTTCCCCTACTCTTCCTTGCCTGAAAGACTAGGAAGACTCACCCAGCTTTGGCTGAGTCTCCTGGCCTTTGGGCTGGGGTGGCTTGTGTGAGAAAGTGGGTTTCTGTTGCAGTAAACCCCCACCCCTTTTTTTTTGTTGCCAGACTACTGATGCTCTTTGACTTGATGTGCTCTGGCGCCCTGCCAATCAGGATCCCAGGGCTTATGTTCTTTCCCCAAAACAAAACCCAACTGACAGCTCTGGCCACAGGTAGGTCCCTGGTAAATGGTACCCCATGTCCCCAGGGCACTGTGACCAGAGAAGGCTCCTAAGGGCTGCAGCACCAATTGTGCCACCCTTAGAGGCCCTGTACCCTGGCACACACACACTGCCTTTGCAGGCTGAGTACCTGGGTGCAGAACAAAACAAAGAGACGACATGGCACACATCTCTGTGTGCCATGCCCACAAACCACTGACCTGGCATACATCAGTCACCCCTCTAGCTGGGTGCCCTATGAAAGTGGTGAGGGTACAGGTGCATGAGCCCTGTATCCCTACAGTGCCCAGGTCCATTCCTGGGCCCTGTAAGTGCAGTGCTGCCATTAAAAAGTATATGGTGCTGGGAGGTTGTCATTCCGAACTCCACAGCACCATAATGGCTGCACTGAAGACTAGGAAGTTTGGTATCAAACTTCTCAGCACATTAAACCCACACTGATGCCAGTGTGGGATTTAATGTAAAATGCAAGACAGAGGGCATCTTAGAGATGCCCCCTGAAACTCGACCAACTCCCAGTGACCTGACTGAGTGGCTGCGCAGGCTGCCACCACCACACATGTTTCTGGACCCCTGGGTCGAGAGCCTGCTGCTCTTGGGGCCTGAAACAATGCACATCCTGGGACGAGGTGCCAACCCTCTTCCCCCAGGATGGGCAGGGTTCATGAAGGAGAAGCTTCAAAGGCATGCCGCCTTTGTGAGCTTCTCCAGACCACTTGCTGTACTCAGCAACTGGTCCTCACTGGTTCTACCCCCCACTTTGGGCGGGAGACCCGGCGGGAAAAACAAAGTGAGGAAGAGAGGTGTGCCCACCTCTGCCAACTCCACCCCTAAGGTGGGGGAGGCGAGGTGAAGAACAACCTCGAGTCCCCGCCATCTTGAGGATGGGGGGATCTAGCCAACCAGGGACAGGCTCCTGCCCCCCTCCCACTGGAGAGTAGCAGAATAGGGGGTGTACCCACCCCAAGGAAGGGACCCATTGGTCCCTGCCCTTTACCTACCTGTAACGCCCCTAAATTTAGTATTTAGGGGCACCCTGAACCTTCCTTACTCAGATACAGCAACCACAAGAAAAGAAGAAGAAGGCCGAGAAGCCGTGCAGAGCAAACAAGAGGACAACGCCCACTGACTTGGCCCCAGCCCTGCAGGCCTGTCTACATTCGAACCTGCTCCTGCAAAATCCCGGCGTGTCCAGTGGCCAGCAAACTCAAAAACCCTGGAGGACCTACCGGCATTCACTCTCCAAGCTGTTTCTCCCGTGAACACCGGACGTGTTTGAACTGCAGCTTCTGGTGCCAGACAGAAACCGCGAATCCAGCACTCTGCACCCGCCGAGCCCGGCCTGTGTTTGAGTGAACAAACACCATGAGGAGGTCCCCCCAGTGATCCTGACCCGAGTTCCGGCAACCCCTGACCTGCCTCAAGCCTCCAGACGATACCTGCAGCCTCAATCCAGGAGACCCCCCTACCGCGACCAGAGCGGGTAAGAAAATCCGATGTCTAAAGGCACCCCTGCACCCGACGCCCCACGGCCTTGTGTGCCCAACCCAGTGGTGCCTGACCATCCCTCTACATCCCAACTTACCCCTCGAAGTGGTGGTCACTCCTGGAAGATCTTCATCCCCGAGCCTGCAGTGTTTCTTTGTCCCAGAGAATCTCCATTGAATTCAACAGGGCACCCGACATCAAAACTGCACCCTGCACCCGGCTGCCCTAGCGCCGCTGAGGGTGTCTCCTTGGTGGTAACTTGGTCCCCAACGTGCCCCGAGCTTAAACCTAGGAGCTTTGCTCCCACAACCTTGTCGCCTGCTTGCCAGCAGCCACCAACAGTAGTCCCCCTATCCCCCATAGGATAACATAGGGCCCAACAATCTGCACCCGGGCGCCCGAGTGCCGCTGAATGTGCAACAACAGTGCATCACTGACCCTGGGAGACCCCTGAGTCTAGCCCCAGAACCCTAACTCAAAAGACTGATTACTTACCTTGAAACCGATAACTCATTTTTCCTCTTAGGATAACATTGACATTTTTTCTCTCAAAAAGTTTCTAAGTGTCGACTTTTGAAAACTGCAAATATTCCTTAAAAATTAGCCGATTAACCAAAATGCATTTTCTCAACTGTTTTCAGGAAATGTCCCAGTGCTGAATCCAGGATCCAGCACTGAGTAAGAAAAAGTAACGATAACATAACTTAGCTGCTAAGTGAATTTCCTCCCATAGGAAAACATTGGTGATTCTATGTGAAAATGTTTCTGTTAACTTTTGAAATACAATAATATTCTTTTAAAATCATACCTTTAACCAAACACATTTACTCACCTGTTTTCAGGAAATGTCCCAGGGCTGAATCTAGGATCCAGTCCTGTGGTTAGAAAAGTAATCTGAAAAGTAATTAACTGCATTTTACTTAAAAAGCCCATTCAATTGAATGTACTATACCTGCAATGTGTTGCAAACTGCTTTCTTAAACCTGTAATCACAACCAGTACCAGTTATACTGCAATTCTGAACTGTGTTCAAACAAGTCAAGTACTACTGCAAAGTATTTATATGCTTACCTGTACCAGGCTTGCTTGGTTCTAGAAATAAAACAACAGTATATTTTTTTATACAAAACAATTGGCCTAGAGTTCGGTTCTTGACTGTGTGAGACCATCTGCTGACTGAGTGTGTACTTCAAATGCTTTACACTGTCCTCTGATGCTGCCTTACTGCTCGACCAAGCTACCACTTTAGAGAGTAAGGTTATATCTAACTTTAGCCTCTGTCAAACCTCTGGAGACCCTTGGACTCTATACACACTGTACCTTACTTTGGTGCAGTATATATAGAGCCAGTTTCTTACATGCATCCAGTGAGCGTTTGTCCATGTTTGCTAAGCGCTCCTAATGGCTGCCTTTCCTTTTGTTCGGCTGGCCGCGTCATTTTCTTTTTTCAATTAGGCCACCACAGAAGCCCACCTTGGAGCTTCAAAGTCAGCCGATCTCACCCTTCCGATTCGCGTTGAACCCTCCCTCATCCTCCACCCTAAGAGCATGAATGCTGCGTTTCCCTCAACTCACCCTTTTCCTGTGCACGGTGTGAGACACCATGAATGTCGTTATTTGGAAGAGGGGGAACATTTAGGCTCTTTTCTTTGGCATTACTGACTGGCTCGCAATGGTGACTATCCCCATTGCAAGCCGGTCAGTAATTATGTAGAAAAGGGCCTAAATGTTCCCCCTCTTCCACATAACAACATGGATAGTGCCAACGGCCTTACCCCTTCTCCCATGAGGATTTTGCTGTGGTCGCGTCTCTATTTGACTGGAGCAGTGAGGACCTGGTGAAGTCAGGTAAGAAGGTAACTGAATCTAACAAAAAATGGAATGCAGTTCCAGTCGCTTAGTGCATGCCTTTTTTAGGTCTCGCCTATGCAGCGCGCATGCGCTGCATAGGAAAAAGACCTTTTGAAATCGATTCACTTTTCGCTCTAAAAACGTGCACGCGTTGCATTGCTTTCAATGGCAACGCATGCACGTTTGGTGATTCCCTTGCGGGACCGAGCTTTGACACCATATGTTTGTAATAAACTTGCAAACATATGGTGCCCCTGCTCGCTCCTGCAAGGGAAACGCTGTGTGTGCTTATGGCCGCACTCCCCCCACTGCATGCACGAGTACTGTTTCTTTTTCGCGGCCGCGGGGCCGCACTTGTGTTTCAGCGCTTATTTAACATGTTAGCGCGATCTGGTAAAAGTACACCTATTCATATCAGTTAAATAGCTAAATAGAGCAGTCAGCAAGTGAAAGGTGGTCTTCCATCGAGTGGCAACACGCGTGGCAGCGTTTTTAGTTGCGTTTGATCCGTGTCAGATATAAACGCTTTTATTATAATCTGTAAATCGAAAACTCCTCACTAGATGCATGTAACTGTTCATTACTGACAACTAGTGACGTCACGGTGCCCCTACAGGCTCCCAGCACGTCATGGCCTCTCACCTATGTTAACTCCAAGCTGAAAGTGAGATGCCAGGCTGGCAGCGGCAGCGCTCTCCTGCTGGGCGCTGCTTTACTTTCACTTTCTCCAGGCGCGCGGGTAAGCTGTGGCTAGAGTTACATCCAGAGATAGAGCGCCGGCAGCATAAGGAATGGTGCCTGCGAGGATTGCTGGGCTGAAAGGCAGCGTGATGACAGAAGCCCGCTGCCCAGCGTCTGTTCCCTGAAGTCATTACCTCCCGTCGCTGTCTCCATTTCCGCAGTACATCTAAGCAGCAAGACTTCTTCTTTCAGCCTCTTACTTAGGGTACACCTCACAGGAACAAAAAGACATCCATCTTTTCATTCTTAAAACACATCAAACTGTTATATACAACTTATTTTTAAACTAAAACAAATTCTTGTAGAGCTTCGGTAATCTTTATTTTACTATTTGTCTATCTACAGCCGGACCCTAACTAAAGGATCATGCATTACATGGAATACAATACCCCCACATGTATGTAAGGAGTATATTCAAAGTCACCTCGGCCTGTGGTTGATATATATCCTTTGGCCACTTTGGTGACTTGAAGTAACCTGCCTGAGTACAGATGAGGTACTTTATTCCATGTATAATTAAAGGAGCTTGCAATCTCCCTGTCACCCACCACCTGTCAATAATGTTGTAATTACCACTGAGTTCTGATAGCGCCTGTTCAGGGACGGCCTGAGATGTGGGCAGATGATGGAGTGTCTGGTGAGGGCTGTCTGGGTGACCGCGAGGGCCGTGTGGTGGCAGCAGGCATGGGTGAGGTTTGGAGCAGAGGGTTGCCCTGAATGGAAGCTGGCATCCGGTCTCCTTTAAGACCTCGTGGACACAACTGCAACCGGTAATGACAGGTGCATCCTCCAAATGGTGGCCCTTGTTTCTGGGAATGTGCAGAAGGCTCCAGGGGTTGCAAGATCTCAAGTCTGTGCATATATAACATCTGTTCTAAAAGTTATTGCGGACGGTGCTGGTGTGGGTGATGTCAAGGATACGGAAGTTCATTTCAGAGGTGATTGGCAGCCAGTGTGCACTTAAGATGAACAGTATTGTATAATACTCTGCTGTGACAGTGGGTTTTACACGCAGGAGCTCCGCCTTTGCTAGGATAGCGCCCTGGGCGGGGGCGGACGGAAAAGTAAGGGCCCTTGCTGATGGTAGTGAATTCAGGGGCCATTTTGTGTTCACTGGTCAGTACCTGGCTGAGCAGAGACCGGCCCCTGAACACAAACATCCCTGGACCTCCCCCAGTGTACCTAAATCATCGACAGTTTAGCTGCCTCAGGCAGATGATGGGTTTGTTGCTGTGCCAGCAGGGGTCACAGGGTGAAGTGAGGGCAAGGAAGGGGGCTAAAGGAGTGTTGAATACATTGCTCTCCGTATAATAAGGAAGGACAGACACCACTTTAAACTGGCTATGCACACAGAAACGACCAGGCAGGGACAAGGACAATGCTGGGCCAAGACGACGGGGCACTGTTGTTGGCATAACTTTAATGCACACAGCTTCACGAATATTGGCGCTTGCCCATGCTAAAGGGGGGCCCTGCCTGCGCACGTGCACAGGCAGGGCCCTGCTCACAAGAAGTGTGATGAGCATTCCAAGCCTGATTGTCCTAGTGGACCAGCTGCAGCTGGCGCAGACTCTGAGCCTGCCATGCGCTGCTGCACGGCACGCGCTGCACACAGCCTGGTGTTTGCAATCACACAGTGAGCTCACAAGAAGCCTGATTGTCAGCTGCAGCCGGCGCAGACTCTCAGCCTGCCATGTGCTGCTGCACGGCGCATGCTGCACACAGCCTGGTGTCTGCAATCACACAGTGAGCTCACAAGAAGCCTGATTGTCAGCTGCAGCCGGCGCAGACTCTCAGCCTGCCATGCGCTGCTGCACGGCGCGCGCTGCACACAGCCTGGTGTCTGCAATCGCACAGTGAGCTCACAAGAAGCCTGATTGTCAGCTGCAGCCGGTTCAGACTCTGAGCCTGCCATGCGCTGCTGCACGGCATGCACTGCACACAGCCTGGTGTCTGCAATCACACAGTGAGCTCACAAGAAGCCTGATTGTCAGCTGCAGCCGGCGCAGACTCTCAGCCTGCCATGCGCTGCTGCACGGCGCGCGCTGCACACAGCCTGGTGTCTGCAATCACACAGTGAGCTCACAAGAAGCCTGATTGTCAGCTGCAGCCGGTTCAGACTCTGAGCCTGTGATGCGCTGCTGCACGGCGCGCGCTGCACACAGCCTGGTGTCTGCAATCACACAGTGAGCTCACAAGAAGCCTGATTGTCAGCTGCAGCCGGCGCAGACTCTCAGCCTGCCATGCGCTGCTGCACGGCGCGCGCTGCACACAGCCTGGTGTCTGCAATCGCACAGTGAGCTCACAAGAAGCCTGATTGTCAGCTGCAGCCGGTTCAGACTCTGAGCCTGACATGCGCTGCTGCACGGCATTCACTGCACACAGCCTGGTGTCTGCAATCACACAGTGAGCTCACAAGAAGCCTGATTGTCAGCTGCAGCCGGCACAGACTCTGAGCCTGCCATGCGCTGCTGCACGGCGCGCGCTGCACACAGCCTGGTGTCTGCAATCACACAGTGAGCTCACAAGAAGCCTGATTGTCAGCTGCAGCCGGCGCAGACTCTCAGCCTGCCATGCGCTGCTGCACGGCGTGCGCTGCACACAGCCTGGTGTCTGCAATCACACAGTGAGCTCACAAGAAGCCTGATTGTCAGCTGCAGCCGGCGCAGACTCTCAGCCTGCCATGCGCTGCTGCACGGCGCGCGCTGCACACAGCTTGGTGTCTGCAATCACACAGTGAGCTCACAAGAAGCCTGATTGTCAGCTGCAGCCGGCGCAGACTCTCAGCCTGCCATGCGCTGCTGCACGGCGCGCGCTGCACACAGCCTGGTGTCTGCAATCACACAGTGAGCTCACAAGAAGCCTGATTGTCAGATGCAGCCGGTTCAGACTCTGAGCCTGCCATGCGCTGCTGCACGGCACGCACTGCACACAGCCTGGTGTCTGCAATCACACAGTGAGCTCACAAGAAGCCTGATAGTCAGCTGCAGCCGCTTCAGACTCTGAGCCTCCCATGCGCTGCTGCACGGCACGCGCTGCACACAGCCAGGTGTCTGCAATCACACAGTGAGATAGGAAGACTCCACGTTTCACTCTACAAAGGGTGAATCTTTTGCATTTATGTCATTCAAATATCTAGAAAGAGAGCCGGACTGGGGAACCAGAAGCAGCCCTGGCAAAAGTGCTTAAACCAGCCCCTCTGCCTTCGTACCCTTGTGCATCTCTCTCTTTCCATTCATCAATTATCTCTCTCCTTCTCTACCTCTCTTCTCCATCTCTGATGGCTTTCTCTCTACCCCCCCCCCCTTCCCTCCCCTTCCCCGCCTCTATCTCTCTCTTGTCCAGAGAAACTTGAAGCCTCTCTTTTTCTGATAAAGTAACCTTGGGGAGCTGGGGAAAGTGATAGAGACACCAGAAGCGGCCCTGGACTTTAGAAACCAGTCTCCAAGGGCATCGACAGGTAGGGAAATGGCCAGTGGAATACAAGCACTGTAGGGTTCTGACTAGAAGGCCTTTGTACTATAAAATACACCTGGACCAGGGCACCTGGAGGAATGTGCAAAAGAGCCAACATAAGGTGCCGACCACCCGCATCTGGGCCTGAACCCCTTGGACCACAATCTGCAAACAGAAGGTGTGCCAGACGCACGCATGCGCGCACACACATGCACATACCCCCCTCCCTCCGCCTCCCACCCCGAAGAAGCAACCACAGATACACAGATTTAGTATGGAAGTGGACTGCAGACCACCACAAGGACTGAGCCCAACCAGTGAGCAAGCCCAAAACATGAGGCCCAGCACCGTGAACTATCTGTTGCCCAAAACTATTGTAGCTCGACAATGCCACACATCTCAAACAACAACTAGAGCCCTGGCTGCAAAACCTTTTCTAGGGCTAGGTATGCCTTACTCCTGCCTCGGATGTGAATGGCACCCGAAGATTCATTCAGGCCAGAATCACAAAGCATTGCTTCTGTCTTACTCCAGGGTTGGGAGCGGGTGCTTGCTCATGAAACATGTTTTGTGATTCTGACACCTGGAAACACACGAGTAAGCCAAGCATTAGCCTGCAGCAGGGGGCATCTATTCAAAGCTAAAGGCGTGTCAAGCGGGCCCCATATCCAGGTATAATTCAAAGATACGACAGGAATAAAATACAACTATTGAAGGATTTGTTTTGTGACTCAAGCTCGGGGTTACTTCATGAAATAGACAATCAAGAGGTCTAGGCAATGAGCACACAGATGGAAATGTCCAGCGTGCGCAGATCTGCGTCCATACTGCTGAATTCGTTCTCTGAAAAAATCGGAATCCACTGCGCCATGCCTTGGCCCCTCTTCCTGCATGCAGGTCTGACTAGCAAGCCCTTCCCATCCGAGGGAGCACAGCTGCGCACGGTTGAAAGGGGGGCATTCTTGAGCCGGGAGGAGGGGCTTAGACGAGATCATGCACCAGAATAGAAGGAGCTGCTTGTGGGAGAGAACACTCATTCACTCTTTAGCTCTTCAACTCGATGAAGAAAGGGTCGGAAATGGTATTATATAGTGAATTTCTTATCCGTGAGCTGTTCCTTGCACTATTGTTTCACACGGGGGAGGCCGCAGGTGAGTAATGTACCAGAAGAGAGGAGTCAAATACTCATTAAACAACCGCAAGTGATGGAAACAATGCTGATGACGAGAATGACTTTACCACCAAGCAGACGAAATGGGAGCGGCAGGGCCCATCACACACACTGTCCCTCATCAGTAGTGCTGGGTCCTCTAAGGTTCTCTGCAGGGACCCTCACACACACTGTCCCCCCCTCAGTAATGCTGGGGCCTCTAAGGATCCCAGCAGGGCCCCTCACACACACTGTCCCCCCTCAGTAGTGCTGGGGCCTCTAAGGTTCTCTGCAGGGCCCATCACACACACTGCCTCTCATCAGTAGTGCTGGGCCCTGTAAGGTTCCCTGCAGGGCCCCTCACAGACACTGTCCCTCCTCAGTAGTGCTGGGGCCTCTAAGGTTCCCTGCAGGGCCCCTCACAGACACTGTCCCTCCTCAGTAGTGCTGGGGCCTCTAAGGTTCTCTGCAGGGCCCATCACACACACTGCCTCTCATCAGTAGTGCTGGGGCCTCTAAGGTTCCCTGCAGGGCCCCTCACAGACACTGTCCCTCCTCAGTAGTGCTGGGGCCTCTAAGGTTCCCTGCAGGGCCCCTCACAGACACTGTCCCTCCTCAGTAGTGCTGGGGCCTCTAAGGTTCCCTGCAGGGCCCATCACACACACTGCCTCTCATCAGTAGTGCTGGGGCCTCTAAGGTTCTCTGCAGGGCCCATCACACACACTGCCTCTCATCAGTAGTGCTGGGTCCTCTAAGGTTCTCTGCAGGGCCCATCACACACACTGTCCCTCCTCAGTAGTGCTGGGGCCTCTAAGGTTCCCTGCAGGGCCCATCACACACACTGCCTCTCATCAGTAGTGCTGGGGCCTCTAAGGTTCTCTGCAGGGCCCCTCACACACACTGCCTCTCATCAGTAGTGCTGGGTCCTCTAAGGTTCACTGCAGGGACCCTCACACACACTGCCTCTCATCAGTAGTGCTGGGTCCTCTAAGGTTCTCTGCAGGGCCCATCACACACACTGCCTCTCATCAGTAGTGCTGGGGCCTCTAAGGTTCTCTGGAGGGCCCATCACACACACTGCCTCTCATCAGTAGTGCTGGGGCCTATAAGGTTCTCTGCAGGGCCCATCACACACACTGTCCCTCCTCAGTAGTGCTGGGGCCTCTAAGGTTCCCTGCAGGGCCCATCACACACACTGCCTCTCATCAGTAGTGCTGGGGCCTCTAAGGTTCTCTGCAGGGCCCCTCACACACACTGCCTCTCATCAGTAGTGCTGGGTCCTCTAAGGTTCACTGCAGGGACCCTCACACACACTGCCTCTCATCAGTAGTGCTGGGTCCTCTAAGGTTCTCTGCAGGGCCCATCACACACACTGCCTCTCATCAGTAGTGCTGGGGCCTCTAAGGTTCTCTGGAGGGCCCATCACACACACTGCCTCTCATCAGTAGTGCTGGGGCCTATAAGGTTCTCTGCAGGGCCCCTCACACACACTGCCTCTCATCAGTAGTGCTGGGTCCTCTAAGGTTCTCTGCAGGGCCCCTCACACACACTGTCCCCCCTCAGTAGTGCTGGGGCCTCTAAGGTTCCGTGCAGGGCCCATCACACACACTGTCCCTCCTCAGTAGTGCTGGGGCCTCTAAGGTTCTCTGCAGTGCCCCTCACACACACTGTCTCTCCTCAGTAGTGCTGGGCCCTCTAAGGTTCCCTGCAGGGCCCCTCACACACACTGTCCCTCCTCAGTAGTGCTGGGTCCTCTAAGGTTCCCTGCAGGGCCCCTCACTCACACTGTCCCTCCTCAGAAGTGCTGGGGCCTCTACGGTTCTCTGCAGGGCCCATCACACACACTGTCCCCGCTCAGTAGTGCTGGGGCCTCTAAGGTTCCCTGCAGGGCCCCTCACTCACACTGTCCCTCCTAAGTAGTGCTGGAGCCTCTAAGGTTCCCTGCAGGGCTCCTCACACACACTGCCCCCCTCAGTAGTACTGGGGCCTCCAAGGTTCCCTGTAGGGTCCATCACACACACTGTCGCCCCTCAGTAGTGCTGGGGCCTCTAAGGTTCCCTGCAGGGCCCCTCACACACTGTCCCCTGTAGGAGAGTAGGATCTGCTTCACATGTTTACCCCGACTTTTTGCTGGTGATTCACTGTTTTTCGAATTTAGTCTGGCTGGGACCCTGCTATTCAGGGCCCCAGCCTAGCTGCTTCCTCTCTAAATTGATTGCATGTACTTTAGGTACACCACAGATTGGATCCTGAGGTACCCTTGTGAGTCCCTAGTATATGGTACACTATGTACCCAGGGCATAGGTACCCCAGAGGCCTACCAGGGGCTGAAGCATGTATTATGCCACCCCTGGAAAGCCACCCAAAATGACACCACAGGTGTGCTACTGCAGCCTGGGTAAGGTGGTGCATGCACCCCTTGCTGTGATACAGGTTACCTGTATCACTACATATATACACACATATACACCTATAAGTCTCTCCTATGGCAGGCCTTATCAATCCTGAAGGCAGAGTGCTTGGTTCTTATGTGAGAGGGTGCCCCTGCATGAGCAGAGCCCCTCTGCAGTGTTCGGAGATCCTTCTCTGATTCTGTTTGTAGTGCAGCCTGACCATATACTCTTAAGTGCATTATAACCTCGCGGTAAATGCTAACTTTGGGATGGGTGCACGGAATCATGTCGTGTTTGGTGTCAAACCCTTTGGAATCCTACCCCCCGCCAGTTCTGGCGGCGGGGGTAGAATTCCACCCTTCTAGAGGGAGAGACATGTACCCACTGGTATACCCGGTAGGAACTTAATAGAGCCCTGGCATCACAAAATGGATGCTGCAGCCACAGACACGGATCTGGCCTCCTGCTTCTGACCGAAACTCCGGCAGGGGAGGCCTGGACAATAGGTTTCCTGTCACAGGGAGGTGGAACCAACTCCCAGACAGGCTTATGTGTATTGGGGCTGGGTGGGAGCACTCTCTGAGTGCTTTGAAGTCCTGCAGTGGGGGCACATTTGGTGTCCCTGTGCATAGTCTGGCTCAAACGGGTTCAGGGGCTTCCAGCCCCTGCTCTGGCGCGAAACCGGACAAAGGATATGGGTGTAGCCATACTCCAAACCTTCCCATAGGTGGGTCCCCAGAGCTAGTCCAACCCCTTCCTTAGGTATAAGTAAGGAACCTCTGTAACCAGAACTTTAGATATCCTTGGACGAAACTCTTAGGCTAAATCCTGGTACTTCGACGCTCTACTCAAGACTAGAGGACTGAAGAAATCTCCCTTGGGGTCAAGGAGTGACTCCCCTGCTTGGCAGGCACCAACGAAGGAATTTGCCGGTCTGCATTTCCGAAGCTCCCGCCGGACTCTGAAGTATTTGCAACCCAGGAAGAGGAATCCCAGACATCTCAGAGTCCGACCCGAGTCCCCAGCAAAACTGAGACCCGCAGCCCTCGTGAGTAGCGTGGAACCGGAACTCCTGGTCACCATGCACTTTTGCAAGTGCATTGACTTCTCAACATCTCCTGAAGTCATGCTTGGTCTGACTTGTAGCCCCCACCTCGAGCACAGAATCCAACTAAGATTGGCAGTCTAGTCAACCCGAGTGACCCGTGGGCTGCCATTTTGTGTTTCATCTTGAGGTCCCTTCGCGATCCCTGGTCCGTCGACTGGTGGGTCCCTGTGGGGGTAACTTTGCATTTCCTTGGGCTTGCCTGGTTGCTCCAGATGTGCCCCGACTCCCTACCAAGTGGTGAGTCCCACAGACCTTACTGGTCTGCACCAAAGCATCTTTCTCCTTTCTGCGTGGGTTGCTGTTTCCAAGGCTTGTTGTGTCCAATCCAGGCACCGACACTGCAGCACTCGACATCTTTTGTGGGACAGCTCGAATCCAGCTCCTGGTTGTCCTCGACGCCTCCTGGTCCTCGTGGCTGAAGAGTCAAGCTTCACCTTCTTCACTTGAAATCACCCGTCATCGGTGGGCATCTGCCTATCGCCTTCCTGGTCACTGGCTAGTGACCCAGACTCTGTCCCCTCTGCTTTCAGGTTCTTCTCATCTTTGATCCAGGCTTGGATCTCTTCGGACACTTCGCATCTTCCCGGCAGCAGCAATTCTTCGCCAGCTCACATTGAAATTGACGACGCGACCCGACACCATTTGACACCTATGCACCCGGCTTCCCTGGGTCAGGTTGCTGGAGTGGGTAATGCAAAATTTTGTAAACCCCCCCCCCTCCCAATTTGCATGACCATACTAATTAGAATAATCAATTCATTATAACCGTATTAAGTGTTTGAAGTGAAATACTAAACAATCCTATTAATGTATGAATTACACTTGGGATTTGCATTTGCATGGCCAAATTGATTCGTAAACTAAAATATATACGCATACTAATACTAGAAAATTAGAATATTGTATGTTATATGTTGCTTTTGTGACGTAATTGTAAGTTGCATCAAATGGTGAGTATAAACGCTTTGAATGTTGCTATCATGCTAGATAATTACTTACACATAGGGGAATTAGTGAGGGTTTAACATTTTATTAGTCTTTTCCATGTTTTAATTACGTTTTGTGTTTGTTTTATTTAAGTTGACCATTCGGGCCTACATAAAGATGGCTGCCCTTTTGACTTGACGCGATTGACGACACTCCACGAGGTTCTGGGTGAAGTGCGCCTGCGCTAACATTGAGCAACAGTGGCCTCGTCCTGACCCCAGGCAAGCTGTACCCACCAAGGACGCACTGGGAAAAATGCCAACCCTGCAGACAAAAGACTTTCTTAAAAAAACGGAACCAGCAAGTGTGATGATCTAACCTAATGAACTATGTGAGAACTTCACCGACCGACCCCAAATCCACCAATAAGGACAGTCTAAAATTGATATTTGTTACAATTATGCGATGATTTTCCTATAAAAATCCCGTAGAATAGTGAGTGGTAGTCATTCGCGCTCTTTTCATTTCCTGACGTTATGCTGACGGAGAATACGGTGACGCTGCAGCACAGCTGTTTCCCTGAATCTTTGACGGACTGAATTGCTGCCCAATTTCCTGATGAACTGAAATCTTCAATTTAATGGGCATAGATTGACGGGTACGCGCTTATGGTCTCAACCCAGTCTATGGGACGGTAGCGTGCTGCAGGATGACCTGATTGACTTAGAGGACGACAATTAGCCAGAATAGGTAAATATGGTGATCTGCAGTTAAATAACAGTTCATTTTAATTTGCATTAATTGAGATAAAGCTTGTTATTTATTATTGACAAATGAGTTGGACTGTTTATTCCTAGAGAATGTTTGAAACCGAAAAGTGAATTAGAAGGTTTGAGGATTCATCTTACCATTCAATTAAATTAGATCCATCGAATCATGTGGAAGGGATATATAGAAAGGTAGGTATAGGATGTGTTGGCTTATGTATATTTTATGCATAGTTATGTAAATTTACTATTCTTTAGGCCATAAGGTATTCCTTTCATGTCAGCGTTTGGGACAATCATCTCTCGGAAGAAAAAAACAGATCAATGATGTATAAAAGTTGGTGTTATGGGCCCCACCATTGAATGTATGGATTGAATGTGTTAGTGAGATATTTGGTCTGTGACAAAGGGAGGGTTTTTTGGATTCCACGCTGCAACAGTTTTTCTGGTAGCAGTATGATGGTTTTTATTGTTTGGTTTGGTGATTATTGCTTGTACATTGCTTATTGACTATTGGTTATTTGATTGATATTGGTTTATGTATTAACACTCTATGTTGAGTCGCGTCGAGTTCTATGTTGTTTGCACGGCTTCTGGGATGTAGGAAGTCGGAAGTTTGCAACAGTTCCGTAATAGAGCAGAGGTAACCGCTGCTCTCGGGAAAGACGGAATTGTTGTTGCCCTGTAGGTATACAGGGGAAACGTGTAATGATTGGAGTTGCACGACGCATTGTCTGGGTTCGACTCGGTAACATTGTCGTGTGTTGCCATTAGAGATATTTTCTGTATGAGAGAAGTGTGTATGATAGCGAAGGTTACCTGTGAAATTTTGGTCTTAAGTACCAGGAGGCCAGAAGGTACTCTGATAACGCTTATCACTGAAAAGGTAGCAGGTGTTCTCTGAGCTTGCTAGGAGGACAGAGTAGAGGGAAGTGCTACTTTGTTAACGAGTGTCATAATTCTGTAGTAGGACAGACTGTTCTTGGGAAAGACAGAGTTTTGGGTGAATGAACTATATTTTCTGTGTGAAAGTGTGTGAATGAAAAGGCATTCAGGCTAATTGCGAAACTCTGGTTTTATTTCTCAGAAGCATTGGGTCTCCAACTAGGTGTCTTAATTCTAGAGAAGCGGTTAGTTAATGCTTGCTAGAAGGGTGAAGTAGAGGGATGTGCTACTTTATCAACGGAAGTAATGATTCCGTAGTAGGGCAGAGGTAAGCGCTGCTCTCGGGAAAGACGGAATTCTGGTGAAAAAGGTCTTTTTACTATTCCTTGGTTAGCAAAGCGGACAATGGTGGCGCATCTATGTAGTTACTAACAGATTTGTAAAATTTGAAAGTTTGGAAGCTTACCGAGAACATTTTGTAAAGGAGGGGTCAGTAGGAGCAGGAGCAGCGGCTGTTGACGTCAGAAAGACCGCGCTGGGATTGGCCAGTCAGCTGGAGACGTAGACGCTCCCGATTGGTGCGTTAGTGTGAGTCGCTCTGGGATTGGAGAATTGCAAGGTGACGTAGACGCTCCAGATTGGTGCGTTAGTGTGAGTCGCGCTACGATTGGACAAAATAACAGTACAGTTGAAAGGAGAGACTAGCGATACACGGAAGGCAGGAAAATGTATTGCGATCCACCGGAAAAGGAGAAAAAGTATTGGTTTGGGAGAATCAAGTAATGGTTTAAAAAGGACAAACCAATTGTGACTAGGGAAGGACAGTTACTTCCTCCACCGAAAACCCCTGCATCCTTTATGGTTGCGAAATATGGATATCATACTTGTATTTGGTTAGACAACTGGGTTAGGTACACTAGAGATGATGGAGTTTTGGCTTTTCCAGAACATGGTTCATTTAATTTGGCAGTTCTGAGAAATTTAAGTGAGAAAATGATGAATTTAGAACCAAGACCTAGACCTACTCAATTTGAAGCATTGACAGAATGGGAAGATGAGATGCATGATCGAGAGAGACAGAGGAGTGGCGGAAGGTATAGGTACATGTTTGGTAGACAGTACGGACATGAAAGTCATGATGAACGGATGAGGAGGTGGCGGAATGCGAGTATGACTGAAGGATTGTTTCCTGTAAGAACTGCAGAGGATAATGGAGGACAAAAGTGTACAGAGAAAAGACCTAATGTAGAATTGAGAGGGTATGGAGTGAATGAATCAGAGGATGATGTTCTTGATGACATGTTTTATAAAAATCCACCACCGTATCGAACAGAACCAGAAATATTAACACCAAGTGCCCCAATGAAAGAAACATTACAAATTATTAAGACAGAGTCAATGTCGCCAGATTTAGAGAAGAGTAACTGCATTAAAGAAGTAGAAAAGAAATCGGAGAATAGAATAAATGGTGAAAATTCAGCGGAGTTAGCAAAAACAACCTTAGAATTAACAGAGAAAATAAGAGAACTAACAAAAAATTTGGAGGCTGTAACAGTTCCAGTGACGATAGGTCCAGTAATGCCTATTTTTGATAAACAAAAGGATAGCGAACATTGTTTAACAGTTCCTTACAAAAGCCATAAACAGGTTGAACAGCCAAAGCCGAGCCAAAATGAAAATCCATGGAGACAGACAATAAGTATGATTGAACCAAATGTGTCAAGCAATCCGTTTATAAGCCAGAATTTTACTGAGAAAAGTGTAACGACAGTGGAGCCAATATTTGGAACACAAAATAATTCAGAGCAAAGTAGTATAGAAAACCCAGTAGGACCATCTACAGAAGAATTAAGTGAGTGGTTAAGAAGGTTGCAGAGAAAAGATAAAGAATCCCAATCAATAGATGTGGCCAAATTACGAATGGTATTAGAAGAGTTAATAGGTAGGTACTATCCCCACAGAAAAATTAAACATTTACCAAGATGAGGAATTACTATTCTTGTGCAAAAGTGTGACATGGAGAGCAAAAAATCTCCATAAGCGACTAGAAGAAGTAGCAAATGAAATGGGAATAGACATTGAAAAGGTAAAGGCTTTGCAAAAACCATATCGAATTGATTTCACTGAAAAAGATATTGAAAATTTGAATACCACAGGACGGATAAGTCAGATTAAGGAAATAATTGTATTGTTGCGAAAATGGGGAGAGGTGGAAAAATGGAGAAGCAGGTGGTATAGGAAACAAGATGATGCCTCAGATAAAACATTTGCAGCATTTCCTGTAAGAGAAAAGGAAAAGGTAGTAACAGAATGCCCTATAAGAGAAATTCCAGGAGGAGGATACGTACACGTCCCATGGACGAGACAGGACATTTTGTCCTTTACAAATCATTTCCTTCGACTGCGTGAAATACCTGTCGAGTGGTACAGGCAGGTGGATAGATTTGTAAAATTGTCTAAAGTATTATGGATTGATCTGAATAGTCTATTTGACATAATAGTACCAGCAGATTTGTGGACAGAGTGCAAGCTGATGATAAATTGGCCAACTCAGGAATATCCTAGGGATCCAAAATAGGGGCTCCAGACTCCGAGGTAATGAAGAAATATGAACAGATTATTGCATTTCTGAAAAACAAGGTACCTCCTAAAGAGACAGATTGGGTAAAGATTCACCGAACACATTAAGAAAGTAAAGAGTCAGTGCATGCATATTACGAAAGGCTAATACTAGCTTTTAAACAGTTTAGTGGAGATGATAATCTGAGTGAAAAGGATTTGAATCATTTTGTATACAGATTTGTATATGATCTACGTCCAGAAATTAGTGAAATGATAAAACAACATACTGTAGATTGGCAAAATAATAAAATAGATGAAGTACTAAGACATGCTAAGTACTTTAGTGATGAGATTGAGGCCAAGCAAAGAAAATTGAAAGAAAAGGCTATGTGGGTACAGGTAAAGGTAGCAGAAAGGCAGGAAGCTCAATTAGCAGAACAAGCAAATAATACAGGAACAAGACAAACATTTGGCCCTGGGAAGGGAAAGGGAAATATAGAAGAAGCTAAGAAGAAGTTCCCATGCCATAATTGCGGTAGAATAGGGCGTTGAAAATCCGAGTGTAAATTTCCCCCAAGTACTAACAATGGAAATCCATCATTGAATCCACAGGTGCAGAATGAGGTGAGTGGTCAACCGCAGCGACAGCAGCAGGTTGTTACACCACAGAATCAGGTGCCAAAACCGCCTTTTCCACAGAGCAGAAACTCTCAGAAGTATAGTAGTGAAACGGGATTCTACGATGAAGAACAGGTAAATAAGCTGCCACGCGCTAGCGCTGTCTCGCAGTATTGGCTACAACGCGATGAGAGTGATTCAGAAGAAAATTATTGACGGTGCCAAAGGGAGGAAGAAGAGTGCGTACTTGGTGCAACTATAGAAGTAGACCAGACAGACCCATTTGTAGATGGGAAGGTTAATGATGAAAATATTACTTTCCTAGTGGATACTGGTGCTACTCGATCAACTGTTAGATCAGCTGATGTTAAGAATCTTCCTCTCTCGGATGAAACGATCCAAGTAGTTGATGTATCCAACAGACAGATTAAAACTTACCTTACAGAACCAGTGAAAGTTAGCATAGGGAATTTTTCGGAAATGCACCGCTTTGTCGTGTGCGATACCAGTCCTGTGAATTTATTAGGTAGGGATTTATTGTGCAAAATGAACTGTACGATATTTTGTACCCCGGATGGGATAGCATTTGAAACACCAGATGATGATGTACTGTATAACATGACAATAGCTAACAGAGAAAATGAGGTCGTTGAAACCTATGCTGTATTCAAGCCTGATGAATTGCCTAAAGAATTGAAACAGTCTGTAAAAGCAGAAGTTTGGGATTTCACCGGAGAAGACGTAGGACTAATGAGGAATGTAGATCCAGTAAAAATAACAGTAAAAGAAGGAGTAAGCTATCCAAATGTCCCTCAATATAAATTGACACCTGAAATAATTGAAGGAGTAAGCCCAGTAATAGAGAAAATGATCAGACAAGGAATTTTGAGAGAAATAATGAGTAGTCCATGTAATTCACCAATAATGGGACTGAAAAAGCCTAATGGGAAATTTAGAATAGTACAAGATCTGAGAAAAATAAATAAAATTGTTGTGTCATGTTGTCCCATTGTACCAAATCCATCAGTGATTTTATATCAGATTCCTCATGATGCAGAATGGTACACAGTGATTGATTTGTGCCATGCTTTCTTTTCCATCCCATTACACCATGACAGTCATCAAATTTTTGCATTTCGTTTCGGCAAAAGTATTTTGGCCTGGTGCCGAATCCCACAGGGGTATACAGAAAGCCCTTCGATATTTAATCAGTTATTGAAAAGGTCTTTGGAAATTCTAGAAATGCCTGAAAATTCGGTGTTGGTTCAATACATCGACGATCTCCTTGTGGCATCGAAAACACGTGAAGCGTGTGAAATAGACACTATAGCAATGCTGAATCATTTGGCAGATGGAGGACTAAAGGTGTCACAATCCAAATTGCAGTTTTGTAAGAAGGAAGTACAGTACCTAGGACATAACATTGAGAAAGGACTGAGAAAAATAACGATAGACAGAATCAGGATTATAAAACGAATGAGAGCACCCATGACCCAAAGAGAGGTGAGAATGTTTCTGGGAATGGTTGGATATTGTCGTCAGTGGATTAGTAATTTTTCTTTAATTGCAAAACCTTTGGTACGACTGACGAGAAGTGATGTGAAAGATCCCATTGATTTGAACAAGGAAAAATTGGCAGCATTTAAACGATTGAGAGATGGGTTGTGTGAAGCACCTGCATTAGGCATGCCTGATTATGAGAAATAGTTTGAATTGTATTGTAGTGAGAGGAATGGATGTGCACTTTTTCTGTGTTGATACAGAAGCATGGAAAACTGAGGAGACCAATTGCATATTTTTCATCGATGCTTGCTGTGGCTCTACCTGGGTGTTTGAAAGCAGTAGCTGCTACATGTCGAAGTTTGGAGCAGAGTGAAGGAATTGTGATGGGATATCCAGTGAAAGTGTTTGTACCTCATGATGTGGCGATCCTTTTAACAAGGAGTTGTACTCAGTATATGACACTTAGTCGGCTGACTAAGTATGAAAAGGTCATATTAGGTGCAACCAATGTGAGTCTTGTGAGATGTTTAAATGTGAATCCTGCAACGTTGTTGCCTGATGCTGAGAATGTGGAAGTCAGAGATGAAGTAGATCACGATTGTTTGGATGTACTTGATTTTTGCACAAAACCACGACCAGATATAAAAGATGTACCTTTACCGGAAAGTGATTTCGTGATGTTTGTTGATGGGTCTTGTTTGAGAACGGATGATGGAGTGTTAAGTGCAGCATATGCAGTATGCAGAGTCACAGCAGTACTGGAAGCATCCTATCTGAAAGGAGTAAAATCAGCCCAAGTAGCAGAACTAGGGGCCCTAACTAGAGCATGTAAGATTGGGAAAAGTGTGAGAGTGACTGTGATAACTGACAGCCAGTATGGCTTTGGAGTTGTCCATGACTTTGGCCACCTATGGCTGCAGAGAGGTTTCCTAACCTCAAGTGGAACTCCCATTAAGAATGCTGAAGTGGTTGGAAAGTTGATTGAGGCGATACAGATGCCTAGACAATTGGCTGTTGTGAAATGTGCTGCTCATAGTCACGGTGGTGATTATATCACCACAGGAAACAGGTATGCTAATGACATGGCACAATATTGTGCACGCAATCAGAATTCTATTAATCGGGCTAAGGAGATGGAAATGAGTTCTTGCTCCTTGATGTTTACTAACATTGTGGGAAAATGGGAAGAAGTAAGACAATTGCAGGAAGAGGCAGGAGATGAGGAAATGAAACAGTGGATGGATAAAAGCAGGATGTGCACCAAGAGAGAAAGATCATGTGTGGGTTTATCGAGATGGAAGACCAGTTATGCCTGATAGCATGATGTCTACCATGGCACGGATGTATCATGGTCAGGGACACATAGGGAGAGACGCTATGATCCGGTCATTTAAACAGACCTGGTACAATGCAAAGTTCAGACTTGTAGCAGAAAGTTTGTGTCAAAGATGCCTAATATGTCAGCAATACAATCCTGGGAGAAAGACAGTAGTGAGTCTAGAGACAATAGGCCGAGAAGGAGGGCCTTTTACCAGAATGCAAGTGGATTTCATTGAGATGCCTCCATGTAACAGATTGAGGTATGTTCTGGTTATGGTCTGCCTATTCTCCCGGTGGGTGGAAGCATTTCCAACAAGAAGAAATGATGGAATGACAGTGGCAAAGCTACTTTTGAGAGAATTTATTCCTAGATTTGGGTTCCCAGTGACAATTGAATCAGACCGAGGAGGACATTTTCATAATGAGATCATAAAATTGATTTGTGAAGCATTGAATGTACAACAGAAACTACATTGTGCCTATCGTCCAGAGGCTTCTGGTGTGGTGGAACAGATGAATGGTACTATCAAAAATAGGATAGGGAAAATGTGTTTAGCCACAGGTATGAAATGGCCTGATGTCTTGCCTCTGGTACTCATGACTATTAGATCAATTCCAGACAGAACTACAGGGTTAAGCCCCCATGAAATCATCATGGGACGCGCTATGCGGCACGTGTTTATACCAGTCAACCAGTTGATGACTATAACTGATGACATGGTGTTTGAGTACTGTAAAAGCCTGGCTGACGCAGTTCATTCTGTGTTTCATCAGGTTGGCGCGGATGCCACCACCCTTGAAAAGAAGCCAGCCCATGATCTGAGCCCAGGGGACTGGGTAAGGATAAAGGTCCACAGACGAAGAAACTGTTTGGTTTCAAGGTGGGGAAAACCAAGACAAGTCATTCTGACCATGACAAGAGCTGTAAAGTGTGCTGGACTGAAAAACTGGATTCATGCAAGTCATACATTGAGAATTCCAAATCCAGTAGACAGCACAGAAAAAGAATATTTTGATGCATCAGAATCCAGTATTGAGTCAGATGACGGAGAGTCAAAAACAAGAGAAAACTCTGAAAGGGGGTAAACAGAACAAAGTCTAACATTAGTCCCCAGAAGTAGCTCACTGAGAAGAAGATTGCAGATTTCTGATACCAGTTCAGATTCTGAAAACAAACAAGGAACGCAATGTTCCAGGAAAGAACAAGGAAAGAACAGAGAAAAGGACAGTGAAGAGACGATAAAAGAAATCAGTGAAAAGATAGTGCCAGATGAAAGATTGAGAGAAATTCCACCTGAAATAACCAATTTAGGTGAACAAGGAACAGGTACAGAGAGAGAGGGACAGATTACTGTGGAAGACCCCCGAGGAGGCGTAGAGAACTGCAACATCCAGTTAGGTGAAGGGATAAGTAGTCAGCAGGAAGATTGCGTGTCGGAGATTCGAGGAGGGACAGAAGTAGGGAAAACAAAACAAGTGCTGGAAAAGGAAATTGTTGAAAGTAAAAAGCAAGTTGAGACAGAGTCTGAAGAAAGTGAAGATGAAATACCTGAAGGTCGTGTTCTAAGGAAGAGAACTTGGAGGACTGAAAAGAATGACAAAGGAAGCAAGTTAAAAAGAGCTGCAAAAGACAATGTTTGGCCGAATAAAATAAAGAAATTGAGATATCGACTGACACGAGTAAATTCACCAAGGGCTGAACAGGTGAACAAAGTGACGAGTCAAGAAAAATCAAAAGAAGAAGGAACAATTGCGAATAAAGAAAGCAAAAGAGTAAGGAAACCTAACCAGAAGTATAAGTCACCGGAATGGACGTACGTGGCTCTGCCTGAAGGAGGAGAAGAGGCAGATATTCAAGGAAATCCAGAGGAGACTGTACTGAAAGTGGTCGAAGAAGAGGAAGAATCAGAAATCCTGAGAGTTCTCTTGTCTGAAATTGGGGAAGAAGTAACGGAGGTTCAGGAAATTCTGTATCTGGATCACGAAAAGACAGCAAAAGATGATGAAATGCCAAACTGAATAGATCAAGAGAGCTGCTGATGAAGAAACAATAAAATAAGACAAAAAGATAAAAACTGGTAGAACCAAGTAGGTGGTTAGAGCCTTGGGTTAGAAAACTAGTTGTGAAGTAGAAGAGGCTAAGTCAAAAGACACGGTCCATTTTAGCAAAGATGGCAAACATAGATAGTAGCAAAGGTAGATGTACTTGTATGAGGATATGGTGTAAAATGTGTTGCTGCTGTACAGGATTACTAATGCTTCTGTGGAGCATACTTGTTCTTTTGGTCTCTTTCAAAGTTGCTATAGATACATTAGAAGGACATAGTGAGAACAAAACTAATATAGAGAAGATTCAAAGGGTAAAACCGACTGAAGTAGATAAAAACTATTTACATAAAGATAGGTCTATAACAGATTTTTCTAACAATGTGTTTTAAAAATTATTGTATGAATATGTAAAAACAATGGATGTAAGGGACTGCTACGTCTGTATGCAGTTACCTGCCTCTGTTTCAGAAGGAGTGACTTATCATCACCTTCCAGTAACATATGGAATAACATGAAGTGTAATAGCTAGTTTATTTTATCAAACGGGAAAATTAGAATACTATTTTTCAGATGTGGATAACATTTTTGCACAAGTACCTGCAATTAATAAACTAAACAAGGTAAAACCTGCTAAGGTATGAGGTGAATTTTTCTTAGAAGCTAAAGAACTAACATTAGAATATATATTTAAAAACAATTTGACTTGCAGTTTAAAGAAAGAGGAAAAGACATTCTTAGACATGGTTGAAGAAAGGAGACTGAAGATGCAAAGAAAGGCATCTGAAGGGAAAGTGGAGAAGACAGTCTGGGATGTAGAAATGGAAAAACATTTAAAGGGTGAAGCTAGTCCAACTATGGCTTTAGATTGGCCTCAGAAAGGGAAATTGTGTATTAGGAGGAATCAAACTGTATATGATAATTACTTTTTAGGTAACAGTGAGTGCCATGATACATACCGAATCATGGGTGGATGGGGATTTAAAGGTGGAAGAGATCCAGTTTTCCCTGGATTATATTTTATCTATGGGAACAGGGCATATTATCGTTTGCCAGACCATTGGTATGGCACATGTTACGTAGGCCTGGTTTTTACGAAGATCTTTCATATGGATAGAGGAGAAGATGGTGTACATAGTTTAGGTAATTATTTAGTACGTAGCAAGAGAGAATCTTGGACAGAAATTGTGGGTGACATTTTTGGAGCATTGATACCAGCAGTGGGAATATCTCTGAATGCAAACAAAATCAGAAAATTATCAACCGTAGTGGATCGCTTGTCAACAAGCACCGCTGGTGGATTCTTATTAGTAAACACTGAAATGGTTGCCATGCGTGCTATGGTAATGCAGAATCGACTTGCCCTTGATATATTATTGCCAAAAGAGGGTGGAGTCTGTGGAATGCTGAAAGTTCAACATTGTTGTACTTACATTCCTGATGAAAGTAGAGATCTTAAAATCTATATAAACAATATTACAGAATTGCATGACGAAATTGCACCACTGGAGGTTAAAGGTGTTTGGGAAAGGATCGGAAAGAAGATATCAGCTATTAACATTTTTCAGTAAAATTAGGTAGTACATTTATAGGTAAAATATTATTTCCATTGGCATGTGTAATCTCCATAATTTTAGTGATAAGATTTGGTTGTATTTGTTGTAAAAATAATAAAAATCAGAAAAGATTAAAAAGAGAAAATCTAAGGAGAAAAGACAAGAAACAAGAAAGGGAATTGAATGAATTAGAATTAGAAAAGTTTAAAGAAAGCATATACGAATCAGCAAAGAGAGAAGGAATAGGGGAGACTGAATTATGAATAAGAGCAAGAAATCATTTCAAGATTTCCGTAAAGAAAGAAAAAAAAATACAACATTTTGATGGTGTGGTGATAAAATCACCAAAGGGGGGATTGCTGGAGCGGGTAATGCAAAATGTTGTATACCCCCCAATTTGCATGACCATACTAATTAGAATAATCAATTAATTATAACCGTATTAAGTGTTTGAAGTGAAATACTAAACAATCCTATTAATGTATGAATTACACGTGGGATTTGCATTTGCATGGCCAAATTAATTTGTAAACTAAAATATGTACGCATACTAATTTTGTGATGTAATTGTAAGTTGCATCAAATGGTGAGTATAAACGCTTTGAATGTTGCTATCATGCTAGATAATTACATACACATAGGGGAATTAGTGAGGGTTTAACATTTTATTAGTCATTTCCATGTTTTAATTACGTTTTGTGTTTGTTTTATTTAAGTTGACCATTCGGGCCTACATAAAGAGGGCTGCCCTTTTGACTTGACGCGATTGACGACACTCCACGAGGTTCTGGGTGAAGTGCGCCTGCGCTAACATTGAGCAACAGTGGCCTCGTCCTGACCCCAGGCAAGCTGTACCCACCAAGGACGCACTGGGAAAAATGCCAACCCTGCAGACAAAAGACTTTCTTAAAAAAACGGAACCAGCAAGTGCGATGATCTAACCTAATGAACTATGTGAGAACTTCACCGACCGACTCCAAATCCACCAATAAGGACATTCTAAAATTGATATTTGTTACAATTATGCGATGATTTTCCTATAAAAATCCCGTAGAATAGTGAGTGGTAGTCGTTCGCGCTCTTTTCGTTTCCTGACGTTATGCTGACGGAGAATACGGTGACGCTGCAGGACAGCTGTTTCCCTGAATCTTTGACGGACTGAATTGCTGCCCAATTTCCTGATGAACTGAAATCTTCAATTTAATGGGCATAGATTGACGGGTACGCGCTTATGGTCTCAACCCAGTCTATGGGACGGTAGCGTGCTGCAGGATGACCTGATTGACTTAGAGGACGACAATTAGCCAGAATAGGTAAATATGGTGATCTGCAGTTAAATAACAGTTCATTTTAATTTGCATTAATTGAGATAAAGCTTGTTATTGATTATTGACAAATGAGTTGGACTGTTTATTCCTAGAGAATGTTTGAAACCGAAAAGTGAATTAGAAGGTTTTTGGATTCATCTTACCATTCAATTAAATTAGATCCATCGAATCATGTGGAAGGGATATATAGAAAGGTAGGTATAGGATGTGTTGGATTATGTATATTTTATGCATAGTTATGTGAATTTACTATTCTTTAGGCCATAAGGTATTCCTTTCATGTCAGCGTTTGGAAAAATCATCTCTCAGAAGAAAAAAACAGATCAATGATGTTTGAAAGTTGGTGTTATGGGCCCCACCATTGAATGTATGGATTGAATGTGTTAGTGAGATATTTGGTCTGTGACGAAGGGAGGGTTTTTTGGATTCCACGCTGCATCAAGGTAACACGAGTACTGCGGTGCTCCCGTGGGTGTTGACCCTAAAACTTCCTAAATCCCAAAGGGTTTGGTCCTGACTCAATTCTAAATGTCCCTAATCTTTAAAAATCTAATCGCTACTTTCCCCATAGAAGCTAACGGGAGCTCACGGCTGTGTTCTCACACTGCACACGATCCCTGTGGATCCCCTGTGTCACAACCTTGGGTGGTTCCTTGGGGTCCCAGTGATTCTACAGGCTCTAGGCCTTGTGTCTAGTTAAGTTGTGGTTCTTATACCACTATTTTAGCATATGGTTTGGCTCGCCCCTAGGGCCTGACGTGTATTTGTGCTTATTACTGTCATATTTGAAGTGTAACTAATGGGTTTTGACCTCTAGTCTCATAAAGAGTCTAGGAGTGTGTGTTTAGAAATAAATACATATATTTTATATATATACCTGGTGTGGTTATCTTTCATTTAGCCACTCAAGAGATCATAGACTGGTAAAACAAGCTGCTTTACATTCCTTCAAGAATTAGCATGAAGGTTGCTCTCCATAGCTACCACTAGGATAGCTTTCAATAAAGGTTGTCTTTAACCTATAACCAATAAGGGGTTGTTTGGACTGGTACAGGGTGCCCACTATAAGTAGTGGACAGCATATACCAGGCCAACTTCTCACATCCCCCCTCAGTAGTGCTGGGTCCTCTAAGGTTCTCTGCAGGGACCCTCACTCACACTGTCCCTCCTCAGTAGTGCTGGGCCCTCTAGGTTCTCTGCAGGGCCCATCACACACACTGTCCCCCCTCAGTACTGCTGGCGCCTCTAAGGTTCCCGGCATGGCCCCTTACACACACTGTCCCCTCTCAGTAGTGCTGGGTCCTCTAAGGTTCTCTGCAGGGCCCATCACACACACAGCCCCTCCTCAGTAGTGCTGGGTCCTCTAAGGTTCCCTGCAGGGCCCATCACACACACTGTCCCTCCTAGTAGTGCTGGGGCCTCAACAGGTTCTCTGCAGGGCCCATCACACACACTTTCCCTCCTCAGCAGTGCTGGGTCCTCTAAGGTTCTCTGCAGGGTCCCTCCCACACACTGTCCCCCCTCAGTAATGCTGGGGCCTCTAACGTTCTCTGCAGGGCCCCTCACACACACTGTCCCTCCTCAGTAATTCTGGGGCCTCTAAGGTTCCCTGAAGGGCCCCTCACACACACACTGTCCCTCCTCAGTTGTGCTGGGACCTCTAAGGTTCACTGCAGGGCCCCTCACACACACACTGTCCTCCTCAGTATTGCTGGGTCCTCTAAGGTTCTCTGCAGGGCCCCTCACACACACTGTCTCTCCTCAGTATTGCTGGACCCTCTAAGGTTCCCTGCAGGGCCCCTCACACACACTGTCCCTCCTCAGTGGTGCTGGGTCCTCTAAGATTCCCTGCAGGGCCCCTCACACACACTGTGCCTCCTCAGTTGTGCTGGGGGCTCTAAGGTTCTCTGCAGGGCCACTCACACACACTGTCCCTCCTCAGTAGTGCTGGGTCCTCTAAGGTTCCCTGCAGGGTCCCTCACACACACACTGTCGCCCCTCAGTAGTGCTGGGTCCTCTAAGGTTCCCTGCAGGGTCCCTCACACACACACTGTCGCCCCTCAGTAGTGCTGGGACCTCCAAGGTTCCCTGCAGGGCCCCTCACTCACACTGACCCTCATCAGTAATGCTGGGCGCTCTAGGTTCTCTGCAGGGCCCATCACACAAACTGTCCCCCCTCAGTAGTGCTGGGTCCTCTAAGGTTCCCTGCAGGGCCGTGGTCCACTAGGTGCGGTGTCCCCTCCCGGGTCCGCGCTTCTACTTACTGTTGCTGCATCTGTAGTGTCCCCTGGAGCTGGAGGCCTAGGGAAGAGACAAGGGAGTTAATCCTGGTCCAATGCACAGAGATTCAAGCAGTAGCCAAAAAATATGTACATAGTATATCACGACATAACATTGCAGGGTGTCCAATCCAACGAGCCCAACGTCACGCAGTAGCTCTTGCTCAACACCCTGAACTCCTTTGGTCTGACTTATAGATGACGTGTTGTAGTAACATAACATCATCTCTGAAACGAGCAGCCACCGCCTCCTTCCTGCTCATGTGTCAGCTAACAGACCTGCCCCCTCTCTCTGCTGTCACAGTGTGGGCAGCAGAAGCCACAACTTCCTGTCTGGGTCCGCCATGTCAATGCTGGAGGCCTACTGCACCTGAAGAGGGCGGCAGCAGTGAAAGGACCGGGCCCAGAGGAGCAACTACCACTATGTTGTGAAGATGAGCAGATGGGCAGTTAACAATAGTAAATCTACACTTATCGGGATATTCTTGGTGGGCAATATTTTTTGCCCTGGTATTCTGACATGACGCCTCGGCGCGAAAAGGATCGCCTGCAGGGTGGGTGAGGTAGATATACCTGCACCCTCCCCTCCCCCGCCCACTGGCACGCCGGAAATTACGCAGTAGCGCTGGACCCCCGGGGGTCCAAACACTAGCCCTGTCGGGTTTGTGCCCTCATGTGGCAATAAGGTGGCGGCCCTCCTATGGGGTCCCCCTGCGTGGGCCACGGCAGCCTCAGATATACTGCCAAAGAGAATGTTTTGGCGCCAGTGAGGGGCCTGAAACAACACACTGGACATTAGGGCTGAGTTCCCATCAGAAATCATTGAAAAGAGACAATTTATATGAGGAAAGGGCGAATCAAACAGAAAGAAAAGGTTTGTTACATTCATTTAAAACAGAACTGTAATAAGTTAACCCCACTTCAGGCGTGATTCAGCTGCTTGCGGAGAGCTGTGGGACCCCAGGAGCTGTGCCTTCACTGGGTAACAATGCTACCTCACTGCATACGTGCAGGATTAGCCCCAGAGTCAGGGTTTCAGCTCATCAATCGGGAATACCTTGTGGTCAATAAATCAATCGATCTGTATTTGTACAGCGCTGCTATTCACCCGTGAGGGTATCCTCTCGCTATGTTGCTGGTTCTAGTCAAAGAGCCAGGTCTTGAGTCTGTTTCTGAATCATGCCAGAGAGGGTGCTATCCAAAGGGGGAGGGGAAGGCCGTTCCGCGGTTTGACAGCGAGGGTGAAATATGTACCAGTAATGGTGATAATTGTACCGGTTTTCCATACATGTATGTGCACACATGATGTAAAGTGGTCCATCCACACTTGAGCAGTGGGATAACATTACAATACTGTAAATCTGGGACAAGTGTACACATCACGGCACACACGTTTAAGAATCCAGCAACTCTGTAAGTGGTTTCCTATTGGGGAACAGGTGGGATGATGAACTCAGACCATGGAGGGACTCTAGTGGCTTCATGGGCAGAGGGTCGCTGATGAGACTGTGTGTTCAGGAAGGATCTCAAGACCTGGCTCTTCAACTGAATCCCTGCGCCCAGAAGGATCAGCAGTCTCCCTCCCTGTGCCTTGAGACTCTCAAGGGTGAATAGCCGCGCTATGCAAACCCCTGATTGATTGTACAGCATTGCAAAGCATGCTGGGTATTTCCGCAGTCAGTGGAGTCCCTTGTGACAGAGTCTGGCAAGGGCTTCAAATGTTGACTTTTCTCAGGTGCCTCAGTGGCTCTGACCTCAACCCAGGCTGAGGAGACACTCTTGAGATCTTCTGCTTGTGTTGTTGAACCTCACTCTCTGGTATACGGAGACGGTTGGTTGACCACAGTCTTGGCCAAGCTACAGAGTACGCTTTATTCAAGAAGTCTAAGGCTGCGTTCTGGTGTCAGATTGAAGAAGAACCAGAGTTCTGCAAATCATTGCCTGCCAGGGACATTGATAACGTTCAGACCAAGACATCTCTAAGACCTTGAACTACTCAAATGATGGTTCAATGAATCTGGGTGTCACGATCACACTCTTCCACTGATTCTAAACAAGCCTCAGAGTCTTTTGAAATATATTTAATATTTTTATTCTGTGCAGCAGCCTCAACCTATCCAGCACAATCATCTGCTAACGTAGGGTGACAAGGATCAAATCCCTCAGAGAGAGTAGAGACCTTCTTGTGGAAACAAAGCAAAGAGATCAGGCGAATAAAGGCCCTTGCACCCTCCAGCTTAAAACATAAACCTTCTCAGAGAGGGTTGGTTTAGCGCAGGGTATCCCTCCCTACTGCTCTAAATAATGAGAATTGAGCAAACTAGGGGGTCAGAGGCAAAAGGCAGAGGCAGATATTGAAGGGAAAGGAAATAGGTGTGATTTAACGGAAGGAAACATGGAGGCTGGAGACAGACCGTGAAGACAAAGGGCGATGGAAGCTAAATTTAGGACGGATTAGAGACAGACTCTGCATACGAAGGGAGATGAGGGTTAATTCCAGGAAAGAAACACTGAGGAAGGACTAGAGAAAGACTCTGAAGAACGAAGGGAGATGGGGGTTAATCCCAGGAAGGAAAGACTGATGAAGGACTATTGACAGGCCCTGATGATGAAGGGAGATAGGGGTTAATTTCAGAAAGAAAACAGTGAGGAAGGACTAGAGAGAGAGCCCAAAGACAAAGGGAGATGGAGGTTAATCTCAGAAAGGAAACACTGATGGGCTAGAGACATACCATGAAGACAAACGGAGATGAGATTTAATCCCACTAAAGAAACACTGTGGAAGGGCTACAGAACGACCCTGAAGACGAAGGGAGATGGGGTTTAATCCTGTGAAGGAAACACTGAGGAAGGACTAGAGACAGACCCTGAAAAAAAGGGAAATGTGGGTTAATCCCTGAAAGGAAAAAGTGAGGATGGGCTAGAGAGGGACCCTGAAGAGAAGGGGAGAAGGGGGTTAATCACAGGAACGAAACACAGAAGAAGGGCTGGAGACGGACCCTGAAGCAAAATAGAGATGGTGGTTTAGCTCGGGACGGATACACTAAGGAAGGGCTAGAGACAGACCGTGAAGACAAAGGGAGATGGATGTTAATTCCAGGGTGAAAACAGTGAAGAAGGACTAGAGACAGACCCTGAAGACGAAGGGAGATGGATGTTAATTCCAGGGTGAAAACAGTGAAGAAGGTGTGGGACAGACCCTGAAGACAAGGGAGATGGGGATAATCCTGGAAAGGAAACATTGAGGAAGGACTAGAGACAGACCGTGAAGGTGAAGGAAGATGGGGGTTAAACCCAGGAAGGAAACATTTAGGAAGGACTAGAGACAGACCCTAAAGTTGGAGGGAGATGGGAGTTAATCCCAGGAAGGATACACTGAGGAAGCACTTGAGCAGACCCTGAGGACGAAATATGATGGGTGTTAATCCCAGAAGGGAAACATAGAGGAAGGGCTAGAAACACACCCTGAAGATGAAAGGAGATGGCTATGAAAACACTAAGGAAATGTTTGAGAGAGACCTTTAAAATGAAGGGAGATGGGTGTTAATCCCAGTAAGGAAACACTGAGGAAGTACTAGAGACAGATCCTGAGGACGAAGCGAGATAGGGGTTAATTTCAGTACGAAAACACCAAGGAAGGGCTAGAGACATAACCTGGAAGACAAAGCGAGATGGGAGTTCATTCTGAGAAGAGATACTGAGGGAGGGCTAGAGACAGAACCTGGTGACAAAGCTAGATGGAGGATAATTTCAGAAAGGAAACACTGAGGAAGGACTAGAGACAAACCCTGAAAATGAAGGGAGATGGGGGTTAATCCTGGGAAGGATATACTGAGGAAGGGTTGGAGACAGACCCTGTAGATGAAGGGAGATGGTGGTTAATCCCAGAAAGAAAACATTGATGAAGGACTAGAGACAGACCCTGCAGCCACCGGGAGATGGGGGTTAATTCCAGAAAGGAAGCATTGAGGAAGGAACAGAAACAGACCCTGAAGGAGAAGGGAGATGGACGTTAATTCTGGGAAGGAAACAAGGAGGAAGGGATATAGACAAACCCTGAAGGTGAAGGAAAATGGATGTTAATCCCGGAAAGGAATCACTAAGTAAGGGCTACAGATGGACCCTGAAGATGAAGGGAGATGGGAGGTAATTCCGAGAAGAGAAACTGAGGGAGGGCTAGAGACAGACCCTGAAGACCAAGGAAGAAGGGGGTCAATGCCATGAAGGAAACACTGAGGAAGGACCAGAGACAGACCCCGAAGACAAAGGGAGATGGGGGTAAATCCCAGGAAGGAAACACTGAGGAAGGTCTAGAGACAGACCCTGAAGACGAAGGGAGAAGAGGGCTAATCCCAGGAAGGAAACACTGAGGAAGGGCTAGACACATACCCTGAAGATGAAGGGAGGTGTGGGTTAATCCAGGGAAGAAAACACTGAGGAAGTACTAGAGACAGACCTTGAGGATGAAGAGAGATGGGGGTTAATTCCAGGAAAGAAACACAGAGGAAGGTCTAGAGTCAGAGCCGAAGACAAATGGAGAGGGGTTTCATCCCGGGAAGGAAACACAGAGGAAGGGATAGAGACAGACCCTGAAGAGGAAGGGAGATAGGGGTTGATACCTAAAGGAAACAATGAGTAAGGGTTGGAGACAGACTCTGAAGAGAAGACTGATGGTGTTAATCCCAGAAAGGAAATACTGAGAAAGGGTGTTAGAGAGATGATGAATATGAAGGTAGATGGGGCAAATCTCAGGAAGGAAACACTGAAGAAGGGCTGTAGATAGACAAAGTGAGATGGGGGTTCATCCCAGAAAGGAAACACTGAGGAAGAACTAGAGACAGAGCCTGAAGATGATGGGGGGTGGCTAATCCCGGAGAAAGAACACTAAGGAAGGACTGGAGACAGACCCTGGAGATGAAGGGAGAGGGGGGTTAATCCTAGAAAGGAAACACTGAGGAAGAGCTAGAGACAGAGCCTGAAGATGAAGGGGGGCTAATCCAGGAGAAAGAACACTAAGGAAGGAGTAGAGGCAGACCCTAGAGATGAAAGTAAGGGCTAGAGATGGACCCTGAAGATGAAGGTAGATGGGAGTTAATTTCGAGAAGAGAAACTGAGGGAGGGCTAAAGACAGACCCTGAAGGCGAAGGAAGATTGGGGTCAATCCTGTGAAGGAAGCACAGAGGAAGGACCAGAGAGAGACCCTGAAGACAAAGGGAGATGGGGGTAAATCCAAGGAAGGAAACACTGAGGAAGGACTAGAGACAGACTGTTAGACTTGGGGGTCTCTGGTTGGCGCAAGGTTGCCCTTGTGTCAAGCAGGAACCCTCTCCTCTACGTCAGGGCGCAGGATAACCCCTTGTGAATGACCCTTGCTCACCCTCTAGGTGCGTGGCGTGAGCAGCCAAGGCGATTCCTCAGGCGTTGTTGGTTAAGCACTTACAATCATACACACAGTAAATACATCAATCCCCCCAGAAACGGACACCAGACTTGGATATGTAGAAAAATACGCTTCTTTATGTAAAAATAGGTATATATATCTCAGCAGACTTATCACAAGACCAATAACGTTTTCGCTATGCCACCAGGTTGTAAAGCAGGCAAATGTTCTTTGTTCGTAGCTTCAAATGGATACTTTGTAGTCTCTTGCAAATGTTACTTGTGGTTCCAGTACTCACAGAGATCGGCTCCTGCGAACGGGGAAATAAGGCGTTGCGGGCCCCGAGCCCGATACTGGAACTTCTTCAGTGACGTGGAGAGTCGGCACAGGTCGGTGCGACTCTCAGCTTGGGAAGTGGTCTTGGGTCCTCGATCAGCGGGTGTGGGCAGGTAGGCAGGCGCGGCCAGCGACCCTCAGCACGGCGGTGCAGGGGGGTCTCCACAACGGGGGCGGCGCGGCCTGAGATGTCCGGGGATAGCGAAGCGGGGTCACAGGGCACGGTCGGTGCAGCTGGAGGACCCGGCGTAGATCACAGTCGTCGGACGGCTTCCGGCGGGAGGGGTGATAGCGCGTTCAGCGCGCTCCAGTGGCAGGCGGTGACAGGGGTGCAGGCGGCCTAGCCCGGGGACAGAGAGCGGCTCCGGACGGAGCGGGGCTCTCACGGGGTTGCGGCAGGCGAGCTCCTGAGTGTCACGGCCCTAGGAGGGGCGATGAGGGGCGCAGTCTCTTTTCCAGCGGGATGCCCACACGGCTCGAATCGGAGGACGAGCAAAAGCACAGAGAACCCACTGGTCCTGGGGTTCAGTTCAGGGGGCAAGCTCAGATCAAGCCCTTGGAGAATGTTTAAAGCACAAAGCAGCAAAGTCTTTTCAGTAGTCTCTTCCTCTCCTTTCTCAGCAAGGCAAGCAGCAGGCCAGCTCCTCCAGCGTCTCCTTCTCCTTCTAGTCGGGCAGAGGTTCTTTGTGGTAAAACAGGATTCTGATTTCTTAGGAGCCAGGCTCCTACTTTTATACCATGATTCTTTTGTTCTTTAGCGCCAGGGTGCCTAGGCCTGGCTCAGTCCAGTTCTGGAGTACCTTGTTATGGTGACTCTGCTCTTTCCTTTCAGCAGCAGGGCAGAGACATCAGCCGCCCCGCAGGGGGGGCGCCGGCTTTGTGGTGGCAGAGCACAGGTCTATTCAAGAGTCAAGGTGTACTCCTCCCACCCATCCTAGTGTCATCTCCCGGCCCACCACCTGGCAGCCAACCTGTCTCTGGGGATCCCCCCACCTTGCTCCTTACTGTTGCTAGGCAGAACACACACACACACACAGCAGAGGCGGACTGAGATGGTCAGGTCAGTAAATACTAACTTTCTAAAAGTAGTATTTACAAACCCAGGATATTAAAATAAACTTGACTACAAGAAGTATTTTATTATTCTGAGTTCAGGCATACTAAACTTGACACTCTACCATGCTCTCTGAGTCCACGGGGGTCACAGCGTTGGCGTGATCCCAGCAGCCCATTCTGGCCTATGGAGAGCAGGTAGCCTTCAATAGTGAAAAACGGAAAGGGCTGTAATTCACTACTAAGACATGCCACACACATCAGGGCATGTCCTACCTTATGCCTACAATGCACCCTGCCCTTGGGCCTACCAGAGGGATGGCTAATATGTAGGTAAGGGAAGGTTTAGGGACTGGCAAGTGGGGGCACTTGCGCAGTCAGTGCGACGGTCCCGGACCGCGCACAGGGCCTGCGGTGGCAGACCCTAGACACATTTTACACGGCCGCTTTCCGTGGGTGGCGCAACCAGCGCTGCAAGCCCACCAGCAGCATTGGCATTCACAAGCCCTGGCACCCCTGGTGCACTCTACTGGGGACTGACAGTGAATCCAATAAACCAATCATGGACATCAATTACAGGTACACTTTACCTAGGGAGCACCTGCATTGCGGCACGGATTAGCCGTGGCGCAGTGCCCTGAGTGGACAACACCAGCAAAACAATCGAGGCACACCATCAAAAAGTGGAAGGGAAACTCACGCCAAGGTGCCAGGTCTAACACGTGACCCCTCCAGCTGAAATGTGGGGAGAACTACCCTTGCCCAGGGGGTTCCTCGTCACTAAGGCGGAAATACCTGGACAGACCGTCAGCGTTGGCGTGATCTGTACCAGGACGGTGTTCCACCGTAAAGTCCATACCCTGTAGGGAGATGGACCACCTCAACAGCTTCGGGTTCTCACCCCTCATTTGCATCAACCATTTGAGGGGCCTGTGGTCCGTCTGAACCCGGAAGTGAGACCCAAACAAGTAGGGTCTTAGCTTCTTCAGCGCCCAGACCACAGCAAATGCTTCTCGCTCGATTGCACTCCACCTACTTTCCCGTGGAAGTAACCTCCTACTGATGAAGGCTACGGGTTGGTCCCAGCCCTCCTCAGTCATCTGTGAGAGAACAGCCCCTACACCATGCTCTGAAGCGTCTGTCTGCACTAGGAATTCCTTGGAGAAGTAAGGGGCCAAGAGCACGGGCGCCGTGCACATGGCAGTCTTCAGGGTGTCGAAAGCTTTCTGACAGGTGTCAGTCCAAATCACGTTCCTGGGTTGCTTCTTGGAAGTCAGCTCTGTCAAGGGGGCAACAATCGTTCCATAGCCCTTGACAAACCTCCTGTAGTACCCAGTGAGCCCCAGGAAGACCCTCACTGCGGTCTGCGTCTTGGGGGGTTCCCAAGCCAGGATGGTCTCAATTTTGGGTTGCAAGGGTGCCACCTTGCCACTCCCCACTTGGTGTCCCAAGTACACCACGGAACCCTGCCCGATCTGGCACTTGCTTGCCTTGATCGTGAGGCCTGCTCGGCGCAGAGCCATCAACACTTCCCAGAGGTGGCGCAGGTGTTCGGGCCAGGTGGCGCTGAACACGGCGATGTCATCCAGGTAGGCGGCACTGAACGCATCCAGTCCAACCAGTACCTGGTTGACCAACCTCTGAAAGGTGGCAGGGGCATTCTTCATCCCAAATGGCATGACTCGGAACTGGAAGTGCCCATCTGGTGTAGAGAATGCTGACCTCTCTTTGGCCCCATCGGTCAAGGCGATCTGCCAGTACCCAGACGTTAAATCAAACGTGCTGAGGAACCGGGCAGCCCCCAGCCGATCAATGAGCTCATCAGCTCTGGGGATGGGGTGCGCGTCAGTCTTCGTCACTGAATTGAGTCCTCTGTAGTCCACACAGAACCGGAGTTCAGGTGTGGCTCCCGGCGCAGCAGCTTTGGGGACCAAGACCACGGGGCTGGACCAAGGACTGCTGGAGGACTCAACCACCCCTAGCGCAAGCATTTTGGAGACCTCCTCCTTGATGCAAGCGCTGACCCTGTTAGTTACCCTGTAAGCCTTGTGCTTCACAGGTAAGCTGTCTCCTGTGTCCACATCATGGACGCACCAATCTGTGACACCAGGAACCAGGGAGAATCTATCGGAAAACTGCCCCAGCAAGTGGCGGCAATCTTCCTGTTGTTCGGGCGTCAGGGTGGGTGAGAGGTTAACTCCATCCACTGACCCATCTTTCTCAGAGGCCACTAAGAGGTCAGGAAGAGGCTCGGTCTCCTCTTCCATTCCATCATCAGTGGCCAGCAGCATGCCCACTTCGGTCCTCTCTAAGTGGGGCTTAAGGCGGTTAACATGTAGGACCCTCAAAGGGTTCCTGGGAGACTGCATGTCCACCAAGTAGGTGATAGGACTTTTGCGCTCCACAACCTCAAATGGACCTGTCCACTTATCCTGAAGTGCACAAGGCTCCACTGGGGCCAAGACCCACACCTTTTGTCCAGGTTGAAGCTCTACCAGAGTGGCATTCCGGTCGTACCACCGCTTCATATCCTCCTGGCTGGCTTCCAGATTTGCCTCAGCAAGTTGCCTAAAACGCCGAGTCTGGTTTCGGAAGGCCAGCATGTAACTGTATACATTCTGGGGAGGTTTCCTGGGAGATTGCTCCCAGCCTTCCTTTACCAAACTCAGAGGTCCTCTTACCGGGTGACCATACAGAAGCTCAAAGGGGCTGAATCCTAGAGACTTCTGTGGCACCTCTCGGTAAGCGAAGAGCAGGCATGGCAAGAGGACGTCCCACTTACGCCTCATTGGACCGTCCAGGCC
This sequence comes from Triturus cristatus, assembly GCF_964204655.1. Classification (NCBI taxonomy): domain Eukaryota; kingdom Metazoa; phylum Chordata; class Amphibia; order Caudata; family Salamandridae; genus Triturus; species Triturus cristatus. Next base: position 37,249,197 of record NC_140590.1, read on the forward strand.
CATGATCATGCCTTTGAGGGTTCGGTTGAATCTCTCAACCAACCCATTTCCTTGGGGGTGGTAAGGAGTGGTGAACTTGTAAGTTACCCCACACTCCTTCCACAGGGATTTCATATACGTGGATATGAAATTGGTCCCCCTGTCGCTCACCACCTCTAGAGGGAATCCCACTCGGGAGAAAATTCCCATCAGTGCCCGTCCCACCACGGGGGCCGTCACTGTCCTCAGAGGGATGGCTTCAGGGTACCGGGTGGCATGGTCCACCAAGACCAGGATGAACCTGTTGCCCAGGGCTGTCTTGGGGTCCAGAGGCCCCACAATATCAATACCCACTTGTTGGAATGGCGTACCGACCACAGGGAAAGGTTGCAGAGGAGCCTTGTGCTTCCCTCCGCTCTTACCACTTGCCTGGCAAGTCTGACAGGTTCTGCAGTAGGAATCTGAATTCTTGTGCATTTGGGGCCAGTAAAAGTGGGTGACAAGCCTGTCATAGGTCTTGTCCATCCCCAAATGTCCTGCTAATGGCACATCATGAGCCAGCCCCAGTAGGAAGGTTCTGAACTTCTGGGGTACCACCAGCACACGGGCTGACCCAGGTTCAGCAGCCTTAGGCTCGGAATACAGGAGGTCACTCTCCCAGTACACGTAGTGTGTTTTGGCCTGAACACCATTGGCCTGGTCTGCAGCCTGCTGCCGCATACCCACGAGAGAAGGGCATTCTTTCTGCTCCCTGCAGAATTCCTCCCTGGAGGGACCTCCTTCTTGCTGCCAATGGGTCAGCTCAGGCAAGTCTCCCAGTTCGGCAATCTGTTCCCCGGTAGGCTCCAGAGCATCCCCCTCAGGGTCTACTTCCTCCTGGGCCGTGGGAACTTCGGGGGCCGGTTTCCCGCGCCTCCTGCGCCTTCTCCCTAAGGCCGGTTCCTGGACCTCTCCCCCAGGCTCCAGGACCCTCTCAACACCCCTACTGGCTGCCATGGACCGGGTGGTCACGCACGCCCAGTCGGGTAGACCCACCATCCTCAGATGCGTGGTCTTCTCCACCTTTTCCCAAGGGGAGCTCTCCAGGTCGTTCCCTAGCAGACAGTCTACAGGCATGTCAGTTCTCACAGCGACTTGTAGAGTACCAGAGACCTCCCCCCACTCAAAGGGAACTTGAGTCATTGGACAACGAATCTCTATGTTGTCAGCATTGACAACCCTACAGTAGGCATTGGGTACAATCTGCTCTTGAGACACCAGGTGTTGCCTCACCGAGGTCACGCTGGCTCCTGTATCTCTAAGAGCCTCAACCTTCTTTCCATTGATGGTCACTACTTGCCCATATTTCTTAGTGTTAGAGGGTAAGTAAGTTTCGGGGACCATCTCACTGTCTCCTAGCGAGACTAGGGTCATCTGCCCGGGACCCCCACCCTCCTGGACTGCTACCTCCTCCCCAAAGTTAACACTAGCTACTTGCCGGGGGGGAGCACCAGTGGGTGCGGTCTTACCAAACAGGCGACACTTAGGATCAGAGGCAATGTGACCCGGGTCACCACACTTATAACAATTAAAGGGCCCCTTTGGAACAGGTCTACCTGTCGGGGCCCCGTTCTGCTGCGGGGGTGGGGGAGGCTGAGAACCCTTCTGCTGGTTCCCTTGGGAATTACTTTGGGGGCCTTTTTGGAACCCCTTCTGTTTACCCCTGTCCCCCCCACTCTTCTGCTGGGGACCCTGCCCACCTTTGGCGGAGTCTCCCACTTGACCCTTGTGGACCCTGGTGCTGAGCCAGCGTTCCGCCTCCTCAGCAAGCTTCCTCGGGTTGGACAGCTTGCTATCAATCAGGTGCTGGCGTAGCTCAGGAAAACATTGACTGGACAAGTGCTCCCATGCAATTAAATCAAGCAGCCCTTGATAATCATTCACTTTGCTACCCTTCACCCAACCATCCAGCGCTCTGCAGAAAAAGGTCACATACTCCACATACGTACTCTCAGGGATCTTCTTCGTCTCCCTGAACCGCTGTCTATATAGCTCCGGAGTTAACCCATACCTGTTCATTAAAGCTTCCTTCATATGGGGGTATGAGGCTTGGAGATCTAAGGGTAAATCTAACAGTGTGTCACGCCCTTCAGCAAGGAACCTTCCCCACAACCCCGCTCCCCAGTCTTTCTCAGAGACCCGGTGTGAAGACATGGCCACCTCGTAGGCTCTAAACCACTGCCCTATGTCATCCTTTCTAAAATACTCCTTTACTACATCTTTGGGGATGTACACCCTGGACTCTACCTGCACCGGTGGAGTGCTGCCACCAGAAGGAGCGGTGTCCAAACTTTTCGCCTTCAGCTCCAACTCCTTCAATCTTATATCATGATCCATTTGGCGTTGTTGTGCCTCCAGGGCCAACTTCTGCTTTTCCATTTCCATTTGTCCTGCCAACTTTGCCATCTCTATTGCATGCGCCCTGTCTGCTGCCCTGTCTGCCAGCTCCTCTGGCGACCGGACTCTGCTGGGCTCCTCAAGGTTGTCGGGTGGAACGATGTCCCCCGCATTCCGTGGGTCTCGTGACTCCTTCCAGGCTCTCAGCGCCTTGGCGTACTGGACCCGCCTCTTGAATCCAGCATGGGGAACTCGGAATTTTACACTGTAGCCTTTCAATTGCTCCATCGAGTAGCCTTCCAGTCTCTCCCAATCCACCTCATCTATTCCAGAAATCACAGAGAGTGCTCTTCCAGCAGAGAGTGAGCCAGGCATGGTTGCAGTAATGGCAGATGTCTCAACAAAGTTCAAAAGTGAAAACCTGTGGCTGCGTTACTTGGTCTGCTCTCACTATCTGGTGATTAATAATTCACTGTATGCAAATTACAAGTGCAAATCCGAAATCCCACCCGCTGCCACCAATGTTAGACTTGGGGGTCTCTGGTTGGCGCAAGGTTGCCCTTGTGTCAAGCAGGAACCCTCTCCTCTACGTCAGGGCGCAGGATAACCCCTTGTGAATGACCCTTGCTCACCCTCTAGGTGCGTGGCGTGAGCAGCCAAGGCGATTCCTCAGGCGTTGTTGGTTAAGCACTTACAATCATACACACAGTAAATACATCAATCCCCCCAGAAACGGACACCAGGCTTGGATATGTAGAAAAATACGCTTCTTTATGTAAAAATAGGTATATATATCTCAGCAGACTTATCACAAGACCAATAACGTTTTCGCTATGCCACCAGGTTGTAAAGCAGGCAAATGTTCTTTGTTCGTAGCTTCAAATGGATACTTTGTAGTCTCTTGCAAATGTTACTTGTGGTTCCAGTACTCACAGAGATCGGCTCCTGCGAACGGGGAAATAAGGCGTTGCGGGCCCCGAGCCCGATACTGGAACTTCTTCAGTGACGTGGAGAGTCGGCACAGGTCGGTGCGACTCTCAGCTTGGGAAGTGGTCTTGGGTCCTCGATCGGCGGGTGTGGGCAGGTAGGCAGGCGCGGCCAGCGACCCTCAGCACGGCGGTGCAGGGGGGTCTCCACAACGGGGGCGGCGCGGCCTGAGATGTCCGGGGATAGCGAAGCGGGGTCACAGGGCACGGTCGGTGCAGCTGGAGGACCCGGCGTAGATCACAGTCGTCAGACGGCTTCCGGCGGGAGGGGTGATAGCGCGTTCAGCGCGCTCCAGTGGCAGGCGGTGACAGGGGTGCAGGCGGCCTAGCCCGGGGACAGAGAGCGGCTCCGGACGGAGCGGGGCTCTCACGGGGTTGCGGCAGGCGAGCTCCTGAGTGTCACGGCCCTAGGAGGGGCGATGAGGGGCGCAGTCTCTTTTCCAGCGGGATGCCCACACGGCTCGAATCGGAGGACGAGCAAAAGCACAGAGAACCCACTGGTCCTGGGGTTCAGTTCAGGGGGCAAGCTCAGATCAAGCCCTTGGAGAATGTTTAAAGCACAAAGCAGCAAAGTCTTTTCAGTAGTCTCTTCCTCTCCTTTCTCAGCAAGGCAAGCAGCAGGCCAGCTCCTCCAGCGTCTCCTTCTCCTTCTAGTCGGGCAGAGGTTCTTTGTGGTAAAACAGGATTCTGATTTCTTAGGAGCCAGGCTCCTACTTTTATACCATGATTCTTTTGTTCTTTAGCGCCAGGGGGCCTAGGCCTGGCTCAGTCCAGTTCTGGAGTACCTTGTTATGGTGACTCTGCTCTTTCCTTTCAGCAGCAGGGCAGAGACATCAGCCGCCCCGCAGGGGGCGGCGCCGGCTTTGTGGTGGCAGAGCACAGGTCTATTCAAGAGTCAAGGTGTACTCCTCCCACCCATCCTAGTGTCATCTCCCGGCACACCACCTGGCAGCCAACCTGTCTCTGGGGATCCCCCCATCTTGCTCCTTACTGTTGCTAGGCAGAACACACACACACACAGCAGAGGCGGACTGAGATGGTCAGGTCAGTAAATACTAACTTTCTAAAAGTAGTATTTACAAACCCAGGATATTAAAATAAACTTGACTACAAGAAGTATTTTATTATTCTGAGTTCAGGCATACTAAACTTGACACTCTACCATGCTCTCTGAGTCCACGGGGGTCACAGCGTTGGCGTGATCCCAGCAGCCCATTCTGGCCTATGGAGAGCAGGTAGCCTTCAATAGTGAAAAACGGAAAGGGCTGTAATTCACTACTAAGACATGCCACACACATCAGGGCATGTCCTACCTTATGCCTACAATGCACCCTGCCCTTGGGCCTACCAGAGGGGTGGCTAATATGTAGGTAAGGGAAGGTTTAGGGACTGGCAAGTGGGGGCACTTGCGCAGTCAGTGCGACGGTCCCGGACCGCGCACAGGGCCTGCGGTGGCAGACCCTAGACACATTTTACACGGCCGCTTTCCGTGGGTGGCGCAACCAGCGCTGCAAGCCCACCAGCAGCATTGGCATTCACAAGCCCTGGCACCCCTGGTGCACTCTACTGGGGACTGACAGTGAATCCAATAAACCAATCAAGGACATCAATTACAGGTACACTTTACCTAGGGAGCACCTGCACTGCGGCACGGATTAGCCGTGGCGCAGTGCCCTGAGCGGACAACACCAGCAAAACAATCGAGGCACACCATCAAAAAGTGGAAGGGAAACTCACGCCAAGGTTTCAGGTCTAACACAGACCCTGAAGACGAAGGGAGAAGAGGGTTAATCCCAGGAAGGAAACACTGAGGAAGGGCTAGAGACATACCCTGAAGATGAAGGGAGATGCAGGTTAATCCAGGGAAGAAAACACTGAGGAAGAACTAGAGACAGACCTTGAGGATGAAGGGAGATGGGGGTTAATTCCAGGAAAGAAACACTGAGGAAGGTCTAGAGTCAGAGCCAAAGACAAAGGAGAGGGGTTTCATCCCGGGAAGGAATCACTGAGGATGGGCTAGAGACAGACCCTAAAGACAAAATGAGATGGGCTTTAATCCTAAAAAGGAAACACAGAGGAAGCGATAGAGACAGACCCTGATGATGAAGGGAGATAGGGGTTGATCCCAGAAAGGAAACAATGAGGAAGGGTTTTAGAGAGATGTTGAATATGAAGGCAGATGGGGCAAATCTCAGGAAGGAAACACTGAGGAAGAGCTAGAGACAGAGCCTGAAGATGAACAGGGGGTGCTAATCCCGGACAAAGAACACTAAGGAAGGGCTGGAGACAGACACTGGAGATGAAGGGAGAGGGGGGTTAATCCTCGAAAGGAAACACTGAGGAATAGCTAGACACAGAGCCTGAATATGAAGGAGGGGGGTTAATCCAGGAGAAAAAACACTAAGGAAAGGCTGGAGACATACCCTGAAGATGAATGGAGAGGGGGGCTAATCCCAGAAAGGAAACACACAGGAAGGGCTAGAGACAGACCAAGAAGACGAAGGGAGATGGGGATTAATCCCAGAAAGGAAACAACGAGGAGAAGTTAGAAACCATTGGTGGAATGAAGTCACAGATGAAGATATCTTGGTAGAATTCTCTATGCACACTTACCCTGAGCCAGGTTTCTTTATCACAAAGATGTAAAACAGCAGACACTCAATGAAGAACACCATTAGGATGGCAGTCGCAATGCCAACGATAGCTACAACTGAGAGACCTGCACTGTTATCTTGGGATGGGTCTGTTCCTGAAAATCAAGGAGAGAGGTGAAGGTTTGGAAAGTCATATATTGCTATGTTTTCACATATTCTTGTGCCAAGGAGCTCTCTACATACCATTCTTCAGTGTATGAAGGCTTCAGCACCCACATGTGCAACCACTACTCTGTACTTTTTGCCCCATTTATCAACACCTACTGTCACATAACCATTAATGTGACGCTCCTAAAGTGTAGGGGATGTACACTGTGGTGAGCCCTTTGACACTCCACCTGTGTGGGAGTACAAAGACTGCATATTCTCCCTTGTATACTGGTGAGAGTGTATGCGCTGAGCCCTTTGGTGCTCCACATGAGTGGGAGTACAAGACTGCATACTCTGGTGTGTGTGTACGTATGTACCCTGGGACGCACCACATGAGTGGGAGTATAGCACTGCATATGCTGACATTATAAACATGCGTGTTTAATCACTGTGCTGTATGGCACTCCACATTGGGAATACTGAGACAGCATACTCTGTCTTTGTAAACGTGTGTGTGTGTAAGCACTGCACTGTATGGCCTTCCCTTGTGTACTGGAGAGTATGTAAGTGCTGAGCCCTGTGGCGCTCCACGTGAGTGGCAGTAAGAAGACTGCATACTCTGCATTGTAAACATGTGTGTGTGTGTGTGTAAGCACTGCGCTGTATGGCACTTCACATGGATGGGAGAATCAAGACTACATACTCTACCTTGAAAAAATGTGTGTGTGAGTAAGCACTGCGCTGTATGGAACTTCACATGGGTGGGAGTATAAAGACTGCACACTCTGCCTTGTAAACATGTGTGTGGGTGTGTGTGTAAGAGTGTACCCTGTGGCGCTCCACATGAGTGGGAGTATAATACTGCACTTGCTGACATTATAAATGTGTGTGTGTAATCATTGAACTGTATGGCACTCCACATGAGTGGGAGTACAAAGACTGCATACTCTACCTTGTATACTGGTGAGTGTGTAAGTGCTGAGCCCTGTGGAGCTCCACATGAGTGGGAGTACAAAGACTGCATACTCTACCTTGTATACTGGTGAGTGTGTAAGTGCTGAGCCCTGTGGAGCTCCACATGGGTGGGAGTACAAAGACAGCATAATCTGCCTAGTAAATGTGTGTGTGTGTAAGCACTGCCCTGTATGGCGCTCCACATGGATGGGAGTACAAAGACTGCATCCTCTGCCTTGTAAACAAGTGTGTGGGTGTGTGTAAGAATGTATGCTGTGGCCCTCTGCACATGAGTGGAAGTATAACACTGCATGCAGTGACATTATAAATGTGCCAAGACTCCATACTCTGTCCTTGTAAGCATGTGTATGGGTAAGGCTGTACCCTTTGATGTTACACATGAGTATAACACTGCATATTCTGACACGGTAATTGTGTGTGTGCGCGTGTGTGTGTGTAAGCACTGCACTGTATGGCGCTCCACATGATAGGGAGTACAAAGACTGCCTGCTCTATCCTTGTAAAACTGTGTGTGTGCATGTGTGTGTGTGTGTGTGTGTGTGTGTATAAGGCCACGCCCTATGGTGCCCCACATTAGTGGGAGTATAACACTGCATATTTTGACTGTGTGTGTATTGCACTGTGTGCCTTCCACATGATAAGGGTACGAAGACTGCATACTCTGTCCTTGTAAGCATGTGTATGGGTAAGGCTGTACCATGTGGTGCTCCAGATGAGTGGGAGTATAACACGGCATAGTGTGATACTGTAAGCGTGTGTGTGTATGCACTACATTTAATGGCCTTCCACATGAGTGAGGGTACAAAGACTGTGTTCTCTGACTCTCCACATTCTCTTCTAAAAGTTAAGGTTTTATAAAGTTGGAGATCGCAAATAAAATATAAAATTATTTGGCCCTCTGCATAAGTGAGAGTATAAGGACTGCGCCATCTCACCTTCCAAGTGAATAAGTGAACTAACACTTGAACTCCAGTAGGATGAAGAGCAGGACTACTAATGTGGAAATAACTCAGGATTTCATTCCATATTTTTTGCGTGGGAGCCTATCCTGGTGGTGGTGTTCTGATTTTTGAGTACAGCATATGTGTAAGATGGACAAGACCCCGCCCCATGCGAAAAAGGTGCAACAGCCTCCTTACTGAAGACAAACTTGCACACATCACCCAGACAGTAAGGTGATAATGTCTTATTACCACACCCTGCGTGCAGTGAAGGACCAATATCCACTGCAAGACAAGCAAGGAGCCATGGGTCCTGGGGAAACAAGAAGCAGGGGAACTCTGCACTTCCTGGTGGTGGGTAGTAAAAGATATGCCTAATTCAGGGGCAGGGTGGGGACCTCAACCTTTCAAGGGCCCCAAACCCTTCAGCGGCCTCCATTCAGCCTAAGGCCAATGAATAACTGTAAGATATGGGAAACTCAGGGCCCCTCACCACACTCTGCAGGGGAAGCATCATTCCTGTTACGCCACTGGCATAACTAGGGTACAGTTGCCGCTCATCCCCCTGTGCCTTGGTGCTACAACATCTGCTGGTCTAATAATAGCTACAATACAGATATCACCTGCTTTCTTTGTCAGACAGAGAGCCCATCCTTTCCACTGTAAGGCCCTGAGGTCGTAGGAGGTCAAGACATAGATTTTGAGCTCCTTAAGACACTATTCTCTTCCCCGCTCCTACCGCACAATGCGCGGTTCACCAGAACTAGCACCCTGGAGAAGCAATCAACAGGTCTAATAATCAATGGTCCATGTTAGCGAGTGCATTTATCTTCAACACTCCCATAATGAGATGGGTATCACACCAGCATCCTTGTAACCGCACGTTCAACAGCGGCCACATCTGTATCATCAGTTTGGCCATCTTGTAATAGGATCATCCCACAGCAAGCTGAATAATAGCTCTTAAAATGTAGTTACATGTTGCCTTTACTGCTGGTGTTGGTAATCCTCTCATTCATGGAGAAGATAGAGCCCTGCAATCATCATGCATCTCAAGGCTTTCTATACCTCCTGCAGCCATGAGCCCAAGAGAGTCACCGAACACACACATTAATGTCCAGTCTCAGTGGCACGTATTCACTTTCCCAAGTTCTCTCCTTTGTTGAACTCCGCGTGGCCTGGTTTCTGCAGGTTGAACATACCACTCTCGGAAACTAGAACCTCCCCAACCAGAACTAATTAATTCTAAATTCCTTTGATATTGCATAGTAGGAGGCGGCTGGGTGTCAATCCTACAACAATTTTTACTTTTCCAAACCTTCATTTCCTAATACATTTGCTTTCCAAACTTCAGTTCGTCTCACCTTTACTTCTCCCACCTATCAACAACATCAAATGCCTTTATTAAGTAATTACCCTAATGCTATTTGTAAATGCTGTTGATTATTTGAAATGAAATATAAACTAATTACATTATTCTAAAACGCAATATTATTTAATTTTTAAACATCCTTGTTCAATTAACGGAATACAAATTCTGAATATAAACTAAACATGATAGTGTAACTGAGTATCTAGAAAAATGGAAAAGTACTCTCATGGTAACTGCATGAGAGTAAATGTCACACGAAGTAAATACACTACTTGCTTTGAGTAAAATGCACCCTCGCATCAAAAATGGACACAAGGATGCATTGTGTGTTAAGAAAATAGAGCAGCCAAATCCCATCTGGAGCCCTTGCACACTCTGCAGAGAATAAAACTTTTAAACACTGCAGAGTATGTAAGGGCGCCGAGTGGTATGCAGTGGTTTCTGAAGTTTAGAAACCAATGCATATCACTCAGCACCCTTACATACTCTGCATTAATTGAAACTTTTAATCACTGCAGAGTATGCAAGGGCACCGAGTGGAATGCAGCGGTTACTAACTTTAGAAATCACTGCATAATTTTGAATTCCGCTGGCAAGGCGGCAGAATATTAATTTATCAATAATTGTGCTTAACAAGAGCAACATGGAATTACCAAAATTCCTCCGATTTCACCGACGGAATTAAAAATTCTGCCCAGGCCTAGAAGGCAGTCTAACATTTTGAACGTTACCTACCCTGTATATTTATCAGAAACCAATTACACCCCTTAAGTGCAGTTTAAATAAATATTACAACAGTGGTGGAATCATTTCTGAAGCTTATCCTAATATAAAATTGCACTTTGGTTTTCCTCATAGGATTAGCTACATCTCTGTACAGTGTAAACAGCTTTAGAGGCTAGTCACTTAAGGAAGATGCCAACATGTACCACTTTTAAATACTATATACCCTACTGTGTGGGCTACAATTCCAATTTAGGGATTCCTTATTCAATATTTAAAAGTACATTTCTCTCCTGTCAATAATTGTCATTTTAACAGGTTCACCTGCAGGTTTAAAAGCTGTAGCGGTCAGACTACAGATTTAGGTCTGAAGCCATGTTTTCCTTGTCACCCTACTGGAATGTCATAATATGAGCTGCAGTCTACAGGTGACGGTTAACTTTCCTTGCCATTGATGTATTTTACTGAATGATATGTTATGGAATTACAGGGCAGTTAACTATGTCAACTGAGGCTTAACCAATTTTACCCTCTTTTAGGAGTCAGATCCCATAAAGTGGGGACTAAACAGCAGTGCCCCAGTATATAGAATTCAAAAACCATCAAAACAAGTCAGCAATAAAATGGGTGTGATCAGGGAAAAAGATGAACTTCATCACAATGGCGGGCACTATTTATCCTAGGTAAGAAACAGCACCCCCAAACCTCTAGCTGAACCATTTTAACACTGGGATTTCTTCATCTTTATGTGCTGCTTTTAATATAAAGCAAAAGACACACAATTTAAAACTCCGGACAAGCAAGCTCAAAATATTTAGCCAGAAACCACCAAAGATGATAAATGAAAAAAGAATATGCGAGGATAAAAGGGGTTGTTTGATCCCTAACAGATTTATCACAGAGTGATTTTCAGTTTCCAAGACTTTCAACAAAGCATGAGGTCTACTCTATAAAATGTATAAGTCTCAACACAACACAGACAGAATCCTGAAGACCTTCAATAGATCTTCGGTGTGTCTGAATTAAGGCGCCTCCAAGAAAGTCATCATATTATTTTATAATTCTGTAACAAACTTAAAATTTGATTTAGGAGGAAGGTAAATACTTTTATTCTGAAATCTCACCAAGTGATACGGACACATCCCTCGTACCAAGGATAAGTAAATCCCTCTTTCTTAGGAAGATTTGGCCAAGACCATTGTGGAAGAGATGCGTTGTAATCAAGTCCACCTCCCACCCTCCTTTGCCTCTTGTGATAAACCCCATGAATCTCTGACACGCCCTGGATTCTCAGATAACATTGATGCCTTGATTCCACCTACATTGAAACCGGCAACACCCTAGAAGTGCTGCAATCCCAGCAAATTTACAGCACGCTCTTCCCAATGATGATTAGTGATTGAGCCATGACACATATGGTGCAAAGCTGTTTTTTTTCCCACACCAGCGTACAGTCATGTGATCTAGATTCAACAGGAAACTGTTATTAACTTTGACAGGTTTGATCGCGCAGCCTCAACAACAGATTTTCATACAGTTCACCAATCTCTTTTGGTGAGCTGTCAATTTTGGCAAATACAAAGTTTTGAGTTAATGAAAGATGTTATTTGTGCAGGAGGTGATGGTGCACATCAAATAGCTAATGTTAAAAGCTTGACAACAAGAGGTTAACACAAAGATCTGTGACTGCCCTTCCTCCTTCAGATCATGTAAAACCCTGGGAGAAATGTGAAAGCTTAAACACAGTAAACAACCCCAACAATTCTTTCACTCAATCCTCATGAGTCAAACGATGCATAGGTTTCATGACCACCCTCCTTGCTCACAAGGCCATCGCTCTCCGAGACACTTGATCCAACATCATTGACAATAACTTCCCACCAAACATTACACTTCATCAATAATGAAACGGCACATTATCAACATCACCAGTTATGGAACTCTCCCCTGAAGACATTCACAGCCAGACAGAGCTATGGGATTGGGACCCCCACGTGCTCTGAAAATTGTGTTGGGAAAAGGTGTTTGACTGTTCACAATGTTGCCAATTTATTAGATTACTTTCAACCAGGAAATTTAACAAATCTGTTTGGAGTGCTGTTAAGCAGGCATTTAATGGCACGATGTGCTATGCATGTTCTAAATCAAAATGAATCCAGTAAGCACACCAAAGGAACAAAACACCAAATATTCAGTTAAATAGCAAAAAAGTATATGTATGTAAGAAGTTTAATTATGTTGTAGAAACATTCTCCTGTTGAGCTGCAAAAATGAGAATGAACTTATGGCAGAAGCATTAAATTCTGGATGTTCCAGGATTATGTAATTCAATTGAAAGGAACCCTAGGGTGGGGTACAGAAGGGGGCACACATTGAGAGATTCTCTGTGCCCTAATTACGTAACCACCACACAAGAAAAGGGAACTTGGTTAGCATCCAAATCATGTGGATTTTACACCTGTGATGGTTGTAATATGTGCCCACATGTTAAAAACAAAACCAAAGACTTTAAATTTAACACATCCCAAGTACATACCATCAAGCACTTCATCAACTGCAATACACGCTTTGTTGTGTACAGAATTGGATGTAAGTGCAATATGATTTATGTAGGTTGTACTACTCGTATTTTCAAGGCACGCATTCAGGAACACCACAGAGCACTGAGAAATGGTGACAGTAGATTCCCCATGACTGGCCATTATAGATTGGTCCATCCAAATGATACAAGTTTTTGGTTCTTTGGAATTGATCATATTGTTGAAAGTCGTGGTGGGGGGAATAGGGAGCTGCTCATAAAACAAATAGAGGCCAAATGGATATGTTGTCTGGGCGCTACTACGGATGGGCACAACACAGATAGTGAATTCCATTATTTTTTGGGCCGAAAACTAGGATTGTATAGTTCATTGTCCCATTGGATGTCCCACAGACTGACCATAGTTCTGTGACAATGACTGTCATGGAACATACAAATACAAGATCAAAAAAACTATGGTTGGAGTTCCTTTGGCTTTGACTTCGGAAGGCACTTGGAGAAATCTCCAGTGTAAACCTATATTTAGTCATGTGATAACTTACGAAAGGGCATTTATTTGCAAGAGACACCCCCCCCCCAACTACTGTTAGGTCTGACGAACTATAGAATTAAGCGTTCCCAATCTCATACTATTTGACAGTCCCAAATAAAGACTCAGGCCCAGAGGGATTAACCCATTCGCTGCTAGACCTTCCCAGATGCTAAGCCTTTTTTTTGGCTATTTGGTGAAGTTTGCGCTTAGCACCCTGTTACTTTTTGACCACATAAGGTATCCACGCCAAATTTGTGTCCTTTTCTTTCAACATCATGGGGATCCTAAAGGTACCCAGGGTTTGTGGATTCCCATGGAGGGGACTCAGAAATTAGCCAAAATACAGCTAAATAATATTTTTTTTAAATGGGAAAAAAGTGCTGCAAATGAAAGCGTCTGTTTTCTTCCCTGCAAATGGTATCAACAAAGGGTTTGTGGGGATGAAATCACCATTTTTCCAGCTTTTAGGGACTGACAGACTTTTGTCAGAAAACCAACATTTTCTACACAGTTTTGGCATTTTACTGGGACACAGCCTATTTTTGCTATTTTTTGTGCTTTTAACCTTCTTCCAGTTAATGGTAGAAATGGGTATGCAAGCAATAATGGATCCTGGAAAGCTATACATTTTAGAAAAGTAGACAAAGTTCTGAATTCAGCAAGGGGTCATTTGTGTAGATCCTTCAAGGTTTCTTTATAGAAACTAACAGTTGAATATAGGAAAAATTGATAATTAGTTGAAAGAAACAGCCATTTGTGCCAACGTTTTCACCTGTAACTTCTTCTAATTATGACAGCTGTTTGAAAACAATATACTGTTACATCCGCTGGACCTTTCTGGTTGTGGGGATATATAGGACTTGTAGGTTCACCAAGAACCCGACGAACCCAGAGCCAATAACTGAGCAGCGTATTGCAATGTTTTTTTATTATGTACCGGGTATATAGCAATTAATTTGGGAAAATATATACATGGAAAAATCGGTATGAAAGACCCGTATGTATTTCTGAAATTGGAACAAAATATAGAGTTTATAAACACTAGAAATTTGCACATTTCCGAAATTGTGAGTACCCATACTAGCATGAGAATTATACGATGTTTTTCATAGTGACTTCTTTTTAGGTCGAGCATTCGAGACCTCTTGTATATACTTTAGTATATACTTATATGTGTATGTGCCCTAATTGATGTCGAGGCGAAATACTATGCCGGTCTCTTCCTGGACGAATTAACAGCATGGGCAAATGAAAAAGACCTCATCCCCATCAATCAGACAGGCTTTTGCAAAGGTACGGGGACCATTACAAATCTACTTGCCCTGAAGCTATTGATGGATGGCGTCAAAGCAGCAAATCTCCCCCTTTTTCTTTGCTTCATTGACTATTCTGCTGCTTTTGAGAGTATAAACAGGCACAAATTGTGGGCTAAACTAGCGAAGATGGAAATTCCAAGAGCGCTATTAAGGCAGATAATCCTCCTACATACTAACACTTGGGTTCAAGCAAAGCTAGGAACCGGTGATTAGCTGTCAAGGAGAATACCAACTATGAGGGAATTGAAGCAGGGGTGTGTGCTGGCCCCCATGCTTTTTAACTTGTTTATGGCAGACCTTTCTTCAGAATAAAACAACAGTATCTCACATGAAGCCAGGCTAGGGGGGCTGTCACTCTCTAACCTACTGTATGCTGACGACGTCCTGCTAATTAGCCGAACTCCAATCGGGCTTCAGCACCTGCTAAATACGACTATCAATCACGCAGCATCTAACGGTCTAACCATAAACCTAGATAAGTCAAAGGTTATCCGCTTTAACCCGAAAAAGAACACAACTGGGATTCACTGGAACCTGACAGGTGCACCCATGGAAGTTGTGGCGGAATATAAGTACCTAGAGGTGATACTTGACGAGAAAGGTACTTTTAAACCACAAAAAGAAGCCATAAAATCAAGAAGAAACTCCATAGCAGTAGCTCTAAAATCTCTGGAACTCAAAACTGCTGGGCCAAGCTTTAACCCCTTACTACAAATTCTACAAGCAAAGTTAATCCCAGCTATCACTTATGGAAGCGAGTGCCTCGGTGGAAAAGATGAGGATACTTTGGAACAAACTGTGTTGAGATCAGCAATAATAATCTTCAACCTACCAAATTATGTCTCTCCCGCACAAATCAGGCTGGAGTTTGGTCTATAGTCGCAAAAAATAGCTCGAAACGCCGCTCATGTGAAATGCTCGTTTAGGATCAGAGGCTCCGATAAGAGCTCTCTGAATTTCCATCTATGGAAAGAGATAAACTCAAGCAAAGCCTGCACCCCAAGAGATTACCTGAACGCATCCATAAATCGCCTAGGCCCGAAGGAGCTCAGGGCAGCCCCGGGAACGCAGAACAGTTTCAAGCCTTTGGTAAATATGACAGTAAAAAGGCTGTCAGCACTAGAGGACAAAGAAGCGCTCAGGGGAAGGTCTCATGGTTGGTGCGTGCTGCAGTTATACAAACCCTGGCCCGCAAAATTATCTGTGTGCTGGCTTCAACAGGAGATTAAAAAAGAAATATTTCCGGTTTCGATTGGGAATTCTTCCTTTTTCTGCCTCACCTTCCACCATGGAAGCGATTCGCAGAAATAACTAAGTGCCGCCTTTGCGGGAATGCAGAAGAGAGCATCATGCATCTACGATGCATCTGCCGCGGACTGGACCCAGAACGATGGTTTTTTTTTAAAATCAATCTTTAACATGAAGAGGATAAGAACCTGCAGGGAAGCAGTGAAGGCTTGCTTTGGAGGAGGAGACATACAGCTGGCATGCCGGTTCGTACAATTCATGGGGGCAGTGGAGGAGAAAATGAAGAGATCCGGCGCACCATAAACAGCTCCAATCAAGGGCTCACCATCCCCTGGAATTAGCATTATTTAACTGGGGAAATGCCTGACACAAAAAGCTTTCCTTTTACCACATTGAAAATAAATCTTGGTTAACTATTGGGCACTTTAGAGGCCAAGGACCTGTAACATCCCTATTATAATAATTGACCACAAGTGTGATATACGATACTACTAATTTAGCTGTTTGTAAATACAAATGTAATTCATAGGCTCTATTTAATTCATGTTTTTATATTACATGTTTGGGACTAAGGTCCACCCAAAGCTCATCAGATGAATAGACATTTCGTCGGAGCAAGGCACAAGCCAGCTCAACAGGAAACGCTGGGCTAAGCCAAACTGTTCCATACCTCTTTTATTGTTGCTTGCATAAATGATGAAATTGTAGTTTATTTTTATGAACTCCCGCCTTGAGCGATTCCTTTTTGTAAAGGTTTTTATTAAATTATACAATAAAAAATTATATGTGTTTGTACTTTGTGGGCTCTGGAGATCAGCCCTAGGACTTGTCTGCTTCCGCTTAAAGACTTTTTTTCTGTTCAACTGCCTCTATATAACTTTCTTGATAGAAAACAACCTGCAGAGGTCAGTAAAATACCAGAATCATTTTAGCATTCTCTAGATTCCAGTCCATAGAAATTGTCTTCCACGAGCACCCGTAGACAATAATATTTGTTTTAAATCTTGTATTTTCAGTGATATGACCCCCGAAGGCCCTGATTTTATATTAAAAACAGAGCTTTGGACTATACCATTTCCCGCTGAAAGGCAATATTTCTCTCCACGTGTTCTCTCCATGTGTGCCCACGTGTCATGTGCCTGGTGTCACGCAGTTTGGTGCTTACTTTCCCTCCATGTTAAAGAACAGTAGATGTTTCAGCACCCAGGTTAATGTGCTGCATAGCTAAATACATGTAAGGTCCCAAAGGCGAGACCTATTGCATTGCAAATGCTTGTTTACACATTGTCTTTCATTTGGAAGGCAGAAATGCATCGAAAGTCAATAGGTAATAACAGTTGCTTTACAATTCTGTGTTACCCTAAGTCTCCCGATAAAAATGGTACCTCACTTGTGTGGGTAGGCCTAGTGCCCGTTACAGGATATGGCTCAAAACGCAACGTGGACACTCTTTCTTTTTACAGTGAAAACTGACACTTTTTTTTGCTGACCTCTGAGTTAGCTGGCACACACAAGTAATTAAGTTTAATGTACTCGATAGAGACATACTGACCTTAGTCCTATGTCAAAACTATAGTGTATATTATTCCAATGCACAGAGCCTATCAGGGATATAGGAACTACACTACACAGGAAACAGCCCAAAACGCAACGTGAACACACCACATTTTCACTGTGAAAACTGACACTTTTTTTGCAAAGTGCTTAGCTGTAGATTTTGAACCCTAGCTCTGCCAGCACCTAGGGAAACCTAGCAAATCCTATACATTCTTGAAAACTAGACATCCAGGGGAATTCAGGATGGGGTGACTTGTCTGGCTCTCACCAGGTTCTGTTACCCAGAATCCTTTGCAAACCTCAAAATTTGTCCCAAAAAACACTTTCCACACATTTCTGTGGTGGAAAGTTCTGGAATCTGCGTGGATCTACAAAATTACACCCACCCTGCATTCCCCAAAGTCTTCCAAGAAAAATGGTACCTCACTTGTGTGGGTAGGCCTAGTGCCCGCAACAGGTGTTGTGTGTCAATTTAGATACCCTATATAGGTTTCCCGATTTATGTCCTTATATAGGCACAATTTGCATTGCCCATATTTAGGCATAGAAATCCTACCCTTATTTAGGCATTATCCATGCTAACCAAATACAGGCATGGCCACCTACATCCGTTCATCTACGTCACGACGAGTTCTTGGAAAACCAGACTCTTAAGCCTTTAGGACTTCCCCTTGCTTGGATGTTGATTTCTCCAAGAACTCATTTATTATGCATGAATATCTATTCCTTAGGGGTTTATTCATGACGTTCTTCTGCCCGACTTTTACATCAATACTGACATTCCTAAACACCTTCAAGGTATAAATATACCTTCACTTACCATGGCAAACCATGGTTCGGCTACCTACTTGCACAACGCGGCTTGCCACGGCAAGTTCGGAAGGAAGTTAAGTCCCTGCCTGACGCACTGACCAGACGCAGTCATCCTCCTCGCAGAGAATCCAGCTCCAGTGTTTCTGACTCCCCTTGCGGGGTGTTAGAGATCGAGAATCGGAAAGAGACTCTAACCTCGCTCATTCTAAGGTATGGAGCGGACTAGAACCTAGAGGGACTTTTGGCAAATCTTGGCAACTATAGCTAAACTAGACTATAGACAAACAGCACCTACTTCTTACCTCGTACTACACTTAGGTTAGGTACACTGGGGTAGAAGAATCAGATGAGAATTAACATTTTAGCCTGTGTTATTTATGTATGTATTTTTATGACTATCTGTTATAGCTATAAACCATGCTATTGCAGTATTATTTTATATTACTGCTAACGCTGTACATATTTTACTTCGCATTCTGTCTTACGATTGTAGCAGTTCATACTCTTGCACTAGATATAAGACTGTTCAATAAACCCTTTTTATTGAAACGCCCGTCTATCTATTTCTGTGTAACTCTGTAGAAACGAAGCATGCACGATTGCCTGAGTGAAACTGTTATCTATTGTTTCCACGATTCTGAGATTGTTCCGATTCTAAGGGAAACAAAGTTGTCATGTTTATGTGGTTGTCAGAAACTAATCCCTTCTTGTTTATTCGAAAAGTTTCTAGTGACCTCTGAGTTAGCTGGCACACACAAGTAATTAAGTTTAATGTACTCGATAGAGACATACTGACCTTAGTCCTATGTCAAAACTATATTGTATATTATTCCAATGCTCAGAGCCTATCAGGGATATAGGAACTACACTACATGGCGCCCAACGGTTTGGTAAGGCACTAATTTTACGCTAGATACTGAAGTAATTCAGTCATGCTTTTCTCAGAGACGCCTACTCATAATACTCCATAAGACGTCTGGGGTGGGTAGGGATAATATCCGACATAGCTACTGTGCACCTTATCTTTGTTCCCTTGAAATTTGCTCTGCAACTTTCATTGAACAATGTCCGAAAACGGCACAAACACCGAAACTGGTGGAGCTGTACCCGACGAAATCGCAGCAGCTTTTGATTATACAGGTTTTAATGAAACCAATGAAAATGTGAAAATCATCGCTCCAAATTGAAGGAGAGCCATCACTCTAAAACCTATAAAACATGGCCTAACACCTAGAGGTGGTAGGGCAGTTTTTGTGATAGAGGCACATGAATCTGACCAGACAGAGTATTCTATTCATGGATAGTATTCCCAGAATCAAATCCAGTAACTAAAAGGTTTCACTTCTACAAAGAAGATGAACCACCTAAGGAATATATTTCTTTTGAGGATATTGAAATTCCACCCACATACCAGGAGCATGATCTCTGGTTTAAAGGCGCCCTAAAACATTACAATCATATTACCAGGCTCAGTCCACTAGGTAGACCAGGAGCTACATGGCCGATTTTAGCCGGCTACACACCTCATCCTGACATTGAAGAAATGACAGATGTAGAATTACTTGCTCAACTCAAAGAGTTGATCAAAATTTATAGACAATTGGTTCAATATGTCATGAGGACTTTCACAGTCCAACCGACAATAGCAATTCCAAGACAAACCTCTCACCAGAGGAATGCGCTAAAAATCACTCCACAGACTTTTCACGCAGTCATGGGAAAAATGCCCACAAAACATGAACAAATTCCATTCTGGATAGCTCATAAAATTACTCAAATCGAAGCAGTATTTCCTAATACTAGCCCTTATGAGAAACACAGAATTCTAACAATATGTTTACCAATGGGGATCACACCACATCGGGAAGACTGCACCACTTGGGGCACAGTCTTTGCTGCTATCTACACTAAAACACACGGTGTTCCGTCTATGGCAATAATACCAGATGTCCTGAAACAAATTCAAATCGAATACGGGGCTGAGCCTGCTCTGAATTTAGGTATGAAATTACTGAAAAATTTCGACCAGGTCTCAACAATAATATTATCTAATATTGAAGGAGAAGCAGCATCAGTGGCAATCCGCCAGAAATTAAGGGAATTTGATGTAACAGAACAACCACAAGAACTAGCCAGAATAATTGAAAAATCCTATGAAGAATTAGGCCGAGACAGTTTGGGAGGGAAACCGGATAAACCACAACTGTCTGAAAGTCCTGAAAAGGCCTTTACTAAAAACAATCCTACCTCTTCTAAAAAGAAATGGGAAAATAACAAACAACATTTAAAAGAGAAAGATTCTCAATCCCAAGGTAGATCTCCTCAAAAGGAGCCCTCTGAAAGGAGGTATTACCTCAGGAATAGGGATAATTTGAGAAATGGTTTCTTTTGTCAAAACATAGCACCTGAAAGTAGGTATTTGACAGCCTTCTCAATAATGGGGACCCAGCGACAATTCTGTCGTCTCCCTCAGGGATTCAAGAATAGTCCAGGGTTATTCTCAGCAAGGGTAACAGAGTTACTACAAATTTATGATGACAAGGCATTGTCATATGTCGATGATATCTATCTGACAGACGATGACCTGAACAGACACTTGGACAGGGTGAACGCCATTATACTGGGCTTCGCCTCTGAGGGTTATAAATTCAATTTAAAAAAATCGAGAACTGCCCATCTCAACGTCCTTTTCCTAGGATATGAACTATCAAGTGAAGGCAAAAGCCTGGCAGCCAACTTTTTAGAAAAGTTCGCACTGCTCCAACCTCCAAAAACAATGAAAACAGTCGATTCTAGGTTTCCTAAATTTTGGAAGAACATACATTCTAAATGACGCAGAAAGGGTTAAACCTCTCTACAAATTAATCAAACCTTATTTTAAAATCACACATTGGACACAGGAACACCTGCGTTCACTTCAAGCTGACATGTTATCAACAAAACACTTACAAACGCGCGCAAACATATGCAACTTAGTGATCCGAATCATTCCGGGTCAATGCGGATTCACCTACTTAATTTTTAACGAAGGTGAAAAAGTACCAATTGCATACAAATCACATTTGAATACGCAAGCAGAAATGAAGTTTACATCAACAGAAATTTTTTTGACAGCAGTTCAAACAGCTGTAGCAAAAGAAAGAGCCCTAGCACAGTGGAAACGCATTGTAGTCATAACCCCTGTACCAGTGTTACTGCAGTTACAAAAGCGAGTATTCCGAATGCAAACGTTTTACATCCAAGATGGATACAGTGGGTTAATTCTCTTGCTGCAACTGATGGTGAATATGTTTATCTAAAAACACAAGCATTCCTGCAATAAGGACACAAATTTCCTCTGCCTACTGAAATTCTGCCTCTGGACCAGTACGAATTTATAATTTATACTGACGGATCTGCACAACCCGCTACAGGGGATAAGCAAGCTTATAGTGCAGCATGCGCGATCGTTAAAGGTCGTATGCTCGATGGCAAATTTAGACCAATGGTCACAAAAACGCAATCTCTAGGAGATAGTACAGCTCAGCGAACTAAACTACAAGCATTTAAAATGGCACTTGAATATTCGGATCGCGAATTCCCCACACTCATAGTGTGCGATTCTTTTTATTGTGTTCAATCATACCATGAATATTTACAGAATTGGCTTCAAAATGGTTTCAAATATACAAAAGGGGGCACAATCAAGCATAAAACACTTTGGGAACAAGGAGTTCACTTGCGAAACGGACTGAAAAACACTCACGTGCTACACAGGCTGAGTCATCAACGTGATGACGTTCACGTTGAAGGGAATTCATTGGCTCATGAAGCCATGAAATGGGCAGTGCAAACGGCTTCCGTAGTTGCAATCACTCGTTCAAAAACAAAAATAGACAGTGAAATAATACTGGCTGTCAATGCTTCAAGCAAAGGCAGCGGTGCAGCGTTACCTAATAAGTTTCCACTCAAATACTCATATATAATTGATGCGAACAATGTTCCGTTTGCTTGAATCCCTGGAGTGGGGGATAGGGTAATACCAAACATGGAACGAAGAGCAGCTTTGATTTACGTAGCACATCTGGGAGAGGATCTGACACATCAGGAAATTTCTAAAACAATTTAAAAACTAAAAGAGATGTACTGGTGGCCAGGAATGAATACACTGATTCATATCTTCATCAATAACTGCATAGACTGCAATAGAGATTGCAGTACAGAACGCCACCAGACACCTGACTACAACATAGCCAGCCCAGTTCAGAGACTATTTTTAGACAGCATTAAACTATCTATGTGCAGGCGTCCTCTTGGACAAATGCAATCCCACGAACACTAAATCAAGGTTCCTATGGATGTGGCCTCAGCGCTCAGCTGACGCTCCAACTGTTATAAAAGATTTGCGAGTCTTTATCGGCACATACGCAATTGGCACACTATATTCTGACCAAGGTCCTGCGTTTAGCTCTCGAGCTTACAAAGAAGCCATGGTCAGTTTGGGCGTAGCATTGCGGTATTCTTCTCCTTTCCATCCTGAGGGAAATTCTATTGTGAAAAGAAAAAAACGGGAGATAAAGCAGTCTATAACAGCTAGGGTATTAGGTTCAGGTGATGGGTGGGTCAAACATCTTTATGGGGTCCAACGCTCATTAAACAATTTGCCAAGAAGTTCTCTAGGCGGTGTCAATCCATATGCAGTCCTATTTGGAACTAGAATGTTGATTCCGGACCTTGATATGAAAGGCACAGTGGTGGAAAATAAAAAGTTTGATATCAAAGATTGTTAGGCTGTTTTACAGGACTTAAATGAACTAAGATCGAAACAAAGCAACGTGTTCCTGAAGTCAACCACCACTGGGGAAAAACCAACCATCCCAGCAAGGCCTGTCTGGATCCCAAAGCTTGGTGATCTAGTCAGAGAAAAGATCGCAGACAAGATGGAATTTGGGCCTTCTTACAGACAACCAGTACCTGTCCTAGCAATCCACGGATCAAGAACAGTACTACTGCCGACCGTTGCTGGTAAAAAGGAGAAAAGATTTGTGTCCATCGACCTGATCAAACCACACTATGTGGCCGATACTAAGCAGTAGGCCAAGTGGACTCCGTCGATGTAGCAGGTGCACTCCGCAAGCTACAATCCAAGAGGTTCAAACTGAGAGACTCATCACCTTTGAAGATTCTACAGTGAGAAATAAAGGACTAAGCAACAAAGCTATGGAGCTCGTCCCTCTTGAGACCCAAATAACAGTTCGTCCTGATACACATGTCTACAACGAAGTAACAAGTGATCATCTGGTTCCAGCGAATTCAACGAATCCTGATGCAATTCCAACCATTGACAGAACTGCCTCTGGCTATTTTATTAACGTTGATACATTTTCTGAGGATCCCAGCGAACCTGAAACGACACCAGCACAAAAAACTTTCAAAGAACAAGCAACAGACTTTTTTCATCTCCTGAAAAAGACTTATCTGGTTTCACCATGGATTGAACTATGGATTGTTTTTGGAATATTCTTCTTTTTACTTTGGTTAGCTCTGGTAATAACTCTGGGTATGCTGATAAATGGAAGATATATTCAAATGGACACAGCAAGTAAAAGAGTGAACTTACTTCTCCAGCCACACAAATCATCCCTTCGTGAAGCAAGAGACTTGTCAGCAGTGAACATCACAGCCGTTCTTATACCAGATGGTATAGTTTGGGACAGAACTGAATATGACATTTTTGGCCCGTCTGAACATTTGAAGAGTCTACACATATTTAAAATTTCATTAAGTGAATGTATTACCTTTAGTACCTTTTCTGATGATTGGGACTTCGAGACTGTTAATAACATGATGCCTGATCTTGAAATGTCTGCAGTATTCACCAATCATGAATATTTAGAGGGTTCATCAGACTATGAATAAATGTATTGTTATAACCACTATGGTAATCATTTCTTGCATAAAACTGCAAGACCTAGAAATATATTTAGGTATAACCAATGGGAACATTGTCCTGCACCTGCAAAGGGTAGCTCAATAACTTTTCAAAGAAATTTCCATATTTTTCGGGGTTCATCTTATCAAATCCAGAATCGTGTTATTTTAAGAATGCGAACAAGACAGGAACGAAAAATATGTTAAACAACACGAAACAGATTTATTCTGCAGCCTTTATTGCCCAACTGTCTAGACAGGGTTTCGACTTTTGGAAAGACAACATTGAGACAAAATCTGTCTGGGGTGCAAAAGATTGGCAAGTGCAGGGGGTAGAAGCTTTGTTTAGAACCTGTTTAATCCCTGAGCAAATTATGTTTTTGATTGATACTGTCCAACAAACGTCTTGCCTTGGATTAGCCAAGATCATAGACATGAACACACCGACCATACCTATACCTGGAAGTAATAGCACTACACGGGGAGAGGTCGACGTACATACAATTTTGCAGCACAACACATCAGATCCAGAATGGAAAAAATGGTTGCTCTGGCCCACAGACACAAACAACTGTAAAGATTGATTCCTGAACAAAACACAGGTTTTCACTATCAATAGGCCAGACCCACGCTATGTTCAAAGACAGCATCCAGGGGTAGTAACAACATACAGTGTAGGGAAACTTTGCCTTGATTGGCTACAGAAAGCTACACTGCAGGATGTAAAACAACACTTATCTTTACTTAAAGAAGGCGCAGAACTTAGGGAATTCTTGCTAGGACCAAGAAAACCGCGTCAAAAACATTTCATATATGCCGGTATCTACGCTGCTTATAATGAAATATGGAAGATTACCCAAGCAGAGACTGCAGAACGAATACGAGAAATTGATCGTATTAATATAGAGAAATCTCTCTCTGTAGTAGACAATGGGTTAACGGCTCTGTCGTCCAGGATATATTCATTGGACAGCATTGTGTCTTCTGCCATAAACATCATGGAACAAGACTTGGTCATGCTGCAACATGGTCAGTCTCAATTACGTTCTATAATGCTATTAGGCTGGACGCTCCAAAACTTGCGGTCAGGCTATGTGCCTTGGTGTTTAATCAACTGTACATCACTGTTTTCAGAATTCAATCTCACTGACAAACAGATAAGACTGGCACAAAGGGGAGCAGACTATACGTTGCTGAGCATTGAAAAACTGGAAAAATTACCATTCACGGTGGCAGAAAAAACAGCTGCTGAGTGGATCATACATGGTAAAATTACTCTGCCTGTTACAACTTTCCATTTTCAATATTGCCTAAAATATATACCAGCAGGCAAATATGAAAAGTTGGGTAAAGAATACATCAAGACATCTTGGGATTTACATTACACACATAGATGTTGGAGTGGGGGGCATGAAGTGTTTCTTAGCGGTACAAACTGTGAAAACTCACTAAGCGGTTCTCTCCTTTGTCAGGGTATTAATTTACATCGGGCCAGCGATGGTTCCACTACAAACGTATCCTGTCACCTGCAAGGCTCACCAGCTGCAGTGATTAATCCAATTTTTGGACTACTTTCAAATGGAAGTTACCTCATGTTGAATGATCAAAGCTGCTGTGGCATGTTGCCAGGTATGCAAATACAGGAAATGTTTGTTTTCTCGCTCTCTCTCCCCTTTTTTTTAATCTTTTCCAGGTTGGATTTAGGTCATTTAAACCAAAGCACCTTCAGAGCATGGACACATCTCCCTTTAATCATAGGGTATTGTGATTCACAGGCTCCTCCTGGAATCCGGTTTCCCTCATCACTATTTTTTATATTTATATCTTTTTCACTGGTCCTGATGAAGCGCTAATGGATCCCTTATGGACCTCTAGAGTGCGCGAAACATGTTGACCCTATTACGTATTTTTCAATACTATCACATTCATCCTGTGAGCAGCAGCTAGTTACACACCTGCCCTCAAGATTCTTTTCCGAAGAGGTACTCCAGGACATTTTTAATTTACAGATTGGACCCGTGAATAAAAATTTCGGTTCAGGGTTCCATCTAATTTTAATACACTCCTCCCTTTTACAAAGCCCTCATACACCCATGCACAACTGCGGCGACTCCTTAAAAAGATCTCCGTGAAAGAGCCCTCTTGCGGGGCCCGTGAGGGACTGCAGCGCCACCCCCACGAGGAGCAATGCCCTATGATGAAGCATGACACCCGCAAGGGTGTGTGAGGGCACTATAAATTACAGGAGCAATTCCTCTATCACTCACACTAATCGCTCTTATGTGGGTGTCACTTTCAATTACCTGGTTTAGGTTCTTCCTTTTTTGTGGAACAGTTACCCCTTTGTTTAAATAAAAAAAAATTGCCAGGTATCCCATATCTAGTAACGGTTACATCCAGGGTCACTTGCTGTATGCAAGTCTTGTTTCCACAAATACATACAGTCAGGGAGTCGCCTCTATGGCCTTCACTGAACATTTCTTCTATACGAATTGATACTCTAAGCAGAATGAAAGCAGAATGAAAGCCATTCTTTTACAACAAACTGTGCCACTGACCTTGGCCAAAGAGACCTATGATCTACAAGTCGCAAGGACTTCTGCCGAGATAAGTACCCTTTTGAATACAAACTGCCCTATACATTTCTCAGAAATGTTGGAACGTATCTTAAACATGTCCGATATGAGCGGTATTGTAAATGTATTTAAGACCGTGTGTTCAGGACTGTTAGCCCCTTTTCAAGCAGTCCTCAGAATAATTCCCAACTTCGTGCACTCTGTGTTTGGCGGACTGCCACTACTTTTTGGACTCATTGCAGGGATCCTATTTTTGCTCCAACTGCTCCGATATGGCATGCCAAATCACCAGCGTCACTCCAAGCACCATAGAGAGAGCTCTAAAGGAGATGAAGTGTCGTGAGCGCATTCTCCAAATTTTAGGTTTACCTCGTCTACGAGAATTAAATACCAAATGGTTTCTGTCATTCAGACCAATCTGGCAAGATTGCATCTTACCTGTTCTACGCTGCCTGCTTTGCGGTGAAGAATGCATGCTAGACATCTGTCTAACACTCCCATCAGTCATGCCTACGGATATCGATACTCTGCTGGACCCGATAACATCCCATGCTGTGTATTGTCCCCAGCGGCTACCAATCCTGATGACTGCATTTATTGAGATCTCACAGATGCAAATTGCTACTGCTGAGGTACGAGAGGAAACAACAGGCACGCAGGCAACATCCGATATGAACATTGCTGATACGACCAATGCTGACGGTGATGCTTCTCATCTATGTGCGGTTAGTCTTCTAAACGAGGTAATCCAACTTTCACCTACAACGGTAGATGACTTTTTGTCTACAGGGTTATAAGATTTCATGTTCTCTCCATCCACATACACTGCCTTTTGATTCATCACACAGCGTACCAGGAAGACTCTGAATTTGGCCTTAATTTTCCAAAACAAAGACTAATCTTGGACCATTTTCCTCTGATTGAATCTTTTTTTTTTCTTCTTTCCCAAATTTGAGTTTTTCTTTTTATAGCACAGTATTCTGCTTATAGTAGAACTATTCATAGAGAACAGAATTCTTTGGTACACTTTTTGAAACAACATGTCACCTTGTCAATACCAACTGATTTATGTAACTTGATATGAAATGGTTTTGGCCTTTTTTCTTCTGCATTTACGAGCCATTTCATAATGTGTATATATAATGTGTATGTTCATTCATTTAGCATTCAGTGTGAATATATGCTTGGAATGATACACTGCTTTAATATGTACAGCACCAGTGCATTTTTATGCATAGCGACAGTTTTATGCATTTATACAATGTATTTTTAGACGTGTTCTTAGCCGTCCATATGTATCTATTTTTTAGATATGTTTAGCATGTTTAGAATTTAGTAATGCCGTTCATACAAAAGTGGAGTGGGTGTTGTGTGTTGATTTAGATACCGTATATAGGTTTCCCGATTTATGTCCTTATATAGGCACAATTTGCATTGCCCATATTTAGGCATAGAAATCATACCCTTATTTAGGCATTATCCATGCTAACCAAATACAGGCATGGCCACCTACATCCGTTCATCTACGTCACAACGAGTTCTTGGAAAATCAGACTCTTAAGCCTTTAGGACTTCCCCTTGCTTGGATATTGATTTCTCCAAGAACTCATTTATTATGCATGAACATCTATTCCTTAGGGGTTTATTCATGAAGTTCTTCTGCCCGGCTTTTACGTCATACTGACATTCCTAAACACCTTCATGGTATAAATATAACTTCACTTACCATGGCAAACCACGGCTCGGCTACCTACTTGCACAACACGGCTCGCCACGGCAAGTTCGGAAGGAAGTCAACTCCCTGCCTGACGCATTTACCAGACGCTATCATCCTCCTCGCAGAGAATTCAGCTCAAGTGTTTCTGACTCCCCTTGCGGGGTGTTAGAGATCGAGACTCGGAAAGAGATTCCAACCTCACTCATTCTAAGGTATGGAGCGGACTAGAACCTAGAGGGACTTTTGGCAAATCTTGGCAACTATAACTAAACTAGACTATCAATCAATCAATCAATCAAGGACATTTATAGAGCGCACTACCTACCCATAGGGTCTCAAGGCGCTGGGGGGAGGGGGGTGCCGTTACTGCTCGAACAGCCAGGTCTTCAGCTTCTTCCTGAAGGAGAGGTGGTCTTGGGTCAGGCGCAGGTCGGTCGGGAGGGAGTTCCAGGTCTTGGCGGCCAGGTAGGAGAAGGACCTTCCTCCTGTTGTCGCTCTTCGGATGCGGGGGACGGCGGCGAGGGCGTGGTTGGCTGAGCGGAGGTGGCGTTTGGGAGCGTAGAAGTTGATTCGGTTGTTGAGGTAGCTCGGGCCTTGGTCGTGTAGGGCTTTGTGTGCGTGGGTGAGGAGGCGGAAGGTGATTCTTTTGTTGACGGGGAGCCAATGCAGGTCTCTGAGATGTCCGGAGATGTGGCTGGTTCGCGGGATGTCGAGGATGAGTCTGGCTGAGGCGTTCTGGATCCGCTGGAGTCTCTTCTGGAGCTTGGCGGTGGTGCCGGCGTAGAGGGCGTTGCCGTAGTCCAGTCGACTGGTGACGAGGGCCTGGGTGACGGTCTTCCTGGTCTCGGTGGGGATCCACCAGAAGATCTTCCGTAGCATGCGTAGGATGTTGAAGCACGCCGAGGAGACGGTGTTGACTTGCCTGGTCATGGAGAGAGAGGAGTCCAGGATGAAGCCCAGGTTGCGTGCGTGGTCTGTCGGTTTGGGTGCGGTGCCCAGGGCGGGGGGCCACCAGGAGTCGTCCCAGGCGGAGGGTGAAGAGCCTAGGATGAGGACCTCCGTCTTGTCTGAGTTCAGTTTCAGGCGGCTGGTCGTCATCCACTCGGCTACCTCTTTCATCCCTTCGTGCAGATTGGCTCTGGCGGCGGCGGGGTTGTTGGTCAGGGAGAGGATCAGCTGGGTGTCGTCGGCGTAGGAGATTATGTTGAGGTTGTGTTGGCGTGCGATGGCCGCGAGGGGGCTCATGTAGACGTTGAAGAGGGTGGGGCTCAGCGAGGATCCTTGAGGGACGCCGCAGATGACTTCGGTGGCCTCTGACTTGTACGGTGGTAGGCGGACTCTCTGTGTTCTTCCGTCGAGGAAGGAGATGATCCATTCCAGAGCCTTCTCCTGGATTCCGACGTTGCTGAGGCGCTGTACTAGGGTGCGGTGGCAGACAGTGTCGAATGCCGCGGAGAGGTCTAGGAGGATGAGGGCCGCTGTTTCTCCGTTGTCCATCAGGGCTCGGATGTCATCGGTGGCGGCGATGAGGGCGGTCTCGGTGCTGTGGTTGGCTCGGAAGCCAGACTGTGAGGGGTCGAGGGATCCATTCATCTCAAGGAAGGCGGCCAGCTGCTTGTTGACGGTCTTCTCGATGACTTTGGCTGGAAACGGGAGGAGCGAAATGGGGCGGTAATTCTTGAGTTCGGTGGGGTCCGCTGTGGGTTTCTTGAGTAGAGCGCTGAGTTCGGCGTGCTTCCAGCTCTCAGGGAAGGTGGCGGTGTCGAAGGATGTGTTGATGATGTCTCGCAGGTGGGGTGCGATGACAGCGTCGGCTTTGTTGAAGACGTGGTGGGGGCAGGGGTCGGTCAGAGATCCTGAGTGGATGGAGTTCATCGTGCGGACGGTGTCTTCGGTGCTGATCGGAGTCCAGGCGCGGAGGGTGGTGGTGGGGGGTGGTGGTTCGGTCGTGGTGTGCGTTGGTTGGTTGTTGAAGCTGTTGTGTATGTCCGCGATCTTGTTGTGGAAGTATGAGGCGAGGGAGTTGCAGAGGTCTTGCGATGGGGTGATGTCATTGTTTCCTGCGCTGGGGTTGGAAAGCTCTTTCACGATGTTGAAGAGTTGCTTGCAGTTGTGTGCGTTGTTGTCCAGCCGGTCCTTGAATGCAGTTTTCTTGGCGGCGCGGATCAGCTGGTGGTGCTTCCGGGTGGCAAGCTTGAAGGTGGTCCTGTTGTCCGGTGTTGGTTCCCTTCTCCAGACTTTCTCGAGGGCTCGGCAGTTCTTCTTGGAGCTCTTGAGTTCGTCGGTGAACCATGGGGCTTTCTTGCTGCCGGGTCTGCTGGGCGGGGTCCTCAGTGGGGCGAGCTCGTCCGCGCAGTTGCTGATCCACTTCGTGAGGTTGTCTGCGGCCTGGCTGGGGTTCGCTGAGCTGGCAGGAGGGTGCTGGCTCAAGGAGGTGGTGAGCTGGTCGGCTGTGATCTTGTTCCAGCTTCTGCGGGCAACCTGTTGCTGGTGGTGGTGGGTCATCGTTCTTTTGAAGGTGAAGTGGACACAGCTGTGGTCCGTCCATTGAAGCTCTGTGGCGTGGCTGAAGGCGATGTCTGTGCTGGATGAGAAGACTGCGTCGAGTGTGTGTCCGGCGAGGTGGGTGGGGGTGGACACCAGCTGCTTGAGTCCAAGATTGGCGAGGTTGTCGAGCAGGGTGCTGGTGTTGCGGTCGTTGTTGTTCTCCAGGTGGAAGTTGAGGTCCCCCAGGAGGATGTAGTCAGCGGAGGGGAGGGCATGCGGGCTGACGAAGTCGGCGATGTCCTCGCTGAATTGGGTGCGTGGTCCCGGAGGTCGGTAGATCAGGGTGCCTCTGAGGGTGGTCTTCGGGTCGGTGTGGATCTGGAAATGCAGGTGTTCGGCGGTGGTAAGGGTGTTGTCGGTGCTGGTCGTGATACGGATGGTGTTTCTGTGGATGATGGCGATGCCTCCTCCCACCTGGTTGGCGGTGCGGTCCCTCCGGGTGATCTTGTAGCCCTCTGGGATGGAGATGGCGATGTCGTGTGCTGAAGAGGCGTTCACCCAGGTCTCCGTGAGGAAGGCAACGTCAGGGGCTGTGGTGTTGAGGAGGTTCCAGAGTTCGATGGCGTGTCTGTGGACGGAGCGGGTGTTGAGCAGGATGCACTTGAGGTGGGTGCTGCTGGTGTTCGACTTGGCGGGTGCTGGTGCGGGGCAGGTCCGGATGCAGGTGAACTTGCAGGCGTGGCAGCTGAAGGGTCCGTGGGTGCGTCGTGGTGTGGCTTGGTAGCATCCTGGGAGTCGACCGGCGTTGAGTGCGCTGAGGTTGGTGGCGGTGTACGTCAGGCGGGTTGGTCGGGGTCTTCGAGGGCCAGGGGTCCTGGCACTGGGCGCGGTCCAGGCGCGGATGGGCGTAGACGGGCTTACCTTTGGCGCGCCTTCGGCGCACAATCGGCGCGCCCGCTGCGCGTGACCGCTGCGCGTTCGCACGGTCGCCATATATGGCGAAGTGCGCGGGGGGGGGCGGAGCAGCTGGGAGGCGGGAGCGGGGAGGGTACACAAAGAAAAGGGGCGGGGCTAGCGGTGATGGCGGGAAGCGGGGAGCGGGGAGGGATGAGACGGTGACGTGAAAAAAACGAAGGTGAAGTCAGGCACAAGTGGGGGAAGAAAACAAATCAACAGCAAACAGCACAATACAAATTAGCAGAGCACTATGGCAACAACGGGGAGACGGGTGCGTGAAGAAAAAACGAAGGCGATATCAGGCACAAGTGGGGAAAGAGAAACAACAGCAAACAGCAAACAGCACAATGCAATACAATACAAATTAGCAGATCACTATGGCAACAACAGACAGGAAGCTGGCACAGACCACGCCGCTCGATGTCAGGGGGCGTGGTCACGCGGCGGAGCCGGGGCAGCGAGGCAGAAGGCGGGGAGGCACACGCAGCAGCTGGTGGCCGTGCAGCGCGGGGGTGTCCCAGAACTGGGTCACTATAGACAAACAGCACCTATTTCTTACCTCATACTACACTTAGGTTAGGTACAGTGGGGTAGAACTAGCTAGAAGCATCAGATGAGTATTAACATTTTAGACTGTGTTATTTATGTATGTATTTTTATGAATATCTGTCATAGCTATAAACCATGCTATTGCAGTATTATTTTATCTTACTGCTAACGCTGTAAATATTTTACTTCGCATTCTGTCTTACGATTGTAGCAGTTCATATCTCTTGCACGAGAATTAAGACTGTTCAATAAACCCTTTTTATTGAAACGCCCGTCTATCTATTTCTGTGTAACTCTGTTGAAACAAAGCCTGCACGATTGACTGAGTGAAACTGTTATCTATTGTTTCCATGATTCTGAGATTGTTCCGATTCTAAGGGAAACAAAGTTGTCATGTGTATGCGGTTGTCAGAAACGAATCCCTTCTTGTTTATTCGAGAAGTTTCTAGTGACCTCTGAGTTAGCTGGCACACACAAGTAATTAAGTTTAATGTACTCAATAGAGACATACTGACCTTAGTCCTATGTCAACACTATAGTGTATATTATTCCAATGCACAGAGCCTATCAGGGATATAGGAACTACACTACACAGGAAACAGCCCAAAACACAACGTGAACACACCACATTTTCAAAGTGAAAACTGACACTCTTTTTGCAAAGTGCCTAGCTGTAGATTTTGAACCCTAGCTCTGCCGGCACCTAGAAAAACCTAGCAAACCTATACATTTTTAAAACTAGACACCCAGGGAAATCCAGGATGGGGTGACTTGCCTGTCTCTCACTGGGTTCTGTTACCCAGAATCCCTTGCAAACCTCAAAATGTGTCTAAAAAACCACATTTTCCTCACATTTCTGTGGTGGAAAGTTGTGGAATCTGCGTGGCGCCGCAAAATTCCACCCACCCCGCATTCCCCAGAGTCTTCCGAGAAAAATGGTACCTCACTTTTGTGGGTAGACATGGTGCCTACAACAGGGAATGGCCCAAAACGCAACGTAGAAACACCACATTTTCACAGTGAAAACTGACCCTTTTTTTGCAAAGTGCCTAGCTGTAGATTTTGAACCCTAGCTCTGCTGGCACCTAGGGAAACCTAGAAAACCTATACATTTTTAAAAACTAGACACCCAGGGAAATCCAGGATGGGGTGACTTGTCTGGTTCTCACCAGGTTCTGTTACCCAGAATCCCTTGCAAACCATAAAATGATTCCCAAAAAAACACATTTTCCTCACATTTCTGTGGTGGAAAGTTCTGGAATCTGTGTGGATTCCACCTATCTTGTATTCCCCAAAGTTTTCAGAGAAAAATGGTACCTCACTTGTGTGGGTGGGTCAAGTACCCTGCGAAAGGCAAGTGCCCAAAACCTATTGAGGCGACATCAAAATTACCTGTCACAAAACAACCTGGTTTTGCAAGGGGGTTCTGATTCGTTTTTGGCCCCGGGCTCGGCGGCCATCTAGGGAAAACTACCAAACCCGCACATTTCTGAAAACTAGGCCCCCGGGGGAGTAAAGCAAGGTATGGTTTGCGTGGGTCCCCCAACATTTCCCTACCCAGAATCCCCTGCAAACTTCAAATTTAGCTGAAGAAATCACTTTTTTCTCAAACTTTTGTGTGGGAAAGTTCTGGATGCGTAGATCCATAAATTTCCTTCTACACAGCATTCCCCCAGGTGTCCCGATAACAATGGTACCTCACTCGTGTGGGTGGGTCAAGTACCAGCGACAGGCAAGGGCCCAAAACGTATTGAGGAGACATCAAAATTACCTATCACAAAACAACCTGGTTTTGCATGGGGGTGTCACCTGAGTTTTTGGCCCTGGGCTCGGCGGCCATCTTGGGAAACCTACCAAACCAAAGTTTAGAACCGAGTCACAAGAAAACAGTGAAAAAGAGTTTAAAAAAGAAGAAAACGGGGCAGGATAGAAACCCCCTGACCCCATAGGCCTGCACAGGGGGTCCCACGAGGACCCCCAGAGCCAAAATAAGCATATTTGTTTTTTAAATGGCAGAATTCGCGTTGAGGTTGCGAATCCCGCCGAAAAGTTTTAAAAAATGAAGCGCGGGCTCCCGCATTTCATTTTAATGAGGCCCCGGATAGGCTAGGTTCCGGGGGCAATGCCCCAAAAAATAGCAGGAGCCCGCTGGGGCCCTCGCAGCGCAGGGGACTGCGACCTCACCGCCACCTCCTCGGGGCACTCTTGATGCAATTTCAGGGGTCAATTACGGACCCCCAGCCCCGGGGACCACCACCTCCACGGGGCTTTCAAAAATGAAGGGAGGGGGGCCGTACGGCCCCCCTCCAGGAGCCCATGATGGCCCTGGGGACTGCCACCCCCGAGGGCCTGGTCCTACAATGTCCCGGGGGGCCCACCCCGGGACATTGCTGTTTGCTATGACACTCCGCCCTGTCATAGCAGACTCTGCTTTGGTTTTTCAAAGCGAGAGCAGGAAAACTGCTCTCGCTTCGAAAAACCAAAGCAGATTGCTTTTGAGCAAGGGGAACTTTCAGCTCCCCTTGCTCAAAAGCAATGCCGGCTCCCGCAGGAGGAGGGGAGCCGGCAGGACCGTGGGAGCATTGGGGCTCCCCCCACGGTCCCTAACGCAAAGGGCCAGCCCCGGGGGGTGGGGTCCCCGGTGCCAGGAGTGGCCCAGGGAAGGAGGGCCACACTGCCCCCTTCCCGTTTCTTTTTTTTTTTTAAGAAAATGCTCAGGCCCCAGAGGATGGGGCCAAAAGTAGCCCAGGGAATGGGGCCACGCAGCCCCCCTCCCAGAAAAGAAAAAAAAAAAAAAGAAACCGGCAACTCGCCGGAGGCCCCGCCCGCTTCCTGCAGTACTCTGCAAATGCGCCCCCTGGCGCGTTCTAAGTTGCGGGATTAAGTCCCCCTGAATACTGAGGGTCCCTGGGGGCCACCTAGCCCAACAGGTACCTTACGTAAGCACCTCAGACCTGCGTTGCAGAGAGGTGGTCTATGGCCACGCTCCTTTTTGTTCCTCTCTGCAACGCAGCTCTGTGGCGCTTATTGGAGGTACCTGGTGGGCTAGTTGGCCCCCAGGGACCCTCAGGATTCAAGGGGACTTAATCCCCCAATTTACAACGTGCCAGGGGGCGCATTTGCACAGTGGTGCAGGGAGGGGAAAGGGCCTGATATAACAATTTAGCAATCCTGCTGTGTGGAACTTACTGGAGGTCATAAAAGGGGTAGTTGGCCCCCAAGGTTGACGTTGGGGGCTAACAATCCCTCCTGTTACCTCCACTAAATCCCACACAGTGCGATTGCTAAAAGGTGTTTGAAGACCACGCTCACCTTTCTCCACCACTCTGCAAACGCGACTGCTATGTTATAGTTAGAAATTAGCATTTAAAAAAAACTTTGAAATTCACAAAAAAACATTGGTTTCAGGCACGTTATAGTTAAAAATTAGCATTTAAAAAACCTTGGAAATTCACTGAAAAAACCATAGGTTTCAGGGATGTTATAGTTAGTTAGACATTTCACTTGAACAATGTTGGACTTGGCCCTTTTTCCCCGAAATTTTTCGCTTTTCTGGGAAATCGCATGATGTGTAAATGCAAAGATTGAAGCTGTGTGATAATGTACGCAGACTGAGTTTCCCCATTTTAAATATGTAATTTTTAAAATGGATGCCAAAGCTGTGTGGTTGCGCCGTTTGACTGAGCTGGGTTAACAGTCTAGTCGTTATTTCCCAGCAACCCCAGCTTTTGGAGGGAAGCCTGGCACCCAGGGTGCTCTACCCCTCCCCCTTGGCCAGTTAGAGCCAGTCTTCCCAGACGCTTCTAGAAGCTTCTGGCACTGTCTGGAAGGTGGGGTGAGAGGCGTTTAAATGGTGGAGCTGGGCTGCCATGTGCTCAGTCAGAGGGTGGACCTGAGAGAGAGGGGACCTGCTGCCAGGGGTTACCACCACATGGGCCTGTGTGCTGGGCCCTGAGCCTACCTACCCCCCTCTACTGTCCCCAGGGCGAGGGAAAGCTATAGTTGGGGCAACGCAGACCTGGAGAAGCCTACGCCGGAGTTTTAGGCGGTAGGGTTTAGTCAGGGACCTATGCCTCTGAAAGTGACAGGGCTTAGGTGCTGCCTTTTAAGTGAGTGAGGGATCCTGAACTAACCCACTGATCTGGCCCAGCGAGAGGAGAACCCAGGGACGACGGGCAGAGACTAATTAGTCCGCCTTCAGCCACCAACTCAACTTCCCCCCCTTGAGAAACCCTCAACCAAGGGCTCAGGAGCCAGCAAGCGCCTCGTGGGACCCAGACTGCAGTCCCTGCGGAGAGAGAGCGCTATTTACAAGCTGCCTGTGGAAGGGGAGCGCTATATCCGGTGGGCGCTACAGTGGAAGGGATTGTGCTCTGCTGGTGAGTGTTGTAATCCCAGCTGCCTGATGCCCCTGGAGCTGAGGGGGCTGCCTAGCGCTTGAAATGGAGGGTGCTACGTGTGGAGCGCCTCGGAGAAAAGGCGCATCGCCTTATGTCCTGGAGCTGAGGGGGCTACCTAGCTCTTGGTAAGCGCTATACCCCGTGACCCGGTAGCGCGGTGTGGCCCGGGAGAACTGTTGATTTGCCAGCGCCGCGGGAGCATACCCCACGTCATGGCGGCGCTTTGCATGCAGCTTTAATGGAACGGGAGCCCACCCCGTATCGGCACCTTATTTGAAAACGGGAGCCTACCCGTGTTGCCCCCGCAAGGAGAAGATTGCGCCAAATCACCGCTGCGGCCTGGGGAGAGGCCGCGCCACAGACACGACGCGGAAGTCAGGCAGCCGGCCGGGACGTGGGCGGAGCTGCATCGAAGCCCGGCTGGGACAGGAAGGCTGCCTCTGAAGCGGCGCCAGGCGGGAACCTACCCCGCGCTGGCCCAGAGCCTCGCAGGCTCCAGATCGAAGTCCCGGGTCCCAGGCGGGGGCCCGGGTGAAGCCAAAGAAGGAGCTGGTGTCCGCAGGGCTCCCCGTGATCGGAGGAGAGCCCTGCACCTGAGGAGAGTCCGCCGGAACCCGGGTGAAGACGAGACCGCCTCAAAGACTGCCGGTGAGTGGGGCTACATGTGGAGACCGGTGGGGGCCGTTCGAGGTATGGGGTCGGTACCTGAGGCCCCCTGAAGCCGAGCGAGTGCCTGCACCAGCCCCAGCCCTCACAGCTGCACCACAGAAGCGGGCGGCTGCACCGAAGGGGCCTTTTGAGGAGCGGGGAATTGAGAAGGCGACAGGGCACATTGTCGATGCCCTCCCGCCCCCCTAATTGGCCCGAGGAGCCCTTCAGTGAGCCGGTGAGTGGGGCTCTAATGTCGAGTGGTAGGGGGGTGAAGTCGGGGTACATTGCCGATGCCCGCCCCCAGTGCCCGGACTGGTCCTCCCCGCTGCCCCGTCTGACAGAGGGCAGCGGCAACGAAGCAGGAAGCATTGTTGCGCCCAGGAGTCCCAGGGGTCGATATACCCTGGCGGGCTGCGCCAGCTGGGCCAGTTTTATTGTGGGCCACACCACTGCTAACTCGAGAGTCCCTGGAGGGGGGCTCCCAGATACCACATTTGGGGCCTAACTTTGAATGGAGAGTCCCAGAGGAGGGGCCCCAATGTTCCGTGACTGTACTGTCGGGGACTGCTAACTTGTTAGGGAGTGCCGGTTTTGCAGGAATGTGCAGCGCTATGCTAAAATGCTCTATTTGAAGCGCTAATAATTGCTATGTTCAGCGCTATGTCAAATGCTATGTTTTAAAGCGCTACTGCCTTGCTATGTGCAGCGCTATGTCAAATGCTATGTTTTAAAGCGCTACTGCCTTGCTATGTGCAATGCTATGTTAAAAGGCTCTAGGTGACGCGCTGTTGATTTGCTATGTGCGGCGCTATGTTTAGATGCCAGGTTTTGATGTGAATGAACCGCCTACTTTGGTTCCTGCCTCAGGGGACCTTCAGGTTGTTAAGGGATATGGTCAGGTCCTGTTGTTTTTATTACAGGTGACCCGGACTATTGCCTAATGTTATGCCATGATGATTTTCTTGCAGGTTTGAGGCTGATGGACTTATTTTTATTGTCTTCTATGTCGCCATGATTCCGGCAATGGCCCGATTGGCCCTGCCCTGTATATAATTCCCCCCTGTACCTTTTGACCCAGCGCCCGTTGGCACCGTGTGGAGATTACCAAACATACTGTGTTTTGACAATACAAAAGTTATTCTCACACAAACTTGTGTAGCGTCTCTCTTTGTAGTGTGCCTTGTGTGTCGCCGGTGTGTACTGCGTGGATGCTTTGCACATTTCCTCCAGAGTTTGGCCCACCCGCTCTGCACCACGCTACCCGTTTCCAACATTGGTGTTCAGCGGTGGGATAGGACTTGTGTTTGCGCAGTACCGCAGCGACAACGGGTTGCACTGCAAACTGAGCCTTGAAGGAATCTCAGGGTTTGGGAATTATTGTTTTTCATGATTGTGATTTCCTCCTAGAAGTGGTGTGTTTTTAAATTGTGTTCCCCTGTTGCACTGTGGGTGGTGTGTCCCGGGTGTACCTTGCAAGGATGGGGTTGACCTATGAGGAGGTTTGCCTGATGGAGTACACAGAGCAGGAAGTAGTGGATTTCTGCAGGGAGAGAGGGATACCCCCAGTGGGCAACACACGCCGGAAGCTATTTCTTTATGAGGCCCTCAAGAGGGGGGAACCCCTAAAGATCGGTGGGGACCTGTCAGTTTACCCCTCCGCATATTTAAAGGGTGGATTTAGTGGAGACCCGGAGGAGGACCTCCAGAGAGGGGAGGACTCCGACAGTGAGGGGGCCCA
Source organism: Triturus cristatus (assembly GCF_964204655.1). NCBI lineage: Eukaryota > Metazoa > Chordata > Amphibia > Caudata > Salamandridae > Triturus > Triturus cristatus. Next base: position 37,288,283 of record NC_140590.1, read on the forward strand.
GTCCATAACCCAGGAGGGTGGTGACACTGACGGGGAGGAAGAAGATGATCGGGTGGAGACGCCAGTAGCGCGTGAGGACACCAGAGTTAGGGAGTCCCGCGCTGGGTCCAGTCCCGGGGGCACTGCCCCATCCCTTTCCCTGTCCCCAGAAGAGTGGGTGGATAGGAGGGAAGAAAGGGAGCATCAGCTGGCACTGGAAAGGCTCAGAGTGGAGCTAGCGCGGCTGAGTGTGGAGAAGAGGCTAGAGACGGAGAAGGTCCTAGCGCAGGAAAGGATGGCCGAGGCAGAGAGGGCCTTTGCCAGGGAGAGACCAGCTCGGGAGGGTAGGTTGTCCCCTGAGAGTGGGGTTTGTGGTCTGGATTCACCAGTAAGGGTGGGATCCAGTGGTGGCAGCGAGAGTGGATCCAATGTAGGGTGTCCCACTCCCCGAGCCCAGGAGACGGTGCCTGATTCCCAGAAGGAGGGGGACAGGTTAGAGTTCAGGGGCAGGGGAAAACTGTCCCACCAGTCCTGGGGGGAGTTTGCGGAGGTGTGTTGGACTGCATTGTAGGATTGGGTGGTGAGGAGTGCAGTGAGTGATTGGGAAGGGCTGTGCCAGGTAGTTATCAAGGAGCACATGCTCGGGAATTGTGTCCCAAGGTTGCGTCACCACCTGTTACAGTGCGGGTTCTCCGACCCCAGGGAGCTTGCACGGGAGGCAGACCTCTGGGTGAGTGCCAGGGTGTCTGAGGAGGCATTGGGGAGTGACCCGGAAGGGGGTGGTGCAGGGATCTTCCAACCCAGCGAGGTGGGAGAGGTGGCGAATAGCCCAGCTAGGTCCCCGGTAAGAGAGAGGGTTGTAGGGCCTCACGTCCTATCTATAGGAAGGAGTGAGACAGGGAGGTGTCCCGAGGTGCCCCAACCGCAGTCTCAGGGCCTGGAGAGTTCCATAAGGGAGCCCCAGATTGGGGGCCTAGGCTGTCATGATGTGCCGTCCAGGGAAGGGGAGCCCCTAGTGTCAGGAGAACCAGGGGCGACTGTAATCAGAGCTCCTGAGGTTCTGGGGTCGGCCCAGTCGCAGGGTTTAGATCCTGGGCTGGGATGCCAGGTTCAGGGGTTGCCTGACCTGGCGGGTGGGGCATCTGTTAACAGTGTCCCCCCAGAATTGACTTCCAGGGGTACTTTTCCAGGTGGGAGGGTGCGGAACTCTGGAAGGGGGAGCAGAGGGAGGAAGGTCTCGCCTCGGGCACCGGCTCAGCCACAGGGCTTGGATCCTGGGTTGGGAGGCCAGGGATGGGTACTGCCTGACCTGGCGGGTGGGACATCTGTTAGCAGTGTCCCCCCAGAAGTGTCTTCCAGGGGTACTTCTCCCGTTGGGAGGGTGCGGAACTCTGGGAGGGGGTGCAGGGGGAGGGAGGACTCACCCCTAGCACCGGTGCAGCCTAAGGGTTTAGACCCTAGGCTAGGGAACCAGTTGAAGGGTCAAGGCCCTGGACTGGGGAGAGAGTGGTGGTCTGAGGGTGCCTCGCATGGGAGTAGGGTGAGGAACCCCAGAAGGAGAGGTAGGGGGAGGAGAGCCTCACCCCTGATGGCTGGTCAGCCTGAGGGTGCAGACCCCAGGTGGGAGGACCAGTGGCAGTTTGGAACTGCAAGGAGGAGGAGGAGAGTGGTCAACGGGTACAACGGGCCTGGGGTTACTGCCTCCCACTCTGGGCGACCGCAAGGGCCAGAGACATCTGGATGGCCCAGGGGCCAGTCCTGGCCACAACCAGCTAGGGAACCCCCGGGTGGTGGCTCAGTCGGTCGAGGAAGGTTTGAAAGAGGGAACCATCGGGTTCCAGAGTGGAGGAGAACCTGCGGGTGCTCCTGCAGTTGCCGGCCTGCGTCCACCTTTTCTCGCCCTAAGCAGGGAAGCCCATCAAGGCATTGATCGGTCTACCCTGGCTTTTGGCTGGAAGGGGGTTGTGTTGGACTTGGCCCTTTTTCCGCGAAATTTTTCGCTTTTCTGGGAAATCGCATGATGTGTAAATGCAAAGATTGAAGCTGTGTGATAATGTACGCAGACTGAGTTTCCCCATTTTAAATATGTAATTTTTAAAATGGATGCCAAAGCTGTGTGGTTGCGCCGTTTGACTAAGCTGGGTTAACAGTCTAGTCGTTATTTCCCAGCAACCCCAGCTTTTGGAGGGAAGCCTGGCACCCAGGGTGCTCTACCCCTCCCCCTAGGCCAGTTAGAGCCAGTCTTCCCAGACGCTTCTAGAAGCTTCTGGCACTGTCTGGAAGGTGGGGTGAGGGGCGTATAAAGGGCGGTGCTGGGCTGCCATGTGCTCAGTCAGAGGGTGGACCTGAGAGAGAGGGGACCTGCTGCCAGGGGTTACCGCCACATGGGCCTGTGTGCTGGGCCCTGAGCCTACCTACCCCCCTCTACTGTCCCCAGGGCGAGGGAAAGCTATAGTTGGGGCAACGCAGACCTGAGGAAGCCTACGCCGGAGTTTTAGGCGGTAGAGTTTAGTCAGGGACCTATGCCTCTGAAAGTGACAGGGCTTAGGTACTGCCTTTTAAGTGAGTGAGGGATCCTGAACTAACCCACTGATCTGGCCCAGCGAGAGGAGAACCCAGGGACGACGGGCAGAGACTAATTAGTCCGCCTTCAGCCACCAACTCAACTTCCCCCCCTTGAGAAACCCTCAACCAAGGGCGCAGGAGCCAGCAAGCGTCTCGTGGGACCCGGACTGCAGTCCCTGCGGAGAGAGAGCGCTATTTACAAGCTGCCTGTGGAAGGGGAGCGCTATATCTGGTGGGCGCTACAGTGAAAGGGATTGTGCTCTGCTGGTGAGTGTTGTAATCCCAGCTGCCTGATGCCCCTGGAGCTGAGGGGGCTGCCTAGCCCTTGAAATGGAGGGTGCTACGTGTGGAGCGCCTCGGAGAAAAGGCGCATCGCCTTATGTCCTGGAGCTGAGGGGGCTGCCTAGCTCTTGGTAAGCGCTATACCCCGTGACCCGGTAGCGCGGTGTGGCCCAGGAGAACTGTTGATTTGCCAGCGCCGCGGGAGCCTACCCCACGTCATGGCGGCGCTTTGCATGCAGCTTTAATGGAACGGGAGCCCACCCCGTATCGGTGCCTTATTTGAAAACGGGAGCCTACCCCGTGTTGCCCCCGCAAGGAGAAGATTGCGCCAAATCACCGCTGCGGCCCGGGGAGAGGCCCCGCCACAGACGCGACGCGGAAGTCAGGCAGCCGGCCGGGACGTGGGCGGAGCTGCATCGAAGCCCGGCCGGGACAGGAAGGCTGCCTCTGAAGCGGCGCCAGGCGGGAGCCTACCCCGCGCTGGCCCAGAGCCTCGCAGGCTCCAGATCGAAGTCCCGGGTCCCAGGCGGGGGCCCGGGTGAAGCCGCAGGGCTCCCCGTGATCGGAGGAGAGCCCTGCACCTGAGGAGAGTCCGCCGGAACCCGGGTGAAGACGAGACCGCCTCAAGGACTGCCGGTGAGTGGGGCTACATGTGGAGACTGGTGGGGGCCGTTCGAGGTACGGGGTCGGTACCTGAGGCCTCCTGAAGCCGAGCGAGTGCCTGCACCAGCCCCAGCCCTCACAGCTGCACCGCGGAAGCGGGCGACTGCACCGATGGGGCCTTTTGAGGAGCGGGGAATTGAGAGGGCGATAGGGCACATTGTCGGTGCCCGCCCCCCCCCTGCACCAGCGTGACTGTACAGCTGCAACGTGTGCCTAATTGGCCCGAGGAGCCCTTCAGTGAGCCGGTGAGTGGGGCTCTAATGTCGAGTGGTAGGGGGGTGAAGTCAGGGTACATTGCCGTTGCCCGCCCCCAGTGCCCGGACTGGTCCTCCCCGCTGCCCCGTCTGACAGAGGGCAGCGGCAACGAAGCAGGAAGCATTGTTGCGCCCAGGAGTCCCAGGGGTCGATATACCCTGGCGGGCTGCGCCAGCTGGGCCAGTTTTATTGTGGGCCACACCACTGCTAACTCGAGAGTCCCTGGAGGGGGGCTCCCAGATACCTCATTTGGGGCCTAACTTTGAATGGAGAGTCCCAGAGGAGGGGCCCCCATGTTCCGTGACTGTACTGTCGGGGACTGCTAACTTGTTAGGGAGTGCCGGTTTTGCAGGAATGTGCAGCGCTATGCTAAAATGCTCTATTTGAAGCGCTAATAATTGCTATGTGCAGCGCTATGTCAAATGCTATGTTTTAAAGCGCTACTGCCTTGCTATGTGCAGCGCTATGTCAAATGCTATGTTTTAAAGCGCTACTGCCTTGCTATGTGCAATGCTATGTTAAAAGGCTCTAGGTGACGCGCTGTTGATTTGCTATGTGCAGCGCTATGTTTAGATGCCAGGTTTTGATGTGAATTAACCGCCTACTTTGATTCCTGCCTCAGGGGACCTTCAGGTTGTTAAGGGATATGGTCAGGTCCTGATGTTTTTATTACAGGTGACCCGGACTATTGCCTAATGTTATGTCATGATGATTTTCTTGCAGGTTTGAGGCTGATGGACTTATTTTTATTGTTTTCTATGTCGCCATGATTCCGGCAATGGCCCGATTGGCCCTGCCCTGTATATAATTCCCCCCTGTACCTTTTGACCCAGCGCCCGTTGGCGCCGTGTGGAGATTACCAAACATACTGTGTTTTGACAATACAAAAGTTATTCTCACACAAACTTGTGTAGCGTCTCTCTTTGTAGTGTGCCTTGTGTGTCGCCGGTGTGTACTGCGTGGATGCTTTGCACATTTCCTCCAGAGTTTGGCCCACCCGCTCTGCACCACGCTACCCATTTCCAACAAACAAAACCAGAGAAATTCGTCTGTTATAGTTACTAGAGGTAACTATAACTCGCGCCGCCTCAATGCACTGCTGATGACGTCACATATTACATTACTCATGACATGGTCAGTGACATCACTGATGACATCACTGATGACATCTCAAATTACATCACTGATGACATCATCCAGTGAATGTGTATTTCTTTAAAGTTTAAATATGTTTTATATATATATATATATATATATATATATATATATATATATATATATATATATATATATATATATATATATATATATATATATATATATGACAAGGTGTATTGAAGAATGAGTGGGTATATTAGTGTCTGAATTGATGATTTAGTAGGTGCGTGACTGATTGTATAAGTGACTGATTAAGTGTATCTTACTGAATGAATGAGTTAGTGATTTTAACTGTGTAAATGTCTGTATCAGTCTGTCAGTTGGTGTATAAGCGGCTGCATGGGTTCGTGAGTGGCTACATGATTGTCTATATGGGTTATTGCATTATCATCATGCACTCACACCATTCACCAACTCACCAGGCACTCACAGTGACCACTCTGCACTCACAATGCACTTTTGCTGTTCACCCTGTACCTCACCCTGAAGTCATACGAGCAGACTACTCACCATGCACTCATGTGACACTTCACTCACCTGTCCACCTCACTGCTCAATCTGCAATCCCACTCAAACAAGCCGATCACTAACCATGCATTGACTTGTCCCACTCTGCACTTACATCCGCAGACAAATTCATATGGTCACCTCACTCACCATGCAGTCACTCCTTTTATCCTACTCTCACACTGTTGCATCGCTCACCGCGCACTCACATGGGCACTCCTGCCACCCACACAGCACAGAGGGTTAATGTGCCTACTACAAAGAACGTGTACCATGCAGATCACAGAACTGAGTGTGAGTATACTATGAGTAGCGCTATAAAATAATGAAATATATGTCAGAAAGGAGCTATAGAGAGATGAGGTGCATTGTTGATGGATGGTAGTGAGGGAATTCATGGAGAAGGAGGAAATGGGGGAGGGTTGCCAAAAAAGACTGTTGCACAGTGTGCGACCAGTGCTAGGGCCAGCAATGGCTGGGAGTGTTAGCCCCCAGTGACAGCTCCTCCGCTATGGCAGAGGAGCGACATCCCACTGCTTTCGAGCAGTGGGAAGGAAATATAAAATGATAATAACTTTAAGTTATTATCATTTTATGTTTCCTTTGCGGGTGAGCGGGGCTACTGTTCTGCAGGAGCAGGGCAGGGGACGAGTGGTATGCCCACTCCCAAGTGCGCAATGACTGTTTAGTCGGCCCTATTGGGCCACCCAAACCAGTCATGCTACCTCTCCTCTTCTCCATGCAGGCTGCAATACAGCCTGCATGTATGAAATGCCCGCCCCAACAGCCCCTGGCTGAGCCCCGTGTCACGGCGCGGAGACAAATCACAATGCTGCATTGCAGCATTGTGATGGCTTAGGGGAGGGAGCCTGGCTGCCTGCTTCCTGTTACTGAAGTCAGAAGCAGGAGGGCAGGAGCACGACCAGAAAGGCCAGAATGGAGACCCGGCCGGCGGAAAGCTAAATTTCAATTTTTCTTGTCTTTTCCCTCCGTGACTCTCCCCCATGTTAAACCCCTGAGCCCCAACCATAAGCCATGCCGGCTGCCTCTGTTCGCCTCCCTGAAGTTCGGGTCTTATTGTGCCCCTGCTAGGGACACATTGCATAGACCACTTACATTCCCGGTAATCGAGAGTGTCAACATGCTGATGTTAGGACCAGCATGATTACTAAGTTGGATTCCCCGGCGGTGACACATTTTGTTGGCACACTTACCTGTACCCTTTACTGAGTTTGGATTTAACATTGGCACAATATTGTTCTGTATTATATGGGTGGGGCCCTTATGTTAATGGAAATGTGAAAACGGGTGGATTTCATCCGATTGGGCGTGCCACAATCTAGGAACACATACGCTAGCCATCGTTGCATGGTGGTGTATCAGTGACGGAGAGCTCGAACAACCTCTCATTATTTACCTCACGATCGAAGTGACCGCGAGTGCACGTCTTTATTTAGACATGGGCCGGCCAGTTAGAACAATGCCAATGTTATTACCTCCTTCGATTAAATTATAGTAATATTGACAAACACCGAAGGAAGTGCTGTGAGCTCACTGTGTTTAATTTCAGTCTAATTCTTTGATTCCCTTAGTCTGTGGCTTAACTCAATCAGGCTCATCATGAATGACAATTTTATATTGAGATTGGTTGCAATTACCGAGACAGTATGGCAACATTTTTCTTTTTATACTGGTCCTCCCCTGCATGAGGAATGTGGGATCAATATTAGATATCGCATTGCACTTTTTTTGTGTGGTGGATCAGTGTTTTGGGTGCTGTTGGTTGGCATATTTAACCAACTGAAGTTAGACATGGCATAGTCTGTGTGGACAGACAGAGTATTACGGGGATAGCATAAAAGGGTGACCTACATATTATGTATATGAAAACCCGTTTGTTCTCTGATATTTGGTGTATTATTTGTTGATAAGTGTTGACTTAGACCTATGGCTTGATCAAAATAAATATAACATTTTTAGGCAGTATCCTGGAGACACCACTTCCCAGCACTTTGTTGGACAGAATGAATATGCCCAATTGATGGATCCTATTCATGATCACGAGGGCCATCTGACTAAAACACATACTCCATTTGATCTATGAAGTCCTTGAATTGACCCTGTTAAATCTCTGCACTGTGAGCATAAGGAATGTGAATATTTTTGAGGTACGTTTCCAACTTTCCTCCTATCTGGGGGCTTAGGGATTTTTCATTGGTTTTCTAGTAATAAGATCACCGAATGAGGTATGGAAATAACAAGATGGTAATGCTGGGTGTGGTCACGATTTATGTAATATGGTGGGATATTGAGCACCATAAGATTGTATAAAAGTGCATTCTGTGCTGTGTAGTGTCACTCTTGGGATGTACATGGTGAGTGTTCTCACCCTATAGCTCGGGTGGGGTCTTTCGTGTGCATGTGGTCCCACAGGTTACTCTTTTGTGTGACCCTGGATGCAATACATAATATTGTATATTTTGTCATGCATTCATTCATTGTCATGGTTTCATGTACTAGTACAAAACAATCTATGTCATGTCTCAGTGCGCTTATGAGTACGGTTGTTTGACCTGTTTGGTCTTCTATATAGTAATGTTGTGCTGTTTGTTAATCCAATTCGTTCACATGTTATTTTCTTTCTATGTTGTGTAATGTCACTTTCAGGATGTAAAAGGTGAGCGAGTTACCCTTATATTTCCAGTGGGGTACCTCCTGTACATTGGGTCCCGTAGGTTATTAATAACACAAATCAATGTGGGGGGAGGTCCAAGGGAAAATCACTTTTTATAGACCTGCAGGTTGTGTTTCCCCTAATACTTAATGTAATAAACACTGTAAACACTGTACTTTCCAACAGCAGCCTTTTTTAGGGCAAGGTAAACGCCGCTCCAGAGGCAAGAGAAGAACGACTCAATCCAATGTCCACTGGAGTCCTCCATCGTCTCGGACACGGAGAAATCAGAAAGACCTGTCATTACCAGGCCCAAGCAACGCGACAGCCTGATTGTCAATCTAAGTAGACGAATACTCACCAAAGACGAGGCCATGGTCCTAGAAAAAGGACTTGGATATGTCCCTACATACAGAGGAGATCCTTTTCAGACCAGACAAGAACTATCTGGGTTCTTTAGGAAAGTAAGATTACGTGCTTTCTTTAAAGATAAACCACATGAAAGTGATCAGGAGGACACAACGAATACTGGTTTACGTCCCAAATCAACATTTACTCCACCCACTCATGTGGTTCCACCGGAAGTACTCACTTTTGAGAGGGCGGTCCTAAGAGATGCCGAGACCCTTTTTCAGACTGAGAACCGCTCCTTTACCAATTTGTCAAAGAATGAACGCTTTGCTCTTCGATCATTAGCTGACGACAAATCCATTAATATAAAACCTGCTGACAAAGGGGGAGCTACGGTCATCATGGACTCAGAAGCATACAGAGCTGAATGCAAGAGACAACTTAGCAATGAAAGGTTCTACCATCCGATTAAATTGGACCCTACCAAGAGACTTATGGCGACCATTAGAAGTCTGGCGGATGATGCATTAGAACAGGGCTGGATTACCAATCATGAGGCGCAATTTTTGAATACTGCATATCCAGTCACCCCGTATTTCTATGTATTACCCAAAATACATAAGGAGGTCTCTCCTCCTCCAGGGAGACCGATAATTTCAGGGATAGGGTCTCTCCTAGAACCACTATCTACCTTTGTAGATTTTTTTCTGAAGCCTCTTGTGAGAACTATGACTTCCTACGTCGAGGACACCAAAGACTTGTTACGCATCCTAGATGGGATGCCTTTTGACATCACACATGATTTCCTGGTAAGCTTTGACGTTGAGTCATTGTATACCTGTATTCCGCAAAATGAGACACTGTCTGTTGTAAGAACGCTTCTGGAAGGAGTGGACTTGGAGAGTCCGACACCAGTGGATTTCATCATGTCATGTGCTACCATAGCCATGAAGGAGAACTTTTTCAAATTTGAGGATGAACTATTCTTACAAATCTCCGGTACATCCATGGGGAGCATTTTTGCTCCTTCTCTAGCGAATCTGTATGTTCATCAAATCGAGCAGACTGAGATCCTCTCAATAACTAATCCGTTTCTAGGTCATATTTTGACCTGGAAACGGTATATAGATGATATCTTGGTCATATGGAGAGGCACTACTGACACGATCAAGAATTTTCACTCCTGGCTAAAAAGCAGGAATGAATTCCTAAAATTCACCTGTGAATTCTCTCAAGAAAGCATACCCTTTTTGGATCTACTGATTGGCTCCAATGATGGAATACTCAACACAGAACTGTACAAGAAACCGATGGCACGGAACTCCCTTTTACATTTTCAGAGCTTTCATCCTAAAGCTCTGAGGGAGAACCTGCCATTCGGACAATTTCTTCGTATACGCCGTAATTGTTCCGATATTTCTAAATACCGAGAACATGCTTTCCACCTCTCTACACAACTCCTTGAGAGACAGTATCCCAAGAGAACCATTAAAACATCTATGAAAAGGGCTGTGAATAATCATAGGGAAGTTCTCCTGGAGAAGAAGATTTGCAATCCTATTGATGAAGAAAAGAGAATCACATGTGTCAATACTTTCTGTAGTTACTCCAATGCACTAAAGAAGAGTATTCTGAAGAATTGGAAAGTGCTTAAAATTGAAGGTAGTGTTTTGCCTCCTCCTCTATTTGCTTTCAAGAGGAGTTCTAACATAAAAGATCAACTAGTGCATACACGTCCCAGAATAATGAAAAACCTTGCTAAAACCACATTATGGGGCTTACCTTCGGTCATTGGCCATTTTCCCTGCGGGACATGCTCAGCATGCCCTCAAACTTCACATACAACAGAGATAGATATTGGCACAACTAGACCTTGGGTCTTGAGCAAGCACACCAATTGTAACAGCGAAAGGGTGATTTACTTGATAAAATGCCCCTGTGACAAAAACTATGTGGGCATGACATCTCGTAAAATCAAGTTGAGGATCTCAGAACACAAAAGCACCATACGGTGTAAGAAAAGTGCGACTAAACTCACTAATCACTTCATAACAGCAGGCCACAAAGAAAATGACTTACAGTGGGGGATTCTAGAACAACCCTACATTCCCCCACACATAACAGATGTCCAACGGTTTCTGCTACGCAGAGAACAAAGATGGGTACACCGGTTACATTCTGACATAGTGGGGTTAAATGATGATATTCCTTGGCTGTTGTTATAAAATAATGATGCTACAGCTCCTTGTTCGATTGTTTATTAAACAGAAAGAACTTTGTACCACGGACCTTATTGCACTCTACAATTATTATCTCTATCACAGAGATAGCGCATATAAGGTCGAGTTTTCCTCCAATAAAGATGTGTTTAATTGTACTCTTTTTCTAAGCATGAAGACTCTCATGGAGTAGTTGGCTAGTGGCTATATACCGCACATGTGCACTGAAACTAGGTGTTTTAGCATCAGTATCTGTCTGCCTCCTTATGTATATTACAATCTAAAACGGAACAGGCACTGTCCTAGTCTCCTCTTGAATATTTTAACACCCGTAGCTATTCTACCCTCTGCCTGCTTTTTTCATATTATTTCTAGCATAGAGACAGTGTACGTTTGTTTTCTCTTGTTTTCTCTCTTTGAGAGATGCGTTGAGACTTCACTTTCTGTGCAAGCATGAAGGCTTGCATACGGTTGTCAGTTAATGGCTGGATGCCGCACATGCGCATAAGAACGAGGCGCTCCTGTATTGGTATCGTTCCCTCTACACATGCGCATTGAACTTGAAAATGGGACAGGCACTGACCTAGCCCCCTCTGATTATCTTCACACCTGTAGCCACTTTGGCTTCCTCTGATTATAAAGAGAGCGAAGACCTCACCGTCTACACCTCCGGTCTTTACTCAAAGACCGCCCCGGGGTACCGACGGAGAGGTAGGTGTCACAGTGGCTCTCGTGTTTTTCCCTGTTCTTCCCAGTCTGTTCCAGGCAGGCTTTACAACAAGAATAGGGCTGTCTCTTTTTCTGCCATCGTTAGCTCCTTTACCTTTCCTAATGTTTGGAGGCTTAATTTGATTTGTACAAACTGGTACTTTTAAATTAGATACTCTCCCTATGATAGTGAGTCTACCTCTTTACACGCTGTTTCTTTTTTTACATTCACTGACAGCTAGCGATTGCCTTTTAAACTAAGTAAAACCGTATCTTTAGACTACCGCTGAGCCATGATAAAGTTAATGCTCAGACCATGACCATTTTGCCGTTCACTTGTTCACAGTACATGGGCCAGTTTTCTTTGTTTTTAGCTATGCTTAATGAGGAGGCAATATTCAGGCATGACAACCAGCGACCTGTATTTTCTCTTCATTTTTAACCAGAGCGGGGCCCCTTTCCCTGAGTCAGGACCAGGTTGAGGTGAGGGCAACACCCAATTCTTATGGGTAAGTGCAATTTGATTTATTAATTAAATGCTTAACAGCATCACCAAATGCGTTTTTTAGTGTCATTGATAAGTGATGACCTATTGCTCAGTCTTTTCTATACACCAGGTTGCTTGTATTTCTCAAAACACTTTTTTTGTCCCTAGGTACCCGGTTTCGATATCTCTTGAATTGACCGGTGCGGTAGGATTATTTTATTCACAAAAAAAAAAATTCAATTTCTTTGTCACATTTTGTCACTGAACCACAGCAGTATCAAAGGTCCTGAAGAAAGCCCCGATACTTTTTGATCAGAAATGGGCAGAAACATGTCGACCACATTGCTATGGACATTAGCATAATGACAACTTATTTGTGCTAGATTGCCATATTGCTTTTTAAACATGACAGGGGCACTCTACCGAATAAAGAACATTTGAGTGCCGCTAGCCATTTTTATTTACACTCTTATTATTTAGTGCTGCTGACCTCAGGATCCCCTTCACTAATCTATGGGTACAACGTCGTCTTTGATGAAATCTCTTTGAGATCTGACAATAACCCTATTTGGTTGCATTTTCTCTGCACGTTACCAGATCGCTATTCCAAGATCTGATTCGTCATATTGAGATGCACAGACCCAAATGATGACAAACTCACCACCTTAAGTGATTGATGGGTCCTGTCTTAGAAGGGTACTCTCTTAAAGAGACGTCGGATTAGAGATAGGAATACTTTCGCCTGACAGTTATCTTTGACTCAGCTTGAGTCCCGTAGGTTATTCCCTGTTGCAACCATCAATCAATCAATCAATCAATAATTTGTAGAGCGCACTACATACCCGCAAGGGTTTCAAGGTGCTGAGGGTGGGGAGAAGGGGGGTGCGGTTGCTACTGGTCGAACAGCCAGGTCTTGAGTTGTCCCCTGAAGGCTAGAAGGTCTTTGGTTTGTCGTAGGATGAGGGGGAGGGTGTTCCAGGTCTTGGCGGCGCGGTGGGAGAAGGATTTGCCTCCGGCTGTGGTTCTACGGATGCGCGGGATGGTAGCCAGGGAGAGGTCTGCGGAGCGGAGTTTCCTGTTGGGTACGTAGAAGCAGAGTCGACTGTTGAGATAAGCTGGGCCGGTCTTGTGGAGTGCCTTGTGTGCGTGGATCAGGAGTTTGAAGGAGATTTTTTTGTCGACAGGAAGCCAGTGCAGGTTCCTCAGGTGGGGGGTGATGTGGTCGCGGTGTGGGACGTCGAGGATCAGGCGTGCGGAGCCATTCTGGATTCTTTGCAGTCTGTTGATGAGCTTGATCGGGGCTCCGGCGTAGAGGGCGTTACCGTAGTCGAGTCTGCTGCTGACTAGGGCCTGGGTGACTGTTTTCCTTGTGTCTGTCGGGATTCATCTGTAGATCTTGCAGAGCATACGGAGGGTGTTGAAGCAGGTGGAGGAGACAGCGTTGACTTGATTGGTCATGGTGAGTTTCGAGTCGAGGATGACTCCCAGGTTGCGTGCGTGGTTGGTGGGTAAGGGGGGTATCCCCAGCGACGCGGGCCACCAGGAGTAGTCCCATGCTGAGGGGTTGGGCCCGAGGATGAGGATCTCCGTCTTGTCTGTGTTCACCTTAAGGCGGCTATCCTCCATCCAGTCCGCGACGGCCTTCATTCCCTGGTGGAGATTGGATTTGGCGGTGAGGGGGTCCTTGGTGAGGGAGAGGATCAGTTGCGTGTCATCAGCGTAGAAGATTATATTGAGGTCGTGGTGTCGGGTAATGCGTGCGAGAGGCGCCATTTAGACGTTGAACAGCGTCGGGCTGAGGGAGGATCCCTGCGGGACGCCGCAGATGATCTCAGAGGCTTCGGATCGGAACGGGGGAAGGCGGACTCTCTGGGTCTGCCAGAGAGGAAGGAGGAGTTCCAGTCCAGGGCCTTGTCTCGGATCCCTGCATCGTGGAGTCGTGTGCGTAGTGTGCGGTGGCAGACGGTGTCAAAGGTGGCAGAGGGGTCCAGAAGGATGAGGGCCGCCATCTCGCCGTTGTCCAGTAGGATCCCGATGTCATCTGTGGCGGCGACGAGGGCGGTCTCAGTGCTGTGGTTGCTGCGGAATCCTGACTGGGAGGGGTCCAGGATGCTGTTGTCTTTGAGGTAGCGGGTGAGCTGGATGTTGACTGTCTTCTCGATGACCTTAGCTGGGAACGGAAGCAAGGAGATGGGCCGGAGGTTTTTGAGTTCGCTCGGGTCCACCTTGGGTTTCTTCAGTAGGGCGTTGATCTTGGTGTGTTTCCAGCTTTCAGGGAAGGTCACGGTCTCGAAGGAGAGGTTGATGATGTTGCGCAGGTGGGGTGCAATGGAGCTGCCGGCTTTGTTGAAGATGTGGTGTGGAAAAGGGTCAGACTGCAAGCCGGAGTGGATTGTGCCCATGGTCTTGATTGTGTCTTTGATGCTCACGTTGGCCCAGGTTGTCAGGGGGTCGTGGTCGGTGTGGTGTGGTGGTTCCGGCATGTTGGGGCTTGTTAGGGTCGTCCGGGGGTTAAAGCTATCGTGGATGTCGGCGATCTTGCGGTGGAAGAAGGTGGCGAGGGAGTCGCACAGGGCTTGCGACGGCGGGATGTCGTTGGAGTTGGAGCTGGGGTTGGAGAGTTCCTTCACGATGTTGAAGAGCACCTTGCTGTTGTGTGTGTTGTTGTCGAGGCGGTCTTTGAAGGAGGTCCTCTTGGCGGTCCTGATGAGGTGGTGGTGGTGGTGGTTGCGGATTGGTGTCTTTGTGGGCTGCGCGGCTGCTCGGCGACTTCTCGCTGTGCCATATGTTCTCCAACTTCCGGCAGGTGCGCTTTGACGCTAGGAGTTCCGGGGTGAACCAGTTGGCTCTCTTGCTGGTGTCTTTAAGGGTTTGTTTTTTCAGCGGGGCTAAGGTGTTGGCGCAGTCATCCACCCATTGTCTGAGGGTGCGCACACCATCGTCGCGGTTGGAGGGGTTGGTCGGTGGGTTGAGTGCAAGGTTTTTCTGTAGTTGTACTTCGGTGATTTTGCCCCAGCAGCAACCGGGAATCTGTAGGGTGCGGTGATGTGCGACGGGGTTTCCGAAAGGTGAAGTGGATGCAGTGGTAGTCGGTCCAGGTGGGTTCGGAGACGTGGCTGAAGGAGACGTGGGGGCTTGAGGAGAACATGGCGTCGAGCGTGTGTCCGGCCATGTGGGTCGGTGTCGTGACAAGCTGTTCCAGTCCGAGGTTGACGAGGTTGTCTATCAGGGTGGAGGAGTGGCTGTCGTTGTTGTTCTCCAGATGGAAGTTCAGGTCTCCGAGGAGGATGTAGTCAGTGGAGGTCAGTGCGTGCGTGCTGATGAAGTCGGCGATGGAGTAGCAGAATTGTGGTCGGGGTCCGGGTGGTCTGTATACGAGGGTGCCTCTTAGGGTGGTCTTGGGGTCTGTGTGGATCTGGAAGTGCATGTGTTCGGCGGTGCTGAAAGTGTCGTCGGAGTTTGTTGAGACCCTGATAGTCTTCTTGTGGACGATGGCGATTCCTCCTCCGACTCCGTTGGTGCGGTCTCTGCGGGCGATCTTGTATCCGTCGGGGATGGCTATGGCGATGTCTGGAGAGGAGGCTTCGTTCATCCAGGTCTGGGTCAGGAAGGAGACGTCTGGTGCTGTGGTGTCGAGTAGGTCCCAGAGCTCGACGGCGTGTTTGCGTGCGGAGCGGGTGTTGATCAGCATGCATCGGAGCTGGTTGTGTTCTGTTGTGGCAGGTGGTTCTGCGTCTTTGATGCAGGAAAAGCTGCAGTTCTGGCAGGTGAAGGGACCGTGGGTGCGCCTCAGGGTGGCCCTGCAGCAGGTGGGGCTCCGTCCTGGGTTGAGAGCAATGAGGGTGCTGGCGTCGTATCAGAGGCGGTCTTCATGGCTGGTGCAGGGGTTCTGGCGCTAGGCACGGTCCAGGCGCGGACGGGTGCAGACGGGTTTGCCTTAGGCGCGCCTTCGGCGCGGCCGCCATTATTAAGGGAGGTGGGAGGGAGGAGCAGCTGGGTGGCGGGAGGCGGGTGGCAGGAGGCAGCGAATGGGCGTGGTGGGGGCGGGGCCACGGGGGATGCAGCGGCGGGAATGCACAGAAGGCAAAATGGGCAGCGGGGCACAGGAGAACGAAGGCACACGAGCGGGGAAACAAAAAGAAAAAATGGGCAGTGGGGCACACGGGAGCGGGGAAACAGAAGCGAGATGGGCAAAAATGGGCAGCGGGGCACAGGGGAACAAAGGCACACGAGCGGGGAAACAAAAAGAAAAAAAATGGGCAGTGGGGCACACAAGAGCGTGGAAGCAAGAGCAAGTTGGGCAGCGGGGCACACGAGAGCGGGGAAAACAGAAGCGAGATGGGCAGCGGGGCACACGGGAGTGGAGAAACAGAAGCGAGATGGGCAGCGGAGCACAGAGGAGCAAAGGGCACAGGACACTGGAGAGCGCAGGTGGAGCTGCGGCGGGGGGGGGGGGCCTGACCTACCTGGCATAATTCATTCTGTTTCATGTTTGGCTATCCATTGTCTTGTTTTTGATGTTTAAATACGCAATTATTTTTATAATATCTCATTGTACTGAAGTCTACGGCTGTGTGACTTGTTATAGGTGGTTTTACTTAATGTTGTATTATTTGTCAGTCGATTATGTATATAAATGATATCTTAATTGTGTCTTTTTGTATATTATTCACGGCCCTGAAGAAGTTCAAATCTGTTTGAATGAAACGGGTTGGCTGGATGTTCTTATGTATGGAAAAATGCTTTTATGAAACAGAAGAAGAATAAATATATCTTGAAAGATTACTGAGAATCAGTGGACTATCATATTTCCGGGTGCACCATTCCACGAATGATTTGATTTGATTTCTGCTGGGCAGTGGTACCTAACAACAGCAGGTACCGTAACAGAAGTGCAGGGAGTCAAAATGTATTGGAACTTTATGGGAGGTGTGCTCTTCTGAGTCTGCCATTGGGATCTCTTGGATTGTTTATACATCAAATTCTGAGATGTTAACCACGTGATATTATTATAAATAAAGTAGGAATATTAGTATAATGGGAGCCATTAAAATTATTTTCAGAAACATTTATGTTTCTCAGGTTTGCTTCATATTGTATCTTCTGAAACTCATTCTATTTCTTATGGTTAAGATAACATTTGCCTCAAACACAAAATAGCGCAGTCTCTCCAACACGCCTTGCGAGGCTCCTATATTTAGACGCAGCAGAAGAACGACAAATTAATCTTTCTACTTCTTTTCAGATAATATACCTTGTCATTGAATTCCTCCCTAAATGTATTCATCTTAATATTTGACATAGGAAACAAACAGTTCACTGCATTCACTAATGCTTAAAATAGGCATTCTATTATTAAGTGGTCTTGGCCGAGGCGTCTCTGAGAATGATTAGACAAGAGAGCGTTGCTATAAAGAATGAGAGAAGGTCGGAGGAGAGAAGAAGGGCAGGTGTAACAGAAAGAGAAAGGACATTGGAAGCATCGATATCATCCACAGATGTACAAGAGTAGGCAGACATTCCCAAGGACTGCCTGCACAATATCTAATCATCATTTGAGAGCATAAATGTCTTACTCTTTTTAGGTCGAGTCTAGGCAGCGCTTGCCCTGTCAGGCGATCTGTTGTATGTACTTTGTGGGGTCTGGCTCCTCCCACAGCTTTGGATTGGCTTTTGTCTGTGTCATTTCAAAAATGGTAGCCTGCAATTGGCTAATGTTCGATGCATGCCCCACCTTTTTTCTCTAGTTAACTCCCATGGAGTATTGTCCCAGGAACGAGCAGCCATGCGCACGCTGCTTGCATGCCTTTTTTTCTAATGTAAGCAGCATCAGAACTGACGTCAGTGTGATTTTGTGCATTGAGAGACTCAACTGTCATATAGAGACAGACCTATAGGCGGGCCACTGCAGACATCAAGTTTCAAACAGCTCTGCTAGCTCCCGCCGCTGCCCAGCACCTGGATTTATGAATACGTGCGCACTGCACCCCTACTGAGGTCTCACGTCCTTTCCTGCACCGGAGCGAGCTTCTTTTATATTTTAGTTGCTCTTAAACAAGATGTTTAATTGCTATTTTAGGCTGACACATGGTTGTGCATCACCCTCTTGACATTGACAGGGCTCGATTGGCTTTATGTTTGTTTGGGCATTCAGAGCGGGGAAGACAAAATCTTGGGCCCAGTCCCATTTGAGTGCAGTGCCATTCTACACAAAGATGGCATCTGGGCAGGACCACACCAGGGGTTTTCACTGCAGGATGGCACTGAAGGGGTGGGGCAGAATGCAGAAGGCAAGCCGGGATACGCGTAGGCCCATTCACTTCCGGTTACTACAACAAATGCTAGGGGCCCTTGGGGAACTCTGCTCATCAGAGGAGAACCAGCCTTTTTTGGGGCATACAGAGTGAACAAACTAGTAGCCCCATCAGTGAGGTACGTGGGGAATGCATAAATACAATGGGCCGACGTTAGGTTTGGGGAGAGCCACATGGACATCCTACTGCGGAGGTCTAAGATGGACCAGACAGGTAAAGGAAGGTGGACCCGTCTGTATTGCATAAGGGACAAATCATGCTGCAGAGTGTGCCTGTTGCGGGAGTACCTGGTAAATACAGATCCTAGAAAAGGGCCAGTACTCAGGCACAAAAAAGGGACATTCCTGAGCCACTTCCAATTCATAGCAGTAATGAGGAAGGCCCTGGAGGTGGCGGTGGTCCAACCCAGGGTATTCGGGTCCCACTCCTTTCGGATCGGGCCGCAACCAAAGCGGCGGGCCTGGGTATGGGCAGCGAACAAATTAAGGGGATTGGGAGTCGGTCGTGTTCAAACGCTACCTACGCCCCACCTCGTACTAAGACGGGATTTTCTCCATCCCTCCCGCCCTCCCCACTTTCTAGGTCCAGCCGCTCGGCACAGAACAGTGTGGTTCGTGGGACATTCTTACGTCAACCGGGCACAGCAGTTGGCAATAGCCAGACTTGAATTCGGCGGGATCTGGCTGCGGGACACTGAGGTGGTCTGGATGAGCCGGTCCGGGATGAAATGGGAACAGTTACTGCCCACGGTGCGGGAAGCAGTTGAGAGAGGTGGCCAACCGGACGCGGTAATAGTCGACCTGGGAGGCAACGACCTGGCCACATTGGCAGGAGGGCCTTGCTAATGAAAATGCAGGCAGACTTAGCGACCTTGGCAAAACTGGTGCGCCCCGCCGATATAATCTTCTCGGAGATAATAGTGCGGAAATCCTGGAGGGGGGAATAGACCTTGGGGCGGTGGAGAAATCCAAACGCAAGCTGAACATTACCATGACGAAAATATGGAGGGCCAACGGTTGGGGCTTTGTAAGCCACGGTTTCATAAATCTGAGGTCGCCAGGCTACCACCTGGATGATGTGGTGCACCTAACAGGGGTGGGGATGGATATGTTCCTCCTAAACATTGTGGGGGTGCTAGAACTATTGGGTTTGTCTTAAAGCAATGGGGAGCGCAGAGGGGCAAAGGGGGGGCTTCCTCCGATCGGTTAGACCATAGGTAGCGTGGCGGTAGACAACCTAGAACGATAGGAAAGGAAGAGAAATTGATAGAAGTGGATGAAAGGCTCACGCAGTGTCCTTAGGATGCCTCACGGCAGGGACACTGAGGAAGCGAACAGTGGCCTGTAGCCACGGAGAGAGTAGATGGAACGCTCCCGCAGGGCCCTTGGGATCGCTTGCGGCAGGGGTACCAAAGGAGCAAGACTTAGAACTCAGCCGAAGGCTGAATAGTTGGGACGCTCACATGGGGTCCTTGGGATGCCCCACGTCAGGGACCCAGAAGAGCAGGGTGGGGCCAGTTTGGCGCAAGCAGGATGGCACTTGTGGCCCGGGCGATTCAAGACGGACCCACCAAGTCGGTAGCAACTTGCAGCCTAACCCCTTGGCAACAGTGGCCGTGGTATTGGGGCCCCACCCCCCAGAATGTGATCTGTCTAAAAAGCAGATGACAACCCAAATTAACTGATTCAACAATGATGTATGTATCAACATCTGAAGCAAATGTATGAGATGTTAAATGTGTAATAAACTGCAACCTTTTTTGTAACAAAGCAAGTTGTCCATGGTGTATGTTATGGTTAAAGGGCGCAGTTGGAAACTGAGGAGGGGGAAGGGGAGGCAACTCGCCGCCTGGGAGGGATATAGAGTTTCCATCTACATCAGTGGCGTCCTTTTATAAGGCATTGTTTGGGGTGTTGCTCTTGTGTTATTCTTTGTGTCTGCCTGGGATTGACACGCGGGAGAGGAAAGGCTCTCTGGCGGCAGCCCAGACAATCACCGGATGCGCCGGCGAATGAGCTGCTAACGGCCCGACTCCTGCACTCTCACTCCCAGCGGCTTTCATGGGACTAGCGCCAGTCTTATGTGGGCCTCTTCTGTCTGGCGCACACGGCTTGAGGGTTTAGAATCCGCAACTGCTCACAATTACCAAAACAAGTTAATGAAACACATTTTAGTTCAGCTAGGGGGGTTTAGAGAAGTAAAAGTTGTTGTGTTTTCCATATTTCACGCCTAGCCCATTTCCTGATGTGAGCAAGAGTGCTGTGTGTCCATGTGTTGGTTAGGTGTCGGGGACAAATGCTTGGTGGGGTTTGCCTGCTACCCCCACACACGTTCTGCAACACTACACTCCTCAGTGTTTTTATTGGAGTCAGGAGGGCTAGATTCGACCAGCAAGTTATGCTCAATGTGTTTGCCTATTGCTTAGGCACACAGGGCCTCATTTATGAAAAGTGACGCATCACTGCGTGAAAACATTGATGCGTCACTTTTCACTGTGCCCTCTCTGCGACTCCAATGATGCGTCATATTTACAGTATGACGCATCATGTCGCAAGGAGTCACAGATACGTCAGTATTTCTGACGTATCTGTAGGCGCAAAAGTGACGCATTGCTGGAGTGTGTCACGAAAGTGATGCAACTCCAGCAATGTGTCCTTTCACATGGGGCAAGCCCCATGTGAAAGGGCCTGCGTCAGTCTTACGCCTGCTGTGAGGCAGGCGCAAGATATTGACACATTTGCACCCTAGAAGTGGCGCAGTGAAATCTCGTAGATTTCACTGCGTTACTTCTACGATGCTTGCTTACGTGGGAACGCCCACCCTGCATACATTATACCTGACGCAGGTATAATGTAGCGCAGGGGTTTACAAAGTGACGCATCTACCTAGATGCATCACTTTGTAAATATGGTGCAACAAGGTCCAATTGTTACGCCGCTGATGCGTCACAAAAAGTGACGCACCGGCGGCGCAAAAGTGACGCAAGGACTCATAAATGAGCCCCACAGTTTCCAAAGCCCTCCTTGTCAACTAACTGTTCATAGTTGCTTCTAACTGCATCTAACTACAGGCTGAGAAGGGAAAAGAGACAGCACAGTAAGCTGAAGTTGGCTTTATGGCGATTTGGTTACCCAGTTATCAGTGCTGTCCTGTTGACCTCTGCCATAGACCACAAAACGCACAGCAAGTGGCACATTTATTTTACAAACTGGAAATGGCTAGTGCGTGCCTCCCTGCAAGAATGGGGGGAGAGGGGTCGCCCGATCATGCTCAGATTGTCACACATCCATGCACGAATTGTAGTGCAAATCTCTCAAATTAACCTCCGTGGGAGCAGTTTCCACTCAAGGCAACAGAGTCTGAGAGAGGATCATTAAGAGGGCCTTTGTCTGCAGGTGAAATGAAACCCTTAGACTTGCATTATTGCCCTTCATGCTGAACTAAACTGAAAGCAAAGGTCGTCATCACTAAGAACTGTAGATGAAATCCTTTTTTGGGAAACGGGCGTGGACGCCCAAACCGAGGTGCTGGTGCATGGAATCATGGATATGGAGAACACGCTACAGGAACTTGGGAGTTTGAGAACTGATATTGTTTCGCTGATTCAGGGTGACTCAAAACTGGAAATTCTGGAAAATGAGATCTCGGATTTTTGGAGATTCCTTCCAGTGTTAAGTTAATTAGCTTACAGAGCATGGCTGTGGTCCACATTGTGGCATCCTGGCACTTGTAAATCAGGTCAAGATCGGACCAAAAGCTAAATGTTCATTTTTTTCTATCACAGGTTATATCGAGGAGCCTGTCAATGTCATGGAAAGAGAATCCCACAGTATGGCCACTAAGTAAGAGCGGGAGCTGCTACCAGACCGACAAAGCTGCAAATGGGAAATCGTCAGAAGATGTTCAGATGATAGAAGCAGGAAGTGTCAGCTTAGGGGGGGCGTGGCTAGGCGCCCGTAGGAGATGGCGGCGTTCGGGTGACGGCTCCGTCCGAACCGGAGGATACCGGCGGTTCGCGCACCTGTTTCCAGTAACGGAGGGAAGCCCCTTACACCGGAAGATGCCAGGCTCACTTTCATTCCCCTTTCGTTCCTAGGGCACAGCTATTTTGGACTTTACAGCCCATTTTACCTCCGGTCGCGGCTTGTCATCGGCCGCGACCGCCAGTTTGTTTATTTTTGCCCGCGAACGCTTCAGCAGCGCATCCTAGCGCGCATGGGATTCCTGGATGCCTCGTTCGCACTCAAATGACCCCAGCATCCTCTGAGGCACAAATGTGGCGGATCAATATTCTAAGGTGACTTTTCTTTATTTTTCTTCATGGTTCTGACTGGAATTTTTGGCTCTCCTCATACACGGCGGCCATTTTATGACTTTAGTCTTTGATACTTACATCCACAGTTTTTGTCTGGCACGCCTCTACATTAATTTGTCCTTTGGAGCTTTTTTAGTCGATCGTTGAGATCATCTTGCATGTTTTGACTGGAATTTTCACCTCTCCTCATGAAGAGCGGCCATCTTTAGGACTCCACTCTCCAACACCTATGAGTCCTACTTTTCGGCCTGGCATATTTCTGTATTAATCTGCTTTCTGATCCTTTTTTGAGTCGGGCAATAGGATATCTTAAGACCTCACGCTCCATAGGCGTGCTGATGGCGGATTGCTCCAGCAGAGTTCAAAAGCGCAATTTCATTAAAAATTCCAAGTTATTCACGGCACTAGCCCATTTGGAAGCTTCAACTGAGATGACGTCGACTGCGGACACCCCCTCACAACCCTCAGCAAAAGCGAACTCTAAGAGGTTAAAAAAGGACCCCCCTTCGCCTCCTAAGTCCTCTTCGCCCATCTCTATGGAGTTACTTCTCGAAGAGATACGGGCCTTGCGCCCTTACATGGAAGAGACTAATGCTAAGTTGCAGATTCTCACTGACAATTGGGCTTTGATGGATGAAAGAGTATCGTCGGTGGAGCGTGATGTCTCTTCTCTTCAGGACTCTGTGTCCAAGGTCTCCCACATGCACACGCAGATTTCCTCTCTTCAGAAGCAGGTGGAGGACCTTGAAAATCGCAACAGGCGCAACAATCTCCGTATATACGGCTTGGTGGAGGGTTGTGAGGGAAATGATCCCATCAGCTTTTTCAAGTCCTTTCTCCCGAAGCTTCTTCACCTACCTGAAGACACCTCACTAAATATCCAACGTGCCCACAGGCTTGGTCGAGCTTCCTCCTCTCCTTCCACGTCAACGAAGCCTAGAGGTGTAATAATGTACTTTCTAGAGTACACAGACTTGTTGAAAGTCCTCTTAGCCGCCAAAGCCTCCCCTCGCCTCACATGGTCAGGCTCCACTTTGTTTTTTGTGTAGGATTATGCCAGGACCACTGCAAACCGCCGTAAGGCCTTCCTTGATATGAGACCTGACCTTCGCTCCATTGGTGCCAGATATGGGCTTTTTCATCCTTGTCTATTTAAGGTCACTCATAATAACAAGACTACGACATATGAGGATCCAGCGCGCCTTCGAAGCTTCCTGAACTCTTGTGGTCAACATGACATGGAGACAGCCGGTCCCTCTTCCCACCCACCATGACTTGTTTCTGTAGTTGCAATTTGATCCTCTAATTTGTTCTGCTTTATTGCCTTCATTTTTGCAGGTTCTTCAGATTGTATGACTTCTAGTTAAGATTATATTTCTCATTTTATCATCTGATAGTGTTGTTTCAGTTCCTCAGTTGGTCACATGATTCTTTCTTATCTTCGTTGTGTTCGAGTTTCTAGCCATGTTCTTTTTCTTCCTTCACAGATCATTGTTTTGCGTTCCGTTGTGTTATCTCTGGTTGGACGTCTCCCTCATCCCGATTGCCCTGCCTCTCCCAGTTGGCCCTACCTCCCTCCCCTCATCTCCACATGTGTTTCCGTTTGTTCCCAGTTCCTGATTGTATTTTTCCCATGCTACCCCTCGTAAGTACTCTTCATTCCTTATTTATCATGTTTTTTTACGTTCTATGTTTTCTTATCTCACCTTTCCCCTCGTTGTTTTCAGATTTATTGGTGTCATTACCTCTTCCATGGTTCTTCTCCACTTCTCTTTCGCCATTCTTTCTTCTCCTCATTATATATTGGTTCTCTTGCTTGTATTCATCTTCCTTTACCTATTTGATTCTCCCTCGGACCTTACTCATCACTATCTCTAAGAATTACTGTATCTTCTTATCATTCTTTCTATTTTCTTGGCTCTTTCCTATTTCTATGGCTGCCCTGGTTCCTCTCTCACTTTTTCTTCTACCCCTGTTCCATCACGTTAGTTCTCACCTTACTCTCTTTTTCTCCTGTCCCCTTACTCGCTGCGAGACATTTCCTTGCTGTCCTACCTTCCAATTGATCCACTTTTTGATTAATCCTTAATGTCAGTTCGAATTGTTTCCTGGAATGTTAAAGGTCTGCATTCTCCTATCAAGAGACAAAAAATCCTCTCTCATTTAGCCAAATTGAATGTAGACATTGCCTTTTTACAAGAAACCCATTTGTCTGATGTTGAGGCTGCTAAACTTAAGAGAGGCTGGGTGGGTGCTGTATTCTCATCTCCGGGTGACGGTAAGAGAAACGGGGTGGCTGTATTAGTTCGTAAATCCTTTGGTCATTTGCTCCTGACTTCTGAATCAGATCCTGAAGGTAGATGGTTGTACGTCAAACTCTCCTCAAAGGGCGCCCCTCTCTCCCTTCTTAATATCTACGCCCCTACTGGTGGTGATCAGATTTTTTGGCGTGCAATGGCCTCCCGTATCACTGAATATATTGATGATAATTTTATTTTAGCCGGTGATTGTAACCTTCCCTTTGACCCTTTTTTAGACAGAAACTCCAAGGTACCTTTAGTCCCTAACAAATCTCACAAGCTTTTCGCTCAAGCGATATCCCAACATAAACTCATTGATGCTTGGCGTCTCTGCAATCCTACCTCTAAAGAATTCACCTTCTACTCCCCGACTCACCATTCCCAGTCGCGTATTGATTATATTTTCCTTTCCCACCATTTGTCCCAATCCCTAACCCACGCTGATATAGGCCCCATCTTATTTTCTGACCATGCCCCCGTTTTGATAAACATTGACATCTTACCCAAATCCACTGGACCAAAGAGATGGCGCTTTAACAACACTTTACTCCTCGACCCCAAATTCTCCGCCTCCTTTGTAGATTTCACCACAGAATTTTTCACCATTAATGACACACCCACTGTGCCTAACCACGTTGTTTGGGACGCCTATAAAGCAGCAGCTAGAGGTTTTATTATCAGCTTTGTGGCTACCAAACGCAAGAATGCTCGTAAACGCACCAGTGACCTCCTTTGTACGATTAAAAAGTTAGAGCATTCTTTCTATACATCCCATTCGCAAGAAAGTTTGACCATCCTCATTGCTGCTAAGATGCAGTTTAACAAACAATCCACTGAGGATGCTTCATTGTATTTGTTGAAATCCAGTTCAAAATTCTATGGTGGTAAAAATAAGGCGGGGAAGATCTTAGCCAACTATTTAAAAGTTAAACAAAACAAATTGAATATTGAATCTATCTATGATGCTAATTCTGTTTTAAAGCATACAGATGCCAACATTTTAGAGCAATTCTCACAGTTTTATTCCAAACTCTATTCTTCTGAGACGCACCCCACTGCTCATTCTCTTGCTACTTTCTTTGCCACCATCCAACCACCTTCCAATTTCCCTGTTGATTTATCTGCCCTTGAATCACCAATATCCGGTGATGAATTACTCAAAGCACTTCAGTCACTCAAGAAGGATAAGGCCCCTGGGCCAGACGGTTTCACAGTTGAATTTTATCTGCATTTCTCCAAATTGTTGTTACCCAGACTCCACTCCCTTATTGATTCCTTCATATTAAATGGTTCTTCCTCAGGTACATTCTCAGACGCCCACATTTGTATTATACCCAAAGAAGGCAAAGACACCCAGCATTGTAAAAATTACAGACCAATTTCTTTGGTCAACATTGATTATAAACTGTATGCCAAATCTCTCGCCATTCGACTAGACCCTTATCTTCCTGAACTGCTAGGCCCTGAACAATCTGGCTTCGTTAAAGGTCGCTTCATTACAGATAACACCAGACTTTTGTTTAATGTCCTCTCCAAATCCCCACAGTTCCAACACCCACTAGCAGCCATTGCCCTAGACGCAGAAAAAGCGTTCGATAGAGTGGAGTGGACTTTCCTCTTCTCCGCCCTTAAATGGTTTGGATTTGGCCCACATTTCATCTCCTTTATCTCCTTCCTTTATTCCAGTCCTAGAGCGGCGGTTTGCGCCAATGGTCTAGTTTCCTCTTTTTTCAATCTAGGTAGGGGTGTTCGTCAGGGATGCCCTCTTTCCCCTTTTCTTTTTAATTTGGCCCTGGAACCCTTTCTTTCAAAGCTTCGTCAGAATCCCAGCTTACATGGTTTCCAAATCTCCCACACTAATATTAAACTTGCAGCCTACGCAGACGATATTCTATTATTCATGTCTAATCCCGCAACTTCTATTCCCGCATTCCTAGCCGAAGTTCATGACTACTCCCAGATTTCAGGTTATAAGCTAAACAATGACAAGTGTGAGATTTTACCCCTTACCAAGTTCACTTTTAAACCGGACTTTATGGCATCCAATTTTACTTGGAGCCCCTCACACATCAAATATCTAGGTCTACACATTACTCCCTCCCTCTCCGACACTGTCTCGCTGTGCCTCAATAAATGCACCCAGAAATTGTCCGACCTCACTTCCAGATGGCACCCATTATACCTTTCCTGGTGGGGTCGTCTTGATACGATTAAAATGATGCTCTCCCCGTTAGTCCTTTACACCATCTCCAACATCCCAATTCCTATCCCTGCTAAGTTCTTTAAGAAAATTAACACTATTCTCTCTTCCTTTCTTTGGTCCGGCAAAAAAGCACGTATGTCCCTGCTTAGATTGCAACTCCCCAAATCCGAAGGTGGAGTTAATTTCCCGAATTTTCCCGCTTACCACAAAGCATTCCTTCTGCGGCAAGCTTCCCATTGGCTGCAGGACCCTGCTAAGCCGTCCTCCTTATGGGTTGCCATTGAGCGACTTTCTTTATCCCCTTTCACTTTTGCTGAATACCTCTCATTCTCTCGTAAGCCTCACTTTTCCTCCATTCCTATCCACAAGTTTACTGCCAAGCTGCTTCTTTCCACCTCTCCAAGCCCCCCTTCCTCTATAGCAGAGTTTCTCAAATCCACTATCTGGCACAACAATAGTATAACCATCAATCGCAAGCCCTTTTATTGGAAAACCTGGAGACAGAGGGGTTTAATCTGGGTATCTCAACTCTTCTCTAATTCTGATTTCTTATCCTTCTCCGTTCTCAGCCAACACTTCCATCTCCCCCGTTCTTTTGCCTGCAAGTATCTTATGCTTAAAAATGCAGTCATGTCCACTTATGCTCTTCTCTCTAACCCCCTCATGCATACCCATCCTCCAGATCATACCTCACAGCTTCATTCCTTCTTGCGCACTCACCCTACAGCCTCCTCAATATACCACTCATTTCATACGACTCTCGCACCTAGGCCGAAGTCCAAAGTTGAGGAACAGTGGGAATCTGACCTTGCCATCTCTTGGCCCACCTCCCTTTGGGATAAATTATGGACCAAACTTCGCAAGACATCTAGAGCTGCTTCTCTTACACAAACTCTCTTTTTCACATACAACAGACTTCTCTTTTCTCCCCAGGTGTTGAATAAGAGATTCCCTTCTACACCGGATCTTTGTTGGTCCTGTTCTGCTCCTAAGGCCACTCTCTTCCACATGCTTTTCTCTTGCACTCTCACGCAAAATTTCTGGACACTAGTTTGGGCCCAAATCAATGCCATATTCCGCACTACATTTCCCTTCTCTTTTGTCAACATTTTTTTAGGTAGCCTTTCTCCTTGTTGGGATGACACTGATCTTAATACGCAAATTGTTGACTTGTTGTTAGCTGTTGCTTTCCAGCAAATTACCGTCAACTGGAAAAACTTTGCGAATATTTCTTTTAAAGCATGGTGGTACAATGTTTGTTACAATCACAGGCTAGATACTGCTTTTGTGCACCCCCTTAGTTTGGCTGCTAAACGACATGATTTATGGCTTCCTGTAACCTTGTATCTAGATACCTGTGCTAAACGTTCCTCTCATGTTTCACCCATTCAGCAAGAGGTCTCTAAGCCTCCCTGAGTGACATTGCTTTTCATTTGTACTACTCTTTTCATATAAGCTACTTTATTGTTCATTATTACCAGCGCTGCTTTTTGTTACTTAGCCTTAAACTTCTGTTATCCTCTGATTAATTGTATATTTTCATTGCCATGTTTTACTTTTCTCCTCTAATTGAAGATATGTTTGTATTCTTTCTCATGTATTGACACCTTTACTTATTCAATAAAAACCTTTTGAACTTAAAAAAGGAAGTGTCAGCTTAGATAAGGGGCCAATTTCTGATTAAGATGGACTGGCCCAGAGTTATGAATTGCTTGATACACAAAAGCAGGAGATTTGAAAGTAGAGAGTCAGCAGTTAGTGCAGGTTTCTGAGGTTGGATGAGCCTGACATGGGGTGGGAGTTTGAGTTTTGCATACTGTGGCTTTTTGGATAGATCGCAAGCAGTCATTAAGATAATGCTGGAAGTGTAAATAAAGAGCTGCCACAATCCAGTGTGGAGGTGATCAGAACATAGGTTGAGGGTCCTGCACACAACTGGTGGTAGGCACTCAGAGACCTGTTTTTAGAGTTCTAGGGCAAGAAAAAAAGATAACTGCAACTTGATTGACATGATCAAAGAAGGCAAGAGTGTAGTCCAAGAGAAAGCAGATGTTCTGAGCAACAGAAACAGTGAAAAGAGTGAAGACTAGCTCTGAGGGCCCCTAATCAGAAGACCAGCAGGAAGGGTTTTTAACAAAAATGAGGATGTACATCTTGTTGGGATTACATTTTTTTAAATTATTTATATTTTTTTATTGTGAAAGAGCATTAAACACACCTTACATTACAGTTGTTAAAAACACAACCAAGGATTATAACAGTGAGTCATAGGTTAGCCTTTGTTAATCAACTTCTGGCCTCGACAATATTCGCCCTCACATAATCTTGTAGTACATTCAATTGGTCCCTGAATGTATAAGGGAATGTATTGTCTCTCTGACTGGGGCCATGCACGGACTTCTTCTATATTCATTCCATTTGCCCCAAATCTTCCCCTATTTTCCTGGGCACCCTCTGTTCACATAGACTGACTTTTCTGCCATATCCCTCTTCCAGTCCCGTTGGTGGGGTGTCAGACACCCAGTGACGGGCTATGTCAGGTTTCGCTCACATTAGACCTAAGGTAGACCAGGTTTGATCCGCTCGCCCCAGGTTTGTATCCTCCCACACATTTAGGAGGCACCGTTTGGGTGAGAGTGTTAGCTCTTCTCCCACTATTCTAGACATACACAATACTACCGCCTGCCAGTAGTCCTGAACATTTGGACATGTCCATAGTAGATGGTAGAACGATCGCTCTTCCCCACACTTTCTATTACAGGTTGCGTCTGCCCTTCTACCCATTTTCACAAGCGTAACACAGGAGATGTAGGCTCTGTGTAGGATTTTGAGATGCAACAATCTAAAGCGGGCCCTGATGGCCACTTCTTGTGGGGAGGCCAGAGCTTCAGGCCAGTCTTCGTCCTGTAAGTCTGTAATGCCCTGTCCCCAACGGTCTCTAAGGGATAATTCGTTTTTGGTATATGAGCGAGATCGCTCTTAGTGTTAAGTCTTCTTCGAGCAGTCTACATTCCAATGGGGACGCTTCCAGCAGGTCTGACCCCCGGGGCACCGCTGTCTGTATAGCATGTTGGATCTATAGATAATGGAAGTACTCCGTTTGGGCCAGTTCATGTGTTTTTTGTAACTGCTCTAACGTCACAATATCTACCCCCGTGTGCAAGTCCCCCAGTCGTGAGATTCCGATTAAGTCCCATTTGTCAAAGCCCATTCTGATTCCCATTGCACCCAGTTGTTGAGATTCCCAAAGAGGAGTGGCCTTGGCAATTTTATTCTTCCATCCTAATTTGGAGAGGGTTACGTACCACAGGCCGTGGGGCCCGCCAACGAGAGTTGCCGCTGCTCAGTATACAGCTCCTGGAGGTACCCTCTCGGCTGTAGAACCAGCTGATACTTGTATGCAGGTTCCGATAGTGGTTAATGGACCCATTGGTTAGTATTCAATTTTAAGCAGTTTGATGTTATTCAGTCTGCCACTACTGACAAACATGTGCATGGCCTCAGTTACAAAGTAATTGTTTATTCTGCTTTTGTATCCCTTCCATCAGATGTTAATAGCATAGAAACACCCTGGCAGTAGATGGACACATTAATCAAGGGTGGAGATTATTAATATGGAGATAAAATAAGTCATGGTGAGCAGTAGATTGAGGGGATATGTACACGTGTGTCCATCGGGGTGTTAATTTGTTGTATGGATCAACAATTCCTGACGGCATGCCACCCATGATAATATCCTGCATAGCTATCCACTTTTAAGGTACCAAAGGTGAGACTTATTGGCTATGCCAATGCTTGTTTAAAGCTTGTTATTTGTGTCAGTTGACTGGTCTTGACATGCTGCAAACCCAGGTATTTTAAGACTATGTAAGAAAATGTATACAGGCCCAGAAGGGTTCAAGGAGCAGGTGATAACACTACTAAGATGCTAACAATATTATCAATTAAATCATGCCACTGACTGAAAGGAAAGGGGCAACTCGGTTACGGTAAAAACAACAATAACAGCAAGGGGAAACCAAAGATTAAGAAGATTTAAGAAAGTTATGTATGAAGGCTCACGCTGAGATGCTAAATTGGTGCCTTTCAACTTGGAAGAAGCAGGCTTGGAGTCTATTTATTCCCGGACTACTTACCATTTACAGTTATAGAGACAGAAACCTTCGCAGACAGGCCGGTGAGTGTGTTTTCCGCCACACACGTGTAGTTCCCTTTATCCCGCGAGGACACCTCCGCCACAGTGTATGTGTTACCAGGTTTGTTTAGATCAGTACCATTGAGAAGCCACTGGTACATCGGGTCTGGGAAGGACTCCGCAGAGCAGGAGAAAGAGAGTTTATCCCCCACTTGCAACAACTGAGGTCCTGGTGGCTCGATCCTCACATCCTTCGGCCCATCTGTAATGGATCAGAGAGAGGGTCTGTGAGCTCTGAATGTCTTTACTGGGATGGGAGACGGTAGAGAGGGAACTCTGGGGTTACTTACAGGCGACAGTCAGGGTCTGGGGGTCACTCCTACTGCTGCTGACGGGGTTCATGGCCTCGCACTGGTAGGTCCCAGAATCCACCCGGGACACGTTGGTGATGGTCAGGGTTCTGTTGTTTGGAGACAGAAGGAGGTTTCCAGGTAGATCCGGGCTGTTATTGAAGGACCAGAGGATTGTGACAGCCGCGTTGGAGGTGACACAGTCTATCTTCGCTGGACCCCAGTCCTCCACCAGTTGTGAGGGCACAGAAGTCACTGTGGGTTTAGTCACCGGTTCTGCAACCAGAATAAAGAGACAGGTTTATATTGTGAGCAGTGTGCTATGTATCTCCTGCAGGATAGATTAGAAAAAGGAATTGTAAAGGGCAAGAGAAAGACAACTCTACCCAGGGATTTACCCCACTCTCATGTGGGTTCTGCGCTTTATTAAATGTATTCAGTAACATATTAAGGGTTCCATAATCCCAAGAGGCACCTCCTTTCCTTGTTGGAAACAGACAACAGGAATGAGCCTTAAATGAGTGACACTAAAGCCTCATCAGAGCCCTGCACTTTCACACCTCTTGTTACCTGCCACAAACTAAAGCATATATTGACAACCGGAGGGACCCCAGATCTCAAGCACCCCATCCAAGAGTGAACCCACCATTCACTGATAGGAGCCCAGCTAAACATGCTTTACTACGTACTTTAACAGGCTGTCCTTGAAGAGTGACCTAGGGACATCAGTCCAATCACAACACAAACACCCTCAAGCTGGACATTGATGTTTGTAACAACAGCGCCCTCCTCGAGGACATCAATAGCTAGGCAGGGTGGGGAGAAGAGCTAAGGGTGGGAATCACACAAGTCAGAGGTAAAGAGCCTCTCTCAAATGATGAAAGAAGTTTAAATCAAGAAAAATGGAGCCCACTCTGCCATCGGGAGGGCTGGAAGCAACAGAACAGTGGTCCCTTCAGACCTCTGGATGATGGCGGAGAGCGGAACTGAGGACTCATTCATCAGACATCACTGGGATGTGCTCGGAGGGCACAGGATGAGCTAATAAAAGAAAGTGAGACTGACAGGTTTTGCGTCTTCAGATGTTGCCCCGTACGGACATATCTATTTAAGTGCATATAACATGCACATCCTGAAAAATGCTAGGATGTTAAGTCAAGCAGTTTTTAGAAAACTGTGATGTACAATCCATGGTTTTGCTGCTGCTTCCTTCACATTTTCTGGGGGTGAAGGTGACACAGTTCTGTGCTGATTGCCTGCTGTCCACAGTCCACCTCAGTGCAGCGGAGGCTGCATTTAGAACCAAGGCATGATCTATATAAAATACACATTTTGATGGAAATTTCTGAACTTTGTTCAATGTTTTACAAGCTCCATGGTATGAGAGTTACTGACAATGAAGGCGATGGGTTATAAGAGTGCAGTTTAAGAATGGCGCGTTTGACATGACTTCTGGGTTGATCCACACCTAAACGTGTGCACGTAGAGTTCAGAGGAGTGCTCAGTGTTATTCTGAAGAAAAGGTGGGGGGTCTAATGTGGAAGCTCCCAGGGAGAGCCCGGAAAAGCCAGCACTCATTATCTGTGAGAAGCTTCACCCCTTCCCTGCTGCATTGTCTTAGGAGATCTGCTGCATGCCAGGGTTGTCTGAGTACAGACTGTGTCTAGGGAGATCTGCTCCATGCCAGGGTTGTGTGAGTGCAGCCAGTGTCAATGGAGATCTGCTGCATGCCTGGGTTGTGTGAGTGCAGCCAGTGTCTAGGGAGATCTGCTGCCTGCCAGGGTTGTGTGGGTGCAGACATTGTCTAGGGAGATCTGCTGCATGCCTTGATTGTGTGAGTGCAGACTGTGTCTAGGGAGAGCTGATGCATGCCCGAGTTATGTGAGTACAGACAGTGTCTAGGGAATTCTCCCGCAAACCAGGGTTGTGTGAATACAGACAGTGTCCAAGGAGGCTGTTGTGTTTGATTCTGAGTAGCTTTAGACCCTACATGTGACAGACATGTGGGATAAGAAGTTGGTCCTGAAGGTGACTCTGGAATTAATGAGGAGTCAGGTTGTAAGTAAGGTTTTCATGGATGAGGTGGCAAGGAGCTAGGGAGACAAGAACCTGGGAACCTTTTGTCTCTCATACACACAGCAAGTGGACAAGAACTGTGTACAAACAGAGAAGAAGTTCTGAGGGTTGTGTCAGTGGTACTTAGTCCACAAATTCTGGATGATATTCCCTAAAATGACCCTGGAGCTCAAATCCCAAAGGGTCATTCTAGTATCTCCATAGTAGCCTGCAGGCTCAGGGAAGCTTTCAACCCAGGTTGGGCTTCCTTTGGGTTCCAGCCCATCCTGTGAGAGCTCCCTAGAATTCTTGTGCCCACATATAGCTAGAGATGTGACTCACTCCTTTGCGATGAACCACTCAAAGGATGGTGGCACTCTGATGTCCTGGATTTTGTCCACAGCATTACTCTGTGTCCTCATGACACTGATTCTCCATAGTCCACCCTCTCCTTTCCACGTCCAGACATGGCCTTCTTTCGGTCAGATCCAAACTAAGGATTGTTGACAGTGTAAGAGCAGATTTCCAGGCCCACAAAGTTTCTTGCTACAGCTAATGTAAACTGAAAGTTTAGAAGGGCAGCTATTAATGATGGGATACTCACAGAAACAGTTGGGTCACATTTAGAGGGCGCCTTTTGCATTGCTTATTGAGTAAAGGATGTCCCAAGAAGGATTAAAATGATTAGCACTAAACACAGGTCTCAATTCTGAGATCCGATGATGTAAGCATGTTACTCAGGAGAAGGACACTCCTGTCCCACGTGTACATCCACCCACTACATGCTCTGCATTGGTGAGGTACACCTCAGCAAGAGGGCCACATGAACTTCCAATCTCAGGATGCACAAACGGGTAATGCTGGTGAGGATGGAATGATGTCACTTGGCTGCAGAAATACCGGCAGACCCCTTCTCCCCATGGTCATTCTCAAGTTATTACGTCAACCATCCTTAGAAGCCGACAAGATGTTCTGTGCTCCGCCCCAAAACAAGAAGATGATAGAGTGGAGTGTCGGTATCTCAAAGTGACTAATAAGAGGGTTAATGAGAATGTCACTGGTTCTTGTTGTACACATCAAAAGAGGCCAAACCAATCTACCACCTGACTGCCGTTCTGGACAGTGTGATAAGAGTGTTAAGGGAGAAGTTTGAATTCACGAAAGGTGTCACTGCAACACCTGCCTGCTCTAGCTCGGATGATAAAATTTAGTGTGATCAATGTCACACTCATACTCTTCTGGTGATACACAACAGTGTCAGGGTAATCTGTTACCATACGAACATTGAGCAGTGGTCTGAACTATAGTACAAGCAGCCAGGCACCATACACTTACCTTTATTTCATTTCAAAAGGGCGTCCCCGCCTTCCACAACCTGTCTATTTGGGGCCTAAATGCCCACTGTAGGACTTTTGCCTTCAGCCCTCTTCTTTTCTGAATACATTTTTCTTGGCTTTTTGGACTCTCTGGGCCAGATTCACAGAACTAACTTAAGACAAAATCCTAAACTTACTACTCTTGGTATTCACAGAAGTTAGGATTTTGTCTTAAGTTTGTCTTAATTCTGTCTTAAGTTTGTCTTAAGTCTGTCTTAAGTTTCTCTTAAGTCTGTCTTAAGTCTGTCTTAAGTTTGTCTTAAGTTTGTCTTAAGACAAACTTAAGACAAAATCCTAACTTCTGGTAAAACCAAAAGTAGTAAGTTTAGGATTTTATCTTAAGTTAGTTCTGTGAATCGGCCCCACTGTGTTAAGTATTTATGCAACACACAAACAGTAATAAAGTGAAAACAAATCACACACCAATTCAGACAAATTAAAAAATGCAAGTAAATAATATGACATCAAAACTAATTGAAACCAGTCAGTAGAACCAGATTTATGAATTTTTACATTTTAAAACTGAAAACTAGTGCCAAAAAGAACAAATCACCAACCGCTAGTATATGGTCACACAAGATAGGGGCAAAATCAAAAGTTAAGGCCTACCGTGATTAAATGCAGTTCGGCTACATGTGGTCGATTAGGCCTGGTCTCGGATTACTTTCAGACTGAGAAAAACGTATGAAAAAATGTTCCAAAAAAGGTCAAGTTCTGTGAGCAAGGCAGTCGGTGGTCTCTGAGGAGGAGGCGTCATCGTCTGGGAGCCACTGGATGGAGTCGTATTGAAGATTTCAACCTTTGGACTTTGTCATTTTTTTTTGGAAGTTTAAGAACTCCAGTGGGACAAAGTTGTAGGCTGATAAGGTCTTTACGAGGCCGGATATCTTTGCTGAGAGGTCACGCTGAACAGAATGCTGTGCAGAGAAGAACCTATTGGGAATTGTAGAGGAGTCACACCAACTGGCTATGAACCTTGAGCACATTGGCAGGCAGGTCCAATTCTTCTATTGGTTCTCATCCAACATTTTGGTGGACAATTCTCTCAAAGTCCCAACTTTTAGGGTTGGTCAGGAGTAGCAGCTTCAGCACCACTACCAAGGGTCCAGGATTGGAGGGTCGCCACTTCTAGGAGCCGGACTCCAGCAAAGGCCAGCTGCAGGGTCCAAGGTCTCTGAAGCTTGTTATGTCACTATAGCTTACTTGGGAGGTCAGCCAACCAACCCATGGAGCCACTCTGGTAGTCCTGGGTTCAAGCAGCAAGGCAGGCCTCAAGCAGCATGGAAGTACTCTGGGGAGAAAGGTAGGCTTCAAAGAGCAGGGCAGTCCTCTGTTAGCAGCACGGCAGACCATTTGGGGTAGAAAGCAGGTCTCAAGCAGCAGGGCAGGCCTCTGGTGTACATGCCAGTCCTTGTTGTGCAGGTCGAGGACTAAACTGAAGAGTTGCACTGAGGGCCCAATATTTATACCTTTTGCCAGCCTGCATCTGGTTCTGGGAAATTCCTTCCTTCTCATGCTAATGCTCCAGGAAACCTAGGATCACAAAGGACCAGTGTTAGGTCTCTTTGTGTGTGCTTGAGGCAGCCCCTATTGAAGTGCAAGTGGGTCAGGGAGGAGCTAAACCGCCAACAATCCTGTCAGAATGGCCCACCCTGCCCACACCTAAGCCCTATTGTCTCACTGTCTGGGAGGAATACACAACATCTAACAGCAGGGCAGAGACATTTTAAAATTGACTATCTAAAGAAAATTATGTTTATTAAGTATCTTTAGATGTCAAAAAATAAAAACATGGTCAACATGTTTCAGCCATTAACGATCCCACTTTTTGATCATGGCTTTCTTCAGGACCAAATGTTACTACTGCAACAAAAATTAAAAATAGAAGCAGGGTGAGAAAAATCTCATCTCGGGCGGTCTTCCTGGTTGTACCGCTCGTTACAACCAGGAAGACCGCACGGGGTAGCGACGGCCAGAGCGCTGCCTCACGCCCTGAGTTGCTACCAGGAGCGTAGGCGACTGTCCCCGATTTAATACGGGCGATTCATGAGAACCCTCACAGTTCCACTTACTACTTGATGAGTAGGTATTCCTGTTGGTGGTATCGTTCCATTTAAGTCTGGGATGAGATTTTTCTCACCCTGCTTCTATTTTTAATTTTTGTTGCAGTAGTAACATTTGGTCCTGAAGAAAGCCATGATCAAAAAGTGGGATCGTTAATGGCTGAAACATGTTGACCATGTTTTTATTTTTTGACATCTAAAGATACTTAATAAACATAATTTTCTTTAGATAGTCAATTTTAATACACTGTTCATTTACACTGCACTTTACACGCTACTTCACCATACGTTAGGCAGCTTCAGTCTCTGTGTAGATCGGTCTATCCAGGGTGTTAGGATTACGAAAACATCCGCGAGCTCCTCCTTTTCCATTAACACAGAAGTTGTAGCTCCTTAACCACACTAGGTGTAGTTAAGAAGAGGCCCCAGATGATGAAGCATGCCACCTCGGTGGGTGATGAGACTTCGTCCTCCTTATGAGGACTGTTTTCCTTAGAGCCTTTAGTCTTGTTGGCCTCAGTATTTAGTTCTGTTTTTTCAGACCCACGGATTCCAAAGAGGGCTCTGGCCCAGGGCTCCAGCCTTTCAGGCCCCTCCCTGATGGAGCCAGCTCTGTTCTGCAGAGAGTCTTGCACTTGCCCCAATGACCTTGAAAACGTCTTACACAAATTGTTTTAAATACCATTTTCTTTTAATTTATTTTTAATGTGGGTGATGTGTGAGAGTCTATTACAGACAGTTTGCAGAGAAATGTTGTGTTTATGTTTCATAAAACATCCACAAAAAACGTTCTATTAGATCAGAACAGGACCTCGCATATAAGAAATGGGGGGGTGTCAGAGATTATTTGCAATAATATCAGTGAACTG
This sequence comes from Triturus cristatus, assembly GCF_964204655.1. Taxonomy (NCBI): domain Eukaryota; kingdom Metazoa; phylum Chordata; class Amphibia; order Caudata; family Salamandridae; genus Triturus; species Triturus cristatus. The sequence continues at coordinate 37,326,111 of NC_140590.1, forward strand.
CTGCTGTTACAATATTGAAAGCACACGTCACTGTCTGTAAATATATTTAGAATTTGGACAAGTTTGTCTGTGCACTGTCACTGACCTGGCCAAAGGTGGCATGAAAGTTCTGAAATTTGTTCCGAACAAGGGCCCCTCAAATATGTTTGGCCCAGGGCCCCCAAAATCGCTAAAAATTTCCCTGGGCAGGATAAGAAAATGCCAACTTTCGAAAAGTGGTGTATTTCGCATTGTGAGTAAAAATCCAACATTACCATTAAAAAACATATTAAATTACAATCCATTTGAGTCCAAACATTTTTTTTTCGCAATCAAAAGTTAGCACATATTAATTGTAAAAAGTTAACCCAATGTTATCCAATAGGAGAGATAGTCTTACAGTTGAGAACAACTAATTTAGGAGTTTTTCTCTACCAGGAAATTAATAACTTAAAAACACGTCCAACTTTTTAAATACAATGCACCATACCCTATGGGCTGTTCAGGGCTTACCTTAGGAGTGACTTATATGCATTAAAAAGGAAGGTTTAGGCCTGGCAAAAGGTTTATTTTGCAAGGTCGATTGAACAGTTTAGAACTGCACTAGAGACTCCAGTGGCAGGCCTGAGACATGTTTTAAAGGCTATTTTAGTGGGTTGCAGAATGAACACTACAGGGCCACTTGCAGCATTTAATTTACAGGCCCTGGATACATGTTGTACCTCTTTACTGGGGTCTTATACGTAAATTAAATGTATCAATCAGGTGTTGGACAATTCTGCCATGTTTTAGGGAGTGAGCACCAGCATTGTAGCACTGATTAGCAGTGATAAAGGGCAGAGGGGCCGATTCACAAAACTAATTTAAGAAAAAATCCTAAACTTACTACTTTTGGTATTCACAGAAGTTAGGATTTTGTCTTAAGTTTGTCTTAAGAAAAACTTAAGATAGACTTAAGACAGACTTAAGACAAAATCCTAACTTAAGTCTGTCTTAAGTCTGTCTTAAGTCTGTCTTAAGTCTGTCTTAAGTCTGTCTTAAGTGTGTCTTAAGTCTGTCTTAAGTCTGTATTAAGACTGTCTTAAGTCTGTCTTAAGTTTGTCTTAAGTTTGTCTTAAGTCTGTCTTAAGTATATCTTAAGTCTATCTTAAGTCTATCTTAAGTCTGTCTTAAGTCTGTCTTAAGTCTGTCTTAAGTTTGTCTTAAGACAAACTTAAGACAAAATCCTAACTTCTGTGAATACCAAAAGTAGTAAGTTTAGGATTTTGTCTTAAGTTAGTTCTGTGAATCGGGCCCTAGCATTGCCGCGTGAACATTCACTCGATGCAAGCAAGGGAACCTCACCCACTGGGACCATGAAGAGGGGAATCTGGAGCCCGTCTATTGAGAAGCTATTGACTTTTATTATATTGCATGTCTTTCCTTCATTATTCCAACTAATACGCATTACTCAATATTCGTAGGTTTTGCATGCATGATGGGCCACTCAAGATGGTGCAAGAGTCTTTTGACTTCAGACAGTTATTTTTCTCCTACTGTCTATTATGATGGTCTTCACTAAAGGAAGTTTGAATCCTGAGCCCTGGCGATGCCGAGATATTGAACTTTTGGCCTGGGGAAGTTGCTGGTGCCCTCCCCTCCTTACCTCTCGTCTCGCTGTTGCTCTTTTGGGCTGCTCCTCTGAGCGTAACGCTGCTGTTGTCGCCACATCACCTCGCTGATTTGAAGCGGGGGAACTACAGCTCCCAGGCGCCCTAGCGCTCCTTGACGTGACCCACGCGCCCGGAGGCGCTCAAAAGCCCGCTGCTCCCTCGGTGGAGCGGGAAGTTTGAATCCTGAGCCCTGGCGATGCCGAGATATTGAACTTTTGGCCTGGGGAAGTTGCTGGAGCCCTCCCCTCCTTACCTCTCGTCTCGCTGTTGCTCTTTTGGGCTGCTCCGCTGAGCGTAACGCTGCTGTTGTCGCCACATCACCTCGCTGATTTGAAGCGGGGGAACTACAGCTCCCAGGCGCCCTAGCGCTCCTTGTCGTGACCCACGCGCCCGGAGGTGCTCAAAAGCCCGCTGCTCCCTCGGTGGAGCGGGAAGTTTGAATCCTGAGCCCTGGCGATGCCGAGATATTGAACTTTTGGTCTGGGGAAGTTGCTGGAGCCCTCCCCTCCTTACCTCTCGTCTCGCTGTTGCTCTTTTGGGCTGCTCCGCTGAGCGTAACGCTGCTGTTGTCGCCACATCACCTCGCTGATTTGAAGCGGGGGAACTACAGCTCCCAGGCGCCCTAGCGCTCCTTGACGTGACCCACGCGCCCGGAGGCGCTCAAAAGCCCGCTGCTCTCTCCGCGTCGCGGGACGCGCGCGGGCGAGCGCCGGGCTAAGCCGGGGCAAAGGGCGGGCCCTCTTAGGCCCTCAGAGGCCGAGTGAGGCTGGGCTGGGACCTGTCTCTTTGGTGTGTGACTTTGGGACACTACCTGATGCTCGATAACGGACTGCACGGTGTTGGTAATGCTGTGTCGGTTTCTCTGTTGTTGAAGTGGTGATTTCAGGGAGCTGGTTGTGTTCTCACGGCACGTTATCATACATCATCATAGTTGAAAATGAACTCCAAAACATGCAAAAGGACCGTGGGCTTGGGGACTCTTGATAGCTACTTGAAACACGCTGAATCTGCAATCGTTAAAGAAATTGCATCAGTGGAACGTAGACTTTCACTAGAACCACCTAGGCTAGCTGTGTCTCGTACCCCTCCCACAACCATTGCTGGTGGTGCACCCCCTGATGTTGCCAACCCTTGTATGTCCCAAAATGGGTTAGGCAACGTGGAGACTTCTATAGTTACACCTGCCTTGTCATCCAAACCGAGTTCTGCCCCCTCTCCTGTGGTTGTCAAAACAAGACAATCAAGAGGTATTTCAAACCAGACACCAAACGGGGGTAAAATTATGGCAGGCAAAAGAAAGGCCAAAAATAACCCCATGGGAGCTCGGAAACAGGCAAAATATCCAAGAAAGAGTAATTTTGCTCAGGGGTTGGCCCAGGTCAATTTTAGTGCTCCCCAGTTAGTTGGAGAGACAACGTGCGGGGAAACAAATAATTGTACAACCCAGGGCCCCGATATCGTCTATAAAAGTATAGGGCTAGAAATAGCGACAATTATCGATGCCTGCCTTAAGTTACTGACTGTACCGCTAATGGCCACATTGAAACGAATAGAGGACCGCATTACTAAAATTGAGTCACACCTTCAAACTAAGGTTTTAAACATTGAGCCAAGCTCCGCGGCAGTTGATTCTCTAATTGCGTGTACAGCTACAGTTGATATTATGTTGGACTCCATGATTACTATACATCAACAACCAACATTTCCCTGTACTACTCCGGCTATAGGTTCTATCACTACATCCCGACCTCCAAATGTTGCAGAAATAGTTCGGGGTAAGGAAACATGTATGCAGAACCTAAGGGGGAGGATCTCTTCTCCAGATCGGCCTCTAGGGAGGGACTCGACACTACACTTACCACCAGAGGCTTGCCCCTACTCTATTATCTTAGCCAATGTCCCAAAGCTTGTGGATGGGAACAGGGAACACTGGACTTCATTAAAAAACAAAGTCCTCCACTACTTATCGAACAAAACTGTTTTGGGGCAACACTTACACAGTAATTTCCTGATGATAAGAAGAGTTCCTTGGGTGGGCAAGATTAATAAGTGTTTTGATGGTGACTGTATAGTTATAAGTTTTAGATCCCCTAGGTTGGTTGAGGATATCTTGAGGCAGGCTGGTTCAGCTAGAATTCATCATGATTATGTTAATGTCCTCCCTTTGGGTTTCTTTTATCCCCCAGCTTTTGACAGGAGGACGTCCAATAACTTCCCAAAGAGTTGTGCCCCCCATGATCATGCTGTCCCTGTCTCTAATAGATATTCTGCCCTATCCACCTTAGATGAGAATGAGTGACTAGGGCTACAAGAATTAACTATAGTGCCAGATATTCAGCCTGCGGTTCCAGATACAGTGCCATTGATAGTCAATGGCCCTAGTCATGGATCCATGGGTCCTTTAACTAAATTGGTCACCTGGAACATAGCCGGGCTGAGAAACAAAACAGATGACCCAGCCTGGAGAGATTTTATCTGTTCAGGTGAAGTAATCTGTCTTCAAGAAACTTGGGATACTGATAACACCCTGTGTATAGATGGCTATAAAAGCTTTTTTGTGTCTGCTGTACCGTCTAATATCTAATATCACCTCGCTGATTTGAAGCGGGGGAACTACAGCTCCCAGGCGCCCTAGCGCTCCTTGACGTGACCCACGCACCCGGAGGCGCTCAAAAGCCCGCTGCTCCCTCGGTGGAGCGGGAAGTTTGAATCCTGAGCCCTGGCGATGCCGAGATATTGAACTTTTGGCCTGGGGAAGTTGCTGGAGCCCTCCCCTCCTTACCTCTCGTCTCGCTGTTGCTCTTTTGGGCTGCTCCGCTGAGCGTAACGCTGCTGTTGTCGCCACATCACCTCGCTGATTTGAAGCGGGGGAACTACAGCTCCCAGGCGCCCTAGCGCTCCTTGACGTGACCCACGCGCCCGGAGGCGCTCAAAAGCCCGCTGCTCCCTCGGTGGAGCGGGAAGTTTGAATCCTGAGCCCTGGCGATACCGAGGTATTGAACTTTTGGCCTGGGGAAGTTGCTGGAGCCCTCCCCTCCTTACCTCTCGTCTCGCTGTTGCTCTTTTGGGCTGCTCCGCTGAGCGTAACGCTGCTGTTGTCGCCACATCACCTCGCTGATTTGAAGCGGGGGAACTACAGCTCCCAGGCGCCCTAGCGCTCCTTGACGTGACCCACGCGCCCGGAGGCGCTCAAAAGCCCGCTGCTCCCTCGGTGGAGCGGGAAGTTTGAATCCTGAGCCCTGGCGATGCCGAGATATTGAACTTTTGGCCTGGGGAAGTTGCTGGAGCCCTCCCCTCCTTACCTCTCGTCTCGCTGTTGCTCTTTTGGGCTGCTCCGCTGAGTGTAACGCTGCTGTTGTCGCCACATCACCTCGCTGATTTGAAGCGGGGGAACTACAGCTCCCAGGTACCGTCTAATATGGGGAGGGCTAAGGGGGGGTTGGTTACTTTGATTTCAGCAAACATCTCTGGCTCACTGACTCAACTCGGCACAGGCTCATGCAATTGTCTGGCAGTTCAAATTTCCCTTAATGGGGGCAGTAACTTTTTAATTGTTAATTTTTATAATTCTTATTATAGAGATACCACGGTTGATCATCTCACCGCTTTAAACTGTTTCTTGGTAAAATTTAAGGAGGAAAACGAGATAAATTGTCCTATTATTATCATGGGTGATTTTAATATCCATAGATGTCCAGAGAAATGTCTTCTGACGGACCCTCTAGGGCCAACAGAGTCACGGGAGGCTCATTTTGAGCACTCACCTCAGGGTGTCCTTTTGGAAATAATCCTTGCTGACTATGGCCTGTTACTCCCACCCATGGTGGATGAGAACATCCCAACGTTTAAAGGGAACGGGAAATACTCTGTGATTGATTATATCTTTATCAGTACAGCACTGGGGAATAGGACTATTGGATATTCAGCAGCTTGGACACATTTTAGTGACCATAATCCTGTGGTCCTCATTTTGTCTGATCTCTTCTTACAACCTGTTATGACCAATCTCATATTCGCCCCACAGATCAGGATCGCAGGATCAGATGGAATAAAGTTATTCCTGATGATTTTTTTGCTAACTTAAAAAGGAAGGTTGGCCCAGAGCTGACCATGTGCCTTGACTTAGAAGCAGGGAACGTGGAAGTACTAGGGGCGTATTCCGTAATCTTCTCTCAGATCTCAGCAGATCTTCGGTGTCCTGTTAAAACAATGGACAAGGCTGAGTTAGGATGGTTTGACAAAAACTGTTCATTGGCCAACAGAAAGCTGAGGGCGGCCTTGAGCAGCAACCCTTTGAATCGGTCTAACATAGCCCAACTTAGGAAAGAATATACTAAAACCTTGCAAACCAGGAAAAAGGAGATCCGGGAGGACGCGTGGGAAGAACTTTCTTCCGTTGACGTCCTTCGTAATAGTGCAAAGTTCTGGTCCGTTGTTAATAAACCTTTTTTTCGTGATCCCTGTAATAACCAATTAGATTGCGGTATTGGGGTACACCAGTGGTACTCTCACTTCAAGTCAGTCTACGAAGTGGGTATGAATGGTGGATCGAATTCCCCCCTTCCCACTGTGAAACAATATACTTTATTGGTAACCAAGGGCGAGGTGGCTGAGGCCATCGGCAAGATGACGAGCAACAAGGCTCCAGGACCCGATGGCGTCCCATCGGACCTTTTTAAATCAGATATTGAGACCTGGTCCACAGTTTTAACGAATATTTTTAACAGGGTCTGTGTCGCAGGCATTCCGGACACTTGGTCCGAGTCTGTGATCATACCTATTTTTAAAAAGGGTAACAGAGGGGACCCTTGTTGTTACCGCCCTATCTCCCTTATTGATTCCGCAGTAAAAGTCCTGGGGCGAGTAGTCTTGGGCAAAATAACAGAATGGTTGGAGGATCCCAACACCCTTTCGTGCCAACAATATGGGGTTCGAAAGGGTCGGGGCACCATTGACCAAAGCCTGAATCTTTACCTTTTAATAGGTAAATATACCATAGCTAAGAAAGGGACGTTATATCTTGCCTTTATGGACTTATCCTCGGCTTTCGACTGAGTGAATCGGTCGAAATTGTGGGAACTTCTTCTCAAGCATGGAGTAGATGAAAACCTTGTCTATTTCTTAGCAGATCTTCATAGAGATCTTTCTGCTACTGTTAGATTCGACCGTTTGGGCAACTGTACTGGCAAGATCGGAATCTCTAACGGTGTCAGGCAGGGCTGTATCCTAGCTCCCCTGCTTTTTACACTTTACATCAACGACCTAGCCACTGCCTTAACAGAGACATGTAAGGATATTCCTAGGGCAGGAAAGTACCACATTCCTGCATTATTATATGCAGACGATGCTGCACTGTTAGCGCGTACGGCAGTAGGGCTTCAAAGTCTTTTAGATACATTTGCTGATTTTATGAAAAGACTTGATTTAAGCGTGAATTTCACCAAATCTCATGTTATGACTGTAGGTTGTAAACCCAAGAAAACCAAGACTATGCTTTGTGAGGGCCATGTCTTATCTAGAATCACCAGTTTTCCATACTTGGGGGTCATTTTTGATGATAAGTCATCATGGGCCCCTCAATTAGCTGCAAAACGAAATGCCTTTGCTAGATCAATCATAGGTGTGTTGGACTTTGCTCGCAAACTGGGGGTGAAACCCATGCAAGCTATATTGAATATTTATGCAGCTAAATGTATCTCTATAGCCATGTATGGTGCGGACCTGTGGGGATTTAAAAATGTAAAGGAACTTCAGGTGGTAGAGGACAAGTTCCTTAAATCTATTCTATCACTTCCCCAGGCAACCTCCGGTTATATTGTCCATCAAGAATGTGGGGTTGGTTATTTAACTGACCGGATAGCATTAGCCCCCCTATTAAAATGGTTATCAATCTGGCAAAATCCGGAACTTGAGTTAAATCGTGAAATTATAAAAGATTGTTTATCGCTCGAGTTCGGAAAGGCTATTCCTTGGTTGCGCTATGTTAAGAACCTAAGTGACGAAATAGGTCGCCCAGACATATTTGATAACCCTAACAATTTATCAAAGGGAGACATAAAATGGGTAAAAGATACACATAAGCATAGAACAACCTTAGCTAGAGAAGAAAAGGAGTTAACAAAACCTACAGTAAAGGCCCATCAGTTATTAATAACTACAGGCAGCATAAAACCCTACTTGACCATAGTGAATAACATGAAATTATCACTTTTTATTGACCAGGTTTAGACTGAACAAATACCATCTTTTGCTTACTGATTCTGTTGGTTGGATGAAGGACAGGGACTTGGAGATCTGTTCTTGTGACAGATTCTCCCTTAAGGATACTGCTCACTTTCTCTTTTTTTGTAAACATTTGTCCCCTCTCCGTAAAAAGTTCTTCATCCCACTTATTAAGAACAAAGGATTTAGACAAGTCAAACCTGCTCTTTTGTATCTCCAGCTGCTAGGTACCACTTGGGAGATTTTTAACATAGCAAATTTTTTGGCTATTGCGATGAGATTAAGGAAAAAAATCAAGTGGACATAGTGTTGTTTATAATTAATTGTGAATTTTGATTAAATTTGACCAAGTCTTATTTTTAGAATTGTCTTAAAACCATTTGTAAATGTTTATTTTAAATGTTATTTATTGTATATATATATGTGATGTTTTGCACTTTTATGGTTCTTGATACGAGCTGAATAAAGTAATTTTGACTGACTGACTGACTGACTGGTCTTCACTAATTGATTCTTTTTGAGTAATTAATGCAGATTATTAATTTTATAGTGTTTTGTTTAAATATTTACGAAAATATGTCACCAAATATGTACTTTGACAGTTGATAAAAAAACTGCTTTTTGTTGGACAATCAAGCACTTTTCCTGTAAACTACACATAATTTGCAAAATAATACAAATATTACCCATAATGAAAGAATGCAATATTGACTGACAAATATTGCTCAATTTCAATCAATCAATCAGTGGCTTATAGAGTGCTCTACTCACCCGTGAGGGTCTCAAGGCGCTGGGGGGGGGCAGCAGTTCCGGGTCAGTCGAAGAGCCAGGTCTTGAGGTCCTTCCTGAACGTGTGGAGGGTTGGGGAGCGTCTGATGTTGACCGGGATCTCGTTCTAGGATTTGGCTGCGATGTCGGAGAAGACTCTTGCGCCGGTTCTGTTTCTGTGGATGCGGGGGACCTCTGCCAGGGCAGGGTCAGCGATGCAGAGGTTCCTCTTGGGTACGTGGAAACAAACTCGGTCATTGAGGTATTTGGGTCCGATGTTGTTGAGGGATTTGTAGGCGTGGGTGAGGAGTTTGAAGGTGATCCTCTTCTCAACGAGGAGCCAGTGGAGGCTTTGAAGGTGTTTGGTCATATGTTCGTGGCGTGGTGTCCCTAGAATGAGCCTGGCTGCGGCGGTCTGGATGGTTTGGAGTTTGTGTAGAAGAGTTTTGTTGATTCCGGCATAGAGGGCATTGCCGTAGTCTAGGCTGCTGGTTATGAGTGCGTGGGTGACTGTCTTTCTGCAGACGAGAGGGATCAATTTGAAAGTCTTGCGGAGGGTGCGGAGGCAGTTGAAGCTGGTGTACACAACGGCATTGATCTGGCGGTTCATGGAGAGGGAGGAGTCGAGGATAATGCCGAGGTTCTGGGCGTGGTCTGTTGGGGTGGGTGGGCTCCCTAGGGTGGAGAGCCACCAGGTGTTGTCCCAGGCAGAGGTGCAGGGTCCGAGGATGAGGACCTCGGTCTTCTCGGAGTTGAGCTTTAGGCAGCTGTCCTTCATCCAGGCGGCTACGTTTCTCATTCCTTCCTGGAAGCTGAGTTTGGTGATTTCTGGGTTCTTGGTGAGGGAGAGGAAGAGTTGTGTGTCGTCTGCGTAGGATACGATGCTGAGCCCGTGCTGTTTGACGATGGCGGCGATGAGGGTCATGTAGATGTTGAAGAGTGTCGGGCTTAGTGAAGATCCCTGAGGTACTCCACAGATGATGTCAGTGGGGTCGGAGAGGAAGGGGGGAGTGTGATCCTCTGGATTCTGCCGGAGAGGAAGGATTGGATCCAGGCAAAGGCGGAACCCTGTATTCCTGCATTGTGGAGTCTGGCGGGTAGCTTGCGATGTGAGACGGTGTCGAAGGCTGCAGAGAGGTCTAAGAGGATGAGGGCTGCGGTGTGTCCCTAGCTAGCAGCATGCGTATGTCGTCGGTGGCGGCGGGGAGGGCGGTCTCGGTGCTTAGGTTGCTGTGAAAGCCAGACTGGGATGCGTCTAGGATGGAGTTTTTTTTTCGATGAAGGCAGTCAACTGGGCGTTCACGAGTCTTTCGGTTACCTTGGCTGCGAAGGAGAGGAGAGAGATGGGCCAGTTGTTCTTCAGGTCAATTGGGTCGGCCATTGGTTTCTTGAGGATGGGTTTCACCTCTGCACGCTTCCAGTCGTCTGGGCAGATGCCGGATAGGAGGGAGGAGTTGATTGTTCGTTCTAGTTCGGGTGCGATGACCGCGGCGGCTCTGTGGAAGAAGTGAAGGGGCAGGGGTCCGTTGGAGCTCCTGAGTGCGTCTTTCTCATGGTTGAGGAGATGAGTTCGATGGACACGGGTGCCCAGGAGGTGAGGATCAGTTTCTCGGCGGTGGTGGGTTATGTGATGCTGTTTTCTGCTGGCTCGCTGAAGTTGTCATAAAGGGCCCTGTACTTCAGGTGGAATTAGGAGCGGAGTTTGTCGCAGAGTTCCTGGGAGGGTGTGATGTCAGTGGCTTCGCAGGTGGGTTTTGCAAACTGCTGAATGACGTTGAACAGTTCCTTGACGTTGGATGAGTTGGTCTTGACTTTGTCTCTGAAGAAGGTTCTTTTGGTGTCCTTTATACACTGGTGGTAGTCCTTCAGGGCGTTCTTGTGGTTGTTCCGTGCTTCCGTGGTCTTCTGGCTCCTCCAGGTTCTCTAGGCGTCTGCAGGTGCATCTGGTTTCTTGGAGTTTGGTGGTGAACCAGGCGGCCCTCAGAGGGCGTTGTTTGGCGGTGCGGCGGAGAGGTGCCAGCTTGTCGGCGCAGGCGGAGACCCAGCGGTGGAATTCCCTGGCTCTGGAGTTGTTGTCGGTCGCGGCCTTGAGGGGGTCCTGGAGGAGGGTGGCGTTCAGGTGCAATTTCATATCTAGGCCTTTCATTGCAGAGCAGATCCAAATCACAAATGAAAAATGTAAACAGATTATGAATTTTAGGGGCATTCATGACCTGTGACGTAACATCTCATCTTGTTCTTGTATTTGAAAATATTTACAAATTAACACTGTTTACATGATATCAAAACATTGAAAACATTCTTAAGACATAATGGCTTAAAAAGGATAGGCAGTTATCATGTCTATTACAAGACATGCAAATTCTACACATTATAAATAATTGTCTCCGTTTATGGTTTGAAGCCTTTAGAACTGAATTTTATTATTTCAATACAGCTCCCGCGTAGTTGAATTTGTTCTTATACAAGCTACTTCCAAACTTGAAAATGTAATCAACCTACCCACATCTCCCGGACCCGGTAGATGTGGGTAGGTCGATTACATTCACGCCGACAGCACAACAAGCTTGTCTAACACTAGAGGAACTCCTCTGGTTTTACCTATCGGGTGCTGATGATGCCTGGTTAACTTACAACATTGGGTAGTTTCAGGTCTGACAGGTACAAATATAGGTATTTGTTTGACTGATGTGAGTATGCTGCCATATCGCCAATCATAGAGTGTAGATAGTCTCCATGATGTAGGTCCTGATGAATCGCATGCAGACTTTTACGTTGAGCGAGAAACATGTTGATCACATTACACTAACAGTGACGCTTTAACCTGAGACATTACACTCAGGCAAGCGCGACACTGTTTATTTTAGCTAGGGTAGGCGACCCTACGAATAAAAGGTTTTCCAAACGGGTACTCCGAGCCCTATTTTAAATCACACACATAAACTAAACATCTACACAGTTCTGGCCCCGCACTTCACCATACGGCTATTGGAAGAAGATCTCCGATAAAGTGTCCCTAATATAGGGAGCCCGTTGGGTATTGCACCGCCGACCCAACGAGGAGCAGCCCAGATGATGAAGCATGACACCCTCTGGGTGTGTGAGGGCATTATAATCCAATAAATTGATCTCCAATCCTGTACCTAAGCGGACAGGTTGGCATCGCCTCCCTTGTACAGACACCGGTTACTGAGGAACAGCATAACTTTCTTTTCTTATAACTCCTTCTGGGGCACTTATGCTGGACCCCCCCCCTCCATGCTGCGAGAGGAAAAAGCCCCCCAGTCCCTCCTTTGTATATTGGTTAAAAATCAACCCATAATGAGCCATGTTGTCCATTTAAACAAAAGCCAGAAGTACATTTCCTATTGAATCCATAATGAAAACATATTTTACCCTATCCTACATCTCAATATATTCAAGCCTAATCAGGATATGTTCTGAATAAATGATAAATAGTTAACAGCTTCTAATATAGAATATCTTGGGATAAAAATGTAAAATGTTTATTGAAATTTGATAATATGGTTGAGTTTCATATGAGATAGTGAACCAATGGGCCTACGCTTTCCCTGAGGAAGTGAAGCATATGGCACTGCTTCAGGTCAACATGTGGGTGCTCCCCATTTTATATATTTTTTTTGGCAGAGTTTTATATAGCGCGAACTAGACCCGAATCCAATCAGGTATCAGAGCACTTTACATAGCACCAGTTACGTTACATGAGGACACACATTCATTTTTTGTTAGGCACGGGGAGATTAAGTGATTTGCCCAGAATCACAGGATGTTCGGCGTCATTACCATTACCGAGACTCGAACCCAGTTCCCCAGGACCAAGGTCGAGCGCCCTTGCCGTTAGGCCAACTCCTCTCCCCAATATCATTGATTATTTTATAAATCAGCTAATACTGTATAAATTATTAATTGTCATCCTAGTCTAGGGGTCTTCAACCTTTTCTGTAGCAAGAGCAACTTAATTTCACTAAAAATCATCCCGACCTACTGTTACTATTTGCTTTGTAATAGTGACCACATCATAAGAGATTACATTAGCAGCCACCACATACTGGATTACTCGAAGTGAGAACCAAAGTGCATCAGGCAGAGTTTCCATCTGTAATGTGAACATATTAAGTAATAGAAGGGCCTATAAATGATCCCTCAAACGTGTGAAACTTCTCCTGACTCAAAAAACACCAAACTTTCAAGAAGATTATATCTAAAAACCACTGACACAACACAACCATCAACTTATTTTAAATATATTATTGTTCATATGTCAAAACATGTATATCTATCTCTTTTCATATTTTTTTTTCAACGGCTGTCCAGAGAACATAAAGAACAATACACCACATTAACATATACATAGTAAAATTCACAAATCCCCCAGTCATCACATACACAAACATGAGACCCTGGAACCACAAGTAATCAAAATGTCCCAAAAATGTTTTGTTCAGTGTATCCTTATATCTTCTTTACATATTCCAAGGATGGCTGACATAGGACATAACGTAATGTTGTTGACGTTTCGACCCTGTGTTCAAGTGTTATTCACTATACATCATGGTGGGTCTTCCTCAGGACTAAAACAGACCAAAGGGCAGCCTTAATGTATTAAAAGAAAGACACATATGGCGTGTCCAAAACAGTATCCATTTGTTTTGTAACATGTCATCTCAGACCACAGCAGGAGTTTGCTCGATGTGGGGTTGGGGTTATTTTTACCCTCCTTCAATTGTAGACCTCTTGGCCCAATCGTGGCTTCATTTAAAATATACAGCAGCAGCTCCTGTCTTGTTTGCTGTTGTCCTGCACTGTTGTCTCTATCTTTGGGGCTCTGAAGCTGAAATGTCCTCTAGTAGGTAGATTAGCCAATAGGAAGACTCAATGTTTCTTTTCTGTAAACTTCAGCAATGAAACGTGAAAGATGTTTACAGCTGCACAACCCTCAACCTGCAAACCCAAGATTGAAGTTCCTCCTTAGCTAACAATGTTGCAATATACCTTATATAATAAATATAGCATCTCCCTCTAACCTTTCACCTACTTACGTTCTATGAAACACTGTTTACTGTTCTATAAACCATTAACTGAGAAATCAAGCTATTAGATTCTATGAAACGTTGATGCCTATTTAAAATAATACCTACAAAATCTAAGTATCAGGCAAAGCTAGAACAACCTTTCAACATTATATTTGAGCAAGCTGAATTATCACATTGCATTAAAAACAAATATTTTATGGACATTGGCAATTGTGCATTTATATTTAAATAAATACACCAAAATAAATTAACATATATAATTCAAAAGGAAATACATAAACTAAAAAATTTTGACAAATATATCATCTCTGGAAGATAATGAAACCTATGCTATGAACATATACGTATTTATTCATGCACAATGATACACGGAACAAAGCAAGGCTATAATATCTTATTTCTATTTTAACTATTTTAGCCTGATACAAACATTTTAAAAATATTCTAAAGGCATTAAAAACATAAAGCCAATTAAAAGAATGATTATGTGGACAAGCATCAGCAGCTTCTGATTGTCTCAATTAAATGTATGCTGCATATTGATGTTATGAAACCTACATCACCAAATAAGGTGACACAGAGGTAAAAAAATTATGATGATACTTCTGGATTGAATGAGGCCAACAAACTGTAAACTTTAGTGGAAGTTTTTCGGATTTTCTCCAGATGTAGTTGATGATGAGGAAGCCATAAGTCTTCCAAAAATTGAGCAAACTGAAACATCAGATGAATAAGGTGTCAAGGGTCCCTGTGGTGATGTTTACGACTAAATTAAAATATTTTGCAAAGCAACACCCTTTAAACCTGAAAATGAAGAAACTGTTGGCCAAATGGTTACAGGGGTAGTCACAAGTGGTAACACATGTGATGGTACTAGAACATTATCAAATATGGCTTCTTTAATGATAGCCAACTGCATTGCATTACACTTTGCTCAATGCACTCTGATTTGTTAAATTATTTCACAAATGTCGAGAAATATTAGTGGTTGTTCCAATAGGATGTCCTTTGAAACAGTTCATGTCCCATGGAGCAGGGAGCTTGAAATTTATAAAATGAAGAAGTTCAGTTCTAGCTTAACTAGTACAACAGATCTGCTCCAAAGTAGAATGCCCTTGCTTTCCGACGTCAGTGGTTAGTCGGGCACCGTCCATTTTCATTCAGGTTGGCATGCATGCTGACTTTACTTCGTCACAAGACAACAAATATGAATTGCAAAACGAACTATAAAAAGTATAATGGGCATCCCACCAAACAGATTTGATATCAAAGAACTGAAGCAGAAATGCACCAAAAGAAATGTCTTAGAGCCAATCAATAGGCCACTTCCAGTGGTTTTAAAACCAAGGACTATGTCTATTGTGTTTGAAGCATGGAAGATGGTGTGTAATAAACCAGCAGAACGACACAAGAACTGGGCCTGCAGGAGCTGCTGAATTTCAGCTGCATGCCAGGCTATCTGCAGGGCAAATGTTTCCCCGACAGAGGTTGAAGGCACCTCTTTCTGGGTCAAAGTTGCAACAAGATTCATTCATAAATCAAAGTGCATATTTATCAGATCTGCATTTGGCCTGAAGAAACGTTGAAGCACATCTTTACCCAGTGGATATAAAGTAACACAGCAGCATTTAACCATCTTTTTAACACTTTGTATTGCACCAATCTTTGGCTTCTATCTTGTCACTTCTTTTTTGGGGATATGCTGTGCATGCAATTGTGAGAGCAGAACCCTGAACCCCAAAATGTAAACACCTCTAAATTCAGACCAACCCTAGTTTACCTTTGGCTGTTCTGCTTCCACCCTTGATCTGCAGATGAGAACAGCCTCCTCCACATCAGGCCCAAGAGTAACTTAGCAGAGTGATCAAATAAGTAATTGGAACCGCTCAATAAGTTCCAATCGGGGGAAATTCAAGGATTTATTACAAAATCTCAAAAATCAAGCAGTACAGAGTAAATGTTAAATGCCGAAAAGGCTCAACAGCAAGGAACATAGTCAGAAATTAGAATTATTCTAAGTTCCGAATGAAGAGAAAGTTATAAGAGCAACAAACAGCATCCCTGGAAGAAATGGAAAGTCATCTAACCATAACTGTCAGAATTACAAAGGAAAAAAACGGCATCGCTCCTAGAAAAGGAAGGGTCTCTAGATGGTGCCCATAGCCAGTGGTTTTTATACACAAATTCAGCATAGTTAATAAGCAAATACTGCAAATCCATAGTGGCATGATTAGAGGTAACACATTTTAGGCACGAAAGAGCATGAAACGTAATTGTTAAATTCATACCACTAACCCACTTTTAAGTAAACGTCCAGCAGGTTCATGGATGTTAATTTACCAAAATTCCAGGGGTAGCGGAAGTGACATCACACACCCTTTGACCTTTGTGGCATTGCAGGAAGTGACATCATGTGATCTCTGACCCTGAATCTTAGCAGAACGTGATGTCATATGATCTTAACCTTGATGACACCGCCAGAACTGGCATTGCTGAATTCCACCATAGCTGCAAGATTAATATTAATTCACAACACATTCAAATGTCTATTTTAGCTAACACCTATATTGGGGTGCTGACATGATCTTTGAAAGTGGTGGAGAGTAATACGTGCACTGGTTCGTAGCGAACGAGTGAAGCAGAGCTCGTCTGGGAGGGTCCGAGGGTGTTCTTCCCTAAGAACATTTAGAAAACAACTGGTCATAGTCTGGTTCCAGCTCCTGGGCCCAGGTTTTTTACCACACTAATACCACTAATACTCAATCATGAGTTATTCACTAACAGTGTCCTTTAACAAGCATTTGCAATGCAATCGGTCTCGCCTTAGGGAAAGTTAGAGCTATTGGCGTTTGAAATGACAATGTTTCTTAGTTAGGTTTTTTTGTTTGCAGTCGAGTGATCATTTGACCTATCTAAAGACATAGGAAGGAAAGAGGATGGAGAGGAAAGCTGGGGTGGTACGAGAATTGCTTTAAAAGAAAGAGGAAAGATGGAATTTGTGCACGTATAAAGTGCCCCCCCCCCCCCCCTCAGCGCTGCAATTGCACTACTTCAGGAGACAATAGGAAGAGCGCACAGGGGCTTGTACTCACCTGAATATTGCATGCATACTGAATTGTCAGCAAGTTTGTAAGTATTAACGTATGAATATTATATGCCTTTTATGTCTATGTAAGCGCTCCACCTTCCTTTTGGAATGTGTGGCAATGCCAATAGGTCTTGCATTTGCGAGGGTTAGAGCTATTGGCGTTGTAAATGAGAATGTCTTTTACCAGTGTTTTGGTTTGGAGTGGAGTGGATGTATGTTGTTTGGAGTGGAATTATGTGGCGTGAATTGGAATTGTTAGTTGTAGAATTGTGTAGGGTGGAATTGTGTGGTGTGGAACTGTGTGGCATTGAGTGAAATTATGCTGATTAGAATTATGTGGCATAGTGTGGAGTGTATTTATGTGGATTGTTGTTATGTGGCATAGAGTGATTTTATGTGGTGTGTACATGCGCTGCCCAGGCTCGACCTCAAACTGCAAAAAATGACAAGGAATGAAAGGAAAAGTGCTTGCAGGTTCCAGAGGTGTGGGGGACGAAAAGATGCACTATATAGAGCGATTAAATAAAGCATGTTTGGATGTGAGGGCGATCTGGCTGGGGTTGATTGGGAGGGGGGGAAGAGGTGGAGGATAGAGGGAGTGAATATGAATCCACCAGCACTCTGTGGAATTCGAAAAGCAAGAAGATTAACCGTGACTTTCCACCGTAAATTAATAAATAACTAGATAAGCAGGATGGCTTTGAAGAAAAACAGGTTTTGAAGTGCTTGTCTCCGTGCACCCTGCTGCTACATACTGTTTAATGTGGAGCTGCTATAAAAGAGCGACAAAGGCTTGTCAAGGATGCATCCCACAACTCAAGGCGGGTGACGACAGAAACACTGCTGCTTGCCACTGATAAGTCATTCCAGACGATCACAGATGCACCACAAATTACATTGTTAGCATGTGTGAGAACACCACCATCCTTCGTTCTGAAAACCAGAGAGCTGCTTACCATATGCCATAGCTATAAGAAACGACTCACTCCAAAACTACAATAAATGTGTAAGAGAACAAAATACTCAACATCTAACAGCACAACCCACTCACACATATATACTGCACAGTATCCAAATGGACTGGCTATCAGTTTGTGGATGGACAACATTCAGCGTCCCTTTGTTCTCCTCCTTAAGGCATTAAGCATTTCAGGAGATCCCCGGGGACCATATGATAATGCAACACTAATGGTGCCCTTGAAAGAACTGGTTCATTTCCTTTGGTAAGGCGGAGGCTTGTGCTGAATCATACACTGCTGAATAAAGTGGTAGATTAGTGGAACAAGAAGTAAATTAAACTAAAATGTTGATGCAGCAAAAAGATCACTGAGCAGCCCTACCAACCCTACTGCAAATGTAAGAAACGTTATAGCGCAATGAACAGCCTCGAAATATTAAAAAACATGGCTTGAATGGTTGAATCAAAGTATGTAACTTTCTTTTGATCTTTTCAGCCTGGGTCTCCGCTTCATGTTTCCCAGATTAAACTTTGCAAATATATTTAGGGAATAAAAGGTATGCACAACCAAAGTATTCACACTTCCCTAATATCTATATTGACATTGTCTTGTTTGCTTATAATGCAATACACACTTCAGAAATATATTTTTTTTTAAAGAGAGAGCTTTTACAACAAAATCCACAGAAACTGGAATAGCCAAATAGAAGGGTTAAATAAAAATGTGTCTTGAAGCAAGGCCCACTTCCTACTGATCTGGCCAGGAGTACATGAGTTACTGATTTTAAAGGGCAGAAGTCCCAATTTTGAGGACAAATTACGTATGCACTTAACAATGGCGAGGGTAAAAGAACAAAGTAGGGTCAAAAAAGTAAAAGGACCTTCCTGCTGGAATACTGCATGTGGGTCCTTGTCATCGGGACACAACTCGGTTCAGCTCCAACTTTTATATTTCCAAATAATAAAAACGTGTGCTACCCCAACTGTCCCAAAGGAAGCGAAACAATACTAGTTTGCAACCCACATAATACAGAGATGTGTTACAGGTCAGCTCAAGAATGAAAATACAAGGAAATAAAGCCACCCATGCTCTTTGGAAATGCATCAGAATTCAGGAAAATGTTTACCAGCTACATATATATTTAAAAATATAGTATTTGGAACTGTTGCAGCGTACGCACCAATAGCCGTAAAACTCCAATAAAGTGCGTGTCATTGTTAATGGAGCCCTGTATACAGCTTTAGAAAAGTTGTGTTTGTCCTCTAAAGATAGGCGTTTCACTCTTGACATTTAATACCCAAACAACAGACCCCTCTAACACCCCTCATCCCGTTTGGGTCTTAACCTTACGTTCTAAGTACCCGACTTCATTTTTAAACATTCTTGATTACATATGTAATCCTTCACACAAATAAAAACATTAAACTCATTAATGTTTGTTCCAACATTTAATTTTTGCAAATTACAGTTAACAACTATTTTAAATGAGCGAATGCACGCGGAGGCTGGTCGGTATTTCCCAGGTCTCTCGCCTCATTTAAAGTTCATGCTATGCTTATCAAATCGGTAGGTCGCTGATAAACTTCAAGCGCCTAATTAAGTAACAATTTCACAAGTAAAGGCACTAAAAGACATAACACTGTATCTATCAGATGGCTTTAAATCCTGTATATATCATATGCGTTTGAGTTAGATTTTCTTAGCAATCTATTAAGACTGGGAATTGAAAGGAAATTTTTTTTTTAGGTCTCGCATAGGGCAGCGCATGCGCTGCCTCTACGAGGCATCAAATAGTCAGTATTAGGGGTGAAACTCCACCCATTGTGTTTTTATTTGTGTTTTAGCTTGCCATTGGTTAAATCTGGCATTGCTCTTTTTATGTAGCTCAATGATTGGCTGATGGTCCCAAACGTCACTTCCGTTCTGCTTCCGTTTTGCAGGAAGCAGCACCGACCAACTACAGTTTAGTTCCACAGCTGGCTGTTAGCTATTCATTTAGGGACTACTTGTTTTTTAATCCGCTTTCACTTTCAAACCAGGGACAATGGCGGCCGTCGTCATGACTGTGCACTCGCCCTCGCCTACGGTAACTCCCCTTCCTCCATCTGAAACTGCGTTGCTTCATGTGTAGCTTCTCCCCTTCACGCGCTCAGCATGCCATGCCCGCTTTCACTTTCAAACCAGGGACAATGGCGGCCGTCGTCATGACCGTGCACTCGCCCTCGCCTACGGTAACTCCCCTTCCTCCATCTGAAACTGCTTTGCTTCATGTGTAGCTTCTCCCCTTCACGCGCTCAGCATGCCATGCCCGCTTTCACTTTCAAAGCAGAGACAATGGCGGCCGTCGTCATGACTGTGCACTCACCCTCGCCCACGGTAACTCCCCTTCTTCCTTCTGAAACTGCTTCCCGCCCCATTCCGTGCCTTTCATTTGCATTTCTTAACTGCACCACAGTAGCTATAAAGGTTGCTTTTCGTGCGCGCAGTTACTTTCCGTCGTTACTGCTTCTGCCCTCCCAGGTCAAAGGAAGCGTTTCCCTTGTGTATGTTTGTACACTCACTGAACACAGAACATCTGTCATCACAAAACTTATTACAATAGCACTGTTTATACTAATGGTAAATAGCCGCGGTTAATGTACAGCTTGCGGAATCTCTTGTTACAACTTTTGAACAAAATGACTCCCTCGTGCAGGTTCGTGCATGCAATGAACACTGAACTTGTCAAGTGAAAGCAGTTTTGGCATTAATCACTTAACGTGCTATTGGTTTTGTTTTGTTTTAACAAATTATCCTCCTTTTTCATTGACCCTGAAACTAAAATTAATTCCGATCAGACGTTCCGGTACATTTTAATGAAATCCTGACACACGCACTCCCCAGTACGATACACAAAATACACTGTATTTAACAGAGTGCCAACTCAATTACCGTACGCTGCATCAGTTTGGATTCTGGAGTTTGCTTACAGTACATAACCCTCCCCCGGTCTTTGTCCTTGTTTAACGTAACTGGCACTCATGTAAAGCACTTCGAAACCTTCGGGTCGTGTTCGCGCTATATAAAACTGGTTAAAAAAATACCAATACCACCTGCCTATTCCCAGCGCATATCACCAGACACCACATAGCTCCGCCCCTTCCATGCACGCTTTTATAGTACTTACTATAATAGCTCTCTTGATGTCAGTCTTATCTCCTCCCTAATCGTTTCAAAACTTAGCAATGCTGTGTGTGTAAGTAGACTGTTGCCCTGTGTTAACAGAAATGTCAGAGGGGAAGACAATTTTTTGCTTCTGTCAGTGGAGTTTATGGCACTTTCTCGGAGTGTGTAGCTGGCTGCTATACTGATAAACTTGTAATCACAATAACCACAACTGTGAACTACGTAATACTGACCCCCTTCCCTCTTCATGGCGTGCCTTTTATTTGCATTTATTAACCGGGCCGCAGTGATTTTAGGCTTGAGGGTGTCTTTTTCTGTGCTGCTTTAAACCTGCCCTTCCATTTCCTATTTTAGCCAAACCATCCCTTAGTCCGTCCCCGCCTCTGCAGCACACATGGCGTTGCGTCTCCTCCGGTTGCACTCTCCCTTCCACCACCACCATCTCCTGCCTCAGCTCAGATTGGTTGCACCAACAGGGCAGAGTTAAATGGCGCCCCACCCCTCCCTTGGTCGCTTGTACATTGTTTGGGGTGTGTGCTGAATATACTGACCTCAGTCACAATACCTTTTTAGCAGGGCTGCTGGTGTGTGGCAGTCACGGGTGACCATGGCCCCGCAGTGAGGGGAGGTGGGCTGGGTTTGTATTAGATGGCGCCGCAGGCCATGAGTCAGTGTGGAGTGCACGATATACCAAACACTATCTAACTACTGTACGGGGCACTACTTCCTGAACGCTGCTCCCGGGCCTCCGATTTTGCTGCCTGGCTCAGGGTGCGGTGGCACAGCTGTGGAGCTGCAGTCTGTGCTGGCAGCAGCTGGTCTGTTATGTTTTGTTCTTTGTATTCTGCACTGATAGACTGCACAAAAACTTCATAGTTTGGGGAGACTTTTTCATTTAAATTCTCTCTGTTGAAAACTCCATTGTTTTAAATGGTTAGCAGGTTCTACTAGGTTTAGATCATAAGCGTTATCTTCTAGCTTAGCAAAGTCCTGCATTTTAGAGTTACCTACTTATACAAACGTCTGTGTTGCTGTGGCTACTGAGCTCTGCTTCCATGTGCCCATGTTGGAACCATAAATTAAAATGTTGTCAAATGCGTCATTGTGCTTATGTGCATTAGAATATATATGTCACAATCCTTCCCATCCGTCACAACTCCTATGCATCCGTCATCATTCCTTCAATTCCATATGCACACACAGCAGCAATCTTGGAAAGTTGAGAAGGGGCAGTGGGGCGCTCATGTGTGCCTGGTTGTCATGATACGATTTATGGTAAACGAAAGGCATGGGAAAAATAAATATGGAATTTACCAGGTTGCCACTGTTTTCGTGGCAATTGCGCAATAAGTTCCAAACAGCTTGCAAGGGAAAACATTTTTATATTTACAGCAGTGTTTTAACAGATTTATTTCTCTACAGCTTGTGTGAAATGTGTTCAGCGGCATACTTACTGTACTATGCTATAATGTGCACATTTGTTTCGGGAAATCATATTACTTTCTACTAATTTATGGAAACTTTACACATGTTTGTAAACCCTGAGTTCCTACTCTTTTCTCATATGTAGCTACGCTAACAGCGAACGTGTCCCAGTCTTGCACCTTTGAGGACCATAATAAAAGGCCCTAAAACCCAAAGGAATTACCCAAAAAATGCCTACATTAGTTGCCACGAGTCACACATTTACACAACTTTAATGAGCACATTACAAAACTATTAGCTTAGACTACATATATTTATAACATGTTCATATTTTGTTAACTGTGCCACTGCTTGCATGCTGTTATTCATTGCCACAAAACACATCTGTGCAGTGACATTTAAATGTGCTTGAGAAAAAAACACAGTTGTATATTCCAGCACTTTCCCTCACTATGGTGCAGTCAGTCTTTAAAGCGCAGGGTCTAAGCGTGGCCTGATAGACGGGAGGGTGTGATATCACAACGACCATGTTCATCACCGGTGCAGGATCCCCTCTCTTCTTTTTCTTTTCGGGGGCGGGGGGAGAGAGGCGGATCTGTCTTTTCCTTCATGTGTTGCCACTGTTTTGTTCCTTTTGTAGGTAGATGTACCTATGCAATCCAGACATCTCTGCCAGCCTCCGGGTTTAGACATTCAATCTGTGTAACTTTCATTCGTAAATAAATCCCATGCTGACGGCCAGTTTAGTTGTAGGCACACAGCTGTGTCCTGTCGCAGAATTGTCTTTCAAAACAAATAAAAGATTTGTTCCATAAAGTACAGGGGGGCATATTATCAAGCCAGGCGATAAAATTATCGCTGCTTTAGCGGCAGAAAACTGCCGCTAAAACGGCGATAATGGGCTTGATAATATGCTCTATGGAATTCCAGTTGAAGCCCATGTTAGAAGTGAAGGACATCTAACATGGGCTTCAATTGGAATTCCATAGAGTATATTATCAAGCCCATTCTCGCCGTTTTAGCGGCAGTTTTCTGCTGCTAAAACGGCGACAATTTTATCGCCTGGCTTGATAATATGCCCCAGGGTCTCTCACTGGCTTTTGCTCTTTTGCGCACACACACTTTTTTCTATAATGCACATTCTATTATGTCTCCTCTCTCTCATGCACACTTATCTCTCTGTTTATGGCTGTCTCACACACATACAAACAAAATTCATTCCGTACAAACTGCAATACTAAGTTCTTTTTGTCTAGCAAATACAAAACACAATTAAGATCAAGATTAAACAGGCATTTGCAATTCATTAGGTCTCACAATACTGAAAGTTTGACCTATTTTGCATTGCAAATTATGATGCAACCCCAATAGCTCAAACTTTCAGTAATGCGAGGTCTCGCATTTGCGAATGTTTGAGCTATTGGCATTGTAAATGACAATGCCTTTTATTTATGTGTTTTCAAAACCTGTAATATGATGCGTAAACACAAATTCTTTACAGGAAGCAAGGCTGGCAGTATCTGCGTCTCTTTTACCGCCAGCCTTTCTTCTGGTAAGCATAGACTACAAGTACAAAGAGGCACAGTTACTGCCAGCCTTGCTTGTTGTAAGAAACACCTATAAGTACAAAGTGCGTGTTTACACAATACTTGCAGGTTTTCAAAACACATAAACAAAAGGCATCGTCATTTACAATGCCAAAGGCTCAAACACTCGTAAATGCGAGACCTATTGCATTGCAAATGCTTGTTTTACCTTTTAACATGTGTTTTTAACAGGCTGAGTTATTTAAATCAAAACAAGCCGAAAAACACAAGCAAGCAAACCCCGGGAACAAGCTGCTGTGTTAAAAGTTGAAGTGCGGTGGGCGCCGTGTTGATAAAAGAAAACACTCCGGAAGTGGCCGGCATACTGCCGCCATGCCGGTAATAAAGTCATGATGCCAATTTAAAGGAATCTGCTTGGAATCTCCTTTACAACCAGGACGTGCACAGGCGTGTGCGCCAGAAAGATACAAAAGCTGTCATTCCCGAATCACCCAGTTTCCTGTAACTTGAACACAGGGCCAAAAATAGTTTTGGAGTAAAGGGGCCAATAGCCAGGTAAGGATATAAATGACAACATGGCCGTCAGGAGGAGGGACTAAGAAGTCGAAAACTAATCAAAAGGCAGCATTTATGATTAAAGCCAATCAAAAATATGGCCGGAAAGTGGGCGGAGCTTCCCCCTGCATGTCTCGCAAAGCAGACAGCGCGTTGTGCTGCAAAGCTATGCGAGACCTAAAAATGGGGAGTCAACAATTAGAGGGATTCCCAATGACTAAAACTGCACGCTTCCCTGTGTTCTTAGCATGGATTTTGCCACTTCTGAGTCCAGGGGCACAATAGCAGTGCCAGGGGTGGCAAAGGGCAAGCATGGGTTAGCAGCTTCTTCCCCTGGCGGCCCCTAAATGAATAACGCCCATCTGCTCGGTTGCTGTGCAGAGATCCACGCCGCAATATGAAACTATGACGCATACACAAATATATTCTCTCAGGGCACATCAGAGGAACAGCGGAAAAGACCTTGAGTACTAGATTCATTTGGAACATGAGGAGAAGTTCATTCACAATACATGCACCCTAAGGAAAATAAGCACTCATGTTATAATGTTTCTTGCTCTGCGGAGACTGTAGGAAGAGAAGATGGCCGGGAGGACATGATGATGGGAGCAGCAAGATGAACAGAATCCAAACAGCATCGAATATTATAATAATAGTGTCTTTGTGAAAGCATGGCACAAGTAAATCACATTAACAAACACACTTCTAAATGTCATATTAAACTTGTTTCAAGTGCAAGGTTGTAACCCCAACATTTGTCTCTAGAAGTTATTATAGAAATCATTAATATTCAAAATTAATGTCACCCAAAATCATGCATTAATAAAACATTTGCACAATTTTCATGCAACATGCAGTGAAATTTTATTCAAGATTTGGAACTCAAATGAGGTCCACAAAAAACCAGCATGATACAACAAATGGGAAAAATACAGTTAATATAAAATTAAAAAGCTAACGCAAACCTTTTTGACAAATAAGCTAATTCTTGGGAGAAAATAAAAAATTGCGAGGCCTCAACTTCCGTTTTGACATTAAATTTGAAAACCAGCAGCCTTAAAATATGACAGCGATGAAAGTGCAGCGCAGGAGAAACAAATAATACATGATTAAAATCCTGAATACCAGTATTACAAAGGTTGCTCAGTTTATCCTGGAATTCGGGATTAGACCACTTCGCTGGTAATACCTTTAGAGGAATTCAAATCATGCGTAATAATGTCCAAAATCAACAGATCCCATGCTCTAAATGTCATGACTGATACTACTGTGATTCCCAGAACCGGGAAGAAAGGATTATCGCCTCTAATTTATTCAGATATTAGCAGTATTTTACATCTAACCATTGACTTATAATACTGGATGAATACTTCAAGAAGCTTTTGAGTTGAACATAGGAAAATTGTAGTTCAAATAGATTTACTGCATAATTAATAAAAAACTCAAAATATAATCATTTTCCATGGTGAATTAAAACATGTCTGGGTCCATGAAGCCCTACCCTATAGATGAGTATCCCAGGCGGATCACACCAGACGAGCCTTTCACGTGAGTACTTGTTAAACCCAATACTAACTTCAGAGCAGACACTGAGACCAACAAATTAAAGTTGCGTAACTTACGCAAAATTTGGCCTTCCATTTTCTCTAGAAAATCTCACTTCGCCGTGTTAATTGATCCTAAGGAATACAGAAGGTTCAGGGGAATTTTTTTATCTATATTGATAGCAAATGTATGAAATGCCTACGACACACTGCATTGTAAAAGAATCCTAAACAATTGGCATGTGACAAAACTTGAGAAGAGCTATGGCTAATGTGATCCATCGCATTCAAACTGACAGACATATTCTTCCCTGGATAGATATGTAAGTTCACTGCGTCCACCATCTCTGCATTGTGAAACCAACAATAGTAGAGAAATGACCTAGCTTTACTAGGTATAGCTATACTTTGCAGTTTGACACATTAATCTTTCCAAGAACTAGGGAATGGCAAGCTGCTGTCAAGAGCCCAGCCAATGACTCCAACCCTTGGTGGTTAAATCAAGAATGACAATGTCATCAGCATACAACAACAGAGTAGCTCCATGAGCCCTAGTTCTCGCTATGGCCTGGGTTTTCAGGTAGAGCTGAAGTGTAAAGCCAAAACAGAATAGAGGACATTACCTCTACGTCCCTCGTCCTCGACTCAGTCATCACTAATGAGGTATTCCACTTGACAGGGAACAAAACAGGATACGCTTTTAGGCTCCACCCACCCTCCTGCCAGGGGCTATAAGTACATAGCCAACAGAAAGCATGACCTGTTTTGTTTCCTGTCGGTGGACCAGATGAGAATGCTTGGGTAGGTGCTGGGCACTTACCTGCTTCGTGTTGTTCTCTGGTTTCCTCCTTTGCTGGGCTCTGGGGGTGCTCATGGACCTTCGTGGAAGTTGCTTGAGTCGGGCTGCTTGGCTTGCTGGACTCCTTTGGTTTACTGGTTACCGGTTCTGCTGGGCTGCGCTGGTTTCCTGGAGTCCTGTTGTCAGGTGAGTCCTCCAGTGCTGCGTGTTCTTTGCGCTGTGGTCCCGCCTGTCGGCCACTGCGGATTGCTGTCTGGGGTATGAGGGAGGCTCAGGCACTCTTCTGCTCTTGCTGTGTTGCCGGGGTAGCGCTCTGTGTGCTTTTATTGCACAGTCCTGCCTTGGGCCTGCCTGAGCCTCTTTCCGGCCAGTTCTGTTTTCTGTGGGCGTCCGGGTTGGGATCCGGACGCTCCGTATGCAGTGTGTCTTTGGGAGCACTCGGGTTGGGCTCTGAGTGCTCCGTTCTGCTTCATTTCGTGCCGCTCCGGCATGGGCATTATATTGTGCCTGGGTTGGGGTCCGGGCGCTCCAGGAACAGCACTTCGTTGGGAGCACCCAGGTTGGTCTCCGGGTGCTCTGTTTTGATTCCCTCTTGTGCCGTTCTCCCGCACACATTGTCAGGTGCCCGGGTTGGGCTCGGGGTGCCCCGCTGCTCCTGTTCTGTGTGGAGCACCTGGGTTGAGCTCCAGGGTGCTCCGTGGCTTTCGAGCTGGTCGGCGTCTTGTTCTCGGCGTCCTCGTGGGTGCTGGGCGCCGGGGCTGGTTCTCATCGTGTTTTCGGCCTTTGGCGGCCGTGATTGGTGGTGTTTTAGGGCTTTGGCTGGCCACACCCTCACCCGCCTCGCATTTGCATTCTGCTCAGCTGTTTGGCATGCCGGTTGATTCGGGGCGGTTTCCGGCTTATTTTTTTGTATAAATTGTGGGGGTGGTGGGTTTCCCATAGTGGTCTGTTCCTGCCTCTGTTGGTTGTGTGCGCTGGTCCTGTCTTTGGTGTTCATGATGAGGAAACATCATAAGAAACTAAAGCATATGTCTCCTGTTTCTTCTTCATCTTCCCCTGCAGCCAGTGGGGATTCTGCCCCTGCAGTGAAGCGGGCCGGGTTGGATTACGACAGGTTGAAGGGCCTGATTTTGAAGACTTTGTCGGATCTGATGTCCTCCAAGAAGTCTGTTGGGGGCCATTCTACTGGGGGTGTTGGCCTCTATTCCGACATTTATTCAACGGATTCTTCTGGTGACTCTTCATTGGGGGCGGAGGATCTGAAAGGCAAATATATTTCCAAGAAGTTGTTGCCGGACCTTCTTTCTCATGTACGTGAGAACATGGGGTTTCCTGATGATGCTGTGGCCAGTAATTCCCAGGATGCTGTTCTGCCGCATTTTTGGAAGACTGTTACTGTTTCTCTTCCTATCCATCCATTTATGATGGATGTCCTCTTCAAAGAATGGAAGGACCCTGATCACATCATGCTGCCGCGCTTTATGTCCAAACTGTATCCTTTGCAGGACATGGAGGAGTCGTTTCCTGAGTCGGTGCATGTGGATTCCATTGTCGCCAGTTTGGTGGGTCATCCTTCTGTGGCGGATGATAATATTCTGCGTGATGGTGTGGATAAGAAGATTGACTGCGTTGAAGAAATCTTATGCTGGCTCTCCCCTTGCTATCTGTTCTGGTGTCTATGGGGCTTATGTCTCTCAGTCCCTGTTGACTGACTTTAAGACTTTGTTTTCCATGATGCAGGAGGGGGGCAGTTGTCCAGACCTGCTGGAATCCATGGAACGTCAGGCCGAATTCCTCTCAGACATTGCCTTTGATTCTGTGCGCGCTTCTGCCTTGTTCTGTGGTTCCTCTGTTGCCGTTCGTCGAAACCTGTTGCTGAAGTGTTGGAATGCGGATGCTGCACAGAGATCCATGGCTTTGTGGTTGCCATTTACTGGCCCTCGTCCTTTTGGGGACACTCTTGAGGATAAGCTTCACATGCCTGTTTTAATTCTTACCTGCTCCTGCAGCTTGGAAGCATTCAGCTTGTTAGTGAAGGCCCGTGCAAGCTCCGAACCTGTTTGGTGAAGTTGGTCTGCTCGCGGCAGGTACAGACTCTTATCCTAGTGGCGCTGTTGGCTTTCCCAAGTGATTGTAGATGCTCCCAGTCTGCGTAGGCACGGTTAGTCTTTCCCACAAGGGGGAGGGGGTGGTCTTCTAGCGCCTGACAGGATCCTAGCGAGGGTGCAAGGTCTTCCTCGTGTGCTTGAGAGTCCTTGGGGTTTGAGCAGGGGCAGATCTCAATGAGCGGTGCTCAACCCACTGGTCACAGCCTCAGTCTCTTCACAGGCAATGGCAGCTTATTACCAGCAACCCCTACTGGCATACCGGGTTGCAGTGATAACTATGGACACATTGCAGACTCCTTCGGTGCAATCACCCACACCTTGGTGGCCCCTCCTGGCATACAGAGTTGCAGCAAAGGTGTTCACGAGCCCTGGTGCAGTGGCAGTGGCGTCACTGTGGGGGTGCGGGGGGTGCGGACCGCACCGGGTGACACCCTCACATGGGGTGACACCAACAGGGCCGGTGTGCAGTGGCGTCACTATGGGGGTGCGGGGGGTGCGGACCGCACCGGGTGACACCCTCACATGGGGTGACACCAACAGGGCCGGTGTGCGCACAGCAACCTAACCTTTCAGGAGGAGGAGGAGCCTGTGCGCAGCGCGCACTGTCTCCTCTCCTTTCTTTTATTTGCTTCCCTGTGAAATGGATCCAAAAAAGAAAATCACTTTTGCTGCAGGGGCGTAACACAGGCCTCCCGCAGCCCCCGCGTTGGGGGGGGGGCACGTTCCAGGGGCCCCCTCACTCACCAGCAGAGCCAGCAAGGGCAAGCCTGTCCATTATGATGGTGCGCACGCCCTTAATAAAATTAAATGGTGCGCACGCCCAGGCCCCGGCCGGGCCTCAGAGGCTCTTCTTCATTCATTAAATGGTGCAAGTTCAACTGCGCACGCGCGGGCCCTCGCCGGGCCTCTGAGGCTCTCATTAATTAAATGGTTTGTGCGCAGCGCGCAGTTTACTGACTTAGCGGCTGCACAGTCTTCAGAGTGGTCCATTGTCATGCGCATTGCAGAGCACAATTAAAAGTGCGCGTGACTTGAGGTGAGGCATCCCAGGGCCCAGCCACGCCAGAGAGTGAGAAGGACCGTCCGTCACCGGCCACGCTATAATTTAAATTATTACGAGCTCCAAGCCCCTGCCTGGCTAGCCTTGCCCTAGGCTTGCCCTGCCCTGTCTTCTGCTGCCCACCCCGCTCGCGCCTGCCTCTGAAGCTGCAGGCAGCAGGCCAGGCCTCAGCCCTCAGGGGAGTCAGTCCGAGTCAGGGGTTGTCTGTGGGTGGTGGCGATAATGTGATGAGATCATAATTTAGAATCAGGGAGGGGAGGGCTGTTGAGGTCACACTCATATAGAGTAGTTATTTTAAATCGTGAGGTCGCAGGCTGATGCTTTTGAAGAGGCGGATTGATATCACTGCGCAGTGAGACTGAACGGCGCTAGATGATAAGACTAGGGTGAGAATTCATTATGAGTGTTACACCACTAGTAGGTGTGAATATGACCAAGGAGCGTGTATGAGATTTCTAAAACGCCATAAGCGAGTCCAGAATACACAGGCGGAGGCGGCTAGGCCTTGTCCCCTATTTCGCCATACCCCGGTACCCTCTCAAGGTTGAGAGGGCATTTTTAACACGGACGCTCACGCTCCGAGGCTATGCAGCGACAAGGCCATAAGGGTAAGGCTGCAATATTGGTATCAACATAATGCCCGAAAACTTGACCAGGGGGTCAGGCAGAGGTTACCGGCAAAGATTGAGGATATAAAAGGAGAGATTAAAAATTGGACCCCTCTAACGGCCTGCTGACAGCACAACTGGTCACCGTCCGCTTTAAGGCGCGTTTTATTTGGCAGCTGCATGGTTGAGTGGCAGGCTGAGGTAGCAGAGCCGGGGCCTAGAGTCAGAGGGCACGGGAGGGTCGTTGCACAGCGAGGCCAGTTCTGGGCGAGAAAAGGGGTGGGACTGGGCGATGCCAGGTTTTGGGATGTGGTGGAGAGCAGTTCCGAGAGGAGGGTGCTTAAAAATAAGGCTGGGCTGTGGGATAGCGGTGGCTAGGTGTACTTGAAGAGGAGGGACGGGCATTATGGAAACATAAGGTCGTGGGGCTTGTGTAATTTGAGGCCCGGAGGAGCAGTTAGCGAGAAAAAAATCTAGAGCCTGTAATAATAATGTCGGATGTAGGATAAGTGGATTGAAGGGTGCAACAAAAATTAAAGGAAGTGCGGAGCAACGAGTCTCCATTTGCGATGATGCAGGTTACTTGTTGTGAAAAACGCCCCATATCATATGTGGCAGGATGGGTGTCCAAACCAACATTCCTTTAACCTGCAAAAGTGAAAGGAAGCAAGTGCATCAAGCCAAGATGTTCAAAAGTAACAAGAACATCTCCCAGCAAACCTGCCTGTACTCATCGTAAATGCAATGTCAAACTTTGTGAATCATTTTTGTGCACATGCGATTTTTATGCATCACAATAGTGCACAGTTTTATCTCCCGTGCACAAATGGCATGCAAAACCATCAGTGTGAATTTACGGTCGCTAAACCTATCCAATTACAAAAAAACAATCTCATGCAAGAGAAGGAACAGGAACTCCTCGGTTGACCCCTCTAAATAAAAGCACGCACTAACCAAAAACCCCAAAGCATTGGCCAAAGTTAATAGGTCTTACCTTTGTCAATGCGTTTTGCAGATGCTGTGAAGCATGGCCAAAAGGGAGAAGGGGTGATGACTAGCCGCGGTATTTTGTAGAAGTACGTGTAGGTGAGGAGATGTGCACCAATACATAAACAGGTCGCTACGAAATGAAGGAGTACCTTTTTTTATAGGAATCGCTAAACAAAAAATAAATGAAAAGGAAGTAGCGCAAAGTGATTTTTTTTTTTAAAGTGGAAAAGCTGGCAGGAATTTGCTGCTTGCCCCCTCCCCCCCGCACCAAAAAATAGAATCGGTTTAAAAAAATTTTAAAAAAATAGCATCCCCGGGGTGCAGGAGAGCAATGGAGTGGGTCGGGTGGTGGGAGTGCGAGATGAAGTAAACATAACGGGTGGGGGATACGGGGAAAGGCAGCACAAGAGTGAGGGCATCAGGGTCGGGGCCGGCCGGGAATAAAAGTAAAACATAATATAGTAGGCCCAGTGAGTAACACAGGCCCCCGCGTTGAGGGTGGATGAGGAAGCCTCTCTTCATTAATTAATGGTATGCACACCACGGCCCCGGCCCTGCCGGGCCTCTGAGGCTTTTCATGTATTAAATGGTGCGCACCCTGGGTGGAAATACTGTCATATGCCATACTTCACCTCTGCAAGTGCCCAGCGGGCTCTGCTTGAAGGTCAGAGGCACCACTTAAGACAATCTGTATCTTCAGCTGGCTTCATACAATAGCATTAGAATTTTTAGCATCGCTATATTACCTGTATGCAAAAATATCACATAATGTTCTTTTATGCCTCCTCATATTTTTCTGCAAACAGTTGTTGGCATTTTATTCTTGCCGATTTCATTGAATGAAGTTACAGTAAATTAAAACATTAAATTAACAATCTACACGCCCAGATTCATACAATAAGATTTGGGTTTATCGCAGCATCAACTCCTGCTTTTCCACGTTATTAAAAGGTGCACATGTTTTACTGCATTTCAGAAAAGAACGTTTGCTGTGTAGAAATCAAACACTTTTACAAGAACTTACCTCTTTTGTCCATAATTTTGATCATTAGAAGGGACACGCAAGTTCTTTTTTTCTTAAATTCTCCAATGGCAATTCTGCTACACATATGCAAATGATGCGTGTAATGTGTCGCATTTGACAAGACACGATTCTCTCCGTGTTGTTCAGTGTTTACCCGGCTTCCGGGTAAAGAACCGCCGCCGTCAGTAAATGTGATGGCATTGTGCAGACTAGTTAATTAAGCGTCTTCTGCTTCCAGCAAACTAAGAATAAGCTTTTTTGGGATTGTCAGCAAACGGGGGGTGGGGTGGGGTGGGGTGGGCAGGATACAGGGACTGAGAACTAAACCTGCAAGACATTAGAAGCCCCGGTGTCGTAGCAACAGCAGGTGGACCCTATCATGACAAGTGTAGATTAACCTTCAAGGCTTGTCCACCACTATTCATACTGAAGTTCACCTCCAGTCTTGCGGGCAGGCCTCTGAAGCAGTACACCCTAGAACAACAGTGACCCTGTCACTGAGATCACAGGGCCCTTGCGAAGGGCCAGCTCTAGGGCGGTGCAACCGGTGTGACCGCACCAGGTGCTGACTTTAGGTGGAGGCATCATTTTTGCAAGTATATTATGGTTTTAAAAGCGCTCGCTGCCTCCTTCCTGGCCTCCAGTAATTTTCGGTAACAATAAAAATGTAATGATAACTCTGGTGATTAATGTTCTTCCAAGAGAGAGATCGGAATTTTGTCTAATGGAAGATTTGACTCATGGAAAGGTAGCTCAGAGGGTTAATGTTCCTGCTGCAAAGAACATGTACCATGCAGATCACAAAGTGCACATAATGTAAATAGGCAAGTGGGCTACTGCTTTTGTCAGAGAGATCCTTTTGTTATTTGCAGTTTATAAGTTAAAATCCTAACATAGAACAGTGAGCTATTAACTGTCATCTACTCTGCAGCAACACAAGTCACATTTTTTATTAACTTTTGATACGTTTGAGCTACAAACAATTTATTAGTTTAAATGGTCAGATCATGCTGCAGATCTTGCATTATGAGGCAAATATGGCAGAGCCATTATTATTTAGAAAACATTTGCAAACTAGGATTTTTAGCCATTCATGTTTGAACTGCTGTTTTGGAAAAGGGAGAAGTGCTGATGACAGAAACTCCATGGCTCGGAGACAAATGGCTTGTGCTTCCACATTTTATCGTATTTGGGGACATTCTGTGATTAGAAGCATATCCCACTTTGTGAATACATTTTACTGTCAATAACTCATTATAACCTTAAATAATCATGTGTATCCATTGGTTGATAAAACTGGGCAGTGAAACCAAACAAATACAAAAAATTGTGATGTTTGTGCATTCTGGCCACGCCTCTGGCTCCGCCCACTGATCCAATCCATGGGTTATTCCCGCCCTCTGATTCTCCGCCCACAGTTCCCCTACTTTTTTTCCCCCACTTCGACCACTGATATATCGTGTTGCGGGATAGTGGGAACACCACACCAGTAAAAAGTACCATACCTATGATATTATAAATTCCAATAAACTGTTGACTAGCAGGTAGCCCACTGTACAACCTGATTAATGAGTCATTATCACACTATTGCTAACAGGCACATTTTGTAAATATAGGACCTACATTTACAAACGTTACTAAGGATTCTGTATGGTCCCGTTATTTGCCAACTGTGTCCACTGGCGGACTCGGAGCGGAGGAGGTCCATGCGGTAAGTCGTGAGGGGGTGACAACATGAGTTACCCGCACCGGGTGACACCAACCCAAGTGACGCCACTGTGCTGTGGTCAAACAATTACTTCAACTGTGGTCTCCTCTGGCCTACGCGGTCACCTCAAAGAGACAGTATGGGTATGACGCTCCCCGCACAGCACTAGATGTGCAACTCAGGCCATGGCAGCCCTCTCCTGGCATATGGGGGTTGCTGAATCAGTACTGCACACAATCAATGAGCCGATCTGAGACCAGCTGTATCCTCACACCACACACAGGGAGTCTTCTCAGCAGGGCACCCTAGTCTTGGTAAGCTGGCAGGTGCTGGTGCTCCAGGGCAGATGGTCTTGGATTCCCTGGAGGGTGTCTCCTCACCCAACCTTGGCCCCCATCCCTGGTTACAGGTAGAAGTATTGTAGAGCTTCCCCTTTTTACACAACCCATCTGGCTGCTTGGCAGATGACAAACTTTGAAGTCTCAACCTTCCCTACTTAAAGTCCATTTCCTGACACCAGGGTCTGGGTCATTTAAGTTTCACGTTGGAGTTCTGCTTCTTTTGAAACGTATGCTATTCTCTCTCTTCTTCCTCTTGAAAGGCTGTCTGTCTCAGCAGGAGAGACTCTGAAGCTCATAGTGCCACAACACAGGCCATTGGAGTGACTAGACTTCACACCTGGATGTGAGCCACAGTGATTTGTGCATCAAAATGTTAATCCCAGTCTTCCAGCCCCACTCTTTATGATGCCCTCAACATCACCATCTCCTTCCTGAGGTGTGTCCATCCCCTTCCTTGTGATCCATCAATGAATTAAAGAGCATGCTTGTGACGTGTAAAGGGGGAGTCTCTTCCTCCCTTCCTCCCATGTGTCACCACCCAGCTCGCAGAAAGGCAGCAATACACAAATATGTCTAGGGGGATTCAGCTTCTTCTCATGTCTTCAGCATGCAGGACTGGGATTCCCAAAATGGAACCTGGGGTCCTCCATGTAATGTATCATTGAAGCCACGCTTGCATTCAGTGTACATTCACAACACACATACTGTCCAGCACTGTTACCTCCATGTACTGTACTACCACAGACACACATACATTCAGCACACACTTCAATCTGTGTGCACTGTTTACTACTGTAGCTTGTCTTATTATACCATGGTGTGCTATTTGCAAACACACACTGTCAGCACACACACTCAGCATGTGCGTGCTGCACTACACTTTACCCTCATGTATTGCACTTCTCGCAAGCACACATACACCCAGCACATGCTTTCTTTGCACACGGACTGCAAAGCACTACATCTCTCATGTAATGTATTATTCGCATACATACACTCAGTAAATGAACTAACCATTAATGTAATGCACAGTACTGCTCTATACCTGTACTGTAGCCTTCTCTGGCACACATACAACCAGTGCAGAGTCGCTACTCCTGCATTACACAGCACTTAACATCTACCTGATGTAGGCCAAGGATGAAATAAGTACATAGCAGAGGAACTTTGAAAAGGTGAGTGAGCTTGTAGGCCTAATTCCAGTGACACGGGGTAACAATCCTTTGCAAAGCCAATAGGTCTTGCCTATGCAAGAGCTGCTGGCTTTGCCAATGTGTTTTAGCCATATTGTACACCAGCGTGGCTGCTGTTCAGCATTGCTAAATGGTAGTGGTGCATAGTGGAGTGGAGTGCCCAAGAGTGGAGTTTCATGGAGTAGAGGTGAGTAGATTAGAGTGGAGTAGAGTGTCGTGGAGTGGCATAGAGTGGCGTACAGTGGAGTGGTGTACAGTGGAGAATTGAAGTAGAGTGGAACAATGTGTCATAGAGTACAGTGGAGCGGCATAGAATTGAGTAAAATGGCATAGTGGGAGTTGAGTGCAGTACAGTGTCATTCAGTGGAGTGGTGTAGAGTGTCATAGAGTGGTACAGAATGAAGTAGAGTGTAATAGAGTTGAGTTGAGTGGAGTAGAGTGCCGTAGAATGGAGTGTCATTGAGTGGAGTTGTTGAGAGTGAAGTGGCGTGGAGTGGAGTAAAGTGTTGTAGAGTGGAGTGGTGTTGTTGCGGGGATTCTGCACATACACAGAACTATGCTCAGTAAAACAGGACCTCGGTGTGTAGGGGCTAAGCCTTCCTACCGCCTCAGTAACCAAAATCCCACAACCGATTAGCTACCCAGAACACAACACTCCC
Source organism: Triturus cristatus (assembly GCF_964204655.1). Lineage (NCBI taxonomy): Eukaryota > Metazoa > Chordata > Amphibia > Caudata > Salamandridae > Triturus > Triturus cristatus. The sequence goes on from NC_140590.1 coordinate 37,362,559, forward strand.
GACTCTCTCATGAATCACGGTAGCAAGACGTACCCTTTCGCTCACTCACTCGTACTTGTCCACAATAAGAATAAACAGAGTCACTGTTATAGTTCAAAATGTTTATTTTTACTAAAGTGCTCTAATGTTAATGTTATGTTAATCTTATGGGGTATTTATAAAGCGCACGGCTACTCCATGGAGTGTGTCGGCGCTAACAGGTCCCCCTTGACAGAGAACAGTGTGCGACCTCATCCTGCAAAGTCCCCATTACTGATGGAACAGCCAGGTCTTAAGTTGGCGCCTAAAACTAAGAAGCTCTTGTTCTTGTCTGAGAGAAAGAGGCAGACCATTCCATTGTTGTCCAGCTACCACCTGGAAAGAACGTCCCCCTTCTCAGCCCGCAAGAATTTAGGCACCGACAGCAGATGTTGGGACGATGACCTCAAAGTCCTGGCTGGTGTAGAAAGTATAATTTTATTTCTGATGTACTGAGCCCTGCTGTTATGGAGCGCCTTAAAGGCCAGCACAAAGGACTTAAAATCAACCCTATTTTTCACTGAGAGCCAGTGCAGGGATTTTAAATGAGCGGTCATGTGAGTCCTGGGCCTGACCAGAGAAATAGCTCTAGCGGCCGCATTTTGAACTACCTGTAGGCGGCCCAATAGATAATTTGGGATGACCAGGTAAAGTACATTTGCATAATCCAGCCTTGACGTGATCAAGTCTTGGACCACTGTTTTCCTGTGGGACATGGGGAGCAGCGGTAAGAAGTTTCTCATCATTTTTAAAAGCCTAAAACATATGCCGGCCACTGATTGGACCTGCGACTTCATAGAAATATCCGAGTCAAGCAAGACTCCAAGATATTTCACGGTGGTAACTGGACTAGAGGGTGGAGACTGATCCTGGGGCCACCAATTACACCATTCGTCCCCCGGAGTATGTCCGAAGATTATTTCAGCTTTAGCAGAATTGCATGATAATTGATTTTGTTGGAACCAGTCAAATACTTTATTCAGGCATAAGTTAATTGTGTTATCACTAAGCATCCCGCCCTTCTCGCATGTGAACAACAGTTGGGTGTCGTCGGCATAAGTTATAACTTTTGCGCCATGTTGCTCAGCTAGGGGTGCTAGTGGGGCCATATAAATATTAAATAAAGTTGGACTCAGCCCTGAGCCTTGTGGCACTCCAACATTCAGCAGTGGAATATCTGCTGAGAAAGGGGGGGACCAGACAGATTGCTGAGGACCTTCCAGGAAGGAAGAAAACCACCTGAGAACCGTGCCTCCAATACCACATTCACAGAGTCTCTGTAAGAGTCGTCCATGGGACACGGTATCAAAAGCCACCGAGAGGTCCAGCAGTATCAATACTGCCTTACCTCCTCTATCAAGGGTAGCTTTGATAGTTTCAGTGACTTCCAATAGGGCGGATTCTGTACTATAGTTCGCTCTAAACCCCCATTGACTGGGATGAAGAGCGTTAGTAGCCTCAATGAAATCTGTAATAACCACATTCACATACTTCTCTAGCGCCTTGGCGAAAAAAGGAAGCAGTGTTATAGGCCTATAGTTGCTTACCACTGCTGGGTCAGCTGAGGGATTCTTTAAAAGAGGGAGAATTTTACCATGTTTCCACCTCGCCAGAACCTTTCCTTCTAACAAGGACAGATTCAGGACCTGATTAACAGCTGGATTCAGTACCTCGGAGACAGATGCCACTATTTTTGCAGGGCATGGGTCCGAAGGGCAACCAGATTTAAGCGCCTTCATGATGGTAAGTGAAGTATCCAAGGAGATAGACGGGAAATCCAAAAGTATTTTATCAGGAGAGTGCTTTTTAAGTTCTTGCACATCGTCCTGACTCAATAAGGTAGGATTGTCAAATGAATCCTGAATGGACTTAATTTTGTCAAAGAAAAATTTTGCAACCTGATTCGTCCATTCAAGGGTGGGAGTGAAAGGACTCTGTGTGGTGTTGGGGGATGCAAAGTCTTTGACAATTTTAAACAATTCTCTGCTACTATTCCTGGCTTGTTCAATTTTAGTGGCCAGAAAGCTTTTTTTCTAATCCCGAACCTTTGCATAGTGCGCTTTAAGTGCCTGTTTGTAGATGTTTTTACTTAATGGATCAAAATGTTTTCTCCATAGACGCTCAAGGCATTTACGCGCACTCTTACTTTTTCTTAAGGCCTCCGTGAACCAAGGAGCCAAGGTTCTTCTCTGTACGGAACTACGCATCTTGGACAGGGCTAAATGCAATGACCATTTCTGAAGCCAGCCTTCCAAAGCGTGTGCCCCATCTTCTAAGGAGTCTTTCACAGGGATAGGATGGTGGTTCAATATTTCTGCCAAAGAGTTAGGCGTAAACAGCTTAAAAGATCTATATTCTTTAGCTCGTTGGGTACAGTGGGGCTGTGCCCTTCCCAGGTCTTTTTTTAACCTAAACGTGATCAGAAAATGGTCGGACCATGCAATAGGGAGGGGATTGTCTAAGTCAATGTTACATGTTGAAAAGATCTGGTCCAAAATATGCCCCTTTTCGTGCGTGGGAGACCCCACATAAGGGGTCAGGCAAAAAATATTCAAAGATTCGCACAGCTTCTTGGTCTCTATAATGCAGTATATGAGCCACTACCAGCAGCAAAACGCATAAACGCATAAACCTAAAACAGTTAGCATTGTAGCAAGTCAATTGACTATGAAAGGGGATGTCATCTTATACAGACAGTGGATAAAGGATAAAGGACTATAAGGTCTAAGTACCTTCCCCTTGGTAAGAAGAAGAAGTGTTATTATCTAAAAGAAGATCTCTGGGCTTTGTTGGCAGACCCCATACCTTAGTGCCTAGATTGTGGTGTAACATGAAGTAGTGGAGTAGAGCGGAGAAGCGTGTCGTACATTGAAGTGGCATACAGTGGAGTAGAGTGTCATACTGTGGAGTGGCATAGAGTGGAGTAGTGTGTTGTACAGTGGGTGTTGTACAGTGGAGTAGCATAGAGTGGAGTAGATTGTTGTACAGCGGGTTTTTTACAGTGGAGTAGCATAGAGTGTTGTAGACTGGAGTGTCAGAGTGTAGTATCGTACAGTGGAGTAAAATGGTTTGGAGTGGCACAGAGGAAATTGTGTAGAGTGGCTTAGAGTAGAGTGGCCTGGAGAGGCATAGAGTGGCACAGAGTGGAGTAGAGTGGAGGGTTGTAGATTGGAGGGTGGGAAAGTGGCATGGAGTGGCTTGAAGTGGAGTGTCATATAGTGGAGTGGAGGGTCTTAAAATCGTGGGTTGTAGAGTAGAGAGTTATCGAGTGGAGGGTCATAGTCAAGAGTAAAGTGTCGCAGAGTTAAATGGCATGGAGTGGCATAGAGTGGAGTAGGGTGGTCTAGAGAAGAGTGGAGTAGAGTAGAGTATCATAGAGTGGAGCAACGTAGAGTGACCTAGCAAAGAGTGGAGTAAAGTACTCGTATAGTGGAGTAGAGTGGAGTGGCATGAAGTACAGTGCCATAGATTGGGCCAGCGTGGAGTGACATAGAGTGGAAAAAAGTGTTTTGTGGAAAATCATAGAGTGGAGTGTCATGGAGTGTTGTAGAGTGGCTTGCCATGGCCTAGAGTAAAATGGCGTAGAGTGCCGTAGAGTGGAGTGCCATAGAGTGAAGTGTCGTAGAGTGGAGTAAAATGTCTTTGAGTGGCATAGCGTAATGTTGAATATGCATGGTGAGGTAACACACTGTCATTACAGACAACACATTTTCAATTGAAATGACCATTACATTTGCACAGACAGTTTTACTGATAAAACTACACAGCACACAAACGACAATGTGTGGAAATAGTATTACCTAGTGTGTTGATTTGTTTTGATCGTAGTAAAATATTTGTTTCCACCACACTTCAGAATTACACAAAATGTGCTTGATTTGTGCCTTCCGAATTCTGATATATTCTGAAATTTTTTAAAAGTTAATTTGCAGACGCTTAAATGTTTTTGCGCGCCAGAAACAATCTTTCCTTTCCCATACTCAGCAAGCTCGTCACACAAACCCTCTCAATTTGAAGTCTGAGAAAGAAAAGTAAGCTCCAAGCTCCCTCGGAAAACAGAGCCTGACATTTGACCTCTGTCTTTGAATGAACAGCAAATGTGACAAAATAAGAACAAATGGGCATATTTATGACATTGTCACGCATGCAGAGCGGCAAGTAACCTTGTTGCGCTGTGCTGCGTGACAGGGAAAGGGCAGGAATAGGCCGTATTTAAAAGAGTACAGTGCATTCCTGTCCTTTCCACTGCGCTAGCGCCCTTTTGGCTGCCTTGTGCCAACGCAGGCACAGAGCATGACATCAGAGCTAATGGAATATCCCCCAGGATGCTAATTTTGTAACTCGAACTTCGTTCCTGTACATGTTCTGTTACACACCCCTGACGCGATGCATTTAACGGTCTTGCTTGGGACTAGACGGTTATGAGGTTTTCGTTAGGACTGAGATCCTACAACCTCATTAGCATATAAAGAAACCTTAGAAGGTGTTGTATACATATCTGTGCACGCTGCTATGCGTCTTATGGCCTTGGAAGTTAAACCTGTTCCCCACTCCAGAAAAACGAATGTCAGCCATGTACAGAATGACATCATAAGAGAGGGTCATGTACATGTCAGTGATCAAATGGGCCAGTTCACACTGTCCATATGTTACATACAGTCCATACATAAACAAAGATAAAATGTCACCTATATTCAGTGGTCAAAGTGGGGGGGAAAAGTAGGGAAACTGTGGGCGGAGGGTGGGAGTAATCTGAGGATTGGGTCAGTGGGTGGAGTAAGAGGTGTGGCCAAAAAGAGCAAAGCATCCCAATTATTTGTATTTGTTTGGCATTTTACTGACCAGCTGCACCTTATCACGTACTTAATTCAACCAATGGATACACGTATTTAAGGTTTGATATGAGTTATTGACATTAAAATACATTCATAAAGTGGAATACGTTTTCAATCACTGAATGTTCCAAATATGCTGAAAGTGGAATCAGAAGCCATTTGTCCCCGATCCATGCAGTTTTTGTCATCGGCATTATTCCCTTTTTCCACAAGAGCAGTTAAAACATAAATAGCAAAATATTCTAGTTTTTAAATGTTTTTTCCACATAATTATGGCTCTGCCATATTTGCCACATGATACATCATCTGCTGCATAATCTGACGATTTTAACAAAAAAATTGTAGCTCAAACGGTTCAAAAAGTTACTAAAATATGTGACTTGTGTTGCTGCAAAGTAGAGGGCCCTTTGCAAAGGTTGACTGGTCACCTTTCTCTCTGCTGCATTTGTATGTTACTCTGATAATAATGGGGCAAAATCTTTGCAGAGACTGTTAGTATGTGTAAAAATGTCACAATAATAAAGTATCAGAAAATGTACCGCATTACGGTGCAGCCTTTTTTTTGCTGCATAATTTAGTCAACACTGCGACATAATTTTGGCATCCATTGCTGCATAATTCCAGTGGACTCTTACCAGGCAGCACATGTTAAAAGTGTTTGTGCATGAAGCAGAGAGATCGTGAAGTTTGGGGACGTAGTTTGGTGTCTGTGCAAATCCTGTATTGCCAATCCCTGGTGAGTTGCACTAATAAGGCCAATGCAGGTACCAGTGGGTGAGGCGAACTGGCTTAAAGGGTCTTGTGACCTCGGTGACAGAGTACCTGTTGCTCTAGGGTGTGCTGCTGCATAGGCCTGCCCACAAGACGGGAGATGAACTTCAGCATGGATTGTGATGGACAGGGTTTCAAGGTTAACCTGCGCTTGCCACCACTAGGTTACACCTGTCGATGCTAAGACAACAGGGCTTCTAAGGTCTAGCAGGGCCTTCAAAGGTCTAGCATGGGAATGTGCTCCCTCAGGAGAGTGGATTGGCCCTGAAAGTAGAACCTGGTTCCCCAGTTCCAAAGTTGACAGCTTTGGCCATAGTTCCACATCCTTTTCCCCACTGAACACCATACTGCCCCACTGAGAGAAACTTGTACTGCCTTCAGCTACAACCCAGCTGTGCCCCACTATTTACACCTGGATGTGACTCAACTCAAAGTATGCACCAGACAAGAGTAATATGCTAACACAACAAAAAAGAGGGGGGGCCATGGAGCTATTAAAGGTCCAGTGTCCATGCTCCAAAAGACTATATTAGTTTTAACAAGGGGGGCACTGTTCCTGTATGCGGGGTGCAAAAAGTCACCCCCGCATAGGGGTGCAAATAGTCACCCGTGCATTGAAGATCGAAAAGGTGAACAGATAGAAAGAGACAGGAATTCCTAGGAAAGAAGGACCCAGATGGTGAAGTGGAACAAACACTTATTGTCCTCTGTTGCCCTCACACACCCCAAAAGGTGTCATGCTTCATCATTGGGCAGTTGCTCCTCGTAGGGCCGGCGCTGCAATTCCCTACGGGTCCCCCGAAGGGTCTCTTTATCGGAGATCTTTTTAAGGACTGCCGGATGGTGCATGTGGGTATGTGGGGTTAGGGTCCAAAAGAGAGTGAAAAAAGTGCGTGCTAGGTAGTGAAAAAAGTTAATAAAGGGTAAACATGCAGCCAATGTATGAATTGTAAACCCTTGGCAGATAATCTGCTAGTTAAAATCTAGCCCCGGAGGCACACTATGTCCAGGTATCAAAGAGGTCATAGGTCAACATGTTTCGCGCCTTGAGTCGCCTTAAGGGTCGTTGGCGCTTCTTCAGGACCAGAGCAAAAAAATAAATAAAGTGCACGTGATGAAAATTATTGAACCCTCTAACTCAACAGGGCGAGGCATTAACCTGTATACCTATAGTGTGGCTACAGCTGCATGATGAACGAACGCTCCTGATGAAAACCTAGGAAAGAGAGCACAGAGTAAACAACAGATCAGAGCATCATGCTGCCTGAAAAAAATGTAACAACATCCTGGAAAAAGCAAACACTCATAGAGAATGCAAGATTAAGTAACGCAGGTTAAATGTAAGCAGCAACAACATGGTTACCTTAACCACTTCGCTGCGGCGGGAATTCCGCCGCAGCGCTGGGGGGGGTTTGGGGGCAGCGCGGTGGTGCTGTGCTCATGACGGAGCCACTCCGTCATAAGCCACGGTTGAGCTGTGCTCCTGACGGAGTGGTTCCGTCATGACTCCGCTGCGCTAATCGCCCGCACAGGCGGGGAATCATCGCAGCGTGGGAGGAGCGGCGGCCAACGGCCGCAGCATGACGGAAACAATCCGTCATGAGCACACGGCACCCGTGGCTCATGACGGAGTGGCTCCGTCATGAGCGCTGAAGGGGTTAAAGCTTTTAGACTCATTATTCAGAAATCAATGAGAGTTTTTTTTTTGCCTGAAAAATTAAGGACATGACTACAGGGCCCGGAAAGGACCCGTTTCAAGTTCTGTTGCTTATATCCTTACAAAATGTAAGCAGTATGGTTTAAAAAGACCACATCCCTGAACACAGAGGTGCAGTACATATTTTATAAACTTAAATAAGGAAAACAGCTGGTAAGGATCACATTAAACGTTTTCAAACGCACGAATCAACCAGGTATTGCAGTACCTCCAGGATTGGTGCACTTCCCCACCCAAGGAAAACAATGCTGTTCAAAGAAAGACGAGAAAACAAAAGTAGCGCTTCACTGGCAAACTCTGTAAAGTGGCGCTAATGGGGCTGCAGGTGAATGAAACCAATGTGTCCACTTTATAACCAATATGTCTTGTTTTATATAATTACTTACTTATTTTTCGTGTTTTGAACATTTTTGCATCTCTGTCCCGAGGCTGCACTTTGGAATAGCAAATTGTTAAAAAAGACGAAATTTCCTGCAAAACAGTTTTTTTAGGTCTCGCTACGTAGCGCGCATGCGCTGCTTAGGAGACCTTTAGTAATCTATTTGCCTTTTCTGCCAAAAATGTGCACGCTTTGCATTGCTTTCAATGGCATCGTATGCACGTTTGGCGATTCCCTTGCGGGAGCGAGCTTTAAAACCATTTATTTGCGATTAACTTTCAAACAAATGGTTCCCTCTGCTTGCTCCCGCAAGGGAAACAAGCGCAGGCCCCCTCCTCTCTCCCCTCCCCCTGCTGCCTCCTCCTCTCCTCATCAAACTTGTTTTCTGTTTTTGTGGCACAGGGAGATTAAGTGATTTGCCCAGAATCACAGGAAGTTCACCCGGCGCTGGGATTGACCTCTCCCATGTTGGGGGGGAAGGAAAAAAAGGTATGATGGTCTTCATTTATTTATTTCTGCATTTCAGTTTGAATAAGAGCTATATGACACAGCGTTTCAATAGGATTCAAAGAGTATGGTCCCAGTAGAGAGGCGTGTCCTTTCTGCCGATCCTTGGGGGGTCAGGGGACATGCTGTCAACAGATGCTACGGTTGCAGAGACATGCGCTGTGCGGGTTTGCAATCGCTGCAGGGGGGCTGCACAGAAATTTTGGATGCTAAGGCTTAGTGGAGCCCAGGGTGTATTGGGGGGCTGTGGGGAGGGAGGAATTTAAAGCCCCATTTCTTAGACTCGCCCCTTGAGCTTAACTCGGTATCAGATGGGCCTGTGTTGCTCTTGTAGCCCGGGGCCATGTGCTCATCTGCGCCCCCCCCCTCTTCCGTCAGTGTGGATAAAGACATTGATCATACACTCTAACAGTGGTTATCAATATACACACTCATGCGAGCCCCTCCTTGGAGCTGGGGAACCAGGTTCGAGCCTCAGCGTCGGCTCGGCATCCTGTGATTCTGGGCACATCACCTAATCTCCCCTGCCTACCAAAAATGTGTAACGTAACTGATGCTCTTGTAAAGAGCTCCATTAACTTTGGGTCGAGGTTGCGCTATATAAATCTGCAAAAAAGGTAAAACTAAATCAGGGAGGACGGTGTACCGATCTGGACGGACTGTGCCAATTCTAAAGACCTGGACTGTGTCCGCCAATCGGGGAGAGACACAGGGATCTTTCTGCCAAGCAGGGAGGGAGACTCATGAGAGTTCAAGTCGGAAGACGGAGCTCGGGACTGACGGCCTACCCACGAGGCTCAGGTGAAATGAGTGCTAACGAGGCTGTCTGTGCTGATGTCTGTGCTGATATCCCAGGAGGCTCCACCCCCTGTGAGGTCAAGGTGCCCTTATAACACATTGTTCACGATCAGACCCCTGCACCTTGAGTGCCTCCGCCCCCATGTGGGGTGGTTTAGTTCCTCATGACGGAATGCCACCCTCACATATGATATGCTCTTATGCTAGAGGAGACACCGTCACCGAAGCCTCAATTGAGGTATACTTTTCATATCCTAGGAACACAATGCACCCAGGTGAGACAGGGTCGGGCAGGTCTGTGGGGGAATCTGGCAGTGCCCAAGGGCTGATCTGACATGACAGTGTGTGGGGCGCTTTTTTGGCTGCATATGGGCTTGTTTTATTGCCTGTGAGTCAATTTTAATGTGGGTTTCACTATTACCACCAACGTTGCCTGCAGCACGCACAAACACATGCAGTCTTCCACGCTTTGCAAAACACCTGGACAGCTTGTCTTTACAAGTTCAAAGCTGCCCCGAATTTTCAAAGGCGGGCCAATTTTTTAAGCTATGGGCTAATAGAGGCCACTTTTATTTTGGTACCTGGTCCAATTTTCTGCCTAAGTCCGACCCTGGTGTGAAGTTGTTCCTGTATGCCTAACGTGATAGATTCTCCATGGGAGGGGCAGTTCTCTACCTAAAAGTCCAACCCCAGCAGGATGTCTTTGTACAAATGGCAGGTCAAAGGCCTGGACCCCAAAGGCGATGGCCGCCCCTCGTTCTTCTTAGGTAGATACACTGTATTCAATCGAGACCGGAGACACCTACACTTGTTAGCGCTGTGTTAGAACCCGTAAAGTTAACGTGCCACCAAGTTCTATATGCATGATATATGCATGATGGCACACTGTACTTGTCAAGTACCTTAGCAGCTTCAACGGATTCCACAGGAGCAGATGCTGGATCTCCACTCCTCCACTCCGCTACCGCCAGCTAATAGCTCACGAGCAGCAGAGCGGGGGAAAGGGGAATTGGACAGAAAAGAGAGACTGCACCGTGTCTTCTTTCTTGGACTGGATTCGGAGCTTCTTCCTCACGACTCCTGCAAAGAGAGTTACTCAACAACTGTTCTGCAGTTAATTACACTATTAGTTGTGGTACTATTACTCACTATACCTGTCCTGACACAGTGGGTTGCTACTCTCTGGTTTAATTCGACAGATGTCTTCTAAGGAGCAGTGGAGTTGAACAGGTGGTGTGAAACCCTGCAAATAGAATCACATGTAAACCCAATTACCTACTACCTTGCTCCCCTCCCTTCACCTTGTCTTCTTATACCTGTCTTTCCCTTAGAAGAACCTTGTCCATTTACTGAATGCTCTATAGTTCCAACTTGCAGCCTAATCCGCTTGCTGGATCCAGAACCAAGCAGGTGATGTCCGTTGGTAGAACCCTTATATATATATATATATATAATTGCATCTACATGGAGATACAGGAAAGTCTTTAAACTCTTCAATCTTTATTCTGTACTCAGTCTTGCTGATGGAAGCCTTTACTGCTGCTACTTCTTAAAATGAAAATCCTATTCATGAGACTCTCACTCTCTCTCAAATTTCTGTTCAAGTCTGTGAATTTAAATCCTTGTCCTTCTATAATACTGTCTCTGGAAGCTTTTGCTGAGCGCTGGCAATTCCACGAAAATATAGATATAATTGAACTTACTTCTCAAGAAGAATGTTCGCCAGCCTTACTTCTTGTTTACCTCTCAACTAGGGCGCTGTGAGGCAAAGTGAGTCCTTAGTTCTTCCACACTCTTGTGGACTCCGCCAAACTTGCAGAATGAATAGGAACTCTGAAGAACCCTGGAAACTCTGGACTAAATGGGTACCCAAGGAACCCTAAACCTCCTCGAAGACACTCTGACTGGAACCTGAACAGAAGGAAGCGCGGAGCTCAGAGAGAACACCGCCTTCACAGAAAATTCGACGGTTGAAGTGCGCCACGCTCAGAACGAGCGCGCGCCACATCAACCCAGGATGCCTGCACCGCTGCCAGAGTGAGACTGAGGAGAAAGACTGACTTAGCAGCGGCCATCTTGGGAGAGGGAAAAAGACTACGATCGTAAAGAACGGAGGAAGGCAGAGAGCGATCTCACGGAAACCACTCTTCGCCTCCCCCCCCAAGCGCCTAGCCCGACTCCTGGGTTGTATACTCAACCTGGGAAATCTAAACCTAGACTCTCCAGTCCTGACAGTACTGCTTCCGTCACACTCGATAACGTGCTCCTTATCGTCATTGAGAGCAGCCTCCAGACCCGTAATAAACACTCTATTTGCGTGGTTCGGACCGAGCGACCCATTTCTGCGAGTAGCAGTAATTGCCAAAGAGAATTGTACAATTAAATAGAATAAAGAATTTCCCCAATCTGAATATTAATCATGAGTCGAAAATTCCGGGAAACAGAAAAACGAAGGCGATTTCAAACAAACATTGGCATAGCCAGTAGGTCTCGCCTTTGGGACCTTATAAGTGTTTAGTTATCCAGCACAATATCCTTGGTGCAACAACATCAACTGTTGCATGGCTGAACACTTATAGTGCCAATATCGGCAACAGTTATCACAAAACACATAAGTACATAAATAAAACACACAACACCGTACTGTAAGTGAAGAAATATTGCTGCAGGTTTATTAGCATACCAAATATGCAAACATGGTGGGTTATCTTACGGGCGATCCCAGGGCAGGCCAGCCCCTATGCCGCCTGCCCGTCTGATAAGCCTAGTCACCATGGCAACGCCAACTGGTGTATACCAAATATTGGGAGGGTCCACCCCTCCCATCCGTGGACCACCAGTCCACTTGCTTCACACGCCCCCCCGTGATGGGTGGGCGGAGCATACATGGCAGCCCCCGGTTGCTCAGACCCACAACCGCCTGTCGGCTAACGGGGCGCCGTCGTTCTTCCAGGGGACACGCTAAAACATTCCTGGGTATCCTGGCTTAGCACCCCGCGGTGCTGCTGCATGATGTACCCCTTGGTATGTGCAGACCCTGGATCGCCCTGTAACTCCTCCTGCAACACAAAGTAAAAATGTTAGAAGACCTGGGCCCCCCCCTTTGTCCCTCCGGACGCCGGGTAAGCGGAGGGGCGGGCAAGGCGAACGAGCGGACAAGAGGACGAGGAGGGGGCGGAGACAGTATATGTACCCCTGTCTCCTCCCCGCCCTCGCCGGAAGCAGCTATCTGCTGGGGTCTCCCCTGGACAAACCCAGGGACTCGACCTCCCACCCCTGTGCCTTCCTGTGGCACTAAGGCGGCCGCCCTCCAAGGGGCGGGCCGCTACGCAACCCCCCCCGACCGGGCAGCCTTACATAGTGCCAATATCGGCAACAGTTATCACAAACCACATAAGTACATAAATAAAACACACAACACCGTAATGTAAGTGGAGAAATATTGCTGCAGGTTTATTAGCATACCAATATGCAAACATGGTGGGTTATCTTACGGGCGATCCCAGGGCAGGCCAGCCCCTATGCCGCCTGCCCGTCTGATAAGCCTAGAGTCACCATGGCAACGCCAACTGGTGTATACCAAATATTGGGAGGGTCCACCCCTCCCATCCGTGGACCACCAGTCCACTTGCTTCACACGCCCCCCCCGTGATGGGTGGGCGGAGCATACATGGCAGCCCACGGTTGCTCAGACCCACAACCGCCTGTCGGCTAACGGGGCGCCGTCGTTCTTCCAGGGGACACGCTAAAACATCCCTGGGTATCCTGGCTTACTACCCCGCGGTGCTGCTGCATGATGTACCCCTTGGTATGTGCAGACCCTGGATCGCCCTGTAACTCCTCCACAGCCGTTAATCTTTGCTAAGCACTAGAAGGTGAATGATTTGCCTCGAACCACAAGCTGTACGGCGACATTGCCGAGACTCGAACCCAGGTTTCCAGCTCCGAGGTCGAGCGTCCAAACCATTAGGCCCCTTAGGAAGGAGGGGGGGGGGACGCGAGCCCAGGAGTCCCGTAGCAGGCACTACCCAAGGGATCTTCCTGAACAGTAGGACAGGGAAATAAACCTGTAACTTTGAAAGTAAGGGTGGCAGGCCTTAACCTCTGACCTGATCGCACCCCCGATGCCCGACCGATGACCAGACACACGCGCGCCCCACCCCCCGCCGCCCGTGCAACCACCATGACCGGCGGCTTGGGCCTAGCTTTTCGGCCGCAAACCCCCCCGCCCGTGGTGTACTGACCACAGGGCCTCGTCACCTGGTACTGCCCAGGGACAAGGCTGGGGCGGGGAGGGAAGGCAGCAACTCACCGCAACACACTCGCGGAAACGACGAGGGTCCGAGGCGACGATCAAAGCGAATGAGCGGACAAGAGGACGAGGAGGGGGCGGAGACAGTATATGTACCCCTGCCTCCTCCCCGCCCTCGCCGGATACAGCTATCTGCTGGGGTCTCCCCTGGACAAGCCCAGGGACTCGACCTCCCACCCCTGTGCCTTCCTGTGGCACTAAGGCGGCCGCCCTCCAAGGGGCGGGCCGCTACGCAACCCCCCCCCCCTCCCCGGGCAGCCTTACATAAGGTCCCAAAGGCGAGACCTATTGCCAATGCTTGTTCTTTTTTGGATCCATTTCACAGGGGAACGAATGAAGGAAAGAGTGTAAGAGCCGTATCTTGAAGGTAATGTTTTTATTGAGCAAGTGAGGAGGTGAGAGACAGAAGGAGAAGGAATAAGAAGAGGAAGAAAGAGGGGGGGCAGCTGACAGCAGCGGAACAGGAGAAGTGGACACTGTCGCTGTATTCTGTGGGCAAGAAGGAAAAGCTCTGTCTTTTCCTTCTCTGTCCAGCGGAGCCTCTAGGCCTGGGCCATTCTTTAAAATAAAAAAGTAGGGGACTGGATTCTATTTTTTTTAAAGTAGGGGCACGCCGTGCCCTGTCAATCCCGCCCCCTTCGACCACTGCTTATAGTCCTCCTCCAGAGGAAGAGGAAACATCGACTCCCAGGGCAGAGGTCAAGCACTTACCGTGGACCCTCAGCTGTCTGGTGGCTTGCACCGGAACTGCACCACTCGGTTGCACAATCACGGTGTAATTTCCGGTGCAGTTCGTCAGCAGGTCTCTGATCACCATAGATCCGTCTGGGTGACAAGTCTCCCGGCCCGTGAATTGGGGGCCATTGAGCTGTAATGGTGGTGACACGAAGCAAGTGCAGATCAGCTGTGGATCGGTCACTACTGTCCCTCTGTACCAGGCAGACGTCAGTATATTCACAGTGACCGGGGCAGTGAGGGTGGTCGTCTGTCCCACTTCAGCATTAATCACTTCTGAAGCTGCCGACTGAGTCCAGACACCGACACAGACTGAAAGAAAGAGGAAGAGGTGACACTAGGGGATAAAACAGATTTAAACTGGTAAACACACTCAACCACAGACATCAGTCTTGCTTTTCTACTATGGAGCCTAGGTTTTGCAGGGAGTGTGATTCATCCAGAGGAGGCACACAAATTGTAGGAGGGGAGGGGCCAAGAAAGTAGGAGACACCTACATTCTGAGGGAGGCGGCTGTAGGGATAGCCCTGACTGTTTAGTAGTTAATTAGTGCCACAGGACTAGGGTTTAGGCGCTAAGTAGTGGTGTCAGTCCAACCCAAAATGCTTCCAGATCCCTTGAAACACATGAAGTAGTAAGAAGGTAAAAGAGAGTGATCAGATCTATAGTTTTTAAAAACATAATTAAAGTTATTATTCTGGTACCATAAATACCAATCACCCTATTGATCTGTGTGGCCAATAGGGGGAGCCTTTCCAATGGACCATGCCCTGCCCTTGTTGAGTGTCTGCATGGGTTCAGAGGGTCATGAACGCTGTATTGGGTGGTGGTGATGTGACGCAGCTGTCACTGCTGGTCAGGCTCACGCGGTGGTTCGCTGAGTGGTGGCACACCACTGTGTCTCTAGGAGAGGCCAGGATGGAGCTGGTTTGGCCTCTAGGGTCTGAGGCGCTAGACATTTCCCGTGACCGAGCCTTGCCTGCACACTGCTCCCAGTCCTCTCAGTGTACACTGAGGCACCAAGGAGCTGATCAGGGTCTCTGAGGTTTTATCTAAACCTGTCTGGTAACAGTGGGGTGATGCAAAGTGGCACATCTCATACCTCTCTGATAACATTGCCAGGGACATGGATGACAAGCTGTCAAACCCTGCCACCCTCACATGTCAGTGTTGGGTCTGTAGGACTGATGTAAAGCTGAAATAGTGGCTCAGGCACCATAGAAGATGCAGAGCCTGGCATCTCTCCTAGGTTGTGCTGTGAAGGTAAGGGATGCCCCAGGCCATACCATAGAGCAGTGACGGCACCCCTACAGTTACCATGAACACGGCTATCAGTACCAGTCGGCCATAGTGGTTTTTAGCTCTGTTCCAGGATGTGTTGTGGCCATTGACACCTCTTGCGTCTCCCATTACTGCTCACCCCCACCCTGAACACCGTCCTGTCAACCTTCCCACAATAGCGCCACCAACAAATGTTCCTCTCACCCTATGAAACAAACCTACAGTCAGTTTCAGTAGCAGGCTGGCACCCACTGTAAAAAAAACACTCCGGCAGGAGGAAACCACAAGAGAGGGCCCAAGATGCATGCTGCCATTACATTTACGGGTCCCACATGTGGGCAGCAGGTCAGAGCCCCACTGACTCCATCACAGAGACCACTACACTGATCACAGGCTCGAGCCGCTGTCTCTAAACTGAGCCCCAGTGACTCCATCACAGAGAGAGCCGTACACTGACTGTAGGCTGGAACCCGCTGTCTCTAATACTGAGCCCCAGTGACTCCATCACAGAGACCAGTACACTGACCGCAGGCTGGAGCCGCTGTCTCTAAACTGAGCCCCAGGGACTCCATCACAGAGACCAGTAGCTCCTGCAATATCAGGAGTGAGTAACTCCACTGATATCAGAAGTGACTGATTCCTCTGATATCAGGAGTCAGTAGCTCCAGTGAGTAGCTCCTCTGATGTCAGAAGTTCCCAGCTCATGAAGTCCTGTTTTGTCTAACAGTATAATGCTAGAAGCATAAAGCACAACAATTAAAAGGAAAACTAGCCGAATTACTGAAATTTTGAATGGGAAAATTGAGATGTCTGAGCAAGCTGTGTAGTGCCTCCTTGTGTTTGAATATATATTTCTCTATTTAGTGCACATTTCAAACTGAAGTATTTCAAAGCACTCTTTCATGTTGGTAGGTAATGCATGTGCCCAATGTCCCACAATTTACACAAATAAGGATGCTGTGATCCTGCGACTCCTTAGTTTAAAACTTAGTGGGTTATTTCTAATGTTTTGGGTGGCACTCGTGAGGGGCAAAGCGACACAAAGCTTTGCATTACTTTACTTACCCTTTAAAAGACCTGCTGGCACATTACAAACCTGTGCAGAGATGCACAAGCACCCACTCACCCCTTAGGAACTCTAGCCCTTAGAAGCCTTGGAGTTGTTAATGCCAAGCCACAGCCTCCCACACTCATGGTGTAGATCATACTAAAAATGTGCAGGACAATGGCTCCAGCTGCCAGGTGCTCCTGTACCATGTGTGCCACCATCAGCCAGTTACCACACTTTAGACCATAATACTGTGCATTCTGGAGCTTGAAGTTTTATGTATCCCTTTGTAAGCGTACAAGAGGCAGAAATATAATTCTAAGGGTTTACCCTGCTCCTTTGTTAATACTGAAGTTCTGCAAAACAAAACTCAGTGACTTCTAAATCTCAAGTTTGTGGAATTACTCCAAACAAATCTGCACATTTCAGCAGAACAACATTTTAACCTAACATTAGTGTTATCTGTTTTTCTCCAAGTGTTCTTTCTATTTTATAACCTGTTAATACATGTTTCTTTGTTGGTGCCAATAACATATTATGACAAGCAGAGATGTGACAAAGGGGGGAATGTTTCAGATTCACTTTGTGTACCCCTGGGTCTTGGAGTACTGTTACATACACAGTGTTCCTCTTGTTGGTGTTACCTCCTTTTAAAAGCCACCTTTCCTAAATCCTCAGACTGGGTCTCAATTAAATATCAATTTGGTTTATCAAACAGTGTGTTAAGTGTTCTCTTCAAGAATGCAGCACTTGTTTGCATCCATAGCTACTAACTCACAACTAGCTGTGGCAGCTCCTCTCTAGTAGCTGTACTACAACCCCTCGCTGTGTCAACGAGCAAAGCTCTCCTTCCACAAGCTGGAATGGATCACACACTTCACTAGGACCACTCTGTCTCCCCTGTGCAGTGTGAGGCCTCAACCTGTGTGGTTGCGCAGACTTAACCAGTATTTTGTTATTTTAACTAAACATCCAAAAACACATGAATGAGACAAAAACATCCTTTGCATGGCGAGAAACGCACACCCGTTCCCAACGTCCCCAACTGTACCAATGTCTGGATCACTGCTGCTGATTGTGGCTGTCATAGCAAACACAGATCATGCCTGTGTGCCATGTTACAGGCCTGTCTCGGGGATTGGGGTCTTGTTGACCAATAGGTGCACCCAAAGCGCTACCCTCATATGGTGAAAGACTACTGCCTGTAGCAGGAACTAAGCAACAGAAGTGCAGTGGTTGTGGGATACCATATGGGCAGTGATCAGAAGGAGTGAACAGCTCCTTTTAAACCTTTGCCACTGGAATGACGACAGGGTTAAGATTGGGCTCAATGGCAAGCCAGCCATGGCTGATCTTGGGGTAAAGGAAACGCAAGGTGCTGGATGTTGCTTGGGCAATGATTTGCTTGTCCCTGGATTGGTGCCAGGACCAGAAGCATTTATGGCTTTGATCACATCAGCTGTGTTAGCCAGAGCACCGGCTGCACATCAGTCTCAAAGTGGTGCTGGGAACATTCCTGAGTTGTAGGAACCAAGAAAGCAATGGCCGTAGAGGCGATTGCTTCTACTCCAGAGGAAGGGGAGGATGAGGCTCCTGAAGCTGACCAGTTGCTTAGCTGCAGGGCTTGCTAGCTGCTGCAGGCCTACCTAGAAATATTTCTGCAAGGCACCGGAGGAGCACCTTATGCTTGTGCGACTTCAAAAGGAAGCTCAGGAACAGGCCAGCAAAGGAGAGGTGAAACACTATGTTGGCTGGGAGAGTGGCTTTCTTTATAGTGAGCCTGTAAATCCTGAGCAAGGAACAAGCTGGTGGCTCCATTAATGCACACAGATTTCATGTTGTCACTGGCCCATGAAGTGTCCCTAGCAGTAACATAGGAATTTAAAAAAAACAGGATACGTTGAACCCTCTGTTCTACTGGCCAGCGTTGCTCAGAAGCACAGAGAGGTCCTAGGGAACCTGTCCCGCTTGCCAGATAAGTTGTAAGATAGGAGGGAGAACTAAGGCACTGTTACTGCCTCTACCCGATGTGCGTGTTCTCGGTTGACCCCCCTCACAGTGAGGCAACACATATATCTTGATTGTGGTAGTTCTTGACACCAGGTGCCCTGAAGCTGTACCTTTGAGGACCATGACTTCATGGGTGGTAGCAAGAGCTCTCCTGGGGATTTTTCTCGGGTCGGATTTTTGGGAACAGAATCATCAGTAATGTTTGACTGGGGAACGTACTTCATCTCCTCTCGAATGAGAGAGATGTGGGAGCAAGCTGGTATGATACACCACTTCTCCACAGCTTACCTTTGCTCGGATATGAATTGACCTTGCTCACAAGGCCATCACTCTTTATGACACTTGATCCAACATCATTGACAATAACTTCCAAGCATTACACTTCATCAATAATGAAAAAGCACATTGTCAACACACCGGTTATGGAACTCTCCCCTAAAGACTTTCACAACCAGACAGAGCTACCGGGATGGGCCACCAACTTGCTCTGAAATCGTTTGGGGGAAAAGGTGTTTGACTTTTCAGTGTTGCCAATTTATAAGATTACTTTCAACCAGGAGATTTACCAAGTCTGTCTGGAGTGCTGTGAAGTAGGCATTTTATGGCACTCTGTGCTACACAAGTTTTAAATCACAAAGAATCCAGTGAGCCCACCAAAGGAACAAAGCACCAAATATTCAGTTAAATAGCAAAAAAGTATAGATGTAAGATGTTTAATGAGGTTTTAGAAATATTCTCCCGTTGAACTGCAAAAATGACAATTAACTTAGGGCAGAAGCATCTAATTCTGGATGTTCCGGGATTATGTAATTCATCTGAAAGGAATGTTAGGATGGTTATAGAAGGAGGCGAGATTTTCTGTGCCCTAATTATGTAACCACCACACAAGAAAAGAGAACTTAGTTACCATCCAAACCATGTGGATTTTACACCTGCAATGGTTGTAATATTTGCCCACATGGTAAAAACAAAACCAAAGACTTCAAATTTAACACATCCCAAGTACATACCATCAAGCACTTCATCAACTGCAATACACGCTTTGTTGTGCATGTAATTGGATTTAAGTGCAATATGATTCATGTAGGTAGTACTGCTAGCATTCTCAAGGCACGCATACAGGAACACCACAGAGCACTGAGAAATGGTGACAGTAGATACCCTATGACTGACCATTATAGATTGGTCCATCCAAATGATTCAAGTTTGTGGCTCTTTGGAATTGACCATATTGTTAAAAATCCTCATGGGGGAAATAGGGAGCTGCTCCTAAGACAAATAGAGGCCAAATGGATATGTTGTCTATAATCTAATACGGAGGGGCGCAACACAGATAATGAATTCCATAATGTTTTGGGCTCAAAAACTAGGATTTTGTAGTTCATTGTCCCATTGGATGTCCCACAGACTGACCATAGTTCTGTGACAATGACTGTCATGGAACATACAAATACGAGATTAAAAAAACAATGGTTGGAGAATCCTTGGCTTTGACTTCGGAAGGCACTTGGAGGGATCTCCAGTGCTAAACCTATATTTATTCACGTGATAACTTACTTAAGGGCATTTATTTGAAAGAGACACCCTGCCCAACTACTGTTAGTCGGATCTGGCAAATTATCAAATTAAGTGTTCCTTATCTCAAACTATTTGATAGTCCCTAATAAAGACTCAGGCCCAGAGGGATTACAATTGGGTGTTTTTGTTAATCATTCTATCTTCCCCCGTATCATGTTACACGTGGATAAGATTATAAGCATGCTTTCCTCCGTTTGTGTACTAGAGGATTCAAATTTTGATTTTAACAAATAAATCATAAAAGGGTCATATATGATACACATTGCAATGGCGCCCTCTGATATATATTTATTACGTTTAACTTACACATAAATATATATACACTGTGACATATAGCGGGGTTTCATCTCTGTTGTATCGAAGATTTATATGAACCTAAGTCACACAATGATCAATTTACCCGATCTCGACATGCTGTGTTCAGCCATTTTTCAACATATTTTAATATGACCACCATAAAACATGGGCTTTTCCTATATATATTTTCCATTTGCTTCGAGTTCGTATTTGATTTTGATGGTGACCCCACATGACATATAATGACATTGAATAATACACAAATACTTTGCAATCACTGGTGCAGCAGTTCCATTTGCTATAACTGCTTTTTGATGGTCACTATGAGACTTCACTTGTTCTATTCATTGCCTTATTTGATTTTCGACCCTCTTCCGACTCAAATATGGCAGCTGAAAACTCGTGCTCTTTCGTGACGTCAGTAGGCTATGGGTTGTTACGACTACGGAGGCACAGCTGAGAACAACTAGTTTACTGATCGTTTAGTTGTGGCTATAAAGGGCGTCATCACCAAGGGTCCACATTTTTGATGAAGAGCATGGCTTGCAAAACTTGATACGAACTAAGGTGAGAGTAGGACGGGGCTTATTATGGTGTGTTTGAGGTATTGTAATTGGTTAGGAAGGGTTAATTTGTCTAGGGATACATTGCTTAGACCACTAACATACCCGGTAATCGTGAGTGTTAACATGCTGATGTTAGAACCAGCATGATTACTGAGTTGGCTTCCCCCAGTGGTGAGATATTTTGTTGGCACACTTACCTGTACCCTCTAGTGAGTTTAGATTTAACATTGGCACAATGTTGTTCTGTATTAGTATTCTGTAGTAGGATATGCTGTAGGAGTGCTGTGCAAGCCTCCGCCAATATTTTTCTTTGGCTGGTGTCATTGTCCATGGTAAATGCTGGCTTTCGATTGATAACGAGGCTTCTTAGTCCCTCCTTGTTACCGCCCTGTCTCCTTTTGTACTCGTCCATCAGGACTGGATCTTTTACTTGCCGTGTTACGTGTCTCCTTCATAAGTTGGTAAGCACTAAATTTTGTTCATTCGGCTTTGGCAAGGACGGCGGCGTGTGTTTTTTTGCATTTCACTTTAACAATAGCTGCCGACCCACCCCGCGAGTGCGGTGTAGGGCGGCTGCTATTGTTAAAGTGAAAGCGCGATGCAAATATAAACAAGCAGCTGCCTTTGCGCAATGGTGACAGCTTGTTGTTTCAGCCGAAAGTACAAAGCAGCCGTAGAGAGGCTGCCGGTGTGATAACTGGTGCTGTGTTTCTTGGCTCTGTAGCGCCACACAAAGCGCCTCTCCTCACTGCTAGCAAGCGCATGGCCGGTAACGCGACCTTTCGAGGCTTCAGTGAACAGCAATAGGAGGGTTCCCTCTTTGTCAGGGAGCTGCTGGAGCAGAGTTTTCTTTTAGAAAATTCTGGGGCTTTTGAAGCTCTGGCATGTCTATGCGTTTATTAATTTATTAATAATTAACAACTAATTATTTGTCTTGTGCAAAGTGTGTTTTAACTTATCAACCTGTTTGTCCTAACACAAGAGAAGGTTACACGAGGGTTAGCTTATGTTTGCTGTTTCTGTATTTACAATAATGTGCAAGTTTTCATGTTTAAACGTTGCTGTGTGCTATTTATTTTGAGCACAAAACGCTGTCTGAATTAATGCTTTTTATGTCGCAAAGCTAGATAAATGCATACACATAAGGGTATTAGTGGGGTTTACACTGTTTAATCATTATGCTGTAGTAACGTTTATTTTGTCTCTTTAATTAAAGATGGTCTATTGTGGCCTATGAAGGCCTAATCCATGATGGCTAATTTTGAAGCCTGGCTGAGCCGTGGCGCAATCTGTGATGTGGCAAGAGAGACCCCTGCTGGAAATCGGTTGAAGACAACTGACCGTAGTCCTTCTATAAAACTTTCCATGAGGACATCAGCAGTTTGGAGGATCTCCAAAAGAAATGATTTGTCCTTGGTGAACAAAGGAGCTTCTGAAACGAACAATGAGCTGTAGCTCGGCTGCCGAGGGAAGCGGAATGAGTTAGATACTTTAATAGTTTCTGTTTTCTTGGTTCCTGTTCCATAGTTTTCGTCTTGTGACTTTTCCTGAGCGGAGATTTTCAGATGTTGCAATGTTACATCTCTTCCTGCTCGTTCTGCTCAGTGATACAGTTTAACTTGCCAATTTTATGTGTGTTTCTATTGTATTTTTCATTATAAAAACTGTTAGCTTAGGGAGGGCTCTCCCCACTCTTTGCCACTTGCCATTTTACCTTCGCTGCGTGAACTTGCGTTGCTGAGGACTGATGCTAAGGACTGTCCTGAGAGACTTTGCCGAGAGACTGGTCCTGACCCGTTCTGACACTTAGTTAGAATAGGTAACTATGAGAAATGATTTATTCTGATTTACTTTGACTAATTTTAGATAAAGCAATATAACTTTTAAACATGGTGTTGATTATTTCTTTCCTTGTCAATTATTGAGTATATTTTTGATCATTGTTTTATAAATTGTTTATAGTATGATTAAGGACAACCACTATAATCAGGTCCTATCGCTTGGATATAGATGCAGGGTGGTTTAGGAGTTTTCTTCCCACAGGTTTATTGCTGGTAGAGTATTTGAGCGTATGTTAGTGAAATGGGCCCTAGCGTATGATGAATGTATGTGCGTGTAACTGTGAGATTACTCTATCCGTGGTAGTGGGCATATTTTTGATACCCTGATCTCTATCAGAGCGCACAAGAAGCAGGCGTGTCATTTGTCTGCAACACACATGCTGCTGAAGAGCAGGCCCGAGTCCGCATGGTGCTAACAAAAGGAGCGCTTAGGCTGTGTTTACTCGGAAAGAACCAGGGCATGTGCATTGCTGGAAAGAAGAAACCAAACTCCCAGCAAAATGCCCATTTCTGTCCTACAATGTGCAGAGAAAGGGCTGTGTCATCACATGAAGGACAATGCACGGTATATAGGGGCAAACCCTGGTGTGCACCAGTGAGGGACATGCAGGACCTGTGTGTGGACACCATCAGTGACCCCCTGGCAGGTACTGGTGCATGTGTCTACGTTTCTCTGTGTCAGTGTGTGTGTGTGTGCGTGATTTGTGTGCGCTGTGCGCGTGCTGTCAGTGTGTATCTGTGTGTGTCTTAATACTGTGCAGAGCAGGGCTAAAACGCAAGCATGAGTGGGCACACGTGAAGGTATTGGGACAAAAAAACATAGTGCTTTTAAGAAACTACTGCTAATCCTGCGTGGGTGAGTCTGAATACATGAGTGTCTACACAAAAGTATGTAACATAACACATGTGGTTTTAAAGTGCACCTTAACGCAAAATAGCTGCATTTTTATAGTTAAACATTTGTGCTCATATTATTGACCTCAGAAGGATGAACATCTTAGTGGGCCCTCTAGCATCTGGACCTGCAGCCATGAGGTCAAACACAGGTTTCTAAAGTGGATGAATACGTCCCCTGAGCCAACAGTCCCAGACTGTATGTAGTTTGTTTAAAGAAATGTATGACACTCTTATCTCCAATCTAATGCAGTGATAGTCAGAGTAGGCCCGGGCCACATGCGGCCCCCTCCTGACCTTTACATGCGGCCCGCTGATCAATAGAAACCCTGGGCTGCTGTTTACGCGACTCAGCACTAACATGAACAAGCATTTGCAATGCAATAGGTCTCGCATTTGCGAGAGTTGGAGCTATTGGCATTGTAAATGACAATGCCTTTTATTTATGTGTATTGAAAAGCTGCAAGCGGTGCGTAAACACGCACTTTGTACTTCTAGTCCTTGCTTACGAGAAGCAAGGTTGGCAGTAAAAGAGGCACAGTTATTGCCAGCCTTGCAACTCGTAAGCAAGGACTATAAGTACAAAGTGCACCCTCACAGGTTTTCAAAACACACAAATAAAATGTATTGTCATTTGCAAAGCCAATAGCTCAAACTCTCGCAAATGCGAGACCTATTGCATTGCAAATGCTTGATCTTTTTATACTGTTCCTCCCCTGCATGAGGAATGTGGGATCAATATTAGATATCGCATTGCACGTTTTTTGTGTGGTGGATTAGTGTTTTGGGTGCTGTTGGTTGGCATATTTAACCACCTGAAATTAGACATGGCATAGTCTGTGTGGACACCCAGAGTATTACGGGGATAGCATAAAAGGGTGACCTACATATTATGTATACACAAACCTGTTTGTTCTTTGATATATGGTGTAATATTTGTTGATAAGTGTTGACTTAGACCTATGGCTTGATCAAAATAAATATAGCATTTTTTGGTATCGTCCGGGAGACACCACTTCCCAGGGCTCTATTGGACAGAATGAATATGCCCCATTGATGGATCCTATTCATGATCACGAGGGCCATCTGACTAAAACACATACTCCATTTGATCTATGAAGTCCTTGAATTGACCCTGATAAATCTCAGCACTGTGAGCATAAGGAATGTGAATATTTTTGAGGTATGTTTCCAACTTTCCTCCTATCTGGGGGCTTAGAGATTTTTATATACCAAGTAATAAGATTGCTGAATGAGGCATGGAAATAAAAAAATGGTAATACTGTGTGTGGTCACCATTTATCTAATATGGATGCTGAGCATCATAATATTGTACAAAAGTGTATTTTGTGCTAAGTAGTGTCACTCTTGGAACGTACACGGTGAGCAAACTCCCCTTATGTTATGTTATGTTATATAATTTTATATAGCGCACGGATGCCGCAGCAAAGTGGCGTCCCGGCGCTTTGGAGAATAGTAAACACAACACGACAGAAAAAATGGAAAAGATGGGCCTAGATTGTGGTGAAAAGGAAAGTTTTAAGTGCCTTTCTAAAAGGAAGCAACTCAGGGATGGAACGCAGAGGGGCAGGCAGAGAATTCCAGAGAGTAGCCGCCAACACTGAGAAAGAGCGTCCGCCCATCCTAGATTTTTGGAAACGTGGCACAATGGCCAAATTAGATCCACCAGAGCGAAGAGCTCTGGCAGGAACATAGTGCTGGATAGTCTGTGCAAGGATGGGAGGGGAGGCTGCTTTGAGAATCTTAAAAGTTAAGCAGAGAGCTTTAAACTTAATTCTCTGCCCCACCGGCAACCAATGAAGATCCTGAATAGTCCGACGGGCCGAGACAAACTTCGGAAGGCCAACAAGCATCCTAGCTGCCACATTCTGAACTCTCTGAAGACGAGATAACTCGGCCTGATTAAGGCCCAGAAACAGGGAGCTAGCATAATCTAGTCTGGTGAGAACCAGGGCTTGGACAATAATCTGTCTGGTCTCCGCATCGAAGAACTTAAAAATTGGTCGGAGACACTGCAGGGTACCAAAACAGGTACCGGCCACATGTTTTGTGTGGGAAGTAAAAGAAAGCTTATGGTCGAACCACACCCCAAGGTTTCTAACCTCAGTTACAGGGGAGGGAACGGGGCCAAGATCGGAAGGCCACCACTGATCTCCCCATAATTCACTATCCCTACCAAAAATGATAACCTCGGTCTTAGAGGCATTCAGTTGGAGTCGATTGTTCGCCATCCAGCCAGCCACAGCTTTTAGAGCTGACTGAAAGGTGGGGGCATCCATGTTGTGGTCACCATTGAGAGCCACCGCCAGCTGCGTGTCATCGGCGTATGACACTAAGGAAAGACCAAAACTATGGGCTACCTCCGCTAATGGCTGAACATATAGGTTAAACAAGGTAGGGCTCAGGGCCGACCCTTGGGGAACACCCTGGAGTATGGGGCGTGAAGCAGAAACAAAAGGGGGTGTGGAAACCTTAAAGGCTCGATCTTTAAGAAAAGAGCGAAACCACTCAAGTGCCACCTCTCCCACTCCTGCTTCCGTCAGGCGGTGTAAAAGAATCTGGTGAGACACCGTATCAAAGGCGGTATTATATTTCCGGTAGGGGTCTTTCGTGCGCATGTGGTCCCAAAGGTCACTCTTTTGTGTGACCCTGGATGCAATATGTTACATTTTATGTTTTGCCATACATTCATTCATTGTCATGATTTGATGTTCTAGCACACGACAATCTATGTCATGTCTCAGTGCACTTATGTGTACGGTTGTATGATCCGTTTGGTCTTACATATAGTAATGTTGTACTGTTTGTTAAACCAATTTGTTCACATGTTGTTTTCTTTCTATGTTGTGTAATGTCACTTTTGGGACTTAAAAGGTGAGCGAGTTCCCCTTATATTTCCAGTGGGGTACCTCGTGTACTTCGGGCCCCGTAGGTTATTCCCTGTTGCAACGATAAATACAATTCATTCTGTTTCATGTTTGGCTATGCATTAACCCATTGTCTTGTTTTTGATGTCTAAATACACAACTATTTATGTCATATCTCATTACACTGATGTCTACAGGTGTGTGACTTGTTTTAGTCTTTACTTAATAATGTATTGTTTGTCAATCGATTATGTCTATATATGACTTCTTATTTGTGTATTTTTGTATATTATTCACAGCCCTGGCGAAGTTCAAAATCTGTTTGAACGAAACGCGTTGGCTCTGGATTTTCTTATGAATGGAAAAATGCTCTTATGAAACAAAAGAAGAAGAAAAATGTCTTGAAAGATTACAGAGAATCTGTGGACTATCATATTTCCGGGTGCACCATTCCACTTATGATTGTTTGATTTCTTCTAGGCGGTGGTACCTAACAACGGCAGGTAACAGAATAGAAGTGCACAGGGCCAAAATTGATTGGAACTTTATGGGAGGTGCACTCTTTTGAGGCAGCTATTGTTATCACTTTGACTGTTTATACATCAAATTCTGAGATTTAACCCCATGATATTATTGTACATAAAGTGAGAAAATGAGTATAATGGGAGCTATTAAAACTTTTTTGAGAAATATTTATATTTTGTCTGTGGTTTGCTTTAGATAGTAACTTCTCAAACTCATATTTCTAATGGTTAAGAAAATATTTGCCTCTCAAACACAAAATAGCACATTCTATCTAACACGCCTTGCAAGGTCCTATATTTATACCTAGCAGAAGTAAGGATGACAAATTAATCTTTCCACTTGTTTTCAGATAATATACCTGGTCATTGAATTCCTCCCTAAATATATTAATCTTAATATTTGACATGGCATACAAACCATTCACTGCATTCACTAATGCTTAAATTAGGTATTCTATTGTGCAGTGGTCTTGGTCGCGGCCATTTTTAGGTTGAGTCTGAGTCAGCGCACACGCTCTGCTCTGTCGAACTGCTGTAGTGGATTATGGAAGAGAAGCCACGCCCACTCTACGCCCATATTTGTCATTGGCTTCTGTGTTTGTCCTTCGTAAATGCAGGTTTCTGATTCAGTAATTGGTTTGTTAGTCCCTTCTTAGTACCGCTTTTTCTTCATGTGTAACCTCCCATAGCTACTGGCCCCTTTATTTCTGTTGTTATACAGTACGTGTTTATTAGTCTGTAAGCACTATTTTCGTTTATCCTACTTGTCCGCCCCTTATGATGTGCAGCATTGATGTGCCAGTGTGGGAAAGCCTGGAGGGAGGCTGCGGGGAGCCTGGGCACATGGAGAAGCCATGTGAGGGGAAAGCAGTTGGCACTCGGACGGACCATGTCATGTTGGGGGAGATGATGCAGAGGTGGTGTTGGGAGCCAGCAGTGGTATTGTGGCTTTGGTAGTCAGGCCGCAAACACCATAGATTTTGAGGTGACTAGGGCCCGAGTGCCAGAGGTGTTCAAAGAGGGCGCTATACTCTTGGTCGTTCCTTTACAGGCTTGATAGATCTGTGGCTCCACTGTTTGTCGATGACGCAGTATATTGATGCAAGAGCGGTCTATGGGTAATACACCAGAGTATCACCCTGCAGCTACACTTTGCTGTTATGCAGAATGCATGTGTCGAGTGCCGGGGTGTGTGAGAGGGATATGTTCTCCTTGTGGGTGGCCGCTTTGGTGCAGGCGATGTGGTTGTCGGCGTGCCAGAAGGGGATGGAGAGCATTTGTGGGCAGTGCTCCAGGGGTTTAATTGCTTCAGGGGTGGAGCAGGGTTGGGGTTGGCGGTGCCAGGTACTGGGAGTGCTGCACCCATTGCTAGCTTGCGTTCGGGTAAGGGATTGTTGGCGTGGCCTACTGGTGGTTCAGTCATGGGTGCTGGGCACTTTGCAAGAGCGATGGCAGGGCAGGGCATGGAGTTTTACCTTTACCTCCTTACCAGGGATAACATGCAATGGATAGTGCAGCTGAATGGTGGGCGGCGTTTGTGGTGCTAGCACAGAAGGTGGCGTGGAAGTGGCCTGTGTGGAAGAGGTGTGGCGCAGCGGCCAAGGCAACTGACGCCGGAACCCGGGTCTCACGGTTTGATCCCCGGTGCTGGCGACAGATCAGCCCAGCACCATGTGACTCTGGGCAATAGCTCGCTTAATCTTCCCGAGGAGCACCAGTGCCTTGACACTTTTGGGTAATTGTTCGCGCTTTACAAAATACTGGAGCTACGGGGGACTCCAACTCTCTGGTTGACGCTATGAACCATCTGGAATTTTCCCTGCTGTAGCCAGGGCCACCCTCTCTCTGGTCTCCTCTTTGGGCAGAAAGCCATCTGGCTACGGGTAGATGTTTTGCCCTTGCGTGCTGATTCATTCTGCTTTGTTGTTTTTAGGTTGTGCCTAGCAGGGCGCATGTGCTACTCTGTGAAGCATGGTGTCTCACGCTTCTACGGCATTTAGTCATGCCCTTGCTGACAATTTTTTAAAGAGGGTGTCCTTCCAAAAAGCATTCTACTCTATGGTTTCCTCTGGGTATATGTACCACCTTCTGTCATACTCCTGCCCTGGAGTATTGGCCTACTACTGTATCATTTCTCTGAAGGATTTTTCCTTTGTGTTTGTGCACTCTTTGCGGCTTGTTAGGTCGAGCTTCGATCGACCTGTTATATCTCTTATGCGGGGTTTGGCATACCCACGAGTTTGCTTTGGTTACTATTTGTCAGATTCAGCAGTGCTGGCTTCTTATTGGTGCTTTTCTGTAAAAGTACTTTCTTTGTGTGTTTGGCTCTCTTTCTAGCGATTTTGGTTGGCCATTACACAGTACAGTGTGTGATGGCCTCTCTTCCCTCCTCCCATCTGGCTATTGCAGGTCAGGCTTTTTTGTTGTTGTTGTAGTTTTATATAGCATGAACTGTACCCGAAGGTCACCAGTTATGTTACACAAGGACACATTCATTCTCGGGGAGATTAAGTGATTGGCCAGAATCACCAGACAATCACTTGTTTTATGGTGCTCGGTCCGACCGCAGCTCTGCAGTGCAGTGCTGCTCGCACCCTCAGCTGGTTTCTCATATTGGTGCTGCGCTAAAAACATTTCTGTATTACGGATCAGGCCTGGATATTGCTTTTAATTGTTGCTGTTAGCACAGCTGTTTGAAGCCCTATTCATGTGTGCACTCTTCAGTAATGGGTGCACTGTACAGCTCAGCACAGAACACCCGAGCTCTCGTAAAGCCAGTTTGTTTGGGGGACAGTCGAGCACGGCGAGGTCTGCCCCCCGGGCAGATTGGGAGGGGGGGGGCTGGTCGGCGAGCGGCCATTTTGTAAGCTTTGGGCTACATTGGGACTAGCCCAATTGTAGCCCAATTTCGAAAGAGTACCCCTATGGGGATTTAGCCAGTTTTCGCGCTTTCCCAGCCACCATTTTAGGTTTGGTGACCTGGTGGCTGGGAGCACTTTGGGAGTCAGGTTTTTTGTCAAGGCCTTCAGGTTGTGTAGTGTAGTGGTAGCATTCTTGTAAGGGTTAGTGGCGGATTATAGTGAGGAGATGTCTGGTGCAGATTATCGCGTTTTGGAGGCAGTACGTCTTTTGAGTGAGGCCGGCCGGCTCGACCTGCTGTTGCCAGAGGCCTCCGCTGTCCGCTGTCACGGCGCGTGTCAGCCGGGGTGGCGGCCGCTGTTGCGGCTTGTTTGCCTCCCCGGAGAGCCGAAAAACCTAAGGTGAGTGGGAGGGGCCGGGCGGATGCCAGGAGCACGGCCCCGGCAAGAGCGGAGGTGGTTAATGGTTAATGATGGGAGCGCGGGTGGTGCGGGAGCCTCTGGGGCAGTTGGCGCTGCGGCGAGGCGGGGGCGCGTGCTGCGCATCTCCCCGCCTTGGTCGCTGGAAGTTGGGGGCCGCTCGTATGCATGGGGAGTGGCCCCGTGCAGAGAGAGCGTTGGTCAACACCAGGGCGGCGCGGGTGAAGACAGCGCTGCCCCGGTGTCGGATTTTATGCGGCGGGGCAGCCGCGCAGACTGCAGGGCATAAGAGAGGGAAGGCGCAGCGGGGAAACGCATCACGATCTATGTCTGAGAGGGGTCGCTCCTATACACGGAGAGCGGCCCCGCGGGCAGTTGTGTTGAGCCAGAGTAGTGCAGGAGGGGTGGGAGACGCTATGGCTCACACAGGGGTTTTTGAGCGCTGTGGAGAGGGCAAGGGGAGTGGACAGGCCGTAAAACATGCTAGGAAGCCCAGTAGGGCGATTGGGCAGGTGGCACTGATGCAGCCTCTTAGCCAGGGGGACAAGGGGGCTAAAAAACAATCAAGTGTTGTGGGGGGCTTGATTGGGCTTGCTACGGGACAGGGGGGTGTGGTGGAGTGGAGGGGGGGTTCCCCTGTGCTAATTGAGTCAGATGGGAGTGAGAGGGACTGGGATAGCCTGGATATTTGGAGGTTGCGGGGGTGCAGGGAGATGATGGTCTTGGGGAGCCTCACCGGGGAGGGGGGGGGTTCAGTGGTGTTGGGGGGAGAGGTTGAAGTGGTGTCATCGGACGGCAGTGTTGGAGGTGCGGCGGGGGTGTGGGCCAGGTTTTGGGAGATGAGGAGGCAGGGTCGGTCAACAGAGTGCAGGAGTTTGGGATTGGAGTGAAGGGGAGGAAGGGGATGGGGAGGGGTTGGTGGATCTTAGCGGGGTGGGGCGGGTGTGGGTGGCTAGCACGTTAGGTGGTGGTAGGAAGCGGAGTTGGGATGGGAGGGAAAATAGAGAGGGGGCCCAGCACACCAGTCCATCCTTTTTTGTTTCAGGCGGTGGAGCAACGCGCAGAGCATCGCGAGGTGCCAGACTTGGTAGGGCTGGGAGCGGCCCATTGGCACCAAGGAGAAGAGAGGGTGGAGCCTCGGGCGGCATACCCAGTACCGGCGGGGGATCCCGGCGCGGCTGGCATAAGTAGGCCCCGGACGGGCTCGCCGGCCCCACCACCCACGGGCTTACAACGTCCCGGGGGTCAACGAAGAAGACGGAGCGCCGAGGCAGAAAAATTTGGTTTTCAACGAATGGTGCATTCTGCGACACCAGCGGGGAGTGCTGGGGGTGCAGGGCAGGAGGATTTGGATTATGAGGATAGTATGGAGGAGGGAGAAGTGAGGGATGTTGACGATGGGGGAGAGGGGGTCCGAGTAATGTTGTGCATAGTATCTTACAGGTGTCACGACGCCAGGCACAGCCCACGGGTCGGACATCGCGCTGTGAGGAGCGGTCGGTCCCCTTTGCCAGGAAGCAGGGTGGAACGGCGGACGGAGTCCTTGGCGCCAGGTAAACGGTCATCGCGCTTGCGTCCTGTGATGGTGTTGGTGGGTGTGGGTGGACCTGACAGGGGGGAAGGGACAGGAGGCAGGTTGAACAAGGGTGCTTATGTGGTGGATGTTGGGGTTGGAATGGAGGAATCTGGTAAAGCATAGGTGGGGTGCACAGGTAAGACGTCCACAGACATGGGAGGTGTGACAGATAAGAAGGTGACGGTTGAGATTCAGACGGGGGAGGTGGAGACTAAATTGGAGAGCACGGAGGTGAAAATTAAACTGTTGCCATACATGGGTGTTACAAAGCCATTTGGTGCTCATCTAATGTTGGCCACCAAGGAGCGCATATGGAAGGGAGAATATGTTGAAATGCTTAGATTAGTTCACAGGGAGGTGAGAGCAAAGGAGGGCTCAAAAGAGGAAGAATTTTGAATTGTCAAAACGACCAAAGGTGCCGTTGACTATTGAGAACTGGACAGCGGCGTTTCTCATTTATGCCAGCGTTTATTGCGAAAAATACCCTGAAAGGTCGGTGGCCATGTTTAAGTACATGGATGTGATAAGGAAGGCTCAGATTATGGGGGGCGGGTATGCCTGGGCTCAATA
This sequence comes from Triturus cristatus, assembly GCF_964204655.1. Taxonomy (NCBI): domain Eukaryota; kingdom Metazoa; phylum Chordata; class Amphibia; order Caudata; family Salamandridae; genus Triturus; species Triturus cristatus. Next base: position 37,394,982 of record NC_140590.1, read on the forward strand.
CAATGAGGAGTTTCGGGCACGCATGGCGTGGGACCTGGAGGCTAAATGGGGGGAGCTTGATACGGATTTGTGGCAACACACTATGGGTTTAGCAGGGTCTGGGAAAACCATTTTTTATGGCCAGCGGGCTCCTGATACTTTATCGGCTCTTTCAAGGGGGCCCCACCCGCGGGGGGATGGGGGGAGCAGCAGAGGTCAGCCAGTGGCGAAAGGTGCTTGCTGGGACTATAACAAGGGTTTTTGCACCCGGGAGTACTTCTGTTACCAGCACGATTGCTCAGGGTGCGGAGGACAGCACGCGCTGGTCAATTGTTGGGGCGGCCAGGGTCAGCAGCAAGGGTCTCAGCAGTGGCAGTCAGGGGGGTCTAAGTCAGGGGGTCAGCAGCAACAGCAGCAGCAGTTGGGAGGGGGGCGAGGAGCTAAGGGGCCTAGGTCAAAGGGCTCGTACTCCGGTTAATGTAGACAATTTGGTGACCGCCTTACAGGGTTATCCAGATGTGGAGGCTGCTGAGCATTTGCGATTGGGTTTTTGGGAGGGTTTCAGACTGGGGTACGATGGTCCAAGGACAAGACGGTGAGCGGACAATTTGAAATCGGCGAAAGAGCACTCTCAGGTGGTGCAAGAGAAGCTCGATAAGGAAGTGCATGAGGGCCGCATGGCGGGTCCCTTTCAAGACTGGCCTTTGCCAAATCTGAATGTATCACCCATTGGAGTGGTGCTAAGAAAGAGCAGGATCAGTTTTGTCTCATTCAATATTTGTCGTTGCCTGAAGGAGGTTCGGTGAACGATTTCATCAACGAACAGGAGGCCACAGTATCCTATTTATCTGTTGACGATGCCAAGTCACTGGTAGTGACCGCGGGCGCAACAGCAATGATGGCAAAGTGCGGCATAAAGTTGGCTTTACGGCTGCTTCCAGTTCACCCGGATGACTGGGATCTTTTGGGCATCCAGTTTGGCAGTCACTGGTACGTGGACAAAGCGTTGCCGATGGGCTGCTCCATGTCATGCGCGCTTTTTGAGTGTTTCAGCACGTTCCTACAATGGTTGTTTATGGAACGGACGGGTCACCAAGGAGTTATGCACTACCTGGATGACTTCTTTTTTGTTGGCACCTCAGGCTCCACGGACTGCCAGAGGGCTCTGGACAATTTCAATCAGATCATGAGGGAATTGGGCGTGCCGTTGGCACCGGAGAAGACTATGGGACCCAGCACGGCCATGTCCTTTTTAGGGATTGAATTGGATTCACGGTTGGTGGAGGCAAGCCTTCCGGCAGACAAAAAGCAGCAAATGTTGGGGCCGCTGGCAATCATGTTGGCAAAACATAAGGTCACGGTTAAAGACATTCAAGTACTGCTGGGGCACCTCAATTTCGCCTGTCGGGTGGTCAGAGTAGGAAGGACTTTTTGTAGGCGACTGTGCAGGGCACTTGCGGGGCAGAGGCCTCCGCATCATCATGTACGTTTGTCAGCGGGGGTGCAGGAGGACTTGAGGATGTGGCAGTTTTTCTTGCAACATTTCAATGGCATACCTTTGATGAGGGAGGCAGGCATGTTGTGGGATGTCCAGATTTTTTCGGACGCGGCGGGGAGTACTGGTTTTGGTTTGTACTGGCAAGGGAGGTGGTGTGCCGAGCACTAGCCCAAAGAGTGGTTGGAGGGGAGCAGGAGCATAGCCTTCTTAGAGTTTTTCCCTCTGGTGGTGGCAATCACATTGTGGGGGGAACTCTTGGCGCACAAGAAAATCACATTCAGAATTGATAATATCGCGGTGGTGCATATCGTGAATCGTCAGTCTGCCCGAGATGAACAGGTCCTGAAGTTGTTGAGTGTTTTTGTGTTGGGGTGCTTGAAGCATGATATTGCTTTTCGCGCGGTGCATGGGCCAGGTTGGACAATGACATTGCGGATGCTGTGTCTTGTTCGCAGTGGGGGAGATTCCGTGGGCTTACCAAGGACGTGGACAGGACCCCAACCAGAATGCCGCAGCATCTGTGGTACGTAGGCAACACAGGATGTTGCAACTGGTTTTAGGTTCCCTAGCTCCTTCCACGAAAGCAGCGTATCGGGCAGCATGGGAGGAATTTTTGCACTCCAGCGCACGGCGGCGGGACTCCTTGGCGGCTAGACAAGAAGATGTGATTCAGTTTATTTTGGACTTGGTGGTGAAGGGTCTTACGAGGGTCACGATAGCGGGTAAGCTGGTGGGGATTGCTTTCGTCTGGAAATTATTGTGGGGCTATGCCCCCTCCGCGGGGAAACTTGGGTCCCTTTTTTTGGGGGAAGGTTGGGCGCGTGAATGCGGCAGCGTAACCCGGGTGCGGAATCCTTTGTCACGGGAGCTGTTGGAGGGGGTGATTGGGGTGTTGCCTGGGATTTGCTTTGACGTTGGGGAAGTTGTACTTTTCTCCACGCTGATGTCCTGGATGTTTTTCGGGGCCTTTCGGGTCTCGGAGTTGTTGGGAACCAAAGCTGAGCAGGAGCTGTCTTGGAGGGAGGTGTCTTTTAGTTCTGATGGGGTCAACATATGGCTGAGGAAAGCAAAGACGGATCAGAGAGTAATAGGTAAATGGGTTTCGTTGCAAAAGGGGTTTGCTTCGCAGGTTTGCCCTTATCAATGGGGTTTGAGGTGGAGATCTTTTGCAGGGGATTTGGGGGGTTTGGTCTTTGGACATGGGGATGGACGGTGTGTTAAAGCTTCACAGCTTTTAGCTGTAATGCGAAAAGTGCTGGGTAGGCTGGGGATGGAAGGGAAAGATTTTGGGACGCATTTGTTTCGGATTGGTGTGGCTTCAGAAGCTCACACTAGAGGCTGGGGGCGAGGGGACATTATGAGGTTGGGCAGGTGGTCTTCGGACTGCTATCAGCGTTATGTGCACAGCGCACCTGGGAGGTTATAGCGCGGTTGTTCTTTTTTCCTGTTGTTCATTTCTGTTTCTCTTTTCTGGTTCGGTGATGGGTCCCCTCGCCAGGGAGATGTCCATTTGGGTTGTCGGCCATTCTTTTGTGAAGCGGGCGCAATTCCAGTCCCGCTCCAGTTATTTTGGGGAAAGTTTGGGGTTTAATAAAGAACTGTCTTCTGTGTGCTGGCGGGGCAGGGGTGGTAGGCACTGGAAGGAGCTGTTGCAGGTTCTCAACGGGATTTTGGTGGCTGGTAGGTGCCCTGTTGTTTTGGTACTTCATTTAGGGGAGAACAACATGGTAAGGGAGACGGGCCTTGCACTTATGAGATGTATGAAGCGGGACTTGGCTTTGATTAAGACTCAGTGGGCTGGTTGTACCATGGTTTGGACAGAGTTCGTTCCTCGCAGGGTTTGGAGAGGGGCGGTTAACCCGGATGTGGTGGACAAAGCCCGGCGTAAGCTGAACACGGAAATGGTGAGATTTTGTCGGCAGTCGGGGATTTTTAGGATTGCGCATAAAGATATTAGGTATGACACGCTGGATTTTTTCAGAGATGACAGGGTCCATCTATCCCGGTTGGGTATGGACTTGTACCTGTTGGAATTGAGAGAAGTGTTGGCCAGATTGATGGGTGTTCATAGGCGTTGAAAGGGGGGTGGGGTTTTCGTTGGGGGGGGGCAGAAAAAGGGGGGAGGCGGCGTCTTCGCCTACACTCCCGCCTTTTTCTGGGTGGCGGGGTGGTTGACAGTTAACCGGGATTGGCTGTAGTTTTTTGTTATATGTTGGTAGTTTGTGAGCAGGGAAAGGGTAACCAGGTAGGATACATTTAGATTAGAGGTTGGTTAGTTACAGTAACACAAAGGCAGGTAGGGATTAGAGTCAGGGGAGGTTAGGATTTGTAAATGCTAGATTGTGAAGGATTGTGTAATATTATTGTTATGGAATGTTATGTTGTATTTTGTGGGGTGGGGGATCTGATGTGGGGATCGTAGGGGTGGTGGGGAAACAAGGGGTCAGGAAATTCATGGATAGTGAGGTTTTAGTTTTGGAAGGCAGTTGCCAAGGTGATGAAATTGTGATATGCACCTGTTTCAATAAAGCGGCCTTTTACACACACAGAAAATTGGTCTCATGTCGGCTTGCCCCCCGCCTCACTCCCAATTCTGTTCTGGCTGGAGACGGTCCTGCGGAGTCGGTATCTCCCAGGAACCTGTCACTGGCAGCACTCTTTATTGCACACGAACCTGCTTTGTCACCTCTTTTGAGAAAGGGTCCAAGGAGGCTGCGTGAGCCACGCACACTGAGGGAAAAGTCGTGCCCCGCCTCGCACTATCCCCGATCTGCGGGGCGCTGTGACTGTAGAAATGAATAGAGCGCAATAAAATACAACAACATGCAGACACTCAAGGCTGTCGAGGAATCCAGGAGCGGACTTTGGGGACTGTTCTTTGGGCTGCAACCAGGAAAAGCTGAACTTTTGTTCAAACAACTCAGCTGGGTGCGGAAGCGGCTGTCTGAGCACCGAGCAGGTCAGAGTTCTCCAGATACCTGAATGATCCCACGTGTAGGGGGGGGTGAGCTCGAAGCCCTTCCATCCCTTGCAGCCTGCTGCTGGCTTTCTTGGTCGTCAGCAATTCAAATATAAGTACTCAACTTTTTTTTTTAACTTACTGTAGATTTGAGCTCTTTAGCAGTGCCCGATGACACAAATGCAGAGACGTGGGAAGAAATGAAAGGAACTTTCTGGATATTTTTGTCACCCTAAGGGCAGCTGGAGGAAAATGACGTAGCAGTGATGGTACACATGTACAGATGTGAGAGGAAATAAAATAAACTATGTTGATTTTTCGGTCACTCGGTGTAAGTCAATCAAACTAAAAGAAAGAGTCTTTTGTTCATGAACTGTAAGAGTGAAGCCGAAAAGAAGTTACACGAAAACTCACTACATAATGGTTCTGTCTTCGAACTAAAAACTGTTTCCTGGCAATCTAGAGTAACATTACCTTGGAGTTTGTTGCTTTTAACTACATACCCGCTTTAATTTTCACTATCACAGGTTTCATTATTTTAATTTCGATAGGGTGACCAGAATTTTAAAGCCAAAAACCGGGACATTTTACAAAAATAGAAGAAGGACTACAGTTTTACTTCAAGCAAGCGCACAGAATGTCAGCCCTCCTCAGCAGAGAATTACAGAACAGGCAGTTAGAAAATACATAGAATGCAATTTTTAAACCCAGTAGCTGTAGCGGTCTAGTTGTTGTCACGTCACGTTGACGTGACGCAGGCGGCCATGTTGGCGCCGGGGTGCGCGCGCAGATTAGCGCGCCGAGCAGCCAGAGGGAGAGAGTGCCGGCCGACGCTCCTCGGTACATTCACATTAGAACGCTAAATAAATATAGCGGTAACCCAACAACGTGCCTCGAGTGATTATTGAGCAACATTACAGTGGCGACGAGGTCGGGACAGAGACCTGACCGACGCGGGAGCACAGGAGAGGGCAACACTCCACGTGGCCCCCACGAGGCGAAGGAAGACACGCAAGCAGGTCACCAGGCCCAAAACGGAACACCAGACAGGCCTGCCCGGAGCGGTGGAGTCACGGAAAACGTCCTAGTCAACCACGTTGGACGATCCGAGGTACGGAGCAACCGAGGAGCGTGGCAGTGCCACAGTACAGCACACGAGCTGCATATAGGCCACAGGGACGACGCTATCCACAAACGGCCAAGAGCACATGCGCCACCTTCACACATAACCACGTACAGGGAGCGCTGCGCTGGCTACCAAAGAGGAGGAAGTGGGGTCTAGTAACAAGAGCCCCCAGAGAATCAAGCACACAGGGAACAACAACAACACCCCAGGCAGCCCCCCGAGCAAAGCCACCGACGGAACGAGCGCCAAGGAAGTGAAGATGAGTACCCCGGCAGGGTATGCGATTGCACCCGTGCAATTCCTAACGAAACCCGGAGACCCACTGATGAAATGGGAGGACTGGAAGGAATATATAGACAATTTCATAGGGGTCCTGGAGGACGAAAATGAAGAGCAATTCACTCCTCAGAGAAAAAAACGCATCCTGCTACTAAATCTGGGCCCAGAAGGACTGAGAATATACAAGAGTCTAGTACCAACGAAGAGAGAAGACACAGACGACGATGTGTATGCGCATGCAGTGGAGGACCTAGATGAGCGATACCGCCCCACCATCTGTGTTTCAGTGGATAGATATAACTTCCAGCAAAGGAAACAAAAGGTGGGGGAATCCATCGAAGAGTATGTAGCAGCGTTGAGAAAGCTAGCAGCCCCGTGTAAGTACGCACTGTGGGAAGATGAATTCATAAAAGACCAGGTGATCATGCACACCACTAGTGCAAACGTGCAAGACAAGCTGTGGGCGAGTGGGGACACCACACTCAAAGAAGTAATGGTCATAGTGAAGAGGGCAGAACTCTCGAAGAGGTGCGCTGATGCTACCAAAAAAGAGGCGGTCACCCCAACCATGGTGAACAGGATACAGGAGGGAGATCACCGCAAGGACCAGAAAAACAAACAACCCATAGCCAAAGGGACTAGCAGATGGCAAGGGAAACAAGCGGACAGTGAGAACAAGAAAACGTGCTACAGGTGTGGAAGTTGGTCCCACGAAGCCCACGACAGACGTTGCCCGGCATTCCGAGCCAAATGCCTGCACTGCGGTATCATGGGTCACTACGAGAAGGTGTGTCGGAAGAAACAACAGAAAGGAGTGGTGAAATATGTTGACCAAAGCGCAGAAGACCTGGAGGAAGCCACAGAGGAAGAAGTGGTCACCGTCTTATGTATATACGATCAGGTATTGAGCGTAGACGACAAGAGATCAACCAAACCAGTCCTAGAGATGTCCATGGGCGGCATCACCATTTCAGTAGTGGCAGACACCGGATCCCCATTTACCATTATACAGAGAGCAGTGTGGGAAGAACAGTTCCAAACCAAGTTGGGCCCTGATCTGGAGAAACTAGACATACGACCAGTTACCTATAATGGGGATCGCATTCCCATGCTAGGCTTCCGACGTCTACTGTTCGAGTTCAGAGGCCGATCAGCGTGGTGCAAACTGTATGTGGCCGAGAAAGGACCCTCCGTCCTAGGATGGTTAGACCAGGGCGACCTAGGCATAAAACTCGACCCAGGAGGGAAGGAACAAATTCTGCTCACAGAACAGGAGGAATGGCCGGACATGAACAGATGGAAGAAGAACTACCCAAAAGTGTTTGGGGGCACTGTAGGGAAAATGGAGAAATTTCAACATAAAATAGTGCTTAAGGAAGGAGCCACACCAGTAGCACATAAAGTGAGGAATGTGCCCATTGCAGTAAGGGAAGCCGTCCAGACAGAACTCCAAGATCTGGAGAAGAAGGGCATCATAGAACCCATTACCTGCGCCGAATGGCTGGCGCCCTTGGTGGTCGTGATGAAACCCAACGGGAAGGTCAGGCTCTGTGTGGACCTGAGAGAACTCAATAAAAACATAGTGGTGGAGAAATTTCCCCTTCCCAAGATAGAGGAGATGTTGGCAAAAACCAGAGGAGTTCAGTGGTACTCCACCATTGACCTTACATCAGCTTACCACCAGGTAGCTCTACACCCGGACAGCAAAAGCCTGACATCGTTCATCACCCCGTTTGGGTGCTACAGATTTTGTCGCATGCCGTTCGGGCTAGCCTCGGCGGCAGCCGTCTTTCAGAAGATGATGCACCAATTGTTCAGAGACTGCAAAGATGTACAGTACTTCCAGGACGATATCCTAGTGATGGGGAGAGATAGGAGAGATCATGACCGGAAACTAGAAAAAGTACTACAAACACTGGAAGCCAAAGGTCTCACGGCAGAATGGTCGAAATGTCGGTTGGGACTGCAATCGGTAACCTATTTAGGCCATGAAATAGGGCGACAGGGGATCACACCCAAGACGGAGAACGTGAAAGCCATCGCTGAAGCACCGCCCCCCAAGAACAAGGAGGAAGTCAGATCGTTCCTGGGGATGGCGGAGTACTATAGCAAGTTCGTGGTACATTTCGCATCCAAGACCTACAACATGAGGAGGCTGACCAGAGAGAGCACGGTGTTCCAGTGGACACCGGAAGCCCAAGCGGAATTTGAAGTCATCAAAAAGGAAATCCTGGAAGCCATACCACTCAAGGGGTACGACCCACAAGGCGCCACCATACTCATCACCGACGCCAGCGACAAGGGGTTAGGCGCTGTACTCATGCAAGACCGAGGAAGAGGGGACACGGAGATAATCAGCTTCGCCTCCAGAGCACTGACGGAGACAGAAGGCAAGTACAGCGTCATCGAGAAGGAGATGTTAGCGGTAGTGTGGGCCATGACGAGGTTCCGGCAGTTCCTATGGGGTACCCGATTTCTGCTCAAGACGGACCACAAGCCGTTAGTGAAGGTATTAACATCGTGCGGGCACGCCAGCGCCACACCCCGGATATCGAAGATGTCCTTAAAACTGTTGGAATTCAGATATGATGTGGAGTACATCCCTGGAAACAAGAACCGAGTGGCGGACTACTTGAGTCGAGCGGCGGCCATGGAGCCGGGAGAAGAAGACCCAGCGGACAGAGGAGAGATGGTAGCTCTCATAGAGGACCAAGAGAAGATAATCAGCATACAAGAGTGGACTGAAGCCTATGAAGAAGATTCTGACCTTATGGAAGTAAAAGCGCACATCACACAAGGGTGGTCTGATAAGAAAAAGGTGAAAACCAACCTCAAACCATTTTATGACGTGAAAGAAGAACTGACAGTAGGAGACAAGGGCATATTCATCTACCGGGGAGACAGAGTAATTCCCCCCACGAATCTCATCAACAAGCTACTGGACTTATTACACGAAGGCCACCTTGGCATAGGGAAACTCAAGGCCAGATCGAAACAGAACTACTGGTGGCCAGGTATGGACGTAAGAGCAGAGAGGCATGTCAGAGAGTGTCCCCAATGTCAAGGGGCCGACAAAACATTGAGACCACTACGTCCAGCCCTTGGAAAATTCGACACTCCCTCAAACCCGTGGGAAGAGTTGTCAATAGACATTCTAGGACCGGTGCTGGATGACCAGAGCATACAGAAATACGTGTGTGTCCTCATCGACCGTTATTCCAAATGGCCAGAAATAAAGGTGAGCGAATCCATGGACACGGAGAACATCCTGGAGTTTCTATCGGAAACATTCACCCGAGAAGGAATTCCCAAGTCCATCTTAAGTGACAATGGACCACAGTTCACGTCGGAAAGATGGAAACAATTCATGGGAAGGAATGGCATCTCTGTAAAGCACACGGCCATATACCATCCGGCAGGCAACGGTCTGGTGGAACGATTTAACAGAGTGGTGATGGGGGCCATACAAGCGGCCATCACCTGTAATAAAGACTGGAAGAAAGCGTTGGAGAACATGGTATGGGCCTACAGAATAACGCCCACAAGCACGGGGTACAGCCCGTTTCAAATATTGAGAGGACGTGAACCCTTCACGCACGACAACAGAATCTGGAAGGAGAAGGTGGTGACCAGCGAATGGTCTCCGGCGGTAGTAAGAGCAAATCTGGAGAGGGCACAAGCCATCTACACCAACAACTACAACAAGAGGAGGAATGTGAAGGACACTCATTTAGAGAGAGGAGAATGGGTGAGAGTAAAGCTGGCGACCCTACAAAGAAAGGGAGACAGCAAGTACAGCAAGCCGATGCAGGTTAAGGAAGTTTATGATCGAGCGGCCCTGCTCAGTGATGGGAACGTGTGGTCGCAGGACCGCATGGCCCGGTGCAACAAGATATTGAGATGGGAACAGTGGGGTCCGGAAGGTGAAGACATGGAAGACGTGGATGAAGAGAACAAGATGGGCGGAAGTGAACAAATGGAAGAAGCAGGTGCAGGAGAGGAGCAAGAAGGCGTGTTAAGGGGTGAGACCCCAGTGGTAGAGATGGACAGGCCGAGAGGCAATATGAACAGCGAAGGAGCGATGAGTGGAGGAACAGAAATCGAGGAAACGCAGAGCCAAGGGGCTCGAGGGAACATTGGTAAGGTGACCAGGAGCGGAAGACAAGTTGTAAGGCCTTCCAGGTTCCAAGACTTTGAACTAACCTGCGAACTGTAAGTGACTGATCTTTGGTTTGGTAAAAGGGGGAGATATGTAGCGGTCTAGTTGTTGTCACGTCACGTTGACGTGACGCAGGCGGCCATGTTGGCGCCGGGGTGCGCGCGCAGATTAGCGCGCCGAGCAGCCAGAGGGAGAGAGTGCCGGCCGACGCTCCTCGGTACATTCACATTAGAACGCTAAATAAATATAGCGGTAACCCAACAACGTGCCTCGAGTGATTATTGAGCAACATTACAGTAGCTTGCCTGTTAATTAAGCTGCTTTCTTGAAACAACTGCTAACCATCCCTGCTTTGTATGATATAAAAAAGCACCTCCCACAATTTTCAGTCGCCCCTCAAAAAACCGGGACAGAAGCTACATTTCCTGAAATCTGCCGGGACAGCAGGTGAAAAACCGGGACCGTCCGGCCAAATCCGGGACGCCTGGTCACCCTAAATTTGGAGGCCGCCGCCTTTTAACTACATGCCCGCTTCAATTTTCACAATGACGGGTTTCATTGTTTTAATTTGGAGACCGCCGCCTTTTAACTACATGCCCGCTTTATTTTCACAATTGCGGTCTCAGTGTTGTAAATTCGAGGCCAAAGCCTTCTAAGTACACACACGCACACTGCAGCCCTCTCTCACTCTTCCATTCCTTCCTCTGCATGAAGGCTCTTGCAACGTCATCATCTCACCACCACTGGATTTGAAGCATAGAGGAATGCTGTCAGTAATCATGCAACAGGCACGTCATTTTTGTTTATTTACATTATTTACGTTAATGCACAAATCATCACCAAAGTCAACTTAGTACATGAAATAGAAGGGACGTCAGAAAACCAGTCTGAATTCAGCACATGCAAATGCCAAAGACAAAGGAGAAACCGCAATCGGACCCGATAAATGCTACCCTGCAAGATAGCCCCGCCGAGGGCATGTTGAAGAAGCGTGGCCTAGTGGTGCATTGAAGCACACTTTCCAAATGGGCTGAAAAGCCACATGCATTTAGAGGTATACACTAGGGTATTTCCGCTATACTATTATGGCACTGGATTTCTGCACAGCAGCTATTAATTAATTTATTTATTGTTATTTATTTATTTAAACAATTTTATATAGCGCTGGCTAGACCCAAAGGTATCAGAGCGCTTTACAAGGGTTGGGAGTGGAACAAATTGAAATATAACATTTGTGCAAAAAGGAAAAGTGCAAGAAAATGAGAACAAAATGCAAAGAACAGCAAATACATGGACAAGAAAATCAGGAGTACAATTAGTCCATAACCAGAATTGAATAGTTGATATAGAGTGGGTGGTCAGGGATGGGGGGGGGAACTAAGGAGGTGGGGTGAAACTGAGGAGGGTGATGGGAGAGGAGGTAGCATGTAGGAGTAGGCAGAGATTAAAAGAGAACTAGTAGGGGGAGGGTGGAGAATGAGAGGAGGGGGGTAGTAAGTCAGGTATAATGTGATGCGGACATAGCACCGTCATGGGCAGGTTGTGAGACCCTGTAAGGTGGCAGGATAAGGGCCCCAGTATTTGCTGAGAAGGTGCCGCTTGAGATCTTTTTTGAAGCTGAGATAGGAGGGGTTGCAGCGTAGATCTTTGGGGAGTGAGTTCCAGATAGTAGGCGCATTTCCGGAGAAAGAGCGGAACTGGGTAGATTTCTTGTTGACCAAGGGCGACACTAGCATGAGAGTATTTGTGCTCCTCGTTTCTCTAGAGCAGCCCGCTTTGTGGAGTTTGTCTGCGAGATACACTGGGGTGTGTTGATGCAAGGCTTTATGCGTCATGCACGCATTCTTCAAGGTGGATCTGCCTTCGATTAATATTGTGAGCGCAACACATAAATCTGAAAGAGGAGCAGCACCATATTGCTGCACCCCAGAAGCGCTCCATTCAAAACATTCTTTCTGGGTGCAGCGAAAAAAGTACATCTGCCCAGCGACACTGCTCAGGCACCAATGCATTATTACAATCAGGGCTGGCTCTTTTCATGGGTGGGCTGGGCATGGGCCCAGGGTGCCAACATTTAGAGGGCACCGTGATCGGTCTGCACAAAGGGTGTGGGGCAGCAGCCTTCTTCTGACTCGGCTCCAGTTATTCTTCATTAACTGCTTTTCTCTTTTTTTTTTTTTTTTAATATGCTACGGGCACCATGTTTAGCACCTATTAACTCCTGCAATAACCTGTGCAGTCTGCACCCAGTCAACCCTTACCTCCCTCCCAACATGAAGCACTCAAGCCGCTTGTTTGGAGTATTAAAAGTAACGAGCTGTAAAGCACAGCACAGAGGGCACACCACTTTTATACCTCGAGGAACTTTTCTTGCAATTTTTATTTAGGGCAAACTAGCTTAGGTACATTATTTGACTTGCCCAGAATCACAAGGCTTTGAGCTGAAGCCGCACTTCTTTTTAAACGTCCTGTTAACTAACACTCGCCCTCTCTTCCTCCCATCCTGTTTTCACTGCCTGTGATTGCTTGTAGCATCCTATGTAGAGGCCGGTGATGCACGCATTGATTTACCACAAACTTGGATGTCTTTGATGACTAATGTAATGTAATAGATAAGGTGCTGCATGGCTAAACATTTATAAGGTTCCAAAAGTGAGACCTATTGGCTATGCCAATGCTTGTTAAAGGCATCTGTGAGAATGAGTAGACAAGAGGGCATTGCTTCTAAGAATGAGAGAAGGTCAGAGGAGAGCAGAAGGGCAGGAGTGTCAGAAAGAGAAAGGACACAGAGCACCGATATAATCTACAGATGTGTAAGAACAGGCATACATCCCATGGACTGCCTGCCCAATCTCTAATCATCATTTGACAGCATGAATGTCTTACACCCTTTTATAGCTTGTTATTAATGTCAATTACCAATGACTGCTCTGGACACGCTGCAAACCCAGGTATTTTAAGAGTATGTAAGAAAATGTACACAGGCCCAGAAGGGTTCAAGGAGCAGGTGATATCACTACTAAGATGCCACAATATTATCAATTCACTCATGCCACTGACTGAAAGGAAAAGAGCAACTCAATAAGGGCAAAAACAACAATAACAGCAAGGGGACACGCAAATGTGAGATGCTAAATTGTCGCCTATACTTTCAGAAATGGTTTCATGCTGGAAGAAGGAGGTTGGAGTTGATTTATTCCTGGAGTACTTACCAGTTTCAGTTATAGACACAGAGACAGAGCTGTTCGCAGTCAGGCCGGTGACCGTGTTCTCAGCCACACACGTGTAGATGCCGCCATCTCGAAAGGACATCTTCTCGTTGACGTATGTGCCTTCATTGCTCTTTAGTTCTGTGCCGTTGAGAAGCCAGTGGTACCGCGGGGCTGGGACGGACCCCGCGGTGCAGGACAGAGAGAGCTTTGTCCCGTTCTGCACTGAGTGAGGTCCTGGTGGGTCGATCCTCACGTCCTCCGGCCCATCTGGAAGGGAACAGAGGAGAGGGGGTCTGTGAGCTCTGCAGGTCAGAGAGGGAGTGACGAGTAACAGGAGGTGGGTGTGTGGGGGGGGGCTGTGGGTTACTTACAGGCGACAGTCAGGGTCTGGGGGTCACTGGCGCTGCTGCTGACGGGGTTCATGGCCACGCACTGGTAGATCCCTGAATCCCCCCGGGACACGTTGGCGATGGTCAGGGTTCTGTTATCCGGAGACGGACGGATGTTTCCAGGAAGGTCCGGGCTGTTATTAAAAGACCAGAGGATTGTGGTGGCGGCGCTCGAGTCATTGCAGGCTATCTTCGCCGGACCCCGGTTCTCCACCAGTTGTGAGGGCACAGAAGTCACTGTGGGTTTAGTCACCACCTCTGCAACCAGAATAAAGAGACAGGATTATATCGTGAGCAGTGTGTTATGCATCTCCTTAAGGATAAATCAGGAAAGGTAAAGGGCTAGAGAAAGACAACTCTACTCGGGGATTCTCCACACTCGCGTGGGTTCAGCACTTTATTAAATGTATTCAACTATATATTAAGGGTGGGTAATTGGCACCTCCTGTCCTTGCTGGATTCAGACAACAGGAATGAGCCTTAAATGAAGCCTCATCAGAGCCCTGCACTTTCACACCTCTTGTTACCTGCACCAAACTAATGCATATAATGAGAGCCGGAGGGACCCAAGATCTCAAGCACCCCTTCCAAGAGTGAACCCCCAATTCACTGATAACAGCCCGGGTAAAGAGGCTTTGCGAGGTACTTTAACAGCTTGTCCTTGAAGAGTGACATAGGGACATCCGACCATTCACAGCAAAACAATACCCTCAAGCTGGACTTTGATGTTTGTAACAACAGTGCCCTCCTCAAGGACATCAATAGCTAGACAGGGTGGCGAGAGGAGCTAAACTGAGGGTGGAAATCACACAAGTCAGAGGTAAACAACAAAGAGCCTCTCTTAAATGATGAAAGAAGTTTAAATCATGAAATGGAGCCCACTCTGCCATCGGGAGGGCTGGAAGCAACAGAACAGCGGTCCCTTCAGACCTCTGGGTGATGGCGGAGAGCGGAACTGTGGACTCATTCATCAGACATCACCAGGGATCTGCTTGGAGGGCACAGGATGTGATAATGAAAGAAAGTAAGACTGACAGTTTTACATCTTCACATGCTGCCGTGTATGTATATATTTACTTATGAACATATACACAACGCACATCATGAAAAATGCTAGGGTATTAAGTCCACCAGTTTTTAGAAAACTGTGATGTACAGTCCAATGTTTTGCTACAACTTTCTTTATGTTTTCTAGGGTTGAAGGAGGTGGCACAGTTCTGTGCTGTGATTGCCCGCAGCCCATCTCAGTGCAGCGTAGGCTGCATATAGAATCAGGGCATCATCTATATAAAATACACATTTTTGATGGAGTGTTTGGAACTTTAGTAAATGTTTGAAAACACCATGTTATTAGGAGAGCCAGCCTGAGAGTTACTGTCAATCAAGGCACTGAGTTAGAAGAGTGTGCGGTTTAAGTATTGGATGTTGGAGGATTGACATGACTTCTGGTCCTATCCTGATGTGGAAGCATGTACAAAGAGTTTAGAGGAGTGTTCATTGTTATTCTTAAGATGAGTTGTTGGGGTCTATTGTGGAAGTCCACAGGAAGAGCTCTGAAAAGCCAGCACCCATTATCTGAGAGAAGCTTCACCCCTTCCCTGCTGCAGTGTCTGGGACGATCTGCTGCATGCCGAGGTTGTGTGAGTGCAGACAGTGTCTAGGGAGGTCTGCTGCATGCCTGAGTTGTGTGAGTGCAGACAGTGTCTAGGGAGAACTGCTGCATGCCAGGGTTGTGTGAGTGCAGACAGTGCCTAGGAAGATCTGCTGCATGCCAGGGTTGTGTGAGTGCAGACAGTGCCTAGGGAGATATGCTGCAAGCCAGGGTTGTGAGAGTGCAGACAGTGTCTAGGGAGATCTGCGGCATGACAGGGTTGTGTGAGTGCAGACAGTGTCTATGGAGAATGGCTGCATGCCAGGGTTGTGTGAGTACAGACAGTGTCTAGGGAGATCTGCTGCATGCCATGGTTGTGTGAGTGCAGACAGTGCCTAGCGAGATATGCTGCAAGCCAGGGTTGTGTGAATGCAGACAGTGTCTAGGGAGATCTGCTGAATGCCTGGGTTGTGTGAGTGCAGACAGTGTCTAGGGAGTTCTGCTGCATGCCTCGGTTGTGTGAGTGCAGACAGTGCCTAGGGAGATCTGCTGCATGCCTGGGTTGTGTGAGTGCAGACAGTGTCCTGTGAGATCTGCTGCATGCCAGGGTTGTGTGAGTACAGACAGTGTCCAGGAGGCTGTGCTGTTTGATTCTGAGGAGCTTTGGACCCTCCATGTGACAGGCTTGTGGGATAAGAAGAGAGTCCTGAAGTTGACTCTGGAATTATTGAGGAGTCAGTTTATAGGTGTAGAGATTTCTTGGAGGTGGTGGCAGGGAGTTAGGGAGAAAGGAACCTGGGGACCTTTCGTCTCTCATACATACAGCAAGTGGACAATACCTGTGTGCAAACAGGGAAGAAGTTCTAAAGGTTGTGTCAGTGGCACTCAGTCCACAAATGCTGGATAATATTCCCTAAATGGCCCTTGAGCTCCGTTCCCTACTGGACATTCTTTCATTCTAGTATCTCCCTAGTAGCCTGCAGGCTCAGGGGCTGCTTCAAGACCAGGATGGGCTTCTTTTGGTTTGCAGTCCATCCTGTTAGAGCTCCCTAGAAATCTTGTGCTCATAGGTAGAGATGTGACTCACTCCTTTACAATGAACCACTGGAAGGACGGTGGCTGTCTGATGTCCTGGATTGTGTCCACATCATCACTCTGTGTGCTCATGACACTGATTCTCCATAGTCCACCCCTTCCTCTCCAGGTCCAGACATGGTCTTCTTTCGGTAAGAACCAAACTAAGGATTGTTGACAGTGTAGTAGCAGATTTCCAAGTAACGGCTAATGTGAACTGAAAGTTTAGACGGGCAGCTATTAATGGTGGGGTGCTCACAAAAACAGTTGGATCATATTGAAAGGGCCCCTTTTGCATTGCTTATAAGCAAAGGATGACCCAAGTAGGCTTAAAATGATGAGCACCAAAGAGAGGTCTCAATTCTGAGATCCGGTGAAGTAGGCGCGTTATTCAGGAGAAGGACACCCCTGCCTCCCATGTACATCTGCCCACTACATGTTCAGCATTCTTTTGGTACACCTCAGCAAGAGGGCCACATGAACTACCAACCTCAGGATGCACACATGGGTAATGCTGGTGAGGATGGAATGATGTCACTTGGCTATTGGCAGAACCCTTCTCCCCATGGCAATTCTCAAGGTATTAAATCAACCATCCTTAGAAGCAGACAGACGTTCTGTGCTCTGCCACCAAAACAGGAAGATAGTACAGAGAAGGGTCGGTATCTCAATGTGACTAACAAGAGGGTCTGTTAGAGTGTCACTCGTTCTAATTGTACACATCACCGAAACAAGCAAAACCAATGTACACACTGACTGCCGTTCTGGCCTGTGAGATAAGAATGTTAGAGGAGAAGTTTGAATTCACAAAAGGTGTCACTGCAACACCTGCCTGCTCCATCTCGGATGATGAAATGTAGCACGATCAATGTCACACTCCGGCTCTTTTGGTGATACACAAAAGTGTCCATGTAATCTGTGTCTATTCAAACACTGAACTGTAGCACACAAAGCCAGACACCATCCACTTCCCTTCATAACCACAACCTTCCTATTCGGACCCTCATAACCACTGTAGGACTTGGACCTCTCTGCAGGGTCACACCGAAACCTTTTGCCTTCACCCCTCTTGTTTTCGAAATCCGTTTTTCTTGGCTTTTAGAACTATGTGACCTTTACCACTGCTAATCAGTGCTACAATGCTGTTGCTCACTCCCTAAAATGTTTAGAATTGTCCAACACCTGATTGGTACATTTAATTTATGTATAAGTCCCTAGTAAAGTGGTACAACATGTATCCAGGGCCTGTAAATTAAATACTACTAGTGGACCTGCAGTGTTCAGTCTCTCAAACACTAAAGTAGCCTTTAAAACATGTCTCAGGACTGCCACTGCAGTCTCTAGTGCAGTTCTAAACTGTTCAATCGACCTTGCAAAATAAACCTTTTGCCAGGCCTAAACCTTCCTTTTTAATGCATATAAGTAACCCCTAAGGTAGGCCCTTAACAGCCCATAGGGCATGGTGCATTGTATTTTAAATGTAGGACATGTGTTTTTAAGTTTTATATGTCCTGGTAGTGCAAAACTCCTAAATTAGACTATCTGTCCCATTGGATAATATTGGCTTAACTTTTTACATTTAATATGTGCTAACTTTTGATTGGGAAAAGATAATGGTTGGACTCAAATGAATTTTAAATTAAAAATCTTCTCTATTGGTAAAGTTGGATTTTTTACTCACAATTCAGAAAACGGCAATTTTCAAAAGTTGACATTTTCTTATTCTAACCATTTGGTGGTTGCAGCGAGTGGTCTGGGACACATGACCCTGCTGCAGGGCCATTTTAAGGATGTTGGGCGCCCTGGGACAAATGTATTTTTGGGGCCCTTGTACGTAACCAATTTCAGCTCTTGCATGCCGTCTTTGGCCAAGTCAGTGACAGTGAAGAGACACACTGGTCCAAATTCTAAATATATTTACAGACAGTGACGTGTGGTTTCAATATTGTAACAGCAGCAGCTCACTGATATTATTGCAAATAATCTCTGTGCCCCCTCCCATTTCTTAAATGTAAGGTCCTGTTCTGATCTAAAAGAAAGATTTTTATGGATGTTTTATGAACCAAACACAACATTTCCCGGCAAAATATCTGTAATAGACTCTCACACCTCACACAAATTAAAAATAAATTAAAGGAAAATAGTGTGAGAAGTTGGCCTGATATGTAGTGCTCACTATTCTAGTGATCACTGTGTATCATTCCAAACGACCCTTATTGATGATTGGTTGTAAGGCAACCTTATAGACCAGCTATCCTAGTAGCGTGGATACGAGCAGTCTTAGGCTAAACTCTAGAGGGCGTGTTAAGCCAGCTGTTTACCATCACATATACCCCTTGAACACCACGTGAAAGGACACCACACAAGTTGTTATGAAAATAAAAGGATATTTATTTATAACAAGACTACCCTGGCTCTTTATGAGTCAGGGAGCTAAGCACAATACAAAACTCTTAGGAAAATACTTCAGTTGCACAATTTACACAAATGCCCGAGGGGCACGAGAAACCATCTACACTTACAGTGAAATGCGAATGGATAGAGTCTGGAGGTACTGATTCCGGAGTGTTCCGATCAGTGGGACTAAACGAAAAAGGAACTGGACACTTGTAGAGCGAACCTGCGATGGAGCACCGAAATGCTCGAGTTACCTAGCCCAGAGGCTGCGGCTGCGTGAAGTTCGGCAAGATGTCGGGAGTCCTCGTGTAGTCTCAGGAGCCTGAAAGAAGAAGTTGCTGGCAGGCGACCAGTGATGATGTTCAGCGAGATCCAAGCCTGGATCGGGGATGAAGGAAACCTGAAAGCAGAGGGGACTCAGTTCTCAACCGCTAGCCAGCGATCGTGTGGGTACCAGGAGGGTACCGGCTGAAGTCATCTCGACCAGATGAGTGGGTGACGTCGGACTCGGCTGTTCCTCGGACCAGGAGGCGCGGCGGCGACCAGGATGGAGGGCGAGCTGTCCCACGAAGGTGTCTGCTGTCGATGATGCTGGGCCCAGGAAGGGGCAGCGGATCTTGGCAGTGGCAACCCAAGCGGGGAAGTCAAGATGGCGTCGGGAGTGGACCAGGAGGGTCCGTGGTACTCCTCTGTTGAAGGGGAGCAAGAGCCAGTCTGGAGCAACCAGACCGGTGATAAAAACAATCTTGGAGCGTCGTGAAGAGGGCCACAAGCCGGTCGGCAAGTGGTCGGACAACGCGGCGAACAGCAAGGAGCGGAAGGGCCCCCACGCAGATCTCGTGGATGCTGGGGAGACAGACTTCGATGCTGGAGCTGCTCGGGGTTAGGGCTTCTCAAATCCTAGGTGCACTCACTCGAGGGTCCCTCGGTGGCGTGCTAGATAAGCGTCGTGCAGGTTCTGAAGATAGCCGGTCCCGCAGGTCTCGTCACACCTACGACTCTCAGCTGGGCTGATGAGGTAGGTAAAAGGTCTGAGATGGCAGGGAACTCGGGTCTCGTCGAGCTGGGCAGTCTTGATCCGTAGGAGAGACTTACAGCAAACCGCAAGCGCTTAGGTGGTGCCTGCTGGTGCAGGGTGGCTACTCCTTAGCCACAAGGGAGTCTTCAGAAATGGTCAAGAGTTCCTTTCGTGGAAAGTAGTTCGTGATTCGGAGTCATCCGATTATCTGATTATCCAATTTGGGAAGGGGACTCGCTCCTACCTATATTCTAAGAAAAAGGGGTTGGCCCGTGACTAGGTTCTACCTATGGGTGGAGCCAGGAGGGGGGTGGTTACACCCCTATCCTTTGTCCGGCTTTGCGCCAGCTCAGGGGCTGGTGTGCCCCCGAAACTGGTTTGAGCCGGGCTATGCACAGTGAGCACCGGGGTGCCACTTGCAATCACCTTCCTTTCAGCCCTGCCTACCTGGAATACACAAACCCTGTCTGGGATGGTGCTAACACCGCCCTCGACAGGAAACCCTTTGTCCAAACTCCCTTCGCTGGAAGGCCTCCCAGCAGCAGGAGGTCAGACTTGTGTCTGGTGGCAGCATCCATTTTGTGATGCTGAGGCTTGAGTCAACTTTAACCGGGGTTCAAGGTTACTTCCATGTCGGGCCCCTCTAGAAGGGGGGAATGCTAACCCCGTCGCCAGAACTAGCGAGGGGATCGTATTCCAATTCGTATGACACCTTACTCGACATGTGTAGGTGATGCGATGCCAAAGTTAGCAAATAACCACAAGGATTATAATGCATTTAAAATAGTTGGCCCGCGTCACCATGGAACGGCTATTAGGACTTGGTTCCGCAAGCCGTCGACGGGCTCAGCTCGCGCCAGAGCACCATCCCACATGACTCCCTGCACTCTGCCTTCAGGATTGATAAGGCCTGCCATAGGAGTGACTGATAGGAATCCATGTGTCCATTTTAGGGTTAGGTGTAGGAATACTACACCTACAGCAACGGGTGATTACACCACGTGGCCCCAGCTGTCGTGCAGCCAGTTGTGTCAGATTTGGGCGGCCATTCCAGGGGTGGCATAATACATGCTGCAGCCCCTGGTAGGCCCTGGGTACACCGATGCCCTGGATACCTGTGGTATGCTGAGACAGGGACTGACAAGGCGGCCCAGTTCCAATTAGTGGATGCACCTATTGTACATGTGTGTTAATTTCGAGAGAGAACAGCTAGGCTGTGGGTCTGATTGGCAGGCCCACAGCCGGGGAAAGTCGTAAACCAATGAAGCAAAAGCAAAAAAAATCTGGGTGATCATAGGATTGCAGACCCTACTCTCCTACATGACCCCCCCCCAAACTTTGGGACAATAAGCTAACCTTGACCAGGTGAGTCTTCTTGCTCTAAGTGGAAATACCTGGAGAGCCCATCTGCATTGCCATGATCAGTGCCAGGTCTATGCTCCACTGTGAAGTCCATCCCCTGTAGGGAAATGGACCACCTAAGTAGTTTGGGGTTTTCACCCTTCATTTGATTTAGCCACAAGAGGGGCTTATGGTCGGTCTGAATCTTGAAGTGAGTGCCAAACAAGTATGGCCTCAACTTCTTCAGGGCCCAAACCACAGCAAAGGCCTCCCTCTCAATAGCTGACCAATTCTTCTCTCTGGGGGTCAGCCTCCTGCTAATAAAAGCTATGGGCTGGTCATGACCATCAAAATTCAGTTGCGATAGAACAGCTCCCACACCCAGCTCCGAAGCGTCTGTTTGGACAATGAATGGTTTGGAGTAGTCTGGACTCTTTAGGATAGGTGCTGTGCACATGGCCTGCTTTAGGTCATCGAATGCCTTCTGACAGCTTGCTGTCCACTGAACTTTTTTTGGCATCTTTTTACTTGTCAGGTCGTTTAGCGGGGTCACAATGGATCCATAATTTCTGACAAATTTCCGGTAATAACCAGTCAGGCCCAAGAAAGCTCGAACCTGAGTCTGGGTGGTTGGAGGATCCCAGTCCTGGATGGCCTGTATTTTGCTCTCCAAGGGTTGAACCTGGCCTCCACCTACAAGGTGGCCCAGGTATACAACCTGTGTCTGCCCTATCTGGCACTTAGTGGCCTTGATAGTGAGGCCTGCCTTCTGCAGGGCCTCTAACACTTTCCTCAGGTGGACCAGGTGATCCTCCCAGGTGGAGCTAAAGACAGCGATATCGTCCAGATACGCCGCACAGAAGTCGTCCAACCCAGTGAGAACTCGATTCACCAGCCTTTGGAAGGTGGCAGGTGCATTTTTCAAACCAAAGGGCATTACCACGAACTGATAATGCCCACCCGGGGTAGAAAATGCTGTTTTGGGCTTGGCCTCCTCAGCTAACCTGATTTGCCAATACCCAGCTGTCAGGTCAAACGTACTTAAGTAGTTGGCCGAGGCCAACCGGTCGATAAGTTCGTCTGCTCTTGGTATCGGGTGGGCGTCAGTCTTAGTGACTGCATTGAGACCTCTGTAGTCCACGCAAAACCTCATCTCTTTCTTACCGCCCTGGGTGTGAGGTTTCGGCACGAGCACTACGGGACTAGCCCAGGGGCTGTCCGAGGGTTCAATGACTCCCAGCTCCAACATTTTCTGCACTTCTGTCTTGATGCAGTCTCTGACGTGATCAGGTTGCCGATAGATTTTACTCTTTACGGGTAGACTGTCCCCAGTGTCGACCTCATGGGTACACCAATTGGTCTGACTGGGTGTCAGAGAGAACATATGTCGAAAGGATTGAAGAACCTGTTTACAATCCTTTTGTTGATGTCCAGAGAGGCTGCCACAAAAGACAACACCATCTACTGATCCATCGTCAGGGTTCTGAGAGAGCAGGTCCGGGAGAGGGTCACTCTCCTCCTCCTGTCCCTCATCTGTGGCCATGAGCAAGCCCATGCCCTCCCTGTCGACATATGCCTTGAGCCTGTTTACATGGAGCACCCTGTGGGGGCTCCGGGGAGTTCCCAGGTCTACCAGGTAGGTGAGCTCTCCCTTTTGCTCAATGATTGTGTGGGGCCCAGACCATTTGTCTTTGAGTGCTGCTGGGGCCACTGGCTCCAGCACCCACACCTTCTGTCCAGGCTAGTACACAGTCAGGACAGCCTTTTGGTCGTGCCAAGCTTTCTGTAATTCTTGGCTCGCCTCAAGGTTTTTAGACGCCTTTTCCATGTACTCCGCCATCCGCGAGCGGAGACCGAGCACATAGTCCACAATGTTTGATGCCGGCTTTCTGAGAGGTCTCTCCCATCCTTCCTTTACCAAACAAAGGGGTCCCCTTACAGGATGTCCGAACAGAAGCTCAAAAGGGCTGTAGCCAACCCCCTTCTGCGGGACCTCTCTGTAGGCGAACAAGAGGCAGGGTATCAGGACATCCCATCGCCGCCGAAGCTTTTCAGGTAGTCCGTGAATCATCCCTTTTAGGGTCCTGTTGAACCTCTCAACAAGCCCATTGCATTGTGGGTGATAGGGTGTGGTGAATTTGTAGTTGACACCACATTCCTTCCACATAGCAGTCAGATATCCCGACATGAAGTTTGCACCTCTGTCTGAGACGACCTCCTTAGGGAAGCCCACTCTGGAGAACACTCCAAGTAGGGCCCGTGCCACCACAGGTGCTGTAGTGGTCCTAAGGGGAATAGCTTCAGGATACCTGGTGGCGTGGTCCACCACCACCAGTATAAACTTGTGCCCTGATGCTGTCTGGGGTTCCATTGGTCCGACAATGTCGATCCCCACTCGTTCAAAGGGTACCCCCACCACTGGTAGTGGTATGAGGGGGGCCTTTGTCGTGCCACCTGACTTACCACTGGCTTGGCAAGTGACACAGGAGCGGCAAAACTCCTTCGTATCTTCGGACATGTGGGGCCAGTGAAAGTGTGGAACAATTCTGTCCCAAGTCTTATTCTGGCCTAAGTGACCTGCAAGGGGAATCTCGTGGGCCAAGGTGAGAAGGAAACCTCTCAGAGACAAGGGGATGACCAGCCTCCTGGTCGCACCAGGTTTGGGGTCTCTTGCCTCAGAGTACAGGAGTCCATCGTCCCAGTACACTTTGTGGGTACCTGTGGCGTTCCCTGCAGCCTCAGCAGCAGCCTGCTGTCTGAGGGGTTCAAGTGAGGGGCAGTCTAACTGTGCCTTCCCCAGGTCTTCCCTGGAGGGTCCCCCTGAGCCCAGAAACTCAACCTGACCAGGTTCAAGCTCTTGCGGCTCAGTTTCCCTCAGTTCTTTAAGGTCAGCCTCCTCGGAGACTTGATCCACGACCTGGGGCAAGGGGGAAGGCGAAGCCTTACCCTTACTGCTCCTTTTCTTGGAAGGTGTCTGGTCCGTTCTTCCAGGATCCAGCACCTGTTCAGTGGGGCCTCTTTTGGCCTGTGACCTGGTCACAGCAAGGACATGTGCTGGCAAGCCTAACATCTCCATGTGAGTCCTCTGCTCCACTTCTGACCATTGTGACGTTTCCAAATCATTGCCCAACAGACATTCTACGGGGAGGTCTGAACTAACCACAACCTTTTTCGGGCCACTTACCCCTCCCCAGGAGAAATCAACAACTGCCATACTGTGATTGGTAGTGACGTTGCTGGCATTGGTCACTAGGTAACTGGTACCTAGCATGATCTGTCCAGGGTCCACAAAGTTAGGCGTCACCATGGTGACACTGGCACAAGTGTCCCTGTAGGCCTGAGCCACTTTTCCATTGATCAAAGGTGTCTGTCTGTATTTGCCCAAAGTATTGGGACTGGTATCAGGGGACATATCCATATCCCCTGTACAGACAAGGACGGCCTGAGTGAGCGTGCCGACTAAGTCGTCACTCCCCTCGGTTCCCAAGGTTAACCCAACTAATGCCTTGGGAGGCGCACTACCACTGCTGACTGTACTAGGGGGTGCAGGTGCCTTAGGGGCTGCAGTGGTAGGAGTTTGCCCTCCTTTCTTGGTGCACTCACTAAACCAGTGAGTCTTACTTTTACAGTATTGGCACCACCTTTTTGACTGGCCTTCTTGAGTCTTCTTCTTCTGTGAAGCCTGACCCCCACCCTCTTTGGTTTGTTGGGGACCTGTCGAAGACTTCTGGTCATTTTGTTCGTTCTTGTTACCCTTTTGGTCTGCTTTCTTCTGACCACCCTGGTTCTGATTCTGGTTCTGCTTGACCCTTGTTCTGACCCATCTGTCTGCCTTCTTTCCCAATTCTTGGGGAGAGGTCAGATCCGAGTCGACAAGGTGCTGATGCAACAATTGGTTCTGACAGTTGTTTAAAATCTGTTCTCGCATGATAAGATTGTACAATCCTGTGTAATCAGTAACCTTGCTACCCATCAACCAGCCTTCCAAAGCCTTAGTGGCACAATCGACAAAGTCAGTCCAATCCTGAGACTGAATTTTCTGGGTGTCCCGGAACAGCACCCGGGACTGTTCCGTGGTTAAGCCGAACCCATCAATCAGTGTGTTCTTCAGGACTTGGTAGTTGTTAGCATCCTCAGCTCTTGTAGTGAGGAGCTTGTCCCTTCCTTTACCTTCAAAGGAAAGCCACAGTATAGCTGCCCACTGACTTGGGGGGACGCACTGGACAGTGCAGGCCCTCTCCAAGGCAGTTATCCACTTGTGGATGTCGTCCCCTTGTTTAAAGGGGGGCACTATTTTACTCAGGTGTCTAGTGTCTATACCCCTGTCTTTCTCTCTATTGAGAATGCTGCCACCAGTGGGATCTAACCCACTTAATTTCTGCTCTCGGGCCAGGGCAAGTCTTTCTTTGGCGAGGGCAAGTTCTTCCCGCTCGATCCTCAGATTGAATTCCCTCATCTTCGCTTCATGCTCCCTTCTCTGGGGGGACGTCATTCCTCTCTGAGAAGATGCCTGAGAGACATGTGTATGAACCGATCTGCCGGAGCCTCTGGAGAGAGACCTAGCTCGTCCGTTCCCAAGGTTAAGCCTGCTTGAGCGTGGGCCCGGGGCTCCCCCAGTTCCATTCTCATGCCTGCTTAAGTTGGTCCTTGTAAGCCTGCTGACTACCACTGGACCTTTGTCTGCCTCGTCTCCCGATAACTCGTCCTCGTCCTCCTCCTCTGTGTGGAGGTCGAGGTCTGGGTCACCGAGGGTTCCCTCTAAGGGAGGCATGTTCCCATCTGCACTGGGGGGACCTGTGTAAGAGGACCTCCTAGCATCGTACGCCTCTAAGAGACCTATCAGAATTGCGATGGTAGGGTTAGAACCCTGGTTTAGCTTCCTGGAGGCACACAGTTGTCTCATCTCCTTGAAGCTAAGAGTTGCATATCGTGACACGACCTGTGGAGGGTCACTGACCACTAAGGGAGTCTGCGAGGACTCTCCGTGGACCGACATGCTTGTCTAGTGAGGTGTAAGTGATGCACCTACCTACACTATGGGTTTACCTACTGGTCCCTTGCTAAGAGTTGTAGTCAGGGTGTGCTAAGCCCTGTTACACTACAACAGCCGGTTCAGTAGAACTCGGAGTATTCTAAGTTAAGTTATATGTACCTGGGTACTTATGTGATCTTTCACTGCGATATTCTTAGGATACGTGTGTGGTAAAACAACAGCAAGCTCAAATCCCAACCGCTGCCCACCAATGTGAGAAGTTGGCCTGATATGTAGTGCTCACTATTCTAGTGATCACTGTGTATCATTCCAAACGACCCTTATTGATGATTGGTTGTAAGGCAACCTTATAGACCAGCTATCCTAGTAGCGTGGATACGAGCAGTCTTAGGCTAAACTCTAGAGGGCGTGTTAAGCCAGCTGTTTACCATCACATATACCCCTTGAACACCACGTGAAAGGACACCACACAAGTTGTTATGAAAATAAAAGGATATTTATTTATAACAAGACTACCCTGGCTCTTTATGAGTCAGGGAGCTAAGCACAATACAAAACTCTTAGGAAAATACTTCAGTTGCACAATTTACACAAATGCCCGAGGGGCACGAGAAACCATCTACACTTACAGTGAAATGCGAATGGATAGAGTCTGGAGGTACTGATTCCGGAGTGTTCCGATCAGTGGGACTAAACGAAAAAGGAACTGGACACTTGTAGAGCGAACCTGCGATGGAGCACCGAAATGCTCGAGTTACCTAGCCCAGAGGCTGCGGCTGCGTGAAGTTCGGCAAGATGTCGGGAGTCCTCGTGTAGTCTCAGGAGCCTGAAAGAAGAAGTTGCTGGCAGGCGACCAGTGATGATGTTCAGCGAGATCCAAGCCTGGATCGGGGATGAAGGAAACCTGAAAGCAGAGGGGACTCAGTTCTCAACCGCTAGCCAGCGATCGTGTGGGTACCAGGAGGGTACCGGCTGAAGTCACCTCGACCAGGTGAGTGGGTGACGTCGGACTCGGCTGTTCCTCGGACCAGGAGGCGCGGCGGCGACCAGGATGGAGGGCGAGCTGTCCCACGAAGGTGTCTGCTGTCGATGATGCTGGGCCCAGGAAGGGGCAGCGGATCTTGGCAGTGGCAACCCAAGCGGGGAAGTCAAGATGGCGTCGGGAGTGGACCAGGAGGGTCCGTGGTACTCCTCTGTTGAAGGGGAGCAAGAGCCAGTCTGGAGCAACCAGACCGGTGATAAAAACAATCTTGGAGCGTCGTGAAGAGGGCCACAAGCCGGTCAGCAAGTGGTCGGACAACGCGGCGAACAGCAAGGAGCGGAAGGGCCCCCACGCAGATCTCGTGGATGCTGGGGAGACAGACTTCGATGCTGGAGCTGCTCGGGGTTAGGGCTTCTCAAACCCTAGGTGCACTCACTCGAGGGTCCCTCGGTGGCGTGCTAGATAAGCGTCGTGCAGGTTCTGAAGATAGCCGGTCCCGCAGGTCTCGTCACACCTACGACTCTCAGCTGGGCTGATGAGGTAGGTAAAAGGTCTGAGATGGCAGGGAACTCGGGTCTCGTCGAGCTGGGCAGTCTTGATCCGTAGGAGAGACTTACAGCAAACCGCAAGCGCTTAGGTGGTGCCTGCTGGTGCAGGGTGGCTACTCCTTAGTCACAAGGGAGAGTCTTCAGAAATGGTCAAGAGTTCCTTTCGTGGAAAGTAGTTCGTGATTCGGAGTCATCCGATTATCTGATTATCCAATTTGGGAAGGGGACTCGCTCCTACCTTTATTCTAAGAAAAAGGGGTTGGCCCGTGACTAGGTTCTACCTATGGGTGGAGCCAGGAGGGGGGTGGTTACACCCCTATCCTTTGTCCGGCTTTGCGCCAGCTCAGGGGCTGGTGTGCCCCCGAAACTGGTTTGAGCCGGGCTATGCACAGTGAGCACCGGGGTGCCACTTGCAATCACCTTCCTTTCAGCCCTGCCTACCTGGAATACACAAACCCTGTCTGGGATGGTGCTAACACCGCCCTCGACAGGAAACCCTTTGTCCAAACTCCCTTCGCTGGAAGGCCTCCCAGCAGCAGGAGGTCAGACTTGTGTCTGGTGGCAGCATCCATTTTGTGATGCTGAGGCTTGAGTCAACTTTAACCGGGGTTCAAGGTTACTTCCATGTCGGGCCCCTCTAGAAGGGGGGAATGCTAACCCCGTCGCCAGAACTAGCGAGGGGTTCGTATTCCAATTCGTATGACACCTTACTCGACATGTGTAGGTGATGCGATGCCAAAGTTAGCAAATAACCACAAGGATTATAATGCATTTAAAATAGTTGGCCCGCGTCACCATGGAACGGCTATTAGGACTTGGTTCCGCAAGCCGTCGACGGGCTCAGCTCGCGCCAGAGCACCATCCCACATGACTCCCTGCACTCTGCCTTCAGGATTGATAAGGCCTGCCATAGGAGTGACTGATAGGAATCCATGTGTCCATTTTAGGGTTAGGTGTAGGAATACTACACCTACAGCAAAGGGTGATTACACCACGTGGCCCCAGCTGTCGTGCAGCCAGTTGTGTCAGATTTGGGCGGCCATTCCAGGGGTGGCATAATACATGCTGCAGCCCCTGGTAGGCCCTGGGTACACCGATGCCCTGGATACCTGTGGTATGCTGAGACAGGGACTGACAAGGCGGCCCAGTTCCAATTAGTGGATGCACCTAATGTACATGTGTGTTAATTTCGAGAGAGAACAGCTAGGCTGTGGGTCTGATTGGCAGGCCCACAGCCGGGGAAAGTCGTAAACCAATGAAGCAAAAGCAAAAAAAATCTGGGTGATCATAGGATTGCAGACCCTACTCTCCTACAAATAGTATTTAAAACAACTTGTTTAAAACAATTTCAAGGACATTGGGGCAAGACTCTGCAGAAGAGAGATGGCTCCATCGGGGGGGGGGGCCTGAAAGGCTGGGGCCCTGGGACAGAGCCCACTTTAGGCAAATTCCTTAAAATGTCTCTGCCCTTCAGTGAGCATAACCGCTTAGAAACGGTTATCAACTCTAATTTACAGACGCCTAAATGTTTTTGCGCGCCAGAAGAAAGCTTTCCTTTCCCATACTCAGCAAGCTTGTCACACAAATCCTCTCACTTTGAAGTCTGAAAAAGAAAAGTAAGCACCAAGCTCCCTCGGAAAACAGAGTCTGACATTTGGCCTCTGTCTGAATGAACAGCAAATGTGACAAAATAAGAACAAATGGGCTTATTTATGACATTGTCACGCAGTGCAGCGTGGCAAGTCACCTTGTTGCGCTGTGCTGCGTGACAGGGAAAGGGCAGGAAGATGCCGTATTTAAAAGAGTACTGTGCATTCCTCTCCTTTCCACTGCGCTAGCGCCCTTTTGGCTGCCTTGTGCCAACGCAGGCACAGAGCATGACATCAGAGCTAATGGAATATCCCCCCAGGGAGCTAATTTTGTAACTCGAACTTCGTTCCTGTACATGTTCTGTTACACACCCCTGACGCGATGCATTCAACGGTCTTGCTTGGGACTAGACAGTTATGAGGTTTTCGTTAGGACTGAGATCCTACAACCTCATTAGCATATAAAGAAACATTAGAAGGTGTTGTATACATATCTGTGCACGCTGCTATACGTAGAAGTTGAAGTTGAAAGTATTTGTAGAGCGCACTGTGACCAAGCGGTTTCCTGGCGCTGTAGACCGCTGGGGAACGCGTCCTGGCTATCCCTGTGAGATGGTCCCTCCTGGGTATCTCCAAGGTGAAACCAGGCATCCCCAGTGAATGTGGGGGGCAGTTGTGGAGATGAGGCAAGCTAATGCCCAGAGTTGCCGAGTGTGATCCCTGGTTAGAGTAGGCACCGAGGCGAGAATTATCGAGTCCGCTGGCCCTGGTCCACAACCCTGCCGCGTCGGGAATTGAACCCTGGTCCCGGGCCGTCCTCTGCTTCCGGGTCTGCTGCCTCTAACCAGTGAGCCACACCACTCCACTCTACGTCTTATGGCCTTGGAATGTCAGCCATGTACAAAATGACATCATGTGAGAGGGTCATGTACATGTCAGTGATCAAATGGGCCAGTTCACAATATCCATATCTTGCATAAAGTCCCTAGAATGAATGAATGAATGAATGAAAGAAGACTTATAATGCGCAACTAAGCCCAAAGGCATCAAGGCGCCTAACCCCAAAAAAATCAAAACAGACCAGGAACCAAAATTACGGGTAAGCCTTGGCAAAGAGCCATGTCTTTAATGCCTTCCTAAACGTAAAGACAGTATATTGAGTTTTGATTTCAGTGGGGAGGGTATTCCACAGTTTTGGGGCTAGAGACGGAAAGGCCCTCCCTCCCCATTTAACTCTTCGGAAGCGGGGAACTGACAACAGGTTCTTTCTCAGAGATCGAAGGTCTCTGCCAGGGACATAAGGTACCAACAAGTCCTTCACCCCCTCAGCCCCATCGCCAGATAAAGCCCCGTAGGTCATGCAAAGAATCTTAAAAACAATCCTGTCTTGAATCAGAAGCCAATGCAAACTCATCCTAGCAGCCGTCGCGGAAAAAAGCCTAGGAGCATTAAGCACAAATTTGGCTGCCGCATTCTGGGCTGTTTGCAAATGTTGCACAAGGCCCTTATTTATGCCGGCATAGAGAACATTGCAGTAATCAAGCCGTGAGGCGACCAATGCAACAACAATCTGTTTGCGGGCATGCAGAGCCAAATAATGTCTAATTTTCCTAAGGATCTTGAAAATGCCCCAGCAGGTGGCAACCGTCCTATTAACCTGCTGAGACATAGAGAGAACGGGATCGATCATAATTCCCAGATTACGAGCCAAGTCCATAGGTACAGGGCACACTTCCAAAGAAGGGGGCCACCACTCAGAGGACCAAATGTCCCTGTTTCCACCAAAAATAAGGACCTCGGTTTTTTCCCCGTTCAGCTTTAGTGAATTATAGATCATCCACTGAGAAACTGCCTCCATAGAGTTCCTAAAGCTGAGAGCAGAGATACTGCCCGAGTGGGAGAGGGACACCATAATCTGGGTATCATCAGCGTATGATACCACCTCCATCCTATAAGATCTTATTAGCCTGGCAAGTGGGGTCGCATAGATGTTAAAGAGGGTAGGACTTAAAGCCGACCCCTGAGGGACCCCACATTGCACAGGTAGGGATGGAGATAGATATTCACCCAATTTGACCCTCTGTTCCCTCTGGTCAAGGAAAGAAGCCAGAAGACTCAAAGCCAAACCTTCCACCCCTATCTCCCTAAGACGAGATACTAGAACCGAGGGAGATAGGGTATCGAAGGCAGCTGTCAGGTCCAGCAGGACCAGAAGAGTGGTATGGCCCTGGTCAACCTCCGTGCGGATGTTATTTAGCACTACCGTAAGGGCCGACTCCGTACTATGGTGCCTCCGGAAGCCATGCTGGGACTGATCGAGACAACCCGAAATATCCAAAAAAGCCGTCAGATGCTCATTAAGATGAGTTTCAAGCATCTTTGCTGGAGCAGGGAGCAATGAAATAGGACGAAAATTCTTATGGATTTCAGGGTCCAAAGTTGGCTTCTTTAAAAGGGGCTTACCCACAGGACTCTTCCACAGAACAGGAAAAGTGCCCTCCTGTATTGCCCAGTTCATAATACTCAGGAGCGGGGGCAAAAGGGTTTCCCGACATTCCTTAAAAACATTAAGAAGGCAGGGGTCCAAAGGGGACCCTGACCTGGTCTTGCTTAGGAGCAAGTCCAATTGTTGTATGGAGAGCAGTGGAAAGTTGGACAGGTTCGCAAAAGAGGCCAAGGTTCCACCTCCCACGGCAGATATAACCGAAGGGAGGGAAGGCAGAGCAGCCCTTTGCGATTCAAGGGCCGAGTAAATATCGGCTATTTTAGAATGGAAGAATTGGGCGATCTTATCACAGAGATCCTGGGAGCTAGGAATAGGGTCGGGCACTTGCAGGGTACACAGAGAATCTGCAATTTTAAAGAGTTCTCTGGGGGAGGTAAGAGCAGTAGTCAGCTTAGAAAAGTACTCCTGCTTTTCTTTAATAACCTCCACTTTATATCCCTTTTTGGAGGGAGGACCACCGGGGAGTCAGGGGGCCCTCTCCGGGGCACCTTACTCCCGCAAAGTTATAGCCGAGCGCCGCTGAGAAGCCTCCTAGGAGAGGTCTTTCTCCTATGAACGTACTAGGCCCAGTAACACCACCACACAGGACTCCGTAGCAGTTGCTTATCTAGGTACTTTATCAATAGTAGTACATTCGAAATATTTACAGGGGGATCGAGAGATCCAGAAAGAGTCTCAATGTTTTTGTAGGGACAGGGTAGCGGGACAGTCTTAGTACCAGCCTGGTACGGGGAAGCTCTGCGCCAGACCTTGCGTTAGGCCGAAGGTGGCTCCAGGGATCGGAGCGGCAGGTGCTGGTCTCAAAGCAGCTCGGACGTGGAGAGCCGCGACGGTGTCTGCAGGGCTCGGGTGGTAGTTCCGCTTGGGTCAAGCCGCGACACAGTCAGCAGGGCTCCGATGGTAGGTCCGCTTCGGTCAAGCCGCGATGAGGTCAGCCGGGCTCTGATGGCAAGTTCAACAAGGTCGGACCGCAACAGCGTCAGCAGGGCCCCAAAGGTTCGTGAAGGTCTTTAAGCACGGTGGAGCCGCGACGTAGTCAGCAGGGCTCAGAGCGTGGTTCCAGGATGAGTCTTTCTCCGTAGGGTCAGCCGCGATCCGATCAGCAGGGCTCTTGACTCCGGGATACAACTGCTGTCCTGTTGCAGGGTCGCCCCAGATATAGGTCTGGAGCCCTTTGATGTCCGGACCCTTGCGCCCGGGGGGGCAGAGAGGCCGGGTCGGGAGCGGCCAGACGCTCAGCAGGAGAGGCGCCAGGCCCAGGAGAGCTGTGGGGCGATCGCACCTAGGTGTGGGAGGACGGTTGGGGGTCCCATCGATACTGCCCTCCGCCGGGAGTGGGGAAGTGTTCACGTGGTACCCCCTGGCCAGTTGTTGGTGCCTTGATGTCGGGGCTTGCTGGGGCCGAGGCCGGGTTGAGCGGGGTCACGTAGGCTGGTGCGCAGAGTCACCTACAATCCAAAATGGAGGAGCCCCGAGGTGCAGGGGACCTCCTGCGGCTTGCCGAGGGGGAACAGGACCACGCCACGAGGCCGGCTCCAACAAGCGTCCCCCCTAGCTGAAGGCAGGGAGAGTCACCCATCTCCTTGGCGGTTCTCCTCGCCGAGGCGGAAGAATCTGGATAGGCCGTCGGCATTGGCGTGGTCGTTGCCGGGCCGGTGCTCTACGGTGAAGTCCATCCCTTGCAGCGAGATGGACCATCGCAACAATTTGGGGTTCTCGCCCCGCATCTGCATTAGCCACCGCAGGGGCCGGTGGTCAGTCTGGACTCGGAAGTGGGTGCTGAAAAGGTAGGGCCGGAGCTTTTTGAGAGCCCATACCACGGCGAAGGCCTCCCGCTCGATGGTGCTCCACCTCTGTTCTCGGGGCAGCAGTCGGTGGCTGATGAAGGCCACAGGTCTGTCGAGGCCCTCGGTGTCCATCTGGGAGAGGACCGCCCCAACCCCGTACTCTGAGGCATCTGTCTGAACCACGAATTCCTTGCCGTAGTCAGGGGCCTGTAGTACAGGGGCAGCGCACATTGCCGCCTTGAGGGTTTCAAAAGCGGTCTGACAGCGGGGTGTCCAGTGCACCGTCTTGGGCTGCTTTTTGGAAGTGAGCTCCGTGAGGGGGCCCACAATACTGCCATAGTCTTTGATAAATCGCCGGTAGTAGCCTGTGAGGCCTAAGAAGGCCCGGACAGCTGTTTGGGTGGCGGGGGGCTCCCACGCCTGGATGGCATCGACCTTCAACTGGAGGGGCGCCACCTGGCCACTCCCCACCTGATGGCCCAGATAGGTCACTGATCCTTGACCGATCTGGCACTTGCTGGCCTTAATCGTGAGCCCGGCCCTTTGGAGAGCGGCCAGGACTTCTCTGAGGTGTCCTAGGTGCGCGGCCCAGTGGTTGCTGAAGACTGCAATGTCGTCTAAGTAGGCCGCGCTGAAGGCTTCTAGTCCGGCCAGGACCTTGTTCACCAGTCTCTGGAAGGTTGCTGGGGCGTTCTTCATACCGAAGGGCATCACCCGAAAGTGGTAGTGCCCGTCGGGGGTGGAGAAGGCGGATCGTTCCTGGGCGCCGGGGGTGAGCCTGATCTGCCAGTACCCAGCGGTGAGATCAAAAGTGCTTAGGTAGCGGGCGGCCCCTAAGCGGTCGATCAGCTCGTCTGCCCATGGCAGGGGGTGGGCATCGGTCTTGGTGACTGCGTTTAGGCCCCTGTAGTCCACACAAAATCTGAGTTTCGGGGGGTGCCGGGGGCGGCGGCCTTCGGTACCAAGACCACAGGGCTGGCCCACGGGCTGTCGGATGGCTCGATGACTCCGAGGGCGAGCATCTTGGAGACCTCCGTTTGTATGCAGGCTCGGACCCGGTCGGGCACTCTGTAGGCGTGGTGTCGCACAGGGGGGCTGTCCCCGGTATCTACGTCATGGACGCACCAGGGGGTCACCCTGGGCGTGAGAGAGAAGAGGGCAGCGAAGGGTTGCAGCAGCTGCCGGCAGTCATGGCGCTGTTCGGGGGCCAGGGTGGTGGAGAGTTTGACGCTCTCCATGGAGCCGTCTTGGTCCGAGGACCCCAGGGGGTCGGGCAGGGGCTCGGAGTCGCTTTCGCCCCCATCGTCGGTAGCCAGCAGCAGGCTTAGTTCGGTTTGGGCAAAGTGGGGCTTGAGCCGGTTGGCGTGTAGGACCCGGAGGGGGTTCCTTGGGGACTCCATATCGACCAAGTAGGTGACGGAGCTCTTCTTCTCAACCCCCTTGAAGGGTCCGGTCCATTTGTCCTGAAGGGCGCAGGGATCCACGGGCAACATGACCCAGACTTGCTGGCCCGGCTCGAACTCGATGGTCGAGGCATTTTCGTCATACCAGCGTTTCATGTCTTCTTGGCTGGCTTCGAGGTTGGCTTTGGCCAGGGCCCGGAACTTCCGAGTCTGGTTCCGCAGGGTCAAGAGGTACCTGTAGACGTCGGGGGGGGGCATCTTGGACGCTCGCCTCCCAGCCCTCTTTGACCAGGCTGAGGGGCCCTCGGACGGGGTGCCCATACAACAGTTCGAAGGGGCTGAAGCCCAGGGATTTCTGTGGAACCTCTTGATAGGCGAACAGGAGGCATGGCAGCAGGACGTCCCATCTCCTCCTCAGGGGCTCTTCCAGGCCCTTGATCATTCCTTTCAAGGTTCTGTTGAACCGCTCGACCAGTCCGTTCCCCTGGGGGTGGTAAGGGGTGGTGAACTTGTAGGTGACCCCACATTGTTGCCAGAGGGATCTCATGTATTTCGAGATGAAGTTCGTACCCCTGTCGCTCACCACTTCTCAGGGGAACCCTACCCTGGAGAAGATGCCCATCAGGGCCCGGCCCACCACTGGAGCTGTCACAGTTCGGAGGGGGATGGCCTCTGGGTATCGGGTGGCGTGGTCGACCAGTACCAGGATGAAGCGGTGGCCCTGGGCGGTTCGGGGGTCGAGGGGCCCCACGTTGTCGATCCCTACCCGTTCGAACGGGGTGTGGACGGCTGGAAATGGTTGGAGGGGGGCCTTGACTCGACCCCCAGTCTTCCCGCTGGTTTGGCAGGTCTGGCAGGACCGGCAGTGGTGGTCCACGTCTCTCCGCATTCGGGGCCAATAAAAATGGGTCACCAAGCGGCTGTAGGTCTTGTCTCGCCCGAGGTGTCCGGCGAGGGGCACGTCATGCGCCAGGTTCAGGAGGAACTCTCGGAATCGGAGGGGAACCACCAACACACGGCCGGCTCCTAGTACGGCGACTTTCTGTTCGCTATATAACAAGTCATTGTCCCAATAGATCCAGTGGGTTCCCGTGGGGTCCCCCCTGGCCTGGGCGGCCGCTTGCTGTCGGGCCCCCTCGAGGGACGGGCAGGCCTTCTGTTCTTGTTGGAACTGTTCGCGGGTGGGGCCCCCGTCGTGGCGCCACTGGGCCAGCTCGGGGATCTCGCTGAGGGAGGCGGCCTCGTCGGGGGAAAGTTCGGATGGCCCGGCCTCATCGTCAGGCTCCTCCGTGCCGGAGGAGGGTGTCAGTTCTGGACCCGCAGGCTCGACGGGGGCCGCTGCCACGGCTGGTTGGGCGGTCATGGACCGGGTGGTGGCGCAGGCCCATTCGGGCAGCCCTAGCATCCCCAGATGCTCTCGGCGCTCCACCTGGGCCCAGGGGGAGCTCTCCAGGTCGTTCCCCAGGAGGCAGTCCACTGGAGCGTCGTCGCGGACAGTTACTTTCAGGGTGCCTGACACTCCTCCCCACTCGAAGGGGATCCGGGCCATCCGGCACATGCTTTCGGTGTTGTCCGCGGTCCGGACAGGGCATAGGACGTGCAGCAGGATCTGTTCGGGGGTCACCAGGTGGCAACGGATAGCGGTCACACTGGCCCCAGTGTCACGGAGGGCTTCGGCCCGTTGCCCATTGATGGTGACCCACTGCTGGTACTTCTGGGTGTTGCTCGGGATGGGGGCTCGGGGCACCATTTCTCGGGTGCCCAGGCATACGAGTGACATGGCAGCCGGCTCCCACTCGGGGGACCCGACGTCGCGGTTTTCCTCCTCTTCTTCTCCTTCCCCCAGGGCTGCGGCGGTTATTTGTCGGGGAGGGGGCCCAGTGGTCCCGTTTCGTCGGTTCACGGGGCAGGCCGGGTCGCTCGCATAGTGGCCTGTCTGTTGGCAGCCGAAGCAGGTCACTGTTGGTCGGGGTCCAGGCCTGGCGATGGGGGTCCCCCTACGGACCAGGGTCGGGGACGTGTAGTTGGCGGCTTGGCCTCGTGGCGGGCTTCGGGGCGGCCCGGCCGGGAATTCTCGACTGCGGTGGGACCCTCCTCCTCCGCCCCGCTGGCGAGGAGGTCCCGTGGTACTCCGTTGGTAGTCCCCCACGGGGTTCCGGGGGACCCGGGTGTTGACCCATCGGTCGACTTCGGTGGCGAGCTTCCGGGGCTCGGTCACTTTGCTGTCAAGGAGGTGTTGCCTTAGTTCGACAAAGCAGTTGTTGGCGAGGTGCTCCCAGACAATGAGGTCGAACAGTTCGTTGTACGAGGTGACCTTCCTCCCTCTTATCCACCCTTCAAAGGCTCGGCTGAAGAAGTCCACGTATTCGACCCATGTGGTACCGGGGAGCTTCTTGCAGTCCCGGAAGCGCTGCCGGTACATCTCGGCGGATAGTCCGTAGCGGGTGAGTAGGGCCTCTTTCATGTGGTCGTACGAGGTCATCACCGCGTCGGGGAGTTGCAGCAGGGTATCCCGGCCCTCGTTGAGGAACCTCCCCCATAGGCCGGCACCCCAATCCTTCCGGGGTACCCGATGGGAGGTCATGGCTACCTCGTATGCTCGGAACCATTGCTGGATGTCGTCGTTTTTATAGTACTCCTTGACGACATCCTTGGGGATATGAACCTTTGGCTCGGTCAGTGGCAGAGCGTCCCGGGATCCGGGGGTGCTGGTCTCCCCCGTTTTGGATTTCAGTTCGAGTTCCTTGAGGCCCCTCTCGTGCTCGAGGGTGAGCCGTTTCTCTTCTAGTTCTCGATGCCGTTTCTTTTCTTCGATTTCCTCCTGCAGCCGTAGTTGCTCCAAGGCCAACTTTTTCTCCGCCAGCAGGAGTTCACCGTCCAGCCGGAGTCGTGCGAGTTCCAATTCGTGTGTCCGGACCCTCTCCCGTTCTCGCATTTCTTCGTGGGATAGGTCGGCTTCCGGGATGCTTCGTCCCCCATCTGCCGGGGTCATGGTCGGCGGCAGGTTTTCGTCCCGGGCCGAGGTCCCTTCGCCTTGGGGTGGAGTGGCCTCGGATTCTGCCCAGGCTTTCAGGGCTTTCTGCAGTTCTTCCTTGGTGCCCAATCCTGTAGTTGGGATCCCTTTGTCCTTGCAGAATTGTTTCAATTCTTTGTGGGTGTATTCTTCCAACCTTTCTTGCTGGAAGGTTGCGGCCACGGTTGTTTCTTGGCTGCTCATGGTTCTCTTTCTTTTTCCGTCTGGTTAGGCAGCGGGTGCGTTACTTGCCTGTACGATTGCGTCTGGCTCGGATCCTGTCGCTGGCCACCAAATGTTGGAGGGAGGACCACCGGGGAGTCAGGGGGCCCTCTCCAGGGCACCTTCCTCCCGCAAAGTTATAGCCGAGCGCCGCTGAGAAGCCTCCTAGGAGAGGTCTTTCTCCTATGATCGTACCAGGCCCAGTAACACCACCACACAGGACTCCGTAGCAGTTGCTTATCTAGGTACTTTATCAATAGTAGTACATTCGAAATATTTACAGGGGGATCGAGAGATCCAGAAAGAGTCTCAATGTTTTTGTAGGGACAGGGTAGCGGGACAGTCTTAGTACCAGCCTGGTACGGGGAAGCTCTGCGCCAGACCTTGCGTTAGGCCGAAGGTGGCTCCGGGGATCGGAGCGGCAGGTGCTGGTCTCAAAGCAGCTCGGACGTGGAGAGCCGCGACGGTGTCTGCAGGGCTCGGGTGGTAGTTCCGCTTGGGTCGAGCCGCGACACAGTCAGCAGGGCTCCGGTGGTAGGTCCGCTTCGGTCGAGCCGCGACGAGGTCAGCCGGGCTCTGATGGCAAGTTCAACAAGATCGGGCCGCGACAGCGTCAGCAGGGCCCCAAAGGTTTGTGAAGGTCTTTAAGCACGGTGGAGCCGCGACGTAGTCAGCAGGGCTCAGAGCGTGGTTCCAGGATGAGTCTTTCTCCGTAGGGTCAGCCGCGATCCGATCAGCAGGGCTCTTGACTCCGGGATACAACTGCTGTCCTGTTGCAGGGTCGCCCCAGATATAGGTCTGGAGCCCTTTGATGTCCGGACCCTTGCGCCCGGGGGGGCGGAGAGGCTGGGTCGGGAGCGGCCAGACACTCAGCAGGAGAGGTGCCAGGCCCAGGAGAGCTGTGGGGCGATCGAACCTAGGTGTGGGAGAAGGGTTGGGGGTCCCATCGATACTGCCCTCTGCCGGGAGTGGGGAAGTGTTCACGTGGTACCCCCTGGCCAGTTGTTGGTGCCTTGATGTCGGGCTTGCTGGGGCCGAGGCCGGGTTGAGCGGGGTCACGTAGGCTGGTGCGTAGAGTCACGTACAATCCAAAATGGAGGAGCCCCGAGGTGCAGGGGACCTCGTGCGGCTTGGCGAGGGGGAACAGGACCACGCCACGAGGCCGGCTCCAACATCCCTTAAGAAGAAGTTTGTGTTTTTCCCTCTCTTGATAGTCCCAGCTCGCCCTCCACAACCTTTCCTGCTTCCTACAGCCCTGCCTTAGAAGTCTCAGAGACTCTGAGAACCAAGGGGCCGAAGGTCTCTTCCTAGCAGAATAACGGAAAGAAACAGGGGCCAGCAAATCCACCGCCAAGGTGATAGAGGTAGTCAGTTCAAGCGCCGCCGTACTGACATCCTTTGCTGTGGCAATTGCAATATTAGAAATTAAAGGAGCAAACATAAAATGTCTGCAAATATAAAATATAAAATGTCACCTATATTCAGTGTTCGAAGTGGGGAAAAAAAGTAGGGAAACTGTGGGTGGAGAATCAGAGGGTGGAAGTAATCTGAGGATTGGGTCAGTGGGCGGAGTCAGAGGTGTGGCCAGACACAATTTTTAGTATTTGTTTGTCATTTTACTGACCAGCTGCACCTTATTACGTACTTAATTCAACCAATGGATACACGTGTTTAATGTTTGATTTGAGTTATTGACATTAAAATACATTCATAAAGTGTAATACATTTCCAACCACAGAATGTCCCAAATATGCTGAAAGTGGAATCACAAGCCATTTGTCTCCGACCCATGCTTTTTTTGTCATCAGCATTATTCCCTTTTTTCCACTAGTGCAGTTCAAACATAGATGGCAAAATATCCCAGTTTTTAAATGTTTTTTCCACATAATTATGGCTCTGCCATATTTGCCACATGATGCATCATCTGCTGCATAATCTGACGATTTTAACTAAAAAATTGTAGCTCAAACGGTTCAAAAGTTACTAAAATATGTGACTTGTGTTGCTGCAAAGTAGAGGGCCCTTTGCAAAGGTTGACTGGTCACCTTTCTCTCTGCTGCATTTGTATGTTACACTGATGATAATGGGGCAAAATCTTTGCAGAGACTGTTAGTATGTGTAAAAATGTCACAATAATAAAGTATCAGAAAATGTACCGCATTACGGTGCAGCCTTTTTTTTGCTGCATAATTTAGTCAACACTGCGACATAATTTTGGCATCCATTGCTGCATAATTCCAGTGGCCCCAAAGCAGGCAGCACATGTTAAAAGTGTTTGTGCATGAAGCAGAGAGATCGTGAAGTTTGGGGACGTAGTTTGGTGTCTGTGCAAATCCTGTATTGCCAATCGCTGGTGAGTTGCACTAATAAGGCCAATGGAGGTACCAGTGGGTGAGGCGAACTGGCTTAAAGGGTCTTGTGACCTCGGTGACAGAGTACCACTTGCTCTAGGGTGTGCTGCTGCATAGGCCTGCCCGCAAGACGGGAGATGAACTTCAGCATGGATTGTGGTGGACAGGCCTTCAAGGTTAACCTACGCTTGCCACCACTAGGTTACACCTGTCGATGCTAAGACAACAGGACTTCTAAGGTCTAGCAGGGCCTTCAAATGTCTAGCATGAGAATGTGCTCCCTCAGGAGAGTAGATTGGCCCTGAAAGTAGAACCTGGTTCCCCAGTTCCAACGTTGACAGCTCTGGCCATAGTTCCACATCCTTTCCCCCACTGAACACCACACTGCCCCACTGAGAGAAACTTGCACTGCCTTCAGCTACAACCCAGCTGTTCCCACTATTTACACCTGGATGTGACTCAATTCAAATTATGCACTAGACAAGAGTAATATGCTGCCTGAAAAAAAAGTAACAACATCCTGGAGAAGCAAACACTAAAGGGAATGCAAGATTAAGTAAAGCAGGTGAAATGTAAGCAGCAACAACATGGTTACCTTAAAGCTTTTAGACTCATTATTCAGAAATCAATGAGCGTTTTTTTTTTGTTGCCTGAAAAATTAAGGACATGACTACAGGGCCTGGAAAGGACCCATTTCAAGTTCTGTTGCTTATATCCTTACAAAATGTAAGCAGGGTGGTTTAAAAAGACCACATCCCTAAACACAGAGCTGCAGTACATATTTTATAAACTTAAATAAGGAAAACAGCTGATAAGGATCACAATAAACGCTTTCAAATGCACGAATCAACCAGGTATTGCAGTACCTCCAGGATTGGTGCACTTCCCCACCCAAGGAAAACAATGCTGTTCAAAGAAAGATCAGAAAGCAAAAGTAGCGCTTCACTGGCAAACTCTGTAAAGTGGCGCTAATGGGGTTGCGGGTGAATGAAACCAATGTGGCCACTTTATAACCAATCTGTCTTGTTTTATATAATTATTTACTTATTTTTCGTGTTTTGAACATTTTTGCATCTCTGTCCCGAGGCTGCACTTTGGAATAGAAAATTGGTAAGAAAAACAGACATTTCCAGCAAAAGTGTTTTTTTCTTTTTTGG
The DNA here is from genome assembly GCF_964204655.1 of Triturus cristatus. Taxonomy (NCBI): domain Eukaryota; kingdom Metazoa; phylum Chordata; class Amphibia; order Caudata; family Salamandridae; genus Triturus; species Triturus cristatus. The sequence goes on from NC_140590.1 coordinate 37,436,555, forward strand.
ATCCATTTCACAGGGGAACGAATGAAGGAAAGAGCGTAAGAGTGAGTCTTGAAGTCAATGCTGTCATTCAGCAAGTGAGGAGGTGAGAGACAGAAAGAGAAGGAATAAGAAGAGGAAGACAAGGGGGGGGGGCAGCTGACAGCAGCGGAACAGGAGAAGTGGACACTGTCGTTGTATTCTGTGGGCAAGAAGGAAAAGCTCTGTCTTTTCCTTCTCTGTCCAGCGGAGCCTCTAGGCCTGGGCCATTTTTTAAAATAAAAAAGTATGGAAATGGAATCTATAATTTTTCAAAAGTAGGGACACGCCGTGCCCTGTCAATCCCGCCCCCTTCACCACTGTCTACAGTCCTCCCCCAGAGGAAGAGGAAACATCGGCTCCCAGGGCAGAGGTCGAGCACTTACCATAGACCTTCAGCTGTCTGGTGGCTGATACCGGAAGTGCCCCACTCGGTGTCACATTTGTAGTGTCCTAGCATGGACACGTTCTAGTGTTCGTGTGTGTGTGTAATACTCTCTACACCCACCCACCACCTACGTCACTGGGTCAGGTGACTAGGATAATAAAAGGGCCGAGCGCACGTGCTCGTGGCCAGTTAACCCACTACCTAAGTATGTGTCTGCGTCCGTTACTATCTGGCATGAGGGCCTAGGGCCCCAACACCACAATGGCGACGAGGGTTGTGAGCCCCAGCGTGCCGCAGCAGCCCTTCCGTTCGTGAGGGGGAGAGGAGTGCTCCCATTGAGGCCACCCCCCCTCAGCAAGCAGGCACGGACGGCGCCCGAATGCCGCCGGGCGTGTGAAGAGCACCGGCCATAAGCGGTGACCGGGAGCCCACCCCGCACCGCCACGAAGACTGGTAGGCGACGCTGTGCCCCAGGGAGGAAGCGTGGCAGTCGGGTGCCCACCCCGACCTGCCGCTGTGCCCAGAAGGAGACGTGCCGACCGTGCGGAGCCCACCCGCATCGGCCGCGACCTGCCCGGTGAAGGAGAGTAAGTGCGGACCGTGCGGAGCCCACCCGCATCGGCCGCGACCCACCAAGAGGCAGCGATCCACGCGGAGCCCACCCGCGGGAGACAAGAGGCCCGCCGGCCAAACAGAGAGGAGCCGCACCAGAAGTAACGGCCACGTGCAGTGAAGTCCGTGCGAGGAAGCCGGACGAGAGCCCACCCCGCCGACTGAAGGTATGCCGTGACTCCCCCCCCCCCCACCTGCAGCGTGTGAGTTTTGTGACGCTGCTGCTGCGGTGGGGGCGGAATTAGCATAGAGCGCAAGCGGGAGCCCACCCCGTGCTGCCCCGTGAAGAGAAGTGAGCGGCACCGGCGAAACCCCCCCCCCGCATGGTCCGTGAAGGGAAGGGACCTGCCGCGGGGGTGGGAGAACTTTAAAAGTGAAAGCGGAGCCCACCCGCGACGAACAGTAGAAGCTGCACCGGCGTAAAAGAGGAGCCCACCCTCAAACGCCGCATCGTGATCCCGTCTCCCCGCCCGCTCCCCGCGCGGCATGCTGGCCGAGTGAGGCTGCGGGAGGGACAGAAAGAATCGGCGTGCGGCCCGAGGCCGTTGTTTGAAAGTACAAGCGGAGCCCACCCGCAGCACGGAGCAGGGACCTGTCTCCCCTCTTTAAACGCACCGCCCGGCAGAGCAGCAGCACCCCTCCCCCGCCCCGGCCAGCGAGCGAATGAAGGAGCTGCCGAGGGCGGGGAGGGCAAAATGCACACAAGCAGGGGCATGGGCGAAGAGCAGCCTCCGGTGTCTGTGTCTCCCGCAGGAAGCGTACATGAGGACAAAGAAGCACCCGGTGAGGCCTGCAGCGCGAGTAGAGCGGCAGGCAGAATAATTAAGTGGCAGCAGAGAAGTGCCGATCACGTGTGCACAAAGCGACTGTCATCCACATGAGGAATACCTTGCCCCAGCTCACGAGTGATGCCTCATCCTCCAGACTGCCCACTGACACTGCCTGTGCCCCCCTCACCTGCCTGAGAATAAAATGAATGAAGAGACTTACCTGCTGCCCAGCTCCTGTCCTGCCCTTCACTGGTCTGCCTGGCTCCAGCTCCCCTCCAGCCCTCTGCACTCTACCGGAGCCTGGGGAAATGGAGGAAAGGAAAACAAGGCATAGAGTTCTGGCAGTACAGAAGGTTGCTGCTGAAGCCAAAGAAAAGCAACACTGCCACCCAGTGGCCACTGGTGGTATTGCAGACACCAAGAACATCAACAAGCCTACAGCAATCCAAGGAAGTCCAGCAGCCACAGGAGATCGACGGCTCGCAGCGCAAGGAAGAAGAGGCAGCAAGGCACGTACCGCAAGGTCTGACGGAGGCGCGAAGGTGAGCGCACGGGAACGCGACGGAGGCGCACAGGAATGTGCCAGAAGCGCAGGAACGCGACAGAAGCACAGGAAGAAGAGACGGTGTGCCACAGGGATGCAGCGCTATCCCACAGCAATAAGGAGGAAGAAAAGAAAATGGTGTCAAGCCACATCCACCCCAGCGAGGACTGCGCTGTCGCCGCATCAAGTGGAGCGAACCATCGAGAGAACAAACGGACTCAGCGCAGATGTACCCCGGACGCGGACAGTACACTGCAGCGCCTACAGGAGAGGAACCCACTGAAGAGGATGGGCGCAGCAAGTATCCGACACTGGCGGGCAAGGATGCAGAGCAACACCCAGTGGCGCCAAGGAGCCCCCACATCAAGTGATCCTGATACTAGGAGCAACGCTACACTGAAGAGGTACCACGACGGTACGAAGAGTAGCACGCACCAGCGCCTGACAAGGCAGCGGACACAGGTAGTCACACGACGTGACACACCTCGTGAAGCCGACCAGCCAAATGGTCGCACCACAAAGGCCAAGCCGACCTGCCAAACGGTCGCACCACAAAGGCCAAGCCGACCTGCCAAACGGTCGCACCACAAAGGCCAAGCCGACCTGCCACACGGTCGCACCACAAAGGTCAAGCCGACCAGCCAAATGGTCGCACCCCAAAGGCCCAGCCGACCTGCCACATGGTCGCACCAAAGAAGCCGACTCGCCAGGAGTTGCACAAAGAGGTCTGACGCAAGACCGAAGATATCCTGCCAGTGATCGGCAGCGCGGACCGACAAGTGGTCCAAGAAGCTCAAGAAGAACCGAAGTAACTGGTGAACAGGAGAAGAACGAAGCGGACCATGAGCATGGCCCCACGAACTTCAACCAAAGTAATTGGTGAAAAGGAGAAGATGAAGAGAAGGTCACGACCCTAACTCGGAATGCTGAGGAAGATGAAGAGAGTGTTCTCGGACGAGGACAAGACCAGGGGGAACACGTGCAGAGTGCGCGCGCTGCATGGAGAAGCCTGGCCAGATAAGAGGAGAACAGAAACGGTCCAGAGTAGGTCGTGAAGCGAAGAGATGAAGAGACCAGAGTGGCACGTCCGCCACTAAGAAGAAAGAAGATATCGCAGTGGCACGTTTGCCACTACAAGAAAAGAAGATATCTGAGTGGCACGTTTGCCACTACAAGAAGGAAGATGACATCAGAGTGGCACGTCTGCCACTTAAAGGAAAAGGGGAAAGAAAGATCTGAGTGGCACGGTTGCCACTGCAAGAAGGAGAAGAAGTCAGAGTGACATGACATCCTCACGGAGAAAGAAATAGAGGAAAGAGAGAAGAGTGTGGCAAGACTACTCACACCTCAAAGACAAGGAAGGTGACAAGCGTCAGAACACAGTGCGCAAGTCCTGAAGAACACCCGTGGCACGGAGAAAAGACCATCTGTTTGATGATGCTTTCAGCACACCTGGGATCTGCAGAGGTGAGCAGGCCGGACCATTCGAAACACCCACCTTTGGGGTTACACGGACACTGGTCAATGCCAGCCGTGGTGACTCAGGGGCAAAGGCCTCAGGGATGCCGGTGAGAGAGAGTATCCCCGCGACGAGAGATGGTCATCAGCCGCCCTTCAGCAAAGGTCTCAGGAGGATGAAGACTTCGCGTACTAAAGACAGGAGCCAACAGCCACCCTCCAGGTCTGACTGTGGAATCTGAGGTGAGACCTGTCGTCTCCTCCGCACCCGCACTTGTCGGCATGGGAGTAACACGATACAGGACACTGAACCCAGGCCAGATCTGAGGAAGAGGGCCTCAAGGATATCCCGTGGCAGGGGAACACCTGTGAGAGGGGCATCCTGGTGAGAGGGGTGTCTTGCGAATGACCCGTCTTTCTGCAAAACAGAACACACGCCACAGATAAAGAAAAGGACTGGACTAAAAGATAAACGGCATCATCTAGCGCTGAACCACAAGAACTCAACAGCTACGTTTGTCGCCAAGAAAGTAAAGCGAAGAAAAGACTGTGAGAGCAACTTCAAGGCAGAGCCGTCAAACAGACTAACTCCATCGAGCACCCACGACTGGTGCCACAGTGAACTGGTGATCATCCGCGACAGGAAGAACATCGTCCGCGACAGGAAGAACATCGTCTGTGACTCCAGGCTGCTGAAGCGTGAGCGACTCTGCAGAAGTTAGTCACTGTATTACATCTGTATATATATTTCTTTCTCCCCTAGGTTGGACATTTGACTCCGGGTTTTTGTTATTAAAAATTGGGAGGAATGTAGTGTCCTAGCATGGACACGTTCTAGTGTTCGTGTGTGTGTGTAATACTCTCTACACCCACCCACCACCTACGTCACTGGGTCAGGTGACTAGGATAATAAAAGGGCCGAGCGCACGTGCTCGTGGCCAGTTAACCCACTACCTAAGTATGTGTCTGCGTCCGTTACTATCTGGCATGAGGGCCTAGGGCCCCAACACCACAACATTCACGGTGTAATTTCCGGTGCAGTTCTTCAGCAGGTCTCTGATCACCAAAGATCCGTTTGGGCCACAAGTCTCCCGGCCCGTGTATTGGGGGCCATTGAGCTGTGATGGTGGTGAAGCGAAGCAAGTGCAGATCAGCTGTAGAGTGGCCACTACTGTCCCTCTGTACCAGGCAGATGTCAGTATATTCACACGGACCGGGGCAGTGAGGGTGGCCGTCTCTCCCACTGGGGCATTAATCACTTCTGAAGCTGCCGACTGAGCCCAGACACCGAGAGAGTCTGAAAGAAAGAGGAAGAGGTGACCCTAGGGGTTAAAACAGATTCAAACTTGTAAAAACACTCAACCACAGACATCAGCCTTGCTTTTTAGGTCTCGCCTACGCTGCATAGGCAAAAAAACCTTTTGGAATGGCTTCGGGATTTCTGCCAAAAATGTGCACGCGTTCCATCAATGGCAACGCGTGAACGTGTGGAAATTCACTTGCGAGAGTGCGTGGCTGGCGCCATATGTTATCAAATATCGCGGCGCCAGCCACGCGCTCCCGCAAGTGAATCGCGCAGGCCCCCTCCTCTCTCCCCTCCCACCGCACGAAGCGCACTTTTATTTAATAGTCTTTGCGCTCCTACATCTGCAAGCAGGAAAAAAATGGATTCCGGCATCTCAGGCAGTGTTGCCAGATTTGGCTATTTCTTGCACAATTGGGCGACATTTTTCCCAATTGTGCGGGAAAAACACATAGCTGTCGGGGGCTACTTTTAGGGCTTGTTTCCAACAGTTGTGCGTAATTTTTTCGCTGGGCCGCGCCGACACTCATGCAACTAAGCCAACCAGTGGTGAGCAGTGGCATAGTCAGCAGCCAATGAACGCAAAGCGCGCTGCGTGGCTGAGACATCATTGGAGGAGGAGGCGGAGCATGCTACTTTCAATAGACGCTCTGCTGAAGGCAGCAGTGCGTGTGCACGTGCAAGCGCACCTGCTGCTATTGCCAACTTGCCATTGCCAAACTTGTTGGACACAGTCTCTTTGGGTAAGCGTGCCGTCAATCTAGTAGCGCGCGAAAGCGCTACTAATGACGGCCCTGGAAATACTGGATGCCCGTCCCCCGCGCGCTTTATTAAAAAAAGTGACACGCGCTCGCCGCTCTCTTCATCGGAATCGGTGGCGCGTAGGGCCTGATTCCTCGCAGTTTACAGGCAGCTATGTGCAGAACAAAGAGACCGACTAGCTGTCCTGTTCTCCAGCCTCAGTGAGTACCTGTCAAGCTGGAGGTTAGGCGGAGTGAGGGACTTTCAGTGAATATTAGAGCAGTTTAGGTGTGGTCAGGGACTTCCAGGGTTTGTTACACCGCTTAGAAGCGTTCGGAGTCAGTAGGATCCGGAGATTTGCGTCAGTTTCATTTTCTTTTCATAGCTTGTCCTTGCTTAAATGAGTGTCATTTCTTATGTTTATCTGTTTATATGAACTTAATTTCTTGATTTTGCTCGCAAAAAAGTGTCACTCTTAGTGTCATACATTTAACAGTTGAATGTCATTCATAAGTACTCTGAAAACTTGAAAATGTCACACCTAAGCACTCTTAAAACGTGGCAACTATGCAGTCTGTTTTCATATTGAATAGTGCCCGTCCATTTCTGGTGCTTTGCAATAGTTTTAAGATCTTCGTAGAGTTTCTCTTTGCTGAAATGGCTGTAATTTGTTATATATGTTTCCATCATCTTCGTTGCTAGATTTTTGCTTGTGAGAAAGTGTCACTCATAGTCGTTGAATGTCACTCATAATTACACTGAAATTATGAAAATATCACACATAAGCAATCTGAAACCTTGGCAGCTATGCACTGTGTCACTTTTCTCTCGGGTCTCAGACTGTCAGACCTGGTCTGGTGGTGCAGCCCTGTGCTGCTGTGGCCGTCGGCTCGTGGTGCCTGGCCGCGGCATGTAGAAGCAAGCACAAATTGAAGTAAGTTCATTTATAGTAAGAGTAGGAATGAGTCCTATATGATAAGTAAAGCACTCTGAAACAGATGTTCTGTATAGACTTGTTATCTTTTATGTGAACATTTGCTGTTGTAAAGTGTTCTGATAACTTTGGATCTAGCTATTGCTATATAATAATCTCAAATAAGTGGTTTCTGATGACTATTTCTGCATAATTTGAGAGTTGCGAGTTTGGGCTGGTTTTTGGGCTGAAACTGGTCTGGTTGGGCTTATTTTGGGCTTATATTTGAGCGGCTTTGGGTTTGGGACGGGTCTAAAAATCTGGCAACACTGATCTCAGGTAAGGAAGGGCACGCAAACCGGTTTAGAGCAAATTGGATTCTGGATTATTCATGTGTTTACTCGCCCGTTTTTTTCTCATCCCTGTGCCCATATAAGTAGCCTATGCAAATCAACGCTTATGACTACAACAATCCAGTTACTAAATATTGAAAAGTGTGGGAAGGAGTCAAGATGTTCTTTTGAGCAGGTCTCTATGCTCCGACTGGTCCCACCGATGTTAGTGGCCCTGCAGATGCTAGCTAGGTCCTGGAAGGGGGTATTGCTGCTGCCGCACACGTGGTGACCCACTGCTGGAGCGTCGCAGCGCTCACAGGGGCTCAAGAATTGACAAGGCCACTGCGGCAAGATGGTGACCGCAACCCTCCCACTCTGCTAACGTGGAGCCGGGCCGTGGGCCTGCGCCAGGAGAGTGCCACACAGTACCTCCTGATGCTTGCTGTGTGTGCTGCATACTCCAGTGGTTTCTGGCTGCCCGTGAGTAACCAAGGAGGCTCTTGCATGGATTGGAGCCGCCGAGGAGCTGAGACTGCTCTAATGACTAGTTGGATAACAAGAATGCGTGCCCCATGGATGAACTACTTCACGTGCCTTAGAGACCACTGCCCCGCAGGATGGTGTGATGCAGTTTTAAGTATAGTGACCATACAGCTTCCCGCCCCCTCACCCCACCCTCAGACTAACCCTATGCCCGATTAAGAGTGCGTTGGTGCTTGCTTTACTTCTGGATGGAATACGTATGGTGCGCATAGTTACGTTAAAAGTTCCTATGAGGGTCGTCGAGTCACTGTATACTGTGCACGCTTTATCTCACCCTTTTTCCATCACCCGCAAGAAGTTAAAAGGACCTGTCAGGCACCAGACAAAAATGTTTCCCAAATAGGGTCAAAAGAAACAGAATACACAAACCACCCACCCCACACGGTGTAGCATGTACCCAAGTACACAGGCGCTTTAGCGCCCCATATAAGTGTAGTAAGCGCTATATAAAAGGTACAATAGAGAATGTCTCGACACACGCCACAGAACCGACACTTAAGCTGAATAATTAAAATGCGGCAGCTACAAGTTCACAACTTCTATTGCTGGCAGATCCTCCTTTGAGAATCAGGAAACTGAACATGGAATCCAAAGGCACTGGCTCGAGACTTGCTTATTTGTACTGTACGATTATATAAACTGAACCCTATTATACAAAAGCATGCTTGCATAGCGGGTGAACACTTACATTGTGTTTTATTTGTGCTTTACTTCTGGCAAGAGATACCTGTGGTAGCATTCAAGTGTTCTCAGCAAATATCGTTTAACTGATGAGTTTCAAAAACATATATTCAAGTATGCACACCAGAACATCTTGAAAACCCACAAGGATTTGGATTTCATTGGTCATAATAATCCCCCCCCCCCGCCCCCATCCACACAGTGAAGGATTACATTTTTCTGCAACTAAATATAATATTCTATTCACCGACAACACAGGGATAACGTATCTTTGTTTTAACCATTAGAAAATTAAACATCATAATTTTTACCTAAACAAGATAAACTCCTGACCTCTAAGAATTAAAATAAGTGTTCACATCTGTGTTTATTTTGATTTCTGTGTTTGCTGAGGGAATACACTATAGGTTTTCGATTTTGTACACTGAATTATGGAGGTTTTTAAGCCATGCTTAGACACTGCTCTATTTACATCCAAATATTTTCATTTTAGTAAAGGAAACCGGCTGCTCAGCAAAAAAATAACACATCAAAACAAAAAGGGAATTGATAGCAAATTATATTTAACAAATGTAGAAAGTAGGCAGGAATGGATGCAGGACTTGCTTGCAGGAAGATGCCCAGCTAGGAGGTACCAGTTGAACTGTTATCAAAATAAATACACTTGTGGTCATCAAAGTGTTCAAAATTCGAATTGTCTGGAATTTTAAATCTGGGGTCAAACGTTACTGCAAAAGAGTGGCTGCAAGGTTTTTTTTTAAATATCAAGGGCCAGATGTACTAAGCATAAGGTTGGTGTGAGCTAGGGTTCCTGGAGTTTAGGGTTCAGGGCATGTCTTTGTTTCGTGCATATTGGAGTTGGCATGGATTGGCTGCGGTTTGGTCTGTTTTCGTGCATTTTTGGCTGAGTGTGGGTTGTTTTTGAATGGGCGCGGTGGGCTGTTTGGTGTAAAAGTCGTACCAATTCCAGTGATGGAAACGGGGTGCAGCATGGTAAGAATGTTGGGAACAGGTGGGATTTGTGTCCCTCCAAGTTTCAAGAGTATGAGTCAAGTGGGACTGGTAGAAAAGTCATTGTTTTAGAAGAGCTGTTGATCAGTGTTATCCAATGTAATGGTAACAAGCAATGGTAAAGGCATTCGTTTTCGCCTATGTGATTAATAAAAAGCTGTTTTTTGTTGTACGCTGTAGCTTGCTGAGTACTTGTAAAATATAAGTTAAAGAAAATCTGTTAAAGTGTTATGGCTTGTTTATGCACAAAAGGCAATATATTGTTCTATTGCTCGTGGTATAGTGTGGATAAGTAATAGCAACATTTTGAAAAATGAAAGAGTAAATTGATGTAATAGCAATATGTATTTCTAGGAGTTCTGACAACGTGTGGTCACAGCACCTGCAGCACCATTTAAATGATGGCCCTAGTGCTTGCTAGATAACTGCACTTGTGACTGTCTGTTTAGTAGTAATATTTAGCAGTATTCTGCGTTTATCGGGGTCCTTAGAGCTTTTGTCCCTGGTGCCACTCCACCTGCTGCACCATTCAAATCAAGCCTCTTTTACCTGCAATGTAACTGCCTCTATAGTAGTAAAACATAGCAATATTACGTGTTGAGAGGCATTCTGACAACTTTTGGGCCCGGTGCCACTGCATCTGCTGCACCATTCAAATCCTGACCCCAATGTCTGCAAGGTGAGTGCACCTGTGACTGCCTGTTTAGCAGTAAAATATAGCAATATTAGGTGTTTAGCGTGGTCCCTAGAGCTTTTGGTTCTGAGGCTACTGCACCATTCCAAATCATTACCCTATTGCGTGCTAGATAAATGCATTTGTAACTGTCTTGTTTAGTAGTAAAATTTAGCAGTGATCTGGGTTTGGTGGGGTCCCTACAGCTTTTGACCCCGGTGTCACTGCACCTTCTCCTCCTTTAAAATAAAGTCCCGGTTCACTGCAAGGTAGCTTCAATTTTGACTGCTTGTTTAGTAGTCAAATATAGCTATATTAGGTGTTAGGAGGAGTTCAACAAATTTTGGGACCGGTGCCCCTGCGCTTGCTGCACCATTCAAATCATGACCCCATTGTCTGCGAGGTAACTGTACTTGTGGCAGCCTGTTTAGTAGTAAATATAGCATAGCTCTTGTACTTGAACTTTATTTTTAACGTGCAATGTTTATTACAACACTTAGAATTTGGTCACAATGACCAAATAGGTTGTGTTGAAAAAATCAATCGGATAATGACTATAAAGTGCAAAGAAATGTACTGAGGCATGAATAGCAAAGGCCATAAATGTTCGAAGGCTAAACCATCTGCTTTACACAACTAAGTAATACAAGCATTTGCAATGCAATAGGTCTCGCATTTGTGCGAGTTTTAGCTATTGTCTTTGCAAATAACAATGCCTTTTAATTTTGTTTTCAAAACATAAATAAAGTGATGGATTGGCTGGAATTTGAGGATTGGGAAGTTGTTCAGAGTTATGATGCCTGTATAGCCCCTGTGCCGCTGCATGGAAACACAAAGATGTATAGATATACTGTCCTTGGGTACTGTTTGCAATGCTTGTGCCAAACTTAATATACAATATAAAAAAAATAAAAGGCATAGTCATTTACAATGCCATTAGCTTAAACTTCGGTAACTGCGAGACCTATTGCATTGCAAATACTTGTTTACTGTGAAGCCATGTTTTGCAGTGAGTGTGATTCGTCCAGAGGAGACACAAACATAGTAGGAGGGGAGGGGCCAAGGGAGTAGGAGACACCTACATTCTGAGGGAGGCGGCTGTAGGGATAGCCCTGACGTTTTAGTAGTTAATTAGTGCCACAGGATAAGGGTTTAGGCGCTAAGTAGTAGTGTCAGTCCAACCCAAAATGCCTCCAGGTCCCTTGAAACACATGAAGTAGTAAAAAGGTAAAACGGAGTCATCAGACCGATATTTTAAAAAAAGAAGTAAAGTTATTATTCTGGTAGCATAAATACCAATTACCCAATTGATCTGTGTTACCAATAGGGGGAGCCCTTCCTATGGACCGTGCCCTGCCCTTGTTGACTGTCTGGATGGGTTCTAGGGCCATCAGTGCTGTGTTGGGTGGCAGGGATGTGACGGAGCTGTGACTGGGGATCTGGCTCACGGGACGGTTCCCTGAGTGATGGCACATCTCTGTCTCCGTAGGAGGGCCCACGCTAGTGCTGGTTTGGCCTATAGGATCTGAGGCACTGGTCTTTTCTCCTGACCGAGGCTTGCCTGGACGCTGCTCCCACTCCTCTCGGTGTACACAGAGGCACCAAGGAGCTGGTCGAGGTCTCTGAGGTTTTGTCTGAACCTTTCTGGTAACAGTGGTGTGGTGCAGAGTGGCACATCACGTACCTCTCTGCTGACCTGCCAGGGGCATGAATGACAAGATGCCAAACCCTGCCACCCTCATATGTCAGTGTTGGGTCTGCAGGACTGATGTAAAGCTGAAACAGTGGCACGGGCACCCTCGAGGACGCGGAGTCTGACATCTCTCCTAGGTTGTGCTGTGAAGGGAAGAGATGACCCAGACCATGCTGTGGAGCAGCAACAGCGCCCCTGCACGTCCCACAAACATAGCTACCAGTACCAGGCAGCCATAGTAGTTTTTAGGTGTGTTCCAGGATGTATTGTGGCCATTACTGCTCACCCCACCCTGAACACTGATCTGCTGACCTGCCAACAATAGCCCTACCAATAAATGTTCCTCTCACCCTTTTAATACAATTCTACAGTCAGTATCCATACCAGAGAGGAACCTACTGTAATTAAAACACACCAGCAGGAGGAAACTACAAGAGATTGCCCCAAATAACAGCACAAGGCCTTAAGCGTGCTGCCATTACAAGTACAGGTTCCACATATGGGCAGCAGGTCAGAGCCCCAGTGACATCATCAAAGAGATCAGTACACTGACCGCAGGCTGGACCCGCTGTCTCTAAAACTTAGCCCCAGTGACTCCATCACAGAGACCAGTAGCTCATGCAATATCAGAAGTGAGTAACTCCACTGATATCAGTAGTGAGTGGGTCCTCCAATATCAGGAGTGAGCAGCTCTTATGATATCTGGAGTGAGTAGCGCTGTCAATATCAGGAGTGAGTTGCTCTTCAACATAAGGAGTGAGTAGCTCCTGCAATATCAGGAGTGAGTAGATGTTATGATATCAGGAGTGAGTAGCTCCTGTAATATCAGGAGTAAGTAGCTCTTCAACATAAGGAGTGAGTAGCTCCACTGATATCAGGAGTGAGCAGCTCTTATGATATCTGGAGTGAGTAGCGCTGTCAATATCAGGAGTGAGTTGCTCTTCAACATAAGGAGTGAGTAGCTCCTGCAATATCAGGAGTGAGTAGATGTTATGATATCAGGAGTGAGTAGCTCCTGTAATATCAGGAGTAAGTAGCTCTTCAACATAAGGAGTGAGTAGCTCCACTGATATCAGGAGTGAGCAGCTCTTATGATATCTGGAGTGAGTAGCTCCTGTAATATCAGGAGTGAGTAGCTCTTCGAACATCCGGAGTGCATAGCTCCTTCAATATCAGGAATGAGTAGCTCTTCCAATATCAGGAGTAAAAAGCCCGTCTGAAATCAGGAGTGAGTAGCTCTTCTGATATCAATATGATTTCATGAGTGAAGACCAATAGGAGTAGTAAGCTCCTCCGATATCAGGAGTGAGTAGTTCACATGAGTTGCTCTCTGATATATGGAGTGAGTATTTATTTATTTAAACCTCCTGAGGCGGAAGCCGGGAGACGACCGAACTTTTTTAAAAATTGTAACTTTCTGTGTCACTCACTAAATAACCTGTATTTTAACAGCGCACTCACCCGGCTGGCACCTCCGCAGCGGGCTTGAGACACGCCAAAACAGCGACCCCTTCGCTGCACCAAATCAGGAAACAAACAAACATTTGGACGCCATTCACGGCGAGGAATTGAGGCAACGCCCACTCTCAGGCCACGCCCACCCGCCACAGTACAAAAGCGCGGTCAACAGCGCTAAGTATTCAGAACCTGCTAAACCTCCTGAGGCGGAAGCCGGGAGACGACCGAACTTTTTTAAAATTTGTAACTTTCTGTGTCACTCACTAAATAACCTGTATTTTAACAGCGCACTCACCTGGCTGGCACCTCCGCAGCGGGCTTGAGACACGCCAAAACAGCGACCCCTTCGCTGCACCGAATCAGGAAACAAACAAACATTTGGACGCCATTCACGGCGAGGAATTGAGGCAACGCCCACTCTCAGGCCACGCCCACCCGCCCCCTTTCCACCTATAAAGATGTGCAATCACCGGACGCGCAGCGGACGGGCGCAGCGGGCGCGCCGTCAGCGCGCCGAAGGCGCGCCAAAGGCAAGCCCGTCTGGGCCCGTCTGGGCCCAGCCGGCCTCAGGCCCAGTCACTCTGCCCGCTGCAGCCATTAACAACCTGACCTACACTCGGGCTGACTTACTTGCCTTGAACCCCAACAAACATCCCTCCTGCTCGCGCATCTTGACTGGAGACACTCAATTCTCCGGCTGTGACCGTTGCAACCCCGTCAATCAGACCATGGCATCAAAGGGTCTGCACCTAGGCCTACTCAACTGCAGGTCGCTTGTGAAACACGCACAAGAAGTGAACCTCCTAATCACCAACAATGCCTTAGACATTCTATTTTTAACAGAAACCTGGCTTACCTCCAGTAGTGGCCCAGACATTGTTCTAGCACTCCCCCCCGGGTACGTTATGTGCTCACAGAACAGACCAGAGGGTAGGGGAGGTGGACTCGCAATAATCCTCAAAGACACCTTCACCTGTAGAACATCTGATGGCAACATCAAGGGTCATGAAAGCTACCACTACACCATCATAATCTCCCCTGTCACCTCGATATCAGGAACGCTGATATATCGCCCACCAGGCAATTTAGGAGACTTTCCGACCAAAATTACTGACCAGATCTCCACCAAATACACGTCCACTACTAACTACCTATTATTAGGAGACCTGAATGTACATTTCCTGGACCCAAACGACAATCGGGCCAATGAACTACTTCAGGATCTCACCTCAATGGGCCTTGACCTCAAAAACCCACAGGCCACCCACGAAAAAGGGCAACTGCTTGACCCCATTCTTTCCAACATCCCCAACCTGAGATCCCTTGACCATATCCCCCTTCCCTGGACGGACCACTTCTTGGTTCCCCTAGTATGGGACATTATCACTGTGCTCCCTCCACCCCCAAAAATTAGAACGTATTCAAGACGATGGCAGAAATTGGAACCAGACGTCTGGGCAGCCAAACTCCGAGAAAACGTTCCCTATCCCCTCAATAACACCTTAGTAGGGGACAAAAAATTCAGTACCTGGATTACCCAATCGCTTGACGCCATCCTGCCCAAAACCCATTCTTTCAGACACATCAAGAGAGTTAATCCTTCACCCTTGTATACCCCGGAACTCAATTTGCTACGTAAGGCTTGCAAAAAAAATGAACGTATCTGGAGGAAGGAAAAAACAGAGGAACGGAAAGAAGCATTCCGCTCCGCGGTAAAATCCTACAAAAAAGAGCTCCGTAGTATCAAAACTAGTTTTTACGAGGACAGAATTAAAAACGCTGCCTGCTCGGCCCATGAAACCTACTCAGTTCTAAAAGAACTACTCCACGCCCCTGACCCCCCACTCAAACCCCTCGATCCTAAAGCAGCTGAAACTAAATGTACAAAATTAGCCACCTTCTTCGACGAGAAGATTCAAAACATTCTTCTAACCATACCCCCTCCCGAACAGGACCCCATACAGCCGGATCCTACCATCACCACCACCAATCCTCCTTTGCCGCCAGCCCCCCAACCCTCCCTGGACAATTTTGGTCCCGTAACAACGGAAGAAGTAGGAGCTACGCTGGCCGCAATCAAAAGTGGTTCCCCCCTTGATCCTGCCCCCCTCCGTTTCCTAAAAAAAGTGTCAAGTACCATCATTCCCCCTCTCACGGCCCTGATCAATTCCTCTCTCTCAGAGGGTATTGTCCCCCCCAGCTGGAAAGCGGCAGCAGTCAAGGGTCTACTGAAAAAACCCTCTTTAGACCCGCAGGATTTCGCCAACTACAGGCCCATATCCCTTCTCCCTGGAAACAGCAAGATCGCAGAGAAGCTGGTAAATAAGCAACTATCGCTTTACCTAGAAAGTAACAACCTCTTAGCCGCCTCCCAGACAGGATTTCGTCCAGGTCAGGGCACGGACATCGCCCTCCTGACAGCAGTGGAGAAAGCCAGAAGCATTCTGGACATGGGAGGATCAGTGGCAGTGATCCTCCTAGATCTCAGTGCGGCCTTCGACACTGTAGACCATCCCACCTAATCCACCGACTGGGAGAGATCGGATTAAAGGGTATGGCCCTGAAATGGCTAGAATCCTTTTTGAATGGACGCTCCTTCCAGGTGCGGGAAACGACAGCTGCTCATCCACCATCCCCCTCCGGTGTGGAGTGCCACAGGGCTCATCTCTGAGCCCGACACTTTTCAACGTGTACATGGCCCCACTGGAGAAGAGGGTCAGATTGTACGGCGTGTCAGTTATCAACTACGCCGACGACACTCAGCTGGTCGTTACCCTTTCTCACCCTCACCACGCCCCATCCGACCTCCACAGCTGCCTCTCCGAAGTCCACCGATGGATGAATCTCTCCTCACTAAAATTGAACGGGTCCAAGACTGAGATCCTCCTGATGGGCCACAATGGGCCCTCTATACCATCTCACCTTTGGCCTAAGTGCCTAGGGGACCCTCCCGCACCCAAGGAAGAGGTCAAGAGCCTTGGTGTGTGGATTGAGAAGGACATGAGTTTCAAAACCCAGGCCAAAAGAACTGCAGGGACATGCTTTGGGCTACTCAGAGCCTGCAGGAAGATCTTTCCCCTGCTCCCAGATACCGCAAGGAGGCTCCTCATTCAGGGTCTAATCCTGGCAAGATTAGACTACTGTAACGCTATATACTTGGGAGCCCCTGAAGCCACCCTGAACTCACTCCAAAAAGTCCAAAACGCCGCAGCCCGCCTACTTACGGGCACACCCGGAAGATCCTCCGCCAGGCCGGCCCTCAACTCTCTCCACTGGCTCCCAGTCAGAGAAAGGGTCGTTTTCAAAGCCCTCTGTCTGGCCCATAAAACCCTCAACAACAACGGTCCCCCACTTCTGAGAGAACTTCTAATCCCATACAAAGCAGAGAGAAATCTCCGGTCCAATACAGAAAATCTCATTGCAGTCCCTAGAGTGAGGAAAGCCAAGACCGGTGGCCGTCGCTTTTCAGTTCACACGGCCAAACGATGGAACCATTTACCCCGAAAACTCAGGACAGAACCGAACTATCTCCAGTTCAGAAAAACCTTAAAGACCCTCCTTTTCCCGCAAATATAATCTCACTAGTTGGCTACAACCCCTGGAGAAGCAGATCAGCGCTGGGATGCTCTTCGGAGTTACTACGCGCTCTACAAAAATCATTAAATAAATAAATAAATAATTTAAAACGTAGTGGGCTATTCTCGTTAGGTTGTGGTGGCATCCGTGTGCCGCACAGCAACACAAAGCTTTGCATTAATGTACTTACCTTTTAAAAGACCTGCTGGCACATTACAAACTTGTGCAGAGATGCATGATCACCCACGCGACCCTTAGGAACTCTAGTCCTTAGAAGCCTTGGAGTTGTTAATGCCAAGCCACAGCCTCCCACACTCATGGTGTAGATGAAGCTGAAAATGTACAGAACAATGTCTCTGCACCTGCCAGGGGGTCCTGTGTCCACCATTAGCCAGTTCCTATTCTCCAGACCATGGTGCTCTGCATTCTGGAGCTTGAAGTTTTATGTATCCCTTTGTAAGCGTACAAGAGGCAGAAATATAATTCTAAGGGTTTACCCTGCTCCTTTGTTAATACTGAAGTTCTGCAAAACAAAACTCAGTGACTTTTAAATCTCAAATTTGTGTAATTACTCCAAAGAAATCTGCGCATTTCAGCTGAACAACATTTTAACCTAACATTAGTGTTATCTGTTTTTCTCCAAGTGTTCTTTCTATTTTATAACCTGTTAATACATGTTTCTTTATTGGTGCCAATAACATATTATGACAAGCAGGGATGTGCCAAAGGAGGGAATGGGTCTTGGAGTACTTTTACACACACAGTGTTCCTCTTGTTGGTGTTACCTTCTTCTAAAAGCCACCTGCCCAAAAACCTCAGACTGGGTCTCAATTAAATAGTAATTTGGTTCATCAAACAGTGTGTTAAGTGTTTCTGTTTCTTCAAGAGTGCAGCACTTGTTTGCATCCATAAATACTAACTCACAACTAGCTGTGGCAGCTCCTCTCCAGTAGTTGTACAACAACCCCTCACTGTGTGAACGAAACAAGCTCTCCTTCCACAGGGAGCAATGGATCACACACTTCACTATGACTAGTCTGTCTCCCCTGTGCAGTGTGAGGCTTCAACACCCTCCACATGCTTCGCAGGATCTTCAAGTGGATCTCCACCGAAACTAGAAGGACGGTCACCCAGGTCCTCGTCAGCAGTAGACTGGACTACGGCAACGCACTCTATGCAGGAGCCCCGGCCAAACTCCTGAAATGACTCCAACGCATCCAGAACGCCTCCGCTCGCCTGATCCTGGACATCCCCTGCCGCAGCCACATCACACCACATCTGAAAGACCTACACTGGCTCCCCATCAACAAGAGGATCACCTTCAAGCTTGTCACCCACGCACACAAGGCACTCCACAACACCAGACCAGCATACCTCAACAGACGACTCAGCCTCTACACCCCTGCCCGCCAGCTCCGCTCCGCAGACCATGCCCTCGCCACCATCCCCCGCATCCGAAGAGTAACCGCCGGCGGCAGATCATTCTCCCACCTCGCTGCCAAGACATGGAACACCCTCCCAATCCGCCTACGGCAGACCGAAGACCTTCTATCCTTCAGGAGGCTCCTCAAGACCTGGCTCTTCGAACAGTAGCAGCACCCCCCCGCGCCTTGAGACCCTCACGGGTATGTAGTGCGCTTTACAAATGCTATGATTGATTGACTGATTGATTGAGGCCTCAAACTGTGTGGTTGCGCAAATTTAACCAGTAGTTTGTTATTCTAGCTACACATTCCAAAAACACATTAATGAGACAAAAAGATCCTCCTCATGGAGAGAAACGCGCACCCCTGCCCAACGTCTTCAACTGTACCAATGTCTGGATCACTACTGCAGATTGCTGCTGTCATAGGCAAACACGGATCATGTGTGTGTGCCATGTCACAGGCCTGTCTCGCGGATTGTGGTCTTGTTGACAAATAGGGGCGCCAAAAGACCTACCCTCATATGGTGAAAGTCACCTGCCTGTAGCAGGAACTAAGTAACACAAGTGCAGTGGTTGTGGCATACCATATGGGCAGTGATCAGAAGGAGTGAACAGCTCCTTTTAAACCTTTGCCACCGGAATGACGACAGGGTTAAGATTGGGCTCAATGGCAAGCCAGCCATGGCTGATCTTGG
Source organism: Triturus cristatus (assembly GCF_964204655.1). Lineage (NCBI taxonomy): Eukaryota > Metazoa > Chordata > Amphibia > Caudata > Salamandridae > Triturus > Triturus cristatus. The sequence continues at coordinate 37,455,390 of NC_140590.1, forward strand.
GGTAAAGGAAACGCAAGGTGCTGGATGTTGCTTGGGCAATGATTTGCTTGTCCCTGGCTTGGTGCCAGGACCAGAAGCATTTATGGCTTTGATCACATCAGCTGTGTTAGCCAGAGCACAGGCTGCACATCAGTCTCAAAGTGGGCCTGGGATCATTCCTGAGTTGTAGGAACCAAGAAAGCAATGGCCGTAGAGGTGATTGCTTCTACTCCAGAGGAAGGGGAGGATGAGGCTCCTGAAGCTGACCAGTTGCTTAGCTGCAGGGTTTGCTAGCTGCTGCAGGCCTGCCCAGAAATATTTCTGCAAGGCACCGGAGGAGCACCTTATGCTTGTGCGACTTCAAAAGGAAGCTCAGGAAGTGGCCTGCATAAGAGAGTTGGAGATATGCTTTGCTGGCTCGGAGAATGGCCTATTTAATAGTGAGTCTGTAAATCCTGAGCCAGGAACAAAGAATAAGCTGATGGCTCTATTAATGCACACAGATTACATGTTGTCAATGGTGACGTACACTATGACGTAAATGATCTTTACAAACAGTGAGATTGTATTGGTATTACATCGCTATTAAATGGACTGCTTTGTTGGCTGGTTGGTGCACATCGCATTACCCCACTACTTAAATGGGTTTCACACCTCGCGTGCAATGTATCAAATGATTCGGACACACTGCCTGTGGGTGCTTGATCCTCAATAGCAGGCCTTCACCAGCTCGGAGACAAACTACAATGCTTAGGAGGAAGAGCTTGTGTGTGGGCGTGACGTCACTCCGGAAGGTACTCGGGGTGAGAGCAGCAGGTTATGGTGCAGGGGTCCATGCAACACATGGTTGGAAACTGTGAAGACAGACCTTAAAAGACTGTGCCAATTCTCCGGTGCTGTGCAAGGAATGTGGACTGGCAGTCACTGGGTCTCAGACCAACCACCTTCTACGTTTACTGCCTGCAAGAGATGCATGAAAGAATTCCGACACAGCAGTCCAGTCCGAGGGACAACCAACTCCCTGGCAGGAGACCGCCCCGTCTAGAGTATAGAGAGCCGTCGTGTAAAAGCAGCCTCCACCAACGAGTATTCACGGTGTGAAGAAACGCTGCAACAGTCTGGCGCGCTCCCGTTACTGTCATGTAGAAGCTCTTTACTTTTATGCGGTCTGTCGTTTTTACTGATATTGGTACTGACAACGGAACTGATGTGACCCGCACTATTAAAAAAAAAAATACATAAACAAACTCCAGTGCTAAGCATTCGGAATGCTTCATTCGGACACCAAAACAGGAGACCGTGCTGGTACAGCAGTTTTCTACCCAGATTGTATCCTTGGACAATACTGCCATCTAACGGACGGCTTGTGAAATAATTTAATTTTGTCAATAAGTATCGATACTGTTTTCAGTTCACAATTGTCTTGTCCCTCATAACAAGCATTTGCAATGCAAATTGGTCTTGCATTTGTGAGAGTTAGAGGTATTGGCGATGTAAATGACAATGTCTTTTACCTATGTGTTTTGGATTGGAGTGGATGTATGTGCTGTGCAGTGGAATTCTGTGGGTCGGATTGGAATTGTTAGTTGTGGAATTGTGTATGGTGGAATGTGTGGAGTGGATTTGTGCAGTGGAATTATGTGATATGGTGTGTAGTGGAAAAATGTGGATAGTAATTATGTGGTGTTGACTGTACTGGAATTATGTGGAGTGGGATTGTGTGTGAGAGTAATTATGTGGAATTGCATTTTGTGTTCTGGAGTTTAACTACGTGGTGTGATGTTACATTTTGTATCATGATGTGGAATTCTGTGGTGTTAGTTGGACGTATATGGTGTGTTGCATAATTGTGTTGTTGAGTTGAAATACGTGATTTGTTGTCTAATTATGTGGTGTGGAATGGAAATGTATAGAGTTGAATTATGGGAAGTGGAAGTGTGTGGCGTTGAGTAAAATTAGGGCAGATTGGAATTATGTGGCAAGGTATGAAATGCATAAAAACATGGAGCCTCTACATTGAGATACACGCACACATATATCTCACCATATTCAGTGGATTTCAACCACCACCACGGTAGCCGCTCACGAGCATTGAAGAAATATACGATTCCAACAAACGAAGCGGGTACAGTGGGGTGTGGGCAGTAGTTTTATTTTTTTTAAAACAGTGCAGCGTACAAGCAGGAAACTACCAACTGATCTCTATACATTCACTGAAAGAAAGAAAACAGGACGACAGGAGACTCTAGGCAGAGACCAGCATAAAGGTTTAACTCAAGCTGTGCCTATCAGCGAAGGCACACCAACAGACACAAGCTGTGATTAGCAAGAAAGTGTGACCCACAGCAATGATAACCGTGCATACACTCTGCCAAAAGCTAGCTGAAGGTGAAATAACGGCCCTGCTCAAGTTTAACAAGCGCAGCCGTTAAGATAATGAATCTCTGCCAGTTGTTGAGAGCGCGTGGGCAATATCAACAGTTTTAAAAAACTCTCGTAGAGAGAGGCAGAACAGGTGGTTATGCCAGTGCTAGCACCCCTTAACAAGTTTAAGCTATTGGCATTGTAAATAACAATGCCTTTTATTTATGTTTTAAAAAAGGAAGAAAAAAAAAGCATTGTTATTTGCAATATCAGTAGCTTAAACATGCCTAAATGCGAGACCTAATGCATTGCAAATGTTTGTTATTGTTTACAACTTCCAACTTTGCCCAGTGTATTTTCCCATCTATTTAAGAATGACTTCAGACTTTTTTTTATGATACATTCCCACCTTATCCATTACATTCAAATCCTACGAATGGAGACACGATCAATGGCGTGTGACAAAATACAATTATCGTTACAGGGAAGATAAATAATGGCAGAAACAACAGAAGCCATCAGTTAGGTGATGATTGATAGCCCTCAAAGAGTCTCACAGATTCCCCCAACACTAAAGATATCTGCGGTCGTGAGCAGGCGGGAAGACGCTTGCAGTATTCCACAGCCCGTGCCAATATGATGTAATCACGTTCGGGATAAATGAAGTGCAGCTGTTTATTCAACTTCAGCTTATCCTGTCTTCCATTTCAACATCTGCTGTTACAGCAATAAGTGCACTCACATGAACTCATCAAAGGTCACTGCTCAGCCAACTGATAGTGCGCAGGGAAAGTGCAAGCTGAACGTTAGTGCTAAAATAAGATAGTCAATCTATTAGCTAGCTCAACATTCATGGGCAGCGATTATCATTTTAAAGCATACCCAGCAGCAAGGAACATACTTTTTTATATACATAGTTATTTTTACACCACAAATACAAAGCAACATATCTTGTTGCTTTGGTGCTTTCTTTTATGTTGCTTTTGGGCTATATTCCTTTTCATTGCCGTTAGACAAAGTGAGCGGATTGGCGGCTAGTTTGCCGACTTTGGTGCTGGACACCAGGGTTCGAGCCTCGGGGTCGGTCCACAGTCTGTGATTTTCGGCAAATCACTTTATCTCCCAGTGCCTGAATGTGTCATTGCGTAATGTAATCGGTGCTCATGTAAAGCACTTCAATACCTTCGGGTCGAGTTAGCGCTATATATCTATACAAGTCCACTGTTTCCCCGAGTGAAAACACGCCGATGCGGCTTGCATTTTCCTATGAACCGTTGTTAACGCGATGACTGTCAAAATTAAACAAACACATGTGTATGAAAAGAATACAAAATCGTTATTATTAGAAAAAACATTTTTTACTTAACTTGGAAATGATTTAAATCCAAGCAGACAGAGAGGTTCAGTGGTGATTTCTTTATGTTAGTTTTGGCTATAATCCTTTTCACTCCCGTTCAACAAAGTGAGTGGCTGTGGTCTGATGGCTAATTTGCCGACTTTGGTGCTGGAGACCAGGGTTCGAGCCTCGGGGTCGGTCCACATTCTGTGATTTTCGGCAAATCACTTTATCTCCCAGTGCCTGAATGTGTCATTGCGTAATGTAATCGGTGCTTATGTAAAGCACTTCAATACCTTCGGGTCGAGTTTGAGAGTTTGCGCTATATATATCCATACTGTTTCCCGGAGTGAAAACATGCCGATGCGGCTTGATGGGCATGCGCGAATATGTATGACACTACACAGGGGGAGCGCTTACAGACCGGGAGCTGGAAACGACATCGCGTGCGCACCGTTGTGATTAGGCTGGGCGCCAGAAGAAAGTGCGGTGAGTAAAGGGGGCAGTAGCCTTGGAAGGTTACATATGACGACATAATCGTCATGAGGCGGGACTACCAAGCCGTAAACAAATCGGAGAGCAGCATTTCCTGACCTAAGCCAGTGGGCGGAGCTTCCAAGAAGCTTCCCCACTAAAGTGTATACTGCATGTCTCGGAGAGACAGTGCAAGCACTGTCTAGGCGAGACCTAAAAATAAGACGGGGGCGTGGCTTGGACGGCAATAGGTGCAGGCTCCTGACTCTATAGCTCCGCTGAACCTGGGAGCGAGCAACTCAAAAGAACGTACATGTGCTGATAAGCCAAGAAAGACCGTGGCACCGTAGGGCGTTGGAACGATCAGGGGTAAAGCTGATCTGCTTAAAACAACCGGATCGCCGACAAGGGGAAGGAAATCACGGATGAAAGAAACCCCCTGTACGAGAGGAAAGGGAAGGTCCAAGATGGTGCCCGCTAACTGAGACATCCTGGGGCCGATACCTGCAGTCAGCCACGCTTACGGAGGGGCCAGCAACCAACTCACCTATCCTCACCTAAGGTCAGTGCTGGGGGCCTTCCGTATGATATCACGGAATTGACGACGCTGACCGTTTGAGGCTCGGGGAGGAATAGAAGATCGATAATCTACCCAGAGAGAAACTGAAACCGATACTGGTGGATGGGGGCCGCCATCTTGAAATAGACAACAACAACAACGCGGCAAAATAGGAGTGTAGCGCTCAAAGACTTGCTCACGCGAACGGGGCAGCTCAATTAAGACGCAAGCACCCAATAGCCGCCGCCCGGTACTGGTAGCGCAGCCACCCTATTTTAGGCCAGACAATCAGTTTTGGATTGCACTAGCCCTTGACCAGCGCACACCCAGCATGACGGGAGGGTCTGCGTTGTATTACGGCTTATGAGAACGGACAGCGGAGGGCCATTACAACGTGCCCAAGGTGACCAAAGTGCAAATGTGAAGCCCCGCGCAAGGGGGTGATTCGGAAACACAAAAAAAAAAACAGAAGAGAAACAAAAGCAAAGCGCACCCTATGGCTACCGCCTAGATCTGTTTGCGCGGCCATCCTGATCACGCCAGATTACCGATTTGGTCTGCGGTGAGACAATACAACCTAGCCCAGTATAGATTAAGTGTGGGAGGAACGTTGCGGAAGAGGGATCCAGAACGAAGCGTAAAGCAAGTCAGTACCAACATATGCCATCCACAAGGTCTCAAAAACAATAATAACAATCTGCTGTATGATGAGTGCCGGAAAACCAGCAAGCTAGGAGACAAAACCAACCTCACAAACCCCACTTGAGCCTGCTAATCTCCAGTGTTCGCCATCACGTCTAGAGAACACCACACAACCACGCGCACAGGTAGAGAAGAACTGCGCTTGTATCGCTAAGTAGGGGGTTAAATAAGATATGCTCACGGGGGACATGAGGTGAGCACGACAAACTCAGGGGGATACATAACTTGAAGTAACTAGCACCATCCAAGATCAATAATACATTATACAGTCCAGGGCGGCCTAAGAAGGGCAACAACCAACTTAATTGTACAGGCCAACCGGCCCAAAACCCGCCATACACTGTACAGACCGGTCCAGAACCCTTTCGATAGAAACGCGGACAGCAGGAACGCCAAGCCCAACACCGGCCCTGCGGCCTTGCAAAACTGAGCTGTTTTAACCGAGGAGTCGGAAGACGATATTTTAGCGCCAGAAAAGGAGATCCATAAGAGATTCAATCATAGAACGGAAGGTCAGAGGAAAGCTCAGCCTACAGCAGGAGAAGAGAGGGCTGACAGCTATGGCTGGCAACGACTGGAAGCTCGCGCAGCAATCCAAAAAGTATAACATTGACACTCTGGAATCCCCTATTAAACAAAGACCGGACATCAACAGCATGCTGGACATGATTTAAAAAAAACTGGCAGAAGTACATGACCTAGCTAAATTGACCGCGCAAACCACGGATGCTATACAGCTGGAATTGGCTGCAGTCAGAGCAGGAATACATGCAGTAAATAATAGACTAACGGAAGAAGAACAGAGGGTGAGTGATGTGGAGGATAACGAGCAAAAGTCTAACAAGGCGTTGCAAGAGCTTTTCAAAACAACAGCAATACTCCTAAGACAAACAGCAGAGTTAGACGACCGCAACAGAAGACGGAACATCAGAATACTAGGGGTCGCCGAAGGAGAAGAGGAGAAAAATGGATCATGCATGATCCCTAAACTCACTAACCTGAAGTTTGACTTGCCTCTGGAGCTAGACAAGGCTTACTGGGTCCCTGCCTATAGATCAGCAAATATGGCTACACCGCGCCCCATAATATGCAAGCCTCTGAGACTACAGCGTACTGAAGCCATATTCGCAGTGGCCAGAAAAAAAACTAATTTGCTGTGGAACGGTCAAAAAATCATTCTCACCCAAGATTACTCTAAACACACATAAGAAAAAGGTTTGTGGCTCAAAGAGACAGGCTGAGGAAGGGAAACATCCTTTTCTCATTCATAGGCCCTACGAAATTCAAAATCACAGACAAGGGCAGAATGCACATCTTCGAAGACCCCAATGACCTATCCAACTACTTACAAGGTCCGAGTCCACAAGAAATGGATTTCTCCCAAGCAAACACGAACAAGAGGAGAGCCTCACCAGAACTGGGGGGGGGACGTGTAAAGATATTTCACCTCATAACCTCTAGCACTGTAGTCTTCCTCCACTACTATGCAAACAACCATCTACCTCATCCTCACTATCTACCTCAATCAGGTTGCTATTTGCTACTTCTAAACACTTTGCTACCTCAAGGGCAGGATGGCTGAATCAAACTCAGTGAAGGCCACGAACGTGGATCACATAACGGACACCCTGCCTTGGGAACTTTTTGGAACACTACAAAACACTCCTGCGAACAAAGCTTTGCAGACAATCGTGCTGATAAGTTATAAGCAAACAACATAATCAATAATATCCTTTCTAAGACAATTGCCATTGTACAGAGCTGCATGCTAAATAAGTTGCAAATAAGATAAAGAAGTCGCAAATAACTGTTGATGCTAGGGCGATTAACGCCACAGATGCATGTGTACACGCCTTTTCCATATCCCAGCCCAGGGAAAATGGAGCTGGAGCTTTGCTGTCACACGTCCAGAATTCTAGACGTAGGATACGGGGGGAGGTAGGGTGGGCTTTTTTTTGGGGGGGGGTTTAGTCTTTTGTATGTCATGTTAGTATTAGTATTGTTTGTCAGGCACTCAACCGTAGCTTCTACCCTCTGTGGCCTCTTGTCTTCCAAACTTTCCACCTACACTACTGCACACATTGTGGCGATTGAAACCAGATCGCGGGTAAGAGTGGGGGAAGGCACACAAAGAGGTCTGAGACAGGGACAACACTTGCGAAGCCCCAGAAAAGAACATGAATATTAACATACGGATAGGGAACATGGCCCTGTTTAACAAACCGCCACCTAGCTTCACATAATGATTTCTAAGACAAAGAATTCATTATCATTATCGTCCAACCTGAAGATAGTCTCCTTAAATGTTAAAGGTCTCAATCACCCAGTTAAAAGGAAAAAAAATACTTGACTACTTAGCTAAGGCTAAAGCGGACGTCTTTCTCCTTCAGGAAACTAGGCTATCCCAGGACGATGCAGAACGGATTAGGGCAAGATGGGTTGGCCAAATGGCTTGCTCTCCGGCTGTGGGGAAAAAACGAGGAGTGATCACCTTGAATAATAGGAACTCCAAGATAATCATAGAGGACCATCAATGCGACTTAGAGGGGAGAATCCTTTTGACACAGCTGAAGAGGGGGGATGAAAACATTCATGTACTCAACATATACGGACCTAACACAGATGACACCGCTTTCTGGGACAACATATCAGGTAGGATGGAGGCACTCCCACAAAATGACCTAACAGTGCTGGCAGGCGATTCCAATACGGCACTGGACTCCACTATAGACAGACAATCACAATGCCACACACTACCCCCGGGGGAGCACAAAATACTCAAAAATGTATGTACCAAATACAACCTGAAAGACACCTGGAGACTTCAGCACCCGGACAAGACAGATTACACCTTCTACTCAAACCCACACAACTCATACAGCAGAATTGATCACATACTGATCTCAAGCTCACACACCCACTTAATCGAGAACACGGACATAGCCACGAGAACTATCTCAGACCATTCCTATATCAGCCTCCTACTAAATGGTCGCCATAATGAGGATCACCCTCGTAGATGGAGATTCAACAGTGATGTATTAAAAGAGCAAAGCGACAGAACCAAAATAGAGCAGGCCATAAAGGATTACATTAGCTTTAACGACACTGCAGACACGGACCCAAAAAACATGTGGGACGCCCTGAAAGCCACAGTTAGGGGGACAATTATGGACATTAAAGGCAAGATGAACAAGACCGCCAAGGCTCATTTGGACCAACTAGAATTAGATATCCAAAGACTAGAGTCATCACATATCTCAGACTCAAAGAACGTAGGGGTCCTTACAGAACTCACAAGGAAAAAATACAAATTCAAAAGAATTCTGAGTTAGAGAGCGGGTCTGTGGATAAACAAATACAAAGCAATAAACCTATGCGAGGCCAACAAAGCAGGGAAGATCCTGGCATCCTACCTAAAACACAAACAAAGACAGAACACCATCTCCGCAATCACAGACTCACATAACATTACACACAACATAAAGAAATTCTATGCACATTTAGTGTATTCTACCAGGAGCTCTATAACAAGGACCAAACACTGGACGAAAGGAGCTGCACCGAATACCTCAACAGCTTAAACCTCCCAAAAATAACACCGTAAGACGCAAATATTTTAGGGAAAGAGATTGGCTCAGCCGAAATTGAGATGGCAGTTAAGTCTCTCAAAGCTAATAAGAAACCGGGCCGGATGGCTACACAGCCACCTTCTATAAAACATTCATAGCCCTACTACAGCCAATGATGAAAAAAGTTTTTAACCACTGCGAGGGGACAGGGGTGGTCTCAGAAACAATGTCCGAAGCAAATATTATAGTTATCCCCAAGGAGGGTAAAAACACCCAGTTCCCCCAAAACTACAGGCCTATATCGCTAATTAACATTGATTGCAAGATATATGCAAAAATCCTGGCCGTGAGGCTTAATAAGATACTCCCACACCTTATAAGTAACACACAAGTGGGCTTCCTCAAGACACGCATGTCACATGACAACACCAGACTTTTATGCCACATTATCGACACAACGGCCAAGCAAAACAACCCGGCAGTGGCTATCGGACTTGACGCTGAGAAGGCTTTTGACAGGGTATCGTGGCATTTCCTAGAACAGTGCATGCGGGCTTTCAACCTGGGTAGCGCATTTACAAAGAAAGTTATGGCACTAAACGATAATCCTACGGCTCGCATAGTGGTCAACGAGGCTGTATCTGAGCCTTTCAGGTTCCATAGAGGGACAAGACAAGGTTGCCCCCTGTCCCCCTCACTATTCTTAGTACTGAATCTGAATAAAAAGATCTTGACGCCAGATGAGACATCAATCCTTAACAAAGGGCTTGGTTTTGTGACAACGACACATGGAGACGATTTTCAAGTACGGTGCGACTTGGCAAAATTTTTCCGCAAAATACGATTACACTTCTACTTCAACAATAAAGACATGTCCCCTACTACATCAAGGGAAATAAATACTGGTCTTAAAGATCGATCGACCTTCAATCCGCCATTACACAACGTACCGCCTCAAGTTTTGACCTTTGAACAAGCGGTCACTGAAGAGATTACAACTTTATGTAACAACAAGAAGAAAGCAGATCAATACAGTAATCTACCCAAACAAGAACGATTGGCATTAAGAGCCCTCATGGAAGACCAGACTATTGTAATCAAGCCAGCCGACAAAGGCGGAGCAGTCGTCATTCAGGACACTGAAATATATCGTCAGGAATGTATGAGACAACTGGCAGATAGGAGATTTTATCAACCTCTCCAACAGGATCCAACAAAGAGAATTCAAAGAGCCATCACCGAAGCAGTGGAAGAAGCGTCAGCAAATGGCTGGATCACTTCACAAGAAGCATCATTCCTGCATACTCCCCATCCTGTGATGCCATATTTTTATACTTTACCCAAAGTTCACAAAACTCAACGTTCCCCACCAGGAAGACCCATTATATCGGGCCAAGGGTCACTATTAGAACCTTTGTCCACTTTTGTAGACCATTTCCTGCGGCCTTTGGTTAAGGATATGCCAACATACCTACAAGATACTAAAGACGTCCTACGCTTACTACCTACAGTAGATTTTGATCTTGATAAAGACGTTTTAGTATCATTTGATGTAGAATCATTATATACATCTATTCCTCAGGATGAGACACTTGAAACCATCTTCTCCATCCTGAACAATACGCCCTTGGATTCCATTACTCCAGTACACTTCATTATGACGCTTGCACATCTGGCTATGAAAGAGAATTTTTTCAAATTCGAGGATACTATATACCTGCAAGTCTCCGGGACCAGCATGGGAAGCATTTTTGCTCCAAGTCTAGCCAATCTTTATGTGCATTCTTTCGAACAGACACACGTGCTCAATCATGACAATCCCTTCCTTGATTCCATCAGATTATGGAAGCGCTACATTGATGACATCTTTGTAGTTTGGCGTGGAGATTTGTCATCAATCTCTCCCTTTCTACACTGGCTGAACACCAGAAACAATTTTTTAAGGTTCACAGTGGAAGCACACAAAGAAAGATTGGCTTTTTTAGATCTCTCCATCTTTAGCACTCCAACTGGATTAGAAAGTGAACTTTACAAAAAACCGATGTCTCGCAATTCCCTTGTGAGATATGATAGCCAACACCCGAAATCACTCAGAGACAATCTCCCTTACGGACAATTTCTGCGTGTAAGACGCAACTGCTCCACATCTGATAAGTATCAGATACATGCGAAAAATCTTACAGAACAACTAATTGAGAAGAAATATCCGAAATCCTTGATTAAGAAAGCTTTCAAACGGGCCTCTAACAACAACAGAGAGGCATTAATTGAACCTCCCTATGCAAAACCACCGTTAGAACGGTTAACTTTTGTCCACACCTTCAGTACCCTAACCAACGGGATTCAGAAATGCGTGAAGAAACACTGGCGTCTCCTCAACTCATGCAAAGAATAGATACAGTCACCCCTATTTTCCCTGAAGAGAGGAAGTAACCTCAGAGACAAATTGGTCCACACAAGACCTCAAGAAGAGAGACCACGTCCTATTGGCACTCTGTGGGACTTACCAGCAGTACTGGGACACCACCCATGTGGAACATGCTCAGTATGCCCACAAACTAGCCATTCTAAATCTTTAGACATAGGTACAAATACACCGTGGGAACAAAGGATCTTCACTAATTGCAACGGTGAGAATTTAATTTACTTGATTGAATGTCCTTGCAAACTCCGATACGTGGGTATGACCACTCGGAAAGTCAGACTACGCATGCTAGAGCACAAGAGCACCTTCAGGTGCAACAAAAACTAACACGAGACTTACACGCCACTTCGAAGAAGCCAATCATCAAGCTAATGAGTTCTGGTGGACAGTTCTAGAAAAACCTTTTATCCCATCTCATGTCAGCGATATATCTCGCTGCTTGTTTCTGAAAGAGCAACGATGGGTCTTTAGAATTCACAGTGATCAAAAAGGTTTAAATGATGACATTCCTTGGGTCTCACTGTGAGATATATCTGGGCTCTATAGTGCATGAGCTACCTATATTTGTCTCTCTTTCCACACAGATTGGGTAATCAACATACATAGCATATTGCCATACATCTTTATAGAGCTCCTCTTGCACATAAGTAGCTTCCATGATGTCCAACACACATCTTCGCGCACATTGGTCATTAAGAGCCACCTTAAGTAGTTGCAAGAACTTCATCTGTAGACATCAGGTCACATATTTGCAACATGTACACACTGTGGCTATTTTGCCACCGTTGATCCCAGTTCTCATAATATATACACTTATACATATATTTTGTGGTTCTTATCTGGCCTGCTCATTAGCTTTGACATTTGCCCGTTTCACACGAGCTAGATTGATAAAGTTAATATTATCGGCCTGTGGAACTACAATTCCCTGGTGCGTTGACGTCATTCTGTAGTTTTAAGCGTAACGGGACACAGATTGGAGGTTCCGTGAGTAACGAAAATAATAACAACGACATTGATTGGCCACCGGTCGGCCAATGGGAATGCGATTCCACGCATCTCAATGGTTTTTAACATCGAAGATCCGGTTTACCTGTTACCTCCCATACGGCTCAGACCTACTCCGAGGCACCGACGGAGAGGTAGGGTAACGGATCTTTTCATTTCTTTTCTTTCATTCCGCTTTAAGGCCAGACTACAAATGGTCTACTAACAAACCGCATAGCGTATGTCACATCTTTATATCTGATAGCTGCAGAGCTTGAGCGCTTACGGCTTCATATTGATTTCTATAGACTTTTAGACATACATTCGACACTGTGCCTTCTGGTTTGCTAGATCTGCTAGCTTGGGGAAATCACAACAGAGGTTTTAACAGAGCGTGTAAAAGGACTATGCTAGAAGGTCCTATTTTTTGTTAATAATTGAGAGCTCACCACCGCTGGGGTTTAACAGTCTCTCCACTTCCCCCCATGTTTTCTACAGGGCGGGGCCTCCTTTAAACCTGAGTCAATTCTGGGTGAGGTGAGGCTTACTTCTCGTGCTAACCAGGTAAGCACTTTGAGATATGGCTATAAGCCTGGCCTAAGACTTACTATTTCATCGTGAGAGAGTATGTTTAATGCCTAAACCTTACATTGTGTTCTTTCTGGTTTTTTGTGTTTGCACAGATAAACTTATATAGACTGCGTGCTCGAAGAAGTTATACACCACAAAAGGTTGTATTTTAAACACTTATTGTTCCTTTTTCACACTTTATTGTTGCAGTAGCAATTAATAGATTACAAGGTCCTGACGAAAGCCATTTGACCATGGGGTCAAGCAGGCTGAAACATGTTGACCATATTGTCATACAGCCTATTTGTTAAAAGCTGTTTCTGCACCATTTTTTAACCAAGGATTAGTAGGAATATTTTGTATTAAACTACCTTCTTCCTCTAAATCCTTTTTTAACATTTTCACTTTATTGCACTGCACTGTTCATATATCATTTTTCGGTATATACCTGCACATCCTGCCTAAGCCAGTGACTTCGCTGTCTTCTTTTCTTCCCCCTTCCCGGGCTTTATCCAAGTGCTCTGGTTGACACCGATACCACACATAATACTCCTGGTTGGAGTGGTTTATAGTGGTGGGAAGGTCGGATATCCAGATGATGACACCTACCAATCACTGGTTTTTGATGGAAATCCTCTACAACCAATTAGCACTCTAAGGTTTTTCTCTCTCATGCTCTACATCTACATCTATCTCTCTGTTGACCTTGCTCAACACATAGACCGTCAGACCCTTTTTTGTATTATTGACTATTGAACAGGGGATTGAGTCTGTCCAGGTCTTTAAACATTCCCTTGGACCCTTCCTCATTTGTGTTTTGACAGCACACAACCTCCCTCCCTAGTGGTGCATTCTGGGATAAGTAGTGTGGGTACCTCACAAGAAGCCTGAACCCTAACAGGGGGAACGCATTCCGTCTATACTTTGCAATCTAGAAAGTGGGAAGGGCGGGGGGGGCAGTGGGAGGTGGTGGTTAGAGGTGGGATCACGCTTTTGCCAAAAAAAAACCCAGAAACTGTGGTAGGACGGCCAACGCATAAAGAATGGGTTTAGACGGATATTACGCGATGTATTGACTTGCGCTTTTACAGTCTGCGATGTCAGGTACTTGGCAATAGGAATCACTGTATCTGCGTTGCAACGCTGTGCGTTGTGAAAATCGACGATGTAATGGTGGTTGCGATGTATTTCGTGCATGGTAAAAGCACGCGTTGCAATCACGTGCGATGTAGCAACATACATCCCCCAATTGATGGACCTTATTCATGATCACGAGGGCCATCTGACTAAAACACATACTCCATTTGATCTATGAATTCCTCGAATTGACCCTGTTAAATCTCCGCTCTGTGAGCATATAGAATGTGAATATTTTTGAGGTATGTTTCCAACTTTTCTCCTATCTGGGGGCTTAGTGATTTTTCATTGGTTTTCTAGTAAGAAGATCACTGAATGAGGTATGGAAATAACAATATGGTAATGCTGGGCATGGTCACGATTTATGTAATATGGTGGGATATTGAGCGTCATAAGATTGTATAAAAGTGCATTCTGTGCTGTGTAGTGTCACTCTTGGGATGTACATGGTGAGTGTACTCACCTTATATTTCGGGTGGGGTCTTTCGTGCGCATGTGGTCCCACAGGTTACTCTTTTGTGTGACCCTGGATGCAATACATTATATTGTATATTTTGGTATGCATTTATTCATTGTCATGGTTTCATGTACTAGTACACAACAATCTATGTCATGTCTCAGTGCGCTTATGAGTACGGTTGTTTGACCCGTTTGGTCTACTATATAGTAATGTTTGTTAATCCAATTCGTTCACATGTTATTTTCTTTCTATGTTGTGTAATGTCACTTTTGGGATGTAAAAGGTGAGCGAGTTTCCCTTATATTTCCAGTGGGGTAAGGGTGTACATTGGGTCCCGTAGGTTATTTCCTGTTGCAACCATGAATAGAATTCATTCTGTTTCATGTTTGGCTATCCATTGTCTTGTTTTTGATGTCCAAGTACACAACAATTGTTGTAATATCTCATTGCACTGAAGTCTACGGCTGTGTGACTTGTTATAGGTTTTACTTAATGTTGTATTGTTTGTCAGTCGATTATGTATATAAATTATATCTTATTTGTGTCTTTTTGTATATTATTCACAGCCCTGAAGAAGTTCAAATCTGTTTGAACGAAATGCGTTGGCTGGATGTTCTTATGTATGGAAAAATGCCTTTATGAAACAGAAGAAGAATAAATATGTCTTGAAAGATTACTGAGAATCAGTGGACTATCATATTTCCGGGTGCACCATTCCACTTATGATTTGATTTCTGCTGGGCAGTGGTACCTAACAACAGCAGGTACCGGAATAGAAGTGCAGGGAGTCAAAATGTATTGGAACTTTATGGGAGGTGTGCTCTTCTGAGTCTGCCATTGGGATCTCTTGGATTGTTTATACATCAAATTCTGAGATGTTAACCACGTGATATTATTATAAATAAAGTAGGAATATTAGTATAAACGAAGCCATTAAAATTATTTTCACAAACATTTATGTTTAGTCTCTGGTTTGCTTTAGATTGTATCTTCTGAAACTCATTCTATTTCTTATGGTTAAGATAACATTTGCCTCAAACACAAAATAGCGCAGTCTCTAAAACGCCTTGCGAGGCTCCTATATGTAGACGTAGCAGAAGAACGACAAATTAATCTTTCTACTTCTTTTCAGATAATATACCTTGTCATTGAATTCCTCCCTAAATGTATGTAGTACAAAATTTTGTATACCCCCCTATTCTGCATGTTTATACTAATTAGAATAATCTATTAATTTTAATACTATTAATGTGATTGTGTGAAGTTTAACCAACATTACTAATGTACGAAATATATGTGGGATTTGCATTTTGCATGGCTAAAATAATTTGTAATTAACATATGTACGCATACTAATACTAGAAAAATAGAATATCGCATGATATATGTTGCTTTTGTGACGTTATCGTATGTGACACCAGATGACATCAATGGTCAATTGTGTTTGTTTCGCTCAAGTTGTCCTTTGGGCCTAAAATCAAGATGGCCGCCTGACATACTCGACGAGATGGCCACCATTGCACGAGGTTTCAGACAAAGTGCGCCTGCGCCAACCCCATGTACCAGTGGCCTCGACATGACCCTAGACTCGATGTGCTCAAGCAAGGTCACGACGGGATGTCTGCCAAGTGTTTCGACAAAAGACTTTTATAAAAACCGGATGGACCATGTAGGATGACCGAACCTCCTGAGTTGTGTGAAACCTCACCGGACGATCCCAACCAACCAATGGAATAAGCCCAAATTCTCTAAATTGTATCTTTTAGACCTTATTTCTATTATAAACGAGATGTTAGACTTAGAGGACGTAATGTTTTTGCGTGGATTGCATGTTTCCTTTGCTGACGGAGACGACGGTGACGCTATGTGACAGCTGCGTTCCTGAATCTTTGACAGACTGAATTGCTGCCCAATTTCTTGATGAACTAAACACTTCCAAAAATCTATGGGCACTGATCGATCCTTGCAAGTCTCTGGTCATTGACCCGATCTTTGGGACTGTAGCGTGCTGACGACTAAATTTAATGACTTAGAGGACGACCGATAGCCAGAATAGGTAAATATGGTGTTCTGTGATTTGCGTAATTATTAATAAATTTACTAGGTGGAACTAAAATTCTTGCATTATTTAGATAAACAAAAATATTGATTAACAAGAAAATGTGTTTGGTCGTTTATTGAAAGGGAGTAGATCAGGATCTTTGAGTATGCTTTGGCTGGACTAAATCATCAATATCAAATCAACTAATTGATCCATTGATCACATGGGAGGAGTATCTTGATGTTTAGGTTTATGATGTGCAGTGATAAGGGTATTAGTGTATAGAAGTGTAAATAATTTTCTCTTTATAGGTGTGTGAGAAGTTGGCCTGGTATATGATGTTCACTAGTTAAAGTGACCACCTTGTACCATGCCAAGCAACCCTTATGGTGTGGTTGTAAGTCAACCTTTTTGGACTAGCTGCCCTAGTGGTAGCGTAGGCTAAGCAGTCTTTGAGGCT
Organism: Triturus cristatus; assembly: GCF_964204655.1. Classification (NCBI taxonomy): domain Eukaryota; kingdom Metazoa; phylum Chordata; class Amphibia; order Caudata; family Salamandridae; genus Triturus; species Triturus cristatus. The sequence goes on from NC_140590.1 coordinate 37,472,456, forward strand.
AAACTCGTGAAACGTGTTAAGCAGGCTGTTTTACCAAATGTAACCCCCTTTTATACCAATGAAAGGACACCACACAGATATATATTCAAAATATATATGTATTTATTTCTCAAAGTAACCCCTAGTCTCTTTATGAGCACAGGAGCACAAATCGTCAAACAAGATTACAGTAGAATACACAGAAGTTGCACTTTATATGGATAGGCCCTGGTGGCCGCTCAAACCATATACTAAAATAGTGGTATAAGTACCACGAACAGAAAAGGGAAAAGGCCTAGGGCCTCTAGAATCGCTGGGCCTACAAGGAGCTAACTTCAGTTAGTGACCAGGAGGTCCACGGGTTGCGTGTGCAGAGCAAATAGTCACACGCGTGCTCCCATAGGTTTTCAATGGGTGCGTAAAAAGTACAAAGTTACTGCAAAAAGGATCTTCCGGATGGACTATGAACTCAAGATTGGAAACACAGACACTAGAGATGATACTCTACACTTGGGCACCGGAGTGCCAGCTTTACCTCACCCACAGGAAGCGGGTGCGTAGGTGTCGAAGTGCGTCGGGTTTCTTCTATCTGTTCAATGGAGCCTGTGGACAAAGATGCTGCAGGCGGTCGGTCTGGAAGAGATGCGGTGGATCCAAGGGTGGATCGGAGTTGTAGAAGACCTGTAAGCAGAGGGGACAGTGTTCACAGTCACTAGCCAGTGACCAGCATGGCACCAGGTGGGTACCAGGCGATGTCGGGTGCAAACAGGAAGAAAGGTGTAGCTTGTCTCTGCAGCCACGTGGTCCCTGAAGGTCGACGACATCCAGGAGTCGGTTCACGAGCTGTCCCATGCAGGCTCTCGCTGTCGGCGGTGTCGGCGACTTGGTCAAAGCAAACAAGCCTTGGCAAAAGCAATTGTTGTGGAAGACAAAATAAGCTGATGGTTCTAACCAGCAAGGTCAGAGGGACTGCTCCTTTGGAGGGGAGCAAGGTCCAGTCTGGAGCAACCAGACCAGCAGTGTAGTTCTTGAAGTTCGTCGCCAAGATGGCTACTAGCCAGCGGGCCAGCAACCGGTTAGGCGCGTCGAGTGGCAAAATGCAGAAGGGCCCCACGCAGATCGTGGAGATGCTGGAGGGCTCACCTTTGGTGCAGATGCTGCTCGGGTATTGGGCTTCTCAGATACCAAAGTACAACTTGGAGGGAGCCTCGGTTGTTGCGCTTGCAGCTTGTCGTGGTCTTTTCAAGATGGCTGGCTCCACGTGTCTCGGTGCCTCCACGGGTCTCTTCTTTTCAGGGACTGTGGATCGGGCGGTGAGAGGTCTGGAGGTCCAGGTCTTGTCAGTCTCTGGGCTCGGGCTCCGGCGGGAGGCGGCGGCAAAGCAGACGTTGATTCGCTGGATGGTGCATGCGTTAGCAAGGTGGTCACTCCCTGACCACAGGGGAGATTGGCTTCAGTCCTCTGTGCGGCAGAGCGTCGAAGTTCCCGCCTTCTTCTTAGTTGCAAGTTGATTTCAGGATGTCTGAAGTCTTAGGACACAGCTCCTACCTTTAAGCGGATTCTAGGGGCCGGACTACCTGCTAGGTCCCTCCCTAAGGGTGGGACCAGGAAGGGGGGTGGTTACACCCCCAATCCTTTGTCCAGCTCGCCCCAGGCCTGGGACTGGTGTGCCCCAGGACCGGATTGAACTGGCATATGCACCGAGGCTCCTTGTGAGCCTCAGGCATGTCTGGTTTCTTTCAAGCCCTACCTGACCAATACACAAAATCCCCTGGCAGGAAACCCTTTGTCCACACCTCCCAAGCTGGAAGGACTCCCAGCAGCAGGAGGGCAGACTTGTGTCTGTGGTGGCAGCATCCATTTTGTGGAGCTGAGGCTATGTCTGATTTTACCCGGGTTTCAGGTACTGTACATGTCGTGTCCCTCTAGAAGGGTGGAATGCTAACCCCGTCGCCAGAATTGGCGAGGGGTTAGTATTCCAATTCGTATGACACCTTACTCGACATGTTTTGATAAAGCCAAACCAAAGTTAGCATTTAACCGCGAGGTTCATAATGCACTTAAGAGTATATGGTATGACGATATCTGGAAACAGTAGAAGGAAGTGGTTCCGACCACTGCAGACAGGCTCAGCTCATGCCAGAGCACCATCTCACATGGAACCAAGCACTCTGCCTTCAGGATTGTTAAGGCCTGCCATAGGAGTGACTTATAGGTTAACATGTGTCCCATTTAAGGTTAGGTATAGGTATACTACACCTAAGTAAGAGGTGGTTACACCAACTTACCCCAGCTGAGTGATCAGCCAGTTGTGTCAAATTTGTTAGGCCAAGCCTGGGGTGGCATAATACATGCTTCAGCCCCTGGCAGGCCTTAGATACACCAATGCCCTGGGTACCTAGTGTACACTGGTACAGGGGCTCACAGGGTGATCCACTTCCAATTGGTTATGCACCTAGGGTGCATAGTGTGAATTTAGTAGAGAGAACAGCAGGCTGGGCGTCTGATTGGCAGGCCCACAGCCTCAATATGTCAAAAACCAGTGAAGCAAAAAGCAAAAAATTTGGGGTGACCATAGGATAGCAGACCCTACTCTCCTACAAGGTGATAAGGTATTCCTTTCATGTCAGCGCTTGGAATACACATCTCTCCTATAAGTGCAGACCAGTGAGAAGCGAAGTGTGAATTTTGGTGTTATGGGCCCCACCAATGATTGTAGGAGTGAATGTGTTAATGTGATATTTGGTCTGTGACGAAGGGAGGATATTAGGTACGGGGTTTTGTCCTGATTCCCGTTACCCAGGTTTCCGCGCTGCAACAGTTTTTCTGGTAGCAGGATGATGGTTATTATTGTTTTGGTTTGGTGATTATTGCTTGTAAATAGCTTATTGATTATTGATTGGTATTGGTTTATGTATTAACACTCTATGTGGAGTCGCGTCAGGTTCTATGTTGTTTGCACGACTTCTGGGAGGTAGGAAGTCGGAAGTTTGTGACAGTTCCGTAGTAGAGCAGAGGTAAGCGCTGCTCTCAGGAAAGACGGAATTGTTGTTGCCCTGTAGGTACACAGGGGAAACGTGTAACGATTGAAGTTGCACGACGCATTGTCTGGGTTCGATTTGGTAACATCATCGTGTGTTGCCATTAGGGATATTTTCTGTATGAAAGAAGGGTATGGTAGCGTCGGTCACTTGTGAAATTTTGGTCTTAGGTACCAGGAGTCCAGAAGGAGCTCTGATAACGCTTATCACTGGAAAGGTAATAGGTGCTCCCAAAGCTTGTTACAAGGATAAAGTAGAGGGAAGTGCTACTTTGTTAGCGAATGTCATAATTCTGTAGTAGGACAGACTGTTCGCTGTTCTCGGGAAAGACAGAATTCTGTGTGAATGTACTACATTTTTCCGTGTGAAAGTGCGTGAATAAAAAGGCATTCAGGTTAATTGTGAAACTCTGGTTTTATTTCTCAGGAGCATTGGGTCTCCAACTAGGTGTCTTAATTCTGGAGAAACGGTTAGCTGATGCTTGTTAGAAGGGTAAGGTAGAGGGATGTGCTACTTTATCAACGGAAGTAACGATTCCGTAGTAGAGCAGAGGTAAGCGCTGCTCTCAGGAAAAACGAAATTCTTGTGAGAAAGGTCATTGAATGTTGTTTGGTTAGCGAAGCGGACAATGGTGGCGCTTTTATGTCGTTACTAACAGATTTGTGAATTGGAAGAACGTAAAAAGCTTACCGAGAGAATTTTGTAAAGGAGGGGTCAACAGGAGCAGGAGCTGCGGCAGCGGCTGCTGACGTCAGAAAGACCGCGCTTGGATTGGCCAGTCATCTAGAGATGTAGATGCTCCTGATTGGTGCGTTAGTGTACGCCGCGCTAGAAGTGGAGAATTGCAGAAGTGACGTAGACGCTCTGGATTGGTGCGTTAGTGTGAGTCGCGCTACGATTGGTTAAAATAACGGAACAGTCGTAAGGAGAAGACTAGCAATACACGAAAGACGAAATAATGTATTACGATCCACCTGAAAAGGAGAAAAAGTCCTGGTTTGGGAAAATTAAGAAATGGTTTAAAAAGGACAAACCGATTGGGACTAGGGAAGGACAGTTGCTTCCCCCGCCGAAATCGCCTGCATCCTTCATGGTTGCGAAATACGGATATCATACTTGTATTTGGTTAAACAATTGGGTAAAATACACTAAGAATGACAGAGTTTTGGCATTTCCAGAGCATGGTTCATTTCATTTAGCGGTTTTGAGAAATTTGAGAGAAAGAATGATGAACCTAGAACCGAGACCTAGACCGACACAGTTTGAAGCATTAACCGAATGGGAAGATGAAATGCATGACAGAGAGAGACAGAGGAGTGGGAAAAGTATAAGTACATGTTTGGTAGATATGGGCATGATACTCATGATGAGAGAATGAGAAGGTGGCCGAATGTGAGTATGACTGAAGGTCTGTTTCCTGTAAGAACTGCTGAAGAAGTCGGAGGTAGAAAATGTACGGAAAAAAGACATAATATAGAATCAAGAGGGTATGGAGTGAATGAATCGGAGGTTGATGTTCTTGATGACATGTTTTATAAAAATCCACCTCCGTATCAACCAGAATCTGAAATGTTGACACCAAGTGCCTCAATGAGAGAAACTTTGCGAATCTTTAAGACTGAACCAGTTCCCCAAGAATTAGGGAAAAATAATGCCATCAGAGAGATAGAGAGAAAATCAGATGACAAAATGAGTGGTGAAAATTAGGCAGAATTAGCAAAAACAACTTTAGAATTAACTGAAAAGATAAGAGAATTGACTAAAAATTTAGAAGCTGTAACTGTTCCAGTGACTATAGGTCCTGTGATGCCTATTTTTGATAAACAGAAAGATAGTGAACATTGTTTAACAGTTCCTTATAATAGCAATAAACAGATTGAGAAGCCAAAGCAGAGCCTAAATGAAAATCCATGGAGACAGACAATGAGTATGATCGAACCAAATGTTTCGAGTAACCCATTTATAGGTCCAAATGTAGCAGAAAGACATACAATGACAATGGAATCAGTATTAGAGACACAAAGGGACTCAGAACGAAGTAATGTAGAGAAACCAGTAAGTCCATCTTCAGAAGAATTGAGTGAATGGTTGATGAGCTTGCAGAGAAAAGACAAAGAATCCCAATCAATAGATGTGGCCAAATTACGAATGGTACTGGAAGAGTTAATAGTAGGAACTATACCCACAGAGAAATTAAAAACTTATCAGGATGAGGAATTAATATTTTTGTGCAAAAGTGTAACATGGAGAGCGAAAAATCTGCATGAAAGACTAGAAGAAGTAGAAAATGAAATGGGTATAGATATTGGAAAGGTGAAGGCTTTACAAAAACCATACCGAATAGATTTTACTGAAAAAGATATTGAAAATTTGAATACCACAGGACGGATAAGTCAGATTAAGGAGATAATTATTTTGTTGAGAAAATGGCGAGATGAAGATAAATGGAGAAGCAGGTGGTACCGAAAATGAGATGATGCCTCAGATAAAACATTTGCAGCATTCCCGGTAAGAGAAAAGGAAAAGGTAGTAACAGAATGCCCCATGAAAGAAATTCCAGGAGGAGGATATGTACATGTTCCATGGACTAGACAAGATATTTTGTCATTTACAAATGATTTTCCTCGACTACGCGAAAAGCCTGTCGAGTGGTATTGGCAAGTGGACAGATTTGTGAAGTTATCTAAAGTATTATGGATTGATCTGAATAGCCTATTTGACATAATAGTACCAGCAGATTTATGGACAGAGTGTAAGCTTATGATAAATTGGCTAACACAGGAATTCCCTAGGGATCCAAAGACAGGAGCCCCTGATCCAGAGGTTATGAAGAAATATGAACAGGTTATTGCCTTTCTGAAAAATAAAGTACCACGTAAAGAAACAGATTGGGTGAAAAAGGACAGAACTCATCAGGAAAGCAAGGAGTCGGTACATGCATATTACGAAAGGCTGATTTTGGCCTTTAAACAGTTCAGTGGTGATGAAAATTTGAGTGAAAAGGCCTTAAGTCATTTTGTATACAGATTTGTATATGGTGTACGTCCAGAGATTAGTGAGATGATCAAACAACATACTGTAGATTGGCAAAATAAGAAAATAGATGAAGTATTGAGACATGCAAAATATTTCAGTGATGATATTGAAAAAAAACAGCGTAAATTAAAAGAGAAAGCTATTTGGGCACAAGTAAAAGTGGCAGAGAGGCAGGAGGCTCAGTTAGCGGAACAAGCGAATAATACAGGCCCCAGACAAAAACTAATTCCTGGTAAAGGTAAGGGAAATTTTAATATAGAAGAAGCTAAAAAGAAATTCCCATGTCATAATTGCGGTAGAGTAGGGCATTGGAAATCCTAGTGTAAATTTCCCCCAAGTACTAACAATGAAAATGCATCATTGAATCCACAGGTGCAGAATGAGGTGAGTGGTCAACCGCAGCGACAGCAGCAGGTTGTTACCCAACAGAATCAGGTGCCAAAACCGCCTTTTCCACAAAGCAAAAACTCACAGAAATACAGTAATGAGACAGGATTCTACAATGAAGAACAGGTAACTAAGCTACCGCGCGCTAGCGCTGTTTTGCAGTATTGGCTACAATGTGATGAGAGCGATTCAGAAGAGCGTTATTGACGGTGCCGAAGGGAGGAAGAAGAGTGCAAACTTGGCGCAACTCTAGAAGTAGACCAGCCAGGCCCATTCATGGATGGGAAGATAAATAATGAAAATATTACTTTCCTAGTCGATACTGGTGATACTCGATCAACTGTTAGGTCAGCTGATGTTATGAATCTTCCTCTCTCGGATGAAACGATCCAAGTAGTTGGTGTATCCAACAGACAGATTAAAACTTATCTTACAGAACCAGTGAAAGTTAGCATAGGGAAATTCTCAGAAATGCACCGCTTTGTTATGTGCGACACAAGTCCTGTGATTTTGTTAGGTAGGGATTTGCTGTGTAAAATGAATTGCACTTTATTCTGTACCCATGATGGGATAGCATTTGAAACTCCTGATGACATGTGTTGTATAAAATGACTATGGCAAACAGGGAAAATGAGGTTACTGAAGCTTATGCTGTATTTAACCCTGATGAATTACCTAAAGAATTGAAACAGTCTGTAAAAGCAGAAGTTTGGGATTTCACAGGAGAAGATGTGGGACTAATGAGAAATGTAGATCCAGTAAAAATAACAGTGAAGGAAGGAGTAAGCTATCCAAATGTCCCTCAATATAAATTGACACCTGAAATAATTGAAGGAGTTACTCCTGTGATTGAAAAGATGATAGAACAAGGCATTCTAAGAGAAATAATGAGTGGTCCATGTAATTCCCCGATTATGGGACTGAAAAAGCCTAATGGAAAGTTCAGGATTTGAGAAAGATAAACAAAATTGTTGTATCTTGCTGTCCCATTGTACCAAATCCATCTGTGATTTTGTATCAGATTCCTCATGATGCAGAGTGGTATACAGTGATTGATCTATGCCATGCTTTCTTTTCCATTCCATTGCACCATGACAGTCAGTAGATTTTTGCGTTTCGTTTTGGCAAACGTATTTTGGCTTGGTGCCGAATTTCACAGGGGTATACAGAAAGCCCCTCAATATTTAATCAGATATTGAAGAAATCCTTAGAGAGTTTAGAAATGCCAGAAAATTCAGTGTTATTTCAATATATCGACGACCTTCTTGTGGCATCGAAAACCCGTGAAGCATGTGAAATAGACACTATAGCCTTGCTGAATCATCTGGCTGATGGATGACTTAGTGTCACCATCAAAATTACAATTTTGCAAGGAAGAAGTACAATATTTGGGCCAAAATATTGAAAAAGGACTGAAAAAGATAACAATAGACAGAATCAGGATCATAAAAGGAATGAGAGCTCCCATGACTCAAAGAGAGGTGGGAATGTTTCTCGGAATGGTTGGATACTGTCGCCAGTGGATTAGCAATTTCTCTCTGATTGCAAAGCCTTTGGTACATTTGACAAGGAGTGATGTGAGAGATCCCATTGATTTGAACAAAGAAGAATTGGCAGCTTTTAAGTGATTGAGAGATGGGTTGTGTGAAGCACCTGCATTAGGTATGCCTGATTATGAAAAGGAATTTGAGTTGTATTGCAGTGAGCGAAATGGATGTGCACTCTCTGTTCTAATACAGAAGCATGGAAAACCGAGGAGACCAATTGCATGCTTCTCATCAATGCTAGACCCAGTAGCTGTAGCCTTACCTGGGTGCTTGAAAGCAGTGGCTGCTACCTGTCGGAGTTTGGAATAGAGTGAAGGAATTGCGATGGGATATCCTGTGAAAGTGTTTGTACCTCATGATGTTTGCATCCTTTTAACAAGTACATGACGCAAAGTCGGCTGAGTAAATATGAGAAAGTCATATAAGGTGCAACGAATGTAAGTCTTGTGAGATGCTTGAATGTGAATGCTTCAACGTTGCTGCCTGATGCTGAGAATGTGGAGGTCAGAGATGAAGCAGATCATGATTGTCTAAATGTACTCGATTTCTGTACCAAACCACGTCCTGACATAAAGGATGTACCATTACCAGAAAGTGATTTCGTGATGTTTGTAGATGGGTCTTGCTTGAGAACAGATGATGGAATGTTGAGTGCAGCATATGCAGTATGCACAGTTGCAGCAGTAATGGAAGCATCCTATCTGAAAGGAGTAAAATCGGCCCAAGTAGCTGAACTTGTCGCTTTAACTAGAGCATGTAAGATTGGGAAGAGTGTGAGAGTGACTGTGATAACTGACAGCAAGTACGGATTCGGTTTGGTGCACGACTTCGGCCAGATGTGGCTGCAGAGAGGGTTTTTGACATCAAGTGGAACTCCCATTAAGAATGCTGAGGTGGTTGGGGAATTGCTTGAGGCGATACAGCTGCCTAGGCAATTGGCTGTTGTGAAGTGTGCTGCCCACAGTCGGACTGGTGATTACATCGCCATTGGTAACAAGTACGCCAATGATACGGCTCAATTCTGTGCACGTAATCAGAATTCGATAAACAGGGCGAAGGAGAAGGAAGTGATTTCTTGCACTTTGATGCTTACTAACACTGTAGGTACCTGGGAGGAAGTGAGGCAATTGCCGGAAGAAGCAGGAGATGAGGAAATGAAGCAGTGGGTAAAAGTAGGATGTGCACCAAGTGAAAAGGATCATGTGTGGGTCTATCGGGATGGAAGACCAGTTATGCCTGATAGCATGATGTCTGCCATGGCACGGATGTATCATGGCCAGGGGCACATAGGGAGAGATGCTATGATCAGGTCGTTCAAGCAGACCTGGTACAATGCAAAATTTAGACTTGTAGCTGAAAGTCTTTGTCAAAGATGCCTTATTTGTCAGCAATACAACCCTGGAAGAAAGACAGTAGTGAGCCTAGGAACAATAGGTCGAGAAGTAGGGCCTTTTACCAGAATGCAAGTGGATTTCATTGAGATGCCTCCCTGTAACAGGTTGAGGTATGTTCTAGTTATGGTCTGTTTGTTTTCCAGATGGGTGGAAGCATTCACAACAAGGAGAAATGATGGAATAACAGTGGCAAAATTACTTTTGAGGGAATTTATCCCTAGATTCGGGTTCCCAGTAACAATTGAATCAGACCGAGGAAGGCATTTCCATAATGAGATCATAAAATTGATTTGTGAAACATTGAATGTACGACAAAAACTACATTGTGCCTATCGCCCAGAGGCTTCTGGTGTGGTGGAACAGATGAATGGTACTATCAAAAACAGGATAGGGAAAATGTGTTTAGCCACAGGTATGAAATGGCCTGATGTCTTGCCTCTAGTACTCATGACAATTAGATCAATTCCAGACAGAACTACAGAGTTGAGCCCCCATGAAATCATCATGGATAGAGCAATGCATCATGTGTTCATACCAGTCAACAAGCTGATGCCTATAACTGATGACATGGTGTTGGATTACTGTAAAAGCCTGGCTGACGCAGTTCATTCTGTGTTTCATCAGGTTGGAGCGGATGCCACCACCCTTGAAAAGAAGCAAGCCCATGATCTGAGCCCAGGGGACTGGGTAAGAATCAAAGTACACAGAAGAAGAAACTGTTTAGTTCCAAGGTGGGGAAAACCACGACAAGTTATTTTGACCACAACAACAGTTGTGAAGTATGCTGGACTGAAAAACTGGATTCATGCAAGTCACACATTGAGAATTCCAAATCCAGTGGATAGCACAGAAAAGGAATATTTTGACGAATCAGAATCTAATACTGAATCAGATGGCGAAGAGACGAGAACAAAAGAAAACCCTGAAAGGGGGGAAACAGAGTCAAATCTAACTTTCGTCCCCAGAAGTATTTCCCTGAGAAGAAGGCTACAGATTTCTGATACTAGCTCAGACTCAGAGACTGAACAAGGAACTCAATGTATGAAAAAAGAAAAAGACAATTAAAGAAATTACTGAGAGAGAAGTTCCAGATGAAAGATTGAGAGAAATTCCTCCTGATATAACCAATTTAGATGGACAGGTTCCAGATACAGAGAGAGAGGGAAATATTTCTGCGGAAGACCCCCGAGGAGGTGTAGGCAACTCCATCATCCAGTTAGAAGTAGGGACAAATAGTCAGCAGGAAGATTGCGTGCCAGAGATTCGAGGAGGGACAGAATTAGGGAAAACGAAAGAAGTGGTGGAAAAAGAAGCTGTTGAAAGTAAAAAGCAAGTTGAAACAGAGTCAGAGGAAAGCGAAGACGAAGTACCTGAAGGTCGAGTTCTAAGAAAGAGAGTTATCTTCGATATTGGAGATCACGAAAGAAAGGTGAAAGATGATGAGATGCCAAACTGAATGAGACAAGGAAGCTGCTAATGGAAAGACAATAAAATACGGGAAAAAGACAAAAACTGGTAGAACCAAGTAGGTATTTACAGCCTTGGGTTAGACAAACTAGTTGTGAAGTAGAAGAGGCTAATTCACAAGACACTGTTCATTTTAACAAAAATGGCAAACACAGATAGTAGAAAAGGTAGATGTATATTTTTGAAAAGATGGTGTAAAATGTGTTGTTGTTGTACAGGATTACTAATGCTTCTGTGGAGTATACTTGCTCTAATGATCTCATTTAAGGTTACTATAGATACAATAGAAGGACATAGTGAAAACAAAACTAAAATAGAAAAGATTCAAAAGGTAGTTCCAACTAGAATAGATAGAAACTATTTGCATAAAGACAGGTCTATAACTGATTTTTCTAATAATGTATTTTCGAAATTATTGTATGAATATGTAAAGACAATGGACGTAAGGGACTGCTACGTTTGTATGCAGTTACCTGCATCTGTATCGGAGGGAGTGACTTATCACCACCTTACAGTAACTTATGGAATAACATGTAGTGTAATAGCTAGTTTATTTTACCAAACAGGGAAGTTAGAGTATTATTTTTCAGATGTAGATAACATATTTTCATAAGTACCATCAATTAACATGCTAAACAAGGTAAAACCTGCAAAGGTATTAGGTGAATTTTTCTTAGAGACTAAAGAACTAACATTAGAATATATATTTAAAAACAATTTGACTTTCAGTTTAAAGAAAGAAGAAAATACATTTTTGGATATGGTAGAAGAAAGGAGATTGAAAATGCAAAGGAAGGCATCAGAAGGGAAGGTGGAGAAGACAGTCTGGGATGTAGAAATGGAAAAACACTTGAAAGGAGAAGCTAGTCTAACTATGGCTTTAGATTGGCCTCAGAAAGGGAAATTGTGTATTAGAAGGAATCAACTGCATATGATAATTACTTTGTAGGTAATAGTGAGTGCCATGATACATACCGAATCATGGGTGGATGGGGATTTAAAGGTGGAAATGATCCAGTTTTTCCTGGGTTATACTTTATTTGCGGGAACAAGGCATATTATCGTTTGCCAGAACATTGGTATGGCACATGTTATGTAGGCCGGGTTTTCCCGAAGATTTTTCATATGGGAAGAGGAGAAGATGGTGTACATAACTTAGGTTTTTATTTAGCACGTAGGAAGAGAGAATCTTGGTCAGAAATTGTGGGTGATATCTTTGGAGCATTGATACCAGCAGTGGGAATATCTCTGAATGCAAACAAAATTAGAAGGCTTTCAACAGTAGTGGATCGCTGGTCAACAAGCACCGCTGGAGGATTTTTATTGGTAAACACTGAAATGGTTGCCATGCGTGCTATGGTAATGCAAAATCGACTTGCCTTGATATATTATTGGCAAAGGAGGGTGGAGTCTGTGAAATGCTGAAAGTTCAACATTGTTGTACTTACATTCCAGACGAAAGTAAAGATTTGAAAATTTATATTAAAAATATAACTGAACTGCATGACGAAATTGCACCACTGGAGGTTGAAGGTATTTGGGAAAAGATTGGAAAGAAAATATCTGCTATTAAGAATTTCTTAGTAAACCTAGGTAGTACCTTTTTAGGTAAAATCTTATTTCCATTAACATGTGTGATTTTCCTAGTATTAATATTAAGATTAGGGTGTATTTGTCATAAAAAGAACAAAATTCTGAAAAAGTTAAAAAGAGAAAATTTAAGGAGAAAAGATAAGAAACAAGAGAGGGAATTTGAAGAAGTAGAATTAGGAGAAGTTAAGGAAAATATGCATAAGACAGCAAAATGAGAAGAGACTAGGATAACTGAGTTATGAATAAAAGCAAGAACTCACTTTGATTCCATAAACAGTAATACAAACTTTTAATGGTGTGGTGATATAATCACCAAAGGGGGGATTGATGGAGCGGGTAGTACAAAATTTTGTATACCCCCCCTATTCTGCATGTTTATACTAATTAGAATAATCTATTAATTATAATACTATTAATGTGTTTGTGTGAAGTTTAACCAACATTACTAATGTACGAAATATACGTGGGATTTGCATTTTGCACGGCTAAAATAATTTGTAATTAACATATGTACGCATACTAATACTCGAAAAATAGAATATCGCATGATATATGTTGCTTTTGTGACGTTATCGTATGTGACACCAGATGACATCAATGGGTGAATATGAACGCTTTAAATGTCGCCATATGCTAGATAATTACAAGCACATAGGGGAATTAGTGAGGGTTTAACATTTTATTCGTTATTTCTATGTTTTAATTACTTTTTGTGTTTGTTTCGCTTAAGTTGTCCTATGGGCCTAAAATCAAGATGGCCGCCTGACATACTCGACGAGATGGCCACCATTCCGTGAGGTTTCAGACAAAGTGCGCCTGCGCCAACCCCATGTACCAGTGGCCTCGACATGACCCTAGACTCGATGTGCTCAAGCAAGGTCACGACGGGATGCCTGCCAAGTGTTTCGACAAAAGACTTTTATAAAAACCGGATGGAACATGTAGGATGACCTAACCTCCTGAGTTGTGTGAAACCTCACCGGACGATCCCAACCAACCAATGGGATGAGCCCAAATTCTCTAAATTGTATCTTTTAGACCTTATTTCTATTATAAAAGAGACGTTAGACTTAGAGGACGGAATGGTTTTGCATGGATTGCATGTTTCCTTTGCTGACGGAGACGACGGTGACGCTACGTGACAGCTGCGTTCCTGAATCTTTGACAGACTAAATTGCTGCCCAATTTCTTGATGAAATAAAGACTTCCAAAAATCTATGGGCACTGATCGATACTTACACGTCTCTGGTCCTTGACCCGTTCTTTGGGGCTGTAGCGGGCTGACGACTAAATTTGATGACTTAGAGGATGACCGATAGCCAGAATAGGTAAATATGGTGTTCTGTGATTTGCGTAATGATTGATAAATTTACTAGATGGAACTAAAATTCTTGCATTATTTAGATAAACAAAAATATTGATTAACAAGAAAATGTGTTTGGTCTTTTATTGAAAGGGAGTAGATCAGGATCTTTGAGTATGCTTTAGCTGGACTAAATCATCAATATCAAATCAACTAATTGATCCATTGATCACGTGGGAGGAGTATCTTAATGTTTAGGTTTATGATGTGCAGTGATAAGGGTATTAGTGTATAGAAGTGTAAATAACCTGTCCTATAAGTCCAGACCAGTGAGAAGCGAAGTGTGAATGTTGGTGTTATGGGCCCCACCAATGATTGAAGGAGTGAATTTGTTAATGTGATCTTTGGTCTGTGACGAAGGGAGGATATTAGGTACGGGGTTTTGTCCTGATTCCCGTTACCCAGTTTTCCGCACTGCAACAGTATTCATCTTATTATTTGACATAGGAAACAAACAGTTCACTGCATTCACTAATGCTTAAAATAGGCATTCTATTGTGAAGTGGTCTTGGCCGAGGCGTCTGTGAGAATGAGTAGACAAGAGAGCATTGCTATAAAGAATGAGAGAAGGTCGGAGGAGAGAAGAAGTGCAGGAGTAACAGAAAGAGAAAGGACATTGGAAGCATCGATATCATCCACATATTGCAAGAGTAGGCAGACATTCCCAAGGACTGCCTGCGCAATCTCTAATCATCATTTAAGAGCATAAATGTCTTACTCTTTTTAGGTCGAGTCTAGACAGCGCTTGCCCTTTCAGGCGATCTGTTGTATGTACTTTGTGGGGTCTGGCTCCTCCCACAGATTTGGATTGGCTTTTGTCTGTGTCATTTAGAAAATGGTAGTCTGCAATTGGCTAATATTCGATGCATGCCCCAACTTTTTTCTCTAGTTAACTCCCATGGAGTATTGCCCCGGGAAGGAGCAGCCATGCGCACGCTGCTTGCATGCCTTGTTTTCTAATGTAAGCAGCATCAGAACTGACGTCAGTGTGATTTTGCCCATTGAGAGACTCAACTGTCATAGAGAGACACACCTATAGGCGGGCCACTGCAGGCATCAAGTTTCAAACAGCTCTGCTAGCTCCCGCCGCTGCCCAACACCTGGGTTTATGAATACGTGCGCACTGCACCCCTGCTGAGGTCTCGCGTCCTTTCCAGCACCGGAGCGAGCTTCTTTTATATTGCAGTTGCTCTTAAACAAGTTGTTTCATTGCTATTTTTAGCTGATACATGGTTGTGCAGCACCCTCCTGACATTGACAAGACAAAATCTTGGGCCCAGTCCCATTTGAGTGCAGTACCATTCTACACAAAGATGGCATCAGGGTAGGACTACACCAAGGGTTTTCACTGCAGAATGGCACTGAAGGGGTGGCGCAGAATGCAGAAGGCAAGCCGTGATACGAGTAGGCCCATTCACTTCCGGTTACTACATCAAATGCTAGGGGCCCTTGGGTAACTCTGCTCATCAGGGAGTGAAGCCATACTTTTCAGGTCGGCTTTTGCACTAGCCTTTTTTGGGGCATACAAAGTGAGCAAACTAGTAACCCCATCAGCGTGGGACGCGGGGAATGCATGCATATAACGGGCCGACGTTAGGTTTGGGGAGAGCCACATGGACATCCTACTGCGGAGGTCTAAGATGGACCAGACAGGTAAAGGAAGGTGGGCCCGTCTGTATTGCATAAGGGACAAATCATGCTGCCCAGTGTGCCTGTTGCGGGAGTACCTGGTATATACAGATCCTAGAAAAGGGCCACTACTCAGGCACAAAGAGGGGACATTCCTGAGGCGCTTCCAATTCATAGCAGTGATGAGGAAGGCCCTGGAGGCGGCGGGGGTCCAACCCAGGGCATTCGGGTCCCACTCCTTTCGGATCGGGGCCGCAACCACAGCGGCTTGCCTGGGCAGCGAACAAATGAAGGAGATTGGGCGTCGGGCGCGTTCAAACGTTACATACGCCCCACCTTGTACTGAGACCGGATTTTCGCCATCCCTCCCGCCCTCCCCACTTTCTAGGTCCAGCCGCTCGGTGCAGAACAGTGTGGTTCGTGGGACATTCCTACGTCAACTGGGCACAGCAGTGGGCAATAGCCAGACTTGAATTTGGCGGGATCTGGCTGCGGGACACTGAGTTGGTCTGGATGGGCCGGTCCGGGATGAAATGGGACCAGTTACTGCCCATGGTGCGGGAAACAGTTGAGAGAGGTGGCCAACCGGACGTGGTAATAGTCGACCTGGGTGGCAATTGGGCAGGAGGGCCTTGCTAATGAAAATGCAGGCAGACTTAGCAACCTTGGCAAAACTGGTGCCCCTCGCCGATATAATCTTCTCGGAGATAATAGTGCGCAAATCCTGGAGGGGGATAATAGACCTTGGGGTGGTGAAGAAATCCAGCAGACGCAAGCTGAACATTACCAAATGGGAAATCGTCGGAAGATGCTCAGATGATAGAAGCAGGGAGCGCCAGCTTAGATAAGGGGCCAATTTCTGATTAAGATGGGCTGGCCCAGAGTTATGAATTGCTTGACAGACAAATCCAGGAGATTTGAAAGTAGAGAGTCAGCAGTTAGTGCAGGTTTCTGAGGTTGGATGAGCCTGACATGGGGTGGGAGTTTGAGTTTTGCATACTGTGGCTTTTTGGATAAATCACAAGCAGTCATTAAGATAATGCTGGAAGTGTAAATAAAGAGCTGCTACAATCCAGTGTGGAGGTGATCAGAACGTAGGTTGAGGGTCCTGCACACAACTGGTGGTAGGTACTCAGAGACCTGTTTTTAGAGTTCTAGGGCAAGAAAAGAAGATAACTGCAACTTGATTGACATGATCAAAGAAGGCAAGAGTGTAGTCCAAGAGAAAGCAGATGTTCTGAGCAACAGAAACAGTGAAAAGTGAACACTAGCTCTAAGGGCCCCTAATCAGAAGACCAGGGGGAAGGGTGTTTAACAAAAATGAGGATGTACATCTTGTTGGGATTACGTTTTTTTAAATTATTTATATTTTTTTATTGTGAAAGAGCATTAAACACACCTTATATTACAGTTGTTAAAAACACAACCAAGGATTATAACAGTGAGTCATAGGTTAGCCTTTGTTAATCAACTTCTGACCTCGACAATATTCGCCCTCACATAATCTTGTAGTACATTCAATTGGTCCCTGAATGTATCAGGGAATGTATTGTCTCTCCCACTGGGGCCATGCACGGACTCCTTCTATATTCATTCCATTTGCCCCAAATCTTCCCCCATTTTCCTGGACACCCTCTGTTCACATAGACTGACTTTTCTGCCATATCCCTCTTCCAGTTCCGTTGGTGGGGTGTCAGACACCCAGTGACGGGCTATGTCAGGTTTCGCTCACATTAGACCTAAGGTAGACCAGGTTTGATCCGCTCGCCCCAGGTTTGTATCCTCCCACACATTTAGGAGGCACCGTTTGGGTGAGAGTGTTAGCTCTTCTCCCACTATTCTCGACATACACAATACTACCGCCTGCCAGTAGTCCTGAACATTTGGACATGTCCATAGTAGATGGTAGAACGATCGCTCTTCCCCACACTTTCTATTACAGGTTGCGTCTGCCCTTCTACCCATTTTCACAAGCGTAACACAGGAGATGTAGGCTCTGTGTAGGATTTTGAGATGCACCAGTCTGAAGCGGGCCCTTATGGCCACTTCTTGTGGGGAGGCCAGAGCTTCAGGCCAGTCTTCGTCCTGTAAGTCTGTAATGCCCTGTCCTTAACGGTCTCTAAGGGATAATTCGTTTTTTGTTTATGAGCGAGATCGCTCTTAGTGTTAAGTCTTCTTCGAGCAGTCTACATTCCAATGGGGACGCTTCCAGCAGGTCTGACCCCCGGGGCACCGCTGTCTGTATAGCATGTTGGATCTATAGATAATGGAAGTACTCCGTTTGGGCCAGTTCATGTGTTTTTTGTAACTGCTCTAACGTCACAATATCTAACCCCGTGTGCAAGTCCCCCAGCCGTGAGATTCCGATTAAGTCCCATTTGTCAAAGCCCATTCTGATTTCCATTGCACCCAGTTGTTGAGATTCCCAAAGAGGAGTGGCCTTGGCAATTTTATTCTTCCATCCTAATTTGGAGAGGGTTACGTACCACAGGCCGTGGGGCCCGCCAATGAGAGTTGCCACGGCTCAGTATACAGCTCCTGGAGGTCCCTCTCGGCTGTAGAACCAGCTGATCCTTGTAAGCAGGTTCCGATAGTGGTTAATGGACCCATTGGTTGGTATTCAATTTTAAGCAGTTTGATGTTATTCAGTCTGCCACTACTGACAAACATGTGCATGGCCTCAGTTACAAAGTAATTGTTTATTCTGCTTTTGTATCCCCCCCAGCTATTCCTTTGTTTTTGTACTTGCAAGCATTTGTTTATGAGGTAGCCCTTCCATCAGATGTTAATAGCATAGAAACACCCTGGCAGTAGATGGAAACATTAATCAAGGGTGGAGATTATTAATATGGAGATAAAATAAGTCATCGTGAGCAGTAGATTGAGGGGATATGTACACGTGTGTCCATCAGGGTGTTAATTTGTTGTATGGCTCAACAATTCCTGACGGCACGCCACCCATGATAATATCCTGCATAGCTATCCACTTTTAAGGTACCAAAGGTGAGACTTATTGGCTATGCCAATGCTTGTTTAAAGCTTGTTATTTGTGTCAGTTGACTGGTCGTGACATGCTGCAAACCGAGGTATTTTAAGACTATGTAAGAAAATGTATACAGGCCCAGAAGGGTTCAAGGAGCAGGTGATATCACTGCTAAAATGCCACAATATTTTCAATTCACTCATGCCACTGACTGAAAGGAAAAGAGCAACTCAATAAGGGCAAAAACAATGATAACAAAAGGGGAAACACAAATGTGAGATGCTAAATTGTCGCCTATACTTTCACAAATGATTTCATCTTGGAAGAAGGAGGTTGGAGTTGATTTATTCCTGGAGTACTTACCAGTTTCAGTTATAGAGACAGAGATAGAGGTGTTCGCAGTCAGGCCGGTGACCGTGTTGTCAGCCACACACGTGTGGATGCCGCCATCTCGAAAGGACACCCTCTGATTGACGTATGTGCCTTCAGTGCCGTTTAGTTGTGTTCCGTTGAGAAGCCACTGGTACCGCGGTGCTGGGACAGACCCCGCGGTGCAGGATAAAGAGAGCTTTGTCCCGTTCTGCACTGAGTGAGGTCCTGGTGGGTCGATCCTCACATCCTCCGGCCCATCTGGAAGGGAACAGAGGAGAGGGGGTCTGTGAGCTCTGCAGGTCAGAGAGGGAGTGACGAGTAACAGGAGGTGGGTGTGGGGTGGGGGGGCTGTGGGTTACTTACAGGCGACAGTCAGGGTCCGGGGGTCACTCGTGTTGCTGCTGACGGGGTTCATGGCCACGCACTGGTAGGTCCCTGAATCCCCCCGGGACACGTTGGTGATGGTCAGGGTTCTGTTATCCGGAGACGGAAGGATTTTTCCAGGTAGATCCGGGCTGTTATTAAAAGACCAGAGGATTGTGGTGGCGGCGCTCGAGGTGTCGCAGGTTATCTCTGCCGGACCCCGGTTCTCCACCAGTTGTGAGGGCACAGAAGTCACTGTGGGTTTAGTCACCACCTCTGCAACCAAAATAGAGACACGATTATATTGTGAGCAGTGTGTTATGCATCTCCTTAAGGATAAATCAGGAAAGGTAAAGGGCTAGAGAAAGACAACTCTACTCGGGGATTCTCCACACTCTCGCGTGGGTCCAGCACTTTATTAAATGTATTCAGT
This sequence comes from Triturus cristatus, assembly GCF_964204655.1. Taxonomy (NCBI): domain Eukaryota; kingdom Metazoa; phylum Chordata; class Amphibia; order Caudata; family Salamandridae; genus Triturus; species Triturus cristatus. The sequence continues at coordinate 37,492,043 of NC_140590.1, forward strand.
AAAATATTAAGGGTTCCATAATCCCAAGAGGAAGCTCCTGTCCTTGTTTGAAACCGACAACTGGAATGAGCCTTAAATGAGTGACACTAAAGCCTCATCAGAGCCCTGCACTTTCACACCTCTTGTTACCTGCCCCAAACTAAAGCATATATTGAGAACCAGAGGGACCCAGGATCTCAAGCACCCCATGCAAGAGTGAACCCACAATTCACTGATAACAGCCCGGGTAAAGATGCTTTACTAAGTACTTTAACAGGCTGTCCTTGAAGAGTGACCTAGGGACATCAGTCCAATCCCAACACAAACACCCTCAAGCCGGACATTGGTGTTTGTAACAACAGCGCCCTCTTCGAGGACATCAATAGCTAGACAGGGTGGCGAGAGGAGCTAAACTGAGGGTGGAAATCACACAAGTCAGCGGTAAACAACAAAGAGCCTCTCTTAAATGATGAAAGAAGTTCAAATCAAGAAAAATGGAGTCCACTCTGCCATCGGGAGGGGTGGAAGCAACAGAACAGCGGTCCCTTCAGACCTCTGGGTGATGGCGGAGAGCGGAACTGTGGACTCATTCATCAGACATATCACCGGGGATCTGCTTGGAGGCACAGGACGAGCTAATGAAAGAAAGTGAGAGTGACAGGTTTTGCATCCACAGATGTTGCTCCATACGTACATATTTATGTACATATGCCATGAAGATCCTGCCAACACATTCCATTACAACACATGTCACTACAACGCATGCCTTTACAACACATGCCATTACAACGCATTATAAGGTAAGTAATGGAGATTTTTTAGTTTTAGGGTGGGTATGGGTTTAGGGGTACATGGGAATAGTAATTTTTACCCCTACACTATCCAGCACTTACCCTACTGTTGCCCTAAAAGTATTATGCTTTGTAATAGTATGTGCTGTAATGGTATGCGCTGTAATGGAATGCATTGTAATGGTAGTTTTTAAAAATGCATTGTAATGGCATGCGTTTTAAAATCATGCGATGTAATGGTAGTTGTGATGTAAAAACGTGTTGTAAAAGCATGCGTTGTAATTGTTTGCGTTGTAACGTCATATATTCGGTGTTCTTTCGGTCAGATCCAAACTAAGGATTGTTGACAGTGTAATAGCAGATTTCCAGGCCCACACAGTTTCTTGCCACAGCTAATGTGAACTGAAAGTTTAGAAGGGCAGCTATTAATGATGGAGTACTCACAGAAACAAGAAAAACTTTATTTCGACCATACAGGCCATAAAAGCACATAAAGAAAATAAAACAATGCATACATTGAAGTACATATAAGGAAAAAAAAAATTAGTAGAATACAATTTATCATTATAAGAACTATGTACATAATATCTGTGTTTTAAATTAGAATACTACAAATTATAGAACCTTTTAATACATTCTTAGATTGACTCCCTAACGAGGTTCTATAGCATGATAAAGTTCAATGTACAAAGGATTTTTAGTATCTGCATTGTTTATTAAGTGAAATAAAATAGCACATATTATAGCTAAAAGCTAATTCATTGATAGATAAAATGCCTATCGGTTGCTAAAAGCATTTTGACTTTGTCTAAAAGATATTTATAGCAGGTGTTAAAAAGGGTCCGAGTTAAAACAGATAAAATTATATGATTAAAAGGCCATGCTGTAGGTGTGTACAAACCGCATTGTTTCATCTATTGCATGACTTACCAAGCATATGTATGTAGAGATTAATAGGGAGCTACGGATTTCCAAGGGGAGTTTGCTTAAGGATAGCTCTGCGGGTGCACCACATAGAGTATAGAAACCGTGAGATGGTAAACACAATAAGTGAATCGGTTTCGTACTTAAAAAGCCTGTACACCTCTGCGCAATGTCTGATCCGCATATTTCTACACAATTGTAAAAGCCACCGTGACCTAGGCTTTCCATAGGCAGGGCAGAAGAAGAGGACGTGCATTTCAGTTTCCTCAGCTCGGTCGCACCCAGGGCAGTCTAGAGTGTGGGGTCCCTGCCATTTATTCGTGAATGCTCGGAGCGGGAGCGCCCCATGTCTGAATTGGATATAAAGTGTTTTGGCTAGAAGCGGTTGGATGTGGTCAAAAGTCGTTTCTATCCTGTATTGCTGCTTAATGTCCAGGAACCTGGAGGTTGAACAGCCGGCCTTAGACCCTCGCCATAGTAGGGCCAGTTTACATTCTCTGTAGGAATCTAGTAGTGTCCTTCTGGGGAATATTGGACATGTCCTGTCTGGGGTTGTCCACATATTTGACCTCCCTAAGGCCTGGCATGTATTCCTAATATAGGCTGGCCAAGGGAGTTTCCCTGCACCTTGGATGTGCATAACATCCTTCAGCTCCTCTCGGTATTCGGCTAGATCGGGTGTACTCTAAAGGTCTGCGCCAGTATAGGAGAGGTCTAGAAGAGACTACATCTGCTATGGGGCTAATCCCTAGATCCATTCTAAGCGGTGTTAGTGGGGAGCTCATAGGGAGGCCCAACAGTTGTCTAAGAAATGAATTTTCTGTCATTGCGAGGGAGGTAGATGGGCAGTGACCCCACAATTCTGCCCCTTACAATGACGCTCCCCTAGCCTGGGTCTTATATATTTCTGCCACAGGGTCTATCACTTTTACGTGCAACTCTTGTAGACTTTTATTATGCCCCCGGGAACTGGGTCAGTTTGAGGCTAGCTTTCTTAATTTGTGACCCTCATTCCATCTTTTTTGTTAGTGTGATCCCGAGGTAGTCAAAGATGGACACCCTCTCTAGGGGCCTGCCGTCTAATCGGGCAAATGGACAGTTCGAAGTGTTGGCATTAAAAACCATGTACTTGTTTTTTTGTAAATTAATTTCCAGTCCCCAATTTTTACAGAAGGTGCTGAATACCTCAAAGACCCTCTGCATGCCCATAGGAGATTTGGAGAGTAGAAGCGTATCATCTTCAAACATAAGAGCTGGAATTTTGCGATTTGCCAACCTCGGCGCATCAATGTCTTTCCCATCCAGCAGGGTTTCGATTAGGCTGTTTAAAAAAAGGGAGAAGAGTGTCAGGGCCATAACACATCCCTGTCACTCCCCTTTCTCTACGGGGAAAGGGGTGGACAGGTCACCATTTTTAGGTCTCGCCTACGCAGCGCGCATGCGTTGCATAGGAAGAGACCTCTTGGAATTGATTCGCTTTTTCGTGAAAAAACGTGCACGCCTTGCATTGCTTTCAATGGCAATGCGTGCACGTTTGGCGATTCCCCTTTGAGAGCGAGCTTTGGCGACATATGGTTGTAATTATCTGGTGCCCCTGCTCGCTCCCGCAAGGGAAACGCTGTGTGTGTGCGTGCGCGCACGCACCACTACGTGCCTGCGCCCAGCCTTTTCTTTTTTTTTTACAGTCGCTATCCACGGAGTGCTCTAACCATGTTAGTAAAGGCTTCAGTGAATAAACTGCAGCAGATTGGGGCTTATACATGAGCCAGAAACAAATGGTTCCAAATATCTGGAGCATGTTAAACATCTCTTACAGCTCTTTCTTCGGAGTTTTATATAGCGCCAACTTGACTCGAATGTATCAGAACTCTTTACTTGAGCACCAGACAGTACTCCTGTAAATAGTGCTGTTGTATAATCCATTCGCCGGCGCATCAGTTCTCAGTCTTGAGTGGTTAGTAAGTTGCATCGGAGTCTGTCCCTGAGCCGGGCACCTCCTGTCAGGCTCCAGGCATCGATCTGCTTTTACTGTTGGTGCACGAGGAATGTGCGGCATTCCGCTGGGAAGCTCTGCATCAAGTTGTTTCCCTCCTCACAGTGCTTTCAGGGACAGTCGGACTCCGTTTACCTTGGCAGTGACATAGCGCGAGCTTTAGAAGCGTTAAAACGCCATAAGCTTTTCTCTATTTTCATAAGTTATTGATTAATTGATCACATGCCCAGACGCACTGTTGATGTAGAACAATAATTTCAGCACGGTTCGCCTTTGAAAGTGGGATCCATATCCAGCAGGCAGTACAAGCTGATACCTGGCTCTAGGTATTTACACGTCTCCCTGACTTTAGACTGCTTTAGGTCACTGGGTGGTCTTTCCATGTGCTGAGAACAGGCGGAAGTTCCAAAGGAGGCTTCAGTTCTGAACTCTGACAACGGAGCACGCTCCCTTGGGCATACATGCTGAGGCAGTCCACGTGACCTTGAGAAGACAATCTTCTTGCCCTTGTACCCTAGGCTGTCACCCAGTGGTCCTCTCAGCGCACTCATCAGTACCGTACACGACCCTTTGTTCAATGTTTCAGATTCTGCACCTGCATTCTTGTTGGTGCGCTCTCAAATCCGCCTATCATTACCTTTCATCACCTCCAACCCCGTTCTTTTCACGCCTCAGAGTCTTCCCTTCCATCACGTTGGTCCATTGTAGCTCTTTCCCGCGCTGCCCCCTTTGTCCTGCAGCTTCTGCCTGCAGGAATGCAGCCTTGCTAGCTATGTTTTAATGGAGCATACATAACTGAGAAGGGAGGTGCCACTTCCTGACTGCGACGGCGTGTTAGATTATCGATTAGGAAGATCTTCGAATATACAAATTATTACGGTGTATAGAACGTGAACTCAATGAAGGGCACTGGAATGACTGGGAATGTGAGCGCAGTAACACGTGTTGTATCCTTAAGCCGCAGTGCCTTTGGAAGTCGCCTGGTTTGGTCCATGAAATATTAAAAACATAAAATATGCAAACAAACGGGGCTTTCCTGAAGAACTGACTCATTTTAACTTGGCCCATACAGTTCCATTCACCTTACCTCCCACCTTGCTACTGCCAACCTAACTGCCCAGCACTGGGATGGACAGTCTGTGAGGCAGCATACATGGCACAGGCAGTGACGTAGAGAACGTTAGGCCTGCAAGTGGCAGAACCTCGCCTGAAATGAGACCCAAATAGAGTCCTGCTCTCGGGACTGTCAAAGCTAACAACAAGGCATGTATTTTATTACAACCTCAATGGGTGCTGGAGCTCGTCATTCAGACTGGGAATGTGACCTGCGCTTTGTCACTCCTAAAAGCTTATGGAAATATAGAACAATTGCTGTGGCAACCAATTATCACATTTTGGGGTGTACATGGCTACTCTGTGAAACACTTCATTGAAGCAGCTAGTTACCCACCTCCTATGGCATGATTCTCCTTGGCAGAACTCCATCAGGCCACTAATGTTTGCTTTTGTCCTTCCGTCCCATTGTAAACTACATCTTGAAAAACAGAGCCTGTTCAAAGTAATCTAGTTATACTGGTTATGTTAGTTCATTTCACACTCTGCTCTTTGCTATCACTCACCGAGTTGTGGCCAATATTTCTATTTAAGTCGTTGAAGGTCTTCCGCGCAATCCTTCTTTTCTTGCCATTTATGAGATCCTGAGTGTTCTCCTTGTTACGAGATGTTGTTTGCTTTTGTCCTTCCGTGAGCTTCATTGAAAACTACATCTTGGAAAACAGAGCCTGTTCAAAGTAATCTAGTAATACTGCTTATTTTAGCAAAGAGCAGAGTGTGAAATGAACTATCACTCACCGAGTGGTGGCCAATATTTCTATTTAAGTCATTGAAGGTGTACCGCGCAGTCCTTTTTTTCTTGCCATTTATGAGATCTAAGTGTTCTCCTTGTTACGAGATGTTGTTTGCTTTTGTCCTTCCGTGAGCTTCATTGAAAACTACATCTTGAAAAACAGAGCCTGTTCAAAGTAATCTAGTAATACTGCTTATTTTAGCAAAGAGCAGAGTGTGAAATGAACTATCACTCACCGAGTGGTGGCCAATATTTCTATTTAAGTCATTGAAGGTGTACCGCGCAGTCCTTTTTTTCTTGCCATTTATGAGATCTAAGTGTTCTCCTTGTTAAGAGATGTTTTCATTTACTCTGTGAGGTCACATTGGGTCACCTTTTATGCCAGAAGTTATTTTATGCGCCTTTACTTACTGTGAGCATCTTTAAAATAAAAATAAAAATAAATATATATATATCTATATATTCTCCAGGCAAAGAAGCACCATAGAAGTTCTAGCCTCTGTCACCATTTAGTGATATAGCATTAATTATCTTCATCATCTTTGATAAACAGGACAGGCTTTCTCCAAAATCTGAAATATTAATTTCGCAGCATGTGTCCCTGAAAAAGAGTAGAACCAAAGGAATAATGCACCCCTGTTCTCCATCTGACAACCCTGAACTAAGCATTTTTAATAATATCCTGCATGAACTCTATTTTTAAAATATGTGCTCTTTTCCATTTTCTAGTCTACCCCTGCCCATAGGGTTCCTTTTCACTTCATGGATTATGCAATTTTCTAGAGTATCTAGCTTCAGTTAGAACTCTCCCCGGTTTGCAAGGGATTTAATCACTTGTTATAATATTCTTTTTCAAGGCTTTCAAACTGGTTCTCATTTGCTCTATGAGTGTTCCTTTTTTCTGTGGAGCATCATTAGGTCGAGCTTTTTTTGCTTATTTTAATTGGGCTCTGCGTGCTGTCTTGGCAAAGGCAGGTGCATGTCCCACCTTTGCCCCGCCCACGGCCTAACCAGTGCGGTTACCCGCACGGGCGACATCTGTTTCCAATTATCGTGCCCAGCCGCGTGCGTGATAATTGAAAACAGATGGGCTGCTCCCTCACACAAGCGCACGAGCGAGCTCTCGCGCACCACGCGCTGGCTTGTTTTTGTAACAAAGGTGAGGCACCGGTGCCCTAGATACAGGAGGACAGTGTGATCGTCATCAAACCAAGTCTGCAAAAGTGCCTCAGATTTTCTCAGGCGACGTGCAGATGAATCATCACGGTTGCTACAGAGGCCACACAGGCTGCTACCTTCCCGGTTTCACCAGGGGTAATGGCTGAGGTTTCACGGATGTGCAGAGCCATATCATCCTGCCCTAAAACGTGACATCCACCATAATTTATTTCAGCCAATCACAGAGCAGATCTACCGTGCAGACAGCCTTTCATCCTGTACCGTATGTGTTTTAAAGAAATGTTTGAGTCTGAAAATGGCAGGGAAGCCAGGTTCACACTGTTTTTCTCAGGAGTGTCACCGCAATTATATTTTTTTCCTGTATGTGGACGATCAAAAAAGCATACCACAGACATGATCTTTGTTTCTTTCATGTTCTTTTTAGAAATTGTTCCCATATACACACAAAAAAGCCACAAATGTGGTATTCGGGGCATTTGATGTACATATAATTTGTATACTCTATTAGTTAAATGGGCATCACAGCGACTAAAAGAAATAACACATTTAAAATAAGACGAAAATACAGATTGTGTGGTTTCTTTTTTCCCGCCTGATTTCATTTAGCCGTGAAGTTGTTGCTTTGTTTTCAGCCTTAGCTGATCTCCCCCTCCCCCATCCTCCCCCCGTGTGTGGCAGCCCAGGCTGAGACAGCTTCCGGGGCACACATTTGCTTGTAAATGAGGAGATGTTTTTTTTTGCCCCTTCTTAGAGACCCTGCACCTCCACTCTGCGTATTGCTGGAAGAATTCCCCTACCACAATTTGGCTCTAGTTGCACTTCTGTCCCGACGTGAATGCTGAGTTTACCTTAAAACAAGCTCCTTGTCTATTTCTCTTCATTGGGTTGACTTTCCTTTGAGCACGCTACTGGGCATAATCCCTGCTATTCGATTTTCAAATCTTTTCTTTGGGCTCTTTTTCACTTCTATTATAATGTGATTTGAACCCTGAACTGTTTCTTGAAGTCGCAATTCTAGAGTTGCATATTTTTAAACCCTGTTAGTTATTTCATTATGATGCAGCACCAGACTTCTTTAAGTTAGCCAATTTAGTTCTCTGCGTGTCTGTAATTCTGTCTGCCTGTGTATCTGCATGTGTCAGTGAGATTGTGAATGAGTGTGTGTGGTTTGCGAGCGTGTGCGGCTGCCTCTCTGCATGTGTGTCTGCCTCTGTGTGTTTGCATGTGGAGAAGGCTGTGTAACTGCCAAATGGTCCTTTCAGAGCACAGCAGCGGGACCTTCCTTTGTAGTTCCAAATCTGGAGCACACAGCACCTGGGGCTGCCTACGCCAACCTCCTTGTGCAATAAGTTGTAATATTTTTATCAAAAAGCCTGGGCTGCTGTTTGATTTACGTTCAGTCCGTGGTGCCTTGTTTACCCCCCCTCCCATAGCTCAAGTAAAACACTTAAAAGGTCCCAAAGGCGAGACCTATTGGCTATGCCAATGCTTGTTTCAGTAGCTTATTCACGCATAATTTTCTTGATGGAGACGTTTCAGCGGGTGGCACAGATATTCGGGAACTCCCAAATATCTCACTGCACCAAATCAAAAGCGGATTTAAGATCCACGAATGTGAGATGAGGCTGCCACCCTCTAAGACCACAGTTTTCCAGTAGATAAACTGTAATCTAAAGATCTGATCAATGGTAGAGATCTTAGCCCTGAACCCAGGTTTGTAAACGCTCCAAGAGTACACGAGCAAAAACTTTTTGGGTGACATCCAGGAGGCTTATGGGGTGATAATTTGCTGGGTTAAGTGATTAACCCTTTTTATAGATGGGGATGATTTTGGCCCGGACCACATAGAGGGCAACGCCATGCCTTGTAGGATAGCATTAAATAGTGACCAGAGGTAGGGAGCCCAAACTGTGGGTTTGGAGCGAAATAGATCCCCAGGCATCTTATCCAGCCCCGGTGCTTTAGCTGGGAGGAGCTTACCCAGTGCCTCTGTGATCTCCTTCATTGTGCAGAGTGGGACGTCTAGATTTAAAGACTTCGCATCTGGGGTGGATGTTTCTACCCTACCTTATTCTTCTGATGACCTAGACGTTTGGTGCTATGGCCTGTTGGCCTACGGTTTTCCCTGTCTTAATTAGATTCCAGAAGGCTCTCATGTCATGGTTATCCAGTGCTACTTTTATTGCTCCCCACTTATCGCTTTCCCAGTTCTTTTTGGCTCCTACAGCTTTTCTATACTGATCCCTAGCCTCCTTGATCTGTGGTCTATCATTTGTTCCGATGGAAATTAGGAGGTCATGCTTGGCTGCCTTACAGTGTTGGTTAAACCAAGGGTTCCTTGGTTTGGATTTCGGCCTTGTCCTGTTGCTAGTATCGAAAAATTGGGCCAGGTCCTGGTGGTTTTTAGGTCTCGCTGAGTCAGCACGCATGCTCTGCTCGGAGAGACTTTAGTAGGTGAGTTTTCAAAGTGCTACCCACATGGTTTTGCTGGCTACAAGCTTGAGTGCACGATGGTGTGCACGTGCACAGCTGCTCCCCGCATTCCCCCCTCCCTTCTCGCCCAGCCCTTTGATGCTCTGCTCGCATCTCCCTGCTCCCTTTTCGTCACTTTCATTCTGGCATCTCTGCTCCTCGCATTCCCCCCTTCATTCTCGGCCAGCCCTTTGATGCTTATAACATTGTGTTTCATTTAGGGCTTTAAACATAAAGGAGCACTGGCAACGCTGATAAAATGGATTTCATTTTGAGTAGTGACTAAAACTTTAACCACACACACACAACCACACACAGCCACACACACACAAAACCACACACACACAACCACACACAACCACACACAACTACACACACAACCACAACAACCCGCAACCACAAGCACACATACAACCACAACCACACACAACCACAACCACTCAGAACCACACACACACACACAAAACCACACACAACAACAACCACAGACAACCACACACACACACACAACCACACACATAACCACACCCACACACAACCACACCCACATACAACCACACACAAGCACACACACACCCAACCACAACCACACGCACACAACCACACACACACACAACCACACACACAACCATACACACCCACAACCACACCCACGCACCCACAACCACAACCATACACAGAACCACACACACAACCATACATACAACCACACACACACCCAACCACACACACACACACACAACCACACACACACACCCAACCCCAACCACAAACACACACCCAACCACAACCACACACAATCACACATAACCACACACAACTACAACTACAGACACAACCACAACTATACACAACCACAAACACACACACACAACCACAACCACACACAACCACATACAACCACAAGCACACACACACACACACACACACAACCACAAACACAAAACAACAACCAAACACAACCATAACCACTCACACAACCACACACAACCACACACAACCACAGCCACACCCACACAACCACACACACACCCACAAACACACAACCACACACACATACCAACACAAACACAGCCACACACACAATAACACACACACATAACCACAACTACACACAACCACAACTACACACACAACCACAACACACAACCATAACCATACAACCACACAACCACAACCACACACACACATACACACAGAACCACACACACACACACAACCACACACACACAACCACACACACACCCACAACCATGCACACAACCACACCCACACACAACCACACACACAACCACAAGCACACACAACCAAACACACACACAACCACAAACACAAACACACACGCAACCACACACACACACAACCACACCCACACAGAACCACACAACCACACACACAGCCACAAGCACACACACACACAACCACACACAACCACACACACACAACCACTCACACACAACCACAACCACACACAACCACAGCCACACACAACCACAGCCACACACAACAACAGCCACACACAACCACAGCCACACACACCAACACACACAAAACCACACACACAACCACACACACACACAACCACAACACACGACCACACACACAACCACAACCACTCACAACCATAAGCACACATACACACAGAAACACACACACAGAACCACACACAACCACACACACAACCACACACAACCACACACAACCACACACCCACACACAACCACACCCACACACAACTACACCCACACACAACCACACATACACACAACCACACACACACAACCACAACTCCAAACACAACCACCAACACAACCACACACACACAACCACACACACAACCACAGCCACACACACAACACACACACACACAACCACAGCCACACATACACAACCACACACACACAACCACCCACACCCACACCCACAACCACACACAACCACACACACAACCACAAGCACACACAACCAAACACACACACAACCACAAGCACACACAACCAAACACACACACAACCACACACAACCACAAACACAACTCCACACACAACCACACACAACCACACACAACCACAGCCACACCCACACAACCACACACACACACCCACAAACACACAACCACACACACATACCAACACAAACACAGCCACACACACAATAACACACACACATAACCACAACTACACACAACCACAACTACACACACAACCACAACAACACACAACCATAACCATACAACCACACAACCACAACCACACACACACACACACAGAACCACACACACACAACCACACACACACAACCACACACACACCCACAACCATACACACAACCACACCCACACACAACCACACCCACATACAACCACACACAAGCACACACACACCCAACCACAACCACACGCACACAACCACACACACACACAACCACACACACAACCATACACACCCACAACCACACCCACGCACCCACAACCACAACCATACACAGAACCACACACACAACCATACATACAACCACACACACACCCAGCCACACACACACACACACAACCACAACCACACACACACACACAACCCCAACCACAAACACACACCCAACCACAACCACACACAATCACACATAACCACACACAACTACAACTACAGACACAACCACAACTATACACAACCACAAACACACACACACACAACCACAACCACACACAACCACATACAACCACAAGCACACACACACACACACACACACAACCACAAACACAAAACAACAACCAAACACAACCATAACCACTCACACAACCACACACAACCACACACAACCACAGCCACACCCACACAACCACACACACACCCACAAACACACAACCACACACACATACCAACACAAACACAGCCACACACACAATAACACACACACATAACCACAACTACACACAACCACAACTACACACACAACCACAACACACAACCATAACCATACAACCACACAACCACAACCACACACACACATACACACAGAAACACACACACACACAACCACACACACACAACCACACACACACCCACAACCATGCACACAACCACACCCACACACAACCACACACACAACCACAAGCACACACAACCAAACACACACACAACCACAAACACAAACACACACGCAACCACACACACACACAACCACACCCACACAGAACCACACAACCACACACACAGCCACAAGCACACACACACACAACCACACACAACCACACACACACAACCACTCACACACAACCACACACAACCACAGCCACACACAACCACAGCCACACACAACAACAGCCACACACAACCACAGCCACACACACCAACACACACAAAACCACACACACAACCACACACACACACACAACCACAACACACGACCACACACACAACCACAACCACTCACAACCATAAGCACACATACACACAGAAACACACACACAGAACCACACAGAACCACACACACAACCACACACAACCACACACCCACACACAACCACACCCACACACAACTACACCCACACACAACCACACATACACACAACCACACACACACAACCACAACTCCAAACACAACCACCAACACAACCACACACACACAACCACACACACAACCACAGCCACACACACAACACACACACACAACCACAGCCACACATACACAACCACACACACACAACCACCCACACCCACACCCACAACCACACACAACCACACACACAACCACAAGCACACACAACCAAACACACACACAACCACAAGCACACACAACCAAACACACACACAACCACACACAACCACAAACACAACTCCACACACAACCACACACAACCACACACAACCACAGCCACACCCACACAACCACACACACACACCCACAAACACACAACCACACACACATACCAACACAAACACAGCCACACACACAATAACACACACACATAACCACAACTACACACAACCACAACTACACACACAACCACAACAACACACAACCATAACCATACAACCACACAACCACAACCACACACACACACACACAGAACCACACACACACAACCACACACACAACCACACACACACCCACAACCATACACACAACCACACCCACACACAACCACGACACACAACCAAACACACACACAACCACAACCACAAACACACACGCAACCACACACACACACAACCACACACAACCACACAACCACACACACAGCCACAAGCACACACACACACACACAACCACACACAACCACACACACACAACCACTCACACACAACCACAACCACACACAACCACAGCCACACACACCAACACACACAAAACCACACACACACAACCGCACACACACACAACCACAACACACACCCACAACACACAACCACACACACAACCACAACCACTCACAACCATAAGCACACATACACACAGAACCACACACACAGAACCACACACAACCACACACACAACCACACACACACAACCACACACAACCACACACCCACACACAACAACACCCACACACAACTACACCCACACACAACCACACATACACACAACCACACACACACAACCACAACTACAAACACAACCACCAACACAACCACACACACACAACCACACACACAACCACAGCCACACACACACAACACCACACACACAACCATAGCCACACACACACAACCACACACACACAACCACCCACACCCACTCCCACAACCACACACACAACCACAAGCACACACAACCAAACACACACACAACCAGAAGCACACACAAACAAACACACACACAACCACACACAACCACAAACACAACCGCACACACAACCACACACAACCACACATACACACAACCACACACACAACCACAAACACAACCACACACACACAACCACACACACACAACCACACACAACCACAGCCACACATACACACACACCCACATACAACCACAAACACACAACCACACACACAACGAGAAACACACACAACCACAAACACACACAACCACACACCCACACACACAACCACACACAACCACACACACACAGCCCCACACACACAATCACAACCACTCACACACACAACCACAACCACACACAACCACTGCCACACACAACAACAGCCACACACAACCAAAGCCACACACACCAACACACACACAACCACACACACACAACCACACACATACACAACCACAACCCACAACCACACACACAACCACAACCACTCACAACCACAACCACACACACACACACAGAACCACACACACAGATCCACACACAACCACACACGCAACCACACACACACAACCACACACAACCACACACCCACACACAACCACACCCACACACAACTACACCCACACACAACCACACATACACACAACCACACACACACAACCACAACTACACACACAACCACCAACACAACCACACACACACACAACACACAACCACAGCCACACACACATAACACCAAACACACAACCACAGCCACACACACACAACCACACAGACACAACCACACACACCCACATGCACCCACAGCCACACACAACCACACACACAACCACAAGCACACACAACCAAACACACACACAGCCACAAACACAATCACAAACACACACACATCCACACACACACACAACCACAAACACAACCACACACAACCACACATACACACAACCACACACACAGCCACAAACACAACCACACACACACAACCACACACACACAACCACACACAACCACAGCCACACACACACAACCACCCACACCCACACACAACCACAAACACACAACCACCCACACCCACACACAACCACAAACACACAACCACACACACACACCAACACACACACCTTCACAACTACACACAACCACAACTACACACAACCACAACTGCACACACAACCACAACAACACACAACCACAACACACAACTACACACACACAACCACACACAACCACAACCCCACACACACACAACCACACACAAACACCCACAACCACACACACAACCACACCCACACCCACACACAACCACAAGCACACACAACCAAACACACACGTAACCAGAACTACACACACAAGCACAAGCACAAACACACACACAACCACACACACACACAACCACAAGCACAAACACACAGCCACACACACAACCCCACACACACAATCACACACACAACCACACACAATAACACACACATACAACCACAAACACACACCCCCACACACACACACACACAACCACACACACAACCACAATCACACACACAACCACACACAACTACACACACACAATCACACACAACCACAACCACACAACCACACACACACAACCACACCCACACAACCACACACACTCACACCCACAACCACACCCACAACCACCAGCACACTCACACCCACAACCACACCCACAACCACCAGCACACTTAACCACAAGCCCACACAACCACACACACACAACTACAATCACACATAACCACAACCACACACAACCACACACACACACACAATAACACACACACAACTACACACACAACCACAACCCCACACAACCACAACCACACACACACAACAGTTGCATAACTAAATAGTTATAAGGTCCCAAAAGCGAGACCTATTGGCTATGCCAATGCTTGTTAGTAATTGTCATTTGGGAGGATGAAGTGCTGCTGGACACGGATAGTTGGAACGCAACTTCTAATAAGGGGACAATTTGTTGGCATAGAGAGACAATTTTATCCGGTGCTTGAGTGAGTTCCCCCCGGCGCACCCTCCTCCCCCTGCAGCCATTACTAGGTCTGGGTTTGATGTTAGGGATGCGCTAAGTTGGCCTTCAGCATGCAGAAGGGATATTTCTAAAACCAGAGGATTATGGTCACTCTCGTGGCGGGAAATAATCTTAAAGTCAAGAACCCTGTGCCATAAGCTAACATCTACCATAATGTAATATAGGATTGAGGCCTGCCGTAGTCTATTGAAAGTAAAGTTCCCTGGGCTGTCGGATGGGAGTCGACCATTACAGGCCCTCAATGAGTAGCTTAGAGTGAGCGCATTCATTTGTAGGACCAAAGGAGTCCATGCCCGTAATGGTGGAATATTGGGCTCAGGAATTGTCCAATCTGAATCCTCCTCAATTGTAATACTAGAGGATAGGCCGTTCAGGGGCTTGAATTGGCAATTCAAGTCCCCGCCTAGGATGACCCTGCAGTTCTCTGGTATAGTGAGGAGAAATAAGGATAGACAATCGAGCGTATGCGAGGATTGCCCATAGCATACGGGCCGCGAGTAGACATTGATTAGGGCAATCCTTCTAGGTTTAGGAAAGGAGAGAAGGACACAAAGGATATCAGGGGAAGAAGTCTCTAATTGTTTGGCCTTACATCCCAGGTGCACTCCTACTCACAGAAACAGTTGGGTCATATTTAAAGGGCATATTTTGCATTGCTTATTGAGTAAAGGATGCCCCCAGTATGCTTAAATGATGAGCGCTAAAGAGAGGTCTCAATTCTGAGTTCCGGTGATGTAAGTGTGTTACTCAGGAGAAGGACACTCCTGCCTTCCATGTACATCTGCCCACTACATGCTCAGCATTGTTGAGGTACACTTCAGCAAGAGGGCCACATGAATTTCAAACCTCAGGATGCACACATGGGTAATGCTTGTGAGGAAGGAATAATGTCACTTGGCTGCAGAAATACCGGCAGACCCCTTCTCTCCATGGTGGTTCTCAAGTTATTACGTCAACCATCCTTAGAAGCAGACAAGATGTTCTGTGCTCCGCCCCAAAACAAGAAGATGATAGAGTGGAGTGTCGGTATCTCAAAATGACTAATAAGAGGGTTAGTGAGAGTGTCACTGGTTCTTGTTGTGCACATCATCAAAACAAGCCACACCAATGTACAACCTGAGTGCTGTTCTGGACAGTGTGATAATAGTGTTAAGGGAGAAATTTAAATTCACAAAAACTGTCACTGCAAAACCTGCCTGCTCCATCTCGGATGAGGAAATTTAGCACGATCGTTGTCTTGTTGCAGGGATTCTGCTCATGCACAGAACTATGCTCAGGAATCCAGGACCTCAGTGAATTGCGGTGTACCAAAAACTCACCTCAGTACCCAGAACCCCTATCCGACCAGCATCAGTGTCTCATTCGCTCTTCGTATCATCTCGAAGCTACCAATGATTAGACAACCCAGAACATGCGACTTAGAGTACTCTCAGGAATGGTGGGAATCAGAAATACCTGTTCGTTATTATTCTCATATCAGTCCACAACAAGAGTATTCAGAGACACCGTAAAGTTTCAAATGTTTATTTTATAAACTACGTGTCCTAAGATGCAGTACTTTGGCTAACATAAGCAGACAAACGATTAAAAATAAAACCATCAGCATTGTTACAATACCATAGAAAATGAAGGGAGAAATCATATTACAAATGATAGTGGAATACAACCACCCTCCCTTCGCTAGTAAGCTAGTATTATTAAACTAATAGAAGGCCGCTAGGTTTGAATGGGGAACCCCATACCGTAAATAACAGCTTAGGTGAATAACATCACAGGATCAGCTTTGCTCTGTGTCTGGAAAGTCTTCGCCGGAATGAATGTCTCATGCATGCAAACTGCAATATTAAAGGTGCTCGAGTTTCAGATATTTGCAGCTGTGTGCGAGACCCACCGACATCTCAGACCCTGTGGCCACCACCCACATCGATCCCCTGCTCACCTGGACCCAGATAAACGACGACGACACCATCAAAATCATGAGCACCATCCACTCCGGCTCTCCATCAGACCCATGCCCACACCACATCTTCAACAAAGCCAGCGCCACCATCCCACCCCATCTCCACAAGGCCATCAACATCTCCTTCGAGACCGTGACCTTCCCTGAGAGCTGGAAGCACGCCGAGATCAACGCGTTACTCAAGAAACCCAAGGCGGACCTGAGGGCCCTCAAGAACTTCCGGCCCATCTCCCTGCTCCCGTTCCCGGAAAAGGTAATCGAGAAGACCGTCAACAGACAGCTGACCTACTACCTTGAGGAGAACAACATCCTGGACCCGTCCCAGTCCAGATTCCGCAGCAACCACAGCACCGAGACTGCCCTCATCACCGCAACCGATGACATCAGGGCCCTGCTGGACAACGGCGAAGCTGCGGCCCTCACCCACCTTCGACATGGTCTGCCACCGCACCCTACGCACATGCCTCCACAACACAGGGTCCAAGACAAGGCTCTGGAATGGACCACCTCCTTCCTCTCTGGCAGAACACAGAGCGTCCGCCTCCCCCCCTTTCCGTTCCGAAGCCTCCGAGATCATCTACGGTGTACCCCAAGGATCCTCCCTCAGCCCGACATTGTTCAACATCTACATGGCACCGCTCGCACATGTCGCCCGACTGCACGACTTTAACATTATCTCCTACGCCGACGACACCCGGCTGATCCTCTCCCTCACCAAGGACCCCCTCACCACAAAGCCAACCTCCACGAACAAATGAAAGCCGTCGCAGAGTGGATGAAGAACAGCCGTCTGAAGTTGAACTCGGACAAGACAGAAATCCTCATCCTCGGCTCCACCCCCTCAGCCTGGGACAACTCCTGGTGACCGTCCACACTGGGAGCAGCACCGACACCCACAAACCATGCACGCAACCTGGGGTTCATCCTGGACTCAACACTCTCCATGACCAAGCAAGTCAACACCGTCTCGTCCTCCTGCTTCAACACCCTCTGCATGCTCCGCAAGATCTACAGGTGGATCCGAACCAAAACAAGAAGAACGGTCACCCAGGCCCTCGTCAGCATCAGGCTGGACTACGGAAACGCCTTCTATGCAGGAGCCTCGGCCAAACTCCTGAAACGACTACAAAGCATACAGAACGCCTCTGCACGCCTGATCCTTGACATCCCCATCACACCACACCTGAGAGACCTGCACTGGCTTCCCGTCAACAAAAGGATCACCTTCAAGCTCCTCACCCACGCACACAGAGCACTCCACAACACCGGACCAGCATACCTCAACAGACGACTCACCTTCTACACCCCAAACCGACAGCTCCACTCTGCCGACCTCGCCCTCGCCACCGTCCCCCGCATCCGAAGAGCGACCACCCGCGTCAGAACGTTCTCCCACCCCGCCGCCATTTGGATTTTTACAATTCGGAATACACCACTTTCGAAAGTTGGCGTTTTCTTGTCTTATCCATTTGGTGCCATCAGCTAGTGGCCTGGGTCATTGGACTCTGCTCCAGGGACATTTTAAGGATTTTGGGGTCCATCGGCCAAACGAGTTTGGGAGCCCTCCTTCGGAACCAATTTCAGCTCTTTCTTGCCGTCTTTGGCAAGGTCAGAGACAGTGCACAGACACACTCGTCCAAATTCTAAACATATTTACAGACAACAACCTGTGCTTTCAATATTGTAACAGCAGCAGCTCACTAAATTATTGCAAATAATCTCTGTGACACCCTCCCATTTCTTATATGTGAGGTCCTGTTCTGATATAAAAGAACAAGTTCATATGGATGTTGTATGAAATATAACATTTCTCTGCAAGATGTCTGTAATATACTCTCACACATCACCCACATTAAAAATACATTAAAGGAAATGGTATTTAGAACAATTTGTTTAACATGAGAACGGATTTCGCCAAATTAAAAATAGAAGCAGTGGAATTTTTCAGGAAAATTTGTCTCAAATCTTTTTTTGCAACGAGAGAAACCACAATGTCAAAGGAAACTACAGGCCTGGGCAACACATTCAGGTTCATTCCACCTCCAAATATGATTCCTAAAGAAATAGTAGCTTTTGAACAAACTGTATTATCATCTCTGCAACAGCTTGAACAACAGAAGGTATTCAGAAAGAACAATCTGAAAAAGGGCCAGCAAAAGGCCATTCAAGATCTCAAAAATGACGACACAGTGGTGATCAAAGCAGCCGATAAGGGCGGTGCGGTTGTTATTTGGCCTAGGGAAATGTACCTGAAGGAAGGCCGAAAACAAGTCCAAAAGGTTGTGTGGTATAGACAAATTAAAGAAGACCCTACAGGAGAGTTTCAAAATATCGTAAACAATATCACAAAGGAAGCATTTGAATTAGGTATCCTAGGAAGAAAAGAACTTGAAATTCTAACCAAAAAGAACCCTTGAATCCCTGTGATTTACTTCCTCCCTAAGATTCATAAAGATCTCGTTGAACTACCGGGTAGGCCTATTGTCTCCGGTTGCGATTCTCCCCTGGCACCCATATCTAAATATGTGGATTTTTTCCTCAAACCTTTTCTTCTACAAGTTCCTTCCCATTTGAGAGACACTATGGTCTTCATCAATAAGATAAAAATCACACATTTTGATCCTGAAAAACAACTGTTGGTTTCGTTTGACGTTGTTTCTCTTTATACCCAAATTCCACAGGATGAGGCTCTTGAAGCCCTGGAATATTACCTTGAGACTAGGATTCATCCACATCAGGTACCTTCTGAATTCATATTAAAGCTGGCTGCCATTTCACTAAAAAAGAACTACTTCAAATTCGAGGAGGACTTCTACATTCAAACTAAGGGTACCGCGATGGGGTGCCCCTTCGCCCCGGAGTTGGCCATACTCTACATGGCACGCTTCGAGGACAAATTCATTTTCTACCACAACCCTTACAGTAAGTGTTTGAAGCAATGGTACCGGTATATCGATGACATTTGGTGCATATGGGAAGGTACTGAACAAGATCTTGATTCGTTTTTTCAATGGGTTAACCAGAGACATCCTGACATCCAATTCACAATGGCAAGACATAAAGAGAGTCTAATATTTCTAGATGTCGAGGTGAGGCACAACCACAACATATTAATGACAACTCTTCATAAAAAGCCTACAGATCGTAACATGATTCTCCATTACAACACCCTCGCAGCCTAAAAGACAACTTAACATATGGGCAGTTACTTCGAATAAGGTGTAATTGCACAAGAACAGAAGATTTTTCTATCCATACAGAAGCCTTTCAAACTCAGTTGCAAAATTGTGGGTACCCGAAAAAATAGTTGAAACACGCAATCAAACGAGCACATTACACTCCACCTGAATGCCTGTTAAAGAAAAAAGAACATGAACCAGAGGACAAAGCGTGATTAAGCATAACACCAGAGGAGGCGACATTGAAATTACTATTATGGAAGGAAGCCTATCTAATTTCTAAATTTATTAGCATCCTCTATGGACTAAATGAACTCTCCAAAATTGGCAGAATCTGAACACGCTGTCAAATGCATAGAGCATCTAAGTATTCGCTATCTGGCCCTTACTGCTAAGGTGACTACAAATCCCAGAACGCATCTGTCACTAGAACTTGGCTAGTAACATACCCGGATTTCCAATTTCAGCTTTTAACTTTGAATTCACCCGTTCAGGACGAGCGGCTTGAATCGCAAAGCTGAAGCGGCTACTTATCAGGTGTGAACATCTCCTGAGCACGTAGATAGGAACGGTAAAACCAGCTAAATTCTTCCGCTAACAAAGACTCTGCTTCCATTTGCAGAGCATCAGAGAATCCTCTCCGAACATCAAAATTAGCAACTTTGTTTCAAGCGGAGCAAGCTACCTGAATATCTGAGTTATTCACTCAGCGGCAAAACTTTCAACTTAGTATCAAGTAAGCGCGTTTAAAGCAGTACGCACGGTACAGACTTTCTCCTTGAGTCTATGAGCGAGACGTTTAAAAACAGTCACCGTGTACTTTATCTTTCAGAATTGGGCGTTTTACAGAAACTATGTGGCTTACAGCTAATAAGCACAGATCGCAGCCATCAATCGCCCCCACCTTGAAAGTATTGGAATCTAAGTCCTATGCCCTCTGATGCTTATCATCCAATGAAAACGTTTTTTTTGTATCTAGCAGCTCCTAAAGCCCTTCCTAATTATCTCTAATTCTACCCTCAGAAACACCTTCCGGTTGCAAACAAGACTTGAACCTAAAACTCAGGTATTTTCACTTTTCTAGAGCTATGCACAGCACTGATACCAGCTGTGTTGTTTATATATACTGACATATTTCTGGAACTTATTTCTTTTAGATTGTCCAGTCACAAGCCCTTAAGAGAGCCCTCAAATTGTGATAGGGACTCGAAACGCGTCGGTGTTTAGCCCCTACAGGGTTGCTAAAGTGATACGTCTATGTTGAGCATTCTGTTTCAAATGTTTTCATGCCAGCTAGACGTTTAAATGTATTCCAAGTAGGCTTACAGCCTTTGTGGTTATTTGTGAAAAAATTATGGATTATAACACAATTGGCGGTTATGTTTTGAGTTGTTCTGACTGGCTATAATTTAGCCATTAGTCTGTCTTGTGTCAACAATGTATGTTTTATGTTTCAAAAAAAATGTTTACAGTTATTGGTGAAACATCGTATTTTTTGATACGACATGGTGACACAATGTGCCATTGACCGGAATGATTGTTTTGTATAAAAGTAATTAAATAGCACTAGACCATTCGAATGAGATAAAGGTCTTAGACTGTTTTATTTTCTAAAACAGCATTTCTCAAACAGCAGGTCAGGTCACTCTTTTTGTTTACTTTTCCATATTTTAACAGCAACAGCTCACTAAATTATTGCAAATGATCTCTGTGACACCCTCCCATTTCTTATATGTGAGGTCTTGTTCTGATCTAAAAGAACGTGTTCTTATGGATGTTGTAGGAAACATAACACTTCTCTACAAAATGCCTGTAATATACTCTCACACATCACCCTCACTAAAAATACATTAAAGAAAATGGTATTTAAAACAATGTGTTTAAGAATTTTTCAAGGTCATTGGGGCAAGTGCAATACTCTTTGCAGAACACAGCAGGCTCCATCAGGGGGCCCCCTGAAAGGCTAGAGCCCTGGGCGAGAGCCCTCTTTGCCCATCTCTTAAAATGTCTCTGCCCTGCTGTTAGATGTTGTGTATTCCTCCCAGACAGTGAGACAACAGGGCTTGGGTGGGGGCAGGATGGGCCATCCTGACAGGATTGTTGGTGGTGGAACTCTTCCCTGCCAGACTTGCACTTCAATACGGGTTGCATCTAGCGCACACAAAGAAACCTAGCACTAGTCTTTTGTGAACCAAGATTTCTTGGAGCCTTAGCATGGGAAGGAACGAACTTTCAAGAACCAGATCTCGGGGTAGCCTGAAAGATCCCCCCTCACTTCAAAGGCTGGCGACATGTATAAATATTGGGTCCTCAGTGCAATTCTTCAGTTCAATCCTGGACCTGCAGAGGTCACAAGAAGGACTTCCCTGTACCCCAGACGACTGCCTTACTGCTTGAGACCTGCTTTCTACCCCAAAGGGTCTGCCTTGCTGCTACCAGAGGACTGCCCTGCTCTTTGAAGCCTACCTTTCTCACCAGAGAACTACCATGTTGCTTGAGACCTGCCTTGCTGCTTGAACCCAGGACTACCAGAGTGGCTCCATGGGATGGTTGGCTGACTCCTATATAAGCTACAGAGACATAACAAGCTTTAGTGACCTTGGACCCTGCAGCTGGCCGTTACTGGAGTCTTGCTCCCAGACGTGGCGCCCATCCAGTCCTGGACACTTGGTGGTGGTGCTGAAGTTGCTACTCCCGACCAACCCTAAAAGTTGTGACTTTGAGGCAATTTTCCACCAAAAAGCTGCATGAAAACCAATAGAAGAATTGCACCTGCCTTCCGATCTACCCATGGTTCATAGCCAGTTGGCATGACTCCTCTGCAGGTCCTGCTAGGTTCTTCTCTGCAGCAGCACTGTTCAGCATGACCTCTCATAAGGATCTTGTCAGCTCATCAGCTACAGCCTACAACTTTGTCCCCCAGGAGTTCTTTAACTTCCCAACAAAATGTGATAATGTCAGAAGGTTGAAATAATCCATTCGACTCCATCCATCAGCTCCCTGACGATGAAGCTTCCTCCTAGGACACTGCCGACTGCCTTACTTCACAGAACTTTACCTTCTCTGGAACATTTCTTCAAAAGTTCTTCTAAGTCTAAAAGTAAGCTGGGGCCAGGCCTAATCAACCTCATGTAGTTGAACCACATTTCATCGTAGTCAGCCTTAACGTTTGATTTTGCCCCTATCTCGTACAACCAGATACTAGCGGTTGGCGATTTGTTCTTATTGGCACTAGTTTTCCCTTCAAAATGTAAAGATTCATAACTCTGGTTTCTACTGACTGGTTTTCATTAGTTCTGATGTAATTTTATTTATTGCACTGAGAGCCTGCCCATTGAGAAGCTTGTGACTTATTATATTGCATGTCTTTCCTTCATTAGTCCAGCCAATACGCATTGCTCAATATCCATAGGTCCGGAATGCCTGATGGACCACTCAAGATGGTGCAAGAGTCTTTTAACTTCAGTTATTTTTCTCCTACTGTCCATTATGAAGGTCTTCACCAATTGATTCTTTTTGAGTAATTAAAGCAGGTTATTAATTTTATAGTGTGTTTTGTTTAAATATTGAATGAATGGATAAATCATTTATTGCGTGATTGCTTAAAATCATGACAGTAAAGGAAAGGTCAAACAAATAAATGTAAAATCAATTTTAAATTCCAGAGTGCTTTGAAATGCTGACAGCAATTTGATCTGCAATACATTTAGCTCTCAACCATACCGACTTAATGCTAGATGAAGTTTCTTTGTGACAAACCCGAAGCGGAGCAACTATAAAGTTTTGCGATATTCAACTAGGGGTCAACAGTAAAGTGCTGGTGTTTTTAAATGGTCACATGTGCCGCATAGACGAGAACTGTAGTATGCTGTTAACATATCTGTGCTGCTACATGTGGAATGTGCGGGGACAAAGAGCGCCCATGGTGGCTTTGGATCATATTGGTATTAGAGGGTCATACAGATATTGGGTCCCTGTGGGACGTGAGGCTCATCTAGCAAGAGATCTCTCACTGTTATGGCATTTTGTCTTTCAGGAAGGAGTGGGTATGCTGCACACATTTTCCAAACTTGGTCATGTCTGCCGCATTGTCTAAGATGTACAGCAAGCATACAGCTTTGTTTGCTGTGTGAGTGCCCTGGTGAAGGAAAATTGGCTGGAGCAGCATAAAAGTATATGGGTCAATGATTCCCCTTTGTATTTGCACAGTTTGCACTCTATGCTGCATCCAAAGGTCTTCCAGGATAGGTACAGTTCTCTTAAAGGAAGCGGGGACAACCTTGCTGCTAAGATTTGATTTAATGCTCATTTCCCCACTAACTGGTTGAGGTGATGTTTTGTTTGAAGGATTATTTGTTGTAGTTTCGCAGTTTCATGGAGATCCACACCAGGAGGGTTTCCAGTCTAGATCACGAGACCGAAGACGCAGTTGTCTTTTTATTATTGTTTTCATTGATGTATAATTGATTATATTTGAGTCCCAGTTCTCCATAGCCAGTTGCAAGGTTTCCTTTGCTGCTGCAAGGTTTGTGGACCAATGGTTGTTCGGTCTAGTGGAAATGATTTTTATGAGAGCCTTCATGGAGTTATCTGAAGCCGCGGTTGCCAGAAAAAAATACTTTGCCAAGGCGGCCAGCCCTTCTAGTTTTTGTTGAATGAGATTGAGGTCTAGGAAGGTCAGAGTATTCCTTGTACAAGAAGGGAGGTGGAATCATTTATTAAAGGCTGAACATTGTAGGTTTTCCAAGTTCACTGCTAGCATACCGGGAAATGCCTGCTGCGCATAGTTGACATACACGAACAGTTTGGGCGTATCACCCTTCGTATGGCCGTTGGACTTTAGCTTACAAAGGGCGTACATGACTATCTTCCCTTTCAGCCTCATTTTTTGTAAATGGAGCTAGGGTCGTCCTGATTCACACAACCATGCACCCAGGTAGTTGTAGCCTCGTACACATTTCAGGCTCAATGATCCCAACCACCATTTAGTGGGCCTTTGGGTGGTTACCAAAAATCAAATCTTGGATTTAATTGCATTTGCGACTAGCTCATTCTGTGAGTTGTATTTTGCCAAAGCATTAAGGGCTTTTTGTCGGCCTAATTTAGTGTGGTCCAGGAGGACTAGGGGTCATATGTATGAAAGTTTGGTTTTGCGATTCTCACATAGTGAATTTTAGAGAATCGCTATTTGAGAATCGCAAAACGAGATGTGTGTAGGATTTGCAAAATAATTTGCGAATCCTACATATTCCTTAATTGCGAATCCCAAATAGAGGTTCCCAATTAAGGAATTCCTTCCCATTCATTCCTATGGGCTAGGAGGCCCATAGGAATGAATGGGAAGACATTCTCAATTTGCGATTCGCAATTAGGGAATCGCAAATTCAGAATGTAATTTCAAGGCTGCCAGGGTGTCAAAAGGACACCCTGTTGCAACCCTGAAATATGTATGTGTGCACATGTGGCGCACATACATGCCCTATGGGCATGCATGTGCGCCACATGGCACCTTGAAAAATGCAAAAAAGTGTTTTTTCAAAGAAATCGCAAATTACCACCAACTTGAAGTTGGTGGTAATTTGAGATTCCTTAAGGCTAAATTGCACTTTTTCTCTGCTTCTTAAATGGCATTTAAGAAATCGCAATGTGCGATTCCTTAAAAGCAATCGCAAAATAGGGAATCGCAAATTTTGCGATTCCTTATTTTGCGAGGCTGTTTTTCTTTCATACATACCACTAAGCCCAATTGCAATCGCAAACGCCGAAATTCTGCAAATTTCGGCGTTTGCGATCACAATTTGGAATGATACATATGGCCTTAGGTCATCTGCATATTGCATCAGGGAGATTTTTTTAATTCCAATTCTTGGTGTGGCAAGGGAGGTTCCATATAACGATGGGCACAGGTCTGCAGTGTATAAGTTAATGAACAGAGGGGCCAGTACGCACCACTGCTTTAGCGCCCAGTCTGTGGCAATTTTTGCAGCGGATGACTACCCAGTGAGTGTGATCTCTTCCCAGGTCCTGTGATGTAGAGTGACCTTATGGCTCACAGTAGTTTCAGGCAGATGTTCTACCCCTCCAGTTTCCGCCAGAGGATGTTCTGGACCAATCCATCAAAGGCGGCTGAGTAGTCAATAAAACAAGTGAAAACTGGGGGAAATTAGGAGATACTGCTTGCTGGGCTAAGTACGAGACAGCAGTGATGTTATCAACTGTCAAGATCCCTTTCTGATAGAATGGTAGGTGCCCTTCAGTGTGTACCCAATCCGCTAATTCCTGCAAAAGAGTGCTGGCATATACCTTGCCCTCTAGGGGTATCATGCAGCACTTTTTTGGGTCCGTATTTGCACCCTTCTTAAATATGGGCTGCAGAAGGGAGGCCCTCCATAAAGCTAAAGCTTCTTCCACAAGCCTACATTCTGGATACAGCAGAGAGTTGAGGGTTGAGTCCCAAAAGTGTGTGTCCCCTCTGTAAAAGGAACTTGGCTGGCCTGTTATATTCCTGAGTTAGGCCCATATAGCGAAGCAGCACATTTTCTTACATTTGCCTCACAGACAACAGTTCCAGGTGACCTTTGGCACACATTTGCATGCACAACAATGTTGGATTAGTTTCTCCAACACGAAACTTGTATTTACATCTAGCTTCGCACAACATTATCACAATGCCCTGAACATCATGTACAAGGTCTTGTCTCACACTACGTACAAATATCATCACTATCTTCATCCACGAGTCAACAGGGCTATCTGTATATCTATAACATCACTAATCTATGGGTACATTGCAACGCTGCTTTCTATTATAAAAGATGAGCATTCCAGTAGATTAGTAGAGGAGGTACTTCCACTGACAACAAGGGTCCTTGCATGCTGAAAAATCACCATGCAGCGGTCTGACATCTCATGAAGGGTGTCCAGTTCATGACCAAGATGGGGTCCTTCACTATATCCCATCAGGTAATGGGGTTGGATCGGTCCTTGGGGGGATTCTTGGCTCTACACCTACACACACTCTAGGTACAGTTCGAGTAGGGTTCGCATGGTAGGAGTACACTAGTTTACTGCCTTGTTCATATGCCTGCATATATACATTGTTTATTACCATTGTAGAACTATATCTCCTATTTACGCTTTTGGTGCTTGGAATCATGTTTATCTGCTTCTGTCTACTAATCATTGCAGCACCCATATTTTATTCAAGAATAACGTTGGTTCAATAAATATTTTTGAAAATGTCCCACTGTGTATTCCCTGTATATTTCTTGGGAATAAGTGAGCATGAGTGACTAAGCAAAAGGTACCGTACTGTTTCCACGATGCCTGAGGGGTTGTCATGTTCAGTGGTTGCCAGAAACCATTCGCTCCCTGGTAGGTTAGGGGCTTTACGGGGGCACTGTGAGCTAGCTGGTCTATTGGCCAACATATTCTGGGGAGGTGTCCGGAATCCGTCTTCATACCAAGCCCTTAGTTTATGTTGTCAGTTCAGTTCAGTTCAAAAGCTTTATTCGGTATGTAAAATACAACCATATAAGCAGAACAAATAATAAAACACATAAAATACATAGCAATCCAAAGTGTCTTATGCACTGGGCACTATACAGTTATATATTCAGTTCAACCAATGCCGTATCAAGCCAATGGTCCTTTAAAGTTATTTGGCAAGTACAAAATCTACACAAAATTATAAGCATGTTATAACGATGCTTAAGATACTATGTGCAAAAATGCATTGTTAAAGTGCAATGTGCATCCATAAGCAGCTCAAAATTAAAACTTGAAAGTTGTTAACTATGCGTCTTCAGTATTATTTGACAGAGTGCAAATTCCGCATAAAGTGACTAGTGCGTTACATAAGTGCGGAAAGTGCAGAGTAAAGAGGCGATATCAAAGTGCAAAAAACGTCCAGAAACATCTCATATTTTAAGAGTACATAAAAAAATATGAGTAGTGCATAAATGTGCAAAAATACGCAGTATGATAAAAAAAAAACGAAACAGGACAGACTATAGACTTCCTTATATTCATGCATTTTAACACATGTGATGCAACAAAGAAACAAATATCAGGACTTTCCAAAGTTAATAAAAGCTTCATTGCTGATTGAGTGGACCGAACCTTGTACTTTAAAAAGATAGGTTTAAGATAAAACTTCCTAAAATGACAATAAAATTTGCAGAACAATAAAAAGTGACAGCAGCTTTGTTTTGAAATGTTATCGCAGGGACACAGTATATTAGATTTGATTTTCATGTGCGGAAAAGAAACTAAATGGTGAACAATTCCCAGCCTTAATCGGGTAAGGACAAATCGGTGAGAGTTACGAGTCACAGTAGTGAGATATACCTGAAACCCTTTCCTAAGGTTCAAGCCAATATAAGAGGTTACTGTACTTAAATTACTGGACAGACTCTCTCTAGCCGCATTCTTATATGCTAGAAACCTTAGTTTTAAATCTTTCTTTGGTATCAATGCGGCTGCTTCTGGATTCAGACGAATATTACAATCATATAGAAGGTTGAACCAGTAATAAACATAGCTCAGCCATGGTATACGTGATGAGTTGTCAAGGTTCAAACAATCTTTTATGACTGATTGTGTAAATATTGTCTCTGTTTTGGACCAGATAGAGCGCCAGAGTAATAATGGGCGTAATGCAGCTAAATCCATAATGAAGTCGATACCGACTTCCATGTGGGTTAACATATTTGGAGCTGAGGGAGGGGCACATAACAGTTTTTTTTAAAACTTATTTTCATCGTTCTGTAAAGAATTGACTGGATGGTGGCCCCATACACCAGCCCCATACAATGCTGATGAGACGCACCTGGCTTTATAAATGGCCTGCATTTCTTTTATCCTCTTTTGCCCTAATTTAGCTGCAAATCCAAATATGCTGCTAGTATTTCTTTTCATCTTCAATCTCACGTTCTCATCCTCATGAGTCCAGTTCCCGTCACCAGAGAATGTTATCCCCAGATAGCAGAAATTATTGACCAATTGCATCTTGTCTTTGTCAATGTAGAAGGTGGATTTAGATTTCACCTTCTTTCCACAAATCATAGCAAAGGTCTTGGTTTTGTTGACTACCAATTTCCTGTCTTTAATAAATAGCACAAATCTATCTATGAGGCGTTGTAAACCAATCTGTGTTCGCGATAAAAGAACAGCATCGTCTGCATATAATAAAATTGGGGTAGCACTTCCGTCGATCATAGGGGCATCTGATGGCAATTTACTTAAAATCGAGTCAATTTGATTAATAAATAATGAAAATAAAAACGGTGCCAAGATGCAGCCCTGACGAATCCCTCTAGCAACTTTAAAAAAGGGTGTGCATTCCCCCAAAGGGCCATAACGAACTTTACATGATAATCCTGAGTAGAGCCGGGCCAAAAAATATACACATTCTTCTGGGGCTCCAAGTTCTATCAGGATATCCCATAAAATGTTGTGGTCTACAAGGTCAAAGGCACTACTCAGGTCTGCGAAACAGAGGAACAGATTGCCTTCCTTAGCAACAGTATATTTATGTATAAGGAGGTCTAAATTAACGCACTGTTCCAGGGTCCCCGGGCCTTTTCTAAATCCGTACTGTGCCTTTGATAAAATCGAGTTGTCCGTGGCCCAAGTCTCAAGTCTTTTTAAAATTATTCTACTCATGATTTTTATGGACGAGTCCAAAAGGGAAATGGGGCGATAATTACTCGCCTCAGACTTGGAGCCTTTCTTAAAAGGGGAATGATTATAGACTGGCCCCAAGAAATCGGTAACTGGCCCTCCACTGATGCATTAAAGAATCTAGTCAGAATGGGGGCCCACAGGTGTAATTCGGATTTATATAGATCCAGTGGGACCCCATCCGGGCCAGGTGCTTTGCCACCTTTACTATTACTTAGACTCTCGTAGACCTCATCCAGACTTATAGTAAGGGGTAATCTTGGCCAAGTGTAATCATTTTCCTGTGGGGGATCTAAAACTAACCTATCGGGATTAAAAATGTTTAAAAAATGATGCATCCAGGAATTACAGTCTACATGAGAGGTTATTTCAGGGACTGTGTCGTTTTTCAGAAAGGGACTGTTTATAGTTTCCCAATAAAGTTTACCATTATTTGTGTCTGCAGCAAGGTTGAGGTTGTTCCAAGCCTCCTCTTGTAGGGCTCTTTTCCTCTTAACGAGTGAAGTTTTATAATCAGCACGACAATTTTTAATGTTATTAGGGTTTCGGGGTTTGGAACTCAGAGCTTGTTTTAAGTTGTGAAGAGCCTGAGTACAACTTTTGTCGAACCAGCTCATATTAATTTCTTTTTTCCCCTTAAATGTATTCGTGAGTAGGCTATCAATTGTTTCATTGATTCTGAGTAAGTGACTGAGTATAGCATGCGGGTGCACCTCATCACCAAGACAATAGTTTATCTCCTTACTGCACTTTCTTAATACATCCTCCAACAATTTATGTGGGATAATCCTTGTCCATTTAATCCTCGACCCATTGGGTCTTACAGCCTCAACATGGTTAATACGATTATTAACATCCATACATTTGTTGCCCCAACAATGCAACGATAGAGAAATGCTATTGTGGTCACTTAAAGTTTGCTCATTAACCCATAAATTGGAGTATGCAATATTATTGGAGAGCAAAATGTGATCTATATGAGAAGTAGCGCCTCTTCCAGTGAAAGTTGGGCAATTGATGTTTTCTCTATTTTTCGTACAACTTAACATGTCCAGGTCAAACTTGGCTAACAACGTGTTTAGGACTGTGCCATAAGCGCAGTGGGGGAAGTGTAGATAATCGATTTCCTCCGTATTCCCGCATTCCCTTCTTAACCCACATAAATTACTCATGGCAAATGGGCAAGGGCTTATGTTGAAATCGCCCAACCAAAGGATAATCGACTGGTAGCCTGATAATGCCTGGGTCCTCTCAATTTCCTTTTCTAATTGAACCAAAATTTTCCCTCTATCAGCAGTGAAAACATTATTATAAAAATTGATTAATAACAAATCTTTGCCTTTTTCGAACTCTAGACATAAAACCTGAGAGTAAACATCCACTGAAACGCAACTTTTAATTTTACAAGAGTTGAGTTTAGTAGATATTAAAAGCAAAAGGCCTCCTTTAGCTCTGCCAGCAGTTGAGCTCACCGCATTTAAACTATATGCGGAATAACCCTCAATAAAAATAGGCTCTTCACACCAAGTTTCTTGAAGACATATTATGTCGTAGCCTATATTAATAAAATCCCTCCAGAAGGGGGAATCCAGTTTTCTATTCAAACCTGCAATATTCCATGTAACGATACTGTAACCTAAATTTAGGTCGCAGTTAACGTCTGTACAGTCGTTTGGAATATCTTCAGGAGGGGATTCTGAATTTAAAAAGGTGTCTGCCATGGATGGCTTGGTTGTAATCGGGGTCCGTTGGTGCCCGGCGATTACACTGTCAACCTCTACTATATTTAGTTCAGATAGGGAGGGCGATTGAACAGCCTCTGCTGTACTGGGTGAATAGCAGGTAACCTGTTTATTGTGCCTCATTACTCCTTTCCGTATATTAGGTCCAGTACTTAGTGTGAAATTTGGAGGAGTATTAACCTGTATTGGAATTTCTGACAGAGTATGTCAATCAATATCCTCCAAGGAGTCGAAGACCTGAAATCTATTTATATGTAGGGATACGGAAATTCTGACGGGGTCTCAGGATATTAGCGGGGCCAGTATTACATGAATAGCTGGGTTCCGATAAATGCCTGTAAAAATAGCCTAATGGCAATAATGTGATGTTAAATTCCCAGGTTGATGGTAATGGCGCATTTATGAGTGTATTTTTGGCCCACTGACAAGTTTTGAAATTAATTATAACACAATCTCCCTCGAAACTTTTTCTGAGGGGGCCTATCCATCCCACTCTCTGCACTAAATTAATCTGACTAGCCCCTTCCATAGGGAAGTTACAATTAGTAGACAACCAGTGAAGGATTTTATTCCTCAATTGATCATGATTCTCTACTTGACCCTTTTTTAGTTTAGGGAAGTTAACCAGCACTGCTACATACGCGCTGCATTCCGGGGGCAGATTAATGCAGGGTGGGGGGTTATTACTATTTAATGGAGACGTATTTACTTCCTTAACTTTACGAGTATGTTCTGTAGGTAAGGTTGTTATATTAGGCTGCCCTCCCTGTTTCGTATTTACTGGTGTATTCCTTTCTGTAGATAACTGTGAACTAATAGTTGGAATACCCCACGGCTGGCTAATGGGAGGTTTAGTTGGGGGCACATTAGTTGTAACAGCTTGCCCAACTGCAACACCCTCTGATGTAGCATGTGCTTCTGCACCTAGTGTCTGAGGAACTCGCATCCCAATTTTATCAATAGATCCTTGTAGTTTGTGGATCTCTCTCGCTAAATAGTCCACTTTTTCGTGTAGTGGCCTAATGAGTTCAGCTAATTTATCAATCACTACTTCCATACTGGGGGTTTCCAGAAAAATTTGTTTAGCCCTTGTACGTGTTGTAATCTTACTCTCGATATTAGGTGATTTTCCCCCCTTTTTCTTTGGCAAGGTATTCTGCCCGGTAGTTTTTTTCCGCCCCCCTTTTTGATTTGCCGTTGGTGATATTAACGGAACAGGGCTATCCTCTATGGCACACAGACTGGGGGTATTTGAAAGTTTTGACTGAGTGCTAACATTTACGTCCTCCCTTTCCAAAGTAATTGAAGCTGTATGTAACTCAGTATTGTGTAAGGAGTTATCACTAAGATTACCTTGGTTAATTGGCAGTAGTGCACTTGAACTCATGGATAGTCTTTTTTCTGTCCGATCTATTTCTTGGGTAAGAGCACTAACTGCTTTTACTAGGTAAGTATCAATGGTATTACATGCTGAGTCAGCTGATACTTTGGCTCCCCGCCTGACCATGATCAATGGATATGAGAGGGAACTCTTTTGTATCACAGTCACGATTATCACGGTGCGCAGATTTAAATTGATAACCAAATGTCGCTCCATACATTACATGTCCTGTATCCTCCGATGGCTGAACCTGGGGGGGTGGACCGACCCGACCTCCGACGGCCGCAGACGGCCCCGCCCTTGTCCCGGGCTTCTCCCGGCGCTGCCCGTGCGCTTCCCGCGATGCGGGAGAGAGGCTGCAATTTATGGCGCCTCCTGGCGCGATGTTGCTGCTTCCGGGTTCCTGTCCCTGCACGCTTGGGACGCTGGGGATTGTAGTGCCTCCACTCTGCGGCCGCGTTAGATGGCGGTGCGGCGGCGGAAGGCAAGGCAACCCTCGACTGGCACAGCAACACTCGTGGGGCAGGTGAGCACTTCTGGGCTATTGGCGAGCTGTTTCGACCCCCGCTCCCCCGGAGAGAGGCTGCAATTTATGGCGCCTCCTGGCGCGATGTTGCTGCTTCCGGGTTCCTGTCCCTGCACGCTTGGGACGCTGGGGATTGTAGTGCCTCCACTCTGCGGCCGCGTTAGATGGCGGTGCGGCGGCGGAAGGCAAGGCAACCCTCGACTGGCACAGCAACACTCGTGGGGCAGGTGAGCACTTCTGGGCTATTGGCGAAACAATGTGCAGGTCATACGGATGGTAGGAACTACACAACATGGCACTGCCGACATTGGTTAGGGACTTATTAATTGGCCAATTGGAGTAGTTCATTCGTGCTTTCTCAGAGGCCCGAACTCACATTTTAACCGGAGATGTCCGTAGTGGGAAGGGAAACAAATCCGCCTCAGCTGAGTATGTTTATCCTATGTATTAGCTGTAGGGTAATTAAGCTTGGAAGATTATAAATTCCCACATTGTGCTACCTATATCTCTATAAAAATTTGGCTGAATACTACGGCTTTAACAATGACTGAACAACTAGGTGATGACATTGAAGAGTGGATAGTTGGCCTAAATGTTTCAGAAAATTGCAGACAGGCAATTACCATGAAATTATTACAACATGGCCTCCTGGCAATGGGTACAGTTGTTACCTTCGTGGTTGAGGCACACGAAGCATTCAGAACAGAGGTATTCTATTCTGAGGTTAACTTCTCGCCTGCAGATACACACACAAGGTTGTTTCATGAATACACTGAAGATGATCCACCCGACAAGTATTTCCCATACATGGAGTTAGAAGTCCCATTAACTTACAAAGAGCATATTCATTGTTTTAAAGGCGCCCTATCCCATACCACAGAACACATGAGAATCGGTCCACTCGGCAGAGGAGTGATTTGGCCAGTCTTAGCATCATACACACCACATCTAGACATTGCTGTCTTAACATCAGCAGGAATGCACAAACTTTACAGACATTTAGTAAAAATGTACAGAAATCTAACACAATACGTAATGAGAACATTGACAGTTCAACCTGCGAGGGCTGCTCAGACTAGGCAACCACACATGGCTACTACAGGTATTAGCCCACAAACACTGACTGCCATCATGGGAAAAGGTCCTACCAGCCGGGAGCAAATCTTGCTCTGGATAGCACAAAAAACAGCACAGCTTGAAGCAGTTTTTCTCCATATAGGCCCACGGGAAAAACTCAGAATACTGACAATTTGCTTGGCGATGAGGATGGCCCCCCAGTTAAAAGATTATGCCACTTGAGGTACAATCCTCACTGCTGTATATACCGGGACAATCGGTACCTCATCAACAGCAGTCATACCAGATGTACTGAAACAGATTTAGAATGAGTACGAGGCAGAGCCTCCCTTAGATCTGGGGATGAAACTGATGGGCAATTTTGCCAAGGGATTTACCATTAATTATGTTTAGTAGCATAGAAGGGGAGGCAGCAAAGGTGGCTATACACCAACGCCTGAGGGAATTCACTCCTGCGCAGCAGGAGCGCAAATTGCCTAAACATTATCGAAGATACATATGCCACTTTAGGCAGGGATAAACTGAGGGGCAAACCAGGAAAACCAATAGTTAAGAGTAGTTCTAAAAGAGACAACTCTAAGCAAACACCCAATACTTTGAAGAAGAAACGGGATAATAAACAAAAAAATAAACAAAACAAAACACTGTCACAGGGTGGGTCTCCTCAACAGGAACACACCGAACGAAAATACAATTTGCGAAACTATGACAATATTAGAAAATCTGACGTTCATCTTGTTACTTTCAGGAGACATCCAAAAAGCGTTCGGAGAGAGACAGATGGTCAGAATACAGATTGGAAGAGCGAGTCAAGCCGAAAAGGGAGACACATTGCACTTCGGACCTATATCATTAAAAAGTAAGACAAGCAAAAGACTTCAAAACCTCAATTTTAAAAGAAGAAGGTAGCGGGATTAAAATTAGAAATGCCCAGGCTACTTAGGTCTCTGCTTCTGAATGGGGAATGGGCAGTGACGATGCCGGACAGCGCAGCAGAAGTCACCATAGCTCGCCAGAACCCGATGGGCTTTCTGGGGGTAGTAGCTCAGAGTGAGCATATCACGGTGAAAACGCCTGTACAAGGGTAAGTGTCCCACATCCTTTATACAAAATAAAGCTCCAAATGGATGGGGACATACCCAGGGAAGTGAAGGGTCTCTTTAGGTAGAACCTGACCTATGGTTACGACATTCTTTTGTCCAAAAAGCATTGGCCACCTGAGCTTGTAATTGATTGCCCAATGGGAGAAGTTATTTTACCTGCTTTTTCCGACCTCGTACCAGAATCAGTTAAAAATTCACATGCGCAGGAGTGGGCTTTAGTGTTAGCTCCAGCACTTTACTGCAATCATGTTGGATGGGATGATGAGACACCGTATCACAAAATCCAATTAAAATCAATTCCTCAACCTCAGAGACAATACCCGATTAAACATGAAGTAAAGAAACAAGTCCCTGAGATCTTAGATCAACTTAAATACCAGGGTGTGCTAGAGAATTTCACTTCACCTATAAATAATCCCTTGTTTCCAGTAATGAAATTCAATAATTCATATAATCTAGTCTTAGATTATCAACATTTAAACACATCCACACGCACATTTACAGTACAGAATGCGCACAGTGCCACATTAATGAATAACATTGTGCAGAAAAATACAAACCACACTAGACTCTCAAATGGATTTTTCTGTCAAGATATAGTGCCTTTAAGCAGATATTTGACAGCATTCTCATTGCTAGGTTCTTAATGCCAATTTTGCCAATTACCCCAGGGGTATAAGAATAGACCTGGGTTGTTTTCAGCCAGGGTAATAGATTTACTTCACAATTTTGATGAGGAGACATTGTTCTATGTAGATGACATTTACCTGAGGGACGATGAACTAATGGAACACCTGTCTAGGGTGAACCACATAATTCTTGGGTTCGCCAATCTTGCATACAAATTTCATTTCTAAAAATCATAAATTGCCCAACTCAGAGTTATGTTTTTAGGATAAAAATTGTCAAGTGAAGGGAAAAGCCTGGTGGCGCAATTTTTAGAAAAATGTGCACTGCTCCAACCTCCAACAACTCTGAAAAGACTACAGTCCATTTTTGGATTCTTGAATTTTGGCAGGATTTATATATTTTGGATTACGCAGAAAGTTTAAAACCTTTCTATGACTTAATTAGACCTGATTTTTCAATGCACCATTGGACACAGGAACATAATGATATTACAAGCTGACATGATAGTTTCCAAACATTTACATACATGTGTCAACACAGCTAACCTGTTGATTCATGTGGTCGCTGGACCAACCGGGTTCACCTACATCACTTTTAATGAAGGTGATACAGTCCCTATAGCATACAAATCACATTTGTACATGAACGTTGAAATGCGTTTTGCACCGACTGAAAAAATACTCCCAGCCGTGCAGACTGCTGTAGTGAGAAAGAGAGCACTAGCACAGGGGAAACGCATAATTGTCGCGACCAGAGTACCAACCCTATAGGCCACTTACAAAGGCAAACATCCCCAATGCTAAAGCACTGCATCCAAAATGGATTCAATGGGCTAACTCTCTCACTGCAACAGACGTAGATTACAGATTTGACTCTACATTACATGCAGAGGCATTTCTACAATATGAATAAGACTATCCTCTGCTGAATGAAATAATGCCTCTAGATCTATATGAATGTATCATTTATACTGATGGATCTGCCCATACAGCAATATTTCACGGCATGCACAATTGTTTAAGGGCGCATGCAGGATGGACATTTTTTCCCTGGGAAAACACACTCAGTCTCTAAGACTGTACGACGCAGCTAGCGGAACTAAAAGCCCTTCTACTGTGACTTCAAAATATGGATCATAAATTCCCCACACTTATAGTGTATGATTCATTTTACTGTGTCCAGTCCTACAACAAATATTTACATTATTAGGGCCAGAATGGATTTAGGGATTCCAAAGGTTTCACAGATGCTCTAGAAACAATTGGTAAAGCTGAAAGAAGGCCTGCCCCGGGCTCATGTTATTCATACATTGAGTCATCAATGTGTTGGTGTTCACGTTGAAGGGAATTCGATGGCAGATGAAGCAGCCAAGGACACAGTGCACACTGCAGTTGTAGCTGCAATAACTCGCTCTAGTACGTGGATAGACGGAGCTACTATGATAGCTGTCAATGCCACACGCAACAGCTTAGCACTGCCGAAAGGCTTTCCATTTAAGTACTCCTACAAGTTAGAAGCACAAAATATTCCATACGCTCAATTTCCAGGAGTGGGGGATAGGGTCATACCAAACACTGATCGCAGATTGGTATTGATATTAGCTGCACATGAGGGTCTGGGTTCAGCTCAGGCAGGGATTATTGCTACAGTTTCCCTACTAAATCAGCGCTATGGTGGCCAGGTCTTACGAAGCAGGGCAAATACTTTGTCCTCAAATGAAACATCTGCCAGCAGACGAAGGGCTTTACCATAGCACGTCCACTGCAAACACCTTGATCTCAGACAAACCTTTTGCATGTGTCTATTTGGATTACTGCGGCCCCTGGCACTCAGACGGAGCTTACAAGTACATCTTGGTGGCAGTAGATTTATGCTCTAGATTCCTGTGGGTTTGGCCCCAGCGTTCGGCTGACGCTCAAACTGTTATGAAGGATTTGTGAGTCTTTATCGGCACATATGCAAGTTGCACACTACATTCCGACCAGGACCCGGTGTTTAGCTCTTTTCTTACAAAGAAGCCATGGGAAGTTTGAGTGTGACCTTGCAGTACTCCTCCCCCTATAATCCTGAGAGAAATTCAGAAATCGAGAGGAAAAACTGTAACTTAAAGCAGTCCTTAACAGCAAAGATATTAGGCTCAGGCGGTAGCTGGGTCAGTCACCTATATGGGGTCCAGAGGGCACTTAACAACATGCCAAGAACATCCCAGGGGGACGCACACCTTAAAA
This sequence comes from Triturus cristatus, assembly GCF_964204655.1. NCBI lineage: Eukaryota > Metazoa > Chordata > Amphibia > Caudata > Salamandridae > Triturus > Triturus cristatus. The sequence goes on from NC_140590.1 coordinate 37,531,567, forward strand.
GCTCCTGTTTTGGGTAAGGATGTGGGTGTCCAACCTTGATAGTGTCAGCACAGTAGGGGCTGAAACACCATTTGACCTCAATGAACATTTCGATGTTTTACAGGAACTAAAAGAATACTGAGCTTCACAAAGCAATGTCCAAGTAAAACGCACCACCACTGGGGAAGTTAAAACGGTAACAACAAGCCCTGCCTGGTCCCAGAGATTGGGGACATGGTTAGAAGGAACGAAAACTGTCCTTTTCCGCCCCTTGCCGACCGCCGAGACAAAAGGTTTGTCTCAATTGATCTGATCAAACCACCCTATGTGGCCGATTCTCAACAGTAGGCCATGTGGGCTCCAGGGTAGCTGCCACACTCCTCTTGCTACTGTACAAGAAGTTCAGATGGGAGCTTTAATGATGACTGAAGACTCCACTTTCCAAAGAGAAGCTGTGAACGACAATGAAATGATGCTTCTCCCAGTTCAAACAACTACAACAGTACAGTCAACAAGTATAGAAATTTCAATTCGAGAAATGAACGACGTCTATGTCAACATGCCACAGATCGAGTCATCTCCCAGCTCTACAAGACCCGCTGAGCTGCTAAGAATAGACCGTACAGTGTCTGGCTACTTTTTGCATTATGACGATTTCTCATCGGATCTAAGAGAACCTGAGCTGCGGACACCGCCTCTCCCTTTTAAGCTTTAAGTTTATGCTTTATATCTTTGGTTGAAAAATACTTACTTTGTTGTTCCCTGGATACATCTGTGGATTACAATTGGCTTGTTTTTCCTGGTACTCTGGATTGGTATAGTAACTGTCTTTTTCCTACTTCTGAATGGACGCTTTCTCTCAGAAAGCTCTCAGCAGTACACCTTCATCATCACACCATGAACTAAGAGATTTGTCCGTAGTAAACATTACAGTGGTTCCAGTTCCTGAAGGAATTGTATGGGGCAGGATATCGTATGATGTATATGGTCCTGCTGAAATTTTGAAAAATTCCATATTTGTTCAAAATTGCTTTAAAAGGGCGGCATGACAAAGATGGCGGAGTGAGCGGATGTGCTTTGCTGGCCCTCGGTTCCTGCCTGACCTAAAGCACATATTATAGCACTCCCACAACTGTTGTAGCACCCGGGAGGATCGCATGACATCGGGAGCACGCAGTATCTATCCGGGGGCCTGACGGAGCCCGGTTGGAGGTCCCCCAGAAGGCTTGGAGGCTTGAAGCCAGCGCCGGCCTGCATCGTGTGTGGGCTGCAACATACCCTAGCATCGGCTGGAGTGGGCTGCAGGAGTCGGCCTAGAAGCACACAGGAGACGGCAAAATGGGAGGAGGAGGCCCACACCTGCACCGGCTTGGAGGCTCCTGTGGTTACTGCCCAGACCTCAGGTGGTCCCTAGTGGTGTGGCAGATCACACATGGGCCCCTGCCCTGGAGGAGGCCTGACTTGGAGACCTGTGGCATCCGGCGGTGAGTGCACCTCCGGGCGCATTGAGACACAATGTGGAACGGCCCGTCCTCCCTTGAACTGCATCCCACATATCACCCCCCCCTCATCTCCTAAATCTGCAGCATTCTCGGAGACCCGGGAGGGACTGCAGGCCATCGGTCCGAGCTAAGAGGGGCCGGAATGCCGGGACGCCATTGCCTGTATCTTCCCCCACCTCAGAGATTAGCGAGAGGCCTGGGCCATCACCAGAGGCTAAGAGCAGGGGTGAGGCCTGTCGGGACAGATCTGCTGTCGCGCCCCACCACCGCCACACAACCCAGCACACAGCTCACTTAGAGCGGCACCAAGTGGCCCATATCGATATTCTGGCCTGTGCCCCCCTTATCCAGCTGAGGTTTGGGGCCCCCTCATGCAGTCTGTGATCGAGGCAGAGCCCTGAGGGTTCGTGTCCCTCCTCGGCCCCAAAGCACCTCTTCTGAAGCAGGCTGAAGGAAGAGGAAAGCACCCGTACACCGCAGTCCTCGCTCAGGCAATGGCTGCGGCGTCCCTGAACAGCCCCTGCTCTGTGATTTTTAAACTGTCCCATATCACTCGTCCTCCACTGCAATGCGGCTGAGTTTTGCCCCAGTCCTTACGCTCTAGTGGCCTTTTACTTTTTGTTGCTGGGGCCGAGCTGAGCTTATTGACCCAGACCAGGTTGGGTTTATTCCCTCACGCCAATGTGGGGATAATACCAAACGTGTCTGTCACCTCATTGATAAAGTCCAGCACTCTCGGGAAGAGGCCCTTCTACTGGCTATTGATGCCAATAAGGTGTTCCATTGAGTGCACTGGCCCTATCTGTTTGCGACTCTCAGGTCAGGGGCGGCTCTAGGCTCATGGTGGCCCTGTGCAGGGAGCGCAGGTAGGGGGCCCCGGAAGAGGGGGTCCGGGCGGGGCGGAGCTCAGGAAGGTGTTTTAATAAAACGTCCAGAAAAGGCGTTAGATGACCAGTAACATGGTAACAGAAAAACAACGTTTAGTTTTTGAGTGCTCATCACTTGGATACTTTGTTTTAGAATCTGGGTCTCTGGAGGGACCCCTTTCAACAAGAAAAACACGTTGCGCGTCCGTAAGAGAGTTCGGCCACAAAGCAGGATCCCTCCAATCACATAAATCATATTCAGAACACGGGTCTGTAACATGGTCTTGCTCTTTGGCTTCCTTTTCAATACCAGCATCATCCGTCTGTAAACTCTGAACCTCCTTCAGAATGCCAGATGTTGATGGACCGATGAATGATGTTTCCGTTTCTCTGTCTGAGGGCCTTTTGTAATAATCCTCATCCTGAGTTGGTAATTGCTGCATGTTTGTATCAATTTCAGAGTCACCTTGTTCATTTTCATTGGTCTGCTCATGAGTATCATTCTGCTCATGGATATCATCATTTTTTTGTTCTTCTTTATGGTCGTCAGCGCCTGTTTTACCTAGTGCATCAGCAGTACTCTGGCCAGAGGATTCTACATCTTTAGGTTTCCCTTGGGTGATAAAGTTCAGGATTGCTCCTTCCTGTGACACTACGAAAGCCTGCTGAGCCACCTTTATCTTTCGTTTCGAATAATTAGATTAGTGTACTCGAATTCTCTTTATTTTGCTTGCAATGCAGCGGGCGAGGCTAGCAGTGGGTAGGGAAAAAAAGAAGACAATCAGCAGTGGCGGCTGCTGAAAGATTTTGATGTGCCATTTTTATTTTCTTGCAAAAACAACAGTTGATGGACAGAATGCAGAACAATGTCATACATTCACCCCAGTACAGAGATCTGGGCCTAAATCCATCGTTTTTTTGCTCACAACACCACCCCAGTTCAGACATGGCCATATGCAAATCAGCCTTGACCCTTTGCCTCATGGGAACAGTCCAGCCCGAACTGCCAAGCCATGTCTTCCCTGGACTACACAATGAAGGACCAGCATACCTTAATGAACGAGTGAATTTCAACCAACCTACCAGGAAAATATGTTCCAGAACCATCTCCCTAGCAGCCACCCAATGCAGCCGCTGATAAAACAGTGGAGGCCGCTACTTCTCCCACATGGCAGTGAAGACCTGAAAACCCTCCCCCTGCACCTTAGAGCCTCACCATCGCTCCAGCAGTTCAGGAAGGACCACAAGACCTCGCTGTTCAACCAACAAGCAGCATGATCCAGCAGCATGAATCCCACACCGCCTCGAGACCCTTATGTGTGAAGCAGCTGAGCTTTACAAACCCTGACTGATTGGTAGTAATAAACCTTCCCACTACATGTATGACACATTATGAGGACAAGCCACATATGGAAGGTTTATTTGAAGAGTGTTATAAAACTATAGGGTAGATCATGTGACTTGGCATACAAGGTCTGTTTTCTCAGTCCACTGAGAACAGTAGAGCCTGGAGAATAGTTCATGATCTATTTGAGAAGTGACCTTAGCAGGAAGAGCGTAAGCTACCTTGAAATCATGGCACACAGAGACCTGTCTCAGTACGTCACTAACTGATCCTGAAGACAGCCTACAGGTAACCAAAGACTCGTCCACTTTACCACATTGTCAAAAGACAAAATACAATATATTTAATTAAGGTTTCTTGTATAGTGCCATATTCCAGCAACCAGTTCTGCTCGCTTTCAGAGCACCTATTAAACAAGGATTAATTAAAGTGAGTCCTAAGGCTATGAAAAGGCACTAGAGGTTCACTGAAGCAAAATTAATGTGCAAGGAACATCCAGTCAGGAGACAACTTTCAAGCAGAGGTACGAATCACTAGCACAGCGTACCAACGACCCCATGGGCCGTGGCATAAGCAAGGAAAATGGCCCCTTTGGCTGCTGCTCAGGAAGTAAAATATAGCAATTATCAGGGTTCAATGGTCTCAGTACCACTGTACTTGCTGAACCAATGGTGACTATGCCCCTAGTAGGGACAGAGAAGGCTGCTTCACCAATTGCAAACTGAGGACTAGTTAAACTAGTTTTCTCTGCTAGTCACATGACAAGCACTGGAATGTAATTAAAGAAATGATCAAGAAGACAGTCTCCTACCAAGGTCTCTGCAAAAGGGCATTAGATTGAGTTAACATGGGTAGGCACTGCCATACTATTCCAGGCGTCCATCCATAGGTGCTTGCATTTCATGTCTGCCTCAACACCATATAAACAGACATAACCAAATGCCAAGTACATTCGAACACTCGATGTTTTAAAAGATTTGTGCAGGCAGATCCACTCATTAGATCACAAGTATCAGCTTCATACTCTGTTTTCATGATTGTTTATAAGTAATTGTAATCATTTTAACCCCTTCGGTGCTCATGACGGAACGGTTCCGTCATGAGCCACGGTTGAGCTGTGCTCATGACGGAACCGTTCCGTCATGACCACGCCCGCGCAAGATTCCGTCAGCACAGCGGCGGAATTTGCGCAGCATGGAAGGGGTTAATGAATCCTTAACATTACGTCTAACACCTTGTACCCTGCTCTCCTCTTCCCCCCAATACGACCGTGCCTCCCAAGTTACACCTCCAAAAGTCACCATGCCTCCCCTCAGCCACAAGTAAACACCGCCCCTGCACTCCTGACTCACTCTTCCCTCAACATACAGCGCCGATCTGTACCACTCCCTACCCCTGGCGCACGGTGACCACCTCTCCGACCCGCGCCCTCTCACGATTCATCATGCCCTCCCTTCCCATGACCACCAGAATACCTCAAGCTCGCCACCTCATATGGCTTACCTCCACCCAGACCCAAAGCACACACCATCTACAATAACATCCTCACCTAACCTTCCCCACGCCCCCGGCTCCTCACCCCCACGGGCTGGGATACATTCTTACGCCTGATCTGCCCTCCTTCCCAGGGCTCCCCACACCCTCGTCCAATGGCTCACCTTCCCTCAGGTTCACTCTGCAGTGGCACACGCTGACCTCCTCACTCCCCCTCCCCATGCCCTGACCCTTGGGCTGCTCACCTCGCAGCTGGCACCAAAGGTTGTATGCTATCCTCTGCAAGGCGGCCTTTCTTGTCCAGGGTCTCTAGGCGCACCGGTGCATGGCCTCGGCCGGTCTTGGTGCTGCTCGCTGCATGCCGGGCACGGGTGCTGCCACCCCTCCTGCCGCCAGTGATGCGTGGTGCTTCTGTAACCCCTTCGCTGCGGGACTCGCGGGCACTGCGCATGCGCGCGCATGCGCGCGCATGCGAGCCTCCAGAGGTGCCAGATCTGGACTATTAAAACAAGCTCGATTCTCCTGGAAAAAAAGTTCTAAACAAGCACAAGACCTACCAGAAGAGCCCGAAACAAGGCCGACCCCACACAAAGACAAGACTGGGTTAGAGAGGAAAAGAGTATAAGAACAACCATTCAGCGTGCATCACATTGGATTTAGCACGCCTCAGTCGTTCATGCACCAAATCCCTGCCAGGGGTCGCCACGAATATGTATTGTATCCGATTCCTCGTAGTGGCCCCTGGGGTTTGGTGGCCCTGTGCAGGTGCACAGCTTGCACATGCCTAAGGCCGCCCCTGCTCAGGTGCTTCGGGTGGGTGAGCGATTCGAATGGTGGATTAAAAGCATCTACAGTACCCCTAGCACTGTGGTACAGGTCAACGGTGTGAGCTCCAGCAAATTCACTCTGGGGAGATGTATGGGGCAGGGCTGCCCACTCTCCCGCTTCTCTTCTCTTATATATGGAGCCCTTTGCACAGAGACAGCGAGATGATCCCAGGGCATTGGGCATCCTGTTCGAGGCTGATCATCACTTGATTAGTCTCTACGTGAACTATATCATATTCTCCATCACCCAACCCCTGTACTCGCTCCCAGCCAGTATCTCGGAGCTGAGCGCATTCGGGCCATCTTGGACTTCAAGGTAAACTGAAGTCAAAAATACTAAACCTCACCATAAATCCAGGCACGGAGCAAATTCTGCAATCCTGGTACGGCTTCCAGTGGGTGGAGGCTGATATTCCCCAACTAGTGACTAGTACTGGCCCAGAGTCTCACTAAAACAGTGCAGGCTAACTACATCAGCCTCTTGGCCCCAATTTGTAAAGACCTTGATCAATGGCAACGCCTACCTCTCTTGTGGCTGGGCAGAATAGCCTAGGTCAGTGGTTCCCAAACTTTTGACTCCTGAGGACCCCCATTGAGTCACCACTAGAATCAGGGGACCCCCAAGCAATTTGAAGGATTTAAATTTCAAACATTGAAACAGTAATTCGAAAAACATTAACACATGTGTGTACACAAAGCAAATACTCGAATTACTAATGATTTTAGGTGCATATTTACAAGCCCCTATCACCATGGGAACATCACTTTTTGAGACGTTCCCGTGGCGATAGGGGCTTTGCCTTATTTACAAGGCAGCGTTAAGCCACTTAACGTGGCTTAACGCTGCCTTGTAAATAAGACCCCCTTTCACCCAATGCTTAGCGTGAAAGGGGTGGGCAGTGGGTGTTGCGGTGGGCGTTTCCCCTGCAACACCCATTGATTTTGACGCGCCCCCTATTTACAAGGGCAGCGTAAATGGGAGGCAGTGCCAAAATTAAGACCAGGGAAAACCTGGTCTTAACTTGGTGAAATAAGGAGAAATGCTTAAGTTCCCCTCGTTTTTGCAAAACGCCTTAGATTGTTTATGTTCAGGAAGGTGACCATTCCTGCACATCAACAATCTTTAAAAAAAAAAGCCATTTTGTAACTTCCATATGTGCTGCATTAAGCAGCACACATAAAAGTGACAAAACGACATTTCAAGATTTCTTATGTGCAGGAATGGGGACCTTCCTGTACATAAACAATCTTCCTCTGTTAAGTGTAACGTCAGCGCAGGGGAAACGCAGGGCCCTGTGTTTCTGAAGTAGCGGAGTGTGTTGTTAAGCCAAGGAGGCTAACAACACTCTCTGCCACTTCTGTTGTATTTTATTATTGAAAAAATTTGCAAGCAAATGAAAAACGTTAATGGGAAGGTTGGTGCTGAATCTCTGTGACTAACTTCTCAATGGTTGGTTTTATTTCGCAGTACGAGGCTCCTGCTCCTGCCAGGGCCAGACTGGAAATCCAAAGCAGCCCTGGCAAATGATTTCAGACCAGTCCCCATACGGTGCACACCAAGTGCAGTGAGTGAGCCTGACCACTACAAAGGGGGCTTTGGGAGGCTCTCCCCCCAAAACATTTAGGAAACAATGGTGCAGTCTACAACACATTTATCATTATATATTGAATTGTATTAGCTTTTAAAGAATAGTAAATGAAGACCTGACTATGCACCAGAATACGACAATCTTTCTGGGGGGTCTTCAATGATTCCCCCACTATCACCCTCCAACAGTGCTTCTCATCTCCCCATAGCCCCTCTGTCACCTGTATTTCATTTTTTATAGCATCTCTCATACCATTGTAGGATGTCAGAGCACTTTACATCACACACATAGAGACAGTGAATCATACGTGTAAATCAGTGTATAGAAAATGTTCCATAAGGCAAAGGGGACTACAAGGTGTAGAATTCACATGTCATTCATACTGGTAGGTATTTTTAAAGAGTGCTTGGTCTGGAGAAGCACAAACTCAGGATTCAGAACATAATACAGTGGTTAGCATTTACTTTAACAATAAAAATGTATTTCCACTCAAATATAACTTTTTAGAAGCATCAGGGTAATGAAAGACTGGGAAAAAACATAAGTCACTAACTTGTACCTTGCAGTTTGCAAGCAGCTGTTTGATGATAGTTGTTAGGTCACTGTGCTAGATTACGATTGTCACTTATGAAGTGCACAGTAACAAAAGAATCTCTCTGACAAAAGCAGTAACCCACTGACCTATGCATATAAAATACTGTTTTTTAAAATGCATGGTACACGTTCTTTGCAGTAGGCATATTAACCCTCTGTGCTACATTAGATAAGTCAAAGCTGCCACTGGACAACACTCTCATCTCTCTCCAGCAGGGACATTAATCACTGGTGTTATCCTGACACTTTTATTGTTCATTGAAAACTGCTAATTAAACAAGATACTTTGCAGTGCTTTCAAAACTGCTGCCTGCGGACCCACTAGGAATGTGTCAGGGACCCCTGGGGGTCCGCGGACCACAGTTTGGGAAACACTGGCCTAGGTGAAAATAAACGTCCTACCCTGGGCCCTTTTCATTTTTCAGACACTTCCACTCTCTCCCCCACCTGGAGTGATTTACAACCTCCAAAGGGAGATAGATCGCTTTATCTGGGGGAAGACTACAAAACAGCTGTTGCAACGAACTAAACAAGAGGGGGGTTTGCGGTGCCTAAAGTCTTGCAGTACTACTAAGCCGCGCAGCTGAGATACTTGATAGAGTGGAACCGCCCAATGACGGAAAAGCACCGGTTCTTTATGGACTAAAAAGTAGCGGATTCTCATATCTGGAAAGAGGTCTGGCTCCCCCATGCCCACAGATCCTGGGGTCTCTACTCATCCACAGTCATCAGCCCTACTCTGAAAATATGGGATAAGGTAGTGGAGACTGCTGGGCTTTCATCCCTCCCTTCCCCTATGACCCCTCTGTTTGCAAACCAGGAGTTTCCCCCCAGGCTTGTCACCTGTTACTAAGTGCTGGCTGGCAGGTGGCTGCAAGCTAGTTGGCTGCCTCTTTGATCACAAGGGTCTCATCTCATTTGAACAACTCAAGACACACTACTCATTGCTAGAACAAGACTTTTATCCACACTCAACTGACCCACTGGTTGTTCAACACACGTCCTAAATCCAGCAGACCTATGACTCCCTTTGAAAAATGGCTGTTCCTCAAAGAAGATGACAAGAAGCTTGCATCCGAAATCTATCGCCACTTGATGAAAACAACCCACCACCACAAGACCCATGGCCAGATCCGATGGGAGACAAAACTTGGGCGTAGCCTCACAGACAAAGAATGGGGAGATATATTTTATGGAGAAGTGTGGCTCACTGGTTAGAGTAGGCAGACCTGGAAGCAGAGGTCAGCCCGGGACCAGGGTTCAATTCCCGGCTCGGCTGGGTCTTGAGTCCATAAATTGTCCATGGACTCGATAATTCTCGCTCCAGTGCATACTCGATTCATGGGTTCACACTCTGCGACTCTGGGCAAAGCTTGCTTAATCTCCACAATGGCCCCTCGCGGCGGGATGCCTGGCTTTCAACTTGTGGATGCCCTGCTGGGTTATCTCACAGGGGAATACCAGGACGGGTTCCCTAAGCAAGCGCTTAGAGACCGGTTGGTGATTTGCGCTATATAAATATCTGCACATTTACATTTACGCACCACACTTCACATAACCTAGGACACACCAAAACAGCATAGAAACTTTGCTCATACTGGTATTACAAGCCTGCACATATTAAAAAATGGAACGCGCTATGAGACGGCCAGTGCTGGTGAGGCTGCGGCAACCCCCGGACTCTGATACACCTGCTGTGGAATTGCCCCAGGCTCTGGGGATTCTGGGAGCCGGTCCTGGACGACATTGATGGTGCCTTTAATACTGAACTTCCCCGGTTCCTTGCCTACATTCTCTTGGGGCTCCCCAATGCCCTCACATACCCACTCCGGTCCATTACAGGCCGACAGATTGCTCTGCGCCTTAACGCAGCGCACAGACTACTCTTGGCGAACTGGGGCTCAGACAAAATCTCAGACCGCAGACAATAGCTTCATCAGCTTTGTTCCTTGTTGGGCATGGAGTGATTGCCGATGGCAGCCAGTTTCGACCCTGCAGCATACATGAAAATATGGTCCCCATTCATCGCTATCCTTTCCAAAGAGTTCAGTGAACTGACCTGTCCATCATAATGGCGTATCCTCAGACTTTTGCCCTGCGAACAGGGGAGGCCATGGCCTCATGAACTCAATAACTCTGAATCAAAGCGGGTCAAGTCAGACACTTTTCAAACCCTGCTAGTCGGAAGGGGAGAGGTTGGGGGGTGGGTAGGGGCTTGTTACATTTTTTATTATTTCTTTGTCTTCTTTCCCTGTTTTTCTTAGCATGCAAAGCATTCTGCTGCACACAGCGATAATGTGCAAGGGCCATTGGTAGATCAAGTTAATTATGACCACCTATGCATTTCTTAGTGAGCTTGACGGGCCTTTATCTCTTGTTCCCTATATGTGGCTGGTCCATACTGGGTTGTAAGCAATATGCTGTGTACTACCACTCTCACATTGCAATTGCTAATTTGACGTGTTTAGCTCTGCTTATTAGTAAATGACTGAACTTCTCGGCTGGCCCTAAATGGGCTGTAGGTGGCTTGCTGTGTATGTGACTTGCTTTATGGTTTGTCAATAAAAAAATATTTGAAACTAAAAATTTTTTACATGACCTCATCACCTACAGTACTTTCTCTGATGATTGGGACATTGGAACTGTGTATAACTTTCTTTCAGATTCAGAGCAGTCAGCTGCATTTTCTAATGATGAATCGAATGATGATACAAGAAATTTGGGGGACATGTTCTGTGGCCAGCATTATGGTCACCATTTTTTACATAAAGCCAGTATCCCTTGAGCTATTTATAATTGCACACAATGGGAACACTGCCCAGCACTGCCAAAAGGTAGCTCAAAGACTTTTACACAGACTTTTGCTAATTTTTCAGGTTTTGAAACATCAATCCCAGCCTCGTATTACTATCGGCTTGCACCTACACCTGCAAAGAAAAATGAGCTAAGAAACGCCAAGCTGATATACTCTGCTTCCTTTATTTCCCAACTATCTATACAGGGTTTTGACTTTTGGAAATACCCAATAGACACAAAATCTATCTGGGGGACGAAAGATTGGCAGGTTCACCGGACAGAGGCCTTATTTAGAACATGCCTCATACCACATCAAGTGATTTTCCTAAACCAAACAGTGTAACAAACTTCATGTCTGGGTAAAGCACAAACAAAGGATTTGAACACACCTTGTATTCCTGCATTCTCACGTTTTGAGAATTGGCAGCACTTTACACACTTCAGTGGGGATACACTAGATACCATGATATGAAATGGTTCTTCCAGTACATTTGATCCCAATTGGAAAGGCTGGTTAGTTTGGCCTGTTGACACAAACAGATGTTAATCTAGATTAATGGCTAACACTGATGGGATTAGGTTCAATAGGCCTGATCAACGATATGTACAAACAGAACACTTGAGGGTGGTGACATCATACACTGTTGGGAAGTTATGCGTAGATTGGCAAAAAACCTCGATACTCTGCCAGGTGAAACAACACTTGGCCCGTTTTCTGATGGCATGGAATTCAGAGATTATTTTACTAGGTCCCTGGAACCCATGTCAAAAGCACTTTTTGTATGGAATATACAATGAGCTAGGGAAGATTTCTCAACAAGAAGCTGCTGAGAGATTGCGTGAGACTGATAGGGTTAATCTAGAAAAGGCTTTGGCTGTGGTTGACAATGGTATGACCATTCTATCATCCAGAATGTATTCACTGGGCAACATAGTGTGTTCCGCAATTGACAAAATACAAAACATGTCTATATTAAAACATGGACACTCAAAATTAAGGTCAATAGTAATATTGAGTTGAACGTTACAAATGTTACGTTCTGGCCACGTGCCATGGTGTTATATCAACAGTGCAAATCTGTTTTCAACCTACGATCTAACAGAAAGACGGATAATAAGGGCACATAGAGATGTGAACTATACCATGTTGAACATTGAAAAATAAGACCAATTACCTTTCACCTCGGCGGAGACACCCTCCACTGACTAGATATTCAATGGTTACATCACTCTACCGGTCACGACCTTTCAACTCCAATATTGTCTCCAATTCCAACAGGTAGGCAGATATGAAGCTCTAGGGGAAGGATATGTACACAAGTATTGGGAATTACTGGTCAGGTTAATATGCAGGAAAGGGGAGTCATGAAGTTTTTTGTAGTGGCTCCGACTGTGAAGATGCCAGAAGCAGCTTCTTGGTTTGCAAGGAAATTTCTCTCTACGGGGCATGCAATGCTTCAATGGCAAACTAGTCTTGTTATCTGAAGGGTTCCCCAACTGCCATGATGCATCCTGCATTCAGGCTGCTCTCGAATGGGAGTAATTTTATGCTGAATGATCAAGGTTACTGCGGAACGGAACCAGGCATCGCTTATCAAGTGACAGTTAATTCCATAGTCACTTGTTGTACACAAGCATTGTTTCCACATGCCAGTACAGGTAGACAGGCAGCACTATGGCCTTCAATAAATGTTTCCAATATAAAATTTGACTCCCTAAGCAAACTGAAAGCCATGCTTTTACAGAAGGATGTGGCCTTAAGTTCAGCCAAAGAGATGTATGATCTCTAGGCTGCAATGTCCACGTCTGAGATGCAAACACTAACATAACATAAGTATTTGTAAAGCGCACGTTCAGCCGGAGGTATATTGGCGCTGAATAACAGATGTTTGTTACCCAACGGTACTCATTTTATCGACCTCAGATGGATGAAAGGGTGAGTGGACCCGCCAGGATTTGAACCTGTGACCATGAGGTTGACCACAGGCCCCTGCAGTGGAAGCATTAGTCCACTAAGCCACCAGACCCAGCACTACTCCACACTAACTTCCCACTGCCTTTTGGGGAGCTGGTCCATCATATCTTTAAAATGTCTGATACAAAGGGACAGTGCACTTTTTAAAATGAATCGGCTCTGGTTTGGTTAGCACTTTCCAGACGACATTTGGAGTTATACCACCTTTCATACACTCGGTGTTGGGAAGCGTTTTTGGAGGGCTCCCGCTTGTCCTGCTACTTGTGGTGGGAATACTGATTTCATTCTATGTACTCCGCAATGGACGTCCCAATTCAACTCGGAATGGAGACAGCAATGCTGGTGCTGCGTTGCCGTGAGCACAGGATACACAGCTTCGGCACACCTCGGCTTCAAGAACTGAATGAGCATTGGTTCTTGTCGTTTAGGACGGTCTGGCTTGACTGCATACAACCTGTCTTCCGTTGCCTGCTTTGCAGCCAGGAATGCGTCCTGGATATATGTCTCAGATCAGAATTGGTTGCACCGTCAGACATTAAAGTACTGATGGACCCCTTAAAGGCCCATGCGTATTGCTGTCCCCAGTGTATTCCATTGACGATGAACGCATTACAGAGCCACCCTGGGAGGCTTCAGCTCCTAGTGATGTGAATAACGGTTCTGCAGACAACTTGTGGAACATGACGCCTCTCTTAGCTGCTGAGGTGGGAACTGGATGGAATCCCCTTTGCCCCACAAACATGCGCCTCTTGGACTGTCTGCGGATGAGGGCAACAGCAATGTTGGGTCTACCACTCGGAACACATAAACAATCAGCCTTTTTCCGTGTGGGAACAATTTGGTCTCTTTTTAAACAAAATGTACGAATACAGCTTTTTCTTTTTCTAGGCACCATGGCTTTCTGAGTGCTTGGGATCTACAATAATAATGACTAATAAAACTTTGTACATATTTTATTTGGAAGACTGCTTTTTGATGCTTTTTTAACGTTTTAAAATGGTCTGCTGGCTTTTTAGATAGCTTTTTAGATCTCAACCCTTAGTATGAGGAGTGGGTGTTACATTCCTGAGTCATGCCTATGTAGAGTAGCAGCTCATTTTCTTATATTATCTTCACATATATCATTTCCTGCTGTGACCTTTGGCACACATTTGCACTCACAATAATGTTGGATTAGCTTCTCTCGAAACTAAACTTATTTTTACAACCATCTTTGCACAACATTATCACAAGGCCCTGAATATCATGTACAAGGGCTTCTTTCACACTACATACAAATGTCATCACTATCTTCTTCAACAAGGCGACAGAGCTATCTATATATCCATAACATCACTAATCTATGCGTACATTGCAAGGCTGCTTTCTATTATAAAAGATGAGCATCCTGATAGATTAGTAGAGGAGGTACTTCCGCTGACACCAAGGATCCTTGCATGCTGAGAAATCAAAACTCAGCATTCTGACATCTTCTGAGGGGTGTCCAGTTGGTGACCAATACAGGGTCCTTCACTATATCCCATCAGGGTTGGATTGTCCCTTGGGGGGATTCTTGGCTCTACACCTACACACACTCTAGACACACTTAGAGTAGGGCCCGCATCATAGGAGTGCACCGATTACTGCCTTGTGTTATATGCCTGCATATATACATTGTTTTGCACCATGGTAGAATTATTTCTACTATTTAAGCGTTTGGTGCTATTAATCACGTTCATCTGCTTCTGTCTACTAAACATTGCAGCACACATATTTTATGCAAGAATAACATTTGTTCAATAAATATTATTGAAAACGTCCCCCGGTGAATTCCATGTATATTTCTCTGAGAATAAGTGAGCACGAGTGACTGACTGAAAGGTACTGTACTGTTTCCACGATCCCTGAGGGGTCAGGGTTTTCATGTTCAGTGGTTGCCAGAAACTAGTATGTTATGGGGGCTTATGGTGGCACTGTGAGCTAGCTGGTCTATAGGTAAACCTATCCTGTGGGGGTGTCCGGAATCCGTCTTTACACCAAGCCCTTAGTTTAGTTTAGTTTAGGTCCAAACAATGCGCAGGTCCTACAGGTTTGTAGGCCAATGCGTACAGTTGCTTTGCTTGGGCCAACGAACGCTGTCGGGGACAAATGCCCCTCGGCTCCCATTTCTTCAGATGCTCTCCCCGGTTCATATTCATTTAGACCGGTGTTGTCCTGGTCTCTAGTATAGAGTGATTTCACGTGTGCAACCTATGTCTCGGCTGAGACCAAGTTTCCTCTGTTGGAAGCCCCATAGGTTGAGTTGTTCAGATATTGCCAAAATTGTTGAGTTTTATTGAGGGCCAGCAGATTTGTATCCATTTCGCCTCTTGTGCTTTCCTTTTGTGTTTCCAAATGAGTTGTTTATGTAGCTTGGCTGCTAAACTTAGCTGCTGTTTTGTAATGAGATGCAAAGTGGGCGTTCCTGAGCTGACATGACAGGAGAAATGTCGCTAAGCGACATTTCTCCTATCATCAAGCCCCACGCTATGAAGCATAGCGGCAAGAAAAGTAGCGATAACCCCTGTTAACGCTACTTTCGTTACGCCTGCTTCAGGACTGACTTAGCCATGATATCCTATGGAAGGTGGATATCATGGCTAAGTTTGTGAGTCCCTATCATCAAGCTAAGGCCACATTGCGTGAGATTATCGCTGGGTTTCCAGCGATAATCTCACATTTGGCAGTTAGCGCTAGGATTTTTATCGCTTTTGAGATAAGCGTTGCTAATAGCACGCTATCTCAGCGATAAAAATCCACGCTAGCCGGCGATAATTGTCCTCGCGCTAAGTGCGCTTAGCGATAATTAGCCAGTTGTTGCTGATATTCCCCCTAGTCGCGGACGAACTTTGGAGAATCTAAGCGATGCCTGCGACGTTCCATGTAATAATTCTAAAGGGTTGTATTCTGCCTTCCATGCCGTCGGGGCAGGGACACCCTGTGCTAGGGCCGTGGCTGCATTTGTTTGGGCAGACTGGAGGAGACCCAACCCCAGTAGGCTGAGTAGGGTGAGTGAACAGGGCAGGAAGGTATGCTGCTTGTGGTAGTAATTACTGGCCAGCCTCTGTTCTGTCCATCCAGCCTGCACTTAATGTTCATGTTCCCATAGATAGATGGGTTCTCAGTTTGCCTGGTCTCCTTCAAGATGCATGTCATGGAGGGTTTTTTGGGAGATGCTTGCAAAATGAACGGATACTTTTCCTTGTCTATGATCCGTATTTCAATCCCTCAACCAGCAAATTCCCCTTTTTCAATAAAAACCTTTGTTGATGTGCTGGCGTCTCGCCATGTTAGGATGGTAAGTTCTCTCCCTCTGCCTGGATCCGGGGGATCAAACTGTACCCTTGTGACATCCCTGCTAGTAATGTGAGACAGCGATTGAGTGTGTTGCAGGAATGTGTTGCAGGAGTTTCAGAACATTTGCGCCATTTAAGATGTGCATTATGCCTTTAGATGAGAACAACGGAGTCATACCTCTTATTAAGGATTGGCTGTTTCCTGGGGTATGGTTGCTGGCTTTGGGCAAGTGGTACTTTGAATTGGATTATAGGTGCCTACAACTGGTTGCCATTTGGATCTTGCAGGTGTCTATGAGGGCAAGATTCTGTCCTTGTGCTGGTGTTTCTTGTTCTGTGACCTGAGATCTAACAAGGGCCCATGTTGCTCTTCGTCTGTTCTGCCTTTGTTGACTAAGCTTCTTTGGTATGGTATTTATTGTCCTGAGTTATATGATGCCCCTGTTGTTGTTGGCATTGGCTCCATGTTTATGGGCCATCTCTGGTGAATGAAGAGCCACCGTGTATTTCCTGCAGCGACGCCCTATGTGGCCAAGAGGTGGGGCTTGTTTGGAAATGAGCTGGGTCAGGCTGCTGGTGTTGCTAGATATCTTCAGACCGCTGGCAGTGTTGTGAGTTGTGTTCCCTTGAATGGGGCATCCCTGCATTGTATGCTGTAGGTCGTCCCTTTGGCTAATGACTATCGGTGATATTTTTTTCCTGTTCTGTGATGTTTTTTGTCCCTCAGACAGTCTATAGTCGGCAGGCCGGGCATAGCCCCCTTGGTTGGCCTGGGCATACAATCGCTTGTGACGTCATATGTCCTTCTTTTGATGAGTCCAGCCAGTGTGCACTCATGTGAAATATGGGGTAACGTGCTGTGGTGACACAACTGGCTCCTTTGGTGTTCCTTTCTGCCTGCCATGGTGCATAATTTCATAGGTGCTGATGTTCTTGACTGTCGTTTTGAGTGCTTCTGCAGCGTCCTAAGACGTTTTTTTTCCCTCAGTCAATGGTTGCCCCACCTGTTGTTGTTTGCAGTCACCACAATTCGGTTGGTGGTCCCTGCTGTGGGGGCGGGTTGTGATGACAGATCTTCTTTAGGCTCATCTGTGAGAAGGTTTGACTTTTTAAGTGGTCTCCCTCCAAGCTTGGTTCAGTGGTCGCTCTTGGTGCGTTGATCGGCTCCGGATCAAGGGTCTGGATGCCAGAGTGGCTGTTGTTTGGGTGTTTCAATTCTTTTACCAGTGAGGTCGGTGCTGTTTAAAGCGAGGGCAGTTTGTCCTCTATCTGTGGGCACCAGCATTCACGTGTGGGGGTCACGCTGTTACTGGCCATGGTAATCTTGTCGACTTTTCAAGTTATGTCAGCCATTGTAAATGCCATTGTTTGGAGACCTTCCA
This sequence comes from Triturus cristatus, assembly GCF_964204655.1. Classification (NCBI taxonomy): domain Eukaryota; kingdom Metazoa; phylum Chordata; class Amphibia; order Caudata; family Salamandridae; genus Triturus; species Triturus cristatus. Next base: position 37,549,230 of record NC_140590.1, read on the forward strand.
TCTGCATTTGAAGCTCTTCAGATTGCCATGTTAAGGCATGTATAGCTGTCATCAGGGAGAAGTTGATTGACCTTAACAGGTTGTCACGTGCGTACAAAAGTTCAAGTGGCAAAGGAAGGCGACCACTGCAGCGAGCAACTTCATTCAGGTTGAAAAGGGAGGTCTGGGGAGATGTTGGTTCCTTCGTTGCCTTTACTTAATTCCTGATGCAGCGGGCCCTAACTGCTTTTCTTTGTGTTACTGGGATTTCCGTGGTGATTGTTAATAGGTCAGGTCGGCTCTTACCACGCTCTGTTGTAACTTGGGGATTAGCTGTAGTGTCCAGTGTAGATGAAGAAAGCTCAATAATTGATTTTGATTCACGGGAATCTCCTAAAATGATGCAAGATTGATTCCTTTTTTCTCCAAAATTGACTAACTTTATTAGAGCGGCTGGGTGCTGATTGTATAAGTGATGCATGGGATGGCTTTGCTGTCAGTGACCCGGAGCCTGCGCCATGGTACGGGCTGTGCTATTTTTAAAAAAAAAAATAGGCTTTGATCCCTGCACCTTGATCATCCCGGTTGTGAAGAGAGATTGTGTGGTTGGAGTCTGTGGAAGTGGGCTTTGAGGTCTGGGCACAACTCCTTAAGTCGAGCACCATGATTTGCTTGTCTGGGCTTCTGTTGTCCACATTTGCTGTCATGGTTCCAAGTTTAGACTTTACTCTATGCTTTGCCCGCCACATCCTTTTACTTGGTATCTTAGCGATAACCCTACTGGTGAGGAGCCTGCTTGTGAGGAACCTGTTGAAAAGTTACCAACCCCCAACACGTCTTTGACAGCTCTAAAGCTAGCTTTCCTCAGGCAAGGGCCCTGGAGTCTTAAATTAGGGGTCTTATTTCATGTCTTGGTGTCTTGGATGGCACCTTCCTCTTTCCTTGTGTGGTTCAATTTCAAGTCACCCCCCTTTCTTGGTCCCTGCCCTGCTCGACCTTTCATCCAGGCGGTGCTGTGTGTTCTGGAGGTTAGTTATTTTTTTGCGTTATTTAGGTTGTTAGTTGCAGCTGCACCAAGCTGTGCCCTATGTGGTGTCCCCTATGCATGCACGCGGAGAATAATTCTTGCGCTGTTACTATACTATGGGGCATACCCATCGACTGCGGCAGCAGCAGGTCTGGTGTACTGTGGCAAACGAATGGGCTCAGCTGCGACCCCCCCAGGGGCTAAGGCTTTGGGCCAGGGTGAGCTCGTGTGGCAAAGTCGATGGTCAGATGTCTCCTATTAGACCTGGCACCAGTGGCGTGAGTCTCTCTTCCATTTTTTTGCTGTTGCCTCCTGTGTTTTTTATATGTTTTGCTGGTCTAGATGCTTTGGGCACTGTGCCACTGCTATTCAGTGCCACAGTGCAAGTGCTCCCTGTGTTAAAGTGATGTAATGGATTAGTGACTCCATGATTGGCTTATTTGGTTTACTTGTCAGACCCTAGTACAGTACAGCGTGTGTGCCCAGGGCTTGTAATTCAAATGCTGCTGGTGGGCTAGCAGCACTGATTGTGCCACCCACCGGAGCAGCTTGTAACCTATGGCTCAGGCCTGCAATTGCAGAGCCTGTGTGCAGCCTGGGGCTGCCATGTCGACTTGGCAAGTGCACCCACTAGCCAGTCCCTAAACCTTCCCTTTTCTACATGTTAGTCACCCCTAAGGTAGGCCCAAGGTACCCCCATGGGCAGGGTGGGTTGTATGTAAAAGGTAGGACATGCCCTGATGTGTGTAGAATGTCCCGGGAGTGAATTACAGCCACTTTTGTTTTTCACTATTGCAAGGCTACCTGTTCCCATAGGCCAGAATGGGCAGTTTGATTATAACATCTTATAATCCTAACTGACTCAGGGAACAAGGTAGAAATTCAAGTTTAGTATGCCTGAACTCAGAATGATAAAATACATCTTTTAGTGAAGTTGGTTTTAACATTCTGTGTTTGAAAATACCACTTTTGGAAAGTAGGTATTTTCTTGCCTAACCATCCAAGCCTGCCTCTGCTAGGTTGTGTATTCCTTGTCTGGTTTGTGAGTGACAGGGGCTGGAGTGGCTCCAGGAGACAGGGTGAGTCAGCACAAGGCTGAATAGACCTATCTGCATGAGGAGTGGGGACCCTGGCCCACCCTGACAAAGGAAAGGAGTCCTATAAACAAAGTGCTCCAGGACTGCACAGAACTGGTTTGGACTAGGTACAGAACCCTCTGCCTTCAGAGGACAAATGATTTTGCAATATAAATATTGGGGCACAGACCCCAGGACTTTAGATCATTTCTGGGAATCAAGACGACCCTTTGTTGAGGAGAAGAACCAGAGAAGCTGAAGGAGGAGACTACCCCCAACAACATCGTGTATTTCTGAGCTGGGTTGTCCCCATATGGAGGGTTTTTACTTTGAACATACCGCTCAAGGGGAGTTGTTGAATACCATGACAAATGAACTAGATTTGGTGGCTACAATGATTTTAACTGACCCGCGTACTAACTTCACTGTGCCCACCTTCAAAGGACATGGGAGGGGATCTTTTATTGATTTTAATTTAATTTCGCCCTCCTTACAATTTTTTATCAATAATTTTCATATTGTAGAGAGTGAATTTAGTGATCATAACCCCTTAACACTTCATATGACAGGTCCACTTTCAGCAAAATTCAGGGATGCTCCAAGTAAGGGCGTACTTAAACCAACACATGGGAAGCGCATATTAAAATGGTCTCAGGTATCCCCAGAAATATTTTATAATAAGGTTAAAATAGTATGTGCTGATGAACTGTCCCTATGCACAATGGAGTGGTCTCTCCTAAAAGCGATCCTTGGTGCATTCTATTTCACAAAAAGTGGCTGAACTGTTATATGCCCCAGCTAGAGGTCACACCTTGTCTGGTCCTGGATGGTTTGATTCCCATTGCTCTAAAGCAGCCAAAAGGTTGAGGGAAGCCCTGTCATCAAAACCTAGAATTCAATCGGAAGTTTCCAACTGTCACAGGGAATACAAGGTAGCCCTTGCTAAGCGTAGGGGAGCATTGAAGGAAGAAGCGTGGAAGGAATTGATCGATTCCAGCACTCTCAGAAATAGCTCGAGGTTCTGGAGTATTGTGAACAGGCCCCTGTTTGACCATGAAGGGGAGGGGGGGCCTCGGCTCATACATCACTGAGGAGGAGTGGGTACTTCATTTTAAAACTATGTTTGATTGCCCGTCTGAACTTAACTGCAGGAACTCCCAGGACAGGAAGGGCCCAGAATTAACATTTGAGAAGGGTGGGATCCTGGAAGGTATCACAGGATTATCTGTTGGTAACGCGCCGGGTCCTGACGGGATCCCCTCAGACTTATTTAAGTCAGACCCCTCCTTTTGGGCGCCGATACTGGTGGCAGTTCTTAATGCTGCTGCAAAGAATGGTTGTCCCCAGTCTTGGGCAACCTCCACTATAGTACCTATTTTTAAAAAGGGCGATAGAAATAGCACCCACTGCTATAGACCAATTTCGCTCATTGACTCAGTGGTTAAAGTGGTGGGATGGGTCCTCTTACAGAGATTATCAACTTGGGCGGAGGACAACAAGATTTTGTCGGAAGTCCAGTATGGTTTCCGATCGGGATGTTCCACCGTTGCTCAGTGTCTTAATTTATTTATGATACTGAGCAAATATACTGTTGCTCGTACTGGGACCATTCACCTTGCCTTCATGGACTTGTCATCTGCGTTTGACTGTGTCAACAGGAACAAGCTATGGCAGTCCATGAGGAAAATGGGAGTGGAGAACAGTATTGTCAATTTTCTAGAGGACCTGCACATGTCAACTAAAGCTAATGTTAGGTTCTCACAGGATTTGCATGTCACGAGGGATTTTAATATCAAAAAGGGAGTCCGGAGGGCTGTATTTTGGCCCCTTTTTTATTTAATTTTTATATTAATGAACTGGATAGCGTACTAAGGGCAACAGGAGTTGATTACCCAAGTGTAGGACGGCAAGTGATTCCCGTCCTGTTTTATGCGGATGACGCCGTCCTCATATCCAGGACTGAACTGGGTCTGCAATCGCTTTTAACTGCCATCTCCAGATTCATGACTGACCGGGATTTGGCAATTAATAATTCCAAGTCGTATGTCATGCAAGTGGGGCAATTGGGGAAAAAGAATTTCCAGTTTAGTGTAGGTGATTCCAAGATCCCCCGCACAAATGTATTTTCCTATTTAGGGGTCCTCTTTGATGACCAGCTCAAATGGGGCCCCCTATTACAGAAAAAAGGGGATCTGGCCAGGGTTAATTCAGCATTTTTTAATTTTGCATTTAAAATAGGGAAGAAACCAACAGGAGCTATGCTGCAAGTGTATCAGACCAAAAGCTTGGCCATAGCTTCCTATGGCAGTGAAATTTGTGGATACACTATTGCAGAAACCCTAGAGATAGCGGAAAATTATTTTTTGAAACGCTTACTATGTGTTCCCCGTGGCACATCTAATTTAGCGGTTCACGAGGAACTGGGGGTTCCCTATTTAAATGATGCACTTGCTTTGCGACCCCTGATTTTTTGGCTAAAATGTTGGTTAAATAAAGATCTTTCTCTCACCCTCCTGATCCTAAGAGAATGCATGTCTCTGGACAACTCTGCTCGTATTATGTGGCTGAGATATATTAAAAAAATCCTTGATGGGTTAGGGCGGGGGGACTTATTTGCCAACCCTGATGTTATTACAAAGAAGGATGTGGATTCGACCAAATTAGCCTTTTTGTCACTGAGGAAAATGAAAAGGGAAGCCAAGGAGGTGTTGAAATCTAGCGTGCGGACGTATATAAGGCTTAAAACAACCCACATGACGGAACCCTACCTCATGGGGTCTCTGTCCACACGAGAAATGTTTTGTTAACCAGGTTGCGGTTGAACCTTTTTCATCTCTTGCTCACCAGACCCAAGGGTTTTAATAGAGGTCAAGAGCAAGCGCCCTGCGGCTGCGACGGACAGTCTCCGCAGGATACGCTGCACTTCCTGTTTTTATGTAAATTATATGAAATTCCGCGTAAACGCTTTCTGGTTCCTATTATAAAAAGAATGAATTTTAGACAGGCTCGACCGGCACTTCTGTACCTGCAATTATTGAAAGAGGACTGTATATTTTTTATAGTAGTTTTTTTAAAAACCACTGTTAAATCTAGGAGTTATAAGAATGTGTGAAGAGTATTTCCTCAGGCTTTTTTAATTTATTTATTTCATGTAATTTCACCTGCTGTATTGGTTGTTATTTTAACTTATGCATTTTTATTTAAATTTATTTATGCTAATGCAACTTTTATGGTTTGAAAGCAAAAACCGAAATTAGTTTTTCTGATGATGATGATGATAACTACCCCTGTGCTGTGTGTTTGGGGTTTGGCCTGCAGTGGTTGCTTCACTGCCAAAGAAGGGAGAAAAAGGACTGAGTGTACCTTCATCATCTTGAAGAAGAATTGATTGATTGATTGAATCTCCAAGGGCTTGAACTGTGCTTGCCTCCTGCTTGAAGTCTCAGGGATACAAGACTTCACCCCCAGCTGCCCCCTGAATTCCCTTGCCGGGAATTGAAGTGCCTGCTGTTGTGCTGGGCCTTCTGAGAGACTGCGTGTCGCTGGGAGCTGGAATCGCGACTCAATGACGAGAAGCGTATTGCTGCCGCTGCAGTTGCCGTCGCATCGCCGAGTAAGCGTGCCGCCGCTGCCACCATCGCATCGCCGAAGCGTGTTGCATCGCCGGAGACGCGTGCCGCAGCCACCGCAGAGGTCGCCGTCGCATCACCGGAGAAGCGTGTCGCAGGGCCTGTCGAGGCTCAGAAGATCGATTCACCGCACGGCCATCAGGCATGCACGCATCGCATCTATGTTGTCGCACCGTAACCAAGACGCCATTTTGTTGCATCGCACCGGAGCGTCATCTCAACGGATCGCAGTAAGAAACCGACGCATCACCTCCCCACATAGTAAGGAAGCAAGCATCAACTCCCCTGCGCAGCAGTAAGGAACTAACGTATCCACTCCCCTGAGTGTAAGGAACCGACGCCTCACCTTCCCTGTGACCCTTTTGTTTGTTTTGCGTTACGCATCCCAGGTACTTTGAGAGTAAAGTGTCACATTTACAATCTAAAGTGAACTAAGCTATTTCTACCATTTTAAAGACTTATTTGTATTACAGTATTGTGGATTTTTGTAATTTGGTCTTGTGTTGAGTCTAGTAAAGATTACTTATTTTCTAAACCTGTGTGGTGTCCATCTGTAGTGTTTTCACTGTATTACTGTATGTGTTCACAAATGCTTTACACACTGCCTCTGAGATAAGCCTGTCTGCTCGTGCCAAGCTACCAAGGTGTGAGCAGGGGTTATTTTGGAAGTGTACCCCCTTACCCTGACTAGAAGCAAGGGTCGCTATTTAGTCAAAGGTACCTACCTCTGCCAATTAGAGACCCCCAATTCTAACATCTCTGTATATATATTTTTTTGCTGCCCTGTTGCGGAGTGGAGAATTTATAAAGCTATTAAGTACAGTGGGGCGGGGCTCTTTAGGCATTCCCACAACCCATGCCCAGCACTAGCTGAGCCACCTCCACAGGTGGCCCAGGGCTCACTCTCGCCGCAGCCTCTATGGCCTCAGCTCACCTCCTGCTGCTGAGATGATCCCCAAGAGGTGTGGTTACCACAGTTTGAACCGGTGCTCCGTGGTCTCTACAGGCTGTATGGGACATGGCAGGGGAGATGGTGCTGGACCAAGACTTGTGGTAAATAAAATATTACGCTCTCAGAATTTTTCAGAATATCAATAGGATCATGCATAAAGCAAGAGGCTGAGTCTGTGGTATCAGGTTCTAAAAGGGCTTTATTCCAATAACTCGAGTCAAAGGGAGAATATTTCCATCACCACTAAGGATCTGGAATGGACTGAAAAGTATTCTCAATATTCTCAAAACATTATTCACAGAGTACAGTATATATACATTTCTCAATTGTACGTAAGCAAAAGAGCAAGAGAGAATGAGATAAGAGCATGTGGGCGTGTAAGTAGGCGTGAAGGTGGGCGTCCATGTGGGCGTCTACTTGATGATAATAGGTAATTTGTCATAGGTGGGTGGATACCTGGAGGGGGTTGCGTGATCTGCTGGAATTGTACTGGAACTTTGCCTTACTTGTGCTCAACTCGAGTATGACGTGTAACTGACGTGGGGAGGGTTGCTATGCAACCGAACAAGTCTGGAAGTGAGGCCTTCAGTGTCAGAACGACCAGCACATCTTGTATTATCTGATATCCGATGTCTGGAGCAGGGACTGATTTGTGACATAGGTTGCTCATCACCAAGAGCCGATATGGCATCTATTTCTTAATTTACTTCATTTACTGCAGAGGCCTTACATGGGGGCTATGGGCTTTTTACTGACGTGAGCTTTGCAATCTCACAAAGAGAGACAGTAAGGCTGGGCTCCCTCCTTGCAGATGGGTCGCGTTCATTCCTCCTTCACCAGGCAAGAATGTATTTCTCGAGGAGCGGAACAGATAACTTGAAGGCTGAATACAGTTTTTGGCAGGCAACAGACAGGCTGAGTCAGGCACCGTTAGCTGCGCAGGGAGTGGGACAAAGTTCATGGATACAGATGCGAGCTCAGACTGGAGCTGTCAGAGGTAGAAAGCAGGGAAAGGCTTGATGGTAGCATTCAGGGCCTACTCGCCTGAACTGCAAAATGGAGTAACTGAGCCATATAAAGTCGGTGGCCTTTTGTACTTAGGAATCGAATATCCGGCCCATTCATGGCGGATCTGAAAGAGGACATGTTGACGGTGGACGCACATGTGTTTGCGTCTTCATAACTAGAACTGGAGGGAACATACATGTACTTGTAACATATACATGGAACCGTTGGGGTCTAAGATAGGGGACATAACTGATCAGAGAAATCCACATTTCCACATTCCCTCCTTGTCCCCTACTTGGCCCTTAGGAGATATCAATCTTCATTAATCCATTGATCTGTTCATGTAACATCATTTGCTCTTCTTTCTTCTTTCGGGATCTTGAGTGAAAACCCTGATGTGGAATACACGATGTGGCACACAGACCACAAATCGCTGGCCCACATTGTAGACACAGGCAGCAACTGAATATTATTAATAGTATCAACCCACAAACGGTCAACACTTTCCATCCCCAAGCCGATATTAATCCCCAGAGCCAACCGGACCATGTCCACGTGCCTGGGTCTTGATGTATGCTTTGGGTAATCTTGTGGAGCCTTGTTATTGCTTTGTATACAGACGGTGCGTTATTAGGAATGAAAGAAATGATATGTAGCACGTCCCACCCCAGTCTAAGGGCAGTTGCACATAGGCTGTCTGGCCACAAATAAAGTAGGTGTGTCGTGATGCTCTGAAATAGGACTTTCCTTTGTCTTTGAATACTATTATAGTATCACACTCACTGTGCCCCAAATGTACTGAGCCTTCTTTTCTGACACACAAGTTCCCTTTTACTGGCAGGACTGTAATTGAAGGCGGACCTGACATGTGTTGGGGCTTTACGTTCAACACTATGAAATCGAGGGTCACATTTCCTTGCAGATACTCTTCATTTTCTAGATCTGTACCTTTCATTTGGGGAAGTCCCTCTTCATCTGGGAAACATGCTTTGTTCATGACTTTATTCAAGTTACCCCATACCCACTCGCCCCTACACTCCTTGTCTTGACATTCTTTGGCATCACCGTTGATGGATGTCATTAAGGCAAACCATGCTCCGCAAGAACCATTATGGGAGAACGGAAAAGGAAAAAGAGGCAAGACTCCCTTTACCTTCTGATACGGGGGAAATCGGCCACAGACCCAGCAGTCTGTAGCATTGCTAGTCTGATGTGAATGGTGCAGCATCTGAATAAAGGTATTGTTGCGTAAGGCAAGTCGATATGATAGCTCATGGGATGGCAGATCACTAAATGTGTGCTTGATGGTATCATTAGTGGAGGAGTATAAGAGTGATGCAATAGAAGGAAAAATAGCATGTAGTATTAAGCTGATACATATTATCGTGATGCACAGAAGAGATAGAAAAATTACATTCACTATACATCTACCACGTAATATTTTACAGTATTTGCTTCTTTATCTTACTCTTTTTATCAATGTTATTGTCCAAGATCTTATGCAAGCCAGAATACATGTTCAACCGCTTCACCACCTAGTGGACTTAATTGATCAAACGGGTTCTGACTTTTTAGATCAACGTTTAGCTTTGTGGAAACTTCTGGGGAGTCTCCTCTAGAAAATAGTGTTCAAAGTCTTTCCTTTGTAAAAGAGTGGTGAAGGTGCAACCATCCTTTCAGCCCTTTGACTTTAACGGCCGTCCCCGTGGTCCAGAGCACTGACTTTGGCGCCTTCCATCCAGGAGCGATGGAGTATTCTTTGACCTGGGTGTTGTCAGGGAAGGCGGCAGCAACCTGCGAACAACAAGAGAGTAGTGCAGACATCAAGGAAGCCAGGTAATCTGTCAGCATGTTACTATTAACATAAGTAATCTTTTAGGCATTGGAGTGCCCCACATATTCGGTGGTCTACCAAAGACCACTTCATGGGGAGATAAGCCTGTTCTAGAATGGGCTACCATTCGCATGTAAAAGAGGGCAACCGGCAGGGCTACCATCCAATCTACACCTTTGTCTGCGCAAATCTTTAATGTCCGATTATGTCTTTCTACAAGGCCTGCTGCTTCAGGATGTCGCACACAATGGAATTTCCAGGTATACCCTAACAGAAGGGACACCTGCTTCATTAGTACCAGGACATATTTGTAACCTCTACATCTGTTTATTTGGATATAATCCATTTGGAGCACTTCAAAAGGGTGGTCAGGTGGATGGAATCCACCTTGTTCCATCGGAATGCCTTTACCTGGATTGAATTGGCAACAGATCATACATGTTCTGACCTTTTGTTTCGCTGCTGCACGCAGGTGCTTGTTGAACCATATATTCTGTAAGCTATCTATCATTGCTTTCTCTCCTAAGTGTGCAGGACTATGTGCGGTATTTATAATCACTTGTACCATCGAATCAGGAAGAAACCATGTGGATTTACCCTTAGTCATCCAACCCTGATCAGTCAGTACCCCTCCTTGTTCCGACCATTTCTTTAATTCGTCTACAGTAGCATGTGTCTGAATGTCTTGTACATCCCTGGAAGGATCCCTAACTGTCATGGCTTTGGACAGTGATAGTATCTGTAACTTTGTCATGTCTAGTGGGGTCTGAGCTGTCTGTTTAGCAGTTCGGTCTGCCAGATCATTGCCTTGGGAAATGGGATCTGTGGCTCTAGTATGTGCTTTACATTTTAGGATAGCTATGGCTGTTGGTAAATGTATTGCTTCCAGTAGGGCTTGAATAAGGGGGCCATGCTGTATCTTGGCCCCATGAGAGGTCAAGAAACCTCTTTCTCTCCACAGAATCGGTGTAAATGTTTACTCTCAGGTGCTTAGCTCTTATGCACGCTTGTGTCAGGGCGATGAGCTCTGCTGCTTGTGCTGACAATATGTCTATTCTTTTAGTCTCTATTATTACAGTATCAGTAGTCACTGCATATGCTGCCACTAATTCTCCCGCCCCTGTCCTCATGCATGAGCCGTCAACTTATAGTGTTAGGTCGGGGTCTGGGAGTACAACGTCTGTCAAGTCTTGTCTGGGTTTAGTCACGGTATGTATTACTTCAACACAGTCGTGTGGTGAAACGCTTTCTGTACTGGAGGGCAAAAGGGTAGCGGGATTCAGTATGTTGCATCGTCTGATCTCTATGTGTGGTTGAAATAACGTCAGCTCATAATCTGTCAGTCTAGCTACAGTCAGGTGTTGTGTTTGTGTCCGGTTCAAGAGAACCTCTACTGCGTGTGGTACTTGTACTGTCAGAGGGTGGCCCAGCACTATCGAGTCACTTTGTCTTATGGCTAAGGCCGTTACTGCAACTGATTTTAGGCACGCAGGCAAAGCCTGTGCTACTGGGTCTAATGTACTAGAAAAATAAGCACAGGGCTCGTGTTTTCCTGCATAATCTTGTGTTAGGACAGATAGTGCTGTTCCATCCCGCTCTGTCACAAAAAGCATAAACGATTTGTTGTAATCAGGGTTTGCTAAAACTGGTGCTTGACATAAAGCTCTCTTTAATTCTTCAAATGCCACAGTGTGTTCTTGAGGACTTTAGTCTTTTTGTGTCTTGGGCTGTGAAAAACCAGAAATCAATTGAATACGTTCCGGTGCCCACAACTAATTCCCCTGAAAGATCACAATAAAACATGAGAAAAAGGGGAAAGCACCATACCTATTTCCTCGGCTTAATTTCTAAGGGGGCTAATTTCTAAGGGGCTTAATTTCTTAAGGGGCTAGCGGGAAGCGAACCTCCTCAGGGGCCAGCAGAAAGCCAATATTCTCCTCCTTCCCCCCCTTTTTGACAGGAGGAAATCTGAAACAGATTTCACTGCTGTCAAACACTATCAAACCCTGTGTCTTGTCAACACTATTAATCCCTGTGTGTAGCTACTGGGCGTAAGCAAAATTATAGGAGATACACAGCGTATTTGAAACGGCGAGAAATCCTTCAAATTAATGTACAAACCTCATTGTGTTAGCTCATAAGCTGGCCAAATGACATCTCATATGCAAATGTCCCAATTACATGAACCTACACCAACCTGAAGTCAATATTAATGCTAGGAGGCCCTAATAGGAATGCTAAATTACCTAAATATTCGGAAAACCAAGTTTAAGAATAGTTGTTAATGTTGATAATTAATAATTTATCTGCTAAAGAAATCAGTCATTTTGCAATAATTTCCACCTATACAATAAATAGCCTAATTTAAAAACAAGTCAACTTTTGGGGCCACCACTTACAAGAATGAGCTTACTAAAGCAAACTTTAAAAAGGAAATCCTGTCAGATATTTTCTCATTACCCTAAATACCGTGCCTCATTTGTCACTCTGTGGTGGCAGTCCTTATTTAAAACAGGCCTTTCAAGAGTTAAGATGCGAGTGCACAGATCATAATTGTTCCTTAATGTCCAATCTGGAAACATATGACCGAGGCTGCCTGTCTATAAGAGAAAGGCAGTCATGTGAAAAATATTTTAGTCTTGCATAGCCTTTTTCTTTTGTTTCATTCATCTCCAACACCAATTAGACATACACTGATAACGTGTTGTCTGCTATTTTGACAGCATGATAATGGTAATATCATGTCTGTGAAATTTAGTAATTGTGAACAAGTTCCAGCCAAGCGCTGTGCAAAGATTGCCGTCGTCACGACCATCTCTGTACTTGCACTGGAGAACTTTGTATTAAACGCTAAACAGACTGGTCAATACAACACAAAAAACAAAACATATATAAAATACATATGCCAAGCCATCAGTATACCAAGCACAGAAAGCATAGACAACTGCACTAACATATATAAATGAGCAGCGATGCGCAATTACAGTACCTACAGCTCAGAGGCGAACATTCTGGCCTGCTTAATTTGTCAGGCTTATAATCAATAACCGATTTACCTGCCCTATACACCTCCATCTGACAGTGGGTCATCCCAATGATGACCGTGTCAAGTCTGACACACAGGATCAGCAACAATAATCAAAAATGAAGAACACACGAACCTGTCTTTTTTTTATAAAAATGAGCTATGCATCTTTGTACACAATGTACCCTCATGTCCTAGACGAAGATGCATCTCCCATCTTTCCTCACAGACCCGTAACCACTGGATCATTTATCCAATGCAACTGGTGGCAGCTTGTGGCCACAATTCAAAAATGTCTGAATTTGAAAATCGTTTTTATATAGGCACATAGCCCTTAAAATTCCAAGCAAGAGCAACATTTTACTTTCTGGCCAGAAGCAATATAACATTTGCTAAAAAATAAAACAAATCTTCTCCATAGACATTTCCTCGGGGCACTTGTTTTGCACAGAATAGAACAAGGGAATCTTTCTCGACTTACATTTCTCAGCTGCCCTGTCTTATCAGAGAAGCTAAAAATAGCCCCTCAGCGCGGCTTGAGCCTGGGCTGCCAGCCATCTTTTTTTTTGTTTTCCTACTCCCGGCCCCCAAGGCTCTCCGGCTGCAGGCATTACACAGATGCGATGTCAGAGAAGCTTTCTAAGCAGTGCCTCTGTTCTGCTCCTCTCACCGGCCCCCACCTACACTGGCTACAAGGTCAGAATCTGTCTCCGATTTCTGTATCACATTCTGCTCTACACAGCCCCCACCTTCTCCTCACTCTGAAGCTGTCAAAGACAAAAAGACTACTCAATTCCATAAAAACTGCAATAATTCGCCGAATTGAAAAATTATTTTTATATACAATTTGCTCTCAGGGGGTCATAATCTTACCGACTTGACCCAGTACATTGGCTCACTGGACCACCAAGAACACAAACCTGTATTCATGAACAATTTGCAAATTCGAAATACCCACAATTCTTTTTTCAAGCTAAACTTTTCAAAAATGTAAACACCAGCTATGCGCTGTTCATTTGGTGGGTGGCTCAAGAACCTTTGGGCTACTATATCATTATTATATGTATCGTGGTACTTGCGGTGGCACTCTAACTGGTCTTTCTACTGGGGCCACTCTTGCTAGGTCCTCTGAAAGGACGGGATAAATACCAGCAACGTCAGTATTTCTTTTTCTGTCAGCCTGCGCTCATTTTACCAGCTCCACTTCTCTCTGCTTCGTGAAACACTTACTCTGTCCTCCTATGTCACTCCTTGCGCCAAACTCAATGGCATCCTTCCAAGCTGGTCTACATTTCCTCTTTCATAAGAGTGTTTCGTTGTCTGTCTACTTGTTCTGCTTTTACTCGGATACCTTCCTCAACTAATACACTTTCTCGGGCTTTGTCTGAATCCTCCCTACTTTTCTCTTCTTTTCTGAGCGCTTTCTCTGTGCGTCTATGCAATTCTTTACGCCATAATTCAATGTCATATTTCTGTGACTGTCTGGCTGTCTTTTTCCATAACTCTTCTTCTACTCTCATGATGCAATCTGCATCCCAAGTCCCAGCTGCGGGCCACCTCTGACTTTCTGGTAAATCCTTGGTGTAGTCCACCCATAAATCAAGAAATAATACGGCATCTAGGCCATGCTTATGATACATAAAGTACCCTGGAGTGTCCCTAGGTGGAATGGGAACAGCTTCTTCGAGTACCCCTTTTCTAGTTGTGATCTGTCTTAACTTCGAAAAGAGCGGCATATTGAGAACTGATCTGATACCTGATTTTTGAACACACTTAATACAATAAAACACGATAATGAACAGTCATTCATACCACAATATGTAGGACGTATTAACACATTTAACATTTAACATTTAATGAACAACAATGATGGCCATTAGGGAACTAATCACTTAGCATAATACTCGACACTAACTAGGTGATTCTGAATTATAGAATTATATACTAGACATACTAGATATACTGCTAAACAGTACAGATACACTGCTGAAACAGTGCAGACCGGATTTGTGTACCCAAACCCGTCTTGACCGGCACAACCTATGTGCACGTCAGAACGCCTCCCCGGCAATGGTACTCACCGGGTAGCTCGGAACGGAAGGCCTCGGAACTGAACTGGACTAGACCAAACTGGACTGGACTGGACTCGACTCGTGACTTGGATACTTCGGAACTTCGGAATCTGGTGGGCCTCTGTATACCTCGGACACAGCTCTCTCGCAGGTGGGCTCTGGGTAGGACAATCTGCGTTCCTCACCGCCTCGTATGGATGCCTGGTCGCAGTCTGTCCCCTTCGTTGGCCTGAGGGAGTTGGCGGGAAGACCCGCGACGTGCGCGCTTGAAGTCCGTCACGGCTGTGGAAGGGGGCAAAACTGGACCTTCATCTCCGGCGTGTGGGGAAAGAGATTAAACTGTTCGGGCGCCATTATGTGGTAAATAAAATATTACGCTCTCAGAATTTTTCAGAATATCAATAGGATCATGCATAAAGCAAGAGGCTGAGTCTGTGGTATCAGGTTCTAAAAGGGCTTTATTCCAATAACTCGAGTCAAAGGGAGAATATTTCCATCACCACTAAGGATCTGGAATGGACTGAAAAGTATTCTCAATATTCTCAAAACATTATTCACAGAGTACAGTATATATACATTTCTCAATTGTACGTAAGCAAAAGAGCAAGAGAGAATGAGATAAGAGCATGTGGGCGTGTAAGTAGGCGTGAAGGTGGGCGTCCATGTGGGCGTCCACTTGATGATAATAGGTAATTTGTCATAGGTGGGTGGATACCTGGAGGGGGTTGCGTGATCTGCTGGAATTGTACTGGAACTTTGCCTTACTTGTGCTCAACTCGAGTATGACGTGTAACTGACGTGGGGAGGGTTGCTATGCAACCGAACAAGTCTGGAAGTGAGGCCTTCAGTGTCAGAACGACCAGCACATCTTGTATTATCTGATATCCGATGTCTGGAGCAGGGACTGATTTGTGACATAGGTTGCTCATCACCAAGAGCCGATATGGCATCTATTTCTTAATTTACTTCATTTACTGCAGAGGCCTTACATGGGGGCTATGGGCTTTTTACTGACGTGAGCTTTGCAATCTCACAAAGAGAGACAGTAAGGCTGGGCTCCCTCCTTGCAGATGGGTCGCGTTCATTCCTCCTTCACCAGGCAAGAATGTATTTCTCGAGGAGCGGAACAGATAACTTGAAGGCTGAATACAGTTTTTGGCAGGCAACAGACAGGCTGAGTCAGGCACCGTTAGCTGCGCAGGGAGTGGGACAAAGTTCATGGATACAGATGCGAGCTCAGACTGGAGCTGTCAGAGGTAGAAAGCAGGGAAAGGCTTGATGGTAGCATTCAGGGCCTACTCGCCTGAACTGCAAAATGGAGTAACTGAGCCATATAAAGTCGGTGGCCTTTTGTACTTAGGAATCGAATATCCGGCCCATTCATGGCGGATCTGAAAGAGGACATGTTGACGGTGGACGCACATGTGTTTGCGTCTTCATAACTAGAACTGGAGGGAACATACATGTACTTGTAACATATACATGGAACCGTTGGGGTCTAAGATAGGGGACATAACTGATCAGAGAAATCCACATTTCCACAGACTGATGAGTAGGGTGGGACTCAAGCCGCGAGCCACTGCCTCCTGACAGCTGGGTCCACCCCACAAACTCCATCTTTGTGCTCACCGTTCACCGTTGCCTCACACGCTGCTGATCCCTGACGCACTGAGGTGACAGTCAGTCGAGCTGGTCAGTCAGGGAAGGGGGGTACCACACTCCGCAGCCTCAACCACCTCTCCACTGCCCTTGGCAGCTCCACTCTGCTCCATTGTATAGCACGCTGCATCACGGGACAGGAAAAACCTTGCTCTCAGAACATCGTGCAAAGCAGTCCCCGCGATCTGGATATGTCTGCTCCAGCAGGTGCGGAATTTTGACCACTGACTTCGGAGATCCATGAACAACTCCAGTCGTCATCTGCCTCCTTCCTCAAGGCTGGGGCACCAACCTACTGCCACATCCGCGGGGACCCTGTGCTCCCTCCATAGCCTTGCAACGGCTGAACCAAGCGACCAGCAAGCTGCCAGCGGTGCGCGCCAACCACTGCAGCCCTCTGCTGCCTGACGTGGAAAGCGCCAACTCACGCTTCAGCAGGGGACTCTGGACCCTGAGGACCACAGCACTGATAAACCACTCAACAGGTGCATCAATTAATTCCCTGCATTCCGATGCACTGATTTCCATACTCTGGCCTCTCCTCTTGACCTCTCGATCTACCCTCTCTCTCAATCTTCGACCCTGGCTACTTTGACGGTTAATGAAAAAAGGTTTTTTGTTGGACAATCAAGCACAGTGGCGACTCCTCCGCTAAGGCCGAGAAGCGTCGCCCCACTGCTCACGGAGCAGTGCAAAATAAAAAATAAAATGATAATAGCTGAAGTTATTATCATTTTTTTTTAGTATCCACCCGGTTCGGGTGGGGAGAGCCGGGCTCCTGTGATGAGGGAGGAGTGGTAGCTGCAATATAAAGTGCGCAAGATGGTTTGGCCACTGTCTTGGGCTGGCCAAACCATCATGCGCACTTTGCATGTTCTCCACCCAGTTGGCATTACAGAATGGGAGTAGAACAATCCCAGGCTCCCATTCCCCGCCTGAGCACCGAACTGCGGCACTCAGACCAATCACAATGCTGCACTGCAGCATTGTGATTGGCTCAGGGGAGCCTGAGTGCTTGCAGCCAGAGCGGAGGGACGACATGTGAGAGACAGAGGACAGATGCAGCAATCAGATAAGGGATTTTTTTTTTTTTAAACCTCCCATCCATCCCACACCATCCATCCCACACACCCCATCCCCGCACCGCCACCGCATACTGTACCGGCCGCCACTGATCAAGGGATCGTGCTGTAAACTACACATAATCTGCTATAAAGATACAAATATTACCCACAAAGAAAGAATACAATATTGACAGACGAATATTGCTCAATTTCATATGTGGTGCTTTCATTGCAGAGCAGATCGAAGTCAGAAATAAAAAAAAAAAACAGATTATGAACTGAAGGGGCATTTATGACCTGTGACTTAACATCTCATCTTGCTCTTGTATTTGAAAATATTTACAAATTAACACCAATTTTACAGGATATCAAAACATTCGTAAGACATAATCACTAAAAAAGAATAGACAGACGGTTATCATGTCTATTCCAGGACATACAACAGATACACATTATGAATAAATGTCTCTGTTTATGTGGTTTGAAGCCTTTAGAACTGAATTGTGTTATTTCAATACAGCTCCCTCGCAGTTGACTTTGTTCTGGTACTAGCACTTCCCAACTTGGTTTGTGCTTTTTTAGACTGTTAGGTTTAGGGAGTTAGGAGGCCTGCCATGCCTCTTTATGCTTTTTACGTTGCATAGTTGGATGGACCACAGTGCTGTCTAACATCCAGGAATAAAGACATGTTTTAAAATGTTGTTCAATGCTTCAAGTTGAATTTTCAATTTTGACTTTAGAATTGCTTCACCCACTGTAACTTATTGTAGGACCAAAAAATGAATTAATAAATTAGGCAAATCTATCTTTATCACACATTTACAAGTGATTATATTCACAAAACACTTTCACTTGGACGATTAAAAATCAACCCAAGTTGAGCCATGTTGTTTGTTTAAACAAAAGCCTGTAGTAGATCTCATGTTGAATCTATGATAAAACACGTTACTCTATTTACGTAACAATTTAAATAAAAACTAATCAGAATAGGTTTTGAATAATGGTAACAAGTTAATGGCTTCTATAATAGAATATCGTGAGATGAAAATGTAAAATGTTATTGAAATTTGATCACATGGTTGAGTTTCACGTAGGATGGTGAACAAATGGACTTAAGATTTCACTGCGGAAGTGAAGCATGTGACACTAATGGGTTCTCCCCCCCCATTTTATGTCATTGATCATTTTATAAGTCAGCTGATACAGTATAAATTATTAATTGTCATCCTAGTCTAGGGGTCTCCAACCTTTCAGTAACAACAGCAACTTCAATTCAATAAAATCCTCCTGACCTACTGTTCCTATTTGTTTTGTAATAGTGACCACGTTAGAAGAGATTGCACTAGCCGCCACCATATACTGGATGACCAGAAGTGATCACCAAGGTGCATCCGGCAGAGTTGCCAGCAATAATGTAAAAATAGGGTTTGTCGATGTGGTATCAGTCAACATGGGTAATGCTTGACAGACAGAGCTTCAATGTCCCAGGCTCCACGGTTATAGTATTAGTAATACGTCTCTCCAATGCCGCATGATTTATCATTCAAATATCAGTTTACATTATATCCAACCAACATCTAACCAGAAACACACACATTTTGGCCTCAAATACAGACGTTTCAAGTTTGTTATACTTATACAAATTCAACCAAGCAAAAGCTTCTAATGTGGTAGCTGGGCTGTATATGGAAATGCTACTTACAGGTAGCTGAATAGCTACCAGTAGCTCACGAGCTACTTGTTGGAGAAACTTGCCCAAGAGTATATTAACCTACACTTTTGTAGTCATCTCTATTAATAAGATCCATCTAATAAGTATATGGGGTTTTATTTTACTTTTGTCTTATGTCAGTGTATATCCACATTTTAATAACTTAGCTATCACAGTGTTTTGATAAGAGATCAATTGTAAATACTTTTTCCAGTAACATTTTATGTCTCAGTTAAGCAAATAGCACATTATTAACCAAATTCACCTCTTAATCACTTATGAATGTGATCTACCTTAATTATTTCACAGCCACCTTTGAAACAACATAAAAAACAATGTCTGGACATGAAACATCTGGCAAACAAGGAACATGAAAGACTGCAAGGGTCTACCATCAGCAGCAACTGGACCGCAGCAGGTCTACCCATTAATCCCCCAGGGATGAAATAATTGGTTACCCACCCAGGACGTGGATCCCCCATATCGCGTACTTAGACAGATGCGTGACACTCTTAGAGGTGGAACATGTGTACTTTCCAGAGTCCGTCAGAGTTAGAGAATTAAAGCCTAGTTCAGGTCCTGTATCCAATAAGGTTTGCCCATTGAGAAGCCATGTGTACAGTGCAGGAGGGTAAGATGCAGCCGTGCAAGAGAGGGTTAGAGCCGAGCCGGCCAGATAGACCGGCTTCTCAGGGCTGGCAGAGATCACTGGAGTGTCAGGTCCATCTGATGTAAAAAAAAAATAACATTTTATAGAAATGAAACTAGCTGAGTAAACACTTGCTATTCTAGTAGTGTTTGTGTTCATCAATGCTGTGTGTCTTGCAGACAGAGGCACTGAAAGTACTGGATGTTGAGACAAAAGTAAGACTAAAGAGATGCAATGAGAATGTACAGACTCAATCGCTTATTCTGAGAAAAGTATAACTTTGGTCAATGAATCGGCCTAAAGAACTGGGCATCAGGTGTAACCTGTTGTGTATCTTCAGTCCAATAGCATGTAATGAGCGTAACAAAAAGTGATGGATGAAATGCTTGAGTTAATATCAGCAGCTGGAGATCACTCGGCCTCAGCCGGGCCGGTTTTGGCATACTTTGGTCTCATCAGTGAGCTGTAGCTTCAGTCCTACAGCACTGTAGTGTGCACGGGCCCCTCATCTGGGCATACCCATTGTACTTAGGGCGTTAACTGTAACACACAATTGGGTGATGGAAGGAATGCTTGAATTAACCTCAAACCTCAGGGCTTCATCCAGACCATAATTTGTCAGCCACTGTACCATTCTAGACAGCGATCAGCCGTATGCAAATCAGTTTTGGTAGGAATGCTTGAATTAACCTCAAACCTCAGGGCTGCATCCTGACCACTGTACCATTCCAGACAGCGATCAGCCGTATGCAAATCAGTTTTGGTCCTGCTTCAATAGGATCAGTCCAAGCCTAACTGCCAGAGCAGGACCGCTCCAGATGGGAAGACAAACAACTCTAGGCCACAGACGTTTCACAAGCATTCTCCCATCAATTTGTGTTTTCCTCAGTGTGATGGATATGTCCAGACATGGGTCCCATACTCACTGTACCATAGAACTCAAGCTGTATCACATTTACAAGGCTTTTGCAGGAAGGAACCAGTCTCGGGCTCCCATTCAGAAGGGATCTGGCTTGGTAGTTAGGACAAGACTGTTACTTTTGGAGAAGGACCAAGGCTGATTTGCATACACTTGTTCTCCTTCTGCAGTGGCATTATGGGTGAAAATGATGGACTGGAATTCGACCAGAGCAGGTGTCAGTGACTGAAAATTTTTTGCAGACTTTCAACCCATCATATTTGTGTTTTCCTCAGTGAAGCACCCTAAGTGTGACGGGTATTCCCAAACATGGTTCCCAACTATAGCACACAGATGAGGCCGAAAGAGGCAAAAACTGGTCTACGGTTGCTTGTGTTCCCATTCAGATGGTGAGGAAATAAAAAATTGTGAGACCTATATGTCCCCTATGTGCCCCTCAAACGCTTTATGTATACATGCATGTAACCTATGCATTTCCCCTCCATGGCCTGTCTATCATGATGCTTATGCTATAAACGTGGCCTGCCATCATCCAGTCTCCCATGAGAGAAACGACAAATCTGTATTGAGGCCTACACGTTTTGCATCATGTTTTCCTGCACCACGTGAAAACCCATGTTTATGGCTCAGCCAGAGCCGAAAAGAGGTTTCAGGCCTCAGACGCTCTGAAAGCTGCAGCTGCGTATCCTTGGCCTTGCACACTTGGGCCTCAGCCAAAGGGGCCCTGTCCGGAGTGCCAAGACAGTATTGAGCACGGTTATCTGCTTACTCCTACTAAACCACATTCCTGCCTGGAGAAGGAGGAATAAACGACCCGTCTGCAAGGAGGGAGCCTAGCCTTACTGTCTCTCTTTGTGAGATTGCAAAGCTCACGTCAGTAAAAAGCCCATAGCCCTCATGTAAGGCCTCTACAGTAAATGAAATAAATGAAGAAATAGATGCCACATTGGCTCTTGGTGATGGGCAACCTATGTCACAAATCAGTCCCTGCTCCAGACTTTAGATATCAGATAATACAAGATGTGCTGGTCGTCCTGACACTGAAGGCCTCACTGAAGGCCTCACTTCCAGACTCCCCGGTTGCACAGCAACCCTTCCCCACGTCAGTTACACGTCATGCTCGAGTTGAGCACAAGTAAGGCAAAGTTCCAGTAAAATTCTAGCTGATCACGCAACCCCCTCCAGGTATCCACCCACCTATGACATTCACCAATGATCATCACGTGGACGCCCACATGGATGCCCACCTTCACGCCTACTTACACGCCCACATGCTCTTATCTCATTCTCTCTTGCTCTGCCTGAAGCACTCCTGCTTACGTGTAATATTCAAATGTATATATACTGTACTCTGTGAATAAAGTTTGAGAATAGTTTGAGAATAGTCTGAGAATATTCTGAGAATACTTTGAGACCCTTCCAGATCCCTTGTGGTGATGGAACTATTCTCTCTTTAACTCGAGTTATTGGAATAAAGCCCTTTTGAACCTGATACCACAGACTCAGCCTCTTGCTTTATGCATGATCATATTGATATTATAGAAATTATGACTGCGTATTACTTTATTTACGACATTAAATGGCGCCCGAACAGGGACAAATCTCTTTCCCCACACGCCGGAGATGAAGGTCCAGTTTTGCCCCCTTCTACAGCCGTGACGGACTTCAAGTGCGCACGTCGCGGGTTTTCCCGCCAACTCCCTCAGGCCAACGAAGGAGACGGACTGCGACCAGGCATCCATACGAGGCGATGAGGATTGCGGATCGTCCTGACCCAGAGCCCACCCTGCGAGAGAGCTGTGTCCGAGGTTTCTAGAGATCCACCTAAGATACGCCATTCCCTGCGCAGCGTCAAGTGTCCGAGGCCTTCAAGTTCAAGTTCTGCTTCCTGGTGAGTTTCTCATGGGGGTTGCAATCAAGACGGGTTCATTTAATGAACACGGTAAAGACGTGTCTCACTTGTGAGACCGGTATGTTCAAGAGCATGCATCAAGGATTAAAGAATTAAAGTAATCTAGGTATTAAGGTGCACCGATATAACTGTATGAATGTTATTGTCTTAGTCAGGTTCAGTTAGGTTTGAATGTGTCAGGTTTTTATGTAAGTTTGTTTCATTGTGATTTTTTGTTTTTGGTTCATTGTGATTTTTGTTTTCAGTTACATTCCAACATGCCGTTGTTTTCGAAACTGCGTAAGATATGTACCAGAAAAAGGTGTACTAGAGGAACCAGTTAACATTCCGCCTAGGGACACACCTGGACATTTTATGTACTGTAAGCATGGTTTAGATGCCGTGTTATTTTTAGAACTATGGGTGGATTACACGAAGGATTTAGAGACAAAGTATAGATGGCCTATCACGGGAATGTGGGATGCGGAATGCATTATGAAGGTAGAGGAAGTGATATGGAAGAGAAAATATAGACCTGCTCAGAAGGATGCCATTGAGTTTTGGCGCAAGGAGTCACATAGAAGAACAGAGAAAGTGTTTCACAAAGCAGAGAGAAGTAGACAGGAGTCTGAAAAAGCCAAAGAAAAGAAGTTACAGGAGGAAGGGGAAGTGGTAAAAAAAGAACAGACTGAAAGAGAAAGAAATACTGTCGTTGCTGGTATTTATCCCGTCCTTTCAGAGGAACTAGCAAGAGTGGCCCCAGTAGAAAGAACAGTTAGAGTGCCACCGCAAGTACCCCGATACATATAATAATGATATAGTAGCTCAAATGTTCTTGAGCCTCCCACCAAAAGAACAGCGCATAGCTGGTGTTTACATGGTCCAACATTTGATTACGTTGTCAAAAGGAAATTGAGAGGGGTGTAGCTAGAGAAAGAGCAACACCTGTGATTTGATGACACCCCTAATGTACAAAGTGTGAACGAAAAAATAATAAGTGGTCGGTTAAGAGTTTAGCTTGAGGAAAAAATTGTGGGTATTTCGAATTTGCAAATTGGTCAAGAATACAGGTTTGTGTTCTTGGTGGTTCAGTGAGCCAATGTGCTGGGTCCAGACGGTTGTGGGTCCTGATTCACGCTGAACATGCAGAGACTCCCACCTATTAGAGGTTGAAAAAAAAATAATAATCCATTGTGTGAAGTACTACCCTATATCTGCCCTGTACTTGTAAGTTATGTGCTGTACATTATCCACAGTGGGCGTTTCTACTAAACTGAGATTAGAAAAATAAGAATACGACCCCCTGAGAACAAATTGTATATAAAAATAATTTTTCAATAGGACGAATTATTGCAGTTTATATGGAATTGAGTAGACTTTTTGTCTTTGACAGCTTCAGAGTGAGGAGAAGGTGGGGGCTGAATAGAGCAGAATGTGATACAGAAATCGGAGACAGATTCTGACCTTGAAGGAAGTAAAGGTGGGGGCGGTTAAGGAGCAGAACAGAGGCACTGCTTAGAAAAGTGTTGTTTTATTTTTTAGCAAATGTTACATTGCTTCTAGACAAAAAGTAAAATGATGCTTTTGCTTGAAATTTTAAGGGCTATATGCCTATATAAAAACGATTTTCAAATTCAGACAATTTTAAATTGTGGCCCAAAAGTTGCCACCAGTTGGATTGGCAAAATGATCCAAAGGTTACAAGTATGAGAAGAAAAATGAGATATGCGCCTTTAAATAGGAAATCAGGGTGCATTGTGTTGAAATAGATGCATAACACCTTTTCAAAAAGAAATGTTTGTGTGTTTTTCATTTTTTGATTATTCTTGCTGGTCCTGTGTGTCAGACATAACACAGTCAGTTCAGCTGACAGCTGGTCATCATTAAGATGACCTACTGTCAGATGGGGGTGAATAGGGCAGGAAAATCAGTTATTGATTATAAGCCTGACAAATTAAGCAGGCCAGAATGTTCGCCTCTGAGCTGTAGGTACGGTAATTGCGCATCACTGCTCATTTATATATGTTAACGTAATTTGTCTATGCTTTCTGTGCTTGGTATACTGATGGCTTGGCATATGTATTTTATATATGTTTTGTTTTTGTGTTGTATTGACCAGTCTGTTTAGCGTTTAATACAAAGTTCTCCTGTGCAGTACAGAGATGGTCGTGACGACGGCAATCTTTGCACAGCGCTTGGCTGGAACTTGTTTACAATTACTAAATTTCGCAGACATGATATTACCATCATCATGCTGTTAAAATAGCAGACAACACGTTATCAGTGTATGTCTAATTGGTATTGGAGATGAATAAAACAAAGAAAAATTATGCAAGACTAAAATATGTGTCACATGACTGCCCTTCTCTTATAGACAGGCAGCCTCGGTCATATGTTTCCAGATTGGACATTAAGGAACGATTATGATCTGTACACTCGCATCTTAACTCTTGAAATGCCTGTTTTAAATAAGGACTGCCACCCCAGAGTGAGAACTCTGCCTTTTAGAATGTTGTAGATGGGTTTCCACAAATGAGGCTCGGTATTTAGGGTAATGAGAAAATATCTGACAGGATTTCCTTTTTAAAGTTTGCTTTAGTAAGCTCATTCTTGTAAATGGTGGCGCCAAAAGTTGACATGTTTTTAAATTAGGCTATTGGGTTTGGGCTTCTGAAGGGAGGAGTTTGAATATGAAAGGCGAGGGATGCAGCTTCTTGTATAGGTGGAAAGTATTGCAAAATGACTGGTTTCTTTAGCAGATAAATTATTAATTATGGAATTATCAACATTAATAAGTGTTCTTAAACTTGGTTTTCCAAATATTTAGGACGCTTAGCATTCCTATTAGGGCCTCCTAGCATTAATATTGACTTCAGGTTGGTGTAGGTTCACATAATAGGGACATTTGCAAATGAGATGTCATTTGGCCAGCCTATGAGCTTACACAATGAAGTTTGTACATTTGCTAGAAGGATTTCTCGCCATTTCAAATGCGCTGTGCATCTCCTATAATTTTGCTTACGCCCAGTTGCTACACACAGGGTTTGATAGTGTTTGACAGCAGTGAAATCTGTTTCAGATTTCCTCCTGTCAAAAGGGGGGAAGGAGGAGAATATTGGCTTCCTGAGGAGAATATTGGCTTCCTGCTGGCCCCTGAGGAGGTTCGCTTCCCATTAGCCCCCTTAGAAATTAAGCTGAGGAAATAGGTATGTTGCTCTTCCTTTTTTTTCACAGCCCAAGACACAAAAGGAGGTACGTGCATTCATTGGCCTCACTTCATATTGCAGGCAGTGGATTCCCCAGTATGCTTACATAGCCAAGCCCCTAATACAGTTGATGACACAGGAGGCAGCTTCTACTAAAGTCCTCCCATGGACACAGGAACACACTGTGGCATTTGAAGAATTAAAAAGAGCTTTATGTCAAGCACCAGTGTTAGCGATCCCTGATTACAACAAATCTTTTATGCTTTTTGTGACAGAGTGGGATGGAACAGCACTATCTGTCCTAACACAAGATCATGCAGGAAAACACAAGCCCTGTGCTTATTTTTCTAGTACATTGGACCCAGTAGCACAGGCTTTGCCTGCGTGCCTAAAATCTGTTGCAGCAAACAGCTTTAGCCATAAGACAAAGTGATTCATAGTGCTGGGCCACCCCCTGACAGTACAAGTACCGCACGCAGTGGATGTTCTCTTGAACCGAACACAAACACAACACCTGACTGTAGCAAGACTGACAGGTTATGAGCTGACGTTATTTCAACCACACATAGAGATCAGACGATGCAACATACTAAATCCTGCTACTCTTTTGCCCTCCAGTACAGAAAACGTTTCCCCACATGACTGTGTTGAAGTAATACATACCGTGACTAAACCAAGACAAGACTTGACAGATGTTGCACTCCCAGACCCTGACCTAACACTATATGTTGACGGCTCATGTATGAGGACGGGGCGGGAGAATTAGTGGCAGCATATGCAGTGACCACTGCTACTGAAATCATAGAGACTAAAAGAATAGACATACTGTCAGCACAAGCAGCAGAGCTCATCGCCCTGACACAAGCGTGCATAAGAGCTAAGCACTTGAGAGTAAACATTTACACCGATTACTAAAGCCACAGATACCATTTCTCAAGGCAATGATCTGGCAGACCGAACTGCTAAACAGACAGCTCAGACCCCACTAGACATGACAAACTCACTGGTACCATCAGTGTCCAAAGCCATGATAGTTAGGGATCCTTCCAGGGATGTACAAGACATACAGACACATGCTACTCTAGACGAATTAAAGAAATGGTCGGAACAAGGAGGGGTACTGACTGATCAGGGTTGGATGTCTAAGGGCAAAGCAACATGGTTTCTTCCTGATTCGATGGTACAAGTGATCATAAATACCGCACATAGTCCTGCACACTTAGGAGAGAAAGCAATGCTAGACAGCTTACAGAATATATGGTTCAACAAGCACCTGCGTGCAGCAGCGAAACAAAAGGTCAGAACATGTATGATCTGTTGCCAATTCAATCCAGGTAAAGGCATTCCGATGGAACAAGGTGGATTCCATCCACCTGACTGCCCTTTTGAAGTGCTCCAAATGGATTATATCCAAATGAACAGATGTAGAGGTTACAAATATGTCCTGGTACTCATGAAGCAGGTGTCCCTTCTGTTGGGGTATACCTGGAAGTTCCATTGTGTGCGACATCCTGAAGCAGCAGGCCTTGTAGAAAGACACAATCAGACCTTAAAGATAAAGCTAGCAAAGATTTGCGCAGACAAAGGTGTAGATTGGATGGTAGCCCTGCCGGTTGCCCTCTTTTACATGCGAATGGTAGCCCATTCTAGAACAGGCTTATCTCCCCATGAAGTGGTCTTTGGTAGACCACCGAATATGTGGGGCACTCCAATGCCTAAAAAGATTACTGATGTTGATAGTAACATGCTGACAGATTACCTGGCTTCCTTGATGTCTGCACTACTCTCTTGTCATTCGCAGGTTGCTGCCGCCTTCCCGGACAACACCCAGGTCAAGGGACACTCCATCGCTAATAAGGAACTTTGATAGATCGAGCCCTCTTGAGCCGAGGTGGAAGGCGCCGAAGTCGTTAAAGTCGAAGGACGGAAAGGATGGGTTCATCTTCATCATTGTAAACGCTACTTCGGGAATAACTATTCTTTCAAAAAGAACACTAACTGTTCGGACTTTGAGCCCCCTTTACTAGAGGAGACTCCGCAGCAGGAATATAAAGCTAAACTAAGATCTAATAAGTCAGAACCCGTTTGATCAATTAAGTCCACTAGGTGGTGAAGCGGTTGAACATGTATTCTGGCTTGCATAAGATCTTGGACAATATATATAACGATAAAAAGAGCAAGATGAAAAGCAAATACTGTAAAATATTACGTGGTAGATGTATAGTGACTTTGATTTTTCTATCTCTTCTGTGCATCACGATAATATGTATCAGCTTAATACTACATGCTATTTTTCCTCCTATTGCCTCACTCTTACACTCCTCCACTAATGATACCATAAAGCACACATTTAGTGATCTGCCATCCCATGAGCTATCATATCGACTTGCCTTACGCAACAATACCTTTATTCAGATGCTGCACCGTTCACACCAGACTAGCAATGCTACAGACTGCTGGGTCTGTGGCCGACTTCCCCCGTATCAGAAGGTGAAGGGAGTGTTGCCTCTTTTCCCTTTTCCGTTCTCCCATAATGGATCTTGCGGAGCATGGTTTGCCTTAATGACATCCATCAACGGTGATGCCAAAGAATGTCAAGACAAGGAGTGTAGGGGCGACTGGGTATGGGGTAACTTGAATAAAGTCATGAATGAAGCATGTTTTCCAGATGAAGAAGGTCTTCCCCAAAGGAAAGGTACAGATCTAGAAAATGAAGAGTATCTGCAAGGAAATGCGACCCTCGACTTTATAGTGTTGAATGTCAAGCCCATACACAATTTAGGTCCATCCTCAATTACAGTCCTGCCAGTAAAAGGGAACTTGTGTGTCAGAAAAGAAGGCTCAGTACATTTGGGGCACAGCGAGTGTAATACTGTAATAGTGTTTAAAGACAAAGGAAAGTGCTATTTCAGAGAATCACGACACACCTACTTTATTTGTGGCCAGACAGCCTACGTGCAACTGCCCTTAGACTGGGGTGGGACGTGCTACATATCATTTATTTTATTCCTAATAACGCACCGTCTGTATACAAAGCAATAACAGGGCTCCACAAGATTGCCCAAAACATACATCAAGACCCAGGCACGTGGACTTGGTCCAGTTGGCTCTGGGGATTAATATCGGCATGGGGATGGAAAGTGTTGACCATCTGTGGATTAATACTACTAATGATATTCAGTTGTTGTCTATGTCTGCAGTGTGGCCCGGCCATTTGCGGCCTGTGTGCTACTGCATGTGTTCCACATCCCCATTTACAAAGCATTGAAAATGGAAAAATAATGCTGCAAGAACAGATCGACTGTCTCATGAGAATAGATGTGACATGAAAGGTCCACTAGGGGACAAGGAGGGAATGAGGAAATAAAAAATTGTGAGACCTATATGTCCCCTATGTGCCCCTCAAACGCTTTATGTATACATGCATGTAACCTATGCATTTCCCCTCCATGGCCTGTCTATCATGATGCTTATGCTATAAACGTGGCCTGCCATCATCCAGTCTCCCATGAGAGAAACGACAAATCTGTATTGAGGCCTACACGTTTTGCATCATGTTTTCCTGCACCACGTGAAAACCCATGTTTATGGCTCAGCCAGAGCCGAAAAGAGGTTTCAGGCCTCAGACGCTCTGAAAGCTGCAGCTGCGTATCCTTGGCCTTGCACACTTGGGCCTCAGCCAAAGGGGCCCTGTCCGGAGTGCCAAGACAGTATTGAGCACGGTTATCTGCTAACTCCTACTAAACCACATTCCTGCCTGGAGAAGGAGGAATAAACGACCCGTCTGCAAGGAGGGAGCCTAGCCTTACTGTCTCTCTTTGTGAGATTGCAAAGCTCACGTCAGTAAAAAGCCCATAGCCCTCATGTAAGGCCTCTACAGTAAATTAAATAAATGAAGAAATAGATGCCACATTGGCTCTTGGTGATGGGCAACCTATGTCACAAATCAGTCCCTGCTCCAGACTTTAGATATCAGATAATACAAGATGTGCTGGTCGTCCTGACACTGAAGGCCTCACTGAAGGCCTCACTTCCAGACTCCCCGGTTGCACAGCAACCCTTCCCCACGTCAATTACACGTCATGCTCGAGTTGAGCACAAGTAAGGCAAAGTTCCAGTAAAATTCCAGCTGATCACGCAACCCCCTCCAGGTATCCACCCACCTATGACATTCACCAATGATCATCACGTGGACGCCCACATGGACGCCCACCTTCACGCCTACTTACACGCCCACATGCTCTTATCTCATTCTCTCTTGCTCTGCCTGAAGCACTCCTGCTTACGTGTAATATTCAAATGTATATATACTGTACTCTGTGAATAAAGTTTGAGAATAGTTTGAGAATAGTCTGAGAATATTCTGAGAATACTTTGAGACCCTTCCAGATCCCTTGTGGTGATGGAACTATTCTCCCTTTAACTCGAGTTATTGGAATAAAGCCCTTTTGAACCTGATACCACAGACTCAGCCTCTTGCTTTATGCATGATCATATTGATATTATAGAAATTATGACTGCGTAATACTTTATTTACGACAATGGGCCCTGGTTTGGCAGTTTGGACTGCCCTGTCCTTACTGGACAAGAATCAAGGCTGATTCACGTGTAGTTTGGTTCTGGTTGGAGTGACATAGTGGGTGAAAAACAGTTGACTGGAATGCAGCTCTCAGGCTGCTGCAAGTGTCCAATACTGTTTGCTAATGTTTTACCCATCACCTTTGTTGTTTCCCCTGTATTAAGTCGTACAATATTTTCAGATGCCATATGACTGCAGTAATGGCCTGAATGTAGCCAGTGGAGTCAAAAGGAGGCAAGGGGGGTGGTGCGGGGGATAGCAGAGGGATCAGCCATTATCTGCTGTCCACCTTGCATGCATAAGCAGAACTGCAGAGGAGGCAGAAGTAGGATGTGACTTTGGTAATAGGCATAAGTAACACAGTGCACCCTAGAGTGGATAGAACATGTGGATCGAATTAAGATGGAAACTTGGGTTGGGAATAGTAACTAAAATATCCTGCAGACACGTATATGTTTGTCCAGTTAGGACCCAGAGAATGTTGAAACAGTATGGCTTGAGGTGTGTAACTGCTGGAGCAGGTAATTCTAAAAAAATGTTTGTATACCCCTCCATTTTGCATGTTTACACTAATTAGATTAATTAATTAATTATAATCGAACTAATGGATTGGAGTGATGTGGAAAATACTTACCAACTTTACTAATATATGAATTACACGTGGGATTTGCATTTGCATGGCCTAATTAATATGTGAACTAAATTATGTACGCATACTAATTATAGACAATTAGAAAATTGCATGATATATGTTGCTTTGAGTGATGTAATTGTATTTTGTGCTTTATTTAGTGAGTATAACCCGCATTAAGTGTTGCTTTTTGCTAGATAAATACACACACATATGGGTATTAGTGAGGGAATAACATTTTATTAATCATTTTTATGTATTAATTACGTTTTGTGTTTCTTTGCTTGAGTTGACCATTCGGAGTGGCCACAAAATGGCTGACTTCCATATATGACGAACCAACTCCATTTCATGAGGCTCTGGCTGAAGTGCGCATGCGTCACTGCTAGCAACTGTGGCCTGGACCTGAGCCCAGAAGAACATGTACCATCCAAGGACAGTCTGGGCACTCTGCCATACTTTTAAAACAAAGACTGTTATGTGAACCGGAACTGACAAAGGTCAAAACCCAATAGACATTTTCGTGTGAAATCAGAAGGATGATCCCTGATTGTCCAATCAGCGAACTCGGATGTCAAAATTTTGATACTTGTAACATCGATTTTACTATAAATTATGGTAGAATAGAACGGTTGTATCTTCGATTACCATTTCCTGACGTTATGCTGACGGAGAGGACGGTGACACTGCAGGACAGCTGTTTCCCTGAATCTTTGACAGACTGAACTGATGACCAAATTCTGACTTAGAAGACGACAATTAGCCAGAATAGGTAAATATGACGATTGGTGATTTGAATAAAAGAATGGCCTAACTTGCATTTATTAGATAAAGATATTTGGATTAATCACTAAAAGAGTTGGGTTGTTTATTTATAGAAAATTTATTATACTGAAATGATTAAGAATTAGAAATTCATTTAAACCAGCGACTAACAGATCCACCGCCAAAATTATGAGAGGAATACCCAAGGTTGCATTTAAGGCCTAAATGAGCTACGGAAGGTACTGTAGATGTGTTTACTCATTAGGGTATAAAGAGTATTTCCTTTCATAACAGCGTTTGGAAGATAATCGCCTCCTGGAAACACAGATTGATGGTGAGTGTATGTTGGTGTTATGGGCCCCACCAGCGAATGTATTGAATGTGTGTGTTTGTAATATCATTGGTCTGTGACAGATTGAGGGATTTTGCATTCCACGCTGCAGCAGTTTTTCTGGTAGCAGGATGATGGTTTGTTATTGTTTTGGTTTGATGATTATTGCTTGTATATAGCTTATTGATTTTTGATTGGTATTGATTTATGTACTAACACTCTATGTTGAGTTGCGTTGAGTTTAATGTTGTTGGTACGGTTTCTGGGATGTAGGAAGTCGGAAGTTTGTAACGGTTCCGTAGTAGAGCAGAGGTAAGCGCTGTTCTCGGGAAAGACGGAATTGTTGTGGCCCTGTAGGTATACAGGGGAAACGTGGAACGATTGAAGTTGCACGACGCATTGTCTGGGTTCGATTCAGGTGACATCGCCGTGTGTTGCCATTAGAAGACATTTTCTGTGTGAGAGAAGTGTGTATGATAGCGAAGGTTACCTGTGAAATTCTGGTCTTAGGTACCAGGGATCCAACTGGCATTCCGATAACGCTTATCACTAGAGAGGTAATAGGTATTCTCTGAGCTTGTTAGAAGGACAAAGTAGAGGGAAGCGCTGCTTTGTTAACGTATGTCATAATTCTGTAGTAGATCAGTCTGTTCGCTGTTCTCGGGAAAGACAGGATTCTGTGTGAATGTACTACAGTTTTCCGTATAACAGTGTGTGTATGAAAAAGCATTCCGATTAATGGCGAAACTCTAGTTATATTTCTCAGGAGCATTGGGTCTCCAACTAGGTGTCTTAATTCTAGAGAAGCGGTTGGTTGATGCTTGCTAGAAGGGTAAGGTAGAGGGATGTACTACTTTATAAACGGAAGTAACAATTCCGTAGTAGGGCAGAGGTAAGCGCTGCTCTCGGGAAAGACGGAATTCTCGTGAGAAAGGTCTTTACTATTCTTTGGTTAGCGAAGCGGACAAAGGAGATGTTTCTATGTTGTTACTAATAGAATTGTAGGAATTGGAACAAAAACGTACTGAGCGGTTTTGTGAAGGAGGGGTCAGTAGCAGGAGCAGGAGCTGTCGCAGCGGCTGCTGACGTCGGAACGACCGTGCTGGGATTGGACAGTCGGTCAGAACAGTAAGACGCTCCGGAATGGTGCGTTGGTATACGCCGCGCTAGGAGTGGAGAAATACAGGGTGACGTAGACGCGCTCCTTATTGGTGCGTTAGTGTGAGTTGCGCGGAGATTGGAAAACTACAGAGGTGACGTAGACGCTCCAGATTGGTGCGTTAGTGTAAGTCGCGCTGGGACTGGACAGACTAGCGGTACCGTTATAAAGTAACTAAGGGTACACAAAAGACAGAAAAATTTATTAAGAACCACCAGAAAAGGAGAAAAAGAGTTGGTTTAGCAAAATTAAGAAGTGGTTTAAGAAGGATAAACTGGTTAAAACTAGGGAAGGACAGTTACTTCCTCCACCGAAAACCCCCGCATCCTTTATGGTTGCGAAATATGGATATCATATCTTTATCTGGTTAGATAACTGGGTAAAATATACAGTGGATGACGGAGTATTAGCTTTTCCAGAACATGGTTCATTTAATTTGGCTGTTTTGAGAAATTTGAGGGAGAAAATGATGAAATTAGAACCAAGACCTAGACTGACACAGTTTGAGGCTCTGACGGAGTGGGAAGATGAAATGCATGAACGAGAGAGACAAAGAAATGGTAGAGGATATAGGTACATGTTTGGTAGATCATACGGGCATGAAACGCATGATGATCGAATGAGAAGATGGTGGGAAGCAAGCATGACTGAAGGTTTGTTCCCCATAAGAACTACAGGAGAAAATGAAGGACGAAAGTGTGTAGAAAAGAGACATAATGTTGAGTCGAGAAGGTGCGGAGCTAATGAATCGGAAGATGATGTTCTTGATGACATGTTCTATAAAAATCCACCACCGTATCGACCAGAACCAGAAACATTAAACCCAAGTGCCCCAATGAGAGAAACATTGCGGATTATTAAGAAAGAACCAATGTTGCAAGATTTAGAGACAAGTAATTCTTTTAGAGAGGCAGAAAACAGAACAAATGGGGAGAATTCAGCAGAATTGGCAAAACCACATTAGAATTGACAGAGAAGATAAGGTAATTAACTAAGAATCTAGAAGCTGTAACAGTTCCAGTGACAATAGGTCCAGTAATGCCCATTTTCGAAAAACAAAGGGATCGCGAACATTGCTTAACAGTACCTTATACAAATTATAAACAGGTTGAACAGCCACAACTGAGCCAATATGAGAATCCATGGAGACAGACAATGAGTATGATTGAACCATGTGTTTCAAACAATCCATTTATAAATCAGAACACCCCGGAAAGGAGCAGAATGACAGTGGAATCAATGTTGGAACCACAAAGATTTCAGAACAAGGTAGTATAGAGAACCCAGTAGGACCATCTACCGATGAACTAAGTGAGTGGTTAAGAAGCTTCCAGAGAAAAGAAAAGGAATCCCAATCAATTGATGTGGCCAAGTTACGAATGGTATTGGAAGAATTAATCGTAGGGACTATCCCCACAGAAAAATTAAAAAACTACCAGGATGAGGAATTACTATTCTTATGTAAAAGTGCGACATGGAGAGCGAAAAACCTACATGAAAGGTTAGAAGAGGTAGCAAATGAAATGGGAATAGACATTGAGAAGGTAAAAGCTTTGCAAAAACCCTATCGTAATGATTTCACTGAAAAAGATATTGAAAATCTGAATACAACAGTACGGATAGGACAAACTAAGGACATAATCGTTCTATTGAGAAAATGGGGAGATGTGGATAAATGGAGAAGCAGGTGGTATAGAAAACAGGATGATGCTTCAGAGAAGACATTTTCAGCATTCCCTGTAAGAGAAAAAGAAAAGGTAGTGACAGAGTACCCTATGAAAGAGATTCCTGGAGGAGGATATGTGCATGTCCCATAGACAAGACAGGATATTTTGTCTTTTACGAATGATTTCCCTCGACTGCGTGAGAAGCCCATCGAGTGGTACAGGCAGGTAGACAGATTTGTGAAATTGTCAAAAGTATTATGGATTGATTTGAATAGTCTATTTGACATAATAGTACCAGCAGACTTGTAGACAGAGTGCAAGCTTATGATTAACTGGCCAACTCAAGAATACCCTAGGGATCCTAAATCACGAGCTCCGGACCCTGTGGTAATGAAGAAATATGAACAGGTTATGGTATTTTTGAAAAACAAAGTGCCCCCTAAAGAGACAGATTGGGTAACAATTGATCGAACACATCAGGAAGGAAAAGAGTCAGTACATGCATATTATGAAAGGCTGATTTTAGCTTTGAAACAGTTCAGTGGAGACGAGAACCTGACTGAAAAGGATTTGAGTCATTTTGTATTTTGTATTTTGGTTTACGTCCAGAAATTGGTGACATGATTAAACAGCATACTGTTGATTGGCAAAATAAGAAAATAGATGAAGTATTAAGACATGCTAAATACTTTAGTGATAAGATTGAGGCAAAACAGCGAAAATTGAAAGAAAAGGCCATGTGGGCACAGGTAAAAGTAGCGGAAAGGCAGGAGGCTCAATTGGTAGAACAAACAAATAATACAGGGATGAGACAGAAACTTGGCCCAGGAAAAGGAAAAGGGAATTTTAATATAGAAGAAGCTAAAAAGAAGTTCCCATGCCACAATTGCACTAACAATGAAAATCCATCATTGAATCCACAGGTGCAGAATGAGGTGAGTGGTCAACTGCAGCAACAGCAGCAGGTGGTTACCCCACAGAATCAGGTGCCAAAACCGCCTTTTCCGCAGAGCAGAAACTGTCAGAAGTATAGTAACGAATCGGGATTCTACAATGAAGAACAGGTAAATAAGTTGCCACGCGCTCGCGCTGTTTCGCAGTATTGGCTGCAACGCGATGAAAGTGATTCAGAAGAAAGCTATTGACGGTGCCGAAGGGAGGAAGAAGAGTGCGTACTTGGCGCAACTCTAGAAGTAGACCAGACAGGACCATTTGTAGATGGAAAAGTTAATGATGAATATATTACTTTCCTAGTCGATACTGGTGCTACTCGATCAACTGTTAGATCAGCTGATGTTAAGAATCTTCCTCTCTCGGATGAAACGATCCAAGTAGTTGGGGTATCCAACAGACAGATAAAAACATACCTTACGGAACCAGTAAAAGTTAGTATAGGGAAATTTCAGAAATGCACCGCTTTGTCGTGTGCGACACATGTCCTGTAAATTTGTTAGGAAGGGACCTGCTGTGTAAAAATAATTGCACTATATTCTGTACTACAGATGGAATAGCATTTGAAACACAAGATGAAGATGTACTGTATAAAATGACCATAGCTAACAGAGAAAATTAGGTTACTGAAACTTATGCTGTATTTAACCCTGATGAATTACCGAAAGAATTGAAACAGACTGTAAAGGCGGAAGTTTGGGATTTCACTGGAGAAGATGTAGGACTAATGAGAAATGTGGATCCAATAAAAATAACTGTAAAGGAAGGAGTAACATAACCAAATGTTCCGCAATATAGATTGACACCCGGGATAATTGAAGGAGTAACTCCCGTAACTAAGAAAATGATCAGGCTAGGGATCCTGAGAGAAATAATGAGTAGTTCATGTAATTCACCAATAATGGGACTAAAGGAGCCTAATGGAAAGTTCAGAATAGTGCAAGATCTGAGAAAGGTGAATAAAATTGTGGTATCATGTTGTCCCATTGTACCAAATCCATCAGTGATCTTATATCAGATTCCTCATGATGCAGAATGGTACACAGTGATTGATCTGTGCCATGCTTTCTTTTCTATCCCATTGCACCATGACAGTCAGCAAATTTTTGCATTTCGGTTTGGCGAGCGTATTTTGGCATGGTGCCGAATCCCACAGGGGTATACAGAAAGCCCCTCAATCTTTAATCAGCTATTGAAGAAGTCTTTGGAAAGTCTAGAAATGCCCGAAAGTTCAGTATTAGTTCAGTATATCGATGACCTCCTTGTGGCGTCGAAAACACGTGAAGCTTGTGAGGTAGACACTATAGCGTTGTTAAACCATTTGGCAGACGGAGGATTAAAAGTGTCACCAGCGAAATTACAGTTTTGCAAAAAGGAAGTACAGTATCTAGGACACAACATTGAGAAAGGACTGAGGAAAGTAACAATAGACAGGATCAGAATCATAAAAGGAATGAGAGCTCCCATGACTCAGAGAGAGGTGAGAATGTTCTTGGGAATGGTTGGATACTGTCGTCTGTGGATAGGAAATTTTTTCTTGATTGCAAAACCTTTGGTACGACTGACAAGAAGTGATGTAAAAGATCCCATTGAATTAAATAAGGAAGAATTGGCAGCATTCAAGAAATTGAAAGATGGTTTGTGTGAAGCACCTGCATTAGGTATGCCTGACTATGAGAAAGAGTTTGAGTTGTATTGCAGTGAGAGAAATGGATGTGCACTTTCTGTGTTGATACAGAAGCATGGAAAACTGAGAAGACCAATTGCGTATTATTCATCAATGCTTGATCCAGTGGCTGTAGCTTTACCTGGATGTTTGAAAGCGGTAGCTGCAACATGCCGAAATTTGGAGCAGAGTGAAGGAATTGTGATGGGATATCCATTGAAAGTGTTTGTACCTCATGATGTGGCGATCCTTTTAACAAGGAGTTGTACTCAGTATATGACACATAGTCGGCTGACTAAGTATGAAAAGGTCATATTAGGTGCAACCAATGTAAGTCTTGCGAGATGTCAAAATGTGAATCCTGCAACATTGTTGCCTGATGCTGAGAATGTGGAAGAGAGAGATGAAGCAGATCATGATTGTCTGCATGTACTTGAGTTTTGTACAAAACCACGTCCAGTTATAAAAGATATACCTTTGCCAGAAAGTGATTTTGTGATGTTCGTTGATGGGTCATGTTTAAGAACAGAAGAAGGAGTGCTGAGTGCAGCATATGCAGTGTGCACAGTCGCAGCAGTACTGGAAGCATCTTATTTGAAAGGAGTAAAATCAGCCCAAGTAGCAGAACTAATGGCCCTAACTAGAGCATGCAAGATTGGGAAAAATGTGAGAGCCAACTCTGGCTACAAAGAGGTTTCCTGACCTCGAGTGGAACTCCCATTAAGAATGCTGAAGTGGTTGGAAAATTGCTTGAGGCGATACAGCTGCATAGACAATTGGCTGTGGTGAAATGTGCTGCCCATAGTCAAGGTAGTGATTATATCACTACTGGAAACCGATATGCCAATGACATGGCACAATATTGTGCACGCAATAAAAATACAGTCAATCGGACTAAGGAAAGGGAAATGTTTTCTTGCTCCTTGATGTTCACTAACATTGTGGGAACTTGGGAAGAAGTGAGACAATTGCAGGAAGAGGCAGGTGATGAAGAAATGAAGCAGTGGATAAAAGCAGGATGTGCACCAAGAGAGAAGGATCGTGTGTGGGTCTATCGAGATGGAAGACCAGTTATGCCTGATAGCATGATGTCTACCATGGCACGGATGTATCATGGCCAGGGACACATAGGGAGAGATGCTATGATCAGGTCATTTAAGCACCTGGTACAATCCAAAATTCAGACTTGTAGCAGAAAGTCTATGTCAGAGATGCTTAATATGTCAACAGTATAATCCTTGAGGGAGGTTCTGGACAGACCAGAGCCTGCGTGAATCACAGCTAGGACCCTAAGGTCTCAACAGAAGTAAACCAAAAAATATACAAACTGTGCAGTAGATATACAGTGAAGCAAGATGCAAATAGTATAAAGAACAATAAACAAGTAACTGTTTTTGCCACTGTTTGTTTGTATTAAATAACAGGTTCAAATGATATTGTTATCATCCCAATACATCAATTAGGAATTTGTATTCCAATTCAAATTAAATTACATCGTTCAACTGTGTAAGCTTTCGTTTGTGCCTGATTGGTGGTCAGGTCTGCAATGTCTTTCCACGACATTTTTGTTAACGGGTGCTGGACCACAGGGACTCAATAGCATAAGGTTAGTGTGTGGTTGAGTGGGCCTGCACACCTATTCTATATACTGGTGTGTTGTAATAAAATTTAGAAAAAAATCTTTAGTGTGTTTTAAGCGTGCTTTCACGCGTAGGGATGTGAGTCTACGTCCCTATGTGTGACAATAATTGAGGGAGGTTCTGGACA
Organism: Triturus cristatus; assembly: GCF_964204655.1. Taxonomy (NCBI): domain Eukaryota; kingdom Metazoa; phylum Chordata; class Amphibia; order Caudata; family Salamandridae; genus Triturus; species Triturus cristatus. The sequence continues at coordinate 37,588,447 of NC_140590.1, forward strand.
GACCAGAGCCTGCGTGAATCACAGCTAGGACCCTAAGGTCTCAACAGAAGTAAACCAAAAAATATACAAACTGTGCAGTAGATATACAGTGAAGCAAGATGCAAATAGTATAAAGAACAATGAACAAGTAACTGTTTTTGCCACTGTTTGTTTGTATTAAATAACAGGTTCAATTGGTATTGTTATCATCCCAATACATCAATTAGGAATTTGTATTCCAATTCAAATTAAATTACATCGTTCAACTGTGTAAGCTTTCGTTTGTGCCTGATTGGTGGTCAGGTCTGCAATGTCTTTCCACGACATTTTTGTTAACGGGTGCTGGACCACAGGGACTCAATAGCATAAGGTTAGTGTGTGGTTGAGTGGGCCTGCACACCTATTCTATATACTGGTGTGTTGTAATAAAATTTAGAAAAAAATCAAGAAAAAAATCTTTAGTGTGTTTTAAGCGTGCTTTCACGCGAAGGGATGTGAGTCTACGTCCCTATGTGTGACAATAATTGAGGGAGGTTCTGGACAGACCAGAGCCTGCGTGAATCACAGCTAGGACCCTAAGGTCTCAACAGAAGTAAACCAAAAAATATACAAACTGTGCAGTAGATATACAGTGAAGCAAGATGCAAATAGTATAAAGAACAATGAACAAGTAACTGTTTTTGCCACTGTTTGTTTGTATTAAATAACAGGTTCAATTGGTATTGTTATCATCCCAATGCATCAATTAGGAATTTGTATTCCAATTCAAATTAAATTACATCGTTCAACTGTGTAAGCTTTCGTTTGTGCCTGATTGGTGGTCAGGTCTGCAATGTCTTTCCACGACATTTTTGTTAACGGGTGCTGGACCACAGGGACTCAATAGCATAAGGTTAGTGTGTGGTTGAGTGGGCCTGCACACCTATTCTATATACTGGTGTGTTGTAATAAAATTTAGAAAAAAATCTTTAGTGTGTTTTAAGCGTGCTTTCACGCGAAGGGATGTGAGTCTACGTCCCTATGTGTGACAATAATTGAGGGAGGTTCTGGACAGACCAGAGCCTGCGTGAATCACAGCTAGGACCCTAAGGTCTCAACAGAAGTAAACCAAAAAATATACAAACTGTGCAGTAGATATACAGTGAAGCAAGATGCAAATAGTATAAAGAACAATGAACAAGTAACTGTTTTTGCCACTGTTTGTTTGTATTAAATAACAGGTTCAATTGGTATTGTTATCATCCCAATACATCAATTAGGAATTTGTATTCCAATTCAAATTAAATTACATCGTTCAACTGTGTAAGCTTTCGTTTGTGCCTGATTGGTGGTCAGGTCTGCAATGTCTTTCCACGACATTTTTGTTAACGGGTGCTGGACCACAGGGACTCAATAGCATAAGGTTAGTGTGTGGTTGAGTGGGCCTGCACACCTATTCTATATACTGGTGTGTTGTAATAAAATTTAGAAAAAAATCTTTAGTGTGTTTTAAGCGTGCTTTCACGCGAAGGGATGTGAGTCTACGTCCCTATGTGTGACAATAATTGAGGGAGGTTCTGGACAGACCAGAGCCTGCGTGAATCACAGCTAGGACCCTAAGGTCTCAACAGAAGTAAACCAAAAAATCTACAAACTGTGCAGTAGATATACAGTGAAGCAAGATGCAAATAGTATAAAGAACAATGAACAAGTAACTGTTTTTGCCACTGTTTGTTTGTATTAAATAACAGGTTCAATTGGTATTGTTATCATCCCAATACATCAATTAGGAATTTGTATTCCAATTCAAATTAAATTACATCGTTCAACTGTGTAAGCTTTCGTTTGTGCCTGATTGGTGGTCAGGTCTGCAATGTCTTTCCACGACATTTTTGTTAACGGGTGCTGGACCACAGGGACTCAATAGCATAAGGTTAGTGTGTGGTTGAGTGGGCCTGCACACCTATTCTATATACTGGTGTGTTGTAATAAAATTTAGAAAAAAATCTTTAGTGTGTTTTAAGCGTGCTTTCACGCGAAGGGATGTGAGTCTACGTCCCTATGTGTGACAATAATTGAGGGAGGTTCTGGACAGGCTCTGGTCTGTCCAGAACCTCCCTCAATTATTGTCACACATAGGGACGTAGACTCACATCCCTTCGCGTGAAAGCACGCTTAAAGCACACTAAAGATTTTTTTCTAAATTTTATTACAACACACCAGTATATAGAATAGGTGTGCAGGCCCACTCAACCACACACTAACCTTATGCTTTTGAGTCCCTGTGGTCCAGCACCCGTTAACAAAAATGTCGTGGAAAGACATTGCAGACCTGACCACCAATCAGGCACAAACGAAAGCTTACACAGTTGAACGATGTAATTTAATTTGAATTGGAATACAAATTCCTAATTGATGTATTGGGATGATAACAATACCAATTGAACCTGTTATTTAATACAAACAAACAGTGGCAAAAACAGTTACTTGTTCATTGTTCTTTATACTATTTGCATCTTGCTTCACTGTATATCTACTGCACAGTTTGTATATTTTTTGGTTTACTTCTGTTGAGACCTTAGGGTCCTAGCTGTGATTCACGCAGGCTCTGGTCTGTCCAGAACCTCCCTCAATTATTGTCACACATAGGGACGTAGACTCACATCCCTTCGCGTGAAAGCACGCTTAAAACACACTAAAGATTTTTTTCTAAATTTTATTACAACACACCAGTATATAGAATAGGTGTGCAGGCCCACTCAACCACACACTAACCTTATGCTATTGAGTCCCTGTGGTCCAGCACCCGTTAACAAAAATGTCGTGGAAAGACATTGCAGACCTGACCACCAATCAGGCACAAACGAAAGCTTACACAGTTGAACGATGTAATTTAATTTGAATTGGAATACAAATTCCTAATTGATGTATTGGGATGATAACAATACCAATTGAACCTGTTATTTAATACAAACAAACAGTGGCAAAAACAGTTACTTGTTCATTGTTCTTTATACTATTTGCATCTTGCTTCACTGTATATCTACTGCACAGTTTGTATATTTTTTGGTTTACTTCTGTTGAGACCTTAGGGTCCTAGCTGTGATTCACGCAGGCTCTGGTCTGTCCAGAACCTCCCTCAATTATTGTCACACATAGGGACGTAGACTCACATCCCTTCGCGTGAAAGCACGCTTAAAACACACTAAAGATTTTTTTCTAAATTTTATTACAACACACCAGTATATAGAATAGGTGTGCAGGCCCACTCAACCACACACTAACAGTATAATCCTGGCAGGAAGATAGTAGTGAGTCTAGGGACAATTGGCCGAGAAGGAGGGCCTTTTACCCGAATGCAAGTAGATTTCATTGAAATGCCACCTTGTAACAGATTGAGGTATATTTTGGTTATAGTCTGCCTATTATCTAGGTGGGTGGAAGCATTTCCAACAAGGAGAAATGATGGGATGACAGTAGCAAAACTACTTTTGAGAGAATTCATCCCCAGGTTCGGGTTCCCAGTGACCCTTGAATCAGACAGAGGAGGACATTTTCATAATGAAATTGTAAAATTGATTAGTGAAGCATTGAATGTACAACAAAAACTACATTGTGCCTACCGACCAGAGGTTTCTGGTGTGGTTGAACAGATGAATGGTACGATCAAAAATAGAATTGAGAAAATGTGCTTGGCCACAGGTATGAAATGGCCTGATGTCTTGCCTTTAGTACTCATGACCATTAGGTCAATTCCAGACAGAACTACAGGGTTAAGTCCTCATGAAATCATCATGGGACGCGCCATGAGACATGTGTTTATACCCGTCAACAAGCTGATGACTATAACTGATGACATGGTATTGGAATACTGTAAAAACCTGGCTGACGCAGTTCATTCTGTGTTTCATCAGGTTGGAGCGGATGCCACCACCCTTGAAAAGAAGCCAGCCCATGATCTAAGCCCAGGAGACTGGGTAAGGATTAAAGTCCACAGAAGAAGAAACTGTTCGGGTCCAAGGTGGGGAAAACCAAGACAAGTCATTCTGACCACGACAACAGCTGTGAAGTGTGCTGGACTGAAGAACTGGATCCATGCCAGTCATACCTTGAAAATACCAAATACAGTGGACAGCACAGAAAAGGAATATTATGATGAATCAGAGTCAAGTACTGATTCAGATAACGAAGAGCCAAAACCACAAGAAAGTTCTGAAAGGGGGGAGACAGAATCAAATCTAGAATTGGTCCCCAGAAGTAGCTCTCTGAGAAGAAGATTGCAGATGTCAGATACCAGTTCAGATTCTGAAAACGAACAAGGGACACAAGGCCCTAGAAAAGAACATAGAAAGAAGAAAGGAAAGGATAACGAAGAAGCAGTGAAAGAAGTTCAGGAAAAAGAAATTCCAGATGAAAGACTGAGAGAAATTCCACCTGAAATAACAGATTTAAGTGAACAAGGGACAGGTACAGAGAGAGAGGGACAGATTATTGCGGAAGACCCCCGAGAAGGTGTAGGGAATTGCAACACCCAGTTAGGTGAAGGGACAAGTAGCCAGCAGGAAGAGTGCGTGTCGGAGACCCGAGGAGGGACAGAAGTAGGGAAAACCAAACAAGTGGTGGAAAAGAAAATCGTTGAAAAGAAAAAGCAAGTTGAGACAGAATCTGAAGAAAGTGAAAACGAAAAACCTGAAGGTCGAGTTCTAAGGAAAAGAGCTTGGAGAGATGAAAAGAACAATAAAGGAGGTAAACTGAAAAGAGTTGCAAAGGATGATGTGTGGACAAATAAAATAAGGAAATTGAGATATCGGCTGACACGAGTGAATTCACCAAGAGCTGAACAGGTGAATGAAGTGACAAGCCAAGAAAAATTGAAAGAAGAAGAAACAACTCAGGATAAAGAAAGTAAAAGAACGAGGAAACCTAACCAGAAGTATAGGTCACCGGAATGGACGTACGTGGCTCTGCCTGACAAAGGAGAAGAGGCAGATAGTCAAGGAAATCCAGAGGAGGCTGTACTGGAAGTGGCTAAAGAAGAAGAAGAATTAGAGATCCTGAGAGTTATCTTGTCCGACATTGGGGAAGAAGAAACGGATGTTCAGGAAACTCTGTATTTGGATAACGAGAGGGAAGTGAAAAACGATGAGATGCCAAACTGAATAAATCTTGGAAGTTGTTGATGGAAAAATAATAAATTAAGTAGAAAAACAGATACTGGTAAAACCAAGTAGGAGCTTAGAGCTCTGGGTTAGAAAAACTAGTTGTGAAGTAAAAGAGGCTAAGTCAAAAGACACGATCCAATTTAACACAGATGGCTAACATAGATAGTAGCAAAGGTAGATGTACATTCATGAAAGATGGTGTAAAATGTGTTGTTGTTGTACAGGATTACTAATGCTTCTATGGAGCATACTTGCTCTTTTGATTTCTTTTAAGGTTAATGTGTTTTCGAAATTATTGTATGAATATGTAAAAACCATGGACGTAAGCGACTGCTACGTATGCATGCAGTTACCTGCATCTGTGTCAGAAGGAGTGACTTATCACCACCTTCCAGCAACGTATGGAATAACATGTAGTGTAATAGCTAGTTTATTTTATCAGATAGGTAAATTAGAATATTATTTTTCAGATGTAGATAACATTTTTGCGCAAGTGCCTGCTAATAACAAACTAAACAAAGTAAGACCTGCTAAGGTATTAGGTGAATTTTTCTTAGAGACTAAGGAACTAACATTAGAATATATTTTTAGAAACAATTTCACTTGTAGTTTGAAGAAAGAAGAAGAGACATTTTTAGACATGGTTGAAGAAAGGAGACTGAAAATGCAAAAAAAAGTGGCAGAAGAAAAGGTGGAGAAAACAGTCTGGGATATAGAAAGGGAAAAACATTTGAAAGGAGAAGCTAGTCCAACTATAGCTTTAGATTGGCCTCAGAAAGGGAAGTTGTGCATTAGAAGGAATCAAACTGCATATGATAATTATTTTGTAGGTAATAGTGAGTGCCATGATACATACCGAATCACGGGTGGATGGGGTTTTAAAGGTGGAAGAGATCCAGTTTTCCCTGGACTATATTTTATCTGTGGGAACAGGGCATAATATTGTTTGCCAGACCATTGGTATGGCACATGTTACGTAGGCCTGGTTTTTCCGAAAATCTTTCACATGGACAGAGGAGAAGATGGTGTACATAGTTTAGGTAATAATTTAGTACGTAGTAAAAGAGAATCTTGGGCAGAAATTGTGGGTGATATTTTTGGAGCATTGATACCAGCAGTGGGAATATCACTGAATGCAAACAAAATTAGAAGATTATCAACAGTAGTGGATCGCTTGTCAACAAGCACCGCTGGAGGATTCTTATTGGTAAATACTGAAATGGTTGCCATGCGTGCTATGGTAATGCAAAATCGACTTGCCCTTGATATATTATTGGCAAAAGTGGGTGGAGTCTGTGGAATGCTGAAAGTTCAACATTGTTGTACTTACATTCCATATGAAAGTAAAGATTTGAAGGTCTATATTAAAAAAACAGAATTGCATGATGAAATTGTACCACTGGAGGTTGAAGGTGTTTGGGAAAAGATTGGAAAGAAAATAGCTGCTATTAAAAACTTTTTAGTAAAGATAGGTAGTACCTTTATTGGTAAAATATTGTTTCCATTAACATGTGTGATTTTCATATTATTAGTGATTAGATTAGGTTGTGTGTGTTGTAAAAATAAGAAAAACAAGAAAAGAATAAAAAGAGAAAAATTGAAAAGAAAGGACAAGGATCAAGATAGAGATTTGGAAGAGATAACATTAGAAGAATGGAAGGAGAGTTTGTATAAAACAGCAAAAAGAGAAGATTTGGGTGAAACTGAATTATGAATAAGAGCAAGAACGCTTTTCGATTCTTTCTGTGAAAATTTTGTGTTGTTGTGGTGATAAAATCACCAAAGTGGGGATTGCTGGATCGGGTAATTCTAAAAAATGTTTGTATACCCCTCCATTTTGCATGTTTACACTAATTAGATTCATAAATTATTTATAATCGAACTAATGGATTGGAGTGATGTGGAAAATACTTACCAACTTTACTAATATATGAATTACACGTGGGATTTGCATTTGTATGGCCTAATTAATACGTGAACTAAATTATGTACGCATACTAATTATAGACAATTAGAAAATTGCTTGATATATGTTGCTTTGAGTGATGTAATTGTATTTTGTGCTTTATTTAGTGAGTATAACCCGCATTAAGGTGTCGATTCCGATCCTGTAAAACCCGGGTACGAATCGTCGTACGGAGCGTTTTCTCCGTCCGACTCGTACCCGTGAAAACCCCCTTACAAACCCGCAAGTACGATTCGTACAGAAATACCATTTCTGTACGAATCGTAAAAAACACAGTGCGACTAAAATATACATACAAGTCTGATCCGGGACAGCGCGTACGCAACATTCGCACGGAGTCAGGCAGCGTTTTCCGGACCAGCAAGTACGATTCGTACCCACAGCACTTCGCACGGGAAAAATTTTACAGGGCCCAAAAAGTGCCGGAAAAGCTATGTACGCCGTGATGCACGAGGAAAAGGAGGCCGGTACGCACCGTACCCCCACCCCCCATATGTACGGTGCATACCCCCACCCCCGTATGTACGGTGCGTACCCCCACCCCCCGCATGTACGCACCGTACCCCCACCCCCGTATGTACGGTGCGTACCCCCACCCCCTGTATGTACGGTGCATCCCCCCACCCCCCCGCAGGTACGCACCGTACCCCCACCCCCGTATGTACGGTGCGTACCCCCACCCCCCATATGTGCGGTGCGTACCCCCCCACATGTACGCACCGTACCCCCAGCGCGTACATGCAGGGGGGTGGGGGTACACACCGTACATACGGGGGGTGGGGGTATGTATTAATTACCATTTGTGTTTCTTTGCTTAAGTTGACCATTCGGAGTGGCCACAAAATGGCTGACTTCCATATCTGACGAACCGACTCCATTTCATGAGGCTCTGGGTGAAGTGCGCATGCGTCGCTGCTAGCAACTGTGGCCTGGACCTGACCCCAGAAGAACATGTACCATCCAAGGACAGTCTGGGCACTCTGCCATACTTTTATGTGAACCAGAACTGACAAAGGTCATATACCAATAGACATTTTCGTGTGAAACCAGAAGGATGATCCCTGATTCTCCAATCAGCGAACTCGGATGTCAAAATTTTGATACTTGTATCATCGATTTTACTATAAATTATGGTAGAATAGAGAGGTGGCATGGCTCGTTTCCTATTTCCTGATGTTATGCTGACGGAGAGGACGGTGACACTGCAGGACAGCTGTTTCCCTGAATCTTTGACAGACTGAACTGATGACCAAATTCTGACTTAGAAGACGACAATTAGCCAGAATAGGTAAATATGACGATTGGTGATTTGAATAAAAGAATGGCCTAACTTGCATTTATTAGATAAAGATATTTGGATTAATCACTAAAAGAGTTGGCTTGTTTATTTATAGAAAATGTATTATACTGAAATGATTAAGAATTAGAAATTCATTTAAACCAGCGACTAACAGATCCACCGCCAAAATTATGAGAGGAATACCCAAGGTTGGATTTAAGGCCTAAATGAGCTACGGAAGGTACTGTAGATGTGTTTACTCATTAGGGTATAAAGAGTATTTCCTTTCATAACAGCGTTTGGAAGATAATCGCCTCCTGGAAACACAGATTGAATGTGAGTGTATGTTGGTGTTATGGGCCCCACCAGCGAATGTATGGAATGTGTGTGTTTGTAATATCATTGGTCTGTGACGGATAGAGGGATTTTGCATTCCACGCTGCAGCATAACTACTGCACAGGTTCAAGTTCTAGCAGAATGAGTGGGGATACACAAGAGTAATCCTATTTTAAGAAGCCTCAGCAAAGACGATAGAGCATCTGCAGATGAAAGTCACCAGAAGAGCTGGAGGTCAAGCTCAGGCCTACATGGCTCAGAAGCAGCAGGTAAATGTGCAAAAGAGAGGGTCAGGAAAGTAAATGTCTTCAGTTACATGTTTTTTTTTTGTAACAATCTTGTGCTTTTTATGTCATGTTATAGTCTGTCGATGAAAGTTCTGAGTTGTTCAGAGTGTTATGTCTGGATACATAGTGAACCACCTGATTTTGAGTAGCAGGTGTAAAATATCCCTGGTAAAGTCCCTGAAATCAATAATTCATCTGTGCTAAGGGACCGGTTATTCTCAGATCTACATATAATTCACAGCTCTGGGAAGTCAATCAATGATTCTTGAGATTATGGGGATGGAAATACCAGCTTTCATTAGTATATCTGCCCTTCATATCTCCACCCCTTAATTCCAAAAATCTCATAATGTGGCCCTTTTCTTTTAAAAGAACTACATATCTAGTTTAGTTCTTTTTAAGATATAATGTTAAAAAGAACCCACATTTTCAGTAACTGACGATGATAATGAGGAGTTTCCTAGTCACACTTACAGCTAACGGTGAGAGTGTATTGGCTGCTGGTGGAATGACTGACAGCGTTGGATGCCCCGCAGGTGAAGTTGGTTCCTGTGTCATTCCTGGTGCAGGGTGAAAGAGTGAGTGTCTGGCTGTTACTAGTGATATTAATCCTTCCTCCAGAAGTAATCAGTTTGTCATCCTGGTACCACTGATAGGAGACGTCTGTGCCCGATGCATTGCAGACCAGAACCAGTGATCCATTCTCTACCGGGTTCTGAGTCACTGCTTGAATAACGGGGATAGAAACATTCTCTGTAGAGAAGAAATGGGTGCAAATGTGAATTATTCTGATGCATTTCTCTATTCATGGCCTCTCCTTCCCATCACCATCCCCATCTATCCTCCTTGGAGCATTCTCTCTTTTTTCAATCCTCAAATACCTGTGGGTACTGGAATGCTATGCTTCATACCTGTCAATTACCCTTGCGTAAATGGTATTTGCCAAAATTTGTTATACGTGCATTGACTTGTTTATGTTTAATGCCCTAAACATATATCTTGCTAATGTATTTAGTTTGGAATTATGGATTTATCTTTAAGGACCGCCTAGACGGACCATAATGTGAACTTGTTTTTGTCTGTAAATCTTCATTAAAGATCACGGCTCTCTGGTGCTTGACAGGCATATGGAGATGACAATTAATTCGCCACTCAAGAGTTAGTTCCAGATATTCTCAACATGGCAGCAGCCTCCCATCCCCTACTCATAGCCAAAATATTACATAGATGTCAGTCATTCGACTGTACCAACATCTAGACAGAAGTGGACATTGAGAGATTATATATATTCTGAACTCCCAGTTGAGCCACTGGTTTGACAGAATAAGTAGGTTGATATTTCAAATAGGTACCAATATTGATCTCTTTACAATGCAAACATCTCTCCTCTTATCAGTGATCGGCACTCTTGATCATGCAATTCCAACAGGGTAACTTGAACTCACAGCTTCAGATTTAGCTATGAACTGGTTCGCATATTTTCTTTCAGAGAGTAAGACATGGTGACCACTACTTCCTTCCGAAACCAGCCTCCTCTGCATCACTATATTCACAAATTATATTTAGTATTTACATAAATCCTCTACTCACTGTCATTAGATGGTCACCCTCTATTCATAAACAGATGACAAACAAGACTGCTCTATAGCCTGCAAGAACCTTTTCAAGTTTTTTCTAGGTGTCAAGACCCCTCAGCTGGTTCAAGATTCTCAAACTTCAACATATTTAAAATTATGCTAAAGGGACCAGTACCAGAAAAAGCACCTGAAATCCTCAACATACAGCACAGCTAGCAGTGAAACCACTCTTCATTGGTATGGTACTCTACTGATTTACTGGAATTCACTCCAGGACTACGATCGCGAAAAGGCTGTCTAGAACCTCTGCCACCAAGGGCCCGATTCACAGAACTAACTTAAGACAAAATCCTAAACTTACTACTTTTGGTATTCACATAAGTTAGGATTTTGTCTTAAGTTTGTCTTAAGAGAAACTTAAGACAGACTTAAGACAGACTTAAGACAGACTTAAAACCGACTTAAGACAAACTTAAGACAGACTTAAGACAGACTTAAGTTAGGATTTTGTCTTAAGTCTGTCTTAAGTCTGTCTTAAGTTTGTCTTAAGTCTGTCTTAAGTCTGTCTTAAGTTTGTCTTAAGTTTGTCTTAAGTCTGTCTTAAGTCTGTCTTAAGTCTGTCTTAAGTTTGTCTTAAGACAAACTTAAGACAAAATCCTAACTTCTGTGAATACCAAAAGTAGTAAGTTTAGGATTTTGTCTTAAGTTAGTTCTGTGAATCGGCCCCCAAAGGTTTAGGGCCTGAATTTGATTTTGGTGGATGGGATATTCTATCACAAAAGTGAGGAATATCCCATCTGCCATATTAGAAGTGCATTATATCCTATGGCACTTGTAATACGGTGGACGGGATATCCGTCACGTTTGTGATGGAGTATCCCATCCACCAAGATCTAAATCAAACCCTTAGTCAATGTACCAACATGAAACAGAGAACTCGGCAGGCTGCAAGCTCCTGCACTCTGCTGAGAATTGCATGAGTAATGTGCATATTAGGTAGAAATCAGTCCTATGAGACTCACGGGTACAGTTAGAGGACCCCAACACCGCTTTTATTATGTATAGACACTTAAGGAACTCTTACTAGAAATGTATTATTGTACGCTTTATTAAAATCAAAAGCATATCCTAGGGCACCCAATATGAACAGTAGTGGCTATGAAACTAAACAAGATAGTGGTAATGATATTTGTAAACAGTCAGAACAACAGAAAATATCTTAACTTTATGACAGAAAGTTAGGATTTCACTACATTAGCAACCCCTAACCCTCCCTAACCCTACCAACTAAGCTGATCTAAGCCCCAAAAAGGGCCTAGAGTGAGTTTCATATATAGCATTGGCCACACTTGCACATTTAGAACACCTTAAGTGGTGCTCAGTAGGGAGACAGCAGTTGTCTTTATCTTTGGGACTCTGCAGCTGTAATGTCCTCTGGTAGGCAGATAAGCCAAAAGGCAGACTGAATGTGCCTTTTCTGTAACCTTCAGCACTAAAAGGTGTTTACAGCTAAAGCTCTCATCTGCACAAACCTCAACCTGCAAATCCAAGATTGAAGTTCCTCCTTAGCTTACAGATTTGTAATACAGCTTATATACTCTGCCTTTAATATGTTCAATGTTTTTAATAAAAAAACATTTATATTGAATCTCCCTTTAACCTTTCACCTACTTACGTTCTCTGAAACATTGTTTACTGTTCTAGAAACAATAACGGAGAAATCAAGCTAGCAGATTCTATGAAACTTTAATGTCTATTTAAACTAATACCTTAAAAATCAAAATATCATGCAAAGCTAGAGTAACCATGAAACATTATATTTGAGAAAGCTGAATTATAAAAGTGCACTAAAACAAATATTTTATGGACATTGGCAATTGTGCATTTATAGTTAAATAAATACACCAAAATAAATTAACATATATAATTCAAAAGGGAATACTTAAACGAAAAATATTTGACAATTATATCATCCCTGCAATGATAATGAAGCATACGCAATGAACATATATATATATCTTTCTTTCGTTATTTGACTGTGAACAGCTATTAAAGCACTAAAACAGCAAAATCTATCAGGAAAAATACGAAAAAATACAATAATATTTGATTTTTGGCATGATTAAAGTATGAGTGAACAAAAGGACTAATATAACCACTTACTGCATTATAAAATCTAATTCCTTAACAGAGCGTTGACTCCCTTAAGCGGACAGCTGGGCGAAGGAACAGTATCACGCACAAACGAGACTCTTCGTCAATAGGTTTTCTAAGGAAGATATAGGCTCTACCACAGTATCTAAAATGTCTTTCCTTCAATAAAGTAACTAAAAACGTTTTGGTAAACAGCTAATAGAAACTGCAAAAAAATAAAAAGTGCATCGTTTGTTTTGAAGTGCCATTACAAGGGCATATCCTCGACTCGAGATTGTGTTTGTAACCCAATATTTCAAGGTATCAGCCCTAAAGCGGAATAATAGGGAGCGCTCCCAAATGTAGGACGTCACAGCCCTGGATTCATCCCGTAGCCTTAAATAGGTTGCTAAGGTTCTTTTTGATGATTCAACCTTAATCCCGGCCTCCACAAACCTTGCCAGTAGTAATGAACGCAGCCATTTCTTGTCCAGATCTAGACATAGAGAAGGATCTGAAAAGATATGCCCAATCTTCATTCCCTCCAATTCTTTTTTAACATAAGCTAGCCAAGGTATTAGTAATCCTTCATCGCAGGCCAAAGAATCGGCCATTATAGCCTTTGTGAGCGATAGTGCTTCCATCTGCCAAACAACCATCCACAACACAACGGGCCTTGTGCTGATAAAATCACTCAGATAAGTCAATTCACGCTCTCTACGGCAGATATAGTGAGGGGTCTGTAGTGTTGGGCCTCAGGCCAAATGGCGCGGAAATGAAGGACGCAGACACTGGATCTGTAGTACAGTAACTGGCCACAAGCACGTGCACTCGGGCCCTTTTATTGACAGGGCCACGTCACTCGTGGCACCCTTGATGGATGGGTGTGGGGGTGCAGTGTGTCCAGCCCTCGAGGGAGTGGCTGGGGCTACAGCTTCCTGTGAGTCACTAGAACGTGTCTCGCAGGACACTACAGGGTCGAGATGGGAACTGACAGAATTCTCCTGCAAAATCTATTTCCCTCTTTTTATAAAATGGAGCAGTCTGAGGCGCCCCAGGTTGCTGCTCCATAAGTTGCAATTGGTAGGCATTGTACCTTATAGATCTGCAACAGGGGGCTCAAAGACCTGCTCCCTGCGATACTTGGTGAGTTCAATAAGGCCAGAGTTTTAGCCTGATTTGGGATAGATGTGGAGCCCATGATCCAGAGACACAGATAGTAATGCCCAAATACGAGAAGTTCTCAATATTTATGAGTCTGTTGGTATCAACAGTAATGCTAGGTAGATTTACATTTTGTAGGCCACAGGCCATGATGTACGAGTTCGTAAAGTTAGTCATCAAATCCAGGTTAGCCATAAAACTCACAAGGCAATTACCCAGGCATCGCAGAGCCATTAGGGTTTGGGCCATTAAAACAGCATTGTCCGCGTAACTTAACGTACGTGGGGAAAGGAATGCCGTTAGCCTTCGGCACATCCTGCGTACAACCAGTTAGTTGTAAGCTGAGGTTGTTAATAGAAAGGATAAAAAGCAGGGGGAACGAGCACACAGCCTTTGACTTACTCCCCGCTGGGTCTTGAATTTATCTGTGACTTCACCACCCTAACTGAAACTCAACCTTGCATTTATGTTGTTGTGCACGGCTAATAACATATGAACAATATTTCAATCTAACCCCAGTTCTAATAGGCATTTCCAGAGCTTTGCTCTGGTAAAACAATCAAATGCTCTGCTCTATTGTGCCGACTCCCGCACGAAAGCCATATTGGCTATTATGTAAGATATTACTATTGGATTGCCCAGTCATTAATTCTGTTATATAAGATCCTAGCTAGAATCTTTGTAGGAATGTCTATTAACAATATCGGTCCGTAACACCGTGGGGTAGAGCGGTCCAACTCATTAAAATTGGGGCTATAGTTGAGCTTTTCGAATAGCTCGGGATGTTAGATTCTGTCAAGTTGTTCTACACATTGGTTAATAAAGGGGCCCGGGAAGTGATATTAGATTTCATTACATCTATCGGTACCCCATCACGTCGTGGGGCTTAACCCCCAGTGCTCTGTGAAATAGCCATAGTCACTTCCTGCAGCGAAAATTTTAAATATTCTGGACTGATCACCCAACCCACCGAATAACTCGTGCCTTTTTCCTTTGATCCAGAATAAATTTGTGAGCGGTTAGCTAGCCAGGTCTCACTATTTATATGGCAGCTTATGTGAGACAACCTATGATCAAATAGTCGCATGTTGTTTACTGCATCCCAGAAGAAACTACTATTGTTGGTCTGGGTAGTGATCCTCAAAAACTCCCATTGCTGAGTAAGGATTTCATTGCACCTGTGACTTTAAACCAGCATTTATTGCTTTCGTAGGGAGATAATCAAAGCCTGTGTATGTATATATTTATGCACAATGAAACATGAAAAAAGCAAGGCTTTAATATCTTTTTTCTATTTTAACCATTGCAGCCTGATACAAAAAATTAAAAAATATTTCAAAGGCATTAAAAGCATAAAGCCAATTAACAAAATGATTATATGGGCAAGCATCAGGAGCTTCTAATTGTCTCCATTAAGTTAATGTTTTTATGAGAAGATATGGATGTTATGAAACCTGCATCACCAAATAAGGCGGTACATAAAAATTATGATGATACTTCTGGATTGAATGAGGCCAAAAAACTGTAAACTTCAGTGGAAGTTTTTTTGGATTTTCTCCAGATGTAGTTGATGATGAGGAAGCCATAAGCCTTTAAAAAAATGAGCACACTGAAACATCAGGTGAATAAGGTGTCAAGGGCAGTCAAGTGGCGACGTATGAGAAAGTTTAAATATTTTGCCAAGACCTTTAAACCTGAAAATGAAGAATCTGTTGGCCGGATGCTAACTGGGGTAGGGATAGGTGGCAACACATCCGATGGCATTGGAGCACTATCAAATATGGCTTCTTTAATGATGGCCAACTGTATTGTGTTACACTATGCTTGATGCACTCTGATCTGTCAAAATATTTCACAAATGTCAAGAAATATTACTGTTGGGTGGTCCAATACAATGTCCTTTAAACAGTTCATGTACCAGAGAGCAGGGAGCTTGAAACTTATAAAATGAAAATGTTCAACATCTCCCATTGCATTTTAGAACAACAGCTCTGGGAGATGGGTGTCAGGGGTGTGGCCCTGGACTGGCTCAGAAGTTATCTAACTGACCGAACTACCGCTGTACAGATCGGCACCCTGGTCTCCCGCAGTCAGCCATTAAAAATGGGAGTCCCTCAGGGCTCCATTTTAAGTACCATGCTCTTTAACCTCTACGTGAGATCTCTGGCCAGAATGATCAGGTCCTACGGTTTCAATGTGGTGTCATACGCTGATGACACCCAGCTATCGGTCACCCTAGGCCCTGATCCCACCAACACTAAGATCCGTTTTAAAAACTGCATGACCCACATCGATAACTGGATGCATGCCAACCATCTTCAGCTTAATGGTAGCAAGACAGAGGTCATTCTCTTTGGTGGGGCACACAAATTTTGGTCGAATGACTGGTGGCCCCAGAATTTGGGTCCATGTCCATCTCCAAAACCCGTGGTGCGGAACCTTGGAGTAATGATTGATAACCAGTTGTCAATGAAAAAACATAAAAACCATATAATCAGCAGCTGTTATGGAATAAAGCGCTATCTGCGTAAAATGTTTCATTGGAACCCAACTGATTCGAGGAAACCACTTTTCCAGGGACTAATCATAAGTCGTATCCACTATGGAAATGCCCTGTTGGCCTCCATCAACGAAGAGCTCCACTCTAGGCTTCAAGTCTTGCAAAATACTGCCGCCAGACTTGTTCTAAACCTCCCTTCGAGGTCTCCTTCAGCGCCTAGTCTGAATACGCTCCATTGGCTCCCTATTAGAAAGCAAATCTGTTCCAAGATCCTCTTTCTGGTGCACAAGAACATGTACGAAAACGGGCCAACCTACTTCGCAAAAACACTCACCTGGTACCAGCCAAATAGGATGCACAGGTCAAGCACCAAATCTCTCCTTACCCCAAGTAAAATTCGCACCGCCAGGAATGGCAGTAGATCTTTTTCTTTTCTTGCACCTGCTCTGTTGAATAAACTTCCATTTCAGTTACTCTCCGTAACAGATCACAAGCGATTCCACAAGGAATTAAAAACCTAGTTATTTGATCATATACAACGTTCCTTTATCTGACCTCCAGCTCCAGTGGAGTTGTACGCTAGCGCCATGAGACCTCCGGGTGATATGTGCGCTGAATAAATTTCTTTGACTTGACTTGACTTCAGTTCTAGCTTAACTAGTACAACAGATCTGCGCCAAAGTTGAATGCCCATGCTTTCCGACGTCGGTGGTTAGTCTGGCACCATCCATTTTCATTCAGGTTGGCATTCATGAGGACTGTAAATAGTCACAAGACAAAAAATATGAATTGAACAACAAAGTACAAAAAGTATAATTGATATTCCACCGAACGGATTTGAAATGAAAAAACTGAAGAAGAAATGCACCTACAAAATTGTTTTAGAGACAGCCTATAGGGCAGATCCCGTTGGTTTAAAAACATTGCGTATGCTTAGTATGTTTGAATCATGGACTATGGTTCATGATAAATCAGCAAAATGACTCGGGAACTGAGTCTGCAGGAGCTGCTGAATTTCAGCTGCATGCCAGGCTATTTGCAGGGCAAATGTTTCCCCGACAGAGGTTAAAGGCACCTCTTTCTGGGTCACAATTGCAACGAGCTTGATTTATTTCTGAAAGTGCACATTTATCATATCTACGTTTTTAGGGAGTGGATTAAATGAAGCATTTAACTATCTTTTGAACACTTTGTATTGAACCAGTATTTTGCTTATATCTCGTGACTTCTTCTTAAGGGATATGATTTTTCATGCAATTGTGAGAGCAGAACCCTGAAACCCAAAATTGAAACACCTGTTACAGATCAGGGTATCTAAAATATGCCCACCACTACAGATAGAGTAATCTTCACAGTTACACGCACATGCATTCATCATACACTAGGGCCCATTTCACTAACATACGCTCCAATACTCTACCAGCAATAAACCTGTGGGAAGAAAACTCCTAAAGCACCCTGCATCTATATCTAGGCGATAGGACCTGATTATAGTGGTTGCCTAACATAATGTAAACAATCTATAAACAATAATCAAAAATATACTCAATAAATGACAAGGAAAGAAACAACCAACACCATGTTTAAAAGTTATATTGCTTTATCTAAAATTAGTCAGAATAAAATCAGAATAATTCATTTCTCATAGTTACCTATTCTAACTAGTGTCAGAACGGGTCAGGACCAGTCACTTGGCAAAGTCTCCCACCCAGGACAGTCCACAGCATTGGTCCTCAGCAACACAAGTTCACGCAGCAAGGCGACGAAAGAAAGAGTGGGGAGAGCCCTCCCTAAGCTAACATTTTTATATTGCAAAATACAATGAAAACCCACATGAATTAATTGTATCACAGAGCAGAACAAGAAGGAAGGGATGTAACTCTGCAACATCCTGAAATCTCCGCTCAAGAAAAGTCTTAATACGCAATCCTCGGAAAAGGAATCAAGTTTTGAAACATTTAAAGTACACTTCCCTCGGCAAATCAGCCTTTGCACAGAGTTCTTTCTGAGGCTCCATTGTTCACCAAGGACAAACATTTCTTTTGGAGATCCTCCAAACTTGCTGATGTCCTCCCGGAAGCTTCCATATAAGGACTACCGTCAGTTTTCTGTTAACTGAACTCCAGCAGGGGTCTCCCTTGATACACCAAAGATTTTGCCTGCACCACAGCTCAGCCAGGCTTCAAATTATTCTCAGTTATTTTCATAAAGGCCTCCATAGGCCACAATAGACCATCTTTAATTAAAGAGACAAAATAAAGATTACTACATCATAATGATTAGACAGTGTTAACCCCACTAATACCCTTATGTGTATGCATTTATCTAGCTTTGCGACATGCAGAGCATTAATTCAGACAGCGTTTTGTGCTTAAAATAAATAGCACACAGCAACATTTAAACATGAAAAACTTGCACGTTATTTGTCAATACAAAAACAGCACACACAGGCTGACCCTTGTGTATCCTTCTCTTATGTTAAGACAAACAGGTTGGTTAATGAGACTCACTTGCACAAGACAAATAATTAGTTGTTAATTATTAATTAATTAATATGACGCATAGACATGCCAGAGCTTCAAAAGCCCCAGAATTTTCTAACAGAAAACTCTGCTCCAGCAATCCCCCCTTTGGTGATTTTATCACCAAATAAACCCAAAAAAAAAAAATTAGTGAAAATTTTAGTCCCATTTTAGGAGAAATCAGAAATGTCTTTTCCCCTTACACAACATTAAACACCAATCTCTCTTTCATCATCTCTCTTAGTCTCTAAATAAACACTCTCCCTCAATTCTTCTAAATCAATTTCTTCTGGTTCTCTTTTCGAATTTCTCAAATTCTTATTTTTCTTTTTCTTTTTCAAAATCTCTTTCCCTCTCCTGTTTTTACAACACACACACACTAATCTCAGTATCAGTAAAGCAACAATTATACACGACAAAGGTCAGGCAATTTGTAATAAGCCTTGTTCCCACACACATAGTACACTCCTGGAAAAATTGTATCTTCTCCACCTCTGAAACCCCAACCAGTCGCAACGAAGTATGTATCATGGCACTCACTAGTCCCCACAAAATATGTGTCATATTGGGATTTCCTTCTGGTAATGCATAGTTTACCCTTCTGCGGAGTATCCAAAGCTAAAGTTGGACTAACCCCATTCCTCAACTCCTTTCCCATCTCAATGTCCCAAATTGTCTCACTCATTTCATATTTTCCCGCTTTCTCCTGCATGTTTACTTACTCTCCTTTCCTCTACCATATCCAGGAAAGCTTTCTCCTCATCTTTCAAACTGCAAGTTAAATTATTCTTAAAAATGTAATCTAATGTTAGTCCTTTTTCTTCAATAAAAATCTCACCAAAAGTGTTAGCTTCTTTAGCTGGATTCAGCTCTTTGTTCATTGGCAAGTGCCCAAAAATACTATCTCTGTTAGACATCTTATAATCTATTTTCCCTAACAAATAAAATACACTACTTAAAATACTGCAAGAAATACCATATGTAGCTGGTAAATGGTGATAAGTAACACCCTCTGAAACCGATGCAGGTAACTGCATGCAGACATAGCAATCCCTCACTTCCATTGTTTTCACATATTCATATAACAGTTTAGAAAAAACATTACTAGAAAAATTATTAATTGACCTATCTTTGTGTATGTAACTACCACTTCTAATTGGAACTACTTTTTGTGAATTCTTCTCTATATTAGTCATGTTTTCGTCCATCCCGAATTCAACTTTAAAAGTAACTAATAAAACTAAAACACCCCATAGAAGCATTAATAATCCAGTACAACAGCAGCACATCTTGCACCACCTTTTAAAGAAGGCACATCTATTGTGATTATTCTCTATGTTAGCCATTTTCTGCTTTAACCTCTACTACTCCACTAAATTAGAACTTTTCAAATCTCCAACGTTTGTTCCAAACTCTTCAGCTTCTTCAAATGATCTTTCTGTTCACTCAGTCCAAGTGAATCCTTCTTTCACTCAGTTTGGATACTCATCATTTTTCACTCCAATTTCTTCAACATCAAATTGTATCAGATCTCCAACTTTCAAATCCTCAGTATCTGACTCTTCTCCAATGTCAAACAAGAGTACTTTCAGGATTTCACCAGTATCTTCCTCAACCACTTCTCTCAAGACCACTTCCGGATTATCTTGAGTCACTGTTTCTTCTTTTCCTTCTTCAGACAGTGTCACATAAGACCATTCCGGTGATCTGTACTTTTGGTTGGGTCTTTTAACTCTTTTTATTTCTACTGGTTCTTTTGTTTTCTTTGATTCTTCTTCTTCAGCCTTTGAAGTTTGACTGGATACTTCATTCACTTGTTCAGCTTCCGATGTATTTGCTCTTATTATCCTGTATCTCAGTCTTTTCACTCTGTTGTTAGGCCAACGATCTCCTTTCACAACCTTTTTCGGCTTCACTTCTTTGACACTCTTCTCTCCAATCGAAATTCTCTTTCTCAGAACTCGACCTTCTGTTTGATCATTCTCATCATCCGATTCTGTTTCAATTGCCCTTTGCTTCCGTTTCTTAGCAGTTTTCTTTTCTTTCACAGATTTTTTCACCACTATTTGAGACTTCCCTATTTCTGTCCCTCCTCGGGTCTCCGACACGCAATCTTCTTGCTGTCTACTTATCCCTTTACCTAGCTCCTCATCAATGTTCCCTACACCTCCTCGGGGGTCTTCCGCAATCTGTCCCTCTCTATCTTCTTCTGACCCTGTTTCTTCAAGAATAATCTCAAGTGGTTCTTCAATCTCCTCCTCTTCTGATTCAGGAGTAGTTTCTATGTGTTTTCTCTTTTCTTTTCTTTTTCCTCCACTGCTACTCGAAACTTCAGGCTCTTTCACAGAATCAGAATCTGATCTTCCTTCTGATACTCGCAGTGAATCTCTTGAAGCTCTCTCCGCTTCTTTTCTCACTGATTCTGTATCTTCAGGATCTTCACCATCACTGGAATCTGACTCTTCATAATACTCTTCACCAGTTCCCTCTCTCGGGCTTGGAATTCTCAGAGTTTGACTTGCATGTACCCAGTGTCTCACTCCAGCACACTTTACTGCAGTCGTTGTAGTCAGAATAACTTGTCTCGGCCTTCCCCACCTTGGAATCAAGCAATTTCTTCTTCTGTGCACCTTAATCCTCACCCAGTCTCCTGGACTTAGATCATGGGCTTGCTTCTTCTCAAGTGTGGTAGCTTCTTCTCCAACCCGGTGAAACACAGAATGAACTGCATCAGCCAGGCCTTTACAGTAATCCAAAATCATGTCATCAGTTATTGTCATCAATTTATTCACAGGTACGAATGCATGTCGCATTGCACGTCCCATAATGATTTCATGCGGACTCAAACCTGTAGTTCTATCTGGAGTAGATCTCATAGTCATCAAGACTAGAGGCAGAACGTCTGGCCATTTCATGCCAGTGGCTAAGCACATTTTCCCAATTCTGTTCTTGATTGTGCCATTAATCTGCTCAACCACACCAGAAGCCTCTGGTCGGTATGTACAATGTAGCTTCTGCTGTACTTTTAATGCTTCACAAATTAAACCAATGAGTTCATTTTGAAAGTGTCTACCTCTGTCAGATTCAACTGTGACTGGAAACCCAAACCTAGGAATCAACTCCCTCAACAGTAATTTTGCCACTGTTAATTCATCATTTCTCCTTGTCGGGTAGGCCTCCACCCACCTTGAAAACAAACAGACTATCACAAGGACATACCTTAGTCTGTTCACCTGGGGCATTTCAATGAAATCAATTCGCATTCTTGTAAAAGGACCTCCTTCTCTGCCTATTGTCCCTAGATTCACCACTGTCTTTTTCCCAGTGTTAAATTGCTGACAAATTAAACACCTTTGACAGATGCTCTCTGCAATTGTCCTGAATTTTGCATTGTACCAGATTCGTTTAAAGGACCTAACCATTGCGTCCCTCCCCAGATGTCCCTGGCCATGATACATTCTTGCCATTGACGACAAAATTGAGTTTGGCATCACTGGTCTGCCATCTCTGTAGACCCAAACATAGTCTGTTTCTCTTGGAGCACATCCTGCCTTAACCCAATCTTGTTTCTCTTCTTCTCCTGCCTCATCTTGTAACTGCTTCACTTCATCCCACATTTCTAGGACATTAGTAAACATCACAGAAAGAAAAGACATTTCCTCCTTCTCTCTTTCCCTGTTAATTGACAGATTCATCTTCGCGCAATATTGCGCCACATCGTTAGCATACCTATTGCCAACAGTGATAAAATCCTCCCCTATAACATGTGTTGCATATTTTACAACTGCTAACTCCTTAGGCAGCTGTATCGCCTCAAGCAATTTTCCAATCAGCTCAGCATTCTTTATTGGAGTTCCACCCGATGTCAAGAAACCTCTTTGTAGCCAAAGTTGGCCAACATCATGCACCACTCCAAATCCATACTGACTATTAGTCAATATTGTTGTTCTCAAATCTTTCCCAATCTCACAAGCTTTTGTCAATGCCACCAATTCAGCAACTTGCACAGATTTCACTCCTTTCAATGGTGATGCTTCCACAACCTCTGAAACTTTTCACACTGCATATGCTGCACATAGCACACCATTATCATTTCTCAGGCATGATCCATCCACAAACAACACATAATCATTCTCAAGTAAGGGAATATCCCTTATGTCTGGTCTCGGTTTTGTACAATACTCAAGCACATCCAAACAATCATGATCATCTTCCATCTTTATACCCACATTTTCAATATCCGGCAAAAGTGTCGCTGGATTCACATTCATTTTCTCTTTTTCTCTCACTGGAAACGCTGAGTAAGTTGTTCTATCTTCAGATTCCTTTCTTTTCTTATACCACCTATCCTTCCACTTTTCTACATCACCCCATCTTCGCAATAGTGCTATCATTTTCTTAATCTGTCTTGTTCTACCAGTAGCATTCAAACTCTCCATGTCCTTCTCTGTGAAATCCATCCTGTACGTTTTCTGTAAAGTCTTTATTCTATCAATGTCAACTCCTTGCTCATTTGCTATTGCTCTCAGCCTGTCATGTGTATTTCCTGCCCTCCATGTTATGTTCTTACACATAAACATTAATTCACCATCATGATGACTTTTCAGGATTTCTGTTGAAACTGTTCCTGTCACAAGCTCTTCTAATTCTATACGTAACTTAACCACATCAATAACTTGTGAATCTTTATCTTTTTTCTGAAGAACCCTCAAGTCGTCTACTGTTATTTCAGCAGTTTTTCTCACTGGTACCACTTTTTCCTGCAGTTCTAAAATCGGCATCCCTGAACAATTTGGTTCACTAACATCCAATAGTTCACTACATGTGTCATGTCTGGTTTGTCTCAGGTCACTTCTCCCTGTTCTTTTATCTAAATCTCCTGAAGGACCAACTGAATTTGTCAAATCATTTGCAATATATGGAACTTCCAGTCCATTCTCACCTGTCCTCTGTTTATCAAACACTGGAATTACCGGACCTATAGTTACAGGGACCGTAACAGCTTCTAGATTCTTTGTTAAGTCCCTAATTTTCTCAGTCAGTTCTGTTGTCGTCCTTGCTAATTTTAATTGTCTGGCATTTTCCTCACTACCTCGATTCTCTTTATCCCTGAAAGAATTACTACCTCTTGATTCAGGTGTCACTTTTTCTTTTCCAATGATACAGACTGTATCTCTTATCGGAGAAACAACTGGTGTACTCTCATCTAGTTCTGATCTATATGGTCTCTTGTAAATCAAGACCTCATCCTCCTCATATTCTCCATCTGACTCAGGAACCTTTTCTTCATGACTGAAAGATGCAGGTGTTTTCACTGAAGAAAGCAACTCACCCTCTCTTGTCTTAACCTCTTTATCCTTGCTAAACCACTTCTTAAACTTTCCAAAGAGGGTTTTTTCCTTTTCCTCTTCTTGGTAATACATCTTAGTAAGCGCTTATCAAACTCTCTATTCTTTCCGTATTACCAATCCTGGAGTGTCTGCGTCACTAAACAGTTCTACCAATCTTTGCGCGGCTCACACCAACACACCAATCCTATTGCGAGCACTATTCTGAGTCACTATCCAATCAGAGCGTGGACCTTCTGACGTCAGCAGCTGCTGCAGTCTCTGTCTCCTGTCTCTGTCACTTGTCTACCCCTCCTTCACAAAAACTCTCAGTAGACTTCGTGTGTCAAAATTTCTACAAAATCTGTTAGTCACCACATTAAAAACATTTCCATTGTCTGCTTCGCTAACCACAGAATAGTAAAGAGAGTCTATTTCTCAAGAGTCAACAACTTTTCATACATCTCATAACTGTTTCCTCTAGGACGTATCCAAAGAGTCTTACAATCAATAAATGTATATGCATTCACGCACATTCATACAAGAAAAATATAGTACATACACACAGAATCCTGCTTCCCGAGAACAGCGCACAATCTGTCCCACTACAGAATTATAACATACATTAACTAAGCAACCTTGCCCAGTTCTCAAACAAGCTCAGAGAATACCTATTACTCCTCCCGCAATAAGCTTTAACGGCAATCCCTACGGATCCCTGGGACTTAAGACCAGAGTTTCACAGATAACCTTCACTACGATACACACTCCTTATATACCAGAAATGTTTTCTAATAGTAACATACAATGTCACTGATTCCGAACCCAGACAATGTGAACGCGCAACTTCTATTGTCACACGTAGTTCCTTACAATCCCGCCTTTCCCTAGAGCAGCATATACACCTTCCTCTGCCCTACTACGGAACTGTTTCCAGCTTCCAAATTCCAGAAGCACTACATATAACTCAACATGACAACTCCAACATATAGTATTAGTACATATATCAACAACATCAAAATAAATCAATAATCAATAAGCTAATTTACAAGCAATCTTATCTTATCAGATCAAGACAACCATCTACAACCATCACACCTCTGCTACCAGAGAAATTGTTACAGATCAGGGTATCTAAAATATGCCCACCACTACAGATAGAGTAATCTTCACAGTTACACGCACATGCATTCATCATACACTAGGGCCCATTTCACTAACATACGCTCCAATACTCTACCAGCAATAAACCTGTGGGAAGAAAACTCCTAAAGCACCCTGCATCTATATCTAGGCGATAGGACCTGATTATAGTGGTTGCCTAACATAATGTAAACAATCTATAAACAATAATCAAAAATATACTCAATAAATGACAAGGAAAGAAACAACCAACACCATGTTTAAAAGTTATATTGCTTTATCTAAAATTAGTCAGAATAAAATCAGAATAATTCATTTCTCATAGTTACCTATTCTAACTAGTGTCAGAACGGGTCAGGACCAGTCACTTGGCAAAGTCTCCCACCCAGGACAGTCCACAGCATTGGTCCTCAGCAACACAAGTTCACGCAGCAAGGCGACGAAAGAAAGAGTGGGGAGAGCCCTCCCTAAGCTAACATTTTTATATTGCAAAATACAATGAAAACCCACATGAATTAATTGTATCACAGAGCAGAACAAGAAGGAAGGGATGTAACTCTGCAACATCCTGAAATCTCCGCTCAAGAAAAGTCTTAATACGCAATCCTCGGAAAAGGAATCAAGTTTTGAAACATTTAAAGTACACTTCCCTCGGCAAATCAGCCTTTGCACAGAGTTCTTTCTGAGGCTCCATTGTTCACCAAGGACAAACATTTCTTTTGGAGATCCTCCAAACTTGCTGATGTCCTCCCGGAAGCTTCCATATAAGGACTACCGTCAGTTTTCTGTTAACTGAACTCCAGCAGGGGTCTCCCTTGATACACCAAAGATTTTGCCTGCACCACAGCTCAGCCAGGCTTCAAATTATTCTCAGTTATTTTCATAAAGGCCTCCATAGGCCACAATAGACCATCTTTAATTAAAGAGACAAAATAAAGATTACTACATCATAATGATTAGACAGTGTTAACCCCACTAATACCCTTATGTGTATGCATTTATCTAGCTTTGCGACATACAGAGCATTAATTCAGACAGCGTTTTGTGCTTAAAATAAATAGCACACAGCAACATTTAAACATGAAAAACTTGCACGTTATTTGTCAATACAAAAACAGCACACACAGGCTGACCCTTGTGTATCCTTCTCTTATGTTAAGACAAACAGGTTGGTTAATGAGACTCACTTGCACAAGACAAATAATTAGTTGTTAATTATTAATTAATTAATATGACGCATAGACATGCCAGAGCTTCAAAAGCCCCAGAATTTTCTAACAGAAAACTCTGCTCCAGCACACCCTAAAATTCAAACCAACCCAAGTTTACCTTTAGCTGTTCTGGTTCTTCCCTTGATCTTCAGATTTGAACAGCCTCCTCCACATCAGGCCCAAGAGTTCTTTAGCAGAGTGATCAAATAAGTAATTGGCACCGCTCAATAACCGAGATCAAATCAGGCAAATGTTCAAACATATTTTACAAAAAACAGTCCTAAATAAATGTTAAATGCCATCAAGGCTCAATAGCAAGGAACATAGTCAGAAATTCGAATTATTCTAAGTTCCGAATGGAGAGAAAGTTATAAGAGAAACAAACAGTATCTCTGGAAGAAATGGAAAGTCATCTCACCATAACTGTCAGAATTACAAAGGAAACCAACAGAAAAGGAAGGGTCTCTAGATCGTGCCCATAGCCAGTGTTTTTTATACACAAATTCAGCATAGTTAATAAACAAAGACTGCAAATTCACAGGGGCATGATTAGAGATAACACAGCTTAGGCAAAAAGAGCAGGGAACGTAATTGTTAAATACATACCACTAACCCACTTTTAAGTAAACGTCCAGCAGGCAGGTTCATGGATGTTAATATAGTAGTAGTAGAAGGCTTTATTCGAGTTATAAACTCATAAAAGCACAACATGCATATTATAAAAACATCACACTTAATCAGGGCATTTCATTCAATACATTAAAACAGTTGCGCAAGCTTAATCATTGTAAAACAAAACATTATACAAATAAAACATAATCAAGAAACATTAGGAGAAACAGAAAGGGCTCTCCGTCTAATGGACCAAGCCCACCCCAGGTACTTTGCTATTCCCATAACAATAGGCTCCTCAGAAGTAGTGCAAATAATTCTCTGTGCCTCAGCCGCACTGGATGTCCCAAGGTTCTTGCAGATAGGGGTTAACCAGACCCTTCTTGGGGAGGCATAAGCCTTACAAGCAAATAGGAAGTGTCCCACACTTTCCTTAGTTGCGCCGCATGCTGGGCAGCACTGGGTGTTCAAACTCTTCCACCTGCCTGTTAGATCTCTCAACGGGAGGGAACCAGATCTTAATTGGAAAAACAACTTTCTGTCCATAGGAACAGTTATACTGTCCCAGTAATTTTCTAAAGCAGGACACATTTTACTTTCCAAAAAGCGACCTCCCATTGAGTCAGATTTAACCCTTCTCCGATGTTAATATACCAAAATGCCTGGGGTAGCGAAAGTGGCATCACACACCCTTTGACCTTAGGGACATCGCAGAAAGTGACATCATGTAACCTCTGACCCTGAATCTTAGCAGAACGTGATGTCATATGATCTTAACCTTGATGACACCACCATAACTGGCATTGCTGAATTCCACCATAGCTGAAAGATTATTATTAATTCACAACACATACAAATGTCTATTTTAGGTAACACCTATATTGGGGTGCTGACATGATCTTTGAAAGTGGTGGAGAGTAACACGTGCACTGGTTCGTAGCGAACGAGTGAAGCGAGTGAAGCAGACCTTGGAGGGTCCAAGGATGTTCTTCCCAAAGAACATTTAGAAAACAACATGTCATAGTCTGGTTCCAGCTCCTGGGCCCAGCTTTTTTACTACACTAATACCACTAATACTCAATAATGAGTTATTCACTAATAGTGTCCTTTAAAAATGGGGAGTCAACAATTAGAGGGATTCCCAATGACTAAAACTGCACTCTGCCCAGTGTTCTTAGCACTGATTTTGCCACTTCTGAGTCCAGGGGTCACAAATGCAGTGCCAGGGGTGGCAAAGGGCAAGCATGGGTGCGCAGCTGCTTCCCCTGGCGACCCCTAGATGTATAACGCCCATCTGCTCGGCTGCTGTGCAGAGATCCACGCCGCAATATGAAACATTGACGCATACACCCATATATTCTCCCAGGCACATCAGAACCACAGCGGAAAAGACCTTGAGTACTAGATTCATTTGGAACATGAAGAGAAGTTCATTCACCATACATGCACTCTAAGGAAAATAAACACTCATGTCATGATTCTTGCTCTGCGGAGACTGTAGGGAGATAAGGTTGCGGTGATACCGAAGGACACACTGCAAACTCCTTCGCTGCAATCACCCACACCATGGTGGCCCCTCATGGCATACAGGATTGCCGTCATACCTAAGAAGACATTGCAGACTCCTCATGAGCAATTGCTCACATCATGCTTGCCCCGCCTGGCATACAGGGTTGCCGCAAAGGTGTCCATGAGTCCTGGTGCACTGCTCACACAATTACTCCAACTGTGGTCTCCTCTGGCACATGGGGTCACCTCAATGAGGTAGCATGAGTGTGGGGCTCCCCGTACAGCACAAAATGTGCAGCTCAGGTCATGGCAGCCCTCTCCTGGCATATGGGGGTTGCTGAATCAATCCTGCACACAAGCAATGAGCCGATCTGTGACCAGCTGTATCCTCACACCTAGAACAGGGAGTCCTTTCAGCAGGGCACCCTGGTCTTGGTAAGCTTGTTGGTGATGGCGCTCCAGGGCAGGTGGTCTTGGTTTCCCTGAGTGGAGTTCCCTCACCCAGCAGGGAGACTTGCAAGCCATGCCCCCAGCCCCGGTCACAAGCAGAAGCCTTGGATATCTCCCCCTTCGCACACAGCCCATCTGGCTGCTTGGCAGATGACAAAGTTTGAAGTCTTTCCTACTTAAAGTGCATTTCAAGACACCAATTGTCATTTAGGGTCTGGGTCAGTGAAGCTTAATGTTGGAGTTCTGCTTCTTTTGAAATATACACTTTTCTCTCTCTTCTTCCTCTTGAAACGCTGTCTGTCCCAGCAGGAGAGACTCTGAGCTTATAGTGCCACAACACAGGCCATTGGAGTGACTAGACTTCACAACTGGATGGGAGCCACAGTGATTTGTGTATCGAAATGTTAATCCCGGTCTTCCAGCCCAACTCTTTGTGATGCCCTTATCAGCCCCATCTCCTTCCTGAGATGTGTCCACCCCCTTCTTAGTGATCCATCAATGAATCAAAGAGCATGCTTGTGACGTGTCAGGAATGCAGCAATACACAAATCTGTTAAAGAGGATTCAGCTTCTTCTCATGTCTTCAGCATGCAGGACTGGGATTGCCAAAATGGAACCTGGGGTCCTCCATTTAATGTATCATTGCAGGCACGCTTGCACTCAGTGTACATTCACAACACACATACTGTCCAGCACTGTTACCTCCATGTACTGTACTACCACAGACACATACTTTCAGCACACACTTCAATCTATGTGCACCGTTTAGTACTGTAGCCTCTCAGTATTATACCATGGTGTGCTATTTGCAAACACATACTGTCAGCACACACACTCAGCATGTGCGTGGTGTACTACACTTCACCCTCATGTATTGCACTTCTCGGAAGCACACATACGCCCAGCACATGCTTTCATTGCACACACACTGCATCTCTCATATAATGTATTATTTGCATACATACACTCAGTGAATGCACTAACCAGTACTGCTCTATCCCTGTACTGTAACCTTACCAGGCACTCATACATACTCCTGCATTATACAGCACTTAACAGCTACCAGATGTAGGCCAAGGATGAGATAAGTACATAGCAGAGGAACTTTGAAAATGTGAGTGAGCTTGTAGGCCTAATTCCAGTGACACAGGGTAACAAGCATTTGCAGAGTTAATAGGTCTTTCCCATGCAAAAGCTCTTGGCTTTACCAATGTGTTTTAGCCATATTGTACATCAGCGTGGCTGCTGTTCAGCATGGCTAAGTGTTAATGGCATAGAGCAGAGTGGTGTAGAGTGGAGTGTCGAAGAGTGGAGTGTCGTGGAGTAGATTAGAGTGGAGCAGAGTGTCGTGGAGTGGAGTGGTGTGCAGTGGAGGGGTGTACAGTGGAGGATTGGAGTAGAGTGGAGCAGTGTGTCTATAGTGTAGAGTGGATTGGCATCGAATGGAGTACAGTGGTGTAGTGGGAGTTGAGTGGAGTACAGTGTCATACAGTGGAATGGTGTAGCGTGTGATAAGAATGGTACAGAATGAAGTAGAGTGTTATAGAGTGGAGTAGTAGAGTGCCGTAGAGTTGAGTGTCATCGAGTGGAGTTGCTGAAAGTGAAGTGGTATGGAGTGGAGTAAAGTGTCGTAGAGTGGAGTGGAATAGAGTGCTGTAGAGCTGAGTGTCATCGAGTGGAGTAGCTGAGAGTGAAGTGGTATGGAGTGGAGTAAATGTCATAGAGTGCAGTGGTGTAGAGTGGAATAAAGTGTCTGGGAGGGATGCAGAGTGGAGGGGCGTAGAGTAGAAGACATATAGTGGCGTGCAGTGAAGTGGCATAACGTGAAGTAGTGAAGTAGAGTGGAAAAGCTTGTCATACAATGAAGTGGCATACAGTGGAGCAGAGTGTCGTACAGTGGAGTGGCATAGAGTAGAGTGGAGTGTCAGAGTCTAGTATCGTAGGGTGGAGTAAAATGGTGTGGAGTGGCAAAGAGGGACTTGTGTAGAGTGGCTTAGAGTAGAGTGGCTTGGAGTGGCATAGAGTGGCACAGAGTGGAGGGTCTTAGATTGGAGGGTCATAGAGTGGCATAAAGTGGCTTGAATTGGAGTGTCATATATGGGAATGGAGAGTCTTGGAGTGGTGGGTTGGAGAGTGGAGGGTTATAGAGTGAAGGGTCATAGTGAAGAGTAAAGTGGCACAGAGTAAAGAGGCATAGAGTGGAGTGGCGTAGAGTGGAGTGGCATAGAGTGGAGTAGAGTGGAGTAGGGTGCTCTATAGAAGAGTGGCGTAGAGTAGAGTGGCATAGAGTAGAGTGACGTAGAGTGAACTAGCGAAGAGTGGAGTAAAGTATTCGCAGAGTGGAGTGGTGTGGAGTAGAGTGGAGTAAAGTGTCATAGAGGGGGCCAGCATGGAGTGGCATAGAGTGTAGTAAAGTGTTTTGTGAAAAATCGTAGAGTGGAGTGTCAAGGAGTGTTGTAGAGTGGCTTGTCATGCCCTAGAGTATAATGGCGTAGAGTGCTGTAGAGTGGAGTGCCATAGAGTGAAGTGTGGTAGATTGGAGTGGAGTAGAATGTCTTAGAGTGGAATGGCATAATGTTGAGTATGCATGGTGAGGTAACGCACTGTCATTACAGACAACACATTTTCAAATGAAATGACCATCACATTTGCACAGTTTTACTGATAAAACCACACAGGATATTGTGTGGAAATAGCATTACCTAGTGTGTTGATTTTTGATCGTAGGAAAATATTTGTTTCCACTACTCTTCAGAATTACACAAAATGTGCTCGATTTGTGCCTTCCGAATTTGTTTTTTGAAATATCTGCACAGTTCATTAACAGACATTTAAATGTTTTGCACACCAGAAGAAAGCTTTCCTTTCTCATACTCACCAAGCTTGTCACACAAATCCTCTCAATTTGAAGTCTGAGAAAGAAAAGTAAGCACCAAGCTCCCTCAGATAACAGAGTTTGACATTTGACCTCTGTCTTTGAATGAACAGCAAATGGGACAAAATAAGAACAAATGGGCATATTTATGACATTGTCACGCAATGAAGCGTGGCAAGTTACCTTTTTGCGCTGTGCTGCGTAACAGGGAAAGGGCAGGAATATGCCGTATTTAAAAGAGTACAGTGCATTCCTCTCCTTTCCCCTACGCTAGCGCCTTTTTGGCTGCCTTGTGCCAACGCAGGCACAGTGACTGTGTTACATGCAGGATTGTTGATGTGCGGCAAAGGGGCATCTTCCAGCACAAAAACAATCCTGGGAGGCATATTCCCCTTTCCAGTTGTGCTGCAGAATGCAGCACGCATGGAAAGAGGAAGAAACAAGTAGAAATAGAGATTTCTTCTCGCTACACCTCCCCTGGGAAGGTGTAAGATTTCTGGTGCATTTTCAGGTTTACAAGGGAATGCCTCAAAAACCATGGGAGTTGCATTGGAAAACCCATGGAATGCCTTTCCAGGGCAAAGTAACACAACACCGCAATTTGCACTGTTTTAATCCAGATTTTTGGATCAACACACAGTGGCTTTGTGTGGCTTCAAACATTTGACTCAAGGTTTGCGTCACTCTTGCACCCCATTATTTGATGCATGAGCGATGCAAAGTGGGTCATAAATATGGCCCAAAATGTATAGGCCTGTTTACAGAAAGCAAGCACTTGTGGAAGAATGCAGCAAACAGGCTATGTTCCACCAGATGGACTAACTCAAGCTGGATAGCCTAAAACAAATCAAGCCAGCAAACAGAAAGCAAGCAAATGTGAGTTTACAAACCACAAAGCCAATGGTAAGCGATGGAGAGAATGAAATCTCAGGGAAGCTTTCAGAATGTGCCTAGGAAGACTTTCTGGAACCACACAGCTATGTTAGGCTTCAAACTAAGAAGGTCATGTGCACTCCTACTGATCACTACTTGGTATGCTGCCACCACTGTGCGTGTGTTTCTTAACTCCTGATGAAGGCAGTGGCCTTCCACAACTATGAGGGTAGCGCTTTGGGTGCGCCTCTCAGTCCAACACGACCACAATCCATTGGCAGGCCTATGTCATGGTGCACACGCCTGATCCGTGTTTGTCTATGGCTAAAAATCAGCACTAGGGATCCAGACATCAGCACAGGTGGATCACTCAGGGCAGGGGCGCACGTCCCTTACCATGCAGAGGCCATATTTGTTTTAATGCCAATTTTAGGAATAGTGTGGAGTAGATACAATTAACATTCTTTCATGGCGTTTTCTTGTTGGTTTCCATGGGGAAACGTGCTGTATTTTATAATTATTATTAATTGTGTTAACGTATATTGGCATGAAAATACCAGCTCTTGTCCTCCCTTACAGCAACTTCAAAACATTATTTTCTCTCCAGTATTTATGCGTGTATACAATGGGTCAAACTAATAGTTAGAAAAAAAGGTACATTCAATGAATTGTAAGCAAATACATTAGCATTCAATTGTACTCTACTTAAAAAAGAAATACAAGTAATGGTCAAATAGACTGCATTATGTGAGTGCCCCCCCCCCCCCTCATCAGAGCTAATGGTATATCCTTCAGGAAGCTAATTGTGTAACTCTGTCATCGTTCATGTACATGTGTTTTACACGTGTTCTGTTACACACCCCTGACGCGATGCGTTTAAACGGTTATGAGATTTCCGTCAGCACTGAGAACCTACAACATTAATAACATATAAAGAAACACTAGAAGATGTTATATACATATCTGTGCGTCTTACTATGCGTCTTATGGCTTTGGAAGTTAAACCTGGTCCCTACTGACAGGGAAGGGCTGCCATCCATGTGCACAATGTCATCATGTCATATGGTCATGTACATGTCAATGATCAAATGGACCACTTCAAGCTAACCACTTTATGGAACATGCCTGGATAAACAAAGACAAAATGTCACATACAGTCCTCCCCCAGAGGAACAAGAAACATCGACTTCCAGCCAGAGGTCGGGCACTTACCATAGACCCTCAGCTGTCTAGTGGCTGTTTGCGGGGATTTACCGCGCGGTGTCACATTCACTGTGTAATTTCCGGTGTAGTTCGTCAGCAGGTCTCTGATCACCAAAGATCCGTTTGTGTGACAAGTCTCCCGACCCGTGTATTGGGGTGTACTGAGTTGTAGTGATGATACATTGTTTTGGTTGCAAATCAGCTGTGCATTGTGCACTATTGTCCCTCTGTACCAGGCAGACGTCAGTATATTCACAATGACCGGGACAGTGAGGGTGGCCGTCTCTCCCACTCGGGCATTAATCACTTCTGAAGCTGCCGACTGAGTCCAGACACCGAGACAGACTGAAAGGAAGAGGTGAAACTAGGGGTTAAAACAAATTTAAACTGGTAAACACACTCAACCACAGACATCAGTCTTGCTTTTCTACTATGGAGCCTAGGTTTTGCAGGGAGTGTGATTCGTCCAGAGGATGCACACAAATAGTAGGAGGGGAGGGGCCAAGGGAGTAGGAGACACCTACATTCTGAGGGAGGCGGTTGTAGGGATAACCCTGACTTTTTAGTAGTTAATTAGTGCCACAGGATAAGGGTTTAGGCGCTAAGTAGTAGTGTCAGTCCAACCCAAAATGCCTCCAGATCCCTTGAAACACATGAAGTTGTAAGAAGGTAAAACAGAGTCATCAGACCGATATTTTTAAAAAAAGAAGTAAAGTTGTTATTCTGGTAGCATAAATACCAATCACCCTATTGATCTGTGTTACCAATAGGGGGAGCCTTTCCAATGGACCATGCTCTGCCCTTGTTGAGTGTCTGGATGGGTTCTGAGGGCCATGAATGCTGTGTCGGGTGGTGGTGATGTGACGCAGCTCTATTTGCCGGTCAGGCTCGCGGTGGTGGTTCGCTGAGTGGTGGCAAAGCGCTATGTCTCTAGGAGATGCCACGCTGGTCCTGGTTTGGCTTCTAGGATCTGAGGCGCTGGACATTTCCTGTGACCGAGGGTTGCTGGACACCACTCACAGTCCACCAGATTTACGTAGTGACACCAAGGAGCTTGTCGGGGTCTCTGAGGTTTTGTCTGAACCTGTCCTGTAACAGCAGTGTGGTGCAAAGTGAGACAACTTGTGGCTCTCTGCTGCCCTTGCAGGGGGCATGGATGACAAGCTGCCTAACCCTGCCACCCTCAAGTGACGTGTCAGTCTTGGGTCTCTAGGACTCATGTGAAGGTGTAACAATGGAGCGGGGACGCTAGAGGGCGCTGAGTCTGACATCTCTCCTAGGTTGGGCTGTGAAAGTAAGAGAGGATCCAGGTCATGCCCTGGAGCAGTGACCACATCTCTACACTTCCCATCAACACAGCAACTAGTTCTAGGCAGCTATAGTGGTTGTTAGGTGTGTTACAGGAAGTATTGTAGCCATTGCCACCTGTTGCACCTCCTATTACTGCTCACCCCCACCCTGAACACCGTCCCGCTGCCCTGCTCATAATAGCGATACCAACAAATGTTCCTCTCACTCTTTAATACAAACCTACAGTCAGTGTCAATAACAGGGTGGAACCCACTGTAATTAAAACACTCCAGCAGCAGGAAACTACAAGAGAGGGCCCCAAATAACAGCACAAGGCCAGAAGTCTGCTGCCATTACAAGTACAGGTTCCACATTTGGGCAGCAGGTCTGAGCCCCAGTGACGACATCACTGACAGACCTGTACACTGACCGCAGGCTGGGCCGCTATCTCTAAAACTGAGCCCCAGTGACTCCATCCCAGAGACCTGTACACTGACCACAGGCTGGGGCAGCTATCTCTAAAACTGAGCCGCAGTGACTCCATCACAGAGACCAGTACACTGACCGCAGTCTGGAGCCGCTGTCTCTAAAACTGAGCCCCTATGAATCCATCACAGAGACCAGTACACTGACCGCAGGCTGGACCCGCTGTCTCTAAAACTGAGCCCCAGTGACGCCATCACGGAAACCAGTACACTGATTGCAGGCTGGAGCCGCTGTCTCTAAAACTGAGCCCCAGTGACTCCATCACAGAGAGACCTGTACACTGACCGCATGCTAGGGCCGCTATCTCTAAAACTGAGCCCCAGTGACTCCATCCCAGAGGCCAGTACACTGACCGCAGGCTGGGGCAGCTATCTCTAAAACTGAGCTGCAGTGACTCCATCACAGAGACCAGTACACTGACTGCAGGCTGGAGCCGCTGTCTCTAAAACTGAGCCCCAGTGACTCCATCCCAGAGAGACCTGTACACTGACCGCAGGTTGGGGCTGCTATCTCTAAAACTGAGCTCCAGTGACTCCATCACAGAGACCAGTACACTGACCGCAGTCTTGAGCCGCTGTCTCTAAAACTGAGCCCCTATGACTCCATCACAGAGACCAGTACACTGACCGCAGTCTGGAGCCGCTGTCTCTAAAACTGAGCCCCATTGACTCCATCACGGAAACCAGTACACTGACCGCAGTCTGGAGCCGCTGTCTCTAAAACTGAGCCCCAGTGACTCCATCCCAGAGACCAGTACACTGACCACAGGCTGGGGCAGCTATCTCTAAAACTGAGCTCCATTGACTCCATCACAGAGACCTGTACACTGACCGCAGGTTGGGGCCGCTGTCTCTAAAACTGAGCCCCAGTGACTCCATCCCAGAGACCAGTACACTGACCACAGCCTGGGGCAGCTATCTCTAAAACTGAGCTCCAGTGACTCCATCACAGAGACCAGTACACTGACCGCAGTCTGGAGCCGCTGTCTCTAAAACTGAGCCCCTATGAATCCATCACAGAGACCAGTACACTGACCGCAGGCTGGACCCGCTGTCTCTAAAACTGAGCCCCAGTGACTCCATCACGGAAACCAGTACACTGACTGCAGGCTGGAGCCGCTGTCTCCAAAACTGAGTCCCAGTGACTCCATCCCAGAGACCAGTACACTGACCGCAGGCTGGAGCCGCTGTCTCTAAAACTGAGCCCCAGTGACTCCATCCCAGAGACCAGTACACTGACCGCAGGCTGGGGCATCTATCTCTAAAACTGAGCCCCAGTGACTCCATCACAGGGAGACCTGTACACTGACCGCAGGCTGGGGCCGCTATCTCTAAAACTGAGCCCCAGTGACTCCATCACAGAGACCAGTACACTGACCGCAGGCTGGGGCCGCTATCTCTAAAACTGAGCCGCAGTGACTCCATCCCAGAGACCAGTACACTGACCGCAGGCTGGGGCAGCTATCTCTAAAACTGAGCCCCAGTGACTCCATCCCAGAGACCAGTACACTGACCGCAGGCTGGAGCCGCTGTCTCCAAAACTGAGCCCCAGTGACATCATCATAGAGATCAGTACACTCACCGCAGGCTGGAGCCACTGTCTCTAAAACTAAGAACCAGTGACTACATCACAGAGAGACACGTGCACTGACCGCAGGCTGGAGCCGCTGTCTCTAAAACTGAACCCCAGTGACTCCATCACAGAGACCAGTACACTGACCGCAGATTGGGGCTGCTATCTCTAAAACTGAGCCCCAGTGACTCCATCCCAGAGAGACCTGTACACTGACCGCAGGTTGGGGCTGCTATCTCTAAAACTGAGCCCCAGTGACTCCATCCCAGAGACCAGTACACTGACCGCAGGCTGGGGCAGCTATCTCTAAAACTGAGCCCCAGTGACTCCATCACAGAGAGACCTGTACACTGACTGCAGGCTGGGGCCGCTATCTCTAAAACTGAGCCCCAGTGACATCATCATAGAGATCAGTACACTCACCGCAGGCTGGAGTCACTGTCTCCAAAACTGAGCCCCAGTGACTCTATCCCAAGACAAGTACACTGACCGCAGGCTGGAGCTGCTGTCCCTAAAACTGAGCCCCAGTGACATCATCATAGAGATCAGTACACTCACCGCAGGATGGAGTCACTGTCTCCAAAACTAAGAACCAGTGACTACATCACCGAGACTAGTACACTGACCGATGGCTGGAGCCGCTGTCTCCAAAACTGAGCCCCAGTGACTCCATCCCAGAGACCAGTACACTGACCGCAGGCTGGAGCCGCTGTCTCTAAAACTGAGCCCCAGTGACTCCATCACGGAAACCAGTACACTGACCGCAGGCTGGAGCCGCTGTCTCTAAAACTGAGCCCAAGTGACTCCATCACTGAGACCAGTACACTGACCGCAGGCTGGAGCCGCTGTCTCTAAAACTGAGCCCCAGTGACTCCATCCCAGAGACCAGTACACTGACCGCAGGCTGGGGCAGCTATCTCTAAAACTGAGCCCCAGTGACTCCATCACAGAGAGACCTGTACACTGACTGCAGGCTGGGGCCGCTATCTCTAAAACTGAGCCCCAGTGACTCCATCACGGAAACCAGTACACTGACTGCAGGCTGGAGCCGCTGTCTCCAAAACTGAGCCCCAGTGACTCCATCCCAGAGACCAGTACACTGACCGCAGGCTGGAGCCGCTGTCTCAAAAAACGGAGGCCCAGTGACTCGATCACAGAGATCAGGACATTGACCGCAGGCTGTAGCTGCTGTCTCTAAAACTGAGCCCCAGTGACTCCATAACAGAGATCAGTATACTGCAGGCTGGAAGCAGCCATCTCCAAAATTGAGGCCCAGTCACTATCACAGAGACCAGTACATTGACCACAGGATGGCACCTGCTGTCTCTAACACTGAGCCCCAGTGGCTGCATCACAGAGCTCAGTACACTGACAGCAGGCTGGAAGCCGTTGTCTCCAAAACTGAAGCCCAGTCATTACATCACAGGCCAGTACACTGCCTGCAGGCTTGATCCTGCCGTCTCTTATACTGTGCTCCAGTGACTCCATCACAGAGACCAGTACACTGACTGCAAGCTGAAGCCCGCTGTCTCTAAATCTGCGGCCCAGTCACTACATCACAGAGGCCAATACACTGACTGCAGGCTGGCACCCTCTGTCTCTAATACTGACTGAGCCCCAGTGGCCCTGATGGAGTATGGTTTTTGTGAAATGAAACCTGTTCGGATTGAACCCCTGTTGTGTGAAAATACTAATCGAGTGATGTGGAAACTAAACGCAAAAAAATAATGGGAGAAGATGAAAACTGCGCAAGAGCATGTTAAGGTGCTGGAGCATGTGGTTAATGGAGAAAAAAACAGACTAGAAATTGCTAGTTTCATTTTTCACTAAACTATGTCAAAAAGAATAACCTTTTAAATGCGCATGGGTATATGCATCACATAGGGCGCTTTTAATAGTATGGCTTTATAAACTATAAATAACACTTGTATTGTCTTTCCTAGTAGTGTGATTTTTCTGCTCTGCAGAAAAGGATCGAGAGCCTCTTTTGAAATTAATATGGCGTATTAGAAATGTAGAAGGGAAGAAATTGTGAACTGTGTGTCTGCCAAGGTTGCGTGGAGGAAAAAAATTGAATAAAGAGAACGGAACTTCCTCAGTGAGCAGCACATTAAAATTGTCGAGGCACAAAAGTTGATACATGACTGAGATGGAGGAAGCGTACGAACTATGGAAGCCTGAAATTGTATTTCCTTGGCTGGAAGTTAATAAAATGAATAAAACGGACAATGGATCTTTTTGCAGAGTTGTCATGTCAAGAGTGGTGTGATTGAACACCCCCTCTTTTAACCAATAGAATGAAATGAAATTGTGTGTTATGATACAATGTGAGTTGGTCTTTAGGGAATTTAGGGTATAACTATAGGTATATGAAGGGTGGGGTTTTTAGGCGTGATTTTCCTACTTTTGCTCTAAAGAACCTCTGCGGCTGTGTAATGGTATGATGCTCTCTTTCCCTGTGTGGATCCAGCTCTCCAGGTTTTTGCGATTGCCACCAGCTGCTGTAGTGAAGATTACTATCTCCCTATGTACAATGCTAAGTTAGCACAACCGCGTTAGTTGTTAGAAAGCCATCTTGCCGCTTTTGCTGCTTTTGCACACGACACTGTAGTTACATGTTATTAATTGAGAAATGCTTACTCGACTTTGCTTCACATGAGAACTGTCTGTTGTTAACATCCTTAACAGTGAGCAGCGACCTTGGTCTGTACATTGTGTAAAGAAACAGTCTGGGTCACTAGACGGTGCATGTTATTGGGTACAGGTTGATCGGCCCACTATTTAGACATAACACGCACGCAGCTGCTGATACCTGAAAGACGAGTGCTTTTAATATTGCAGTGCAGCATGTTTTAGATTCATTCGGAAGAAGAGCATTCCCATGAGCAGTTTCTAACTGATCCTGTGATGTGATTCCACTAAGCTGAACTTTACGGTATGGGGTCCCCCATTCAAGCCTAGAGACCTTTTATTAGTCTAATAATAATACTATTAGTTTACTAGCGAAAGGAAGGTGGCTGATTTCCACTGTCATTTTATTATGATTGCTCCTTTCATTTTCTATGGTATTGTAACAATGCTGGTGGTTCTAATCTTAACCATTTGTCTGCTTATGTTAGCCAAAGTACTGCATTTTAGGACACGAGGTTTATAAAATAAACTCTTTAAACTTTGCCGTGTCTTTGTTTATTCTGTTGTGGACTGATATGAGAACAATTACGAAAAGGTATTTCTGATTCCCACCATTCCCGAGTATATCCTAAGTCGCTTGTTCTGGGTTGTCTATACATTGGGACCACCGAGCAAAACCTCGGATAACGAATGGGACACTGATGCTGGTCGGATAAGGGGTTCTGGGTTCTGAGGTGAGTTTTTGGTACACCACAATTCACTGAGGTATTGGGTTCCTGCGGATAGTTCTGTGCATAAGCAGAATCCCTGCAACATGGCACCTAACGTTTGGTCTATTGATTTGAAACGCCTTAGTAGTGCTTATATTAGTCCACAGCACCCTCACTCTAGTTTCCGGATAACGGGAGTGACAGTTTAACCTACCTAGGTTTCGACTAATAGGTTCTTTCAAGCTTGATCATTAAAAAGGTTATTTTTTCTGAACCCCAGTGCTACTGTAGAGATCGTTGAAACTCTTTAGTGTGTCCTTATGGCGGTCGACATAGCCGCACATAGTCGTGCCCTTCTGCGCCGTCATTTGATGACGTATGGGGTGCTAGATGATGGGATGGCTGTTATTTTCATGGTGAGCGCTGATGCGTCTTACCCTTATGAGTTGTTTTACTCATGGGTGACTTTTCCGGCGGTGGATGCAGACGATGATACGTTTCATTCCTTTACTCCCACGCAGCTACCTGCGGCCTATACCCCGTATAGGACACAAGAAATTCCTATTTCTGCCTGGCAGCATACCATTTGGTTTAATGGCGCCCTTCCCCATGCGGTTGCACCGGCTAGAATGGGCCCGTTGTCTATTGCAGGGGCCACATGGCCGGTGCTGGCCGGCTTTACGCCTCATCCCCGCTATCTCATGGTGGCGGTGGCTGAGTTGCGGGTACTACACAGCCCTGATTACTGTTCATAGGGCTTTGGTGCAGTACGTGTACGCAACGTGCAGGTGGGGGCACCTGCAGTTGCGGGACAAACAATGGACCACCACGCGGTGGTTATTAGTCCTGTTATGGTTAATTCGGTAGTGGGCAAGCGCCCCCAGAGTAAGGATGAATTTCCTTACTGGCTTGCTGAGAACTTTGACCAACTGGAGGCGTTTTTTCCGCACA
Organism: Triturus cristatus; assembly: GCF_964204655.1. Lineage (NCBI taxonomy): Eukaryota > Metazoa > Chordata > Amphibia > Caudata > Salamandridae > Triturus > Triturus cristatus. Next base: position 37,630,175 of record NC_140590.1, read on the forward strand.
CCACTCCTGTGGAGAAACACAGGATTCTCACCATTAGTTTGCCGAAAGACCTGGTCCCGGTATGGCCGATTGCACTAACTGGGGCAAGGTCTTAGCTGCGACCTATTCGAAGTGCTATGGCACTCCGTCTATGTCTGTGCTACCCTCCGTCATCAAAAAAGTTCAAGATAATCACGGTGCGGAGGCTGATATTGAATTGGGAATGAGGCTTGTCGACAGTTTCGATGTGATATGTTCCATGGTGATGGGCAACCTCAAAGGAGATACCATGCATTTCCAAGTAGCTAATATGCTGGACCTCGTGGATGAGCTTGACAAGCCCAAGGAGTTCGCTAAAATAATTGCGAAAGCCTACAGGACCGTGGGCCGCAGTGCTTTGGGTGTTAAACCAACTGTGATAATTCCTGATATAGTACAGCAAACTAAGGTGAGCTCGTCTACTAAAGACGAATGCCCCAATTTTCCTAAGCAAAGTTGGCGAGCAAAGAAACAGGGGAAGCAGCAACATAAACAGGGGTCTTGTCCTGCCTGACCCGTCCAGTCGTCTAGCGAACGCACATATGATCTGCGCGATCGGTCTCGTATTAAGTCACCTGATAGATTTCAGGTTTCTGAACAACGTTCTCCTCGTTCTTCACAGGAAACATTGGCTTCACACTCCGGTGGCGGAGACCGTGGGAAAGGAAGGGGTGCCCAAGGTCGTGAGCAACCCCAACAGACTGACGGCAAAGGCAAGCAGGACGAGTCTGCACGTCAACGACCCCCATTTCAAAAGAAGAAGGTGGCTGCACTAACAGCGAGGTATGCCTCAGATAGTACGGACACAGCTTCTGAACCTGACATGGGCGCTAACGCTGCTAGACAGCGCGGCGGAAGTTACAGTAGTGCGACTAGCACTGCGTCCATATCTGGTGGCGACAGCAACTGATACATTCGTCAATATTGAAACTGCTGACACTCGCGTAGCTCCCCCTGATAGGCTATATAATATAGTCCTTTTAATTGAGGGTGACATACAACGCAAAATTCAAGGTTTTTTGGGGGATAATCTGACCACTTCCTATGATATTCTATTGGCGGAGGCTGATTGCCCCCGGCTTTCGTTTTAGATGTTCCTAGAGGGGAGGAGATGATCCTCCCATCCTTTGCGCACACAGTACCAAAGGACCAAGCTAAAAAGTTCACCGTGGAGTGGGCTCAGGTGCTCGCACCTGCGTTGTATCGTAATCAGGTTGGATGGGATAAATTGTCTCCCAGCCATGAGATTCCATTGCGGTCCACGCCCCAGCCACAACCCCAATACCCCATGCGTCGTGAAGCAAGACCTCACGTCGCGTCTATCCTTGAACAATTGGAATATCAAGGAGTAACAGAAACATGTGTGTCACCAATGAATAACCCTTTATTCACTGTGACGAAGCCTGACGGGTCGTACCGCTTAGTTTTGGATTATCGGCATTTAAACTCTCATTGCCGTACATGCGCAGTATAAAATACCCACAGTTCGGCTCTTGTCGATAGTCTCGTGAGAAAACGGTTTAAAACCACACTTGACATTTCCAACGGCTTTTATAGCCATAACCTGTCCTCTCTCAGCAGTGAGTGGACGGCATTCACCTCGGGTGGCAAACAAAAACAATTTAAAAGATTACCAATGGGCTATAAAAACAGCCCTGGTGTCTTTGCCGCTCGTGTAGTCTCTCTGTTAGAGAGCATAGACCCGGATGCGTACTCGTATGTGAATGATATTTATCTCACAGATGACGAGTTCATGCCACATCTGAGTCGCGTTGATCGCATTATTGTTTTGTTTGCAGACTTCGGTTACAAATTTAACTTTGCGAAGTCTCACATTGCGGAATACACAGTGTTGTTCTTGGGATACGAACTCAACAATGAAGGTCGAGGATTGGCTCCGCACTTCCTTGAGAAATGCGCATGCCTTCGTGCTCCCACAACACTGAAGAAGTTACAATCTTTGCTGGGTTTTCTGAATTTCGGTCGAATGTACATTCCTGATTATGCCCAGCGTATCAAGCCGCTTTATGCCTTGGTACAACCTACTTTCTCCAAATCTTGTTGGCTGCCGGAGCATTCAGCTATATTGCAGTCATTGCAAGCTGATCTTCTTGCTTCAAAATACTTACTGACGCGTGATAACCACACTAACCTGGTCATTAGAATTTTGCCGGGCGCAGTGGGTTTCACGTACATGACGTTCAATGAGGGCGACACCGTCCACATTGCTTACAAATCACACCTGTACACTTCAGCTGAACTGCGATTTTCCGCTGTTGAGAAAGTTCTGACAGCAGTGCAGATGGCGATTCTGAAACAACGAGCGCTATCGCAGGGTAAACGCATGTTGGTGGTAACACCATATCCTGCCCTTGAGGCAGTGACGAAAGCTAGTGTACCTAATTCTAAAGCTTTGCATCCAAGGTGGATACAATGGGCAACTCCCTTGACATCGCCGGACGTCACGTATATCTTTGAAGCGGCATTACAGACTCAGGAGTTTTTACAGTATGAATTCGTTCATCCAGCTCCTCTGTGTTTGCGCCCGCTTGAGGATTACCATTTTCATTTACACTGATGGTTCTATGCAACCGGCAACTGGATCAAAGCACGCCTATTCAGCGGCATGCGCAATTGTAGTCGGTACTTTCGTGAATGGTGAATTCCAATCCGATGTGGTGCATACGCAGTCATTGGGTGATTATACCGCACAGTTGGCGGAGCTTCGTGCTCTGGTGCTTGCACTGGAGTTTGCTGATCCTCGCGTCACTACTCTTATAGTGAGTGACTCGTTTTATTGTGACCAAGCTTACAACGACAATCTACACTTTTGGTCTCAAAATTACTATTGTGATTCCAAAGGTAGCACAGTTAAGCATAAAACGCTTTGGGTTCGAGTGGCAGAACTTAAAGAACTTCTGCCCCTCGTGAATGTTATTCACACTCTTGGTCACCAACGAGTTGGCGTCCATGCTGTCGGCAACAGCCTAGCTGACGAGGCAGCAAAAACAGCAGTGGTGACATACTTAGTAGCAGCAGTTACAAGATCACAAAGTAAGATCAATGATGACATCTTGGCAGCTATTGCTGCTACGGAGAAGGGAACAAACTTTCCGAGGGGTTTCCCTTCTCGTTACCATTATCGCTTAAGTCCTGATAATGTCCCGTTAGTGAGGATTAACGACGTTGGTGACAGATTGATTCCCAACGCGGACTGCAGACCATCTTTGATATTAGCAGCTCACGAGGGCATGGCGTCCGCACATTCCGGCGTTGCAGCTACTGTATCTATATTACAACAACGTTACGGGTGGTTTGGGTTATACAAACAAGCTCGCGCGTATGTTCTTAATTGTGACATTTGCCAGCAGATAAAACCTTCATCTGCGGCGCGCCCACCACAAACTCAGTTGTACATCTAATAAACCACTTGGTTGTGTTTATTTAGATCACTGCGGTCCTTTTACCTCTGATACTGCGTACAAGTACATCTTGGTTGCAGTGGATTCGTGCACACGTTTTCTGTGGGTGTGGCCACAAAGGAGTGCTGATGCCCGTACTGTCATCAAGGATTTGCATGTCTTTGTTGGAAGTTTTGCATGTGGTACCTGTCATTCTGATCAGGGCCCTGCGTTCGCCTCCAAGGCGTACAAAGAAGCCATGAGAAATTTGGGGGTCCAAATCAAATTTTCGTCTCCATACCGGCCTGAGGGCAATAGTGTGGTGGAGCGAATGAACCGTGACTTAAAGCATTCTTTGACAGCCAGGGTTTTAGGTACTGGCCGGAACAGGCTAGCCCACTTGTATGACCTACAACGTGCACTTAATAATCTCCCTAGAAGGTCTCTGGGTGGGCGGACCCCATACATGATGCTCTGTGGCATACGAATGTTTATCCCGGACCTTGACGGTCTAGACATGGCGGCGGCAGCAGCTCCCTTTGACCTAGATGATCACTGTGCTGTATTGCAGAATCTTCAAGAAGCCAGAGACATTCTAGCGAAGGAACACGTACCCTCCACACCTGATGCTGCGCTTCAGATTCCGGTAGTCGGCTGGCAACCTCGAGTTGGTGACCTGGTCCGTGAGAAGGTGGAGAACAAGTAGGAGTTCGGCCCCTCTTATCGTGCACCAGTTCCGGTGCTTGGAGTACAGGGTACATGTACAGTCATTTTACCTCCACTTCCTGGTCGCAATGATAACAGGTACATCTCTATTGACAATGTCAGCGAGTGGCCGATTCTTCTTAGTATGACACCAGCAGTTTCTTGCCCTTCGATGCTGAGAAATTCTGTTGTGGCCCCAGCTTCTAACACCTTGCCTGATGTTGCCGTCGAGTTGCATACAGTTACTGGTCCTTTGTTGCCACCGACACCTGGTGTTTTGCCTGAAGATGCTGAGTATGCTTACCCTGCGGAAGCCCCGTTGCCTGTTTTACAATCCACCAGAGTTAACCAGTCACGTTACTCATTTGACACTAATTCAATGACTTCCATTGCCCCATCAAAAGCTTCTATTTTTGTTGCCTGGTTCAAAAGACATTTTTTTTATTCCTCCTTGGACTTACATTTGGCTGGTGCTCACATGTGTTTTTTTGTTTATGTCCATTGGTTTTGTTATAGTGTTTTTTAGACTTATAAATGGACACTACTTGAATGAAAGATCTACAATTGGATTCATTGATGGAACTTTGGCCCCCCACTTCTCATCACATATTATGAAAAGGGACCAGACTTTTGTGAACATTACTGCCTGGCCTGTACGTGATGGGATCGCCTGGGATGCTGTGAAATTTCAAATTCATGGCCCCACTGAAGTGATCAATGTGCCAAATGTTTTTCGTGTTTCTATGGGTGATGTAGTTAAACAGAACATCCGATGGGATGATTGGGATGTACAAGCAATAGAAGCACTGTTTTCTGATTTGAAATATTATGCTGCATTTGATGCTGAAGATTTGTATTTAGATACTGCAAATTATGATGAGCAATTCTGCTATCAACATTATGGCACACATTTCCTACACAGAACAAATACGTTTAGAAATTTTGTAAATTATACACAATGGGAACACTGTCCAGCCCCTATGCCTGGCAGTTCCACCACGTTAGTGAACTAGTTCACGTACTTTTCTGATTTTAGTGTGTCTAATCCGGCCTCCTTTTATTTTAAGGTTGCGGCTGAGTCTTCTTCTAAAGTTAGACTGACACACACCAAATTGTTGTATTCCAAGTCCTTTATGGACGAATTGGCAATCGGAGGTTATGATCTGTGGAAAGCTACTATCGATCTTAAATCGGTTTGGGGTTCTAAACCGTGGCAGGTAGAGGGTACAGAAGCTTTGCATCGTGCCTGCCTCATCCCGAATCACATGTTATTTTTTAATTCGTCAATTTTTCAGACCACCTGTTTTGGATTGGCTACATCTAAAAAATTGAATTCTCCCTCAACCCCGGATCTGGGTGCTTATCCTAATTGGGATAATCATACAGATCTGTCCCTTGCTAAGTTGCAGTCTTACATTTCCAACACAACCTTTAATATTTCTGCATTAAATCCTGAAGGGTGGTTAGTGTGGCAAACAAGCTCAGATTCCTGTCAACATAGGTTTCTGGATTTAACACCGGGGTATACACAGGTTCGAGTGGACCCCCGTTTTGAATCTTCTCACACAGTCACTACCTACTCGGTAGGTAAGTTATGCCAGTCATGGCTGCAACATTCCACTTTAGCGTCTGTTAAACTTCATTTATCACGATTATACGACAAAATAGATTTGAATGATTTTGTTAAGGGTCCTGCGGTTGGCAGGTCCAAGAGATGGGTATATGCTATTTACAACGAAGTTTGGAAGCTTTCCCAGATTGAGGCTGCCTCCAGATTACGAGCTATTGACCAAGCCAATATGGAGAAAGTATTGGCTGTAATAGATAATAGCATTAACAACCTGTCTTCCAGAATTTATACATTAGATAATATTGTTTCGTCTGTGGTAGACATTGTGCAGGATGATTTGTCTGTATTGTATCATGATCAAAATCAATTGCGTTCCATTATGCAGTTTACATGGACCTTGCAAACGTTAAAGGCTGGGAAAGTCCCTGGGATTACATGAATACTTCATCTTTGTTCCTCCCTTTTAATTTGACTACAAAACAACAGTTCATGTCCATAAAAGATGCTACATACTCATTGCTGCACAATAAAAAGTTAGAACCTTTCTCTGTTGCTGAGTTAAACTCCACTGTGTGGCTTATCCACGGGTTGATAACGTTACCATTCCCCATGTTTAAGTTCAGTTCGTGCATGAAACATTATGCCGTAGGCAGGTATGAAAACCTTGGTGCTGCCTTCCTGCACGAAGTTTGGTCACTCCCATTCACGCACAGGTGCGTGAGGGATGGCAAGGAGGTTTACTTGAAAGGTGAAGAGTGTACTTCGACCCCAGATCACTCTGTAGTGTGTAGGCACATTCAATTGCATGGTGCATGTAATGTGCACGCTCCTAATTTAGCTTGCGTCCTGAAAGGGATCCCGGTGCCAGTTATAACACCATCTTTTATGCTGCTTGCTAATGGTAGTGATTTGCTGTTAAATAACGAAGCTTGCTGTGGGATGCTTGTGGGAATTCCCTACATAGTGACTGTATCACAGAGAGTAGTTTGCTGTAATAACGTCCTTTTCCCACCCCCGCATGGGCGGCTCGATGTATCCATCTGGCCTTCTATCCAGACCTTGAAAGCAGAGTTCAACAAGATGAGCAGAATAAGGGCTCTATTGTCTCAAAAAGAAGTCGCGTTGACTTCATCCCGGGAAACATTTGTCCTTCACGTAGCAAACACGAGCACCGAGGTGCAGGCGCTTTTGAATACTGATCTCCCACTTCATTTTGGGGCCCTGATTCCGACTATCTTTAATGCCTCGTCAACAAGTGGCCTGGCTCATTTTCTTTAAAATGTGGGCTCCAGCCTCGTGACCTCCTTTCAAACTATTTTTGGTGTGATCCCGGCATTTTTTCATTCTATTTTTTCCAGCGCCTTCGGAGGTCTCCCTTTGCTCCTCGCACTTGTAGCTGGATTGCTTTTATTGATCTGCGCTCTACGCTATGGATGCACAACTTGCGTTACAAGACAGCATGCCCCGGCTGCTCCATCTCGTAACCGGATGCTTGAATACTATGGCACTTTACCACTGGCGACCTTAAGCGTAGCCTATGGATTGTCCTTCCGGTTTTCCTACTTTACTTGTGTGCAGCCTGTCTTTCATTGCCTAGATTGTCCATTCCAATGGGCTCTGGATTTGTGTCTGTCGAACTCGGTGTCTCCTGCCCCGGATTATGATCGGCTAATGAGCCCCTTAGTGGCTCATGAGTTGGACTGTTCTGGCGTCAGGATTATGGCCTGTGCAGCAGCACATGGAGTCCTTGGGAATTGGGACATCGGAACGGCTGCAGCTGATTTCTTAGCGCAAAGTTATCTTGAACAACATACCAGTTGTCCTCGAATGGTGCTAGAGGCTCCGGTTGTCGAGGAACACGTGTGTTCCTTTCCCTTGCTGAACTGGATGGCAGTTAATTTTGCTGAACGCTCCAATGATTTCCTGTTGGAAGCTGTTGCAACTTATTGCGCATATACTTTGATGGATTGACTTTTTCCCCTTCGTTTCATGGTACATCCATCGATGAGATTTTTTTCTCTTTACATGGTTTTTTTCTCGAATCATTTTAAATTCTTTTCTTTTTTCTCTTCGAACTTTTCACTTACCTTATATGGACTTGCAGTTCATAAGCTTGGTTCCGTTCTATCAAACTTGAACTCTGCATTCGTGAAAGTGCGCCCCTACTGGTTAGTGGTCCGATCAAGGGGGGGTGTAGTGAAGATTACTATCTCCCTATGTACAATGCTAAGTTAGCACAACCGCGTTAGTTGTTAGAAAGCCATCTTGCCGCTTTTGCTGCTTTTGCACACGACACTGTAGTCACATGTTATTAATTGAGAAATGCTTACTCGACTTTGCTTCACATGAGAACTGTCTGTTGTTAACATCCTTAACAGTGAGCAGCGACCTTGGTCTGTACATTGGGTAAAGAAACAGTCTGGGTCACTAGACGGTGCATGTTATTGGGTACAGGTTGATCGGCCCACTATTTAGCCATAACACGCACGCAGCTGCTGATACCTGAAAGACGAGTGCTTTTAATATTGCAGTGCAGCATGTTTTAGATTCATTCGGAAGAAAAGAATTCCCATGAGCAGTTTCTAGCTGATCCTGTGATGTGATTCCACTAAGCTGAACTTTACGGTATGGGGTCCCCCATTCAAGCCTAGAGACCTTTTATTAGTCTAATAATAATACTATTAGTTTACTAGCGAAAGGAAGGTGGCTGATTTCCACTGTCATTTTATTATGATTGCTCCTTTCATTTTCTATGGTATTGTAACAATGCTGATGGTTCTAATCTTAACCATTTGTCTGCTTATGTTAGCCAAAGTACTGCATCTTAGGACACAAGGTTTATAAAATAAACTCTTTAAACTTTGCCGTGTCTTTGTTTATTCTGTTGTGGACTGATATGAGAATAATTACGAAAAGGTATTTCTGATTCCCACCATTCCTGAGAATATCCTAAGTCGCTTGTTCTGGGTTGTCTTTACATTGGGACCGCCGAGCTAAACCTCGGATAACGAATGGGACACTGATGCTGGTCGGATAAGGGGTTCTGGGTTCTGAGGTGAGTTTTTGGTACATCACAATTCACTGAGGTCCTGGGTTCCTGCGCATAGTTCTGTGCATAAGCAGAATCCCTGCAACACTGCCAGACCCTGCACCTGCAAGTGAGAGCGAGGAGCAGTGCAGCGTCTCCCACCTCCCCGCGCCCGTAAACCAGCTCGTTTACCCTCGGGCCCGAACCCCCCGCCGGGGGCTTGTAGAGGTTACCAAAACTCCTGTGGGTTCCTCGCAACCCCGTAGCTTGCAGTTGCACTCTGCAGCTGCGGCGGTGTTCGGGGGTGGACAGGCACAGAGAGGAGGGAGCGAGCCAGCCGAGCAGGAGGCGCCGTGGCTCAGGGGGTAGCCATACCATAACCACAACCACAAGGTGAGGGGCAACAAACCAGTCTCCCCTGAGACAGTAGCAGTACCCTGACAGTACCCTGACTGCCGGCGCCTGTTTAAACGTGCTGGGACGTGTTTGGAGAAAGAGGGTCACTGGAGTCGCTTGAGTAGAGAGGGGGCTTTTTTTTGGGTGAGTGCAAGCACGGCTGCCTTTAGCACGGCCAGCCGTAGCAGGAGTGGCCCAAGGCAGAACCACAGAGGCGGCCTGATTAGATCAGGTGTAGCCTGAGATCCGGTCTTGTGTGCCCCGCTTGCTTCACCGTGCCTCCGCTTCACCGCTTGCTTAACTCTTGCCTTGTTCTCTACTTGTTCACTACTTGCCTTCCTTATCTGCATCTGCGCTTTCTCTGACTGGGCTAATTCGCCACCTTGGAGCCTTTGGAGCAACAGTAGGGGGGCCTGAGTGAGGTCCGAGCATTCCTTCTGCAGCAGCTCGCAGCCCCCTGCATTCCTTCTGCGCCCCCCTGCCTCCTGCCTCCTGCATCTCCACTATAACAACTACCTTCAACTACCTTCAACATCACAGTTTCTCAGCAAGACCTCATAGCATCTGCCTCCTCATCCATATTTGTTGAACCTCAGCACCTCAGTACTTCAGTTTCGCCTCCACAGCCCCCACAGACCCTCCTCGGAAGCTAAAGGAAGCCTAGCAAGGCCAACTGAGCTATGGCAACCCACACCCTGTAGCCCCATACAGACCACAGGACAAACCGACTGAACGAGTCAGTCAGTCATCTGGGCTAGCAGCCATGAGATCGGGCAGAGTAAGAAAAGCCCCAACGAAGCCAAAACCTCAATCCTCATCAAGACCACACTCCAAATCAACCAAACAGAAGAGCAAGGGCAGGAGAGGTCCTAGAGACATTAGCCCACTGGATCCTGACCTCAAAAGTCACTAGATAAAACTCAAAAAGTTCGATGACGCGCAAAATAGCTCAATGGTAAACATAACACACAGTCCTCTGAGCAGCCTGCATCCCAACATTTACATCAACAGTCTTCTTGCCCCTGGAAGGCAGCAATACAGTAGTAGCAAGGGACAATGAAGCTATCATGAAGTCAAGCCTGGAAGAACAGGATCTAATCAGGGTAGAAGGAGCATCGACAAGGAGGAACCCTTGTTCATTCCAGACAAAAATATATACAAAGTCCTCCTTCCTGAAAGATCCTGGAACAGCAATATTTTCAAAAAGTGCCACCATAGAAGGGCTGTAATCTCCTCTTTTACCCCTAGCTCTACACAGCCCTGACCAAAAGCTACATCCACTGGCAGTGAAGGAAATCGTAGCAAAAATTCATCTTAAAGGCAGACTTCAAATGAGTCGTCAATTCAAAATCAAGGGACACCATGCAGCAAGGCAAGCAATGCAAGTAGTTGAAGAAACAAACATGCCATGGACAAATAAGGCATATGACTGATCAACTGGATCCCCCACTTGCTCACCAGAAGGACAACAACAACGAGTACTCCACCTCGCCACAAAATAATCCATCGGAAAGCTCAAGCAACGCTCAAATTATTACCCCTCACTCTCAACTATTCAGGCCAACATCTAGGGACCCATTGGAGCTAGCAACATCAATTCCTGACCAGCAAGGGGGTTCAGGACCTGGTCCAGAACCTCAGAATGCCCAATTCTCCAATTACACTATCGAGAACACTCCAGATGAAGGTGCCTGCATTTTACCTCAACAAGCGAGGTCTGACATGGGATCTGCCCTAAAGTTTCATCAATGGCTTTTATCAGCAGCAGACCAACTGGAGGACCATGAACCAAAGAAACTGGTATTAAAAAAAGTAAATAACTCTCTCCTACAGACCTTAAGACCCACCAGCTTGGATGAAAAATTGCTTAAGTCAGGCTCACCGGTTCCCGGCAAATGTAATGAAACAACACACTCAGTGCAAGGACAGCCACCACAAAATTAAGATCAGTCCGCTTCTAACAGCGACATGTCCTTCCTAGCCTCCCAAGAGTGGGTAGAACTAGTCGCCACTTACCGCCACGGGCCCAGTAATCGTCCAAAAATCACGCAGACAGGAAGAAGAAATATTAGTCACAACAACAAAATTCAAATTTGGGAATTGTTACAAAGTACCATGCAATACTCGACTATGGCTTTGCAATATCAATCCCCTAAAATGGACCTTCAGCTCACAGTTTTATAAACCCTAGCCAGCTTCACTTTGGAGATTGATGGAAAGCTAGGCGAGTTGAACGGTCTAATAAAGAGAGGGCAGGAAGCGACCACCAAAACACAGCTTGTGCAACAAAAATGCTCATGCGCCCCAATTGTGGATAAACTACAAATGCTTCCAACAATATTGGGTGATCGGTTGACCGCTGTGAAATTAACAACTATATCCAAGAACATAGACAACAATGACATCTCGAGGGAAGATGCAATAGCAATGAGCCTACAACCAACAGTGCTAACATCATTAAGCTGCAAATCTTTATCAGAAGGAAGCAGTCCCTCGCGAGGTTTGAATTCAGAACCATCAAGTAAAAAAGATTTATCAAAAAGATCTGGACGCAAGCAAAAAAGGAATGGTAGGAACAAGAAACCAACAGTCCAGGTCCAACATTCAGCCACCCGTTTTCAGACTGGTTTAACCACAAAAGAATTACTAAACGATGAAACCTTCAATACAGAAGAGCCAGCTCCGGAAAAAAGCACAAAGGTCTCGATCGCAAGTACTAAAACCACAAAGCTGCAGCAAAGGACTTCTTGCCCCCCAGTACGTCCTAGCAATAAACAAGAGGACAAGAGCGAACAGTCAGGGAATCCATCTGACAGGATCTCTCAACCAAGCGCCTCCGCCCTGGAGAATCATCTGGCAAGCATTAACATAAGGCAAGAGCTGCCAACAACTACATTGGGAAGAAAGGTGTCAATTGAAGGAACACACTTAACAACAATAAAGCTAGGAATAGACTTTCGGGACGCTCAAAAAGAGCGTCCACAACCCTCAAGTCAAAACCATGAGCTAGACGCCAGAGTGCATGATACAGTCCGTTTTTCATCTGACCAAATTATATACTCAAACTACAGTCATAATCCTGAAACAACCATAGCAAATTCTCCTTATCAAGGGCTTCTTGTCAATATTGCAAATAACAATACAAGCTCACAATACCATAATCGGGACACACCTGCTCACACAGCAACTAACAGCGACAGCATACAGTCTCAAGATCAGGCCTCAACCGAGGCAGCAGGGGCAGTCACCATAATATTCCATCCTCAATATGAATCCAGAGGTCGCGTTGATATACTGAATAGAGGGAATATTCAACGGCTTTTACATTCCATCATACCCCTAGCTGACATTGAAACCTTTGACTTATTGTCAATAGAATTCTTGCCATCTAAAACTAGCCAGAGCCCAGAAGCTACAAGAACAAGATGGTGAACCTCAGAGGTTGCAGGCAGAATTCTTCGGGAAAGAGATAGATTCTTAAACCGGAGGATAAGCCTGGAATCAATCCCAAAGCCTTTATATCCAACTCCTTTTCTTAAAACAGACATAAACGACCCAAGTCTGATGACCTTTTCAGTCTTGAAAGGAGCAAGGAGCAGAACACCAGGCCTAACAACCGAGACCAATTTGACAATCGCCCTGCTACCGACTCATGGTCTTCCTGATTCATTGCCTCCTTCAACATCTAACAATTGGACTGGCATATATTGGCAAATAACATCTGCACTTCCAAATCGACTGGCAACAGTCATAACACAATCCCCACAAACAGAACGTAATGGAACCTCTGTATGCGTCTGGAACATAACTGGCTTAGCCTCTAAAATGTACGACCAGGAGTTAATAAACTACTTGAAAACCTTTGACATAATCCTGCTTCATGAGACCTGGGAAGATAAGCCCTTTGACCTGCAAGGTTACACCACCTACTAACTCCCGGTGACCAAGGTATCAACCGTTGGCTGCCGCTCGGCGGGCTTATTGTTTCTCGCCTCAATAACTGAAATAGGAGAGCTTCTTCCCGTTACCATACATTTAACACCACCAAGCAGTATTCAGGCTGCAAAGCAACACTTATGCTTAATCAGCTCAAACAGGACATAATAATAATAAATGTTTACGTGCACCCTAAACAAAAATCAAAGGCAGCGAAGAAGCTGTTAACGGAGTTACAGAGTGTAATGGAAGAAGAGACAACAGATCTCATTATCCTGGCTGGCGACTTTAATATGCACCTCTTAGTGTTTACTCAGGATGAAGATCCAACGCAGGACCTCTTGGGCGCATGGGGAATCCCAACACAAGGCCAAATAGAGACCACCAAGCCTTCAAGGACTGCAAATCACTTACTCCGGGGCCTGAAAGCTTTAAACGGTCGATTTAAAGACGACAATCCACCAGTAGCCACATCACTCGACTACTGTATCATCACACCTAGACTTCATCTTTACAACTCTGACTCTGTTCAATAAAATTGCTACCTTCAAGATCAGCAATAACAAATTTTGCGATCATCTGCCACAAGAGTTGAGTCTTCAAGCAAGACCCTGCCATACACCAGAAATCAGCAACTCTAACGTGCTGGAGGTAACCAGCAATCTTAGAAGGGGGCAGAGCTTGGCTCGCAACAGGAATGGCTGCCTGAGCCCGGCGCTCCGACTCGCAGCACATCAATCCGTAAATTATCCTGCCCTTAGCCGCCTGAAACTGACGCGACTGCAGTGCATTGGGTGCCGGAACGTTGGCGCTACCTCGACCGTTTGTCCCGGTCCCGGGAAGTGAAGCCACGGCGGAGAAACTTAGACGGAAAAATCGTGCCGCGCTGGGCCTTGGATCCCCGGCCGTTGCGTGGTCTGCGGCCAACCTGGCGTCGGACTACGTGCGGCCTGTGGCGGTGGGAGGAGCCAGATTGCGGAGCTGACCTCACGACTCAGGCTTAGGCTGCTGACTCCAGAAGCGCTGGGAGCAGGGTAAGAGGGGGGTAATCCTTCTTCATCGATGGTGGCAGCCGGAACGGCACGTAACAGACAGTGCCCTGGATGTTTATTTGGATCGGCGCCCAGGGGGCTGATGGTCGCAGCGCCGACGCAGGGACTGCAGCGGTGAACGACGGGGGCGCACACAAGAGGAGTGGGCGCCTGGGACGACCTGGGGCGACCCTGGGGTGAGCGCACCGCGCCCGGCTTGCCTTGTTGCACTGATGACCTGGGTGGCTAGAGACACGGCCCCAATGAGAGTGCAGTAGCGGAGACTGTTGGGGCAGAAGGCGGCGGTCTGTTGCGAGCGGCAGAGCGGCCGGGCCGAGGCGCTTGGTGATAGGTGGTGGCTCCGGAGAGCTGGGGTGGACGAGGCTGGCTGGCAGTGAAGTGGGAGTCACTACTGGGGTTTGCGCAGAGGAAGATTGAAAGCCCCATGGGTCGCGGTGATAAGCATTGGCCCCAACAGTCGGTGAGAGCGTGAAACACTGGCCAGGCGCCGGCCGGCGCGGATTTGTGGCGCTGACGCCGGATTTGCCCTACAGTTGGTCGCCTGGTGTGACGGTTGGGGAACAGAGAAGGGCGTGGCGCCTAAGCTCGGGACCGCTGGTGGCGACCTGGGACAACTGTGAACTGGGCTGTGAAGCATGCACACCGTCTGGCGCGCTTGTGGGTGCCACTTGACCCGAGCTGAGTGGTTAGACAGGGTGCGGCTCCCAGGTGCCCGACACCATGGTCAAGCCAGATAAGTTGCAGCCGAAATTGTCGTACGAGCAAAAGCGCGCTAAGTCGCTGACCCCAACGGGTGATGATGCAGGCGGAGCCGCGGCCCCGCCGGCGGAGGACCAGGATTTGCGTGGTCTGCTGCTCTCCATGGAGAGGGGTCTGCAGTCTGGTATTACTTCCCTTGGCGCTAAGATCGACACGCTTTCCTACAGAATGGATCGCATGGGGGAGCGACTCGACAAACATGCGGAGAGGCTTGATCAGTCAGAACAGCGCCTGGTGGAAGTCGAGGAGGTGCAGTCCTCGCTGAACTCGGATCACAAGCAGCTGGGGCGACTCATGCAGGTGCTCCAGGACAAGACTGAGGATCTGGAGGCGCGCACGCGGCGCTGTAACCTGCGCATCACTGCGATGGGACGGATGGAGTGCTTTGTTGAGACAATGCTGATTGTGCTTCTTGGCCGGGAGGCGTTCTCGGAAGTATTTGTGGTGGAGAGGGCGCACAGATCGCTCGGGCCGAGGCCCCCTCCGGGTGCGCCGCCGAGACCAATTATAGCAAAACTTTTGAACTATCGCGACAGAGATGCCGCCCTGAGACTGGGGCGAGAGAAACAAACACTAGTGTACGAGGGGTCGAACATTTCACGCTATCCGGACTTCACTGCAAAAGTGCAGGAGGCGAGACCGCAGTTTGTCCCTGCTAAAAAGCAGCTCCGCGACCTGGGGCTGGACTATGCGATGTTGTACCCGGCCAAACTACGAGTTAACCGGCAAGGGAAGTCGCACATTTTCACGGACCCGAAGGCACTACACAGAGCACTGAAGGACTGGCAGAAGGTCAGCCGGGGCAGTCCGGAGAAACGACAGCGGAGCGAGGAGCCGGAGAGCACCCTGGAGCAGCAGGATTGAATCGGATGAATTGGCAAGCATTGTCTTTCGCTTCTTGGCCCTACGGCAGGCCTGTACAGTGAGCTCAAGGGGGGGTTGCGTGGGGTGCGGGGAAGGTTTCGTGGAGTTGAGAGGACAGTTGGTTGTAACGCAGTGAAGTGGTACGCATGATTTCCCCTGGTTTCTGCTAATCCTGTAGCCAAGTGAGTTGTGACGCGTCTGCTGCCCCTGCTATGCGCGAGCTATTTGCCTTGATGGAGATTTGAAAGTGGGGAGTGACAGCAGTAGGCGCAGGGGTGCGATGCAGATGATGCCGAAAAGAGGGCAATGAGCGCAGTGGGTTGAGTGGGCGGGCTGTGATGTGTTTGCTGCGGGGGAAAGCCGGGCAGGCGGTTATAGCAATAGCTACCACATATTACGGACTGAGCGACCTCCGCCTGCGTGTGAAATTCACCCGTTGCCTGGGGGTTTAGTTGTTTTGGGTTGGGTGTTGAGTGGGGGGGTAAGCTCTTAATGGGGCACGGCATGGCCAAGTTGGGGGGGTCTGCTGTGGGTGGTGGGGGGGATGGGGTTATATTTCGTTGTTTTTTTGATTCAGGGGTCGAACTGCCTACTCGCTTTCTTTGGGTCAAATCTAAGTAACTGTTGCACACGACTTACGTTAGTAGATAACAATGGCAGTAGCTGGATTGGATATGGCTAGCAATGCCACGGGCCGTGGGGTGCGCGCCTCCCTGAGAATGATGACCTGGAACGTTAGGGGTCTTAACGACCACCAAAAGCTGCGCAAGGTGCTGCACTACCTCACGCGGCACCATGTTGACATTGCTCTCCTTCAGGAGACGCACCTTCCCTGCTGTAGTCAGATGCTGCGTGTGCGGGGTTTGGTGGGTAATTCGCATGCGGCCGGCTTCACCACGCACGCCAGAGTGGTGATAACCTGGTTTAACCCTAAGCTGGGTGGCACAGCACAACTGATCTATGCGGATAGTGGGGGCCGGTTTGCACTGTCACGCTATCAGGGGAGGGGACTGGATTTATCCCTGGTTAATGTGTACGGACCTAACTACGATGGGGGGGGATTTCAATATGGTTATGAATCCAGGTCTGGATAGATCCAGTGGCCCGACCCGACTGCAGTCTGCTGCGGCTAAGACGATCAGTAGGGAGATGCTTTGTATAGGCCTTACAGATGTGTGGAGGGCACTCAACCCTGAAGAGGGGGGATTCACGCACTACTCTTCCTACCATAACCTACACACTCGTATAGATTATTGGTTGGCGTCCTCAGGACTTATGGCGCAGGTCCGCGCGTGCCAGGTGCTACCGCGCACCCTATCGGATCACTCTCCCCTATTGCTCATGCTGGCCACACCTAGTAAGACCATGCCCCCCTTTGGGTGGCGGTTCCCCAATATTCCCTCCTTGATCCTCTGTTTAATGAAGAGCTGGCTGAAGAGATCACTTCGTTCTTTGAAACTAATATAGGTTCTGTGGACAGCTTCCAAACGGTGTCGGAAACATTTAAAGTTTACATCAGAGGGGTGGCAATCGCTAAACACTCCGGGGTGCTGCGTTCTATACGGCAGAGGTTAGCATCGTTGGAAGGTAGGTTGTGGAAAGTGGAGACTGCACAGCAGTCGGATGCATCGGATGATATTGCAGAACAGCTGAAGGCGCTGCTTGCAGAATACCATGAAACGGCCGACTCGGAAGTGCTGCACTTAGGGAAGTATGCCACTGCCAGAGTATATGGTGAAGGGGATAGGCCTAGCTCAGTGCTTGCCAATATATTAAAAGCACGCAGATGCAAGGCGACGGTCACTAAAGTCCGATCGGAAG
This sequence comes from Triturus cristatus, assembly GCF_964204655.1. Taxonomy (NCBI): domain Eukaryota; kingdom Metazoa; phylum Chordata; class Amphibia; order Caudata; family Salamandridae; genus Triturus; species Triturus cristatus. Next base: position 37,647,725 of record NC_140590.1, read on the forward strand.
AAGGGGTGTTGTTGACTGAGGAGGTGGACATCGCCGCACGCTTTCAGTCATACTACGCTAACCTGTATGCATCTACACAGGCTAATATGGACGATCATATCCAGGACTATTTGGATCATATCCAGCTGCCCTTCCTCCCAAATGAGCACAGGGAATTTCTGGCACTGCCTATTGAGCGGGATGAAATCCTTGAGCCATTAGCCGGTATGAAGGCAAACAGTGCCCCTGGTGCGAACGGCCTCACGGTGGCCTTTTACCGCTCCTTCATTGATTTATTGCTCCCGCATCTCTCCACGCTGTTCGACGACCTATGCGTTACTGGACACATGCCCCCCTCAATGAGGGAGGCGATATTGGTCGCCATCCCCAAACCTGGCAAGGACTTGGAGGAGTGCAGTTCGTACCGACCGCTATCTTTGCTGAACGTAGACACTAAGCTATTTGCAAAGGTGTTGGCCACGCGACTCGTGCTACTCACCCCGGAGTTGGTTGCACCGGAACAAGCAGGGTTTGTTCCGGGCAGAAACCTCACGTATAATCTGAGGACGGTGTTCGGCGTGCTGCAGCACGTCAGACAAGACTCGAGGGCCCTTGCAGTTTTCCTCGATATGGAGAAAGCTTTCGACTCGGTTGAATGGCCCTTTATGCGACAGGTCCTGACCAGGTTGGGATTGGGCCTGGTCTTTCTGCAAATGATTGGGGTGCTTTACATGGGCCCTACTACGAGGATCAAACTGGGTGATTTGGTTACGGACACCATACCGATCTCCAGGGGGACGCGTCAGGGCTGCCCCCTCTCCCCCATACTGTACGCATTGGTGGCGGAGCCGCTGGCGCGGGCCCTGCGCGAATATCACAGCCTGAGAGGCGTTAGCTTCCCGAATAATTGTTTCCACGTATGCGGACGACACCTTGCTCTGTATTAGGGAGCCGGAGAGTAACTTAGCGCCAGTGCTGCAGTAGGTGGTGCAGTTCGGGGCACTGTCCAGGTTGAAGGTCAACTGGAACAAGTCCATTGCGTTTCCGTTGACGTCTTCCACTACCCCGTTTGAAATGGAACATCCACTGCAGTGGTCGGAGGATTCTGTCAGATACCTTGGGATACAGCTGCACCGTGATTCTGATGTAGTTTTTACTGAGAACTATGGGAGGGCCATAAATAAATTGAAGGAAGACGTGGAGACTTGGATAGGCCTGCCCCTGTCACTTATGGGTCGGATATCCATCGCTAAAATTGTAGTGTTGCCTCGATTTTTATTTTTGTTCTCCAACATCCCAATAGTTCTGCCACGTACCTTCTTTGCCAGGTTGAATAGGTCTCTGTTATGGTTGACTTGGGCGGGGAAGCAAGCGCGAGTGAGCTGGAGTGTCCTGACGCTGCCATACCATATGGAGGGCCTTGGGGCGCCTGATATGGAGCTTTATTACAGGATCGCACAGGGGGCGCAGGCACACGCCTGGGTACATGGTGATGATACGATTCCGTACCTAAAACTCGAGAGGTTGTTTGCAGCGCCGCTCCCGTTGCCCGCAGTGCTGTTTGAGCCGGCCAATCGCAGGACTGGCTTCTTAGATTCGTTAAATGCCACTCAGCATGCTTGGAACTGGCTACTCGTGCAAACTGCGGGAGCGTTGTTATACTCTCCGACCATGCCCCTTAACTGGGCGGTTTGGCTGTCCCCTTGTAGGGACGGCAGCGTTGTGCGGTCCCTGCGGGGATTGGGTATCTACTTGTTTGGTGACTTATTTAAGAACGGTGTCGCCAAAACATGGGACGACGTGGCGTCAACATCTGAGAACTACACTCCGCTAGGGTCAGAGGCGCGTGCGACGACACTTGGGTGAGGATATGGCCGAACCCCCTGAGGTTCAGGAATTATCCTATTTACTTAAGCACAAAAGCCCACATAAGATGATGTCCAAGCTATACAGCATAGCTATGTCACAGAGATCCCAAAAATACACTAAAGCTCGTTTGGCCTGGCAAAGGGACCTGGACACATTGTTAGACGATGCTATGTGGACTTATTGCTGTGCGAGTATACGACGGATATCACTGCATGGCAAGCATAGACTTATTCATTTCAAATTCATTAATAGAGCATATTACACGCCAGAAAAGCTGCATAGATATGGCCTGCGTGAGAGGTCAAATTGTGAGCGGTGTCCGCACCCGGTGGCAGACTTTATCCACTTGGCGTGGGACTGCCCCGGCGTGGGCAAATTTTGGGAGGCAATATTTCGCCGGATTGGAGAGATAGCTGATTTGGAATTGCTTCCAGACCCTGCGATGGCACTGCTGGGACACTCAAGGGGACTCCCGAAGGCGGCGCGCAGACTGGTAGACATGGGCATGCTGATTGCCAAGCGCAGGGTAGCTATATGCTGGATGCGGGGCCCTTTACCCACGCTGGCGCAGTGGAAACGAGACGTGCTCTACTGCTGTACGCAGTCGGAGACGCATAGCGAGCTGCTTCCCCCAAGAAGCAGGCCAAAGAACTTTTGGGGACTGTATGCTGAATAGGGGAGTTACATCCTTGCCCTGAAGAAAGTCCTGGACCATTTTTTGGCCCTTTTTATGGACTGAAACATGTCGGCACTAGGGTACTAGGACCATAACACTCCTACAAAGACCCAATTTTATTTATTTTAATTACCCAGACAGACCCAAAAATAAAGGGAAACTGGGGATCTGCCTGAGGTATTTTATTTAGTTAACCCCCTCTGTCTTTAACATATTAAAAGCACTCCCAACACTGTGGTCGAGCCCACCCGGACTTTTAGGGGTCTGGGTGACCCGATGATGAAGCATGACACCACTAGGGTGTGTTAGGGTAACTTAAAGAAATACTTTTCACCCCCACGATCATGGTTGGGTTAGGTACAACCTTTATTTCAGAATCTTCCACTTTCCTCTTTCCCTCAGTTTATTGGATCCTTTTTTAAGGTCCATTAGAGTATTTTTTGTGAATATAGTTACTTGTAGGGAGGATATACTCTACACATTATCACCTCTCATACCCTTTAGGTCACTGGAACTTCCCAGCGCCTTGTTGTGTTATAGACTGTATGCTGAATACCTCAAGAGGGATGGGACGGGGGAGAATTCCGGGCCTGGGGATGAAGAAGCGTTGTCCCTGGGCGCGGAGGGTGTCGGGGCGCACTGAGTCAAGTCCTACTGCAGCTGGTGGAGATCCGACCATTTTTGCGGACGGGGGGGGGCGTGCGTTTCAGGCCACGCTCTGAGAACTAGTAGTCACGTAGGCTGCCTGGCATACCCAACTGTGAGCGTGTGGGTGGTACGCAGGGGGGCTTGCTAGGGAGAGTGACATACGCAGGGATTACCAGGTGGGGGAGGCCCTGAGAGCGACTGATGGGACTGTTCGACAGGGGGGGGGGGTTGCGGTTAAGTTTTTTGTGGTGATTTAAGTATAAAACTTTGTTGTCCCTCAATGGGACCAGGTTACATAGGAACGGCGAGATGGGCTATACCTCATAATAGAGTTGCCAAATTACTGCATAGGAAGACATCGTTTTTTTGCTCCCCATGTCATTCCAGTTCATACCCAGCCATATGCATATCAGTCTGGACCCTGTTCCCCATGGAAAAAGTCCATCCCAAACTAATGAGATTAAGCATACGTCTAGCTCAGGAGAGACTCGAGAGCACCCCCGCTAAATAGAGTGTGTACAGAAATACATAACTTAAAAAACATTAGTAGGCAGTAGGATCATCCTCGGGTGAGATGTCTGTTGTCTGGGCACCCAGAGGTGTCTTATCTTGGTGCAGTACAAAAAAATTCTCTTAAAAAGTTGTTGCAGAACTCAATTTATAGTCTGTGCTACTTGAGTGACTGGCCTAGTGAAAATCCTTTTGAAAGCTTTGATTGAAGGAATGGCGGCTCGCGGCAGTGGTGATTCACTTTCAGCTCGATCTAGTAGGATAAGAGCTGGGCATTGGAGGTTAGCTTGGAAAAAACACATTGTTAGGCAGTTGTAAGGAAAATTCCTGCGTTTAAATTTTACCGTTGCACTCTATGGTTGTATTGTGGGAAAACTGTTCCTAGTGGGGTGCTGAAAAGAGGTTTTAAGATTATTAGGGGAATGATGCATTTTAAACTGTTTTAAGGGGTGCTAGGATTTTAGGGGAATGGTAATTTTTCAACTGTTTTAATCCTGTTTTTATTTTGGCTCCCCCACTCCTTGCTACGGTGAGGAAAGTGATCATTCCCTTTGGGCTGCTCTATATAAAGGTGTGATGTTTTGATCGGTGCGGGGTTGTCCTTTTGACCTGCATGTGCTGCGTGCAATTGAGAGGAGGAGTGGATGTTTGAAATGTAGGCCAATGTTTCAGTTGAGACGTGCGCATCCCTTTTGTATCTGCACGTGGCATGGAATGAGGATTTTCTCTAATTAGGCTGCGTTACTGGGTCACTCCCTTCTTCTGGAAGGGCTTAGAGTTTTGGGTTGATTTTTGGGCTTTTATTTGCAGGTTCAGGTGGGCGTTTACCTGCAGCCCAGCCGGGATTGTGTTTGTTTGTTGTGTTTTAACAACAAGAGTCAGAGATCTCTTTGGGCTTTATGTGCTCGGCCTGATGGAGGTGATACTAACGAACTCAATTGGATTTTCCTGTGTACTATGGTCATGTGATCACTGGCAAGCCAATTCGTGGCTCCTGTGACCTGGATGTGATAATGAATGGAATTAGGCCTCTCGCTTCCTTGGACGATGTTCCATGAGGCCCTGTGACTATCATTCGACCAGCGCTGCGGGTTGGTGAGCCTATCCCTGGGCCTGGTGCGCGGGCTGCGAAGGTCATCGGTGGAGACTAGGCTTGGGCGATTAACTCTGCTCTGCTCATGGAGTCTGCAGAGTTCCTGAATTCCACTTTCCAGCTCAAGATTTGTTTTGACACTCACGAGTGAGCCCCACGATAATCTTGGGCGGCTAACCAGCTTGTGCAAAACTTCGTGCTAGCCTGCACAACTTACGAATGCAACAGTGCCAATGTAGTGCTGATCATGAATGCACCACTCAAGCAGATTTTGTGCTCAAGTAGCAGCTGATAGGCTTTTCAAGTAGGTTTTCTTCTCCAACGGGGCATTGAAGTTGTTTTTGTTGTGCGAGAAGCCCTTTTTTAATCCTTTTTCCAACAGGAAGTTTCTCCATGTTGTTACAATAAATTTGCAATATTCATTTATTTCACTGTGTGTCCTAGTCTGCCAATGGGCTTTCCACCCAGTAGGCCCAGTACTACTCATGGATGCATGAAACAACTGTTTCTGATATGTCTGTTCAATTTAAACACCATTTAGGCCAGATGGCATTGGATTAAATTACGAAATGTGTTTTGTGGGAGGGAATTCCTTGTTGTTTTCTGCTAACCGTGTATAGGCGGGGTAATATCTTTGATGCCTTAGCAGAATCTGTGTTGTAAAAGTTTTTTTAGCCCATTTAATTCTCGTTTTTGGCATTGCTGAATTAATGCTGTCTTCTCTGTGTTACCATGCCTCCTTTGTCTGGCCAGTGTGTGAGTGTGTTTGCCATAGGCAACTAGTTGTCCTTGTTCCCCATGCCATGTGGCATGGAGACACTTATTTGTATAATAAGTGTATATGGGCTTGTATGTCTTCTTTGTTGTGGCCATGACTCCTTGCTGGTTGTTGTTCAGACCATGTGCCTGGCAGCCCTTTTGTGTAGCCAAACATTGTGCTTTTGCCATAGGCTTGCATGTCTTCTTTGTTGTGGCCGGATCACTGACAGAATATCAACAACAGAAATGTCGACCTACAAAAATATTGTGACAAAAATATTGAAGTCCTATCTTCATAATGTTAAGTACAAACATATCGAGAAAAAAATATAGTTGTTAAACTTATCGTTGTTAAAATTATCGTTTTTTTAATATTAAAAAAATGATGTACATAATACATATAATTAAAACATTTTTTGAATTATTAGAGAATGTTTATAATTATAAGTAATAAATATAATATAAAAATAAATTAAACATACATATATATATAAAATATAGTATATAAATGTACTTAATAAACATAATATATAATTATTTTAATAAATTATAAAATGTTAGAAACATATTAAAATTTATAAATGCATATATATATTACCTACCGGCGGTCGCCAGTAGGTATTTATAGTAAAGACCAAGTTTCCATTGGAAGAATTTTTTTTATTTTGCTTATAACTTTGGCGTAGTTTGATGAATCTTCATGCAATTTTCCAAACTAATTCTTTGTTCATATCAGCTCCAATGTGGGAAGTTTGGGGGTGATTCGTCAAGGGGGGGCCCAGAAAAAAGGGGGGTCCAAAAATGTGTTTTCTCCATGTTAATTTCTATAGGAAACTTTAGACAAAGCTACAGGTTGAACCGATGAACGGAATTACCCCAAATTTGGCAGGGAGAAGGGTCTTGGTCTAGAAAGAACGCTTTTGTTTATTTGGTGTAAATCCGTTCAGCAGTTTTTGAGAAATATCTACATTTACAGATATTGATATTTGGGAATTCTGCCATCTGATTGGCTGAGGCATTACGAGCATGAGCTTGCTGCTTATTGGTTGTGAGCGCTGCGAGCGGTTGCAACTAGGAAGTGTTGGCCGCCATTTTGTGATTCCGTTGAAGTGAGTAAGGGGAAAAAAGGGCAGAAAGAGGAGGGTAGGAGCGCTGTGAGGTCTGTCGGGTGGTTAGGGTGTTCAATACAGGGAGTGTGAAGCGATGTATTCACCCCTACCGGTGTGAAAGTGCTGTTTTGCCCAGAGTGAGATGGTGCTGAGGTGAGGTGCTGGTACACTCGGGGATGAAACTGTGAGCTGATTGCTGTAAACCGATGTGCTCTGGGCACTGTAGGATACTGGCCGCTGTAGCATAGCTGTGCAAGTGGTGTTAGTATGGGTTTAGAGTATAGCGGTGTGAGCTCTGTGGGGTGGTTAGGGTGTGCTATACAGGGAGTGTGAAGTGAAGTATTCACCCCTAGCGGTGTGAAAGTGCTGTTTTGACCAGAGTGAGATGGTGCTGAGGTGCGGTGCCAGTACACTTGGGGATGAAACCGTGAGCTGATTGCTGTACGCTGATGTGCTCCTGGCACTGTAGCATATTGGCCGCTGTAGCATAGCTGTGCAAGTGGTGTTAGTATGGGTTTAGAATATAGTGGCAGTGGGAAGCAAACTACTCACCCCTACCGGTCTGAAGACTCGAATGGAGTGTTTTAGCAAGCAGGAATAAAGAAATAATTGTGACGAATATAATGCAGAAGGTTGCAACGCCACAGAAGACAAATGGTGAAATCCGGTGTGTTTAAGAAAGTGGCTCTGTGGGATAAAGCGATGGAGTCTGCAAGTTATATAAAAAGTGTCTTTATGTAAGTGCCATAAATGGAACCACTGGTGCAAGAGCTAAGGCATCCAGCTGAGGCAAACTCCAACCGCTTCTGCTGTATTCAAACCTAAGCTCCTGCATCAGTCAATTCCACATTACATGTTACAGCTCCATGTGACATAAACAATACCTATTAGACACGAATGACTGTAAACAGTTGACTGAAAATAAAGGTAGGATACGATTACCACACTGTGCCAACCAGTTCCTAAACAATGCTGTGTTTTTTGATCTTGATCGCCAGTTCGTGAGCAGAGGCTGAGGATGAGCTCATTTGTGTGAAAGGGCTTCATGGATAAGAGGCGGGCAGAGAGAGGTGTGATATGGTTTCAAAATGGATGATGAGTTTAGGCTAATTTAGCAAGTAAATAGCATATTTGCATCGGCCATACATCATCCATCTCTGGTTAGTGTGGAGAGGTAAGGGCCAATAATGAAAACAGGGTCCAAATGCCTAAGCATACTTAGGAAGTTATTATATGAAAATAGTTCAATTAAAGTGTATTAAAAAATGTAATACGAAAAAGTCAAAAAAGTTGGAAAAAATCAATCCAAGAATAAAGTGAATTTCTTACAAGTCTTGAAGATTGCAGTCCGGATTGAGATGCGTAATGTTCCAAGAGGCGATTGTTGCCATCGTGTGAGAAAAGGAAAGCGATCCAATTCATATCCTCGAATGTTGGAGCGGCAATTTGAATTGGCAGGCAATCTGCGATGTTGTCAAAGGTCCCACGTTGCAGGAGATCTTTTGCGGCTGCGCAGTAATCCCATTCCGCCAAATACCTTTTTGCGTTCCATCTGCCATTGCTTCACTGCCCGAACAATCAAGTTCATGGTTTTCAACATACTCCATTACCTGCTAGATATCGGGAGCGTTTGCTGGGATGTTGGCAAGGCATAGATCCATTCGCCAGTCGATTGCAGGGATTCTGCTTTTGCACAGAACTATGCGCAAGAGACCAGGACCTCAGAGAATTGTGGTGTACCAGAAAACTCCCCTCAGAACCCAGAACCCCTTATCCGACTAGCTTAGTATCTCATTCGTTAACCTAGATCTAGCTAGGTGGTCCCAATGTATAGACAAACCAGAACAAGCGACTTAGATATTTCTCAGGAGTAGTGGGAATCCGAAATACCTGTTCGTACTTATTTATTAGTCCACAACATAATAATACAGACACAGTAAAGTTTAAAGAGTTTATTTTATAAACCTCGCGTCCTTAGATGCAGTACTTTGGCTAACACTAGCAGACTAACAGTAAAGATCAGAATCATGAACATTATTACAATGCCATATAGAATGAAAGGAGCAATCATACTATTAATGACAGTGGTATACGACCACACTCCTTTCACTATAATCTAATACATTATTATTATTAGACTATTAGAAGGTCTCTTAGGCTAACAGGGGGGACCCCATACCGTATAGATCAGCTTAGTAGAATCACATCAAAGGATCAGCTCTCACAGCATGCATCAGCTCTTCTTGTTCGAATGAATGTAAAACCAAACTGTTCTGCAATATTAAAGACGCTTGTCCTTCAAACATTGGCAGCTGTATGCATGATATGTCTAACAAGTGTCTACGATCAATCTAAAAACAACAATCTGTACCTTCTAGTGACCCAGACGCGTTCTTTGCCTGATGTACAGACCAAGGGCACATTTCACGGTTAAGAATGTGCAACAACAGTTTGTTATCCTGTAAGGCAAAGTCGAGTCAGCATTTTACAAAATGAATAACACATAACAACAGTGTCGTGTGCAGCGCAGCAGAAACGACAAGCTTGCTTGTTAACTATGATCTCGGTTATGCTAACTTAGTGTTGTAAATAGGGCGTGGCTTAGTCCATCTCACAAAGATGGTTGCACGCAGATTGTATATGTGTAAATAAAAGTTGTAGCTGGCTCCGATAATAGATAGAGGCAGGCAGCCGAAAAGTTGTTCCATTTTTTCACGGTATTGATGTAGCTTCGCGTAGAGGCGTATTCTGTCGGACATGCTTATTACCAAAGGGAGCGTAGCCATTTTTAACAAGCTAAAATAGCAGTAGGATGGCCGCAAACAGAGCGAGAATTATGGGCACTGTTGCTGTTATTACAGAGATGATCGAATAAATGAAGTCTGGCATTAGACTAAAAACAGTTTGAAAGCCTGTGAGAAGGCCGGAGGAGACAATGTTAAAAAAGTGTGCCAGACCTTAAATGTCAGATTTGTTGAAAATTGTGTAACGATTCACCAAGTGTAATGGGAGGTTCGTATTTAAAAGGGAGTGTATTTTACATGAAGTTTGTGCTATCTTCAGTCGATAAATTACTTTTGGAGCAGTGAGGGACACATCTGTTTGAAACAAAAGCGCTTTCAATTTGCTCCGTTTAATAAAATCTGTTTTCAAATTAGGTATTGAAGGCCAAGTTGAAGTTTGGGAGTTACTTTGTGTGGGTGGGAATAGAGCTTGCCAGAGGAAGTTATCCGGTTTGCAACAGTAAGGATATACGGTATGCCAGCTCACATTGCGTAGCAGTCCATGTTATTAAGAAGCAGATAACTGCCAGTAGAAAGCTGTGTGACTGTTGGTCTGATTGTGGGAGTTGGCGTGCTTTTAAGAAAGCACACAAGATTGGGGCTGTAAGCTTAGAAGCGTCGTGCAGTTGGACATTCTTGCATAGTAACGAATGACTGCCATTGTGGTCTCACTTTCACCTGATAGAAAAACTTCTGTATCCTCTTTAAGACAGCGATATGTAATTGGGATAAACAACTGCTCGTAAATAAACACGCTACCTTATCTAATCACATACAACATGACAAACAACATGTACACCAAGCAGACACAACGACACTACGTATTGTGGGAACTGTGGCTAGCCATGTACACAAACCAAACATGCATGGCACCTCTGCCACATAATGCAGAATGCGGGGAGAGATGGGAGCAAAGTTGGCAAGTGAGTCTCGATTATAAAAGTATACAATGCAAAGTGTTGAGGGGATGTGCCGGAGACACTTGAGTATGCAGAGCACAGACATTTACATGTCAACATACACTGATGGTCTATTTATTGAGTGAAGTCGATAGTGGACGCAACCATGATAGTACAGTCAGTAGGGAAGATTATGAAAACATAGCTCGTACGTGCCCCCTCCCCCCCCCCAAATCTTTTGTGCAGTGGGCTTGCTCGGCGCACGCAAGGCTAGCGTAGGGGTATGAATAAAAGGCACATTTCTCTGGGTGTGGTTCTCTTCCGGAATGGCGAACATGTCTGTCAGGTCTGCGCAGCTTACACCGCCACGAGGCTGACTCCATGAGCGAGGGTGGCTGCGGGAATAATGCTCTCAGCCTGCTGCTACCCAGAAACCATCATGGCTGCTGCAACGCACATATGCCCCACAGTTCACCTTTCGACACCGTCGTATGTGAAAGAGGGCCCACCACGTGCCGGCAGAAGCTTTTGGGCCGAGGTCTGCGACCTGGGAAGGCTCCTGAGATCAATGATGGCTACCACGACACAGGCAGACAGCGGTCAGCCTGAGGCCCAACACCGTGAAGTGCTCTGTATACTACTAACAAAGTAGTCGAAGAGGTGCCAACAGTGGAACGGGATCTTGATCCCACAATGGACGATGTTAGAACTGCATCTGAGCGTGCAGATGAAGGTACTCCTTTCGACCAGCTGTAACCAACTCTAGGTCCCAACAGTGGAACGGTGTGTTGATCCCACAATGGACGATGTTAGAACTACATCTGAGAGTGGAGATGAAGGTACTCGCTTCGAGCAGGTGCAAGCAACTCTAGGTCCCAACAGTGGAATGGTGTCTTGATCCCACATTGGACGATGTCTGATATTAGCGGTTGCTTGTGAATTTTCACAGAAGTCCCTGCGTTAATGTGCATCAGTCTCTGTGCTTCCGTAGCTAAGTGCTGCACATGATAATTGTGCTTGGTTGACACCAGTCGGTGGAGTACACTGTGGTACAGCAGGTCTGAACAGTGGAACGGGGTCTTGATCTGAAAATGGACGATGTTAGAACTGAATCTGAGAGTGCAGATGAAGGTACTCCCTAAAAACAGGTGCAACAACTCTAGGTCCCAACAGTGGAACGGTGTCTTGATCCCAGAATGGACGATGTCCGATACTACGTGCTGCTTGGTTTTCACAGAACTCCCTCCGTTGAGGTGCATCAGACTCTGTGCTTCCGTAGCTAATTGCTGCACATGATTATTGGGGTTGGGTGACTGCAGTCGGTGGAGTATGCCACGGAACAGCAGGTCCGAACAGTGGAATGGGGTATTGATCCCACAATGGCCGATGTTAGAACTGTATCTGAGAGTGGAGATGAAGGTACTCCCTTCGACCAGGTGCAAGCAACTCTAGGTCCCAACAGTGGAACGGTGTCTTGATCCCAAAATGGACGATGTCCGATATTGCTTGCTGCCTGGTTTTGACAGAACTCTCTCCGTTGAGGTGCATCAGAATCTGTGCATCCGTAGCTAACTGCTGCACATGGTTATTGGGCTTGGTTGACTGCAGTCGGTGGAGTACACTGTGGTACAGCAGGTGGGAACAGTGAAAAGGGGTCTTGATTCTGTGATTGAGGATGTCAGAAGTTAAAGTTTGTGATGATTTCTGTGTACCCACTCCGATCTGGTGCAACCAACTGCGTGCTTCCGAATCTAATGGCACGTGGCTGAGGTGTTAATGACAACTGCCTCTGGCCTACAGTGCGTCAGCAAGGCTCACAATTCAGATGAAGTGGTGATTGTTTAATTACAGAATCCATTAGGCAACTAACTACAACGTCTATTGAAATATACCCAATAGCCTTTTAGTATAATTGCTTGAAGAAGTTTTTTAAGAGGACTTATAGGTATAGTACAATGACAACATTTTTCTTGGTAGTGGTAAAGAACACTGAATAACAGTGTACACAGTGGACAGCAGAGATCACAATTCGAATTGTTTTGATTTATTTATTGCAGAGTATTGTGTAATTTATGTTGTTGTATTTTGTGAAGATGACGTGAGAAAAAGTATTCATGGAAGACTGTGCTCACTACTGCCTTCAATTTACACTGCAGACAGCAGTGTTCACAATTCGGAACAAGTCGCTATTGTAGATGACGCAGTCCTGTAGATAAAAGACATTGCTCCAGAGCGTTCTGCCCGCCCCACGCATACGCATCATCACAGGGTCCGCACACGGTTTTTGTTGCTTCCCGTACAGCAAACTGGGCAGCTAAATCAACGCCACGTGGCTGTGGGCCCTTGCTGACCGCTCTCTGGCCTACACTGCAGACAGCAGGGTTTACAATTCAGATCGAGTCGCTATTGCAGATGATGGACTGCTGTAGGCAACAGACATTGCTCCTAGTACGGCCCGCCCGCAACACGCCTCATCGCTGGCTGTGCACATACTGAATGCTTTTGATGTGGCTATCTAAGTGCACTAGAACTGATGGACCCTTTATGATACAATCTTTTTGTGTATTATTTAAGATCTACTGCCTGTAGCTTAGTATACCACAAGTTATGGTTGTTTTACAATAGAATCTTTTCTGTATTTTTTCACATCTAGTATCCCTATCTCACTGCAGCACAAACTATTGACCCTTTTATTATTGAATCTCTGTGTGTGATCCAATGATTACTGTTGTAGTTGATGCTAGCAGCAACCATTCCCTGAGGGCTGCTTTACACTCTCCCCACACGCATTCAGCACAGACGTCACTGGATATGTGACCCTGGTAATAAAAAGGGGTCGAGTGCACATGCCCGTACCCACTTCCACTGTCTATATGTGTCCGTGTGTTCATTATGTATGCATGATACTGCCCCTGGGCCGTAGAACATTACATTGTGCTGTGGACAGCGTATGGCATATGCAACCATGTTACCTCTGGCAGTGGGGAAAACTTCTGTTATGTAGCTTTTAGATGCATGGCTATCACAGGTGGAAGGCTTCTTTACAGGGCATGAATATTGATGAAGATGATGGTTGCATGTTGTGTGTACTGTCAGATATGTGTACATAGCAAATGTTTTCAAAAAAGCTCTGTAAGCAGAAGAGGAGTCTCTCATCAAACGCTGTAGAGAGAATGGTGAAAATGGGTGGGGTCCTACAACTGTTACAATGGGAAATGTTATGAACCAATCAAATGCTTTTCTTTAAGGTCACATGGCAAACGCGGAGCGAGCGCACAAGGAGGCCGCACCCGGCGCGATTTTGAGAAAATATTACCATTATATAAGTTTATTACAGTTAAAAATATATAAATGTTTAAAATATTTTAGATTATTGCTTGTTCTCATATACACTTTAAACTTATTTAGATATACTTTTGAGATGAAAAAATAAATGAGGAAATTGCGTTCCTGGCATGACACCATACGTCTATGATGTAACACAGGGCCTGGCAGCGTGCACTCGTTGCATACGCAACGCGCAGCAGGTGTGACCCCATACGTACATGATGTAAGGCACTGCTTGGTACTGCGTACCTGTCACATACCAAAGTAGCAGCTGGTGCAACCACATACATATATGATGTTACGCGGGACGCGGTACCACAAACCCGTCGGACACGAAATGCGCATCCTTTACGAGTTTAGCAATATGGCGGATAGGATTCACTTGGTGATGGAGCTTGGTACACTACCGGTACGGGACTTCAGTTTTCTAAAAAAAAACAAAAAACGATATACATAAGTTTTTTATTAAGATATAAAACATTACATATGTTTCAAATTAAAAATAAAAAGGATAATAGAGTTCCAAAATATTACAAAAGAAATAGAAAAAATATAGGTTTTATTAAATATTAAAATATGAAATTAACATTTAAAAAACCTTCAAAATTCACTGAAAAAACCATTGGTTTTACAGACGTTATTGTTAGGTATTAACATTTAAAAAACCTTTGAAGTTCACTGAAAAAAACGAAAAAAACCATAGGTTTTACAGACTTTATTGTTAGGAATTAGCATTTAAAAAAACTTAGAAATTCACTGAAAAAACCATAGGTTTCAGGGACATTATAGTTAGTTGAACATTTGATTCATATAAAACCATAGAAATGTGCCCGTTATATTTAGTTAAGCTAACTATAACTCGTGAGCCCGAATGCACTGGTGATGACGTCACATATTACATCACTCATGACATGGTCAGTGACATCACTGATGACATCACTGATGACTTCTCAAATGACATCACTGATGACATCATCCACCTGATAATCTGATGCACTTACTGATGGCCTAATATAAACTTTGATATACATGCTCTAAAATACTGACTACTATTTTTGAAACCATACACACAACAATGCCAGATACTACACACATCCACTATCTCCTAGGTCTGCACTCACATCCACTCACTTATACATGCTGTTACTCATCAATACAGTACTATAATATGCACTCATACACCTATGTATACAGTCACAGTCCTCCACTCATCCATAGAGTTACTCACACACCTAGTCAGCCATGCAAAGAATCAATCACATGCCCATTTACTCATGTATACAGTTATACATACCAACTGTGTTATTTATACAGACACCACATCACTTATTTATGGAGATACTAACACATACTACTTACTGTCTTATACAATCACTGATACAAGCAGACACTTTTATACACCCACTCCTTCAAATAACTTACTCTCACGTATAGTCATTTATATACTCCAACACTCACATATACTGCCTTAAAACATATGTAGTTACTCACACATATACCAGTGAGACATTCATTCACTCACCAACACACCCATACACACACTAACTCACCCATAAAGCCCTTCCCAGATATACTTTTGAATCCATATAACCAGTGAATCACCCACTCAGACATGTATGCACAGTCACACACACCCCCACCCACCCACACAGACACTCAGGCACACATACAGATATTCAGACAACAAATCAATAACCCATATAGACACTCCTGTAGCTACCCACCAACCCGTGCAGCCACTTATACACCAACTGAGACACTAATACAGACTTTCACACAGTTTAGTCACTAATCCATACATTCAGTAACACATGTTCAATCACTCAGTTATACAGTCAATCACGCACCTACTAAATAATCCATTCAGGGACTTGTAAATTCACTCTTTCTTCAAAACACCTTGGCATAGATATATATGAAAAATATTTAAACTTTACAGAAACACACATTCACTGGAGATGTCATCAGTGATGTCATTTGAGATGCCATCAGTGATGTCGTCAGTGATGTCACTGACCATGTCATGAGTGATGTAATATGTGACGTCATCACCAGTGCATTGCGGGCGCCCGAGTTATAGTTAGCTCAACTAACTATAACGGGCACATTTCTATGGTTTTATATGAGTCAAATGTTCAACTAACTCTAATGTCTGTAAAACCTATGGTTTTTCCATTGAATTTCAAAGGTTCTTTAAATACTAATTCCTAACTATAACGTCTGTAAAACCTATGGTTTTTTCAGTGAATATATATATATATAAACCTTTGAAATACACTGAAAAAAACATAGGTTTCAGGCCTGATATAGTTAAGAATTAGCATTTAAAAAACCTTAGAAATTCACTGAAAAAAACATAGGTTTTAGGGGTGTTATAGTTAGCTGGACATTTGACTCGTACAAAACCATAGAAATTCCTCCGATATAGTTAGTTGTACTAACTACATCTCGGGCGCCCGCAATCCACTGCTGATGATGTCACATATTACATCATTCATGACATGGTCAGTGACATCACTGATGACATCTCAAATGACATCACTGATACACCTCCTCATACACTAGTATAACCTTTCATCACTCACTGTAAAATACAGAGTGCCATATTTGAATCCATTGACACACCAATACAAGTTTCTAAACACCCACTCAATGATTCCTAGATCTATACACACATCTAATCACTTACCTATAGATTCACTCATACATGTTGTCAAAGATCAATAGAACACTATCAAATATACTTATACACCCATATCGACATTACACACCAGCACACATCGTAATCACTTATGAAGTCATCCTACTCACTTATACAAACAATGGATCATACTTACATTTACTTAGCTACACACTTATACAAACACCACTTCATCGATTCATATAGATAGTAACTCATACTTAGTGTGTTATAAAATCACTACTACAAGTATACAGTTATCCATACAGTCACTCATACAATCACTGAGTCTTATGTATACTTATTTATATACAACAACTGACACATACACTGGCTTTATTTTTCTAGTTTGGTGGACATGTACCATTGAGGCATATATTTGCTCATCACCACACCCATAAGGATATTCACTCACCCAAACAACTGTTATAACATAGTTTTAACTTCAGATACCTACTGAATCAACTATTCACACATCTTTGGGCAGTCACACACCCCCCACCGAGCCACACACACATTCACTCTCCCATACAAATACTCAGTTAACTTATCAATAACCAATATAGACTTTCACATAGCTAGTAACCAACTGGAGAAGCAGTTTACACAACAACTGACAAAGTGATACAGATATTCACACAGTTTAGTCATGATACAATATATTTAGTGAGAAACTATAAATTAGTCAAGTAAACAGTCAATCACACCGCTACTAAATCCTCCATCCAGATATTTATATTTATATATCCACTCATTCTTCAATGCAAATTGCTATATATATATAATTCATATTTAAATAACGAACCAAACCACATTCACTGGATGATGTCATCAGTGATGTCATCAGTGATGTCATTTGAGATGTCATCAGTGATGTCACTGACCATGTCATGAATGATGTAATCATCAGCAGTGTATTGCGGGCGCGCGAAATGTAGTTAGTACAACTAACTATATCGGAGGAATTTCAATGGTTTTGTATGAGTGAAATGTCCAGCTAACTATAACACCCCTAAAACCTATGGTTTTTTCACTGAATTTCAAAGGTTTTTTAAATGCTAATTCCTAACTATATCAGACCTGAAACCTACGTTTTTTTCAGTGAATTTCAAAGGTTTTGTAAATGACAATTTTTAATGTATTAATTGTTATACTGATTTTTTTTATACTGATTTACTACATTTTTAAAACTATTTATTTTTAGATATTTTATTTTTTAATTACATTATAATTACATTATACATTACAATACAAAATATACTTTCTCAGAATGAATTACTTTAGTTTAAATACTTTGCAAATAGTCAATACAATTTCAAGTACAGTAGTTACAGTTGTTGCAATGGGCAACACAATTTCTAACACAATGCAACATTGAGCTCAATGTGAATTTGTAGACAAGTGCAATTAGTTACTTTATGGATTACTTTTCTAACCACAGGACTGGATCCTAGATTCAGTCCTTGGACATCTCCTGTAAACGGTTGAGTAAAAGCGTTTTGGTTACAGTAGTGATTTTTAAGGAATATTATTGTATTTTAAAAGTTGACAATTTTTTTTTCACATAGAAGCACCAATGTTATCCTATGGCAGAAAATTCATTTAGCAGGTAAGTAGTGTTATCGTTACTTTTTCTTACTCAGTGGTGGAGCCTGGATCCAGCACTGGTGCATCTCCTGTAAACAGTTGAAAGAATGTGTTTAAGTCATACAGACGATTTTTTAGGAATATTTTTAGATTGTGAAAATAGACAGAAACTTTTCTACTTAAAAGCACACAATGGATTCCTATAGAAGGAAATACAAGTTACTGTTAAGTATGCTTAGAATTACTTTTCAGGGTCAGCGCTGGTCTAAAAGATGCAGCCCTGGGTTCTCTCCTGATAACAGGTGAGTAAATCGGAATTCGTAGTTCGGCTGATTTTAGAGGAATATTTGTACATTTCAAAAATGGACACTTAGAAACTTTTCTGCTGAAAACCACACAATGGATTCCTATGGAAGGAAATACAAGTTACTGGTAAGTACGCTTAGAATTACTTTTCAGGGTCAGTGCCGGGCTAAAAGATGCTGCACTGGGATGTCTCCTGATAATAGGTGAGTAAATCGGAATTCGTACTTCGGCTGATTTTAGAGGAATATTTGTACAATGGTGAAGGAAGGGGGCGGGGCCTGAGGTGACATGTGCAAATACGCCTTGTGGCGCGTTTTAAGTTGGGAAATTAATTCCTCTTCAATCCTGCTGTCCCCTGGGGGCCAACTAGCCCACCAGGTACCTCCAGTACGCGCCAGGGAGCTGCGTTGCAGAGAAGTTTTCAGAAGCCACGCCCCTTTTTACAACACTCTGCAACGCAGCTCCGTGGCACTTACTGGAGGTACCTGGTGGGCTAGTTGGCCCCTAGGGGACCTCTGGATTGAAGAGGAATTAATTCCCCAACTTAAAACGCGCCACAGGGCGTGTTTGCACACATATCACCTTAGTCCCCGCCCCCTACCTTCACCACTGTGCAAACACGCCCCGTGGCATGTTTTAAGTTGGGGGATTAAGTCCCCTTGAATCCTGAGGTCCCCTGGCGGCCAACTAGCCCACCAGGTACCTCCAGTATGCGCCAGGGAGCCGCCTTGCAGAGAGGTGTTCAGAGGGCACGCCTCTTTTTACAACACTCTGCAACGCAGCTCCGTGGCGCTTAGTGG
Organism: Triturus cristatus; assembly: GCF_964204655.1. NCBI lineage: Eukaryota > Metazoa > Chordata > Amphibia > Caudata > Salamandridae > Triturus > Triturus cristatus. The sequence goes on from NC_140590.1 coordinate 37,666,750, forward strand.
AGGTACCTGGTGGGCAAGTTGGCCCCTAGGGGACCTCTGGACTGAAGAGGAATGAATTCTCCAACTTAAAACACGCCATAGGGCGTGTTTGCACACATTTCACCTCAGGCCCTGCACCCTACCTTCACCACTGTGCAAACGCGACCCATGGCACGTTTTAAGTTGGGGGATTAAGTCCCCTTGAATCCTGAAGTCCCCTGGCGGTAAACTAGCCCACCAGGTACCTCCAGTAAGCGCCACAGAGCTTTGTTGCAGAGAGGTGTAAAAAGGGGCGTGGCCTCATTACACCTCTCTGCAATGCAGCCCCCTGGCGCACACTGGAGGTTCCTGGTGGGCTAATTGGCCCCCAGGGACCCCCAGTATTCAAGGGGAATTAGTTCTCCCTCTGCAAACATGCCAGGGGGCGCTTTTGCAGAGTGGTGCAAGGAGGGGGTGTGGACTCCGGCCCCATCCCGTTTTTTTTTTTTTTTAAAGAAGGGGGGCTGTATAGCCCCCCTTCTTTTTCTAATTTATTGGCCCTGGGGACCCGATCCCCCAGGGCCTGCACCCAATTTTTTTTTTTTTAAGAATCTGAAAATTAGAAAGGGGGCCGTGTGGCACCCCCCTCCCGAGGCCATAATTGGCCCCGGGGACCCATCCCCCGGGGCAGGGCCCTTTTTTTATTTTTATTTTGGAGGGGTGCTGCCTTTACCCCCTCCTGTGGCCACTTATGGCCCCGGGGACCCCATCCCCAGGGCCGTTTCTTTTTTTCTTTTTGTTGGTTTTTGGGGGTTTTTTGAGGAGTGGGGCCGCGTGGCCCCCCTCCCGGGCCACTACTAGCCCCAGGGACCCAATCTCCCGGGGCTAGCCCTCTTCATTGGGGGCCGTGGGGGGGTCTCCAATCCCCCCACGGTCCCAGTCGGCTCCCCGCATCCTGCGTGAGCCGGCATTGCATTTCCACATGGGGAGCAACTAACATGCTGCTCCCCCTGTGGAAAAGCAATCTGCTTTCCTACTTGGAAGTGAGAGCAGGTTCCCTGCTCTCTCTTCCAAATAGGAAGGCAGTTTGAAATGACTGGGTGGGAGCCGACAGGCTCCCGCCCTGTCTTGGGGGGACTACAGTGTCCCGGGGGTGGGCACCCGGGACACTGCAGGAGCGGGCGCTGGGGGGTGGCGGTCCCCAGGGCCTAGACAAGGCTCCAGGAGGGGGGCCGTATGGCTTCCCTCCCACATTTTGAAGAAGCCCCGGGAGTGGCGGTCCCCGGGGCTGGGGGGTCCTGAGAGCCACCCCCACCCAATTTCAATAAGCCCCGGGGAGTGGCGGTCCCCGGGGCTGGGGGGGCCTGAGAGCCCCCAACCCAATATTAATAAGCCCCGGGGGTGGCAGTCTCCGGGCAGAGTGGGGGAGATTGGGACCACCCCACACTATTTTTTGAAAATGCCCCCGGGATTTGGCCCCCCCCGGGGGCCAATTACCAAAGAAGCGTGGGAATCCGCGCTTCATTTTATTTTATTTTCGGCCGAAGTTCGCACTGGGTGCGCAATTCATGCCGATTTTAAAAAAATGCTTTTTTTGGCCCTGGGTGTCCTTGTGGGACCCCCTGAGCAGGCCTAGGGGGTCAGGGTGTTTCTACCCTGCCCCCTTTTTGCGTTTTGCGCATTTCTTTTGCTGATTTCTTGTGCCTTGGTTCTACCGAGGCACAAGACGGCTGCCAACACTTCCTGATTAGGAGTGTTGACAGCCAATTAGAATGCAGCTCGTGCACGGCAGGGTGCACTTAGGCTGCGCTTAGGGTACGCGGATCCTCCGAGGCCATAGATATATATGTACTGTTAAATGTCATTTTCTCAGGAACTACTGAACGGATTTACACCATTTAAGCAAAAGGCACGAGTCTGAACTAAGGACTACCTCTTTGCCAAATTTGGTGTAAATTCCGTTCAGCAGTTCAGGCTGTAGCTGCGGCTAAAGGTCCTATGGGAAATTGCATGGGGAAAATGCGTTTTGGGACCCCCCATTTTTTCTCACCCCCTGCTTGACGAATCACCATGAAACTTTCATGATAGGAGCGGACCGGTGCTCGCCAAAAGTTTTGAAAATTTCGCGAAGATTTATCAATCGGCGCCAAAGTTATTCCAAATAAAATGTTGCGGATTTCCTCACTATATCTATCTACTGATATATCTAGCATACAAAAGGTTGCCCATGTGGAATGTCCGCACAAGTAGGGGTTTCCGCTCAGGACGCCACAAGCAGCAAGATGACAGCAAGCCACAATCCTTTAAAAGCCATTCTCGTTTCGAGCTATGAAAATGCTCTTGTTCAATGGCGAAAGACGAAGGAAGCAGGTGAGTTTTAGAACAACTAATTTAGTCAAATTGAAGTCCCGCCCCAGTGGGTGTGGTCACACAGGCATTCTGGTCGTGGTAGTACCTGGGTATTGCAAAAGACTCCATGGTTCATTAAGCATGTGCACTGCTGCCTCCATCGATAAAAATGTTCATCCCGGTTGGTAATGGGTCTTGTCAGCTTCACTGGCCTCTTACCAATATATACTCATAGCTCAGGCCCCCTACGCTCCCACTGGTGTCCAGATCTCGAACACCCAGGATCCGCTAATACTGCGGTGGGGCCATTCCGTGACCGGACCGGACCGGACGCATTTTCATCATACACAAGTACAAGTAGGGGTTTCGAGTGTTGGATAGCATAGGGGAATAATTTACTATTCCCACTCCAGGATGTGCAACAGTAGGGAAAGGTTTGGATAGCGTAGGGGAATAATTTACTGTTCCCACTCCAGGGAGTGCAACAGTAGGGAAAGCGTTGGATAGCAGATGCAAAAAATTTACTGTTCCCACTCCAGGGAGTGCAACAGTAGGGAAAGTGTTGGATAGCGGAGGGGAATAATTTATTATTGCTACTCCAGCAGGTAGAACAGTAGAGAAAGTGTTGGATTGCGGAGGGGAATAATTTACTATTCCCACTCCAGGGAGTGCAACAGTAGGGAAAGTGTTGGATAGCGGAGGGGTAACAATTACTATTCCCACTCCGGCGAGTGCAACAGTAGAGAAAGTTTTGGATAGCGAAGGGGTATAATTTACTATTCCCACTGCAGGGAGTGAAACAGTAGGGAAATTGTTGGACAGCAGAGGGGAAAAAATGTACTATTCCCACTCCAGCAAAATATTTAACATTAATTAACAAACAATGAATTAATTAAAAATAATTCACCTCCCACCATATTCCCCTATAAATAACAGCACCTATGCTGTAAAACATAAAACAATTAACAATTATTGAATTAATTAATAAATAATAAATAACAAGCAATTTAAAAACAATCAATAATAAATTAATTCACACAATTAACACTATAAAACAACTTAAAATAAATGTTATTATACAAATTTTACAAAATATAATAAAATTAAATTACTTCACAGCCTACTTCCCTATGAACCCACAACCCGCTCTTAAAACAATGACACAAATAACATAATTAATAATTAATACATAATTATTAATAACCAATTAATAAATAATTAACAAAGTACATTATTTACCACAACTAATATACATTTTTAAATACATAAATGTTAAATAATCAAATATATATATTCATTAATTATTAAATTACTTCCCACCCTACTCTCCTATAAACCCACAACCCGCTCCTAAAAAATGGCACAATTAACATATTTACCAATTAATTATTAATAAACAATTACTAATTAATAAATTAATTCCCACAATTAACAATGTAAATCTAACATACTTAAATATTAATTAATACAAAATATTAATTAATACATTTTAATTTAATTACTTCCCACCCTTTTCCCCTATAAACCCACAACCCACTCCTAAAAATATAATACAATTAAGATATTTAACAAATAATTATTAATAATTAACAACCAATTAATAACTAATTCATAATAAATGAATTACCTCATTTAACAATGTAAAATATTGAATACATAAATATTAATTAATACAAAATGTAAATTCGTTAAATATAATTACATAAGTTATCACCCTATTCCCTTATAAACCCACAACTCGCTATGGAACAAAAACGCAAAAATTAATTACAATAAATTAATAACTTCTAAAAATTATTATTACATTTATTTTAATTAAATTACTTCCCAACCTATTCCCCTATAAACCTAAAACCCGCTACGGAACTAAAATGCAAAATTTTCTTTAAAAAGAATGAATAACTTCTACAAATTTAAGACATATTTAAAAAAACTAATGCAATACTTACACAAAAAATAGAACACATACATTTAAAATACACTCTAAAATGCATAACACTAAATAAAACAACATTTTTAACTTTTGTGCAAACGATATTAATCACTTCGATATTTCGAAAAACGATATTGCTTACCGTCAACTCGATATTCTTGACAACGATATTCTGACAGTCGATATTTTTTTTTAAACTTTTTTTTTATTTAAATTTTTTTATTTTAAAATCTAACTTTCGTTTTCATTTTTTAATTTTCATTGTTTATATTGTGTTATCTTGAAGGGTAATTACATTTTATAGTGTGGTGGTGTGCTAGTGGTTATTATGTTACTTAAGTGAACAACCACACTAGTATTGCCTTTGTCTGTACTAATTCAAACTACAAACAATGCCACGTTTCTCATTAAATGCTTTTCTACATGTTTCATTTTAGGTGCACATGAAAAGAGACATCATCCACAGTACTGCCAAACAAAAGGCCTGTGCAGTCACATGTCAGTCCTACAATCTCTTCCGCTTGTGCAGCTTAGTGCAACTGCCAACTAAGAGCTTCAAGATATCCCCAAACAAGGATGCTTCCAAAAAAGTGATAGTGAGAAGAAGCAGCTTCCCACAGGGGAAATGTTGCCCCAAACCTTTTTTGGACCACCACATCGTATGCCTATCGCACGAGCCTCCGGAGAGCAAGATGAGAGCAACACTCCTGCATCAACAGGAGCACCCCAACCTAAGCCCAAGAAGACCATATCTGTCAGTGAGGCGGCCACTGCAATCACGGCGATGCCAACGAATAGTGATACTGAATTTGATGTGTCCCTTTTACAAAGTAGTACCCAATTGTTTCAGAAAACAGGAAAGTAGACAGCAAAAGCAACCAGCATAGTACATCTTCCTGATTGAAGTAGTCAGGAAGTTAAGCTTCTTTCAGTGCAAGAACCTACTCTTTTAGAATCATTAGCTCCCAGATCTCTAGCAAGGAAAAGGAAGGGTACTACTCCTCCATCTTCTTTTCCAAGCACCACTTCTGATGATCATGATAGGGACATGGAGTGGACCCCCACAGTGTCCAGGAGACAACAGGAGAGGCAAGGGAAAAGAGAAGTTCCTAAAGGCCTTAGACTTCTGGAAGGGGATGGTGAGTAGGATATCGATGACGAGGCAGTCATTGTGTAAGGTGACACAGAGGAGTCCGACATTGCTATTCAACCTGCTCCGAGAGATGTGGCACAGGTAGCACCACCAGCTCCCATATTTTCAAAACCCCAGCTGAGACCTGCACCAACCCCTGCCTCAGGAGAAGCAGAGAGGCAATCAACTAAATGCCCACCTACCTCCAGTTCTTCAGGCATTGGCAGTATCACTTTTTTATGGTTAGCAAAGATGGGGAGCACATTGCAGTATGCAGCATTTGCCACACGAATGTTTGTCAAGGTAAGCCTGGTGCAAAATTATGGTACTGGAGGCCAAATGACCCATATGAAAATACAAATCAACTGGGAGGCGCACCTTAAAAGAATTGCTGAACGTGGTGGTGGTGGTGAGGAGAGTCAGAGAAAATCAACTACAAGTCCAATCATGATGGGAAGTGATGATGAGGAAGAAGAGGGTGGCATACGCCTGCAAAGCAGCCCTGTCCTCAGCAGTGCACCAGTAGAATAACCCACCTCAGTGACTTCAAAATAAAATAGCACAAGACGATTAAGTGAGATGGAGACACCACGGCATACAGTGACTGGCTCGCCACGACGCACATTGAGTCTACCATCACCTACTACTCGAAAGTCGCCTGTGTCAGTGGCCCCAGAAAAGAAGAAAATCCAGGCTATTATTAAAGGCATGTTTAGGCAGGAGGGGCCCTATGATCGCAACCACCCAACTGTAATTTTGTACAATGGGAAACTAGCAAAAATGTTAGCGCTGGACCTCCTCCCTTTTCTTTTATGTAAGGAGTGGGATTCTTAGAATTTGTGGAAGCAATCTGCTCGAAATGGAAGGTTCCGACTTGACAAAGCAGGGATCGCAAGGTAAGTGGGTTTATTTAGTCATTTATTGTACATTCCCAATCCCATCAGCTGTCGACTTCCACCCCCACCCCACTGCTGTTACCTATTCCAGACGCACTTGAACCTGACAACAGACATGTGGACCAACTGTCGGGCGACTGATTACATGTGCATCACTGCACTCTGGATCTCTCTAAGGGGGGTTAAAGCAAGAGATATCTGCTGGTCTTGGCCCTGAATAAAGTTTTAAGAGCATTCAGCAGCATTCAACAGTTGCCATGTTTGCCATGGAGAAATTGAATATCTTGGATGAATTCAACAGCAAGGTGTATGAATTGCTGCAACCCAGAGGTCTCAGAATTGGATTTGTTGCCATGGACAATGGCAATAACATAATCAAGGCCATATCAGACGGAGGCTATTTCAGGGTCCTGTGTTTGTCACATTGCATCAACCTGGTGGTGCATGACTTTCTCAAAAAAGAAGACAGGCAGCAACATACTGACCACCTGCTAAGGAACCTGCATTCCTTTCAGCCATTCTTTTAAAACCCGGAAGCAGTTGCAGGTATTCAAGTATACAGGACGTGCCAACACTTTGGAACTCAACCTTTTACATGTTGCAACGTCTGTTTGAGCAGTGCAAACAGATCAATGACTATGTTATTCAAAGAGAATGGAATGCAGTTGGGAAAGCTCTGACCATGGATGCAGACAAATGGAGCCTAGTCAAATGTCTGAGCTTTTCACATGTGAAGTTAGCAAAGAGTAAAGTACGATGGGCCAAATGTATCTGTTTTTTCATCTGCAACAGGACCAGGTAAAGAAGGTGTCTGAAAGGTTCGCCCCCCAGGTGTGAATGAAAACACAGAAGCACATGCCTTGGTTGAGAACTTTATTCTTCACTTGGCTTGTAATACAAGGGGGCAACATGACATCATCTCGACCAAACAGTACATCTCTGCCACACTAATTGATCAACAGTACAAAACAATTCTGCCCATTTTCATTCCTTTTTAGGTCTCGCCTGATGCAGCGCATGTGCTGGTCTGGCAGAGACATTTAGGGTACAGGTTTTGAAAGTGCTGCCACACGGCCTAACGCTTGCGCAGCCGGCAGCTTTCAGCACCATCTGGAGCTTTCACTTTTTCCGCCCTTGTTGCGCGGCCAATGCTTGTTTCCTAAGCTTTGGCAGCGCACGCGCACACAACTCCCGCTTCTCCCCCTCCCCTACCACATATGGCGTCTCACGCTCGTGGCCAATGCTTGTTTGTAATTGAAGGCTAGGTCAATTTGAGACAAGAATAGATTGTTCTATGTCCCTTTTTCAAATGTAGTCTGACTTTTCCAGCTTTAGAATTTACTCATTTCTTCACAGGAATTTCCAGCCAGCATTTTCAGAATGTGCGAGTTGCCTAAGTGCTGCTGCTGCAATTTGCAATCAGTCTCTGGCGTGGTTTTCAGTTTGCAGTGGCTTTTGGCGGGAGATGTTTACTCAGTAGAGTTACCATGAGAAATAACTTCGCTGCAAGTCGTGAACTCTCCTGTGGTTCATTCTTCCCTTGAAGGCCACTCAGAAGGTAACCTTAAGGGATGGTGTCAAGATTTATGTTGTTGACAACATGATTTAAAGAAGTAACTGTATTTTTTGCAGTGAATTGGTTGACAGAGAGCTACTGGCAGTTTTCAGCTTTTGGAAGTGTTGCTCCTAATGTAGATTTTCTTCTGTGGTGTGCAAAGTGAGACTTTAATCTTTCACAGCATTGTGATACAGGAGAAACTATGTCAAGACGTAGCATACAATAATCATTGCTTTAGTGCTTAATTTATTTGATATTTTGGGGCTTGTTTTCACACAGTGCAAATAAGTGTGCATTGCTGCACACATTTCTCCAAGGGCCGTGGTGTGTGTCAGGCACGTTTGCCGGCACCTTGTGTTGCTGTGTGCCTTTCTTCTAACAATATTGATACCTATGGGAGACATATGTGCCTGCCTTATGCGCTTGGGACCAGACCGTAATAACTTGAAGCCCCCGGTAATAAGGATGATACACAGTAGATCTACAACAGATCTTATCCCAACATATGGATTTTGAGCTAACTTTGAAGTTTGTTTCACCTGGTTATAGGAATTAAATAAATGACCCTGTTTAATTAATTCAATTCAGGATTAGGCAACAGAACTGGGTGCTGTGGAAAATGCCACAAGGGCTTTGGCTAGAACGCCCACCTTGTGCAAGGTTTGCTGAAATATACCCAGTGGTATAAATAACACCCTGCACACAAAGTCTGCTTCCGTGGCTGTCCTGGTGTAATTAGCAGTCCTTCCTTCTTTACCACCAGGGTCAGGGGCTCGGTATATAAACAAGTGCGACTCTTGTCTTGCTCCAAAAAATCTTTGGCAACTAAATGACAATTTGGTACCACCAGAGCCAAACCCCCATCAGTGGCACTGAGTGGGTGAGTGACTAGAAACCACCAATGTTAGACTCCCACCACAAACTTCAAACCAGCCACATTAGTGCATGCGCCACCCATACCGCTTCTGCTGAATAAACCACCTAGAACTATGGAAAGCCGATTTTGCAAAAAGCACCATTTGCAGGTGAAAATACAGCTTTTTCCCATTTGAATGCACTTAGTTGTCAACACACAAAACTAAACAAGCTTGTATTTTGCTAGTATAAGTCATGCTACCTCGCACAGGGTCAAAACGATCGTTAACCAGAAAATACTCGGTCAAAGGAACAAGAGTGAAAGCCACCATTTTGCAACCTTTAATTATTGAAAAGAGTGGGCAACCAGCTGCAGCTAAAATGGAATCTGGTAGTAACCGAGATATTAGTTTTGCTCCTTTCTCTAAAATAACCACACCCACATGTCTTTTCGTCTCTATAATCTCCACCATCACATTTTCATTCTGGGAATTCTAAATCCAGTCAATTACATCTTTGTAAACCAGCCAAAGCAATTCCCATAGTCTTGAGCCACAGATGATTGTGCCACACAATGTGGGCGCCCACTGGCTATCTCCCACTTTGTTGTGTGTTGCTGACTGTATGATCATAATGCTTCAGATCTAGCAATGAACTTTCAGTTTTTCTAACAATACGTAAACCTTGCCCACAGCATCAATCAATCATACAGATTATTGGCTGCCCAAGGCCGCTGCCATTTCCTCTCTATACTTCCTTGGATCTGCCTTCCTGGCTTGATGAATAGAGATTATCAGAGAGCTGTTTTCAACTTTACTTTCTTCTTCACCTCATCATTAAGTGATTCTGCTGAACACAGTAAACCCTTGCTGTTAGTCTCGTTAACTCTTCCATTGTGCCCTCCATTCATCAGCCTAAGTCTACTTCATTCTATTCCCTCCATGTTCCTTCCACCATCTCTCCTTGACATAAGGGATTCGTAGGGCAATCCATTCACTTACTTTCTGACCTTTCTCTTACCCAATATACCAACTAAGGGCTTAATTTAGAGAGTGGTGGACATGTACTCCTTCACAAATGTGATAGATATCATGTCTGCTTAATTATAAGTGCATTAAATCCTAATGCACTTGTAATAAGGAGGAAGGGAGATCCATCATGATTTTGACGGAGTACCTGTCCACCATCTTCAAATCAGGCCCTATGTCTGGTAGTTTTGTGGAGGCACATAAGAGGAATGCCTCCAAGGCGTGACCTTCACAAGCTCAGCACATTGAATGAAGGATTTCTTTAGCCTACTGACCGTAGAAGATACTCACTTATTTAACCCCTGACAGTAACAAGGCTCAGTAAAAACCAATTGAAACATTCATAAGTAAAATGTTGGAAAGGGAAGTCACCAAGCAACTACAAGAGTACCTGCAAAACAAGAAGCTGCTGATTGACCTACAATACGACTTCAGACAGGAAAAAGGCACGGATACTGCTTTAAAAAGCTCCTCTTGGCCTAAGATGATCAACATGCAGCATAATCCATACTCAATTTATCAGCCACACATGATACTGTAGGTCCCCTGACCCTTCTAAGGGAGCTGAATGAGTGGATCTGGATGTCAAACACATTCTTGGACAGGATCAGTTCCTTTCTTTCAAACAGAAGCCAGCAGGCTAGGATCGGCTCTGCTGCCTGTCTGGAGACTCTTCGTGTGTGGGGTGCCGCAGGGTTCATCACTTTCACCTTTCCTATTCAACAGTTACATTCGACTCCTCGCCCAAACTGTCACATTTGAAGAAATTGATGCTTACACCCAAATTCACTGCCGATTGGAAAAGAAAACAGATGCCAACAGCAACTAGAGCACATGTCTGGAGCACATTTTCGCATGGATGAAGAAAACGTCTTTTGCCTAAGTGGGGACAAAGTGAGGTTCTAGTTGTCGGGCCACAGCCCAGCATAAGCCCTGATCTTCCCTCCACACGGGCATACTCACTTGAGTAGGGCCTGAAACCACTGGAAAAGGGAAACAAGCATTGGCATAGCCAATAGGTCTCGCTTTTGGGACCTTATAAGTGTTTAGTTATCCATCACAATATCCTTGGTGCAATAACATCAACTGTTGCATGGCTAAACACTTATAGGGTCCCAAAAGCGAGACCTATTGGCTATGCCAATGCTTGTTCTGAATGGGATGTTTCAAAATACAAGAGGTGGATTATTGAGCAATCCGGAGACCTGGAAGAAGAACATCTGGAACTTAGTCACACCCCACAGTTTATGGGTACCACCTTCAACTTCCAGAGAGGGCAGTCTTGTCTCACAGCAGCCCAACACCAGAAGCCAGAATACAGGCAACAACAGCAACAGAAGGACCGGACCCAACCTCTGCATTGCATTGGTTTGAATCAGCATGGCTTTAGTCCAGTGCAGAGGCAATGGCAAAAGAGGTTGAGCAAGTGGGAGCACCAGTGACAATCCACAAGATATTCCAGGAGTATCAGGATGAACCAAAAAAGATATGTGGATTTTAAATCTATTGATGTATTGGTATAGGAAGATGTGCCGATGGGCAAGGCTCAGTAGGCTGGCAATAGTGTGTCTGGCTTGTCCTGTAGCCAGTCTGTCTGCTGAGCGTGTTCAGTACACCTGGTATGATTGCTACTGTGAGAACGATCAGTCTCTCACCTCTAAATGTGGAGCAATTAAGTATGACTGAAATGAAGCAACATTTCTTACCACACAACTACACCACTCCTGAAACAACAGAAGAGAAGGAGGATTGGTCAGATTCAAGTGTGCTAAATGACCAACTTCTGGGTGAACCACCTGAGTTTGAGGACAAACTCTACTTACTGAACTAAGTTTGCGAGTGCCCCCATAGAACTTTCTAATTATTTCTCGTTGAACTTCTATCTTTGCAAAAACTGCAGTTGCACCAGTGTGCATTGAAGAAGTCTCCACGATTCCTTCATGATGTTGGAGACAATGCCTGCATCCCGCACATGCCTATGCTTTTTTGCATCACTTAGCAGGGCTGCCCCAGAAGATCGTTGATTTACATGCGAGCCAGTACCATATTCCAATGTGTTGCATGTGTCAAAGATTAATTGTGTATCTACTACCTAAACTACCCGTGCTTGGATTGGAAGAGGTAACTTCAACTATTGCTACAGTGAGTGAGTGATAGTGAGTGATGATTCATGTGATGGCAGACAGTGAGGCAGGTTGTTGAACTATAATTTGGGAACTTGCTTGAGATGATTTGCAATGTTTGGGGCCTGATTGATGGGTGGACATTCTGAGGAGAATGCAAATGCACCACCTAATTTTGCAATACAGTATCATTTATTTTAACAATCATATTTGGAGAACTGGGTGGGTGAGTTCACTCCTCCATAATTTTATTTTTTCCAACCTAGAAGACACACATTTACATATGTGTTAACTTGGGCAGAAGGACTGTTTGCAATGCATTTAACTGTACAGTGTCCTACTCATTCCTTTGTTTCCGTCCACAACAGAGTGATGACGATAATGTGCTGCTCATTGCCCAGATGAATGTTGTCATTTTGTAGTGTTTGTCTTTGTCAAACCTTTCTCCAATCGCCTTTCCATTCATCAAATCCCTAACACTCTTCCCCCTATGCTGTGTGATTTATTGAGGTGTGGCTTAATTTACACCATCAATGGATCTCACACTTGGTAGGGCGGGTGTGGTGAAAGCAATACCAACAAACTGCAGGATCTTCTAAGCAATAGCCCACACTGGCCCCATTTACCCACCCGTGCATGAAAAATTATCCATATTTTAGATATTGAACAAAGAACATCGGTCGTCAGCATCATCATTCATGCTTTGTGTTGCGTAACTGTAAACACCTAACCTAAGATAGTCCACTCCAGACTTTGAGTCCATTTGTTATGACTTGAGGATTTGGTATCTTTATTTTTATTTAAATAGTAGCTCCCCATTGCTCACTTTAGTACTATTGCTATTTTTTGTTATTTTATCACTATCAGGAATTCTTTGTTGTGTCATCATGTAGTAGTCTGGTCTCAATTCTTTGTAAAGCTACAATATAATTTATCACCCGCTAACTCAGTGTTTTTATTTCCATTTAGTTGCCTGCGATGGATAATCCTTCCCAGTAATCCTACAGTTGGAGTTCCCCTGGGTGGGAGTGGGATCTCGCGTGTGAAGTTGTGATTAGTGAATTAGTTAAGTTAGTAAGTAACTTACTGCTACTGCAAGCAATCGTTTATCTAGGTTGTTGTAGGCAATAAAGGTCATGACAGCATCCCTCCAATAGTCAAGATAGTTAGAGAGGTATAATAATAACTATATAACTAAGCAGTATAATACACTAATGCGAGCAGATAAACCGGCTGAATGAAAACTAAAGGCAGCAGTGCAAGGTAAAAGTGAAACACAAAAAACTACTTCAGGCATACATTATAATGAAATATAAAAATGTTTCCCATGTAGCAGGTGGGGACATCTCCTTGGAAAGGTACTACTCCAGTCGGGCATGTCCTATTTCTTACTGCAGTCACTCACCTGGGCTCCACATTAGGTGACTGGGAGGGGGCTCTCAGTGTGGGCAACACACCACTTGTCAGTGTGCCACCTTGCTTGTATCACTTTCTTCCTCAGGGAGGTGGCAGGGTGGACCGGGTAGGTCCGAGGGTGTGCATGGTCTGGTTGTTACCGTCATTGCCCCTATACACCGTGGGCCAGCTTCCAACTTTGCCTCCACCATCAATGCATTTTCTAGAGCTAGTAATCCAGCTGCTTTCTGTCAAGAGGAAGATCTGTTGGAGTGATACATCATGGCTCTCTAACACTCCCCAAAGTTTGGCCGCCCTCTAGGAGACCCCATAGCCATGGCTGCCATTAATCTCGAAATGTTGTTTCTTTAAAAATGAAAAGTGTTCTTATTAGAATGCAAGAGGACGCATATACTTCTTTCAAATGCAATGCATTTTCTAATTCACCAGCGATTCCTCTGTAATGCAGCTGCATTCCTTACTGCCACATTCAGCATTCATTTCAGAGTTATTTCAGGTTAATTATCCAAAATATTCACAACATTTCAATACAAATTATACGATGAAGGGGCGTGGCCAAGAGCATCAAGATGGCGGTCACACTCCAGGAGTGTTCCAGACCCCTCTGTTATCCACTCACATCCACGTGAGTGAAGAGGCTAAAAAATTTGCCAATGAGCATCCCTTCTGATCCGGACCACAGGGAAGTAACGAAAGGACGCCACTCCCTGAAGGCTCGAGTAGTGAGGAGGGGCAGGCAGGTGGAAGAGCCTAGCAGATTGGGACCGTGAAGGGAAGCTACTGTTTCTCCCCCAGCACCTTCCCTGGCACGGAGAAGGTGTACTGCCTGCAGTGATGCCGAAGACCAGGGTCCCGCCTTGCAGCTCACCTCTCCCCCAATGAGGGCTTCAAGCATATGTCGTCTTGGTGACAGCCTGGGGTGGCTCGGCAGGATGGGAGAGGATTGTCTGACTGTGGCAGGGACCAAAGTATCTTGCGGAAGCTGTCCGTGGGTCGGAGCCAGTGGTAATCGGCTCTGTGCCCCCAACCAGGAACTGCAGTCTGGTTGTGTGGTGAGACCGCTGCGGCTAAGCTTCTGGGGCCACATGTGTGAAGAGGTTCCCTGATACAGCTTAGTGGGTCCAGGTGTCGCCTACATTTTGCCGTCCTGGGCTTTGAGATAGGCAATTTTCATGTCGCCTCACTACGTTGTGGGCCCTTGCCTGTCGCGGGTTCTTGGGCCTCCCATACGAGTGAGGCACTGTTTTTATCGGGAGACCCAGGGGAACGCTGGGTGGTAGGAAATTTGTGTCAGCCCGGTGATGCCACAACTTTCCCACACAAAAATGTGTGAAAAAGGTGATTTTTTCAGCTAAATGTGAGGTTTGCAGGGAATTCTTGGTAAGGAAACGTTGGGGGATCCACACAAGCCATACCTCCCTGGAATCCCCCGGGTGTCTAGTTTTCAGAAATGTGTGGGTTTGGTAGGTTTCCTGTTGGACCCGGCCTCGTAGCGTGGCTCTACTTGTCCCCGCACCACCTAACCTGGTACCTGCAGCCCCAAGCACACGGCCTAGCCGATCCTTCCCCCCCAGAACACACGCACCCGACCCGGACATCCTCGTCCATGGCCGCTCTCCTTTCGGCCACCCCGGGCCCGCGTGCCCACTTCATGCACCAAGATGGCCGCCCGGCCCCAGCGCGACCCGGGCCTAGAGGCGCCACTCCGGCTGGAGGACATCACGCTTCCAAGGGATGAGAGAGGGAGGAGCAGTTTCCATCGCACCTCTGGACTCCCCTGGGACGATGGGTTTCGATCGGCCCTCCGGCCTCCCTAAGGGCTGGCTCCACGCCTGCTGGGTGTCTGGGACTCCTCCCGACCCGGCCCTGAAAGGATCAAAAGACAATGGCAGGAAATCCCGACAAGCGACCCCCAGGTGACAAGACCCCTGCCTGCACAGAGTCCGGACATCAAAGAGGGGTCGACCTATAACAAGGGGTGCTCGGAGACTGTCCGGCAGATTCGACGCTGGAACAACGAAAGCCTGCTGAGTGACTCGCGGCTCCTGGAAGATCGTAACCCCTCCGAACTTGTGCCTAAGCCTGCTGAGTGACTCGCGGCTCCTGGAAGATCGTAACCCCTCCGAACTTGTGCCTAAGCCTGCTGAGTGACTCGCGGCTCCTGGAAGATCGTAACCCCTCCGAACTTGTGCCTAAGCCTGCTGAGTGACTCGCGGCTCCTGGAAGATCGTAACACCTCCGAACTTGTGCCTAAGCCTGCTGAGTGACTCGCGGCTCCTGGAAGATCGTAACACCTTAGAACTTGTACCTGAGCCCGCTGAGTGACTCGCGGCTCCTTGAAGATCGTAACACCTCAGAACTTGTACCTGAGCCCGCTGAGTGACTCGCGGCTCCTTGAAGATCGCACACCTCCGAACTGGCACCTGAGCCCACTGAGTGACTCGCGGCTCCATCAGACTCTCACGGTCCCGCCGGACCCCGACTACGACCACGTATCCCCCAGCTCGAGGATTGTGAGCTGTGCGCCGGATACATCCCTGCCTGAACTTTTGCCAAAGACTGTCCCGCTACCCCCTACCTTTCCGAGACTCTTGAGCCCGGGCTCACATTGTACATATTTTGCCGTGATAACCTAATTGATAAAAGATTGTTTTCTGAGAATACCCAGTGTGGTTACTCTGTGTCGTGTGGTGCCAGAAGTACGATCCTAGCCGCGAGATTCCTCCCCCTGGGGAATCTCCCGCCAGTGCCCGGCTACGATACTACGAGGGTGGGTCTCAGGGTAGTCAGGACCCCCTTCCGGGCTCCTCTGAGGTCGCCGTCTAACATTGGTGGCAAGCGACGGGATTCGGGCCCATCACCTAGAGATCGTACCGTGAACAACGGACGCACTACCGACAAGGATGGCAGAAGGAAGCGCCATGAGCCCCGCAGAAACCATCAGGGTGTTCCAGGTGGAGCATCTAGAAGAATATACACACAAGGAGCTGAGGCAATTTTGCAAAGAACTTAAAATCGCTACCACTGGTCTCAACACGAAGGAAGATTTGCAGAAAGCACTGAAAACTTGGGTGGAGACCGGGGCCTCCCGCCTGGAAGGCACGGGGGAGCGCCCCGACGAAACTGAGCCTCCCCAAAGTGAAAGCGGCAGCAATCAGGTGCGAGGCGGCATACCAGACGGGGGCTTATCCCCAGAAGAACTCGCGGACAGAGAGAGAAGCCGCAATCATGAACTAGAGCTGGCCAAACTCAAAATTGAGGGCGAATTGAAGCTAGCGGAAAAAAAGCTAGCAGTAGAACAAATGCGTGTACAAGGCGAACTGGAGGAGAAAAAGCTCCAACGGGAGCACGAAGGAAGGAAGCTCCAACTGGAGCATGAACGCAGCTTAAAGGAACTCGAGATCAAGGCCCGAAACGAGGAAGGGAGGCCCCCAGGAAACCGAGATACGGCCTCCCCAGCGGAACAGAAGGTCCACATCCCGAAGGATGTGGTCAAGGAATATTATAAAAACGATGACATTCAGCAATGGTTTCGGGCCTACGAGGTCGCCATGACCTCCCATCGGATCCCGGAGAAGGACTGGGGGGCGGGGTTGTGGGGGCGGTTTCTGAGCGAAGGAAGGGACACCCTGCTCGACCTACCCCTCTCCCTGCAGACCTCCTACAGCCACATGAAAGAGGCTCTACTCACAAGATACGGCCTCACCCCAGAAATGTACCGTCAACGGTTCCGGGACTGCAGGAAGATCCCGGGCACCACATGGGTGGAATATGTAAACTTTTTCAGTCGGGCCTTCGATGGGTGGGTCAAGGGCAGCAAAGTCACCACCCTCGCCGAACTTACTGATCTCATGTTGTGGGAACATCTGGCTGCGAACTGCTTCATAGAACTACGTCAGCATCTGCTGGACAGCAAGCTCACAGATCCCCGGAAGCTGGCTGTGGAGGCCGATCGCTGGACCAACACCCGGGTCTCCCGGGGCATGGTAGGAGAGTACCCCCGAACCAGTCAGGGACCACCCCGCCAGAGAGGAGGAGGGAACCAGGGAGGGCCGAGAGAGTCCCAGCCTAGCCCCCCGAAGACACAACCTCCACCTTTCCCGGCGCCCCCCCCACCAGTGACCGGGCTCCCTGGGAAAAGGGGGCACCGGGTGACCGTCACATGTTTCCGTTGCCAGAAACCAGGGCACTACGCCAATGACCCAGAATGCCCCATGGCCGCCCAAGTCCCCCCGACGAGACAGATAGCCAACGTAGCCCTGGGGGAGGAGGTTGAGGAAGCCGAAGAGTGGGAACCCGCAGCGATGGCCCTAGTATCCCTGGGAGATAGGGAGATGGTCCCTGGTAGCCTCCTCCCCTCCAACACCCAG
Organism: Triturus cristatus; assembly: GCF_964204655.1. Taxonomy (NCBI): domain Eukaryota; kingdom Metazoa; phylum Chordata; class Amphibia; order Caudata; family Salamandridae; genus Triturus; species Triturus cristatus. The sequence continues at coordinate 37,684,368 of NC_140590.1, forward strand.
AAGTATGGGCAGCTTGTCAGAATCAATGGCCACCAGGTAGAGGCCCTGCGGGACACCGGGGCCAGTATCACCGGTGTCCTCAAGCACCTAGTCCCCGAAGAGCAGATCCTCCCCAACGTCTTTTGCCCTGTAATATCGGCAGACAATAGAGAGAGTATGTGCCAGGTAGCCCTGGTGCCATTTGAGTGGGGAGGGGTAATAGGCAAACTCAGGGTGGCCGTAAGAACCTCCCAGCCGGTCGACTGCCTTTTAGGGAATGACCTAGAGAGTTCCCCATGGAAGCACGTAGAGCGTAAGGCCCACCTGGGAATGATGGGACTCCCCGAGTGGGTGTGCGCCACCACCCGATCTATGTCCGCCCGACTCACTCCCCAGAGGGAAGTCGAGAGCACCCCGATCGAAGAGACCAGAACAGTCCCCGCCGAGGGTCCTTCCGCCCCCCCATCAGAAGGGTCCGTCGCTAGCGATGAACCCGCACCATCCGACCCCGCCCCGGTCCCTGAGTTAGGGGATCTACCAGAGTTGGCCCAATGGCGCCACGAGGGCGGACCCACCCGGGAAGAGTTTTGCAGGGAGCAAGCCACTTGTCCTTCCCTGGTCGGGCTGCGGCGCCAAGCCGAGAGCCAAGCCACAGGCGACCAGACCGGGACGCACCGAATTTATTGGGAGAATAGCATCCTGTACAGTGAGCAGAAGTCGGTGGAGCTGGGGTCCGGGCGGGTACTAGTGGTACCCCTCCGCTTCCGAGACTTCCTCCTGGGTTTAGCCCACGACGTCCCCCTCGCCGGCCACCTGGGACAGGACAAGACGTACAACCGTCTTGTGACCCATTTTTATTGGCCTAAGATGAGAGCAGCGGTAGAGGCCCATTGCAAGTCCTGCCCCACGTGCCAGGCTAGTGGAAAGAGTGGAGGGAAACTCAAGGCTCCCCTCCAACCATTCCCGGTCGTCAGTACCCCCTTCGAACGAGTCGGAATCGACATCGTGGGGCCACTGGACCCCCCCACCTCCCAAGGTCACCGTTTTATCTTGGTCCTAGTGGACCACGCCACCCGCTATCCGGAGGCTATCCCCCTGCGCACCATTACGGCCCCTGTGGTGGGCCGGGCCCTGATGGGGATCTTTTCCAGGGTGGGGTTCCCCCGCGAGGTCGTGAGCGATCGCGGCACTAATTTCATCTCAAAGTATATGACGTCCCTGTGGCAACAATGTGGGGTGGCCTATAAGTTCACCACCCCGTATCACCCCCAAGGAAACGGCCTAGTAGAAAGGTTTAATAGGACTTTGAAAGGGATGATCGCTGGCCTAGAAGAACCCCTCCGGCGTAAGTGGGACGTCCTTCTCCCTTGCCTATTGTTCGCATATCGAGAGGTCCCCCAGAAGTCCCTAGGATTCAGCCCGTTCGAGTTACTCTATGGGCACCCCGTCCGAGGTCCCCTCAGTTTGGTTAAAGAAGAGTGGGAGGCAGCACCCCAGACCACCCCCCGAGATGTGTTCCAATACGTCCTGGCCCTCCGGAACCAGACCAGGAAGTTCCGAGAACTGGCCGAGGCCAACCTGGAGGCGAGTCAAGAAGAGATGAAACGCTGGTACGACCAGAATGCCACTCTGGTCGAGTTCCAGCCGGGCCAGCAAGTGTGGGTCATGGCCCCCGTGAAGCCTGGCGCCCTCCAGGACCGATGGACTGGGCCTTACAAGGTGGTTGAGCGGAAGAGTCCAGTTACATACTTGGTGGACGTCCAGTCGCCTCGGGATCCCCTCCGGGTCCTGCACGTGAACCGCCTCAAGCCTCACTTCGTGCGGACAGAACTAAGCCTCCTGCTGGCCACCGATGACGGGGCCGAAGATGAGTCGGATCCCCTCCCGGACCTCCTGTGTGTCAAGGAGCAGGATGGCTCCGTGGAGGGAGTGAACCTCTCCCCAGCCCTCACTGCCCAGCAACAAGCGGACTGCCGCCAGCTCCTCAGACAATTTGCCGACCTCTTCTCTCTGACCCCCCGGGTCACCAACTGGTGTGTTCATGACGTGGACACCGGGGACAGCCCGCCGGTGAGACACCGAGCCTACCGGGTTCCTGACCGGGTCCGGTCCTGCATTCAAGATGAAGTCTCAAAGATGCTGACCCTGGGGGTGATTGAACCCTCTGACAGCCCCTGGGCCAGCCCCGTGGTCCTGGTCCCGAAGGCAGCGGCCCCCGGTGTCGCCCCCGAGCTCCGATTCTGCGTGGATTACCGGGGGCTCAATGACGTTACCCGGGCCGATGCCCACCCCATTCCACGAGCCGACGAACTCATTGACCGACTAGGGGCCGCCCGGTTCCTCAGCACCTTCGACCTCACCTGCGGATACTGGCAGATTGCGCTCACCGAAGGGGCCAAGGAGCGGTCCGCTTTCTCCACCCCCGACGGGCACTACCGCTTCCGCGTGATGCCCTTCGGGATGAAAAATGCCCCGGCCACTTTCCAGCGACTGGTGAATAGGGTCCTGGCCGGGTTGGAACAGTTCAGCGCGGCGTATCTAGACGATATCGCCGTCTTCAGTTCAGAGTGGAGTGAGCACCTCCAGCACCTCCGGAGGGTGCTAACCGCCCTGCGCCAGGCAGGCCTCACAGTAAAAGCCAGCAAGTGCCAGATCGGGCAAGGCTCCGTAGTCTACCTGGGGCACCAGGTCGGGAGCGGCCAGGTAGCCCCTCTACAGCCAAAGATCGACGCCATCCTGGCATGGGACCCACCCATCACCCAGACGGAGGTCCGTGCCTTTCTGGGCCTCACTGGCTACTACCGAAGATTCATCAAGGGGTATGGCAGCATTGTCGGCCCTCTCACCGAACTCACATCTAAAAAACAGCCAAAAGAAGGTGCAGTGGACGGCTGCCTGCCAGGAGGCTTTCGATGCTCTAAAAAAGGCCATGTGCACTGCTCCCGTCCTCCAAGCTCCCGACTATGCCAAGGAGTTCATAGTCCAGACCGATGCCTCCGAACATGGCATTGGGGCCGTCCTGTCCCAAGTGAATGACCAAGGCCTAGACCAGCCCGTCGCCTTCCTCAGTCGGCGGCTGCTGCCCCGAGAGCAGAGGTGGAGCACCATAGAGCGCGAAGCCTTTGCCGTGGTCTGGGCACTCAAAAAACTACGACCCTACCTGTTCGGCACGCACTTCCGAGTCCAAACTGACCATCGGCCCTTGCGATGGCTCATGCAGATGCGAGGAGAAAATCCCAAGCTACTGCGGTGGTCAATCTCCCTCCAGGGGATGGATTTCACCGTAGAACACCGCCCTGGTACGGACCACGCCAACGCTGACGGCCTCTCCCGGTTCTTCCGCCTCAGCGAAGAGAACCCCCCAAGTTGATGGGCAGTTCTCTCCGGCTTTCAGCTGGGGGGGACGCGTGTTGGACCCGGCCTCGTAGCGTGGCTCTACTTGTCCCCGCACCACCTAACCTGGTACCTGCAGCCCCAAGCACACGGCCTAGCCGATCCTTCCCCCCCAGAACACACGCACCCGACCCGGACATCCTCGTCCATGGCCGCTCTCCTTTCGGCCACCCCGGGCCCGCGTGCCCACTTCATGCACCAAGATGGCCGCCCGGCCCCAGCGCGACCCGGGCCTAGAGGCGCCACTCCGGCTGGAGGACATCACGCTTCCAAGGGATGAGAGAGGGAGGAGCAGTTTCCATCGCACCTCTGGACTCCCCTGGGACGATGGGTTTCGATCGGCCCTCCGGCCTCCCTAAGGGCTGGCTCCACGCCTGCTGGGTGTCTGGGACTCCTCCCGACCCGGCCCTGAAAGGATCAAAAGACAATGGCAGGAAATCCCGACAAGCGACCCCCAGGTGACAAGACCCCTGCCTGCACAGAGTCCGGACATCAAAGAGGGGTCGACCTATAACAAGGGGTGCTCGGAGACTGTCCGGCAGATTCGACGCTGGAACAACGAAAGCCTGCTGAGTGACTCGCGGCTCCTGGAAGATCGTAACCCCTCCGAACTTGTGCCTAAGCCTGCTGAGTGACTCGCGGCTCCTGGAAGATCGTAACCCCTCCGAACTTGTGCCTAAGCCTGCTGAGTGACTCGCGGCTCCTGGAAGATCGTAACCCCTCCGAACTTGTGCCTAAGCCTGCTGAGTGACTCGCGGCTCCTGGAAGATCGTAACACCTCCGAACTTGTGCCTAAGCCTGCTGAGTGACTCGCGGCTCCTGGAAGATCGTAACACCTCCGAACTTGTACCTGAGCCCGCTGAGTGACTCGCGGCTCCTTGAAGATCGCACACCTCCGAACTGGCACCTGAGCCCGCTGAGTGACTCGCGGCTCCATCAGACTCTCACGGTCCCGCCGGACCCCGACTACGACCACGTATCCCCCAGCTCGAGGATTGTGAGCTGTGCGCCGGATACATCCCTGCCTGAACTTTTGCCAAAGACTGTCCCGCTACCCCCTACCTTTCCGAGACTCTTGAGCCCGGGCTCACATTGTACATATTTTGCCGTGATAACCTAATTGATAAAAGATTGTTTTCTGAGAATACCCAGTGTGGTTACTCTGTGTCGTGTGGTGCCAGAAGTACGATCCTAGCCGCGAGATTCCTCCCCCTGGGGAATCTCCCGCCAGTGCCCGGCTACGATACTACGAGGGTGGGTCTCAGGGTAGTCAGGACCCCCTTCCGGGCTCCTCTGAGGTCGCCGTCTAACATTTCCCTAGGTGGCTGCCGAGCACCGGGCCAAAAAACCAAGTGACCCCCCTTGCAAAACCAGGTCGTTTTGAAATAGGCAATTTCCATGTCGCCTCACTACGTTGTAGGCCCTTGCCTGTCGCGGGTACTTGGGCCTCCCACACGAGTGAGGCACTGTTTTTATCGGGAGACCCAGGGGAACGCTGGGTGGTAGGAAATTTGTGTCAGCCCAGTGATGCCGCAACTTTCCCACACAAAAATATGTGAAAAAGGTGATTTTTTTCAGCTAAATGTGAGGTTTGCAGGGCATTCTTGGTAAGGAAACGTTGGGGGATCCACGCAAGCCATACCTCACTAGAATCCCCCCGGGTGTCTAGTTTTCAGGAATGTGTGGGTTTGGTAGGTTTCCCTAGGTGGCCGCCGAGCACCGGACTAAAAAACCAAGTGACCCTCCTTGCAAAACCAAGTCGTTTTGAGATAGGCAATTTTCATGTCGCCTCACTACGTTGTGGGCCCTTGCCTGTCGCGGGTACTTGGGCCTCCCACATGAGTGAGGCACCTTTTATCAGGAGACCCGGGGGAATGCTGGGTGGTAGGAAATATGTGTCAGCCCGGTGATGCCACAACTTTCCCACACAAAAATATGTGAAAACGGTGATTTTTTCAGCTAAATGTGAGGTTTGCAGGGCTTTCTGGGTAAGGAAACGTTGGGGTGGAATCCCCCAGGTATCTAGTTTTCAGAAATGTGTGGGTTTGGTAGGTTTCCCTAGGTGGCTGCCGAGCACCGGGCCAAAAAACCAAGTGACCCCCGTTGCAAAACCAGGTCGTTTTGAGATAGGCAATTTCCATGTCGCCTCACTACGTTGTGGGCCCTTGCCTGTCGGGGGTACTTGGGCCTCCCACACGAGTGAGGCACTGTTTTTATCGGGAGACCCGGGGGAACACTGGGTGGTAGGAAATTTGTGTCAGCCCGGTGATGCCACAACTTTCCCCCACAAAAATGAGTGAAAAAGGTGATTCTTTCAGCTAAATTTGAGATTTGCACGGCATTCTGGGTAAGGAAACTTTGGGGGATCCACGCAAGCCATACCTCCCTGGAATCCCCCAGGTATCTAGTTTTCAGAAATGTGTGGGTTTGGTAGGTTTCCCTAGGTGGCTGCCGAGCACCGGGCCAAAAAACCAAGTGACCCCCCTTGCAAAACCAGGTCGTTTTGAGATAGGCAATTTTCATGTCGCCTCACTACGTTGTGGGCCCTTGCCTGTCACCGGTACTTGGGCCTCCCACACGAGTGAGGCACCGTTTTTATCGGGAGACCCGGGGGAATGCTGGGTGGTAGGAAATTTGTGTCAGCCCGATGATGCCACAACTTTCCCACACAAAAACATGTGAAAAAAGTGATTTTTTCAGCTAAATTTGAGGTTTGCAGGGCATTCTGAGTAAGGAAATGTTGGGGGATCCACGCAAGCCATACCTCCCTGGAATCCCCCAGGCGTCTAGTTTTCAGAAATGTGTGGGTTTGGTAGGTTTCCCTAGATGGCCGCCAAGCCCAGGGCCAAAATCTCATGGGACCCCCTTTGCAAAACCAGGTTGTTTTGTGATAGGTAATTTTGATGTCTCCTCAATAGGTTTTGGGCCCTTGCCTGACGCGGGCACTAGGCCTACCCATGCAAGTGAGGTACCATTTTTCTCTGAAGTCTTTGGGGAACGCGGGGTGGGTGGAATTTTGTGGACCCACGCAGAATGCAGAACTTTCCACCACAGAAATGTGAGGAAAATGTGTTATGTTGGACACATTTTTAGGTTTGCAATGGATTCTGGGTAACAGAACCTGGTGAGAGCCAGTCAAGTCACGCCATCCTGGATTCCCCTCGGTGTCTAGTTTTCAAAAATTTACAGGTTTGCTAGGTTTGCCTACATGGCAACTGCGCTAGGGCCCAAAATCCACAGGTATGCACATTGCTAAAAAAAAGTCAGAGCCCAGTGGGCTTTCTGCCGCCCTGGGGGGAAATCGGGGAAGGGGGTTTCATCCCGATATGCCCCTAAAGGGGCAGAAAGACTGTGTCTATTTTTTATGGGGGTGGGGGCATTGGTATGACCATTTTGGGCAGCCCCATGTATAAAAAAAGCCTGCGTACTCGCTGGCGCCTTGTGGGCCTTCTGCAGGGGGCAGATCAGGGGCCACTGCCACCATCTGCATTCCCGGGGGGGACAGAAAGACTGGAATTTCTCTGGGGGTGGGGGTATTGTCATGCCCATTTTGGGGAGCCCCTACACTAATAAAACAAAAAAATCCATGGTTTCTAGTGGGCTTTCTGCGCCCCCCCAGGTGGGGCCAGATTCGGAGCTACAGCTCCCATCTGCCTCCTGGGGGGCAGAAAGACTGTCATTTTTGTGGGGGGGAGGGTGGGGGCATTGGCGTGCCCGTTTCGGGCACTCACACCCTAAAAACAATTGCGCAAAAAAATCCCTGGTGGATAGTGGGCTTTCTGCCCCTCGGGGGGGGCAGATTGGGGGCTACTGCTCCATATGCAGAAAGGGGGCAGATAGGCTGTAATGGTGGCAGGGGGTGGGGGCATTGGAGTGCCCGTTTCGGGCAGCCTCCACCCTAAATAAAATTGCGTGAAAAAAATCCCTAGCGTCAAGTGGGCTTTCTGCCCTCCCGAAGGGACAGATTAGGGGCCAATGCACCATCTGCCCCGGGGGAGCAGAAAGACTAGTAATTGGGGGGTGGGGTGGGGGCATGGGCGTGCCCGTTTTGGGCAACCCCCACCCCTATTTCTTTTTTTTTTAATTCCCTGGTGTCTAGTGGGCTTTTTCCCCCCCCGTGGGGGCAGATTGGGGGCTACTGCCCCCATCTGCCCCCCGGGGGGGGGCAAAAAGACTCAATGGTGCCAAAATAATCAGGGGGGAGCAAAGGCCCTAGCCCAAGGGGCTGCTCCCCCCTCCCTAGTGTCTAGTGGGTGGATCCCAGCTTGGGGATCGCCCTCCTGTGGCGATCCCCAAGCAGGGATCCACTGGGAGATACTCCCCTTTCCAACGATACCTCTCCCGTCTTTCTACGTGCTCAGGGGCTGAGATAGCCCTCTGAGCACGTAGAAAGTGAAACTGAAATGAGCCTGTTGGCTCATTTCAGTTTCAGTTTCACTGTAATCACGTCGGTGCGAATTGCGCGCCGATCGTCATTACAGGGAAAGCGGGAGAGGGGGCCTCGGGAGCTGGGGAAGCTCTTCCCCAGCTCCCGAGGCTATTTTGCTTTAAAGGAAATACCTCTGGTGCCCGCACCAGAGGGATTTCGCAGGGGATGCCTCATGACGAGCTGGACTCGTCATGGGCACATGAGAACTGTGTGCCATGAAGAGTCCAGCTCGTCATGGGCATTCAAAGGGTTAAGCCCTACCGATGCCATGTCCTGAGAGCCACTGTGTAGTGGGCTGGACCCTCGTCGCCATAAATGTAGTGGGCTGGCCCCACGTGTGCAGGAGGTACAAGTAGACGCTGTAGATGTGGCCAGGTAGAAGTAGATGAAGTTTATTAAGATCTTGGATGTAGATACAGTAAGCCCAGAACAGGCCCCAGATCAGGCGCCACAATAGGCCCCACCAGGAGCAGCATCCTAGCTGCTCAGCCCATCTTCCCAACTGTCTCAGTACCCCACAGGCATACAAGCATTCCACCCACACTAACATTCTACGCGGAACCCTGACACTGGCTGAGCAGCTAGGTACAGAATGAAGGGAACATATTAACATGACCTGAGGATACTACACACTGCCACAAGGTTGGGCCATGAGGGCCACTGTGGAGACTGAGAAGAGCACACTGTGGAAAGTGGTGGGGACCTCTTAGTGCTATAACCAGATTGCATTGAACTGTGCATGACAGGGCCCCCCAGCCCTAAATGATTATACCTGTTTGGGTCCTAGACTTGGTGCAGCGCAGATAGGAGCATGCAGCCTACACGCAGTGGGCCACAACCGACCTGTGGGGCTATAAACTGGTGATCCTAACCAGACCTAACAGATGTCCCTGCTCCGGCCCCTCCTACAGCCAACAGTAGCAACACATCACAATGCCTCCCTCTCCAGCACTTCACAATACAGCAGGGGCTATCATTGTATCATTGTATCTACAGTCATTGGCCATACCTCGGGTCCCCCGGTCCTTGGGACCCTGAAGAGTTCCTTGCGAGGGAATCAGGGGTTGATCCTAAACCTTTGCTCTGCACTTTGGAATGGCCAGCTCCTCGGAGACTGTAGTGTGCTCACCATTTGTACTGTGACCAGGGCGGTGTCCCCAGGGTTGTGTGGCTAGCGTTATAGTGGGGCAGCTCTTGACGGACTGTGAACTGCGCATCGCATTGCCCCTGGGCTGTTGAACTACCTGACTGCCTGGAGCTGAGGTCCAGCTCCTATATGTGAATAGATCTTGACCCCTGGTCTGAACGCCGGTGCAAAGCATCCATCTACACACTTAGGGGTTTGCCCTTTCCCACTGAGGGCACAATGGGCAAGGACAAGCTGGTCCGCCCAGCAGCATCTTGGATGCACATAGAGCAGTATGCCACTAACCAGGGCAATGCCACCAGCACCTCATCATGCAAGACCTGACCATCCGAGGGTGACCTCGCCTCCATTCTTCAGGCCATTCACCCCTTTCAGGCCTCAATTGAAACCAAAATAGGGGAGATGCGGGTGGACATGGCACTTATATGGCAGGACCTCAGGAATGCGACAGCGTGGATTACTGGGGCAGAGTCCCGCATATCTACTGTGGAAGATAACGTTTGAAGGCGCAGATATCCCACCTGTTCTCACACATAGTTGAACTTCACCGCTGAGCGGAGGATGCCAAAAATCGATCTCACCGCATTAACTTGCAATTTATTGGGATCCCAGAGGGAGTGGAGATGCCCTAGGCAACCACCTTTCTAGAAGACTGGATCAGATCATGATTGCCCTGGAAATGCCTGCCCCCGTGGTTCACGATAGAGCGGGCGCACCGTACCTTGATGCCCAAACCACTGCCTGGTGGCACCCATAGGTCCATTACAGCCCAAATTTTCAACTTTAGGGATTGGGATGCTGTTCTGCAAGAAGCTCGTACTTGCCCAAACCTCTCCAAGGAAGGCTACAAGGTCCTGGTGTTTCCATACTACAGTACAGAGATGCAATGTCAGTGATGATCATATGCAGCAGTCAAACATAAGCTTCAAACTTTGAACTTGTCATATTGGCTCGCCTCAGGGTGATATTCAATAATAAATCCTTTTTTTTCGACATGACTGAGGCTACCTGGGCTTTGCTTACCGAGGAGCGGCCACTATGACCCTTGCATAACTACCCGCTTGCTAACCCGCAAACGACCAGACTGACCAAAGCGGACAGAGCTCCCAAGCGAAGAAGGCACCGAACAAGCTCACGAAAAGAGCGTAACTCCAAGAGAGTGGTCTCATTGTCACCTTCTTCATCTATGTACAATCGAGTTGCATCCCTGGCTCCTTCCCCCCTTGGTCCACTCGATGCCATCTCAGCCCGGCATAGCCCTTCAGAACATGTTCCTTCGCCCCTGACCGCCCGAAGGTTGACATGGATCTCTCCAGGAGCCCTACAATCAGTTGATGTACTGTGTCATTGCTACTACTGAAAATATGAGACTTTCAGCAGCTGCTTGGTAATCCTGTGTCCTGTTCTACCAAATGTGATCCTGCAAAATAAAGGGATCCACTACTCCGTTCCTGAGTTCAAACTGAGAGAGTTCTAGTTTTGTTTTCATTTGTGGGATGAAAGATGCTTCAGGGGTCGAAGTATGGGTTGGAGGGTTGGTTGGAGGGGAAGTTGTTTAGCTACAGCTGTTCCCTTTTTGTTCTTGCCATATGACAAGATCCTTACTGTTCCCTTTCTTCTCACACATTTAGCGCCACTCCCAGGCTTCCATGCTCCCTGCACCCTGGTCCTATGTCTTCCAGATCTTGTGACCTGGAGCCCCTCAAGGTTGTTTCCTGGAATGTGAATGGATTGCTGAACCATATTAAGTGTACTGTAGTTCTGAAATACTCTCACCGATTACTTCCGATTACTGTCGTGATGTTGGAGGTGACATACCTCATGGGGAACCACTGTTCCTTTTTAGTGAGGCAGGAATATGACCAGGTCTTCCATAATGGCTTCTCAAGGGGTTCTCGCGGTGTGGCTCCACTGCTGAACCGCTTCTTTCCACTGACAGTTACGAAGACAATAACTGACCCCCAGGGGCGATTCCTGGCCCTAACCGGGATTGTGGGAGGACGAATACTGAATCTTGTTTTGGCCTACACTCCCCCAACAGTCATACATACATTACTCCACGACCTCTCTGATATGATCTCTAAGCTTTCAGAGGACCTAACGGTTTTTGGGGGTGATTTCAATGCAGTAATGGCTCCCCAACAGTATGTCACCGGGACTAAGTCCCGGTGGTAAACTCTGCTCTGCTTGCGGAGTTTGAAGAATTCAGACATTCCGTGCTCTGTGGAGGAAAGCGGAATTCCTGAATTCTGCCATTCAGGTACGAAGCAAAGTTTTTTTCCCGTTCTTGTGCTCGATTTTTCTTTTGGTCTCAGCCGCGAGCGCCAGGACTCCCTAGTCCACTTGCAAGTGCGCGAAAGACATCTCACACCACTAGTGATCTCCTGCGAGACTTCACGCTCACTCGCACGGCTTCTAGCCGCAGCAGCACCAACCTACTATCCTCAGTGCCGATCACATACGGAGCGGTAGAGCAGCTTTTCTGCTTGAGTATTTAGCTGAGAGGCTTTTGGAGTGGACGTTATTCTCAAACTGGCCGTTGGAGTAGTTTTGTTTCTGCCAGGAGCCATTTTTTTATCTTTGTTTTTTCCAAACCAGAAGGAAGCGCCACATAGACTCTAGTTCCTGTCCAGCATGCTCCTCCCAGGGCTTTGTCCCTCTCTAGGACACTTTTCATTGGAATTTGAAGCTGAAAGGCTCACTCTCCTTGTCCGCTGCATATATCCCATTGGATTTAAGGACTTTGTTTTTGAGCTATCACAGATAAGTTAAAAAACTGTTGTATAGGGGGGTTGTTTATTTGATTGGTCTTAACAAAACATGTTACCTCTGTCACCATAAATAAGCTTTTCAACTTTTAGAAGTGGATTTTTATTTTCCATTAATTGCATATAATGTACAAATACTGCGTTTAATATTTTTACATCAAGACCTGTTGATTCTGTGCAGCTGTTGCTAAAACAAAAGCAAGATTGCTTAGGAAAACTTAACAATAATCAAATAACAAACAGACACAATATCATATACTTTGACAGTACTCACATAAAAGACAACAACAATTCTATATAATGGATACCAAAAATCTCCTTATACTTTTTTTAGACAACTGTGCGTAGAATGTTGTACATATAGGGAAAGTCCTACGTTGTTCACATAAAGTTCCAGGGACTCCTATTCTTCTGGTCCTCACAAGGTGATAATCTATTAGAGTGCCAAAGGAAGGTAGCCTACAGGTTTTAGGAAACCAGGTTTGCAACACTATTTTGAATGCTTTGCAAGTAGTGTCGGAGACTTGATGTTGTTCTGTTTCCTTGATTCTTTAAGGCTTGCCTCATCAAAGAACCAACGCGTTTCGACCTTCTACGTGGCACTTATTGTCGAAGGTCTTCATCAGGGTGGACAAGTATTATACGGAGGACTGGAGGTATCTAGTTGTATAAAGAAGACCATTTTACTTATTCAGAATTGTGGGAAATTTTACAGAATATTTACAGATACAATGACTCGTTAAAATCAAAGGTATTCCTACGTACCACAAGCGTATTTGAAAATGTATGGTTCTTGATTCTTGTATCTCCAGGCGGAAATCTTTTAAACTAGGGCAAAGGAGAGCATCTGGTCAATGTTATGGTAGCCTAACCGACACGTAGAATGCTATGATTTTTTGGGGGCTAGTGTCCTCAATGACATTGTAGAATAGAATCCGACCGAGAATCCCATACACGCGGGGGCTTTTTGGATATTATTAGACCATGTACCACTAAAGAATTTTCCACGTGGGGGTTAGGCTTGCACAATCCTTTGGTACTCCCACGCCCACCTTGCCACTTGGAAAAAGGCATTATGCACCGCCACCGCCCCAATACCATCACTGCTATTTTTAAGCACTCGTGAAGAGAGGACCGGTCGGAGCACATTTAGCCACAAATAAATAACATCTGCTCGTCCGCTATTTTTCTATTCTACAATGTCGTTGAGGACACTAGCCCCCTAAAAATCATAGCATTCTACGTGTCGGTTAGGCTACCATAACATTGACCAGATGCTCTCCTTTGCCCTAGTTTAAAAGATTTCCGCCTGGAGATACAAGAATCAAGAACCTTACATCTTCAAATACGCTTGTGGTACGTAGGAATACCTTTGATTTTAACGAGTCATTGTATCTGTAAATATTCTGTAAAATTTCCCACAATTCTGAATGAGTAAAATGGGCTTCTTTATACAACTAGATACCTCCAGTCCTCCGTATAATACTTGTCCACCCTGATGAAGACCTTCGACAATAAGTGCCACGTAGAAGGTCGAAACGCGTTGGTTCTTTGATGAGGCAAGCCTTAAACAATCAAGGAAACAGAACAATGTCAAGTTTCCGACACTACTTGCAAAGCATTCAAAATAGTGTCGCAAACCTGGTTTCCTGAAACCTGTGGGCTACCTCCCTTTGGCACTCTAATAGATTATCACCTTGTGAGCACCAGAAGAATAGGAGTCCATGGAAATTTATGTGAACAATGTAGGACTTTCCCTATATGTACAACATTCTACACACAGTTGTCTAAAAAAAAGTATAAGGAGATTTTTGGTATCCATTATATAAAATTGTTGTTGTCTTTTATGTCAGTACTGTCAAAGTATATGATATTGTGTCTGTTTGTTATTTTATTAATATTAAGTTTTCCTAAGCAATCTTGCTTTTGTTTTAGCAACTGCTGCACAGAATCAACAGGTCTTGATGTAAAAATATTAAACGCAGTATTTGTATATTATATGCAATTAGTGGAAAATAAAAATCCACTTCTAAAAGTTGAAAAGCTTATTTATGGTGACAGAGGTAACATGTTTTGTTAAGAGTATTCTGATTCCAACTTCTGTATTCCTTAAGAGAATCACTCCCCTGTTGTTTATAGAACTTTTGAGAGTAGGCGCAGGCCTACGAGGGAAAGTTTATAGGATTAAAGTCCGGGGAAGTTATAGAGACCCGTGGGAGGGGATTAACTTCCTTCCCTAGCAAGTATTACTTCCAAGACTCTGTCTCTGGCTGCTTCTTTTTCCATTTTTTCTTTAACGATTGAGTTAGATTTATTCATATCTTTGTGTTTCCTTTCTCACCCACACAATTTCTAGTTTTTCTAAAGTGCACTAAACTGGATATTCCAGTACCACAACAGATCAGAATTTCTTGTCCTCCTCTAAATGTCCAAACTGAAAACCTTAACAATTGGAGAGGATGAAATTGAGGAACTTCTGAAGAGACCTTCTAAATTCAATCTGAGTAGTAATCAAGCCACATTAGGTCAACAGTCAGATTTGGAAAAGATCACTCGCCTAAAGAAGAAACAAGTACGTACGGCCCTTCATGGAGAAGTACTGTTAGAACATCTACGAGCAGGGACTATACCCGCAGGCCTGCAGGTCAAAAACGTTCCAGTTATCTTTGTAGACCAACCTGAATACCTTGAAGGCTTTAGCCATATAGGTACCAAGTGTTCCAGAGATTGGATGTTCCACTCCATTAAGACAGCAGAACGACTTTCCCTATTGGAACTTGAATTAATTAAAGAGTTGGAGGAAGAATTTAAAAATAACACCGCAGTGCAGAACGCCCAAGCACTCTTGACCAAACTTGAAAAAGAAAACGAGATCTTCAAAAAGAACACGGAGGATTTCAAAAGATCAAAATTGCAGAAGGATATCAGTAACTTTTCCGAAAAAAAGATGTATCCATATTTGGATCAAGAATATTATAAACAACAGGCGAATGTGGGCATGCTTCGCACCTATGGAGGCAGAAGCAGGAGGCAGTATATAACCTTTTCTGACGCCTCTTCCTACTCCGACAACTCAAGTGACTCGGAACCAACAACCAGCAATAGGGACAACGAATAACGCCAATATTTTCAATCGAGACCTTTTTTAGGAAGAGGCCAGAGACGTCCAACAGGACGAACAAGATTTACACAATGGTACAATCGAGCTCCACTGCCCCAACAATACCAGGGAGAACGTACAACTCGGAGGAGAGTCTTCAGGTGGTAGAAAATAAGAATTCCATCTTCAATCTATCCACTTACACCTTGTCACAAGACGAAATAACGCTACTTCAGAAAGGTCTTTCATTCATACCTACGGTAAAACCTGACATCGTCCAAATGAAGTTGGAGTTATTACAACTTTTTCGAAAAATGCGCCTGAAAATCTTCTTCCTCAACAAGCAAGAAGAGATTACGATCAACTATTCTGGGCTAAAGAATCCTTCAACATTCTTCCCTGCTGCTGATTTAATGCCAGTAGCGCAACTAACATTTGAAAAGAATGTTATGAGGGACCTGAGTTTATTAGATCAAAAAAGGCCTATACAAAATGGAACTTGTCCAAAAATGAAAAAACAGCTTTGGATAAACTCATGGGGAATGAAGAGATTATTATCAAGCCTGCGGACAAGGGCGGTGCCATTGTCATTCTCCAACGAGAAAAATATGAAATGGAAGTCGAACGACAGTTGACTCAAGAGGAACATTACAAGCGTTCTGATGAGGATTTTTTAAATCTAATAAAACAAAAACTCATCTCCTTGATAAATATCGGAGAGGACGAAGGCTAGCTCTCTAAAAAAGAAGCACAATACCTGATTAATAATAGTCCAAGAACACCACTTTTATATGTTCTTCCAAAAGTGCATAAAGACATCGAGAAGCCTCCCGGAAGACCAATCATCTCGGGAGTGAATTCCATACTCGAAAGACCAGCGAAGTATGTTGACACCTTCTTAAAACCTCTGGTGAGAGACACTGTGAGTTACATCAAGGACACGATGCAAGCGATTACTTTACTGGAAGGACACCCCTTTGACGAGCAAGAGGAATATCTAGTAACGCTGGATATCGTCAGCCTCTATACGAACATCCTACAGGAACAAGAGCTGGAGGCAATTGAGTTCTTCCTAGACAAGCGTGAACGTCCCCACAATGTCCCCACATCTTTCATCCGGCAACTGGCTGAAATCTGTTTAAAATACAATTTTTTCACTTTTAATGGAGCCCAATTTGTGCAAATTAAAAGAGCCGCAATGGGCTGTCCATTTGCGCTGGAAATGGCCATAATGTTTATGGCACTGTTTGAAGACAGGTGGATCTATAGCAATAATCCATATGACGGCCACATTAAAATGTGGTACCGTTATATTGATGACGTGTTCATGCTATGGCGAGGCAATAAGGATCAACTGCTGGAGTTTGTGAATTGGATTAACAACAGGAACAGAGACATCCAATTTACTGTCAACTATGACAAAAGTGAGATGAACTTTCTGGACCTGTTGATAAGACATGAAGCTGGGTGCCTATATACAACTCTGTATAAGAAGAAAACAGATAAAAATACTACAACTCATTTTTCGAGCTTTCATCCGAGAAACTTACGGGAAAATGTGCCCTTTAGTCAGTTTTTACGTATAAAACGTAATTGTATGAAGAAGGAGGACTATTTTGGCAACGCCAACGCTCTGATGGCTAAATTGGTCGAGAGACAGTATCCGAAAAAACTATTGAAGAGGGCGATGAAGAGAGCGTGGTATATCCCCAGAGAATCCCTACTGGTACCTAAAGAACGAGGAGAGGACTTACCCTTGGTTTGCGTCACTACTTTTTCAGGACTCACTAGCGAGATGAAGAAAATAGTTCGAAGAAATTGTTCAACTGTAAAATCCTTAGAACCACTAAAAAATCTTCCAATCTTCGCACTTAAGAAAAATCGAAGTTTAAAGGACAAATTAGTACACGCTAATACAGCGAAGAAGAGTACTGCCCAATCAATTCGAACCATGTTATCCCTGCCACCAATCAAGGGTCATCGGAGGTGTGGTAACTGTTCATCCTGCCAGAGTACCATAGAGGGAGACATCTTCAGATATGGAAACAAATTTGTAAAACATGAAACTTTTACGTATTGCAATACGCATAATGTGATCTACTGCGCTCTTTGCCCATGCCCCTTGGCCTATGTTGGAAAAACAACTCAAGCCATCAAGACAAGAATGACCCAACACCGTTCCAAAATCAAATGCAAGATCATAAATGCACCGATGGTAACACATTGCCTTGAATACCAACATAGCCCCAAAGACATAAAATGGACTGTACTGAAACAGGTGCATGGAGCCAACGTTGATAGTCTCCTCCCCAAGTTTGAGGCTAAAACCATTATGTACCTTAATACAATTGACAACAGATTGAATGAACTCAGCGAACTGAATCACTGGACCTGAACCAGTCTCTTCTTAGTTCTTCTTTCTTTCCCCTCTTACGTAAATTTGCATAATTCTTTGTAGACTTGAGCACTGTATAAGGAATGGTGAGGATATTGAAAGAACAGCTCCCCGTAGCCCCGACAACAAGAGCAACCAGTTAAGGGTTGCTCACAGACATATTACTACAACAGACAATGCTATTTCCTCCCAGTAAAAATTTACATTTGTAATTGGAAATTTGTGGAAATAATAGCTGTATAAACAATCAAACGGTAATGTGGAATGATGCCATTATGCTCCAACTGTATGTGGTACCTACCCTGTAACCATTATTCTGAAAAGTATTCCGATTGAATTGTTTCGGTGCATTGGGAAAGTTAAAACGGTAACAGCTTAATAAAGGCCCCATATCCAGCTAAATGATACCTATCGATTGACACTCCGCAGGAATTTTTCCCCCCGAGTTCCAGCGCAGAAGATTCAAGTATAATGCAGTTTGCCCATTACTGGGACCAGGAGTCCAAACAGAGCTCTACAATTAATAGGCTTTAGGTCAGAAATCCATATCAGATGATGACATGTCTTCTGACATGTGATTAACAACTAATAACCTACATCTTTTGTTTTTGAGCTGTGCCGTCAATCTATTAAGGGTCAGTGCACTCTCATAATCTATTATAAATTATCAGGTTCGCGCAATTTTGAGCCTATACGTTAACTATTACCCACTGAATCTATTGAAAAAAAAATTTATTGGGCATATTGATTAGAATATAATAACGGGTTTGCGCTAGTTTGAGATAACGCTAGAAGCTCCTGGCATACACAATCTGTTTTAATAAAGTTTTTTTGTATCAAAGCCGAGGCAGTATGGTTACGAGAGTGCCTCACAGCTGTTTTAATAAAGTTTTTTCACATCAAAGCTGAGGCAGTATGGTTACGAGAGTGCCTCACAGCTGATGAGACACGCCCCCTACACGCCCCCTGTCCCGTCACCAGACGCAGGACCCGGAAATATGCATTTCACTTCCTGTGCGAATGCGAGTACGCACCACGCGAGGAATTGAGTTGGGTTTGAGCTGTTGAAGCATACTGCACGACCCATCGTCCTGGAACAAAACCTTGAGCCGTAACGCAATTAATTTGTGCTAGGCCAGCTCCTACGCAATTGAGCCGCTACAGAACACGAGCGCTCGCACTCCGGCTGAGCTAGGTAAGATCCCAAAACTTTGAGACACGTTTTTGTGCACCGGGTGTACATGGATTACTCGGACACATCCGACCGAGAATCCCATACACGCGGGTGCTTTTTGGATATGATTAGACCATGTACCACTAAAGAATTTTCCGCTTGGGGGTTAGGCTTGCACAATCCTTTGGTACTCCCACGACCACCTCGCCACTTGGAACAAGGCATTATGCACCGCCACCGCCCCAATACCATCACTGCTATTTTTAAGCACTCGTGAAGAGAGGACCGGTCGGAGCACATTTAGCCACAAATAAATAACATCTGCTCGTCCGCTATTTTTCTATTCTACAATGTCGTTGAGGACACTAGCCCCCTAAAAATCATAGCATTCTACGTGTCGGTTAGGCTACCATAACATTGACCAGATGCTCTCCTTTGCCCTAATTTAAAAGATTTCCGGCCGGAGATACAAGAATCAAGAACCTTACATCTTCAAATACGCTTGTGGTACGTAGGAATACCTTTGATTTTAACGAGTCATTGTATCTGTGAATATTCTGTAAAATTTCCCACAATTCTGAATAAGTAAAATGGGCTTCTTTATACAACTAGATACCTCCAGTCCTCCGTATAATACTTGTCCACCCTGATAAAGACCTTCGACAATAAGTGCCACGTAGAAGGTCAAAACGCGTTGGTTCTTTGATGAGGCAAGCCTTAAACAATCAAGGAAACAGAACGACGTCAAGTCTCCGACACTACTTGCAAAGCATTCAAAATAGTGTCACAAACCTGGTTTCCTAAAACCTGTAGGCTACCTCCCTTTGGCACTCTAATAGATTATCACCTTGTGAGGACCAGAAGAATAGGAGTCCATCGAACTTTAGGTGAACAACGTAGGACTTTCCCTATATGTAGAACATTCTACACACAGTTGTCTAAAAAAAAGTATAAGGAGATTTTTGGTATCCATTATATAGAATTGTTGTTGTCTTTTATGTCAGTACTGTCAAAGTATATGATATTGTGTCTGTTTGTTATTTGATTATTGTTAAGTTTTCCTAAGCAATCTTGCTTTTGTTTTAGCAACAGCTGCACAGAATCAACAGGTCTTGATGTAAAAATATTAAACGCAGTATTTGTATATTATATGCAATTAGTGGAAAATAAAAATCCACTTCTAAAAGTTGAAAAGCTCATTTCTGGTGACAGAGGTAACATGTTTTGTTAAGAGTATTCTGATTGCAACCTCTGTATTCCTTAAGAGAATCACTCCCCTGTTGTTTATAGAACTTTTGAGAGTAGGCGCAGGCCTACGAGGGAAAGTTTATAGGATTAAAGTCCGGGGAAGTTATAGAGACCCGTGGGAGGAGATTAACTTCCTTCCCTAGCAAGTATTACTTCCAAGACTCTGTCTCTGGCTGCTTCTTTTTCCATTTTTTCTTTAACGATTGAGTTAGATTTATTCATATCTTTGTGTTTCCTTTCTCACCCACACAATTTCTAGTTTTTCTAAATTGCACTAAACTGGATATTCCAGTACCACAACAGATCAGAATTTCTTGTCCTCCTCTAAATGTCCTAACTAAAAACCTTAACAATTGGAGAGGATGAAATTGAGGAACTTCTGAAGAGACCTTCTAAATTCAATCTGAGTAGTAATCAAGCCACATTAGGTCAACAGTCAGATTTGGAAAAGATCACTCGTCTAAAGAAGAAACAAGTACGTACGGCCCTTCATGGAGAAGTACTGTTAGAACATCTACGAGCAGGGACTATATCCGCAGGCCTGCAGGTCAAAAACGTTCCAGTTATCTTTGTAGACCAACCTGAATACCTTGAAGGCTTTAGCCATATAGGTACCAAGTGTTCCAGAGATTGGATGTTCCACTCCATTAAGACAGCAGAACGACTTTCCCTATAGGAACTTGAATTAATTAAAGAGTTGGATGAAGAATTTAAAAATAACACCGCAGTGCAGAACGCCCAAGCACTCTTGACCAAACTTGAAAAAGAAAACGAGATCTTCAAAAAGAACACGGAGGATTTCAAAAGATCAAAATTGCAGAAGGATATCAGTAACTTTTCCGAAAAAAAGACGTATCCATATTTGGATCAAGAATATTATAAACAACAGGCGAATGTGGGCATGCTTCGCACCTATGGAGGCAGAAGCAGGAGGAAGTATATATAACCTTTTCTGACGCCTCTTCCTACTCCGACAACTCAAGTGACTCTGAACCAACAACCAGCAATAGGGACAACGAATCACGCCAATATTTTCAATCGAGACCTTTTTTAGGAAGAGGCCAGAGATGTCCAACAGGACGAACAAGATCTACACAATGGTACAATCGAGCTCCACTGCCCCAACAATACCAGGGAGAAATTACAACTCGGAGGAGAGTCTACAGGTGGTAGAAAATAAGAATTCCATCTTCAATCTATCCACTTACACCTTGTCAAAAGACGACATAACGCTACTTCAGAAAGGTCTTTCATTCATACCTACGGTAAAATCTGACATCGGCCAAATGAAGTTGGAGTTATTACAACTTTTTCGAAAAATGCGCCTGAAAATCTTCTTCCTCAACAAGGAAGAAGAGATTACGATCAACTATTCTGGGCTAAAGAATCCTTCAACATTCTTCCCTGCTGCTGATTTAATGCCAGTAGAGCAACTAACATTTGAAAAGAATGTTATGAGGGACCTGAGTTTATTGGATCAAAAAAGGCCTATACAAAATGGAACTTGTCCAAAAATGAAAAAATAGCTTTGGATAAACTCATGGGGAATGAAGAGATTATTATCAAGCCTGCGGACAAGGGCGGTGCCATTTTCATTCTCCAACGAGAAAAATATGAAATGGAAGTCGAACGACAGTTGACTCAAGAGGAACATTACAAGCGTTCTGATGAGGATTTTGTAAATCTAATAAAACAAAAGCTCATCTCCTTGATAAATATCGGAGAAGACGAAGCTGGCTCTCAAAAAAGAAGCAAAATACCTGATTAATAATAGTCCAAGAACACCACTTTTATATGTTCTTCAAAAAGTGCATAAAGACATCGAGAACCCTCCCGGAAGACCAATCATCTCGGGAGTGAATTCCATACTCGAAAGACCAGCGAAGTATGTTGACACCTTCTTAAAACCTCTGGTGAGAGACACTGTGAGTTACATCAAGGACACGATGCAAGCGATTACTTTACTGGAAGGACACCCCTTTGACGAGCAAGAGGAATATCTAGTAACGCTGGATATCGTCAGCCTCTATACGAACATCCCACAGGAACAAGGGCTGGAGGCAATCGAGTTCTTCCTAGACCAGCGTGAACGTCCCCACAATGTCCCCACATCTTTCATCCGGCAACTGGCTGAAATCTGTTTAAAATACAATTTTTTCACTTTTAATGGAGCCCAATTTGTGCAAATTAAAGGAGCCACAATGGGCTGTCCATTTGCGCCGGATATGGCCATAATGTTTATGGCACTGTTTGAAGACAGGTGGATCTATAGCAATAATCCATATGACGGCCACATTAAAATGTGGTACCGTTATATTGATGACGTGTTCATGCTATGGCGAGGCAATAAGGATCAACTGCTGGAGTTTGTGAATTGGATTAACAACAGGAACAGAGACATCCAATTTACTGTCAACTATGACAAAAGTGAGATGAACTTTCTGGACCTGTTGATAAGACATGAAGCTGGGTGCCTATATACAACTCTGTATAAGAAGAAAACAGATAAAAATACTACACTTCATTTTTCGAGCTTTCATCAGAGAAACTTACGGGAAAATGTGCCCTTTAGTCAGTTTTTACGTATAAAACGTAATTGTATGAAGAAGGAGGACTATTTTGGCAACGCCAACGCTCTGATGGCTAAATTGGTTGAGAGACAGTACCCGAAAAAACTATTGAAGAGGGCGATGAAGAGAGCGTGGTATATCCCCAGAGAATCCCTACTGGTACCTAAAGAACGAGGAGAGGACTTGGTTTGCGTCACTACTTTTTCAGGACGCACTAGCGAGATGAAGAAAATAGTTCGAAGAAATTGGTCAATTGTAAAATCCTTAGAACCACTAAAAAATCTTCCAATCTTCGCACTTAAGAAAAATCGAAGTTTAAAGGACAAATTAGTACATGCTAATACAGCGAAGAAGAGTACTACCCAATCAATTCGAACCATGTTATCCCTGCCACCAATCAAGGGTCATCGGAGGTGTGGTAACTGTTCATCCTGCCAGAGTACCATAGAGGGAGACATCTTCAGATATGGAATCAAATTTGTAAAACATGAAACTTTTACGAATTACAATACGCATAATGTGATCTACTGCGCTCTTTGCCCATGCCCCTTGGCCTATGTTGGAAAAACAACTCAAGCCATCAAGACAAGAATGACCCAACACCGTTCCAAAATCAAATGCAAGATCATAAATGCACCGATGGTAACACATTGCCTTGAATACCAACATAGCCCCAAAGACATAAAATGGACTGTACTGAAACAGGTGCATGGAGCCAACGTTGATAGTCTCCTCTCCAAGTTTGAGGCTAAAACCATTATGTACCTTAATACAATTGACAACAGATTGAATGAACTCAGCGAACTGAATCACTGGACCTGAACCAGTCTCTTCTTAGTTCTTCTTTCTTTCCCCTCTTACGTAAATTTGCATAATTCTTTGTAGACTTGAGCACTATATAAGGAATGGTGAGGATATTGAAAGAACAGCTCCCCGTAGCCCCGACAACAAGAGCAACCAGTTAAGGGTTGCTCACAGACATATTACTACAACAGACAATGCTATTTCCTCCCAGTAAAAATTTACATTTGTAATTGGAAATTTGTAGAAATAATAGCTGTATAAACAATCAAACGGTAATGTGGAAAGATGCCATTATGCTCCAACTGTATGTGGTACCTACCCTGTAACCATTATTCTGAAAAGTAGTCCGATTGAACTGTTTCGGTGCATTGGGAAAGTTAAAACGGTAACAGCTTAATAAAGGCCCCATATCCAGCTAAATGATACCTATCGATTGACACTCCGCAGGAATTTTTCCCCCCGAGTTCCAGCGCAGAAGATTCAAGTATAATGCAGTTTGCCCATTACTGGGACCAGGAGTCCAAACAGAGCTCTGCAATTATTAGGCTTTAGGTCAGAAATCCATATCAGATGATGACATGTCTTCTGACATGTGATTAACAACTAATAACCTACATCTTTTGTTTTTAGCTGTGCCGTCAATCTATTAAGGGTCAGTGCACTCTCATAATCTATTATAAATTATCAGGTTCGCGCAATTTTGAGCCTATACGTTAACTATTACCCACTGAATCTATTGAAATAAAGTTTTATTGGGCATATTGATTAGAATATAATAACGGGTTCACGCTAGTTTGAGATAACGCTAGAAGCTCCTGGCATACACAATCTGTTTTAATAAAGTTTTTTTGTATCAAAGCCGAGGCAGTATGGTTACGAGAGTGCCTCACAGCTCTTTTAATAAAGTTTTTTCACATCAAAGCTGAGGCAGTATGGTTACGAGAGTGCCTCACAGCTGATGAGACACGCCCCCTACACGCCCCCTGTCCCGTCACCAGACGCAGGACCCGGAAATATGCATTTCACTTCCTGTGCGAATGCGAGTACGCACCACGCGAGGAATTGAGTTGGGTTTGAGCTGTTGAAGCATACTGCACGACCCATCGTCCTGGAACAAAACCTTGAGCCGTAACGCAATTTATTTGCGCTAGGCCAGCTCCTACGCAATTGAGCAGCTACAGAACACGAGCGCTCGCACTCCGGCTGAGCTAGGTAAGATCCCGAAACTTTGAGACACGTTTCTGTGCACCGGGTGTACATGGATTACTCGGACACATCCGACCGAGAATCCCATACACGCGGGTGCTTTTTGGATATTATTAGACCATGTACCACTAAAGAATATTCCGCTTGGGGGTTAGGCTTGCACAATCCTTTGGTACTCCCACGCCCACCTCGCCACTTGGAACAAGGCATTATGCACCGCCACCGCCCCAATACCATCACTGCTATTTTTAAGCACTCGTGAAGAGAGGACCGGTCGTAGCACATTTAGCCACAAATAAATAACATCTGCTCGTCCGCTATTTTTCTATTCTACAATGTCGTTGAGGACACTAGCCCCCTAAAAATCATAGCATTCTACGTGTCAGTTAGGCTACCATAACATTGACCAGATGCTCTCCTTTGCCCTAGTTTAAAAGATTTCCGCCTGGAGATACAAGAATCAAGAACCTTACATCTTCAAATACGCTTGTGGTACGTAGGAATACCTTTGATTTTAACGAGTCATTGTATCTGTAAATATTCTGTAAAATTTCCCACAATTCTGAATAAGTAAAATGGGCTTCTTTATACAACTAGATACCTCCAGTCCTCCGTATAATACTTGTCCACCCTGATAAAGACCTTCGACAATAAGTGCCACGTAGAAGGTCAAAACGCGTTGGTTCTTTGATGAGGCAAGCCTTAAACAATCAAGGAAACAGAACGACGTCAAGTCTCCGACATTACTTGCAAAGCATTCAAAATAGTGTCGCAAACCTGGTTTCCTAAAACCTGTAGGCTACCTCCCTTTGGCACTCTAATAGATTATCACCTTGTGAGGACCAGAAGAATAGGAGTCCATCGAACTTTAGGTGAACAACGTAGGACTTTCCCTATATGTAGAACATTCTACACACAGTTGTCTAAAAAAAAGTATAAGGAGATTTTTGGTATCCATTATATAGAATTGTTGTTGTCTTTTATGTCAGTACTGTCAAAGTATATGATATTGTGTCTGTTTGTTATTTGATTATTGTTAAGTTTTCCTAAGCAATCTTGCTTTTGTTTTAGCAACAGCTGCACAGAATCAACAGGTCTTGATGTAAAAATATTAAACGCAGTATTTGTATATTATATGCAATTAGTGGAAAATAAAAATCCACTTCTAAAAGTTGAAAAGCTCATTTCTGGTGACAGAGGTAACATGTTTTGTTAAGAGTATTCTGATTGCAACCTCTGTATTCCTTAAGAGAATCACTCCCCTGTTGTTTATAGAACTTTTGAGAGTAGGCGCAGGCCTACGAGGGAAAGTTTATAGGATTAAAGTCCGGGGAAGTTATAGAGACCCGTGGGAGGAGATTAACTTCCTTCCCTAGCAAGTATTACTTCCAAGACTCTGTCTCTGGCTGCTTCTTTTTCCATTTTTTCTTTAACGATTGAGTTAGATTTATTCATATCTTTGTGTTTCCTTTCTCACCCACACAATTTCTAGTTTTTCTAAATTGCACTAAACTGGATATTCCAGTACCACAACAGATCAGAATTTCTTGTCCTCCTCTAAATGTCCTAACTAAAAACCTTAACAATTGGAGAGGATGAAATTGAGGAACTTCTGAAGAGACCTTCTAAATTCAATCTGAGTAGTAATCAAGCCACATTAGGTCAACAGTCAGATTTGGAAAAGATCACTCGCCTAAAGAAGAAACAAGTACGTACGGCCCTTCATGGAGAAGTACTGTTAGAACATCTACGAGCAGGGACTATATCCGCAGGCCTGCAGGTCAAAAACGTTCCAGTTATCTTTGTAGACCAACCTGAATACCTTGAAGGCTTTAGCCATATAGGTACCAAGTGTTCCAGAGATTGGTTGTTCCACTCCATTAAGACAGCAGAACGACTTTCCCTATTGGAACTTGAATTAATTAAAGAGTTGGATGAAGAATTTAAAAATAACACCGCAGTGCAGAACGCCCAAGCACTCTTGACCAAACTTGAAAAAGAAAACGAGATCTTCAAAAAGAACAGGGAGGATTTCAAAAGATCAAAATTGCAGAAGGATATCAGTAACTTTTCCGAAAAAAAGACGTATCCATATTTGGATCAAGAATATTATAAACAACAGGCTAATGTGGGCATGCTTCGCACCTATGGAGGCAGAAGCAGGAGGCAGTATATAACCTTTTCTGATGCCTCTTCCTACTCCGACAACTCAAGTGACTCTGAACCAACAACCAGCAATAGGGACAACGAATCACGCCAATATTTTCAATCGAGACCTTTTTTAGGAAGAGGCCAGAGATGTCCAACAGGACGAACAAGATCTACACAATGGTACAATCGAGCTCCACTGCCCCAACAATACCAGGGAGAAATTACAACTCGGAGGAGAGTCTACAGGTGGTAGAAAATAAGAATTCCATCTTCAATCTATCCACTTACACCTTGTCAAAAGACGACATAACGCTACTTCAGAAAGGTCTTTCATTCATACCTACGGTAAAACCTGACATCGGCCAAATGAAGTTGGAGTTATTACAACTTTTTCGAAAAATGCGCCTGAAAATCTTCTTCCTCAACAAGGAAGAAGAGATTATGATCAACTATTCTGGGCTAAAGAATCCTTCAACATTCTTCCCTGCTGCTGATTTAATGCCAGTAGAGCAACTAACATTTGAAAAGAATGTTATGAGGGACCTGAGTTTATTAGATCAAAAAAGGCCTATACAAAATGGAACTTGTCCAAAAATGAAAAAATAGCTTTGGATAAACTCATGGGGAATGAAGAGATTATTATCAAGCCTACGGACAAGGGCGGTGCCATTTTCATTCTCCAACGAGAAAAATATGAAATGGAAGTCGAACGACAGTTGACTCAAGAGGAACATTACAAGCGTTCTGATGAGGATTTTGTAAATCTAATAAAACAAAAGCTCATCTCCTTGATAAATATCGGAGAAGACGAAGGCTGGCTCTCAAAAAAGAAGCAAAATACCTGATTAATAATAGTCCAAGAACACCACTTTTATATGTTCTTCAAAAAGTGCATAAAGACATCGAGAACCCTCCCGGAAGACCAATCATCTCGGGAGTGAATTCCATACTCGAAAGACCAGCGAAGTATGTTGACACCTTCTTAAAACCTCTGGTGAGAGACACTGTGAGTTACATCAAGGACACGATGCAAGCGATTACTTTACTGGAAGGACACCCCTTTGACGAGCAAGAGGAATATCTAGTAACGCTGGATATCGTCAGCCTCTATACGAACATCCCACAGGAACAAGGGCTGGAGGCAATCGAGTTCTTCCTAGACCAGCGTGAACGTCCCCACAATGTCCCCACATCTTTCATCCGGCAACTGGCTGAAATCTGTTTAAAATACCATTTTTTCACTTTTAATGGAGCCCAATTTGTGCAAATTAAAGGAGCCACAATGGGCTGTCCATTTGCGCCGGAAATGGCCATAATGTTTATGGCACTGTTTGAAGACAGGTGGATCTATAGCAATAATCCATATGACGGCCACATTAAAATGTGGTACCGTTATATTGATGACGTGTTCATGCTATGGCGAGGCAATAAGGATCAACTGCTGGAGTTTGTGAATTGGATTAACAACAGGAACAGAGACATCCAATTTACTGTCAACTATGACAAAAGTGAGATGAACTTTCTGGACCTGTTGATAAGACATGAAGCTGGGTGCCTATATACAACTCTGTATAAGAAGAAAACAGATAAAAATACTACACTTCATTTTTCGAGCTTTC
The DNA here is from genome assembly GCF_964204655.1 of Triturus cristatus. Lineage (NCBI taxonomy): Eukaryota > Metazoa > Chordata > Amphibia > Caudata > Salamandridae > Triturus > Triturus cristatus. The sequence goes on from NC_140590.1 coordinate 37,712,351, forward strand.
ATCAGAGAAACTTACGGGAAAATTTGCCCTTTAGTCAGTTTTTACGTATAAAACGTAATTGTATGAAGAAGGAGGACTATTTTGGCAACGCCAACGCTCTGATGGCTAAATTGGTTGAGAGACAGTACCCGAAAAAACTATTGAAGAGGGCGATGAAGAGAGCGTGGTATATCCCCAGAGAATCCCTACTGGTACCTAAAGAACGAGGAGAGGACTTGGTTTGCGTCACTACTTTTTCAGGACGCACTAGCGAGATGAAGAAAATAGTTCGAAGAAATTGGTCAATTGTAAAATCCTTAGAACCACTAAAAAATCTTCCAATCTTCGCACTTAAGAAAAATCGAAGTTTAAAGGACAAATTAGTACATGCTAATACAGCGAAGAAGAGTACCACCCAATCAATTCGAACTATGTTATCCCTGCCACCAATCAAGGGTCATCGGAGGTGTGGTAACTGTTCATCCTGCCAGAGTACCATAGAGGGAGACATCTTCAGATATGGAAACAAATTTGTAAAACATGAAACTTTTACGAATTACAATACGCATAATGTGATCTACTGCGCTCTTTGCCCATGCCCCTTGGCCTATGTTGGAAAAACAACTCAAGCCATCAAGACAAGAATGACCCAACACCGTTCCAAAATCAAATGCAAGATCATAAATGCACCGATGGTAACACATTGCCTTGAATACCAACATAGCCCCAAAGACATAAAATGGACTGTACTGAAACAGGTGCATGGAGCCAACGTTGATAGTCTCCTCTCCAAGTTTGAGGCTAAAACCATTATGTACCTTAATACAATTGACAACAGATTGAATGAACTCAGCGAACTGAATCACTGGACCTGAACCAGTCTCTTCTTAGTTCTTCTTTCTTTCCCCTCTTACGTAAATTTGCATAATTCTTTGTAGACTTGAGCACTATATAAGGAATGGTGAGGATATTGAAAGAACAGCTCCCCGTAGCCCCGACAACAAGAGCAACCAGTTAAGGGTTGCTCACAGACATATTACTACAACAGACAATGCTATTTCCTCCCAGTAAAAATTTACATTTGTAATTGGAAATTTGTAGAAATAATAGCTGTATAAACAATCAAACTGTAATGTGGAATGATGCCATTATGCTCCAACTGTATGTGGTACCTACCCTGTAACCATTATTCTGAAAAGTAGTCCGATTGAACTGTTTCGGTGCATTGGGAAAGTTAAAACGGTAACAGCTTAATAAAGGCCCCATATCCAGCTAAATGATACCTATCGATTGACACTCCGCAGGAATTTTTCCCCCCGAGTTCCAGCGCAGAAGATTCAAGTATAATGCAGTTTGCCCATTACTGGGACCAGGAGTCCAAACAGAGCTCTGCAATTATTAGGCTTTAGGTCAGAAATCCATATCAGATGATGACATGTCTTCTGACATGTGATTAACAACTAATAACCTACATCTTTTGTTTTTAGCTGTGCCGTCAATCTATTAAGGGTCAGTGCACTCTCATAATCTATTATAAATTATCAGGTTCGCGCAATTTTGAGCCTATACGTTAACTATTACCCACTGAATCTATTGAAATAAAGTTTTATTGGGCATATTGATTAGAATATAATAACGGGTTCACGCTAGTTTGAGATAACGCTAGAAGCTCCTGGCATACACAATCTGTTTTAATAAAGTTTTTTTGTATCAAAGCCGAGGCAGTATGGTTACGAGAGTGCCTCACAGCTCTTTTAATAAAGTTTTTTCACATCAAAGCTGAGGCAGTATGGTTACGAGAGTGCCTCACAGCTGATGAGACACGCCCCCTGTCCCGTCACCAGACGCAGGACCCGGAAATATGCATTTCACTTCCTGTGCGAATGCGAGTACGCACCACGCGAGGAATTGAGTTGGGTTTGAGCTGTTGAAGCATACTGCACGACCCATCGTCCTGGAACAAAACCTTGAGCCGTAACGCAATTAATTTGCGCTAGGCCAGCTCCTACGCAATTGAGCAGCTACAGAACACGAGCGCTCGCACTCCGGCTGAGCTAGGTAAGATCCCGAAACTTTGAGACACGTTTCTGTGCACCGGGTGTACATGGATTACTCGGACACATCCGACCGAGAATCCCATACACGCGGGTGCTTTTTGGATATTATTAGACCATGTACCACTAAAGAATATTCCGCTTGGGGGTTAGGCTTGCACAATCCTTTGGTACTCCCACGCCCACCTCGCCACTTAGAACAAGGCATTATGCACTGCCACCGCCCCAATACCATCACTGCTATTTTTAAGCACTCGTGAAGAGAGGACCGGTCGTAGCACATTTAGCCACAAATAAATAACATCTGCTCGTCCGCTATTTTTCTATTCTACAATGTCATTGAGGACACTAGCCCCCTAAAAATCATAGCATTCTACGTGTCAGTTAGGCTACCATAACATTGACCAGATGCTCTCCTTTGCCCTAGTTTAAAAGATTTCCGCCTGGAGATACAAGAATCAAGAACCTTACATCTTCAAATACGCTTGTGGTACGTAGGAATACCTTTGATTTTAACGAGTCATTGTATCTGTAAATATTCTGTAAAATTTCCCACAATTCTGAATAAGTAAAATGGGCTTCTTTATACAACTAGATACCTCCAGTCCTCCGTATAATACTTGTCCACCCTGATAAAGACCTTCGACAATAAGTGCCACGTAGAAGGTCAAAGAGCGTTGGTTCTTTGATGAGGCAAGCCTTAAACAATCAAGGAAACAGAACGACGTCAAGTCTCCGACACTACTTGCAAAGCATTCAAAATAGTGTCGCAAACCTGGTTTCCTAAAACCTGTAGGCTACCTCCCTTTGGCACTCTAATAGATTATCACCTTGTGAGGACCAGAAGAATAGGAGTCCATGGAACTTTAGGTGAACAACGTATGAATTTCCCTATATGTACAACATTCTACACACAGTTGTCTAAAAAAAAGTATAAGGAGATTTTTGGTATCCATTATATAGAATTCTTGTTGTCTTTTATGTCAGTACTGTCAAAGTATATGATATTGTGTCTGTTTGTTATTTGATTTGTGGAGAAGTGTGGCTCAATGATTAGAGCGGCAGACCTTGATGCAGAGGTCTAGCCCGGGACCAGGGTTCAATTCCCCGCCTCGGCGGGTCTTGGGCTCAAAAATTCCACAGACCTGACAATTCTCACCTCGGTGCCATTCCAATCATGGAGTCCCACTCTGCAACTCTGGGCAATAGCTTGCTTAATCTCCACAACGGCCCCCACAACGCTAAAGGATGCCTGGCCTCCACCTTGGGGGTGCCCAGGAGTGGACGTCTCACAGGGAAAACCAGGATGGGTTCCACAGTGGTATTCGTACAAGCGCCTTGAGACCCTTGCGGGTGAGTAGTGCGCTATACAAGTATCAATTTACATTATTGTTAAGTTTTCCTAAGCAATCTTGCTTTTGTTTTAGCAACAGCTGCACAGAATCAACAGGTCTTGATGTAAAAATATTAAACGCAGTATTTGTATATTATATGCAATTAGTGGAAAATAAAAATCCACTTCTAAAAGTTGAAAAGCTTATTTATGGTGACAGAGGTAACATGTTTTGTTAAGAGTATTCTGATTCCAACCTCTGTATTCCTTAAGAGAATCAATCCCCTGTTTATAGAACTTTTGAGAGTAGGCGCAGGCCTACGAGGGAAAGTTTAAAGGCTTAAAGTCCGGGGAAGTTATAGAGACCCGTGGGAGGAGATTAACTTCCTTCCCTAGCAAGTATTACTTCCAAGACTCTGTCTCTGGCTGCTTCTTTTTCCATTTTTGCTTTAACGATTGAGTTAGATTTATTCATATCTTTGTGTTTCCTTTCTCACCCACACAATTTCTAGTTTTTCTAAATTGCACTAAACTGGATATTCCCGTACCACAACAGATCAGAATTTCTCCTCTAAATGTCCGAACTAAAAACCTTAACAATTGGAGAGGATGAAATTGAGGAACTTCTGAAGAGACCTTCTAAATTCAATCTGAGTAGTAATCAAGCCACATTAGGTCAACAGTCAGATTTGGAAAAGATCACTCGCCTAAAGAAGAAACAAGTACGTACGGCCCTTCATGGAGAAGTACTGTTAGAACATCTACGAGCAGGGACTATACCCTTTCATTTAATTTATTTGTACCTTTATTTGATTTTTACAGTTTATTGTGGTGGGTGGCCTGCAGCTTTAGTAGGGATCTAGTTGTTTTGTATTAAATTGTTCTTCTTTTGTGAAGGAAAAATGTTGCATAGTTTACTACATTTTCTTCCTCTTTTTTCATAAGTTTGCAATATTGATTTAATTCACTTCGTGGCATAGTCTGCCAATGGTCCTTTCATGGCAGTTGGCCCTGTACTAGTCATAGGTTCATTAAACAACTGTTTCTGTGGTGTCTGTTGGATTGATACATCATTAAGTCCATGGATGACATTCGATTAAAATATTTCTCTTTTCTTCCCTGCTAACAGTGTTTAGGTGGGGTAAAGGCTTTGGAGGATATGTGATGTAAACAATTTTAGCCCTGTTAATTTTCATTTTTGGCATTGCTGAATTAATGCTGTGTTCTCTGTGTTACCATCCTTCTTTTGTCTGGCCAGTGTGTGTGTGTTTGCCTTTGTTGTTCATTATGCCATGTGGCAATGGGCCATTTTGTACAGTCAGGTTCCACCCTAGGATTGCATGAGTTCTTTGTTTTCCAGGCCACCTGCTTGTTGTTGTGACCATGTGCCTGGTAGCCATTTTGTGTAGCCAGCCAGTGAGCTTTTGCCATAGGCCTGCTCGTCTTCTCTGTTTGTGATCATGCCCCCTTGCTGGTTGTTGTTGTTCTGACTATGTGGCCATTTTGTGTAGCCAACCAGTGTGCTTTCCCCAAAGGCCTGCATGTCCTCTTTGTTTGTGGCCTTGCTTCTTGCTGGTTGTTGTTGTTCTGACCATGTGGCTGGGGGACATTTTGTATAGCCAGCCAGTGTGCTTTTTCCATAGGCCTGAACATCTTCTCTGTTTGTGACCATGTCTCCTTGCTGGTTGTTGTAGTTCTGACCATGTGGCTGATTGCCATTTTATGTAGGCAACCAGTGTGCTTTACCCATAGGCCTGCATGTCATCTTTGTTTGTGGCCATGCTTCTTGCTGGTTGTGGTTGTTCTGACCATGTGGCTGGCGTACATTTTGTATAGCCAGCCAGTGTGCTTTCCCCATTGACCTGCATGTCTTCTCTGTTTGTGACCATGTCTCTTTGCTGGTTGTTGTTGTTGTGACCATGTGGCTGGCATCCATTTTGTGTAGCCAGCCAGTGTGCTTTTGCCATTGGCCTGCACGTCTTCTCCGTTTGTGACCATGCCTCCTTGCTGGTTATTGTTGTTCTCTGACCATGTGGCTGGTGGTCAGTTTGTGTAGCCAACCAGTGTGTTTCCCCATAGGCCTGCATATCTTCTTTGTATGTCACCATGCCTTCTTGCTGGTTTTAGTTGTTTTGTTTGTCAATTTTTAAAGTTTTTTCATTTCAATTTTCCTTTTTTTAAATTATATATATATTTTAATGTATTTTGTTTTAATGTACTTTTTAAATTAATTATTTTTCTTTAATCTAAAACATGTCTTTCCATTTTCCTAACATATGGCATCAACCCCATGACTTAAATAGGTGCATTGCACAGCAGCATTCATTTTCGAAGGATTATTCCTTTGTCACATGCACATCTCAGAGTGCCACATGCCAACATGATGCACATAAAACAAAAAGTTACATCTGTATGTTGTTGTTGTTGCTCTTTCTGATCCTTCCTGAGTGCACTGCACACAATTACACATTTTGTTGGTGTGGTTTTAGGAATGAATAGTGAGACTGTATTTTTGCTAAGTCACAAACATAAATGATATCGTTTGTGTGTACTACTATTTGAACTGCAATAATGCCACGTTTCACTGGTGTTTTTCTTGCTTGTTTGCTTTTAGATGCACAATAGAAGAGACATTACCCACAGTACTGCCAGACAGAAGGCCTGTGCATGACTGACTAAGAAACATGGTCATCTCTTCAGCTTGTTGTGAAGCTAAGTGACACTGACAGCTTCAAGATGGCCCCAAAGAAAGGTACTGCCAAGAAAGTGGCTAGTGGGGAGCAGAAGAAGCAGATTTCCACCACTGGTGTGCTGACCCGCAACCTTTTTCAGGAAAGTTATGCCTATCCCAAGGTCCTCCAGCGAGCAAACTGAGAGCAGCACTTCTGCATCAACAGCACCACCCCCTCAACCTAAGCCCAGGACCATGTCTGTCAGTAGGCAGCCAGTGCAATCATGTCAACGCCGACGAGTAGTGATGTTGAATTGGATTTGTCCCTTTCGCAAAGTAGTACACAATGGTTTCAGGAAACACAGCAATGTAGACAGCAGCCAGAGCCAACAATGGTGCATTTGTCAGATGTTGGAGCACAACAGCAGGTTGAGCTTCCTTCTGACAAAGAAGTTGAACCTCCTCATTTAGAATCATTGGCTCCCAGATTTCCAGCAAGGAAAAGGAAGAGTACTACAGCACCATATTCTCCAAGCACCACTTCTGATGATGATGATAGGGACATGGAGTGGATCTCGACAGAGACTAGGAGACAACAGGAGAGGCAATGGAAAAGAAAAGTTCCAGAAAGACTTCGACTTATGGAAGGGGGTGAAGATGAGGGTGATGATGATGAGGTAGTCCTGGTAGAACGTGACACAGAGGAATCTGACATTGCTTTTCAACCAGCTCTGAGGGATGCGGCACAGGTAGCATCGCCACAAGCGCCCATATTTGCAAAGCCCCAGCTGAGACCTGCACCAACCCATGCCTCAGGAGAAGCAGAAAGGCAATCGATGATATGCCCACTTACCCCCAGTTCTTCTTCAGACATTGACAGTAAAAAAGTACTTCTCCCCAGTTTGGGACTTTTTACAGTTAGCAAACAGGGAAAGCACATTTCAGTATGCACCATTTACCACACAAATGTTTGTCAAGGTAAGTCTGGCACACATTATGGTATTGGATGCCAAAAGACCCATATGAAAAAACGTCACACAATCAAGTAGGAAGAACACCTTAAAAACATTGCTGAACGTGGTTATAGTGGAGGGGAGAGCCAAGGAACATCAGCTACAAGTCCAATCACGGTGGAAGGTGATGATGAGGAAGAAGAGGGTGGCATCTTCATGCAAAGCAGCCCTGTCTCCAGCAGTGTGTCAGCAGATTCACCCAGTTCAGCGACTTCCCAATGGCACAAGAAGACTCAGAGTGAGATAATGGAGACACCAATGCACACAGTGACTACCCCAGCCCCACAAGGCACATTGAGTTTACCACTAGTATCTACTTCTCAAAAGACACCTGTGTCAGTGCCCCAAGAAAGGAAGGAAACCTGGGCTACTATTATAGGCATGCTTAGGCAGAAGGGGCCCTACGAGCAAAACCACCCAACCGCACGTTTGTACAATGGGAAGCTGGCAAAAATGTTAGCGCTGGACCTCTTCCCTTTTTTTTGTGTGGAAGGAATGGGATCCTTAGAATTTGTGGCAGCCATTTGCTAGAAAAGGGAAGGTACCAGGTAGCACCTATTTTGCAAGTGTGGCTGTTCAATGCTGCATTACGATGTGCTGCAGTTGGTTGGACAAGCTTTGCAGCAAAGTGTTGTTCACACCATCCACCTGATGACAGACATGTGGACCAGTTGTCAGGGGACTGATTTCATGTGCATCACTGCACACTGGATCTCTTTTGAAGGTGTAAAGTAAAAGGTATCTTCCGGTGTTAGCCGAGAAGAAAGTTTCAAGAGCGTTCGGTGGCATGCAACAGTGGCCATGTTCGTGGTGGAGAAATCACATACATCTGAAAACATCTTGGAGGAATTTAACATCAAGGTGTATGAATGGTTGCGACCCAGAGGTCTTAGAATTGGATTTGCTGCCACGGACAAGGGCAGTAACATAGTCAAGGCCATGTCAGATGGAGGCTATTTCAGAGTCCTGTGTAAGGCCCATTCCATCAACCTGGTGGAGCAAGACTTCCTCAAAAAGGAATACATAGTCAGCAACATACTAACTGTGAGAAGTTGGCCTGGTATATGCTGTTCACTAATTAAAGTGGGCATCTTGCACCAATCCAAACAACCCTTATGGTGATTTAAGAGGTCAAAGATAACCATAGAAAGCTATCCAAGTGGTAGCTGTGGAGAGCAGCCTTCAGGTTTATCTTGAGGGAATGTTAAGCAGCTTGTTTTACCAGAATGCAATCTTATAGTATTAATTAAATGAAAGGAGAACCACACAGTAGTTATAAAAATATGTATTTATTAATATAACACTCTCACAAAGCACACAATACTGTAGCACAGGAACAATTGTAAGTAGCACAATACACAGTGGGCTTCCGGTTGAGACCAAACCATATACTAAAATAGTGGTATAACAACCACGACTAGATATCGTAGAATCGATGGGACCTCAAGGAACCACCCAAGGTTAATGAGTAGGGACCCCACAGAGGACGGGTGCAGTGTTGGAACATGACCGCATGCTCCGTACAATTCTATGGGAAAGTTGCAGCTACAGTAAAGTTTAAGGATCCTTCCCGATGGACTTCAAAGAATTCCTGTGGAAGTTAGGAGGTTGGAGAGCCACCCCACCCTTGAATACCATAGTACCAGAGTTACCTATCCTAGGGAAGCTGGGTGAATAGACCTGAAGTGGTGTCAGAGACCGCAGTCGATCTCTATAGAGGACTTCAAAGAAGAGCTACTGCCGGGAAGGAGAAAAGTGTCCAATGGAATCAAAAGGTTTATTCTTATTGCAGGGTACCTGAAAGCAGAGGGGACAGAGTCTGGGCCACTTATGGGTGACTAGGGGCTTGGTAGACGAATGCCCACCGAAGTCGGGTGCTTCTGGTGCAATGAGGGGTTTCTTGACTCTGTAGCCACAGGAACCAGGAGATGTTGAGGATGACCAGGAGCCGGATACGAGCTGTCCCGCAAAGGATGTTAAGTGCTGCAGGGTCGGTGTCTGACTAAAGCACCAACAAGCCTTGGCAATGGCAACCTACGCAGAAAGGTCATGAAGGTTATGGTGTGGACCCGCAAGGTCTTAGAGATTCACCTAGCACTGAGATTCAGGCCACGTCTGGAGCAACCAGGCAAGCCCAACAGAATTAAAGTTGACACTCAAGAGGGCCCACAAGCCGGGAGCACAGGAGTTGTGGGGGGGACCTCAAGCAGTTTCACAAAGCAACAGCCCATGGAGCACTCTGTGCGAGGAGGCCGGAGTTCTTTGGAGGAAGTGATGCCAGATGTCAGGGCTACTCGGAGCCCAATGCACTATCTCAGGGAACACCAACACGCATATGCAACTGCAAGAGTACCCGGTGCTCACGGATATGGGTATTGCAGCCCCCACAAGTGATTCTGTCCTCAAACTTGGTGAGAGGGCAGGAGCAGCAGACCGGTCAGTTGCGGTGTGGTGCCTGCGGTTGCAGGGGAGTGACTCCTTCACCCCAAGGGAGATATCTTCAGTTGTCCTTGATGCTCCACGGGACCTGCTCGGAGCCAGTATGGTGGAAGGGCACGGACTATGCTTTGGACAGAGTGGGAGATGAAGCCAGCCCCAAAGTCCAGCAAAGTCCAGAGTGTCCAGATGGTCGAAGTTCAGTGGTTTCAGGTTCAGAATCTCATGTCAAATCTAGGGTCCTACAGCCAGGTAAGCCCTTTTCTACCCATGGGAGAGGGTTGGACAGATTCCGGGAACCCTCTCAGGGGAGGGTCTGGACAGTGGGGAGGTTACTCCAATGTCTTTTGCCCAGTTTTGCGCCAGAGCGGTAGCCAACGGCTACCAGGACTGGTTTGAACTGGATTATGGACAGGGACCCCAAATGTGCCACTCATGCAGACTTTCAGTGGTTGGCAGAAGCCCCCACTCAGCCCTATTACAATAAGTCCTGTCTGGGATGTGGTCACACCTCCCTGTGACAGGATGCCTACTGTTCCACCTTCCTCTGCTCGAGATTAGCTCAGCAGCAGGAGGGCAGAAATATGTCTCCGGTCGGCAGCAACCATTTTGTACTGCCCGGGACTAGCAGGCTGGTTCCAGGAACACCAGGGACCCCACGAAGATTACTTCTGAGGGGTGGAATCATATCTTCCACACCAGTTACAGTTGTGGGGGTATGATTCCAACATGTTTGATAGTAAACACAATAGGGTTTGAATCAGCCACTTTAGAGTTGGTCAGTACGCGGTGACATAATGCCACTCTATATGTCACAAATGGCTGTATCACTGAAAACCCTGGAGAATTGACTCTGTAGGTTGCAGGGGTGTCCAGCTCGTGCTAGGACACCCTCTCACTTAGAAACAAGCACCCTGCCTTCAAGATTGTTAAGGCCTGCTATGGGGGGGACTTAGAGGTTTTAAGCACAGTGACCCTTAGATATAGTAAATCTATATCTAATGTAAGAGGTGCATGCACCATCCTACACAGGCTGAAATGGCAGACCTGGAGTTCTATTTTGCATGACCTCCATGGGTCATTATACATGCTTCAGCCCATGAGAGGCCTCTGGGGTACCTATGCCCTAGGTACATGGGTACCATATACTAGGGAGTGCTAAGGGTACCTCAGTATCCAATCTAGAGTGTACCTAAGTACATGTCAGAACAGTTTAGGGATAAATCAGGATCCCAGTCAGACTAGTCAAAAACAGTATTACATCTAGCAAAAAGTGGGGGTAACCATAAGAGCAGATCCTACTTTCCTACACTGACCACTTGCCAAAAAATCTGTCCTCATTTCAGCCATTATTTTAAAGCCCAGAAGCAGCTATGGATTATTCAGCGTAATAATAGAGCATCAGTTAAAGCCCTGATACAGGAGGTGCCAACATGTTGGAACGCCACCTTTTACATGTTGCAACGTCTGTTTGAGCAGTACAAACAGATCAATGACTGTCATTCAAGGAAAAGGGACTGCAGTTGGGAAAGCTATAACAATGTATGCGGACAAATAGTTCCTAGTCAAATGCCTGACAAAGATGCTATTCCCTTTTAAGGTTTTCACACTGGAAGTTAGCAAGGAAGACAGTACGATGGGACAAGTTATCCCATTGTTGCATCTCCTACAAGATCAGGTAAAAATGGCATTTGAAAGGTTCGCCCCCGCAGGTGTGACTGAAAACACAGAAGCGCTTGCCTTGGTTAAGACCTTAGACCTATACTTGGCTTCTAATATCAGCCTGCAACATGACATCACCGAGTCCTAATCGTACATATGTGCCACACTACTTGATCCACGGTACAAACAAATTCTGCCCACTTTCATTTCTTTTTCTGAAGGGGATGTTTTAAATACAACAGGTGGATTGTAGAGAAAGCTGGCGACTTGGAAGGAGAACGGCTGGAACTTCCAGTCCCACCTCGCAGTTCTGGGGTGCCACCTTTAACTTCCAGATGGGTCAGTCTTGTCTCCCAGCAGCTAACAACACTATCAACAAAAGCACCGGCAAAAACAGCAACAGATGAACCAGACCCAACCTCTGCATTGTATTGGTTTCAATTGGCAGGGCTCAAGTCCAGTGCAGAGGTGAAGGCAAAACAGGTTGGGTGAGTGGCAGCAACAATGACCATCTACAGGATGTTCCAGGAGTATCTGGATGACCCAAAAGAGGTCTATGTGGATCGAAATCCATTTATGTATTGGTATGGGAAGATGTGCCAAAGGCTAGAGCTTAGCAGGCTGACAAAGTATCTGGCTTGTCCTGTCACCAGTGTGTCGGCTGAACGTGTGTTAAGTGCAGCCTATGCGGTCGTCACAGTGAGAAGGACCAGTCTTTTGCCTCAAAATGTGAAGAGGTTGACTATGATCAAAATGAACCAACATTTTATATCACACATTACACCATTTCTGAAACAGCAGAACAGGAGGAGGAGGGTGATTATTCTGAAAATGAATCAAATGTGTTAGCTGGCCAACTTCTGGGTGAACTCTACTTCCCGTACTAAGTATGCCAGTGCCGCTTTGGAACTTTTTTATTTTTTCCCGTTGAACTTAGTTCTTTCCTCACAAAAAAACAAAAAACAAAAATTTGGTAGAGGAAAATTGTTATTTTTGTGTCAGATTTATACTGCCCTATCTTTTGTATTAGTCACATATATATAGCCGGATTGCAGTTGGACCAGGGTACATTGAAGAAGCCTCCATAATTCCTTCATGACATTGGGTAAAATTCCTGCCCCCTCGCATGTCTATTGCCTAATGCCTATTCATCATCATCATTTACTTTATTTCGACCACAAGATCATAAAAGTACACACAGCATGATAAAAGTACACTTAAAAGATGGTCAATACCAGATAATCCTTTAGAAAGATACAGATAAAATACAAAGATAAAAATAATAATCAAGAAAATGAAAAAGAGACGAGCGGGCCATCAAATAGTCCAAATTGGGTGATCATATGTGGCTTCCGTACTCTAAAGTGCATGTTAATTTACCCACCACTCTACATTATCATTCAGGGCAGATATTTGGACCTTTTCAGCCACAGCGCATACCAATATCTTGATAAACCAAAAACCACAACCCTGCTTGTATCTGTGCTCAAAAGTCTAAGCACCTCCAAATAATGTCCGGTACCAACAATTTAACAAAGTGGAAAAATCGACTTGACCCTCAATGATTTATATATATTCCTTTTTGCGTCAATTAGCACTAGACGGGCTGCCCCATAAAAGTATTTATTACCTACAAGATTGACTGCCAATACCAAATTCAAATGTGTTGCCTGCATCAAAGATGATTGAATACCTACCTGCACTACCCGTATTTGGATTGGATGAGATAACTTCAACTATTGCAATGGTGAGTAGCTATGTGAGTGATGATTTAAGTTGACTGATGATTAATGTGGTGGCAGACACTGAGGGATGATGTGTTGAACTGTAATATGGGAAACGTATTGAAATGATTATTGATTTGCATTGTTTAGGGCTTGACTGACAGGTGCTGATTTTATTTCTAAGTAGGCGATCAATCCTTTAACACTTAGCCAGATGTAATTTCAGGTTGTTCTTTTTTCTGGTTCTTGGGAGACCAAAATAGTCACTTTAGATAACAAACTAAAACCTTTGAAAAATACTGCAATTCTGTTTCTCTGCTTGTTCTTCAAAAGCAGTGCACTCCACGTCGATCTTGTTCGGGTCAACGTGATTCATGATGATGATGATGACTGGTCTGGGACGCTGTTACTCGGAGTCAGGACTGGAGGAGTATCATGCAAGAACTCAGGGTGGGAGCTGCATGACTACCTCATCATCAGCTTGAAGCAAGAAGTTATTGAGAATCGACTGCTGTTCAAAGCTAAACAAAGAGTCTGCCGCCTATTACTCAGCTGTGTGGAATAGAAAGAGGTGCATTAACGTTCGTGAAATGCTGCTGTGTGTTTGTGTGTGTTGCACTTGTGGCAAAAGTGATACTCTGAGTCCCCCTTTTGTTTTTTTGCTCTGCTTCTGGGTCTTCTTGATACACTCCTCATGAAGTTTACCTTCCTCCTGTCCTCCTCCTTTACTCTAAAATACAGTTTCCCTTTTACCATCCGAAGGCCTTCTTCTAGTCTCCTTCAAGATCGAATGGCGAAAGCTAGCTGAGCTTAACAATACTCCTGCTTACCTACCAGAGCAGTGCAGATAGGCCCCAAAGAGTGGACAGTCCCGAGGAGAATGCAGACTCACCCCTAATTTTGCAATACAGTATCATATTTCTTTTAACAATCATATTAACTAAGAGAAGTGTGTGGGTGGGTTTACTCCCCAACCTAGAAGACAGAACATTTAGATTCATGATAAATTGGGTCTCTGGGGCAGAAGGACTGGTTGGAAAGCATTTATCTGTACTCTGTCACTCATTCATTTGTTTCCTTCTAACAACAGATTGATGGCGAATGATGTGCTGCTACTTACTAACAAGCCTATTTACGAATCCGAAGCCAGCATTTACGATGGTCAATGACACCAGCCAATAACAAATATGGGCGGAGAGTGGGCGGGACTTCCAGTGCATAGTCCATTACAGCAGCATATGCGTGCTGCCACTAGGCTCGACCTAAAAAAGGACAAAGTACAGTGTGCCTTGTGCAGACTGGTCGCCGCATGGACAAATGGGTAGGTTAGCAGCAAACTTACCTTTCCTACAGTATGTAACAAGAAAGTGGATGGTATTCAGGCGTAGTCTAGTAAGGAGGAACCTATGGTGAAAGTTGTTAACCCAAATCAAGTAAAGCTCAGTGCAATACAAGTACGAATCTGAGAATGGGCAGCACCTGTAGGCATTCCTGCATTTTTTAACATTGTTTCCTCTGCACATTTAGCTAAAAATAGTTTCATGAGTGATCAATAGAAGCTAGTATAAAAGGCACAGATTGTTTAGGTCGAGCCAATTGCAGAGCTTGGCTATATATGCGATCCAAGGTATTTTTACATTATTTCCCATTTCTAGGAAATCAGTGTGAGAAATTGCCTCTTTTGACATCGTTAGCCACTGCTTTTTGCCTGCTATGATGTGGTTTTCATTGCAGTGCACAAGGCCCCTGCCAAACAAGTACCCTGTGTCAGTGCTTCTTCCCTAAAAACATATCCACAATTGGTAGATATGCCCCTACAATACTTAAGTCAGTTCTTAAATATGGTAAGTGCCAGGGAAGCCATAAGCAGTACATGGACTGGAAATTCAACAACTCGAGTTCCCCAGCACCATGATGGCTTCACTAAAATCATGAGTGATTTGTACCAAACAACTCCTTGTAATAAATCCCCACTGATGCCTGTGCGAGCTTTATTAAACCATGTACTCAGAGGGCACCTCAGAGGTGTGACCCTGGTGTGGTCACTGAGTGGCTTTAGGCGGCCTGCCACACACAGCCATGTTTCTGGACTCCAGGCTGGAGAGACTGTGCTCACTGGGACAAGAAACAATGCACATCATGAACGGAGGTGTCACAGCTCCTCCCCCAGGATGGGCACAGTGCTCAAAGAGGAAGCTTCAAAAGCCTGCCGCCTTTGTAATGAAACCCCCAGCCTCTGCTGCTAGTAGCAGATAGGAGCCACGGTTTCAACCCCACTTCGGGTGGGAAAATGTCAACTCTAGCCCTAATGTGGAAGAGGCTAAGTTAAGTACACATTTCCTTCCCCTCAATCTCGAAGATGAGGGAAATTTTCCAAACAGGGCTAGGACTATGCTTTCTCCCACAGGAGGGTGGCATAATAGAGGGTGTAGTCACCCTTAATCTGGTATTTTGGAGGCTCCCTCAGACCTTAAAACAAGTTACCTGAGACCGAAGGAGAAAAGGAAGACAACGTCATGCAGCAACGCCTGAAGACTATCACTGAGCTGGTCCTAGCCCAACCGTCCTGTCTCCAGACTCAAAGAACATGCAAGAAGACCATGCCTGTCTTGCAGCCTGCAACTTCCAGAAACCTGAGGAAGATTGCCTGAACTTTCAACCACACTACCGCTAATTAAGAATCTTGGGTTTACATTGAGCCCTGCACACTTCTGGAGGAATCTCTGGACTCTGTGCGAGGTATAACCACCTAGTGGTATACCATATACAGAGCCAGCTTCTTACAATAAGCTAGAATTGAGCGATGCAATACGGATTCCTCCTTAGTCCATATTTTTATCCATAATCCAGAGGGGATGCAGCCTCCCAAGGTCACTTAAGTACCGTAGTCCAAATTCCACGTAACACATAAAATTTGGAAGTTGGCACAGCTAGGAACCTTTTTGTAAAACTATTTTCTACCTTATCCAGCCCCAGTTCATCGCAAAAAATCCTGACACAGCGTTGATATGTGGCACCTGGGTTTGTAAATGGTTAACAGCTTTTTGACTGGTTTACTGCTTAATCTGGCTCAAAACTTGCTTCTGTGCTCCTCGCTAGAGTAGCTACCCTGCCAGCTTAAGGGTGCCCTCAGCCTATCATCAAATGATATTGCCAAACAAGGATAAGAAAGGACCTTTCTAATTTACAAGGAAAGCCTTATTTTTCTTTTTTCATGAACCCAAGACCATTATATGAGTGCCCGATTGACTTACCATTTGGTTGAAGCGGTTCATAAAGGCACAGAACTGATCTAGTTATCGCTGCAAGTCAATCGCAGTCTGGCAAGTAAAACAGTGGCATGAATGAGAGAGTATTTATAGAGTGCATGGTTACCCGGAGGCATCCCCGCGCTGGCAGACACTCGGCAGAAGATAAAAATATTACTGAAAAAGAAAGGTTTTCTCCAGTTTTCTGAATGTAAGGTGATCTGGTTCAGAGCATAGATGCAATGGAATACTGTTCCATAATTTGGCCCCATTGTATGAAAACATTCGGCCACCAGTGCGAGCATGTTTGATCTTCGGTATAACGATTAGGCCTTTGCTCCCTGACCTAAGATTACGATTAGGAACATATCGTTGATTCCAAGCGCGGATCAGGGGTGGGTCCTTTCCTGTCAAGGATTTATGGATAATACAAAGTGCCTTAAATTGTACTCTTTGCTGGACAGGAAGCCAGTGAAGGGAATCAAGTGCCGGCTTAGCGGAAGACCGTTTCGGGATGTTCAACAGCATCCGGGCTGCACAATTCTGTACAATTTGGAGTCTTTTTATTGCAGCCAAAGGGGCTCCAAGGTAGATCGCGTAAGCATAATCCAGCCGGGACAATACAATAGATGTACAACGTCTTGCCTGAAAAGGCAACAATGGCAGTACCTTTCTGAATCTCCTAAGCAATCCGTAGCAGTTCGCTGCTACTTTACGTGTTTGTACCTTAAAGTCCAAGTTGTTATCCATCCAAACCCCTAAGCTCTTAACGCAGTCCTTTGGGACTGGGGGGGAACCCAGGCAACTAGGCCAAAGGTAGTAATGTCAGCAGGGGCCGCTTTCCCGAAGACCATTAGCTCAGTTTTAGAGCCATTCAACTTCAGAAAGGAGCTGCTCATCCAATCGAATACAACCTGAAGACAGGCTGCAAGATTGGGATCTGAGTGATTTGGCTGATTCAAAGAGACGATCAGTTGAGTATCGTCAGCATAAGAGACCACCTGTATCCCAAAGGGGAGGATGGCCTCAGCCAGCGAACTCATATAGATGTTAAACATAGTGGGGCTAAGGGAGGATCCCTGAGGCACCCCAAAATTCACCGGAATAGCCTTTGATGAGCAGTCTCCTTCAAATACCGAGAAAACCCTGTCTTGCAGAAATTACTGGAGCCACCTAAGAGCCAGCCCTGTCACTCCCGCAGCCCTTAATCTATGACCCATAAGAAGATGGTTGACAGTATCGAAGGCTGCGCTGAGATCCAAAAGGATAAGCGCAGCGCAGCCTCCACTGTCAAGAATTTTCCTAATATCCTCTGTCGCTGCCAGTATGGCCGTTTCTGTTCCCTGTTGAGGCCTAAAACCAGTCTGGATAACATGCAGACGATTGTTATTTTCTAAAAAAGCAGACAAGATCCTATTAGTGTATTTCTCAGCTAATTTACTGACCCCCTGCCAGGGAAATAGGGCGATACTTTCCCCAGTTCCCTCGATCAAGATTAGTTTTTTTTAGGAGAGCCTTGACTCTCGCAAGTTTCCATTGGGCAGGCACCATCCCAGTCGAAAGCGAAGAATTTATACAGTCCAATATGACCGGGGACACTACCTCAGCTACTTTCTGAAGAATCCTAGGAGGAGCAGCATCCAAGGGAGAACCTGATTTGAGCTCCTTCAGCAATTTTTGTAAAGTCTGGAGGTCCAATGGGGGAAATTCCTCCAATAGCGGAGCAGGGGGCAAGAGATCAACTCTGCCACCTCCTCCCTCAACCCGTATACTATTAGCCGCTGAAAAGGAGTCATAGATACTCCGAATTTTTTCTGCGAAAAAGTCCGCAATTTGGTCACATCGCTGTTGCACATTGTCAGTATTAATAACAACAGAAGGTGGCGTGAGCAGATTATATGCGATTTTAAATATCTCCCGAGGGGAATTAGCAGAGAGAATCTTTACCTGATAGTAGAGTGTTTGAGCGGTTTTAATTTCCTTTTTATATATTTTAATAGCTTCGCGATATTTAAATTTACTTGTTGCTGAGAAGAGTTTCTCTTGTTTTTTGCAAATTTGCTTAAGCTGACGTAGATTTTGAGAATACCATAGGTTTTGTTTAACTCCCACTTTTTCTGACATTTTAACTTTCGGAAGAACAGCGTTAAGAGCACGCTCTATCCACTTGTTGAAATTTTCATTCGCCAGAATGGGATTAGTATGAGACAGATGGATTGTGTCATTCAGTTTACTAATGAAATTCTCGAATGGGAGGTTTGTCCATTGCCGTGTAATTTTTGTCGTTCGCAACGTTCGTGTATTTACCATAGCTAACCTAGAACTAAAGGGAAGTAAAAAATGGTCCGACCACGGAATAGGAACCGCTTCTTCTACCCACATCTGATCTATGTTGGTAAAAATAGGGCCAAGCATATTACCTTTAATATGAGTTGGACTATTTCCCTTCAATAAAAGTTGAAACGTAGCCAATTCTTCAACTAATTCTTGGGTAAGGGCTAAGGAATGATCGTCAAAATGTACATTAAAGTCGCCCAAAATTGTAAAATTGGAAGTTGAAGTGGCCAGGTTTGCCGCTATTTCTGGTAAACCTTGCTTGAAACCTCCAAACGGGCCAGGCGGCCGATAGACAAGAAGTCCTGAGAAAGCAGAAGTGGGTGCTAAATCGATCATGAAAGAAAGGCTTTCGCAGTCGGGAAGAGGGTGAGCTATAACTCAACAAACCAAGTTAGTTTTATGTATTATGGCTAATCCTCCACCTCGTCCTGAATGGCGATCAAGCCTTTTAATAGCATAATTCGAGGGAAGAGCTTGGGCAACATCAAAATCCGAGTCATCATTTAGCCAAGTTTCAGTTAAAAATAAAACATCCGGACTAGTCTCTTCGAGGAGTAGATGGATCTCGGTTGAATGTTTGGGGAATGAGCGGCAAATAAGTAGCAACATATCAATATTTTTTTCCCTATGTGTATCCCGTAAGATGGGAGAAGTATTTAGCAAATGATATTTACACTGAGGGCATTGGTGGCTAAAATCAGGCAATAAGACATGAGCACATTTGTTGGATACCTCTTTTCACATGGCATGCAACTGTGCTGCCTCATAGGTGATCATTTGTTTGTCAGCTTCTGCACGGTTTCCTGTCCCTGGCCCCGGCCGGACGCATCACGGGCCAATTTATCGTGGCCGAGGTGACGTGAGCTAGCGTCAACAGCTAGACCGCTAACCCCTCAATTCGTGCCCCCAACTTCCCCTGAGCGCTCTCACCGCTCACCAGGAAAGAATGCACAATGTTCCCCCAAACTTAGTTCACAGTACACAGCTTAAAATCAATTTAAATGGCAGGTATGCTGCCACACAGCAACAATTGCAGTTGTATGCATGTATTGTATATTTGTAGAGTGCACTGTTACCAAAATGGCATCCAGGCACTGGCTAGACCACTCAGTAAAGGCATAGAAAACAAGCATTTGCAATGCAATTGGTTTCGCCATTGGGACCTTGTAAGTGTTTAGCCAGAGCTATTGGGTCTACCAATGTGTTTAAGTCATGTTATTAAAAATTACTTAATTTAACGACAGCCCACAAACCACTTTGTACAGACTTCCGATTGCAAGGTCCACTAGAATTATGTGGCAAATGTATCTAAATAACCTGATATGGTTATCGAAATTCTGCGGCACGTTCCCTGGCAGACTTAATTTCATCCATTTGAGCTAAATAAAATATTTTTTGAAAAAACTGCAAATCGAGTGACCAACTATGGGGAAAATTCGGTAAATTCATAATAACAAGGCATCTGCTGCACAAAACGCAATAAAGGTACAGGTTCTGACCATTAATATTCTCGATGTAAAATATTTAATAATTGAATTGATGTGTTTTAAAACTAATCTCCTGTACCCCTCTTATTACCCCCTTACCTAACAACTCTCTGGTTAGTATGCTGTGTGACATATTTTCTCTATTCATATTCTCGTACTCAGTATGCAATTATTCTATAATGAACAGCGCTTTACAGCATGTATGCGAAGAAGTGCTTTACAAAAACACTGTCATTAAATACTCTGTTATTTCGAAGCGGTTAATTTTTACACCAAGGCAGCACAACAGAGCATCTGTAAATCTACGTGCACGTTAAAGGTCTATGCACCAGGCATGCTCATTTGTGGTGTTGTCGGGACAGTTACCACGGGCCTTTGTTGCACAGGCCAGCACACGTGGTCAATAACACACCGGACACGGGATGTGTGGGTTGCTCTGTCACCGCTGCCGTGGCCCTTCTGCCTACGTGCAGGCGTGACGTCATATTTATTCATGGGTGAAATACACGTGACCTGATGCACACGCCAGTGCGTGTAACGTCAGTGCAGCTATCGCGACACTACACTCATTCCCGGTCTTTTGACCCTTTCCGTTGATAACGAACAGCATATATGGACATGGAAAAAGAGTTCCAGCTGTTGTGAAAATATTACAGAGAAAGGTCTCTTTCCCCAGCTTAATATGTTCTGTACTGTGTACCTGGAGCAAACAGACCCCACCTACCACACTGCCCTTTGTAACAGCACTGTTACACCCACATGCACTTCATACACGTAACTTTAACACAGACTAAACAGCAGACCTACGCAACATTCACGTCACACAAAGATGAGCGGAGGACCCATTTGCACAAGACTTTAAAAAGTGGAAGAACTCAGTGAAGACTCTGCCTGCCAAGGATAGTAAAAGGGCTTGACGTGCCACTAGAAACAGTACTGCTGTCACCACTGTCATTCTTTAGGTCATTGAGATGACTGTAGTCTGCTATACAAAAAGGGGGGGGGGGGTTCAACATGACATGCCCTTGGGCACCAAAAGCCCTACTCTGGGACTCAATCTGTGTTATAAACATGCATGATATCAGTGTGTACCACGATGGGGAAAGATGAGTCATCTTATTTTGATTAGTAATTAATAACATTTAAACACAGGAAATGAAGTAGGGAGGGCTAGGCACCATAGAACATGAGCACTGTTCTTAGATGGGACCTTTTCTAAGGTGTTTTAGCAGTTTCCTTCAAACCTCTATCAGACCTCAGATGTCATATCACAAAGATTGGTCTATCACACTTAGACACCCAAACTGAGACCCACCCTGATTGGAAGTCTCAGTCGACACAAGTCACGGAATGTGTAGAACACAAGTGTTTGTGGTCAGTTGGTCACAGGGAGAATCGCTTCCATTACTCTCTCCTTGGCCAGACTTTTGCCACCTGCCTGGGCACTACCTTGTCACTAGCCTGTGTAAACCTGTGACACATGGACAGAGCCCAGTGCTGTGTGCACAATCAAGGAGATTAGCCACCATGAGCACCTTCAACCCGTATGTTCCCCACCACTAACAGCCAAGTGTCTGGAGGTGATCATCTCAAAGTGTGCACTACACAACCGCAAACACCAATTAATATGCCCTCGATTGACTACCAGCCACATTGCAACTTCCGTCACCAAATCCTACATGTGTGACTCCTTTAACTTCATTTAACTACTGTGGTTGCCTCCCACATGGGATAATTGGAAGTTTATCATTACACAAGGCACAAACAAAACACTGATAACATAATGAGTACCAGAACAGTAGTAGTGATTTACAACAGCGAGGAGTTGGACTCGCGTCCCATCAATCCACATACATTGTGTTATCCTGAGACTGGCTCCTGTCCTCAAGAAAGTTGTCTAGATATTCAGTTCATGGAGGCAATGTTGTGAGATTGGAGACCCGGTACATAAGCGTACAACCGGGCTGGAATCCAACATCTTCTCCTGATGGTCTCGACGATGTGTTGTCTGTCTAGGAAGCGCGATGATTGGCCAACCATGTTGCATCTCTCTGTAACTTACTTCCATTCTAATACCAAGAGTCTACCTCACGTACCATCACTAGACACATGGTCACAACATGATTCTCTCATATTTCCTACAAAAGGAATTGTAAGGCAAGTATGGAATCATGAACTAGTCCTTTCAGAAAAGGAGAACATCCCTTGCCCAATGAATGGCCAGAGTAGAGGGCTTGCTAGTTGAACAATAAATTCTAGCATTTCTAGTGTTTGAAAGGTTCGAGGTTGCCTGTGAGCCTGAAAGGTTGCCACAACCCAGGAATAACTAAGAAAAAGAATTTCCGTTCAAATATAACTATTAGAAAAGGGTCCCCATTAATATGTAGCAATGAGAAATAAATTGTGTTTGAAAAAAGAAAGTTATGCTAAAAAAAAAGCCTTGTGATCCACTGAATTACGATGCAAACTTGCACAGATTAGTACACATTTACCAATAATCCAATGCATGAATATTTTTGGATTCTGCCCAGCAGGGGGTGACTTTGTAATTGTAAACCAGGTACCTGTATATATGTCTGAATGTGTAATAGGCATGTTGGATGGCGGCAGGTAGTGGGTCTACAACACTGCCCCTCTCAGCCCTCGTGATTTGCACATGCCACACCTGCTTCTGCTGCAGCACGCGACAGCAAATCTCAGGGCGAGGCACACCCAGGTGGGTGTGCTTAGGT
Source organism: Triturus cristatus (assembly GCF_964204655.1). Lineage (NCBI taxonomy): Eukaryota > Metazoa > Chordata > Amphibia > Caudata > Salamandridae > Triturus > Triturus cristatus. The sequence continues at coordinate 37,735,027 of NC_140590.1, forward strand.
TTCAAGGACCAGCCCAGGGCAAGTCACACCCAAAGATCAGTCTGCTTCTTCACCTCCTAAAAATAAGACTGACGAGACTAAACATGAAGACAATAGTTTTTGACCTGATGCAAAAACAGCTGTTTCGTGGATGCTTACTAACCCATCTACAGTGACTGGTGGTTTTTGCTCTGCAGAGCTTAAGAAGTTCTGCAAATACACAGCAAAACCAACAAAGTACCCCAAAGTGGTCCAACTGGGCACTTCTTACCGCAGAACCCGAGTTAAAGTCTTGGCCACCTGGAAGCACAGGTGCAGCAATATCAGCCATCTAATGTTATAAGCAAACTCTCTACAGAGTCAGCTACAACAGCAAAGGCCTGGCAGATTCGTGTGCTCCAGGTGACCATATCTGGTTTTAAGGACAGGAATGGGACAGTGACAGCGAAGTACAGTTGCAAAGCATGGGTCAGGGTTGAAATGCACGGGCCAAGTCGAGTTCGAATAAAACTGAAAGTGATCGCGATCAAATATCAAAGCGGCCCTGCGGCCGCGAAAGTGAAAGTAATCTCGGGAAAAGCGTGGCGTGCGTACCCGCGCACATGCACTGTAGCTCTAGGCTGGCCTGGTAGTACTTTTTGGAGCCCTCTCAATAAGTCTCGCCAGACCAGCGCATGCGCTGGGTCAGGGGAGACCTAACAAGACAAGCCCGGCGGAGCGTGGCGCGCGCCCTTGGCGGGGGCAGGGGAGCGCATTCCAGGCAGGGGAACGGACCCTTTGAAGTACGATGCCAAAAGCGGATTGCATGGCGGCACGATGCACGTGATTGTGCGCGTGCTCGCCATGCATTCCGCTTTTGGGAGCACTTTTGGGAGCCCCTTACTAGAGTTTTGCTGAGCGATCGCTTACGCGATAGCCAGCGAGACCTAAAAAAGCACATTTCTGAAAACACGCGTTCCCAATATCCACAACCTCCGAACCTGGGGTCTCTGTGCCTGGAGCCCGACAGCATTTCCCAATTCAGGCTGATGCACAAACTGCACCGTCAACAAACATTTTGTACCTAAACCCCCTTTCGAGTAGTGTCGAAAGGCAATCCTCGGTGGAAACAAGACTCTGTTCATGTTAAATGCCAGTCTCGGAAGGACGAAAGTTGCATTTCAACCAGGATAGGAAGGAAACAACGGGCTACAGAATGCCCAAGAGCTTGGGGACATCACAGTTATAAATGACAGGATTTAAAGCCTGCAGAATCTTTACTGCTATTCCCACCAGCCGCTTTGATTGTGAATATAAACCTACAAATGTAAATGGGGGGGATTCTGAGACAATGGAAACTCATCAAGTCTCAACCTGGAAGACTGCTTTCCCACATTAAACATTAGCTACCTATAGCCACCGTTTCTATTTGCTGCCTCACTTTATATGGTTAGCAGAGACTGCTTTTCCCCAAGATACTTTTACACGCTCCAAAAACCAGGGACCAACACACTGATAAAACCCACTGTTTCTAAAACACATATCACAAATGTGCAACGTTTGACGTGAAATATTCTTTTGGCCTCTGGCTACTTGCAGCTGGAGTTCATGTGAATTTCCCTCACTTTGTGTGTTTCATGGACTCTCACAGCAACATGAAGGGAAGGGTGGGTAGTGGCAGAGAAGACTAAACAAGTGATAGCATCGAGTCTCAAGTGCTGCTGTGTCAACAAAAACAAGCATTGGCATAGCCAATAGGTCTCGCCTTTGGGACCTTATAAATGTTTAATTCTGCAGCACAATATCCTTGGTGCAACAACATCAACAGTTGCATGGCTAAACACTTATAACGTCCCAAAAGCGAGACCTATTGGCTATGCCAATGCTTGTTTACTCTGTCATCCCCCTCTAAGGAAGAGGAGAGGCTTCATCATACGGACCTGGAAAGATCTCTTAGCTTTACTTTTAGCGCACAAAGGTGCATCAGCATTTGCAATGCAATAGGTCTCGCAATTACGCGAGTTTGAGCTATTGGCATTCTAAATGACAATGCCTTTTTTGTTTTGTTTTACTCTTTTAAAAACATAAATAAAAGACATTGTTATTTACAATGTCAATAGCTTAAACACTCATAAATGCGAGACCTATTGCATTGCAACAGGTCTCGCATTTACCCGAGTTTGAGCTATTGACATTGCAAATGACAATGGCTTTTATTTATGTTTTTGTTTTTGAAACATAAATACAACGCATTGTCATTTACAGTGCCAATAGTGTTGTGTGTCACTTTACATACCCATATACAGGTCAATTGAATCATGTCCTTATATAGGCACAATTCGACTTGTCCTTATTTAGGCATAATATTTCAGTCCTTATTTAGGCATTGGCCATGCAGATCCAAATACAGGCATGGTCACCTACATCCGTCCATCCCACGTCACAACGAGTTCTTAGAAACCAGACCCTAAGCCATTGGGATTTTCCCTGCTTGGATTATTGATTTCTCCAAGAACTCATCTATTATGCATGAACTACTATTCCCTAGGGGTTCATTCATAAAGTCTTCGTCTGCTAGCCTTTACGTCAATGCTAGCATTCCTAGACACCTTCCAGGTATAAATATACCTTCACTTGCCCTAGCAATTCACAGCACGGTACAGCTCGGCTATACGGCTCGCCATGGCAAGTCCTGATGGAGTTTGAGTCCCCGCCTGACGCACTGAACAGACGCTGTCCTCCCTGCACGCAGAGATTCCAGCTTCCAGTGTTCCAACTCCCCTTGCGGGGTGTTAGAATTCACGATCTGGAAAGAGATTCCCACCTCTCTCATTCTAAGGTGTGGAGCTGACTAGAACCTAAGGAAATTCTTGGCATCTCATATAAAATACTAACTTAAGCTCAGACCAACTATAGCTTAAATCAGCACCTACTTCCTACCTCGCACTACATTCAAGTTAGGTACACTGGGGTAGAATTATTTAGAATCACCAGATGAGTATCCACTTTTAGCCTGTGTATTTCTGTGTATGTGTATAGATATAGGTCATAGCTAAAAGACAATGCTGGTGCAGTTTTACTTCTTCTTACTGCTGACGCTGTGCATATTATATCTTGCTTCCTGTCTAATGATCGTGACAGCTCATATCTCTTACACGAGAACTAAGACTGTTTAATAAATCCTTTTTTATTGAAAACACCCGTCTTCCTATTTTCTGTGTCACTCTGAATAAACTAAGCATGCACGATTGACTTAGTAAAACGGTTATCTATTGTTTCCACAATTCTGAGACACGATCCGATTCTGAAAGGAAACAAAGTTGTCATGTTTATGCCGTTGTCAGAAACGAATCCCTTCTTGTTCATTCGAGAAGTTTCTAGTGACCTCTGAGTTAGCTGGCACACAAGTAATTAAGTTTAATATACTCGATAGGAGCATACTGACCTCAGTCCTATGCACAGAACTATAGTGTATATTATTCCAATGCGCAGAGCCTATAAGGGAAATTCTTAAAGTTATCATTGAGAAGTGCAACCATTTGTTAACACTGCTGCCATAAAATTGATTTGCCTGAGAACAGTGAAAGATGGCGCATAATGTCAGAGGCTTAGAAAGGCTTGCTAAGCTGAGGCAAAGTCAATTTAAGAGGCAGGTTCCACTAACTGAAACGGTCAGGTGTGGAGCTTCACATGAAGGGTGACTTTGGTGGTGTTATCGTTAGCCACCATATTGATAATTGATATTATATATAGTGTTGCATATAGATGTGTTGTGTTGTGATTGGCAAGCCACTAAAATGTCAGTAGAAGTTCCAGGGTCGTGTTAACAAAAATTATAAAACAAAATAATAAAACAAGTGATCAGGTTGCCGACAATTGTCCCAGCTGGAAATATAGCATTTTGCAAGACAAGAAATGTAGGCAAAAGACATTTTTAAATAAAGAGGCACCAGGGCGCGTTCAGAGTTGCGCTGCATGTATTTTCATGAAACCATCAACAGCTCTGCTGTAGCGATAAAAAATTCAAATGAAAAAACACATGAGCAGCTGAGTTGCACTTTATAAAGAACTCAAGTAACTCTGTTGGAGTTAAAGCATATCGTTAATAAGCTGTAAGTATTTCCCATCGAAACAAAAAATGCTTAAGGATTTTTAACCATTTAAAGGAATTGATAAATACTATTATATAATAAACACTATTTATCAGCCTTTGTGAATGCAACCAGTGATTAGTGTTTCTCCCTCTCCATCTGGGTTCCATCGCCTGCTGCACAGCGCGCCTAGAGAAAATGTTTTGTGCAGCTGGCGCTAAACAATTCCCTCCCCGTGTGTAAATGCATAAGCACTATAACTCATTGCAAAGCCTTATAATGCACCGTCAACATATTTTTTTAAGGTAAAACGTTATGGTATATGCCGTTGTTTCCCTAAAATTATCCTGCATCAGATTATTTCCTAATAAAAAATGGTCCTATCATGCTGGTTTTAAGACATAATCCTATTACCTGTGGCCTTTTTACAATGAAATTTGCTGCTCAAGCGAATAGTTTACTAAATGAGCTGCTGTAAATCACAATTTTGTTGGTTAAATACAAACATATTATAGTTCTCATAAGCAGAAATTAATAAGTCCCGGCCTCAGTGAAAGTGATTTCCAAGCCTACCATCGTTTTTTGCAAACATATGCAAAATACATTAATTTCTGCAGCTCTGTGAAGGTCGCATGCATTTTTTTTTAAAAAAAATTCACATGCGCAAACGGTGCACAAAGTAATCAAAACTGCCTTAAATTTGAAACTGCTGAGCAGCCACCTCTGAGCGAGGGGTGGTGGTGGGGGCCGGCTCTGTGTTGTGAAGGGGGTCGGAAGAGCTATGTTTTGGGAGGGTGTGGTGTGGGTGGGGGGCACTGCACAGGGAAATAAGTGACATGCGCAAATAGTATACAAAGTCAATAAAAGTGCCGTAAATCTGAAACTCCGAGCAGCAACTTTGGAGCGAGGAGTGGTGGTTGGGGCGGGCTCAGTGTTGGGAGGGGGTTGGGGGACGGCACGGGAGAGTAAGCGATGGAGATGCTAGCTACCAATGATGTGTCGGAGCTGGAAATAGGAAAAAACAACCATAGGACTACAAAAGGGGGCACATGGATGCTGCACTACGGAAATAAAAGTGGTTCACCATTCAGTGATTTTGGGCAAATCACTTAATCTCCCCGTTCTTACCAAATAATGAATGTGTCCTTGTGCAACGTAACTGGTGACCTTCGGGTCAGGTTCGCTCTGTATAAAACTACAAACAAACAAAAAACAACTCCTGACCTGCAATGGCCAGATGGGAGGAGGGAAGAGAGGCCATCACACGCTGTACTGTGTGATGGCCGACCAAAATGCTCTCTGAGTGAAAGAGAGCTGAACACACAAAGGAGGGACTATTACAGAAATGCACCAATAAGCAAGCCAGCATTTCTGAATGCTGCAGCTAACAGCCAATAGCAATGGGTGGATTTGCCATAGCCACACAGAGAGATACAACAGGTCATCACTGATGCTTGACCTAAAAAGGGCTAGAAGAGGGCATTATGTCAGTCCGGAGCTGCTCTATGCCCAGCTCCATCATGGTGAGCAGGCACTTGATGGTGTCCAGCCACTGCAGGATGTGGTGCAGCAATGGGCTGTTACCAGTGTGGTGGGAGGTGGCAGCAGGTGGCTGGCGGAGGCACCATCGCCAGCGATGGGATGGCTGGGAGGCTGGAGGCTGAGTGGGACCTACTGCACTGGGGCCTGGCTGTTATGCATTAATTTCCTCATTCTCCTCTTCCAGGTCCACCGGCTGCCGGTATTCCTGCTGGATACACTCCAGCCTCTGCTGCAGAAAATGGGCTGCTCTCTCCTGCCGTTTGGGTTGTCGGGATGCACCAGCAGGAGCATCTATATAGTTTTAAATTACTTGGTGGCACAGTAGCAGTACGCTGCTGGTCCCTTAGGGTCATTGGAATTTATTTGATGCGATTATGATTAGGAGAGTCACAAGAACAATTTTATGTTTTACCCACACAAGTTGCCAAACATAAACAAGCATTTGCAATACAATAGGTCTCGCATTTGCGAGAGTTTGAACTATTAGCATTGTAAATGACAATGCTTTTTACTTATGTGTTTTGAAAACCTGCAAGTGGTGTGTAAACACGCACTTTGTACTTATAGTCCTTGCTTATGAAAAGCACAGCTGACAGTAAAAGAGCAGCTGTTACTGCCAAACTTGCTTCTCGTAAGCAAGGACTATAAGTACATAGTGTGTGTTTATGCACCGCTTGCAGGTTTTCAAAACATATAAATAAAAGGCTTTGAATGCACAGAAAATGTGGCAAGATAAAAGAGCAAGATTTACAGCCCTCTTTACAACAGAACTCTGTAAACCAGGAGCACTGGTCTCCAGTGCTCCAGCTTAAAGAAAGAAATAGTGCTCACAAGCTCTGAGTAACAACACATGTAACAGGGGCAGTACTTGAAAATTGGTGGTACTTTCAGAGACCATGCCCTGAATCATGTCTCGCAGAGACACCGAAAGCGCTGCCTAGGCGAGACCTAAAAATGATGCCTGTAGATTTCATATGGGGAGACCCTACTTTTTAGGAAACAGTGGCGCTTGTGGTTTGACTAGATGTAAACACCTGTCACAAAGAGGGATTTGGAGGTCCAGCAAGGACTGTGGTTCCAGGTAGGAGGGTCTATAGGCAGGCATCCAGTTATGAACACTTCAAGTGGGTGTCAACAGAGAAAATGGGTGTTAGGAAGAATTCAGGGATCAATCAATCAACCAGGAAATTGTAAGCGCACTACTCACCCGTGAGGGTCTCAAGGTGCTGGAAGGGAGGGCGGGGGGGTGTTAGCAGTTCCGTTCAGTCAAAGAGCCAGGTCTTGAGGGCCTTCCTGAAAGTATTCAGGGAGGGGCCGCGTCTGATGTCGGTCGGTAGTTCGTTACAGGTCTTGGCTGCAATGTAGGAGAAGGCTCTTCCTCCTGTTCTAGCTCTGTGGATGAGTGGGGTTTCAGCGAGGGCGAGGTTTGTGGATCGTAGGTTCCTTTTGGGTACGCAGAAAGTGATTCTCTCGTTGAGGTATTGGGGTCCGGTGTTGTGGAGGCATTTGTAGGTGGGGGTGAGTATCTTGTAACTTACTCTCACCAAGTGCATTCATCGCTCTGGGTCCTAGTCTGTCTTTGGTGCGCATAACGAGGCAAGCATACAGACCTGGGACAGTACCTACAGTGTGACTGCAGTCCTGCAAGCTAGTCACCATTGTTGCTTGTTTCTGTCTCTTTAATGAGTGTGAAGAAGTGTGGAACTTATGGGGGTGGTTGCAGCATTCTTGCTTACCTTTTATCACTAGAGTTTGACCCTGAGGGCCACGGTCCACATTGCTTTAGTGTAGTAGTGTACACTTCACACACATTGTCACGCAAAGAAAGCTGTAGGCAGACTATAATAATACTGTGTTGTGTTCACACATGACATGCTGTGATGTACACAGTCTGGCGCAAAAGCGCACAAATACAAAGTCCTCGTTCCCCCTGGACTCACCTTCCATGTCGGCATGCGCCATCCGTACCTAGCAGATCAGTACCAAGAACCGGTGTGCTGATGAAACTGCACCCACAAGGATTCCTTTGTTAATGCCTAACCATGCTGCCTGTGTGTGTTGCTGAACCATGGGTAAAATTGCATCATGGATGCAGACAAACTACCTTAAGTTCAACGGAGAGAAAACCAAGATCCTGATCCTTGGTAAAAACAAAGATCTCTGGGGCCCACAACACTGGCCCGGTGAGATGGGAGCACTTCCTCGGCCCTCCAGTCAAGTCAGCACTCTAGGTGTCATCATATATGACTCGCTTACTATGCACCATCAGACAGTCAAGGTAACCGCCACTTGCTTTACCATCTTGAAGTGGCTAAAAAAGATCATCTGGATGCTGCCTGAGTCTACTCAGAGAACAGCAGTCAAGGCTCTTATCACCTCGAGACTAGACTATGGTACTGTTCTCTACCTTGGATCCAACAAGGAGGTGACTTGCAGGCCGCAGATGGTGCAGAATTCTGCTTCAAGACTACTTTGAAGGGTCCCTGGAGCTACCTCGGTCTCAAGTCATCTGCGGGACCTGCATTGACTCAGGGTGGAGAACCGAATTAAGTTCAAAGTCCTGAGCTACATGTTCAAAATCAAAATAGGTGCTGCCCTTCAGTATCTGCAATCTGTGGTCAGCCCCTATGTGCCTTCCTGTTGTCTTCACTCATCCGCTCAAGAGAAATTCTCTGTGCCGAGAATCAATCTATTTCGGATGGGAGTGATGGAGCAGGTAAAACAAAATTTTGTATACCTCCTCTATTTTGCAGGAAATTAATTACGTAATCATTCTAAAAATTAACTCGTACTAATTAGTTTGAAGCGAGAACCATTAACCAACCCTTACACCTTGATAAACACAAGATAAATGTGGGACTAAAATGCTAACAGCATGGCAGAACAACTAACTTAATTAACTGTGGTATGCAAATTAACTTTAGATTGTGGTGAAATCGAGAATTGCATCATTCATGTTGCTTCTGTGATGGTTTGTGCTTTCAGCAATACAGAATGGTGAGTATTATTGCTTTAAATGCTGCTACAAGCTAGGAAAATACTAATATACATTGGGATTAGAGTGGGATTAAACATTAGAATCTTCATTTCTATATTCTAATTACTGTTCTCTCTGTTTTTGCTTAAATTGGCATTCGGGCCTGTTAGGCCGCAATACTTAAGATGTAGCTCCTGTGGTGCCGCCGTCATGGGAGCACGATGACTACTGCGCAGAATCGGATGGCTCTGGAGATCTCCAAGTGACCTCAGCTACCGCACCGTCGTGCCCCTTGTCAAGGTTAGGAGCATGGAGGGTTGCCAAGTGATGAACGGTGTGAACTACCAAGGGGACAATTGCTTGTTATTTCTTCTGAACTTTTGCCTGTGAACCGAAGAAGAAGAAATACATTTTTGCGCTTTGGAAAACCCGTGGGTCATGTGAAAATTTTAAGAAAATACAAATTGAATTGGACTGACCAATCACAACAGTTTCTACCCCAAAATTGTTGCATTATTGATCTTAAGTAAGGGGAAAAAGGGTATAAAAATCCCTCATCTGCCCAAAGGGCACTTGACCCCCCTGTTTCTTGAATATCAATTAAACAATGAAGTTCCTGAGTCTTGGAGAGGAGCTATCATCCATCCCATTTACAAAAGTGGGAAGAGAAAGAACCCCAGTAACTACCGAATGATAGCCCTTCTCGACGTAGAGAGCAAATACTATGCAAGCACTCTATTGGAAGATCTCCTGATCTGGGCTAATGAAACAAAGCGCCTTCCATTCAATCAAACAGGTTTTCGTGGCCAAATCTGGCACAACAACCAATCTACTAACATTATCAGTTTTAATGGAGAAAGCAACTGTTCAACAAACTCAATTGCACTGTTGCTTTGTGGATTTCAAGGCGGACTTCGACCGTGTGCCCCGGGAACTATTGTGGCAAAAACTAAAGGGTTTGTTACTAGCAATAGTTCAACTCCACTCCAAAACATGGATAAGAATCAAGAATCAAGCTGGATGAAGGCTCCCATATTTCCAAGAAGATCGAGACCAGCAGTGGAGTAAAACAAGGTTGTGTGCTGGCCCCTCTCCTTTTCAACTTGTTTATATCGGACCTTTCGCCAATCTGTGATGGCGTCAATTGTCATCCCCCTCAATTAGACGGAGTGCGTATCAGCAACCTCCTATACGCCGACGATCTGGTGTTGCTCAGTCATGCGAAGATGGGCTTACAGAGGCTACTTGACGAACTGCTCCCCTATACTAAATATAACCTCTTAGAGCTGAACCTATCAAAAACAAAAACAATCACCTTTGGGAAATCTAAGAAGACGCGTGGAGGGTGGCATTTTAATAACGTAAAAATTGAGTCAACACCTCACTATAAATATTTGGGAATATTTTTAGACTCCAGAAGCTCATTTGCCAAGCAAAAAGAAGCACTGAGGACTAAAGCACTGGCTTTAGAGGCTGCAGCAACAAAAATGTCAAAAAAACTACTTTGTCCCAGCTTAATCCCTTTGTTAAAAGTGATGAAGGCAAAAATATCTAGCTCACTGAAGTACGGCCAAGAGATCATGAAGGGAACCACAAACATTCCTCTAAACAAATTGACAATTAAAATCTTTAAACGTGCATTCCAACTGCCAAATTCAGCATCACCGGCACAAGTCAGTCTCGAATTTGGCTTACTTGACCACCACGGCGTAGGGCCTGGGGCCTTTATATAGTTTTGTAACAGATTGCGTCAAGCCCGAGATGACACACTGGAGGCCAGACTTTGGCAAGAAATTCAGAAAAGTCACGCCAGCCACAAATATCAGCTCCACCTGGATGATAGTCTACAATTCTCGGTATTAAGAAATTTTGGGGAACAAATCCCCCCCAGTTGGCATTAAAGCTAGTTATCAAGAAGAGTGCCAGGTTGTGGTCCTTTCACTCAGACAGGGCAATACTGTCAAAAAGGAAACACGCCTGGGCATTAATCACTAACTTTAATCCAGGAGTTGAATCCCTCCATTTATCAAGTACCTTGACACTTTATTTAAAACGAAAGTTCCTGGTGCTGAGGCTGGGTGAATGGCCTTTCTTCAAAAATCTTCCTGAATGGCACCGGAAAGACAGTCACATTCAATGTAGGTTGTGTGGCTATCACACCGAAGGAATGGAGCATATAGTTTGCCTATGCCCAGCAATGCTTATTTTTAGACGTTCATTACTGCGAGAAGAATGGATAAGACTTGGAATCCGATCCTGCCGCCAAGCCATAATAGCAGCCTTCGACCCGGACAACACAAAGCTGAATATCGGGTTAACAAAACTTGTTATTAAGGCATTAAACCAGTTGGAAGCTATCGGAGCCGCTAATTCTGTCCCATAATAGCTGCGCGATATCCCTTCACTGGACATATCAACGGCTAGTTGATTATCAACAAACTGTCGATTTGAACCTGGTCCTCGAGTTTTATAAGAGCAGCTATGAAGCCAAGTAGAGTTTTAACCAAAAAGTTAATCATCATCCTGATAATTTTAACCAATGTACATTTTTTTTTTCTTTAGAAAATGACGTCAGTGCTTTTATATTGTAAGGGTTTTTAATTTACCAACAATAAAGTTCTTATTTACTTACTAATATACATTGGGATAAGAGTGGGATTAAACATTAGAATCTTCATTTCTATATTCTAATGAATGTTCTGTCTGTTTTTGCTTAAGTTGGCATTCGGGCCTGCTAGGCCGCAATATTTAAGATGTAGCTCCTGTGGTGCCGCCGTCATGGGAGCGCGATGACTACTGCGCAGAATCGGATGGCTCTGGAGATCTCCAAGTGACCTCAGCTACCGCACTGTTGTGTCTCTTGTCAAGAATAGGAGCATGGAGGGTTGAAAAGTGATGAACGGTGTGAACTACCAAGTGGACAATGGCTTGTTATTACTTCAGAACTTTTGCCTGTGAGCCGAAGAAGAAGAAATACATTTTTGCGCATTGCTATGCCAAATCTCATGGAAAACCCGTGGGTCATGTGAACATTTTAAGAAAATACAAATTGAATTGGACTGACCAATCACAACAGTTTCTACCCCTAAATTGTTGCATTATTGATCTTAAGTAAGGGGAAAAAGGGTATAAAAATCCCTCATCTGCCCAAAGGGGGGGTTCACTGGGCTGATCTTCCGTGGCGTTGGGTCTATGTTGAGCTGATGAAGATTTCCATGGTTTACCTTGGGTTTCTTTAATTTCGGGAAGTTATTCCATCTGATGGTTTGACCATTGCTATGGGTCGGACAGTTTATCCCGGAGAGTGTAGCAGTGACTTTGAATATTTATCTGTGTGATCGGAGGGTCGCCAACATTTGCTACCTGGTAACTATCAAGTGCATTTCTAAATCTATGCTTATGTTCCAAGATTTGATTTTCTTCTTGAAATAAACTGAATTATGTTATAATTTGTAGTGCCTAAATGCTAATGCAGAGCAAATTAATATTAGATATTAGGAATTAATACGAAATGAGTTTATGATTCTTTAATTGAGTAATGAAAATTATTCAAATGTTTCCAAGGCTTTAATAGTGTTTTAGCTGGTCCTAAATCACCATCAACCAGTCCAACTAATTGGTCCGTCGACCAAGTGGTGGAGTGCCTTGATGTTAAGGTCACGATTCTATAGGTGCAGATGTATATAATGTGAATCTATCTCGTCATCCCGCAGTCTTTTTCCCTGCAGGGAATCACAACGCCGTCGTTACAACGACAGCGTTGTGATTCCGCATACCATTACTCTGCAAGTTGGAACAACGACTTGCGGAGGGGGGCGCTGGATGTTGGAATAGTATAATTTACTATTCCAACTCCAGTCTGTGCAGATACTAGGGAAGGTGTTGGAATTTAAATCCAACACCTCCCCCCCCCTCCGCAAGTCATTGTTCCGACTTGCAGAGTAATGGTATGCGGAATCACAACGCGGTCGTTGTAACGACCACGTTGTGATTACCTGAGGGGACAATGTTTCGCGGTAAACGTTTTTTACCATATAATGTAAAGAAATGTAAAGCCTGATATGTAATAAGGTACCCACATGTTCAGCGCTTTTACTCCTATGTAAAGATTTGTGTAAGACGAGTGCGTGTTGGTGTTATGGGTCCCACCAATGAATAAGTGTATGGATGAGTTAGTGTGTTGACAAGTCTGTGACATAGGGAGAATATGTGAATTTGCCTTTTCCGCTGGAGCAGGAGGCAGATCGTTTCATTACCTTGGTCCCTCACTATGGAACTCACTTCCCACAGCCATCCGGAACGAAACGGTATATGCCCAATTTCGCACATCCCTGAAGACTTGGCTTTTTAACCAGTAATCTAATAATTACATTCTTTTGATCTGCTCAGGCACCGGGAAACCATTTTTGGGTAGCTGCCGTGCCTTACAAATTTAATAATAATAATAATAATAATGCTGCCTATGTTTTTGCGAGTGGCAGAGCCTGTTCCCTCCGCGGAAGTACATTTTAAAATGATGAACAGAAGCAAAACTTTACTGAATCTGACCCCACATGTCCGAAGTAGGAAATAAAAAAGTATTCCTGAAAAGGAATATATTAACAATTGCAACATAAAGAAACTGTAGTTGGCCGGTGCTCCAGAGCAAAACACTGAAGTGATGTATCTTGAGCACCAACCAATGAGGAGCCTGCAAAGTAGACTGACGCAGGAGTCAGCCTATGGTCAGCCTATGGTAAGCAGCAGGAGGGATTACACACAGTATATTGCAAGATCTTGCAGGCAGTGTATGCGCACTGATGCTCGACTTAAAAACCCAACTGAATGAAAAGCAGTACTCCTCTTCCCATCCCCCACCCCTTCTTCCCTGCAGCCTGCCTGTTTTTTTTTAGCTATTTGCATATGAATATAGATATCCTCCTTTTCACCCAAAATCTACTAAAAGCCAGTGAGACACAATGTAAATGTGTAAATGTGTAAATGTGCTTGTACTTATATAGCGCACAGCTACCCCGGTCCGGGGTCTCCCGGCGCTGTACTCATACTGCTAGGGAACCCTTCCTGGCTTTTTCCCTGTGAAATGTCCACTCCTGGGCATCCCCAGGGTGAAGCCAGGCATCCCAGCGCTGTGGGGCCGTTGTGGAGATTAAGCAAGCTATTGCCCAGAGTTGCAGCGTGGGACCCATGATTAGAATAGGCACTGAGGCGAGAATATCCGGTCCGCGGAATTTATAGCCCGAGACCCTGCCGCGACGGAAATCGAACCCTGGTCCCGGACCAGTGCTCTGCATCGAGGTCTGCCGCTCTAACCATTGAGCCACACTTCTCCACTCTGCCGCTCTAACCATTGAGCCACACTTCTCCACAATCCCCAGGGCACTCTTTCCTGTATTCCAAAGGCAAATGCCCTAGATCTGCCAGGCTGCGGAGGTGGCACCCGGGTGCTGAGTGAGGCCAAGAGAACTGCAATTCTCGTCATCACTAGCCAGAGGCAGTGCCCCTTATCATTTGAGTGCCCGCAGATGGACGTGGGAGCATGCCCTGGCATGGACCTGCCATCTTTCGAAGTGCACTCATTTTTAGGTCTCCCCTAGACAGAGCATGCGCAGTCGCAAGACCTATAGTAAACACAAATATGGAGGGTAATTTCTGTCGCTTGCCATTGGTTGATTCTGGCCTTGGTCTTCTTATCTGGCTTATGGTTGGCTTTTGATCTGTTACGTCACTTCCGTTTTGCAGGAAGCAGCACCGACCAACTACAGTTTAGCTTCGCTGCTGGCTGTTATCTATTCATTTAGGGACTACTTGTTTTCTTTGCTACTCCCAAAGGCTGCCACCGCTGGCACATCTGCCAGCTTCCTGCCCTCACCGACGCCTTGCTCCACTGCTCTTTAGCGTTATCTTTGGCTAATTCAGTCACAGGTGTAAATTAAATCTGTTATGGGAAACCATGAAATATTTTCTGGAATCACTTCATATGGATATCGCATTAAATGTGGCACATACCACGAATGGATTTTCCAATTTGGTAGGCTGATATGCAAGATCTTAGGAAAAAATAATGGAGTGAAGGACTAAGAGGTGACTGAGTAGGCGACGGGACAACACACCTTATGTGTTTTTGGTTTGTAATGCATTGAAACATGGTGCATTAACTGAAGCAGACACACATTACCCAGCCAACACTGCAGTCACAAATTGACTGACCCATACTGCACTTCATACTTGACAAAAATGCCATGGGTGGGAAGGGGGAATGATCAATGATGGGTAGGATAGGTCTGGCTCACTTAACAAATACAGCGAGTCAGAGGAGTAGAACAAAGAATAAAAATAAATAAATAATCCCTACTTAGAACCATAGCTTTGAATGATAGTGTTATTCCTACATAAACCAAGTAAGCAGAGCAGGTGAGCAGCAGCATGCTTCTCATTAGAAGAGATACCTTGCCTATTCATCCAAATAATCCAAATATTTATTCATCCTTTCATTCTAATTCACCCATAGCCACCATGATCAAGCTTTACTTTCTCCCATTAAGGGGGCGATTACGATTTCGGTCGGAAGGGCTCCGACCGAATCGGAAGGTGTCGGGCGGATTCCTTTCCAACCGAGCCATTCTGATGAGCTCGGTCGGAAAGGAATCCGACTCGGATTTCCGGATTGCGGACAACAGGCTCAGAGAACCCGTCCGCCATCCGGAAATCCCTCAGTACTCCCCGGCCGCCTCTTTGCGACCGAGGGAGTACGAAGGCAGTCGGAAACTGTCTATGGGGGCCCCCAGTGGGGCCCCCATGGGTGTGAGGTTGCCGAATGGCGGCCTGGGGGCACCTATGGTGCCCCTCTGTGGATCCCTGCACCCGGTGACAGGCACCTTGGGGTGCTGGCCACAGGGTGCAGGGATGAACTACACCCCTGCTTTTCGCACTGTAAGCATGCATTCCACTCAGAATGCATGCTTGCATTGTGAAGTATACGAATGCGACCGAACCCTGTTCGGTCACATCGTACTTGCAGGGCCGTAACTGACGACAGCAGGTCGGTCGGTTACGGCTCCTGACCGATGTTGGATGGACCTGAGTCCGTCCGACATCGGAATCAGCCCCTTAGTCTTTCCCCAAAAGTTCCAACACATTATCCACCCATTTAATAGCAACCCTTTCTTCAAACCATCATTTCGCCCATCCATCCCTTTACCCACCCTTTCACCCACCCACCCATTTTAAGTTACCTTTCATTCTTTCATGTCTCCCTCAAGCCATGAAAGCTTGTTATGTGAGATTTTGCTGTGTTGCAGATAGAAGAGGCCATAATAGCTCAACCACCTCTGTGGCTGGTAAAGCTGGGTGTGGGAGGATCACTTCATGGTCATTTTGTGCTGACGACGAGCAACCTCATGGCAATAGCTGGTGAGCATAGTAATTGCAAGAAGTTATGTGACTTACCAGTGCTCGTCCCTGCTGCTACTTCTCCCCCTCCAACTGGCCCATTTCCTCCTGCAGCGGCACTGGAAGTGGCATCACCAATGTTTTGTGTGGATAGAATAAAACATTATACATAATTTGTATCCCAGATACGCAACCACAAATACAACTGCAATGCAGCACTACAGCTCAGTTAGTACATCAGTATCTTCAGAATATCACTCTGGGCATTTGGATGGTTGGTTTTCAAAGTAGAGAAGCCAGGCATGGAATATTGGTCAATGAAAGACATATGGGTGGCAATTACGATCCGGTAAAAAATTTCCCCGTACGACTCGTATCCGGTCTTTTTGCCGTACGAATCGTACAAGTGCCGTACAAACTGCCAATTACGATTCGCATGGGAAAAAGACCATACGAATCGCATTGGGAATTATTCCCCACACGTCCTCGGGTCGGAAAATGTGTCCGACACGTCCTCGGACGATTTACCGTACAAATGTGAAAAGTGAAGTCCGACCGCGGAATCACGATCCATCCCGTGCGTCCGATGTTACAACCGTATGGAAAAAACACCGTCCGCACCGAACTCCCATAGCAACCATGGAGACATGTGCCCGCATACGCGCCGACCCCCCCAACCCCCGTACGTTCGAGTCGTACCCCCCATGTATGTACACCCCCACCCGTGTATGTACACCCGTGTACGTTCGTGTCGTACCCCCCCGGTATTTACACCCGGGTAGGTTCGTGTCGTACCCCCCCGTGTATGTACACCCGTGTACATGTCGTACCCCCCTTGTATGTACACCTGTGTACGTGTCGTACCCCCCCGTGTATGTACACCCGTGTACGTGTCGTACCCCCCCCCGTATCATATGTACACCCGTGTACGTGTCGTACCCCCCTCTATGTACACCCGTACACATGTCGTACCCCCCTGTATGTACACCCGTGTACGTGTCGTACCCCTGTGTACGTTCGTGTCGTACCCCCCGTGCATGTACACCCATGAACGTGTCGTACCCCCCGTGCATGTACACCCATTTACGTTAGAGTCGTACCCCCACCCGCGTATGCATGGAGCATACCCCCACCCCAACATTCTAAGTGCGGAGCGCACCCCAGGCCCCAACATCACCACCTTCACACAACATCGTGCATGTACGAGTCGTACCAAGCCACACACAAGGACAGCACTGTACAACAAAATGGCCCATGTACACACCGTACACACGCCAAAAACGCACGTAAACAACCAGGACAAACCAAAACGACACAAGAATACACCATTCGAATGGCACAAAGCCACAAAACATGTCCAACAACCACTAAAACAACACATTCACTGACCTGCAACTGCCAAAAACAAAAACAGAGGCCAAAAACACAACCACTCCTTATAACACACCCACCCAAAGTTCAAACACAGCCACACCCACCAATGGACCAATAAAAAGGGCCCACACACACAAACCATGAGTCTCACAGACAACCTACAGCACCATACTAGAAGCTTTACCACACCTTACACTTGCACACCTTCACACACACACCTTCACAAACACCCCCTCATCACATTCACACACACACCTGCACAACCACACCCACACACCCACAACCATCCACACCCCCCCACCATCCACACCCACACCCCTCACCATGCCCACTAACAAGAATCCAAAGTTCACTAGCCGAGAGTTGGAGGTCCTTGTCGATGAAATCCTCAGAGTCGAGCCACACCTCTTTGGAACATTGGTCAGACAGACCAGCACTTCAGCAAAAACAGCCATGTGGCAGACGATCGTCGATGCTGTGAATGCTGTTGCGGACACCAGAAGGATCAAGCAGGAATGCCAAGCCAGGTGGTACAATCTGCGGAGGAGGGTCCGAGCCAAGATGACCGATGAACACAACCAGGCCAACGTCACTGGAGGAGGGCCGGCCCGCAGACCCGTACACTACCATCCCTGGGAGGAGAGGGTGATGGCCATACTGCCGGTGGTGGCAGTGGACGGAGTAGATGGACTCCGAGAGCCGGGTGAGTACACAAACATCTCACCTCACATGGGGGGAACGTCATCCACAACCAAACTCACAAACAGGCACGCAACCACCCCAAGCTATCGCATGACTCAACCACACTCCATGAACACGCACATGCCACTGGCGCCACCATGCCCCATGCACCCAGCTGGACAATGTCAAGTCACAGGCCACAGAAGACACCAACACATGACACAGTAAGCCGGATGGCGGGAGGGTGGGCCCAAAAAATCACATAGTGAAACTCAGAAGCAGACAACAATGCCCCCTGCCCATATGGCCTAGGTCACAGCCAGACAAACAGTGTGTCCCAACACAGGAATGACTTGCCAGCAATGGCGGACGCCTTGCATCAACACATGGGGGTGACGGCACGTTCTTGCACATGACAGCAGCTAATGAACAGCCAACACTGTGAAAGAGTGGCAGCACACACCACCACAGCAGCAGTGCAGACACACACACTACACCCAATGGGTGCCTGGAGATCAGAAACAAACTCACATCAACAAGCCAAGGGCCATTCAAAGATCTGCTACCAGTGTGTGCACAGTAAGCTGGGCTGAGGTGACAGAGGGTGAGACACAGAGGGAGGGAGAGGGGGAGAGAGAGGGAGGGAGACACAGGGAGACGGACAGAGGGAGGAGGCTGACACACAGAGGGAGGGCGAGGGGAACAGAGAGGGAGTGAGAAAGGGTCACACAGGGAGCCCAATTCAGCCTTGGGGGGTGTGGGAATGTCTGCTTGTCAGCAGGTGGACTGCGTGCATGTAGACAAGGGTGGCCAGTGCCAGAACCCCCCCTCTCCTCCATGGCAAAACACAGGGCCATGTCACAACCTGTGCACGAGCACAACGACAGCTACCTGCATCATATAAGTGTGTGGAACAACTCCATGTACCCACGTACAGTGCTACACGGAAGGCGCCAATGCACGGCTCGCCACACCTGCCCACTCCACTGCTGACTGCAGTCACACTTGACGCAGCAAGTAAGACTGTGCCACACATAGGTAAAGTCGCCAAAGCTGTGCCCAAGGGACATACCCATGCACAAGTGCACTGTGAGTGGAATGCAAAACATAACCAAATTCCCAGAGGAAATGTCACAACTTTGAAACGAATGAAACATGGATGTTGCATGGAACAAAATTAACATTGTCTCTCTCACACACAGGTCAATGTCGTGGATCACCCCCCAACACTGGGGGGGAAGACTCACAGGACCCGGCTCGGCGGGATGAAGGAGCCACCGGCAGCGACGACTCTCACCACTCTGTGGACGAACCCGACCCCGACCAACCTGGCCCCTCTGGTGTCCAACGACCTGCAGCACCTGCGTCAGGTACAACCGGGCCAACCACCACCCCCACTCCTGCCACATCCCAGGAGACACCCAGGAGCCCTGCCCCACCACCACAAAGCAGCCAGGCCGGCCAGGAGGGACACGGTGTCCCGGGCACCCAGGAGGAGGCAGGCAACAATGCCAATGCCACCCCTCAGGGGTCCCGGAGACCCGATGTGCCCACAAGGGCAGGCCAGGTGCAAGTGGGCAGGGGTGGTGGGAGTGGAGGACGGCGGAGGCGCCAGCCTGACCAGTTGGCTGGGGAACCGGTATATTCCCATGTCCGAAACATCCTGGACACATACCGGCAGGACACCACGGGGATGGCCCAGGTTGTGTCCATCCTCGAGGAGATCAAGACCCAGCAGGCCCAGCAACATGCGGAGCAACATGCCTGTCTACAGCAACACCAACGGCGGATGGAGGACAGACAGGCTGAGCTCGTGACGGTGTTCACGGGAATTCACAGTACACTCCGTCGGATGGCCGACAACATGGGCAACCCTCCCTGTGCCATCAGGCGTAGAACATCACCACCCACAGGGAGGGATCAGGAGGAGGAGGAGGAAACATCCGATGGAGCATCCCAAACATCGTCACGACCTGCTTCTGAGGGTCCCCGCAGGAGGGCGGGTCGTCCACGTAAAAGACCGTGAGGGTCGGCGCTACAGCACCATCTCCCAGGACACCTGGCCTGGCACCTGGCCCACTGGAGAAACAGCAGCACAGCATCAAAAGACATTTTCTGCCACATAGCCTTGCTGGTCACTGTCTGACCAATGTTGACAAAGACGGTGGCATGGACTCTGAGGATTTCAAATGGCAAGGACACCAACTCCCCTAGTGAACTTTGGATTCCACACACCCGGAAAGCCCCTCATGTCAACCCCCCCTACCCCCCACTAAAATAAAAAGTCACACCATGAAGAGAAGATGCCTACTGGTTGCATTATTACCTTACATGTGTCTTGTAAAGTCTAACCATGCCTGAGTTCTCATTTGACTTCAACCATCCACACCCTGGGGCCTGAGTCTGGCACAGGACACACGGGTCACAGTGTATTAGGCAAGACAGACATGGAGCACCATACACACCCGTGATGGGCCCAACCAGCTGAGGGGGGGGGCGCACAACCATGCCGACAGACATATTGAGTACAGCGACAGCCATGCGCAAAGGTCAGGGATCATGTGGAGTGTCCTGGGGGGCACCCAGGTATGTGTGGACAGGTGGCAGAACCATGTCCTGCAAGCTTGAGTCAGGTGGATGCAGAGAATGGTGGCCTGGCCAACGTTGGATGCATGAGGATGGCACATGTCACAATACCCACACAGTCATGCACATCATGCACAATACACAGCCTAATCCCACACAAACAGCTTGCATCTTGCTACTCTACACATAGACACATAGCCACTATCACGGTAAACCATGCCAGACATGCCGTATGCCCCATGGCAACACACCAGCATTGACTGAGAAGAGGCACCTTGGAGGCATAGGGACACCTTTATTAGTCATGTATTTGGAATTGCAGAGGCAACTCGGAGTACACATGAACAGGTCCTGTGGAGTAACATGTGGGTCCAACACTGGCACCCCCCTTCTGCACCACAAATACGTGATATCCATGGAACTGGCACACGAGTGTCGGCTAACAGCTAAACACCCCCTGCTGCTCACGGAGAGCCTGCCATACACCATTGAACCGCTGATGTGGAAGTCCCACACCATGTCAAGCCAATGCAAACCGTATGTGTCCGAGGGCAGTGTAACACACATTGATGCCATCATCACATTCCACAATCCCATCACTGATGACTGACAACAAGTCTGACCATCTATTCAGGTGTACCCATCTGCATGTCATGTGTACCATGGTGATGCGACATGTCTGCAGAGGAACCAAACATCGACAGGGGCAGTGTGCATACATCGTGAACAACTGCCACACCCAATACACCCCTGATGCATCCCTTACCCTAAGGAGACTTCCAAACTTGTCCGTGCGTGGAACGCTGAGTCAGCACACGATGACGTGTCCATGAGGAATAGCAGTGCCACAACAATGCAAGCAGCAGACGGCATGCGCAAGTACCTGGGGAAGAGAGACACACAAGAAGTCAGCCACAAAAAGCACAGCCACTTGCATGTGCATGTACTCGACACATGTATGGATGACAACATGCTAGGTCACAATTATGACTGGGGAAATACACTCATCACTGGCACCATCACTCCAGTGACACATCCACACACACCTCTGACTCACGTGGCATACATGCAGATGGACACACACATCGCAACACATGCCACACGGGGACCAATGCGTGCACACTCAGACACTGGTACTCACCACTAAGCAAAGAAGTCGCGTATGAGCCGAGTCCGGATGTCCTCTTGCGGCTCCACATCCTCCACATCACTAGCCCCATTGCCAAGCCCTTCGTCCTCCACGGGTGGATGGTCCTGATCATCTTGATCCAGGATGAGTGGCACAGCTTTCTCAACTGCCATGTTGTGCAGCATGCAGCAGACCATGAAGATTTTGCAGACCTTCGCCGGGGCATATGGAAGGGCGCCGCCGGTCTTGTGGAGGCATCGGAATCGGCTCTTCAGGAGGCTAAATGTCCTCTCTATCACTCGCCTTGTCCGGCCATGGGCGGTGTTGTAGCGGAGCTGGGCTGGCGTGATGGGGTTGTGGAGAAGTGTGATCAGCCATGGCATGTTTGGATAGCCAGCGTCCCCTACATGGAAAGCACATGGACATAAGTAGGACAGGAGAAGCGGTCGTGCTGGAAGTCTACGCAAAATACAGGACAGACAGAGTGTACCCACCAACAACACATGCTTGTTCGTTGCGCAGCTGCGTCATCATTTCAGGCACCCTGCTACGCCTCATGATGTAGGCATCATGTGCTGATCCTGGAAAACGAGCACAGACATGTGAAATCACCATGTTGGATAGACACACCACAAGGGCATTGATGGAGTGGTAGTGCTTGTGATTCCTGTACGCTACCTCCTGTGCCTGTGGTGGTACCAAAGCCACATGTGTCCCATCTATGGACCCAATGACATGGGGCATCCCTCCCAGGGCATAGAATCCACGCTTGACCCCAGTCAACATTTCAGGGGTTGGGAAATGGGTGAAGTCATCCAGGTGAAGCAACATGGCCTCTAAGAAATCATGCAGCACACGGCAGAACATGCTCTGGGACATGCCACCAACATGAGCTATGGTATTTTGGAAGGTACCCGTGGCCAGAAAATTTAGGGCTGCCATTACCTTCAGCTTGGGTGTCAGTGCCATAGGATACCTGTGCAGCGGTTGCAGGTGTGGTGCCAGTCTCGCCGTCAACTCCAGAATCATCCGTTGGGGGAAGCGGTAGCACCGGATACAGTCATTCTCCCGCATGGCAGCCAAGTCCGGAATTGGTCGGGGAAGAGGCGGCGCTCTGCAGTAATTTGGAAGTGACAAGGAAGAGTGAGTGCACTACAACAACAATGTTTTGGTACTGAGCACATGTTAATCTGTCAATACACATATGCGACATACGGAGTCAGGTATGTGCCACATGCCCTGGACACGTATGGCTGCCAGGTGACACTCCTACCACGACCCAGCTACACACGGAGATTGTGAACCTCCACATGCCATGGCATGGGATTAGCTGTGTCCCAGTGTAAGTGAACAGCCAGACGCAACACAGGAGTGACATACATCCACACATCAGCAGAAGTAGGATGTCGATTGCAGAGACTGGTAGCGGAACACTGGAGCCACAGGTCACATGACATTACACTAGGACAGCCCACACACCTTGCCAAAAAGGTGTACATGTGATGACTCACCACACATTCATAGAGAGGATGCAGACATGTCCTTGTTACGCTACTCCGTGTCCCATGCATACATACGCACCTCACATCCGATACCACATGTGGCCTGGTGTGCGTAACTGTGTGCCATGTCCATCTACACACAGACACATGTTGGTTGCTGCAACAGCTGATGCTTTTGAGGGAGCTCCAACATCAAGCTAATGGGAACACACCACACACACATGACATAGACACATCGTGCACCGTGGGTAGTGACATGTCTGGTGTGGTAACCCCTGTACCAGGCATCAGGGGACACTTACGTGTGTTGTGGACCGTGCCATGCCAGTGACGCTCATCCCAAGTGTGCAGTACGACATGCACACATGTCAAAGGAGTTAAGGGCATGCCTGGCACACATTGCACCGTCACACATAACATCTGTACACATCTCATTATACATCTGGTGCCTTCTCGACTCAGGAGTAATGTGCCACATCACAGCCTTTCACACCTGTGCCCCACACATGTAGTACTGGCCAGACAATGCCTTGATGTCCATCCATGAACAAGTATGTCAGCCCTATTCCTTCCTGTGTGCTGCCTGTCACCACTGTGATGTGTGAAAGGCACCGTACTTTCGCTAAGAGGGCCTGTGTCCGTTCCCTATCACTATGGGAGTGCTGCCGTATGTGTACCCATAGTGAAAGTGAGCGTACGCACGTGTGTACGGTCCGTACCACTACGAGTACGCATGCGCGAGAACACCCATAGTGGTACGGCCCGTACACACGCCTGTACGCTCACTTTCACTATGGGTGTTCTCGCGTATGCGTACTCATAGTGATAGTGAGCGTACAGGCGTGTGTACGGGCCATACCACTATGGGTGTTCTCGCGTATGCGTACTCGTAGAGGTACGGCCCGTACACACGCCTGTACGCTCACTATCACTATGAGTACGCATACGCGAGAACACCCATAGTGAAAGTGAGCGTACAGGCGTGTGTACGGGCTGTACCACTATGGGTGTTCTCGCGTATGCGTACTCATAGTGATAGTGAGCGTACAGGCGTGTGTACGGGCCGTACCACTACGAGTACGCATACGCGAGAACACCCATAGTGGTACGGCCCGTACACACGCCTGTACGCTCACTATCACTATGAGTATGCATACACGAGAACACCCATAGTGAAAGTGAGCGTACAGGCGTGTGTACGGGCCGTACCACTATGGGTGTTCTCACGTATGCGTACTCGTAGTGGTACGGCCCGTACACACGCCTGTACGCTCACTATCACTATGGGTGTTCTCGCGTATTGTGGTAAATATTTAATTACCGATACTATTTTTGATGCAGTAGAATATATTTAAGAATAACTCAGTAAAATAAGAGGCAGAATCCGTGGTATTAGAGGTTCTGAAAGGGCTTTATTCCTTTACAGTTCGAACTGTAGGCATCATATTCCATCACCACGGGGGTTCAGGAAGTGAATAGCAATACATTATTGACAAGTAATCATTTTTATAGAAAAGGTATTACAGTGAAACAGATGCAGGAGGCGTAACAGCTGATAAAATAGATAAAGATATGCATGCGTAACTAAAATAGGCGTAACTAGGCGTAACTAGAAAACGTCATTATACATGAAGTCACAAATGGGTGGATCCCTGAAAGAATCCTGCAATGTCAGCAGAAATACTTGGCAGAGATGCGCGCGCAGCCGCATGACGTGTGATTGACGTGCAACTAGGGGGGTGAAGGAGACTTGACACTTAGCTCTACATGTGGAGACAGAAGTCTGGGGGGTCAAGTCAACCTAATCCCAAATCATATCTAACATCCTATGTTTAAAGAACTATGTTATCCAAAAGGAAAGGTCTCTTGAACGAAATCTATTCTATACTGACTGTGAGTGCGTGTACAAGCGTCTAAGTGTCTACATGAGATGCGAGGGGCAGAAATCTTCCATAGTAACAGGGCTATGAATTACTTGCATGAAGACAGAGAAGCCGGGCCCTTTGCTCGGTAGCTGGAAGGATGTTTACTTAAACTACTAGACAGGAATGCATTGGATGAGGAGCGGAGCAGATAATCTTGAAGGTGAAATACAGTTTTTGGCAGGCAGACAGGCCGAGTCAGGCACCGTTAGCCGCGCAGGGAGTAGGACAAAGTTCATGGATACAGATGCGAGCTCAGACTGGAGCTGTCGAAGGTAGGAAGCAGAAAAAGGCTTGATGGCAGAATTCAGGGCCTACTCACCTGAACTGCAAAATGGAGTAAACGAGCCATATAAAGTCGGTGGCCTTTCATACTTAGGAATAGAATATCCGGCCCATTCATGGCGGATCTGAAAGAGGACATGTTGACGGTGGACGCACATGTGTTTGCGTCTTCATAACTGGAACTGGAGGGAACATACATGTACTTGTAGCTTATACATGGAGCCGTTGGGGTCTAAGATAGGGGACATAACTGATCACAAAATTCATATTTCCTCATTCCCTCCTTGTCCCCTACGGACCCTCAGGAGATATCAATCTTCATCAATCCATCGATCTGTTCATATAGCATCATTTGTTCTTCTTTCTTCATCCGGGATTTTGAGCGAAAACTTTGATGTGGAATACACGATGTGGCACACAGACCACAAATCGCTGGCCCACATTGTAGACATAAGCAGCAACTGAATAGTATGAGAAAGCCAATACCTAGGAAGGATAAGATCCTCCATCCCCAGGCTGACAACACGCTCCAAAACCAACCGGACCAAGTCCAGGTGCCTGGATTCTGGTGTATCTGGCTTACAATTTTGTGAAGACGGGTTATGGCTTTATATACAGATGGCGAATTTTCTGGGATGAATACGCAGCAACTTGATCCGATGACCCTACAAGCTCCGCCCCTATCGGCCAGGATGACGTCAAGGACAAGACGATTTTGGAGAACAACAATCCGCATCGCAGACTGCTCCTCTGTTAAGTTGCCTAAGGCGGAAGTAGTTTCATTTACTACGGCTTCAAGGGTCCTAGTTAATCTACGTATCAGCTTACTATTGGTGACTGTACCTATATAGGGAAAGAAACCTTTATTGAAGTCTGTATATTTTTCCCATGCCGTTTCAGTGTAATCGACAATTGGGAGATCTCTCCGTTCTCTATTGTGTACTAAATGGGTATTTCTGTGATAATCAGGAGGGGCTAGAAAAACAGGTGGCAGGAGGAATGCGATGTAACAGGTACCATCCCAATCTAGAGGCAGACGTATATATGCAGTCTGACCACATACGAAGTAGGAATGGCGGGAAGCTCTAAAAGTAGACTTGCCTTGATCACTGAATTCTATTACAGTGGTGCATTTACTATGGCCCATATGTATTGAACCATTCTTTCTTACACATAATTCTCCTTTAACTGGAAATACTGACATAGCGGGCAAAATTGGTGCCGCTTCGGATTCAACATTCAGGATCATGAGGTTAAGCGTAAAATTACCTAATCCATATACTTCATTTTCTAAATCAGTTCCTGTTCTCTTGGGAAGTCCCTCCTTGTTAGGGTAGCAGACTTTGAGTAAAACTAGGTTCAGGTTTCCCCATACCCAATTATCTTGATAAACTACTGAATTTGAATCTAAGGAATTAATTAAACTAAACCATGCTCCACAGGAGCCATTGTGTGTGAACGGATAAGGAAAGAGAGGCAGAACTCCCTTATAGTTCTGATAGGGAGGGAGTCAGCCACATATCCAACAATTGGTAGCATTGCTGGTCTGATGGGAATGATGTAACATACTAATGAAAGTGTTATTGCGCAGCGCAAATCTATAGGACAACTCATGCGGTGGTAATTCACTAAAAGAATGTTCAGCAGTAATATTGTAAGCACGTTTAGAAATAGGGTAATATATGTGCAACAATATACTTGCAACGATGATCAGAAGACTTAAGAAAAACATAATTAATAAGGTCACTATGCAATGACTACGAAGTGATTTACAATACACGTGCTTTTTAAGCTGCATCTGTCGATTTCTTTCTCTACTCAGGTCTAGAGGATACATGTCAGAAACAAATTCAACCGATTCACCTTGGAGAGGACTTAAACAATCAAATTGTCTGACTTGCTAGACCTCAATTTCAGTTTGTAAAGTTCTTTATCCGACTGTTCAACCAAGGGGGGCTTTGAATCAATCGGTGAAGAAATGCAAGGCGTAATGTTCACATCGGATGGTAGTCCATGAAATTTCTTGATATGACTCGAATGTAACCACCCTTTACGACCTTCGATCTTCACGGCTGTCCTCGTGGTTAGCAGAACGAGTTGAGGCGATTTCCACCTAGGATCCAGCTGAGTCTTCCGGTCAAAATTCCGTACCAGCACCAGGTCCCCGGGAACTACGTCATGGGGTTTTACCTCGGTGTTATCGGGAAAGGCTGCAGCTACCTGTGAACGACAAGATTGTAGTGCAGACATCAAGGAAGCCAGGTAATCTGTCAGCATATTACAGTCAACATCAGTTATTTTACGGGGTATAGGCGTCCCCCACATATTTGGTGGTCTACCAAAGATCACCTCATACGGGGATAGCCCTGTTCGAGAATGTGCTACCATTCTCATGTAAAAGAGTGCAACTGGTAAGGCTACTACCCAATCGACACCTTTCTCTCTACATATTTTAGACAATCTAATTTTCAGAGTTTGATTATGGCGTTCCACGAGACCTGCTGCCTCGGGGTGTCGGACACAGTGGAATTTCCATTGGTAACCTAACAAAAGTGAAACGTGTTTCATCAGTTCGGATGAGAACGGCTGGCCGTTATCTGAGTAGACAACACGTGGTGAACCATACCGTGGGAAGAATTCTCGAACTAACTGTTTGGCAGTAGTAGGGGCAGTGTAATCTGAAACCGGGTAGGCTTCGGTCCAACGGGAAAGAGCACAGACAACTACGAGAACATATTTGAATCCTCAACATCGTTCCATCTGGATATAATCCATCTGGAGGACTTCAAAAGGGTGATCAGGAGGCTGAAATCCACCCTGTTCTACGGAAATGCTTTTACCTGGGTTAAACTGACAACAGATCATACAGGTACGGACTTTTTGTTTAGCTGCTGCTCGTAAATGTTTGTTGAACCAAATGTGTTGAATGCTATCTAGCACAGCTTTCTCTCCTAGGTGCGCTGGACTATGTATTGTGTTAATAATAACTTGAACCATGGAGTCAGGAAGAAACCATACAGATTTTTCCTTCGTCATCCATCCTTGATCCGTTTGGATCCCTCCTAATTCAGTCCATTTCTTTATTTCATCTGGTGTAGCATGTGTCTGTATGTCAATTACGTCAAGAGCGGGATCCTTAACCGTCATGCAATGTGTTGGTGTCTGAACTATTGTCTTTGTCATGTCAGTTGTGTGAGTTTGAGCAGTCTGTTTAGCTGTTCTGTCAGCTAGGTCATTACCCTGAGAAATGATATCAGTAACTTTCGTATGAGCTTTACATTTCATAATCGATATTGCAGTGGGTAGATGAATTGCGTCTAATAGAGCATGAATGAGGGTCCGTGCTGAATGTGGGCACCGTGAGAAGTTAAATAACCTCTCTCTCGCCACAGCACGCCGAAGTCATGTACAACTCCGAATGCATAACGTGAATCAGTGTATATGTTGACTTTCTTATTTTTGGCTTGAATACAGGCTTGTGTCAGAGCGATGAGCTCTGCTGCTTGAGCTGACAAAGTGTTAATACAATTTGTTTCAATGACTTCAGTGTCTGTTGTGACTGCATACGCGGCCACTAACTCTCCTGTACTTGTTCTCATGCATGAACCATCTACATACAACGTCAGGTCTGGATCTAACAATGGGACATCTGTCAAGTCTTGTCTGGGTTTCGTCGTGATAGTAATTACTTCAATACAATCATGTGCTAGTGGGTCTGTTCCGTTTACTGGCAAAAGTGTGGCAGGATTCAATGTACTACAACGTCTGATTTCTATGTGTGGCTGAAACAATGTTAATTCATAACCGGTAAGTCTCGCTATAGTCAAGTGTTGTGTTTGCGTTCGGTTCACAAGAACCTCTACTGCATGTGGTACCTGTACGGTCAATGGATGTCCTAACACTATGGCATCGCTTTGTCTGATTGCTAAAGCTGTCGCTGCCACTGATTTCAGGCACGCAGGAAGAGCCTGAGCTACGGGATCTAATGTACTAGAGAAATAGGCACATGGTTTGTGTGATCCTGCTTGTTCCTGAGTGAGTACTGACAAGGCAGTACCTTCGCGTTCAGTAACAAAGAGTGTAAAATGTTTATAATAACATGGTGTCGCTAAAACAGGTGCTTGACATAGAGCTTTCTTTAAGCTTTCAAAAGCTAGTGTGTGTTCCTGAGTCCAAGGGAGGACAGTCGATGTGGCTGCCTCCTGCGTTGTCAACTGAATGAGTGGTTTTGCTAGAAATGCATATTGAGGGATCCACTGCCTACAGTATGAAGTGAGGCCTATAAAAGCCCGCACCTCCTTTTGTGTCTTGGGTATTGGCATGTTAGCAATTAACTGGATGCGATCAGGTGTAAGCTGTCTTCCCTCCTTGGACAGCGAGTGCCCAAGATAAACAACTTGCTGGACACAAAATTGCAGCTTAGAAGGGGACACCTTGTGCCCCTTTTCGTCCAGAAATTGTAAAACCGTCAGTGATGCTTTTTCACATTCAGGTTCGCTTCGAGCGGTGATCAGCAGATCATCGACATATTGAAGCAAGGCAGTGTTAACTGGCATGTGGATACTGTCAAGTTCTCGTTTTAGTGCTTGGCTATAGATGCTGGGGCTTTCTGTGAATCCTTGAGGTGCGCGTGTGAATTTAAAACTTCGTCCATTTAAACTGAATCCGAACAAGTATTGGCTTTCCGGATCTATTGGGACGCTGAAAAAGGCATTCTTGAGATCAATTACAGTAAAGAACGTTGCTTTGGAGTCAATGGCTGTTAGTAATGAAGAGATGTCTGGGACCACGGGGTATTGTGGTACAATGCATTTATTTAGTTCGCGCAGATCAATAACTAATCGATATACTGGCGGGGCCTTTGGGTCAGTTCGTTTAAGAATCGGAATTATCGGGGAGTTACATACATTGGAGTCAGTTTCCACAACCACTCCCTGGGCAATAAGCTCGTCAATGATTTGCAGTAAAGCCACTACAGCATCTGGTGGTAATTTATATTGTCGCATTCGCGGTAGTACCACTCCTGTTTTTAGTGTGACACGATATGGTGTAATGTTCATGCAACCAACATCAGTGGGGCCTTGTGCCCATAAATGTGTAGGTAAATTCTGCAGTCTATGATCCATGTCTCTGGACACATAGTGCCCTTTGAAATCACGTAAAAATAATCTTACTCCTTCCGGAGAGCAACATATTATAGCTCCTAGAGCTTTCAATGTTTTTATACCTAACAGGTTTTCTGGACATGATTTAGTAAGCAATAAGTCTGTAGTCCGTGTCAACGGACCGACCGTGAGTGGAAGAGGTTGTGATACTTCATTAATGATAGGTTTTCCTGAAAACCCAAGGGAAATATTCTGTGAGCCTGAGAGGGGTGCCCCTGGAACTTCACTGCGTCGTATTGTTGTTCTGCTTGCCCCTGTATCAAGTAAAAACTTTCTATCTTGGCCTAATAGTTCACTATGTACATAAGGTCCCTCTTGATCTACAGGAACCTCGATAAGGGGTAAGCCAACTTCCCTCTCTAGGCTGTTTCATACGTATCGCTGATAATCGGGATAGTCAGTTTGTGCATACTGGTACATCTGTTGCGTTGTTGCTTGTGTGGCAGCAGTAGGCTGCTGCTGTGATGTAACTACGATCCGTTGTGGAGCTGCCTGCTGTGGAGCTGGCATGGACTGTTGTGGGGCTGACATGGATTGTGCATGCTGCGGGACTCCTTGTTGGTTCTGATCCTGTCTAGGTGGCCGTGGTCTTTCCTGTGTTTTACCTGTGGCGATATTATGTTTTAAGACTGGACAATCGTGTATATAATGACCTGGCTGTTTACAATAGTTGCATGTCCCTTTCACAGGACCTGCTGAATCACTGGACTGTGTCATACCCTTTTTATGACCGTCAACTGGAACTGACTGGGCAACAAGCATTTTCATTTTCGTGTCTTTCATGCGTCTTTGTTCATGGTCTTGTTCCTCTCTAATTCTATTGTGGTGATATTGTAACATCTGTAACATTTGTGACGGGGTGTTGCCTTGCCAGGTACTCTCGAATTTCAATACTCTATTCTTAACTTGGGGCAGGGAATTTTCAACTAATTTTGTCACAAACAGATGTGGATATGATTCGCTACTTGCTTTTATGCCACTATTTATACCAAAACATTTTTCAAATCGAGAATAGAAATCACTAGTGTCTTCATCTTGCTTTTGTTTACAGGCTGAGATTGCACCCCAGTCTTCCTTTTTCGTACTTAATAAACGTGGCAGTACCTGTACTAGTAAACCTGGTAGTGTTTTAGTCTTGTCCCCAAGCCCTGAACCTGGACCTCGGGCTCTTTCTTCGGTTTCTAATGCTGTCCAATCTATCTTTTGGTCTCCCACCTCCCAATCTTTTTCTTTGAGTTTTTCGTAAATGCCAGCAGGCATTAATACTTTTAATATTTTCATAATGTCGGGATAGGTATACTCTCCCATGAGCAACATGTCTTTAATTTCACGGTGGAAACCCGCTGGGTCTTTGTCATGACTGGGTACCACTTTCTTCATTTCTAATAATTCCATTTTAGATATGGGTGTATATACAAACACGCGTTTAAACTGATTGTCATCACCTTTTATTGGGTGCACCTCGCGTAAGGGATTCTGTCTATCCATATAATACGTCGTTCTTTCCTTGATGGGCAGTGAGACATGTTCTGGGCATACAAAAAGAATATACTGGTTTCTGAATTCTAGTATTTCTCTAATTAAATCAGTACCTGAACCTCTCCATTTATTCGTGAGTAATTCAGTCAATATATCAGGTAAGGGACCAGGATCGGAGTGTTGGCTTTTATATAATATAAGGAGTTGTTGAATCATGTATATACCAGCTAAACGCTGTTCATCTGGGGTAAGGTTCAAAAACGTGTGTGCTAGTGCATCATCACTGTATTTTCCGGGACTGTCAGACCATAGTACTGCTGATCTAGCTAATTCTTGTTCGTCCATTGAATCGAGCATATGATACCCCCTTCGTTCTCGGAGTAATTTGTCAGCGGCTTGGAATAAGTGTTCGGGAGATCTTATATTGATTATAGGGGTTTGGTAATTTCTGCTACTTTCTGGACGTGTCGGACGTATCGAATCATTTGAGCATCTAGTATTATTAAAAGATCTTCCTCTACCTACATAAGCCATCGTGTCCAATTGTCCTGTTGGCATTCCTGATTCTTCCCCTTCCCCTCTGTCCTGTTCAGGCTCGTCTATCTCTAATCTTTCTTCGTGTATTCGTTCAATTTCTTTGCGGATCTTTCGGCACATAGCTACTACACATAACTGTTTATCATGTTTCCCGTCTGATATATTCCGACCCCATGTGGTAAGTATTTGCATTTCTTCCGGATTTACCCCAGGCCGGTCTTGATTTCTGATCACACAGTTTATGAGGAAACGTAACAGTTGCCCCTGTACCTCCGCTTTCTGGTACTCCATGGCTCTGCTAATACTTTCAGGACCTCGCCCTGACTGGACAAAGTGATATATATTTTCTAAATGTGTAGTCATTCCTGGTAGCTTCGCTAAATATATTGTAGCTCGTCGGATACGTAATGATGACAGCAGCATTTCGTCCTGTTTGCCGGGCACAGGATCATATCTACAATCCACTAGAAGTTCCTTAAGCATGTCGGGGGTTGGAAGTTTGGGCGTACGTTGGTGTGCTAATTCTCTAAAGGAAAATGTATTTCCTCTAGGTGGCGTAGAAAAAATGTCTGTCGTACCTCCTGTAGCACCGTCTGAGGTGCTGGGCGTGAAAGGATTTGTTGGATGTAAGACAGAAACTGTAGATGCGGGAAAAGCGGTAGAAACAGATGTGCTTGTCGGAACGTGTGTCGGAGTTTGTTGTTGCGGAGGTACAGACGGAGGATCTTGGCGTTGAACACCATCGGCAAGCGGTCTATGTGGTGCGGTGTTAACATACTCGGGAGCTGTGTCATCTAGATAGGAGGAGAGGAAAACATCCTCTGCTGTTCTGGGATGCCCTTTGGGGTGTGCTTTTATCGGAAACAATGGAGGTGGCAAGTCTTTTGGTATCTCCGGAGTAGCCTTAGGTAACCCTTCGGCCAGAAGAGGATACATACCATTCATAAGGGCGTTTCTTTGTCTATCTACTTGTTCTGATTTTACTCGGGTACCTTCCTCAATTAATATATTTTCTCGGACTTTATTTGAATTCTCCTTACCTTTCTCTTCCTGTCTGAGTGCTTTTTCTGTACGTCTATATGATTCTTTACGCCATAATTCAATGGCATCTTTCTGTGATTGTCTAGCTTTCTTTTTCCATAACTCTTCTTCTACTCTCATGATGCAATCTGCATCCCAGGTCCCAGCTGCGGGCCACCTCTGACTTTCTGGTAATTCCTTGGTGTAGTCCACCCATAAATCAAGAAATAATACGGCGTCTAGGCAATGTTTATGATACATGAAGTACCCTGGAGTGTCCCTAGGAGGAATGGGAACAGCTTCTTCGAGTACCCCTTTTCTGGTTTTGATCTGTCTTAATTTCGAAAAGAGCGGCATTTTGAGATCTGGTTTGATACTTAATCTTGAACACACTTGATACAACTAGACACAATAATGAACAGTCATTCACACCACAATATGTAGAAAGTATTTAAACATTTAACATTTAACATTTAACGAACAATAATGACTATAGGGAACTAGTTACTTGGCATAATACTTGACACTAGATGATACTGGATTATATATAAGACTTACAAGATATACTGCTAAACAGTACAGATACACTGCTGAAACAGTGCAGACCGGATTTGTGTACCCAAACCCGTCTTGACCGGCACAACCTATGTGCACGTCTAAATGCCTCCCCGGCAATGGTACTCACCGGGTAGCTCGGAACGGAAGGCCTCGGAACTGAACTGAACTGGACTGGACCGGACTGGACTCGACTCGACGCGGAACTTCGGAACCTGGTGGGCCTCTGTATACCTCGGATCTTGCTCTCTCAGCTAGGCTCTGGTCGGGATACTTCGCACTTCTCACCGCCTCGTCTGGGTGTTGATCGCAGCCTCAGTCACCCCCACTTGGCAGGAGGGAGATACAGGAAATCCTGCGGGTACGCGTTGTTGTCCGTCCAGCTGTGGCAGGAGACCGGGCCTGCAACGCACCTCCGGCGCGTGAGATGAGAAAGTGTCCCTATTCGGGCGCCAATTTATGTGGTAAATATTTAATTACCGATACTATTTTTGATGCAGTAGAATATATTTAAGAATAACTCAGTAAAATAAGAGGCAGAATCCGTGGTATTAGAGGTTCTGAAAGGGCTTTATTCCTTTACAGTTAGAACTGTAGGCATCATATTCCATCACCACGGGGGTTCAGGAAGTGAATAGCAATACATTATTGACAAGTAATCATTTTTATAGAAAAGGTATTACAGTGAAACAGATGCAGGAGGCGTAACAGCTGATAAAATAGATAAAGATATGCATGCGTAACTAAAATAGGCGTAACTAGGCGTAACTAGAAAACGTCATTATACATGATGTCACAAATGGGTGGATCCATGAAAGAATCCTGCAATGTCAGCAGAAATACTTGGCAGAGATGCGCGCGCAGCCGCATGACGTGTGATTGACGTGCAACTAGGGGGGTGAAGGAGACTTGACACTTAGCTCTACATGTGGAGACAGAAGTCTGGGGGGTCAAGTCAACCTAATCCCAAATCATATCTAACATCCTATGTTTAAAGAACTATGTTATCCAAAAGGAAAGGTCTCTTGAACGAAATCTATTCTATACTGACTGTGAGTGCGTGTACAAGCGTCTAAGTGTCTACATGAGATGCGAGGGGCAGAAATCTTCCATAGTAACAGGGCTATGAATTACTTGCATGAAGACAGAGAAGCCGGGCCCTTTGCTCGGTAGCTGGAAGGATGTTTACTTAAACTACTAGACAGGAATGCATTGGATGAGGAGCGGAGCAGATAATCTTGAAGGTGAAATACAGTTTTTGGCAGGCAGACAGGCCGAGTCAGGCACCGTTAGCCGCGCAGGGAGTAGGACAAAGTTCATGGATACAGATGCGAGCTCAGACTGGAGCTGTCGAAGGTAGGAAGCAGAAAAAGGCTTGATGGCAGAATTCAGGGCCTACTCGCCTGAACTGCAAAATGGAGTAAACGAGCCATATAAAGTCGGTGGCCTTTCATACTTAGGAATAGAATATCCGGCCCATTCATGGCGGATCTGAAAGAGGACATGTTGACGGTGGACGCACATGTGTTTGCGTCTTCATAACTGGAACTGGAGGGAACATACATGTACTTGTAGCTTATACATGGAGCCGTTGGGGTCTAAGATAGGGGACATAACTGATCACAAAATTCATATTTCCTCAGTATGCGTACTCATAGTGATAGTGAGCGTACAGGCGTGTGTACGGGCCGTACCACTATGAGTACGCATACGCGAGGACACCCATAGTGATACGGAACGTACACACGCCTGTACGGGCCGTTGCTATGCATTTGGGGTGCCCTAGGGCCCCGGAACGTACCGTACCTGTGTGTGAAGCTCAAAATTACATAGGGGACACATGAGGGACAAGTATAAAGGCCTACATGCATGCTGGTTGTCATGGAGACCAAGTTTAAAGTTTGAATATTTGGAAGCAGGTGCACAGCAGTAGTCAGTTTGAATGAAACTACTTTGTTGCAATGTGCTTCAGGAGTTGACATCATGCTCAAGAAAAAACCACAATGAGAACCCACTGACTGTGCTAGGTTTGAAGGGATTGGAGGAAACATAGGATGCAAATGTGAGTGACCAATCACTCTGTACTCCTGTGCATGAAACAGGCCAGCAAGGCAGATATAAGGCAGCCAGGTCCCATGAGGGAGCACTTGCCTGAACATCTCTGGATTCCACGACCCAGCTGCTGCTACGGATTCCCTGGAACCATGTCAAGGTCTGTGGAGAGGTCACAGCCCTTCACCCTGGAGGAGAACCTGGCTTTGCTGGATGTGATCTTCCCACAGTACCCCATGCTGTATGGGCGACCAGGGTATCAGGTGAGTGCAGAGTCCACTGGCACAGACTGTGTCCCTTTTTTGTGACTGTGACTTCTGGCATTGTGTCCAGGTGTGGCACACATGCTATGTACTGTAGGGGGAGTCCCGAGGGGGGAATGCCTGATGTCTCCCAGCCAGAGCATGCTGTGGTGCATGTCTGCCGTCCTCACTTGCATTGTATTTACTGTGACAATCACTGCATGGTGAATGCCACATTCTGCCTGTCTTACCCTCCTGGGAATGTAGCCTCTACAGTCCTCATGTGATTATGTGGTCAGCCCAGTGTGACAGGTGACTGTACCCACAGATGTGTGTTAGTTCTGTGTACCTGTGCTGAGAGTGTCCACATGATGTGTTCGTACCCTGGACATGGGTGTGTGTGTAAGTCCCCTGTCATGTGGGTGGGTGCATATGTGGGGTGTGGCACCCGGGCTGCATGAGGGATGGATATACCCTGCCCATGTGATGTGAGCAGGGAGCAGTGCTGTATGTCTGACGTGCAGAGCCAGCCCCACACCTGTGAGCCCCCCCCCCGTCTAGTGGCACATGTGCAGAGTGAGTTTTGTCGCAGCATGTGGCAATGGAAGGTGAATGTCCTGTGCCTGTGTGTGTCTGTGTACTCTGCTGCGGGAGCGTCAGTGGCCTGTGGCATGTGACTGCTTAGAGGTGCTGCACATTATCCTGGTGTAGCTTGTGATGCACAGTGTGAGCCTGGATCATTGATTGTGTAGTTGCCCTCATTCCACCTGTGTACTTTCAATGGCACGTACTTCTTTTGCCCTTCCCCAGAGGATGATGTCCCTATGACAAAGGTGCAATGTGTTGGATGCATACTATGCCTTGTTGTACACAGCACATTTGTTCTAATATGTCTCTCTGTGACATGTGCCTGGTGTATTGATGTAGTGTCACTTGTTCATCCTCACAGGTGGGCGCCTCTGCCAAGGAGCAGATATGGCTGACCGCCGTCAGTGCCGTGAGGAGTGCGGATGGTCGGAAGCGGCGCCTGTCCCAGGTGAGGAAACGCTGGCAGGATATCTGGTGCTGGACGCGGAGGATCGCACGGGTCCTGCTGGGGGACTCACCTGAGACCCATAAGAACCGGGGGCGCCGCCGTCTGACCCACATCCACAAGCGTGTGCTGGCGGTGGTATTTCCAGACTTGGAGAGGCGCTTACAGGAGAAGCAGCAGCAGGAAGGGGGTAGGTACATGTGTGTTTGTTGTGTGTCACCAGCATTTGTAAGTGCACAGTTGCATGGATTCACTGCCAGGTTTTAAAGGTGCTGTGCCGATCCAGTTACCCACAGTATAGCTCTGATGCTGAGTCCAGACATGGGAGTTAGTCTCTCAAGTGTCATGCCTTACAGCGCGCATGTCCTATGTTGTGGCCTGTGACATGATGTGCATGAGTGTGCGATACGCATAGTGCAGGGATGGTGGCGTGTGTTGCAGTCATTCCCATTCAGGACCATGGAGTTGTGTGGCCACTACTGTCCCCTGGGGCATATTTTCCTAGGTGTCATGTGTGTCATCAAAAAACGTGGACACTCTCAGTGTCCACAGCATAGGTTGTGCTCTGTGCCATTGTCCCCTGGCACCATGTATATTGACGTGAAATGTAGTACAAGTGTCCACTGGACAGCCTGACCTGATTTCCCTTGTTCATAGTCACAGTGGCCAGTGCCTGTGTGTCTTGTTACAATCATCTGATGATGGCCATTAGTACATGATTCTTTGGACAGGGGCACCTTGGGAATTTGGCGTCCAATCTTGCATTTATGCTGCCCCTGTGTATTTCACCCAGACTAAGAGATGTAAGTGCTTCCTGTGTCTCAACAAATTGTCTCATGTAGGTTGTGGTTGGTGCGGGCAAGGCCAACATGTCAAAACCTGAAATCTCCTTGCTAGGTCTGGCCAGTGTGTGATGTTTGTCTGGACATACACTCAAGGTGCAGTGAGACAGTCATGTTGGCCATGTTTTCAGAATTACCTATGCAGCATGTGCCTAAAGTTCATGGATATGGTCCCTGCTCATCCCTATTTTCGGCAACGCTGTGTGGTGCAGATGCAGTGCTGGATTGTCCCCAGGGCCTGGCTCCTATGTCCGACTCCATTTCATGTCTTTTGCAATTGTGTCATGCTCTCCATGGATTTTCAGAGGCATGGTGGGTCTACCGACTGTGTGTTGCATGCCCTACATCTGTACCTTGTTTTGTAGATGTTACTGATCTTTCTTTTCAGGCTATGCACTGTAACCTATGTAGATTGGACTCATGTGACATATGTATACAGGTGTGTGATTAATTGCTGTCTGTTCACCTTGCCCACAGCATCGTCGGGGGACACGGAGGGAGACATGAGCACAGACGGAGCGGAGGGACCGAGCACCAGTGCCAGCGTTGACATCGTGGCTGGCACATTGAGTGGTACTGAGGCGGAGGAGAGTGAGGCCGAGGACCTGTCCACTGGCACGACTGAATATGAAGCTGACGGGTCCGAGGATGATCTCTCCGAGTGGGCGGAGGCTGCACCAGCAGCTGACAGCGGCACAACATCGCACCCCGCCCCCTCCATTGCCATCAGCCGCCTCCCACTTGCTTGTGTCCCTTCCCAGCGTGCCCGGTCACCACATGTCTCCTTCCTGCCAGGCACCGCACCCCCTGCCCCTGTCTCCACTGCTGCCGCCAATGCTGAGTCTGTGGACATCCAGCGCCAGTTGCAGGTTGGTCAGGCTGCGATCCTTAATGTCCTCCATGGCCACAGCCAAGTGCTGCACAACATGGAGGCATACTTGTAGGGCATTTTTTCATCGCAGGCTGACCAACGCCAGTTGCTGAGGTCCATAGACTCAACACTGACTGCAGCAGTGGGTCTCCTGCAGCGCTACGTCCCTCCCCCTACCCCTGCCCCATCCACACTTCCCACTCACATGCCTGTCCCACGTACACCCAGACGTACGCATGCACACACCACAACAGACACAGGCACCACACCAGCAGGGAAGGTCATACGCACACCTCCTGGCACGCACACACAGGGTGAAGTAGGCACACCCACTGGGTCGGGGGGCAAACGCAAGTCATGCAGCCAGAGTGGGAGTCCGCATTCCACCCAATCCACTCCCTCCAAATCCCCTCCCCTCAGCTCTCCTGGCCACATATCTGGCAAGGACTCCTTCATGGCCGCTCTGTCCCTGAGCCCCACTGTGACACCACCCCGCAAGCGGTTAAGGGAGTCCCCGGTCAGGGTGGTTGTGTCCCCCCCTGTCCACACCCTCCCCCAGTGGCGCTGCGACCCATCCCTCTGCCCCCCCCTCCTTGGGGCCTGTGGTTCCTTCGGGTGCAGGGGAGACGCTGGAGGACCTTGCTAAGGTGTGCAGCGAGATCCTGGCCTCCGCCTTTGGCCCTGCCCCACCCCCTGTGGTGGAGTCCTCCATCCCTGCACCCACGACGCCTACCCTTCGCCCTCATGTCCCTGCGGTGCCTGGTACTTCCCCCCCACATGATGCCATCACCTCTGTGGAACACGAAGGAGTCTGACTGTGCAGGCAAGCTAGGGGA
This sequence comes from Triturus cristatus, assembly GCF_964204655.1. NCBI lineage: Eukaryota > Metazoa > Chordata > Amphibia > Caudata > Salamandridae > Triturus > Triturus cristatus. Next base: position 37,775,095 of record NC_140590.1, read on the forward strand.
CACGCGTCCCACTGTGTCCCCCATCCAGCTGTGACTCATGGACTTCCCTATGGGCTTTGTAAATATTGAACTTTATCCACTCACAAATTTTTTCGTAATGCTGAATAAAGCCAATTTTTTTTTCCTTAGATCACTACTGCTTTTGTGGTATTGCTGTTGGTGGGGCTGCTACATGATTTTGGGTGGTGAACATGTGTTGGGTGTGTGGGAAATTTAGTAGTGTGCTGGTCATAGTGGGGACCCTGGTATCTGTGTGCCATCACAAGGTGTTAGCTAAGTGTCTTTGCTCATGTAAGCAGTTACTGCATGGTGAAATTGTCCCAAGGTGTGTTCCTTCCTCTGTGTACCCTGACATCTTCCCTGCAGGGTGTTTCCACTATGTGGTGCAGAGCTGTGTCTACATCAGCTGGGGGTGTGACGGACTCCTTCAACTTTGCACAGGCATGCAGAGCGATGTCTCCACCTGCATCATTCGTGGCATCCTTGGTGGTCACTGTACTTGTGTATGTAGACTGTTGACATGACTTCATGTGGACATGTTCCCTTTTAGGCTGTATGCATGTGTATACGCCCAGCCTCACACATATGTGGTACATGTACTGCAGGATTTTTGTGCACCTGACTGACATTTGTGGGCATTGGATCTGTGGGTGCTCCACCCTTTTCTTTGCAGGGGCACTGCTGTGAGTGTTAGGCACCCACCACTCTTGTGACTGGGCACTGCTGGGAGGACTCTGCACCCACCCCTCCTATGTCTGGGCACTGCTGGGGGGACTCTGCACCCACCCCTCCTATGTCTGGGCACTGCTGGGGTGACTCTGCACCCACCCCTCCTATGTCTGGGCACTGCTGGGGGGACTCTGCACCCACCCCTCCTATGTCTGGGCACTGCTGGGAGGACTCTGCACCCACCCCTCCTGTCTCTGGGCACTGCTGGGAGGACTCTGCACCCACCCCTCCTGTGTCTGGGCACTGCTGGGTGGACTCTGCACCCACCCCTCCTATGTCTGGGCACTGCTGGGAGTGATAGGCACCCACCCCTCCTATGTCTGGGCACTGCTGGGAGTGATAGGCACACACTCCTCCTGTGTCTGGGCACTGCTGGGAGTGATAGGCACCCACCCCTCCTATGTCTGGGCACTGCTGGGAGGTCTCTGCACCCACCCCTCCTGTGTCTGGGCACTGCTGGGAGTGATAGGCACCCACCCCTCCTATGTCTGGGCACTGCTGGGGGGACTCTGCACCCACCCCTCCTATGTCTGGGCACTGCTGGGAGGACTCTGCACCCACCCCTCCTGTGTCCGGGCACTGCTGGGAGTGATAGGCACGCACCCCTCCTATGTCTGGGCACTGCTGGGAGTGATAGGCACACACCCCTCCTGTGTCTGGGCACTGCTGGGAGTGATAGGCACCCACCCCTCCTATGTCTGGGCACTGCTGGGAGGACTCTGCACCAACCCCTCCTGTGTCTGGGCACTGCTGGGAGTGATAGGCACCCACCCCTCCTATGTCTGGGCACTGCTGGGAGGACTCTGCACCCACCCCTCCTGTGTGTGGGCACTGCTGGGAGTGTTAGGCACCCACCCCTCCTGTGTCTGGGCACTGCTGGGAGGACTCTGCACCCACCCCTCCTGTGTCTGGGCACTACTAGGTGGACTCTGCACCCACCCCTCCTATGTCTGGGCACTGCTGGGGGGACTCTGCACCCACCCCTCCTATGTCTGGGCACTGCTGGGAGGACTCTGCACCCACCCCTCCTGTGTCTGGGCACTGCTGGGAGGACTCGGCACCCACCCTTCCTGTGTCCGGGCACTGCTGGGAGTGATAGGCACCCACCCCTCATATGTCTGGGCACTGTTGGGAGTGATAGGCACCCACCCCTCCTATGTCTGGGCACTGCTGGGAGTGATAGGCACACACCCCTCCTGTGTCTGGGCACTGCTGGGAGTGATAGGCACCCACCCCTCCTATGTCTGGGCACTGCTGGGAGGACTCTGCACCCACCCCTCCTGTGTCTGGGCACTGCTGGGAGTGATAGGCACCCACCCCTCCTATGTCTGGGCACTGCTGGGAGGACTCTGCACCCACCCCTCCTGTGTCTGGGCACTGCTGGGAGTGTTAGGCACCCACCCCTCCTGTGTCTGGGCACTGCTGGGAGGACTCTGCACCCACCCCTCCTGTCTCTGGGCACTGCTGGGTGGACTCTGCACCCACCCCTCCTATTTCACGATATGTACGCTTAGGACATACATGGGTGTGGGTTAGCTCCATGCATACGAGGTGGGGGTACGTGTCATACTTACACTGTTGCGGTGGGGGTACGCTCCATGCATACGTGGGTGAGGGTATGGGTCGTACTTACACTGTTGGGGTGGGACGTATACGTACGCGGGTGAAGGTACGGGTCGTACTTACACTGTTGGGGTGGGGGGTACGCTCCATACGTACGCGGGTGAGGGTACGGGTCGTACTTACACTGTTGGGGTGGGGGTACGGTCCGTACATACACGGTTGGGTGGGGGTACGCTCCATACGTACGCGGGTGAGGGTACGGGTCGTACTTACACTGTTGGGGTGGGGGTATGCTCCATACGTACGCGGGTGAGGGTACGGGTCGTACTTACACTGTTGGGGTGGGGGTACGGTCCGTACGTCCGCGGGTGAGGGTACGGGTCGTAGTTACACTGTTGGGGTGGGGGTACGGTCCGTACATACACGGTTGGGGTGGGGGTAGGCTCCATACGTACGCGGGTGAGGGTACGGGTCGTACTTACACTGTTGCGGTGGGGGTACGCTCCATACGTACGCGGGTGAGGGTACGGGTTGTACTTACACTGTTGGGGTGGGGGTACGCTCCATACGTACGCGGGTGGGGGTACGGGTCGTACTTACACTGTTGGGGTTGGGGGTACGCTCCATGCATACGGGGGTGGGGATACGGTCCGTACATATCCGTACCCACGCTATGTGATGCTTGTGCGGGCCGTACCCAGGCCTTTGCCACATGGGTACAGCCTTCCCGCCATTGTTGGGATAACAGAGGTGTGGGCGTGGTACGACTCGTACCCACGCTCCTAAGGCGTGGGTACGGGACGTACCTGAATTGTTGTGTTGCCGGTTCGCGTCGTCAAGCACTTCCGTTGTGGCGGACGCTGGCTTTGCTGGACACGCCCCCACCCCCTCGTAGTGACCAGGTCCTGGGGGTCAGGTATGTCCAGGGCATGTGTTCTGTGTGACTTTGGTGGGGGATTTGTGGCCTGCCCCTGGTCCTGCCCCCCCCCTTACCCCCCTCCCTTTGTTGTTCTGACCTTCTGCGGCATCTGCGTCCGAACCTGTAGAGGAGGTCGACTGCTATGAGGGCCGGGATGACACGTAGGTTCGGGTCCATGTCTGTCCGTCGCGTACAGGTACTCCTTGTTCGCGTCGTCCTGATTTCCCGGCAGTTTTTGGCAGCCGGAAAATATTCACCGTGCAGGATGACGTCGGTGCGAATCGTAATTCCTGGTTCGTGAATGGCAGGCTGCGTGCGTCCCGACGTCACGTCGGTGCTTTCCCGGATCGCATTTGTATGTTTATATTCGTCGGTCGGGGTTTTGTACGAATCGTACGGAAATGGAGTTTCCGTGCGATTCGTAATTCCATGTTTGTAAGTTTTGACGACCGGGTACGCGTCGGACGGAGAATATGCTCCGTCCGACGGTTCGTACCCGGTTTTTACAGGATCGTGATCGGCACCATGGTGTTGGATGGCAAATGCAATGCGAGTGGGACTTCATACTTTTTTCCAGCCTTGCTGCACTGTCATGGGAAACTGCTGCTATACTGTAACTATAAATGAGGGGGTCTGCAGCACACTACATTGGGGGGTGGGGGTGGTCCATGATGACTATTGCCACTGTTGTGTGAACTGAACTGTGTAAGAGCTAGGCATAAGCAGGAAAAGGAAATACTACTCAACAAACATACATGTTGATTTATATTTAAAATACTAGCTCACCTGGGCCTGCTATCTGATTCTTCATGATAGACAGCACCAACATTCCAATACCCCAAGATTGTACTTTAAGAAGTTCACAACAATCATAAAAGGACTTACTGGGATTAGTGGAACCCTCAGCAGCAGCGCTGGTGGTCCGCACCGGCTGACCAGCTTCTCCCGGACCCTCACAAAAGTCCCTCTTCTTGCCATTGGGTGCTGATGAAAGAAATTAAGATGATAAATACAAATTGATCAGTGATTCTGATAATAATCTCCACAAAATGTTTTATTAAAAGAAAACACAGTCGCTAAAACAGATCACAATTAGTACTACTAGTTTCGACTCAAGTCTATCGAATGTCTTTAAATCCATATTCCAAATCTCCTTAACAAAAACTACATTTGGAACTAATGTATTGCAGTTAATGATTCTATCTATTCCCATTTCTCAACACCCTTGATGAGCCAACTCAGTCTACCTTTTTTGCAATGCATAGATGCATACTTAACATCACTGTGAATTTAATTACATAAGTTGGAACTGGATTAGCTACATAAACAAAGTCACGGAGAGAATGCGCTACTCATTGATTCACTATACTGATAGGAGAACAGTCTGCAATGGCTTCTTAATTAATCAGCCAAAGCAAGCGCCTGATAAGTACAATTAGGCAGCGGCAGCGCCTGATGAGTGCAATTAGGCACCGGCGCCTGCATAGCAGCAAATAGAAACTGGATCCCACAATAATATACCAGCGTGAACTAAACATAACTTACCTCTGAGCGTGAGCAGCATACTATTCCCCAAAATGTATTTTACATTGTGAAACACAAACACAACAAATAATGAATGCTCACCAAGCTTGGAATCTTGACGCCTAGCAGCTCGAGCAGTTCCTGTTCCCGGTCCAGAAAGTCCGATCAACGGTGCTTCAGCTTGTGGGCGGTGCACCCATACAGGCTGGTGTGCCACAGGCACCGGCGCACCATCCCCCAGCACCGCCGATGCTCCCACAGGGGGTAGCCACTACTGGGTCTGCTGCCAGCATAGAGGGGAGGGGGCATTAAACGAAAAAAATAGTGTTGCCACCTCCTCCTCTCCAAATATTGCCCTGGACTGCACACCTGGGCAGCGGCGCCACCCACAAGGAAGTCGCCCCTCTGCCATGGCTGCGGTTGGGGAAATAATAAGAACGAAAAGGAAGGCAAAGTAAAGAAGAAAGAAAATAAGGAAAGAAGGGGAAATAAACTCAAAATTCACAAAAACACAAAACAATTAACACAAAAACATAAAATACACAAAGACACACTATTCTAAAAAATAAAAATAAGGGGTAACAAAGTAAAAAAGGAGGAAGATTACAAAGATTAAAGCGAGATCAAATTTAGACCCAGCACCATAATAGAGAGCAGAAAAACAAGATGGCTGCACCAATGCGGACCGCGTGGTGCTGTTAGCATGTGATTTAGAACATGAGAACACACTTCAGAACCGCACAGTACAGTTCACGCATAATTTTGGAATGTGCGGGTGCATTCTGCGTTCCCAACCTAACGCATACGGGCGCACCGGCACCGTTTTTTTCCCGACTCTACAGAATTCCATGTAGTAGGACTCTGCAAACTCCGTCCAACCCTAACCGGGACCTCTTCAACGGGACGTCGTTTGGTTGCTCAACGAGTCTTGGACTGGGCTATCACACTGGGCGCGTGTGATGTATGGAGGATATAGCACCCTTGGCATTGCCAGTACATCCACATATTGGCGGCACATCATATTCAAGTTCGCTTAGATTACATATTTATACAGGCCCCAGACTGTGAGGCACTCATCCACATTAAAATCGTGGCATCTCAGACCACGCCCCTCTGTTTCTATATCTGGGTACCCCCACAGGTAAACTGCAACACATGTGGGGATTAAATGCCTGGCTCCTACAGAAATATAAACAGGCGCTGGGAGCAGAGATTCAGACATACTTTCAACTTAATGACGGTCGTTTCAATCGCCAGGCACTCACTGGTGGCAGAGAAAGCCACCATTGGAGGTTACGCCAAAGGATATCTTCATAAGAAGTAGCAAACCCAGGACCACCATCTTTCCCAATTAGAGACTCAGGCCCTCCGCCTAGAGGGAGACTTTGCCACTCAAAACAATGAGGGACAAGTTACCCGCCAGCTTGACCTGGTAAGGGGAGAAATTCAACAATTCTCCTCAGAGACAGCGAAGCAAATGTGGAGGGTCTCCACAGCCAGGGTCTATGGGTGGGGGGAAAAGAATGGTAGGCTTCTCTAATGGCTTGCATCCCGCCCCCACCCCAACCGGATCATACCAGAGATCACCGTCAATCAGGGGTGCATTTAGCGCACCCTTTGTAAAATTGCACAGACTTTTGCGGAGTACTATTGCAACCTTTATTTCCACTGGCCAGGCCTGAGGTACGGCCCCACCTCCTGCTGGAGATACCTCTCTCATGACTTTCTTTCTTCGAAACTCAGCTGCTGGATCAGCCGGTTTCTGTGGAGGAGGTGGGTGTAGCCATATCAGTGGTGGCATCTGGGAAGACCCCTGGCCCTGACAGGTTTTCTTCAGAGTATTACTCCGCATTCCAGGAAGACTTGATGCCCTGTCTCCATGCCTTGCAGAAGGAGGCGGTGCAGAAGGACCACTTCCCCTCAGACATTGCAATGGCCACGATTGCAGTAATCCCAACACGCAACCACAGTTGACCTCCTGTTTGGACTTATGTGGGGATATTTGAAGGAGGTGCTGCTGAAAGCAGTATGGATCAGCAGTTCCAGGAACTTGTCTGCTTGCTTTATTCGAACCCCACGACCTGAGTTCAGGTGAATGGAGTCCTCTCTGACCTCTAGCCCATTTGTAGGGGAACTCGTCATGGCTGCCCACTCTCCCCACTCCTCTTCGCCCTGGCAGTTGAGCCCTTGGGCCGTATGATACGGTGCAATGCCCAAATCAGAGGCTGGTGATGGGGGTTGGACCAGGAGTATCATATTGCACTATATGAAGGGGACTTTTTTCTCTTTATGGTGGATCCGGAGATGACAGGCCTGCTTTGTCTTCATATACTCCATCTTTTTGGAGAGGCGTTTGGACTGTGGGTTAACCCGGTTAAATCCACACTGGTGCCCCTAACCAACTCCCCTGACAGTGTCACATGGCAATCCACTAAATCAACTTGGTGCTTCAGCTTCTGAAACCTGGGGATCTGGCTGGTACTCCTCCCTGAGCTCACTTGGACACAAAATCTTACACCAGTGACTAAGAGGGTACAAGCGGACCTGCAGAAATGGCAGACACTGAGGTTGAATCCCAGGGGCATGATACCTCTATATAAAATGGTAATCCTTCCCATTCTGCTACCTATACTGTGCCTATCTCACCCCGGCCAACTATACAGGGCGGGCCTCTGGCCTCACTGTGCAGTGACCCCTGCAGAATTTCACCACATGGTGTGGGTATGCCCAGTGATAGACAGGTACTGGACCACTATAGCTGCTGAACGTACTGAAGAGTTGGGCTGGGAGGTTCCCCACATGCCTTTGGTCTTTCTCTTGGGGTTCTGGAGGGTGTGGGAGGGTCGCAAGCAGGTAAAGCATTTCTGGGTACAGCCCTTACGGTTGCAAAAAGAGACATCAGCACCAAATGTAAACAGCCCACTCCCCCCATGATGTTGCAGTAACGCAGAGGCTTGGACTGGTGTTCGGGCCAAGTGAAACAGGTGTTTATAGCACAGGGTGGGCCGCAGAAGTATGAGAGGGTGTGGGGCAAATGGGTTGGTCAGGTGGATTAAGATGGGTGACTTTAAGCTGCTACTATGTTCAGAGGGGGATGCATATGAGCATTGTAGTGTTGTGGCTAAGATTATGCATAATACAAACCATATAGTGGGTGGAAAAGTACTTATTGTGCTTGTATGTGGCTGTATTATATTATTTGCATTAAAATCAGTAAAAAATTAATTAGCAAAAATAATAATAATACGAGTGTTGCTTCTCCAGATTGTGAGACCTGCAGGTCATACCACTTCAATTGACAGTCACGCTGCAACAGAATGGATTGTTAGCTAATTACATAGCAACCATGATTAATGAGTTTTTCTGTCAACAAAACAAATACAGTTGTGTTATAGCTACGAAATACCTGTAATTCTTCATTCATATCAATAGTTATTAAATTATAGCACACACTTCATGCAGAGGAAAGGCTGAACCAGTCATGTCTAAACGAAAACCATTGACTGCGTACACCTCTCAGTGCTAAACCTGCCGAACTATCTCACCGACTACCCTGTGCAGATCAGGATGGTCCAGGGTTCATCTCCCCTTCCAATTGCAGCAATGACTGGTTGACTGGTGGAGGTATGCCTGCCATGCCACTAGTCTTGATGCCATGGCACCTCCTGAAAAATTGATAGCTATGCCCCTGGCAAGGTCAATGAGGGGAAGGGCGAACTATGGACATTCTCAAAACACAACCTCAACATTCTACAGCCTCCACATACTGCTACAAAGCGAGTGAGTTGTACTCATTTTGCTAGAGTGAATCAAGCAACTATCATCCTGAAAAAGCAGTATACATTGCTCAATTTTGGTAAAACAGTAAAACAAAAATCCTTCCTAACTCTAAAGTACTCCTCCACAAGTATCACAGTCCCAGTTACCACAAGGAGCAGTTCACCCTGAACTGCACCAAAGGAAACCAGTTGACATTTTTTATGCTGTGTGAACAGGCCACATCATGAGGTCTCCTGAGACACTTTCCAGGCGGGCCAATCTGAGCAAACCATTGGCTCAAGTCCTCTGCCTCTGCAGAGTGGGGTTGGACTGCATCCCGGAAACAGAGCCACCATAACCTCTTAGCTTTGATACTTGAGACTGAGAGCCATGACGCAGGGGCACTCCCAGCATCTGTCCCATCAGCTAGTGCTTTACTGAGCCGTTTTTGGCCCACGTGTGAATGAGGAATCTTGAACTGAGAGTTACAGAAAACATTCAATGGGCATTGCCTATATCCCATACTCCTCCAAAGAGGTGGAACTCTCATATCCAATGTCTGCAGTGAATCAGCTGTGAGAGAGTGCAATGCGCCGCTTGTTCCCATGAAAACAAAACATTAGCTAAACCTCATGAGCTGTGAGCGTGCCGGTAAACTCCGCTAGGCAGCGGTCGGCGGAGTTTCTACAAACTCCACACTTCAAGTGGAGCACAGAATGCAAAAACTATGTAAGCTGTGCTGGCAGAGCGGAGTTTACATACAAGGCCTAGGCACAATCAGATCTGCATGCCCACTAGTAGTATTTAATTTGCAGAGTACAGACAAATGGAGGGAGGCAGGCAAAAAGTTGAGGGAAGACCACCCTAAGGCTGTCTGGTCAAACCTATTCCAATTCCGAAATGCGTTTTTTATCCACTGAAAAAATACTAACTGTTGTTAAAATTGCTTTTATTAAGGAAGGACCTTTACCTCAAGGGAAAAGAATAATTGTTGTGATCCTCGTCCTAGTCTTAGAGTCTGTTACAAAGGCAAGTGTTCCTAACTTGAAAGCCTTACATCCTTGATGGATACAATGGATCACTTCCCTGATGGCTACTAATGTAGACTCTGTCTTTGACCCTACTTCTCAAACTCAAGAATTTCGCAAATATGAACATGAATACCCCGTGCCGAGTAATATATTTCCTCTTGACCAGTATAAACACATAATAAATACTGATAGTTCAGCCCACCATGCTATAGGCACCAAACACTAATACTCAACGGCTTGTGCTGGACTAAACGGTGTCATGATGGATGAAAAACTTCATCCTGAAAAAACATTTATGCAGTCCCTAGGGCTGGCTAAATTGAACGCATTGATTCTGGCACTAGACAATACAGATCCAGAATTCCCCACATTTATATTTTGCGATTCAAATAATTATGTCCAGTCTTTTAATGAAAACTTACATCACTGGCACCTGAATGGATTCAGAGACTCCAAGAGATATACTATAAAGCATAAGCTGCTTTGGGGAAAGGTGGCACAACTTTAAGATAGTTTGCCATGGGCTTATGTGATACACACATTGATTCATTAGTGTGTTGGAATACACATTGTAGGGAATTCATTGGCTGATAAAGCAGCCAAAACTGCAGCGAGGACTGCTACAGTAGCTGCAATTACTCGTTCTCATATGAGGGTAGATGAAGAAATCATGGCTGCTGTTAATGCTTTGTGCAGAGACTCCCCTGGACCTAAAATGTATCCTGCAAAATATTCCTATCACTTAAGTGTCCAAAAAATTCCTTTTGCTGTCATCCTTGGGTTAGGTGACAGTGTGATTCCCAACCACGACCGTAGGCTAGAATTAATCATACTAGCCCATGACAATATAGAATCTGCCGATGCTGGTGTGGCGGCCCTTATTTCTCTCTTAAGGGAAGGCTATCAAAGGCACACTCTGTACAAGCAGACAAAGCAGTATGTCATTAGTTGTGTCATTTTCCAACAAATTAAAAGCTACACCATTACAGGCTCACCGCAGACACCCTTCATAGTTTCAAGTTAACCGCTCCAATGTGTGTACCTCGATATTGCAGTAATTTAAATTTGGATGGTGTGTTTAAATTAATTGTACTTGCTGTAGATTCTTGCTTCAGGTTCCTATGGGTGTGGCCACAATGATCAGCTGACACTTGCACTGGTATTAAATATTTGTAAGTCTTCTTCAGGACATATACAGTAGCTGCATTACACTCGGACCAGGGCCCTGCTTTTGCCTCTAAGGCTTACAGGGATACTATGGGAACCCTCGGTGTTGCTGTGCATTATTCCTTGCAATATCATCCTGAGGGAAATTTGATTGTGGAGAGAAAAAACCTTGACTCAAAGCAATCCTTAACAGCTACTGTAATTGGCTCAGTTGTAGTTGGATCCATCACTTGTATGGAGTCCAGAGCGCATTAAATAATCTGCGTAGATGACCTTTGGGTGCCTGGACACCATAACAGGTCCTGTTTGACATCCAGATATACATTCCAGACCTTGGCTGTCCTGGCACAGTGGCGGCAGATACACCTTTTGACGTAAACAAACACTTAACTGTTTTACAGGAATTACAAGACTTTCAGGATGCACAGTCTAATGACCTTTGAAAAAAACCTGCCACTGATGGAGTGAAGGAGCAACCAGCACCTTCCGCTGGATTCCAAAAGATGGGCATCTAATTCGAGAGAAGATTGCAATAAAGAAGGAGCTTGGCCCATCATACCAGCACCGGTGCTATTTCTTTGAATTCAAAGTACAAGAACCATGATTTTGCCTCTGCTCGCTGGTTGTAAAGACAAACAACTTGTCTCCATTCATCAAGGTAAATTGCATCATGTGGCCAGTTCTACACAATAAGCCACAAGGAATGCTGGGTTATTCCCTGACTCCGCTCACTACCCTATAGAAACTTACTCTATATGTTTTTAGCAAAAAAAATGTTGTTTTCAGCAGTCTGGGGAGGGCGCAGAATAAACTATTGTTTATTCCAGTTACTGCTACAAATACAAGTCATCAGATGTGAGTATACATCATCTCCTTGTGTTTGCTCAGTATACAACTTGCTACCTCTACTTCTAACAACAGAGGTGTTTATGATGAACCACCTTTGGTGATGTCTACCAGTTCTGTTCTGCCTACAATGGCTTCTATTTTCAGTAGACTTTTCTTCTGAGTCTTCTCACACTTCATTACATGGTTTTCTTATTTGACTGAAACTCACCTATCTGATCCCTCCACGGCTTTATATTTTGATTGTCATCTCATTACTTTTCCTGCTTCTTTGGATTGGATTTGTGACTGTTTCGTTCTTGCCAACAAATGGCCATTTTCTCCCGGTGTGTTCTACTGCAGAACTGGTAGTCGAGATGTTGAAGGCTCATTCGTCTTCACACAAAGTGCAAAGAGACCTGTCCCTTATGACCCTTTCTGCTTTTCGAGTGCTGCGATTGAATTGTTGGGGATAAGGTCCAATACGATATTTTTGGTCCTACAGAGACACTGCAGATTCCTCATATTTATAAGGTTGTGACATGATTACCTCTGGTTTATTTCTGATGATTGGGATGTAAAAACAGATACCTCACTGCTCTCTTAGCTTAAATATTGCACTTTATTTGAAAGGGAAGATCTGTACCTTAACTCTGCTAATTATGGAGAAATGTTTTGTCATCATTACTGTGCACATCATTATTTACACAGAGTTAGTGTTCCACGTACAGTTTTCAATTTTAAATAATGGGAATATTGCCCGACTCCCCCAGTGGGTTGTTCCAAATCTGGTATGGACAAATTTGTATATATTCTGGGCATAACTCTTAAGATCCAGTGTCCTTTTATTTTAAAATTACCCCTTTGCAAGCCAAGAACGATATGCTTATCCAAACAAAATTGATTTATTCAGATGTATTCATTTCCCAGATGGCTCTAAAAGATTATGACTATTGAAAAGACAGTGAAGTACTAGTGAAAAGAAAGAAGACCATACCACCTTCAAAGCAGCACTCAACCAGTTCCACCGCCTCCTGAGAGAAACAGAAGAATGCTCTGGCAGACCACATGGAAGCCAGCATGCACCACAGCAAGGAGCGCTTCTCAATCATGAAGGAGTTTGCCAACCCTGCAGACACCAGAACGACATCACCTTCTCCCAAGAATTGTGTGACAACCTAACAAACTTCTCCCATGACAAGATCTCAGCCATCTACAAGCACTTCAAACTTCAACCCCTCACCGCCAATGGCACCAGCCTACTCACAACCATGAACACAAACCCCAAACACTTGCTCACCCCTTGGGACCACCTCACAACTCAAGCCACAATCTCCATCAGAAACTCTTTACACTCAGGACCACACATGGATCAATGTCCCTACCATATCTTCAACCTCAGTATCAAGACAATTGACCACAAACTCAAAAAAGTCCTCAATACCTCCTTCACCACGGCCTCATTCTCTGAGGACTGGAAACACGCTAAAGTGAGGCCATTCCTGAAGAAACCAATTCACTGCTAGAATATCGACCCCCCCAAATATACATATACACAAATATCGAGTTGTAATTATTGATGTCAAAAATATCGACATCCTATATTTATAATTGTAAGTATAAAAATATCGAAAAGAAATATTGATGTAAAAAATATATATATATAACAAATATTAAATATATTAAATAACAAAATGAACTTAAAAAAATAAATTAGATTTAATATACATTTTAATAAATATAAAAAATTTAATTAAAAAATGTAAACATACCCATATAAAATGTAATCATATATATAAGTCTTTAAAATTCAATTTTCCACTTCAGTGAGTGCAACAGTAGGTAGAGTGTTGGATAGCGGAGGGGTAAACATTACTATTCCAACTCCAGAGAATGCAACAGTAGGGAAAGTGTTGGATAGCGGATGGGAACAAATTACTATTCCCACTCCAGTGAGTGCAACAGTAGGGAAAGTGTTGGATAGCGGAGGGGTAAAAATTACTTTTCCCACTCCAGTGAGTGCAACAGTAGGGAAAGTGTTGGATAGCGGAGGGATAAAAGTTACTATTCCCACTCCAGTGGGTGCAACAGTAGGGAAAGTGTTGCATAGCGGAGGGTAAAAAATTACTATTACCACTCCAGTGAGTGCAACAGTAGGGAAAGTGTTGGATAGCGGAGGGGTAAAAATTACTTTTCCCACTCCAGTGAGAGCAACAGTAGGGAAAGTGATGGATACCGTAACAAAAAGAAAATTCTATTCACACTGAAACACTTAAAAAAAATATATATATATTAAAAATCAAAACTATAATAAAATATATAAAAAGAATACATATTGAATATTAATTACATATAACAAAAACGTACAAGTACTATATATAATAAAATAAATACATTTACAAATGAATATTTATTTAAGAAAAGAAATATTTACAAACAAAACAATTACTAAATAAATATATTTATTTGATTTCCTAACCTATAACACCACACCAATAACAAAACACTTCACATTTTCTTATTTACATGTGTTTACATATTTTACATAATTATTAATCAATTAATAAAATCTTACTAATACATAACATATACATAAAATATAAACATTAATTTACTACACACACTTTAACACTATAGTTTCCACAACACAAACTAAATTAAGCTATCAAATAATAAAACACATTTAAAACTTATCTTAAAATTAAAAACAATTACTATTAACAACGAATATTTAAATTATTAAAATGTATTTAATACCCACCCTTTACCCCTTTTAAAAATAAATATAACAAAAAAATATTTAAAAAGTACGCAAAATATTGATCTATATATTAACATTAATTAACAACTAAATATTAATTAAAACACAAATTACTTCCCACCCTTTATTCCTGTAAACACCAATACACACACCTAAAATTAATTACACAATTACCATAATTAGTTAACAATTAATTAAAATTAACAACCAATTATAAATTCATACATTAAAAATACATTACTTCCCACCATTTACACCTATAAACACCACAACACACACCTAAAATTAATTACACAATTACCATAATTATTTAACAATTAATTAAATTAACAACCAATTAATAATTCATAAATTAAAAATAAATTACTTCCCACCATTTACACCTACAAACACCATAACATACACCTTAAATTATTTACACAATTACCAAAACTAGTTAACAATGAATTAATAAAAATTCATTAACTAAATATTGATTAATTAATAATAAATTAATTTAATTTACACATGTAAAACTATAAAATATCAATTAAACAAATATTAATAACTAAAAATCAATCAATAAATTTAATATAATTAAATTACTTCCCACCCTATTCCTCTATAAACCCTCAACCCGCTACAAAACTAAACATGCACATTCAAATAAAACATTTTTACAAAATGTAATATAATTACATTACTTCAATCTCTACTCCCCTATAAACCCAGAAACAGCTACAGAAATAAAAGATCAAAATTAAATTAAAATAAATGAATAAATGTAATACAGTCACAAGACCCATCCAACACCAGAACCAGCTTCCACAGATGTATGATGAACACTGCCGACTGGATGAAGGACAACTGTCTCAAGCTCAACTCAGACAAGACAATCAATTCCTGCTTACATATGATGGGAATCTACAACAGTAAAGGATGCATTTGCTTATTGCATGGTATCACTTCTTGACTGGTTGAAGAGCAACAAACAACAGTTCAATCCTGATAAAAAGGAAATTCTGCTGTTTGCTGGAACTTTCTTCCAGGGTGGATTGGAGTGTTGCCTGACAGGGTGCCACACTCCCACCACCTCCAACGACAGTGGGCAGACATTTGGGCATTATGTCAGTAGTGGTGAAAGCGCGCTTCTGGGTTTTTCGCATGCTGAAGAAGTTTCTCCATCTACTTCCGCAGGATGCTCAAGTCACAGTGGCCAGGTCTCTGCTATCCTTCCAGAGTACCAGACCCAGTGGGTTCAAGTCATGCAGAATATGGGAATCCGCCTATTGGACAGAATACTAAGCCTGGGCGCAGTTCGCGAAGTAGCACTTCGCGAAGCTACGCAAAGTGCAGTTCGCACTACGCGAGCTACGCGTAGCACTTCTCGAACTGCGTAGTACCTTCTTCGCACTGTGCCAGATGTCGTTTTCAATGATTGCACAGTGCGGACAAGCAACCGGCACTGTGCAAACATTGAAAATGGCATCTTACACAGTGCGAGCTGTTTTCTGCTGCTCGAGTAGATTTTTACTCGAGCGGCAGCTTTCTCAACGCGAACTGGTAGTTTCTCATCGCGAGCGGTCGCGAGCATACGCGACCACTCGCAATGAGAAACCTGACCTCCTCGCGTTGGGAATCTCGCCGGGAGGTTTATTTTCCATGCTCGCGATCGCCAACTTGATGTTGCTGATCGCGAACAAGGAAAAAGTCTCGCCGGGATGTCATTTTGCTTGCTCGCGGTCACCAACTTGATGTTGAGGACCGCGAGCAAGCAAAAAATGACCGCAGCACTACGCAACACTACGCTACGTGTGTTCGCACTGTGCTACGTGCAGTTCGCGTAGTGCGAAGTAGCGCGAACTACGCGAACGTAGCGTAGTGCTTTGCCCAGGCTTACAGAATACCGAAGTACTCATCAGTGTCTTTAAATGGGTAGAGACTTCACTGGCTGCCAGTTAAACAACTTATAATGTACAAAACACTGACCCTGATGCACCCAGCCCTCCATCATATGGGGCCTATGCACGTTAATGCGAGAATTAAAGAATATTGCCCTGGACTCTAGTAAAGCCAGATTAATTGAGGTCCCACGTCTCAAACGGCTATTGCAGGGAGGTTCTTCCTTCTGTTATAGCAGCTGGAATGTGGAATCAGCTGCCTGAACAGCACCGGGATACTCTGTGTGTGATATAGAACTATTCCTCATTCATTTATTTACTCAACCAGGGTATTCTGTAGGAAATTTATGCCAGCAAAGGTTGCAACATTCCACTTTGTCTACAGAAAAAGTACATCTTTCTGTCTTTTCAGATGACATGGATTTGAATAATTTCCTGTTAGGTCCTAGGTCTCCAGATTCTAAAAGATTTATTTATGCTACCTACAATGAAATATGAAAATTTTCACAAATGGGAGCGGCAGTGCATTTAAGACAAATTGATCACGCTAATTTAGAAAAAGCACTTGCTGTGGTTGATAATAGCATGAATACATTGCCAGCTCATTTTTACAATTTTAATAACATTGTATCCTCCTCAATTGATATTATGCAAAATTACATCTTCTTTATACCATGAGCAGAGTCATCTTAGATCAATTATGCAGTTGAGCTGGACACTACGGGGTCCATTAGGATGGAGGGTGGATGTCCTCCGCCGGGCGGGCGGTAGCAACCGCCGGGCGGCGGCGGGCATCCGCCTGCCATCAAAGCCCTAAACACCGCCAGTCCGATTAGCATTACGGTCGTGACCGCAGCGGTGTGATTTTCCGCCCGCCACTTTTCCGCCGGTTGCAGTCTGCCCGCTTGCCTGGCGTGCGGAGCTGGACCGCTACAATTGTGGCGGATCAGGGCCAAGCACCGCCAGCACAATTATGATGCCGGCGGTAGCCAGTTTTCCGTGGCGGTGGAACCGCCATGGAAAGGCATGCGGAGAATGTCTCTGGGGGTCCATTGCGGACCCCCAATGTGTTGGGGGGGTGGGTGCACTGGGGGTTAAAGCAATAGAAGGTGGGGCATCCTTTTAGCCCCTGCCAGTCGCACAGCTGTGTGCGCCATCGTGGCGATCCAGTAGTTAATCCATTTTGGTCAATGTTAATCGCGTTACTCCTTGTCAACGCTTTAAACATCCTTTCAAGTTACACTTATTTGTTGAGCCACACACGAGGTAGTTTGCCAATTTCCCAAGTTTCTTGTTTTCCAACCGTGCCCATCCGGACCTCATGAAAGAACATGACCAATGCAAAAATACATCCAAGGCAGTGTTTTATTGAATTAAACCCAATGCATTTCGGGCAATCAGGTGCCCTTCATCAGGGGTCACTGTGAATAACAATAAAAACAACAATATTCAACATTGCCATTTAAAAAAACATCAATCATCAACATTACCATTTGAAAAAACATTTCTAAGTGTAACTTAAAATTGACTTGTACATATGCGTTTCTCCAAATGCCAAATTGTGATCCACCCCTCTTTTGTTAGCCCCTCTGCCTCCCTCAGACAGTACTGTTGTGCATCCATCGTGCATCTTACAAGCCTATTTAATGACTGCTACTTTCCGTAGTTACTCAAAACTTGTTAAACAATCGACTTTCCCATGTAGTCTTCAACTAACACTCAATTTATACTTCCAGCGCTCCCCCCAATGACCTTCTCCCTCCTCCTTCTCCTCCTTTCATCACCCACCTTTCACTAGACTGAGTAATCTCCCCTATTCTCTTGATCATTGCACTGGGGGGTTACCCATGGTACCCCCTTACATGTCCCTGTACCAGGTGGCAGGCACTGTGCAGTGCCTGCAACACAGTGCAGGGACATGCAGGGCATGCTTGTTTGGACATCGTGGCGGTGCTGCTGGCAGCACCGCCTGCCACAATGTTAACCGCTGCTATTCAACCTCCGCAATCGGATTTCCAGTGCGGATCATAATAATTGGACCAGCGGTTTTCCCACGGTCCTGGCGGGCGGTGTTTTCCCGCTATCATGGCGGTCGGACTGATATTCCAACCGCCATGCTAATAGACCCCTACCGGTCTTAAAATCTCACCGCGAGCCATGGAGATACTTGAACTTAACAGAATTGTTTTTCCTTTTATTTTAACATGGAGGCAACAATAAATGGTGAAGAAAGATGCTACCTATACAATGTTAAACATCAAAATTAGAACAGCTGCCTTTCACAGTAGCCAAGACACCATCAGCAATATGGTTAATACACAGGGTGATTTCATTGCCAGTTTCAATGTTTCATTTCACCTGATGCTTAAAATATTTTCCGGTGGGCAGATATGAATTTTTAGGGGAGAGTTAGGTTCACGAATTGTTGTCATTGCCCTTAGATTACAAAATTGTGAATGAGAAGTATTCCTTAGTAGAAACGAATGTTAATATCCGCTAGGTCACTCACTGATTGGTAAAGAGGTAACACTGCACAGAGCGTGTAATGCTTTGATGGTCAATCTGGCATATTACTGGAAAGGATTACTTTCAAATGGAAGTTATTTGATGTTGAACAATCAGGATTGCTGTAGGCAGGTGTCCCATATGTGGTTTCGGTCTCTCAGATAGTTACATGTTGCATTTATGTGCTATTTCCTCCAAAGCACATGGTTACAGCAGTTAGCTTGTGGCCGTCCATTCCAAGATTAAGGGTTAACTTTAACAAACCGAGCAGACTAAAAGCCTTATAGTTTCCGAAGGACATGGCACCTATATCTGCCCGCAAAACCTTTGAGCTTCAAGTATCACGGTCAACCTTCTAAATTCAATCGCTTATATGCAAAACCCTGCCTGCAGCATTTTGGTGAACTTGTGCCACACATATTTAATGCTTCTAGCACCACCGATGTGGAACAGTTTTTCAAAGCGGCTGGGTCTCGACTTGTAATTCCAATTTTGACCATTTTTGGAGTGCAACTGTCCTTCAGACATTCTATGTTTTCTAGTGTTTTGGAGACATACCACTTGCTTTATTCCTGAATTGTGATATTGTGATCATATTTTTGATACTCCGCAATGGATGTTCCACTTCAAGGCCAAATGGTGATGGCTCTACGGCATGTCCAGCTGTGTCATGAACGCATTATACAGTTGTTTTGAGTGTCTTTGCTTCAAGAACTGCACTGTGACTGGTTCCTGTCCTTTAGACCAGTGTGGTTTACCTGTGTGCAGCCTGTGTTCCGCTGCCTGTGGTGCCCTTGAGAGTGTGCACCTGACAGCCTTGCAATGCAACTGGTACAATCTATGGACATGGATCTGCTGATGCGTCCGATGTGGACCCATTTTCAGAGTTGTACCATGAGACTGTCATTGCTTCAGAATGCTTTCTATGAGCCATTCTACTCTTTGGAAGTGAATGTTTCGGCTCCTGAGTAGGAATAGTGCACAGACTTATAACTCCAATGTGACCTCAAGCCAATGGAGTGGTAGAAAGACTGATGGGTAAATTAAAAAGGCTGTGCAAAGAGCAAACTTTCGCAAATATCGATAAATCAAGCATTATGTCTAGGTTTTAAGAGATTACAGAAATACTCTGCATGAGTCAACTGGAAAATGTCCTACAGATTTAATGTTTGGGCAATCAAGACAAACTCGTCTGCCACATCTTCCAGCAATGCCACTAAAACATCACAAGGACATAATGGAAAAGGATAAGGAAGCAAAAGAGAAGATGAAATTCTATGCAGAAAATAGAAGAAAATGTCAAAATCAAGAATTTCAAATTAGTGATCTTGTGTTAGTTCAACAATAGCAAGTATGGAAGTCACAAAGTAGATTTCATCCTGCGCCCTTAGAAGTAACAAAGATTCAAGGAACAGTAATAATCGCAAGAAATGACAACAGATTGATAACAAGAAATAAAACATTTTTTAGAAAACTTAGACCAAGCATTGAACAAAAAAATGTACAATTGGATGGTCAACAAAGTGAATGGATCCACAGAAGATATAAAAGAATTTCAAAAAAACAGGAGAGACTAATTGAACACTGTTGATTTTGTTTTTATTTTTATTATTTGAGGGGGTACGGGGGAGAATGTAATGATGTGATGACACTGTGATGTCATTTAGAACGATAAGGGCATGGATTCTAGAAGAGAAGGTTAAGGGTTTTTCAAGACATATCACTTCAGTTAGTGTAGGGGCTAAGAGTTGTTGTGTAAGGATCATCAGGATCTAATAAAGATCATATATACAAATATATCTTAGTGAGATAATGATATAAAGAAGTCAATGAGTCAGGATACGTGAAGACTCTTCTTTATTCGAACCTTTCACCATCACAGGTTCCAGTCAGCTGGAGTCAGCTGTGGAATGTTCAGTACAGCAAGGATGGGCATGGACCAACAGGGGAGGAGGGAGGATGGGAGTGGAGCGTACCAAGTGCCAATTATAACACATCTCCTTACGAAGGGCTAGGAAAGGAACAGAGGAAGAAGGGGGTAAGGGAAAGCAAGGCAGAGAGGGCAAGACTTTGATGAGGTATAACATAACATACCAGGAGTAAAATAAACAACAGGGAATTTACATAGTGTAGTAGTCATTAATCCACCAGGGTGCGGACCTGGACCTTAGTGATCTCCTAGGACCATCAAGATCCCTCTCATCCCTTTGAGCCACAACCTGAGGGACAGCACCCTGCCGGTGAGGGACAATTCTGTCCATGCTCCATGTTTGGCCATTTGCCAGCTGAATCACATTTTTGCCTACATGAGTTACTTTCATGGGTTCTGAAGGTCTACACAAACCCAATCGCCCACTCTGAAAGTGCGCTCTTTTACATGTTTCATTTCATCATATCTATTTTTGTATTTGGACTGATGAACACTTATTAGTTTGTCCACTTCGTCCCTGTCTACTCTACAGGTATATGATCTTTTCCAAGGAGGTGAAAGTATGGTTTTGGGAACTCTTCCCTTCAGGGAGCTAAAGGGGGAAACCCCAGTAACTGAATTAGGTGTTGATCGATAAGCTCAAAGTGGATCTTGTAATGTTTCTTTTGCAGAGATTCCTAAAACCTCTGCTCGTTGTAGACATTCTTTCACCAATCGGTTCATACGTTTCACCGACCTATTGTCCCGGGGACAGTATAGTGCCGTTTTATGATGGGTAATACCCATTTCAGAAAGGAACTCTCTCATGTTTTCTGAAGTAAATTGTACCCCGTTGTCGGTTACTATGATGTCGGGGATGCCCCCATCGAAAAACACATCCTGCATGAAATTAATTAGTACCTTGGTGTCTATCTGGTGTACACATTTGTAGACTATCCAACAGGTGTGGTAGTGTACCATGACTAGTATGAACTGTTCATTTAACATTTTGAGATTGAGAGGACCAATGATGTCCAGGGCTAGTTTTGACCATGGCCGATCTGGCACAACTACCGGAGACAAAGGGGGTCTCCGTGTTTGATGAATTTTGTCAAAGCGACTGCATTCAAGACAATTTCGTACAGTTTGCTCAGCCATGGTATCCGTCCCTGGCCACCAATAGTCCAACCTGATCTTGTTTTTGGTGAGGGTACGCCCTAGGTGACCAAAGTGGCCCAGGTCTACTATTTTTTGTCTCAATTTTACAGGTGGAACAATCTTTTCACCCCTGCAAACCGCACCATCTTGAATGTTCAGTTCCAATTTCACATGCCAGTAGCCGCTAAGTGGCGTGTTAACTTCTTTCTTATCATTAGGCCAACCCTTGACTATGAGATCTTTGAGTGCCTTCATATCTTCATCTGCGTGCAAGCACTCGTCCCATTCCTCTTTGTTTAGGCAAGATAGTTTAAGTATCACTTCATCAGAATCCACTACCGTTTCATCATCATCAACTTTAGGTGGCGAGTGAGATAGGAAATCTGCTACGACATTTTTGTTGCCTGGCAAATACTTTACAGTGAAATTGTACCCCTCCAGTCCCAGGATCCACCTCGCGAACCTTGGTGTGGTTTTCACTGACCCTTTAGTGGTGAATTCATACATTAGGGGCTTGTGATCAGTCTTCACAGTGAAGGGGATACCCCATAAAAAGAAACGAAAATGTTTAATGACCCAAGCACAAGCAAGTGCCTCTTTCTCCACTAAGGAGTAGTTAGCTTCTGCTCCTTTAAGGGCGCGAGAAGCAAAGGCGACCACGTGTTCATTGCCGTCGACTACTTGAGTAAGGCTGTACCTAGCCCTTTATTACTGGTGTCAATGTACACAACAGTGGTTTTGGTGGGATCAAACCTGCACAACGACGGGGCGGTGGTAATGCTCTCCTTCACTGTGATGAATGCTGTCTGACACTCTTCACTCCATACAAAAGGGGTTCTTGCTTTTAACAATGATCTTAGTGGTTCCACAATGCTAGCATAGTTACAGACAAATTTAGCATAATACTCAGATAAGCCCAAGAACGATTTGAGATCTTCGACACTGTTGGGGGCTGTAGTGCCCTGAATGGCCTAAACCAAGTCTACCTTGGGTTTTAATCCAACCTGAGATATGGTGTGCCCTAAATACTCCACTTGACCCTACACCTATACGACACTTTTCTTTATTCAATGTTAGACCTGCTCCCTCAAGTTCAGATAGTACCTTTCTTAGCTTGGTGTTATGCTCCTCCAAATCTTTTCCATAAATAAGAATATCGGCCTGGAAGCATAGTGTGCATGGAAGATCTTTCAATACGTGTTGCATGATCCTCTGGAAGGCCGCGGCTGCTGAGGCCAACCCAAAAGGCATGCAAATGTATTGGAAAGCCCCAAGTGGTGTACTTCCGAGGTTAGGTGACGGGAGTCAGGGTGTACTTCCACTTGGTGGTACGCCGATGATAGGTTTAATACACTAAAACAACTTGCACCGGTTATAAGGGTGAGAACTTCATGTATCCGGGGTAGGGGATGCCTATCTACCCAAATGTTCTCGTTCAAATCTCTCAGGTCGACACATAACCTAATTTCCTTGCTGGATGATTTGGTGGTAAGAACTATTGAGAGCTTTCTATAGGTTCAATAACCCCTTGTGACAACAATCTATCTAACTCAGCTTGTAGTGGTGCCTGCAGCATGTGTGGTATGGGCCTGGCTTTGTGAGTTACTGGTTACATAACATAACATAACATTTTGCGTTGGTTTTGAGCTTAATGGAGTGTTGGTAGTTTTTAAGCAGTGCTAGTTTATCTGTAAAGACTTTGGGAAAATCGTTACATACTTCCGTGCCCCCTACTGAAGGATCTACTAGTAGGACTTGGTCTGGGCTGTTGGGATCTAACTTAATTCTTAGCTTTCTTTGGTGCCTCCACCCCAGTAAGTTGGACCCTTTCTGAGTGATATATATCCTCCCAACCGTGCTTCTCGATTTAAATTCAATTTTCATGGTGGCCATGCCTACCAAGGGTATGGGGTCACCATTGTACCCCCCAGGGTGGATGTCAGGGTGTTGTAAGTCTTGTTACCCTTCGGGAAACATTCTTGAGAAAACCTCGGCTTGCACCAGGGTATATGGGGAACACGAATCTGCAAAGACGGTGACTTCTCTCTTGTCCAGGGTGACAGTACACGATGGAAACTCCGCATTTTTATCAGGGTCGTTAAGTTCAAAGACATGTTTAGATTCTTGGGGATAGTGTTGTTCAATGGCCATTACTGCTTTAGAACGTTGATCGTGGCAAACCCTTGCCAAGTGCCCCCTTTTACCACACTTGTGGCATGTGATTGATCTGGCTTGGCATCCTACATAATTTGCTAAATGACTTGGGCTGCCACACCGGTAACACTTTAACTTGGTGCTTGCCGGAAGAGCATTATGTACTTTACTCTTACTTTCCTTGCTGACTTCTTGTTTACTTATAGCATTTACTTCAGCATGTTTATCCCCATCTTCTTTCATGGCTGCCATACAATCTGCAGTGTGCTCAATTCCAACCGCTATCTCTATCGCCTGTTTTAGATCTGGGTTGGCAACTAATAACCTTTCCTGTATTTTTGTGTTGTTCGTACACCTCATCAACTGGTCTCTGATGAGGGAATCCTGTAGTGTCTCAAATTCACATGTGTTTGCTAGGCCCTTTAAAGCTGCTATGTACGTTTTAACCTTCTCATTTTTGCCCTGTACTCTCGAAAATAATTTATGCCTCTCCAATACCACATTGATGGTTTTACCAAAGTGCTTTTCTAGTCTGTTAACTGCAACCAAATACACATTCTCATCATCATCGCTATCCCTCCCTGCTTCTGCTGATGTTGTAATGATGTCGTATGTTTTCCGACCCTCAATACCTAAATTGTGGAGTAAAGTATGTAATTTGCGCAAGGAATAGAATTTTTCTCCTATTGCGATCAAGTAAGTCTCCAATAGTCCAAACCATTGTTTGCAAGGCAATAGAGGCTCTCCCACCTCGTTGAGGAAAGGAGGTGGTTGGGACATATTTGAAGTGACCATGTCAGTGAAAATGAATTGCAGTACAGGGAAATTACAATTCGATGAGATCTTATCCTTTAAGAGTCCTGGAGTGGGAAACAGGTTGCCCAGTACAGTGTCCAGAGTGGCGAGCAAGGATAGGGGGACAAGGAGAGGGGGAAGAAAAAATATGCTGTGCCTGTCAGCAGGAGGAAGGCTTGGACAGGCAAAAGAAAAAGATAAAACAAGGGTAAGCTGTGCCTGTCAGCGAAAGGAAGACTTGGACAGGCAAAAGACCTTGACAGATAACAACAAAAGCTCCTTTGAAATTGCTGTGCTGGTCAGCGTAGTGCGTGCGTGACAAGCATAAGAAAAATGCTTCCAGAGGCAACTTCTTGTCAAGAGGGTGAAGTTCCTTTAGCATGACCAGAAGGGGGAGAGAGAAACTTGAGTGACAAAAGCTCCTTTGAAATTGCTGTGTTTGTCAGCGTAGTGAGTGCGTGACAAGCATTGGAAAAATGCTGCCAGAGGCTAATTTCTTGTTAAGAGGGCGAAGTTCCCTTTGCGTGACCAGAAGGGGGAGAGAGAAACTTGAGAGTGTGGGATTAACAGGCATGCGGGGGTTAATCCCTGCTGCTTTCTCAGAGAGATGCCCACACAGGCCGGCAAGCAGCTCCGCCTTAGGATTCCTCACAGGAAGGCCGAAGCCCCGTTAGATGCGGACGAGAAACCGGCACTGAGGGAGCAGGGCGGCTGCTCCTAGGTTCTCTCTCCACTTCAGAAGCCCCCCTCAGCTCGGCTGGAAGCTCGCACGCTCCGCAACAGCGTACGCCGAGGAAAGGCACTGGGGCCCAGATGGTGACTCCGCTCCGCCGAAAATCTCCACCGCCGCAGTCCAGCGAGGGAGACCCTCCGCCACAGCGTGCAACAAGGATAGGCACTTGGGATGGGCGACTCTGCTCCACTGAAAATCTTCACAGCGGCGGTCCCACGAGGAAGGCACACAGCCACCAAGGATCGGGGAGGCACCTCACCTCAGCAGAAATGCCACACGCCTCCTCAGATACAGCGCGAATCCCCCAAGATGCACGGCACAGCGGCCATCCCACTTGAAATGAATAGATTGCCCCACACTTCACCTCGTGCCTCACAGATGCTCAGATCCACACAAGACGAGTGAATAAGGTTTTTCTACACGTCCAGTAAAATGAGGGTTAAACAGCAGACAATCGTTTGTGAGACTCAATTGCTGAAATAGCAGAAACCATCCGAATGTAGAGCGCCTCACAGTCATCAATCGGCAACTCCTTGCTTGTCAAGTGGACTTAGTCATTCAGGTGAGAAAATTCCACTTACTTGTCTTGAATAGATTAAAAGAATCCGCTGCCACTGGATTACGTATTGTGGGTGATGGTGAACCATCCCCACACAGCTGAATGTCGCCAGTGATATAAAGAAGTCAATGAGTCAGGATACGTGAAGACTCTTCTTTATTCGTACCTTTCACCATCACAGGTTCCAGTCAGCTGGGGTCAGCTGTGGAATGTTCAGTACAGCAAGGATGGGCATGGACCAACAGGGGAGGAGGAAGGGGGAGAGTGGAGCGTACCAAGTGCCAATTATAACAGATAATTCTTCACAGGCTCCACTAATGTGGGCGCACTACAGGATGACATGCTATCAGCATCAGCTGAAGGTGCTGATCACGTTTGTTCTTTAGAACCAATCTGAGAGGCCATTGTGAAAATATCGTCTGTGGATGCAGAATCCATCTTGGATTCCGTTGACACTGAAAACATGAAAAACATCTATGGAACCTTGTTTGAGTATTATTCTGCCCTTATTTTTAAAACTGTTTTTACATTTATTCTTTTATATTACATTTTTTAATGGCTTCTGTTTGCTTAGATTGTGAATGTAATTATTCTTTTAGTATAGTCTTGTATATAGAAGCTTAGGGGCTCATTAGGATTGCGGAAGGACCTCCATCGCCGGGCCGGCGGTGGCAGTCCTTCCACCATCACACAGGATATTCCCACCGCCGAATTAGGATGGCGGTGGGCATCCCAGTCTGTCCCCAGCGGACGGAAAGTCAGTCCGCCACAGTTCTGCAAGGCGGTCCTTTTCTGCCCGCCTTGCGGAAAAAAACCAAAGACCTGTGAATCCCTTTCCGCTTGTCTTTTTGCTTCGGTCATCCCACCGCGAAAACAGGCAGAGACTGGATTTGGGGGCCCGTTGCGGGCCACCTCTGTGTTGGGGGGTGCACTGGGGGGGGGGTAATCCATGGTACCCCCCTGCATTTCCCTGCACTGCGTGGCAGGCATCGTGTAGTGCAGGGAAATGCTCAGCATGGCATTTTAGCGTTGCGTATGGTGCTGCAGCCAGCAGCACCGTCTGCAATGGTAAATACCCTGAATGCGTCCACCAGTATGGCGGGCGTATCCTCATTGCAGTGCAGGGACCTCCGCAGGTCTGGCGGGTGGTCCCAGCACCGCAACGACCGCCCGCCATCGTAATGAGCCCCTCTGTCTTATCACAGCCATGGTAAGGATGTCGTGGGGTCCTCTTAGGCCCACTTTGTTTCTCAATCTTAGTTTTCCATTTTACACATTTTATCAGACATCATTTTAGGTATATTCGTTTTACATGTTTTGCTCGCACGATATTATTTTGAGAAGATGCTCTACACGATGCTTGTTTTTAGAAAGCCTTTACTGCCACAGAACCTGTACACTTCGTTCAAGGCTAGGAACACAGAAGAAGATATCCTAGTGCTTGCGTTGTCCGTTCGGAGACAGTGTTTAACATCTAGACACATCATTGAATCAGAGCTGTACCTCTGACACAGTGGTTTTATTATATAAACAGTGCACTGTCATTTTACGGGTCAGCGGGGCACTCCCATCACGCTGTCCTGGAACGAATGCTGCGTTTGACATGCAGCTCGCCCCTATGGCAGGCCTACATAGCCCGAAGGCGGGGTGCAACATATTTCAAGGGCAGAAAATATATTTTACATGTTCTGGGAGTAAAAATGTGATACTGTTGTTTTTACCATGTTAGAACTTGGTTGTCCCATTGGTGAGTACAGGGTTATACGCTGACTCCTGAACGGTGATACACTAAGGTATCAAACAATGCATTACATTAAGCCTGACTAGATTCTCAACTCAAAACTAAGGTAACGTGTTGCGGTGTACAAGTTTTACAAAGTTGCTACTTTGTTGCCTTCAAGCTCCTGTTCCCTTTAATGGCTAATGGCTTCCAGGAAAGGAGACAAAAGAGGCCAGCACTGGAGAGAGAGAGAGAGAGAGAGAGAGAGAGAGAGAGAGAGAGAGAGAGAGAGGCGTTACCTCCCTTCTCCAGAAAGACACATGAGTGTTGGCCCAAAAAGGGAGTCTTAAAAGAAAGCCCACCTTTGTAGGTCCATTGCCTAAAACTTGAAGCAGAGAAGGGGAATCCAGTTACCAAACTAGTTTTACAGGGGCATGTATCTCCCTTGGTAGCCACACCTCTGGGTGGGTTAGGGGGCCCTGGATGCCAAATAGGTGTTCTGCCATGTTGGGAGAGTGTAGAATGGTCCATCCTGGGACAGCCAGTTGCCACACTTCCCAGGAAGTGGTCATCAGGTTGAAGGCTAGTGACCGCATCTACATTGGACACATCTGGCACCCAGATCTCAGATCTAAACTGGTCTGGAAGAAAGACCAAAGATGGACTGCCGTGCTGCATCTTGAACCGGCAAAGAGAGGCTGCACTGGCTTGAACTGCACCTGCTGAACCTAGAGGCTAGCAAAGTAGAAGGGACTATGCCTGCTGTGTCCTGCAGTGCTGTGCTTGTGGAAAAGTCATCTCCATAGTCTAGCTGAAGCAAGGGATTCCAAGGGCAGTTGGCTGAACTCCTCTTTATAGTACAGGGCAACAACAGCTGAAGAAGCCCCCTAGGGCTAGTTTGTAGCCCAGAATCTTTATACCACCGCTCAAAGTTGCACTCGAGTTCGCTGAGCCCCAGAGAGCTGTCAGCATGCTGCTTTGTCACACAGAAGATGAGTTGTCACCCAGGGAAAGATTTGTCAGCGACCGAGATACTGGGTGACTGGAATCCCAGTGGTGATTGGACTTCTAACAGCATTGAGAGTACTTTGAGTCATGCCTATTCTGTGACCAGGACTGCCTCACCCCCTCCCTGGACTGAAAGGTAGCCACAGGAGGACCCCCTGTTGACCGCATCACATCCACAGCTTCCTTGAGAATCTTTAGCATCCCGTATCCCTTGTATCAGGACCACTTCCATAAGAAACCACTGCAACAGATAAAAGTGTGTGGAATTGACTGAGCACTGCTTCACATGCTGTTTATGGGGAACTTGCTTGTCCCACTGACTGGCTACCTACTGGAGTTGGTTGCCTAAAGTGACTTTAAGTGACTGCAATACAACTAGCCCAACGTTTTGCTGAAAAAGTTTCTATGTGTCAAATTAGTTGAATGTGCCGATGCTTATTTGGTATTGAGTGAAATGCTTTGATTTAAAATCCCTAGTAAATCCCAAATCTCCGGTATCCTCCGGTGGATCTTTTTTGGTGTGTCTAAAATGTACATTCAAATACAGTCTGTTTTTATAAAGTTTTAGTCGGATTTCTTGGGTGTCTTGTCAATTTTGTCTTCAGTTGTTTTGGTGCTGTTAAAATGCTTTACACCTGTTCCTTTTTGTACGCCTTGCTGCTCAGGGTCACAGGTAACTATGGTTGACCTGAAGGTTTGGAAAATGAAACCTACTGTTCCAAAGCGTATTACATAGGGATGTTGCACAACCAGTACATCCCATTTCCTCACAATACACAAAACAGGAAACTAAAAGAAAAAAAGCATTGGCAATGCCAGTAGCACTGGTACTGACTGTCAGCTTTTTGGCTTTGGCGATTTCTGATTTGTTCTGTCATGCTTTTTGAAAAACCTTATTATTTAGGATACTGCCATGTCCTCGTTAATCTAAAAAAAGAAACCCTTGGCTAAAGGCAAAAATATTTTTTGGGTCTGCAAAAAACAACTTTGTATGTGGTGTAAGTGCAGAATGACAGACTCGTAGTTATGTCAGTCAATTGCTCAACTGGGCTGACCCATTGCCCCATGATGCATGCTGGAGTGAGGGGAAGAAAAATGTGAATGGCACAACAGCAGACTAATGAAAGAAGTCTGGCTGAAAACCCCGATAACTATGTTAAAAACATAATTTTTAGTACAATTAAAAGGTCTTGGCTAACTCCAGACATAAAACTTCCACTCAGTATCACATTGGCTGCCAACCTCTAGCCTTTGCTAATGTTTTTTTTTTCTTTCTCTCTCTTTCTCTCTCTCTCGTTTTTCATGGTTTGCCGTTGCTTGCATAGGCTGTCCCTCAAGGCAATGGCATGGTAGCCAGGAGTGCAAGTTTGTATTGATCAGAAGTTGTGTGCTCCCACAAAACAAACTGCTTGCAGTCCAGCAGCTGTGATCATTTTGTTTATTTATTCAGCTGTCTGGTCTTGAATTTTCAGGGGCACACACATGACTATTAAAGTGTCTTTGAAAACTAGATAATTTATTTTGTGTTTTTTTCTGGCAGCAGCACAGATGGGAAGAGGGCAGTCATTAAACCACATAGATTTTTAGGTTTGGCAAGACAGTGCAACTGTTAACTGACATTTGAACCTACACCAATATTATTCTACAGGTCTTTCCACAAATATATATCTTTTTCCATGTTACTTACTTGAAAGCTTCACATTACCATTCAACATTCCTTTAAAGCCAGACCTATTGGCATTGCCAATGCTATTTTTCATCTTTGCTCTGTCTTCCCACACCCGAGATGATTTATGAGACTCCTCTAAACTGATAAATGGATGCCTTCCATAGTCACAGACTGGCTAACTCACACATACACATGCATGATCAAAAGAGCAGACCACAAGACATTCCTTTATACACATTACACAACAGCTTCATAAATTACACACAGAAATACCTATACAGGCATACAAAACAATGTGTTTCTATTTGCTAAGCCTCTAAACCACCAGCAGTACTGTTCGCACAAACAAGTCTGGGCATGTTCACATGACTATCCAAGTCAGGTTGATGTGCGACATCACACCCAGGTTACATGACCATCCTGGTGTCATGTGACCATGGTGGTATCACACTCAGTCACATGATCAACCGGGGTATGTGACATTGCATAGGAGGGCGGACCGTATGTCCCAGAAGTCTTAGTTCAGGACGTTACGTCATTTGCGGGGTGAGACACTTGTAACTTTTACGTTTGAGCTGTCTGACAGAAGAAGGGTGCTAAAAAATGTGTCATTAGTTGTGTGGGCTGCACAAGTAATGGGCCTACATATGTCCTCCACTGGGAACCAAACACCTGATTGTAGCTCTTGACTCTAATGGGGTAGCGTTGCAGAGCAGTCCAAGGTCTACTTAAGGGATGTGGTGTGCGCTAGTAATCACCATTCACCGATGCAGAATAATAACACTCAATAAATGATTGTACAGTCTGTGCTTTTTGTTTTGAAATTACACACACTCTATTCAAAACTATGCAGCAATTTACAAATATACACAAGCTGATGGAAAAACTTATTGATGACATTGCATAAACATTCTTACACCTCATTGCAGGGGGGGTCCAGTACTGCAACTCACCTGTCTAAACATTATCTTGCCCCTAAATGCTAAGAGTTGAGCATAACTTGGACTAGGAGCATTTAATACTGGCACCAAAGTGAGTGGCTGTCCACCTCATTATTTCAATAAAGCATTTGCAAGAGTAAATATCTAAGCATGATGGGGAGTGCGGTATACTCATCATAACTGTCAACATGAACAGAGCAATTTTATCACATTTGTTCTTACCATACTGTGCAATTATAATCCTTCACCCAGAAGGTGCTTGCAGCATACTCTATGAAAACACTTTCAACATAAAATACTTCATTTTAAAACAGTCCTTAAAAGACATAGGCGGTGTAAATACACACATGTGCAGTTACCACTTTTCACCCCTAGGAGGTGTTTGGCAGTATGAACACTGATAGTGCATTATGGCCTGCAGCCATAGTCTTCGTCCCAAGAGGGAGCATCATTCCATAGCTAAAGAACAAAAGTCCCCAACATAGAAAGTGCTTGATATTCCATAAAAACCCTTGAGGGGTTATCTTTTTGGTAGTCACCCTAAATTTAGGGTGTGGGCTTCTCAATCCTTCGGGGAAGAGGAATGTATGGGCTGCTCAGGCAGCTCCCTCTACACTTTGGTATCCATTTAGTTGTGATCCCATTCTCGTGGGGATACCACAACCTCAAAATGAGTGATTTTTGCTCCTAAATGCGGCACAACTGAAAGGCATTATGGGGTGGTCTTCACAGGCAGAGTGAATACAATAGTAGCGATTCTCCCCCTGTGCCGGGGAGAGCCACTTCCTTTTCCTTCATGTTTCTCTCCTTTTCATTGCAGCCTAGTGCCACGACTTGTCTTTCCTTGGGGTGCCCAGTAACACCCAGGCACCCTACATGTACTTGACCACATCGGAGAGCCCACCAGCCCCCCCTTCACACCAGCACATGCATGTGCTACAGCGAAAGCCGGCACTTAACTTTGGTGGTCCGCTCCTGCGGGCAGATGCATGCGGTGCTACCGACCTTCTCTGGGCCAAGGGATGGGGTCATGGGGCCCTTTCTCCTCCCACAGGGGAGTGGAATGGCAACCCCTGCAGCAAGAGAACCGAGGGAGTGTGATGGTGCTCCCTCACACCAGTCTTCTTCTTGTCTTAGGGACCCTAGGATGGGGTCCTGGCCCCATTCCTCTTTCACCGGGGAATCGCGACGGCTCTCCCTCCATTGTGAGTCTTCTTGGGCCCCCACTTCCCTAAAATATTTCTTTTTGGGGGCAGCCACCGGGGGCTTGTTCCCTCTCGAAAATAAAAATTCATCCGGCAGCAGAACTTCACTCACTCACGCTTGCCATTGGGGTCAAACGTCACCAGTACTTCGAACTGGTGTAACTCCGACCCGTTGGGCCGATTTTGGTCCATTTTGCTCATAGCAGTGGGCCCTAGCCACTTGAAGCACTTTCTTCAGGCATTCTGGCCTCCACAGATGACGAATTGTGCAGGGAGCTGGTTCCACTGACTCCCTGCGCCAGCATTTCACAGAAGCTCAGCCTTTCCCCTAAATGATTCTCAGGGAGTGTAAGGCTAGCAGTATTCCTGGTCCTTAGGGAGTACCCCCTGGTGCTAGGGTGATTCAGAGACAGAGTTCTTAGTCCAGGGGACACTCAGGGTTCCTTCTTCCAACTGTTCATTGCGTCAGCCATCAGTCCCAGTGGTCCTCAGAAAAACCACATTCAAGAGAGAGCTCTCCCTCCTGTGCAAGACCTTTTAAGAAGGTGCTGGTGGTGCCAGTATGGATGCACCTCTGGCCTACCCTGAGGTTCCACATCACCTCTCCACTCTGTTTCAACCTTCCTGCACAGCCTTCTGGGATATTTCAAGATGGCGTCACCCAGGAGTCACTTGCCTCAGCTCCACCCTCATTTGATATCACTGCCAGGACCTTGCCCCAGCAATTCTTCAAAGGAGCCCCCGTCTGATTTTGCTCCAGAGGTCTGGACTCCCTCCTTTGTAGAGTGGCAAGGCAGGCCCTCTTCCTGGCACAAGATGACAGCTGGCTGATTGCTGCAGAGCAGTTCACCCAATCCCTTCCTTCTTCAGAGTTGACCTACGCACTGTCAATTGCTTTCTTTGATGGTTGAGGCCTTTGTTCGTGCAGCTGGGACAAAAAGTTTTTTACCCAGCCCAGCAGGGTCACAAAAGACTTGGGCTCTGATCCTGAGCTGAGCAGGAGAAGTAGGACATTTCTTGTTGACCCATAAGCTGTACAGATATGCTTTTGGACTATACTAAATTGTTATTTACACACAGGTTACTGTGTACGTTGGTGCGACTCTGGAGTCTGTGGACCAAAGGGAACGGAAGCAGCACCCAAAGACAGCCTTTCCCATAGGAGTATATTGGAATGTGACTACGGTCAAAACAGTAAAGCGCACTGTGCTTTTTTGTGGGTCTCTTATAATGGCTAAGAAATTCAAGTCATTTTCTCTCACATAATTACAAGAAATTTCGGCAAAAAATGCATTAAATTCGGTTTAATTATGCAAAATGCAAATATGTTATTTTAGCATACAAAGTTTCCGGCATCGGTTTTTGGCACAAAGCTTCAATTCTTACTAAAAAATAGTGCTAAATCAAAGATACTGTGAACAACAGCTGCTCCCATGCAACTAATGGCATGTTCACATTTATTCTGTACCATGAATGGCACATAACTACGTGAAGTGACATAATGGTATCATTTCAGGAATTTCAGAGAAGAAGCGTACACAAAATTCTTGAAATTACATAAATTATGACAACATAATTTACATTTCGCCCAGGCCTATTTTATGCTATGTCACCTGTAGATGTAAGAGATTCTCTGAAAGGTTTTGACTTAGGTCTAAATCTCTGTTCCTCCCATAACCACTCCACTGGGACACATCTCAGTGAAAGGGGTAACAGACACCTTCCAGTTTTCCCTTTTTCTGAAAGATGTTCAAGTTCATTTTGGGTTTGTTGAAATCTATCTAGAAGGAATTATCCTAATAGGTTAGAGATTTGTAATGAACACTGTTTGGAGTGTATTTAGCCTTCAACCTTATTTGATTTTTGACTGCAGAGATTTTAGTTATTATGATGAACACAAGAACAGCAAGATCCCGCTGTCTGTTATGAGCTGCATAGCCTTGCTCAAAATGGTAGTTCTACCCTGATTACTCTATTTCGTCACTGGCCTGCCACTATACTCCCCCCCCCCCCTCTTTCGCTCATTTGAGGGAAATGTGAGACGGAGTGGTGACACTTCACTTTCCCCTCACACAATCCCGGACTTAATGGGTTTATAGAGGAGAGAAATGTATGCAGATGTCTACTTTTGGAGACTAGGGGGTGTTTGGAGGTGGGGAAACACAAGCTGGACAGAGGTTTTCCCATGGTTTTTGTCCTTCCCCTTCCTCTTCCCCATCCCTCCTTATCCTTGATATCCACTGTAGGAAAGTGCCCCTTTTTGCATGGTTACCCCCCTAACCTTATTGGCGGATACCTGATGCCAACTTGACCGAGTGTGTGCTGGGACCCTGCTAACTAGGCCCTAGCACCTGTGTTCTTTCCCAAAATTGTACCTTTGTTTCCACAATTGGCACAATTGTGGGACACCTGTAAGTCCCTTGTAAAAGGCACCCCTGGTACCAAGGGCCTTGAAACCTCAGAGGGCCTGTGAGGGTTGCAGCATGTAATATGCCACCCTCAGAGAACCCTCACCTAAACACCCACCCACTGCCACTCCAGGCTGCATGTTTTGGTGAAGACCAGATTGAAGATTGAAGAGTCGACCTCTTGACCCAACAACCCCAGCTGTCCACAGCTCCATTCTTGAGAGCCTGTGCCCTCCTCCAAGGGACCCTGTTAGCCTCCTCCTCCCCACCTGCTCAACCGCAGCCTTTTCGAGACGGCCCAACCTCACCGGAACCCATCCATCTCTTGCTTATATCTGTCTTCACGATTACAACATAGGGGCTGGTGGTGCCTCCCTTCAATCTACAGTGACTTGCTGATGACTGTGACGGTCCTGGCACTGGCGTCCTTCTGAAATTCATTCACCCCCATTGTTCCCCACTGACCCCCAAGAGTTAATTAATCATGTGTTTGTTATGCGCGACTACTCACCCGTAAATGTCTCAGGGCGCCGGGGAGGAGGGGAGGTGCAGGTTTCAGTCCATCAAGGAGCAGGTGTGTCAAAGAGCCAAGTTTTGAGGTTGCTCGTGAAGATGGAAAGTGATGTTGTCTGTCTGAGGTGGAGAGGCTCTGGCCGCAAGGAAGCAGAAGTAGCGGCCTCCTGGCCTGGTCTTTCTGGCGCGGGACACCACGGTGTAGGAGAGCTGGGCTAATTGTAGGGTCCTTTGTGGTGTGTGGAATTTGAGTCGGCTGTTCAGGTACACTGGTCCAGTGTTGTGGAGGGCACACACTTTGTGTGTGTGGGTGAGGATCTTGAAGGTGATTCTAGTTCAATGGGGAGCCAGTGGAGTGTGCACAGGTGATGGGAGATGTGGCAGTGTCTTGACAGGTTGAGGACCAGTCTTGCGGCGGTGTTCTGGATATTTTGTAGCTTGCAGGTGATGTTTTTGTAAAGCAGCTTGTTTTACCAGTCTATAATCTCTTGAGTCACTAAATAAAAGATATCCACACCAGGTATATATATAAAATATATGTATTTATTACTAAACACACCCTCCTAGTCTCTTTATGAGACTATAGGTCAAAACACATAAGTTACACTTCAATAATCACAGTAAAATAGCACAAATACACATCAGGCACTATGGGCTAGCCACACATTTACTAAAATAGTGGTATAAGAACCATGACTTAAATAGACACAAGGCCTATAGCCTGTAGAATCGCTGGGACCCCAAGGAACCACCCAAGGTAGTGACACAGGGGACCCACGGGGGCCGTGTGCAGTATGTGAACACAGCCGCGAGCTCCCGTTAGCTTCTATGGGGAAAGTCGCGGTTAGATTTTTAAAGAATAGGGGCACTTAGAAATGAGTCAGGACCAAACCCTTTTGGACTTAGGAAGTCCTAGGGCTAGCACCCATGGGAGCACCAGAGATCTTGTGTTACCTCACCCAGGGAAGCCGGGTGCATAGGTGTCTTTTGGTGTTGGGTTGCGTCGTCGATTTCAATGGGGAAAGTCGCGGTTAGAATTTTAAAGTTTAAGGACACTTAGAAGTGGACAAGGAAAAAACCCTTTTGGACTTAGATGGTTCTCGGGCCAACACCCACGGGAGCACCGGAGTACTTGTGTTACCTCACTCAGGGAAGCCGGGTGCATAGGTGTCAAATGGTGTCGGGTCGCATCGTCGTTTTCAATGGCAGCTTGCTAAAAAGTGCTGCTGTCGTGAAGATGCGAAGTTTCCGAAGAGATCCAAGCCTGGATCGAAGATGAGAAGAATCTGAAAGCAGAGAGGACAGCATCTGGGTCACTAGCCAGTGACCAGGAAGGCGATGGACAGATGCCCACCTATGTCGGGTGATTTCAGGTGAAAGAGGTGAATCTTGACTCTTCAGCCACGAGGACCAGGAGGCGTCAAGGGCAACCAGGAGCTGGAGTCGAGCTATCCCACGAAGGATGTCACGTGCTGCAGTGACTGAGCCCGGATGGGATACAACAAGCCTTAGCAACAGCAACCCACGCAGAAACAAGAAAGATGCTTCGGTGCAGACCAGCAAGGTCTGTGGGACTCACCACTTGGTGGGGAGTCAGGACATGTCTGGAGCAACCAGCAAAACTGAAAGGAAATTCAAAGTTACCCCCCCAGGGACCCACCAGTCAACGGACCAGGGATCGCGAAGGGACCTTGAGACGAAACACAAAATGGCGGCCCACGGGTCACTCGGAATGACCAGGCCAACAATCTTCAGTGGATTCAGTGCTCGAGGTGGGGGTTACAAGTCAGCCCAAGCACGACTTCAAGAGACGTTGAGAAGTCAATGCGCTTGCAGAAATGCACGGTGACCAGGAGTTCCGGTTCCATGCTACTCACGAGGGCTGCGGGTCTCAGCTTTGCTGGGAACTCGGGTTGGCCTCTGAGATGTCTGGAAATCCTCTTCCTGGGCTGTAAATACTTCGGAGTCCGGCGGGCACTTCGATAATGCAGACTGGCAAATTGCTTAGTTGGTGCCTGCCAAACAGGGGAGTCACTCCTTGACCCCAAGGCAGATTTCTTCAGTCCTCTGGTCTTTAGCAGAGCGTCGAAGGTCCAAGATTCGGCTTCAGAGTTTCGTCCAGGGTAATCTAAAGTTCTGGTAACAGAGGTTCCTTACTTATACCTAAGGAAGGGGTAGGACAAGCTCTGGGGACCCACCTATGGGAGGGTGTGGAAAGAGGGGTGGCTACACCAATTTCCTTTGTCCAGTTTCACGCCAGAGCAGGGGCTTGAAGCCCCTTAACCGGTCTGAGCTGGACTATGCACAGGGACACCAAATGTGCCCCCAGTGCAGGACTTCAAAGCACAGAGAGTGCTCCCACCCAGCCCCAATGCACATAAGCCTGTCTGGGAGGTGGTTGTACCTCCCTGTGACAGGAAACCTATTGCCCAGGCCTCCCCTGCCAGAGTTTCGGTCAGCAGTAGGAGGCCAGACTTGTGTCTGTGGCTGCAGCATCCATTTTGTGATGCCAGGGCTCTATTAAGTTTCTACCGTGTATACCAGTGCTGCCATGTCTCTCCCTCTAGAAGGGTGGGATCATACTCCTACACCAGTTACTAGTGTGGAGGTATGATTCCAAGGTGTTTGACACCAAACACGACAAGTTTCCATGCAGCCAGTCCAAAGTTAGCATTTACCGTTTGGTTATAATGCACTTAAGAGTATATGGTCAGACTGCACTACTGACAACCCCAGAGAAGAGATTCTGAAGGCTGCAGAGGGGCTCAGCTCAGGCCTGGGCACCGCCTCACATATTACCAAGCACCCTGCCTTCAGGATTGATAAGGCCTGCCATAGGGGTGACTTATAAGTTAGTATGTGCAGTATATGGTGAGATATAGTGAACCTATATCTCAGTAAGGGGTGCATGTACCTCCTTACTCAGGCTGCAGTAGCAGACCTGTGGTGTCATTTTGGGTGACTTTCCAGGGGTGGCATAATACATGCTTCAGCCCCTGGTAGGCCTCTGGGGTACCTATGCCCTGGGTACATAGTATACCATATACTAGGGACTTGTAAGGGCACCTCAGATCCAATCTGAACTGTACCTAAAGTACATGGAATCATTTTAGAGAGGAAGCAGCTAGGCTGGGGCCCTGAATAGCAGGGTCCCAGCCAGACTAAAGTAAAAAAAACAATGAAACACCAGTAAAAAGTGGGGGTAAACATGTGAAGCAGATCTTACTCTCCTACACTGACCCACTGCGTTCTGCCGGAGAGGAAAGAGTGGATCCAGTCGAGGACCTTGTCCCCGATCCCTGCGTTGTGGAGTCTGTGTGTTAGGGTGTGGTGGGAGACTGTGTCGAAGTCCGCTGAGAGGTCGAGGAGGATGTGGACCCTTGTCCAGTAGGGAGCAGATGTCGTGTGTTGCGGCGATGAGGGCGGTTTCTGTGCTGTGGTTTTTTCTGAAGCCGGACTGGGAGGAGTCGAGGATGTTGTGCTCTTCGATGAAGGTGGCGAGTTGGCTGCTGATGGCTTTCTCGATTACTTTAGCTGGGAACGGAAGCAAGGAAATGGGTCTGTAGTTGTTGAGGTCGGTGGGGTCCGCCAAGGGCTTCTTCAACAGAGGGTTGACCTCGGCGTATTTTCCAGTTGTCGGGGTAGGACATAGTCGCCAGGGAGCGGTTGATGGTGTAGCAAAGCATGGGTGCGATGGTGTCAGCAACTCTGCTGAAGATGTGGTGGGCGACAGGGGTCCGTGGGGGCCCCAGAGTGGATTGACTTATCGTCTTCAGTGTGTCTTCGGTGGTGAGGGCAGTCCAGCCGCCAATCGTTGGTTTCAGGGTGTCGGGGGTGTCTGGAGAGGGTTCAGTGTGTTGGTTGTCTCCATCTAAGTTGTCGTAGATGTTCTTGATTTTGTGGTGGAAGAAGGCGCTGACTTTGTTGCAGAGGTCTTGTGAGGGAAGAATGTCAGTAGACTCGCTGGTGGGTTGGGCAAACTCCTTGAGGATACTGAAGAGTTCCTTGCAATTGTGTGTGTGCATGGAGATTCTGTCTTCGATCGCTGTTTTTCTTATATTTCTGATGAGTTGGTGGTGGGCGTTGGTGGTGGTTCTGACGTTGTGGGCTTCTGTGGATTTGGAGTTCCTCCAGCCCTTTTTGAGTTGGCGGCATGTGCGTCTGGACTCCCATAGTTTGGTTGTAAACCATCTGGCTTTCTTGGCTTGTGTGTTGTACTTCTTGAGGGGGCTATAGTGTTGGCGCTGTCGGAGATCCATTCGTGCTGAGTTCGACCTACGGTGTTGGGGGTCGTCGTCTTCCACGGTGGTTGGGGTTGAGTTGCCGAGTGAGGAGGTGAGCTGGTCGCCGGTAATTTTGATCCAGTTTCATGGTGGGAGCAGGTGCTGGGGTCTATGGGTGGTGGGTGTTCTGAAGGTGACGTTGATGCATCAGTGGTCTGTCCACGGGAGTTCGGTGGTGTGGCTGAAAGTGACGGAGTTTCCTGATGTGAAGAGGGGGTTAAGGGTGCGTCCTGCTGAGTGCATGGGTTCGGTCACGATTTGGCAGAGTCCAATGTTGTGGAGGTTGTCCAGGAGGGAAGCGGTTTTGGGGTCTAGTTGGTTGTCTAGGTGGAAGTTGAAGTCTCCCAGCAGGGTGTAGTTGGTAAATGCAATGGCTTACGGGGAGATGATGTCCGTGTTGGAGTTGGTGAAAGGTCCGCAGGGTCCGGGGGGGGCCGGTAGATGTGAGTTCCTCAGAGGGTGGTGGTAGGGCTGGCCTGTATCTTGAAGTGTAGGTGTTCCATCAGGTCTGTGGGCTCGTCGGGGACTGTGCTCAGGTGGAGGGTGGATTTGTGAATGATTCCTCCTCCCGGACGGGTGGGGCTATCCTTCTGGGAGATCCTGTATCTTTGGGGATGGTGATGGCGATGTCCGGTCCCAAGGTGGTGTTGGTCCAGGTTTCTGTGAAGAGTGCTACGTCCGGGGTGGTGCTGCAGAGGAGGCCCCAGATTTCGGTGGTGTGTTTGTGAAGTGATTGGACGTTGAGGAAGATGTATTGCAGGGTCTTCGGTTCGGTTGTGTTCTTGCGGGTGGGTTGCGCTGGGCCCATGTTCCTGGCGGTTCTGCAGGTGTTCCGGCAGCTCTGACAGCTGAAGTTTCCGTGGTTGTCGGCTGGTGACGTTAGCTTGCAGTTGTTGTTGCGGCCTGGGCTGAGTGCGTGGAGTGCCGCTGGGTTGTAGGGTTGGCAGTGCGGAGGTCCAGGGTTCTTGGCACTGGTCGCGGTCGGGTTGTGGTCGGGTCGCAGACAGGCTTGCATTTGGCACGCCAGCGGCGCAGCCGCACAGTGGCCACCATTAAATAGGGGTCGGGGAGGGTTGGACAGCTAGGAGGTGGGAGCGGGGAGGGGAACTGGCTCGGGCTGGTTGCGCTGGTGGGGATGGGCCGCGGGGGCAGCAGCGGCAGGAAAAAACGGGGGAAAGCAGGCAATAGAGGAAGAAAGTAAGGAGTAAAAAGGGTGAAAAAGAAATGAAAAAGATCTGAAGAGTAGAAGGGTGGGAAGAATAGAGGGTGAAAACGGAGCAGAGAGCAGAAGAAGAGTGCTGAGAAGAGTGAAAGGGTGAAAAGAGATAAAGGGTGAAACACGGAGCAGAAAGAAGAACAGTGCCTAAGAAGAGTGAAAGGGTGAAAATAGGTAAAGGGTAAAAAACAGAGCAGAAATCAGAAGAGTGCTATGAAGAGTGAAAGGGTGAAAAGAGCTAAAGGGATAAAAACAGAGCAGAAAGCGCAGCGAGAGAAAGGAGTCAGAGCTCCACTGGA
Organism: Triturus cristatus; assembly: GCF_964204655.1. Classification (NCBI taxonomy): domain Eukaryota; kingdom Metazoa; phylum Chordata; class Amphibia; order Caudata; family Salamandridae; genus Triturus; species Triturus cristatus. Next base: position 37,816,328 of record NC_140590.1, read on the forward strand.
CCACCAGGGATAAGGCACGGGTATAACCTGCGGGTGGAGGAGGGCCTCGAACACCAGACACTACGGGAGTGCAGGGGATCAGGAGAGGCCTCAATTAATTGTGGAGCTGCGATGGTGGGAGAGCAATTTCACTGACAATGACAATGGAACCCCATTGCCGGTATCGACCGCCGTGACGGAGATACTGAACTCTGCACCCGCCAGCCCCGAAGCCGCTGGTGTTGCAATGCTCAGCTCAATCTGACCCTTGCTCTGGGTTGGACTAACCCTCCAAGACTGACAGTGTAAGTTGTGTACTTAGCCCCTGATGCATAACACGGTTTCCTTCCTTAGGATTGCATTACACTTTATCAATTGCAACTGTCTATCTTGTTCCAGTGCTAACTGTTACTGTTCCAAATAGACAAAACAAAAGTACTTCTGAAATTCTATAGTATTCATACTGCCTTTTTGAGACTAGTACTTGCATGTAACTGAGTTCGACTTGGTTCCTAAAATAAAAGTAACTAAATTAATATTTTTACAAAACATTTGTGTGGAGTTAGTCATTGAGTGTGTGTTCCTGTCTTGTATGAGTGTTGACAACAAATGCATTCACACTACCCTCAGATAAGTTAACTGCTCAGCTCAGCTACCACTAAATTGAGAGTAAGGTATAATCTACTTTAACCTCTGCCTTCCTTTGGGGACTCCCTGGACTCTGTGCACCCACTGTTATCACAATGTACTATTGGTTATACCTACAACAACCACAAATGATTAGGGTCCTACATAGTGCTCTGTACGAGTTGCAAGGAACAGCGTTTACACTTTGTAGACTCCATACTCAAGGTCCGTATGCACAATCCTCAGCACAGTTATTATGATCCGCGCCACTTATAAATTCACTATATATTGTATCATTCGGCTAACCTTGCGCGTGTTGTTACACGTAGCACCAGCATATCTTTGGCAAATATGGATATTGAAATGTTAACCTTTTATCATGTGTATGTTACTGTTTGTTTTTCTTTAAAAACCAATAAATAGATTCAAACAAAAAATGAAGGCCATTTTGCTTGCCAAATTTGATCTGACCCCTGGGAACCATCGACAAACATTCAAGGACAGCCAGAAGCTCTCCACCAGTCCTGGGTAGGTTTTGCTGATTATTCCAACAAGGCACTGAATGGCTGGATGAGGGGCAGAAAGTTAATGATTATGTTGGGTTGTTCAATTTAATCATGAGAGAGTGTCTATTTTACAGAGCTGCGCCAGCACCTCGTTGACAGAAAGGTGACTGACCCCAGAAAGCTTGCTGAGGAGACGGGCCTCTGTTTTAGCACTAGTGTCCAAAAAGGTATCTGGGGGGACACCCACAAAGGTGGTCAGGGTTCCAACCCGAAGAAAGAAGGGGAGAAAAACTTGACCATAAGGAGTTCTCTAAAGGCCTCCCAAAATAATGCCCAAGGGAGTAGCGGTAACTAGACCCAGTCTGATCCAAAGAAGAAGGGGTCCTTTGATCACAAGATACGGAGGCTTGTACCCCATTGTACTTTGGGTGGCTAACTGGCATGGGTGCAAATTCAGGATGGTGAGGGTAAAAATTCAGGACAAGGGGTCAAAATTCAGGACAAAAATCAGGACAGGAGGTCAAAATTCAGGACAAAAATTCAGGACAACAGTTATGCTTTGCAGACACATCAGTGGATGTCATGCAATAGTGTATAAATAAATAGGCAAGGAACATAAGTACAAGTCACTTCTCCTGCCCTGTCAATTTCTCCTGCCTGGTCACTTCTCCTACCCTGTCACCGCTCCTTCCCTGTCATTTCCCCTGCCCCGTCACAGCGCCTGCCCCGTCACTGCGCCTGCTCCGTCACTGTGCCTGCCCCGTCACTGCACCTGCCCCGTCACTGTACCTGTCCCGTAACTGCACCTGCCCGTTCACTGCACCTGCCTGTACACTGCTCCTGCCCGTACACTGCTCCTGCTTCTGCATTGCTCCTGCCCGTTATCTGCTCCTGTCCGTTCACTGCTCCTACCCATTCACTGCTCCTGCCCATGCCTAATCACTGCTCCTGCCCCGTCACTTCCCCTGCCCCTCACTTTTCCTGCCCTGTCACTTCTCCTGCCCTGTCACTTCCCCTGTCCCCTCACTTCTCCTGCCCCGTCACTTCTGCTGCCCCGTCACTTCTGCTGCCCTGTTCACTGCTCCTGTCCGAATGCTCCTGTCCATTCACCGCTCCTGTCCGTTCACTGCTCCTGTCCGTTCACCGCTCCTGCCCGGTCACCGCTCCTGCCCGGTCACTGCTCCTGCTCATGCCTAATCACTGCTTTTGCCCAGTCACCTCTCCTGCCCCATCACCTCTCCTGCCCCGTCACCTCTCCTGCCCCGTCACCGCTCCTGCCCCGTCACCGCTCCTGCCCCGTCACTTCTCCTGTCCCAACGCCTCTCCTTCCCCGTCGCCTCTCCTGCCTTGTCACTGCTCCTGCCCTGTTCACTGCTCCTGCCCTGTTCACTGCTCCTGCCCTGTTCACTGCTCCTGCCCTGTTCACTGCTCCTGCCCTGTTCACTGCTCCTGCCCTGTTCACTGCTCCTGCCCTGTTCACTGCTCCTGCCCTGTTCACTGCTCCTGCCCCATTCACTGCTACTGTTCGTTCACCGCTTCTGCCCGGTTACCGCTCCTGCTAATGCCTAATCACCTCTCCTGCCCCGTCACCTCTCCTGCCCCGTCACCTCTCCTGCCCCGTCACCTCTCCTGCCCCGTCACCTCTCCTGCCCCGTTCACTGCTCCTGCCCCGTTCACTGCTCCTGCCCCGTTCACTGCTCCTGCCCCATTCACTGCTCCTGCCCCGTTCACTGCTCCTGCCCCGTTCACCGCTCCTGCCCGATTACCGCGCCTGCTCATGCCTTATCACTTCTCCTGCCCTGTCACCTCTCCTGCCCCGTCACCTCTCCTGCCGTTCACTGCTACGGCCCCGTTCACTGCTCCGGCCCCGTTCACTGCTCCGGCCCCGTTCACTGCTCCGGCCCCGTTCACTGCTCCGGCCCCGTTCACTGCTCCGGCCCCGTTCACTGCTCCGGCCCCGTTCACTGCTCCTGCTCATGCCTAATCACTGCTTTTGCCCCGTCACTTCCCCTGCCCCTCACTTTTCCTGCCTTGTCACTTCTCCTGCCCTGTCACTTCCCCTGTCCCCTCACTTCTCCTGCCCTGTCACTTCTCCTGCCTCGTCACTTCTGCTGCCCCGTGACTTCTGCTGCCCCGTCACTTCTGCTCCCCTGTTCACTGCTCCTGTCCGAATGCTCCTGTCCATTCACCGCTCCTGTCCGTTCACTGCTCCTGTCCGTTCACCGCTCCTGCCCGGTCACCGCTCCTGCCCGGTCACTGCTCCTGCTCATGCCTAATCACTGCTTTTGCCCAGTCACCTCTCCTGCCCCATCACCTCTCCTGCCCCGTCACCTCTCCTGCCCCGTCACCGCTCCTGCCCCGTCACCGCTCCTGCCCCGTCACTTCTCCTGTCCCAACGCCTCTCCTTCCCCGTCGCCTCTCCTGCCTTGTCACTGCTCCTGCTCTGTTCACTGCTCCTGCCCTGTTCACTGCTCCTGTCCTGTTCACTGCTCCTGCCCTGTTCACTGCTCCTGCCCTGTTCACTGCTCCTGCCCTGTTCACTGCTCCTGCCCTGTTCACTGCTCCTGCCCTGTTCACTGCTCCTGCCCTGTTCACTGCTCCTGCCCCATTTACTGCTCCTGCCCCATTCACTGCTACTGTTCGTTCACCGCTTCTGCCCGGTTACCGCTCCTGCTAATGCCTAATCACCTCTCCTGCCCCGTCACCTCTCCTGCCCCGTCACCTCTCCTGCCCCGTCACCTCTCCTGCCCCGTCACTGCTCCTGCCCCGTCACTGCTCCTGCCCCGTTCACTGCTCCTGCCCCGTTCACTGCTCCTGCCCCGTTCACTGCTCCTGCCCCGTTCACTGCTCCTGCCCCGTTCACCGCTCCTGCCCGATTACCGCGCCTGCTCATGCCTTATCACTTCTCCTGCCCGGTCACCTCTCCTGCCCCGTCACCTCTCCTGCCGTTCACTGCTACGGCCCCGTTCACTGCTCCGGCCCCGTTCACTGCTCCGGCCCCGTTCACTGCTCCGGCCCCGTTCACTGCTCCGGCCCCGTTCACTGCTCCGGCCCCGTTCACTGCTCCGGCCCCGTTCACTGCTCCGCCCCGTTCACTGCTCCGGCCCCGTTCACTGCTCCGGCCCCGTTCACTGCTCCGGCCCCGTTCACTGCTCCGGCCCCGTTCACTGCTCCGGCCCCGTTCACTGCTCCGGCCCCGTTCACTGCTCCGGCCCCGTTCACCGCTCCTGCCCCGTTCACCGCTCCTGCCCCGTTCACCGCTCCTGCCCCGTTCACCGCTCCTGCCCCGTTCACCGCTCCTGCCCCGTTCACCGCTCCTGCCCCGTTCACCGCTCCTGCCCCGTTCACCGCTCCTGCCCCGTTCACCGCTCATGCCAAATCACCACTCCTGCCCCATCAATTCACCTGCTTCGTCACCTCTCCTGCCCCGAGACCTCTCCTGCCCCGTTCACTGCTCCTGCCCCGTTCACTGCTCCTGCCCCGTTCACTGATCCTGCCCCGTTCACTGATCCTGCCCCGTTCACTGCTCCTGCCCCGTTCACTGCTCCTGCCCCGTTCACTGCTCCTGCCCCGTTCACTGCTCCTGCCCCGTTCACTGCTCCTGCCCCGTTCACTGCTCCTGCCCCGTTCACTGCTCCTGCCCCGTTCACTGCTCCTGCCCCGGTCACTGCTCCTGCCCCAGTCACTGCTCCTGCCTCATTCACTGCTCCTGCCCCAGTCACTGCTCCTGCCCCATTCACTGCTCCTGTCTCATTCACTGCTCCTGCCCCATTCACTGCTCCTGCCCCATTCACTGCTCCTGTCTCATTCACTGCTCCTGCCCGGTTACCGCTCCTGCTCATGCTTAATCACTGCTCCTGCCCCATCACTTCTCCTGCTTTGTCACTTCTCCTTCCCCGTCACTTCTCCTGCCCCGTCACCTCTCCTGCCCCGTCACCTCTCCTGCCCCGTCACCTCTCCTGCCCCGTCACCTCTCCTGCCCCGTCACCTCTCCTGCCCCGTCACCGCTCCTGCCCAGTCACTGCTCCTGCCCCGTCACTGCTCCTGCCCCGTTTACTACTCCTGTTTGTTCACCGCTCCTGTCCTTTCACCGCTCCCGCCCAGTTACCGCTCCTGCTCATGCTTAATCACCGCTCCTGCCCCATCACTTCTCCTGCTTCGTCACTTCTCCTGCCCCGTCACCTCTCCTGCCCCGTCACCTCTCCTGCCCCGTCACCTCTCCTGCCCCGTCACCTCTCCTGCCCCGTCACCTCTCCTGCCCCGTCACCTCTCCTGCCCCGTCACCTCTCCTGCCCCGTCACCTCTCCTGCCCCGTCACCTCACCTACCCAGTCACTTCTCCTGCCCCATCACTTCTACTGCCCCGTCACTTCTACTGCCCCGTCACTTCTCCTGCCCCGTCACTTCTCCTGCCCCGTCACTTCTCCTGCCCCGTCACTTCTCCTGCCCCATCACGTCACCTGTCCGTCACTTCTCCTGCCCGGTCACCATTCCTGCCGGTCACCTCTCCTGGCCGCCACCTCTCCTTTCCTGTTGCCTCTCCTGCCCCATCACTGCTCCTGCCCCGTCACTTTTCCTGCCCCGTCACTTTTCCTGCCCCGTCACTTTTCCTGCCCCGTCACTTTTTCTGCCCTGTCACTTTTTCTGCCCCGTCATTGCTCCTGCCCGTTCCTGCTCCTGCCCGTTCCTGCTCCTGCCCGTTCACTGCTCCTGCCCGTTCACTGCTCCTGTCTGGTCAGCACTCTTGCTCATGCCCGATCACCGCTCCTGCCCCATCACTTCTCCTGTTCCATCACTTCTCCTGCCCCATTACTTCTCCTGCCCCATTACTTCTCCTGCCCCATTACTTCTCCTGCCCCATCACTTCTCCTGCCCCATCACTTCTCCTGTCCCATCACTTCTCCTGCCCCATCACTTCTCCTGCCCCATCACTTCTCCTGCCCCATCACTTCTCCTGCCCCATCACTTCTCCTGCCCCATCACTTCTCCTGCCCCATCACTTCTCCTGCCCCATCACTTCTCCTGCCCCATCACTTCTCCTGCCCCATCACTTCTCTTGCCCCATCACTTCTCCTGCCCCATCACTTCTCTTGCCCCATCACTTCTCCTGCCCCATCACTTCTCTTGCCCCGTCACCTCTCCTGCCCCGTCACCTCTCCTGCCCCGTCACCTCTCCTGCCCCGTCACCTCTCCTGCCCCGTCACCTCTCCTGCCCTGTCACTTCTCCTGTCCCATCACCTCTCCTGTCCCGTCACCTCTCCTGCCCCGTCACCTCTCCTGCCCCGCCACCTCTCCTGCCCCGTCACTGCTCCTGCCCCGTCACTGCTCCTGCCCCGTCACCGCTCCTGCCCCGTCACTGCTCCTGCCCCGTTACTGCTCCTGCCCCGTCACCTCTCCTGCCCTGTCACTTCTCCTGCCCCGTCACTTCTCCTGCCCGGTCACTTCTCCTGCCCCGTCACTTCTCATGCCCCGTCACTTCTCATGCCACGTCACTTCTGCCCGGTCACCTCTACTGCCCCATCACCTCTCCTTTCCAGTTGTCTCTTCTGTCCTGTTACTGTTCCTGCCCTGTTCACTCTGAGTACAACATTGACAAATTACACAAGGCGGCAAGTTCCCCACAGTACTCTGTTTGGGGAAAGCTCCTCTGTAATCACTAACTAAGATCTCACTGGCGGGTGCATTGTCATTGGAAAGGGGATAATCGGCCTCAGTCGAATGACAATGGGCCTGCCCCCTGTCTGTGAGAGCTCAGGGAGGGGCTGCTGCAGCCTCTGGAGTTCAACAGAGAAGTGCGAGCTGGCCCCTAAAACCTTTTAATCTCTTGGGGCTTCTCGCAGCGAACGCTGTAATTAATGTCCAAAATTACGGACAAAAGGCTTCCGTAAAAGGAATGATTACGTACAAGGGATATCACACCAAAATGACGGACTATCCGTGAAATTTACGGACGGTTAGTCACCCTAATTGTACTGAGTGCTACAAATATGGGCACTTTAATGGCGACTCTAAATGTCTTAGGAGGTCACAGCGCCACACTGGTGGGCAGACACCTGCATTGGTGAGTGTAATGCTCGACGAGGAGCTACTCCTGGTAAGCTTTGGGGAGCAGAGAGAGCTGATCCTAGTTTTCCTGGGGGATAAAAAGATGGTTCCAAAAGCCCATATGCCAGCCATTACTGCAAAGTGTAGGCAGTGGGCCACCATCAATGGGCAATGGGTGGAGGCTCGGCGAGACACAGGAGCCAGCATGACTATTCCCTGCTGTCAGCTGGTGTCAGTGCAGCATGTCCTGCCGAACACATTTCACCAAGTCATAGTCGCTGACAGTCGTGAGAGTCATCTACCGGTGGCTCTGGTCCCCTTTGAGTGTGGGGGGTCTCAGGTTCTCTGAACGTTGCTGTGAGCCCTGTCATGCCTGTTGATTGCCTGTTGGGCAACAAACTGGGGAAGGGGGGAGGTATATATGCTGTAGGGGAGTAGGATCTGCTTCACATGGGTACCCCCACTTTTTGCTGGTGTTTCACTGTTTTTTTCGACCTTAGTCTGGCTGTGACTCTGCTAATCAGGACCACAGCCTAGCTGCTTCCTCTCTAAAATGGTTTCCATGTACATTAGGTACATATCTAATTGGATTCTGGAGTGCCTTAGAAGCCCCTAGTATATGGTATACTATGTACCTAGGGCATAGGTACCTCAGAGGCCTACCAGGGGCTGCAGCATGTATTATGCCACCCTTGGGAATCACTCCAAAATGACACCACAGGCCTGCTACTTCAGCCAGGGAAAGGGTGTGCTTGCACCCCTTACTGTGGTATAGGCTACCTATATCACTACCTTAAACAGACACATATAAACCTATAAGCCACTCCTATGGCAGACCTTGACAATCCTGAAGTCAGAGTGCTTGGTTTTATGTGAGAGGGTGCCCTAGCATGAGCTGAGCCCCTCTGCAGCTTTCGGAAATACTTCCTAATAGCTGTTCTGTGATACAGCCAAACCATATACTCGTAAGTGCATTATAACCTCGCGGTAAATGCTAACTTTGGAATGGCTGCACCAAAACATGTCGTGTTTGGTGTCAAACGCTTTGGAATACTACCCGCCCCCCCCCCCCCAACAGTCCTAGCAGCGGGGGTAGCATTCCACCCTTCTAGAGGGAGAGACATGATCACACTTGCTAAACCCAGTTAAAACTTTCCAAAGCCCTGGCATCACAAAATGGATGCCACTGCCACAGACACGGGTCTGGCCTCCTGTTGCTGAGGGAAACTCTGGCAGGGGAGGCCTGGACAATAGGTTTCCTGTCACGGGGAGGTGTAACCACCTCCCCAGACAGGCAGATGTGTATTGGGGCAGGGTGGGTGCATTCAGAGATTGCTTTTGAGACACTGCCTGGGGCACACAAGGTGTCCCTGTGCATAGCCCAGTTCAAACCGGTTGCAGGGGCACTCAGCCCCTGCTCTGGCACGAAACTGGACAAAGGGGAAGGGGTGTAACCACCCCCACCCCAGGTCCACCCATAGGTGGGGCCTTGGTGTTAGTCCATCCCCTAAACTTAGTATAAGTATAGGAATCCAGTCCCTAGGTCTTTAGATTACCCTGTATGAAACTCTGCAACACATATCCTGGACCTTCGAAGTTCTATCCTGACTAGAAGACTGAAGAAATCTCCCTTGGGGTCAAGGAGTGACTCCCCTGCTTGGCAGGCACCAAAGAAGCAGCTGACCGGTCTGCAATTCTGAAGCTCCCGCTGAACGCCGAAGTCTCTGCATCCTCAGAGGTGGATTTCCAGACTTCCCCGAGGCTACCCTGAGTCCACAGCAAAGCTGAGGCCCGTGGCTATCGTGGGTGACGTGGAACCATGACCCCTGGACACCGTGAACTTTTGCAGCAACACTATCTTCCTGGTCCTCCTTAAAGTTGTGCTTTGGGCTCCGAGTAGCCCCAGCCTTGAGCCCCTCTTGCACCAAAGCTTGTCGGCCTCCACTCCACGAGTGAACCGTGGGCCAGCTTCAAGTGCGACCGCTCAAGGCTCCTTCACGATCACTAGCCCGTTGGCTAGCAGGTCCCCACGAAGACAACTCCTTCTCTGCTTGGTCTTTCTTGGTTGCTCTAGATGTGCCCTTACTTACCCTCACTGGGTGAGTCCATCAGACCTTGCTGGTCAGCACCGCAGTCCTTTCTCTGATTTCCAGTGACTTGCCGTTGCCAAGGCTTGTTGGGTCCTTTCTGGTCTCTGACACTGCAGCACTCGACAGACTTTGAAGGACAGCTCAAATCTGGCTTGTGGACTTCGTCGATACCTCCTGGACCTCGTGGCTGAAGAGTTAAGACACCCATCAACTCACCTGAAGCACCCGACATCTGTGGGCAGTGGTCCATCCTGCCCTAGGTCACTGGCAAGTGACCCAGACTCTGTCCCCTCTGCTTTCAGGTTCCTTACATCCCAGATCCAGGCTTGGATCTCTGCGGACACTTCTCTTCACGGCAGCAGCAGTTCTTTGCAGGCTTCCATTGGAATTGACGACGCGACCCGACACCAAAAGACACCTATGCACCCGGCTTCCCTGGGTGAGGTAACTCGAGTACTCCAGTGCTCTCGTGGGTGCTAGCCTTAGAACTGCCTAAATCCAAAAGGGTTTGGTCCTGACTCGATTAGAAGTGTCCCTAATCTTTCAAAATTCCAACCGCAACATTCCCCGTAGAAGATAATAGGAACCCGCGGTTGTGTTTTCACACTGCATACGGCTCCCGTGGGTCCCCTGTGTCACTACCTTGGGTCGTTGCTTGGGGTCCCAGAGATTCTAGAGGTAATAGGCCTAGTGCCTATTTCAGTCGTGGTTCTTATACCACTTTTATAGTATATGGTTTGGTACGCCCCTAGGGCCCCAACGTGTATTTGTGCTTTTACTGATGCTTGATCACTTGTAACTTTAGTACTTCAAACTCCAGTCTCATAAAGAGACTAGAGGGGTGTGTTTAATCTTAAATACATATATTTTGAATATATACCTGGTGTGGTTGTCTTTTCATTTGGTCATTCAAGAGATTATAGACTGGTAAAACAAGCTGCTTTACATTCCTTCAAGACTTAGCCAGAAGGCTGCTCTCCATAGCTACCACTAGGATAGCTTTCACATAAGGTTGTCTTTAACCTATCACCATAAGGGGATGTTTGGACTGATACAAGGTGCCCACTAGAACTAGTGGACATCATATATCAGGCCACCTTCTCACATATGCCTCCCCCGCCCACCAGGCGGCCTCTTTGTCCCTCACCCTGACGCAGACCCTGGGGTGCGATGGCACCCCATCTGTCCTACGGGTGGTTGGAAACCTGTACAACCGTAGGTCGGTTGAACGCTCCGCCCCTCGTAGGGGGAGGCGTGAGTAATAGGGTGGACCAATGGTTCAGTGGGAGGGGCTATCCCCTCACCACAACCGCTAAACACCGATTGGCTAAGGCCACGATGCAAGTTGGCCCATCAGGTGGTAGGTCGCGATGGGCGGCTTGCCTTTGGATCGCCTGTAAGATAACCCACCATGTTGGCATAGTTGCTATGCTAATAAACCTGCAGCAATTTTTCCCACCAAAAAGTGTCTTGTCTACTTATTTTGTTACATGTATGTTGCTGCGGGAGGGCTGGTGGCGTGAGTGTGGCCGATATTGGCACTATGCAGAGAGTGGCCCTCGGTAGATGGCCCTCGGCAGCAAGCTGATGCACAGGCAGGAGGTCAAGGCTCTGGGGGTCACCTCATCTACTGGGAGAATGTTCTCCTCCTATACAGGGAGCCTAAGGCGCCTGGTTCTGGGGCTGCCACTGCAAGGCACTGCTTTACACTATTTGTTCCACAGCGGAAGGGAAGGTTCTCACAGACCTGCACACGAATGGCCGAGATATCTCACTTTGCTCGTAAGTTTAGCTCTCAGCGGTTCAAAGTGGGTGACATTTGGTATTAAGGGCCCATTAAAAGCTTCAATGCAACACAATACAATAGGACTGAATTAAGATCCCTTTTGTGTTCAAATGTAATTTAAATCTCTGTTCACTTTAGCGCCACCTTGTAACAGTCTATATTGTAAGTATGTACTCTGGTTCTCTCACCTGTCAGAGCGAGGGTCTCCAGCGCGTGTCTCCACAGGAGGGGACCCTGAGGTCTGCGGGAGAGCCCCATCTTTGAGGGGAGGTCACAGCTCCGCCGCGTCTCTCTGGAGACGTCTCGGGGTGAAGGCGCCGTCTTGGAACTCACTTAGACCCTCGCAGTGAGAACGGGACATCCACGGAGTGACTATATATGCTCGGCTCAGAGCCGAAGCTCGGCGGTGGGGACCCCCTTGTGGGGAGGGGCAGAGCTCGGCGATGGGGACCCCTCGGGGTCTCAGGGGCGGACCTTGGCGGTGGGGACACTTCGGGGGCTCAGGGGACCCCTTGGTGGCTCAGAGCCAGAGCTCCGCGGTGGGGACCCCTCGGGGGCTGAGAGGGACCCCTCGAGGCTCAGAGCTCGGCTGAAGGGACCCCTCGGGGTACGCCGTCCTTCTCCGAGGCCACGCCCAGGTACGGTGTCACCCCGCGTCCTCCGAGCTGCTCCTACAGGTGGCTCCGCCGCCTCTCTGAGCCTGACTCTCTCCCTCCCTCCTGACAGGACTGGCTCTGACCGTCCTTCTACCCCTGAAACAGCTAGCGGGAAGAGGCGGGGTAGAGAGACTTCGAAGTGAGTTCACCAATGACTAAGCCCCTCGTCTTTTTCCGAGTTTCTCTTGTTTTCAATACTGATTTCAATGCGGTCATTTCATTTCTTGCCCCTGGGGTATTTTGGTATTACAGCGGGGGTAAAGAGAACCTCCTGCTGCTCCTCTCTTGTATGGACAGCACGAGCGTCCAGGGGCGATTGAGCCTGAGGAATAACGTGGCCTCTAACCCCACGCTGTAATGTGGGTGCAGAGGATGAGAGGCTGCTTGCGGAGGGGCGCCGAGACTGTTAGTCAAACTGGAGGTACCCAGGAACCCCCTGACGCAGGTGCAACCCCTCCCCCGCCCCTTCTGCAGAGGGAACTCTCGACTAGTTTACATGCAGAGTGGGTTCTGTCTGCACAGTGAAAGGATAAGGTCTGACTTCAGTCAGTGCCTTTCACTACTGCGACGTCACGAGGCACGAGTGAGTTCACGTGAACTGGGGTCAGTGACCCTATGACAGGAAATATGAAGTTCCAATCTTTTACATACGTGCTTACCACGTCAGCAAGAGATGCTTCTGAAAAACTGCACTTGTGCATTGAAAATAAAATCCTCTTTCTTAATTTTCTAATAAGAAAATAACACGAATGGATTATTACCACATAAACTATTACCTATTTGAAAATCTCGCACTCTCCAATAATATTTAGACAACTGAGTGCCCTCTATTTACAAACCTCCCCCGCCCGCCTCTGAGTAGACACTCGGTTCAACTGCTCGAATATTTGCTGAATTAATGGCAGCGTTCTAATGCAGCAATTAGGTGTGCAATAATGTGTCATCTCCGAAAAGCGCTTCGACGCCTCGTCAGAGGTAGTAAGCGCCCTACAGATACAATTGTCAAATACTTTTTACCGCAGTATATTCGAATTTGAACACATATCTGCATTAGTGTCGCTGTGAAGAAAGAGCACACGTTCACCTTTCTATGACTTGGAATTAAACATTCACAAACATTAGTGCCAATATCGGCCACACTCACCAGCCCTCCCGCAGCAACATACATGTGGCATAAATAAGCAGACAAGACAACATTTTGGTGGAGAAAATTGCTGCAGGCTTATTAGCATACCAAATATGCCAACATGGTGGGTTATCTTACAGGTGATCCAAAGGCAAGCCGCCCCTCGCGGCCTACCACCTGATAGGCCAACTTGCATCGTGGTCTTAGCCAATCGGTGCTTAGCGGTTGTGGTGAGGGGATAGCCCCTCCCACTTCCGGTGAGACATTGGTCCACCATATAACTCACGCCCACCCCCTACAAGGGGCGGAGCGTTCAAGCGACCCCCTGGTTGTACAGGTTTCCAACCGCCCGTAGGACAGATGGGGCGCCGTCGCACCCCAGGGTCCACCGCAGACTTCCTGGGTCCTGGGGATATTCGGCCTCAGCACCCTTTGTGCTCCTGAAGAGGGTACCCCTGAGTACCTTTCCGCCTCTGGATCGCCATGTAACTCCGCCACAGCCCTGGGTGTGGCGACCGTCGCAGCCAGGGCCCCCCACCAAGGCCGGCGCTCCTACTTACATCCCGCTATTTCCAGGGCCTCCCCTAGGTCCAGGAGGAACAAGTCCATGCTTATTCTGGAGAGAAGTACCCCATCGTCCTCGAAACACCTTGTGGATTTAACATGAGGCAAACCATGTCTTATGAATCCAAACCCCATTTGTTCGGTGAATTTACGCATCGCGCCTCTGACTCTCCTGCGCACAGCCTCCATTGCCTCCCCAGATCAGGCTCCCTGCCACGGGAGCCGGGGAGTGATCTCTGACCACCACAGTTCACATGTCCCTAACTAGTTGCTTGAATTGCAAATTGTGGCCTTCATGTTTTCAAGCAGTGTCCTTTTGCCCAAAGTAGCGGCCTTATCTTTAGCTATTTATAGTGCCTCTCCCCCTATCCAGCAAGAACAGGTCCGTGCTAAACCGGACAGATGTCTCCCATCGTCCTTAAAGCACCCTGTGAATTTGGCGTGTAGCAACCCCTGTCTAAGGAAGCCAAATCCCCTCTGCTCAGTGAATTAACGCATAGCGCAGATTACCCTCCTGCGCGCAGGCTCCATCGCCTCCCCCAACCGAGCTCTATGCCACAGGAGCTGGGGGGTGATTTCAGACCACAAAAGTTCACCTGTCCCCAACTGGTTGCTAATTTGCACCGTGTGGTCTTCGTGGTCTTCTTATAGGGTGCATTACTTCGCCACATAGACCAGACAATTTCATAGTTCTTTTCGATTGATCCCTGGCGAACATAGTCATGGTGTCACAACAGGTTTGAGGGAATAAGTGTATGGTGCCCGTTATTAGACACTGCACCCTTTTGTGAAGTGACAACTTATGCAGCCTACCCTGCTTGCTGAACCTTTGACTGTTCACAGATGCCCGGTCCCTGCTATCCACCTGTGACCCTTGATACTTAAACCAGTAATGGTGTCGGACTACCAGATTCTGTGTCACATGCTTCGCCGTGGTTTCTTTGGTGGATCCGCTGGGACCCTTCCATATCCCTGTAAATGCCGTGTCACGCACTACGGCCCTTTAATGCCCTTGCTCGTCCCTAAAAGACACCTGACAGCCTGATGCCCCCGTAGCTTCGGTGAAGGGTTTTGGGCCCAGCGCACCCCGTCTGTGCTTCTAACATTTATCTTCCTAGAGGCGCCAGTTAGTGTGAGTGGCTATCCCTGTCCTGGCAAGGCCTGTCAATGGCCATTCCCCCCTTTTGGTGACTATCCTGCCATGGGATATGCGGCATAAGCACGGGTGTCCTCGTGTACCTGCCGTGTAAGAGGGGGAACAACATGGACGAATACTTGCCCCTTCTTGGGCAGTGTGAACGCCAAAACAATTCTTCTTCATTCATTGTAGCCAAATATGCTCTGACCCCATGTTCCCCTCAGCTTATTGCCCCACAACCCACAAGTTAGCTGGCAGCATCTGCAAATGGCAGCTGCTGCAAATGCCTGGCTCCCTGGCTATAGGGCGGGTCTTATTGTCTGTCCTGGATGGTCTCGAGGATCCATCTCTTTATCTCATTATCACATAAGTTGGACAAGCCCACTGCCTGGCCGCAAGCTAGCTAACGTTGCCAACGTTGGCGTTATGCCGTCCATGGTGTTTAGCTTCCCTTTGCTCCAGGGGAGAGCAGCCCTGTCTGGCGGTGTGTGTACTGAAGGAGATGTGTCCTGGAAGAACCACTGATTTGAGTTCAAATGTCACTACCTCGCAGTACTAGGTGTGTTTAATAAAATTAATAACAGGTCCAACCCATCACTCAGGCATTCCTCGCTTACCTAGGCATGTTGAATTGACGGAATTCAGTGAAAATATGTAAGGCATCTCCCTAGGCGTGCCCTCCCTTTAACACACGTTTTTCCTCTTTAGGCATGTCACTAATTATCTCCATCATGCGTTTAAAGCCAGTTTGAGTTCCGCTTAGGCAACATCCCTTCTAACACACAGTGTTGAGTAACTACTCATGTTTATCTCTTTTACTAGTCGTCCCCGTTTGCCTGGCACTCGTAGGACCCAAGGAAGCTTTTAACAAGCACCCTATACAAATGTATATACATGTTGCGCAGCTAGGGGAACTATAACTTCCTCCCACGTACTTCCCGGCATGTAAATACTGCCAAAGTTATCCCTACTTTAGTACCTGAATAACCACTAAATAAACACTGTTTAGGTAAAAGCCTATCAGTGCACCTAGCCAAGGGCCCCCACTGCGTGTCAACCCCTGTTGTAGAGTTTTCGACTGTTGATTTTGCCTGCCCACCTCAGAACCCTTCAAGTAAAACCAGCCACACCAATCGCCTACATGGCCATTACGTGCCAACATGTGTCCCATGAGATTAAACAAGTTAGAGGCTTTATTGTCTCAGCCAGACCTGAAGTGGAGCCAGAGCTGAATGGTCCTAGTGGGGTCCGACTGGAGGAGGTATGTGTGGCTAATGCATGCCCAATATCTGTGCAAATTGATAATGCATCACCATAGTGCCGATGGGCCTGAGTATAAGAAACTGGAGATGCTGTGCTACAACTTATGTAAATGTCTCAGCGTGGGCCAGAATGTAGGCGGTATATGTGTCGCTTATTCCGGCCCAACTAATCTGCAGGGCTACCCAGCTTGCTCAGGCAATGTGCTGCATATTGCCTGGTATTTAGCCACTATGTCATTGCCTCCCTGTATTTACTACAAAAGGAGCACTACACCTACAACAAGCCCATCTGTTGGCTTAGTCAATGCTTCTTAGTTGCATAAGATAAATAAGCCACAATTATAGCTTTCTTGCATAGACAACTGAGAGCTAGCCACCCCATCCATGGCTGCCAATGTTTCAACTGCTCCGTGTGACATTTCCACCATTTCAGTGCACTATGAGTGACATTTAAAAACTATGAATGACCCTTTCTTGCTAGCAATCAAACCATGAAGATGAGGGAGACATACCGATATCAGTAATTACGCCCATTTGAACAACAAGAAACTCTAAGAAGACCAAGGTTTAATACTGTTTTTGTGAGATATTCCCAAGCTTGGAGTGTGCATGTGTGAGACAGTAGCATATATACGATACTTTGGGAGTCAAAGTGCCTGGTATGGTATGAGACTGACATAGCCCCGATGGGGCAAGGTATCACAAATATACACAGTCAGTCTGAACAGCCTGGCACCGTAAGTACAGGAGATGGGCGCATGCAAACTACAGGCCTAGCGCAATGTACACCCTTGCGCTGAAGGGGGAACCGGCTCGTGCCGGCTTCGCCTCATACTGAGCACGCCACTCACTGACCCATGGTGCCATCATCAAGCTGCTCTCCACGCCCCCCCAAGCGGCAGCTGCACCTAGAGAGAGCACTGCCCTCCCCTACCTGGGAACGGGAGTCCCGAAATCTGCCCCTCTTGAGCACAGGACACCAACCAGGCGAACAGGCCCAATATGGCTTTGGTGCCCTTATCAAATTGGCGCCAACCAAGTACAAATCTCTTTTTTTTTTCTTTTTCCCCCTTCAACCTGTGAGAGCAAAACTAACACCAACGGTCGCACTACCGACCCACAGTGCTCCGATAACCGAGCCCAGTATGCCTCCCTGCAAAGCTTCAACATGCGCCGCTTGATCCATGTGTTCCACCCTAACACATCGCTAAAAGGTTTCTTTTAGATCAAAGCAGAACTTCCTATATGCTAGTTGGTAGAGTCACCTATTATTTTCATAACTATTAGTGAGCTGCTGCTGTGTTACCGTATTGCAAACACGCCACCATCCCCGAATATTGTATGGAAACACATTTAGAAATTGGAAGAGTATGCCCGTGCACTGTCAGTAACTCTTCCCAAAGTGGGCATGAAAGAGCTGGACTGTATCAAATTCAAAGCTGTTCCAAACTGGGACCCCAGATAAGTTTCTGCCAAGGGCAACTGATAATACCACGTTATCGGGTTTAATGTGTCGCGCATGCGTAGTGAGGGACACAACGGTACGCTGCCTGCGCGAGTACAGCAGGAATGTGTAGCTCGCCACCCACTTGCGCATGCGCGTTTGCTATTTGGCCTGTGCTCCATCGGAGCTTCGGACTGGATTTGTGTTGCTCTCCGTGTCAAAAAGCGAAGAACTTCAGGGCTACCTTCCTGGAGGGGTATCGTGTTGTGCCAGATAGAGAGCCCCGCGTGTTGCCGGGTGGCCGGAGAAAGTGAGGTTGCCGTGCCAGGGGGCTCCCGTGTGAAGAGGCAGTGTGACCGAAGCAGAGAGCCAGCAGGAGGTTGCCCCCGGCGAAGCCCCGCTTGGGTAGCGGGATACTTTGGAGTCGCTCTCTTGCCTGATTGATCCACCAGCGCGAAGGGGACGCCATTTCAGAGGCCATTCCAGAGGCTAAAATCGCCGGGATTGCGAGGATCAGGGTGCTTGGTGTCCAGTTTACCTTGCATACCTGCTTCACGGATTCAGGAAGGTGAAAGCTGCTTCTAGGCGCTGGGTTCCAGGAGGCGCTGGGGGGCAACATCGAACTGGCGTTGGCGTTGTAACAGGGACTCGAAGATCCAGGAGTCCCTGCTCTCACAGGCAGACGCGCCCACCACCAGCCACGCCCCCGCCTGCAACGCTCTCTGATTTAACGCTCTGTCACGTGCTCTGCGGGACGCGAGCGGGACGCCCGAGCAAAGGGCAGGCAGCCAGGGGGTGTCAAGGCTGGGCTGGGCACATCCCTTTCCTCTCTATCAACAGTGAGTACATACGCCCGGTGTGTGTCCCCGTTCTGTTTCCCGAGACCATGTCTACTCGTTCTGGAAAGCTTCTTGGGAGCGAAGGCGAAAGGGGGCCAAATGCCGCGAGCCCTGTTATAGGAACTATGGACCGTTTTATCACCGGGGTGGCGGCGGTGATTGAAAAGGAGATTGCTATGTCTGAGCGGGGTTTATCTGAGATTTACCTCCCCTCTAGACGCTCATCCCTGGGGGTCGCCGCTCAGTCGCTTACACCGGCCAGTGTCCGGGCTCAATCTGTTTCTCCACCTAGTGTGCCTCGTGTTTTCACAAACCCCCCCCCAGTTGGCTGGTACAGAGCAAAATATAGGTAGGCTGGAAATTCTGGCCGCTCTTCTCCCTATAGTTACAGTGGAAGACGGTGGCCTTAGTAAGCTGTCTACACCATTATCACCTAATCTCCCAAGCGAAGCCATCAGTGATCCTGAGCCCTCAAAACCGCTCACTCCCTCCATAGTTATATCAGAAGGGGAGTCAGAATGGGAGTCAGCTAGGGCTTCCCCTAACACCCAAACTCCCGATACTAGGCAGGAGAATAGGCCCTTAAGCAAAAAGCCACGAAAACGCAAAAAAGGTTGGCTAGTGAGACAGGCCGCTCTTTACCAAAGAGTAAGAAAGCCTTCTGGATCTGGATCTGGTACGAGAACCATAAGGGGTATGCCTATAGTGGATGTATGACGTTACAACGCATGCTTTTACACCGCATGCCGTTACAACGCATTTTTTACACCGCAAGATCTGTTACAACGCCAGCCTTTACAACGCATGCTTTTACAACGACGTACACTAGATGGAGTGCTGACATTAGAAATGTATAATTTACTATTCTAACTCCAGTCCACGTTGCAGTAGGGAAGGTGTTTGGATAGTAAAACTACACTATTTCTAATGTTAGCACGCCATCTAGTGCATTTCGTTGTAATGGCATGCGTTGTAATGGCATGCGTTGTAACAGATTTCGCGTTGTAATAGTTTAGTTGTAATGGTAGTGCGGTGTAAAAGTTGCGTTGTAAAGGTTGTTCACCGCCTATAGTGAATGAAATTGACATAGAAGGGGATGTTCTGATCTCTCCCAAGGGGCTACACCCAGACGCTAACACTGCCAAGGTCTCAAAGCTCTCTGACTAAGTAACAGTTGAAAATATCTTTGAGAAGGTATACAGACTCTTGAAACCGTTACTAACACAAGTCAAGGGTCTAGGGGAGAGGATAGACAAATTAGAGCAATCAACCCTTGACGGGTTTCACTCACTCAGAACAACATTTAAACAAATAACCAGAGTGACTGAAAATAAGGACTTGGGCGCAAAGGGGAATGAACCACCATCTCAGAGAGACCCTAAGCCCCCAATATGTCTAAACAAAGTTGTTCCTAATAGTCCATTAATTCCAGCTCTTAAATCTCCTCCCTGTCCCAAAGCAGGGCCAAAACACAAGGGACCATCAACACACTTAGAGCCTGACAAAAATAAGCCTAAGCCTCTTCCACAAAAGCAGCCACAGATAGCTAGTGGCAAAACGGAAGACTCCCAAAAACCAGGGGCACGCAGCAAACCCAACGGGTCAGCGACAGGGAAAGCCCCTAGGTCTGTATCCCAACCTACTGCCCCATCTACCCCCTCACCGGCCCCCAGTAATCCAGTACGACGGATCCCCTCAGTAAACCTCCCACCAGACTGTCAACCTTTTGTTGCTGTCATGGTTAATGTGCCCCCTTTAAAGGAAGGCCAGTTGGAAAACCACCAATCACTCAAGAACAAGTGTATCCACTGGCTGAAGGCAAACAAGCCAATCCCGTTGGGTGTGGATGGTATTATTCTAAGTGTCCGCAGAGTGGGTTGGGTAGGGCAGGGGAAAACAACGCAGGAGGGGGATTGCATAATCATAAATTTCCAAGACCCAAGAGTAGTACCATCGATTTGCACTCCTATTAAAAGTATGGGGGCTCCGGGGGTTAAAGTGGTAGATCTTTCTTATTTTTACCCCAGGCAAATTGTTAGCCCAACTGGAGGAAGTTTAAGCTCCCCTATTTTTGGTCAAAACTGGGCTGGGGTTACGGGGGGTATTAGGGAGAACCAATTGTGGGCACCAGGGCCTTACTGACTGGAAACTGGGAGTAGAGTAGAGCCAGCAGGAGTATCACCCACCCAAACAAACCCTGCAAGTGGGAAAGGAGTTCCTATAGCCACCCCACAAGATCCCTGTTCCCCTCAGATACCTCCGAGGAGGTCCATAGACAGGGGCATTCTAGCGCCCAGCGACACTTCAGCTGTGACGGACCTAGTCTTTAAGGTTTTCAGCTGGAATGTCGCAGGGATTGCAAGAAAACTGGCTCTACCGGATTTTACTGCTTGGGTTGATGAGCACTCCCTGTGCCTTTTCCAAGAGACATGGAGCTTGGTGCCCGTCCATAGGGTGGGCTATTCTTCCTATTCCTCCCCTGCGCAAGTCTCGGAAACAGGGAGAGGGCGTCCTTCGGGTGGCCTTCTCATCTGGGTCGCGGCTTCTTTAGACTGCAGAGTAGTGGAGTTTCCCACAGGTTCCCCTGACATACAAAATATCACCCTAATAGATCATAGGGGAAGAATTGTCTTAAATGTTTATAATGTTTATGCCCGGGGAACCAAGGGCGGGAGAAAGTCTCCTGTAATATCTCTCCTCGAGACCTTGTTAAATAATACCCCATATAAGACTCGTACATTAGTTGCAGGTGATATGAACTGTACGTTCGAGCCCTTGGGCTCGGACGTTTCCCTCGACCAAGACGAGGAGTATACCAGGTTGGGGATCCCGGTACTGGAAATCCCACCGATCAGAAGGTGGACAGAAGTGGCGCTCCAGATATACTCCCTGAGCCTCGAATTCAACTTAAGGGCAGCTAATGGGAGGACATCCTCGGATAGGGGGGGTGCCCACACGTACAATAGACCAGGACACACCTCTAGGCTAGATTATTTCCTAATAGATGTATACTTATGGTCTTATGTAAGGGACATGCAGGTGGTCCCCTCGACTGAAAGTGACCACAATTCACTCTCCTTAAGTATGGTCCAGTGGTGGCGCGCCTTAAGGAAGGACAACATTAACCTGGTAGCCGCACCCCCGGATGAGTCTGAAGTCTCCCCTTGTGGTAGACGAATAAAATGGGCGAAATTGGTTTTATCCGAGGCAAAGGTAGGGGAAATTCAATCCCATTTAAACCATGCGGTAACAACCCTCGGAACCTCCTTAGAAGGGGTGGGTAGAGCGAGTGGGCTTTTTGTCTCCCTGGTAGAAGCCTTAACTAATGTGTTTACCTTATACCCTAACAAGTCGGGCAACAAAGAATTTAAAAAACCAGTCGATGGTTGGTATACCCAAGCATGTAGGGTTCACAAGGCCAAGTTAGTTGAGGCGGTTAAACTCAAGTCCCGTAGTGTGATACAGGAAGCAAGGAAGGCCTATAATAAGTCCCTTAAATTTGCCAGGAGGGAGTGGGAAGACAAATTCTGGGAAGACCTGCTCCAGGCTAGTAAAATCAGGGATTCAAGGGCCTTTTGGAATCTCATAAGCACACGGAATAAACCCGATGCATCTGTGAGACCCTGCAACATCCCGCCTCAAAGCTGGGTAAAACACTTTGGGACTCTATACCTCCCCCCAGATGGGGAACTGAACGTGGGGATGGACCTTACACGAGCAATTGAACCTCATGCTTATGATCTCTTCAATCCTTTAGAGATTGAGGGGGTTATAGGGTGGGTAGCGCCTCGCAAGGCAGCGGGCCCAGACGGCCTTCCGGGGGACCTTATGAGGGCATACCCAGCGGAATGGGCAAGGGTCATAGCAGCTCTCCTAAACGATATCATGATGGGAGGGGCAGTGCCAGAATCCTGGAAAGGGGCGGTGGTGGTCCCGATTTATAAAAAAGGGTGCAGGGAAACACCGGGGAATTATCGCCCTATAAGTCTGATAGACTCCACCCAAAAAATAGCTGGTAAAGCTATCATTGGAAGGATTCTCCATTGGGTGGAGGAGAATAAAATCCTATCAGACTTTCAGGCAGGTTTTCGGGCTGGTATGGGGACAATAGAGCAGGTGTTTAGGCTGGCACTACTGGGGTGGAAGGTGGTGGAGCTAGGCAAGGGTAGTCTTTATTTGGCCTTTATAGACCTGAAGACTGCCTTTGACCTAGTCCCCCGGGAAGAGCTTTGGAGGGTGCTTTATGAGTTGGGATTACCCCCTTACATCTTGTCCCTTCTCATTAGCCTTCATGCCCATACCTTTGCACAGGTCCGTTGGGGTAAAAACGGAGAGCTCACTGAGAAGATACCAGTGTCCAGGGGCGTAAGACAGGGCTGTGTCCTGGCACCCACCCTATTTTCACTATATGTGAATGGGGTGGTAAAACATCTCCAACAAGAACCAGCCGACGCCCCCTGTCTCGGAGGAGTCCGTATCCCCACCCTGCTTTTTGCGGATGACACGCTCCTGATCTCGAAGACCCCACAAGGCCTCCAGAAATTGCTAACGCGATTCCAGGAGTTCTGTGCTGCAAAAGGCTTAATAATAAATGTGGACAAAACAAAATACCTAGTCCTAAATCCTCCTAAGAAACTGGGCCGTCCACCTACACTTAACTCGATTCCCTTAGAGAAAGTAGCCGAATTCGATTACCTCGGTATTCGGATTACGGATAGGATGTCTTGGGCAAATCATATTGACAAAATGGTCCTCAACCATAGGAGAGTAGGAGGAGCTCGCATGAGGGAGTTCAGGGCCTCACCTAGGAGATCACTTACCCCAGTAATCGATATCTACAAGGCCAAAGTAGTGTCATCAGCCTTGTATGGGGCAGAACTGTGGGGCCACTGCCGATTGGACGCCCTAGAGACAGCGGAGAGCAAGCTACTGAAATCCTTTATCTCCGTTCCACTGAGCACACCATCTGTACCAGTGCGGTTGGACACGGGCTGTAAAAACATCAAAGATCAGGCCCAGCTTCGCCCGCTCCTGCTATGGACACGAATCTGGAGGGGTGAAGAACTAAAATACTATGCTGATGCCCTGGGGGAAATAATGAGTCTGGGGGGTTGGGCTAAGATAAGATGGTTAAGAGAAACTAAAAAGCTTCTGGAGAAGATCGGACTAGGAGACTGTTGGTCATCACGTTCAGCCCCTCCAAAAGAAGTTGTCAAGGCGCTTTACTGGAAATGGACTGCGGAGCGTCTAATTATAAACTCTAACCACTGCAAGTCCACTGTCGCCTTTTTACAAATCAAAGACATTGTGGCTTTTGAACCCTACCTGGACCTGATCACCCTCCCCTTTGACCGAGCCCTTTATTTTAAATTTAGAGTTGGATCCCTCCCCCTAGGTGCTGTGGTATCTAATTGGACATCAGCGGCCCGTACTTCTCCCAACTGTGCATGTTGCCCGAGTAGGGTTGAGTCCATTGCGCATGTCCTATTTGAATGCCCGGATTATGCAAGGCCTAGGAGTTTTTGGATGAAACCTCTTTGTCGAAATATGGGCACACGTAGCCACCTAGCAGCCTTGCGTATCCTAACCACGGACACTTCCCCCCCTATAGTGTGTGGAACAGCAAAATTTTTAAAGCAGTTTTGGCTTATTCGTTGTAAGAGATTGTCAGTAGCTGTTTAATTCCTTTTTTAGCTAATTTAGTAACGGGCATTTCATGTCCTTTTATCTTTTTTAATGAATTTTATACTGGCTTCTTGTAGCAATGCTTTTTTTGTACACTGTAATGATTGTATTCTAATGTGCTTTTAAGATATCTTGCATATCGAATAAAAGCTTATGATGATGATGATGATGATGATAATACTACTGCATGTGCTGTTGTGCACGAGTATGCACTCCTGACCTCAACCTTCCAAAATGCAGTGTTAAAATGCACCAGAGCCCCCCAAGCATCCTGAAGATGGCTGTGCATAGCCAACAGAGAGGAGGTATTAATCAATGTGCGCCCAGGCAACACCAGTCACCTCTGCATCGCCAGTCGACCCTCAGCATTTGCTGCGCTACGATAACTTAACATCAAACTTAAGTCAACAAACACGCATGCAGCTTTGATTAAATACTGCAACACTGATGCCTTTGGGTCAAATCTGTGTATTATAAAATTGCCGATAACCAACCACATGGACGTCCCCCGGTGCAAGGCCCCTGACCACGGCCTGTTGCCGATTTGTGTACAGCGTGTCGGCTTTGTTTTGCTTTATTTGTTGCGGTCTGCTTTCAGGGATAGGATCCGTTATGCACGCTGCTCACAGGATCTGTGGGGCCGATCCCATAAGCCCACCAATATCGGGTGGAACTGTGGGAAATAGGAGAAATCGTGAGTGTCAGTCACAGGCTACAAGCTTAGGCCCAAGTACTTGATTACCACATGTGGTGGCAGCAATGTCAGAGTGACTTCAAGTACAGGTGTAGGAGGAATACCCACTGCTGGAGTTGCTCTAATTTGCCCCCCTGGCTCACCCACACCCCCTGACCATACATTTGACGGTGCTAATGTGGCTCCTTCCTTCGTGCCCCCACTGGGGCACAAATGCGCGTGGCTGGTGGACGCAAAACCTGCTTGAAGCTGAGACATGAAACTGTTCATAGTGTCCATGAGTTTGGCAAGCTCACCCCTAGTGGCGTAGTTACCTTGGGCCGCGGTACTGTCCAACGGGGTGAGAGGCCCCTGGTGCGTGGGAGCACCCGGTGCTGTAACGACCTCCTTGGGGGCCTGAACTGCTATGCTTCTGGGTGGTGGCAGCGGATCTGACGGGAAGTCCCTGGACGTGGGTTTGCGGACCCGCTTGGGCCTACATGGGCCTGCCTCTGCAACGGGTTGGTGTTCTGTAGGAGGAGAATTGCAGACGATCCCAGAGTCCTCCTGATCGGGGGCGTTCAAGATGCCATTGGCCTATCCCAGGCCTTTGATCTTGGCCATCTCAAAGAAATGGGCCCGCTGTGCGTCCTGTGAATTGCCCGGCATCGAGCCGTCCACCTGGGATCTCTCCGGAAAAAGGGGGGGTGAGCCCTGGCTATCCATGCC
This sequence comes from Triturus cristatus, assembly GCF_964204655.1. Taxonomy (NCBI): domain Eukaryota; kingdom Metazoa; phylum Chordata; class Amphibia; order Caudata; family Salamandridae; genus Triturus; species Triturus cristatus. The sequence continues at coordinate 37,841,476 of NC_140590.1, forward strand.
GACCTTTGACTCCACACGGGCCCCTGATTTATTGTGCGGTAGCGGGGGTGGACCTGGGGCGTGACGCGCCCGAAAGGCTTGCTCAAAGTGTGCCCTGCGTGTGCTGATGGAGTGGGTGTGCTGTTTCTCCTGCTGTTCAACCCTTTGCGTCAGACCCCTTGCGACGTCGCCTCCTAATGACGGTTCTGACCTGTTGCGGGCCGTGGACACGTCGTACCACCATGCAGCAGTAACCCAAACGAATGACTCAGCACCTGTAAAGAAGACACGTTAGTCATGACCACCAATGTGTACATTATAATTAGGCTTTCCTGTTTTCAGTTGCTATTTTTGGTAAATTCTGGTGGGGGGTTTTCAGTGTTTTCAAGTGATTTCAATACTTTAAAAAAACTGTGGTTTTCAGTGGTTACCCATTTTCGCGCCATTAAAAACTGCAGAAACAGTGTTTTTCCGGTATTTATGGAACGTTTCGCTTTTATTATTGCTTGCTTTCTGCACTGATAGCGCATGGTATATAGACAGTGTAAGTATAGTGTATATGAGGTCCAAATAGAATTTTGCAAATTAAACTTATTGCAGTACACCATACAATACTTTTTCAGTGAGTCTTTAGTCATGTGTGCTCGCTCTTTCCTTCCCATGTAAACTTCTGTGAAAAGGCCCTCTCAACATTGGAACTCGAGATGGGCAATGCCAAAACACCCAGTACACAATTTGTTAACTCCGGCCATTGACATAGCTTTTCATCCCAATACTGGTTTGCTTGAAGATTGCCATTCTCAGGGCAGGTTCTGCAGCATTTGCTTTGATCTGGGCGCTTATGCCCTCAGAGTTGTTGAAGCGGTCAAAAATGAAGCAGCACTTTTGAAATTACAGAGGAAATTCCCCTTAACGGAAGGGATCTATAACAGAGTACCACAGTGAGGTTCCATTGACTTCAAATGCAATTGGTGGTGAAGGGACATTTCTATGCATCATTGCAAGCCATTTCTCATGCACTGTAAAATAAAAGTTCCTGAATTGCTCTTTATCATTGCTTTGCTTACCAAGTGGCAAGCGCTCTAACACGGAACTTGTTGCAGTTTCAAAGTTACTAAAGGTGTCGCTCGGCCTACTCTCAAGGAGATGTTTCACATCTACACCAATTATGCTGAACACTTGGCAGATAAGGGTTTTTCAGACTCTAGTTTCTTATTATGTCCACTACAGCAGTTAGGTGTTCCTGCAAAAATTTAAGAATGCAGTAGAGTGTAGTTTTTTCACATCACTATCAATATGTGACCAAAGATCCCCACATTTCTTGCCTTTGGCATCATCACTCTGCAAAAAATCTGTAAACGGTTGCCACATGGATAATATACCATTCATAGCCCCTTGGACTGAGAACCATCAGCTAAGGGACACAGTTGTGAGGACTCTTTCTTTAATGCCACTCAAAGCACAAAATGATAAATATTTGCGTTCTAGTTCCTGTACATAAGAAAACAGTGCACTAGAATGGACTAAAAAATAAATAGCATTTTTCATTAACTCTGAAGATTGGAAAGATGCTTTCAGCAAACCATCTAACAAGTGGCAAGGATCTCTTACAGGGAAGCACTTCAGCTCAGGTATCAATTTTGAAAGGTAATCACAAAACGTTTTCATATACGTAGCTGAATCACTGCAAATACAAACAATATCACTCCAATCTTTGTTGAACTTGGAAAGAACCTTTTTTGCAGAGCATTCCAAGTGAAATTGCATTCCATTTCTTCCAAAAGTCTGGTGTCATGTTTTAACCACTATCCCAGATGCCTGGTGATAGCGCTCTTTTCACATATACTTGTCACTATACCTTGCATTTAATGTTTAAAGCCTGAGGTGTTGGCAATTCGCCTACTATCAATACTGACTCACTAGAAACTGGGGGCTGATGTATTAAGGGTTTTTACCCATTCTCTGTGGGTAAATGTGATGACACATTAGGAAAGATTCTTATGAAACCAGCCATTTTACCTATCAGTGAAAAAATAAAATATGATTTTGATATTTCCTGATTCTCTACAGTTTATAAAATAATTAAACAAGACCTAAAACATGCTTCTAAACTCTGCATCTTTAGACCAAAGACCACAGAACTGAAAAAACCAAAAGGAAGAAAATGAAATATCTTAGTGTTATCCCTAAACAACAAAACTGAAGCAGAATAATGTTATCCCAGCCTTTCTTACTGCTAGCTTGTATGACAAAGTTACATTGTATTGGCCCCTTCAGGAAGGAAAAAAATGACTCTTTCACTCCCTTTTTCCTTTCTTTGAATGGCATTTAGTTTGTGGCTGTGTAGGTGTTTTTTCAGTGTTTATATGTTTTCACTTGTGAGGGCTATTTCTCTTTCAGTGGGGTGTTATCAGTTATTATAGGTTTAAGCCTAAAACCGGACAGCCTAATTATAATGCTGGTGCGTCCCGCCACTTTGTTAATACCGTGGGGGGGGGGCTAGCCCATGCCTCATGCGCTAGCCCCTCTCCATGGTTGCCCTAGACCATGCACTTGGCAATGCGCTTATAAATATATATTCACCCAATTAACAAATTCCCTAACATGAATAAGATACGACAATGGGAGACCCCCCACGCCCCCGTGACTCAGCACTGCCTGATTTCAAAATGATCTCTTAAAACAACCTGGAAGGCCATAAGCTTGAAAGAAACTTGCCTACAGCATCCTATTTTCCCAGTCGGCCTCCCATCCAAGTACTAACCAGGCCCGACCCTGCCTAACTTCCAGGATGGACCAAGATCGTGTGCAATCTGGAAGTGCAGTCCACAAGCGCGAGGCTGCACACAAAATGGAACAAGAAACGTGGCCAAATACCTGCCCCGCCCCTCGCACATTCCCGTGAAGTTGTCTAAGAAAAGTTGCCGTTATGCAGACGCTTGATGGTAGGCGTGTGAATCCAAATTTCAGAAATTACCATGCTGGCAATTGCACTCGAGCGGGTGAACACATGGCACATGAGGGGGGGGCACACGATCGCTACACCGGCGGCATATGCAGCGCACGGTAACCGGACTTCGCCGGCTGCAGTTTTAAGGTGGGGGGGATCCCAGACCCCCCAACCTGCTAATAAATGATGCAAAGGAGTGCGGGGGGCCAACCACGATAAAGGCCCGCTGCGGCCTGAAGCGTCGGCCCGCCGGGCCTCCCCCGCGGCCCCTGAAGCGGGGACCGGACATATTTGCGCTTGCGTGGACCCCCAAACCCCTGTCCGTATTCGGAAATGTGCAGCTCAATGCGCGTGGGAACGCGACTAAAACATTGTGCCCGAGCTCAGCCCGTTGCGTGCGACCCTTGGCGCTGATGCCAGGAGTAATTTGCACACTAACCCATGGTGCTGTGTATAAAGGAGCGGGACTCCCGCGAGCGACCTAGGGCCCCATGAGCAGCAGGGAGCGGGCAACGCGCGTACGCTCCCCCCCCATCTCTAATCCCGCAGACCGGCATTAGTTGGGGATCCTCATGGCGTTTGACCGAGGGCTGGAAGCTGCCCCGCCAAAGGGAAAGCAGGGGTGGGGTGGGGGCCACCTCGCAATACCTACTGGCCCCACCCTGAAACTAAGTCATGAAAGCCCGGTCCACCGGTTTCCCCGGACTGACCCAGGAGGAGGTGGAGCGTTGCTGCCCTTGCTGTTCACTCCCCCTCTCCCCCACAGCATCAAGCCCGCTTGGGCCTGATACGGACTGTAAACCGGGAGGAGGGCAAGGCCAACTGAGGTACCCACGTGGCAGACATTTGGGACACCAGCTGGGGCACCACGTGGGATCCGCTACCCCCGCCGCGGCCGCAGGACGACCGGACCCACTCTTCCTCCCTGCATCTGCTGAGGTCTCCCCCCCCGACCTTGCTGCTGACGGCAGACACAGCAAGGCAAAGGCCCCACGGACGCCTCGCCGCGACCAGGTGCAGGGTACTGTAGTACCAGCTGGAGCCCCACAGGCCCGGCCTCAGCCCCCTCGGACCACTCGGTGCCCGGGACAGCCCATTAGAGACCCAAGGGAGCTGCCCAACCCCCCCCTCCCAGAGGCGGCTCGCGGGCCTACCAACCCATATGGGGAGGCAGGGGGGGGAAGCATATGGTGTGCCACAGATCTCGGCAGCTCCCACGGGACACGTCTAGTCGGCGTGAGGGCGAGGGGACAAAGAGGCCGCTAGGGGGGTGGGGGAGGACTATATACCTCTCCCTGCCCCACCCCATCCGGAAGTGATACGCGGGACCTCAAAAGGGGTCTCTGGGCAAGACACTAGGCTGCCCAGTGTGCCATCTTGTGGCACTAAAGGGGCCGCCCTCTTATGAGGGTCCCCTGCGGGGACTTCATTCGGTCAGCCCGCAGTGCATTTGTACCACACATGAAAGGAGAGAAAATAAGTCCATGTCTTCAGTGCAGTGGGGAGAAGGTAAATGGCTTTTTACTGGAGATTAAATGTCAGAACCCCTTTCAAAGAGCAACGAGCGACAGAGGGGCTACTGGGCTGATCCATGGGGATGGGGATGGGGGATGGGGGCCCTTTACTCCTGATGCCCCTGGCCCAACCCATCAGGGCGCAACTAGACCCGAACCTCGGTGAGGGGGGAGGGTGGGGGGCGGCTCACATCACCAGGCCCTAACGCTGGTCGCACACGGTGCAACAGTCTTTTTGGGGCCCCTCCCCCATTTCCTCTTTCCAACCAATGCACCTCATCTCTCCATAGCACCTTTCTGACAAACATTTCATTTTTTTATAGCGCTACTCATAGTTTACTCACACTCAGTTCTGTGATCTGCATGGTACACGTTCTTTGTAGCAGGCACATTGACCCTCTGCGCTGTGTGAGTGGCAGGAGTGCCCATGTGAGTGCACAGTGAGCGATGCAACAGTGTGAGAGTAGGGTAAGAGGAGTGACTGCAGGGTGAGTGAGGTGACCATATGAATTTGGGTGCGCATGTAAGCGCAGAGTGGAAAAAATCAATGTATGGTTAGTGATGGGCTTGTTTGAGTGGGATTGCAGATTGAGCAGTGAGGGGGACAGGTGATTGAAGTGTCACATGAGTGCATGGTGAGTAGTGTGCTCATGTGACTGCAGGGTGAGGTACAGGGTGAACAGCACAAGTGCATTGTGAGTGCAGAGTGACCACTGTGAGTGCAGGGTGAGTGGGTGAATGGTGTGAGTGCATGGTGATCAGTGTGAGTGCAGGGTGAGCGGGTGAATGGTGTGAGTGCATGGTGGTTAGTGTGAGTGCATTGTGATCGCTGTGAGTGCAGGGTGAGCGGGTGAATGGTGTGAGTGCATGGTGATCAATGTGAGTGCATTGTGATCGATGTGAGTACAGGCTGAGCGTGAAAGTGAAAGGTGAGATTGAGGAGTGAGTTGTCTGAATGCAGGGTACATTCACAGACACTTGAAGTAACTCAGCATGTTATTGACGGCAGCGTAGGGTTTAAGATATAAGTTAAACTATTGCTACTATGGCATTAATCAGTGATCGAGGGTGGAGGAAATAAATAATGTCCTGATCCTGCAACAAACTTCCAGTTTTATGAGATCCAAGTTCTAATCCCGGCATCACTAGCTTGAGTGATACTGGGCGAAGTACACTTTTGCTATGACACATCAGTTATTTAGAAATGTGGGGTTCACCAGCACCCTTGGTGAGTGCTGATTTTAAACACTATCTAAAACATGCAGCTGTAAAAATTCAAGACCACAGGGTGTGTTCTTTAAAATACAAACATATCTTTTACATGCGAGAGCCAGGGGATGAGCAGGTATGAATAGGATGCTGCTCACATTCCAGTGAGCTTTGAAGGCCATAGTGACGAGGAGGATGAAAGGAGGAGCGGATTTTAGCAGAGCTGGAGAGGTGCTTTTTCTGAGCCCGGGCTGCACGTGCACTCTCTGCCTGCATTATCCCGTGCTCCCATGGCTGTGCATGTTGCTGCTGCTGCAGAAGGAGATATTAAGGGAACTGCATCCAGGCAGTGCTTCTCATGCTCTCCCCCTGTCACCATTCCTGTGAGCAGTAGCGACTAGTTACCTCCTGCAGTACCCGTCCTGTGCTTTGCGCCCTGCAACCATGTCATGCAGTAAGATTAACAAGCATTTGCAATGCAATGCAATGCAATGCAATTGAACGCACATCAAACACACTAAATATAAGTAAGTGGAAATCAGTCTATTGTGATTGATGGGAAGTAATGTAAGCATTATATCCCTTTTTTTCTTCTTCCTAATAGTTTTAATCCCATGATGTAGGACTGGGAAGAGAGAGTAGAATCTGAGTCTTGGGCACAGTAAGTAATTGAAGCATTCCAGAATATTGCTCGCTATGCATTTTAAATACATTATTGACACACAGAGTCCAAAGAGGGGCCTTCTACAGTGTGATTGGTGCACAGTGAAGAGCTGGTCTGTTGGTTCCTAACACACTTACAAGAGTTATCGCTTCACATGGAAGGGCAGCGGATACCAAGTGGGTGTAGGCCCCAAAGCAGGCAATGAAAATGTCCACACATTGCCAACCAGTTTGGTATTGAAATATAACCATAACTGAGGTACAGTGAGATCCCTCCATCCCAGGGCCCAGTGCTGCTGCACCAGCTGCACAAATAATATGTAGTAACCTTCAGAAGGCGGAGGTTATATTTTCTCTCAGCCTAGGTGCAACCCCTGTAAGTCACCTGCCTTGGATATGGCTTGTGATGTGCCCAGAAAGCCCCCTGCCTTGTAATATACTTACACGAAATCCCCTGACAGAATGGACCACGATCTGACAGCATCAACATGTCACAGCAGCCTTTGACACTGGCACATCATCCGTGGCCTTAAATAAATCATTGTTTTGGTTGATTAACAAGAAACGTAATCAACGTCATGCTAACAACCAAAGAGCCAAGCCTGACTACCAATCAGAAAAGTGTGCGTTAGAGTGCAGGCAAGTTGTCTTCTGAAGACATGACGTCACCACTGATAAGGCGATGGGGCTGTTGGCTTTGAATATTAAAACCATGCACACATTAACACCGCACACTTTGGAAAAAAAACAATGCCTATACTGCACACCTTCAAATATTGTGCACTTTAAACACATTGGCATCGGAGGTGTGGCTGATCTGCCCACAAGATGGCCGCAGTTTCTTGAAGCTCCTTCAACCCAACAGAGACCAGAATACTCTCGGGCAGCAGTTTGCTTCGTCCCCCGATGTGAAGCAAAGATTTTAGGGCCCGAACGTGGGGGGCACATGTATTTTTATTTTTGGCATCCTGACAAGCTGTTTTTGATGCAGTTTTCTCCCGTGTCACATCCTCCTCAGGCTCCAGAGCCGCAGCCGCCATTTTCTCTACTGTGGTGCGTGGCGGTGAGCAGCTCTCACGCACGCTGAAGCATGTTTATTTTAAATGTACCAGCTTCACATGGAGAATATTTTAGGATAATTTAAATCCTATTTATGGCAGTGCACATTTCCTGACCAGCTTTTAGGGTTGGTTTCACCTCCTTGCATTGCTGACTGCATGGCTTATCAGATTTATCAGCTGCCTGACTAGCATCTTCCTATGGCATTTTTCAGTGTCCCCACCTTGTGAGACCCTTGAGTCACCTATGTTTTTAGCAAATTGCTTTATAACAAGGGTGGTCATGATGGTTCCCTGCTGAGGGTGCATTTGAGGTCTTCTCTATACTTCTTCCACTGTTGGTGCTTTGTTATTAGATTGCTTGCTGAGCACATGCTCTCTTCTGCTTCAACTTCAGTGCGATTTTCGCGACTTTGGTGACATACTCTTTCTTTATATGAAGTCCCCCTCCTCATCTTGGCAAAAAAACACATCCACGACCATGTCTTCTGTCCGCAAGGACTCCACTACTGCTACAGAACGGCAGAAGAAAGAGCTATACTCTCCTACAAAGTCTCCATTACCTTTAGCTCTAGAAGACCTTATGGAGGAAATAAAGCTTTTGAAACCCTTTGTTATTGGCACTAATGCTACTCTTCAACGGCTAGATGAGAAATGAGCTAGTCTGGAGTCCAGAGTATCGGCAGTGGAGCAACGGATTAGTGATGTCCAGGATGCAACCCCCAAGATTGAAGCTATGTTTAAAGAAATAGTTCTCCTTAAATAACAGACGGAGGACTTGGAAAATTGTTACAGACGCAATAACCTCATAATTTATGGCATTCCTGAAGGTGCAGAAGGCAATGATAGGCCTTTTTTTCTTAAGACACATATTCCTAAAATAGTTGGTCTTAAGGAGGGCACAAATCTTAATTTACAGCGTGCGCACCGCATGGGTTCTAAATCTGGGGGAACATCATCTACATCATCAGCCAGTCGCTCTAAAGGAATAATTGTTCTTCTTTTGGAATATACTGAGGTGTTAATGGTTCTGGCTGTGGCTAAGAAAAGAAAGCAAATGTTGTGGTCTGGTCAGAGGGTCTTTTTCTCCCACGATGTGGCTCATGCAACTGCCGCGCATCGTAAGGAGTTCCTTTCCTTTCACCCTAATCTTTGTTTCATGAATGCTAGATATGGTCTTGTGCATCTGTGCTTTTTCAAGGTCACCTACAAGGAATGGACTTTCTCATTTGACTGTCCAGACAATGTGAGGTAGTTTATCTTTCACCACAAGGAGAAGAGATGGACTTTGGGAAAACCTGAACCTGGATTTTCTTGTGTTTCAGCTCTTATGCACAAAACTTGTTTTCAATTTTCAGGGAACGATTGCTATTGCCTTTATTTACACATTTGAAATTGGTAGCTATTGCTTATTTGTTTCTTTCAGGTTTTTCTTCCACTTAACTTCCTTTTTTATTTTTATTTTTTTCCCTTTGCAGATGTTTCTTGTCTAGCACTGATTTCCCTCCTCGATGTGTCCTCTCCCATGTGCCACCCTTCCTAGTCCGATTGTTTATAGTCCATCTTCATTGGTTGGTAAGTGTTATTCCATTCAATAGGCATGCTCACCTCATAATTTGTGTGCCTCCTGCCTATTTGGTTTAACTCCATGTTTTTCTTTTTTATCTGCTGTTCATAATCCCAATTATACCCTTGACCTCTTTATGGTCTCTGTTGTCTCTCTTAAATTTGGTAATCTGCTGTCGGTCTTCCCTTTTGTGCTTCCCCGCCTCTCCACGCTATTCTTCTTACACTCAATGTGTATGTTGTTCATCTTGACTGAAGCCTCTTGGTGTTTTGTCAATTGTTCTTTCTCTAGTGGTCATAATTTTGTTTCTTTCCTTCTTCTTCTACTATATCATTTTTGGCTCTTTTTCTTATCTTTTATATTTCTGTCCTACAGATTTTTTCTTTCCTTTTTTCTTTCTTTTTTCTGTTTCCCCTACCCTTGTTGTTTATCTCTCTTTCTCTTTTTTCAAAATTGGTATCTTGCACTCATTTGTATTGCAAATTTCTCGATATAATGTATGTGCTTTTTCCTCATAGCGAATTTGTATTGTTACGAATTTCAGAATGCTCATGGTTGTTCTGAATGCCTTTTTCCTCTTCCTATGACTGTTAATGATTGTATTGTGTCTTGGAATGTAAAGGGTCTTCATAACCCTATTAAGAAACAAAGAGTGCTTACAAATTTATCTCAATTACAATGTAAGATCGCAATGATACAGGAAACTAATCTTAATGAAAATGACATTAGCTCACTTAAAAAGCAATGGGTGGGTTATGTTTATTGCTCTCCTGTGAAGGAAAAAAAATGGAGTGGTGACACTATTTCATCAATCACTTAATGCAAATGGCTTCTTTTTCATCTCGTTATTATAGGCACCCCCCTTTCTCATCTTAACATTTATGGTCCCACTGGTTTGGATGCTCAGTTTTGGCACTCCATTTTTTTTTTCCTCACATGACCTCTGTAGCTACTGCCACCTCTCGACCTGTCCCACCACTGGCGCAGATAACTTTTGGTGGTACATAGTCTCAGCTGATATATTCTTAACAGGGGATGCCCGTTTATACTCAAATTGAGCTGACCCAGAGGTTTTAATCATTGGAAGTTATCCTATACCCAAATCTAACATAAGGTAACCCAAGATCTTCTCAAAAAGGGTCATCCAGCCAGTTCCAAAACAACTCAATGTCAGACTTTTCCCTGAAGACATTTACCCTCTGGTCTACAACTCGATAATACTTAACAGAATTCCACCAGGCATTCCAACTAGGAGAAGTTTCCTGGTGCCACAGCATGCAGATATCTCTCCTTGCCAACAAAATCAAGTAAAACACCAATTTATATTGGGTCTCAAACTGATCTTGTACCCCACCCAGCATAGGCACAATTCCAAATAAGATAAGAGTTGGGCTTACCTCCACTTCCGCACCCATGACCTTGGAGATAGTCTTACCAACATCCGACCAAAATTCGTATATCTTGGGACAAGACGCGAATATGTGGACAACATCCGCATTCTGGAATCCACACATGGCTTCTCCTCCACCCTTCAATTTAGAGACTTTAAGAGGGGTCCAGTATATCCTAGGGAGTGTGAAAAAATGGTTTCTTCTGAGTGCAGCAGATTTAATCACAGAATAAAGCAGGTCAATAGATACTTGCCATAACTCTTTCCGTTCTTCGCTAGGCAAGTAGTTCTCCCAGACCCGATGGGGCTTATCCATCCTTCTTTCTGCTGCAGCCAGAAGATAATTATACCACAGGGCAACTTATTTTCTTATTTCCCGCCCGCACTCTCGAGAAAACTGTTCCCTATACTCAGTTTTGGCACTCCATGTCATATATCCTATATGCTTGCTCTAACCCGAATCTCATTGTTAGTGGTGACTGTAATCAAATTGTGGACCCTTTCATTGATAGGAAGTCTCTCTGTAGATATATTCCCACCAAAATGCAAAAGACACTATCCATTCTAGAGGTTTGGTGGATGCTTGGTGGATATATAACCCTGATAATTTGGAATTTACTTTTTACTCCCCTACATATATTTCAAAATCTAGAATTGACTACATGTTTGTGACTACCCAACTACTCACCAACTTAACTCATGCTGAATTTGGATCTGCACTTATATCTTGTCATGCGGCGGTCTTTGTTGATATAGGTCTCTCATCTGAATGTTCGAAACCTTGTAGGTGGTGCTTTAACAATCATTTACTCAAAGATCCTATTTTTGTGGAGCGCTTCAAAAATGTTCTCTTAGAATTCTTTCAGGCATAACTTCCCCTGACATACCATTTCATGTTGTATGGGATGCTATCAAAGCAACGGCCAAAGATTTTATCATTGTCTACTTCGCTGGTAAAAGAAAAAAACTTCTCAAGGAGTCTTCATCCCTATTATTATCCATTAATTAACTTGAACATGCTTACTACACTTCCAATAATGACGATACTCTCAAACAACTTGTTCATGCTAAATTAAATTTCAACAGTAAATCGACTGAGGAGGCCTCCGGGGTATTAGTAAAGATTAATTCTAAATTTTATGATGGACGCAATAGAGCAGGTAAATTGCTAGCAAATTATTTGAAAGTTAAATCCCAGAAATCCAAAATAAATAATATTATAGATGGTAAGGGTATTAATCATCTTAAGGATGAAGAATTATTACATTGTTTTACAGATTTTTATAAAACTTTATATACTCCTGAGTCTTCTCCTTCCGATACTGCCCTGGATTTGTTTTTTGAATCTCTTCCTCCTCATTCTTTCCCCTCTCCAGACTGTTTATTTCTTGATCAAAACGTATCTCTTTCTACAATTAAGACTGCTTTAGCTAAAGACAAAGGTCCCAGTCCAGATGGTTTTACGGCAGAATTTTATTTTTGCTTCTCACGGATTCTTCTTCCACATCTCCTCTTTCTTTTTCAGTACTTCATTTATCACAAGGAGGCTAGTGGCATTTTTTTGAAGGCAATGATCTGTTTAATTCCGAAGAGGGATAAGGATCCCTTTTCCTGTGTTAATTATCGTCCTATCTCTCTGATAAACCTAGACTGCAAAATTTTTGCTTAAGTGTTGGCTCTCTGTCTTAATCAAGTAATTCCCGACCTGATTGGCATTGAGCAGTCTGGGTTTGTTAGGGGTAGGACTTTAGCTGACAACTCTAGAACTTTCTTGAATATAATTCATCTTGCTTCTAAGAGTTCCTCGCCTTTAGCGGCCAGTACCCTAGATGCTGTGAAAGCCGTTGATCGCCTTCATTGGCTTTTTATGATGCGAGCCCTTAAATGGCATGGTTTTGGCCGTGTTATTATGTCTTTCATAAGCAAGCTTTATTCCTCCCCAACGACTTCAGTTTTTGCTAACGGATCACAATCCTCTTACTTTACCCTTCAAAGGGGCACTCTCCCTTATTTCGGGAGTTTAGTCACAAAACCTCTGAAATCAAATTCACAGCTTATGCTGATGACATTGTATTACATGTTTTCGGATCCCCAAGTTTCCATACCCGCTTTTAATGATCTTTTATCGTCTTATGCTACCTTATCAGACTATAAATTAAACTTCACAAAATCTGAAGTTTTCCCTTTAAACAAATATAGCTTAAAATAAATGTTTGCAAACAAGGGTTTTAAATGGAATTCTAATCATATTACTTGCTTATGAGTAAATATTCTTCCTCAATCACTAAAAACGTTCAACTCAATTTGGATGATGTCCTCCTAAAAATGCTTCATATGTCAGAGATATAGTCACCTTTATATTTAGCGTGGTGGGGTAGGTTAGACACAATTAAAATGATGATGCTGCCTGTTATCAACTTTTATCTGCACATGCTGCCAGTGAAGATTCCATTAAAATGTTTTAAATCCCTTAAGAGAGCCCTAGGTAAATTTTAATGGAATAAATGGAAGGCGCGTATCTCTTTGTCTGCATTATCTGCTCCCAAGGATAGGAGCGGTGTCAATTTTCCGAACTTCCGACAATACAATTCTTCCTTTTAATACGTCAAATTCTACCTCATCTCTCTTCTTCTGCAGATACTCCTTTAATGGTCTGGTGAAAATTGGAGGAATCGTTGATTCGGCCTTCTTCGTTTACATCATTGGGTAATTTTTTGTACCCTCCTCATTCCTTTATATCACCCACCATTTCACAATCTATATCGGTTATTTACCCGGTCCTTACCAAATCGCTTTCACCACTGCAGGTGTTCCTTGATTCTTCAATATGGCATAATATATCCATTAAACTTTCAAATCGTACCATTTTTTGGAAGGGCTGGTTCAGTAGGGGGTTTGTTCAAGTTAAACATTTGTTTCAAGGAACGCACCTTCTCTCCTCTAGCGAGCTCCAATCTAAATTTGGATTTTCAGCCACCTCCCTTCTTAAATACGATTATTTAAAAACGATCCTTACTCATGAGCTTTCTCGTCATTCCCGATCCTCCTCTCCTTCTTTGGATTCTTCATTAGAGCCGCTGTCCAACTCCTCCCTTCGGGCTTCCAAAATCGATAAATATCTTCAGTATTCCCTTCCAAATCACCCTAAGAGTTAGGTTGAACTTTTATGGAAGTTGGATTTGCAACACACTTTTTCTGCACAGACTTGGAACTCTATATGGTCATGATTACTTCACACGTCTTGTAATGCTAACACCAATCAGATCCTATATTAGTTTTACAATAAACTGTATTTAACTTCATCATGTGTTTCTAAATATATTCCCACTTTATCAACGGTTTGTTGGACCTGCTCAACTACTCCTGGCACATACATACATTATTTTTTTTAAATGTCCAAACATTACCTCTTTTTGGATAAAGGTTTCTAAAACAATCTCCTCTATATGTTCTATTAGTTTCCCGTTTGAGATCAATTCTATATTTTTAGGAAGTACTTCTCCATTTTGGTTTGGTGCTCGTAAGTTGGGGTTGTTTGTGGATTTGTTATTTGCTTTCAAGATATTGCTTCCAGTTGGAAGGATGCTGCTAAAGTCACCTTTAATGGTTGGTAGAACCTTCTCTGTCATCATCATAGGTTGAATAGAGCATCTGTTACTTCCACTCCCTAACTTCTTCGAAAAGCAGCCTTTTGGTCTCTGCTTACTAATTACTTATCCCCTCATTCAATGCAGATTCAGGACAGTACGTCTGTTTTTCAACCACCGTGAGTTTTTTTGGTTTATTTCTCTTCTATTGTCCATACTGTGAGCATTGCACTGTTGGAACACCTATTGTGCAACATATTGGATTTCAATATTGTTTATCTTGGTACTTAGTTGATTTTTTATGCCCTTTTCATTTTTTCGTTTTTATATATATATAAAACATAAAATGCTGTTTCATTAAGGTACTCTTTCTTTTATTGACTTTACGGTTCTGGTGTTTAATAATGCTATTATATCATGTGCTATCCTTATTTTGGTTATATCTACTTTGCACTATTTTTCATTGTTTACTTCTAATTCTTCTTCTAAGCTGTACTGTTTTTCTTTATATATTTCAATAAAGCTCTCTTAAACTCAAAAAAAACAAATTGGCATAATGCACAACTAACACATTGAAATGATGTGTGCATGTGCGCATGAAATACACTAGCACAATGCACAGCAAACGCATTGCAATAAAACAAGCATTAAATACGCCGATAGGTTACGCTGCGTACGAGTACACGGTGTGCATAAGGCACAGAGAGCAGAGCTCTGCTGCTGTAACAAGGCGTATGCAAACCCAGTGTTCACGCCACACACAGGCTCTGCTGGGAGACCCGGGCCATGGCACCGGGAATGCGACTATGAGTCCATTGAACCTGTGCCAGACATTGATGAAACCAGGGTACAAGTCGGGGGTACCCGTGGGTGCATGGCGTCGACCCACTATGTTCACAGGGTGGACGCCGTTCACCCTGCCAAGAAGTCAGGCCCCACAGAAATATGATGAACTTGTCTCAGTCTAATTTTCAGACACTGGGAAAAGTCCAGCGGCACCTGCACCTTGTCCATTCCCAGGGCAAAATGCAGGCAGCAAGAGGGTCTTTTGTATTTTCACCTCTATTTGGCCCAACGATGAAGGCAGAAGTTAAGAGGCCATAAGGCCTCCTTTTGATTGAGTTTCGTGGCTGGTTGTGACATGGAACCTCACACTTAAATGCAACAGAGGGAAAACAAAGGCACACAGTTTGTTAACTCTTCACAGGCACTTAAGACACACATGATTTGACTTTGTTCAGTCCCTGTGTATCAGTGCATGCACTGCAAGATGTCAAATGTGTTGGTATGTCCTAGTATTTTCACAAATTACAATTTGCATAGCACTATTTTATTTATTTTATAGTGCTACTCATCCCAATGCATAGCGTCAGAGTGCTTTATGTAACATACACATTATAAAGTAACAATAAATCATATGTGTGTAAATTAGTGTACAAGATATGTTATATGAGACAGTGGCGGTTACAAGGTGTAGGAGTCGCACCTCCTTCATAGCTCACTGTGCTATAATAGAAGGATTACAATTTATGAACTGGTAGTAACAAAAAGATCTCTGGGTGCAGAGCAGTTACCCACTTCCCTAAAATACAAATCTGTCATCTACCTGTTACATGATGTGCTTTGCAGGAGACACATTAACCTTCTATACTACTTTGATTAAAATCTGACTATACAAAGTACAGATCTCTCCAACAAATGCGCTAATCTCCAGAGTTACCTCACCAGTATTATTATTCCATGAGATTTACTGGGCACCTCTGCAGCAGATACTTTAATCCCATAAAATGTTTTAAAATGCAGACTTTGCAACTAATTAAGTGTTTCCATATTGCCAATTTATTTGTGGCAGGGTTTAAATAAAAATACATGTATTAGTTGAGGCCTAGATTTTGCGTCAGGATTGGCCCACTTTTTTTGCACAACCCCTAAACAAATCAAATTTGTTGAATCTCATAATGCGCTAAAATTTACTCATGACATACCTGATAAACATAAGTGTGAGGTCTTAATATCTGATGTTACTTCTTGTGATGTCACTTCCAGTTAGGTCACTTCCTGTGATGCCACGTGCGATATCATGCGTCGTGTCATGCGCTGTGATTGGTGCCATGATGTCCCTTGCATATTGCCTTATTTGGTTAGTCCCCCTACTTCTTTTTTTAGGACTTGTACCCTGGATGAAACCACTCTGGTGCATTCGACCTTCAGCTAACTTTTCACAATAGGGTGCATTTGGGTAAAGGATGCATTAATCATCAGATATCACAGGGTTAAAGATTAAAGTCAAGGGAAAATAAAAAGGCACTTCTATTTCCTGAAAACCTCTTTTACTTCAGCTTTACGGCCATACAGGCATGGCCCATGGAGACAACAAACATGTCCAGACACTGTCTTTCAAAGAGTATAGACAGCTGGGGTCACTTTCTACCTTTTAATAGCTTTGTACACAGCTACAAGAATCACAATGTTTAGGCTTCAGAAGTTTCTTCTTCTAGCACCTCCAAAATTAAAATATATATATTGTCATCACATTAAATTTAAAATTAACTGCCTACTGAAAAAACCCCACTAATTCTCATTACAACAATAAAAAAATGCCAACTTAAGAAACAAAAATGGGCCAATAATTATTAAATCATATGAGCGAGACCTGCCTACAGTGAGTCGGAATCGAAGGTGAATCGCTGAAGAAATCATTCGGGATCCGGGGCCAGACATGCAAGAAGAGGGGCATGTGATGCACAGATTCTGGAAGGGCTGCTGTTTGCCGACATAGGGGACAAGAGTCAAGAGCTGGGACTTCCTACACTCAACCATCAATAACAAGTCATACTTTGGCTTACATCTCCATGTTGCAGCGAGATGGCAGTCAAGTTGCTGATTCTGAAGCCAGTCAACTGCCGGCTCTGCCTGTTGTTCCTTCAATGTGGTAAACAAAGGTTATGATGTGCGTTGTGCTGCGCAATACTTCTGCCTTGTTTGAACGAGGTGCAAAGGTACTTGTAGTGAGCCAACAGGCCACTACTATACATTGTATACTCATACACCCGAATTGCCGGGCTCGGCTATAAATAAAGGGGCAGATTTACAAACCCCTTGCAATACATTTGCACTGCCGTTGCATCACTTCTGTTACGCAGGGGCGGCGTAAACCATGCGCCATGTTGCGACTTATTTACAACGTGACGCATCTAGGCAGATGCGTCACGTTGTAAAGTACTGCGCCACTGGTTTCATGAGGGCGTTCCGTAGTAGGGTGGGGGTTCCATCGCAGGAAAGCCTCGTAAAAGTGACTCATTGAAATCTACAAGATTTACGACGCTGCTCTGTCAAACCCTTACGCCTGCTTGAAGCAGGCGTAAGGAGTGACTCACCACGTTAAGTATGGGCGGCCCCTGTGCATTGCTGGAGCTGCGTCGCACTTGCGACACGACTCCAGCAATGCACCGCCCTTATACCACAAGATGCTACACGCATCTGCCTATCCTTGCGCCACGATGCGCCGCATTGTAAATGCGACGCATCTGTGGTGGCGCAAGGAGAGAATTGCATGTCTCATCTATTCTGGCACATCCCTGCTGATTTGCAGAGATGCGCCAGACCTTGTAAATAGGCCCCAAGGGGTGCAGGGTTGCTTGTAACTCATGCATGGACGGCACCTACATGACTTGTTACTGCTTGCTGGTTATCATGTCGTTGTTCTGACTAATCGGGTCATGTCAAGTCTACCAGTAAGGATTGAAGTATCTGTCCATCCTTACCTGTTTTAAACTCCGGGACCATATGATGCTACCGCTCTAATTTTGCTTTGATTATGCACCTATATTCGCAATTAATTAAGAAATGGAATCTGGAATTTTATTATTCTTTCAACAACCATGGGACCCTGTCAACCAGAGTATAGATTGGTTTTAAATTATAACCAACATATTAATTTTGTCAAGCTCCGATTAAGTTCCTTTGGCACACAGGAACAAAACGCGTTGGCTGTGCTTCAAGTTATTTATATATTTATTTTGAGTGAAGATTTATGGACTGCCGAACAAATAATGGAGTGCACCTCCCTCTTTTCTTTGAACTTCTTTGTACCAGTGGCACCTATCGACAGCGGGTGCTGGGAGGAGTAGCACCAAATCTTGACAATGAAACATTCGGATTTAAGTGCTTAACCTTGGTCCGCTGTTGTGTTCTTTCCTCTTGTTATGACTTGTTACTGTGTCCGCGAGGCTCCTGTGATAGGCCTCCCATCACTCTTGGCGATGAGTGGGGGTACTTGCCACGTGGGATATGGCGCAGCTCTTAACTGGCGGCGGCGGAAGTGCGGCGTGGCAGAGGCTGGTGCAATGCTCGTTGCCGCCTCTACATGAGGTGGCGGCTAAACACACTGGCGGTGGGTGGCCCGGCGGTGCAGAGAGCCGCCTGTGGCAAGTAAGGTGACTGGGGTTAGAGGACTCTCTGTCAGGAGCCGGTGAGGAGTGCGGCACGAGCTCGAAGTATCCACCCGGTGAGAAGACTGTGGTGACGCATGCGGGAGAAGTGAGCCGTGGCAGAAGAGGGACTGACATCAGTAACCGGAGGCGCCCAGAAAGTGAGGAGGCCATGAGCGATCATCAGTGCAAACTGCGGAGCGAGGAGGCCGCGCAGACCATCCAGGCAAGGCGCGCACACCGGAGGGTGCATGGCCTTTACACGGCACCAGGAAAGAGTGTGCGCAGGCTGCGGGAGCAATGCGGTCTCACACGAGACAGTGTGGGAGCCGCAGCTGGGAAAAAGAGAGGGGTGTGTGGCAGCAGGAAGATTGAGCTGCCCTGAACAGAGCAGAAAGGAGGGAAAAGTGTCACGCCACACAGTCAAACCTCCCAGGGGTAAACAAGCCCTACCTGCACCCTGCACTGCGAATAGACTTCAAAGGGAACAAAGGGACATTACACTTAAGTAACAAAAAAAACATAAAAATACAGGAGAAAGGAAAAATGTCAGTGCAGGAGAAGGAACAGCAGGAGAGAAATGTGCTCAGTCCATGTTAGCAGCATTACCACCGTTCAGTCAGTTGGCTGATCCTGCGACAGCAGCAACAAGGTGGAGAAAATGGATTGGAAGAGTGGAAAATTACTTTCTCGCAGTGTGGGAAATAGATGGAGCAGTCAATAGGTCAACCATGCTCCATATGTGTTATATTA
This sequence comes from Triturus cristatus, assembly GCF_964204655.1. Taxonomy (NCBI): domain Eukaryota; kingdom Metazoa; phylum Chordata; class Amphibia; order Caudata; family Salamandridae; genus Triturus; species Triturus cristatus. Next base: position 37,860,576 of record NC_140590.1, read on the forward strand.
CTTTTTCCAAGATCTGCCAAACACAGAAAATCACGATGATTATAATACTGCAGTAGCGGCACTCAACTGATACTTCGACCCTCAGCTAAATCCCAGTTATGAACACTTCAAGCTGAGACAGGCGTGCCAGCATAAAGGGTCTGTAGACATGCTCTTCGCATGTTTACAAAAACTTGCAACACGTGCACAGGGATTGATAAGCAACTGGAGATAAGGGCACAGCTTATTCAGGGATGCTTCTCAGCCAAGTTAGGAAAACTCATCCTTTGCCTGCCGGGAATATCCCTAGATGAAATACTGGTCCTGGGCCACTCCCATGAGTTGGCTGATGTGAGAGCTGGAATCAGCACTAGGCTGCAGGACAACAGCGTATACGGCGGAGACGCCAGGAGCAATCAAAGAAGAGTGGGTGGACGCCATCCGTAAAAGAACAGGGCGATGCAGAGGCAAACTCCTAATAGGCGCCATGCCAAAAGTGTGTGGGAACTGCGGATTTGCCAGTTATCCGCTGAAGAACTGTCCATCTAAAGGCAAAACATGTTTGCAGTGTGGGAAAACCGACTATTTCGCAAGAGTGTGCCGGAGTGAAGGAAAAGCAAAGAAAGCTGGAAAAGTGAGTGCCGTCTCAGAAAGGGAGGAAGGCCAAACATCTCCAGTGAAGGTCAACAGATAGATGTTGCATCTTGAGGAGGAGGAAGACGACAAAGGGGACGTGTTTGCCGGCAGACAGAACCATAAGAAGAGGTTTCGCCAATCTGTACTGTCGAGATGAATGGGGCAAGGATGACGCCACTTATTGACACTGGTGCATCAGTGAATGTGCTTGACGGAGAACATAATTTGCAACTCAATCCATGTCCATCGCTAGCAAAGACCAAGGCCAAGATATTTAACTATGGAGGAGACCACCCCATTCCACTCCAAGGAGTCATTGAGGTGAATGTATGAAATGGGCCCACACAAGTACGCACCAAGTTCTACGTCACGAAAGAGAGCACAGGTACGCTGCTAGGGTGACACACAGCAGGGGATTTGGGCTTAGTATTTTTTGAGAACCATGTACATCGGTCACATGCCGAAGACATCATGAGAGACTTTCCACATCTATTCAAAGGCCTAGGATGCCCTAAAGGAGATAAAGTCAAGCTACACATTGACAAAACAGTGCATCCAGTGGCACTGTGGCCTGACGAGTGCCGTTTCACCTGCGGCCTCATGTGGAGGCGGAACTAGACCGCCTAGAGAAAGAAGGGGTTATTGAGAAAGTATCTGGACAAAATCCGTCAGTGTCGCCCCTCGTCATACCCTTAAACCCAAGCAAAAGGGGGCTATCAGGCTGTGTGTAGACATGACGTTGCCTAACAAAGTGATAAAGAGGGAGAGGCACATCACCCTAACAATCGATGACATCTTAACGGACATCAACGGAGCCAAGTGGTTTTCCAAGGTGGATTTAAACTCTGGCTATCATCAGCTCCTGTTAGATGAAGGAAGTCGATATATAATCACGTTTTCTACACACGTGGGGCTACGACGGTTCAAGAGACTGAGTTTCAGGGTTTCATCGGCTGCAAAAGTTGTCCAGAATGCCTTTAGGGAAACGCTTTCCGTATTGGTTGGTGTCATCAATGTAAGCGACAACGTCCTAATATTCCTAGAGACCCTCTAGGAGCACCATACCTATAAAACATCAGAGGGTCCCTGTAATGTAACAATCACGGGGTAAAGTCGCAGGGAAAAACACAATTCATATAACCACAAAAACCCCTTTAAAGCAAAAACTATCCCACAAAAAAGCGAACAATCTTCTATACCATTCTTTGGTTTTTATTATCAAAAAATATATATATATATTTATTTTTCTCTTAGAATTAATCATTAGATTTTTTTTATCAAAAACATAACAGCAATAGAACTCTTCATCTTCATAGGAAGAGTCACAAACATTGACGAAGCAGTGCATATACTTAAGGTGCATAAATAAACAATCTAAACAGACACATTAAAGACAATTACATATAATGCATAAAAAAGGGGGCCCAAACCAATAAAGACATACAAAACAGTCATGTACATAAAAAGCAAAATACAAAACACAATTGCGCCGACGCGCGTTTCGGAATCTCATATACCTTCCTTCCTCAGGGCGCTGATGGTATTTTCAAACGGCGAAAGCTCACAGCCTTAACTAATACAATACATTAATCAAATCGATCATTCATTTTCATAGATTTCCTTGAGGCTTCGTCAATCTCATCTGTGGGGATAGTTACAACCTAATTATTCTTTATTGAATAAATCACATTATATACATCAGAAAATGCTTCATAGGAGCTAGGAGTGAGAGTTAGAGAGATATCATACATCATAAACCATATATATGTCAAAATAATTTTAACCAGAAAGACCATCAGAGAAGAATATATAAAGACATCATAAACCCATACCTAGTGTAAAGAAAATAAAGAAAAAGACACCACCAAGTGCACCCACAGATAAACCTCATAAAGGTATTTAAGCAATACATACTTGTTAAGCCACAAGAACTTGAAGTCGGACGTAATCACCTATAGTCAGTATAAGTCACAAGGGCTGACTTCCCAAAAATGAGTAAGCACACGGCTTTAATCCTCTAGAAGATGTAGAGTCTGAGGGGACCCTGGATATACCTTGCCCAAGATGTAGCGCACAGAACTGATTCAACAGTAGATATTACATAACTGGAAAAGAGAATACCAGTTGTTATCCTTAGTCTGTAAAGGCTAAGTCCAAAAGTATTATAAGGAATACATAAAAATCTACTAAATTCCAACGATGTCTATATATATGTTCACCTATACTCAAGCCTCATAATATACAAAGAAAGATTCCTTAAGATAAAGAATTTCAATATTATAGAAAACTATATAAAAAAGAGAAAAAAGAAATAAGAAATAAGAAAAATTCATGATTAACCAGCAATTTGCCCTAATTCATACTAATAATCATTCAATACAGAACATATCCATAGAAGATCCAAGAGTACATAGGACTTACTTAGTATTCTCTAACTTGCATTAAAGTGGCTTTTCTCCACTAGTGTTGATATCCTTTAAAAGCAAGTGGTCCCCGTCTTACTATCGCGGTATATCACCGATCTCAATTCAATAGAGTCTGTAAAGATAAGATGAACAGAGGTCTATATAAAGGTTCAAAGTTTGTAGTCACCATCATAGGTGTCACTAGAAACTATACTAACTTTTCAGCTAAGTAAATCCATAAGGGGAGCCGGAAGTCACAATGCTCAATCTCAGAGCGGCCCCGGGTACCCCAATAGCAGAAAAAAGTGCAGATAGAACAGGTTAAAAGATGGAAAACCGACCACGAGGTTTGGAAGGTCGAGCAATGGATACAACTACTAAGGGGATACATGTAGTTTTAGAAATAATAAGAAGTGAAAAATTAAAGCTGTAGCCAAGTAAAGATAGGCGTGATACAAGTAAAGGTCGAGACCCGTTAGTTCAAACACTTACTCGGTCGGGGAAGAATCCCTCGCGTTTATCCAAATCTCCAGAATTTTCTCTTAGAGCCGGCAGCCTCTGAAATCGCAAGTACCTGAATCAGGCACCCATTATATAGTGCTGGCATTAATAAGAAAAGGGGAGATCGCACATCACCTGAATCCTATTACGGCATGAATATACTCCATTCCGGTCCCTCGCCCGTGACACGACGCTCCCGCCATCTTAGATAGGGAATAATTACTTCCCAAGAAACTAAAAACTAAAAAGGGGACAAGTTGCCATATAAGACGATCTAGTTCGAGAAGGCTGTAAAAATCACGAAGCCATCTGCATATCACATAGATAGATATGATGTGGTGCAATAATCGAACAACAATCAGAATGAGGAGATCACACATCACGTGAATCCTATTAGGGCATGAATACTCCATTCTGGTCCCTAGCCCGTAACACGACGCGCCCGCCATCTTGGATAGGGAATAATTACTTCCCAAGAAACTAAAGAGGGACAAGTTGCCATGTCAGACGGTCTAGTTCGAGAAGGCTGAAAAAATCACGAATCCATCTGCATATCACATAGGTAGTTATGATGTGATGCAGTAATCGAACAACAATAAGAATGTGGCTGCATGTTATCCACGGGAATACGATTAATACAGTATTGAATAGAAGTAAAACAAAAGAAGAAAACACAAATAAGGGCTTAAAAAGTACTAGATGTCAAACATCAAAAAATATGCGATAGCAGCCATATTGAAATAGGTGAATAAGAGCGGGATTAATTTCCATATCTAATCAGAAGTACATCAGAATAGAGTTTAGAAGGAAAAATACCAGCATAATGGTGAATAATAAGCCTTAGCATCACAAAATCGCATTTTCCCAGGGAAGAGATTCGTTCAGACCATTGCCAAACGTCTGAAGAGTAAATATCCAAAAGACTTCTCTTTTCTTTCTAAGAGCGTCAATATTGCCATCTTTGGGTGTATGTACACGTTCTAATATCAGCTATTCAAGAACTTTAATGGAATGTTGTTTATCAAGCCAATGTTTCACCAGGGGAGCTCCAACACGTTTGTTATTTATGGCAGATTTATGTTCACTAAATCTAACCCGCATCTCTCTGCTTGTTTCCCCCACATAACCTCTGCCACAAGGGCACAAGATTTGGTAGATCAAATTAGAAGTCCTGCAATTAGTCATTTCTTTGAAGGAGAAAGTCTTTTTGCCCCATTTTAAATTGGGGGTGGTTTTCACAAAATATAGTTAATCAATTGATAGGGAGTAAGAAGGATACGTGATCCAATCACCTTCCAATTAATAGTTTTATATCAAAAAAGAGTGGATCACTTGAACCTGTTATCCAGGGTTTGGTGGTTATTCGGCCGTTCCTTAAAAAACCCTCATTCACGTTTTTAGATGGATTGGATGGCGGTATATCTTGGTTCTCCGCCTTGATAACGTGACTGCATCATCATCGGGTTTAGTATTGTGCTACCTCCACCTGGAGGGAAACCACTGGATATTTCAGTAGTGATCAGAGATCAAAATTTGGACAAGGTGCTCATGTGTCGTGAAGTGGTGAAAATTAAAAAGGGTATTTCCTCATGCTTCCTAGACTATCATCTTTATTGTTGTCTGGTGCATGGAAAAAGAATAAAAATAGGGGAAGTTGTACAGAATGGGCAGTTTATGTGTCCGTTGTACAATCAGTCCAGTGAGTGGGTCGACATGTTTCAGCTCGTTATGTGCCCAGCAGGGTCAGGTGAGCTTTCATCAGGACCAGGGGGTGTTTTAGTGTAAAAGATGGGTATTACCCACTTTAAAGAAGCGGAATTCGGAATTTTCTTCACTGAACTCCTAGTGTGAGGTTAATACCTGTAGTGAAGAGAAGGGCGAATAACATGCTGGTAGACAACTGATTTCTTTTAAAACAAATTGCTTTTTTAAAAAAAGGTTATGGCCCTTAGTACAAGACAAAGAAGAAGCAACATGGCAATTCTTTATATACTGTGAATAATGCAAATGAGGTTCGAACAAACCGCTGGCTCTTTAGCAAATATAAATGGCAAATCTTTACAATGATACTTGTCAGTGTGTCACACGGCTTTTGTACAAGGTTGGGCTAAGAACTCTAGAGAGGAGTAACTCTAATTAATAAATGGAATTATGTAACGGTAATTGATGTTATATCTTTAAACACGAAATTGGAATGGCCATATTTTCTTTGTGAATCCATACCAGGCATTTAAATGGTGTTATTGTTAACTAGAAAACTACGGGATTCTCGTATCACAGAAGATTACTCTGTTCATTTGGAAGAGGTGGCTATGATATGTAAAAGGTGCCGATATTAATCTCTGAGGTCTAGAGCTCATGTGTACTGGGAACATAGTAAACAACGATATTGTAACTCTCGCGTCAGTTTTTTAGAATCAATGGCGGCACATTCAAAATTATTCATTCGTTCGATATCTGGTACGTAAGCACTAGTTATTCACATTACATGTATTGTATCCGTCGTCAGGCTATTAAGACCAAAACTGTGCCCCTGTTTTATCTATAGCACGTAATTGTTTTTGATATCCAGGCATGGCATCCGCCACATTTGTGGGTGCCGAGAATAGGATAGGAACCAGTGATGGAACGCTGGACTATTTCATTTTTATCTGGCAGTATGGATTTGACCAATACATTTCTCAAATTCCTGTTTCTGCGGAAGGCAAAGATAGGTTTGGGTAAATTATTCAGCTGGTTGCCAGAGTTCAATATATGCCAAGAAGAATTAATCGCTTGGCGCAATTTGTTATTGAAATTAGAATGCCTAGTTACACAAACAAGATTCTCCTGGACATTTTTAGCCTTGGGTTGCAACAAAACTCCAGGAGCACCATGCCAGACTGAGAGCCAAGCTACAAAGATTGGAGGAACAGGGGCTGACACTTCATAAAAACAAGTGCTTGTTTTACACAAACGAGGTGGAGTTCTTCGGGTATCGGTTCTCTAAGGATGGTCTGCAGGTGGATCCAGCAAAGGTGGAGGTGATCCGGGCGCAACCAACCCACACAATCCCACAGAAATGCAGAGCTTTCTAGGGATGGTCAACTACTGTGGATAGTTAATTCCCCAGTTGGAGACCTTGACAGAGTGTTATATCATGCTTATGTTATCATATCTATACGTGGTTATCTATCTCCTATCTGCTCAGCCAGTGTGAATGTTGACCACGGAATGTTAGTGTGACTGTGATGCTTGGAATGCTTTGGTGCCTGTGTGGATGAGTAGTGACAGTTGGAAGATGGGCTGAGCAGCAGGCAGGCTGCTCCTCGTGGGGCTGAAGATTAAGGAACACCAGGCTACTGGACATTTGTACATAACTAATATCCTGCAACAAGAAGTTAATAAAGAAACTTACAAAACTCAACTCGGCTACATCTGGTAGGACACAACATATTTTGGCGACTAGGATGGGATGTGAACCCACGCATGCAAAGCACAATGCATTCCCTTACAGGAGGGGGTTCTGGTTTCATGGTGCATCTATGTGTTGTAGTTACATTACATACATTTTGTGTTGAGTTCTGTGTGTATGTCGCCATGCACTACATGTCTGTTCTGTTGACTGTTTGTAAGTCGCCTTGCGCTACACGTCTTGTCTGTGTTGTGTGTAAGCCGCCAATCGCTACACCTCTCATTTTTTTAGTGTGTAAGTCGCCATGCACTACACGTCTTGTATTGTCTAGTGTATAAGCCGCCTTGCGCAACATGTGTTGTTGGGTGTGTAAGCCGTCCCGCGCTTCCTTTTCTGTACATTTGGGTGCCGATTCCGATCCTGTAAAACCCGGGTACGAATGGCCGTACGGAGCGCATGCTCCGTACGACTCGTACCCGGGAAATCCTCCTTACAAAGCAGCAAGTACGAATCGCACAGAAATACCATTTCCGTACGAATCATAAAAAACTACGTGCGGCTAAAAAATACCCACAATTCTGATCCGGGACATCGCGTACGTGGCGTGCGGACGGAGTCAAGCAGCGTTTTACGGACCAGCAAGTACGATCCGTGCCTACGTCACTCCGCATGGCTCATTTTTTACGGCAGCCAAAAACTCCCGGGAAATGGAGGACGACACGAAGAAGGAGCACTGGTACGCGACGGACTCCCATGGACCCCATCCTTCGTGTCAACCCGGCCCTCCTAGCCTACGACCTGGTGCACCGAAACCGCAGCGCACGCCGCAGAAGATCAGCACAACACCCAGGGGCAAAGGGGGGGCGAGGGGCAGGAAACATAACCTCTACCTAATTTTAAAAATACCATATACTGTACATACATTACCTCCACGGTCTGGTCACTTCGGGGGGCGTGTGCACCAGTCCCTGCGTACCGCTACAACGGCAGTGGGCATGTACGCGTAACCGTCAACACTACAATGCTGGTACGGGCCGTACCCACGCCCTCAGAGCGTGGGTACGGCCCTGTTAGAATCCGGGTTCTCTGGTTGGCACAGGTAGGTACTTGTGACAAGCAGGGAACCTTTCCTCTAATCAGGGTAAGGGGTTACACTCCTAAAATAACCCCTGCTCACCCTTTAGGTAGCTTGGCGCGAGCAGACAAGGCTTATCTCAGAGCGTTATAGGTTAATCATTTGTGAACACATACAGTAACCAAGTGACAACACTACAAATGGACACCACACAGGTTTTATATTAAAAATAAGGATTCTTTATATAGAGTAACCACAGGACCATTAAACGACAAAAATACACAATACTGTTACTTTAGATGGTAGAAGTTTTGCTTAGTTCTCTTAAGTTCTTAAATGCGACACTTTAAGTCAATGTACCTTAGATGCGACACGCAGGGCAACGAAAGTGTTGCAACGATGCTGATGCAATGAAGTTTTTGGTGCAAAGAAATAAAGACGTGAAGATCTTCCAGATGCGTTACGCTTCTCCGATGTTGCGAGAAGACTCGACTCGATGCGTCAGCTGCAGCGCCGTCACCCTTTACGCGATGCGACGACAGCGGCCTTGGCAGTGGCACTCTTCTCCAACGTTTGCGAGACGCTTCCGCTCGATGCGATGTTGCAGCGGCGACACCCCTTTTTGCGATGCGACGACAGCAGCTCCGACGGCGGCACGCTTCTCCGTGGATGCGAGGCGCTTTTCTTGATGTGGTGCAATGCGACAGCTACGATGGCTGCGATGGCGACACGCTTCTTCCTCGATACGAGACTCTTCTCTTGATGCGGTGCAATGCGTCAGCTACGATGGCTGCGATGGCGAAACGCTTCTTCGGCATTGCGTGACACGTCTTGGATGATGCGAGACGCTTCCACTCGATGCGATGCTGCAGCGGCGACACCCCTTTACGAGATGCAACGACAGCAGCTCCGACGGCGGCACGATCTCCTTCTTGAGTCGCGCTTCCAGCTCCTTGCGACACGCAGTCCCTCAGAAGGCCCAACAACAGCAGCAGGCACTTCCAAAGAACTTTGGGGAGCTGGGGGGTGAAGTCTGTTGTTCCTGAGACTTCTAAAGAACAAAACACATAGTCCTATCTGGATTTGATTAGGATAACGCACTATTTTAGAAAAACTTTCATGAATTGAAACACAAAAGATGGGGCTTTAGGAATTGCCTATTCTTCAAAAAGTTTTTTATTTGTTTGTTTTAAGCATTATTTAATTGTGTGATAAAGACAAACATTCCTAGTACAAACATATATATACACAATATGAATAACAATACAATACATTAACCGCACCCTAGAAAATTTAAACATTCAATCTTCTACCATACTTGGCCAATCCATTCATACCCTAAACAACTGACTCATACTTAACTAAACTGAAAGGTCCTTAAACAACTACTCCTTATTGAACACAGATAGTTTATCCGTGTTGGGCTTTTTGAGACAGTTAATTTCTTAATAGACACTTTAGACCCAAAGAAAACATCAAGGGCAAGACTTTTTATATGGAGTGTGTAAAGGACCGACTGGTCGACTGGTCTACGCGTTTCAAACCTCTGACATTATGAGGTTCTCATCAGGACCAATGTAATCTGGAAAGGAAATCAAAAAAAAAAGTTTGAATTACTACTCTAATCGGCAAAAACAGAACTTGAGCCGGCCTCCATTCTCGACCTGGCATACCCACCGGAAAAATATATGGTCTCAGCCTGCTTTAAATCCAAAGAATGTTTCAATCAGCTGGTGCCTGGAGCTGAAAATAACCAAATGTGACAGTAAACCTACTCGTCGGATTCATATCTAAATAAGACAGACACACAGGGACAGGACAACAGATAGGAGGGTTGCTCATCCTGCGATTTTGGCTGGTCAACAAGTATGGCGGGCATATGTTCCCTTTGATTTTTGCGTGGTCGGGCTGTAAATGCTTCTACCAACAGAGGCTGTAACGACAAAGCGAGGTCGATGTCGGTTGCGCTTGGCTAGTACTCTATCGCGCTGAGACGCAATTTTAAGCTTCCCCCTCACGGGGAACCGGTGGTTCGTCGCCTACCTGGTAACGATTTCTTTTCGTCGTTCCCACCGTCCAACGAAGCCATACATAGGAACCGGGGGTTGCTTCCGTAACCAGGAAGTGAATTTGGATCTTTTTAAAGAAAGGTGAAGCGCATGCCCAGGAATCATGGGATTTGTAGTTCTTTACATGGTGGAGATGGGAAATGTAGTTTAACATCGAGTTGATGATAGCAAGCCCTTTGGACAACAACTTGGTTCGTGATTCTATGCTGTACTCGTCACGAGAGGTATTAAAAATTCTGAACAGACCAATACGACGTGAGCATGACCTGTAGACTTTTGACAGTTCATCTAATCGGGTCTCTACATTCCATTTAAGTTATCTGTCTTCTTGGGCATTTCCTTCAATAAAAAGATCTTTCCTACAAACAAGCAGTCCACAAAGTTGGTTCTATATTGGTCTGTTCAGAATTTTTAATACCTCTCGTGACGAGTACAGCATAGAATCACGAACCAAGTTGTTGTCCAAAGGGCTTGCTATCATCAACTCGATGTTAAACTACATTTCCCATCGCCACCATGTAAAGAACTACAAATCCCATGATTCCTGGGCATGCGCTTCACCTTTCTTTAAAAAGATCCAAATTCACTTCCTGGTTACGGAAGCAACCCCCGGTTCCTATGTATGGCTTCGTTGGACGGTGGGAACGACGAAAAGAAATCGTTACCAGATAGGCGACGAACCACCGGTTCCCCGTGAGGGGGAAGCTTAAAATTGCGTCTCAGCGCGATAGAGTACTAGCCAAGCGCAACCGACATCGACCTCGCTTTGTCGTTACAGCCTCTGTTGGTAGAAGCATTTACAGCCCGACCACGCAAAAATCAAAGGGAACATATGCCCGCCATACTTGTTGACCAGCCAAAATCGCAGGGTGAGCAACCCTCCTATCTGTTGTCCTGTCCCTGTGTGTCTGTCTTATTTAGATATGAATCCGACGAGTAGGTTTACTGTCACATTTGGTTATTTTCAGCTCCAGGCACCAGCTGATTGAAACATTCTTTGGATTTAAAGCAGGCTGAGACCATATATTTTTCCGGTGGGTATGCCAGGTCGAGAATGGAGGCCGGCTCAAGTTCTGTTTTTGCCGATTAGAGTAGTAATTCAAACTTTTTTTTTTTTTTATTTCCTTTCCAGATTACATTGGTCCTGATGAGAACCTCATAATGTCAGAGGTTTGAAACGCGTAGACCAGTCGACCAGTCGGTCCTTTACACACTCCATATAAAAAGTCTTGCCCTTGATGTTTTCTTTGGGTCTAAAGTGTCTATTAAGAAATTAACTGTCTCAAAAAGCCCAACACGGATAAACTATCTGTGTTCAATAAGGAGTAGTTGTTTAAGGACCTTTCAGTTTAGTTAAGTATGAGTCAGTTGTTTAGGGTATGAATGGATTGGCCAAGTATGGTAGAAGATTGAATGTTTAAATTTTCTAGGGTGCGGTTAATGTATTGTATTGTTATTCATATTGTGTATATATATGTTTGTACTAGGAATGTTTGTCTTTATCACACAATTAAATAATGCTTAAAACAAACAAATAAAAAACTTTTTGAAGAATAGGCAATTCCTAAAGCCCCATCTTTTGTGTTTCAATTCATGAAAGTTTTTCTAAAATAGTGCGTTATCCTAATCAAATCCAGATAGGACTATGTGTTTTGTTCTTTAGTATTTCGGGCTCAGTCCTGCTGGCTTTTTGAGCCAAAGCCCTGTTTTGGTTTATAGCTTGTTGTGCGGGCGCAGGCTCGCGAGGCTGTTCTTGCGGTAGAAGTAAGTCTTTTACCACGCAATTGTGACAACGGGTGTTGTTTAGAGACAAGCGCGTTGTGTGTTGATTATATGTTTGTCTATTGTTGTTTCATTTATTGTTTTATGTACAAACACATTTGTCACTTCACCTTATGAGTAAGCTAGACGATGGCAGAAAAAGATGCCTTCGCTTACAGTGAGGAACATATTCAGAACTTGATCCGGGCACCCCCCGTTTTCGCCTCAGCCACCTTGAGTGCCACCGCAAAAACTCAGAACGAATCTGACAAACTTATTCGATTACGTAAAAAACAAATTAGGACAGACTTACACGGTCATTTTCTATTACAACATCTCAAAGAAGGAACAATTCCAACAGGGTTACAAATACGAAATATTCCAGTCGTGTTCATTGATGACCCGATATACAAGAAAGGCTATAGTTGCATTGAGACTAAATGTAGTCGGGACTTAATGGTGTTGACTGTGGAAACAGCTCATAGGTTGTCACTGCTACAGCTACAAGAAATAGCCGACTTGGAAACTGAGGTTCGAAACAACCAAAGCCTTACTGACGCTAAAACATTACTTGAAAAAGTAGAAAAGGAGATATCTGAGTTTAAAGATTATACGGTTATTCAAAAAAGCTACAAGTTCGAAGCGGACAAAAAGAACTTCTCTTTGGAATCCACATACCCGTACTTAAACAAAGATTTCTATAGTAACAACGATTCGAGAAATTATTTACAAAACTATAGAGGACATTCAAGAAAGAAATTCATTACTTTCTCTGACACAACATCTTCATCCTCGGGGGGTGAGTCGGAGGACAATACAACGACAAACATAAATCCAAGGTTAAAACAACAAAACCAAGACCAACAAATCAATCAAGGGCCGGATTTTTTAGCCCGAGGCCAGCGGCAGGGCAGAGGCCGCTTACGTTATTCACAGCCATGGGAAATGAGAACCCGACGTCAATACTACAGGAGCTAGCTCCGTCGCCTGTGTTCAATTTGTCAGAAAAAATCTTGACAGAAGCGGAATTGTCTGTCTTATCAAAAGGACTAGGATTCGTTCCATCCCGGCAAACGGACTTTGTCAAACTAAAGTTAGAAATAATCGAATTCTGCCGGAAACTGCGGCTTAAAATATTTTTTCAGGATACCCCAGAAACCTCCTCAATAGAGACAACAGGTTTAAAGAGAAAATCCGTATTCTGTCCATCTGGCTCAAAAATCCCTAAAGAGATTAACACTTTCGAAAAGACCATTCTTTCAGGGATACAAACGATGGAAAAGAAGAAAAATTTCATCAAATACAATCTGGCCAAACAAGAGAAAGATGCTTTGCTTGCACTTAAAAATGACAGGTCAGTGGTAGTCAAACAAGCTGACAAAGGAGGAGCAGTGGTTATTTGGGACCTAAATAAATACAAAAAAGAAGCGCTACGTCAACTAGAGGACGCCAGTTGCTACCGTAAAATTGCAAGGGACCCAACCAAGGAGCTACAAATCCAACTTTTTCAAATCATCGAGGAAGGTCATACACAAGGATTCGTTGGCCCAAAGGAACGGATTTTTCTACAAAACAAGAATCCTAGGATACCAGTCTTTTATGTTATACCAAAACTTCATAAAAGCGAAATAGACCCCCCTGGTAGACCAATCGTCTCAGGGTGTGAGTCGCTCATTGAACCAGTTGCACAATATATTGATTTCTTTCTAAAACCTTTCATTAACGACATTCCAGCCCACTTGAAAGACACCACAGCTTTCTTGAATCGAATAACAACAGTTCAATTTGATAACAAAAATCAACTAATGGTGACTCTAGACGTGGTGTCACTCTACACTCAGATTCCTCAAGACCAAGCACTAGAGACACTAACATGGTTCCTTGAGAAAAGAGAACGACCAGTCCAGGTACCATCGGATTTCATTCTGAAGCTTGCAAAATTTGCACTATCGAAAAATTATTTTTCATTCGACTCAGATTTTTTCTTTCAAATCAAAGGCGTGGCGATGGGGTGTCCTTTCGCCCCAGAGCTAGCGGTGCTTTTTATGGGACTATACGAAAAAAATTTCATCTACGACAATAATCCATATTCGGCTAATACTCAGACGACATCTTCCTAATTTGGACTGGATCCCAACAACAATTGGACGAATTCGTAGGATGGCTCAATGAACGCACGAGAGACATCAAATTCAACTGTACGGCTTCCAATAAAACAATAACATTTTTGGATGTACAAGTAGAAAACCTATCAGGACAATTAGAGACCACACTCTTCAGGAAGCCTACCGATCGGAATAAGGCATTGCATTACACCAGCAATCATCCCCGGAGCTTAAAACAGAATTTACCGTATGGGCAGTTCCTGCGGATCCGCAGGAATTGTTCACGGAAAGAGGAATATTTTTCACACGCCAACAAACTTAAAGACCGACTTCTTGAAAGAGGATACCCACGAAGACTACTCAAACATTCCCTAAAAAGAGCTTGGTGGACACCAAGGGAAACTTTATTGGTGAGTAAAAAGAGGAATACGACTAACAGACCTGTTTGTGTAACCACATTCTGCCCCAATTCACATCAAATTCGCAAACTAGTCTTGTCGAATTGGCACCTGATCAACGGTCTACACAATGATTTTTCTACACCACCCCTGTTTGCATTCAAAAAAGAAAAAAGCATAGCCAACTTCATTGTAAGAGCAGCTTTGCCCAAACAACAGCCCCCCACATTGAGAGGGCTACTAGCCCTGCCTCCAATCGTCGGGCATCACAGATGCGGGTCCTGCATTTGTTGTGATCAAACTGTGGAAGGTGATACTTTCACCTTTAGTAACATCTATTGGAAACATGAGGCTTTCACCAATTGTAGAACGAAAAATGTGATTTATGCAGTCACATGCCCATGCCCCAAATTGTATATAGGTAAGACCACCCAGGAAGTACGACAACGCATCATTCAACACAAATCAAGGATCCGACGTAAAGTTGAAAACGCTCCATTGGTGAGCCATTGGACCATACTGAAACACCGCGAGGAAGATCTGAAGTGGACAGTTTTGTCCAAAATCGAGCTAGATTCACGGGGGGGTGACTTAGACAGTCGCCTGAGCCAAAGGGAGTCATTCCTAATCATGAAATTTAACACCACGACCAACGGCCTTAACGAAATAGCGGAGATATATAGACCACTCACGACGTGAGCATGACCTGTAGACTTTTGACAGTTCATCTAATCGGGTCTCTACATTCCATTTAAGTTATCTGTCTTCTTGGGCATTTCCTTCAATAAAAAGATCTTTCCTACAAACAAGCAGTCCACAAAGTTGGTTCTATATTGGTCTGTTCAGAATTTTTAATACCTCTCGTGACGAGTACAGCATAGAATCACGAACCAAGTTGTTGTCCAAAGGGCTTGCTATCATCAACTCGATGTTAAACTACATTTCCCATCGCCACCATGTAAAGAACTACAAATCCCATGATTCCTGGGCATGCGCTTCACCTTTCTTTAAAAAGATCCAAATTCACTTCCTGGTTACGGAAGCAACCCCCGGTTCCTATGTATGGCTTCGTTGGACGGTGGGAACGACGAAAAGAAATCGTTACCAGGTAGGCGACGAACCACCGGTTCCCCGTGAGGGGGAAGCTTAAAATTGCGTCTCAGCGCGATAGAGTACTAGCCAAGCGCAACCGACATCGACCTCGCTTTGTCGTTACAGCCTCTGTTGGTAGAAGCATTTACAGCCCGACCACGCAAAAATCAAAGGGAACATATGCCCGCCATACTTGTTGACCAGCCAAAATCGCAGGATGAGCAACCCTCCTATCTGTTGTCCTGTCCCTGTGTGTCTGTCTTATTTAGATATGAATCCGACGAGTAGGTTTACTGTCACATTTGGTTATTTTCAGCTCCAGGCACCAGCTGATTGAAACATTCTTTGGATTTAAAGCAGGCTGAGACCATATATTTTTCCGGTGGGTATGCCAGGTCGAGAATGGAGGCCGGCTCAAGTTCTGTTTTTGCCGATTAGAGTAGTAATTCAAACTTTTTTTTTTGATTTCCTTTCCAGATTACATTGGTCCTGATGAGAACCTCATAATGTCAGAGGTTTGAAACGCGTAGACCAGTCGACCAGTCGGTCCTTTACACACTCCATATAAAAAGTCTTGCCCTTGATGTTTTCTTTGGGTCTAAAGTGTCTATTAAGAAATTAACTGTCTCAAAAAGCCCAACACGGATAAACTATCTGTGTTCAATAAGGAGTAGTTGTTTAAGGACCTTTCAGTTTAGTTAAGTATGAGTCAGTTGTTTAGGGTATGAATGGATTGGCCAAGTATGGTAGAAGATTGAATGTTTAAATTTTCTAGGGTGCGGTTAATGTATTGTATTGTTATTCATATTGTGTATATATATGTTTGTACTAGGAATGTTTGTCTTTATCACACAATTAAATAATGCTTAAAACAAACAAATAAAAAACTTTTTGAAGAATAGGCAATTCCTAAAGCCCCATCTTTTGTGTTTCAATTCATGAAAGTTTTTCTAAAATAGTGCGTTATCCTAATCAAATCCAGATAGGACTATGTGTTTTGTTCTTTAGTATTTCGGGCTCAGTACTTGGGGTACTGTACCCTCCCACTTGGAGTGGTACCCCCTTCCAGAATTGCCTGTTGCAGGTGTCCTGCACAATTCACCCACCAGTTCAGGGGTTCTATCCTGCAACTGGGCGTCCAGGTCAGGGGGGACACCCTGAACCTGGCCCTCTAACCTAGGGTCTAAACCCTTCAGTTGAGCCGGGGTCAGAGGCGAGGACTCCCTCCCTCTGCACCCCCTTCCAGATGGCTGTACTCTCCCACCTGGAGTGGTACACCAAGAAGACAGACTGGTAGGGACACTGATTACAGATGTCCCTCCCTCCAGGTCAGACAACACCTGAACCTGGCTTCCCAAACTAGGGTCTAAACCCTCAGGCTGCACTGGGGTCACAGGCGAGGACTCCCTCCCTCTGCACCCCTTTCCAGAGTACTGCACACTCCCAACTGGAGTGATACCCCTAGAAGCAACATGGGTCAGGACACTGATTACAGTTGTCCCACCCTCCAGGTCAGACAACACCTGAACCTGGCTTCCCAACCCTGGGACCAACCCATGCGGTTGAACACTCGCCTGGCGCACCAGGACTTCCCGGGGAGCACGCATGCCCCCCCCAGAGGGTGACACATAACTCCTGTGTCGTGTGACAGTCTGCCTGGCGCAGATCTCCTAACCCCTGTCCATCTGACAGTGCGCGAAGATCCCCCAGGACAGAAGTGGTGTCATCATGGTCATTCACTGGGGACGCAGCCCTCCTGGCTGGCCCCTGATCCACTGGTTCTTCCACTGGGGACTCCTTCCCCCTCTCACCCCTCACTCTGGACTTCTGCACCCTCCCAATACACATTTTTGTAGGATTACACTTTTATTACTGTTATGTATTTTATATACGTGTCAGTATTCATTGATTTAGCACGATGGTAGAAATCTACCAACCTTTTACTCTGCTTTTGCTTCTAATCATTTATATCTGTTTCTGTCTAATGGTTGTTTCAGCACACCTATTTTACACTAGAATAACACTGGTTCAATAAATGCTTATTGGAAAACGTCCCCACCATCTATTCTGTGTATTTCTCTGAGACAAAGTGAGCACGAGTGACTGAGAGAAAAGTATAGCACTGTTTCCAGAATCCCTGATGGGTCAGAGTTGTCATGTTCAATAGTTGCCAAGAACTATTCTCTCCTTGGTGAGTGGTTTCTAGTGGCACAGTGAGCTAGCTGGTATACAGGCTAACATACCCGGTGGGGGTGTCTGGAATCAGTCTGGGCACCAATCCCACAGGCTATGTTGTCTTTATGCGCAGATCCTATATAGGCTTATAGGAACTACACAACCAGAAATGGGGTATGCTGTCCCCAGCAGGCCCCCATCCCTGTGTTTTTACCCATTCCCAATGGGTCGCAAATTGCTACCTGCCTCATCAATACTGATGAGGCAGGTCATTTGCAACCCCATTGGGAGATAGAATAGTACATTTCCTTTTGTGACTCGCAAATTGCAAGTTTCTAAAATTCGTGAATTGCAGTTGCAAAAGGAAATGGTCATACATGTAGCCCATCATTACCTTGAAAGGGACCAGGGTGAATCCAGGAGTCACCCCCAACCACTGGCTAATGAATCCTACAAACTTTGCACCTCACCAACAGTTCAATCAATCAATCAATCAATCAGGGGATTTATAGAGTGCACTACTCACCTGTAAGGGTCTCAAGGGGCTGGGGGTTCAGGCAGCTCCCAGGTCATCCGAAGAGCCAGGTCTTGAGGTCTTCTCTGAAGACTTGGAGTGTAGTTCTTCGTCTGATGCTGAGGGGGAGTTCGTTCCAGGTCTTTTCCGCAATGTAGGAGAAGGATCTGCCCCCTGTTCTGGCTCTGTGGATGCAGGGGATCTCGGCGAGGGCTAGGTCGGCAGAATGGAGGTTTCTCCTGCGGGCATAGAAGGAGATTCTTTCATTGAGGTATTGGGGCACGGTGTTGTTGAGGGCTTTGTAGGAGGGAGTGAGAAGCTCTCTTTTTGACGGGGAGCCAGTGGAGGTTGCAGAGGTGCTGAGTGATGTGGTTGTGTCATAGAATGCTGAGGACAAGTCTGGCTGTGGCGTTTTGGATGGTCTGGAGTTTGCGAAGGAGTGATTTGTGATTTGTTGATCACACCCGGCAACATATCATCGCAAATTTTGTTCGAGAAGGAACAACAATGGATCTATCGCCTTTCTACACATGTGCAAGGTCTCAATGATAATATTCCCTGAGGCTCAGTGATAAGACGCTGAAGCTAAAAACTTTGTAATTCTTGTGAGTCCCTATCCCATGAGCCTATTATTTCGAGTAGGATGTCGTGGTTCATAACCTGGTCAAAATCCGTTCTGCACCTGTATTTTGCCCTAAAATAAACTGTGTTCTGTGCCATTACAACTGTATTCTTGTACCGTGTAACAAAAACCTAATAGGAGGATTTATTCTATATTAAGTTCATCATTTTATTTGAAATTTCAGTATCCCATAATGAAACAGCAACTTGAAAGAGCAATACCGTATCAATAAAGCTTTGTTGAGGTTGGTTTTCCTCGTCATTCAATCAGATAGTGAGCATTGTAGTCATTTTCTACAGGGCTAGCACACACGCATCATGTAATCACGTGAGCGGAGCATCATCACACCACGTGACAGTGGCATGTGACGCGCAGAACCGACTTCCCTGCTGGACACTTCCTTTAAATACTCCAGACGCAGACCTCTCGGCATCCTCGGGGTCTCCGGAAGGGTGTATGCAGGTGTCTTAAGGGTGGTTGACTTTGACGAAGTGAGTGTTACTATGACCATATCAACGGACCAAAGTAATACTTTGAATAGGATGTCTGTATCGTGACGTTACTCCTTTTCTAACCCCCAGGATCCATGTTGTGAGGTTAATCAGTATTTCACGTAAGCCCTGTGTATACATTTTTTCAAACATATGTTTTTAAATCTGTGTTCTCTCAACCATGCCTACAAACCTGCCTTACCCACCAGCCCCACGTGT
Organism: Triturus cristatus; assembly: GCF_964204655.1. Classification (NCBI taxonomy): domain Eukaryota; kingdom Metazoa; phylum Chordata; class Amphibia; order Caudata; family Salamandridae; genus Triturus; species Triturus cristatus. The sequence goes on from NC_140590.1 coordinate 37,880,012, forward strand.
TTTACGTCCTCTCGTGGTGTGTGTGGAGAGTCATGTTCTCGGTCTTTAATAGTCTTCTGCCGGTAACGCCCCTGTAAATGTGCATTAATCTATGCCTGTTCCCATGACTCCATGGTCTGGTACCATACAAATAATTGAGCACGCCATCAGAGCACTTTGTCTAGCACAACGTGTTAGTGTTAAGGGAACAAATATCACCATCACAAATGCATCACTATATTTTGCTAGCAAGGATCCCTACTGCTGCACTTGGAAGAACACTACAAACAATAGCATGAGTCTGATCACTCAAGAAACACTTTCGAGCACGCAAATTTCAATGTATTATGTGCTTTGTGAATAGGTCTGTCTTGTCTGTTTTCTTGTTTTTTCTACAGATACTAACGGTTTTCAGGAATCCTAAAGTTTGCATGATAACTGTGAGTTTTTCGGTATATTCCACCACAGGTTAGGGTGCGCCATAGCGTGCGCATACTGCTGTGGTGTGTTGGTCCTGACGAATGCTTCACAGAATACACTAAGAAGCAGAAACATGTTGACCGATTGTTTCTTTTCACATTAGGATGCACTTGGTCAATTAACGGCAGGTATCGAAGCATCCGACGCACTTGTTTTTAATGGTGCCTAGTTTTCCACCATTAAAACTTTTTGGGATAAAACAAAGGCCCTTTTTAACCACTTTTTTCACTCACTCATTGCACTCATGCTACACAGGCATCATAGCACACCAGGGAGGCACTCGACCTCTCTGATGGGAACCCAATGATGAAGCATGTCACCAACTAGGTTGGTGAGTGAGGGTCTTCTAAATAACTATAGTGAATTTTCTTGCTAGCTCTTCCTTCATGGTTAGCACTCTTTTTTTGTTTAATTGATGGTCTTGCAGAGTATGCAGAGGGTTTTGAAACATGTGGAGGACACGGCGTTGATCTGTCGGTTCATGGTGAGTGAGGAGTTGAGTATGATGCCGAGGTTGCAGGAGTGGTTTGTGGGGGTGGGAGGGTTTCCAAGGGTGGGGGGGGCCACCAGGTGTCGTCCCACATGGCGGGGTGGATCAGAGGATCAGGACTTCAGTTTTCTCTGAGTTGAGCTTCAGGCAGCTGCTTCTCCTCCAGGGTGCGACATCCTTCATCCCTTCCTGGAAACTGTGCCTGGTGATCTCAGTTTCCTTGGTAAGGGAGAGGGTGAGCTGGGTGTCATCACCGTAGAATACTATGCTGAGTCTGTGTTTTCTGACGATGGTTGCAAGGGGGGCAATGTAGATGTTGAAGAGCGTGAGGCTGAGGGGGGATCCTTGGGGTACTCCACATCTGATTTCTGTGGGTGTGGACAGGAAGGGCAGGAGTCTTATTCTTTGTGTTCTGTCGCAGAGGAAAGAGCGGGTCCAGTCTCAAGCAGTTCCCTGTATGCCGGTGTCATGGAGTCTGGCGGCTAGTGTGCGGTGGGAGACGGTGTCGAAGGCTGCTGAGAGGTCTAGTAGAACGAGGGCTGCTGTTTGGCCTTGATCGAGGAGGATGCGGTTTTTGTCAGTGGTGGCTAGGAGGGCGGTCTCTGTGCTGTGGTTGCTACGGAATCCGGATTGAAATGAGTCGAGGATGTTGTTTGTTTCTATGAAGTGCGTTAGCTGGGTGTTGACGAAGTTCTCGATGACTTTGGCAGTAAAGGGGAGGAGAGATGGGCCTGTAGTTTATCAGAAAACAGCTAATTCTGTTTGAAATTTTTGGTGGTTGGTGGTTTGACTTTACAAATTTGTTGGTACTGCTTTACCCTAAGTTAAGCCTTTGTGCTCTGTGCCATAGCTACTAGGGAGTTGAGCTGAGGTTAATTTAGTGACTTTGGGGTCCACCCGGGCAACTACCGACCCCAAATAATAATCCACTTTCTTACCCCTAGTATAACTGCACCTCATAGATTTTAGGAACCCTGGGTTCTTATGATCAGTCCAGACTGTTACGTGGTGCTTCACGGCTCTCAGAAAATGACACATTGAACAAATGATTCTTTGATGGCCAGTAGTTCCCTATCATAGATAGTACTGTTTCTCTCGGTTAGTAGAGAACATTCTAGAGAAGAAGGCAATAGGATAAAACTCTTATGTCACAGGGTGTCTCTGGAACAGGATGGCTCTGATGGCATAAGCTGAAACATCAGTCTGCAATGACGTAGAATTCATTATTGGGATGGAGTAGTTTGGGTCCCTACGTAAATAGTACCTTTAATTGATAAAAGTCTTGTTCTTGTTCACATTCGCACTGGAACTCGACCCCAGCTTCAATGATGTGAGTAAGGGGTATAAACGAACACATTTTGAATCTCTTGGACATTATTAGATGCAGCTCTGACCAAATCTGCCTTAATCGTACAGGGATCCATCTGAATGCCTTCCTCAGAGACAACAAAGCCTAAAATTCTGACTTGGGATTTCTCTAATTCGCGTTTATCTCATTTTGCATGGGGTGAATACTTCCTAAGTCAAGACAAAACTTACTTTACCAATTCTTGAGGCTCATCCACAGAATTTGAGAAGTTCAAAATGTTATTGAGGTATATCATCACATACTGATCCAGGATATCTCTGAAAATGTCATTTACTAAGTGTTGGAATGCAGTAAGAGTGTTACATAGACTAAACGCCATGAACAAATACTCAGAATTGCCTTACCTGATGTTAAGAGCAGCCTTCTCTTCACTGCCTTCTCTGATCCGCACCATATTGCATGACCTGCGCAAAACCAACTTAGTGATCTGTTAAGACTGAAATCAAAAGGTAAGGCATACCAGTTGCCAACAGTGATGTTGTTGAGTTCATGGTTGTCAATGCATGACCTATAAATCCCAGGAATTAAAAAGATGGGTCCCCGGCAGAAGAAGAGAGCCTTATGAACGCTTTCTTTAAGTTTCATGGCAATGTTTGGATGAGAATTCAATCATATGACTCCTCTAATCAATAGTATGAGTATGCATTTCCAGCACGATGGGAAAAGACAGGACATTCATTAATTTGAAAGTCAAACCCTTTCAGAGAAACCAATAAAATAGGTAAAGTGTTTTTTGAGATATCTCTAGAGGTTACTGGTGTCTCACCTCTCCGTTGGATATGCCCAGGACAACTCTTGTTATGTAGAAGTATTTCTGCCATTTTCTAGAATATATAGATTCAAACCAACCAAATGAAAGACCACTTTTGTTTCTTTAAAAGGCAGTGGACAAATCCACCCTCTTCTTTTATTCTTATGACGTCATTGCTGGGCTTCCATCCAAAGTGTTTTAATTCAATCAATCAATCAATCAATCAATCATAGGCATTTGTATAGCGCACTGCTCAACTGGAGGGTCTCAAGGCGCTGGGGGGGGGGGAACGCTACTGCTCGAACAGCCAGGTCTTGAGTTGCTTCCTGAAGGCGAGATGGTCTTGCGTTGTCCGGAGGTGGATGGGGAGGGAGTTCCATGTCTTGGCTGCCAGGTAGGAGAAGGATCTTCCTCCGGCGGTGGCTCTGCGGATGCGGGGGACGGTGGCGAGAGCGAGGCTGGCGGAGCGGAGCTGGCGGGTGGGCTTGTGGAAGGTCAGGCGGCTGTTGAGGAACTTGGGGCCCAGGTCGTGGAGGGCCTTGTGTGCGTGGGTGAGGAGTCGGAACGTGATTCTTTTGTTGACGGGGAGCCAGTGCAGGTCTCTCAGGTGTCCGGAGATGTGGCTGTGTCTGGGGATGTCCAGGATGAGTCGTGCTGAGGCGTTCTGGATCCGTTGGAGTTTTTTCTGGAGTTTGGCGGCGGTGCCGGCGTAGAGGGCGTTCCCGTAGTCCAGCCGACTGGTGACGAGGGCCTGGGTGACCGTCTTCCTGGTCTCGGTGGGGATCCACCGGAAGATCTTTCGAAGCATGCGCAGGGTGTTGAAGCATGAAGACGAGACGGCGTTGACTTGTCTGGTCATCGAGAGGGAGGAGTCCAGGATGAAGCCTAGGTTGCGTGCGTGGTCCGTTGGCTTGGGGGTGGCTCCCAGGGCGGGGGGCCACCAGGAGTCGTCCCAGGCGGAGGGTGATGATCCCAGGATGAGGACCTCCGTCTTGTCTGAGTTCAGTTTCAAGCAGCTGTTCTTCATCCATTCGGCGACGTCTTTCATCCCTTCGTGTAGGCTGGCTCTGGCGGCGTCCGGGTCGCTGGTGAGGGAGAGGATCAGCTGGGTGTCGTCGGCGTAGGTGATGATCTTGAGGTTGTGTTGACGTGCGATGGTTGCGAGGGGGCTCATGTAGACGTTGAAGAGGGTGGGGCTGAGCGATGACCCTTGTGGAACGCCGCAGATGACTTCGGTGGCTGCTGACCGGAACGGGGGGAGGCGGACTCTCTGGGTTCTTCCGGCGAGGAATGAGGTGATCCACTCCAGGGCCTTCTCCTGGATGCCGGTGTTGTTCAGGCGCTGTACCAGGGTGCGGTGGCAGACAGTGTCGAACGCTGCGGAGAGGTCCAGGAGGATGAGGGCCGCAGTTTCCCCGTTGTCCATTAGGGATCTGATGTCGTCTGTGGCTGCGATGAGGGCGGTCTCCGTGCTGTGGTTGGCTCGGAAGCCGGATTGCGAGTGGTCGAGGGATCCGTTGGTCTCGAGGAAGGCGGCTAGCTGTCTGTTGACAGTCTTCTCGATGACTTTGGCAGGAAACGGGAGGAGCGAGATGGGGCGGTAGTTCTTGAGGTCGGAGGGGTCTGCAGTTGGTTTCTTCAGCAGGGCACTGATCTCGGCGTGTTTCCAGTACTCCGGGAAGGTGGCGGTGTTGAAGGAGGCGTTGATGATCTCGCGGAGGTGGGGTGCGATGATGTGGTCGGCCGTGTTGAAGATGTGGTGTGGGCAGGGGTCCGTAGGGGATCCGGAGTGGATGGTGTTCATTGTGCGTGTTGAGTCTTCGGTGCTGACTGGGGTCCAGGTGCGGAGGGTGGCGGTGGGGGGGCATCGGTTCGGTGGTGGGGTTCGTGGTTGGTGGGCCGAAGCTGTTGTGAATGTTGGCGATCTTGTCGTGGAAAAAGGCTGCGAGGGAGTCGCAGAGGTCTTGCGAGGGAGTGATGTCATTGTTTCCGGCGTCGGGGTTAGAGAGCTCTTTGACGATGCTGAAGAGTTCCTTGCTGTTGTGGGTGTTGTTGTCCAGTCGTTCCTTGAAGGCTGTCTTCTTTGTGGCGCGGATCAGTTGGTGGTGTTTGCGGGTGGCGTGTTTGAGGGCCGTCATGTTGTCTGTGGTCTGGTTGGTGCGCCAGGTGTTCTCCAGGGAGCGGCAGTTCTTCTTGGAGGTGATGAGCTCGTCGGTGAACCAGGAGGCTTTCTTGCTGCCGCGTCTGCTGGGGGGGTTCTTCTTCAGTGGTGCGAGGGCGTCTGCGCAGTTGGTGATCCACTGTGTGAGGTTGTTGGCGGCTTTGTTGGGGTCCGTTGAGCTGGTGGGGGGGTTCTGGCTGAGGAAGGTGGTGAGCTGGTCGCCGGTGATCTTGTTCCAGCTCCTGCGGGGGGCTTGTTGAGGGTGGTGGTGGGTCGTCGTTTTACTGAAGCTGAAGTGGACGCAGCTGTGGTCAGTCCACTGGAGATTGGTGGAGTGGCTGAAGGTGACGTATTTGCTGGATGAGAAGACTGGGTCAAGCGTGTGGCCGGCGTAGTGGGTGGGGGTGGTTACCAGTTGCTTGAGTCCGAGGTTGGCCAGGTTGTCCAGCAGAGCAGTGGTGTTGCGGTCCTTGTTGTCCTCCAGGTGGAAGTTGAGGTCCCCCAGGAGGATGTAGTCGGTGGAATTGATGGCGTGCGGGCTGATGAAGTCTGTGATGTCTTCGCTGAACTGTGTGCGTGGTCCCGGTGGTCTGTAGACGAGGGTGCCTCTGAGCGTGGTCTTGGGGTCGGTGTGTATCTGGAAGTGGAGGTGTTCGGCGGAGGTGAAGGTGTCATCGGAGTTGGTCGTGATGCGGATGGTGTTCTTGTGGATGATGGCGATGCCTCCTCCTGTCTGGTTGACGCGGTCCTTCCTGGTGATTTTGTAGCCTTCTGGGACGGCGATGGCGACGTCTGGCGCTGAGGAGGCGTTCATCCAGGTTTCCGTCAGGAAGGCGATGTCTGGTGCTGTCGAGTCGAGGAGGTTCCAGTGTTCGACGGCATGCCTGTGAACGGAGCGGGTGTTGAGCAGGATGCACTTCAGGTGTTTGTTGCTGGGGCTCGGTTTAGCAGGTGCGGTGTTGGGTCGGAGGACGGTGAAGCGGCAGGTCAGGCAGGTGAAGGGTCCGTGGGTGCGTCTCGGGGTGGCTCGGTAGCAGGCGGTGTTTCGGCCGGCGTTGAGTGCGTGGAGGGTTTTGGCGTCGTAGATGTGCAGGGTGTGCTGGCGAGGGCGAGGACCAGGGGGTCTGGCGCTGGGCGCGGTCCAGGCGCGGGCGGGCGCAGACGGGCTTACCTTTGGCGCACCTTCGGCGCTCAATCGGCGCTCCCGCTGCGCGCGTCCGCTGCGCGGTCGCTCTGGGGGCGTCATAAGTAAGGAGCCGGGAGGGAGGAGCAGCTGGGTGGCGGGAGCGGGGCGGCGAATGGAATCACAGGGGGGCGGGGCCGCAGGGAGGCAGCGGCGGGAAATTCCAAGAAGCAGCGGGCAGCGGGAAATTCCCAGGAGCGGCGGGAAATTCCAGGGAGCAGCGGGCAGCGAGCGAAGGAATCTGCAGGCAGGAGGCGGCAAAGGCAGGCAGGAGCGGCAGCAGAGAGTGGGGCGACCAAGCCCTGTGGAGGGCTGAGCGGTCACCGCTTAATTCTATTAAGGATTCAGCAATGTTGTCCTTCAGTTCTTCCTACCGGCCACTGTAAAATGCAGCTGCATATGCGGGGATGTGCCCCTGCTGCTGCACCATGCGCCGGATCCCCTGCTCAATTATCTCTCCAATAGTACTCTATAGACCAGATACTTCAAATGAATATTACAGGTAGGCATAAGTCATGTGACATGAATAGTTTCCCTGTGGGCACTGCCTTTCTGGTGTCAGACTGGGCCATTGCTGGTCGCTTATAGCAACACAGATAAGCAGGCAGTCTCCCCTAAAGCCACTGATATACAAGTGATGAAATCTGTACTGATTAATACTAGATCTGTTATTAAGCACAAATACACATGTTTTAATCACTTAGATACCTATTCCCTAGAAATCGCTTTTTTAACAGAGACTTGGGTGGATGAAGCTTCCAACCTATCCCTGTGGGGTAGGCTATTACCAGGGTAGATCACAGCATGAAACTCGGAGGGGGCTTAGCGATGGTCTACTGCGATCATCTACAGATGCAGTGCAAGCCAATAAACATCATAGATAGTGAAACATTATCTTTCAGTTGCAAACTGTCAAATATTTCAACCTTTAATGGTCTCCTGATATACAAACCCCCTGGACCCAAAGTACATTTGTTGAGATCCTTAAGTGAATTCACCGAATTCAGCTTGCAATATAGAAACTATACTATCTTAGGCGACTTCAACTTCCATTTGGAAGACTTAACTTGTAAAGACACAGAACAACTTATGGACATTCTTAGAAGTTTAAATGTTATTGAGGTGGTGAATGATGCCACTCATAAGGCCAGCCATGTCTTAGATGGTATTTATTGAACCATCCAGACCTGCAGCTTGAGGCCATATTTCCATTAACGAGGTTGGACCAGAAAGCTGTATATTTCAGCTTATTAATTGGTGCCTCAAATTGTTCATCATAGAAAGCATTGCGTGTCATAAAAGCACAGGCATGGCATGTTATGTTATGGTAATTTATTTTTATAATGTGCACAGCTACCCAAAAAGGGTTTCCCAGCGCAGAGCTAGAAGGAGACTCTCAAGAGAAAACATAAAGGAATAAAAAATGTTATTGATTAAATAACCAAGTTTTTAGTTGTTTACGAAAGTTTAAATACACAGATTCTTTTCGCATCGAAAGAGGGAGAGAGTTCCACAATCGTGGGCAAAGATAAGAGAAGGAGCGGCCACCCATTCTTGCCAATCTGATCCTGGGAATCTCAAAGACTTCCTGAGTGGATGAGCGCAATGCACGGGTAGGTTGGTAAAGGCGTACCAGATTTTGCAGATATTTAGGTGCAGTGCCATTGTTGATTTTAAACATATAGCTCAGGGCCTTGAACTTTGTTCGATTTTCCACCCTGAGCCAATGCAGATCTCTCACGGCATTAGAAATGGAAGACATTCTAGGAGTACTGCAAAGAAGTCTCGCTGCAGAGTTCTGTACCATCTGAAGCTTGCGCATCACATCCTTGTTGATACCCAAAAAAAGAATGTTTCCGTAATCCAGCCATGAAGTTACCAGTGCCTGGACTACAGTCTTTTGGGTACCAGTAGGGAGCATCCAGATGATTTTTCTTAACCATCGGAGAATAGTAAAACAAGTGGCTGCAGTTTTTACTGCATGTTGTCTCATTGACAACTTATCATCTATGATGAAGCCAAGATTGCGAACCTGAGAAGAGGGCACAGGTAGAGGCCCCATTTCAGCAGGCCAATGTTGCGAGCCCCAGAGGTCTGTGTGTTTTCCCAAAATGAGGACCTCCGTTTTTTCCCCGTTGAGCTTGAGCAAATTCGATTGCATCCAAGATGCAATATTGTGCAGGCCCACTTGCAGGGTAGACGGTCCAGAGCTCTTTTTAGCCGATAAGGAAATGCCTGCTAGCTTCTTAACCATAGAGAACAAAGTACGAGGGCAATGCTGTGCCCTCGAAATAGAAGAGGCAACTTACTCTGCTCGAGCAGTTTTGCATAGAGTTTGGTATCTTTTTAATGCAATTTTATAAGTACATTTAGATGCAGGGGAGTAGTTCTTCCGCCACTGTCTTTCCATAACCTTGCACTTACTTTTTTCCATTTTCAATAGCTCAGTAGACCAGGGAGCAGGGGATCGGTGTTTTTTTATTTTTTTAATAGAAGGTGGAAGACAGGCTTTAGCTGCCTCTGTAATCCAATTATAAATATTTTCCATGGAGGAAAGTGATATAGAATCAGAATAAGGGGCGCTATTAGACAATATTAAATTACATTTTTCAATGTCCAGTTTTCCCCAGTTCCTGGATTGGCCATGTGTGCCAATTGGAGGGATGTTCGGAATTATTAAAGTTGTACGTTCAAAATTAACAGCAAAATGATCTGACCAACATAAGGGGAGTGCAGGAGGGCAATTCATGTGTGATAAGTTTGAAAAAATAGGGTCCAGTAAATGCCCGGCTGTATGAGTGGGGCCATTATTACAGAGAAGTAGATTAATTGCAGAAAAATCTGCAATCAATGTCCTGCTTGCAATACATTCATCATTTTCCAGACGAAGATTTAAGTCACCCAAAACTGAGAAATTAGCCATTTTAAGTAAGAAAGGAGCTATCAAATCAGGGAGTAAAGACACCCAGGGACCAGCTGGGCCTGGGGGTCGATAAATTAATACCCCAGAAAAAGTGAACTGGGCTGTAAGAGTAAGTTTGAAGAGCGCAGCTTCACAATCAACCAGAGGGAAATCCTCAAATTTACAGGAATAACTTCTAAAAAAAGATTATTGCTATTCCTCCTCCTTTCCTAATAGTTCTATCTTTTCTAACTATAGTATAAATATCTGGTAGAGCAATAGCCACATCCGGCCCTGAACTTTCATTTAGCCAGGTTTCTGTTAAAAATATTGCATCCGGCTTTTCACAGCTCAGCAAATCAAATATAACCTCCTTATGTTTAGGGAGAGAACGAAAATTAATATTCCAAACATTATAGCTTTTAATTTTGCTTGAGGCATAACCAGCTTTTCGCTGGAAGTTGGAATAGTCGTTGGTAGAACTACTGTAACTCCTCTGCTCAAAAGTACTAAAACAGTACTTGCAACACACACATGAAGTGTTCTCCTCTAAAGGATGAAGTATGTTGCAATCAATACCCATCTTACCACGCAATTCAAGCAGTTTTTCGGAGGAATAATGTATCCTATGCATGTAAGTTGAGGCCATTTGGGCATAATTCGTGGCCCCTTGTCCCGGTCGGTCTCGGACGGTCGCAGACAGTCTTGCCTTTGTCGCACCTTCGTCGCGGCATTGGCGCGCCGCTGCGGGTGTCCGCTGCGTGACCGGACCATGGCTTTTAAATACAGGCAGTGAACGGGTGGCGTGCAGCGAGTGGAGCGCTGACCTCCGTCAGCGTGTGGCAACTCCAAAATGGCCGCCAGGGACGATTTGCGTCCCGAATAAAATTAAAGTGCAAGCGGGGTACACCCACCCCAGAAATACAGTACACACCAAGAAATTAGCAGCAGAGTAAATAATTCATGAAGTAAAAAGTGTTTTTTTAAAGATTTCTCCAAGGTTGAAATTGAATAAAAAGCGACTCCTAAAAACGTATTAGCAGCAAGTAACCTCAATTGCCCTAAACAATTCTATTATTTTCCCGTGGCATAAAATTAACATACCAGAACTCACGGATGTCTTTTCTGCAACCGAACCTACTGTGTCCATTGAATCAAATATAGATACAGCTAAGAATACTCATTTGAATAACTCAGCAGTATCAGGGCCGGCCCCCACTAAGAATAAGATAAACCATAGATCAAAGCCAACAGCGCCTTGCTTCACCCAAAAGCGTGGGTCCTTTAGACAAAAATGCCGCAGGCCAGAAAAGACATGGAGAATAAACTATAATCCAACCGACAAAAAATAAATATAAACAAATGATTCAAGATCATAAAAAGTTAATAGTTTCGGAGCAAACTCAGTATTTCACTGATAAGATCTGTCAAGCCAAAAACTCCCCAAGCAAACTTTTTAAAGCTATCAATTCGCTTTCTAGCTTCAGTTCTTTTAGTGCAGTGACACCCAGTCAGTCGCTGTGCGACATTCAAGCCAGCTTTTCCAGTGATAAGGTTGAAGCAGTATAGGGTGACTATGACTTGAGTCACCATACCAACATTGATGTTGCAGCAATAGAGGTAGTAGGATCAAGCAAACAAGAGCTCAATGAGTTCCCTCTTCTTCCTATAGAAGAAGTATTTGAGCTTACTATCCATACTGATTCTGGAGCTCTGTCAGACCCCTGTCCTCAAAAACTCTACATGCGGTGACAGAGACGGTTGCAGATATCCCCACTTCTCTAGTAAATAATATCATTACATTAGGACAATTCCTGATGTAATGGAAAAAAGTTTCAATACTTTTGCTGTTAAAACAAAAATCACTTAGCCCCTGAGAGGAAAAACAATTATTGTCCCATCTCTCAGCTGCCAATGCCAGCAACAATTCTTGAAAAACACCTTAATAGTACCCTCTTGGAATTTATGACTAAAAATAAAATTCTTGATGAAGCCCAACCTGCCTCTAGGAGAAATCACAGCACTGAAACAGCGCGGTTGCTACCACAGGGGAGATAAGATGCAACATGGACAATGGTGGGGGGGGGGGGGCTGTGGTCGTTCGTTTAGACCTGTCCGCAGGTTTCAACAGCGTGAGTCATGTGATTCTTCCAGACCATCAAACCAATATAGGGATACACGGCTCTACAAAAATATCTCCCAATCTTTCCTTATAAATAGAGGGCAGTCGGTCTCCCTTGGGGAATTCAGGTCAAAACACTTCACACTGCCTTTCGGATTTATGCAAGTGTCGTCACTGAGCCCCACCCTTTTTAATGTTTACGTGGCACAGTTAGCCAAATTGATTAAATCTTTTGGTTTCTCAACAAATTCATACTTGGACAACACTCTGTTTCCTGTGTCCATTTCTAGCACTGTGGAATAAGCCTCCACCGCTTAAACACCGTTGGGTGAGGTTGTTAAATAAATGAAAAACATTGTCTAAAGCTGAATTCGGAGAAAACAGGTCCTTTTTTTACAAGAGACCTCTCATTTCCCCCCTTTCCCACTCCAGTCTCAAAAGTAAAGAACCTTGGTGTGATCTTTGAAGCTGAATTTTCATTTGGAGATCAGATAAATAGACTTACCTCTGCTTGTTTCTTTATCTTAAAACATCTGAGAAAACTTCTTGCCTTTACTCCCTATGATTTGCAGAAATCAGTGGTGATTTCATATGTATTGCCCAAGCTGGAGTATTGCAATTCACTCTATCAGGATATCCAACAGCCTACTATAAATAAACTCCAGCCTCTGCAGAACACAGCTGCCCACCTCCTCAAAAAATACCTGAATATCAACCAGACTCCAGGCTTAGCAGAGCTTCATTGGCTCCCAGTTAAGAAACATGTGTTCTTTAAGGAACTCTGTACAGCACATAAAGCACTCCATGGGATAGACCCCAAATATTGAATATCACTTAGTATACACCCAGGAGAACTCTGCGTTCAGCTCCACTGAAAACAATCTCCATACCAAGATGCAACAATGCATCCTGGGGGTCGGTGCTTTATTTATTCAACATGTAAATTGTGGAATACTCTCTTGGGAGCTCAAGAATCAACAGAACCTCACTTGTTTTAGAAAACTTCTCAAGTCCTGGCTTTTCTCTTCTCTTCTCTCGTTTGAACCTTTGGGTGCTTTTTATTTTATACTTGTTAGCCCAAGACGCCTTTGGGCTTTCGTGCGCTTAATAAATATTCTCAATATTGATTTGCTTCGCCAGTGCATGACCTCTCAGCCTTTAATAAATAGAAGTTTCTCACATATGGAATGATATGACTGAATGAATTAAATACCTATCAAACTCAAACATACACCAGGGAGACATGCGGGTGCAAGAAGAGTGAGAGAAGAAAAGGAGGGAAATAACAGCACTGCATTACAGACTATTCAGGAATGCTGTTCACTAGCAAGTCACCACTGTTTATATATTTATACAAAAAAAATGCTTTTTTAATTTCTTGCAGAAACTCCATAGTCCACAGGTGCTTGAGTGCACTTTTTAGTTGGTTTCATGCATTTAAAGTTTGAACTTAAAAAGGCTTTCCTCCTAGATGGGATTTTTTGAAACAGAGAACAATTTCCCTGAACTCTTTGTCAGATTGCAGAACACACCCATGAGTATATTTGGTAATGGAGACTAGGAGAGGTTGGGTCCCAGAACTTTGTATTGCATTGTGGGCTAGAGATAAAGCCTTAAAAAGTACCATTTGCTTTACTGAAAGCCGGTGCAATTTACACTTGGCTACAATGACGCTCTCACGTTTATGGACTCCAAGGGCTAGTCTTACAGCTGTAATCTGGATCAGGTGAAGCCTGAAGAAAACATTTTCAGGCAAGCTCAGAAAGTTGGCATGTACATGGTGGAGCCTAAAAAGGGAGGATGATGCAACTACTAAAGTCCAAAACTCAGACTCTGAGACTTTTCCTGAGAAATGTAATTTGGTAGGGGCATACCAACACTACAGCATTAATTTGTGTCTCCAAAGACAAGTCTTTGTGTGGGATATAAGAAATGTTAGGAATGGAAGGGTTCTTTGAGACAGAATGTAGGCGTGGAATGTGAACTTTGGGCCGATTCTTGTAAAGACAATTGGCCTGGAGCAGCAGTTGCACTGGAAGCAAGCTAGCACCGCTCTTTACTGCTTGAACATAATTTAATGGTAATCAATTAATTTACCTCAACCCATTTGCTGTGAGCCCATTCTTGACATTAGTGACAAGGATGGTTAAGGGCAGTGTTAGCATGAGCAGTGGTCGACGATGAGTTTACAGAGGTACAGTCTGGCCCTGTGTCCTGTGGAGGCTGCTGTGGCATACAAAGAGTCAAGGATCTGCTGTTCGAGGACCCGGTGGAGAAAGTATTGGCATTGAAGCAGTACATCTGGAGTACATCAGAGCCGATTGGAGGCAGGTGGAGTTGGAACACAGCCCAGTGGTGTGATGTTACGCCAAAGCTGTTTGTCCAGAGTACATCAGAGACAATCAGTGGTGGGGGGCCAAGAAGGAGTCACGGCGCAGCCCAGTCATGTGACACTATGCTGTCGTTGAGACGTGCACTCAGGACAAGCAGAGCTGGAGTCCAATGATGCCACACTGATGGTGAGAACTCTACGCCAGCGACACCCAGAAACAGCTCAATAAACTACGGTACGTCCAAACTCCGCCGCCAGACTGGTCCTCGACATCCCTGCCACAGCCACATCGCGCAACACTTCAAACAACTCCACTGGCTCCCAGTCAACAAAAGAGTTACTTTCAAGCTCCTTACTCACGCCTCACTTGCGTACAAGGCCCTACACAACGAAGTACCAGCGTACTTGAACCACCTCCTCACATTCCACGTACCCACCAGACAACTTCGATCTGCACATCTCACCCTCGCCTCCATCCCCAGGACCCACAAGACGGAGGAAAATCGTTCTCCTATCTTGCCACCAAGACATGGAACTCCCTGCCCCGGCACCTCTGGCAATCAGCGTCATTGACCCAATTCATGAAAGACCTCAAGACCTGGCTCTTCGAATAACCCACCACTGTAGTGTAGTTCCTATACCCTTGATAGGCTCTGCGCATTGGAATAATATACACTATAGTTTTGATATAGGACTGAGGTCAGTATGTCTCTATCAAGTACATTAAACTTAATTACTTGTGTGTGCCAGCTAACTCAGAGGTCACTAGAACCTTCTCGAATAAACAAGAAAGGATTAGTTTCTGACAACCGAATAAACATGACAACTTTGTTTCCCTTACAGTCGGAACAATCTCAGAATCGTGGAAACAATAGATAATAGTTTCACTCAGTCAATCGTGCATGCTTCGTTTCTACAGAGTTACACAGAAATAGATAGACGGCGTTTCAATAAAAAGGATTTATTGAACAGTCTTATTTCTTAAAACAGAATGCGAAGTGTAATACATACAGCATTAGCAGTAAGATAAAATAATGCTGCAATAGCCTGGTTTGTAGCTATGACAGGTATTCATAAAAATACATACATAATTAACACAGGCTAAAATGTTATTACTCATCTGATGCTTCTAGCTAGTTCTGCCCCAGTGTACCTAACCTAAGTGTAGTACGAGTTGAGAAGTAGGTGTTGTTTGTCTATAGTCTAGTTTAGCTATAGTCACCAAGATTTGCCAAAAGTCCCTCTAGGTTCTAATCCGCTCCATACCTTAGAATGAGTGAGGTTGGAATCTCTTTCCGAGTCTCGATCTCTTACACCCCGCAAGGGGAGTCAGAAACACTGGAGCTGGATTCTCTGCGAGGAGGATGACAGCGTCTGGTCAGTTCGTCAGGCGGGGACTTGACTTCCTTCCGAACTTGCCGTGGCGAGCTGCGTCGTGCAAGTAGGCAGCCGAACCGTGGTTTGCCATGGCAAGTGAAGGTATATTTATTCCTTGAAGATGTTTAGGAATGCCAGTATTGACGTAAAAGTCGGGCAGAAGAACGTCATAAATGAACCCCTGAGGAATAGATGTTCATGCATAATAAATAAGTTCTTGGAGAAATCAATATCCAAGCAAGGGAAAGTCCTAAAGGCTTAAGAGTCTGGTTTTCCAAGAACTCTTTGTGACGTAGATGAACGGATGTAGGTGGCCATGCCTGTATTTGGTTAGCATGATAAATGCCTAAATAAGGGTAGGATTTCTATGCCTAAATATGGGCAATGCGAATTGTGCCTATATAAGGACATAAATCGGGAAACCTATATACGGTATCTAAATCGACACACAACACCCACTCCACTTTCGTATGAACGACATTACTAAATTCTAAACATGCTAAACATATCTAACATATAGCTACATATGGATGGCTAAGAACATGTATAAAAATATATCCTAAAATGCATAAAATCTGTTTGCTATGCATAAAAAATGCACAGGTGCTGTACATATGAAAGCAATGTTTCATTTGAAGTATATATTTACATTGAATGGTAAATGAATGAACATACATATATATACACATTATGAAATGGCTCGTAAATACAGAAGAAAAAAAGGCAGAACCCATTTCATGTCAAGTTACACAAATCAATTGTTACTGACAAGGTGACATATTGTCTCTGAAAGTGTATCAAAGAATTCTGTTCTCTATGAATAGTTCTACTATAAGCAGATTACTGTGCCATAAAAAGAAAAATTCAAATTTGGAAGAAAAAAAATGTAATCATAGGAAAAAGTTCCAAGTTTAGTCTTCGTTTTGAAATATGAAGGCCAAATTCAGAGTCTTCCCGGTACTCTGTGTGCTGAATCAAAAGTCAGTGTACGTGGATGGAGAAAACATGAAATCTTCTAATCCTGTAGACAAAAAGTCGTCTACCGTTGTAGGTGAAACTTGGATTACCTTGTTTAGAAGACTAACCGCACATAGATGAGAAGCATCACCGTCAGCATTGGTCGTATCAGCAATGTTCATATCGGATGTTGCCTGCGTGCCTGTTGTTTCCTCTCGTACCTCAGCAGTAGCAATTTGCATCTGTGAGATCTCAATAAATGCAGTCATCAGGATTGGTAGCCGCTGGGGACAATACACAGCATGGGACGTTATCGGGTCCAGCAGAGTATCGATATCAGTAGGCATGACTGATGGGAGTGTCAGACAAATGTCCAGCGAGCATTCTTCACCGCAAAGCAGGCAGCGTAGAACAGGTAAGATGCAATCTTGCCAGATTTGTCTGAATGACAGAAACCATGTGGTATTTAATTCTCGTAGATGAGGTAAACCCAAAATTTGGACGATGTGCTCACGATACCTCATCTCCAATAGAGCTCTCTCTATTGTGCTTGGAGTGACGTCGGTGATTTGGCTTGTCATATCAGAGCAGTAGGAGCTAAAATAGGATCCCTGCAACGAGTCCAAAAAGTAGTGGCATTCCGCCAAACACAGAGTGAACGAAGGTGGGAATTATTCTAAGGACTGCTTGAAATGGTGCTAACAGTCCTGAACACACGGTCTTAAATACATGTACAATACCGCTCGTATCAGACATGTTTAAGATACGTTCTAACATTTCTGAGATATGTATAGGGCAGTTTGTCTTCAAAAGGGCATGTATCCCGGCAGAAGTCCTTGCGACTTGTAGATCATAGGCTTCTTTGGCCAAGGTCAGTGGCACAGTTTGTTGTAAAAGAATGGCTTTCATTGTGCTTAGATTATCAATTCGTATAGAAGAGATGTTCAGGGAAGGCCATAGAGGCGACTCCCTGACTGTCTGTATTTTTGGAAACAAGACTTGCATACAGCAAGTGACCCTGGATGTAACCGTTACTAGATATGGGATACCTGGCAACATGCCACAGCAGCTGGGATCATTCAACATGAGGTAACTTACATTTGAAAGTAGTCCGAAAATTGGATTAATCACTGCAGCTGGTGAGCCTTGCAGGTGACAGGATAAGTTTGTAGTGGAACCATCGCAGGCCCCGTGTAAATTAATTCCCTAACAAAGGAGAGAACCGCTTAGTGCCTTTTCATAGTTTGCACCGCTAAGAAACACTTCACGCCCCCCACTCGAACATCTATGTGTGTAAGGTAAATCCCAAGATCTCTTGATGTATTCTTTACCCAACCTTTCATATTTGCCTGCTGGTATATGTTTCAGGCAATATTGAAAATGGAAAGTTGTAACAGGCAGAGTAATTTTACCATGTATGATCCACTCAGTAGCTGTTTTTTCTGCCACCGTGAATGGTTTATTTCTCCAGCTTTTCAATGTTCAGCACTGTATAGTCTGCTCGCCTTTGTGCCAGTTTGATCTGTTTATCAGTGAGATTGAATTCTGAAAACAGTGCCGTAGTGTTGATTAAACGCCAAGGCACATAGCCTGAACGCAAGTTTTGGAGCGTCCAGCCTAATAGCATTATAGTACATAATTGAGACTGACCATGTTGCAGCATGACCAAGTCTTGTTCCATGATGTCTATGGCAGAAGACACAATGCTGTCCAATGAATATATACTGGACGACAGAGTCATTAACCCATTGTCTACTACAGAGAGAGATTTCTCTAAATTAATATGATCAATTTCTCGTATTCGTTCTACAGTCTCTGCTTGGGTAATCTTCCATATTTCATTATAAGCAGCAAAGATACCGGCATATATGAAATGCGGTTTTCTTGGTCCTAGCAAGAATTCCCTAAGGTCTGCGCCTTCTTTAAGTAAAAATAAGTGTTGTTTTACATCCTGCAGTGTAGCTTTCTGTAGCCAATCAAGGCAGAGCTTCCCTACACTGTATGTTCGAGACGAAAAAACGAGGACCACTCGTGTAGCGGGTTATCATGCCACTGCCGAGATCTTACACTCAATAGAAGCTTTCCGAATATTGGATTTTTTAACACCTGAATTGTACAACCATCTAATGAACATACTGTATGCCATACTGTGAAGCCCTGAAGAAGTCTCTTTGGGAGACGAAACTCGTTGGCTATGTCTATGATCATTTGTTCTTGGAGAAATAAAAATCCTTTTAAGAAAAATAAAGAGAAACTACTTCAAGAAACACATATCTTTGATTCGGATGTCTTTTTGTGTGCTAACTGCTTTTGTACTTTGATGTGGCATATTTATATTATACCGTATAGTGCTGAACCTTTTTGTATTGAAGGCAGATTTTCCCTACACTGTATGTTGTTACTACCCCTGGATGCTGTCTTTGAACATAGCGTAGGTCTGGCCTATTGATAGTGAAACCCTGTGTTTTGTTCAGGAATCGATCTTGACAGTTGTTTGTGTCTTTGGGCCAGAGCAACCATTTCTTCCATTCTGGATCTGATCTGTTGTGATGCAAAATATTATGTACGTCGACCTCCCCACATGTAGTGCTATTACTTGCAGGTATAGGTATGGTCGGTGTGTTCATGTCTTTGATCTTGGCTAACCCAAGGCAAAACGTTTGTTGGACAGTGTCATTCAAAAACATAATTTGCTCAGGGATGATACAGGCTCTAAACAAAGCTTCTACCCCCTGTACTTGCCAATCTTTTGTACCCCAGACAGATTTTGTCTCAATGTTGTCTTTCCAAAAGTCGAAACCCTGTCTAGACAGTTGGGCAATAAAGACTGCAGAATAAATCTGTTTCGTATTGGTTAACATATTTTTTGTTCCTGTCTTGTTCATATTCTTAAAATAAAATGATTCTGGATTTGATAAATTGAACCCTGAAAAATATGGAAATGTCATTGCAAAAGTTTTTGAGCTACCCTTTGGAGGTGTATGACAATGTTGCCATTGGTTATACCTAAACACATTTCTAGGTGATGCAGTTTTATGCAAGAAATGATGACCATAGTGGTTATAACAATACATTTGTTCATAGTCTGATGAACCCTCTAAATATTCATGATTTGTAAATATGTCAGGAATCCCCGCCACACAAGTCATAGTTTGCCCTGTGTGATTTGTCAACATCCATATGGTGGATGCATTAATCATATTGCAGTACCCTTATAAAAGTGCTTTAATCAATGTTTATATTTATTTTGGTTGTTTGTTTTCTGTTGCATGTGCCAATGCTTTTTGTTCTCATTTGAAGCCTTGCCAATGCTTGTTTGGGCTTCAAGAATCAGAGGACACATGTATTTAAATTAGAACTGCTCTGGGCAGTTGACATGTGAGCACATGCCCAAGGTCTGGGCTATAGATAGCTCTGAGCTCTTCCACTCCTTGCTTGGCTTTTTGTTCCGGTACTGAAAGGGGATTTCCCAGCTCTTCATCATCTGAAAAGGATTTCCCCTGCAGAGCTTTGCCAGCTGATCACCTCTCCATCTTCCAGCCAGCTCAGACTAACTTCAAAGTACTTTCCAGGAAGTTGGGACTATGCCTGCAGTCAAGCCAAGTGATTCTAATCACCTTAATCCACTTAGCTCTTTCCGCTTGGGTGAACAGTGTTCTGAAAATCTTTTAACTTGCTTTTGAAGGCTTATGAAAAGCATTTGGACTCTAATTGTTTGAACATTGTACTAAAACACTTTAACTTGATGTTGGAGGCTTATGGAAAGCATTTGGGCTCTAATTGTTTGTTGATTCTGACATTGTCTAATTATGCTGCTACACTTTGGGCTTATGTTCAGTGCTGGTAATTCTTGTTACAATAGGGCAAATAATTTCTTTCTGTCATTAGAGAAGCTTGTTGCATGCATTTTAGCAGCATGTATGCAATTGTGTGTATTGTTTAATGCTAGATTCATGTATATTTTTTGAGTGATCATGGACACATTTGCTGATTTATAACAGGCGCTTGAGGCTATTTTAGAAGCGCTCATTTTGAGTTTGAAGGACAACAAGAAAAGACTGGTTCATATTAAGGTGCGATTATTGCAAATTACAATACATTAACATTGCTAAGTGAATTTTCATGATCTAGAAAAGCGAAGTCTTATGTAAATTCTGCTTTATGTTTATAGAAAAGAAACCCTATTTCATATTCGCATATTTTTAAGAGACAACTTGTTTGAAGCGTCAGAATAGGAAGAAAGGTAATTTTGAGTGTTAGAATTTTAATGTGCAGTATTGCAGTTACCTTTAGGGATTTAGGGTATCCTGCGCTTACATGTTTTTTGTGGATTTTAGGAACGCATGAGTGTTTGGCCGTGATAAAGTTACAGAACCTGGCAGGTCCAGACAGCATCCTTATTTTTTGGTGAACACGCAAGGCGTAGCAGTCTCCCTTTCTTCTTGTCTCTTCCCATATTCCCCTTCCCTCTTTGGAGCTGCCAGGGCTTCTGTTTTAGTCAGTAGCACTGAGAGGTGTTCAAGGGGGGGTTGAGGAACAAGCATCGTTCCTGCAGATAGACCTGGATTTCAGGTGAGTGCCTGAACTCACATCTTACAGAATACTGCAGACATTTCTAGATCAGACATCATGTTATTAGCAGTCTCGAAGTCCCAATCATCAGAAAAGGTACTAGAGGCAATAAAGTCACTTAATGAAATTTTAAATAAGTGTGGAATCTTCAAATGTTCCGACGGGCCAAAAATGTCATATTCAGTTCTGTGTCAAACTATACCATCTGGTATAGGAACGGCTGTGATGTTCACTGCTGACAAGTCTCTTGCTTCACAATGGGATAATTTGTGTGGCTGGAGAAGTAAGTTCACTCTTTTACTTGCTGTGTCCATATGAATATATCTTGCATTTATCAGCATACCCAGAGTTATTACCAGAGCTAACCAAAGTAGAAAGAAGAATATTCCCAAAACAATCCATAGTTCAATCCATGGTGAAACCAGATAAGTATTTTTCAGGAGATTAAAAAAGTCTGTTGCTTGTTCTTTGAAAGTTCTTTGTGCTGGCGTTGTTTCAGGTTCACTGGGATCCTCAGAAAACGTATCAAAGTTAATTAAATAGCCAGAGGCAGTTCTGTCAATGGTTGGAATTGCATCAGGATTCGTTGAAATCGCTGGAACCAGTTGATCACTTGTTACTTCATTGTAGACAGGTGTATCAGGACAAACTGTTATTTGGATCTCAAGAGGGACAAGTTCCAAAGCTTTGTTGCTTAGTCCTTCATTTCTCACTTTAGAATCTTCAATGGTGATGAGTCTCTCAGTTTGAACCTCTTGAATTGCAGCTAGCAAAGTGCGTCTGCTACATTGTCAGAGTCCGCTTGGCCTACTGCTTAGTATCAGTCACATAGTGTGCTTTGATCAGGTCGATGGACACAAATCTTTTCTCCTTTTTACCAGCAAGGGGCGACTGTAATACTGTTCTCGATCCGTGGATTGCTAGGACAGGTACCGGTTGTCTGTAAGAAGGCCCAAATTCCTTCTTGTCCGCCATCTTTTCTCTGACTAGATCACCAAGCTTTGGGATCCAGACAGGCCTTGCTGGGATGGTTGGTTTTTCCCCAGTGGTGGTTGGCTTCAGGAACATGTTGCTTTGTTTCGATCTTAGTTCATTTAAGTCCTGTAAAACAGCCAAACGATCTTTGATATCAAACTTTTTATTTTCCACCACTGTGCCTTTCATATCTCCTCGCCTGCAGCAACTTTCGGGTCATTAACAAGCCCTCACTGAGGAACACACCGCAGAACACCGACCGCTGCCAGCGACCGTTCTTCATTGATATTCTCACTCATTAACTTTTTCCATACAAGTAAGTTTCAGTCCGCACGCCGCCCTTATGAATATCCCCCTCCCACCTCAATTAACCCCCTCTCCCCAATTCTTGCCACTAGGACTCGTGGGACGACTCATTCCTCTTCAACTCCCGCCTTCCACACGGGCATATCCCCGGTATTCTGGACCCCTCGGCCAACTCTGCCGGCCTTGTTTGCTACGATTACGCGTAGTAAGTTTTATTCCTTGCGAGACCTCTTGGGTTTGCATAGCGTAATAGCCCCCGGCACTCCGTCACGTCCCTTCAGACTTATGCAGCTCACGACCACACTCGATTCTTACTGGGGGTCGTCTCTCCACTGCCGTGTTTCACTATGCGCCTTGTAATTAATCTACTACCCTTCCACTCAGTAAGTCTCCTCTTCTTGCAATCCTTGGCATCACTCCTGCATGGCGACATTGAATTCTCCTTATCCCTAACTGCAATTTGCGCCTTCTCCCGCGGCATCGGTACTGCATACAGTACAGAGGTTTTCCACCGCTGCACCATTACAATCCTGGGTTTTATGATTGTTCAGCTAACCTCAACATCACATTAATTGCCTTGATGTTTTCCTTCACTTGACCCTCATTCCTTAATTGGCTTCATTGCGCCATCACTACTACGCAAGTGATTGTTGTATTTTTAATCTAGGACACATTAGTAATTGATTGCTTTCCCCCAATTTAGATCTTACGTGCTCGCACTTACATTGTCCTGATGATGATCTTGATTCACTAAGATCGAAACGCCGTTGACTACAAATTCAAAGTTCCCTAACATTGTTTAAACCAATTGGGTTCTTTTGACCTGTTCTCAATTCGATGAAATGTTTTTACTGTCACTAAGCACTTCACTTCACGCACCCTCACTTGTGTATGTGTGAGCACTTCTTATATACAATATATTTTCTATAAATGCAAAAATGACAGAAACTGAAGCTATTCCATTTTATGATGTTTAATAAAATGTGATGTCTTCCTCTATTCTTTTGTGTCCTTGTATACGTTTCCTATCTGGATCTTATTTAGTTCCACATAATAACAACTGTAAATTGAATTTTTCTGAAATTACTAAACTGTAGCTACTTGAGGATCTTTGACCTCACCAGACCATTGTCCCCTTGAACTATCCTCTTACCCAAGGTCACATTCGTGTGGGGTCCCCTTGTTTTCATACATTTCATATCAAGGTCCGGAATCAACATTCTAGTTCCAAATAGGACTGCATATGGATTGACACCCCCTAGAGAACTTCTTGGCAAATTGTTTAAGGAGCGTTGGACCCCATAAAGATGTTTGACCCAACCATCACCCGAACCTAATACTCTAGCTGTTATAGACTGCTTTATGTCCCTGTTTTTACTTTCCACAACAGAATTTCCCTCAGGATGGAATGGAGAAGAATACCGCAATGCTACGCCCAAACTGGCCATGGCTTCTTTGTAAGCTCGAGAGCTAAACACAGGACCCTGGTCAGAATGTAGTGTGCCAATTGCGTATGTGCCGATAAAGACTCGCAAATCTTTTATAACAGTTTGAGCGTCAGCCGAGCGCTGAGGCCACATCCAAAGGAACCATGAACATGAATCCACTGCGACCATAATATATTTATAGTTACCATCTCTTTGTAAGGAACCGCAGTGGTCAAGGTAAACACATGCTAATGGTTTATCGGAAATTAACAGGGGCGTCTGCGTGGGACGTTTCACAGTAGACTTTCATCTTCTGGCATATTTCGCAGTCCAAAACATAATTCCTGGTCTGTTTCCTAATGCCTGGGCACCAGTATCTCTGTTTTAATAACGATACTGCGGCGGAAACACCCGCATGGGCAGAGGCGATCCCTTCATGTGCTGCTAGGATTAGTCCTAATCTATGTTCCATGTTTGGTATTACCCAATCCCCCACTCCAGGGATTCGAGCAAACGGAACATTGTTCGCATCAATTATATATGAGTATTTGAGTGGAAACCTTTTAGGTAATGCTGCACCACTGCCTTTGCGTGAAGCATTGACAGCCAGTATTATTTCACTGTCTATTTTTGTTTTTGAATGAGTGATTGCAGCTACTGAAGCCGTTTGCACAGCCCCTTTCGCTGCTTTATCAGCCAATGAATTCCCTTCAATGTGAACGCCATCCTGTTGATGACTCAGCGTGTCTATCACATGAGTGTTTTGTAGTCCGTTTCGCAACTGAACTACTTGTTCCCAAAGCGTTTTATGCTTGATTGTGCCACCTTTTGCATCTTTGAAACCATTTTGAAGACAATTCTGTAAATATTCATTGCATGATTGAACCCAATAAAAAGAATCGCACACTATGAGTGTGGGGAATTCGCGATCCGTATTTTCAAGTGCCAATTTAAATGCTTGTAGTTCAGCTCGCTGATCTGTACAATCTCCTAGAGATTGCGTTTTTGTGACCATTGGTCTAAATTGACCATCGAGCATACGACCTTTAATGATCGCGCATGCTGCACTATAAGCTTGCTTACCCTCTGTAGCGGGTTGTGCAGATTCGTCAGTATAAATTATAAATTCATACTGGTCAAGAGGTAGAACTTCAGTAGGCAGAGGAAATTCATTTTCGTATTGCAGGAATGCTTGTGTTTTTAAATAAGGGTCAAAAACATATTCAACATCTGTTGCAGCAAGAGAATTAACCCATTGTATCCATCTTGGATATAAAGCTTTTGCATTCGGAATACTTGCTTTTGCAGGGGTTATGACCATGATGCGTTTCCCCTGTGCTAGGGCTCTTTCTTTTGCTACAGCGGTTTGAACTGCTGTCAGAATTTTTTCTGTTTGTCAGGGAAGCAAATACCGTCGCTACCCTCAATTTGCATCAGAAAAGATCTTGAGTGACGGTTAAACCCTCCTGCTGTAACATTTGGACAAATGCCTATTAGAGATTAAGCGCACCATTTCAAGATGGCCGCTTGACTCACCAGAACTACCTAAGTACTGTTTGACGCTCGAGATCTCGCGAGATACGAGATTTCGTGCGTCAGCGAAGTGCGTTCTCATGCGCACTTCAATTTAGTCCTTTGTGAGAGAAGTTGTGTTTTCGGTGCACTCTGTAGAATTCGAGCAAATTCTAGTGCGCGTCACGCGCTGGTGGCGTATTCTTCCGTAAGCTACGGAAGAGGAATTGTGAAGAGGATAATCCCGAGTTATCCTGAGTTCAAGTATTGAGGGGATATTCCTTCACAGTCCGTCTGAGAGCGGTTAAGAGCCTTCTGTGAGAGAAGAGATAAATTAATTTCCAGGTGATAAAGAAGCAGTAGTATTCAAAGAGGAACTTCGCAACCTTCCTGCTCCGATGGGAAATCGTCGAGCTTAGGGAGGTCAAGAATTGGTGTCCGGACTTCAAGAAACAAGTAAGAACAACCGTAAGACTAGAAATTCTTGTACTCAATTGCTGAAAGTAAGAGACCACGTATGCAGGCGTATTCCCCCCGTTATCACCCCGCCTTGCGTTCTTTCCTATTCTCCCCTTCCTCACTTTCCCTTTACTTACCTTTTTGCGCGATTTCCATTTAAAAGCCAAGGATTGCCAGTGGATTGCATCACCTGAATCAGAACTATAGTCCATAAAGACTCTGTGATCAACCTACCATTTACCAAGAGCTGCGCAGTCCTCGCTAGCAGTAGAACCCCCTTGATAATCATTCAGTCAGACTACACAAGGTAAGAGGATAAGAAGGGGAGGCGAAGGAGGAAAGAGACTGGAGGAGGGAATAGGCAATCACCTTACTGAATAATATCTCTTTGTACATTAGGTTGATTGAAACACATGCCAGAAGTAGTCAGCTGAATCAGAAGAGGAGCCCAAACTCCAGCAAACCTGGGTAGGGAAGGTAACAAGGAGATAGAACAGAGGAAGCCAGGTATTTAGAGTAAATAAGAGTTAAGTGATTTCTCCCTCTGTGCATTAGGTACTCCAAGACAACAATATCAAACTAGAAGAAGGAGTCCAGAAAAGCTCGAGTGTCTCTTCTTGTCCCATTCCCCTTTCCCCCTGCCTGGAGCCATTGTATTCTACGGTGCGTTCCGGGAGGTGGGCATTGGGAGCTAGCAGCGTTCTGCCTCTGTGGGAATTCCGACGCAGCTTCTGACAGATTGAAGAGCCCGTTGATTTCCCCACTTAGGCAGAATGGCTGAAGGTTTTAGTTTGAAGGCATTAGGGGGAATGTTAGAGGGAATTCAGCGGGAATTAGGAGCCCTAAATGAAGAAAATAAGAATTTAAGACAGGAACTGCTAATTTCCCGACAAGAAACCACACAATTGTCCCAGAGAGTTAGTGAAATCTCCACCGGAACACTTCCAGCCTCGACATTTTCTGGTAGTGCCCAACCTGCTCAAGACCCACACACTGTAGCTCAAGTAATTCATTCGGTTTCCCCCTTGATTCCATTGGCCCCTCCCGAAAGATTTCATGGAGATCCTCAAAAGGCTCAACTCTTTCTAACCCAATGTTCTTTACACTTCATGTGTCGCTCCACACTTTTCCCTGATGCCCAGTCACGGGTAGCTTTCATTTTATCCTATTTGGGGGGTGATGCAGCGAATTGGGCCATGCCTTTAGTTTCCAGAGATGACCCCTTCCTATATGATTTTGAACGTTTCAAGACAGAATTCCTTAGGATTTTTGATAGACGCAGAATTTCACAGGCCACTGATAATGAGTTGTTAGAACTGCGTCAAGGGAACAGAGATCTCCTTACTTACCTAACTCAATTTAATAAATTATTGGTGGAAACCAATTGGCCCGAGGAGAAAAGATCAGCCCTATTCTATCGGGGGTTACGAGATGAGATTAAGGATACTCTGGCACAGATTCCTAATAGACCCACAGAATTCTCTGAGTTGGTAGATCTAGTTCTGGAAATTGACTTTCGAAGTTCGGAAAGAAGAGGAGAAAGGAAAACAAGAGAATTTCGCTGGAACCTTCCCCGGTTTGACAGAACAAAGCCGGATACGAGTAAGGGTTTGGGAGGAGCTGCAGAAAGTGAACCCATGCAGATAGGATCTGTTCGCGGGCCTTTAAGCAAGGAAGAAAAGGAACTAAGAAGACAAAAGAAATTATGCATGTATTGCGGGGGTTCTGGACACTTTGTGAAAGAGTGTCCGAAAAGACCGAAGACCGTGAATCAGGGAAACTCTCAAAACCATCTGTAGGCGGAGTCGCTCAGGTGGCGAAAATGGAAGACCAGACTCCAGAAGTTCATCAAGTCATGAATACCCTTCAGACCCTGACGCCACATTTAATTCTGCAAATGACTTTGAAGTTTCGAGATCAAGAATTTGGTGGAGTGGCCATTATGATTGATTCAGGGGCCAGCGGCAATTTTTGTGACATCAAATATGCGAAAAGGATGGGAATTTTGGCTGTGCGCAAGGAACAAAAGGAGTCTGTTCGTGCT
Organism: Triturus cristatus; assembly: GCF_964204655.1. Lineage (NCBI taxonomy): Eukaryota > Metazoa > Chordata > Amphibia > Caudata > Salamandridae > Triturus > Triturus cristatus. The sequence continues at coordinate 37,907,410 of NC_140590.1, forward strand.
GTAGATGGGACCGATCTTTCCTCAGGCCCAATCACGCATCACACAGAGTTGGTGGAACTGACCCAGGTAAATGGTCATCACGAGATCCTTCAATTTAATTTGATTGACGCCCCTCAGTTCCAGATAATTTTGGGTCTTCCTTGGCTCACATTACATAATCCAACGATAGATTTGGAAAATCGGACAGTCAATATGGATTCGATCTTCTGCTCCGAACATTGTTTCGATTCCCCATCCAAGATTTCAGAACCATCCATGGCCACCTTGTTATCGTTTGGTGGAGAATCAATTGGGGTCATAGACACCTTAGAAATTCCATCCGAATATTCAGAATTCCAAGAAGTTTTCAGTGAAAAGGAAGCGGAACGACTTCCGCCACATCGTTCTTACGACTGCACCATTGAGTTGGAACCTGGAGCTGCGCTGCACTGCCCTGCAGTCGAATCTATGCATTGACAGAAGCAGAGAATGGCTATCTCAAGGAGTACCTAGATCGCTATTTAGCCAACGGATTCATTAGACCGTCACAGTCTCCAGTATCCTCTCCGCTCTTTTTCATTCCGAAAAAGGAAGGCTCCTTGAGGACATGCATCGATTATCGTGCTATCAATCGGGTCACTGTCAAGAACCGTTACCCGCTGCCACTGATTTCCGTTCTCCTCGACCAGATTAAAGATGCTCAAATATTCACGAAGTTGGATCTTCGAGGGGCATACCATTTAATTCGCATGAAGGAAGGGCACGAATGGAAAACCGCTTTTAGGACCAAATACGGGCTATTTGAATATCAGGTAATGCCCTTTGGCCTATGCAATGCCCCGGCAGCTTTTCAGCACTTTATTAATGACATTATGGGAGATCTGGTGGATAAGGTGGCAGTGATATATCTTGATGACATCTTGATATATTCCAAGAATACCGAAGAACATCCTGGGCACGTCAAGGCGGTTCTAGAAAGGCTTCGTCAGCACCAGCTCTATGTCAAACTAGAGAAGTGTGCTTTTAGTGTACAGACGGTGGAGTTCTTGGGATTCGTTTTATCCCCAGGAGGAATCTTGATGGATGCTAAGAAGCTTCAAGCGGTGGTGGACTGGCCATCGCCAAAAGATGTAAAGGAGATTCAGCGATTCTTAGGATTTGCTAACTTCTATCGTCGGTTTATCCAGGGATTCTCGCAAAAGATCATCCCCATCACCAAATTACTCAAGAAAGGAGTGAAGTTCAGTTGGACCACAGAGGCAGAACAAGCCTTTGAATATCTGAAGACCAGCTTTACCTCGGCACCCATCTTGCTGCATGCAGATCCTAGTGAACCCTTCTTTGTGGAAGCAGATGCTTCCGATCAAGCAATAGGTGGAGTCCTGTCTCAGCGGCACAAATCAACTGGACAACTGCACCCCGTGGCGTATCATTCCCGGAAATTAAATCCAGCTGAAATTAATTACACCATCGCAGAAAAAGAGCTGTTGGCAGTGAAGGATGCGTTCACGGAGTGGAGACACCATTTACTCGGGGCTCGACACACTATAACAGTGTTCACGGACCACAAGAACCTCCAATTTCTTAAGTCTGCAAAAACACTAACACCACGTCAGTTGCGTTGGTCCCTTTATTTCGCAGATTTTGATTTTGTGATTACATACCGCCCAGGGAGTAGGAATGGGAAGGCGGATGCTTTGTCCAGAATCCAGACAGAAGGTACGGAACATGTGGTAATTCCCCAACCCATCATTCCAGACACTAAGATTGTGTGCACACTTTCTTTTGCGAACTATCAGGAAGAGATCGGCAGACAGATGTCAGCAGAGGAAATGACCAAATGGGCAAGTCAAGAGGAAGGAAGAGTCATCAAGGATTCCTTGCCTTATCGTCAGGGAGCTTTGTATTTGCCCACTGAAGAGCTTCAGGAACAAGTTCTAAGAGACTGTCATGATCAACCTTTAGCTGGCCATAAAGGAACCCTAAAGACTATTGACTTAATCCAGCGCTATTTTTGGTGGCCAAACATGAGGTCTCAGATCAAGAGATATGTGGAGACTTGTGGGCTCTGTGCCAGAGGGAAATCAAGTAGACAGGCTCCTCAGGGGTTCTTGCAACCGTTACCCACATCAAGACATCCCTGGCATACGGTCACGTTAGACCTGATTGTAGATGTTCCTCAGAGTAAGGGTTATGACACAGTATTAGTAGTGGTAGACACTTTCACCAAGATGAGCCACTTTATCCCAGTAAAAGGAGTTCCGTCAGCCCCTGAGTTGGCTAAGCTTTTCAGGGAAAATGTTGTAAAGATTCATGGGGTTCCAAAGATCCTGATTTCAGACCGTGGCCCTCAATTTGTATCTCACTTTTGGAAGGCGTTTATGCGAGGGTTGGGTGTAGAAGTCAGACATTCTACCAGTTACCACCCAGAGACAGATGGCCAGACTGAAAGGGTGAACCAAGAGTTAGAACAGTATCTGCGTCTGTTTCTTCTGGATCGGGGTGGTGAATGGTCAGATTTTTTGTGGATGGCGGAATTTGCACACAACAATGCCAAGAACGTTTCAACAGGTTACTCACCATTCTTTTTAAATTTTGGGAGACATCCAAACCCCTTTTGTAATCAGGGAGATTTTGAAGTTCCTGCAGTTAGTAACTTGCTCATGGAATTGGCTTCTGCTCGCAAGGCTGCGGAATCCAATCTATTGAAAGCAAAAGAAGGTTACAAGAAACAAGCCGATCGACACCGAAGAAAAGCCCCACATTATCAGAAGGGAGATTCAGTATGGTTATCTTCCCGACATCTTGGGTTGAAGGGAAATCGAAAATTTCAGCCTCGATTTTTAGGCCCATTTCCTATAGAACAAGTTTTGGGTCCAGTTACCTGCAAACTCAAGCTACCCAAGCACCCAGTTTTTCATGTGTCCCTTTTAAAAAAGAAAAGCTCCTAATCTCAGAGTAGACAGACCGCCACCCCCTTTGCAGATTAAAGAACACCTGGAATATGAGGTAAAGGGGGTTTTAGACTCTAAGAGGGTAAGAGGCAAGTTAGTCTACTTAATTGACTGGAAAGGTTATGGGCCAGAAGAACGAACCTGGGTACCTGCAGAAGATGTGCATGCCCCAAGACTAATCAAACAATTTCATTTGCGTTACCCATTAAAGCCAGGTCCGATAAATCGGTCTTTGAGAGGGGGTACTGTCAGGGAAGCAAATACCGTCGCTACCCTCAATTTGCATCAGAAAAGATCTCGAGTGACGGTTAAACCCTCCTGCTGTAACGTTTGGACAAATGCCTATTAGAGATTAAGCGCACCATTTCAAGATGGCCGCTTGACTCACCAGAACTACCTAAGTACTGTTTGACGCTCGAGATCTCGCGAGATACGAGATTTCGTGCGTCAGCGAAGTGCGTTCTCATGCGCACTTCAATTTAGTCCTTTGTGAGAGAAGTTGTGTTTTCGGTGCACTCTGTAGAATTCGAGCAAATTCTAGTGCGCGTCACGCGCTGGTGGCGTATTCTTCCGTAAGCTACGGAAGAGGAATTGTGAAGAGGATAATCCCGAGTTATCCTGAGTTCAAGTATTGAGGGGATATTCCTTCACAGTCCGTCTGAGAGCAGTTAAGAGCCTTCTGTGAGAGAAGAGATAAATTAGTTTCCAGGTGATAAAGAAGCAGTAGTATTCAAAGAGGAACTTCGCAACCTTCCTGCTCCGATGGGAAATCGTCGAGCTTAGGGAGGTCAAGAATTGGTGTCCGGACTTCAAGAAACAAGTAAGAACAACCGTAAGACTAGAAATTCTTGTACTCAATTGCTGAAAGTAAGAGACCACGTATGCAGGCGTATTCCCCCCGTTATCACCCCGCCTTGCGTTCTTTCCTATTCTCTCCTTCCTCACTTTCCCTTTACTTACCTTTTTGCGCGATTTCCATTTAAAAGCCAAGGATTGCCAGTGGATTGCATCACCTGAATCAGAACTATAGTCCATAAAGACTCTGTGATCAACCTACCATTTACCAAGAGCTGCGCAGTCCTCGCTAGCAGTAGAACCCCCTTGATAATCATTCAGTCAGACTACACAAGGTAAGAGGATAAGAAGGGGAGGCGAAGGAGGAAAGAGACTGGAGGAGGGAATAGGCAATCACCTGACTGAATAATATCTCTTTGTACATTAGGTTGATTGAAACACATGCCAGAAGTAGTCAGCTGAATCAGAAGAGGAGCCCAAACTCCAGCAAACCTGGGTAGGGAAGGTAACAAGGAGATAGAACAGAGGAAGCCAGGTATTTAGAGTAAATAAGAGTTAAGTGATTTCTCCCTCTGTGCATTAGGTACTCCAAGACAACAATATCAAACTAGAAGAAGGAGTCCAGAAAAGCTTGAGTGTCTCTTCTTGTACCATTCCCCTTTCCTCCTGCCTGGAGCCATTGTATTCTACGGTGCGTTCCGGGAGGTGGGCATTGGGAGCTAGCAGTGTTCTGCCTCCGTGGGAATTCCGACGCAGCTTCTGACACTGTTGATGTAAATTTCATTTCTGCTTTCGTATACAAATGTGATTTGTATGCAATTGGTAGTTTTTCACCTTCATTAAAAGTTAAGTAGGTGAATCCGCATTGACCCGGAATGATTCGGATCACTAAGTTGCGTACGTTTACGCGTGTTTGTAAGTGTTTTGTTGCTAGCATGTCAGCTTGAAGTGAACGCAGGATATCTGTGTGTTCCTGTGTCCAATGTGTGATGTTAAAATCAGGTTTGATTAATTCGCAGAGAGGTTTAACCCTTTCTGCGTAGTTTAGAATGTATGTTCTTCCAAAATTTAGGAAACCTAGAATTGACTGTAAGTTTTTCATTGTTTTTGGAGTTTGGCGCAGCGCACACTTTTCTAAAAAGTTGGCTGCCAGGCTTTTGCCTTCACTTGATGGTTGATATCCTAGAAAAAGGACGTTGAGATGGGCAATTCTTGATTTTTTTACATTGAATTTATAACCTTCAGAGGTGAAGCCCAGTGTAATGGTATTCACCCTGTTCAAGTGCCTGTTAAGGTCATTGTCTGTCAGATAGATATCATCGACATATGACAATGCCTCGTCATCATAAATTTGTAGTAACTCTGTTACCCTTGCTGAGAATAACCCTGGACTATTCTTGAATCCCTGAGGGAGACAACAGAATGGACGCTGGGTCCCCATTATTGAGAAAGCTGTCAAATACATACTTTCAGGTGCTATGTTTTGACAAAAGAAACAGTTAGAAATATCCAACGTGGTTTTATATTTTTTACGCACAATGTTATTCTTTAATGCTGTAATATGTGCATTTTGCACTGCAAATGTTTTACAACAAGAGTTTTAGTGTCTGTAATCCAAAACTAGACAATATGTATTGTCTGGTTTGGAAACAGGAAACAAAGGATTGTTCATTGATGAGGTGCATGTTTCAATCACCCCTTGGTATTCAAGTTGATCTAAGCTCTCCCTGACCTGTTTTTTAGTTTCTTCCTTAATTGGATACTGCCTTTGGGCAGTTCGTTGATTTATTAACTGGATCTTATGGTGAGGTGAGTCCTCATCCCATCCTACATGATTTTTGTTTAATGCTGGGGCTTGGGCCACTGCCCATTTCCTGGCATAAGCATATTTTAAATGTACTGGAACATGGTTAGGGAAGGCTGGCATAATGGTGTCTTCGCCATGTGGGCACTCTCTGACTGGTGCCCAGTCCCGTTCTGCTAGAAGTATATCAAAACCCATTGAAAGTCACTCCCAAAAGAGTGCTTTCACTTTTCTTGGTATGTCTCCCTCCATCCGGAGTGTTATTTCTTATAACCTTTGTGGAGAATTAACCCTGGTGTCTGGAGTCTCAACTTGAATGTCTTCATTCAGGTCCACTATCTCCAGAAGTCCCTTCAGGTTCTGGCGAGCTATTGACACTTCTGCTGCGCTGTCCAACATTGTCTGAGCTCATTCTCCGTTCTTGAGTTGTGTTCTCAGAATCTTTGGCATGTCTAATCTTCAGACCTGCTACTTTATTCTTGGAGAATTGAGGTTTTGGTTTGTTTTTTCTGAATGTGTTGATCGTCTTTGGACTTCACGCGTTCTTCTTTGTTCTCTGATCGTCCTCTTCTTTTGGGTGTCTGTGATGATATCTGAAAGGTACAAGAGGACCATGTATCAGTATCTTGATACCTGTCAGGATTTCTCAAATTATCCCTATTCCTGAGGTTATACCTCCTTTCAGAGGGCTCCTTTTGAGGAGACATACCTCGGGATTGAGAATCTTTCTCTTTTGAATGTTGTTTGTTATTTTCCCACTTCTTTTTAGAAGAGGTAGGATTATTTTTAGTAAAGGCCTTTTCAGGACTTTCAGACAATTGTGGTTTAACTGTGTAATTCTATTAAATTTTGTATCTGATTAAGTAATTCTACGTCCGACATTGCTTCAATGTCAGGATGAGGTGTATAGCCGGTTAAAATCGGCCATGTTGCTCCTGGTCTACCTAGTGGACCGAGCCTGGTAATGTGATTGTAATGTTTTAGGGTGCCTTTAAACCAGAGATCATGCTCCTGGTATGTGAGTGGAATTTCAATATCCTCGAAAGGAATATATTCCTCAGGTGGTTCATCTTCTTTGGAGAAGTGAAATGTTTTTGCTAATGGATTTGATTCAGGAAATACTATCCATGAATAGAATACCTCTGTCTGGTGAGATGTATGTGCCTCTACCACAAAAACTGCTCTACCACCTTTTGGTGTTAGGCCATGTTTTATAAGTTTTAGAGTGATGGTTCTCCTTAAATTTGGAGCGATGATTTTTGCATTTTCATCGGTTTCATTAAAACCTGTATAATGAAAAGCTGCTGCGACATTGTCGGGTACAGTCCCACCGGTTCCGATGTTATTATCCTCGTTTTGGGACATTTGTTTAATGAAAATTGCAGAGCAAGTTTCAAGGGAACAAAGATAAGTTGCACAATATTTTGGAACACTGTATCCTTCAACGTTGAACAAACCAAACAGCTAATACATAGGATTTTTGTTACTTCAGTATCCAGCGTTAAATTAGTGCCTTACCAAACCATTGGGCGCCATGTAGTGTAGTTCCTATATCCTTGATAGGCTGTGCGCATTGGAATAATATACACTATAGTTTTGACATAGGACTGAGGTCGGTATGTCTCTATCGAATACATTAAACTTAATTACTTGTGTGTGCCAGCTAACTCAGAGGTTACTAGAAACTTCTTGATTAAACAAAAAAGGATTCGTTTCTGACAACCGCATAAACATGACAACTTTGTTTCCCTTAGAGTCGGAACAATCTCAGAATCGTGGAAACAATAGATAATAGTTTCACTCAGTCAATCGTGCATGCTTTGATTCTACAGAGTTACACAGAAATAGATAGACGGGCGTTTCAATAAAAAGGGTTTATTGAACAGTCTTATTTCTCGTGCAAGAGATATGAACTGCTACACTCGTAAGACAGAATGCGAAGTATAATACGTACAGCGTTAGCAGTAGGATAAAATAATACTGCAATAGCATGGTTTGTAGCTATGACAGGTATTCATAAAAATACAGACATAAATAACACAGGCTAAAATGTTAATACTCATCTGATGCTTCTAGCTAGTTCTACCCCAGTGTACCTAACCTAAGTGTAGTAAGAGGTGAGAAGTAGGTGCTGTTTGTCTATAGTCTAGTTTAGCTATAGTTGGCAAGATTTGCCAAAAGTCCCTTTATGTTCTAGTCCGCTCCATACCTTAGAATGAGTGAGGTTGGAATCTCTTTCCGAGTCTCGATCTCTAAAACCCCGTAAGGGGAGTCAGAAACACTGGAGCTGGATTCTCTGCGAGGAGGATGACAGCGTCTGGTCAGTGCGTCAGGCGGGGACTTGACTTCCTTCCAAACTTTTATTCTAGAGAACAGAAAGAAGAAGAAACTATTGATCAGTACCTGACTGCTTTGAGGGGGATAACGATGACGTGTGTGTTTGAACAGATGACATATGATCAAGTGCTAAGAGATCAATAATTAATGAAAACCAAACCAAATCCAAGAAGATCCAGGAGAAACTATGTTCCTTCGGGGGAATCGTCTTTAAAGGCAGTAGTTGAGGTGGCGAGAAGTATTGAGGTGGCTGAAAAATGTATACCGTTGGTGAGGAAGGAGAGCAAGAGTGATAATAGTATGAATAGTTAATATTGGAAAAAATATTAAGGAGAAAGGGAAAAGCTGGGATGCGCGAGTGGATTGAATAACAAGAGTGGGCCAAATAGCAGTTCCAAGGGGATGCCATGCTACAGGTGTGTGTCCAGCAGTCATCTGTCTAATTCTAAAACATGTTCAGCAGTAAGTAAAGTGTGTAATACGTGCAAGAAAAAAGTACATTTTAGTCGGGCATGTAAAAGTATCGAGTGGAAGGTTAATTATGTTGCCGAGGATGCTGGTGATGAGTCTGATATGCAAGGTGTCGTTTTAAGTTTCCAGAATGACGGTGAAGAGGGGGGTAAATATTGATAGTGTGCAGGTTGCAGTTATGGTGCAATCATGTGCATGGTAAACCACAATGGGCAAGTAATTGTTGAGAAGTTGTGGCCTGGAAGGGAACTATGTGGTACCAGTGTAAAATCCAGAAGTTATTCTGGTCAGAGAATTCTAATGGTGGGGGTAAATGCACGCTGAATTGGTATTTAGTACTAGGAAAAGATCTGGGGAAGTTTATTTGGCAGAGAAAAGTGCCATGATTCTGGGCTGGCCTTACATCACAGAGCTTGATATCAAAATACATTTAAGTGTGAATCCACTTGTGTGTTCTATATGTGATGAACAAAATATATCCAATACGATTTACATGTATTATGGAAGGCTGAAAGAATAATTTCCTACTGTATTTGGGAACCAACTAGGGAAAATGAAGTGTTTTGAACATAAGATAATCTTGTGTGGGAATGTTATGTCTATAAGGCAGAAATTGAGAAATCTTAAACTATAGAATGAAATTGAAGGACATTGTGTGTGATCTATGCGAGAATTACACCATTGAACCTATGGAGAGCTCAGACTGGTTATTTCCGGCCCTGATTTCACTCAAACCAAATGGGGATTTGAGACTATGTGTGGGCCTAAGATGTCTTAATGAGACCATTTGGGTGGAATCAATCCCATTACCAAATATGCAGGATTTAGTATCATCCATTGGAGAGGCTACAATAGCTACAGCCATTTATCTGGCCAGTGCGTACCACCTAATTCAATTGGATTGTGATTCGAATGATTACACAACATTAATATCTACCAAGGGAATGTTTCAGCTTCAAAGAATGCCATTTGCTCTGGCAAAAGCTTCTGCTGTCTTCCAGGGGGAAACGCCTAGGATCTTACGGGGGATAGCAGGAGAGAAGGTATTTCAGGATGACATTTTGATATTTGGGAAGGATAAAGATGAGCATGATTGGAACTTAAGAAAGGTGTTTCAGGTTCTTATGCAAAACGGTTTAACTGTAAAAGAAGAGAGATGTGATTTTGTGAAACAGCAGGTGGAATACTCGGGACATGTTATACCAGAGGAAGGTATCCGCCCAAACATCAGCTATGCCGAAGCCATTGTCAATGCCCTAAATGGAAGGAAAAGTTGATGCCTTTTCTAGGCCTGAGAGAATGTTATTCTTGATTTGTGGAACATATGCCACCAAAGTAGAGAATATATGGTCATTGTTAAAATAAAATGCCCCATTTTGTTGGGGTCAGAAACAAACTGAGGAGTTTGCTACAATCAAGAATGAGATGTTATGTGCACCATTTTATATTGTTTGTAATGGGGTGGATTGCATGGTATCAGTGGACCCAGTAGGTATGGTGTTGGTGCTGTGCTACACAAAGAAAGATTGGTTCTGAGTGGGTTGTTGCATGTGCATCACGTACTTTGACACAAGCAGAAAGGAATTACTCAGTACTAGAAAAAGAGGTACTGGCTGCCACATGGGCTGTAGAATGGTTCAGGGTGTATGTTATGTTATGTTATGTTAAAAGCACTTTTATAGCGCACAGCTGCCCCAGCTAAGGGGCGTCCCGGCGCTTGGAGAAAAGGTCCCAACACAACAAGGCTAACAAAGGGCAGACAAGCGCAGAACAGAATACTAACATGGGGGAGGAAACAGATGCGTCTTAATGGCCCTCCTAAACATCAGAAGCTCATCCATTTCACGCATGTGGGGTGGAAGAGAATTCCACAACTTTGCGGCCAAAACCCGAAAGGACCGGCCTCCGGCACTACATAGCCTGAACCGAGGAACCACCACCAGGTTTTTACCTAGAGATCTAAGAGGACGCGAGGGCACATAGGGCACCAAAAAAGTGGAGAGGATCTGAGGGGAGGCCTTCCGGAGGATCTTAAACGAGAGGCACAAAGTCTTAAAATGGATCCTCTGTACCATAGGCAGCCAGTGCAAAGCACGGATGGTACTTTCCGCAGAACAGAACCTCGGTAATCCTACCAGGGCTCTCGCTGCGGCATTCAAGACATGTTGCATCCGTGCAATTTCGGCCTGATTAGCCCCCAACAAGAGCGAGCTGGCATAGTCAAGCCGCGATAGTATGGATGCCTGAATAACCAGCTGTCTGGTAGGGGCATCAAAGAATCTCAGGATGGGTCGCAACCCTCGCAGAATGCCAAAGCAGGTGGCCGCCACTTTTTTTGTGTGGACACTGAAGCTCAAAACAGAGTCTATCCATACCCCCAAGTTCTTTACCTCTGACACTGGCACAGGAGTCACACCCAATTCCGGGGGCCACCACCTATCGCCCCAAAGGTCCGTCCGCTTGCCCACAATCAGGACCTCAGTTTTTTGGGCATTTAATTGGAGGCAATTGGCATTCATCCAACTAGCCACTGCCGAGAGCCCACCACTCAGGGCGACCGCCAGCTGCGTGTCGTCCGCATAGGAGACCATAGTCAGGCCCCAGTGCTTGACGACATCCGCTAGCGGTCTCACATATAGATTAAACAAAGTGGGACTTAATGACGAGCCCTGAGGCACACCCATCTCCAGTGAGTAGAACTTGGACTCAAAAGGTAGCGTGGCAACCTTAAAGGTCCGACCAGTTAGAAAAGAACGGAACCATTCGAGAGCAATGCCCATAACACCCGCCTCCCTAAGCCGTTGAAGTAGAATCCCATGCGACACCGTGTCAAATGCGGCACTGAGATCCAGTAATATCAGTGCCGTAGTCTGACCAGAGTCGATTTTCTGTCATAAAGAGCAAGGCAGTCTCGGTGCTGTGACCAGCCCGGAAGCCATTGTGGGAAGAATCGAGAATATTTGCCTTTACAAAATGTTCGGTCAGCACCTTGTTCACATGGGACTCAACAACTTTAGAGGCCCGAGGGAGGAGAGAGATCGGGCGGTAGCTCTCGAGTTTCGAGGGGTCCATTGTGGGCTTTTTCAGAATAGGTGTTATGACAGCCTGTTTCCATTTAACACCAGTGGCAAGAGAGAGATTTAAAAGATGACAAAGTGGAGGGAGGCAGATAGTAGCGGAATCTCTAAACTGAGCTGGCCTCATAGGATCTGTAGGCGAACCCGATTTAGTCTTCCGGGCTAGTTCTAAAAATCTTTCCATCGAGAGACTAGGGAATACCACCAAAGTCTCACCTGTAGTTGGAATGGGGCTGATGTGCTTCACGGTTGGCTCAGTATTGGAAAAGGCACAGTAGATGGCTTGAACCTTTCCAAGAAAGAAAGAGGCCAGATCTTCACAGTGGGCCACAGAACAGATTTCAGCCACAAGAACTCTTTTAGCCATCAGGTCCTTTAGGACCTTGAAAATTAGCTTAGATGGATTGAGACTTGTTCTGAATTCTTGTGAATAGTAGGCCACCCGGACTCTGCACACAGCTCTATGATATTTTTTAACTTTAGAGAGATACCTAGATTTTTTCTCGGCCTCATAAGATTTTCGCCAATCCCTTTCTGCCTGTTTACAGGCTTTTTTTAACAGCCTCAGGGAACTATCGTACCATGGGCTGTATTCTCTGGGACGGCATTTCGACCAAGCCGCGGGAATCAGTACGTCCAAGGCCCGGAAGACCCAATCACAAAAAAGGTCATACCCAGATTCGACATTGGGATAAGGGCCTAGCGGGTTCAATTCCAGCAAATGGTGAAAGTCCTCCAACTTGAGTTTATTCCAGTGGCGTTTGTACACCACTTTATCCAGGGGCTTAAAAGGGTGTTCAGCAAATGCAAGAGAAATTTTAACCAAAAAGTGGTCAGACCAGGCAACCGGGCTGGGCGTAGCCACTATAGCCCCTACCAAGTTAGTAAACTGCGGGTCAAGTATGTGCCCCCCCACATGCGTGGGGGAAGTAACCAGCTGATGAAGCTGAAAAGCCTCCAGGTCCGCCAAAGTGCTACTAATGGCCAAGATGTGAGGGCAATCGAAATGAAGATTAAGGTCTCCCAGGATGCTAAAATTAGCGCACCCCAGTGCCAGCGGGCTGACACATTCCGGGAGAGCCTTTCGAAAGGCAGTATCGCATCCAGGAGGACGATAGATGAGAAGACCAGAAAGAGCAAAATTATGGTTAATAGAGATCTTAAAGAATGCACTTTCACAACCTACCAAATTGACTACCCTCCAATCGCAAGGGTAGCAAGACTTGACAACCATGGCAATGCCACCACCCCTAGAAGCCCGATTATGAGTAAAAATTGAATAATCTGGGGGGAGAGCCAAGTTCACCACTGCCGTATCAGCTTCCTGAAGCCAGGTCTCCGTCATAAAAAACACATCAGGTGTCTCTTCACGTAGGAGATCAAAAACTTCTAAATAATGCTTAGAAAGGGACCTAATATTAAGTATGTATAGGGGAGAACATTTTAAATCTGTACGGACCATAAACCCTTGATAAATATTTTGAAGCCATGGAGGGGGAAAAACCTCACGCCACGGCTAGCACGTTTTTGCTTCAAAGTTACAAATGTACCATTATGATGTTGTATATGTTCCAGGCAAGGATAAATGTGTTGAGGATAGCTTGTCATTGGAAACAGGCAATAGCCATGAATTGAATGAGAGTGAATGTGATGTAGCATCCACTTATGAAGATGTGATGTATGGCAGAGGCATGGATGTGGAAATGGGTCTGGAGTTGTCTGAAGTGAGATGGTTACAGGAGATGAAAAAAGATGTGGTATTTTTGGCCATAAAAAGTACATTTTGGCAGGATGGGCTTCAGAGAGTCAATTACAAGGCAAGTGTAGTACGTTTCGGAAAATGAAGGAGTAATTATCAGTTTGTAATGATGTTATTTTGAGAGGAGATAAGATTGTACCTCCTTTTGGGATGTGAGAGAATATTGTCAAGTTGGGAGATGAAGGCCAGAACGGATGTTGAGCACAAGGAGAAAAATCAAAGAACATTTTTGATGGGTGGATCGATGGGTGAAAGGACGTACTACTTTTAGCTCAAGTGATAAGGTGTTTAAGGATGTAGTGGTGCCATTACAAACTGTAGAATTGCCTGATGGACCATGGAGGATATTGGTTATCAATTTCAGGGGGCCTTTTGGCACATTACCATCTAAGGAGGCATATGCCATTGAGTCATTGTCTACCATTCCAAATGGCTGTAGGTACGTATGGTCAGAAATGTTACTACAGAGAAAGTTATAGATTTCCTGGAAGAGATTTTTTCTAGAGAAGGTGTTCCAGAAACATTGGTTTCTGATAATGGAGGGCAGCTAACATCAAGTAAAATGCAGTCTTTTTTTAAAATGTGTGGTGTCAACCATATGAGAGTTTCTTTATATCATCCCAAACGAAATGGCTGGGTTGAGCACTTTAATAGAGTCATCAAATAGCCTATTTAATTGGCATTAAAGTCTGGGTTACCTTGGAAAAGGCTGTTAAAAGTATGTTGTTATCACGCAGGAATACCCCACAATCAGTGATGGGGAGGGTGCCATTTGAAGTGTTAAGGGGAAGAAAGCCCTCCTCAAAGCTTAGACCATGGTGGTTGAAGAATAAGAAGGAAGCAAGGGGCAGCTCGAAGATTGAACTCCAGATGAATAAAAGTGGAAAGTTATCAGGCCCAGGTTAATAATAGGTATAATAAGAGCAAGAAGATATATCTGTTGGCCAGTATGTGTGTGTCAGGAAACTTGGTTTCATGGAGAATGGTGCATCTCTTTGGCCTGATCCTGTGAATGTTTTTGGAGGAGTGGTCAAACTTGAGAACAGAAGGAAGTAGAATTTGTCTCTTGTCTGTTTGTACAATAGTGTCAGTGCCGGGAGTGAATATAAGTGTGCTGTGCATGATGATGTGAGTGGATACTTGCTGGGGAAAGATGTGTGTTCAAGGTTTGAACCTAACTGCAGAGTAAGTGAGATGATTGAGGATTGTGTTGTGGAGGGGGGTGAAGTTCAAGGAGATCCGTAGGTACATGTGTGGCAGAGTGCCAGGAAGAAAATATTACTGGGTCATTTTAAGGAGTTTATGATGGGATGAAAATTACCAGGTCACCTTTCAGAGTTATGATGGGATGAAGTGCAGGTGTTTTGTTCATATTTACTTTGGAGTCGTATAATATTCATAGTCACACTTGCTCTTATAACATGGTTTATGCCTTTGATTGTTAGCATGTAATATTCATGGAATTTTGTTATGCTGATATTATTATTGGGGGAAGATGGGTGGGATATTAGGAATGTTAGGAATGGAATAGTGCCGTGCTACAGAATGTGTGCATTGTGAGAAGTTGGCCTGATATATGCTGTCCACTAGTTCTAGTGGGCACCTTGTATCAGTCCAAACAACCCCTTATGGTAATTGGTTAAAGACAACCTTTATTGAAAGCTATCCTAGTGGTAGCTATGGAGAGCAGCCTTCAGGCTAAGTCTTGAAGGAATGTAAAGCAGCTTGTTTTACCAGTCTATAATCTCTTGAATGACCAAATGAAAGGACAGCCACACCAGGTATATATTTAAAATATATGTATTTAAGATAAAACACATCCCTCTACTCTCTTTATGAGACTAGAGTTCGAAGTGCTTAATTTACAAGTTAGTAATCAACAGTAATAGCACAAATACACATTTGGGCCCTAAGGGCGTACCAAACCATATACCAATAAAGTGGTATAAGAACCACGACTTAACTAGACACAAGGCCTAGAGCCTGTAGAATCGCTGGGACCCCAAGGAACCATCCAAGGTAGTGACACAGGGGACCCACAGGGGCCGTGAGCAGTGTGTGAACACAGCCGCGGGTTCCCGTTAGCTTCTATGGGCAATGTCACGGTTGGAAATTTAAAGATTAGGGACACTTAGAAATGAATCAGGACCAAACCCTTTTGGACTTAGGAAGTTCTAGGGCTAGCACCCACGGAAGCACCGGAGTACTCGTGTTACCTCAACCTGGGAAGCCGGGTGCATAGGTGTCTTTTGGTGTCGGGCCGCATCGTCGATTTCAACGGAAGCTGGCGAAGAAGTGCTGCTGCCGTGAAGAGGAGAAGTGTCCGAAGCAATCCAGGCCTGGATCTAGGATGGAAGGAACCTGAAAGCACAGGGGACAGAGTCTGGGTCACTTACCAGTGACCAAGGGCCGGATGGACCAATGCCCACAGATATTGGGTGCTTCAGGTGAATTGACAGGTGTCTTGACTGTTCAGCCATGAGGTTCAGGAGGTGCTGATGATGACCAGAAGCTGGATTCGAGCTGTCTCATGAAGTCTGTCAAGTGATGCGGTGTCGGCGACTAGATTGGACCCAACAAGCCTTGGCAAAGGCAAGTCACTGGGAATCAGAAAAAGGCCAGCGGTGCAGACCAGCAAGGTCTGTGGGACTCACCCAGCAAGGGTAAGTTGGGGCACATCTGGAGCAACCAGGAAAGCTCAGTTAGAAGAGGAGTTGCCTTTGTGGGGACCTACTAGCTAATGGGCTAGCGATCGCAAAGGAGCCTTGAGCGGTCGCACTGGAAACTGGACCACAGGTCACTCATGGAGTGGAGGCCAGAAATCTTCAGTGCAGGAGATGCTCAAGGCTGGGGCTACTCGGAGCCCAAAGCACAACTTTGAGAAAGACCAGGAAGATGATGTTGCTGCAAAAGTTCACGGTGTCCAGGGGTCACGGTTCCACGTCACCCACAATAGCATGGGCCTCAGCTTTGCTGTGGACTCAGGGTAGCCACAGGGAAGTCTTGAAATCTACCTCTGGTGATGCAAAGACTTTGGCGTCCGGCGGGAGCTTCAGCGATGCAGACCGGTCAGTTACTTCTTTGGTGCCTGTCAAGCAGGGGAGTTGCTCCTTGACCCCAAGGGAGATTTCTTCAGTCTTCTAAGCAAAGTAGAACGTCGAAGGTCCAGGATATATATTGCAGAATTTTGTCCAGGGTAATCTGAAGTCTTAAGGACTGGGTTCCCATACTTATACAAAGTTTGGGGGTTGGACATACTCTAGGGACCCACCTATGGGAGGGTTTGGAAAGAGGGGTGGGTATACCGATTTCCTTTGTCCGGTTTGAACTGGACTATGCACAGGGACACCAAGTGTGCCCTCAGTGCAGGACTTCAAAGCACCAGAGAGTGCTCCCGCCCAGCCCCAATACACATCTGCCTGTCTGGGGAGGTGGTTACACCTCTCTGGGACAGGAAACCTATTGTCCAGGCCTCCCCTGCTGGAGTTTCGGTCAGCAGCAGGAGGCCAGACCCGTGTCTGTGGCAGAGGCATCCATTTTGTGATGCCAGGGCTCTAGAAAGTCCTACCGGGTTAGAGCAGCGTGAACATGTCTCTCCCTCTAGAAGGGTGGAATGCTACCCCCGACGCCAGAACTGGCGGAGGGGGTAGTATTCCAAAGCGTTTGACACCAAACACGACATGTTTCCGTGCAGCCATCCCAAAGTTAGCTTTACCGCGAGGTTATAATGCACTTAAGAGTATATGGTCAGGCTGCACCACAAACAGCAACAGAGGAGGTACTCCGAACGCTGCAGAGGGGCTCTGCTCATGAAAAGTTTAATTGAAAATTAGTATTTTTTTCTTGTCAAAAACTATGAGAACCCGACGACTGGGTACATTTGAAAGTGGTGAGGCGTAACATTATTGTCGTACTGCACTGCGGCAAGCTAGCGTAACGAGCAAACACGAACAACCTATGTGGTGTTTGGGGGTGTTATCCCCCCTAGAAAATTTTGAGAAAAGAGTGGACAAACGGTGCATTTTCAAGCAAATTTGTGGCAGCAGGAAAGTTATTATAATTATTATCATTATTATAACAACAATTGTTAGCTAGCCTTAGAGTTAGTGGACCTCCCTGAAAACATATGTTTTCATTTATTCGTTGTTTTTACAAGTTTTACAAGAGGGGGTGGAAATGGGGTAGTCCCGGGGTGGATGGGGGGAGGCGGGAGGGGTTTGTTTACTTTAAAAAATCTATAAAATAAAACTTAACTTACCGTCCTGCGCCGCTGCCACCTCAGCTTCTGGATGGGTCCAACTCCCGATTCCCGCCTTCCTGCCTTTTCCAATTCCTGCATCGCCATCAGCCAGGAAAGCAGCCTCCCTCCCTCCCCTCCGCCAATCACAACACCAGGGCTGACCAAACAGTCAGTATGCACAACAGTGGGCAAGCCACTCCCCCTGCCCTCGAGCAGGACCGCCCACCCCCAACCAGGCCCTTCTGCTTTCTGGCAGTGCGAGAAGCAGAAACATAAAATGGTAGTTATTACCATTTATGTTTCTGCCTTCTTGCACTGTGGGAAAGCAGTGGGGCAACACCCCCACACCCCAATGGGTGAGCCGCCACTGGTCGATGGATAGTGATGCTGGGATCTGCTTGTGACGCGGGTCAATAGATAATGCTGCTAGGATCTGTGGGTGACGTGGGTTGATGGATAGTGCTGCTGTGAGTTGTGGGTGGCACGGGTTGATGGATAGCAATGCTGAGAGCTGTGAGTGATGCATGTCAATGGCTAGCACTACTGGAAGCTGTAGGTGACATTTGTTGATGGATAGTGCTACTGGGAGCTGTTGGTGACGTGGGTCAATCGTACTGCTGAGAGATTTGAGTTACTCGATGGATAGTGCTGCTGGGATCTGTGAGTGACATGGGTCAATGGATAGTGCTGTGGGAGCTTTAGTTGACGTGTGTCAATGGATTGTACTGCCAGGAGCGGTGGGTGGCACGGGTTGATGGATAGCGCCGTTGGGAGCGATGGTTGATGCATGTTGGTGGATAGGACTGCTGGGAGCTGTGGGTGACACACATTGATGGATGGTGCCGTAAAGAGCAGTGGGTAACGTGTGTCGATGGAAAGTTCTGGTGGGAGCTGTGGGTGATGCGGGTCAATGGATAGTTAGGCTGTGATCTTTGGTTGAAGCGTGTCCATGGATTGTGCTGCTGGGAGCTGTGGGTGACATGGGTCGATGGACAGTGCTGCTAGAACCTGTAGGTGACATGAGTTGATAGATAGCACTGCTGGGAGCTGTGGGTGCTGCGTGTTGATGGATAGTGGTGCTGGGTGCTGTGGGTGACGTGTGTCGATGGATACCGCTTGCTGGGAGGTCTGGGTGTCATGTGGATGGATAGCGCTGCTGGGAGCGGCAGGTCATGTGAGTTGATGGTTCACGCTGCTGGAAGCTGTGTGTGCCATGGGTTGATTGATAGTACTGGTGGGAGCTGTGGATGATGCATGTTGATAGATAGTGCTGCTGGGAGCTGTGGGTGATGCAGGTTGATGGATAGCACTGATGGGAGTTGTGGGTGATGCGTGTCGAAGGATAGTGCTGCTAGGAGCTGTGAGTAACACAGAACGATAGATAACACTGCTGGGAGCTGCTGGTGATGTGGATCCATAGACAATGTTGCTTAGAGCTTTCGGTGACTCCATAGATAGTGCTGCTGTCATCTGTGGGTGACGCTTGTCGATGGATAGTGCTCCTGGGAGCTTTGGGTGACGTATGTCGATGGATAGTGCTGCTGGGATCTGCGTGAGATGCAGGTCAATGGATAGTACTGCTGGGAGCTGAGTATGACATGAGTTGATGGATAGCACTGCTGTGAGCTTTGGGTGACACAAGTTGATGTTTGGCCCTGTTGGGAGTTGTGGGTGATGAGTGTCAATGGAAAGTGCTGCTAGGAGCTGTGGGTGATGCAGGACAATAGATAGCACTACTGGAAGCTGCTGGTGACGTGGGTCGATAGTGTTGCTGGGAGCTTTGGGTGACTCGATAGATAGTGCTGCTGGGATCTGTGGGTGACGCTTGTCGATGAATAGTGCTGCCGGGAGCGTTTTATTTATTTATTTATTTATTACAGATTTATAATGCGCATGGCTGCCCCAGCAACGAGGCGTCCCAGCGCAGTACAAGGACCAGAGACGAGAACCCAGAGCAAATCGAGGCAATTAAATGGTAGAAGTGGGAAAAAGCCAAGTCTTCAAGGCCCTACGAAACGCCAGATGGTTAGAGATAGTTCTAATAGGGGTCGGGAGTGAATTCCATAATTTTGCCGCCAGCCAACGGAAAATGCGCCCCCCCGCCCTAGCCCTCCACACACGAGGAGTGCAGACCATAGCTAGGTTAGCGGAACGCAGCGGGCGCTTAGGTACATAAACCTCCAACAACTGGAGAAGGCCTGGCGGAGCCTGTTTTGACAAGATCTTGTATGAGCTGCACAATGCTTTGAATTGTATCCGTTTGTCCCCTGGCAGCCAATGGAGTTTGGGGAGAACCTGCGCTACTTAACAGTGCTTGGGTAATGAGACCAGAATCCGTGCTGCTGCATTCTGGACCCTCTGGAGGCGCTTTACGCTGGCTCTTGTTTCTCCCAAGTATAGGCAATTGTCGTAGTCCAGTCTTGATAGAACAGATGCCTGGACGATAGTCTGGCGCACCGAAGGGGGGAAAAACCCGAGCAAAGGCTTTAGACCCCGCAGGAGTCTGAAACAGACCCCCGCAACAGCTTTTGTTTGTTTCTCAAAAGTCAATCCCTGGTCAAACCATACCCCAATATTTTTTACGGTTTCCTTAGGAAGTGGGGCAGGTTTTAGACGATCCGGCCAATATAGATCTGACCACAGCTCCCTATCCTTTCCAAATAACAGGATCTCTGATTTGCCAGAATTAAGCTGTAGGCAGTTAGTTGCCATCCAATCGGAGATAGCTAACAGTTCATCCTTAAAATGATCTAAATTGGAGGTACATTTCCTAGAAAAGGATATTACTAGTTGGGTGTCGTCTGCATACGACACCAGCGACAGCCCCCTCCCCTTCGCCAGCACTGCCAGAGGGCTGACATACAGATTAAATAGTAGAGGGCTCAGAATGGAGCCCTGTGGAACCCCCTGGTGTAGTGCAAACTCCTGTGAGGAAAAGGGGGATGCCAGGACCTGGAAAGATCTTTCCGATAAAAATGATTTAATCCAGGCCAAGGCTAAGTCCCTGATCCCGATATCCTGTAAACGCTTAAGAAGCGTTAGGTGATGAATGTCGATGGACAGTGCTGCTGGGATCTGTGTGTGACGCGGGTCAATAGATAATGCTGCTGGTATCTGTGGGTGATGCGAGTTGATGGATAGTGCTGCTGGGAGCTGTGGGTGGCACGGGTCGATACATTGCGATAATGAGAGCTGTGAGTGATAGCGCTGCTGGAAGCTGTGGCTGACGCGTTGATGGATAGTGCTGCTGGAGGCTGTTGGTGACATGGGTCGATAGTACAGCTGAAAGATTTGAGTGACTCGATGGATAGTGCTGCTGGGATCTGTGAGTGACATGGGTCGATGGATAGTGCTGCGGGTGCTTTAGTTGATGTGTGTTGATGGATTGCACTGCCGGGAGTGGAGGGTGGCACGGGTCGATGGATAGCACTGCTGGGAGCTGTGAATGATGCACATTGATGGATAGTGCCGCTTAGATCTGTGGGTAACGCATCTCGATGCCCACGCACCCCAGCCGGTGTGCAGCACCTCCCCCTTAACTCCTTCGTGGCCGGGCCTGGGCCCCACACTAAATACCTCCCTGTGCCCCTGATGGAGCAAGGACTCGTATAAAAGGAGACTTACTCGGAAACAATTCCCACAAATAACTCGTAACGCCGTAATAATTGTGTTTTTAAATACTAATTCGCATTATAAATTCGTACATTTCGATCTAGGGGAAGCTTGCCTACGTGTTTTACTAACAAGTAATTTGTGTTTCACTAAAGATGGCTGCTAAACGCGGGACTCTGCATTGCGCATGCGTCTACTGCATCTACGTAGTATGACGTGCTGTCGCTTGGAGGGAAATCTTTGCAGCTGTGCAGTTGCTCTTAAATTGGCCGCTTGAAACCCACATGATAATGCGCATGCTTTGCTGAAACTAAACCATGCAAGTTCACTAACATGCTAATGTGAAAGATTATTATAAGTAAATGGGAGAAGAGTAGAGATAGGTGGTATACACTAAAACCATTTATTTTTGATTTTATTATTCTCTTCTTTGACCTCTCTATTAGTTCGTATTTGGGCGTCCGAGAAGGACTGAAGCTCGTGTACCATGTGCTTAGTTCACATGCGCAGTAACGACAAACCAGGAACCGCGATGCAATGCCTTGAGTGCCATCCAAAAGAAAACAGCAACATGTCCTGGGAACAAGCATGATGTCCTGTGACCAGGAATCAAATTGCATACAATGTATTGATTAAGATGTGAATACGGGTGGAAAATAAAGCTTGAAAAAGTAAATGAAGGTGTGGGAACATTAAACAATAAGCTTTTGAAAAATATTAAAACTTAGCATGGTGCAATGATCATCTCCCCTTGCTTGTCAGAATTAAGTGTTTCATGAACTTGAAACATTTGGGTATGGTGTTTACCATTAGAAGAGTATAATTGAGGTAGTTTAGTTAGTTAGAGTTTTGCAAAAGAGCTTGTGATGCAGAGATGCTAAGAGACCGAGAATTGAGCAGATCCTAAGCAGAACCAAACTTCAGAACTTAGAACCAAAGCTAAATTAGAAGAAGATTGAGGAAGAATTGAGGAGGGAATTAGGTAAAGTGCTAGAAGAAGACCGCGGAAGAATCGAGGAGGAAGAGAGCATCAGAGATGGGTGCGGCGTAGGTGTAGGATCTGGAAACGGTCACCTATCCTGTCCTGAATCCTGTCCTGATTCCTTTGGTCTCCTGACCTGTCCCAGGGGACCCTCTCCAACTCCTAGGCCAAGGGGTTGGTTTCCACACCATTCTAGGTAACTATAATTCTGTGCATTATGTCATTGTATTGCTCTCTCTGTTTTTCTCCTTTTTCAGGTTCTGTCATTATTATAACTTAGTCTGAAATTTCTGACTTAATTTGATTTTCCTTCCTTGAAAGAAAACGGTGTTCGAGCTGCACTTTGTATTCATTGGTTCACATGAAATTTACTATATATACATTTAAAACTCTCTCGAGTCAGTGGTCATTTAAATATTTACTTTGATGATATTACACCTATACTGCTAACAACTAGGTCCATTGATCAGATGAAATTAACTACGGACGAAAGGATTGGTAAGAATTGGTGAGGTAAATTCATCTTGCAGGTATAAACACACTAAATTGATCTGAGCGGAGCTTACTAGCTTATGGATGAATGGTTATGGGCCCAGGTGAATATGTGTATTGTGTAAATCTTTAGATGGTAACCCTCCGCTCCATCACCCCCGTGTGCAGATCTGAGACTGTCAGCCGCCTACCGAGGACCGATGTCTCCCCATATCCACAGAGGTGGGCCAAGGCCTCTTCTCCCAGTTACCACCGCCGTGGTCTCACAATCTAGGCCCGCCTTATTAAAGGGACAGTGGCCATTTTCCCTGACTCTGCCTTACATCCCCCTTCATCCCCTAAGAGGCCGGTAATATCGGTGGAGTGGCCGTAAGGAGACGTCAGGATACACTGGAGTCCTACTGCAGGATTTGCCTCTGAGCTACCACAGTTGCAAGATGAAGCCTAAGGGGCAGGCGAATCGGCATGTGCCCTTTAGGACCCATTTGAAACTGTGATAGGAGGTCATGATCACACTCTGATTGGGAGACACAGGAAGGAACAGCGTCTTAATAATGAAGCCCTGGAGAAAGAGGTGGCCAGCTTGGAGGCCGATGCACTGGCTGATGAAGAATCTGATCCTACTGTGAGGCATCGGATCAGTCTCAAGAAGCAGGAGAGGAGGGACCGGTAGAGAATGCTGCCAGGGATCAGGCAATAGCATCGCAGAGACGGCTCTATGATCTGGAAGATAAAGCCAATAAGATGATAGTCTGGTTAGAGAAGAGGGGTAGGGAACAGAACAGGGTGGTTGACATTCAAGACTTTTAGGGGCGTGTACACAGGACGGGGGAGGACACAACGACAGTGCTTGTCGACTATTATGAAGCGCTTTATACCTCAAGTCCTATTAGAACTGGGGAGGACTGCCGGGACCTACTTAAAGACGTCTGACTCCCTTCATTAACAAACGAGGACAGAGAGGAATTGGAACAGGACTTACGGTTGAGGAGATAGTGGGGGCTATAAGGGATTTACAGACTAGTAAGGTTGAGCTCTATAAAGGCACGGGCTATGTGGTGGTGCAGTATATGCTTCATATGTTCTGGGAGGCAAGAACAGTGGGCCGCCTTCCAGAAGATCAATGTCTAGCCACCATAGTGTTAATTCCCAGGGTGGGTAAACCCCTCGAAGATTGCAATTTCTATCGCCCTATTTCCTTGCTAAATATAGAGGCCAAGGTGATGGCTAAAGCCCTTGCGACCCGGCTCCACGATGTTATTACATCTCTAGTAAACCCTGATCAGTCACGATTTATGCCCCATAGGAGCACTAGACTGAATCTGAGATGCTTCTGTGGATTTATTCACCTCACCAAGTCAGGAGGAGAGGAGGATGCAATGTTACTCTCCTTGGGTGCTCGAATGATGTTCAATAGCAAAGAATGGCATTAATTGTTTGCTGTGTTGGAAATGTTTGGATTTGCCCACGATACAGTGCTTGGGTAAAACTCCTATACACAGATCGCCTAGCTAGAGTGCGACTGAATAGCACAGTCTCCAGTCACTTTGCCCTTCAGAAGGTACACAACAGGGGGCCCCCATTATCCCCCAAGATGTTCGCCTTAGATCTCAAAACCTTAAGTGTCTGGATTAGAAGAGATCCTTTAGTGATGGGAATACCTGGAGATGGCAGTTGGGAGGAGCGCATATCCTTGATTGCAGACAATGGTTTGCTATATGCCACAAGGCCACGCTTCACTGTAGGCAGGCTACTTCATGTATTTCAACTTTTTGTAGCTACTCAGGGTACCAGATAAACTGGGACAAGTCTCTCCTCTTTAGCCTTACTGATAGGGGACTGTCTCTGCATTCCAGCAGTGTCCCGCTTCAAACCAGAGACAAGTTTAACTCCCTGTGTGACACTATTTCGAGAACAGAGTCAGTCTTCCTTGCGGATTCCTTGCTGGCACAGTTGGATTGAATGAGAAGGGCCGTGGCACACTGGAGGAGCCTACCGATTTCTTTAATGGGAAAAGCGGTACTCTTCAAAATGATGACATTAATGCGTATATTATTTGTCCTATAAAATACCTCCTATAAGATTCCAGATGGGTTCTTCCGAGATGTAGATAGTGAATTGAGGATGCTCCTGTGGGATAGGGGTGACTCCAGAAAGCATTTGGCAAGCTCCAGAGTGGTGTCTATGAGGGGGGACTGGTAATACCTGACATCAGGAAGTACTATTGGGCCTCCCAGATGGTAGCGATCAACGATTAGGAATTCGCAGACAGAGAAGAACCAGCCTACAGAGTAGATCATCTAGTGATGGGGCAGAGGGTATACCCTGTAGTATTATATACATACACAAGCAGTAATGGGAGCGTTGCATGAGCCCACTAAATTTCTTGGGTGGGAGAGCCAGTTAACAACAAGCATTTGCAATGCAAATAGGTCTCGCATTTGTGAGTTAGAGCTATTGACATTGTAAATGGCAATGTTTTTTACCTATACGTTTGATATTTGGAGTGAATGTATGTAGTATGCAAAATCCCTTGGAAGGGTCCTGCACTTATATTGAAAAAGACGCAAAGTGTGGATTGTATCAACAATTGCTTGGCACGTACCTCATGGGTGAAGTGTCGCCACACATGCACACCTTGGTGCTTTACTAATGCGAAACTCATTAATAAAAGTAGTGCTTACAGACTAACCAACGCGATCGGAATCAGAGCATGTGAATCCGAATCCCGGCTTCTCTTTCATTTTCTAGACTATTTGACTCACTCTCCTGCGTCTTGGTTAGCCCCCAAACACTGGGAGGCAATGAGGTTTGCCAAGGGGGCGGGGCAGGGGGGCTTCGGGGTACATGAAAATGTATTCATTGCCTAGTTGTCAAAGGTCGCCGGTGCTATTAGTTAAAAGTGTGCAGATTTCATTAAGATATTAAGAGTACTTTACTCGCATCCATGAGAAAATCGACATTAACTAAACAAAATGCCAGAATGCGTTTCAGTTTTAACAGTCCTGGTTGCTTAGTTTCATTGCATTAATTTTTGTTTTTACTCTTTTACAGTAGGTTACCTAACCCCAAAGCCCCAAGTTGTTAAATGACCCATAGAAGGGAGTGTTTTACAGTTGAGCAAATGTGTCCAAATTTAATTTTGGTAGTGCCATGGAATGATCAGCCAATGAGGTACTCGATGAGCAGGTATTTAACTACATGTTCAAAACGTACGGTATTGTGGCTGTTGTTTGTTTGTACACAACCACCTCTCTGAATGTGTTTATTAACACAGAGCTTCATCTACCAGACAGTGCTAACAGAGGGGCGACTAAAGCAGAGAACAAAATGTATTCATTTATCCTGAGTGTGAAGGCACTCGGAAGGCTTAGGTGCCTTCCCGGAGAGGCTAGGGATCCCAGCGCTTCTAAAGACTCTGCCGTGCTCCTCTGCACCAGCAAGGCACAGCTCAGAACCAGCCGCTTCTGCTAAGAATAGGTGAGGGGGATGAGGTTGGGGTATGCAGGAGTTGCTGGCGGATTTCCAGGTTTTTGAAAGTGATGATTCTGACGTGAGGCAATGGAGACTGACTTTGTCTGTTTGTCTGCACCACTCTATTTCTCTACCATCTACCGGGCTCACTGTCATGTATCCATTCATCTCTCTTTGTTAGAGTTGGCGAGCCAATATATTAATTAACAGGTAGAGCCAGCCGGAGACGAGCCAAGCATATACGAGCCAGTAGGCGAACCGTGAAAATGATCGGCATGTTAATCATACAGTAAACATGATGTAAATGTGCAATAATGTCTCTTCAGAATTCAAAAAAGTGCATTTCTTTAGCGCATCACCTCAGTACACAAGATTATAGCACTGAAATGAGAGGAAGTTATTAAAAGTGCTCGTTTTAAGCATGAGTTAAAACACTGCCGCTCCTCCCGCCCGACAACAATGCCATTTGTGAACTAAGAGGTGTCAGTTGCCATGCATACCCCAAATGTTGCCTAGAGTCTTATTATATTTAGAGTAACATTCAAATTTAGTTCATTAAACACAAGAAGTTTTTGTACTGCACGCATCTTGAACTCGCATATTTCAAGGTGGCAATCTTAAAGATGAAAACAGACGTGCCGGCAGGCAAGAAAACACGAACGGGAGGGGGGGCTCTGGAGGGTGAGAAGTTACAGACTGAGGGAGGGGGCGGTGGGGTGGGGAGGGGAGACAGGGAAGAAAATAGTGTTAGGAGTAATAGCCGTGGAAGGATACAAATGATGAATGAGGAGGGACTAAAAAGCCTCAAACCAATCAGAAGTCAGCATTTAAGACAAAAGCCAATGGGCAGAGAGTGGGTGCGGCTTCCCCAAAGCTTCCACACTACAGTATATACTGCATGTCTCGCAAAGCGATGGCAGCGCATTCGCCATGCAACGCTAGGCAAGACCTAAAAGACAGTAGTGCCAGGAGTAAAGGGGCCAATAACCATGGAAGGATACAAATGATGAATGAGGAGGGACAAACAAGCCTCAAACCAATCAGAAGGCAGCATTTAAGACAAAAGCCAAAAGGCAGAGAGTGGGCGGAGCTTCCATGAAGCTTCCCCACTACAGTATATACTGCATGCCTCGCAAAGCGATGGCAGCGCATTCGCGCTGCAACGCTATGCGAGACCTGAAAAGGACCCCGTTGAGGGATAGTTATTTGCTACATGAAGTGAGGAGCCTTCAGAGGTTTAGTAAGTGGGGGCTACTGGGCATAGATCATCTTGGGGGATGTCTGGAGAGGACTGGCCATAATCTCTTTTGAAGACTTGAAGGCGGAATACCAGATGGCCAACTCAGAACGATACTGATACATGCAGCTGAGTCACGTGCTGCACAATCATATCTGGGAAGGGGAACAGCTGCTAGAATATGCTCCCCTGGAGGACAGGCTCTTATTAGACCCAATAATAGATAAGACCACATCCCTCATACACAGGAAAACCATGCACAAGTTGGGGCACTGTAACTCGAACCATTGTGCCAGGGGCTGGAAGGAAACGGCTGCCTTCTTTCACATCCCCTGACATCCCAAAATACTGGGAGGGGGGAATGTGAATTATGTCTGAAGTGATGGGCTCAGCATTACCACTGGAGGCTAGATGGCATATACTGTGTGTGACGGGTGAGGAGACTTGGCTGAGATACCAAAAATAATATATGATGGTTGCGGCTATGGTAGGTTTGGGGTCGCTGGGTTGTGTATCAAGTCTTTAAAGGTTCTAGGGCCCAGGCCTAGGAAGGGAGGGAGCTAGGAGATACCCCTTTTTTTGTGATCCTATGGTAATGTATCGAATATCGACGTGTAAGGCATCTTTTTTATCAGGTGCTGCATATACAAAATGTAAGTGCTGAAATGCCATTTACTGTGTTTGATACCACACAGCCTGTTGTTGTGCTATTATACTCTGCAACTGAGAAATGTTTAATAAAAAGAATTCTTCAAAAAAATGTAATCAGTGATGTCATCAATTAAACCCAGATCACTTGACTGGGGGTGAGTGCTTGCAAGGTTGAACACTCCGTCCATCATTTCCTTTGGTTTTGCTTTGTTCGCCATAAGTTGGCAGGGTATGCTCAGACGTGAGTCCCTTGCTCACTTTGCCACTGGATTCAAACAAGCCTGGCTGAAGACGGCTGAAATGCCAGAAACCGGTCCTAGGAAGCTTGTTTCCGGTCCAGGGAAGACATGGCTTGGCAGTTCGGGCTGGGTCTGTTCCCATGAGGCACAGGGTCAGACTGATTTGCATATGGCCATGTCTGAACTTGGGTGGCAGAGTGGGCTAAAGAACGGTGATGGATTAAACCCAGATCACTTGACTGGGGGTGAGTGCTTGCAATGTTCAACACTCCGTCCATCATTTCCTTTGGTTTTGCTTTGTCCGCCATAAGTTGGCAGGGTATGCTCAGACGTGAGTCCCTTGCTCACTTTGCCACTGGATTCAAACAAGCCTGGCTGAAGACAGCTGAAATGCCAGAAACCGGTCCTAGGAAGCTTGTTTCCGGTCCAGGGAAGACATGGCTTGGCAGTTCGGGCTGGACTGTTCCCATGAGGCACAGGGTCAGACTGATTTGCATAGCCCACTCTGCCACCCAAGCCATGTCTGAACTTGGGTGGCAGAGTGGGCTAAAGAACGGTGATGGTTAAACCCAGATCACTTGACTGGGGGTGAGTGCTTGCAATGTTCAACACTCCGTCCATCATTTCCTTTGGTTTTGCTTTGTTCGCCATAAGTTGGCAGGGTATGCTCAGACGTGAGTCCCTTGCTCACTTTGCCACTGGATTCAAACAAGCCTGGCTGAAGACGGCTGAAATGCCAGAAACCGGTCCTAGGAAGCTTGTTTCCGGTCCAGGGAAGACATGGCTTGGCAGTTCCGGCTGGACTGTTCCCATGAGGCACAGGGTCAGACTGATTTGCATATGGCCATGTCTGAACTTGGGTGGCAGAGTGGGCTAAAGAACGGTGATGGATTAAACCCAGATCACTTGACTAGGGGTGAGTGCTTGCAATGTTCAGCACTCCGTCCATCATTTCCTTTGGTCATCAATGATGAGACTGAACATATCATGAGTGATATGTGAGGTCATAAGCAGTGCAATGCAGGACGCAAGTTATATTTAGCTTGAGTATTTATAAATTCCAGTGTTTTTTGTTTGTTTTAGGTGGTATATTTAAATTAACAGCTTCACATAACCATATTGTCACTTTAACCTTTGTGTTTTCAGTGAATATGTACATATATGTATATATTCTTGCCAACATACATTTCTTTTGTATGGAATAGCCTATTAACCTAAATTAGCCCAGAACTATTGCTTTACCAATGTGTGTTTATTTTTTAATTTTTTTACAAACACATAATATTTTAATTACTTGGACACTTTTAAAGACTATTGTATCCGAATAAAAAAAAATGCAGACTGCCCGAGGTCAAACCTATTGGCTTTGCCAGTGCTTATTTTATCAGATGGCATGAGCTCCAGCAACAAAAGGATAGTGTGCTGTAAAGTAGTGCATTCTTCAGACATGCAACACCCATGCATGTGTGGAAAGCCTTTGAGTCTACGTTTGTTTGTTTCACCTGGTTCAATAACTGGACATTGCTCTTTCTATCCCGTGAGCTCGGGTTAAATTTGACATTTCTTTGTCACCAGCCTCCCCCCCCCCCCCCCCACCCCCTCACCACCACCCGTTAGCGCCTGCTGTGGTATTGGCCAGAGTACCAGGAAGTTAAGTCTCAGAGAAAGACAGAGATTTATTTTGAGCTCAGAGGCTGGTGCCAGGGAGGGAGTGCTCGGTTCACCTGAATAAGGATTATTCTGTCTCAGGGAAGTGGAAACAATCAGCCTGGAGAGGATTCAAAGCAGAGTCGGTGGATTCTGAGCAGAGAAAGAGACATCTTCATCTGTGACAGAGGCGCTCTCAGCTCGGAGGAGGGAAGCGTGACCTGGTGAGTGACAGAGCCACTCTCAGATAGCTGAAAGGACAGGATAAGGAACAGAGCCACTCTCAGACAGCTGAAAGGACAGGATAAGGAACAGACTCACCCTCACACGGCTGAAAACACAGGATTAGGAACAGAGCCACTCCCAGAAAGCTGAAAAGATAGGATAGGTAGCAGAGTCACTCTCAGACAGTTGAAAGGACAGGATTAGGAACAGAGCCACGCCCAGACAGCTTAAAGGACAGGTTAAAGAATAGACCTTTTCTCAGACATCTGAAAGGACACAATAAGGAACAGAGCCACTCACAGACAGCTGAAAAGACAGGATAGGTAATAGAGTCACTCTCAAACAGCTGAAAGAGCAGGTTAAAGAGCAGAGCCACTTTACGACAGCTGAGCCACTTTCAGAAAGCTGGAAGAGTGGGTTAAAGAACAGATGAAAGAACAGGATAAGGAACAGAGCCACTCTCAGACAGCTGAAAGAACAACTTAAAGAACAGAGCCACTCACAGACAGCTGAAAGGACACGTTAAAGAACAGAGCCACTCTCACACAGTTGAAAGGACAGGCTAAAGAACAGAGGCACTCTCAGCCAACTGAAAGAACAGGTTAAAGAACAGAGCCACTCTCAGACAGCTGAAAGGACAGTATATGGAAAAAAGCCACTCTAAGACAGCTGAAAAGACAGGTAAGGTAACATAGTCACTCTCAGACAGCTGAAAGTACAGGATTAGGAACAGAGCCAGTCACAGTCAGCTGAAAAGACAGGATAAGTAACAGAGCCACTCTCAGATAATTGAAAGGACATAGCCACTCTCAGAAAGCTGGAAGGGTGGGTTAAAGAACAGAGCCACATATCACACAGCTGAAATGACAGGTTTAATAACAGAGCCACATAGCCACTCTCAGACAACTAAAATGACAGGTCAAAGAACAGAGCCACTCTCAGACAACTGAAAGACAGAATAGCGAATAGAGCCAGGATCAGACAGCTTAAAGAACAGGCTATGGATCAGAGCCACTCTTTGATAGCTGAAAGGACAGGATAAGCAAAGGAGCCACTCCAGACAGCTGAAAAGACAGGATAGGTAACAGAACCGCTCTCAGACAGCTGAAAGAATAGGATTAGGAACAGAGGCCCTCCCAGACAGCTGAAAAGACAGGATAGGTAACAGAGTCACTCTCAGACAGCTGAAAGGACAGGATAATGAACAGTCACTCTCAAACAGTTGAAAGGGTAGGTTAAAGAACAGAGCCACTCTTAGACAACTGAAAGAATATGATAAGGAACAGTCACTCTCAGACAGCTGAAAGGACAGGATTAGGAACAGAGTCAATCCCAGAAAGCTGAAAAGAAAGAATAGGTAACAGAGTCACTCTCAGACTGCTGAAAAGACAGGATTAGGAAAAGAGCCACTCTCAGACAGCTGAAAGGGCAGGTCAAAGAACAGAGCCACTCTCAGACAGCTAAAAGGACAGGAAAGGTAAAAAAGTCACTCTCAGACAGCTGAAAGGGCAGGCTAAAGAACAGAGCCACTATCAGACAGCTGTACGGACAGTTTGCAGAACAGAGCCACTCTCAGACAGCTGCGAGGACAGGATAGGTAACAGAGGCACTCTCAGACAGCTGAAAGGGCAGTTTAAAGAACAGAGCCTCTCTCAGGCAGTTAAAAGGGCAGGACAGGTAATAGAGTCACTCTCAGACAGCTGAAATGCACGTTAAAGAACAGAGCCACTCTCAGACAGCTGAAAGACAGGATGAAGAACAAAGAAACTCTCAGAGAGCTGAAAGTACAGGTTACGAACAGTGCCACTCTCCAAAAGCTGAAAGACAGGATAAAGAACAGAGCCACTATCACACAGCTGAAAGACAGGATAAAGAACAGAGATACTATCACACAGCTGAAAGACAGGATAAAAAACAGAGCCTCTCTCACAGAGCTGCAAGACAGGATAAAGAACAGAGCCACTCTCAGATAGCTGACAGGACCTCTGACCTCCTGGTCAGGGATCTCTGTTCTCTGCCCCAGCAGCTCTGTCGTTGCGCCGCTGCCCCCTACATCTCTTTGTCCCGGTAGGTTTTCGAGGCCCTCCTCCACCCGCAGGCTCCTGCTTGCGCCTCATCTCTGGTAGTCCAGTGAGAGAGCCTTGCTCTTCTGCTGGTCCGCTCAGCCAGCCTTCTCTGTTTTGACTGTCTTTTGTCTGTCTTTTCTGTTTTTACTATAATTGTGCCTTTTGACTGTCGTTTGTCTGTCTGTCTTTTCTGTTTTTACTGTAATTGTGCCAGTTTTTCTGTCTTTTTGTATTTTTCACTATTTGTTGTGTGCTCATTTTCTCTTTTATTGTGCCCTTTTTTCACTGCCCTTTTCCTGCAGCTGTTGACCCCACGGCCCCTCCCCCTGCTGGTTACCGCTCCCACCTCCCAGCTGCATTTCACTCCCCCTTCCCTCTTTAATGGCAGCTGCTGTGCAGCTGCGCAGCGGCTGCACGCATCAGGCACACCGCTGGTGCACTGAAGGCGCACCAAAGGCAAGTCCATCTGTGCCCGACCGTGACCAGCACCAGGGACCCTGGCTCTCCGACCACCCACTGCTACGAATCAGCTGCCCTCCACGCACTCAACCCCAGAAGGAACAACAACTGCCAGCTGTCTATGCCGAACACCACCCACGACTAGTTCTCCTGCTGAAAAACCTTAACCAGCCTCCATACCCCACAGACACCGTCCTCCCGCCGGATGCCAGCACAATCGAAGCCCTAAGGTGCATCCTCCTCAACGTACGCTCTCTGCACAGACACACAGTAGAGTTCTCCTTGACACCCTCTTGCCAGACATTGCCTTCTTCACGGAAACCTGGACCAATGCCACCTCTGCCCCAGACATTGCCACCGCCATCCCCGATGGATACAAGATCCAAAGGAAGGACCGCCCCAACCACCATAGAAGACTCGCCATCACACACAAGAACTCCCTCCGACTCACCACGTCCACATGGAACACCTCCATTTCCAGATCCAGACCAGCCCCAGAACGACCCTACAGGGCACTCTCACCTACAGACCCCCTTGACCACAAACCACATTCATCACAACCTTCACCATCCTTATCGCGCCCCATGCCATCGCCTCCATGGACTACATACTGCTCGGAGACCTCAACTTCCACCTCGACAACCTCATTGGCCCCAACTCCTCCACTCTCTTGGACAACCTCACCAACATCGGATTGAAACAGCTCGTCACCACCTCTACCCACAAGGCAGGGCACACCCTCGCCCCATCTTTGGAGGAGGTTACAACATCCACCTCTGCCACACCATGCAACCCCCTTGGACGGACCACCACTGCGTACACTTCTCTTTCGACAAAGCCACGGCTCACCAACCTACACCACGCTCTACACAAAGGAACTGGAGCATGGTCACCGAGGAGCATCGAGGAGCACCTCAACTCCACCCTCAACCAGGATCCCCCTCCCAACTCAACCGACGTCAACTATGCAGCCAACTACACAGATGGATCACCAACTGCGCAGTCAAGCTTGCCCGCTCCGTAACCCCGACAGACAGCGCCCCATGAAAGCCACCTGGTTCACCACCTCCGAGAATCCAGACACACCTGCAGATGTCTCGAGAAATTATTGAGAAACAGCAAAACCTTGGAAGATCGGACCACCTACAAGAACGCCATGACAGAATACCACCAACGCATCAGATCCTCCAAAAGGATACCAAAAGGACCTTCATCCAGCACAAAATCCTTGCCTACTCTAGCAACTTGAGGAACTCTTCAGCATCATTCAGGAATTCATCAAACCTCCCATTTACTCAGGAGCCCCCACGTACCCCTGCCCGCTGCAAATCTGCTACCGTCATGGAGCCCGAGCTACGACACACCATCAATGCCACATCCCATTCCCGCACATTCCCTGACAACTGGAAACACGCAGACGTCAAACCCTTCCTCAAGAAGCCCACTGCAGACTCAGCGGACCTAAAAAACGACAGACCTATCTCTCTCCTCCCCTTCGCGGCCAAAGTCACTGAGAAGATCATCAACATCCAGCTAACGAACTTCATCGAAGACAACTCCATCCTCGACCCTTCCTAATCCAGATTCTGCAGCAACTACAGCACCAAAACCGCCCTCCTTTTCGCCACAGACTACATCCGCACTCTACTCGACCAGGATCACACTGCGGCCCTCATCCCACTAGACCTCTCTGCAGCCTACAACACCGTCTCCCACAGCACTCTCACTGCCAGACTCCATGATGCCGGCACACTGGGAACTGCCCTCAACTGGAGCCACTCCTTCCTCACCAGCAGAACCCAAAGAATCAGACTCCCTCCCTTCCTATCCGAACTCACTGAAATCAACTGTGGAGTACCCCAAGGATCATCGCTCAGTCCCACGCTCTTCATGGCCCCCCTCACCACCATCATCAGACAACATGGACTCAGCATAGCATCCTACACCAACAACACCCAGCTCCTCCTCTCTCCACACCACCAGACTCAGCTTCCAGGAAGGAATGAAAGACGTTGCATCCTGGAGCAGCAGCTGTCTGAAGCTCAACTCGGAGAAGACAGAAGTCCTTGGACCCACCCCCTCAGCATGGGACAACACCTGGTGGCCCACAGCCCTAGGCAACCCCCCACTCCCACAGACCACGCCTAGAACCTCAGAATCATATTCAACTCCTCCCTCACCATGACCTGACAGATCTATGTTGTCACCACCTACTTCAACACCCTCTGCATCCTTCGCAATACCTTCAAATGGATCCCCCCGAATCCAGAAAGACCGTCACCCATGCACTCATAACAAGCAGACTGAATTACAGAAACGCCCTCTACGACGTAATCAACAAATCCCTGCTCCGCAACTCCAGACCATCCAGAACACCCCGGCCAGACTCGTCCTCGATATCCCACGACATGAACACATCACCCAGCACCTGTGAGACCTCCACTGGCTTCCCGTCGAGAAGAGAGTAACCTTCAAGCTACTCACACCTACAAATCACCAGACCCCAATACCTCAATGAAAGAGCCTAATTCCACATACCCAAGAGAAACATCCGCTCTGCCGACCTCACCCTTGCCGAAACCCCCGCCTCCGCAGTGCCAGAGCTGGTGGAAGAGCCTATTCCTACATCGTGGCGAATACCTGGAACAAGCTCCTGATCAGCATCAGACGCTCCCCCTCTCTGCACACCTTCAGGAAGAGCTTCAAGACCTGGCTCTTCGGCTGACTTGGATGCTGCATCCCCCGCGCCTTTAGACCCTCACGGGTGAGTAGCGCGCTTCACAAATCCCTGATTGATTGATTGACAGGACAGGCTAAGGACCGGCACCACTCTCAGACAGCTAAAAGACAGGATGAAGAACAGAGGCACTCTCAACAGCTAAAAAGGCAGGTCAAAGAACAGAGCCACTCCCAGACAGCTGAAAGGGCAGGTCAAAGAACAGAGCCACTCTCAGACAGCAGAAATGACAGTGTAAAGAACAGAGCCACTCTCAGAGAGCTGAAAGGACAGGATAGGTAACAGGGGCACTCTCAGACAGCTGAAAGGGCAGGTCAAAGAACAGAGCCACTCTCAGACAGCTAAAAGGACAGGATAGGTATCAAAGTCACTCTCAGACAGCTGAAAGGGCAGTTAAAAAAACAGAGTCACTCTCAGACAGTTGAAAGGACAGGATAGGTAACAGTGGCACTCTCGACAGTTGAAAAGACAGGATAGGTAATAGAGTCATCTTAGACAGCTGAAAGGACAAGTTAAAGAACAGAGTCACCATCAGACAGCTGAAAGGGCAGGATAGGCAACAGAGTCACACTTGGACAGCTTAAAGAGCAGGTTAAATAACAGAGCCACTCTCAGACAGCTGTAAGGACAGGTTACAGAACAGAGCCACTCTCAGACAGATGTAAGGACAGGTTACAGAACAGAGCCACTCTTAGACAACTGCGAGGACATGATAGGTA
Source organism: Triturus cristatus (assembly GCF_964204655.1). Lineage (NCBI taxonomy): Eukaryota > Metazoa > Chordata > Amphibia > Caudata > Salamandridae > Triturus > Triturus cristatus. The sequence continues at coordinate 37,943,366 of NC_140590.1, forward strand.
AAGGAGTCACTCTCAGACAGCTGAAAGGACAGTTTAAAGAACAGAGCCACTCTCAGACAGTTCAAAGGACAGGACAGGTAACAGAGTCGATCTCAGACAGCTGAAAGGACAGGTTAAAGAACAGAGCCACTCTCGGACAGCTGAAAGGGCAGGATAGGTAACAGAGTCACTCTCAGACAGCTGAAAGGACAGGTTAAAGGACAAAGGCACTCTCAGACAACTGAAAGGCCAGGTTAAAGAACAGAGCCACTCTTGGACAGCTGAAATGGCAGGATACGTAACAGAGTCACTCTCAGACAGCTGAAAGAGCAGGTTAAAGAACAGAGCCACTCTCAGACAATGTATTGACCTTTTAAACAATAGAGGCACTCTCAGACAGCTGAAAGGACAAGATAGGTAACAGAGCCACTCTCAGGCAGCTGAAAGGACAGGATAGGTAACAGAACCACTCTCAGACAGCTGAAAGGACAGGATAGGTAACAGAGGCCCTCTCAGAAAGCTGAAAGTACAGGAAAGATAACAGAGGCCCTCTCAGACAGCTGAAAGTACAGGTTAAGAAACAGATCCAATCTCAGACAGCTGAAAGGACAGGACAGGTAACAGAGGCTTTCTCGGACAGATGAAAGGACAGGATAAGTTACAGAGGCACTCTTAGACAGCTGAAAGGGCAATTTAAAGAACAGAGCCATTCTCAGGCAGCTGGGAGAACAGGTTAAAGAACAGAGTCACTCTCAGACAGCTGAAAGGACAGGTTAAAAGGCAGAATCACTTTTAGATAACAGGAGGAACAAGGGATCATGACAGAGCCTCTCTCGTACGCAAACAGGTTATAAAGCAAGTGCTGTCAGACAACTGACGAGACACCTTAAAGCACAGTGCCACTTCTGTATAGAGAAGAGCTGTTGTCAGTTACCTGAAGGCACAGTTTAAAGGATAGAGCCACTCCCAGTAAAAAGAATAAGCAGGTTAAAGGATAAAGCCACTCTCAGATGACTGAAGAGATAACTTAAAGAACAGAGCCATTTCTGTATAAAGAATAGACAGGTTAAAGGACAGAGCCACTCTCAGGCACGAGGACGAACAAAGGATCTGGTGCTTCAGACAGCCAAAGAGAATTTCAATATACCTGGTCCCCGCTGGTGGGCTACCTTTCTGAAGGGCTTCCACTTACGGCCTGCTCGCCAAGGCTTAGGGCCCTCAACTTGTTCCTTATCTAGGGGCACAGCTTCCCCACAGCTTGTGTGCGCCACCCAACATCAACAAGGAGAACACAGACACCTAACCCCACCAATACACATATTTAGTTTATGGCATCACGGCACCCTTGTTTTTGTTGTTCTACTTTTTTGTTATATCTGTCAAAATTACCTGCAACGCCCCCCAAGGGGGGGGGGCGATTGCTATGCTGTTCAAGACTTGCACATAACAATACTTGGTGTATTTGCTTGGAATGGGGACTTTTTCGAGCCACAGACCTTGAGACGAAGATGACACTCCTACTAGCTCTTTGCAACTCCTGGCTCTCCCCCTCTATTTGCTCTGTTTGTATGTATTGTCTATGCTGCTTGTCTGTGGTCATATTAAAACCAAATAAACAGATTTTGACAAAAAATAAAATTAAAATAAAAGGTACTTGCCCACTGCAGCACATCCTCCTTGGTGTTCTGAAAATGCAGTCTGCTCTGCAGCTCCAGACGCTGCTCTCATGCTATCAACCAGCATGAGAAAAGTACCAGGGTTGGAAGGAGTGGGTTGGCCGGACACTCCTTCAGGTACTGGAGGCATGTGCTCGCTCTCCACTCAGCTGTCTAAGACAGCTTGGAATGGAGAGCTTCAAAGTGCGCATGTCAGGTTTGCCATCGTAAGACAGCTGGCCAAACTGACATGCGCACTTTGGAGCACCCAGCCAGCCATTGCTCCTGTCCTGCATGCTGCCAAACGGCAGCAGAGGACATGCTCCACATGTCGTTTGCCATTTTATGTTTTTCACATGAGGTGTGCGAGGGTGTGATGGTGCCCCAGCCTCACGGAGAAACTGCCGGTGTTTTTAGCACCCTCTGGAAAGAGATAAGTGTAGGCTATATCATTGATTCTTTTTTTTTAATCTGACACGCCTGGCATGCTTATGTGTTCCCAGGCATTTAGCTGCAATTATACAAAAAATCATCTTTCTCTCTTTTCTGCTTATTGGGTCAGATATACTACCATTTTTGCATGCGCAAACGGGTTTGCGAACCCGTTTGTGCATACAAAAACAGCATGGGGAATGTACAAACCCTATTTTGCGACTCGCAATTTTTTGCGACTCGCAAAATAGGGCTTTGCGACTCGCTATTAGGAAGGGGCGTTCCCTACAAATGCAGGGGAAAATATTTTTTAAGGCCAGGCAGTGGTCCCAAGGACCACTGCCTGCCTTTAAAAAAATGAAACGAAAACATTTCAAATTTCTTTTTTTTTAATGCATCCCACTTTCCTTTAAGCAAAACGGGCTGCATCAAAAACTACTTTATTTAAAAGCAGTCCCAGACATGGTGGTCTGCTGAGCCCAGCAGGCCACCATACCTGGGAGGGCCTGCCATTGCCAATGGGGTCGCAAATTGCGAGAGGCTCATTAATATTCATGAGCCTTTCAATTTGTGACCCCATTGGGAATCGGTAACAGTGTGTAATACTTGTTGCATTTCACTATGTAATACACTGTAGTACATTTGAAATAGCGCCTCACAAATTGCGAGTTGCAAAAAACTCGCAATTTGCGAGGCGCTATTTCCATGGTCGTACATCTGGCCCATTGTGTCTACCTGAGCACCTCGTTACCTCTTATTCTGGCTACTGTTAAAGTTTTCCCGGGTTCACATTTTAGTGTAAAGAAAATGTACGAATTATATTATAGAATATAAAACTAACCTATGTATTGCTCGTTCTGCTCTAGAAACAATGATGAAGCCTGCATTAGAAATGTGTTTGTAATGTGTTGTACTTAGGCCACAGTTTGCATTCAAGTTTAAAATGGACCCTGAATTTGGGAATGTCCCATGAAATTCGGAATGCTGCATAAACTGCTCCTGTTTCATACCCCCTCCCATCAGGTCAAGCATTACATGACTCACTCATCGTGCACTCTTTAGTTTGCAGACTCTGCAGAGCAGGGTGTAGACATGTTATGAATGAAGCCTGTTTCTAGATGCTCCCTGTTAGACACATGATGCAGCTGGGGCGGTGTATTTCTGTAGAGCTTCCTAGGTGAGCTGCTCTGATGCTATGATTACTTACCGGTAATCCCCATTACAATTAGTCCTACTCGTCCTCGACCCAGTCATCACTAATGAGGTATTCCACATGACAGGAAACAAAACAGGAAAGGCTTTTAGGCTCCACCCACCCTCCCGTCAGGGGCTATAAGAACCTAGCCAACCAAAAGCACATCCTGACATACCAAGCAACAAAGGCCTGAACAGGGAGGGCAGGTGGGAAGTATGACTGGGTCGAGGACGAGTAGGACTAAGAGTAATGGGGATTACCGGTAAGTAATCATAGCATTACCTCTACGTGCTATCCACTCATGCAAGAGTGGGAGGTCGAGCATAAACAATGGGCCCAAACGAATGTTTTACACAAAGAAGGTTATGCCGTTCCTCTCAAGTAAAAAAGTACAGAGTCAGGAAAGACAGGAATCCCAGCTGCCCCAAGGACTGGGGTCAGTGAGGGGAATCCATAAATCGGATACTAATGCCCTCACACACCCTTGCAGGTGTCATGCTTCATCATCTGGGCTGCTCCTCGTCGGGTCAGCAGTGCAATACCCGACGGGCTCCCTATAATAGGGGCTCTTTGCTGGAGATCTTTTTATCCAAATGCCATTTGGTGAAGTGCGGGTATAGGGGCAGTATTGTGTAGATAAAGTGAAATGAATTAAAATAGGGTTGGGAGTGCCGAAGTAAGCAAGTTTTTATTCTGGGGGTCTCCTACCCTAAGTAAAAACAAAAACAAGACACTAACCCGAGTGTAATGTCTCATGTAGTGTAATTCCAGGTTTTACTCAGTGTGGGTCAACATCTTTCTCGCTCTTGGATTGATATCCTCGCGATTCTTCAGGAGCTAAATAATAATAACTACCTACACCTAGCTGTGTGGTGGATTTTCTACTCACGATAGTAGTGTCTAATGGTTATAGTACCTGGATCTACCTGTTGAGGGAGACAAAAACATATAGATATCATTCAGGTTGAGGTGGTACAATATAAGCATAGGCACGGTCTAACGGTGACTCTGACTTCTAATCTATAACACTTGTGAAGTGAACGTTATTAAGTTAGAGGACTAAAACGATAAAAAAACAGGTGGTGGGTCTCCATAGTGAGCTAGTGTGACTATAAGCCCCTATGGAATACCGTGATGCAGCAGAAACATTATAAGGTACTCACCCTAGTCAGTATGATCCCCAGGCATCAACAGTACCCGGTGGGATATGCATAGCGCTTGATTCCTAAAAGTTGTAGGACTAAGCAGAGAGAAAATTCATATATCAAAGATGAAATTAAGCGACAAGTAGGAAGTCTCTCTTACTTTGTTATGCCCTTGTAAACAGAGTCTTATCTGGTTCCCTGTATAAGCCTGAGGAACTCGTAAGACAGTAAGATAAAGGAAGGAGGGTTTGGTTAGGGGATTGGTAGGAGAAAGGAAAAGAATAGAGCGTAAAGTTAGCTCTAGTTTATGCGGGTTACTCTTGGTATACCACGTGGAAGGATTATTGGCAGAAGTGGGCAGGTCGAGATGCAGCCCATGTTATCAGACTTCCTCTTGCATAATGCGGTAGGTAATCTGACCGCTAACGTCAGAGAAAAGGAGGTGTGTATCCCGTGGTAACACATCAGAAAAGGACGTAATTTTGCCAAAAATATGTAAATGATCTGACCGCTAGCGTCAGATACGCGGAGGTGTTTATATCTCCCTATCCGGAACAGTGGTGTTTTGCTGCAAAAGAGGCGAAGGGGCTAGAGTTCCGTTTTGGTTTGAGGTGGGTGGTGGTTGTATTGAAGTATAGTGCATAAACAGTAATGGACCCCGCTAATCGTCACTCCCCCGTGAACACAGGAAGTTTGTTTACGCGCTGCCTAGAAGTAAGCGGGTGTTGTCCCTTCGGATCGGAGTACTGACCGATAAAGGAGATTTACTCGGGAAGGTTTAGCAAAATACAGTAGGGATATCAGAGTGGCATAGTCCGTGTGTTTACTTACGGTTGAGGCGCGTTGTGCTCGAATGTAGACCTGCCCTGTCCACCGGGTCCCGGGAGGTGAAGGCTTAGATCCCTCCCCGGGTTTAAAAGGGCAGCGCTGGTCACGTGCCTAGGGGTGTGGGTGGAGCGAGGAATTGTACCTCATCCATTGTGTGGCTAATGTGGCGGCCATCTTAGAATGGTGTCTGTACATGTTCAAATAGGAGGCGAATCCTAAATGAATTCGAGCATGTAGGGTATATCTACAGAAATTGGTAGTTGGCATATATTCAAAAACCAAAAGTGAGCGTTTTATGTGTTTTATGTGTATTGAGCGGTATTCATGGGAAGAATCAAAGGAATGTGATTACACTTGGGACCTCCCTAAAATCTGTAGTGTTTAAGAAAAGTTGAAAAATTGATAGATCCGGTAGGGAATATCTCTGAGGTCCGTGATTCAAAAGTATGTCGCTAGGCTAAGTCCTCTATCGGATCCTCTCCCTCACCAACGGCCCGGACACCGCCAGAGCCAGCCTACACGAAGGGATGAAAGACGTCGCTGAATGGATGAAGAACAGCCGCCTGAAACTGAACTCAGACAAAACGGAGGTCCTCATCCTGGGATCATCACCCTCCGCCTGGGACGACTCCTGGTGGCCCCCTGCCCTGGGCACCACCCCCAAGCCAACGGACCACGCACGCAACCTAGGCTTTATCCTGGACTCCTCCCTCTCGATGACCAGACAAGTCAATGCCGTCTCGTCTTCATGTTTCAACACCCTGCGCATGCTTCGAAAGATCTTTCGATGGATCCCCACAGAGACCAGGAAGACGGTCACCCAGGCACTCGTCACCAGCCGACTGGACTACGGAAACACCCTCTACGCCGGTACCACCGCCAAACTCCAGAGGAAACTCCAACGAATCCAGAACACCTCAGCACGACTCGTCCTGGACATCCCCCGCCACAACCACATCTCCGGACACCTGAGAGACCTACACTGGCTCCCCGTCAGCAAGAGGATCACGTTCAGACTCCTCACCCACGCACACAAGGCCCTCCACGACCTGGGACCCGAGCTCCTCAACACCCGCCTGACCTTCCACACACCCACCCGCCAACTCCGCTCCGCCAGACTCGCTCTCGCCGCCGTTCCACGCATCCGCAGAGCCACCGCCGGAGGAAGATCCTTCTCCCACCTGGCAGCCAAGACATGGAACTCCCTCCCCATCCACCTCCGGACTACCCAGGACCACCTCGCCTTCAGGAAGCAACTCAAGACCTGGCTGTTTGAGCAGTAACGTCCGTCCCCCCCCAGCGCCTTGAGACCCTACGGGTGAGTAGTGCGCTACACAAATGACAATGATTGATTGATTGATTCTGGAGTGGGGAATAAATCAAAAATCAAGTTAAAAAAGGGAAACTGCTCGCTGTCCGCAGTGAAGTGAGGTTCATATTGAAAAGGCACTCATTAATCTCATTCAAAAGTTGGTAAGAGCACTGATAGTGGAGTCACAATGACCCTGGTCTTAATCACGATGGGTGTGTAAATCATACGTGGATGTTTGAGTAGGCGCTATCGGACACTTATTTGTTGCAATGTAAAAACTCATATGGGCACCTAGATCTGGATGGAACTCCAGGGGATGTCGTCATTGAGACCTCTGTCATGTGTGGATAAACGGTGTATCCATCTTTGTTCTTTGGTGAACAGACTGGTTTAATAAGTTCTGTGTGGTTTCCAGAATTACCCATTTAAGGGGGTCTGGAGAGTGTGTTTTTTCCAGAAAGTGGGCGTACATTTTAGTGTTGTTCTTACGGCAGCGGAAGTTGCTGCGGTGCTCTGAAATGCGCAGTCTTATGGGCCGAGTAGTCATGCCCACATGGTAGAGATCACAAGGGCAAGTGAGTAAATAAATGCAGTTAGCTGTGTTGCAGTTTGTGTGGCTTCTCATTTCCCAGACAAATGTCCCATTCAATGTGATCGTCTTATGTACGGAAGTGAAGGCACACGCCGCACAGAAACCACAAGGGTAATGACCAGTGACTGTTGGTAACTGCCAAAGTGTTCCCTGTCTAATGGTGTTCTTGGGTCTGGGCCTAGTCATAATGAGCATATCTTTTAGATTTCTCGAGCGTTTGAACGCAAAACGTGGTTGTTCTAGGTCTAAGGACCCCGTATTCAGTAGGCCCCAGTGTTTCCTCAACACTTTGGTAAGTCTATTGGAAATTGGTGTGAAGGTTGTGACGCAAGTGAGCGTCTCAGTCTCAGACACACTCTCGTCTTTAGGTTCCAAAAGACTCTCTATTATTGTTGCGTGCTCGCTTTCTTGCAAGTGCAATGCTCTTTGGTGGGTAGTTTCTTGCTGTCAAGTTCATAGCAAGGGTCTCAGACTCGGATCTGCATTCATTCACCGTGCTACAATTCCTTCTTATCCTAAGGAATTGTCCAAAGGGTAAGTTTTCTTTAAGTGATTAAGGGTGATGGCTGCTGAAATCTGGGAGGCTGTTGCGGTCAGTGCTCTTCCTGTACATGGTAGTGACCAAGTGACCTTCTTCGATTTTAACAGTAAGGTCTAAAAAAGATATGTGTGTGGGTGAGACAGTGATGGTGAAGTTTAAATATGGATTGAGGTTATTGATCCACTTCAAGAAATCTCTGTGGGATTCAGAGTTTCCCTTCCAAAAAATTAGGATGTCATCAATAAAACACTTCCAAACCATAATGTTCTCATGGTAGGGGTTAGAGTCGTGGTGGATATGTTGTCTCTCAAAAGCTGCCATATAAAGGCATGCCACACCGGGGGCGAAGGTGCTCCCCATAGAAGTACCTTGGGTCTGATGGTAAAGTTGCCCCTTGAATTCGAATAAATTCTCAGTCAAAGTCAGTGCTGCACATTCCATGACAAAGCTAGGAGGTGTCAATGATTCCCAGTTTGTCAGGTTAAGATCTTCCTCAATCACCTCAAGGGTGACCCTCTGTGGGATGTCAGTATAGAGTGCTTCTACATCGAGGGTGATGAGGAAGTCAATCTCGTCTGCCCGTGGAAATTGATCGAGTAAGCGTAATGCATCCGTGGTGTCCTGCAAGTATGAGGGTACAAGTTTCATCAATGATTGCAGGAAGTGATCACAAAACTGTAATAAAGGTTCCAAGACCGAGCCTATGCCAGAGACGATGGGTCTCCCTGGTACCGGGGTGATCCCCTTATGAATCTTTGGGAGAATATAGAAGTAGGGGGTCTTAGGGTCATTTTTATTTAGGAATAAGGCCTCCTCTTTACTCAGCCAACCCTGATTGTCAGCTGAGTCAACAATGCCCGTGATGATATTCTTCAGGCGTTGTGTGGGGTTTCCGGCAATAGGGGTGTAATAATTCCTATCACTCAATTGCCTGAGGCACTCGGTGTCACAGTACGAGGTTGCCATTATCAATGTCTCTCCCCCTTTATCAGCTTGTTTGATTGTAATGGTGGGGTCATTAGCTAATGATTCTACAGCAAGCATCTCTTTCTTGGACATGTTGTAGAAAGGTCTAGAGGTAGTGAGAGCTGTTGCCCCTTTGAGTACGGCTTGTTCGTAAGTGATTACTTCAGTGGGAATCATCCCGTTATTAGGAGTGAAAGTAGATGGATTATGTAGCCCTGAGTCATCTTCCCGTTGGTAGTCCCTGCCATCAAAGAATGCTTTGAGGCGTAGTTTACGAAAGAATTGGTGTAGTTCACATGTTTGTTTAAAGTGATCCACTCGAGGTGTGGGAACAAAGCCCAGACCATTCTCTAGTACCTATTTTTCCATTTCTAGGGGACAGATTGACCACTAGGGTCTTTTTTTGTTGTTCGTGTGGCTCCGGGTTTTGTATACCCACTGTTGTGGATCCTCCCACTGGACCTGCTTTTCTTGCTGATTCCCTCTTCTTCGCCCTCGCCCTCTGCCCCAACCTCTGCCTAAAAAAGGCTGGCCCATGTCTGGGGGTGCAAATTGAGGTGGGCATTGTGGGAAAAGAGGATTTTGCCAAAAGGCAGGTCCCTGGTATTGGGGTGGAGGGGGATAGGTATTATATCCTTGTCTGCCCCCTCTCCTAGATTGGTTAGGTTGCCAATTCTCTCCACTAGAATCACTATTGCTCGATGACCCTCTTCTGGTAGAGTTGGAACTCGTGTCTGATAAGTAACCCGTTCCAGGTCTACATAGTCGGCTTTAAGATAAGGGTATACCTTTTCTTTGTCGAAGCGTCTTATGTCTTTCTGTAGTTTAGTAACGTTCTGCTTCATAAGATATTCCTTGTGCTCCGCGATTTCGTTGTTGAGCTCTGTTAATTTAGTCTTGAAACTAGGGCCAGGTGCAGCGCTCTTTAGACTGCTTTCGGCTATTTGGATACAGGTCAGTAGGTCATCGGCCAGTCTCTTGGCAGTATTAATGATCAATATCAAAAGGTCCCTGGTACATTTCCAAGAGATCTGTGTTCATTAAACCTTAAATTGTCCATCTTCCCAAAAGATCCTCGGAAAGTTTTTAACTATAAGGCCGTTGGGCGAGATGTTGGCCCTGAGGTACTCGATCATAACGGCACCATGTAAAGTGATTTTGACCCATTCCCTCTTCATGGCTGATAGAGACTACCAATCCTCTGTATGGCTCCCCGTCGCTCCATCAATGTCGGACATAAGGATAGAGGGTGTCCTTAAAATTTCTGCTGCTTGTTCCTCTCCATAACTCAAGCCCTGGCCTTCCATGGCTAGGTTGGTAGGGGAAAGTCTGGAAGTTTAAAAGCAAAGTTCAGTAGAAGGAAACCACTCTAGTGTAGTGGAGTAGGATTATTAAACAAGGAGAAGGGGGATATAACAAAATTCACCCACCAAAGCACAGGTCCCACGGGGTTAAAGCCGTGCAGAAAGCTGTAACCAAAAAGAGGGACGTGGGGGGCCTTTATCCACTCGCGCAAGAGCGGGAGGTCCAGCATAAACAATGGGCCCAAACGAATGTTTTACAAAAAGAAGGTTATGCCGTTCCTCTCAAGTAAAAAAGTACAGAGTCAGGGAAGACGGGAATCCCAGCTGCCCCAAGGACTGGGGTCAGTGTGGGGAATACATAAATCGGATAGTAATGCCCTCACACACCCTTGCAGGTGTCATGCTTCATCATCTGGGCTGCTCCTCGTCGGGTCGGCAGTGCAATACCCGACGGGCTCTTTATAATAGGGGCTCTTTGCCGGAGATCTTTTTATCCGAATGCTGTATGGTGAAGTGCGGGTATAGGGGCAGTATTGTGTAGATAAAGTGAAATGAATTAAAATAGGGTTGGGAGTGCCGAAGTAAGCAAGTTTTTATTCTGGCGAGACTCCTACCCTAAGTAAAAACAAAAAACAAGGCACTAACCCGAGTGTAATGTCTCGTGTAGTGTAATTCCTTGTTTTACTCAGTGTGGGTCAACATGTTTCTCGCTCTTTGATGGATATCCTCACGATTCTTCAGGAACTAAATAATAATAACTATCTACACCTAGCTGTGTGGTGGATTTTCTACTCACAATAGTAGTGTCTAATGGTTATAGAACCTGGATATACCTGTTGAGGGAGACAAAAACATATAGATATCATTCAGGTTGAGGTGGTACAATATAAGCATAGGCACGGTCTAACGGTGACTCTGACTTCTAATCTAAAACACTCAATATTTAAACTTCACCATCACTGTCTCACCCACACACATATCTTTTTTAGACCTTACTATTAAAATCGAAGAAGGTCACTTGGTCACTACCATGTACAGGAAGAGCACTGACCGCAACAGCCTCCTACATTTCAGCAGCCATCACCCTAAATCACTTAAAGAAAACTTACCCTTTGGACAATTCCTTAGGATAAGAAGGAATTGTAGCACGGAGAATGATTACAGATCCGAGTCTGAGACCCTTGCTATGAAATTGACAGCAAGAAACTATCCACCAAAGAGCATTGCACTTGCAAGAAAGCGAGCATCCAACAATAATAGAGAGTCTTTTGGAACCTAAAGACGAGAGTGAGTCTGAGACTGAGACGCTCACTTGCGTCACAACCTTCACACCAATTTCCAATAGACTTACCAAAGTGTTGAGGAAACACTGGGGCACACTGAATACGGGGTCCTTAGACCTAGAACAGCCACGTTTTGCGTTCAAACGCTCAAGAAATCTAAAAGATATGCTCCTTAAGACTAGGCCCAGACCCAAGAACACCATTAGACAGGGAACACTTTGGCAGTTACCAACAGTCACTGGTCAATACCCTTGTGGTTTCTGTGCGGTGTGTGCCTTCACTTCCGTACATAAGACGATCACATTGAATGGGACATTTGTCTGAGAAATGAGAAGCCACACAAACTGCAACACAGCTAACTGCATTTATTTACTCACTTGCCCATGTGATCTCTAAAATGTGGGCATGACTACTCGGCCCATCAGACTGCGCATTTCAGAGCACCGCTGCAACTTCCGCTGCCGTAAGAACAACACTAAAATGTACGCCCACTTTCTGGAAAAAACACACTCTCCAGACCCCCTTAAATGGGTAATTCTGGAAACCACACAGAACTTATTAAACCAGTCTGTTCACCAAAGAACAAAGATGGATACACCGTGTATCCACACACGACAGTGTGTGAGTAGATCTATGCATTTATAAATAAGTATATGAGTCACAGTATGGATGGGAGACTGGGTGTACACCTGGGCATATGGGTCTGCAAATGCACATGAACTCACTGAGACTTCAAATTACATATCTTAAATTCAAAGTGCATAGCTCCTGGCCCTATGGCCTACCTACAGCTTGCCTTAAGGGTCACTCATATGTTATAAAAGGGGACTTTAATACTTGGCAGGGGGGTTTAATTGCCAAGCCAGTGTGGTAGTAAAGGTGCACACACAAGCTGTGCAGTAGAAGGCCCGAGACATGCTTAAGGGGTACTTTTCTAGAGAAGTGGCTAGAAATGTCAGTACTTGAGTACATATCTGAGTGCCTGTCTCAGATTCTCTGTGAGAGTGTCACTGGATATGTAAGTAACTATGGGCATGATTACGATAGTGGCAAGAGCGCCACCGACAGGCTGCCGGTGGCGGTGCCATTGTTCGATAGGGTGCCGGGCGGAGGTGAATCAGCAACGTGTATCCATGTGACTTGCCTCAATGTCTACCACCACAGGTCAAAGGCTTGGTCCCGACGCGGCCCGCCTCCACCGTCAGGCCGCAGCAACTCCACAACACCTCTGCCTCCCACTACGGGTCTCAGAGGCAGGTCCAGCAAGGCATCCGGGCCCCGGGGTCTGTTCACGCTTCCAACCTACGGCTGCCATGGTGCCACAAAGGAAGCGCTATGAAATGTGATGCATCACTGGTTTTCCCAAGCAATGCTCCTCTTTACATAGATGGAGCCCTGAATCTGCATTTATTCTTTCTTCGGACTCTGGCTGGTCATCCTGGCTATGGGGGGTTTTGGGGAGTTGTCTACATGTACTGAACTTGCCCTGGCTGCTCCATTCTGCATTCCTTTGTTTTCATTTTTCTTTTTTTATCATTGGTGGTGGACTTATAGGCTATTTTTGAAAAGTGACGTTGGGCTGACTAACGTGATTTTTTTTGCCTCTAACTGGCCTTTTGTCATCTTTCTCTTGCTAGCGGCAACATTTTTATCGCCTTGACGCTAGTGTCCTCACCAGTTTTCGCTGACGCGATCAGATCTTATACCCATGTAACAGCGTATTGTAAATACGTCGGTACTATGGCAATAGGTTTCCACGATACACGGCAGTTAACTAACGCTAACACTAGTTAGCGGCAATTCTTGTAAATATACCCCTGGATGTATAACTGGGCGTATGGGTCTCTAGGTATACATGTAACTCATGCAACTTTAAAGCACATATTTTACCTTTTAAGCACATACCTCACTGCTGTATGACCTACCTATGTACAACCTGCAGTAAATGTCATCCTGACTTTTAAATTACACAGACAGGCTCTGTATTAGCAGCCCTACTGGTCTACTTCTCTGAATGGGTGACTAGGAGTGTCATTACTTCAGTACATGGCTAAATAAATGTATCAGTCCCTCTGCGGGTGTTTCACTAGATATATAAGTAGCTATCTCACTATCTGACTGGGCTTTCTTAGTATCTCCATGAGTCTGTATATATGTATGAAAGTTACTGTATGGATTGCTTACTGCCTCTCTTACTGAGTGTTGGGGTCTGTAACTGTGTGCGACTGGCTTCATTACTGCTGAATACATAAGTGGTGTGTGAGTGAATGTGTAAGTGCCTCTGGCGCTGTCTGACTGGGTGTGTGAGTGGCTCTATGCAAATCAAATTTTTATTGTTTGGTTAATTACAAATGCATGTTCTATGACTAAATATCCATTAAAACACATTTTACATTATAATAGTTGGTTGGAAATACCCATGTCATAAAAACATGCACAGCATCTTTATAGCCATTCATCAATGCTATAGAATATCATAACTACTACTTATAATTATCATTTAAAAATAGGCACATCATTTTTTATTACTATAAAACCAATTTATTCATACCAGGCTATGATTTGTAAGAGCCTGATCATGTAGAGAGAGACACTTTAACAGTTTACTGTTCAATTGGGATCAGATGGATTGATGCTTTTTATTATTGCAGCCCTACATGTCCTGATCCCACCAGAAATAAAAAATTATTCTTAACAAAGTAACACGTGCTGTATATAAATAAGGCCATATACAAATTAAATTAATAAAATCCTCTTTTTTACTACTGCAAAGTCTGCATGCAGAGGGACCTTTTTGTTTCCAGCTTGGTTGATCGCTATTGTGTGGTGCCAGTTTCAAATTCTCATAGTATTTAAGTACCATCCAAGAACGTGATCATTGGCTGAACCTGTTTTTGACAAGCAGCAGGGAATGGAATTTAACAGCTTTATTAATTGTCTGTTTAAAAGAGTTGAAAGGTAGATTCTTACTCCATAACTCAGCTGTACTTATAGAGATTAAAGCTTTAACAAGGTATTGATTAGACGTAGATTTTGTGTCATTTTCAACTACTAGCCATAAAGCTTTGCTGAGTGGTGAGTAATCTATGTTTAGTTTGATTTTGTACCAGCTTTTTTATGGTAGTATACATTCTTACCAAGGTGTTATTAATTAGCCCAGATTCCAGATGCACCTGCTCTAGCAATGCATTTTGTGATAGTCGAAAAACCCACTTATAAGTGGTTGCCTGCAATGTATTCAGTAGTAAGATTTTCCAAACCCCATAACTCAGCCCCTCTTTGATCTAATAAAACTATATATATTCTTTCAGGAAAGTTCCATCGCTTTAGTTTCTTCCACAATAAGCGGCGGTCAACACAATCAAATGCTGCTTTTAAGTCTATTATGCAGAGCTGTAGTCTTTGCTTATTCTGCTTATATTTGTTGGCTATTAGCAAGACAGCTAAGATGCTTGTGGTAGTAACTGACCCTTTGCTAAATCGGGTCTGATTGATCGGGAGCAGGTTACACTTGTCTGACCAGACACTCGATGAGGTCCTCCAAGATCAGTGATGTGTAATACTTTGCTTCCACGTCTAATAAAGCGATAGCCTGTAGTTTGCTGGGTTCAATTGATCTCCACCTTTGTAAAAAGGGTTTTTAATATAACCTAACCAACAGGATGGAATACTCCCTATTAACTCCACCTCTTTGAATAGAGTTGATAGGTGGCTGACCCAAAATGAGGAGTCTCTTTTTAAGATGGCCTGAGGAATACCATTTGGCCCGGTGCACCGTGTCTTCACCCTTTGCTTATTACGTTTATGACTTCTTTGTCTGAATAAGTTGCCAGGATTTGTTTCTCAATGGATGTAATATTCTTTCTTAGGTCACCTATAGTGAGTTTTGCCTTTGTTCCATTCTCTTTCACCATTTTCCAGGTTACCAGTGCATACTGGTTGTAGTGCTGATCTAAGCATTAAGATCCCATCAAACATTTTGACCAAATAGTCAACCCAGTCTTGCTCCTGGACATTTGAGTGGCTCTATGCTTTTCCACATAGGAATGTGATCGTAGTATGGGTGGCAAACTAGAAGCATAACTGGGCGTATGGGTATGTAAGTGCGCATGTAAATCACTGAAACCTCAAAGTACATGTCTTACCTTTCAAGTGTATATCACCGTACCCTATGGCCTACCTATGGCCTACCTTAGCGGTCACCTATATAAACAAAAAGAGGTGTTTTATGCCTGGCAAGGGATTTTAAATGCCAAGTCGTCCTGGCAGTAAAACTGCACACACAGGCTCTGCAGTAGAAGGCCCAACACATGTTTAATGGGCTAATTGCCTGGATGGGTTACTAGGAGTGTCACTACTTGAGGAGTGAATATGTTAGTCCATCTATGGGTGGGTCACTGGATGTGTAACTTGCTATGTCAGTGGCTGTCTTTTTTTACTTTATTTTTATTTAGAAATAAATGGCAGTATGAAGCTATACATTTAAACAACGAATGTTATACATTTTCGTTCTTATTTGGCAGTCACCTTTCGCAGTTGTTACCAACACATTACGTGCACCGTGTATCACCTATGTATATCCATACATGTATGTTAAATGGTAGCGGCACCTTCAGTTGATAACCTTTCAAGTATTGCCCGGCGGTAATCGCCTCTTATACCATTCGATAATTAACCAACAAAAGAGGCAGGCGCCGGAGACTGGAAGGCAGGAAACAAAGTTTTATTCCGTCGGAGCAGAACACGTCAGATCGGACAGCAAGGTATCGTCTCGAGGTGCTCTACCCACATCTCTGAGGCCTGGCCTCTTATACACAGGTTTATTGCTTTATTACACGTGATACATTCTTGTTGAGACTTTGATGTACGGAAAGACATTCTTGGAATCCCCGCTTCAAGCTTGTTCCCACACATATCTACAGTAGCGGTCCCCACCCCACCCACAGTAGGAGATGGCTATCACACAGCTGGACATTCCACCAATTCCCGGGGGTGTGTGCGACTGGTCGGGTCTCAGGGGGTGGGGGCCTTGATCTACTGTAATCCCTTTGATGTGAGGCGGTTCCCTTACAGTAGGGGCAATAAACTGCATCCGCAGGGCTAGGTGATGGCCTGGGATCGGTTCGGACAATCGGGCGCAGAGGAAGGGGGTTATCAAAGGGATGTGTGACCATGTATGGGATGAAAGGAGGTGTTGGTCAGGTGCGGGATGTGGTTCCATGGCAGGGTCGCGCAGAAGGAGAGGGTTTATGGCCCATGTATGAGAGAGCGGGGGTGGCCGGCGCACGGGGGACGTTTGCAGCGCCTGAGGGGCACGCTGGTGATCGGCGAGGGGCAGAGGGGCCATGGTGCTTTCAAAATGGCTACTGCTTAAGTGAGCGTACGGGCCTGAGAGGGGACAAGGTGGCGCCGATTATGTTGACATCGCAAACCAGATTTTAACATGTATTAGTTAAGTTCACCTTAATACATTTCTAAGTCATCAGTCACTGTCGGCAGTTCACATATTTCGCCCCTGTAGGTATTCCAACCTCCTCACAATTTTATCCACTTTTTTGGCAACCCCCTACGTACATACACCGTCTTTTACGCCACAAAGGCCATATCAATATCTTTGCACCATTCCGTGTGTGTGGGGGTGACCGCTACACCCCAGTGTTTGGCTATGTTCCGTTTTCCCAGCATCTCTTTGCACCATTCCGTGTGTGTGGGGGTGACCGCTACACCCCAGTGTTTGGCTATGTTCTGTTTTCCCAGCATCATTCCTAATGGTGCCCATATTTGCACCATGGCAGTAAGATCTGTTGCCTCCCAGATGTTTAATAGGCACCGTTTGGTTCCAGGGGGACAGGGTGCTAGCTGACTCTCGTAATGGTATCCATGGCAGATTTCCAATATTGCATTATGGCGGGGCAGGCCCAGAGTGTGTGGAAGAAGGAACAAAGCACCCACATTGTCGTAGGCAGAGTTGGGTATCCTCTCTGCCCATCTTAAAGAGAGCAGTTCTTGTGTAATAAGTTCTATGGAGAATTTTGAGCTGCACGAGTCGCAGTTTGGATGTAATAGCTACCTCTCTGGGCGAAGCTAATGCTTCCTGCCAATCAGTCTTGTCTACGTCGCCTACCTCCTCCCCCATTTTTCCCGTAGCTTTTACATGGGGTCAGCCACGTTATTTATGATCTTTCGATATGTCAGTGAGATTGCTCTGGTGTGTAAATGATCTGTTAACAATCTGTCCTCTAATGGTGAGGCCTCAGCAGGAGCAGTATTAGGGGGAATCGCTGCTTCTAGGGCGTGTCTGATCTGGTGATAACGAAATTGTTCCGTGGGTGCCATCTCAGATTGCTCCTGGAGCTGTGTGAAGGGAATCACCTTTCCTCATGCCCAGAGATCTCCCACCCTGGAGATTTCAAAATCGTCCCAACGCTTGAAGCCTTTGCTCTTTCCCAACCGGCCCAATTTATCTGTAACCCAGAGGGGCGTTGCTAGTGTGATCTTATATGCCATCCCAGCTTTTAGCGCGCTAATTTCAATATCTGGATTGTGTGTTGCGTTGGGCCTATCAGGGCCCAGGTCTTGTTGTAAAGTGCTCAAAATAGTCCCTCCTCGACCAGCTCAATTCTATCAAGACCGTAGGCCAGGTCTGTATGGGAAACATGGAGCCATTGATTGATTACTGTTAGTTGGGACGCCCAATAGTATGTCTGTATACTGGGGAGTGCAATGCCACCATGATACCAAGTCCGGAACAGCGTTATCATAGCTATTCGGGCTGGTTTAATATCCCAGAGGAGTGTGGTGACTTCTGCTTCTATGGTTCGGCAGTATGACGGGGGGACAAGGAAGGCTGTGTTTTGCAATGCGTATAGAAATCTCGGGAGCGCCATCATCTTGAAAAGAGCTTCCCTCCTCAAGAGCGTTAGAGGCAGCGATTGCCAGTGTTTCGTGTCCCTTTGCAGTTGTTGCAGGGGAGCTTGGAGATTTAGAGTCATGAATACCTCCGGCTCATGTGTGATATGGATTCCCAAGTATTTGAAAGTATTCAGCACTATTGTTACTTCTCAGGCCGTTGGTAGTGTTGGTGTAGGCCCGTGTAGGACATATAGGACCGACTTAGCCCAATTGATCGTATATCCTGAGTGTCTGCCGTAGGAGCTGCATACATCTAAGAGACATGAAAGGGAATGCCTGGGAGAGGCCATATACAGGAGGACATCGTCTGCGTGTAGGGATATTCGATCCTCGCAGCTTTCTGTCCAGAGGAGTCCACGAATGACCGGGTCTTGCCTTACCCAGGCCACCAGGGGCTCTAGTATAAGTGCAAAGAGGAGCGGTGATAGTGGGCAGCCCTGTGTTGTGCAGCGGTGCAGTGGGAACGCTCTAGAGATATGCCCATTGGCTACCACATGTGCCATGGGGGTGGTATACAGCAGTCTAACCCAGGAACAGAATTTAGGTCCATACCCCATCTTTGTGAGGACGGCAAATAGGAAAGACCATTCGACCGTATCAAAGGCCAAAGTATATATACACGTGGATAATCACGAAGGGATAGAGAAAAGAATGTATAAGTCAATATAATGGTGAACAGAAGCCTAAGGGTCTGAATGATTGGATGGAATTTTCATGTTATTTTTTAACTTGTCCACCTTTATATTGACTCATACATTCTTTTCTCTCTCCCTTCGTGATTATCCACATGTATACATATTTTTTTATACTTATTAGTATAATGCAACTTGCTTTGTTTCTTACATTCATTTGGACGCACTTTATCAATATATTTTGACTTCTCATGTCCGCACTCTTTCTTTGAATACTTCTACACGTTAAATCACCGTTCTGATGGCACTTTTTGTTTTTGTATATTACAAGATGGTGCCACCTTTTCTAGCATGTTTGCACAGTCCACTTTCCATTTTTAGCCCAATCCCCGCGTTAAATATACGTTTACTCGGTACTTACAGAGTAAGCGTTTCTTAGAACCACACCGAATACGCTGTCCCTCCACCTGCATGCATAAGTAAGTACGCGCTTTGAACTTTTGCAACATTCAGCTTTCGGCGGCTTGTACGAATCACTTTTGGTTCGAGTTTTATTTTCTTGATCACAGCGTGTCATTTTATTTCAGATTGTGTGTATTATTCACTTTTCGTTTGTTTTTTCACTTGCACGGCTTTATTGCTTTGTCTTAAAGTGGGTTGACTCTACTCTATTACTGGATCCTGTTGTCATCTTCGATCACATTGTCGTTTCACTTGTTTTGCTTTACACATGTTTATGAATTCCAGCACTATTTTTAGCTTACTATGGATACAGTTTCAACACAATAACGCACAATCACCTGACTCCATCACTATTTCCCCACCACTGGATTTATCACTGGCCTTATTTCAGTTTTTTGACTAACGTTGTTCACATTCACCAGCGCACATTTGATTATTCAGCATGTGGCATCGAAATATACTTTATATATTTTCGTCATTTCGAGTGGTCTCACTCATGTACCCTTGCTCTTTAGATACTCTTCCCTGACAAAGGGCACCTCGCTGCCCGAAATGCATCGGGAGATATGCTGAGATTGCATTGCATATAGAGATATATTTTGGATATTTATTGGATTGATATGAAGAATTTAATATCGTATTGGAAATAAATCTTTGACAAAATTGCAATTGGTAATCAAACGTCTGGTTATATATTGAATATAACCATTTAGATCCCGCAATCATAAGGTAGTGGGTCATTGCTGTGCTCAGAAGGATGTCCCCCAAGTGGGTGACGCTTCCATAGTATTTGGGTTTCATAACACTCCTTGATCAGCGAGTGATACTTCTGAGGCACGCCTCACATTTTTCAATTCATGTACATCTGTTCGCTGTGTGTGTTCCACTACCCCCCACCAAGTATATCAAGTGCCATATAACATTGGAAAACAATGAAATAATTCGGAACCAAACTTCCGCAAGAAACTCCCATTTCCACCCTGTCACCTAGGCGCTATATTCCGCCTGAGTAGAGCAAAGATATCCCGAGACGCCGTAAGTGTACTAAGGTTTTATTTATAGATGCAGGGACAGTGTCTTGTTCTCTCGCTCTCCCGGCTCGTCTGTTGGGGTCGTCTGCTCGTCCTCTTCTCCTCTTTTCCGGAGTCGGTATCAGCGGGAACCCTCCGAGGGACATGTAAGGAAGGGAACACCAATATATTAGGGGATTATCCTGTCCTGCTACGAGTTGAGGGGGGAAGGGTAGTGAGGAGTCACCGGGGTTCCGTCACCAAACAACACACGTGGGACCAGAGTAACTCGGTGAGTGAGGGATTCCTGACACAGAACCTCCCCCCCAACCCTGTGACCTCCCCAGAAAGAAAAACACCCGTCTATCTCCCTCCCCGTGTGGATAAGAAGCCCAGGATCCGGCCCCGTACCTTTCCCAGCCACGCTCCTCCAGGCGCGTGGCGGGGCGAGACGCCGTGAAGTTGGCCTCCTGGCTCTGCCGCTCTCTCCTGCTACGACCTCTCCTCCTCTGGCTTGCGCGCCTTCGTCCGTCCTGACTTCCGCCTTAGGGTGTCCGGTAGTCTCTGATTGGCCTGGTGTCTGTGACGTCATTGGAGGCGTTTCGGTTGTTACGGCGAGCCAGTCCACGTTAAAGGGACCGCCAGCACCCTGCATAGGAGGTGTAAAGGGTCCGTCAGCGAGGGGTTTCTCATGATGCGCCTCTGTTTCTGGGACTCGGCGACACACCCCCCTCCCTGGCTCACTGCAAGACGGTTCATGAACTACCTACCTCCCCAACTTTGTAGAGTGCCTATTTCCCATTACCCAATATCTTGGTAGGTGGGAGCGAGCTCCTTTGTTTTCCCCCCAGGGCCACCTTATGCATAATATCCCACTTCAGAATCATCGGAAGAGTCATTCCTAATAGGCTTCTGGGTGGCCGATCAACTACGCCATATAACAACAAGGTACTCTCTCAGCGCCAGGATACCCGGAGGGTGATAGTGCGCTAAGTAAATATAGTTTACATTACATTACATTACATTACTTTAATGCCACTAGTCGGTATCAAATAGTGATCAGGAGACCGTGCCCAGTCCGTCCCCGAGGTAGGGGTACCGCAGTGAGTGTCCGCTCTTGTCGCGGAGTAAGCAATCATGTCTGCAGCAGACGTCAGGAGCAGCAGTGTAAGTTCGCAGTTCTTGTTCAAGGGAAGTGGCACCACTGTGAAGAAGGCCACTGTTCACGTCCCCTGGACCAGAAGAAAACCATGTTGTTTCTTTATGATTTTTGGTTTTTTGATTCAGATCTCATTGTCCTGGCTCGTGGTCTCAGCTGACTTTTCTTCCGATTCTGCAGAGGTCGGTCCCGTCGTGTTGTGGTTGGTGTATCTTCCTGGTTTACCGCAATGTAAGACCTGACGCCATCCCTCCAGCCAGTCCTGAGCTTCCTCCGGGGTTGAGAAGAACCACGTCTTTCCGTCCACCTCTACTTTCAACTTCGCGGGAAAGAGCATTGAGTATTTAAGTTCATGGTTCCTGAGTTACAGTTTGATGGCTATGAAGCTGCGCCGTTGTTTGGCCACCTCAGCCGGGTAGTCCAGAAAGAAGGAGATCGTACTTTGCTGATATCACAGCAGAGGGGCCGCTCTCGCCGTCTGCAGAATCAGGTCTCTGTCACGGAAGTTAAAAATACGTGCCAGTATGGGCCGGGGGGGCGCACCTGGTCTGGGTCGTCCCCCGGGAACACGGTGGGTCCGCTCTACTGAGAAACAGTTGGATAGGCCTTTGGGCTGCAGGTGCGTCTTGATCAGTTCTTCCACAAAGAGGTCCACTGTGTGACCTCTCCGTTCCTTCAGGCACTCCCACGATACGCACATTATTTCGACAGGAGCGGCCTTCATAGTCATCCAGCTTGGCCGCCATGGATTTATTTTCCATTTCCTGGTGTTTCATTTGTTTCTTCAGGGAGGTGGTGTCCACACTCAGCGCGGTCATCGACGTTTCTACATCCGAAAAGTGCGAACTAAGATTTCTGAAGTCTGCGCGGATTAAGGTGAGTTCAGTAGCGATTGTATCAATGCGGGATTCTGAAGAGTTATGTACTTTATTGAGCGTATCCATAATGTCCTGCAGTGTAACCACCCTCCCTGTCGCGGGTCCCCTCCCCGCCTCTTTGGTAGGAGTGTTTTATTGCGAGTCTGAAGTGGTTTTGGAGTATGCACATTTTTCTAGCTTATTCTGCTGAGTCACTCATTGGCCGCGGCTTCCCATTGCCCCCTGGGCCGTGGTGCCTGAGTTCAGTACTTACGCGCTAGCCAGTAATAGTCACCGCCGCCTGCCAGTGCAATCCAGCACGCGGCCTGTCGGGTTTCCTACCGTACAGGGCAGTGGAGACAGCATGGTTTGCGTTATGTGGCCTTCTCCCACCTCAGTGTCGTGGGCAGCGGATTCCAGGGACTACAGCGGTCCAGCCAGGCTGGGTCTACAGGCTCCATGGAGCGGTCGTGCTGTGTGCTGTCTGGGCGTCAGGCCCTGATGGGTGTGACTCTGGGCTGCTGGGCGGCTCCCTGGCTGAGGGTAATGTCACTGCAATGCCGTAATAGTCAGGGTATGCCGGTCCTGGCGCTGCATAAGAGGGCCTCAGGCATACTGCTCACTCCTCGTTGCGGGCCCTCCTCCCGTCTCTGGCGCGCTACCTAGGTTGTATGGCCTTACTGTCAAGACCGTCGATTCTCCACAGAGGCAGAAGAAGCTTATTCCCAATTCCTTCCTCTCAGAACACACTGTGTTAAGCAGCTGCTCTAAGCAGGGGGAAAGGGGAGTGGACAGAGAAGAGAAAGACACTCGAGCTGGACCTGAATTTCCTTGTCTTCTGTTTTCCTGTCTTCTGGGATTCCTAATGCACATAAGGGGAAAAGAAGCATTCAAATACACATAACAGTTCTTCTCATTACTAAACTATTCACTTCTTACTCTATCCTACCAGGTATGGCTGGAGTATAGGCTCCTCTTCTGTATTGAGGTCTCTCAGTCCCAACTGGCCTGGAACTGCAGCTTCCTAACACATATAGAAGGCACTACATTAATATCACAGCACTACTTTCTACCTTTCTTCTACTAACTGGGAAATGGACGTCTCCTACCTAAATGGTAGCTAGACCTATCTCATATGGTTCTCATCAAATGTTCAGGATACTAGTCTAATTTAATGAAAGTCTCTCACGAAGTCTCTCTTCCTGAAGTCTGGTTCCGTTCACCTTGACATAGTGAAGATAAATGGCTTCTGGAAGGTACGCGCAAAAAAGAATCAAGGAAGGATAGAATGGAAGGAAAGGAAAGGGAAGTTCGCAAGGAAGGAAGGGTACAGAGGCAAACGCGCTGCTCCAAACTTGCAGTCTCCTTAGCGCTGTAGCAGGAGAAATTCTTGGCTTACTTGGCTGTGAAGAATCTGGGCACACCAACCTTGGACTCTCGAAATTCCTGGAAGGCTTCTACAACTGGCCTCACACAATGCGGATTTAGCAATGTCCCAAATAAGAATTGGACACTAGTACTCCGCCCACTTGAATGGGAAATAATTCCCTCTGTGAAATTATATCTTTGAGTAAGCGCCGCTTCCGCTAATTACTTAAGAAGAAGCGCGCTTCGAATTCGGACTTCTCTACCTCAGGTTCAAATTGAAGTGCGCAGCTGAGCGCGCTCGCGAGCCGCATCATTCCGAAAAGCCTTCAAGACTAGAACGTCACTTTCAGAGGCTCTGATACTTTGTGGGCAACGCGGCGGCCATCTTGAAATGGTCTTTTAAGCCGGGTTTACATTAAACCAATAATTCACAGTAGCGGGTTTGATTACTACTCTATGTCTCTTGGGATAACACTGCCCTATGGTAAGGGCATTCACCAGGTTCCTGACAGTACCCCCTCTCAATGACCGATTTATCGGTCTAGGTTTGAGAGGATTTTGCAAATGGAAGCGTGTAATTAATTGGGAAGCATGTACATTTAAGGCCGGTTCCCAAGATCTCTCTTCAGGTCCATACCCCTTCCAGTCCACCAAATAATATAGCTTCCCTCGAATCCTTCTTGAATCTAAGATTTCCTTGACTTCATATTCTATTTGTCCTTTGATTCTCACTGGAGGGGGAGGAGTACCTTTGCGAAGATGGGAGACTGCTGGCTTAAGGAGGGATACATGGAAAACTCAGTGAATCTTTAATTGCGAGGGCAATTTTAGCTTAACTGTCACTGGCCCTAACACCTGTTCTACTGGGAAGGGACCAATATACCGTGGTTGAAAATTTCTACTCCCTTTCAATCGCAGGTGACGAGAGGATAACCACACTGAATCTCCCACCTGATACTGAGGGGCCTTCTTTCTGTGTTTATCTGCTTGTCGCTTATAACTCTCCTTAGTCTTTAGAATATTTGTGAGCTCGGGATAATTCTTTCAAATACTGATCAGCTGCAGGAACAACAAACTCTTCTCCACAACTGAAGGGATTCGGATGTCTTCCAAAATTGAGGTAAAATGGAGTGAACCCAGTGGAGACATTCTTCGCATTATTGTGAGTGAATTCTGCCATCCACAGCAGATCCGACCACTCACCATCCCGAGCCAAAAGGAACAGGCGAAGGTATTGTTCCAACTCTTGATTTACTCGTTCCGTTTGACCATCTGTCTCGGGATGATAACTGGTAGAATGCCTGATTTCTACCCCTAATCCCAGCATGAAGGCCTTCCAGAATCGAGAGACGAACTGAGGGCCCCTGTCAGATATCAAGATCTTAGGCACCCCATGAATCTTAACTATGTGTTCACTGAAGAGTTTGGCTATTTCTCTAGCTGTGGGAACCCCTTTGATAGGAATGAAGTGACTCATTTTAGTGAAGGTGTCCACTACAACTAAAACGGTATCATAACCCCTGCTTACTGGAAGGTCTACAATTAAATCTAATGTGACTGTGTGCCAGGGTTCTGTGGGAGTAGGTAGGGGTTGTGAAAATCATTGGGGCGCTTGCCTACTGGTTTTCCCTCGAGCACAGATATCACAAGATTCCACATAACGTTTTACATGAGCTTTCATATCTGGCCACCAGAAGTATCGTTGGACTAAGTCAAGAGTCTTGACCATGCCTTTATGCCCTGCTAATGATTGATCATGACAGTCTTTCAAAGCTTGTTCTTGGATTGCTTTGGTGGGCAAATATAACACACCTCGATAGTAAGGCAAAGAGTTGACAATCTCTCGGTCTGTTTCTTGATTCGCCCATCCTGACATTTCCTCTGTAGTCATTTGTCTACCAATTTCTTCCTTATAGTTCGTGAAACTAAGAGTGCATACAATCTTGGATTCAGGAATAATTGGATGTGGTTCTACCAGATGTTCTGTGGCCTCTGTTTGAATTCGGGACAGTGCGTTCGCTTTGCCATTCTTACTGCCTGGGCGATAAGTAATCACGAAATCAAAGTCGGCAAAGTAAAGGGACCAACGTAGTTGACGGGGAGTCAAAGTACTGGCTGATTTCAGAAACTGAAGATTTTTATGATCCGTGAAAACTGTGACAGCATGCTTGGCTCCTAATAAATAATGCCTCCATTCCACAAAAGCATCCTTTACTGCTAGCAGTTCTTTCTCCGCAATAGTATAATTCTGCTCTGCTGCATTCAACTTTCTCGACCTGAAGGCTACTGGATGTAGTTGTCCAGTAGATCGGTGTCGCTGAGACAGGATTCCACCTATGGCTTGCTCTGAGGCGTCCGCTTCAACAAAGAAAGGTTCAGAAGGATCTGCATGAAGGAGAATTGGGGCCGATGTAAAACTGGTCTTGAGATAGGCAAAGGCCTGTTCCGCCTCTACCGTCCATTGAAATTTTTCTCCTTTCTTTAACAATCTTGTGATGGGGAGAATCTTTTGAGAAAAACCTTGAATGAATCGACGATAAAAATGGTCAAATCCCAAAAATCGTTGTACCTCCTTAACATCTGTGGGGGATGGCCATTCTACCACAGCCTGCACCTTCCTTCTGTCCATGGTGATTCCGCCTGGTGACAGTACAAACCCCAGAAACTCTACTGTGCGAACACTGAATGCACACTTCTCTAATTTTACATAGAGCTGATGTTGTCGAAGTCTTTCGAGGACCAACTTCACATGCCTCACATGTTCTTGTGGGTTCTTAGAAAAAATCAAGATGTCGTCCAAATAGATCACCGCTACCTTATCCAACAAATATCCCATGGCATCATTAATAAAATGTTGAAAGGCTGCGGGAGCATAGCACAGCCCGAAGGGCATCACCTGATATTCGAAGAGCCCGTACTTCGTTCTGAAGGGAGTCTTCCACTCATGGCCCTCCTTCATTCGGATAAGATGGTAAGCTCCCTGAAGATCTAATTTCGTGAATATTTGAGCCTCTTTGATCTGATCCCAAAGAACGGAAATCAAAGGTAATGGATAGCGGTTTTTAATTGTTGCTCTGTTGATTGCTCAATAATCGATGCAAGTCCTCAAAGACCCTTCTTTCTTTGGAATGAAAAACAAGGGAGAGGAGACCGGAGACTGGGATGGTCTAATGAACCCGTTAGCCAAGTAACGATCCAAATAATCCTTCAAATACAGGTTCTCGGCCTCCGTTAATGCGTATATCCGACTGCAGGGCAAAACGGCCCCGGGTTCGAGGTCGATGGCGCAATCAAAAGAGCGATGGGGGGGCAATCGTTCCGCTTCACATTCACTGAACACATCTCCAAATTCCTTGTATTCGTCCGGAACAAGAATAGACTCGACAACCCCAATGGAATCTCCCCCATAAGACAACAAGGTGGCCGTGGAAGGTTCAAGATTCTTCTCGTCTGAAGAGAAACAATGTTCAGAACAAAACAAGGAAGTCATCTCAACTGTCCGATTCTCCCAGTCAATAGCCGGATTGTGTGTGGTGAGCCACGGAATACCCAGAATGATCTGAAACTGTGGGGCATCAATCAGGTTAAACTGAAGATATTTTCGATGTCCATTTGATTGGACCAATTCTAACAACTCAGTGTGATGGGACCCGATGAAAGATTGGTCCCATCTACGGCTCGTACCAACTCCTTCTTTTCCTTTAACATCGCTTGGATTCCCATCCTCTTCGCATACTTGATGTCACAGAAGTTCCCAGTAGCTCCGGAGTCAATCATAATGGCTACTCCTGTGATTTCTTGTTCACGGAACTTCAACGTCATCTGTAGAATCAAATGTGGTGCTTGAGTTTGAAGGGTGTTCATTATACAATGAGATTCTGGAACCTTCTTCTCACATTTCGCCATCTGAGCGGCTCCTCCTACAGATGGTTTTGAGAGTTTCCCGGCACAACAGGTTTAGGTCTTTTTGGACACTCTTTCACGAAATGTCCTGCTGCTCCACAATACATACATAATTTCTTTGCTCTCCTCGACTCCTTTTCTTCTTTACTTAAGGGACCCCTCACCGTTCCTATCTGCATTGGTTCACTCTCTGATGTGGATCCATTCATTTTACTCCCTTCAACTCTAGGTCTGTCAAAACGTGAAAAATTCCATTTGAAATCTCTAGACTTCTTTTCTCCTTTTCGCTCCGCGCAGTGAAAATCGATTTCTAACACTAAATCTACTAATTCTGTAAAATCGGTAGGTCGGTTTGGAATCTGTGCAAGCGTGTCCTTTATCTCATCTCGTAATCCTCTATAGAACAGTGCAGCCCTCTTCTCCGGTGGCCAGTTAGTTTCCACCAACAGTTTGTTAAATTGAGTTAAGTACGTGAGGAGATCTTTGGATCCCTGACGCAGTTCCAAAAGTTCGTTGTCAGTGGCCTGAGAAATTCTTCTCCTGTCAAAAATACGAAGAAACTCAGTCTTGAAGCGATCAAAATCATATAAGAAAGGATCATCTCGGGAAACCAGAGGCATGGCCCAATTGGCGGCATCCCCACTAAGATAAGACAAAAGGAAAGCCAACCGGGATTGAGCGTCTGGAAATGGGGTTGGGCACACATGAAATGAAGGGAACATTGTGTGAGGAACAATTGGGCCTTTTGAGGATCCCCGCTAAACCTTTCGGGTGGAGCTAATGGAATAAGAGGGGAAACCGAATGAACAACTTGGGCCACAGTTCGGGGGTTAGTATCTGGCAAGGAACCCTTTAAATTACGGAAGGAGGAGAAGCTGGGGACGTCATCTCACTAACTCTTTGGGATAGCATCATTGTTTCCTGCTGCGAAGCTACCATTTCTTGTTTAAGACTCTTATTCTCAGCACTAAGATGTCCTACATCCCGCTGAATTCTCTCTAACATGTCCCCTAACGCCTTCAAACTAAAACCCTCAGCCATTCTGCCTGGGTGGAGTGAAGTCGTGGGCACTTCAATCTGTCAAGGCCGTCGATTCTCCACAGAGGCAGAAGAAGCTTATTCCCAATTCCTTCCTCTCAGAACACACTGTGTTAAGCAGCTGCTCTAAGCAGGGGGAAAGGGGAGTGGACAGAGAAGAGAAAGACACTCGAGCTGGACCTGAATTCCCTTGTCTTCTGTTTTCCTGTCTTCTGGGATTCCTAATGCACATAAGGGGAAAAGAAGCATTCAAATACACATAACAGTTCTGCTCATTACTAAACTATTCACTTCTTACTCTATCCTACCAGGTATGGCTGGAGTATAGGCTCCTCTTCTGTATTGAGGTCTCTCAGTCCCACCTGGCCTGGAACTGCAGCTTCCTAACATATATAGAAGACACTACATTAATATCACAGCACTACTTTCTACCTTTCTTCTACTAACTGGGAAATGGACGTCTCCTACCTAAATGGTAGCTAGACCTATCTCATATGGTTCTCATCAAATGTTCAGGATACTAGTCTAATTGAATGAAAGTCTCTCACAAAGTCTCTCTTCCTGAAGTCTGGTTCAGTTCACCTTGACATAGTGAAGATAAATGGCTTCTGGAAGGTACGCGCAAAAAAGGATCAAGGAAGGATAGAATGGAAGGAAAGGAAAGGGAAGTTCGCAAGGAAGGAAGGGTACAGAGGCAAACGCGCTGCTCCAAACTTGCAGTCTCCTTAGTGCTGTAGCAGGAGAAATTCTTGGCTTACTTGGCTGTGAAGAATCTGGGCACACCAACCTTGGACTCTCGAAATTCCTGGAAGGCTTCTACAACTGGCCTCACACAATGCGGATTTAGCAATGTCCCAAATAAGAATTGGACACTAGTACTCCGCCCACTTGAATGGGAAATAATTCCCTCTGTGAAATTATATCTTTGAGTAAGCGCCGCTTCCGCTAATTACTTAAGAAGCGCGCTTCGAATTCGGACTTCTCTACCTCAGCTTCAAAAAGAAGTGCGCAGTTGAGCGCGCTCGCGAGCCGCATCATTCCGAAAAGCTTTCATGACTAGAACGTCACTTTCGGAGGCTCTGATACATTGTGGGCAACGCGGCGGCCATCTTGAAATGGTCTTTTTCGCCGGGTTTACATTAAACCAATAATTCACAGTAGCGGGTTTGATTACTAGGTTCCTGACACTTACCAATGCTTTCACCGTGGTGCCGACACCATCAGTAATTGCGGCTCTTCTCTGGCGTCACCCGGTGTGGTCTATTTTTTCACCCTGATGCGAGCGCGGGTCCTCCAAAAGTTGGCGGATTTGCTTCACGGAGCTCTCGTCTGGCTGCTCCCGTGGGCTACTGTTAGGATTCCCGCTGCAGATAGCCTAGGTCAGAGCCTTAATGCATTATCTATCTCCTATGCTAGTTCACTAAGCATGTACTTTTGGGACGACCCCGAACTCTCATAAGAATTGTGTACTTTTAGGATGACCCCTAACTCCCATAAGAGGCCGTCTCGCCCGTAAACCAATGCTTGGCTTATTGTTCTTGACTGGTGACCACGCCCCCTCCTTGTCCGAAATGAGTTCCTGCAGTTGGAATTACCGATTCCTGATTGCCATCCTCATTGCCCTCAAACCCTACGACGCCTTGGAATCTGTTAATAATATCCCTGAGGTCCCGCTACTTCATTGATATTCCGCAGATAGATGCTAGGTGATTGCCGCGTCTGCTCCGCTCCTTCTGCCTCCCCCTGGAGCCGGCCAGCACGGCACGCCATATGCTCCCTGCCTAAAAGCGAGTCTGCGTCTGCTCCGCTCCTTCTGCCCCCCTGGAGCCGGCCAGCGTGGCATGCCATATACTCCCTGCATAAAGCGTGTCCGTGTCTGATCCGCTCCTTCTCTCCCTCTGAAGTCAGCCAGCACGGCACGCCATTTGCTGCCTAAACACGTGTCCGCATCTGATCCGCTCCCTTTGCCTCATTGGAGCCGGCCAGCGCGGCAAGACGTTTGCACCTTCCCTTGTTGCCCTGAAGGTGCATGTGCTACCGATTTGCTCCTCTCTCCCAAACGGAGCTGACTCGACCAGCATACCATGCCAAAATCCCCCTTTTAGTATTTAGAAGGCGTTGCTGCTCTGCTCATCATATAATCTGGAAGCCGGTCAGCACACCTTAAAAAATCTCACCCCCTTTGTCCTGTTCCCTTGAACTCTCACTCTAAATCCCTTGTTGTTTTCTACAGTGCCCTTGAATGACTGTGGATGTGAGTGGCTTTTCATCGTCCCTTACTTGCTAGTTCTCCCAGTAGACGCCTCATACTTCCCTACAAGGCATATCTTTGAGTCCCTCCTTGGCCTGTGGTTTTCTAAGAGCTACTGGGACATTCTAGGAGATGCTGGGACACTCCAATTGGTAAGTGAACTATATTTAATTGGAAGTGACATGCATTAATGTTCTAAGTCTGTTCTTAGTCATAAAGAATAAACAGTAAAACTGGCTTGTAATTTTTATGTTTTAGCACTCTGTTGAACCATCATACTACAACGCTACCTGGTACTACATCGGGGAAGAGTGATGGTCACTCTATGGTTTATTCCCCTCACTTTTGGCGAGCAATGTCCTGCGAGTGAGTTACTATATCTTCCTCCGGGAGTTGTTTTCTAAAAGTGTTGGGACGAAAATCTTCGCTCCTGTAGAATCACACTTGGCTTCGGCTGGGATTTAGGTTCAGACGTGACAGCTACGGACTGGCGCTTCACTGACAGGGCCCCTTTCAAGGGCCCGAGAGTCCGATCTGGGCCACGGCTCACACTGTCTACCTGCGCCTCAGTGCAGCCGACCGCGATCCCCACCCGCCAGGTGCCAGTACATATTGAGGCCCCGGTCGCAGTGTGGTTCCTAGGCCTCACCTCTTTCAGGCGATCGATCACCGCCGGAGCACCGAGTCGCGGTGTTGCGGGTAGTGTGACTTGATCCTCGGGGATTACCACACTTCCCCCTTTTGTTTTTTCGTGGTTTGGAGTACGGGTGGCTGTTTGGATAGCTGGCGGTGCTGCTGGAGGAACGGAGTTATTTTAAGCAACAGAGCTCCGTTAGGCAGTGGCCATCTACAGTGACTGCCGGCCACGCCCCCTGTCAATGGCTGTCTGGGTCTGTATTTGTGTATGTAACTGGCCATATAGATTACTTACTAGCTGTATTAGTGAGTTTAGGAGTATGTGACTGTGTGTGCAACTGGGTCTGTTACTGATGGATACATAACTGCTGTGTAGGTGTATGACTGAATGTGTAGATGTCTCTGTCGCTGTCTGACTGAGTGTGTGAGTGGCTGTAGGGGTTTGTAAATAGGTAAATAGGTATCTCAGTGAGTGCATGGATAGATGATTGGGTATATAACTGGGTATATTAGTCTGTAATGGTGTTTCTAATTCACTGAAACTTCAAACAACATGTTTTTCCCTTTAAACACAAACCTTCCTGCCCTATTGGCTACATACAACTTACCTCAGGAGCGATTTATATGTAATGGTGATGAGACAAAATATTGAGTTGTAAATATCGATTTTCATAAATATAGAGTCAAAAATATTGTGACATAGAAATATCGTCAGCAAGAATATCGTTGTCAAAAATATCAATTTTAAGGTAAGTAATATCGATTTTTAAAATATCTAGGTAATTAATATGGATTGCAATAATTTTTGGGCCTCATTCCGATGCGGTTCGGAGCGCACCCGTTGGCTTGTTGGTTGGGGTCCGAACCGCATCTACTGCTGCGGTCCGACTGACGTATTACGGTGTGTGTGGTCGGAGGCAGCAGTCGGAGGGAGGACCAACGCTTTCCGACAGGCTCATGGAGCCCGTAGGTCGGTCGGAAACTCTGCATAATCCCTTGAGTATAGCATTTCAGCCATCGAAATTATGATGTCTGTTTCTGACACCCTTTCCATGTCAGCCTTTCCAATATGGAAAAGCGACATTGCGGGCCTCTAGCAAGGCCGCCTTCCCCTCTGGCCCTCAACATCTGGGCCTGCGGGTACCTATGGTGTCCCCCTGATCATGCCTGCACTGGGTGGCAGGCACCATGAGGTGCCTGCCACACGTGCAGGGATGTTCACAAACTCCCATTTTTCGACGGGAGCTTGTGTTTTGGGCGATTTTCACCTTCCGCACAATCTCCGATACTATGGGCCATTTTCTTGGTCATGTGACCGACAGCCGGTCGGCGGTCCAGACCGACCAATTAGGATGCAATCAAAAACTGTTACTATACTTTACAATGGGCGCATGTATTCTGGCAGTAAACTGGCCGGAATGATTGCTTCCATTGTAAAATAGGAGGTTCGGCTGGAATGATTGCTTCCATTGTAAAATAGGAGGTGCAGTACATCCCTCAAACCCCGTGGCAGGCACCTCAAGGTGCCTGCCACGGGTGCAGGGATCAACAGGGGGTACCATAGGTGTCCCCTCTGCCTCCAACAGGAGGCTGTGCACCCAAGGGGGGCCCTGCTCGGGGTCTCCAAAGTTGAGTTCTGACAGCCTCTGTGTGTCAGGAAGGCCGGCACAGAAAGGCTGCTAAAACCTGACATCGTAATCCCACGGGCGGAAAGAGCCGCCCTTGGGATTACTGGCCACATTGCAACTGGTGGAAGGGCTCTCCGAGCCAGTCCATCATAAAGAGGTGGTTGGAAAGGAATCCAACCGGCATATTACGATGCTGTCGGTTGGAGCCTTTTCCGACCGCATCGTAATAGGTTCCACAGATGCCATTTGAAATGTGTAATTTTTAGGTCTCGCCTGGCGTAGACTGCGCAGACATGCGCAGTCTCGCTCGCGAGATTTAATGAGTTAGAGGAGATTTCTCTAGTGGGCTTTAAGCCCCGTCCCTCTTTTCCATTGGCTGGCGTCACCGTTTATGCTAAGTGAAAGCAGACTGGGGAGCAGTGGGGGCTCTGCAGGTGCCTGTGTGGTAGGGAAGGCGGGACATCGGAGGGACAGATCACTTGTTATATGGTGAGGCTCCGAAGCGTTTCTTAATTGACAAGGATTTAGTTTTAACAAAACTAAGTAATACTCGTTTTATTATCCCCGGGGAGTTACCGTGACCTTTAGGGAGAGTCCAACCTTCATTGCTACCTCTGAGCTCAGCAGTTTGTAGTGCTGCATCACCTAGCTACGTGACACATCCACCGACCCCACACAGACCCTTCCTCGTTATCAGCCTCCCCCAATTGTCGCTCTCCTTATCATCCACACCCCCGCCACACCGAAATCGGTTTCCTTCATTTGCTAAAATTGTCCGACCTTGTTTCCGCTCAGTTTATCTCTTTGAGCCCAGGGTCGCACAAATTGTCCGCTCGACCCTCCAGCCCCTCTGAGTGGCCACAGGGTGCATGCGTGTTGTCCCATCCTCTTCTTTGGAGCCAGGAACGAGGAGACTGGCCGGCCTGGAGTCCAGGAGTGAGGGCTGGGGCGTCGACATATAGGTCCAGACGACGCATAGCTCGATAGTGACGAGGGCGCTGCCCCTTTCCGTCAGGAAAGGTCGTGGGGAAATGTCAAGATCACAGCGGGGGGGGCGCTGCAGGGAGGTGACTGTGCTGCAGGGCGTAGGACTGAAGGACGTGGTCATCGCAGGGCCGCGGTCACTACATAGCAAGACCAAGGGGTGTCGGTGAAAGGGAGGGTCATAGCCTCTTAGCAGGTGGCAAAGTCACAGAAAGAGATATGAATCTTGCCTACAAAGGAGGCAGAGCGACATGCAACAGATTTCACACCACGGTATTTAATGGCCACCTGAGGAGCCCTGCTGGAAAGGGCCTCGATATATTTTTTCACTGAAAAAAAATACTGCTGCAGGAAATAGCCACTGCGTAAAAATGGCCACGTACGGGTCAATGAATGCATGAACTGGAGCATAAAGAAGTTTATGTGCAGTGAAAGACATATCACTGCAAGGCACGGTCTCTGTGGGGTTTGGGCGACGCTGCAATGGAGGGCCGCTTACAGAACAGCACGTCATTTAAGCGACAGGACCTATTTCATAAGGAGAGTCAGACTGAGTAGCAAACTCATGGCACTGATAATTCCACTGTAAAAGAAACATCACTGCAGGGAACGCGCCTGTCCCAGCGAGAGAAGCCCCATTGCAAGGGGGAGACTCAAGGGCAAGGTCACTGCAAGGTGAGTTTACTTGCATGGAAGTACCCTACATCTGATGGTCTCTGTGTGGTGTTTGGAGTATAGTGGGTTGTGACTGTGGTGCGAGGCAGTCACTGCAATGGAAGGCCACTGTGGGGAGAGCACGTCCAGAAGAAGGTCACGCGCAGTGGCGACTGGTGGATTTTAAAAGTGGTGGGCTATTACAGACCCTAGTTTAATGTTCAAGCAAGTGTAGCGACTAGCGAGGGAGCCCGAACTGAAAGAGTAGGTACATGGAGAGTGTTTTTCCTAGCATAAGAACATTTTGAAAGAAATTAATTGAAGTGGTGGACTTAGCCACATAAATTTGATAAATAATATTGAAAAAGCCATCCAAATTTATTATTTTAACGCACAAGAAAACTTTAAAAGCAAGCCTTAAAATATGCAAGGTTTACTAAATAATTTGTCTGACTAGGTGTATATATGCATTTCTTTCAATGGAGAAAAGAGAGACTAGGGGAGGGCCCAAATAAAATGAGACCAGTGAGCCAACGGCTACTTCCACAAAGCATTGCCGGAAATAACTCCTTGACTTTTTATAGAGATAGTATTTCCCCCCCACTAAAGAGGTAGCTCATTGGGGCAATGTGCTTGCTGCGGGGAAGTGTGTGAGATCCGATATTTCAACTCCATGTGGGTCTGGGTTAGCCATCATCCTTCTACATAGCATACGTTGCGAAAAAGAAATAAACCTTGCAAACTTGCGAAAATATTTTCAACAGCAAAAAATCTGATTATACTGAAATTGAAGATCATGGACGAGGGCATCCTGGTGGGTTTGATGTTTCCGTTGACAGCATATGGCTTAAAAACAGCACAGCTGAAGTAGAATTTCCAAATAATTAATAGCAGTCACCAATCAAAATGAAACACACACCACTGATGTCCCTATGATAAGGCCAAATCAAACAGCCAGATCCCAGCCCCGTACTGAGCAACATAGCCTTTCATAAATAAGCAGTCACTAAAAATAGAGATGGGTGAACGAGCAAATTAGCAGGGCGAGCCAAGAGTTGATATATAAACCTAAAATAAACACAATATCGCTAAGTGACAATGATCAAAAGAAAGCTTGAAGAAACAAAGCATTTGCCCAGGATCACACGGGGAAGCCTGGTATTAACCAAGATTTTCAAGTTTCACACTATGAAGTTGAACTACTAGATGGGTATCACGTACTGACGTCAAAGCTTAATGCCGTGTTTCAAAAGGTCCCTCATCCCTATCGATTTAAGGCAACACAGTGTTCTTAGACAGCCGAGCCAAGCACGGTCATTAATAGGGATGAAAAAATGGCGTGGTCAAAAAAGGCATGTTGCTTGAGAAGCACGGCCTCTGCACGAATCCAAGTGGAACAGAATCCTTTGTCTGACAAATTCAACAAGCATTGGCATTGCCAAAAGATCTCGCCTTTGGGACCTTATAAGTGTTAAGTTATCCAGCGCAATATCCTTGGTGCAACAACATCAACTGTTACATGCCTAAACACTTATAAGGTCCCAAAGGCGAGACCTATTGGCTATGCCAATGCTTGTTATATTTTAACACCGGGGCTCCCTTTATAGGCATCCCACTTCTGCCAGCCAAGAAGTGCTCACCCTAAGCTGATATGGCTCATTCAGTTTTGTTTTTAGGATAAGTCCCTGCACCCTGTACTTGTAGGTGCAACATATTTCTTCATATTGCAATCAATCAATCAAAACAGTCTTTATTTCGACTTGTTGTCATAAAAGACAAATTAAAAACAAATCTCATCATCATTTACAAAAACAACATTTAAAAACAGTTCGTCATCAGGTGTTTCCAGTTTAGGCTACACATTTAGATTATATATAAAATTAATGATACTAAAACTAGAAACAGCAGGATTTAGGTTTACTACATGTGTGGCATTCCTACTCGACCAGTTAAAAAAAAAAATAACTGTCATTCATAAAAACACGCTAAGAAGAATATAGAAATTCCACATTTGTACTGAGGTTATTTTAGGGCAGCTGGAGGGCTTTCAGTTTCCCAACTCTAATTAGCCACATCCGTTTCAGAAATTTAGCTAAAGCTATCACTATTATTTCAGAACAGTCAGTTTAAAATATTCTCAATGCAGTGATCCCCGTCCTAATACCCTTTTGAATACAGACTGCTCTTATCCATCTTAGGCGGGGGACCTTGTATTCTGGGCAAATAAACAAAATATGTGCTATAGTTTCAGGGTATATTATGCAAAAAGGGCACATTTGATCTTTTTTACTAGATGCCCATTTACAGGTAACCGTGTTCAATGGGAGAGTACCTACCCTGAACTGGTGATATAATTTCCTATCAAGAGGCAATGTGATCCAATCCCCGTACAACTCATACCCAGTAGTATGTTTCAGCTCCAAAAAGACCTTGGTATATGAAGGATCACTGTGTGACTGGAACTCCTCCTGGGATATGAGTGACCAGTAAGCCTCTTTTAACTGTAATTTAGTAGGAAATGATGTCCCCTGTGGATTATCCCAAAGATCCCCCATTACTAGGGACTTTAAGAGAATTTTTACCTTTCTAAACCATGGAATTTTGCCCCCAGAATCCATATTACGCGTCTCCAAAAGTGCTAACGCATAGTGATTCAGTTCGGGGGTTACCCACAGTCTTCTCCAGTAGGCAACTGGTCTAAATCTACATATATTTTCTAGACTCTGACACCCCAGATCCATGCGCAGGGGTATTAGTGGTGTAGATTGTGGGAGGCCTGTAATGCAGCG
The DNA here is from genome assembly GCF_964204655.1 of Triturus cristatus. Classification (NCBI taxonomy): domain Eukaryota; kingdom Metazoa; phylum Chordata; class Amphibia; order Caudata; family Salamandridae; genus Triturus; species Triturus cristatus. The sequence continues at coordinate 37,980,881 of NC_140590.1, forward strand.
AAGAAATCTATTATGTGCTTTTTGTAAGCCTGCTATTTCAGACGACCCCCACAATTCTGCTCCATACAGCATGGAAGATCTTACTCTTGAGTCATAGATTTTTAATACTGGGGCTATGGGTTTAGTGGCTGATAACTTAAATTCTCTTAGCAGAGCGCCAGATAGTTGCGCGTGCTTGGAGATTAGATGGGCCACATGTGGCTTCCACTGTAACCTGGAGCCCAATGTGAAACCCAGGTAATTGAAACTATCAGTCTGCTCTAATAGTTCCCCATTCATAAAGACTCTGCCCCTAATGTTCCTATGCCTGTGCATTGTCATAAATTTAGTTTTAGAAACATTAACAGAAAGGCCGTAGTCGTTACAAAATTTTTCAAAGCAGTCTATTGCCTTCTGTAACCCTTCCTGAGTCTTTGATAATAGGAGGGTATCGTCGGCAAAGATTAAAAGGGGGACGGGGATGCCGTTCTGTTTAGGTGGATCAGTAATAGAGTCCCTATAATAATCTGTAACTTTATTTATATATAATGTGAATAGTGTGGGTGCCAGCACGCATCCTTGTCGGACACCCCTTTCCGTTGGGAAGCTGGCAGTCACCTGACTCTGGTTACCCCATCTGACCTGCGCATAGTTGTTTTCATGTAATGTAATCAGAATCGCAAGTAATTCAGGTGGGATGCCCTGCTCATGGAGCGCTCTCCACAGCCTATCTCTCGGAACTAAATCAAATGCAGCCTTTAAATCAACAAAGGCTGCATATAGTGTGCCACCTCCCAGAACCACCCATTTCCAATATATTGTGGAAAATCTAAAAACTTGGTCCACTGTGCTGGTCAGGGGTCGGAAACCAGCCTGTAAAGTGGACATAACTCCTGATTCCTCAATCCAGGTCTGGACCCTGAGAAGTACCATTCTAGCCACAACCTTCTGGATGCAGGCGATAAGGCTAATTGGCCTATAGTTTCCCGGGTCAGCTCGGTCACCCTTCTTAAAAATTGGTATGATTTCTGCTCCCCGCCATATATCCGGCACCATTGTGCCTTTGGCCAAAGTGTTCGCCAGTAATTCAATGTAATGGACCCAGACTGATCTGCTATGCAAGAACAGATCTGCAGGAATTTTATCTAAGCCCGGGGCCCTGCCCTTAGGAATTAGATTAAGGGCACATTCAACATCTTTTTTGGTGAACACTAGCGTAGTTACTGGCAGAGGAGGACTGAGAGAGGCTAGGGCGGATAGTGGGACATTATTTGTATTAGCAAACTGGGACTTGAAGTGCTTGACCCAATGTTCTGGCGGGACATGATTAACCGGGGCTGGTTTTTGGTTCCCCATGCCCCACCTCACAAGATGCCAGAAGTCCGTCGAATCTCTGGACTTACTGGCTGCCAGTAACTCCTCCCAGTATTTGGTGTCCCAAGTTTTTTTCGCCACATTTTGGGTCTTTTTGTAATAATTCCTTGCCGCCCGTATAGCTTCCCTATCAGTGGATCGCACTGCATCAGCTAAAGATTTATATGCGATCCTACAATTTTTATCATACCATGATTCCTGTTTTCTTTTCCCCTTACCAGGGTGCCTTTTCCTGGAAGTACTAAAAAATGTACTAAGTTTAAGAAAAAGGGTCGAGTGAATATGGACTACCCTACTGCAGCAATCCTCATTATCCGACTGCCCCAGCATTTCAGTTGTTGCTTCTTTTACCATGTCATTCATTTTGTTAATGGATTCGGGCTTACCCAGACACTTGGCCCATCTAACCCGCCGAGTATCATTTGTCATGATGATATCATCTATCAAATCATCTTGTATTGACCCCAGCCCTTTGTGTAGCTGCAACTCAAGACTGAGAGGATTGTGGTCACTTTCGATACGCTGTATTACTATCATATCATGTATAGCAGACCAGAATTCGAGATTGACCAAAATGTAGTCAATTCTACTAGTGCTTAGTCCATTATTGAAGGTTGGATTGCCCTGCTTATCTCCTCGTGTCCTGCCGTTCACTGCTCTCAGCCCATGTTCTAAACTAAAGGTCTTAAGTTGTAGGGCTCCCTGGGTCCACCGTTTAATAGGGGTTAGACTGAGGGTGGGGATTTGCCAACAGATATCCTCTGCCTCCGTGAGCTCTAGATCAGTTTGGTCCAGAGGCTCATAGGAGCAGTTGAAATCACCACAAATTAACAGATTGGCCCATCCCCTCCAGATACTAACATAATATCCCAGTGCCACCACAACTTCTGATGGTTTCCCTCCTGGCTTTCCTCTGGCATACACATTAAAAATGATAAGTTCGCCAAACGATGGAGATTTTAGCTTAACCGCCAGAATGTCCCTTGAATTGATTTCAAGTTGTGAGGTTGTAAAGCCATCATCCTGTTTTACCCATGTAGTCAATCCCCCCTTGGGTCTCCCTCTGTTTGTTTTGGTTGCGGCAATTGCAAAATGAAGATACCCTGATCTATGCTGGGGCTCTAATGCCCACGTTTCTTGCATATTGACTATCGTAAAATTATCAATAAAAGTAGCCCAGTCCCTGGAGGACAACTTATTTTTAAGACCTGCCACATTCCACGAGACCAGAAACTGGGTCTCCACATTGCTGCTTAAGGCATTTTGAACAGTTGCAGAGTCTCCTGTACTACTAATATCCAACTTTCCCTCTGTCTCTGATCCGCTAACCTCCACCAGACGATCGGTATCAGTTGGCTTCCCTGGAAGGTTGCTAGGTATAGAAAGACCTGTAGCTCCAGCGACAGCCTCATAGTTAGTTAGACCATAAATTATTGTATCCCTTGCGCAGTCGCCTTGGTTATTTATTTGTGTACTGTGCTCAGAGTTGATTGGCACATTAGTGATGACACCAATCAAGTCAAGACCTCTGTCGGGTATATTTAGATCAGTGGGTGCAATCCTATCCAAGACCTCAACCACACCCACTAACTCCTCCCCGGGTAACTGTAGACTTCAATCACAGGCATCCAAACCACTAAAGATGTCAAACCGATTAGACACTTCCAGTGGAGTGAATAGCACTGGATAGTCCATGCTCCTATGTTCAGAGATACTTGGCCTAGTAGGTACTATGTTCCATCCAGACGATTCTGGAATTATGGCTGCATGTTGCACATAGGCAGGGTTCCTAATATTCATCGTGCTGGGGAATTTAATACTGGGAAAAATATGACCCTTGGCCTGGTGGGTTGAAAATACTACAGATCTTGGGTAAAAATAAGTCAGAGGACGTGGAATAATGCTGCTATCAAAATTTACCTCTGGCCAGTTCAGGATATAGCGTACTGCATTTTGGTCTCTAAAATTGATCACAACCACATCCCCCCCAATGTCTTTAGGTCTTCCCCCCAACCACTGGAGCCGGAGTACATAAATTATTTCGCCATCTATATTACTGGCGATTGGCCTATGTAATGCCAGCCAGTGTGTTATTTTATTCTTTAGTTGGGAGAAACCCTCTCTCTTGTTCACTGGGAGCTCGGGTACCCCCGTTAGAATCACAACGTATGGTACAGCCTCGGGCGGAAGATCCGGTAATGGTCCCCTAGACTGTTTCCCCCGGGTCTGCCACAGGCCTGCCTCCTCATATCTCTTTGATCCATTCAAACAATTACCCATGTCTCTGATAGTTTTATTTTCAGAGATTGTTGGATGACAGTTAGTATTAACTGATGTATTACACACAGGAGCATTTGTCAGATTGGTGGTAAGATTGCTCACAGTGGATTTGGGGGCTGGAACTGACCCTCTCAATAGATGACTACTAGAGGACGGAACATTTAGTGTGGGGTTAGTTAAAACTGTATTTACAACTAGCCCAATTTCAGTCGATGGTAGTCGAGATTTATTAGTGGATTTATCCCCTAGGGAGAGAGCTGAGACCTGATTAAACTCCAAATTACCTTTTAATTGTGTAGGACTTGACTTCCTACCCAGGTCTACTTCTATTTTCCCTAGTCGGTTTTCTATTTTTTCCAATCTTTCCACTATTGCGAGGGTATAAGATCGCATAATCATCTCGATGCTATCCAAAAGATTGCTGGTATCTTTAACATTAGACCCATTAACTTTAAAACTGTGTTCAGTACTATGTTCTCCCTCTATATGTACAGAAGTCAGCAATGATATAGGAACAGTATCCAGTGCAGTCCCATCCTTAGAAGTTACAGCGGATGTAGCCTTGGTGCTAGGGGGGATGGCCTTCTTCCCAAATTCAGTGTGACTCGTCCTCTGTTTCGTAGGTTCCATCCTATGACGTCTCTTCTTAGTAGGTGGTGGACCATGCTTTATAGATTGTACAACTTTCTTATGTTGTTGTCTTGTAGACTTAAGGGGAGTGGGTGTCACAGCAGTCGAAATTCCTGAAGTACTGGATGGATCATGTGAGAGATTAATAATATCTATTCCAGTAGAAGAAGTACTAGGTACTGCACATTCTCTCAACAAAAGAGGAACACCTTCTATACATAAGGTATCATCAGCAGAGGCTGATACTGGAATGAGCTCGTTGTGAAGAATGGCTGTGGGATTAGGCTCATGCAGTGCCCTATTTTTAATGTTTTCTATAGAGCGTCTACGCTCAACTCGGCGCTCTGCTAGAGAAAACTCTGTTAAGCCTGCAGATGGTGTCTTGGTAAAATAGTTATCCAAGGTGCCATTCATTATAGTTCCCACTCTGTCAGCCACCGTTTTTATTGGGCTCGGCACAATCGTAGACATGTTAGTAACTATATCGGGTAAATATTGCAGCAATAGAGTTTAGTAGCAACTTACAATGCGGCGTTTTCTTATGTCTCTCGGCTTGACCAGGGTGCAGAGCCCGGTCCGGTCTCGTCGGTCCTCGGAGGGCCACAGAGGGCCCGCCCTTTGCCCGGGCTTCGCCCGGCGCCCACCCGCGCGCGTCCCGCGACGCGGAGGGAGCGCCGATGTTAAATGCGCCTCCGGGCGCGTAGGTAACGTCAAAACAGCGCCGGGGCACCTGGGATTTGTAGTTGTGGCCGCTTCCAGGCCGCACGTGAGGTAGCGGCAGCGGCAGCCCCGAGTGCTACGTGGGGGCCGAGGGAGCACCAGCAGGGCCAGCAGCAGGAAAAGGAGAACAGAGCGTCCACAAAACAGGTAACACCCTGTCTGGAGGGATTTAGATTTTCAGACTTCCCGCTCCACCGAGGGAGCGCCGATGTTAAATGCGCCTCCGGGCGCGTAGGTAACGTCAAAACAGCGCCGGGGCACCTGGGATTTGTAGTTGTGGCCACTTCCAGGCCGCGCGTGAGGTAGCGGCAGCGGCAGCCCCGAGTGCTACGTGGGGGCCGAGGGAGCACCAGCAGGGCCAGCAGCAGGAAAAGGAAAACAGAGCGTCCACAAAACAGGTAACACCCTGTCTGGAGGGATTTAGATTTTCAGACTTCCCGCTCCACCGAGGAAGCGCCGATGTTAAATGCGCCTCCGGGCGCGTAGGTAACGTCAAAACAGCGCCGGGGCACCTGGGATTTGTAGTTGTGGCCGCTTCCAGGCTGCGCGTGAGGTAGCGGAGGCGGCACCCCCGAGTGCTACGTGGGGGCCGAGGGAGCACCAGCAGGGCCAGCAGCAGGAAAAGGAGAACAGAGCGTCCACAAAACAGGTAACACCCTGTCTGGAGGGATTTAGATTTTCAGACTTCATATTGCAGCCACCACTCAGACAACTTCAGGTACAGAAATCCATTTCAGGTTTACAGACTCGAAATGGGCTAAGGGGACAAAAAGCTCCCTTATCCAATCTGATTTTTTTATTTGTGCGTGATGTACTAAACTGGATTTGCAGGCCAAATTTGGATGATGGTTCAAATATGTCTTTCAAGGTTTGATTGACAGGTTGACACAATTTGAGGCCTAAAAAGCACTAGTGGTAAATAGAGTACATCAACCTAAGGGCCTCATTTATGAGCTTTTGGCATAGGGCGGTACAGCAAGAAATCTTTCTCCACTGCCCTACATCAAAACAAAGGGGCAGGAAGGAGCAGTATCTATAAGATATGGTGCATTCCTGTCCTTTTCCCCAGCACCGCTGCACAGTGGGCTGCCATGCACCAACGCAGGCACCCTTCACCATGGTGCAAGGGTACCTGCATTGCGGTGCTGATTGATTTTGTGCAGGAAGGGGTACCTTTCTGCACAAAATCAATCAATTCAGGTGATTTTCTCTTTCTTTGTGTGCTGCAGAATGCAGCACACATAGAAAAAGGAAAAAACGAGGAGAAATGAAAACATTTCTCCTCTTTGCGCCTCCCTAACGACACCCCTGGTGTGGGGTTAGATTCTGACACATTCCCAGGTTAACAATTTCTTGTAAATCTGGGAATGCTTCAGATTCCATGGGTGTTACATGGGAAAAAACCACAGCAACACACATGGAACGCCCCTTTCATGCAGTTTACAAGGCCATAAAAAGCATGGAAAAGTGGCTTTACATGGCCTTGTAAATATTCTGGGGCACATTGCGCCACCAGACGTCCTCCTTGACAGAGGGGAGACAGTGGCCCTCATCCTCCTAGACCTCTCCGCAGCCTTTGACGCAGTCTCTCACATCACCCTAGCATGCTGACTCCATGAAGCTGGGATCTGGGTTAAGGCCATTGACTGGTTCCGCTCATTTCTCTCCAGTCTAACGCATCGGGTCAGACTCCACCCTTCCTCTTGGACCCCACACTGATCACCTGCGGAGTTCATCAAGGATCCTCCATCAGCTCCACCCTGTTCAACAGCTACATGGCCCCGATTGCCCCCATCGTCAGATCCCACGGACTCAACATTATATCCTACGTAGACGACACCCAACTCATCCTCTTCTTTACAATGAACCCAACGTATCCAAACATAACTTTCAAGAGGGAATGGAAGCAGTCACCAAGTGAATGAAGAGCAGCTGTCAAAAGCTCAACACGGACAAAACCGAAGAACTCATCATGAGCCCACATTCCGATGCCTGGAACGACATCACGCATCCCCCCGACCTCGGGAACCCACCCACCTCCAGGGACCACGCAGGCAACCTCAGAATCATCCTGGACTCCAAACTCAAATCAACACTGTCTCATCCTCCTGTTTCCACACCCTCTGACTCCTATGAAAACCTTCAAATGGATCCCCCGTGAACACAGAAAGACCGTCGCCCATGCCCTCACCAGCAGCAGACTTGACTACGGCAACGTTGTCTACACCGGAATCAACAAGAGCCTCATAAGTAAACTCCAGAATGTCCAAAACGCCTCCGCCAGACTAGTCCTCAACCTACCACGTTACTGCCACATCACCCAACAGCTGCGCACACTAAATTGGCCCATCAAGAAGAGAATCACCTTCAAGTTTCTCACCCACCCCCACAAAGCCCTCCACTACACCGACCTGCATATTTGAACCACCGCCACACATTCCACGCACCCCAAAGATCCCTCTGCTCAGGCTAGCTCTGCATTGCTAAGTGCCTCAAATCAAGAAGACCAGATTAGTAGGTCGTTTCTTCTCCCTCCTCGCGGGCAAGGCATGGAACACCCTCCCTCTCCACCTCAGATAAACGCCAACACTCTCCAAGTTCACGAAGGTCCTCAAGACCTGGCTCTTCGACACATCTCCTTGAACATCCTGAACATGCGCTCCTCTCCCCCATGCCTTGAGACCCTCTCAGGTGAGTAGCCACGCTTAACAAACTTATGATTGTTGATTGAACATAAAAAAAGTGGAGTTCTGGTGCCGCCAGGGGCCAATAAAAGAGGCCCTGAATGTTCCACAGGGGAGACATCCATTACAGCGCAGGCATTACAACGCAATGCCTTTACAACGCAACCATTACAATGCAGACACCATTACATGATATGCCATTACAACGCATATACCATTGAAACTTTTTAAAAATACTGTGTATTAATACAGTAACCCACCCAAAACCCCTTATTTTTTGTATCCTGACCCTTTTTTTAGAATAAGATTTTTTAAATTAAAAAAACATGAGTATTAATTTTATTACTCGAGTATTCATTTTATTGCTTAGTACTAATTTTAACTATCCGTGTTTTAGTACACTACCCCACCCAAAACCCTTATTTTCCCAGCATCCCGTCCCAGGGGTTTACTATCCAATTTTTAAAAAATGTGTTGTAATTGTATGCATTTTACTGGTATGCATTGTAATGGTTCATTTCATGCATTAATATAATTTTGCGTTGTAGTGGTATGCGTTGTAAAAACATGCGATGTAATGTACTTGCGTTGTAAAAAGTGCGTTGTAAAAGCATGCGTTGTAATGGCTTGCGTTGTAACAGCATATATTCGTTCTACAGTCATTTTTCTGTGTCATTGGTTTCTTTTGGTAACTAAAATGTGAAAGTCACTTTTTAGTGGGAAAATGGAGGGGGTAAAAAAATGAATTCCTAAAGGAAGTGATTGACTTATTGAGATAAAATCTGCTGAATAGAATTACAGTAGTCGATTGGAGCGCTGTCCAACACTCTCCTGTCATGACATCAGCTGTCACTAACAAGGAAGAAGCTGTCCACCATGAGCAGCTTTCACAGTACCTATGGCTGCCGACTAGCAATAGTATTGTTTCCTGCCTGTCAGCTGTTATGTTATGTTATGTTACGACTATTTATTGTGCGCACAGATACTCCAGCCAAGGAGCGTCCTGGCGCAGAGACAAGGTAGCACGTAACACAACCACAGGCTAAAAACAGAAACTAAGAAACAGCTAAAACAAGAAGGTTTTTATAGCCCTCCGAAAGGTCAGAAGGTCCTCCAGCAAGCGGATTTCAACAGGCAAGGAGTTCCATGCTGACGCAGCCATTACCCTAAACGAGCGGCCTCCCATGCGGCTAAGCCTGAATCTGGGAACCACCGCAAGGGCCAGACCCTGAGAGCGAAGGCTACGGGCAGGGACATACAAAGACAGACAACTCGACAGGATCTCCGGGCCTGTACCTCTCATGATTTTAAAAGCAAGGCACAAAACCTTGAAGAGGATGCGCTTCCTGACCGGAAGCCAGTGAAGGGAGCGAAGGACACCTGTCACTGAGCAGAATCTGGGCAAGCCAACGATCGCCCTCGCAGCAGCATTCTGAACCCGTTGTAAGCGGGTTAGTTCAGCCTGGTTAGCCCCAGCCAGGAGAGAGCTGGCGTAATCCAGGCGGGAGATGATAGTAGATTGATTGATTGATTGATTGATAGTAGCCTGGATCACCAGCTGCCTGGTCGGGGCGTCAAAGAACTTGAGAACAGGTCTCAAGCCCCTCAGGAGACCGAAACAACAGGCCGCGGTTCTTTTAGTATGGCCTACAAAGGAGAGGCCCGCATCCAGCCATACCCCCAGATTTTTCACTTCCGATACCGGGATCGGAGTAGGTCCCAACTCTGAGGACTCTGTGGAGAAGTCATAAACAATTGACACATTTCAATCCTAATCACCAGGGGTGAGGAAGCCCGTTTGCACTCCCCATGTGGCACACAACATCATGTTGATATTTGAGTTATCAACACAAGTGTTACTTGAACAGGAAATACCTTAATAAAACAGGAACAGTTCATTTAATTAAACAGTATAGCTGGGCGCACAGTCACAGGCATTGTGTCTGAGGACTGTCTTGATTTACAATCGGTCTAACATTGACTTTTATACAATTCATTGGATGAAATAAAATGGTTCCCTCAGTCCTTTTTTGGAGCCATAAATTAACGTTTTGGATGAAGAATCCAGATGGGCCTCGACCTTGCATGGACACAATGCGGCTATTAGATAATGTGTCCAGATGTCTGGCCTGGAGAGCGCGTGATTACTGCATGTACTGTGTCCTGATTGGCTAATTGTTCCTAACTTTATGTGGCATCTGACTTATTGGTGTTTTGGTAACGCATGCACCCCTCCGACCATGAGTGTTTTATTAGGGCCAATCTGCCTGGACCATTGCGGTGTTGCTGCTCCTATCTGTGGGTTTGATCTGAGATTTCCTATTCACGCATTTGTCTGCTGGCTACATGTTACCCCACCTGTGATCTGTCAATCCGTGACCTCAGGCCTGGGTCTCAGGGCCTGCCTAACTACGTATTTCTGAGTCAGGGCTGACATGACGTTCACAAGGGGCAAATTTGTCAATAAAGATTCGATTTACTTTCTGTCCGTGAATGTATTGTTATTCACATTGACATCATCTTTTTCAACATTAACACAGGTTCTACTAGAATTCTGAAAGAAATTGTTTTTTTTTGCAGCGAGTCCCTTCCGTTGTGAATACAGAACTCACCCGAAATCGAAGGAAAGTTTTATTGAAAACTCTGTAAGCGTTTCGGATATAGGGAGCATGCCCTGAAGTCCTTTCTTAGTTTCTACACAACCACCCTGAGCTAGGGTGGCCAACTGTCCATAAATTTCACGGACCGTCTGTCATTTTGGTGTGATGTCCGTTGTCCGTAATCATTCCTTTTTACGGACGCCTTTTGTCCGTAATTTTGGACATTAATTACAGTGTTCCCTGCGAGAAGCCCCAAGAGATTAAAAGTTCTCAGGGGCCAGCTCGCACTTCTCTGTTGAATTCCAGAGGCTGCAGCAGCCTCTCCCTGAGCTCTCGCAGACTGTGGGCAGGCCCATTGTCATTCGACTGAGGCCGATTATCCCCTTTCGAATAACAATGCGCCCGCCGTATGCCTTTAGCATATCATGTGCCAGTGAGATCTAGTGATTACAGAGGAGCTTTCCCCAAACAGAGTACTGTGGGGAACTTGCCCCCTTGTGTAATTTGTCAATGTTGTACACAGAGTTAACAGGGCAGTAGCAGTGACGGGAGAGTAGAGGCAACAGGAAAGGAGAGGTGACGGAGCAGTGACGGTACAGTAAAGGTGACAGGAAAGGAGAGATGATGGGGCAGGTGAGGTGACTGGGCAGGAGAAGTGATAGGGCAGGAGAGGTGACGTGGCAGGAGCAGTGATGGAACAGGAGAGGCGACAGGACAGGAGAGGTGATGGGACAGGAGAGGTGACCCGGCAGGAGAAGTGACGAGGCAGAAGCAGTGATCGAGCATGAGTAGGAATACTGACTGGACAGGAGCAGTAAAAGGGCGGGAGCAGTGAACGGGAGGAGCGGTGATGGGCAGGAGAAGTAATGGGGCAGGAGAGGTGACGCACGCAGGAACAGTGATTAGGCATGAGTAGGAGCGGTGAACGGGTAGGAGCAGTGAACGGGTAGGAGCAGTGAATGGGCAGGAGCAGTGAACGGGCAGGAGCAGTGACTGGGCAGGGGAAATGACAAAGGAGCGGTGACGGGGTAGGAGCAGTGACAGGGCAGGAGAAGTGACTTGTACTTATGTTCCTTGTCTATTTATTTATACACTATTGCATGACATCCACTGATGTGTCTGCAAAGCATATCCTGAATTTTGACCCCTTGTCCTGAATTTTTACACTCACCATCCTGAATTTGCATCCATGCCAGTTGGCCACCCTACCCTGAGCACGGTTTACATTGCTAATGCAATTCAGTGACATCTACAGACCAGCTCTTACATGCTCTTCCACTTCTGGGGGTGCGTGTCTCCACCCACGCCACCCCTCTACTGCTCTATATCTCTAAATACTCTTTATGCCTTAACTACCGCTTCCTTTCACAGCAGGAAATAGTGTCCCCAGGGGCGGTTTAGTGTCGTCAGGATTCTATTTTCTTTCTTTTTGTCATGTATTTATGCCTGGACCAAATACACGTATCAAATTGTGACTTTTAATCCAGTATCTATTTAGAACTAATGCACCATAAGTGTCAAAGCAAATAAAGTAAATGAAGGCAAAGAGTAAAACCATGATACACGTTGAGAGATCGATAATTAAATGATATTGAGGGAGAGATACTTTTATTTATGTTCAGTAACTCACATGATGCAATGGTGTCACTATTAATCTCCTACATACACAAACACACACACGCACTCACACGCCGCACACACAGGACTTCTGTACACTTGGCGGGTAGTTGCACTGCTACAGTCCAAACTATGTCCGAATGCCTAGTGGAGCAACATAAGTCATCACATATCTTGGTGATGTGAGGGAGATGTTCCTCAAAACCAAACATGATCATAAAAACATTCTGACATAGACACAATTGTGTACGCCCATTGAAAGAGCACCCACTCGTTTCCTTAGGGATCCTTATTTGAAACTGAGCGACATAGGGTGGGATATTTATAACACATGGTAAATACTATACCCCCACTGTGAGGTATATAGTACACCGGGCAAATACCTCCTACTTTAAGTTTTCAGTTTCAAAATGAGGCATTACATGCAGGATTGGTTTCCATACACAGACATTCAATGATTTTGACTTTTTTGTGAGCCTTTCCCCCTGATAACTTCTGGCAGGTTTGACCAAGTGCTAAAGCCAGATAAGACTACACATCCAAATAACAGAAAGTAGGCAATTTATTCACTCAACCATATTGCATTGTATTGTATTGCATCATTTATCTAGCGCTTACTACCCCTATGTGGGAGGCTCATTGCATGGCTACACAAGTAGCACGCTGCACCGTGTAGGGTGTTTGGTTGGAAGGATGTTCTCTGTTCTGATCCTTTGAGGGAAGTGTTTTCATGTTGTGCGTGATGGGGTGCAATCATTGTGTTATACGACGCAGCACACAGCAGTGCATTGGATGAAGAAGTGTGAGAGGCAGACACACAGCTTTCTGGTCCTCAGCTTGCTGGCAGCTTTGAACAGCTCTGCAGGTCCTTTTATGGTATTTCATATGATATAGTCAGCTTAACTGGCTACTACACTGTGTTGTCTGATCTGAGACTTTGTGTTTGCTTATAATTCTGAAATGGCATGGTCGGAGAGATAGAGAAAAGGAGAGATGTGTTGGGATGGGCATTTTCATTATCTTCCTATATCCGAGTGTCTTTGTGAGATGTATAGAAGGGGTCCGATTTTAAAGATATTTGAGCTCTGTAGAGAATGCATTAGATTAAATTCCTTCAAATTGTCCAGCAATGTGTGACAAATCTGTTAAGTTGTTCCATGCCTGTTGAACTGGTGAGGGCTGTACAGTGCTGGGTGATGGAGAACCTTCATAGCAGATATGTAATATGTGCCTTTGAGGGGCATCATTTGCAAGTCATTGCTGACTGCAATAGTCTTATAGGAAGAACATAGGTTACCCACAGATCAAAAGCTGTGTTGGTTGAGTTGTTTGCGATGCCTGGGTTGTAAGCTGAGGATTGCACTTGAGGGATTGATTGCTTTCTGTTCTCTGTTGCTGGGATGTGGGTGGTGCAGTTATCCATAAAATAGACATGTTTTCAACTGTCTTCTGAAGGGCATAGGCTCCTGGATGCTTCTAGTGTTCGCTGCTAGTGAATTCCAGAGCTTGGCGATTTGTACTGACAAAGCAGTATCTCCTCCAAGTATTGATAATGCACATGCGTCGCCACTCGCAAGACATGTACTCATCATTACTCTTGTTGCGCTGCACAGCAATGACAACCCCCCTCTTTTTTTGTCTTTACTGAGTAGCATTAGTATATATTAATGGCAAAGATAATCATTCTGCACTGGCAAAGTTAAAAGTTAAGACCAGTAACCTTTGCCAAAGCTTATTTTTTTCAGTTGTCCAAGCAGAGTTGTAGTAATTCTTTAGATCACAGTATGTCAGATCCAGGAGTGCCTCTTCTTTGGGCCAGTAAGAATCCTTTCATTTTCTTGTGAGGTGTTAAAAGCTTAAAAACAGAATGGGTTCTGTAGCTCTTCTAAGGACACCTGCCTGCCTTGAGGCAGACTTACAGTTCTAGGACAATGCAATGATTTTAATTAAAAAATCTCATTGGCAGACGCTGCACTTGTAAATTAATAATGACGAACCTGGGACCATGAAGCCCTTTCAGACACAGAAACATCTTGCCACGGCAAGTCTTTGTGCTTGTTATTTTGTATTACCCCCCCCCCCCCCCCACCCGAACATTGAAAATCCATGAGACTATGCAAACAAAAATCTAATTGGACAAGGTTGTACAAACACCCTGCGTTGATCATAAAGCCGCAACATAACTAGCATTTCTTGTGATACGAAAATAGAAACAATCATTTGTGTTTCTTGCGTCCAAAAGGAACTGTGGGCACTAACCAGTGAAAGCAAAGACTACAGGACCCTTCCCCTTTTCAAGCACATCTGTAGCTGTGACTTCTTTAAACATTCAACTAAAGCTTAATATATGGACAGCACACCTCGACTAAGAGTTAAAGGGGGTTTAAACCCCACCTAGAGCCTCTACTTCAGAAGAACTAATAGAGGAAAAACAAGAACCGCTGATGAAGCCTTTTTATTGTTAGACGACCTACAAGTAAACCAGGCCGAGGCGGTTTAATGTATACCGTGTTGGCCGAAAGCATCCAATCACTTCACAAAAAGACAAGGTGCTAAGTAAATAATACGAAGGGCCACATGTATGACCATTTCATTTTGCGACTCGCAAATTAAGATTTTTAGCGACTCGCAATTTACAAGTCGTAAAATGAACTTAACTAATGTGTCTCAGACACATTAGCTGTTCCCAAGGGGATCGCAAATGACCTGCTTCATCAATATTCGTGAGGCTGGTCTTAATTTGCATCCCACTGGGAATGGGCAATAACAAAGGGATGGTGGCCTGCTGGGGACAGCAGACCCCCATGTCTTGGATTGTTTTTAAATAAAGCAACTTTAAAAAAAAGGGAAATGGGATGCGTTTCAAAAAGATAAATGAAACTTTCTGTTTCATTTTTGAAGGGTAGACAGTGGTCCATGGGACCAATGCCTGCTCTTAAAAAACGTTTTTGCTGCCAGTCACAAAAGAGAATGGGTCTCCAGGGGACCCCTTCCCATGTGCGACTGGCTTACCACTAACTTGAACTAGGGGGTGAACTGCGAGTGTCTTGCGACCGCATTCAAGTCGTAAAACAATCGTACATGCCCTTGCAACTTGCTATTAGGAAGCGACGCCCTTGGTACGCCCCTTTCTATTAGTGACACGCAAGACCTATTTTGCGACTCAGTAATAGGTTACAGACTCACAAAATAGGGTTGATGCATTGCACAAGCTGTTTTAGATGTCACAAATGGGACGAATTTCCATTTGCAACCACTAAAGAACAGTCGTACATGTGAATGTGTGTGTACTTGTAAGATCTTAAGAGAGTGAGGCAACATGGCACGAAACAATCCCTACTTTGAAGACTGGAAGTAAACAGCAACTTCCAGCCCAGATCTGACCTCTGACCTCTGCCTACTCCACATCCCTGACACACGTGATTGTAACGGAACTCCTTGCAGTGTAATACACTTTACACAACAAAGGCGGAGAAATGCCGTTTTCCGCATCTAACATAGACGAGCATGGGGAAAAGGTGGGCCGGTTTCTGACTTACCAACTCCACCAATTAGACTCCAAGAACATCTATGCCACTGGCGTCTCTGTAATCCTCGCTGATAAAAAATAATTCTTTGAACGCATCAACGTATTCAAACTGACGTTGGAAGCAGAGGTCACTGCCAAGGAGGTTGCTATAGCGATTGACTTTACGTCTGCCATAAAGATGCTGGGGAGGAAGGCTTCCTGGCAGAATTTTACAAGTAACTAATCTTATATAATGAAGCCCCATATCCTTAATAAACAGGGATGCCAATATATTGGCTAAGATCTTAGCAACCCACCTGAATCACGCAATAATGGCCGTAACATACCCTCTCAGGTGGATTTCACACCTGACTGATCTTTGACCAATTCTTAGTGCACCCACATACTCTGGCAGGTGAGGAAAAACAGGGATGAAAAGGCCCTCCTCTCCTTCGATGCTGAAAAGGTCTATGGTGAGAATGGGTAAAGTTTGCAAATGTCTTACGCTTACCAAAGGGATTCTCCGGAGTTATGCCCACACTTGAGGCCTGCCTGCTTGAGGGGCCTGAAGAGACTTGTACACCAGCCCTGAGCCTTGGCCTGCTTTGTATTTGGTGCACCAGCTCTGGACGCCTCACTTGCATGTTCTCTTCAGGGGGTCCAGGCTCAGAGCCTGCACAATATGGGCAGCAACAATATCCAACCAATTATTAATACCACAAAACATGACTTTCACAGGTGTCCCAACTTGAATCTATCCCTATAGGGGGTGGTTCAGGTTATCAAGATGAATGTGAAGCCAAATTCAACTGTATCTTTGGAACGCTCCCCTTTTTATTCCCCCTTTCACCTTTAGAGACATCTTTTGCTCAATTTCCCTTTTCATCTGGGGATTGAATAAACAGATTAAAGGGATCTAAATTGTATTCTTGTAACGAGAGGAAAGGCCTCTGATCACCACATTTAAAATGCTACTGGTTGGCGCAGCAATTGGCCCTCTCAAACTATATTCTGTCCATGTTTAGGGATGCACCCTCTTGGGTTTTCTGGAATGCTACATTTAAGTATTTGACATTCCAAGCTCCCATGAGTGGAGATACACTCAATAGTCCCAAGGCTTACTGACTAACCTGGGGAGATCCAAAATTGACCTGAATTGCACCCTATGGAAGAATTTCAGGGAGTGGGTTTACTGCGGGACTATACACCAAAGGGTATTTTCTCAAGAACGTGCGATAATCATCGCCAAAATAGATTAACGCAATTTCACATATAGCCGTCTATTGCGGGGAAAATAACTCTGTGTCAACGTCACATTCTCAACACGGCGGTAACATGCGATAGTTTCCCCATAACGTCAAATGTCTGCAATAACATTACCGAGACAGCGATACAAATCCAAACCCGAACGCGAAGTTGTGTTGGGCCCAACTGCGATAAAAAAGTCAGCGATAAGCAGCACCAGGCCTGCAAGTCCCACAAGTCAGGCTGCAAAAATCAGTATAAAAGCGGCAACAAAAACACAAACAGAGAACATCAACAACTGCGAAGCACCATGGAGGTAGCCGGAGCAAGTACAGAGGACAACCAGAACCCCACAAGCCCCACGGAGGACCGGCGTGGGACCCCGGGGTCAGGGAAGGTTAAGGAGAAGAAGAAGAGGAAGATGCGGTTCAGTCCGCAGGAAAACAGGATCCCGATAACGGAGGTGACACTGCCACCATCTAATTGCCATTGGTGAAATTGTCAGCACTAAATGTTGCACTTACACTTGTCAGAGTTGTGCTAATGCAGATGAGTGACATGCACACAGAGAATGTGTCTTGGAATTAATTTATTTGCACATGCTTTGCCTATGGTCATTTTGTCCTGTCCCATGATTGCTAAGGGCAGTCCCAATGTGACGTGCTCATGTGAAGAAATTGTTATTGATAGTGTCCCTTCGGGCTATTCCTGCTGCTGCTGCACTGGGGTGTAGTCCACCTCCCTCATCCTCATCATCATCGTCCGGTGCATCTGGCACATGGATCCATGGGGCATTGGTGCGTACACAAATATTGTGCAGCACACAACATGCAATGATCATCATGCACACTATTTGCGGGCTGTACAGGAGTCTTCCACCTGTGATGTCCAGTCACCTGAAACATGACTGCAACACACCAAATGAGCGATCCACAATGCCCCTGGTGTGTTTGTGGGCTGCATTTTACTGCCTCTGGGCCTGGGTGTTCGGGGCTCGGAGGGGTGTCATCATCCACGGGCAGATTCATATCTTTGATCACCTGTGGCAGGGGAGAGAGATGTGTCAATCGGTGCTTCTGCATTCTGTGTTGGCAGGGTTATTTGTATATTGGTGTGTGATGTGTGGGACTTTGGTATTTATCTTTGACATGTCTTGCATGTGGCAAATGAGCGGCATCGATGTGTATTACGTTGCCTCACAGCTGCTCCTCCCTCCCCCGAGCCTATTTAGTTGTGTGCGCTGCGCGGTTGTATCACTTGCACTCCTAAGACACACCATTGTGATGACTGTCTGCGCATGTCCACAAGCCTGACAATGACACTGTGATTTTGGCCGTTGAAGTTGGTCGGCCACGTGTGTGTAGGCCTATGGTGAGGATATGGCGGACACAGAGACACACAAAGTAGTTGCTTTGGTGGCCATCCCTGAAGTGAACCACGCCCTGAGTCCCGGGCTATCAATTTCCACTCCTACGCTGGCCCATACCACTCTGCTTGTGCTTACAGGAGGGACAACATAGCTACATGTCCAAGGTCTACGCCACTGCCTGAGGTAACATCGTTGCGTCCACTGTCTACGACACTACATACACCAGCAGTGTATGTCCACTTGGACATGTCTGTGCTATGCATACTTGAGTATGTCCAGCACATCACCGCCTCACTTGGAATTGTATTCATTCTGATTCATGGGTCACTTGCCTCCTTCGCACATACTTGGTTCCCACCTCTCACCACATCCTGCTATTGTGTGAAAGAGATGCCATGACATGGATGGTTTGTCTACATGGCTGGCCCCTCTTACCACAGATCCTTGTGTTGTCATGTCTGGTAGGTGGGCATGTTGTTTGGTATGTTGTATGTGATGTTGTAACATGCTTTCCCACAGTTGTGAGTTGCATGATTGTGGCGTTGAGGTGTGTGGTGTGTTCATTTGGTACTTACCAACGAGCAGTGCATTTCCGTAGGTGCCATCCTCGAAGCACTGGTTGATGATGGACTGTCAGAAGATGTAGGACTCATGCACACTGCCTGGGTAGTTGGCGACGATGTTGGTGAAGAGTCCCCGGTGGTCCACTGTTGCCTGCACATTGATGGAATGTGTGTGCTTTCTGTTGCGGTAATTGTTTGCAGTGTCGGCAGGGGGCGCAAGTAGGACATGTGTGCTGTCAATTGCCCACAACACGTGCGGGAAGCCAGCTATGGCATAGAAGCCTTGCTTGGTCTCCAGCTGTTCCTACACAGTGTGGGGGAAGTGAAGGTGCTGGGGTACCAAGCTGATGATGGCATCCAAGACAGTTGTGATGAACTTTGATAGGGCTGGCTGAGAGACTCCTCTGACTCTGGCGGTTGTTGGTTGGAAGGTATCAGAGGCCAACAGGTGCAGCACAGCCAGCAGCTTTGTCTGAGGAGGGATGTTGGTTGTCTGCTCTGTTAGTACCATCAGTCTGTGGGCAATGTGGGTCAGGATGTGGAGGATGGTTGTCCTTTTGAGCGTGTAGTGGACAATGACTTCCTCTGGCGTTAAGTCTGTGAGGCTGGTGTGTTTTCAGAAGGACTGCTGTCTTATTCTGCGCTGGCTCGGTGGGAGTCCGTGGAGGGGTGGTCTGGGTGGGTCTCCGAGGGGGGGGCCTGGGGGTTGTGATGGTGGGTGTTGTGGGCCTCTTGGGTCTCCGAGATGCATGATCAGTAGCTCCATGACATGTGTTGGTCTGCCGATGTGGCTCTGGGCTGGGCTCCCTTTTATACTGCAGGTTGTCATCCTGCTTAACACCAGTAAAAGGCAGGTGTTCATTCCCTGCTGCTAACGCGCCTTATTGACTGTTTTTGGATCACTTCACTGATCTGGCTGATAGTTGAGAATATTGCAAAGTGGTGTTTTTGCACGGGAATGCCTACTCTGCATATCATTAGCGTTAGTTGTCACTCTCATCCGTGGCAATGTTTTTTGCGGAAGCTAACGCTGGAAAACTGGCGATTTCGGCAGTTTGCACCAGCTGAGAATGGGACGAAGAATATTTCGCCACTTTTGCAGCGGTAAAGTACCAATAACTCGGCGATAAGTCCTTGAGAATATGCCCCCAAATTGGTTGCTCACTGCTTTTCTACAGCTACATCAGCCCCACTGCACTCATTGTGGGAACACACAACTCAATACAGAACTCATGGAAGATAACTGGGATACACCCATGGTGGACTACAACAAGGGATCGAGTGAGGCTCAGCTAAAGTACAGCTTTTATAAAATTTCTCAATTGCTGGCTTTGGTGCCAGGTGAAATTGTATAAAGCCCTCCTTAGCAGGGAGTTGAGATGCTGGAGATGTGGAGAGCAGGACTTTGACAATATTCATGTGTTGTGGATATGCACTATGCTACATATCTTTTGGAAATAGACCTGGGACCATTTGAGGATAGACATGCAGGTGTCCAACTTCTGCCCACCTGCCTGGTTCTACTACATGACTTACCTACTGTAGAAAAGTAGGATCTGCTATCATGGTTACCCCCACTGTTTGCTTAGTATCAGTGCGTTTTTGACCTAGTCTGACTGGGATCCTTCTAATCAGGACCCCAGTCACTGCGCTTTCTCCCTACGTTGACCATGGTAAGTAATTTTGTACATCCACAATTGGCTACTGGTGTACCCTTCTAAGTTCCTAGTTTATTGTACAAAGGTACCAAAGGCATATGTACACCAGAGGTCTCCCATGGGCTGCAGCATGTATTATGCCACCCATGGGAGCTCATGTAAACTGAGACTACAGGCCAGCCTTTGCAGTCTGTGTGAGTTGGTGCTGGCACCTCTCGCAACAGATATGCGTTTCCTTATATCTGGGGTCAGCCGAGCACAAGTATGATTCTGCCCTCCTGCTGCTGAGCCAAGCTCAAGCAGGGGAAGGTAGAACAATAGGTTTCCTGTCACAGGGAGGTGTGACCACCTTTCAGTCTGGACTTAGTGTATTGGGCTGGGTGGGCGCTCTTGCCAGCACTACCAGACTGTTTTGAAGGGCAAATTTGGTGCCCTCGTGGCATACTCCAGTTTGAGCCAGTTCAGGGAGAACTTGGCTCCTGCTCTGGTGTGAAACTGGATAAAGGACAGGGAAGTATCCTCCCCTCTGTCTAGCCCCCATGGGAGGGAACCCAGATTTGTTCAAACCCTTTCCTTAGGGTACTTATGGGCTTACCCGTGGGTGGTTCCTTAGATTCAACATGGGACAAGACTCAAGCCTGAAACTACGTCGCTCTTTGACTGTGTGGACATTTGTACTTTGTTGGTCTTTCCCTGGAACCGAGACTGCATCATGGAAGACTCTTGCTGCTCCTGGTCTCGCTTCAAGGCCTCTTTGTCACCTGTGCCTGTGCTTCTTCCAGGTTCTGCAACAGACCTTTGGGCATCAAGGACACCCGAAGAATTCTCCCTTGGAGTGAAGGAGTCACTCCCCTGCATCTGCAGGCACCACAACAAAGCTGACCAGTCTGCTGCTCCCGTTGTCCTACTGACTTCCAGAGGCTCAGCAAAACAAGTGGTGGTTCTGCAACTCCCTCGAGGCCTGACCTATCCTCTCTGCAATTTTGAGGCCAGTATCCCTCATCAGAACCACTGGGGACAAACCCCTGTTCACCATGTTGACTTGCCGTTGCCAAGATTTGGTGGCTTTGCACTCCAGAGATCTTCAGACCACAAGAAGCTCTAACCGCCAGCATCTCTTCCCTCCCTGTGGGCCTTCATCCTTGGTGAGATGCTCGAGGTCCTCTTGCGACTCCTCTGCCTGTGGGTCCTCCTGAGGTTCTTCTGTTACGTCAGTAGGCTCCCCTGCTTGCTCGGGCGTGCTCCAACTCTCCTGCTGTTGGTGAGTCCTATGGACTTTGCTGGTCCCAACATTGCTCCTTCTTCGTCTTCCACTCCAGTTATAGTTACCAAGGCTTATTGGGGCTCCCGCTGGACACTGACCACCCAGTCACTGATATCCAACATGGGACAGCTGGCGCACAGTTCCTGGTCTTCCTCAGTGTCGCCTGTTCCTCACAGATTCAGCGACAATGTCATCGCCGACTCTTCTGAACCTCCCGAAATCGGTGGACATTGTGTCTTTGTGCCTCCTGGTCGTGTCCGAGTGGCATAGAATCTGTCCCCTCTGCTTACAGCTTCTTCACTTTCAGAATACACCTTTGGATTCCACTGGACTTCTTCATCGTCTTCTCCCGAGGCATATTCTTCTAAGTCATCCATTGTCAACTACAGAGGTTTCTGACGTCTCTTCACCCCTATGCAAATGGTTTCCATGGTGTAGGTAACATGGTTCCCGCCACATCCACGGGTGGGGTGGCTTTCCAACCTTCTATCCTCCAAGGGAATTCTTCAGGGTCTTCTGGGAAGGGTCCGTCTTCAGCAAAGCTGCAAATGCGACTTCTCCATTGATTTACATTGGTCACGCGGCTGTGTTTCCACTCTGCACACAGCCTCTTTGGGGTTCTTACCTTGGGTGGTTTCTTGTGTCCCTGGCTCCTCTGGGTCTTCTGGTCCAAGTTCCATTCTCCCTTGCAATTCGCATTCCATTTTTAGTACATGGTTTGGTGTCCCCCTGGAGACCTCTGAATTTGTGCTGCTTACCTGTTACAATGGAAGTATTCTTGTGTATTTGTGTTTATATCTCTGGGTAGGAGATATACCAATGTGTTAGTGAGTGTTGTGTAATAACTAGAATTTTTTTATATGAACAGTTTCTTTTTCACCTAACCTACACTACATGATTAAACTGGTAAAACAAGCTGCTCTTCAAGATAAGCCTGAAGGCTGCTCTCCACAGCTACCACTTAGAGAGCTTTCTATGGTTATCAAAGACCACTAAAATCCCATAAGGATTGCCTGAATTAGTGCAAGGTGCAAAACTTAAATAAATGTGCACCATATACTAAGCCAGCCTCCTACACCTACTATGATAGAACATGTCAATAGGTGGCGCTCCATACCCCCTTGACACTGCAAGTTGGTCATCTTGTGCCTTACAAAAATGACCCAAATTCCTTCATTCCAGTCGTGGCTGGAAAGTATGTACAATATGGCGCAATTTGAGAGACTAATTTCTAACCTAAATGACAAGATGAAGACTTTTGTGAACTTTTGGGGAACCTTCCTCAAAGGCTAACGTCAATGACAAATCATCCACTGCACAATTGTTACTTGCACGCCACCCTGCTTTGGTCTCTGGATGACCCCAACTTACTGTATACCTCTCTTAGGATGTTATCTCTGTAACTGCACAGTGTACTGTTCAGACCCATCAGGCAATTGTTCCTTGTTTCTCCATTGAGGGTTCCTTTGTGGAAGGGTTGCAGGACGGCAGGGACTCGCCATGTTGTCTTCATTCATTACACGCACTGAGACCCTTAGACGGGGCGGTTCCATCAGTGGGAATGATTCCTCTCCTTACCTAGAATGGAACATTTTAATGTTCATTTCCATTATCATAGTCAGTTTTATATTCATGTTAATCTATCTGGGATCTTAATGAATGATATTTGGGGAAATGCTAGCGTCCTGGACTTTTTTTTATACTAAGCATAATCGTTGTCCTGAAGTTCTTGTTGTATTCTTGACTTTATCTGAGCAAAACTAATGAAGATGTTTTCATACAAAGAAAATACATCGGCAGTTGTCTTACTTGTCCCACGCTGATCTGCCTCAGTAGTTGTAGCACAGACCCAAATCTCGAAACCATACCTGAACATGACTTTCCAGTCACAGCATTTCCTTCTCCTCCCACACAGGAATGTAAGCAGATTGGAGGACTCTATTTACTTCAATACCAAGGGACCTGGTCAAAGACTGAAACTTACCTTTAATTCAACAATATGCTACCAAGTGAGCTATGGCCAAGTAGGAACAAAAGGCTATGGGGATCCATCCTAGCAGGTAAGAGAAACCTACTGGAGAAAACATATACCAGGGTTTGGTGTCAATAAAATTCATATCATGACTATTGAGTTTCTATGAATCTTGGTCTCTTGAGGACAGACAATTTTTGTTGCTGTTTTTGGCTGGGTCAACTTGATGTATGTGAACATGGACATCAATTCACCAAAATGCCAAGTGACATATTGTGTCCTTTGACCACTATGCCATCACAGGAAATGACATTATATGAACTTTGAACCAATAGTATTCTAGAAAGTGAGGTCACATGACATAAGTGCAAGTTTAATAAAAGTACAGTAGTTGGTTACAAGACTAAAATGCTGCCAAGCTATGCCAGAGGCACAGCTATCACCTATCCAGGTACAGCCATAATATAACACAAGAGGGTGTACAGCAAGTCTGGCTCAAGCTACTGCTTAACACTCATCTCTTATACACAATCTCAGTTGCCCTATCTCTCTTTTCCCCCTCATGCCTTGCTTTCCTTGTCTGTCTTCTAAACACTCCAGGGGGCATATCAACAACAACCGGCGATAATTATCTCTAAGCGCACTTAGCGCTAGGATAATTATCGCCGGCTAGCGTGAATTTTTATCGTTGAGATAGCGTGCTATTAGCAACGCTTATCTCAATAGCGATAAAAATCCTCATGCTAACAGGCTAACGTGAGATTATCGCTGGAAACCCAGCGATAATCTCACGTTACCTTGTTGATAGGGACAGGCAAACTTAGCCATGATATCCTCCTTCCATAGGATATTATGGCTAAGTCAGAAAAATACCAGACGTAAAAAAGCAGCGTTAACCGCGGTTAGCGCTGCTTTTTTTGTCTCTAACAGGGTTAGCGACATTCTTGATAATAGGAGAAATGTCGCTTAGCGACATTTTTCCTATTATTTTACTCTGGAACGCCCCCTTTGCATCTCATTAGAGATGCAAGGGGAAGCGTAGAGTAAAAGGGTGCTAACATGCAAATTTGCATGTTAGCACCCTGTTGTTGATAGGGCGCTAGTTTTATCTCTGCTTTTTTGTTTTTAAAGCCAAAAAAGCAGAGATAAAGCCCTTGTTGATATGCCCCCAGGCTCTTTGTGTATAATGCTATTTTCTTACTATTCAACCTTCTAAAAGCGTGAGTACCTGGTGGATGCTGTTATCTATAGTTAAGGGATTACTGTAGATTTTGATTTGTTTGCATCACCTTTCTATATTTCTTGTCTCTTTTCTCAACTTGTTCTCTCTGCTATCTTTCTCATTTGTTGTTGCTTCTATCACCTCTTTCACTTGCCTCTCTCTCTCTCTGAGGACCTCTGTTTTGTCCGTATTGCGACTGAGACTTTTTTTCTTCATCCAGTCGGCCGCGTTTATCATACATCTGTGGAAGTTGTATCTGGTCGTCGAGGGGTCTTCTGACAGCGAAAGGATGAACTGGGTGTCGGTGTAGGAGATGATGTTGAATCAGTGCGCTCTGACGGTTTTGGCCAGGGGGTTCATGTAGGTGTTGAGGGCCAATCCTTGGAGGACACATCAAATGATCTTCTTGGTTTCCAAAAAGAATGGTAGGAGATTAATACTCTGGGTTCTTTCAGTGAGGTACGAGGCGATCCATTTGAGGGAGTCTCCCTGGATTTCAATGTGGTGGAGTCTGTTGATCAAGAGGTGATGGGAGACAGTGTCAACGGTGGCTGACAGGTTTAGGAGGATGAAGGATGCTGCTTTGCCGTGGTCCAGGAGGGCCCTGATGTTCTTGGTGGCTGTGATCAAGTTTACCTCAGTGCTGTGGTAGGCTCAAAACCCAGATTGAGAGGGGTCCAGGAGGTTGTTATGTTCCAGGTGTTCGATGAGGTGCTAGATGATTGCCTTTTCAATCACATTTTCTGTGATGGCATGGTAATTTTTCGGTTCTGCTGGGTCGGCCAATGGTTCCTTTAGGAGGTGCCTCATTTCAGCATGCTTCCAGTCATCCTGGAAGGGAGCCGAGGTGATGGAGGTGGTAAAGACTTTCTTGAGCTCTTCGACAATCATCTTGCTACCGAGGTTATAGATGGGGTAGGGAGGATGGGGGGTGGGGGGTGCTCCTGAGTGCACAGAGTTCATGATGGAGATTGTGGCTTGAGTTGTGAGAGGGTCCCAGTGGGTGAGCAGGTGTTTGAGGTTTGTGTTCGTGTGTGTGAGCTGGCTGATACTATTGGTGGCCGGGGTTTGAAGTTTTCAAAGATGGCTGAGATCTTGTCGTGGAAGAAGTCTTCCAGGGTGTCACAGAGTTCTTGGGAGGAGGTGATGGCATTCTTGATAGCCCTGGGGTTGGAGAACTCCTTCACGATGGTGAAGAGCTCCTTGCTGTGGTTTGTGTTGACTTCTATGAGGTCCTATGTGGTCCACAAGGGCATTCTTCTTTTTTTTCAGGAGACGGTGGTACTGGTTAAATGCTGTCTTGAAAGTGGTATGGTCTCTTGCTGCTTTGCCTGTGACCCACTTCCTTTCTAGTTGCTGGCAGTTGCATTTTGTAGCTTTCAGATTCTCAAGCTTATTGTAGGTTTTTTGGATTTGACTGGTTAGGTGGGGGTGATCGGGTTGGTGCATTCTGTGATCCACTGAGAGAAGTTCTCCGTACCCTATTCTGTGATGTGTCTGGGGGGAAGGAGTTGGGAGCGTTGTTCCACTGGTCTTTTGATATCTTTTCTGGTCTATGCATGTGGAACTGGGAAGCATCATGCCGGTGTTGGTGGGTCTTGAGATGGTAAAGTGGACGCTGTAGTGGTCAGTCCAGGTGAGCTGTGTGACATGGTTTGACTTGATTCTGCTCCTGGAGGTGAAGATAGAGACGAGTGTCTGTCCTATGATGTGGGTAGGGTCGGTGACAAGTTGCTTAAGGTCGATGTTGCTCATGCTTTCCAGGAGGTCATGTATGTTGGTATCGCTGGGGTCATTAAGGTGGAAGTTGAGATCACCTAAAAAGATGTAGTGCTCGGCGTCGATGGCGATCAGGGTGATGATGTCTGGGATGGTGCTGCAGAAGCTGGGGCTTCTGTAGGTGAGGGTACCTCTGATGGTGCATTTTATGTCTGTGTGCAGTTGGAAGTTGAGATATTCTATTATCAGGTCGAGTCATCTGGGAAGGTCGTGCAGCAGATAGTGTCATTGTATATGAAGCAATTCCACTTTGGTGTTTGTTGGCTCTGTCCTGGTGTGTTATCTTGTAGCCTTGGGGATGGTGAGGGCAATATGTGGTGAAGAGGCAAGGTTCAGCCAGGTCTCCGTTAGGAAGATGTTGTCCGGTGTGAGGAATGGGATCGTGTCCCAGATCTCTGTGGGGTGTTAGTTAAGTGGTAATGTGTTGAGTAGAGTGGACTGGATTTGTACTGTGGCAGTTTCGGTCAGTGTGGTGGACGCTGTTGTGTTTGCTGTGTTTGTTTGCTGTATCCCCGATGTTTTTGGTTGAGTCAGTGCTGCAGGTGAAGCGGCCTCTGATGGAGCATGGAGATGTGCAACAATAGTGGTTGTTGTCGATGTGTCTGAGAACCAGTGCACGGAGCTCGCAAGCGGTGTAGGGGTACGGAATGACCCGGCTTTCTGGTGCTGGGTGCGGTGTAGGCTCGGGAAGGCAAAGATGGGCTTGCCTTTTGCACGCCAGTGGTGTGGCCATACAGCGGCTTCCATAAGTAGTCCTGGGAGGTGGGAGGGGCTGGCAGGGAGGGGGGAGGGCAGGGAGTGGGAAAAACAGTGGGCGGCGAAGAAAAGCAAACTAATGACATGAAGGGGAACAGAAAATCAATGTAGGTAAAGGATAACTTAAAACAGCCAAGTGCAAATCAGCAATACAAAACAAAACACAGGCAATCACCCGAAACAGTGGGTCCGAACTCGTAGGCTAAAGGACTGTGGCAGTGCCACAATACCTGTGACAGCAGCGGTGGGGAAGCGGCACGCTTGACCCTAGAGGTCGAGGACTACTCCTATAAGGTAAAAGTGAGAAAGTTACCCTACAAGGTGGCAAGGCTGGCATTTGATGTTTAACCAGTCCATGTCAGATACAGGTAGAGGCAGCAGAGGACTTTAAACTGGTGGGACAATGTGATGAAAATGGCATCTATTGTTACCAATGGCATCCGTTCCCACGAAAGAAAGTTGAGGAGATATGTGATTTACATTGATTACATCACATTGAGAAATGGTCTGATCCACTGGCTCTGAAAGCTGACATGTCAATTTCACAGTACCACCAAACAAAGACAACTGATAGCCTTTAATACGAATCCATGCTATCTAAAACCAACTCTGTAACATAGGATGACATAAAGGCAGACTCAGTTACAACCTCAAACAATCACTCCTTTCAGTTCATAAACAAACCTTTAGAGCAGTATAAATGTGTTTTTAGACATGAATGCATACATTTCACATACATTTACTGCTATCTAGAATAAGGAGAATATGGTCTCAAGTGGAAATCCAGAAAAGAATAAAATCATGGGTGCTCCCCCTCCTGTATATATCTCGCCTCTTGTCACTCTCAATTATTCAGTTAAAAGTGAGAACCAATGAACATGACACTGGTCTGTAAAACAGATATGCTTAAGCACAGGGATAAGCCTGCATCATCAACGCTGGGTGCCCATCTGGCCCTCAGGTACAACAATCAACCCTTCCATTACAAGCAAGATTACATCTGCATACTCTACTCTTGACCATCATGAAAAAAAACACAATGCTTCGGCTGCCACTAGTTGTATGAAAGAACTTTAGAAATGCTCAGTGAAATATATTACAATGTGAAGCCCGCCGCCACGTCCCCTGTCACTACACATTGTCTATACTAATCAGTCCCACTCATTTTTTTTTAAGTTTGTCTTGTGTGACAGGCAACTTGGAATAGTGGGGTTGCTCAGACCTTGTCAAGTACATGCAGACCTGCTGCACCACTTTGAAAGTTGGTTACTCCTAATAGCCATTGGCAGCTAAAGGCTTCTCCTATGGTAAGATTTTGTGGATGGCAGGTAATTTTGGTAATGCTGTGTTGCCACAGTTTTTGGGTAAACAGAGTTTAAAGCATGAGTGGTGGTCCAGTTACTACTGCACATTTATAGCGAAGAGGAAACTTTAGGAGAGGTGGGTAAACTACTGCAGACTGGAGGTGTGGAGCAGCGCTTTTATTTGGAAGTGAAGAGGGAATGCTTGTTGGACATGATGTGGGCAATTAAAATGTGAAGATTGTGTGTGGTGGCATTAGTAGAAGTGTCAGTGAGTGTTTTTAGGGCAGCACAGAAATGTTGAGATAGGGGTCTGCTATTCTCTCTGTGTGTGTCACTGTCTATGTGCAAGTCAAGTGTGTGGTGTGGCTGTGGGTGTGAACATTACCCCACTAGCAAATGAATGATTTTATGCCCCTCACTCCAGGGCTAGGCAGCAAGGACTGATGACCAGCGAGAGCAGCTGCAATTATTCTGTACACGCTAACCTGCTACGCCTCTCTGAGACTGGTGACCGGTCGCTGGGCATGAGGCTCCCTCGACTCAGATAGTTGCACAGTCAGGGGTCCTGGTGCTCTGGGCAGCTGAGCTTCGAACTAACCACCACTCCGACTGCCGCAGTGAGCCTGTGTTCAGTCAGCTGCCGCCCGCAATGGGTCAGTCGGTTGTGTGATTCACTACCTTGGCAAGTTCATCGCAGGCAGCAGCCTCTAATCTGAATTCAACTGCCACCTGCTAGCACTACGGACCCCCTCACCTATAGCTGTGAGTCTGACAGAAACTCACACTCCTAACCTCACCGCCTCAATGACTTATGTCGTAGCCATTGGAAAGCACTGACTCGACATCAGTAAAATGTGTCTATCAGTATGCCGCACTGCGCTGTGATTGAATCCAGTGTTACATAGTAGCAAGCAGTTTGATAAGCTCAGCCAGCCCCCAAGGCTGCCAAGCACCAGGCGCTGCCTGCCACTCGGCTCCAGAAAATGGTGGTGTTATAATAATTAGCAGCCAGCGCTCTCCAGGCGCTTGACTGCCACAGCTGAGGAGGCGCAAATATGCGTGACTTCGCATTTTAGTGCGGTGATGCGTACCACACCACTGAAATGCGTTAGTCTAACGCCTTATGCGTGTACTTGGCAGGGCTAAGCACAATCTCGACACAAAGAAATTCCAGCACTTTACATGAGCACCAGTTACATTATCCAGGAACACATTATTTGTTTTTTAAAGGCATGGGGAGTTTGAGTCAGATTGCAAGTTTTGGTTATTTATCGCACATGCCAAATAACAATATATTGGGGTATATTATTTATTATATAGTGCGACCGCAAAGAAACTCGAGAAGAGTTCACGTGAATTGTATGATTTTTGAGACCAGGGATGCTGCTGAAAGTAATTAGTGTGCATCTGACTCATAGATAATGAGTTTAAGTGGGATGAAAAAACGGGGGGGGGGCGGTCTGTCAAAGACAAAGGGGCTTGGTCGACGTACTTAAGGGCATTGCTCAAAAACATGTAAGCTAAAAGCCTGCCTTAGCATATATGGTTTGCCGCCCGACTGGTATTTTGCTGCTTCTGTCATTGCATCCAGATATATAATACAATGCATAAAATTACAGCTACACTCAGGGCCTCCACATCATCCCTCAGCATCTCCACAGCATCATTCAGCGCCACCACTGCATCACTCAGGGCCATCACAGCATCACTCGGGGCCACCACAGCATCACTCAGCGCCACCACAGCATCACTCAGGGCCACAACAATATCACTCAGCGCCACCACAGCATCACTCAGCACCACCACAGCATCACTCAGTGCCACCACAGCATCACTCAGGCCACCACAGCATCACTCAGCACCACATCAGTATCACTCAGCATCACCATTGCACTAATACACCACCACATAATCATCACACAGCAAGACCTGAGTATCATTCAGCATCACCTCAGCATCGTCTCCGCACCAGTCACCACCACCACCACCACCACTACCACTACCACCTCAGCATCACTCAGCACCACCTCAGCCTGCTCTCGAAATCTGGTATCTGTTGATTCTCCCCTAGCATCTGGCCACTGCTAATGTTATAATACAGGTACTAGTTCCCAACCTTCACCCTCCGATTGTTTATGCCCCCTCAAAAAAAAGCTTTAACAAACAACCATTGGAATAGGCAGAAACAAGTTACAAGCATTGCAAGAACAAAAGAAAACTGAGGACATTTTTTTATTGTAAATACTTTTTTGAATATGGTCGTTCAGTTATACATAATGCCTTCTTGGTCATATATAAACGTAACTAAAATGATTCTGACACTTTATTAAAACTTTTCAGCATGCTGCACAGTGGCCACACTTCTCTACAGCACAGCTTAAAGACATTGGCAAAGTCAATAGCTCTGGCTAAACACTTATAAGGCCCAAAAGGCGAGACCTATTGGCTATGTCAATGCTTGTTCATTGTGTGACTTCCTCTTTGAATGGGTAATGGCTTACGTGAGTCTTAAAAGGGCCCACTTTCTGGACCATGTTAAATAGCAGTAGTTCTGCACATGACATTTTGATTCCAAAGTTGAGTTGATATCTGCGTATGTTAAAATCCTAAAAGTAATGGTCTTTTTGAGAAAAAACAATATCCATGTCTGCCAGACCCTGATGGTTGTGTAATGTTCGTAATTCCTTCTACTTGTCTTTCCACCAGCTCTTCTGATCGCACATCTACTGCACTCCTGACTAGATGAGATCCTGCTTTACATTCACTGATGTGACTCTGCCGGGCCCCTTTCTTAAGCTAGGTGGCATGGAGCGTAGGGCACAGTGCCTCCTGACCCTTGTAGACTGGTTGGATGAAGGCTTCTCAAGCTTCATTCATCTGCCATCCCGCCGAGGCCACTGATCATTTTGCTAATCTCCTCTCCCAACACGTTTGGTTAATTTTCACATGATTTACAATGCAGTGCCTGTTAGACCTGAAATTCTTGGTGTGGTTTTCCCTGACTTTTTGCCTCTACGCCCTGTGTTTTTGATGCTGTGCTGGATTTCGTTTTTGCTGGCTTAGATGCTTTGGGCACTTTGCCACTGCTTATTTGTGTCAAAATGCAAGTGCTCCCTGTGTAAATTGATAATGGGATTGGTTCTCCCTGATTGGCATATTTGTTTCACCGGTATGTCCCTAGTAAAGTGCACTAAAGTGTGCCAGGGTGGGTGAATCAAATGCTACTAGTGGGCTTGAGGCACTGATTGTGCCACCCACATGAGTAGCCCTAAAAAGTTGTCTCAGGCCTGCCAACGCAGTGCCTGCGCTCAGTTTGTTAACTGCCATTTTGACCTGGCCAGTGTACCCACTTGCCAGGCCCTACCCTTCCCTTTCCTTGCACATAGGACACCCCTACAGTAGGCACAAGGTACCCCCTGGGCAGAGTGCAGTGTATGGGAAAGGTAGGACATGTACTGGTGGGTGTAACAAGTCCTGATAGTGAAATACTGCCAATTTTGTTTTTCCCTATTTGAAAGGCTATCTTGCCCATAGAACAGAATCGGGAATGCTCTGTAACATTTTTCCAAGCATATCTTCCCATAGGAGTAAGAAAGAAAATTGGAGTCTGGTATCCCTAAACTCGGAATTTAATAACACATTTAGGAAGGATGGTTTTTAAATTCTGTGTTTGAAAATAGCACTTTTAGAAAGTGGCTATTTTCTTGTTCAACCTTTCTGTGTGCCTCTGCCTGTTTGGTGATTGATTGCCTGGCTGTGGTAGTCACAGGGGCTGGGGAAGTCCCATGCCTCCGGGATGCCGGATGAGCAGCACTAGGCAGAATAGGCCTATCTGCTTTGGAGTGGTGGGAGGAGTAGCATCTGTACCTGAATAGAGCTGTGCCTGCCTTCTACAATGCTGGCTCCACCTTCTGCGGTGCATCTGAAGACCCTGGCCCTCACTGACAAAGGAAGAAGTTGTGCACTGGCAGCATGCACCCAGAACTGGTTTGGACTGGGCTCAGAGCCCCTTACACAAGGAGAACAAAGACATTTGGGGCATAAAAAGTAGAGCTGAAACCCCTGCATTTTAGACTACTTCGTGATCTAGAGGAATCTTTACCGAAGAGGACAGCTGAAGAGACTGAAGAGAAGCGCTACCCTTGCTGTGTGACTGGGGCTGGCCTGCAGTTTGCTGTTGCTACTGAGGAAAGGACAAGGGTCTTCGCTGTGTGCTGGGTCCACCCTCTGCTTGAAGAGGAGTCTTAAAGGGCCTGTGTGAGCTGGCCTCCTGTTGCAGAAACACTGGGACATAAAAGTTTCCAAAAACCGTCTCAGCAGTGCTGTGTGCTTGTGCCTGCCCACATCTCTACCTACCCTGAGACCATCGTGAAGCCTTCCCTGTGTACATGTGTCTGTATGGAGCCGTGCCGGCACTGTGACCTGTAGCATGATCAACAATGTGCTGCATTCTTTTTCACCACCGCTGGCCCGAGCCGTGAACTACCAAGTGCTACGTGCTTTTCAATGCCGCCGGCCTGAGCCGTGAACTCCAAAAGTGCTGCAGCGCCATAACCTGAGCGGATACGAGGCGTTGCCTGGCTACCAGGATTCCCCTGCATCGATCAGCTGCTGCCAACGGGACTGCCCAGGAGGACGTCAGCCACGAGAGAAAGAGAAGAGCAACCCCCACGTAACGCTCGGACCAAAGTCCTGAGCCGCTGCGTGTGTTGCTGCCTGCGGCAGGTTGTGGGTCTGCAAGGGACTGCTCTGACTGCCATCTAAACAACGGGGCCTCCTCTCCTGGTGACCCCAATGGCCCGCACTTGAACGGAGTGGATCGACCGTACCGGGGGCCTGTGTTACGCATCCCTTCTTATTTGCAAAGCATTTGGGGGCATATTTCCGTTGAGGCTGACCACGGAGTCAGTAGTACAGGGGTGAAGAGTTCAGTAACAGCAAGGGCACCGTACGTCTGTGCAAAGGAGACATGTGCTTATGACATTAGGTTTGCTGAAGTCAATACAGTCTCTACAAGTGATCCATCTTAAATCTGTGACTGTTTGACCCCATTGCATTTTCCTGAAGAAATACAGAATCTACAAGTTTAATTTAGTAACAACCTCCTAAAGAACATTTCACTGAGTATCTGTATGTTGGATTTTTGCTGTTTTGGTCTTGTATAGTTTAGATAAAGATACTTTATTTTTCTAAACTGGTGTGGTGTGCATTTGTGGTTTGATCACTATTTTACTGTGAGTGTTGGTACAAATACTTTACACATTGCCTTTGGGATAAGCCTGTGTGCCTGTGCCAAGCTGCCAGGGGGGTGAGCAGGGGTTATCTAAAGTGTGTATCCCCCTTACCCTGACTAGAAGCATGGGTCCCTACTTGGACAAAGGTACCTTGCCTCTGCCAACTAAAGACCCCCATTTCTTACATTGGTGGTCAACAGTGGGGATTTGAACCTGTATTTGTACTTGACCAACAGTGATTGGTCTACATCAGTAGTTTAGTGCAGACCACTACGCAACCACATACTGTGTTTTGGTTTTGGTTCTATTTTTGAGTGACCCTTGAATCATCCACCCATCATGTCTCAAAATGATAGAGCAGCAAATGAGAAGACAGAATTGGAGTTTCACATTGAGGATTTGCATTCCTACAAAGTAGATCAACTCAAGTAATTTTGCAAAAATTTAGGATGTCCCATGAAGATCAGCTCTAAGAAGGATGAGCTGCAGAAGGCCTTTCTGGGCCTAGTGGGAAGCCAAAGAGGCTGAGGAGACAGGGGATGAGGACGTGGATGACAATGCACCAGGGGATGGGTTTAGGTCACAGGATTTGCCTGTGTCAAGAGTAGCCTCCAGGGCTGGCAGCATCCATTCCGCTGGAAGTCTTTCCCGAGAGGAGCGGGAGGAGAACTAAAAGGTCAGAGAGCATGCGCTGGAAGTCCTGAGGCTCAAGGCCAAGGTGGAGGAGAGCAAAGATGCTCGTGCCCTGGAGGAAAATAAATTGTGTTTTGAGAGAAAAAAGAGAGCTGAGGAGAGCAAGAACACTCACTTTGGAAGAGAAGAAAATGCTTTTGGCTCATGAGTTGAGCATGAGGGAACTGGACATTAAGGCAAAACAAGTGGAGTCCAGTTCAAATGGTGGCAGCACACAGCTAGTGCAAGGGGGTAAGGTGTATATACCCAAGAATTTAGTGCAGAATCATCAGAGGGGAGAGAATATTTATGCATGGTGCACATCATATGAGATTGCACTGAGGATGAATGAAGTGCCTGAGAAGAATTAGGGGTGGGCCTGTGGAAACAATTTCAGGCCTCTGGGAGGGACGTCCTGCCGCCCTTAATGCTGGCGGGTACCCTGACCTACCCCAATATGAAGGAGGCCTTATGCCTCAGGTATGGGCTCACTCCAGAGCAGTACAGACAGAAGTTTAGGAACTTCAAGAAGCTTGATTCAAGTACTTGGGTTGAATGTGTGAAACTGCACATGCGTGCACTGGAAGGTTGGATAAAGGGCAGCAAGGTAACTGATTATAAGGGGTTGTGCCATTTTATTAGATGGGAGCACTTGAGTAGTCTGTGTGTTCCAGAGCTGTGCCAGCATCGTTTGGACAGTAAGCTAAGTGATCCCAGTGAGCTTGCTAAGGAGGTGAACCGCTGGACCAGCACCAGGGTCCACAAGGGGGTTGTGGGTAACCCAGCCAAGGGGGGCAGGGTCCCCAGCAGAAGAGTGGGGGGGACAAAGGTAACCAAAAGGAGTTTTCTAAAGGGGCACCAAAACAGTTCTGAGGGAAAGGAGTCCCAATCCCCCAGCCTAAGATGTTCCAGCCGCCTAAGGGCGGGCGTGACAACTGGGGTCCCCCCAAGTGTTACTCATGTGGTGAGAGAGGCCACATTGCCACTAGGTGCCCCAAGAAATCCCTAGAACCCACGGGCGCTCCGTCACCTGGTTTAGTGAGTGTAGCACTAGAGGAGGCATTGGTTCCTAGTCAAGGGGAGAAACAAACAGTTATGGCCCTTGTCTCATTAGGAGACAGAGAGCTGGTCCAGGAGTACTATCTGCCTGAGAACACTAAAAAATACAGGCAGTGGGTGACCATCAAAGGGAGGAGGGTGGAGGCTCTGAGAGACTCAGGAGCTAGTGTGACATCTGTCAGGTGTCAGTGGGTGTCTGAAGAGCAGGCTATTCCAAATGTACTTCACCCTGAAGTTGCGACGGACAACTCTGAGCACTGGTGTAAGGTGGAGCTAGTTCCCTTTGAGTGGGGGGTAATGTAATTTTTATTTTTATTTGTACATGATTAATTAAAACCTTTACAAAAGGATAGGAACATTGCTAAAATTACTAAAAATTAATTTTGTGCGACTTTCTAAAACTTAAAAATGTGCTTAATGTCAGTTTATAATCATCAATGTAATTAAAAGTTTAGATGCTTCAGGGCGCTGTTGCGGAGCTGTTGAAGAACTTCGATTTTCGATCGTGATCATATCGACCCGCCATTTTGTGCTCCGCCGCCATTTTGTGTTGCACTCACTCAGGCAGCATGACGATCGAAGTCTTTTTCTGCTTTTCCTGCAATAGTGTGTATAAATAACCTTGTGCCTCTGTTTAAAAAAGCTGGTGTTAGAGACTGGCCGAGTACACTAATCCCTATCTGGTTTTCCTAATCCCTGTCTCAACTATCTGTTGGTTCACACTATTCTCTTCTGATTTTATCTTATTGTCTGGCCTTCGCTGTCCTCTGCTCGTATTCTCTTGTTTCACAACTATCCTCCAAAACACACAAACGTATCTCGTCACCTGCAAGACAGCTACAAGTCAGCTAATGAATGAGCTCGTGGGGAGGGGTGACAAACACAGTTAGAGGAGAGGCTTCTTCGAGTTACTTGATACTTTATTTTCAAACCTTTCCTATTGGTTCTGTTCTGTTTTCCAACTTTCCTTATTGGCTCCGTTTTATATGTTTTAGGTGTGTTCTTAGTTAATGTATATGTCACATATATACTATATAAGATTGTGCGCCACGGAGTGAAGTGGCAGTCTCCTGAGAACATACCGTGTGTACTTCTAAAACAACTGTACTAGCTGCAGCTAATAAATCTAATCTTTTACGCCGACAAGAGTGTCCCCGTGTCTCTGTGTAGCTAAGCAGGAGACCCCAGGAGATTAAGGCGTACCCTGCGCCGCCAGGTCCAAAAGGTTCTGGTTCTTCAACGGGCGCCCAACGTGGGGTGGCTTCAGTGGTACCGGTTCTGCCCGAAGGTCGTGAGGAACCCCGCAAGAAAATTCTGGAGGAATCGCGAGCCACGTCAAGCGACCCCTGTATGTCGAAAGTGGTCCGAAGGTCTTTTTCAGCGCGGTTACTCCTTCCTGACGGCTATTAACGACTTCTGCCCTGACTGCTGCCCTGCCTTGGCCCTTCCTTTGGTGATGTATGGTAAGGCGAGACGATAGACGGGCCTCTGTTGGCGTAAGAAGACGTCCTTAGTTAAGTATTTTGTGGGTCGCACCCACAATTTTTGTCTTTTGGTCCTTAGTTTCTTTGGTCCTTAGATTCGACTATTGCAATAGCCGAAGCGGAGGGTAAGTGCATTTGTGCTGCGTAAACTGAGTTTTACCCCCTTGAAGTTTGTGAACAGTCAGGTGAAATCACGAGATGCCTGGTCTGACTAAGTTTGGAAAACTTTGTTGCTTTGGTTGTAATAGGGATTCCCGGCTTGAGGACTCTTGTCCGATTCCTTCGGTTGGAACTCCCACATATGAGCTCTATTCTAAACATGGTGTTGGCCCCATTGCCTTTAACGAGGCATGGACCCGATACACGAAGAAAGATGGTGTTTTAAAATGGCCAGAAAATGGTAGTTTCGATTCTGATGTGCTAGATAATTTGGAAGCAGTTCTATTCAAAAGAAAAGCCCGGCTGGCAATGTTTGACTCTTTCCGCCTTTGGCGTAAGGAAGCCAAATAGAGAGAAATTAAACAAGCAAAACGAGATAGAAAAGCGCAGGGTATGACAATTATACAGGCTGCCCAACAATTCAAAGATGATGAAATTATTAATTCAATGGAAATCTCAGAAAGACAGCATTGTATGGCGATAGATAAATGTTATCCGGTGTTGCCTATTTCCCCTTCCAATAACAAGAAAGATTTAGAAGAAGATCCCCTAATGTCCCATTTATTGAGTTTGCCTCCGCCCTATGCACAAGGTACTAATGCACCCCAGTTGTTACAGCCTGTTCAGCTGCCAGCAGTACCTCCACCTGTTCCGGCTCTTCCGCCTTTGCCCCTATTAGTATCTCCGCCTCTACCAGTTTTGCCTTTAACTCCAACTTCTTTGCCCTCATCTCCTGATCTTCGATCTCCTTTGCCTTCTGCTCCTCCTGCAATTACCGGTTCTCCTTTCACTAGTTCGCCTAATACCTTCTCCCCTATTCTTATGTCTAATTCTCCGTCTGTGCGTAAGCGTCTCACGGAGACCGTCACTGGTATTCTATCTCCTTTCTTTGAAGCTTTAAATGTGTCTCCGGCTTTTGCTCGAAGACAATCTCGTAGTCAGTTCCCAGATTCTGAAGAACGAGAAAGGCTGGACTCTCTTGCACGTAAATGGATCAAAAGGGGTCCCCAGTATAGTGTGCCTGATATTATGTCTACCTTCTCACAATGGAATGCGCCTACACATAGATATGTTTTTAATGTAATGTGTGATACTCTCATTAAAGAATGGGAGGATGTGAATTCGAGTTCGATTCCACAGGATCTGTTAGATGTTCAGAATGATTTCGACAAAGGACTTGTGGTGGGGTCTAAGGTTGAGAAAGCTGTAAGGACACTTATTTCCTTTAGATCCTTGTTGTCCTCTCAGACTTTCCTTGATTCCGATCCGACGGTTAGACTAACACTGAAAAATTATCCCATGAGAGAGATTCCTCCAGTTTGGAAGGAGGAAGTTGCGGCTCAAGGTAATATTCCAGCTATTCCTGCTCATTTTCAACGTATATGGGTACATGTCCCTTGGAAACGATCTGAAGTTTTAGCTCTTAAACAGACTCTACCGGATCCTCGTAAGAACCCTGCAGGTTATTATAAAGAATTATCACAGACGGTTGATGCTTGCATCATGAATCTAGCTGATATCGATATGTTGATGGGAAATGTCGTTCCGCAAGCATTATGGGCTAAGATTCGTAGAGAGAATCATGATCAAGCATTAGGTGGTGATTGGGCTGCTATAATTGCCGCGGATGCAGCTCAAGTGGGTGGTGCTAAGCATGATGCTTTAATTTCAGAACTCCCTGGTAGGATTATTACATTAATGAAAACGATGATGCCTGCCTTGAGAGTTAACTGGGATAAATTAGCAGCATGCAAACAGAAGAAAGATGAGAGTGTCTCTGATTTCTTTACTCGTTTCGAGGAGACAGTTATTGATCACAGTGGTCAAGATATGGCTACAGAGGGTGGTCAGCGATTATTTGTGGACAAATTTGTATTTAATTTGCTTCCTGAGTTGTCACACAAATTGAAAGATTCTGAAAGTTCATGGGCTGTTTCTTCTTCTGCCCAGATATTGGCTACTGCACAATATTATGAAAATAGAGATAAAGAAGAAAGAGAAAAGCAAGAGAAAAAGACGAAAGAATTGAAAACAAAGGTTCTCTTGCAACAAGCTTATCCTCCTCGCTATGTTCAGCCTCAGTTTCATCAGCCTCCGCAGTTTCAGAGGTTGTATCAAAACCCTGAGCCATATATTCCGCGACCTTTGTTTGGACCTAATCAATGTGCCTATTGTAGAGAAGAAGGTCATTTTAAAAGTAGTTGTCCGGTTTTATTGCAGCGCAGCAGAGCATTATCTGCTCCACGAGGTCGTGGCGGCCTCCAGTCAGCGAACAGAGGTAGAGGTCGAGGTATGTCGACTCAAGAACAGCATTCCCTTCCTCTTCCTAAATCCGTGAATTATTTTGATCAGCAAAATGTTAGGTCTACACAGTATTACAATGAGGATTGTTATGTTGAAGGCGAGAATGAAAGTCTTCACACTAACTAGGACAGCCATGGACAAAGTAAGGGAGTTGTGTCGATTCCATTAGATCAGAATGGACCCTATGTCAATGTCACTATAATGGGTGTTTCAGAGCCATTTCTCCTAGATACTGGTGCGATGAGAAGTTCTATCATTCATTCCAAACTCCCTGGGGCACCTTTAACTGGCTTAACAAATGTTTCTGTCGGATTTTCTGGCGCCCCTGTTCGTAATCCGGTTTCTTGCCCTTTGTCTATTTCAATTGGCCCCTATGATTTGGAAGCTCCGCTTCTTTTGACAAATGGTTGCGGTTTAAATCTGTTGGGTTTGGACTTATTGAAAAGAATGCATGCTACGATATATTGTTCTCCTTCTGGTGTACATCTTACTTTAGGACAGAAACTGATTTCTCCAATGTATTTGTCCAAAGATCAGTTTCCCCCTGAATGGCTTTCTCTTCCGGCAACGCTTTGGGCCACGGGTCCGAACGATGTGGGTTGTCTGGAGATTCCACCTTATGTTGTCACTCTTAAGCCTAATGTTGAATTGCCATGTATTCCGCAGTATAGAATTTCCACTGAAGGTGAAAAAGCGCTTTTGGAAATCATTCATGATTTAATTCAGAAGGGTGTGGTTGAGGAAACGAGAGGTAACATATGCAATAGTCCTATCCTTCCTGTTCTTAAACGCACTGATCCTTCTCAGCCTCCTGTATATCGTTTCGTAATTGATCTTCGGGAGGTAAATAAAATTGTTGTACCACAATTTCCTGTAGTCCCAGATATCACTGCTTTGTTGACAATGATACCTTCCACAGCGACTTGGTTTTCTGTTATCGATCTAAAAAATGCCTTCTTTAGTATTCACATTGCTGAAGAGAGTAGGGATATTTTTGGCTTCTCTCTTGGAGGCCGAAGCTTCCGGTTTAAGCGCGCACCTCAGGGCTATTGTGAAAGTCCCTCTACTTACAGTCAAGCTTTCAAATGTCATCTTGATGCTTTTCATTTGCCGTCTGGTGCTGCTCTTATTCAATACATGGACGACTTGTTGATTGCTGCTGATGCAGAAGATATTTGCAAAGATGTGACTGTTGCATTGTTACGTCATCTGTTTAATCTGAGTCATAAGGTTTCATCTTCAAAACTACAATATGTTCGTCGAGAGGTTACCTATTTGGGTCATCTCCTATCAAAGGAGGGACGACGATTAACCCCAGAACGAATTCAGGCGATTGCACAAATGTCTGTGCCATCCACACAAAGGGAGGTACGTGCATTTCTGGGTATTACTTCTTATTGTAGGCAGTGGATCCCTAACTTTTCTCTGTTGGCCAAGCCTTTGTTGGCACTCACTTTGAAAGATACGCCTAAGCCCCTTCCATGGACTGACGAATGTCAGAAGAGTTTCACTGACTTGCGTACTGCGCTATGTTCTGCTCCTGTATTGGGTACTCCCGATTACAGTAAGCCGTTCACGCTCTACGTTTATGAAAGAGAAGGGTGTGCATTGTCAGTTTTAACGCAGCGATTTGGAGACAAACAGCGGCCATGTGCATATTTTTCGGCTACGTTAGATCCAGTAGCTAAAGCATTACCTAGTTGTCTTAAAGCAGCAGCAGCAATTTCTATTCAACAGTCTGCTGGAGTAGTGTTAGATAACACACTTATTGTTATGGTGCCGCATGCAGTAGATACCTTATTGAACCGAACAAAAACACAACATCTTACGAGTGCTCGTTTG
Source organism: Triturus cristatus (assembly GCF_964204655.1). Taxonomy (NCBI): domain Eukaryota; kingdom Metazoa; phylum Chordata; class Amphibia; order Caudata; family Salamandridae; genus Triturus; species Triturus cristatus. The sequence goes on from NC_140590.1 coordinate 38,022,159, forward strand.
TCTGGATATGAGTTAACACTTTTTGCTAGTCACGTGCACATCAAACGATGTAATACTTTAAATCCAGCTACTTTATTGCCTCTTCCAGTAGACAAAGATGACCAAGAACAACATGATTGTTTCCTCCGTACAGAGGAAGAGACAAAGGGAAGAATTGACTTGAAAGATACACCGCTAGAAAATCCGGATGGAATTCTATGGGTGGATGGTTCTTGTTTCAAGCTTCCTAATGGAGATATAGTTTCAGCCTATGCTGTTACTACTTTACATACAGTTGTGGAAACAGCACGTATCAGACACAATTCAGCTCAAGCAGCAGAACTGATAGCTTTGACGAGAGCATGTGTGTTGTCAAAAGGAAAAAGGGTGAACGTGTACAATGACAGTCAATACGCCTTTGGTGTGGCGTTCAATTTTGGGCGTCTTTGGAAAGAAAGGGGATTCCTTACTTCCCATGGCACTAAAATACAACATGGTCAATTAGTGACTGATCTTCTTGAGTCACTTTCTTTGCCTACCCAAATAGCAATTGTGAAGTGTAGTGCGCACAAGAAGATTACTGACGATGTTGGTCGAGGAAATGCATTTGCAGATGAAGTAGCGAAAAAGACAGCGAGAGATGCTACAAATCGAATGTATGTTGCGGGTCCTGCGAATTGGGTTAGAGAGAGAGGAATATATGAGGATACAGTGGAAAGTGTAAGATCGATTCAGAAAGAGGCTACAGAGAAAGAATTGAGCAAGTGGAAAGAAAGTATAGGAATGTTGGATGAGATAGGATGTTGGGTGGAATTGTCTGAGCACCAACGTTGGCTGTTACCAGACGCCTATGTACTGCCAGTAGTCACTATGGCGCATGGTCCAGCCCACTTAAGTGCGAAAGGTATATGCAAGCTTCTGGCTCCAGTATGGCAGAATGAAGGAATGCCAAAGTGTGCAGACAATGTGGTGAAACATTGTATTGTTTGTTTGATGTACAATCCGGGAGAGGGAACCCCAACTCCAGCAGGTCACTTTGCTCCTCTGACATATCCTTTTGAGGTGTTGCAGATCGATTATATTCATATGGAGCGATGCAACAACCTCAAATACGTTCTGGTGGTAGTATGCGCCTTCTCTAGATGGATAGAAGCATACCCTCTAAAAGATAATACAGCCTTATCCACAGCTAAAGTTCTACTAAAAGAATTTTTCCCCAGGTTTGGTTTGCCGCGCATTGTCTGGAGTGACAATGGGAGCGAATTTGTGGGCTAAGTCATGCAAAAAGTCTGTGCGGGTCTTGGTATTAAGCAAAAGTTCCATGCGGCAAATCATCCACAGTCAGCGGGTTTAGTGGAATGCTACAATGGAACTTTAAAGCTAAAACTAGCGAAAGTTCAGGCTAGTACAGGACTTAGTTGGCCTGATGCTTTACCATTGGCTCTTCTGTCCACCAGTACACTCTCGTTTGGGACTTAGCCCTTACGAAGTGGTTTTTGGACGCCCAGCTAATGTATGGGGAGTCCCTCGCCCTAAGAAATACTCAGACTTACCATATCCAATGTTAATTGACTACTTGCATGACCTTACGACTAAATTGCGTGTTCTCCATCAACACGTTCAGAGTGTTTTGCCGGAGGTTTCCACAGACCCAGGTCATTCCATTCGGCCAGGTGACTGGGTGTGCACAAAGAACTTCCAAAGGACGAAAAATTTGGAACCCAGGTGGAGAGAGCCCCGAATGGTTTTGCTCACCACGAGAACAGCAGTAAAAGTCGAAGGAAAGAAAAATTGGATTCACGGTGTGCATTGCAAGAAAGTGCCTTTGCCTCTTCCGTTCGATGAGTGGGTACGTAAGGGCATTAGAAACTCTGAGAGCAAAAAGGTTCCACGATTGGTACCTTTTAGTGATGCACGCCTAATTGGAACATTGTCTGAGAAAGAGGACGACGACATTCTTCAGGAAGCAATACCACCACATCGTCACTTGAATACGACCAATCCGCGAACATTGTTCCAAGACCAAACTGTACCTGATAAAGAACACTATAACCTAAGGCCTAGACTAAAGCACACATAAGATTTTTTTCTCTTCTATGTAGTATTCTGTCCCGGTTGCAGGGTCACGGTAGGAGTCTTAGTTGCGACCTGAGTAGTGGCAATAGGCCTGCAGGACTTGCAGTGTCATAGGACGGCAGACAATTGTGATTAAGTGATTGAGGAAGATTACCGTGAGCATCCACTTGGAAAGATGGAGACTACATTAGGCAAAAGAGAAAGTAAAGATAAAATGAATCATTGTAAAGAAATGTATAGTCGTTGTGGTATTGCTCTATGTATTATTATATTATTGTGTATTCTTTTGGCATGTATAAATTGGATTGTTATTGCTCTGCAGCGAAAAGTTGTCTCTCCTTCTACCTCTACGTCTTCTTCTACTGTCTCTCCACATCTATTTCATACACTTCCTCAACATGAACTCATTAGAAGAACCGAATATTACAATAATTTATTTGTCCAGTTATTACATCAACATCAATTAGTGATAAATACAACAAACTGTTGGGTGTGTGGACTTATGTCACATACCGTAGAAAAAGGAATGCCATATTTAGTTCTTCCGTTCTCCTATGAAGGTTCTGCTTGGGCTTATTTTGTTATCTTCTCCAATGCCTAGCAAAGCAAATTCAGACGATCCGTTAGTTCACATATTGGTGATCCAGATTTTAGTCATAGTTCATTGATAAAGGGAATGGTAGCTATGGCTAAAATCATGGAAAATAGTAAGATGTCCGTTGACGAAAGGAAAGCGTACACTAACTGGAACATCACCCATTATGTCACTAGCCTTAGTGATAAAGTTAAAAAAGGAAAATCTTCACCGATTTGGACTATACCACATCAGGGCAATTTCTGTCTACAGATAAATGGTCAGTCTGCTGACACCATACAAAGAAATAGCTGTTCCCACACATACGTCTACTCCTCTCAGAATTCACCGCCTCTAGTACCATCTCATGGTACATATTTCATCTGTTATTATAGGGCTTACACGTGGTTGCCAACTGGTTTTTCTGTTACCTGCTATATAGCTTTCCTTCTTCCCCCTACATACACCGCTTCTGCAAATCATCATCGAAACAGATATGGCAGAGGGATTATTAATTCCAAGGCCACAGCAGGACAAGAGGGAGGAGATTTCCTCAAAGGATTTCTTCCTTTTTGGGGTCCAATGGCCAACAGCAGAAATATACGGCAAATGGTTTGTGTCGTAGAAACCACCATAGACATCACTGTAGGAGCCTTAATTAATATCACGGCAGAACTACAGGCAGATCGTCTTATGACTTTATAAAACCGAGTTGCCTTAGAGTTTGTTCTTGCAGACCGTGGTGGAGTGTGCAAATTGATCGGGTCAAGTTGCTGTATTTTCATACCTAATGACGCTCCGACAGTATACCAAGCTATCTCTAAGTTACATATAATCTCTGAGTCAATTCACCAGGACGAAGGAGATTGGTCATTATTAGAGTGGTTTTGGGGACTACTGTCCAAATGGGGTTGGAAGATATTGATGTTCCTTGGAGTAGTTTTAGCCATCGTATTCTCTTGTTGCCTTTGTATGCACTGTGACCTCGCCATCTGCGACCTTTGTGCTACTATGTGCATCCCTAAACCCAAGTCACAAAGAGCAGAGAATATCAGAATGATGCTACAGCGACAGCTCGATGACCTCATGGCCATCGACATTGACTCAGATTAATGTGAGTCTGAGTATCTTGCCTGAGTTCTGGCAAAAGGAGGGTCTGAAGAACTTCGATTTTCGATCGTGATCATATCGACCCGCCATTTTGTGCTCCGCCGCCATTTTGCGTTGCCCTCACTCAGGCAGCACGACGATCGAAGTCTTTTTCTGCTTTTCCTGCAATAGTGTGTCTAAATAACCTTGTGCCTCTGTTTACAAAAGCTGGTGTTAGAGACTGGCCGAGTACACTAATCCCTGTCTGGTTTTCCTAATCCCTGTCTCAACTATCTGTTGGTTCACACTATTCTCTTCTGATTTTATCTTATCGTCTGGCCTTCACTGTCCTCTGCTCGTATTCTCTTGTTTCACAACTATCCTCCAAAACACACAAACGTATCTCGTCACCTGCAAGACAGCTACAAGTCAGTTAATGAATTAGCTTGTGGGGAGGCCTGACAAACACAGTTAGAGGAGAGGCTACTTCGAGTTACTTGATACTTTATTTTCAAACCTTTCCTATTGGTTCTGTTCTGTTTTCCAACTTTCCTTATTGGCTCCCTTATATATGTTTTAGGTGTGTTCTTAGTTAATGTATATGTCACATATATACTATATAAGATTGTGCGCCACGGAGTGAAGTGGCAGTCTCCTGAGAACATACCGTGTGTACTTCTAGAACAACTGTACTAGCTGCAGCTAATAAATCTAATCTTTTACGCTGACAGAGTGTCCCCGTGTCTCTGTGTAGCTAAGCTGGAGACCCCAGGAGATTAAGGCGTACCCTGCGCTGCCAGGTCCAAAAGGTTCTGGTTCTTTACTGTTCGGTCTGGCATTTATTGATCCGCATTTGGCGGGCTCTTATGTCTTTCTGCTACTAATTCAAAAAACGTTGTGACCCGACAGTTCAATTTTATTTTAGTTTTGGTTAAAACACAGTTTAACCGCTTGCCTGAATGTTCGAACACCATGTAGATTAAAAGATGGACGTAATAAATTGAATCTCAGGTCCTTTAATTCCGGGCAGATGCAAATTACATGAATGATATCTTCTTTACCAGCTTTGCACAAGCGACACTGTTGCGGACAGTTTTTTCTTTCCCAAGGCAGCAAGTGAGGGGCAGCTGGAATTACCACAAGGCGTAATTTTAAAAACTTTTCTTTCATCTATAGGTTCATTCCAATGGAAAGGTACTGCAGTGTTACATAATCGCCAAGTGTGATCCAGCCATGCGCTCTTTCTGGATAATGTCTCCTTATCCTCAATGGAGGACATGATTTGTGCTGATTTTTTTGCGACTTTTTAAAAAGAAATGAGATCAGTAGCGGTGCCCCAGAGGTCTGACAGCCCCAAGGCTTGGAGTGAATCAAATAAATAATCTCTGGCTGAGAATTTTTTGTGTCGGAGCAACTCTTCCCATAAGTTTGAATTTAAGGAGCCAACCTCAGCGCCATGGATCTTGTGCCAGCTAGTAACATACGTGCTCCATCTTTCCAGTGTTTGCTTTAAACGGCCAAATTCTAACCGAATTTATGCTGGAGAAACATATCTTGGCAGATTAAAGATTGCCCTGTATGAATTGGCTATCACTCTATCCAATAGTGCAGCGTCTTTACCTTGAAGCGGTTCACTCCCATATGTAAGGATCGGCTGTAACTTTGCTTGCAGAACTTGGATCAAGGGGTCAAACGTTAAATCGGGAAGTTTGTCCTTTAAGGATTTTATCGCCAGACAAGTCAAAGTTCCCTTCCCTCGCAAAGACTCAAGTTGGGGTTTGAACAAGTTCTTATGGTCCATAACTACTCCCAGGTATTTGTAGGTGGTTACCAAATCCAGCCCTTGTCCATTTAGATGCCAATTGAGTTTCCTCTTTTTCTGGTAGTTCACTGCCATGATTTTGGATTTGGCAAAGTTTATTTGCAAGCAGTTCTTTTCCGAAAAAGCGTGAGTTACATTCAAGAGGTGTTGGAAGTCGATCGGAGTCTGTCTTATTAGAACCAGGTCGTCCGCGTACAGCAGATTGGACAGCGGTGTTTCCCCCAGTTTTGGTGCATGGCAGGGACAGTTGTCAAGTTCTACTGGCAGGTCTGGAAGAAAAAGGTTAAATAAAAATGGAGCTAGAACGCAGTCCTGTTTTAACCCTTTTGTTGTCAGAATGGGTTTGGAGAGGTGTGTTCCTGCTCCTAATTTAACCTTGATCCAGGTGTTTGTGTGCAGTGATATCAATTGGTCCAAAAGTCTTTTAGGTATTCCCAAATTTTCCATTTCTGCCAGAGTTTGTTTCGATCAACATGATCAAAAGCGGCAGTATAGTCAATAAAACAAAGAAAAGGGGGAGTTTTGGACACTTTTGATGCATCCATCAGCAGGGTCAATGCCATGATGTTTGTTGTGGTCCCTTGGCCTCGGCTGATTAATTGGGATGATGGAATTTTCAGTTGTCCATGATGTTAACTCCTCCAGTATGGTTCCTGCAAAGTGCTTGGCCTCCACGTCTATGAGGGCAATAAGTCAGTAGTGATTTGGGAGTTTCCTGTTGCCCTGTTTGAAGATTGGGCTTATTACTGATCCATTCCAGGACTCCAGTAGTATCAAGGTGTCCTTAATATTTTTTTAAACCGGCGTTAGTGCTACACTCCAAAATTCAGCGTCTGATTTACATAGCATTGGCGGGATGCCATTTGGACCTGGGGCACCGGTTGGTCTGCCCCTAGCTATTTGCCTTTTAATATCCGCTGATGTGGAGGCGGAGTGTTCAATCTCGGCAGAGGGAGAAGAACTTAAGTCTGGCATTAATTTACCTGCACAAGGGGATGACATAGTTCCTCTTGGGTCTGATTCCTGAATAGTTGCCATTGCGCGGCCGCTGCTTGTTTTTTCCCTGCAGATTTCTTTGCTGGGCCATTTTATCCCTACTTCTTTAAGGCGCTCCCCATTATCAGCGGGCGTGCTGTTAAAATGCTCGAAGAGGTATTTTGTCCATGCTTCCTCCGTTATATTAGAATTTAGGCCAAGGTGGTCTGGATTCTTGATTCTTTTGATCATTTGCCAAAACATAGAGGTGTTTTTTCATTTACCTTCATGGAGGGGCTTTGCCCATAATTCCTCATTTTTTTGTTTCTTTTTTTCCCATTTCTTCCTTTTTAGCAGCTGTTTTGCTACCTGTAAAACGTTTTTTGTAGGTCATGATTTAATGGATCTTTCCGCATCTGTCTCAATGTTTCGGTTTATGATCTGCTTTTGCATTTTCATTTCTGGGGTGAATTGTAATTTAGTTGAAGCTCCCTTTTGGTTTACTTTATTTGATGATCCTTTAATAGTTTTACCATGCTTCTACCGGTTTTGTCGTGAGACTTTCCGCTTGGGCGTAAAGACATTTCGCCTTAAGACTTATGGTGCTGATGTTGCTGGGATTGCACTGAAGCCGTTTAAGATTTGTGGCCGCTTCAATCTTGATGCCTATGGCTGGTTCAATCTTGAGAAGTGAGTTAGCTTTTATTGTTACGTCTTGAGGCAAGTGATCTCTGTGTTCGCGGGCCCCTATCCTAAACGCCGTTACTGTACCAAGCATATTTAAGGATGTGAATGTATAATCTAAATGGAAAGATTGCTGGTTTGAATGAAACATTGCGATTGGTGGGTTGTCCTCCGTGAAGCGCCCGTTCAATGATCTTAGGTTAAGATGTTCTAGCTGCAGTAATAGATGTTTTGAGCAATTGGTTGGTTTCTTAATATTTGGGGAGCCCTGTCTTGGCAAGGGCATCACCAGCTCCAGAGCTAATAAGATACATGTTGAAGTCACCTGCCAGGATAATATAGTTGGAATCCTCTTCATCCATTATCTTTTTGGTGGCTTCGATCAATTCCTTGGCTGCTTCCCGTTTCTGTTTGGGATGAATGTAAGCGTTGATGACCATAACTTCGTGACGTAGGCTGTTTAGCCAGAGTGCGATCTTTACCGCCTGCATGGCGCTTGGGGGTGTTATTTGAGATTCTATAGTTATGGTCTCTCCTATTGTCACTATGGAGGCCATAATCATTAAGCCCCCCTGATCGGCAACCAAAATCGGAGCATTTTTTTGCCGGCATACAACAAGATGTGTATCCTTGGAGTTCAGAGGCGTTTTCCTCCCAGGTCTCTTGCAGCAGTAGCAAATCGAATGATTTTAACTATTTGCAAAAACGCCGGATCCTCAGGTTTACTAGCTAAACCGTTGATGTTCCAGATACATATATTAATTTAAAAACCAAAGGAAATGATGGACGGAGTGTTGAACATTGCAAGCACTCGCCCCCAGTCAATTGATCTGGGTTTAATCCATCACCGTTCTTTAGCCCACTCTGCCACCCCAGTTCAGACATGGCCATATGCAAATCAGTCTGACCCTGTGCCTCATGGGAACAGTCCAGCCCGAACTGCCAAGCCATGTCTTCCCTGGACCGGAAACAAGCTTCCTAGGACCGGTTTCTGGCTATCAGCCGTCATCAGCCAGGCTTGCTTGAATCCAGTGGCGAAGTGAGCAAGGGACTCACGTCTGAGCATACCCTGCCAACTTATGGCGAACAAAGCAAAAACCAAAGGAAATGGGATCTGTAAAACAGTTGTTTTTAGATCTGCTATTAGGTCCCCTATCATGGATGGTAAGGTTATTAACTTATCTACAATCGGTTCACAGGAGCATGATGATGGTGTTGCTTGGACCACGTAAGACGCATCCTGACCTCTTCTTATGAGGCCATTAAGTTTGGATATTTTCCAGTCAATTCCTGAGATGGAAGCAGCCATTGTCTGTAAAACAGTAAGCTGCAAGTCGATTTTATGAGATTGAAATTGTAATGCTGCGGCTGAGTCTTGCAAGGTATTTAGGATTGTTATCCATATTGATTCCGGGTTTGGGCTTCCAGTATTATTAGTTTTCTCCAGTCTTGGGAGGTTATTTTCTTCTGTTTGTTAATGTGAGTGAGCTGGTTTCAGGTTACAGGAAGCAACTAATTCTTCACATTCCTGCGTAGCTATAAAAGTCATGTCATTATTCATCGAGTGGGAGTCATTGTAAGGTAACAGAGTGCGACGCTCAGGGGGCATATTTGGTATTTGGCTGTTATGTGTTGCTAATCGCTCCCAGGGAACTGTTTGGCTGGTTTCAAATAGTTTTATTTGAATGGGAGAACTATTGTTTAATTGAGGGAATAAATCTTGTGATTTTCCGTCCTGGGTGTCCTGTAACTTACTTGCGGCTGGTCGATCTACTTGGGTTGTTTGTATTACCTTCACTTGGATAGGAGAGCTGTTGCTTGATTGAGAAAGTGGGTCTTGTGCTTTTCAGTCACGATTGTCACGATTGTCTTGCTTTTAACTGGTGGATCTGAGTTTTCTGTGTGGAGCGTGCCGGTTTGACTTGAGTTCGTCTCGACTCCACTGGCTGAGTGGAAGTGTTTCACCAACTCTGTGGATTTATCCATCTTAGGTGAGCTCAACAAGGTATTTTTTACTGTGTTTTTTCAGAACAGGGCGAGCGTGATTCGACCCCGCTTTGACTGTTTGCTCCTCTAGCTGCCAAATTGATAGAATCACCCACTCCTCTGATTCCAGTTGACGTTGTCATTGCAAAGGTTTTCCCCAGATGAAGTTGACAATTCGTCCCTATGAACAGTGAAGTCTCAACTGGTTTGATATAGAGAGGACTGTAGTCAGTTTTACTTAATAGAAGTGGTGTTTGCAGCCCTTTTATATTCCCAGTCTTGGAGTAATTAGCTGTCCCAGAGTCCTTCAGGAAAGAGAATGTTGAATATATCTTTGGCTGGTGGGTGCATATTTTCTTCCTCACAGACATTCCTTCGATGGTTATAAGGTCATTTAAGTCCTTTAACGTTGTGAAAGACAATGGTAGCTGTGGCAATACCTGCGGTGTCTGCGGTACCAGTGGCAACTGAAGTTGCAGTTGAGAGGGCAGTAACTGTGTGCTATCGCCAAGGTCAACTGGAAACGGAATCGGAGTCGTAGTGTCAGTAGCAACCCGGCCACGACTTTTACACTCCTCAAATGGATTTAAGGGAGTGCTCCGCCTCTGTCCAGGCGGCGTGAGAACATTTGCCATTATTTCTACAGTTATATTTTTACTTATGGTTGCAGTTGGAGTTGCAGGTGTGCCTGTGGTGGCCTTGTTTGGTTCATCTTTGTAGGCAATCTTGATATTTAGGTTTTTATCTCGGGATTTTGGTGTCTGCGGCGTCATTATGGTTCAAGTTCAAGTTTCCTTTTTTTTTTATTTTAGCTTACTTTTAAGTTCAAGTAAAAGCTGTCGGTCTTTACCGGATCTCATTTCTCCTTTCATGTTTCTTGTTTAGTGCTTTTGTTTGTGATTTATTTAGTGGTTTTGCTTTTGGATGCTTTGATGTTTGAGGTGATATTCAAATGTTTCCTCTCTGCAGACCCCTCTAAAAGTCAATCACAGTCAGTCAGTTAATGGGTGTTCGCTTACCCTCAGTTGGTCCTGTCCTTGAGTCTGATTCTGGCTAGACTCTTAGGTAGACCCTGAATCATTGCGGTAGACGATAAATACTGTTGTTTTTTACCGCTGTGTGATCCTAGCTGCAGTAATTAAGGCGTTGGGGGCAATCACACTGGCGGTGTTAGTGGTGTTAGCGGTATCAGAGCCTCTGCGTTCTTCTGGGGTTCTTGTACCCTTCCGCCCCGCAAAGTCTCTCCTTGGGGTGGGGCTCAGAGGTGTGCAGAGGCTTTAGAGGCTGTGACCGACTGTGCCCTTATTTTGTGCTCGGCTAAGTGCTGCGTGAAAACCACTGAGGGCACAGAGACACAGAAGAAGGAAGTTGGAAGGAAGTGGGGCAGGATCAGCAAGTTCAGTGAGGCAAGGCAAGGCAGAGAAGAAATGATACCACGCAGAACAGGAATGGGAGAGCAGGGCACACTGGTTGGGCCGCCTTTGCAGCGCACCAGGGCCTAGCACTTCGGTTCAGCTCTAGCAGCAACCACACTCTCCCACCCTGCCGCCTTTACCTCTACCTCTGCCTTCGATGTGGCTGCCTCTCGGCTGCCACTGCCATGCCGCGGTCACAGTTCCTAGGTCCTAGGGTCCCGGACACCTCCTTGGTGCCTGGGCTCTCTCTGAAGGCAGAAGGTTGATTGGTCCCGGGGCCGTCTGCTCCCTTCGATCACTCAGCACAAACACGGAGCCTCCAGCCTCCAGCAGCCGTTAACACATGCGTAGGTGATAGGTCCAGGAAGCTCCTTGCTTGGATACAGCAAATAGGCAATGCTCCATGCGAGGGGTGAACTGAAGCAGGACTTTGAGTGGGGGGGTCTCAGGTTCCTTGAAGGTCGTTGTTAGTCCATCCATGCCTGTAGACTGTCTGCTTGGAAATGACCTGGAGGGTGCCCCCTTGAATGGGAGGAGCAAAGTCAGGCTCATTTGGAGATGTTGGGTCTGCCTGAGTGGGCCTGTGTGACCAATCGGTCCATGGCAGCCAGTAGGGGTAATCAAGAGGACCTGGAGCCTAAAACATTGGCCCAGGTGCCTGCCACTAAGAGGAGGGACAGAGGGCGTGGGAAACCAGACCCCAAAGTTCCAATGGTCCAGGAGGAGGCAGAACATGAGGGGGATGCCCTGGAACCTACAGGGGAGCAAGTAGCCAAACTGGGAGACCTGCCTGAGCTGACCCATTGGCAGCAGGAAGGGGGTCCCTCCAGGGAGGAATTCTGCAAAGTGCAGATGGAGTGCCCAACTCTTGTTGGTATGCTGTAACCGGCAGCAGTTGATCAGTCCGGATCACATCAGATTTACTGGGAAGAGGGTTTGCTATATAGTGAGCCTAAGGTCGCTGAGCACGGTGCAGCCCATGTGCTGGTGATACCCGAGTGCTTCAGGACCTTCCTACTAGGCCTGACTCATGACATTCCTCTAACAGGACATTTGGGGTGCGACAAGACCTATCAAAAGCTTGTCACCCCCTTCTACTGGCCCCAAATGAGAAGGAACGTTGGTACCCATTGCAGATCTTGTCAGTCGTGCCAGGTAAGTTGCAAGAGTGGAGGGAAGTGTAAGGCTCCCCTGCAAACCTTTCCTGTGGTGAGCACCCCTTTCGAGCGGGTGGGCATTGATATCATGGGGCCACTGGAACCCAAGACAGCCTTAGACAACAAGTTTATCTTGGTCTTGGTAGACCATGCCACCCGATACCTGGAAGATGTCCCTCTCCAGACAATCACAGCCCCGTGGTGGGCTGTGCATTGATGGGGATCTTTTCCCGATTGGGGTTCACCAGAGAGGTGGTCTCTGACTGAGGTACCAGCTTCATTTTGAAGTACATGACATCTTTGTGGAAGGAGTGCGGTGTAACTTAAAAGTTCACCACTCCTTACAATCCTCAAGGGAATGGGTTGGTTGAGAGATCCAACCGAACCCTGAAGGGCATGATCAAGGGTCTTGCAGAACCCATGAGACGGAAGTGGGACGTTTTTATGCCATGTCTGCTGTTTGCCTACAGGGAGGAACCCCCGAAGTCCTTAGGGTTCAGTCCCTTTGAACAACCTGTGAGAGGACCTCTGAGTCTGGTGAAGGAGGGTTGGGAGAGAACTCCTAGTAAGACCCCACAAGATGTGTTCATCTATGTGCTGGCCTTCAGGAACCAGACTCAGCACTTCAGGAAGCTTGCACAGGCGAGCCTAGAAGCTAATCCGGAAGAAAAGAAAAGATGGTATGACCAGAATGCCACTCTGGTAGAATGTCACCCTGGGCAGAAAGTGTGGGTGATGGCACCAGTGGAGCCCTGTGCGCTCTAAGACAAGATAACTGGTCCATATGAGATGGTTGAGCGCAAGAGTGAGGTAACCTACCTGGTGGACTTGCAGACTCACAGAAACCCTTTGAGGGTCCTGCCCGTAAACTGCCTCAAACCCCACTTTGAGAAGTCTGATGTAACGATGTTCCTTGCTACAGATGATGGACTGAAGGAGGAGAGCGAGCCTCTTCCTGACCTTCTGTCAGCAAAGGAGCAAGAATGGTCAGTGGATGGGGTAAACCTCTCTCCTACCCTGACCCCAGAACAGCAGAGGAACTGTCACCAGGTATTGGGACAGTTCGCCTCCCTGTTCTCCCTGATACCAGGGGTCACAAATTATTGCGTCCATGATGTGGACCCTGGGGACAGCCTACCAGTGAAGCAAAACTTTTACAGGGCAGCTGACAAAGTCAGGGCCAGCATCAAGGAAGAAGTTTCCAAGATGTTGGCATTAGGGTTAATAGAGCCCTCCAGCAGCCCCTAGGCTAGCCAATAGGTCTTAGTGCCAAAAGCTACTGCACCCGGTGCCTCCCCAGAACTTTGTGTGGACTACCGTGGGCTCAATGCGGTCACCAAGACTGACACACACCCCATCCCCAAAGCTGATGAGCTCGTGGATCAGTTAGGCGCTGCCCGGTACCTCAGTACGTTTGTCTAACATCTGGGTACTGTCAGATTGCCTTAACTAAGGGGGCCAAAGAGAGGTCAGCATTTTTAACACCTGAGGGGCACTACCAGTTTCGTGTTATGCCCTTTGGGTTGAAGAACGCCCCTGCCTCCTTCCAGAGACTGGTCAACCAGGTACTGTCCGGACTGGAGAAATTCAGCGCCACTTATCTGGATGACATTGCTGTGTTTAGCTCCAATTGGGAGGAACATTTGTAACACCTCTGCGAAGTGTTGACGGCTCTGCAAAGGGCAGGCCTCACTATCAAGATGAGTAAGTTCCAGATAGGGCAGGTATCTGGTGTGTACCTGGGACACCAGGTAGGGAGCGGCTAGGTGGCGCCCCTAAAGGCGAAGATTGATACCATTCTGGCTTGGGAGCCCCCCAAGATCCAGACAGAGGTGAGAGACTTTTTAGGTCTCACCAGTTACTACATACAGTTTGTCAAGGGATATGGCACCATTGTTGCCCCCTGACGGAGCTGACTTCCAGAAAGCAGCCCAGGAAGGTGATCTGGACTGACGCCTGCCAGGCCGCTTTTGAGACCCTCAAATCTGCCATGTGCACAACACCCGTGTCCAAAGCGCCTGATTTCTCCAAAGAGTTTGTTGTGCAGACAGAGGCTTCAGAGCATGGTGTGGGAGCAGTACTTGTAGCTTTCATAAGTAGGAGGCTAATTCCCAGGGAACATAGGTAGAGTGCAATTGAAAGGGAAGCTTTTGCTGTGGTCTGGGCACTGAAGAAGCTAAGACCCTACTTGTTTGGGACTCACTTCCGGGTTCAGATGAGGGGTGCGATTCCAAAACTGTTGAGTTGATCCATCTCCCCACAGGGAATGGACTTTACGGTGGAACACCGCCCTGGAACAGAACATGCCAATGCTGATGGTCTGTCCAGATTCTTCCGCCTTACTGATGAGAACTCCCAAGAGAGTGGGTAGTTCTCCCCACTTTTCAATTGGAGGGGACATGTGTTAGACCTAGCATCCTTGGCGTGGTTTCCGCTGACTTTTTGCCTCCACCGCCTGTGTTTTTGATGCTGGGCTGGATTTAGTTTTTGCTGGCTTAGATGCTTTTGGCACTTTTCCACTGCTGATCAGTGTCAAAGTGCAAGTGCTCCCTGTGTAAATTGATATTGTGATTGGTTCTCCCTGATTGGCATATTTGTTTCAACCATAGGTCCCTAGTAAAGTGCACTAAGTGTGCCAGGGCGGGTGAATGAAATGCTTCTAGTGGGCTTGCAGCACTGATTGTGCCACCCACATGAGCAGCCCTAAAAAGTTGTCTCAGGCCTGCCACCGCAGTGCCTGCTCGCAGTTTAACTGCTATTTCGACCTGGCCAGTGCACCCACTTGCCAGGGCCTACCCTTCACTTTCCTTGCACATAGGACACCCATATAGTAGGCCCAAGGAACCCCCTGGGCAGGGTGCAGTGTATGGGAAAGGTAGGACATGTACTGGTGGGTGTAACATGTCCTATAAGTGAAATATTGCTAATTTAGTTGTTCACAATTTGAAAGACCATCTTGTCCATAGCACAGAATGGGGAATGCTCTGTAACATTTTTACAAGCATATCTTCCCATAGGAGTAAGATAGAAAATTGGAGTTTGGTATCCCTGAACTCAGAATTAAATAACACATCTTTTAGGAAGGATAGTTTTTAAATTCTGTGTTTGAAAATAGCACTTTTAGAAAGTGGCTATTTTCTTGTTCAACCTTTCTGTGGGCCTCTGCCTGTTTGTGGATTGACTGTCTGGTTGTGGTAGTGACAGGGGCTGGGGAAGTCCCATGGCTCCAGGGGGCTGGGTGAGTCAGCACTAGGCTGAATAAGCCGATCTGCATTTGGAGTGGTGGGTGGAGTAGCACCTGTACCCGAATAGGGCTGTGCCTGCCTTCCACAATGCTGGCTCCACCTCCTGCGGTGCGTCTGAAGACCCTGGCTCTCACTGACAAAGGAAGAAGTTGTGCACTGGCAGAGTGCACCCAGAACCGGTTTGGACTGCGCTCAGAGCCCCGTACCCATAGTGAACAAATACATTTTGGGGTATAAATATTAGAGCTGAAACCCCTGAATTTTAGACTACTTTGTGATAAAAAGGAACCTTTGCCAAAGAGGACAGCTGAAGAGACTGAAGAGAAGCGCTAACCTTGCTGTGTGACTTGGGCTGGCCTGCAGTTTGCTGTTGCTGCGGAGGAAAGGACAGGGGACTTTGCTGTGTGCTGGGTCCACCCTCTGCTTGAAGAGGAGTCTCCAAGGCTCTGTGTGAGCTGGCTTCCTGTTGCAGAAACACAGGGACATAAAAGTTTCCAAAAACCGTCTCAGCGGCGCTGTGTGCGTGTGTCTGCCCACAGTTCTACCTACCCTGAGACCATCGTGAAGCCTGCACTGTGTACGTGTGTCTGTATACAGCCCTGCCGGCACTGTGCCCTGTAGTGTGATCAACAACGTGGTGCGGCTTTTTCACCACTGTCAGCCAGAGCCGTGAACTACCAAGTGCTGCGTACTTTTCACAACTGCCGGCCCGAACCGTGAGCTACGCAAGTGCTGAATGCCCATCCCCGCTGCCGAATGAGTTGACTACTCGAGACCATGACTGCAACTGAAGGAGCAGCACCATAACCTGAGCGGATAAGAGGCGTTGCCAGGCAACCGGGATTCCACTGCATCTATCAGCTGTTGCCAACGGGACTGCCTAGAAGGACGTCAGCAGCGAGAGAAAGAGAAGAGCAACCCCCAGGTAGCACTCGGACCGAAGTCCTGAGCCGCTGCCTGGGGCGGGTTGCGGGTCTGCAATGGACTGCTCTGACTGCCATCTATACAACAGGGCCTCCTTTCCTGGTGACCCCAATGGCCCAAACTTGAACGGAGGGAATCGACTGTACCGGGGGCCTGTGTTCTGCATCCCTTCTTATTTGCAAAGCATTTGGGGGCATATTTTCCTTAAGGCCGACCACGGAGTCAGTAGTACAAGGGTGAACAGTTCGGTAACAGCAAGGTCACCGTACGTCGGTGCAAAGGAGACATGTGCTTATGACATTATGTTTGCTGAAGCCAATACAGTCGCTACAAGTGAGCCATCTTAAATCTGTGACTGTTTGACCCCATTGCATTTGCCTGAAGAAATAAAGAATCTACAAGTTTATTTTAGTAGCAACCTCCTAAAGAACATTTCACTAAGTATCTGTATGTTGGATTTTTCTCGTTTTGGTCTTGTGTAGTTTAGATAAAGATACTTTATTTTTCTAAACTGGTGTGGTGTCCATTTGTGGTGTTATAACTGTGTTACTGTGAGTGTTGATACAAATACTTTACATATTGCCTTTGGGATAAGCCTGTCTGTTCGTGCCAAGCTACCAAGGGGGTGAGAAGGGGTTAAATCTAAAGTGTGTATCCCCCTTACCCTGACTAGAAGCACGGGTCCCTACTTGGACAAAGGTACCTTCCCTCTGCCAACTAGAGACCCCTATTTCTAACATTGGCTTATTTAATCTCTCTCCACCCCTCCTTGCACAACACTGCCAGCTCGCCCCGACCTTAGAGATCGCTGCATTGATTTCTTATTCTTATGTTAAATTAGTAGCTTTCATTTATGTTGAGCTGACACCAGAGCCGAACATGGATACCCAGCTACCCAGTCGGCAGCTTTCACCGCTCAACCATATCCTTTCCCTGTCCATGTTGCAGGGTGCAGTATCTTATGCCGCCAAAAGAGATCCCAATGTACACCTAGTGACAGACTGTGGTACTGCATCCTTTTACTGCTTTGTGCACAGTACAAGTGTTAATGTTGCTGTACCCACAATAATGTGCTGCATAGCTAAATACTTATAAGGTTGCAAAGGCGAGACCGATTGCATTTCAAATGCTTGTCTCTTCTTATTTTAGGTCTAAAGTTCTGTATTTGCAATAGGGAAAGCAAAACTGCGAATTCCAGTATGTAAAGAAATTAAACCAGGATATTATTGACTATTCGTTGTCACACCTGCATTTATACGCTATTAAAGTTTTCCTTGGGCGAATACAAAAGGTTTAAACATTCTACAAATGTGATGAAATATTACCAAAAATCTTTTATAAACTTAATTAGTCAACAAATCATTTTCAGAATACATTTTCAATCATTCAATTATGAAAATATTCGATGGAACGATTCCCAATGCATTTTGGATGACTGCGCCTTCATCAGGGGCAAACATGGATCTTCTTCTACTACTGACCAAATAGCAACTATAGCACTAGATACCTCTGTAAGCAGTCTGTAGGCTTCTCACCTGTGTTCAGAGGAATTCCACTGGGGAACTCGATACAATTTGAATGCGTTCTGCTCAATCATGGCGTCCCATCTGCGTCGGGCGTATGAAGTATATAGGCTTCTAGCCGATGTGCAATGAGACTCAGCTGGGACACACAATGTTGTACCCTCTTTCCTGGTGTTAAAGACTTCGATCCGTGTTCAGCGTATAGACAGGGTAATAGTAATATCTGTTATCGACAGCCCCTGGCAGTGGCAGAAGTGTGACAGTAAACACTAAATAAAAACACATTATCACCAATCACTTAATATAAACAGTGATGCAATATCACCATAGCCTAAGTATCACCAGATATCTGTATTCTCAGTTTCACAGTCTAACTAGGAGCTTAGTACCCCAAGTGGTATAGTATCACCACAGGCACAGTGTCACAGGTGGGTTATCTTAAAACTGGCAAAAGTGTGGAATAAAGAGCTATATTTATATTTATTGCTGGTGACTTAGGACCTTATTACGAGTGTGGCGGTGTGGGATCGGACTTCCATGCCAGCGGCCACCTCCCAGACCGCCAAATCCGTGTGCCCACCACCTGCCAGATTACAAGCTTCCTTATGTCTGGCAGGCTTTTTTTGGCATTCCCACGGTAGTGCCTCTGAAAATGGGGATGGCAAAAAAAACTTTCCTGCACGGCATGGACTGTATAGTCCATGTCGTGCAGGAACTGGGGTGCATGCGCACAGGGGGGCACATGTTGTGCCCCCTTGCATGCATCCCCAAGCACATGGGCAACAGAGGGCCCTGTAGGGCTCCCTTTGTTTCAGGACCTCCTGCCTTTTCATGGAGTAAGGAACTCCATGACAGCGCTGGCGGTCCTGAAACTCTTAATATATATGACGGTTTCGAGCAGCACTACCTGCATATTAATGAGGCCCTGATCGCCGTACCACTGCAAGAGAACAGTGGTTTCCTGCCAGCTGCAATGGTGCAATGGCAGTCCAACTGCCAAAGTTATGATATGGTGGTCAGACAGCCGTTGCGATGGTGGCTGGACCGCCACTTATTGGTCCCCATGAGTCTGGCAGTACTCGGACCGTCAGACTCATAATTTGACCTGTAGTGTCAATAGACACTCGCTATCTGTCATGAATCAGCAGAGGATGTGTAGGATGAGCCCTGTTATCAGTAGATTCTCCTTTAAGACTATGGGGGAACAAACTTTGGAGGCTGGGGTACTGTATTTGCATGGAATAAAGGATTAAGGGCGGGACTTCCCAGGTAGAGAAAGGCAGCAGCTCAGTTTGAACACAAGGGACCGTATTATAGATAGGGCACACTTTTCCTGTTTGTGCCACGGCGCACCTTTAAGAAGACACTAGACAGTAACAGATTTAAATGATTATAAGTATTGACACAGTAAAAGGATGGTAGTTTCCTACTATCGTGCTAAAACAATGAATATAGGCAAGTATATAAAATACATGACTGTAAAATGCAAACTGCTACGATGCATCCCTTATTAGATGTACCTAAGTGTATCTAGCATGTATGTGGGTATAAAAACCAAGAATCCCTCTAGGATAAAGTCAACCCCATTACCTGAAGTGAGAGACTGTGGGACCCATCTTGGTCTTGAAATGTACACCCAGCAAGGGGTGTCTGCATCCAGGAGCCTCAGCTTCACTCATCAGTGTGTCGGCATGGAAGCTTTTCGGAGAAAACCCCATGTCATCTCTGGACATTACCGTAACTAGGTAAAAGCTCAGTACTAAAAACCGTTATGTAGTGTAATGGTAGGGAAAAAATAGGGTTATATGACTACCTGAGTCTATATTAGGTTAACTATAAGTAACATAACAAGAGTTTGTTCAAGGACCTCACCTTTATTATTTTGCTCCTGTTTTCTGAATCCTGACCTTGGTGTACTTATCTGACCTTGACTCTCGGATCTTATTTCAGCTTTGTTGCTTTCTGTGTTCCCCTGCCCTTGGCTTGCTCACCTGCTGTCTTACTGGCTTCCTTCAGTTTAGGTAGACAGTGGCATGCCTTTTTTAAGTCTGTTAATGATTGTGACATTCTAATCTCTTAGCAATTTACATATTTTAATTACTGTTATTAAAGTCTTATATGCTCTTTCCTAGCATATAGAGATAGTTCCTTGCCAGAATTAACTGTTGTGGTACAAGATGCAAGACAAGGGAACGCAGTGCAGCTGATGGCTGTGCATGTTATTTGTCTCGTTTTCTTTTATTTGTGACTGGGACCACAGGATGTTGGAATGTAGGGAATGAGTCTCTCTACCACAGCTGTACTTATGGGCCCAAATCCGACTCGCTCACAGTGCCATACCTAAAACTCCTAGCCTTCCAGAGCAACAAATGATCTGGCAATCTAGAACACAACACTCTAGTCCCAAGGGAACAGTAGAAACAGTTCATCACCTTTCATTCTCACTCATTCTCATTCTCACTCATTCATGTCCATAATAAACAGAAGAAAGACACGAGGAAAGTTTACAATAATTATTGAAACTACCGATGACTGTTATGAAGCAGTTCTGCTGCGATTAGAAAATATATACAACTTAGCAAAGTAATTAGCATTACTAGTAGACTGTATACAATGAAAAGCCCTATCATGGTGGCTGATATATCTATCTAGACCTACCCTCACTACAAGAGCACAGAGATAGCAGTGATCTCTGGGATTAGTACCGGACCTCATACTTGGTATTTGTGGTGAGGTGCCCTACATCGTATGTGTTACTTGAGTTTGCCCAAGGTTGGGTCACCCATTCCAACACATGTCCCTCTGCAAGAAACCTCCTCTCTAACCCCAAAATAGCGTGACACTGAGTGTATGATAAAAACTGCTGTGCTGCAAAACAGTCACCGTGCTGAGTCTAAAACGTTAGGAGATGTTGCATGACTGGGTATGTGAAAACAGTACATGTTGTTCAACTTTATACAAAATGTTTAGACATATAACTATACCATGTTCAGCATCTCTCTAAAATAATATTGTGGCACAAAACAAATGCATTACGTATGGCTGTGCTAAGCAAAGGCAGCCTAAAACGTGTAGTATGCAGAACTAAGGAGGAACCATCGTATGTCCAGAAGGGATCCTACTACTATTCCCCTTTCCCTTTCTATTTAGTTCTACCTGGAATTTTCTCTTTGGTTCAGGCAATCCTACTTTCTGGTGCGTGGTGTGGATTATCACAACTTTTTGGATATTACCTGAAATCCCACCGCCATTACCAGTAGTGCACTGTTACAAGTGGTTTAGTACGAACAGAAATTCAGTTTCATCAGGATAGCAATCCAGGTGATCAACTTTCCCAGTGTCGGTTCACCAAATTTGTCATCAGAGCTGCTGAAATGCTGGGGAAAGAGAAGGTAGCAAATCTTCCGCCGGTTGGCCATGCCACTTCTTTGTAATAAAAATTATTGCGGCCGCTGGCCCCTTAAGCTAGGCCTACCAGGACACTGTCTTCAGTATTTTAATACTAGCTGTCATATGTATTTGTCCCTTCTTTTAGACTTTCTTAAAACCATTTTGTGACTGTTATTTTATCCAATGAGCTTGAACCATAAAGACAAATGAATATTCGGATAATTTTTTATTTCAACCCATTTTTATTGCAAGATTACTGCACTGTTTTGCACTAACCAGGGTCCTTTTTTGTCTCTTTTTAAATTTTTGTATATGTTTTCATGAGTTACACGGTTTTAACATTTTGTTATGGTTTTTAGTAATCAAACAATAAATTTGGAATTTGAAAAAAAATCTGTGTTGCATCGCTTCCATATCACCAATGGTTTGGTATTACCAGACATATCAGCATCATCAGTGTTGCAGTATCAAAGATAGCTGAGTATTAGAAGGGTATTCAGTTTGGATGACTAAGGAGGGGGGGAGTTCTCTTTGTAGATGCTTCTCTGAAAATAGTGGGATGACTGATTAGTACTGGAGATACATGGGTTATATTTTAACTACATACACATAATCTCATGTAATTTCCGAACCTTGGGGTCTATTAGGATGGCGGTCGGAAAACCACCCCGACTGCCATGGAAGCGGAAAACAACCGCCCGCTGGCACCGTGGAAAAAACGGTGGGGAAATTAGGATCAACTGCCAAAAAACACAGACCGCGGTGGAACGGGGCCAAGAATAAACACCCGTAGCGCACAGAGAGGGCCAAAATCCGTCCGCGGCAGTTGAATTCGTGGCAGAAAAACACCAACTCGCCACAAGTATAGCGGAGACACCGCACGGGAAATTAGGATATCCCCGATGGTCCCGCGGTACGTTCCGCTGTTTCCGACCGCCGCAGTCGCAAACAGGGATGAATGGGAGAGCCGGCAGAAGAGCTGCAGCATAGCCACCGCTGCAGACGATCTGTGAAAAATATGGTGGACGAATGAAATAAACCATAATAAGGCCAAAAAGTGCACACAGCAAACTAGCCATGTCCCCCAAAAACACAAAACACACCCCAATGACACAACCACATGGCAAAAAGACAAATACAATTCCCAGGACAACACACACAACACACCTGACAGCAATACCCCAGTTGGACACACCCACATAGCTGAGTATAAAACCAGCCCCTTCCCTGACCACAATCCTTTGCAATACTCCAGGAGTGAAGGGACATACACCCCAGCTTAAAGGAGAGGCAAAGAACACAACATCAGTAGCCACACCACACACAGCACCACCACCACTTTCACACCTGCACTACTAACCCCTTGCACATCACACACCATACACATCACAACCACATCCACCACTCACACTCCTGCACCCACAACCACTTTGCACACCACACACCATGGCAACAAAAAAAAATGCCCAAATTCAAAGAGAGTGAGTTGACAGTCATGGTAGATGAGATAGTCAGGGTAGAACCACAACTGTTTGATAGCCTGGTGCAACAGACACCATTAGCCTCAAGAACACAAATGTGGGCAAGGATAGTCGAAAGGGTCAATGCAGTAGAGATCACCCCGCGCTCCAAAAATAAAATCATGAAGCGGTGGCATGACCTGAAGAGGGCTGTCAAACAGAAGTGGAGCAAGAACCGTGAGCTGGCTGAGAGGACTGGTGGTGGCCCTCCTATTCCACCAAAACCATTCACACAATGGGAGGAGAAGGCACTTGCCATACTGCATCCAGAGTCATACAGGAGTACCCGAGGGAGTGGAGGCTAGTAAGTACAAACAAATGACTACCACCACACTGATATGTACTATCTTGCACAACTACAAAGCTACACCACCTAGGACAAATTCCATTCATCTGCACCACACACTCCCAAAAACATGTCTCACAGATCCAACATCCACTCACTCCCACTCACCCCAAACGTAGCTAGCAACATTACCATGTGGGCATGTGTACAGGCAGCCATCACAACAACTCCCACCAGGCCCCCTTATCTCACTGCATCAGCAGGATGGAGCACTCCCCCACCCAGAAGCAGTTGCAAGCCATTGCAGTACACAAAACAAACTTACAGCTAGGTAGCCATCTTCCCTGGGAGAGTGTCTGTGGGTGGGAAGCCAGCACTACAACTCCCACCATGCCCCCTGTCCCACACCTGATCAGGATGGAGCACTCACTCCCACCCACAAGCATGTGGCATCCATTGCATTGTTCACCTCCACCTAACAGGTAGGTAGCCATCTTCCCTGGGAGGGTGTGTGTGGGTAGGAGGCCTGTACCACTACTCCCACCATGCCCCCTGTCCCCCAGTACAGCAAGATGGAGCTCTCCATACCACCCAGATGCATGTGGCATCTAATGGATCACCTCAAACAAACTAACAGTTAGGTAGACATATTATTCTGTCCTGTGACACCACTGAGCAGGATGCAAGCCTCCACCACACACACACAGATGTGTCACATAACAAAGCCAAATGTGAGCACATAACAGGTAAGTAGCCAGTACGTGCACCCACCCATTTGTCACAAAAGAAATGGTGCCATATGTCACCAGCCCTTTCGTTGCACAAATATGCACACCGACCCTATTGACAAGCACAGTGTGCACACAGGTAGGCAAAGGAAACTGTCACAGCAACCAAAGTGTGACACACCAATGCACATGTAGAAGAAAGTATGTGCACAATCATGCACAGCACCTATTGACATGTGCAGTGCCATGGGGCCAGAGCAACAAGGACCATTCAAAAAATAAGAAAGCACATGACAGGACAAAGGTATGCAGGAGATGACAATGACCAGTCCATGGCCAGATGTGACATCTGCCAGGTCAGAAAAATCAACAAAGAGTCCTCAATGAAATAATATGTTGTGCCATTCCCTAGATGTCAACAGGTCCCTGTAATCACAAAGTATGCACGTGGCGCATGGTATGTTTTGACACCTCACACCATGGACAAGTAATGTACCACTGCATCATGTCAGGAGGCACAGTAGTGCACATAGAAAACAATGTGATGATCAGTCAACTGTTTAGTGTACAAACAGTGAATGACACACAGCTAACACAAAGCTTGCGGAGTGCACTACAATGACGATTTCCCATCTGACCCACAGGTGTTCAAGAACTGACTGCAGAGGACAACACCAGCAACCTGCAGAGCCAGTCTCCCCCCCCCCCCCTCGGTACATGGACTCTTGGATGTTGACTCCCGGGATTCTCTGGACGATGAGCTCGAAGCCATCCCATCTGGTGTGCCAGGGTGCAACAGGTCCCAGGACCCCATCGTCCCCCCCACCACATATGCTGCAATACAAACTTCTCTGCAGACCCCTGCTGTCACAG
The DNA here is from genome assembly GCF_964204655.1 of Triturus cristatus. Lineage (NCBI taxonomy): Eukaryota > Metazoa > Chordata > Amphibia > Caudata > Salamandridae > Triturus > Triturus cristatus. Next base: position 38,046,405 of record NC_140590.1, read on the forward strand.
CCTGTGCATCCTCCACCACCATCATCACCACCACCACCACCATCACCACCACCAGCGCTGCCTGCGACACTCCCCCTGTCCCAGAGGATGACCACCCGACACCACCGACCGAGGAGGGCAGGGAGAGCATGCGGGTGCCTACAGTGATGAGTCAACAGGTCCGTGGCAGCAGGGTAGGTGGGAGGGGCAGGGTCACCCACAGACAACAAGAGGATGGGACCCAATCCCTGGACCACATCACCAGAGTCCTTGGGGCATATAAACGGGCCCAGGGACGAATGGGCCGGTCGGACAAAGTGTTCCGCGAGCTCATCCTGCTGATGGGACAAATTATGGACCTCTTGGGCCAGCAAGTGGCGGTACTGAGGGACAGGCCTGCCCCACAAACAACACCTCCACCTCCCTCTGGTGGGCCGCAAGATGACAGTTCACCATCCTCCTCAGCGCCCATAGAGAGGGGTGAATCCTCAGACCCGACTGGCCCTGCAGCAGGGCCCCCCCTGCCAAGCGACGAAGGGGCCGTCCTAAGAAAACCCTGGGAGTCTCTGGAGGCAAAGCACCTGCCAAACGCCAGTCACGGAGCCAGCCATGATGGTAACCCTCTTCACCACTGCATTGACTTTTTCGACTGTCCTTCCCCACACTGTCTTGTGAATGGCATGTGTCTGTTGGACTGGGTCACCACATCAATGTGGTGCCTACACGATTAACTCATTTACCATTACTGTCAACTCACTGCTCCACTAATCACCTCAATGTAAATGTTCACCCCCCCTCACATGTCACCATTGTAAATAAAGAATCCTTACACACATGTTGTTGTGTCTGCTCCATCTTTATTCCAGGATGTACAGTCTTCAACATGATCACAATGTACTAGGAGTATGGACTGTATGTAGACAAGGAGAAGTTGAAGGCACCTAGGAAAACAGAACAACATTCACTGGTCTGGGTGTGGCATCACAGACATCACACAACACATACCATCAAGATAATCCAACATGCACACCTCACAATGAGCAAAAAGTGTCAACATACACATCCTGTAGATGTTCCTAAATGACATGTCCCAGGAACATTGCCAGCCATCACTGAGTCTACAACCGGCTGATGTTACAAATCTCACATACCCCTTCACAACAACAGCATCAGACAATGGGTACGTTGTACATTGTCACCCACCTTCAATCAAAGTGGCGGGTGATTAGCTGTTGACGCAGATCAACACCTTCCTCCTCTCCACTGTCCTCATCACTGGACACGGGTTGGTTTGCAGGCAGGGGCCTTGGGTCCTCATCATCATCCAGGATCAGGGGAATCTCCTTGTGAATGGCTAGGTTGTGGAGCATGCAGCATGCCACTACAATCTGACACACCTTCCCGGGCGATTACACCAGTGCACCTCCGGTCTTGTCCAGGTAGTGGAAACGTGACTTGAGCAGACCAAAAGTACGCTCCACCACATGACGTGTCCTACCATGTGCATCATTGTAGCAGACTTCAGCCGGGGTCCTGGGATTCCGCAATGGGCTCAGCAATCAGGGACGGTTGGGATATGCAGCATCACCTAGGTATGACAAATACAAATAAACATTGCAATGTCGCTGAGGCAGAGGGCAGCAGGTCACACACCCAGCACGCCATGCGACTAGGCATACTCACCCACAATCCATGCATGCTCAGGGAGCAGATTAGCCATCAGCTGGGGTACCATGCTGTTCCACAGGATGTAGGAGTCATGGGCTGAGCCTGGGAATTTGGCACACACGTGTGAGATGATCATATCTGCCAGGAACACCACTTGCACATTTATGCAGTGATAATATTTACAATTTCTGTAGATGTGCTCACGTGCCTGTGGTGGCACAAGCCCAACATGGGTGCAATCAATGGCACCAACAACATGAGGGATGTGTCAGAGGGGATAGAAATCTCCCTTCACAGCTGCTAATTCAGGCCCCCTGGGGAAATGGATATATCTGTCCTTGTAGATCATCATGGCGGACAGAACATCACGCAGCATCATGCTGAACATAGGTTGTGACATCACACCTGCGCGGGCCACAGTGTGCTGGGACGATCCAGTGGCAAAAGAATGCAGGGCTGCCATCACCTTATAAGTTGGGGTGAAAGCTGTTGGATATGTTCTGCGAGGCTGCAGGTGGGGCTCCAACATATCAAAAAGGGTCTTTAGGGTGGGTCTATCCAGACGGCATTTCCGGATAATCGTCTCATCACCCATGTCCTCCAGCACTGTCAAGTGACGAAGCAGATTTGGTCTCCTCCTAGTTGAGATGAAAGTGGACACATGTCAATGCAATACATCATGAGATGGGCACAGCAACTCACGTTCTGGATGACACAACGCCAACAATGCCTGTCATCAAAATTGAGTTACAGACCAGCTTACATGTAGGGACACCTTCAGCTACACAAATGGCACACATGTCAACTTACACAAAACAAGTACCTCAAACACCACCTTGGTCAATGTGAATGCACATAGGGATATGGCCACATTTACCATGGGCACGCTTGGGAGTATAGCATCCAGCATATGTGCAAATCAACCCCACTGTCTCATCCCTAGCTGCTGTACCTGACACACGATTGTGTGCATGATCAGACATAAGAGGACATGCAAAAAAGAACATCATTCATTGAGATGAACATTCCTGTGATTGTCACTGCACCTCAACACAATGACATGTGTACACATTGTAGAGACCATAACAACACTGTCCTGCGTACATGACCATCAATATCATAAGTGACATGTGAGGGAGTACATGGCAATCTACGAAATCACATACACAGGCATGGCATGTGTAGTCACCAGTGGAGTAAATGGAACATTGGCATTGTGTGCACAATGATGTGCCATTGACCATGTGGGCACTGTGCACTGTTGATGCTTGCCAAATGGCCATTGTGATTGTGTGGCACCCAAATCGCGGTAGCTACCCCCTGTCCCCGGCGCTGTGTCACCAGCAATCCCCAGCGCACAAGTGCGGTATTGATAGGCATGGAGACATGCCCAAATGGTGGTTGGCATGCCCCGCCACCCAAATCGCGGTGCCTCATGTCAATGTATGGCACTCAAATCGCGGTAGCTACCGCCGGGCCCCAGCAGTGTGTCACCACCATGGAGCATGCCCTTACAGCCAATGGGAACCTTGACTGCGGTGGCATGATGCAATTTTGAAAATCGCGGTAGGTGTGCTCTGCCACAGCGGAGCAGGTCATTGGATGCAGTTGAAAGATGCACCATCGTGGTAGCTACCGCCAGGCCCCAGCGGTGTGTCACCGTCATGGAGCATGCCCTTACAGCCAATGGGAACCTTGATTGCGGCGGCATGATGCAATTTTGAAAATCGCGGTAGGCGAGCCGGTCATTGGATGCATTTGAAAAAGGCAGACCTGGACCACCAATTGCTGCAGCGTGGCCCCTTTGAAATGAACCCGGGGGCTATATATGTGTGGGAGGGAGCCTTACATTTCCACTGCTCCCAGAGCCTGCTGCCAAAGACCACTCACCTGATGCTGCCTCCAGGTACTGCTACCTGAGACCCCTCACCTGCTGCTGCATCCAGGGACTGCTGCCAGAGACTCCGCACCTGCTGCTACCTCCAGGGACTGCTGCCAGAGAACACCCACCTGCTGCTGTCTACATGGACTGCTGCCAGAGACCACACACCTGCTGCTGCCTACAGGGCCTGCTGCCAGAGACCCCTCACCACCCAATTCCGCCTCTGTTGTCTCATGTCCACAGTGATGGCAAGGACAGAGAAGATCCGTGCCAGTCCCTTCACAAGTGAGGAGCTGGAGGTCCTGGTGGACGAGGTGCTCACACAGTACCCAAGGCTTTATGGTGCCCCAAATGTCATGGTAAGTCCTCTACAGCGGGGAGGGGAAGGACAGGGCGGACACACATGTAATTTGACCGATGCAGTATGTGCCTGAGAGTGTGTGGTTGTGCCATGCACTGCCTAACATGCTGTCTCCAGGGGGAGGTGTGTGTACCCAATGCCACAGGTTTCCCTGCCTGAACATGTATGTTTGAGTGACCTGGGTTGTTTTGTCAGCAAAACAGTGACGCAGAAAGTGGTTCATGCAGGAGTCAGGACAATGATTGCTTGGCTGAATGGCTGTGTGGGCCCCTGTTGTCCATCTCAGTGTGAGCCAAGCTGGCATGAACAGTCCCCGCCCAATAAGACAAGGACACATCACTTCACTTTCAGAGTATTACATCAGTCTTTTCTCATTGCACTTCAGCTATGTGGCATCTCAGCACTGTAGATTTCACACAACCGGCCTTGTGATGAGGATTTTGGATTTGTGAGATCATGTCCCACAATGTGACATCCATGACACAGTCATCTATTCACAGGGCAGGGACATTGAGTGCTGCGCAGTCTTGGACACAGTGAGTCTACCCTCAAACACAGGTTGATATGTGATGTATGTGTTGCTCAACCTAAAAATGGACTGGATATGTGGGCTGGCTACACAGGGGTTTCAGTGCTGGTATCCTGCATGTGTGATATGTGCAGGGACTGTGTTCTCCCACACACCTGCATACATTTACATCAGCTTTTCCCATGCAGATGTACCATGTGAGATATATACTTGTCTCTGTTAGACATATCTTTGGATTTGTGATGAGTTTGTATCTTGCTACTGTACTGGGAGATGTAGGTACATAACACTGTCACTGATCATTTCCCCGTCTTGTCTCCCATGCCTGTAGCTCAAGGTACACCAGTGTAAGGCCGTGTGGAGGGCCATTACGGCCAAGGTGCGGGCTCTGGGTGTCTCAAACCGACGGCGCCCACTGCCACTAGAGGTGGGACGACATCAGCCGGCTGGCAAAGAACATGGCGGATAAGACCTTGGGGCTGCTTCCTTGGCACGGCGCAGCATGACACCACTAATGGGCTGCATCTTGGAGGTGACAGCCTGAGCTAGATGCATGTTTGAAGGAGCATCAGCAGCAAGCCAGGGGTGAGCATTCTGGGAAGGGTGACTTTGGCTGGGAGTGGCTGCATGTGTACAGAGCCTGTGCCAGCGCTGGCCTATGTGATGTTGGTAGTGTGATGCAGTGGTATGTAAGTGGCTGCTGGGCTGGTTGCAGGTGTTACGCATTTGCCCTACCTGTACTTACAAAGGTAATTTGAGTACTGTGCATTCCCATTGCATTCTGAGTATCGTCTGCATTGGGGTAGTCTGGGGAATCCCATGGGAGGGGACGGCAGTGTGCCCGATCTGAGTGTGCCTTCATCAATGCGTCCATTGCATGCACTCAGATTTGGGAGGCCTACACATCTAACAACAATGTGCATCAATCTTTGGTCCCCAGAGTAAAACATGGTGGGTGGCATGGGCTCATGGCCATTGTAGAATGTCATGTTGTAGTCTGTGACTGTGTTGTCCACTCCTGTTCCATCCAAAATTAGTCAGTGGCAACAAGTAGTGTACCCCCATCATGTCCCTAGGTGTGCTCAGAACTATTTATGTGTCTGTTTGAATGGAGCCACTAGCAGGGTGTTGTGCTGTGTGGTCATCACATGGCTCACTTATGCCTGAATTTCCAGTTTCCACGCACTGTTTGAGTCAATATAGTGAGTTAGCACAATGTGATTGCACAGGGTGGTGTGCAACAAGTAGATTTAGTGATCTTTTGTTATGCATTGCTTGCATGTCTTTGTTCTGTTGCTGTCACTGAACTGACCCTACATCTCTCTCTCTCATGCAGCATCTCCTGTGGTCACGGAGGGACAGGAGACGGACACCAGTGGGGTGAAACAAGCACAACAGCTGCACTAGAGCCCAGTGACACAGATGTCACCAGCGCCTCAGAGGGGGACAGGAGTCTGCTGGAGGAATCCCAGCCTGAGACGCAATGTACCACATCATCTAATGCCAGCGGGGATGCATCCATGTTGGCAGGCACAGGGAACGGGGACTTGCATCATCTTCTACCACACAACGGCCAGTGCCCACCCGCCCAGCCACTTCCTCTGGTGCTGCCCATGTTCGCCTCAGTAAGAGGGGAAGAGTGTCCTTCACCCCGGGTACCGCTGCCCCTGTCCCCCCTGCTGCCCTCAGTGCTTAGTCTGTGGACCTTTTGCGCCAGCTGTGTGTAGGCCAGACAGCTCTGCTCAATGCCTTCATTGACCACGACAAAAAATTGGCACAAGTGGTTGCTTTCATGGAGGGCATACATTCAGATGTGGGTGGGCTGCACCGGACTGTCCAGGCTTTGTCCACCATAGTGACGTCAGCACTTCAACAGCCACATACTCATAGTCCAGCTCCGGTCCCTTTGTCCACCCCACTGGCATTGGCCACGTCTGACGATAGTGACCACGGTGCACATACCTCAAAGTCATGATACACCACATGAAGCACACAATAGCAACAACCCAAGCGGTCACGGGCGCGGACACCATCCCCATAGAAGACCAAAGCCACCCCAGAGCGCAAGGACAAAAGCCCATCAGGCGGCATCAGGGTCAAAAATGCTAAGAAGCATGTGAGAATTTGGCCTGATATATGCTGTCCACTAGTTATAATGGGCACCCTGTATCAGACCAAACAACCCCTTATGGTGATAGGTTAAAGACAACCTTTATTGAAAGCTATCCTAGTGGTAGCTATGGAGAGCAGCCTTCAGGCTAAGTCTTGAAGGAATGTAAAGCAGCTTGTTTTACCAGTCTATAATGTCTTGAATGACCAAATGAAAGGACAACCACACCAGGTATATATTCAAAATATATGTATTTAAGATAAAACACACCCCTCTAGTCTCTTTATGAGGCTGGAGTTCGAAGTACTTTCAGTATTCAACAGTAAAAGCACAAATACACGTTTGGGCCCTAGGGGCGTACCAAACCATTTACCAAATAAAGTGGTATAAGAACCACGACTGAACTAGACACAAAGCCTAGAGCCTTTAGAAGTGCTTGGGCCCCAAGGACCCACCCAAGGTAGCGACGTAGGGGACCCACGGGGGACACGTGCAGTGTTAGAACACAGGCGTGAATCGCTGTTAACTTCTATGGCTACTCGGAGCCCAAAGCACAACTTCAAGGAAGACCAGGAAGATGATGTACCGGCAAAAGATCACGGTGTCCAGGGTTCACGGTTCCACGTCACCCTCGATAGCCACGGGCCTCAGCTTTGCTGTGGACAAAGGGTAGCCTCAGGGAAGTCTGGAAATCCACCTCTGGTGAAGCAAAACTTCTGCATCTGGCGGGAGTTTCAAAGTTGCAGACCGGACAGTTGCTTCTGTGGTGTCTGCCAAGCAGGGGAGTCACTCCTTGACCCCAAGGGAGATTTGTTCAGTCTTCTAGTTGAAATAGAAAGTCGAAGGTCCAGGATATATGTTGCAGAGTTTCATCCAGGGTAATCTAAAGTCTAAAGGACTCGGTTCCTATACTTATTCTAAGATAGGGGGTTGAACATACTCTGGGGACCCACCTATGGGAGGGTTTGGAAAGAGGGGTGGTTACACCCATTTCCTTTGTCCAGTTTCACACCAGAGCAGGGGCAGGTAGCCCCTGCAACTGGTTTGAACTGGACTATGCACAGGGACACCAATTGTGCTCCCAGTGCCAGACATCAAAGCATGCATGCACCACCTTACCCAGGCTGCAGTAGCAGACCTGTGGTGTCATTTTGGAGTGCTTCCCAATGGTGGCATAATACATGCTTCAGCCCCTGGTAGGCCTCTGAGGTACCTATGCCCTGGGTACATAGTATACCATATACTAGGGATTTATAAGGCACTCCAGAACCCAATTAGAGATGTACCTAATGTACATGGAAACCATTTTAGAGAGGAAGCAGCTAGGCTAGGGTCCTGATTAGCAGGGCCGCAGCCAAGCTAAGGTTAAAAAACAGTGAAACACCAGCAAAAGGTGGGGGTACCCATGTGAAGCAGATCGTACTCTCCTACACACCCCCCCCCCCCCCAACGCAGGGACATTAAACTAACCTTGACCAGTTGAGTCTTCATGTTCTAAGTGGAAATACCTAGAGAGTCCATCTGCATTGGCATGGTTACTCCCAGGTCTATGTTACACTATAAAGAGGGGCTTATGATCTGTCTGAACAAGGAAATGAGTACCAAACAAGTATGGTCTCAACTTTTTCAGAGCCCAAACCACAGCAAAGGCCTCCCTCTCAATGGCTGAACAACGTTTCTCTTTAGTGGTCAGCCTTCTGCTTATGAAAGCTACTGGCTGATCCTGACCTTCATCATTCAATTGTGACAGTACAGCCCCTACCCCCAACTCAGATGCATCTGTTTGGACAATTAATTTCTTGGAGTAGTCAGGACTCTGTAGAATGGGAGCAGTGCACATGGCCTGCCTCAGGTCATCAAATACCTTTTGACAGCTAGCTGTCCACTGAACCTTTTTGGCCATTTTCTTAGAACTTAGAAGTTAAGTCATTCAGGGGTGTCACTATTGATCCGTACCCCTTGATAAATCTCCTAGTACCCAGTCAGGCCTAAGAAGGCTCTCACCTGAGTCTGAGTGGTTGGAGCAACCCAGTCCATGATGGTCTGGATTTTGCTAGGCAGTGGTTGAACCTGGCCCCCACCTACAAGGTTGCCCAGGTACACAACCTGACTCTGCCCTATCTGGCACTTGGTGGCCTTGATTGTGAGGCCTGCCTTTTGCAGGGCCTCCAAAACATTCCTTAGGTGGACCAGGTGATCCTCCCAAGTGGAGCTAAAGGCAGCAATATCATCTAGATAAGCTGCACTGTAGGCTTCCAGACCAGTGTGAACTGTATTCACCAACCTTTGGAAAGTGGCAGGTGCATTCTTCAAACCAAAGGGCATCACCACAAATTGGTAATGCCCACATGGGGTCGAAAATGCTGTTTTTGGCTTTGCATCATCAGCTAGTCTGATATGTCAGTAGCCAGCTGTCAGGTCAAATGTGCTTAGGTACTTGGCTGAGGACAAAGTATCTATAAGCTCATCTGCCCTTGGAATTGGATAGGCATCAGTCCTAGTGACTGCATTGAGACCCCTGTAGTGCACACAAAACCTCATCTCTCTTTTCACACCACTGGTGTGAGGTTTTGGTACAAGGACCACTGGACTAGCCCAAGGGCTATCTGAGCGTTCAATAACTCCCAAATCCAACATTTTCTGGAATTCTGTCCTGATACAGTCCCTGACATGGTCAGATTGCCTATAAATCTTATTTTTAATAGGCAGACTGTCCCCAGTGCCCACTTCATGAGTGTACCAGGTAGTCTGACTTGGAGTCAGAGAAAACATGTTTCTGAACTGACTGAGCACTTGTCTGCAATCAGTTTGCTGCTGGGTAGTGAGGCTGCCTGCCAAGGCCACACTATCAACTGACCCATCATCAGGGATCTGTGAGAGGAGGTCAGGGAGTGGGTCACTCTCTTCCTCCTGTCCCTCATCAGTAGCCATGAGCAAGCCTATGTCAGCCCTGTCTACATATGGCTTTAGCCCGTTGACATGGAGAACCCTAGGTTGTTAGACCTGTCAGCCCTTTGGGTGGTCCCTCCTCATCATTATTTATTTTGTCCCACTTTTGCCTCAAACCCTGTTTGAATTTTTCCTTTTTGGGAACCACCAGACTTTTTGTAGTGTTGATGCAGATTCAGGGAGCCATTTTATCTACCCCTGAAACTTCTGTCTGAGGGCCTGGAGCACAAAATGGTGGCCACCTGTGACATCACCAGCATCCACTGGAACCTACTAGCACCTTCCAGAACATTCCAGAACTCTGTGACAGTTGGAGGCGGTTTAGAATGTTGGGAAGCTAAGACAGAGTGTTGGCAGTTGGAGCTGGCAGTTGGCACCTGACTGGTGAAGAGAGAGCAGCACAGCAGTGAAGGAGGAAGGAGTGAAGCAGCAGGGGTGGAAACTTGTGCCTGGAGTGGGGTCCATAAACCCACCCTTGATACTAGTCCCTACTGATGGATCCCAGCCTGTAGCCCTGTGTGGGAAGAAGCCAGAAAAACTCATCCTAAGGACCTGGACAGCAGGAACAGGCCTTAGAAACAGAAAGCAGCAAGATCCTGACCTGGAAACTGGTTTCCCTGGAGTCCGGCGTCGAGTAGCCTGAGACCTGGAGCCCGAGGTGGAGAAGCGGCGCTGACTGAAGAAGCAGACGTCGTACCCGGAGCCGCCTGAGGTCGTGAGAGGGCGCCGACGGAGGTCGTGAGGAATACCAAAGGTCGAGGAGGAAGTTAACCGAGGTCGAGTGAGCGGCGTCATCGGAGGAGTGAAGTCCGCCCTCCGGAGTCGTCGGAGACCGAGGTGAAGTGTACCGGAGGTCGGGAGTGAGGATCGCACTCCGGAGTCGCCCGGAACCTGAGAGGAGGAGCACCGGAGGTCGGGGGTGAGGATCGCACCCCGGAGTCGCCGGAAGTCGACATCGAGGCCAGGCCAGCCGACGTCATCGAAGCCGAGAGCGCCTTCGGACCGGAGCCGCCCGAAGTCGACATCGAGTAGAGACTGCCCGACGCCGTCGAATCGGAGGTCGAGATCGAACCGAGGCCGCCGACATCGGACCGGAACCGCCTACCGGCGTCGTCAAGAACTGAAATTGTGCCGAGGCCGCCGAGACCGAACCGGAACCGCCTCACGGCATCGACACGACTCCAGCGGCGTCGGAACATCAGAAAAAGGGCAGTAAGTGGAGTAGAGGGCGCCTAAGGCCCTGTGGAGACCTGAGAGACTGCTCTAAGGGGCTAGGGAGGTGCTGGAACCAACCTGACTGTGCCAGGGGTGAATTGGGACTAACCTAGAGAGGTTGTGTGGAGAGAGAAAGCCAGGGCACTGGTATTCCCCCCTTGATCTACCTCAGATTAGGCCTCAGCCTTGTCCCAGCCAGGGAGTAGAACCCCTCAAGCCTTCCACAACCCTACAAGCTGTGCCTGGGCCAAATCAGCCCTTAGGAATTGAGAAGTGATCTGATTACATGAGTGTTGCTGTATACTTTTAATTATTTATTGGGGGCACTGTATTTATTGTGTTTAACCTATTTATTGCACCTGTAAAGTGTTACTATTTATTTGACCTGCACTTTTTAAGGAGAAGCCTTGTGTACTGTGATTGTATTATTATTTATTTAATCAGCAACTAAGAGAAAAGAAGATAAACACAGAGATATTTTCATAATTTTTACGGTGTAGAGTCGTTTTTGGAACGGATGCACGCATGGTTATTGTGTGGGTATGACGTATGCTTAGCACGGTGCCTGATCCCTGACCAATCGAGCCAAGCTACCACAGCGTGTCTGGGAGAACACCACCACCACCCTTCCGGTGTGGGAGTGTGTTTTTCTAACATGATTGGTGTTCAGCGGCGGGATAGAGCTGTGCCTACGTATACTCGACAATAACTGTGGGTAGTCCATAGGCCTACACCGGGAGTTTTCTCAAAGCGGCCTTCCTAATTGTGAGTTTTTGTTATTTCCAAATTTACTCTGGTGGTGGGAGGAGGTATTATATAAGGTACCCCCCTGCATTGCTTCTGTAAAAAAAAATACCTGTCTTCTGTTCTGAGTGGGCAAAATGGAATTTGTCTTAGAAAATGTGGAAAGTTATACTGTGGTCCAACTCAGAGAGTTCTGTCAGAGAGAGGGGGTGTACTGTCCCCCAGGTGCCAAGAAGGCTGAACTCCAGACCAGCTTGAGGGCTTGGTGGGAGGCACGACGAGAGAGTAAGGCTGAGCAGGAAGACAGGGATGGAGAGCCTGACAGCGAGGGGGCTGGGATGTACCAACCTGAAGTGGGGAACCTAGTAGCGGGGCCCAGAACCATTTCCAGGAAGGGCAGCACTGTCTCTAGCGGTGGCTTATCTGAAGTAGAGTTAACTGACCGGAGGGAGAAAAGACAGCTCACATGGAAGTTAGCATAGCTGGAGAAAGAGAAAGAGAGACAGAGGATGGCTCACGAGTTAAGGCTGAAAGAGATAGATCTTCAGATCCTAAGAGCTAGGGCACACCCTGTTCCTAATGGTGGCAGCAAAGACCAAGAGTTCACTAGGGAACCCAAACCCTACTTGCCAAAGGACATAGTAGCTAGCTATGGGGCGGGTGACGATATCGCCAAGTGGCTAGCAGCCTATGAGGTCTCGTTAAGGGCCCATGGGGTTCCAGAGAAGTATTGGGGAGGGGGATTGTACAAGTACATGCCTCCAGCTGGTAGGGATGCATTATTGGCCCTCGAGGAGGATGAGCAGACCCACTACCCCACCATGAAACTGGCGCTCATAAGAAAGTTTGGACTAACACCCGAAAAGTACAGACAGAAGTTCCGGGGTAGTCACAAACTGGGCACACAGAATTGGGTGGACTTCCTGGACTATGCAAAGAAGGCACTAGAGGGTTGGATTCAGGGCAGTGAAGTGAGGAACTACGAGGGGTTGTTCGATTTAGTACTGAAGGAACACCTGCTCGAAAAATGTTTCCCTGAACTGCGTCAACACCTGGTGGATAGCAAGCTGACCAATCCCCGGAAGCTTGCTGAGGAGGCGGACATTTGGGCTAGTACCCGGGTGTCCACAAGGGGGACTGGAGGGGATACTCAAAAGGCCGGACAGGGCACCCCCCAGAAGAAAGAGGGAGGGGAAAAGAAAAAGGAGTTCTCCAAAGGCCCCCAAAATAACTTCCAAGGAAAGGGAACAGGATTCACCCCTAGGGCTAACCCACCCAGAAACCCTAATCCTGGCCAGAGTCAGCAGCCAAGGGTTGTCCATGGCTTCGAGTGCGGTGGCATTGGACACTATAAGGGAGATCCGAAGTGCCCGAAACGACCACCCCCTCCCATTGGAGGAAAGACCCCCGGAGTAGCTAGTGCAGTGCTCGGGGAGGAGATGCCCTTAATTAAGGGAAGGGAGTGGGCGGGTGTCACTTTAGTGTCCCTGGGAGAACGGGAGATGGTACCTAAGATCCAGGTGCCCGCAAATACTGTAAAGTATGGGCAGTGGGTCACCATCAACGGCCAAAGAGGGGAGGCTCTGAGAGACACAGGAGCCAGTATGACTATGGTACGTAGCCAACTGGTGTCTCCAGAGCAGGTAATTCCCGATGTACTCCACCCAGCCGCGATGGCTGACGGCAGAACAGGCCACTATCCAGTGGCCGAGGTTCCCTTTGAATGGGGGGGGGTTGCAGGTTCACTTCGAGTTGCCGTAAGCCCTGCCGTGCCAGTCGATTGTCTACTGGGGAATGACATGGAGCACAATGCTTGGAAGGAGGTGGAATACCGGACTCATACTGAGATGCTGGGTACACCTGACTGGGCCTGTGTGAGCACAGGGTCCGCGACTACCCGGAGAGGGAGTTCGTTTCGGCTGGAGCCTGGAACAAAGGCCCAGCCAGCTGCCAGTCAAGGGAAGAACCGAGGACAGGAGGAGCCTGCCTCGGCGTCCACACCCCGTAGGACGGATAGGCCACCGGAGGTGGTGGACCAGGAGTCTGCGGTGGGGGATGTTACCAAACTGGAGGACCTACCCATCCCGGCCGAGTGGCACGTGGAGGGAGGCCCGACCAGGGAGGAATTCTGCCAGGGCCAGGGGGAGTGCCCTACCCTTGAGGGGCTGAGGCGACAGGCCGCAGCCCAGACAGCAGGGAACGTTGAAGGGAACTACAGTGTTTACTGGGAGGATGGCCTCCTCTACAGTGAACCCAAGGCACCCCTACATGGATCGTCACGAGCCTTGGTAGTCCCTCAACGTTATCGAGCCTTCCTTCTGGAGTTGGCTCACGAGATCCCATTGGCAGGACACCTGGGGCAAGACAAGACCTTCGCCCGTCTTGTCCCACACTTTTATTGGCCTCAAATGAAAGTGTCGTCCGATACCTTCTGCCGGACATGTGTGTCTTGCCAAGCCAGTGGGAAAACAGGGGTGAAGCTAAAAGCTCCCCTGGAACCACTTCCTGTCGTTAGCACTCCCTTTGAAAGGGTGGGCATCGACATTGTGGGTCCGTTAGATCCGCCAACATCAGCTGGTCACAGGTTTATCCTGGTTCTGGTGGATCATGCCACACGGTACCCAGAGGCAATACCTCTGAGGACCATAACAGCACCTGTTGTGGCTAGGGCCCTGATGGGAATCTTTACCCGAGTGGGTTTTCCCAAGGAAGTTGTGTCCGACAGGGGGACCAACTTCATGTCAGCGTACATGCGGGCGATGTGGAAGGAGTGTGGAGTGACCTACCGGTTCACAACTCCTTACCACCCCCAGACCAATGGTCTGGTGGAGAGGTTTAACAAAACCTTGAAAGGCATGATCAGAAGTCTGCCTGAAAGCCTGCGGAGGAAATGGGACGTCCTCCTACCCTGTTTACTCTTTTCTTACAGGGAAGTGCCACAGAAGGGAGTGGGCTTCAGCCCCTTCGAGCTTCTGTACGGGCACCCTGTACGTGGACCTCTTAACCTGGTGAGAGACGGATGGGAAAGAACTCCCAGAAAGCTTCCCCAGGATGTGGTGAGCTACATGCTGGCCTTCCGGAGCCAAATGGCTAAGTTGTGGAAGCAAGCTTCTGACAACTTGGAAGCCAGCCAAGCAGTAATGAAGGCGTGGTATGACCACAACGCTCACCCGGTGGAGTTGGAGCCTGGCCAGAAGGTGTGGGTGATCGAACCAGGAGAGCTTAGTGCCCTCCAGGATCGCTGGTCAGGACCCTTTGAGGTGTTGGAGAAGAAGGGTAAGGCTACCTACTTGGTGGACCTGAAGACCCCTCGTCAGCCCCTGCGGGTGCTGCATGCCAACCGCCTCAAACCCCACCACGAGAGGCCCGAAGTCATCTTGATGATGGTGACTGACGGAGGAGAGGACGTGGAAAGCGAGCCCCTCTCTGATCTGTTTGCGTCTCAAGAAAAGGATGGGTCGGTGGAGGGAGTGATTCTCTCCCCATCTCTAACTCCTGAACAGCAGGAGGACTGTCGCCAGGTCCTGGGGCAGTACTCTTCGTTGTTCTCCCTTGTCCCGGGTAAGACTCACCTGTGCGTCCATGACGTGGACACAGGAGACAGCCCACCTGTGAAGTCCAAGATCTACCGGATGTCAGACAAGGTGAAGGCCAGCATTCATAGTGAAGTCACTAAGATGCTGGAGCTAGGAGTGGTTGAACCTTCTAGCAGCCCCTGGTCCAGTCCGGTGGTGTTAGTACCAAAAGCTGCACTACCGGGTGCCCAACCGGAACTGAGGTTCTGTGTGGACTACCGGGGACTGAATTCAGTGACCAAAACTGATGCTCATCCGATCCCTAGGGCGGATGAATTGATTGACCGGCTGGGAGCTGCCCAATATCTAAGTACCTTTGACCTTACTTCGGGGTACTGGCAGATCTCTTTGACAGATGGAGCAAGGGAAAGGTCAGCCTTCTCCACGCCCAATGGCCACTACCAGTTCTGTGTGATGCCCTTTGGGCTCAAGAACGCACCTGCCATGTTTCAGCGCCTGGTAAACCAGATCCTCACCGGAATGGAGAGTTTCTCTGCTGCTTATCTGGATGACATAGCCGTCTTCAGTAACAGCTGGGAGGATCACTTGCGTCACCTGCAAGCTGTTCTCCAGGCCCTGAGACAAGCTGGATTGACGATCAAGGCCAGCAAGTGCCAGATCGGGCAGGGGTCGGTAGTGTACCTTGGACACTTGGTGGGTAGGTGAGCGGTGCAACCCCTCCAGGCGAAGATCGAGGCCATCATGGCCTGGGAACCCCCCAAGACACAGACTGAGGTCCGAGCATTTTTGGGCCTCACGGGATACTATCGCCGCTTCGTGAAGGGGTACGGTACCATCGTAGCCCCCCTCACGGAGCTCACGTCCAAGAAACAACCTCGACGGGTAGTCTGGACGGAGGCTTGTCAGCAAGCCTTTGAGAAATTGAAGAAAGCCATGTGCGAGGCCCCGGTCTTAAGGGCCCCAGACTTTTCCAAGGAGTTCATTGTCCAGACAGATGCATCAGAACATGGCATTGGGGCAGTGTTATCGCAACTCAACGAAGAGGGTCTGGATCAACCCGTGGTCTTCCTATCCCGGAGACTACTTCCCAGGGAACAGAAGTGGAGTGCAATAGAGCGTGAAGCCTTTGCAGTGGTATGGGCTCTGAAGAAGTTGCGGCCATACCTGTTTGGATCGCACTTCCTAGTTCAGACCGACCACAGACCCCTTCGCTGGCTGATGCAAATGAAGGGGGAGAATCCCAAGTTGTTGAGGTGGTCTATTTCCCTACAGGGAATGGACTTTCAGGTGGAACATCGGCCTGGAGTGGACCACGCCAATGCAGACGGTCTCTCAAGGTATTTCCGCCTTAGTGATGAGAACTCCCAAGGGGTTGGGTAGCTCTCCCCACTTTCAGCTGGGGGGGACGCGTGTTAGACCTGTCAGCCCTTTGGGTGGTCCCTCCTCATCATTATTTATTTTGTCCCACTTTTGCCTCAAACCCTGTTTGAATTTTTCCTTTTTGGGAACCACCAGACTTTTTGTAGTGTTGATGCAGATTCAGGGAGCCATTTTATCTACCCCTGAAACTTCTGTCTGAGGGCCTGGAGCACAAAATGGTGGCCACCTGTGACATCACCAGCATCCACTGGAACCTACTAGCACCTTCCAGAACATTCCAGAACTCTGTGACAGTTGGAGGCGGTTTAGAATGTTGGGAAGCTAAGACAGAGTGTCCCTCATCAGTAGCCATGAGCAAGCCTATGTCAGCCCTGTCTACATATGGCTTTAGCCCGTTGACATGGAGAACCCTAGGTCTACTAAGTAATTAACCTTTCCCCTCTGTTCAACAATAGCGTGGGGTCCACTCCACTTGTCTTGGAGAGCTGCTGGGGCCACAACACCCACACTTTCTGTCCTGGCTGGTAAACAGTCAGTACAGCCTTTTGGTCATGCCAGGCTTTTTGCACTTCCTGACTAGCTTCAAGGTATTTAGTTGCCTTTTTCATGTACTCAGCTATCCTGGAGCAGAGGCCAAGTACGTAGTCCACTATGTCTTGCTTTGGGGGCTTCAGAGGTAACTCCCATCCTTCCTTCACCAAACTCAATGGACCCCTGACAGGGTGACCAAACAAAAGTTCAAAGGGGCTGTAGCCAACCCCCTTTTGTGGCACCTCCCTGTATGCAAACAAAAGGCAGGGCAGAGAATGTCCCATCTATGCCTGAGCTTTTCTGGGAGCCCTTTAATCATGCCGTTTAAGGTTTTGTTGAACCTTTCAACCAAACCATTGCATTGTGAGTGATCGGGTGTGGTGAATTTGTAAGTCACTCCACACTCCTTCCACATTGCCCTTAAGTAACCAGACATAATGTTTGTACCTCTGTCGAATACTACCTCCTTAGGAAAACCCACTCTTAAGAAAATTCCCAACAGGGCTCTCGCCACCACAGGTGCTGTAGTGGTCCAAGGAGGAATAGCTTCTGGGTACCTGGTAGCATGATCCACTACTACCAGGATAAATCTGTGCCCAGATACTGTTTTGGGATCCATGGAACCAACAATGTTAATCCCCACCCTTTCAAAGGGCACTCCCACTACAGGTAGTGGTATCAGGGGATCCTGTGTAGTGCCACCTGCTATGCCACTGGCTTGGCAGGTTACAGAGGAGCGACAAAACTCCATTGTGTCTTCAGACATGTGGGGCCAGTGAAAGTGAGGGACAAGTCTGTCCCAAGTCTTGTTCTCGCCCAGGTGACCTGATAAAGGGATATCATGGGCTAGGGTCAATAGGAAGCCCCTGAACTTCAGAGGTATAACCAACCTCCTGGTAGCACCAGGCTTGGGGTCTCTATACTCTGAATACAGAAGTCCATCATCCCAATACATATGGGGACTACTAGCATTCCCAGCAGCCTCAGCAGCAGTTTGCTGTCTGAGCGGTTCAAGAGAGTGACAGCTCCGCTGCTTCTAGGTCAGATATGCCCTGGAAGGGCCCCCTGTCCCCAAGAACTCAACCTGAGCAGGCTCAACCTCCTCTGGGACAGTTCCTTCTTCAGGACTGTGATCATCTCCCTCAAGAGACTGATCCTCCTTCTGAGTCAGGGTGGAAGGCTCTGCCTTAACCCTTCTGCTCCTCCTCTTGGACGGCACTTGGTACATTGTTCCAGAATCCAAGGCCTGTTCAGTTTCAGACATTTTGGCCTGTGACCTGGTCACAGCAAACACATCTGCAGCATTTCTGCATGATTCCTGAGCTCTACTTTTGCCCAAGCTGAAGTCTCTAGATCATTGCCAAGCAAGCATTCGACTGGTAGGTTTTAACTCACCGCAACCATCTTAAGGCCAGTTACCCCTCCCCAGGAGAAGTTAACAACTGCCAGAGAATGGTCTGTTCTGACGTTGCTAGCATTGGTCACTTGGTACATTTCACCAAGTATAATCTGCCCAGGATCCACAAGATCTTTTGTCACCATAGTGAAACTTGCTCCTGTGTCCCTGAATGCCAAAGCCTGTACTCCATTGACTAAAGGCTGTTGCATGTACTTGCCCAAGTTACCTGGACTCACAGACGGGGTCATATCCATGCCCCCATCACAGACAAGACCAGCCTGAGTGGTTTCTCTGACTAGGACAGAGCCCAACTCAGTACACAGGGTCAACCCTACTAAACCCGTGGCTTGTGTATTCCCACCACCAATCGTAACTGCACTAGGGGGAGCACGTGCCTTAGGGGCATTGGTGGGGGCTGGAGTATTCTCTTTGGACTTGGTGCAATCACTGATCCAGTGTGTCTTTTGCTTACAAACTTTGGTTTCTTTTGGCCTTTTCCTTTGTTAGACTGTGAATCCTCACCTGAAGAAGAATTCTTAGAATCTTGCTACTTAGGGTCACCACCTTGGTTTTGTACCTTCTGCCTCACCCTGGTTCTGACCCATTTGTCTGCCTTCTTACCCAATTCTTGGGGAAAGGTCAGATAGGAGTCTACCAGGTACTGGTGCAACAGCTGATTTTGACAGTTATTAAGAATCTGCTCCCTCATGATTGTACAATCCTGTGAAGTCACACACCTTACTGCCCAATAACCAACTTTTCAGAGCCTTAGCAGAACAGTCAACAAAGTCCACCCAGTCTTGATTTTGTGCCTTTTGGGTAGCCCTGAACTTTAACCTGTATTGTTCAGTGGTTGGGCCAAACCCATCTATCAGTGCACTTTTCAAGACCTGGTAATCATCAGCATCCTCTACTCTTACAGTGAGGTGCTTATCTCTACCTTTTGTCTGCAAAGGAGAGCCATAAGATTGCTGCCCACTGCTCTTGGGGGACCCTCTGTACTTTACAGGCCCTCTCCAAGGCAGTTATCCATGTGTGGATGTCATCCCTGCTCTGGTACGGAGGGACAATCTTACTTAGGTTTCTATGGTCATAAGACCTCTCCCTATCTCTAGGGAAGTTGCTGCCACCAAGGGACTCTAGTCCCTCCTTTTTTCTAGCTCTGTAGAGCTCTAGGGCTTCCTTATCTGGGGCCATCTGCTGCTTTCTGAGGTGAAGCTGAGCTTGCTATTAATTCAGCAGTCTCTCTCCCCTCTCCTGGGAGGTTTCCCTCCCTCTGTGAGAAGAACAAGAGGTCCCTACTGATGAGGTAGAATGGACAGACTCCCTTGAGAGAGATCTATCCCTTTTAACCCTACTTTCAACTCTTCCTGGAGGGCAAAAGAGGGGAGCACCGTGCTCTTCCTCATCATCATCATCCAGTGGAGTTGGGTTGTCCAGATCCTGATAATTATCATCAGTCTGGTCAGCAGCAGAAGTTGGGCCAGGGGGAGTTTTACACCTAGGTCCACCCTCAACTGCTGCCCCACCCACTCTGCCTACCCCTTCAGGCCCACTAGGCCCTGATAGATCATCCAGTCTGAGTATCTCCAAGAGATGCTGGGTGGTTGGGCTTTTGCCTGTCTTCAGCTTCCTAATAGAACATAAGGTCTTAAGCTGAGCAAAGGTGAGATCCTCATACTTATAGGGGAGAAGCCCACTGGCTTCTGGCAGGGACCCACTGGTTCCTGGCTGATTAGACATTACTAGTGTGGTGTGGTGTATTGCACTACCTACACTAGTGTGGCCTATTAAACTCTCTTGAGTTGTAGAAAGGGTGTTCTAAGCCCTTGACACACAACTCTAAGTTCAGCAGAACTTACTCTATACTAAGCTTGATATTATATGTACCTAAGGTACCTTTAGTGGTTTTCAGTTTATCAATTCAATTGAGATTATCTGGTAAAAGAATAGCAAGCTGGAATCCCACATGCTGCACATCAATGTGAGAAGTGTGCCTGATATATGCTGTCCACTAGTTATAGTGGGCACCCTATATCAGTCCAAACAACCCCTTATGGTGATAGGTTAAAGACAACCTTTATTGAATGCTATCCTAGTGGTAGCTATGGAGAGCAGCCTTCAGGCTAAGTCTTGAAGGAAGGTAAAGCAGCTTGTTTTACCAGTCTATAATCTCTTGAATGACCAAATGAAAGGACAACCATACCAGGTATATATTCAAAATATATGTATTTAAGATAAAACACACCCCTCTAGTCTCGTTATGAGGCTGGAGTTCGAAGTACTTAAATTACAAGTAAGTATTCAACAGTAAAAGCACAAATACACGTTTGGGCCCTAGGGGCGTACCAAACCATATACCAATAAAGTGGTATAAGAACCACGACTGAACTAAACACAAGGCCTAGAGCCTTTAGAAGTGCTTGGTCCCCAAGGAACCACCCAAGGTAATGATATAAGGGACCCACGGGGGACGTGTGCAGTGTTGAAACACAGGCGCGAATCGCCGTTAAGTTCTATGGGGAAAGTCGCGGTTGAAAAATTACAAGTTAAGGACACTTAGAGGATGACTCCAAGCAAACCATTTTGGACTTAGAGGTGTCTAGGGCGAACACCCACGGGAGCACCGGAGTATATGTGTTACCTCACCCAGGGAAGCCGGGTGCATAGGTGTCTTTTGGTGTCGGGTCGCGGTGTCGTTTTCAATGGAAGCTGGCAAAGAAGTGCTGCTGCCGTGAAGAGGAGAAGTGTCCGAAGAGATCCAAGCCTGGATCGAGGATGGAAGGAACCTGAAAGCAGAGGGGACAGAGTCTGGGTCACTTACCAGTGACCAGGGGCACGATAGTCCAAAGGCCACACATGTCGGGTGCTTCAGGTGAGTTGACGGGTGTCTTGACTCTTCAGCCACGAGGTCCAGGAGGCGTTGACAAAATCCAGGAGCTGGATTCGAGTTGTCCCACAAAGTCTGTCGAGTGCTGTGGTGTCGGCAACCAGAATGGACCCAACAAGCCTTGGCAACGGCAAGTCAAGTGGAAATAGAAGAAAGACGTTGGAGCAGACCAGCAAGGTCTGGGGGACTCACCGAGTGAGGGCACGTCTGGAGCAACCACGAAAGCCCAAGCAGAAAAGGAGTTGCCTTTGTGGGAACCCACTAGCCAACCGGCTAGCGATCGCGACGGAGCCTTGAGCAGTCGTACTGGAAACTGGCCCACGGGTCACTCGTGGAGTGGAGGCCAGAGATCTTCAGTGCAGTCAGTGCTCAAGGCTGGGGCTACTCAGAGCCCAAAGCACAACTTCCAGGAAGATGATGTACCGGCAAAAGATCACGATGTCCAAGGGTCACGGTTCCACGTCACCCATGATAGTCACGGGCCTCAGCTTTGCTGTGGACTCAGGGTAGCCTCGGGGAAGTCTGAAAATCCACCTCTGGTGATGCAAAGACTTCGGCGTCCGGTGGGAGCTTCAGCGTTGCAGACCGGTCAGTTGCTTCTTTGGTGCCTGCCAAGCAGGGGAGTCACTCCTTGACCCCAAGGGAGTTTTCTTCCGTCTTCTAGGCAAAGTAGAATGTCGATGGTCCAGGATATATATTGCAGAGTTTCGTCCAGGGTGATCTAAAGTCTCAAGGACTGGGTTCCTATACTTATACTAAGATAGGTGGTTGGACATACTCTGGGGACCCACCTATGGGAGGGTTTGGAAAGAGGGGTGGTTACACCCATTTCCTTTGTCCAGTTTCACACCAGAGATGGGGTAGGTGGCCCCTGCAACCGGTTTGAACTGGACAATGCACAGGGACACCAAGTGTGCCCCCAGTGCCGGACTTCAAAGCACCAGAGAGTGCTCCCGCCCAGCCCCAATACACATCTGCCTGTCTGGGGAGGTGGTTACACCTCCCTGTGACAGGAAACCTATTGTCCAGGCCTCCGCTGCCAGAGTTTCGGTCAGCAGCGGGAGGCCAGACCCGTGTCTGTGGCAGTGGCATCCATTTTGTGATGCCAGGGCTCTAGAAAGTCTTTACCGGTTAGACCAGTGTGTACATGTCTCTCCCTCTAGTAGGGTGGAATGCTACCCCCGCCGCCAGAACTGGTGGGGGGGGGGTAGTATTCCAAAGTGTTTGACACCAAACACAACATGTTTCCGTGCAGTCAGTCCAAAGATAGCATTTACCGCGAGGTTATAATGCACTTAAGAGTGTATCGTCAGGCTGCACCAAAAACAGCATCAGAGGAGGTACTCAGACCGCTGCAGAGGGTCTCTGCTCATGCAGGGGCACCCTCTCACATAAAAACCAAGCACTCTGCCTTCAGGATTGTCAAGGCTTGCCATAGGAGTGACTTATAGGTTCTATGTGTGTGCAATGGTAGTGATATAGGTAGCCTATACCACTGTAAGGGGTGCATGCACCACCTTACCCAGGCTAGCAGGTAGAAGACCTATGGTGTCATTTTGGAGTGCTTCCCAGGGGTGGCATAATACATGCTTCAGCCACTGGTAGGCCTCTGAGGTACCTATGCCCTGGGTACATAGTATACCATATACTAGGGACTTATAAGGTACTTCAAAACCCAATTAGAGATGTACCTAATGTACATGGAAACCATTTTAGAGAGGATGCAGCTAGGCTGGGGTCCTGATTAGCAGGGCCACAGCCAGACTAAGGTCGAAAAACAGTGAAACACCAGCAAAAAGTGAGGGTACCCATGTGAAGCAGATCCTACTCTCCTACAAAGCAGACCTTATGCTCACATGCCTCAGTGGCATCCCCATCCAAGGACTCTCCTGTCCCTAAAGCATCTCTCAAACAGAAGCATACAGTTTCTGTGCCCACCGAGAAGGTGGTGCATGCCAAGGGTACACCAAGGAAGGGCTCCAAGGCAGATTCACACACAACCTCGACTCCCATTCCAAGCCCAGTAAAGCAGGTGAAGGAGGCCACTAAAGGGGTAACACCTATTAAACAGGGGATGGAGGAGCAAAGGCGAAGCCAGGCAAAGCTTTCCGTTGGATCCAGCACATCACCAGAGGGAGTGCCAGCGTCTGCACCTGATGCAGCTTTGGTGGTGAGTGTTCCTGTTGTGTCCACACCACGTCTAATTGATACCAATGCAGGGAAGCCAATTAGGATCCCCAAAAAGTGGAAAGGCACCCCTCCACAATCTCCCAGCCACACCGTATCTACCATCTGCATGACTCCACCTCCACGTGCCACTACACCACCTGGTCCAAGCAGCCCTCCGGCTTGCCAAGCCACTGATAGCTGTACCTCAGCTGGGCCGCTCTCTCCCAGGTCAAGTTCCCCGACAGTCCCTGAGACATAGCCAGCTCCCAGTCTGCCTGACAGCCAAGTCTGAGTGGTATTCACCATCACACACCTGTCTCTCTCACACAGGTGGGCCTGTACTGCATATTGTTACCCCCGACTGTGTTGCTGACCATGGAAAGGTACAGTCGCACACATTCCCTGTGCAGCCTCTCCTGGACATACTCTGCACTTTGTTTTTCCCACTGGCCTTGTTGCTCTTTGCTGTGTTCAAGTATTCCTTGTGCAACTTCTCATGGACATACTCTGCACTTTGCCCTACCAACTGGCCTTGTCATTCACTGCTGTGTGCCCCTTGCCTGTGCAGCTTCACATGGACATACTCTGCACGTTGCCCTGCCAACTGGCCGTGTTGCTCTTTGCTGTGTTGAAGTATTCCCTGTGCAGCTTCTCATGGACATACTCTGCACTTTGCCCTGCCAACTGGCCTTGATGCTCTTTGCTGTGTTCAAGCATTCCCTGTGCAGCTTCTCATGGACATACTCTGCACTTTGCCCTGCCAACTGGCCTTGTCATTCACTGCTGTGTGCCCCTTGCCTGTGCAGCTTCACATGGACATACTCTGCACGTTGCCCTGCCAACTGGCCGTGTTGCTCTTTGCTGTGTTGAAGTATTCCCTTTGCAGCTTCTCATGGACATACTCTGCACTTTGCCCTGCCAACTGGCATTGTTTTTCTTTGCTGTGTTCAAGTATTCCCTGTGCAGCTTCTCATGGACATACTCTGCACTTTGCCCTGCCAACTGGTCTAGTCATTCACTGCTGTGTGCCCCTTGCCTGTGCAGCTTCTCAAGGACATACTCTGCACTTTGCCCTGCCAACTGGCCTTGTTGCTCTTTGCTGTGTTCAAGTATTCCCTGTGCAGTTTCTCATGGACATACTCAGCATGTTGTGCCTTACTCCTCTCTACTCATGGTGCTTATCTGTGCAATATATGAATATAGACAGTTGTTCCTGCTTTGTCAGTGTCCTTACTGAATAAAGTTATTTTGCTGTGTGTATATGGTTTACTGTGCCACATGGTCTGTGTGCCACTCCAACATAGCCAATGTCTTGGCTCACTTATTCTATTTTTTACAGGGGTGACAAGGACTTCAGTTCTTCCTGACCCTGATACTTGTGGGGGCAATGATGTCAATTTTAAATGGAAAGCAGCTATCATTTTCTAAATTTGTTCATGTTGGCTATATTGTACACATGTCAGGTTGGGGGCGCTGCCAGCACAGATTGGGATTCTATCCACAGTATTGCAGGCAGGCTGGCCAGGGTCATCATGTATGTGTATTCTTCCTTTATGTGTGCCCAGTGGTGTATGTGTGTGGTCATCTTGTGATGGCCATTCATCCTAGCCCCATGGCTTACTTTCAGTGTGTGCTCTTGGGTGGTCAAGAAGTGTGCAGTGTGAAGGGGGTGACTTAGTCGGGAGTGTTGATTTGTGCATGTCCCTGCATTGTTAACTACACACATGTGTCACACAGGAGTGGCAGGTGGTGGCACCACCGCTGTGCTGGCGATGCGGAAAAATGCATGCCTGTTTTGATTGTTCAGCCCTGTGGATGTGGTTGTATGCACATGTGTGAGTTTTATGTTGTGCACTGTGCAGTGTGTTGGTGTATCCTTGCAGTTCTGTCTGACTCCTACTTGTTGTTTTTGTCACTTGTGAGTATGCAGAGAGTGTTACTGGCAAGTCAGTGTTGTGTTTTGTTGATCATCCATGTGTCATGTTACCTGCTGCTCCACACTGCCATTGTGGTTGTGCTTTCTCATGCATTGCTGCCACATGGTGCCTTTTTGCCTCCAGTATGGCATGTTGAGTGTGGTGTCATACCATCCCTTATCTGTGCTTCAGATGACTACCCATTGTGAGTCTGCACTACCACTATTTTTGTATGGTACACTCCTGCCATGTCCCCTAGGCCTGGGTGGTAAATTCCATTCCGCTCGCGGAATTTGCGGAATTTAGGTAATTTCGCGTTCCGCGGAGAACGCGGAATTGCCCAAAATTCTGCTTTCCGCGGCTTCGCGGAATTTTTGCTTGTTCGCGATCTCAAAATGCGTGTTCGCGAGATATTTCCCCCTGAGCACGCAAACAGCGGTTGCGAACAAGAAAAAAGCATCATGAAAAAGCAATTCCGCGTGTTCGCGGAATTTCTGCGTGTTCGAGGAGATTTTAAACCATTTCGCGGAGATTTGCGTAACGCGACTACGCAAATTCCGCCCACCCCTAATGTCCCCTACTGACATGCAGTACACTTCACTTTGATGTCAGCTGTCCCCTTGCTTTACATGTGTGTGTGCCTCCTCATCACTTCATTTGTGACACTGTGCTTTGTGGTGCAGTTCTTTAGCCAGGAGCAATGTGTCACTCAGTGCATTTTCCCAATGGGTTATATGTGATGTTTTTGTGCTTTTTGGCAGTCATGGTTGCTCATATGTAGTTCAACTGTGTGTGCTGCCCAGTCCTCTGGTCAAGTTGTTTCCACCTTTCTGTCCCAGACTTGTGCATCTGTTGGTGTTGTGTTGGATGTGTGCATGTTGGCTGTGGTACTGCTTCACTTCCTGGGTGTGCTGTTGTCTTTGTGCTGTGCTGATTGGTGTTGTGTGGGTTAATGTTATGTCACTCATGTCTGTGTGGGGCTGGTATGCTTGGTGTGCACACACTGCTTGTTGTGCATGCAGTGCTGTGTGTGTATGTTGCCTTGTCATTGCCTGGTGTCCATCCCCTGATGTCCTGATGTGTTTGCTATGTGATTTTTTTGCCTGTGCATCTGTTGTTTGTTTGATGTGACTGAGTTGTTCTGTGATGGTACACTTCTTGTGTGTGTTGTGGTATGTTGTCTGTGCATTGTTCCAGAGTGATGAGGTTGTGCACCCCTGTTGTGTCTTTGCTCCCAGTGCCTTTCCACAGTTTAGCTGCACAGGGCATGGCTGTTCTTGTTGTGGTCCTGTGTGTGTTTCTGTTGGGGTATGTGTTTGTCTGTTGTTTTTTGTGCAGACATTTGTTCCAGCATCCCTGTGTGTGTGTGATGTTTGTGGCTACCCCCAGGGTGTGTGATTGTTTGTCTGTGTATTGACTGGCAAGTATTGCCAGCCTTCAGTGTGTTTGACACTGGTGTTGTGTGCTGCTGGTGTGAGGGGGGTATGTGTGTAGACTCCTACTGGTTTTTGGCAGTCATGGAGTGTGTCAATGAGCCCTGTGTGTTGTGCTGCTGGTGTACTCCTGTGAAGTAGTTGTGTGGCTGTTCACAGTTTGGCTGAAGGGCCTTCCTTTCATCCTTGTGCCTATACATGGTTTGCCTTGCTGTCTCCCTGTGTTTTGTGCACTAAGCTGTCTGTGGTTTGACTTCACTAACTGTACCAGCCATGTATGTTTTGATGGGCTGAGGGTGTTGTTCTATGTTCCTTGTCTTGATGTGATGTACACATGCTTGTTTCCATGGCCTTCCATTTGTGTGCACCCCACTTTGGCTTTCCTATTTTTTGTGCTCCATTGCTGTTGGTATGTGGTGTGTGTATGTGTCTGTGTGTCAGTATGGGGTCTGTATGTGTGAATTGGAAAGATGTGTGTCCAGTAGGATGTTTGTTCCTTGTATGTGTGTGTGTTCATTTGGTGCTGGTACTCATTTCTATTGCCATGAGTGTGGTGGTGTTGTGGTGTGTGTGTTTCCCTGACCCTGTGCTACTGTGTTCCTCTGCAGCCACTCCTGCAGTGGCTGTCTCTCTGGTTGTTTGTTGTGTGGTGCAGGGTGTGGATTCACCTGGCGTGTTGTTGTGCATGGGGGTGCACAGGATGGGCACATGGCATGTGCCTTCATGGGGTGTGCTAGTGTGTGGAGGTGTGGCCATGTGCACTTTGTGCCCTGCCCATGCCTGGCGCTGGCCCTGCCTTCTGCATTGTGCGCATGTATTTCCTTGTCTTCACCGCTGCGGTGACGTGACCGGGAGATTGCTGTATGATCGCTGAAAATGTGTGTCCAGGATGCAGAGGGGTGACTTGGTGGCAGGTGGGTCATGTGTGGGTGCACTTGTGGATGTGTTCCTGTCCCCACCAGGGTGTCTGATGTGGATTTTGACCCTGAATCAGCCCATGAGTCCAGTGTTGTGTTTGTGTCATTGCATACCTGCGGCGGTGTCCGCGGCGGTCCATGAGTTGCTGGTGATGTATTAGGTACAGCACCGGAAAAACGTGTAGGGCTGGGTTAATTGCAGTCGTGTCCGGGTGGTATGGACCGGGACTTTGCTTTCGCGCTCCGCTGTCGAGCTTCTGCTGTCTCTGGTTGGGCGGTTTCTCCACTGCGGTGCGACTGGTTGTTTGGGGCATCCTAATTTGTGGAGTGGGGTGGACGTCATTCCGCATGGCGGTGATTATCCATTGGCTCACACCGCCACGGTGGCAGGCGCACTTTCATGGCGGTTCGCATCGCACTGCGGCAGACGGGAAATGGGCTATGTTTGGCCATTCTAATATGGAGGGCGTGACGACCGCTGCTCGCGAGCGGTAAAATGCATTTTCCGAACCGCCAGCACCGCGGTGGTGCCACCACCTGCCATCCTAATAGGCCCCTTTGTGTTATGTGAAATTTGTGTAATTTTTACTATTGTACATAATGTGACGTTCTGCTTGATTTGTGCCCTTAGCTGATTGATTCAAGTAGAAAAGATATTTCCTCCCTTTAGCAGTATCCTGCATGTATCTTACATGCCTTTTTGACACTGAGGGTCCCATCATGATGGCGGGCGGATCTCCACCGCCTGGCTGGCCGTGGCGATCCGCCTGTCAGCTGTACCTGATTTACCCCCCGCCATATTAGTATGCAGGGGGTACCGCGGCAGACAGAAAGACCGCCCGCGGCTTTTCAGCCGG
This sequence comes from Triturus cristatus, assembly GCF_964204655.1. NCBI lineage: Eukaryota > Metazoa > Chordata > Amphibia > Caudata > Salamandridae > Triturus > Triturus cristatus. The sequence continues at coordinate 38,074,870 of NC_140590.1, forward strand.
CAGGCAATCGTTACAATTGCCTGCCGTGCGTATCTGGGGCATAATATGGTGGCGGTGCCGAGCAAGCACTGCATCCATATTATGATGTGCAAATTTAAAGGCCTTTCCATGGCGGCGATGCCACCATGGAAAGGCTGGCGGAAATTGCTTTGGGGGCCCGTTACGGTGGGGAGGTGGGGGGCTGCACTTGAGGGGTACCTATGGTACCCCTACATTGCCAAACACAAGGTGGCAGGCACCGCGCTGTGCCTGTCACATTGTGCATGGCAATGCAAACCATGCACTTTTAACATTGCGGACGCAGCTGCACCCAGCGGGTTCTACTGGTTATACATATGTCACCTTTATTGAAGGTGAAACAGTACGGATTGCGTATAAATCACATTTATATTCTAATGCCAAACCACATTTTGATAGAAAATATTATGACTGCAGTTCAAACAGCTGTTCTATAGGAACGTCCACTGGCTATGGGGAAATGCATAATAGTAGTTTCTCCCATTCAAGCCTTAGAAGATGTTATAAAAGCAAGCATTCCTTATGCCAAAATCTTATATCCATGATGGATCCAGCGGGTTATACCTTGACAGCTACTGATGTAGATTACGTCTTTGACCCTACACTGAGAACACAGGAATTTCTCCAGTATGAACAAGAATATCCCATGTTAAATGAAATTTTGCCTCTAGATCACTATGATTTAATAAAATATACTGATGATTCAGTCCAGCCCCCATTGGTACTAAGCATGTGCTAAAGTGAAGGATGTCATGAAAGATGCTTACTGGCAGTGTGCAGTTTCGGGACTCTCCCCCCGCTCCATGGTCCACCACAGCTGATTGTCAGCTGATTGAGTGGAGGGAGAGTCTTTCACTGGGAGGAGGGCTTCCTGGTATCTTGCTCACTTCCGGTGGGCCATCTCTGTGCCGCCATATTGGAGCGTGATGCTCTAGGCTACCGATTTCGGGGCTGCATTTCCTCTATAATTGGGCTAATACCACAGACGCGCAGCGGATAACAAGTAAGCTGCAGCTCGTACCCACCGCTGCTCTGCACTTTGCTCCTGTGCTCTGATGCTCACTTCTCTGCTTATGTGCTGTTTTAAATGGTTGAGTGCTGTTTTAAATGGTTTTTAACTGGGTGTTTTATCGGATCTCTCTACCCCTTTTGCTGAGATTTTAAACTTGTGTGCTTACCTGCAGAGTGCAGTTTTTGGGCCGCTCCCCCTGCTCCCTGGTCCACTGCAGCTGATTGTCAATTTTGTATCATCAATGGCAGGTTTTAACTAACCCTGGGCGCGACACTACGCTTCGCCCACGTAGTGTACGTAGCGCTGCCTGCTTCATAGTTTTCGAAGTAGGCGAAGCAGGCAGCGCCTACGCACACGCGAGGGCGAAGCGTAGCAGCCTGCCGCCCACCACCCGCCTCCCGCCCGCCCTACTTTTAAAAGCTAAAATAAATTTGTAATAAAGCAAATTAAAGGCACTTACCTGACGCGCGGCGTCTCCCGGGGCTCCCTCTTCCTGGTTTTCAATTTTCCTGACAAATGCGCATGCGCGGACGCCCGCGCATGCGCATTTCTCACAAGAAATGCGCATGCGCGGGCGTCCGCGCATGCGCATTTGTCAGGAAAATTGAAAACCAGGAAGAGGGAGCCCCGGGAGACGCCGCGCGTCAGGTAAGTGCCTTTAATTTGCTTTATTACAAATTAATTTTATCTTTTAAAAGTAGGGTGGGTGGGTGGCGGGTGGCGCGTAGTGGGGCTACGCGAAGCGCGTAGTGTGCGTAGATTCGGGCACACTACGTGCTGCTTCACGTAGCCCCACTACGCCCACTACGCCCACCCTTAGTTTTAACCTGACCCGAATGGTCTCCTCTCCTACGCACAAAGCAGGCCATATACTGGACCTTATATGCGCCAATTTACGGAGGTTACAGTGAATACGCCCTCCCTGGTGATTTGGTCAGATCGTCATTTGATCCCCTTCCAAGTACACCTGAAACCAGGGCCAGGGTTACCTCTCGCTCTAAGGAATTGTGGAGGAACTGGAGTAGGGTCTCTTCGGAGTCCCTAACTCCTTTTCTTAAGGATTCGGAGATCCCCCTCACTAATAATCTTGAAGATACCATTGCAAATTTGAATACCTGGTTTACGCAGGCCCTGGATAAAATTGCGCCACTGAAGCTAGTAAGCTAATCCAGAACTACCCACTCCGCTCCTTGATTTACCGAGGACATTAGTGCTAAAAAAAGCAATTGTAAAAGACTGGAGCGTAAGTGGAGAAAATCTTATGCCACGTAGGATAAAATTGAGTAAAGAAAGAATACTGCAAACTTCTCATCATCAAGAGAAGAGACTTCTTGGACGATCAGATAGCCAGGGCTGGGAATTCCTCTAGGGAAGTTTTTAAGGTGGTGAAATCTTTCACCAACTCCCAGGCACTTCAGCATCCTGTGGTTCCTTCTGTGGAGATGTGCAACAAACTTTCACATTTCTTTGAGGAGAAAATATCACAGATCTATGCCTCATCCCCTGTAGGCCATCTTCTTAAGGGGGAGGACGCTATCTGTGACCTGAGCCAGAACCGGACAGTATTTTCTGAGTTCGTCATGCTTCTCGTTGAGGCCTCACTGGTTGCATTGCAGAAGTGCAAATCTGGGTCACCTAGTGATCCCTGGCCAGCTAGACACTGCAGCGGGCTGTCAGAATGGCTTAATACCCACCTTAATGCCATCTGGAATTCCACATTCAAGCTAGGTGTCTTTCCATCTGTCTGGAAACATGCTTTTCTCCTCCTCATATTGAAGAAACCTAATGCTGACCCGGAAATTGCCAGTAACTTCAGGCCTATCTCTCTTTTCCCGGCCCCTGCGAAAATCTTAGAGAAATCAGCACATCAGCAGTTGGCTGCATGATTCTCAGTCTGGCTTTCGGTCTAGTTACAGCACCGAATCCGCTCTGATTGAGACGGCTGATGCCATTCGATGGGCGGTGGATGGGGATGCGGCATCCATGTTGGTGCTGCTTGACCTGTCAGCAGCGTTTGACACGGTGTCACATTCCATCCGGCTTGATTGGCTTAAGCAAATTGGCATCCATGGCACGGCTCTGGCCTGGATCATGTCTTACCTTCAGGGCTGAGACAAACAGGTCTTTCTCCACCCTTTCCCCTCTGAGGCCAAGCCTCTAAGATGGGGCGTGCCACAGGGCTCAGCCCTGAGTGCTCTCCTATTTATTATCTATCTGCTCCGTTGGCTGAACTCATCACTAACACAGGCATCAAGGTGAAGTCCACCTTTGACTCTTTTAGAGAGTGCCTTAAAAATATCTCCATCTGGATGAGCAGCAATTTTTTAAAGCTCAATGCCGACAAGACAGAGGTTCTGTTTTTCAACCAAGCAGTCCCTCCCCCAGCGGACTTGTGGTGGCCGGTTGAATTGGGAACAGATCCCACCCCTAAGGATTCGGTTAAGAATCTTGGTGTCCGTTGGGACAACAACCTATCCCTTTCCACGCAGATCCAGCATGTTTCTGCGGTCTGCTTTGGTAAGATGAAAATGTTCAGGAAATTCATCAACTTCTTGCCAGAGACACTGTAAAACTGTGGTGCATGCGTTAGTCACCTCCCATCTTGACTATGCCAATAGACTCTATCTGGCTCTGCCCAGCGGCTTGATACGTAGGCTGCAGAAAGTGCAAAATGCGGCACCTCAGACAACTTCATTGGCTCCCTGTGGTCAAGAGAGTTAAATTTAAGGCCCTCACATTTGCCTTCCAGGCCTACCAGGGAAGAGGCCCTAAGTATCTGAGGATGAGACTTTGCCCTTATCAGCAGGGCAGATCACTGATGTCCATTTTTAAACTTTACGTATTCATTCCCCATTTTGCTAAAGCGAGAATGGGGGGCAGAACTTTCGATATGGGAACCTCTAAATGCTGGAATGACCTGCCCCTCCAACTTCGTATGATGCACTCTGAGCAGGAGTTTAGAAAGGCCTTGAAGACCTGGCTGTTCAGCCGCAGAGACTAGTTTTCCACTAGCATGGCTACGATGTTATCCACTTTAGTGCCTGGACACCTCAGTTGAGGTAGCTGCGCGCTCTATAAATGTCTCTTATTATTATTATTATTATTATTATTATTAAAGATGGAGAAAGTCAGGCACACAAAAAATATACAGAAAATTTGGGTGACTGTTCTTCTCAGCAGGCTAAACTGAAAGCTTTGCTTCTGGCACTTGAGTCCCCCTGTAAGTCTGCTCTGCTGCTTGTACTACCGGGTCAGGTGAAACGGAGATATTACAGTACCAAAAATAGAAAGGGAAGCTTTAATTTAGGGGAGGACAGAGTGGCATACTGCCCACTGCTGAACAAATACACCCCAGGAATGAGCATGGAAATACATTCAAGACTGGCAGGATGATCAGGAACTAATGGTCAGCAAATACACTTTCTCTGACCAGGTCCCAGGCCAGCTCTTCCATGCTATGGCATCACTGTTACTCCTGTTCTTCTCTTGCTTTTCCTTCATTTTCATTGCTTTCTCCTGGTCTTTCCCCTGTTTTTCTGAGTACTTTCTTCTTGCTTTTCCCTCATTTTCATTGCTTTATCCTTGCTTTTAATCATTTTCTCAGTGCCTTCTACATTATTTTTCACCATTTTCATTGCTTTTTCCTTGCTTTCTCCCCGTTTTCTGAGTGCTTTCTCCTTTCTTGTCTCTTGTTTTCATTGCTTTTCCCTTGGTTTTTCACTCACTGGCGCTCCTACCTGCTACCCGTTTTTCCCACCTCTTGCCTAGCCCTGTCCACCGCTTAATAGAAGCTGCTGGCAAGCCAAAGGTACACCAAATGCAAGCCTGTCTGTGCTCTTCTGTACCTGGATTGTGCCCAGTGCCAGGACCCCTGGTCCCCCCACAGATATGGAGTCTCTGTCCTCTGCGCCCTGAACACCTGAAGACCCAGCGAACACTGCTGCCATGTCTCACTGCACTCTACAGTAGGACCATTCTCCTGCACCAGTTGCACCTTTTCCCACACAAGCACGACCACTATCATTCCACAAAGCACCACACTGACCTCTCTCCACACTACACCAGACAGGACACATCAACTCCACTGTCTACTCTTTGCAGACTTTATTGCTCCCTTAGCCTTATACTCCAAGGACTACATCTTCCTAAGTGATCAAAACACCACACACCTCCTTGACATTATGAGCAGGCTTGGATTGGCCCAAATTGTCCACTATCCTGCGCACACTTCAGGACATACACTGGACCAAATCTTCACCTCCAGCAAACGTGTCAAATACAGCCACATCACAGAACTCACATAGACCATCCACTCCAACATCCACTTCAGCATCTCCAGCCCCCGCACCACCACCCCCAAGCTGAACAGCACCATCACAGCGGGTGTAACAAAATTTCAGAGACCAGCTGGATAGACGTATTCAACATCTCTAAATCCCGCTACCACCACAAACCTCAAACAAGGAATTAAGAACTTCAACTACTTGATCACCAATTGCATTGCAATTATTGTCCCCACCAAGAGCAACAACCAGCAAAAATCCTCCAAAAAAACAGCTGGTACACCAAAGAACTCAGAACAATGAAACAAGACAGCAAACAGCTGGAGGGGAGATGGTGCACCAGCAAGGACACCTCCGACAAGGCAGCATTCAAGAAGTCCCACAACCTCTACCACCACCTGCTCAGGGCAACAAAGAAAACAGCCTTAGCCATACGCCTCAAAACCAACAACACCAAGGAACTTTTCAACATCATTAAGAAATTCTCTAACCCAGTGACCCGTGAAAACGACATCACATCCTCACAAGAGCTATGCCACAACCTCACCTACTTCTTCCATGACAAGATCGCAGCCATATACAGAAACTTCAAATCCAATCCTACACATCAGATATGCCACCAGGTAAATAGACATAATATCGAAAAAAAAATATCGAGTGGACAGAATATCGAGTTTTTAATATCGAATGGACAGAATATCGAATAGCAAAAATATAGTGGTGAAGAATATCGAAAAACAGGTAAGAAATATCAATTACAATAATATAGAAGTAAGTAATATCGACAGTCATAATATAGTTGTTAAAAATATCGAATTTTTTATAGTGTTTTAAGTGTTAGTATATGTGTTAAAAGTATGTATTAATATTGGAATGTATGTTACAATATTTTTAAAGTAATTAATTTTATGTTATTTTATTTTTGTGTAATTTAATTCCGTAGCGGGTTGTGGGTTTATAAGGGAGTAGGGTGGGAAGTAATTTAATTATAGTACATTAAATAATAATTTATAGGAATTATTAATTATTTTTAATTTAATTTTGCGTTTTACTTCTGTAGTGGGTTGTGGGTTTATAGGGGAATAGGGTGGGAAGTAATTTAATTGGTATTAGTTAATTATTAATTGGTATTGAAAATTAATTGGTTGTTGATTAATTATTAATTGGCAAATAATTTGTATTAATTGGTAATTAATTTGTATTAATTGATTAATTGATAATTATGTTAATTGTATTCATTTAATATTTGTAGCGGGAAGTGTGTTTATAGGGGAATATGGTGGGAAGTAATATAATTGTAAATAAATATTTATTTAATTAATTAGTGTACATTGTTAATTAATATATCTTTAATTTAATTTTGCGTTTTACTTCTGTAGCGGGTTGTGGGTTTATAGGGGAATAGGGTGGGAAGTAATTTAATTGTTATTAGTTAATTATTAATTGGTATTGAAAATTAATTGGTTGTTGATTAATTATTAATTGGTAAATAATTAGTATTAATTGGTAATGACTTTGTATTAATTGTTTAATTGATAATTATGTTAATTGTATTTATTTAATATTTGTAGCGGGTAGTGTGTTTATAGGGGAATATGGTGGGAAGTAATATAATTGTAAATAATTAATTTTTTAAATAATTTGTGTATATCATTAATTAATATATTATAAATTAATTATTAATTGGTATTATTTGCATTTATTAATGTTTGTTATTGAAAAACAATTGGTTTTTAATTAATTATTAATAGTTAATTAATTACACCAAATTGTATTGGTATTTATAAATAATCAATTATTAAATCTTGTGTGATTGGTAATTAATTGTAATACTTGTTTTGGTATTAATAATTAATTATTTTTTTTTAAAAAAATTATTTATTATTTTCCCTACTATTGCACTTACTTGAGTGGGAATAGTAATTTTTACCCCTACGCTATCCAATGCTTTCCCTATTATTGCACTCTCTGGAGTGGGAATAGTAATTTTTACCCTCCCGCTATCCAACGCTTTCCCTACTGTTGCATTCTCTGGAGTGGGAATAGTAATTTTTACCCTACTGCTATCCAACGCTTTCCCTACTGTTGCACTCACTGGAGTGGGAATAGTAATTTTTACCCCTACGCTATCCAACGCTTTCCCTACTGTTGCACTCACTGGAGTGGGAATAGTAATTTTTACCCTCCCGCTATCCAACGCTTTCCCTACTGTTGCATTCTCTGGAGTGGGAATAGTAATTTTTAACCCTACGCTATCCAATGCTTTCCCTACTGTTGCACTCTCTGGAGTGGGAATAGTAATTTTTACCCCTACGCTATCCAACGCTTTCCCTACTGTTGCACTCACTGGAGTGGGAATAGTAAATTTTACTCTCCCGCTATCCAACGCTTTCCCTACTGTTGCACTCTCTGGAGTGGGAATAGTAATTTTTATCCCTACGCTTTCCAACGCTTTCCCTACTGTTGCACTCTTTGGAGTGGGAATAGTAATTTTTACCCCTACGCCATTTGACGTTTTCTCTACTGTTGTAATCACTGGAGTGGGAAAAGTAAATTTTGAACTCCCGCTATCCAACGCTTTCCCTACTGTTGCACTCTCTGGAGTGGGAATAATAATTTTGTCCCTCCCGCTATCCAAGGCTTTCCCTACTGTTGCATTCTCTGGAGTGGGAATAGTAATTTTTACCCTCCTGCTATGCAACGCTTTCCCTACTGTTGCAGTCACTGGAGTGGGAATAGTAAATTTGACCCTCCCCCTATCCAACGCTTTCCCTACTGTAGCATTCTCTGGAGTGGGAATAGTAATGTTTACCCCTACGCTATCCAATGCTTTCCCTACTGTTGCACTCTCTGAAGTGGGAATAGTAATTTTTACCCCTACGCTATCCAACGCTTTCTCTACTGTTGCACTCACTGGAGTGGGAATAGTAAATTTTACACTCCCGCTATCCAACGCTTTCCCTACTGTTGCACTCTCTGGAGTGGGAATAGTAATGTTTACCCCTACGCTATCCAATGCTTTCCCTATTATTGCACTCTCTGGAGTGGGAATAGTAATTTTTACCCTCCCGCTATCCAACGCTTTCCCTATTATTGCACTCTCTGGAGTGGGAATAGTCATTTTTACCCTCCCGCTATCCAACGCTTTCCCTACTGTTGCATTCTCTGGAGTGGGAATAGTAATTTTTACCCTCCCGCTATCCAACGCTTTCCCTACTATTGCACTTACTGGAGTGGTAATAGTAAATTTTACCCGCCCGCTATCCTACGCAGAAAATATTGAATATTTTTAATTAATATTACGTTAATATATTTGTATTAATTTTGTTTTTTTACTTACTTTAAATATTTATTAATTTTACTGTTATTTAAGTATTTTTAAGTATGTTTCAGTTAATTCTATGTATTATTTCATTAATTTTACATTACTTTTTAAACATTTAAAAAATTCGATATTTTGACTAACTATATTATTTACAACGATATTTTGGATTCGATATTTTTGTAATTTCCTGTTTGGAGATAGGGGTTCGATATTTTGGTATTCTATATTTTGGCATCGATATTTTTGTAAGTCTATATTTTTGTAGTCGATATTATGTCAGTGATCCATGCCACCACCAAAACCGACACAAACCATAGACTGACTACCTAGAACCTCCTCTGCACTGAGGACACAACCTCCAACATGAAAGCCATTTACTCGGGAGCTCCCACTGACCATGCCTGCACCACATCTTCAATCTCAGAAACCAAATGATCGGCCAGGATCTGACCACCCTGCTCAACACTTCTATGACAACCGCAAATTTCCTGATGCCTGGAAACACCCCGATGTCAGACCACTACTCAAAAAACCGACCCCAGCAAACTCAAAAACTATCGACCAATCTCCCTGCTTCCTTTCCCAGTGAAGGTACTGGAAAAGATCATCAACAAGCAGCTCATGACATACCTGGAGCAGCCCCAGCTACTTGACGCCTCACAATCTGGCTTCTGCAGCAATCACAGCACTGAGACTGCCCTGATTGCAGGCACCGATGACCTCTGAACCCTCCTTGACTGAGGAGAAACAGCAGCTCTGATCCTCCTCAATCTCTTGCCATTTTTTGACACCAGTGCTCATTTCTTAGACCCATGCTCTTCAACACATACATATCCCAGCTGGCCAGCATCGTCAGATCCCACGGTCTTAACATAATGTCCTACAAAGAGGACACCCAACTCATACTCTCCCTCAACGATGACCCCACCACCCCTAGGACCAACTTCCATAGATTTATGATAAGCATCTCTGAATAGATAAAGAACAACTGCCTGCAACTGAACATGGACACAATGGACGTACTGATCTTTGGCAATAACAGAGGTACATGGAATGGCTCCTGGTGGCCATCAGACGTAGGACCCGCACGCTCTCCCTTTGACCACGCCAGGAACCTCAGAATCATCACTGACAACAAACTCACCATGAAATCACAGATTAATGCCTTCTCCTCCACCTGCTTCCTCAGTCTGTGGATGCTATGTAAGATCTACAAGTGGCTACCCCGGCACATGAGACACACCATAACACAGGCACTCATCACCAGCAACAACGCTCTCTAAGTAGGAAAAGAGAGGCGGAGGTCAGGAATGGTTTTAGAATTCCCATTGGGAGAAGTTCATCAAGAATATCTTGTGTACGTTCTGTGCTTGACAGCTGATTTGTATGCTCTTAGTCATATTTTCCCAGAATTGCGAGAAGATCCAGCAAAATGGTATGATGAAGTACAAAAATTGACAGTCATTCCTCAGGTGTTGTATCAGGCTAAAATACATTTTTTGATATTGTGGTTCCTATCAATTTGTAGATAAAGTGTAAGACTGTATCTAAATAGCAAACAAAAGAACCAGCTAGAATTGATCCAAATAATGCACTGGCTGCACCGGTAATAGACAAATATAAGGCTTTGATGGAGCATTTGAAGAAGCGAGTTCCTGAAAAGGATTTAAATTGTCAAAAGATGTTGAGAACTTTGCAAGAGCCAAAAGAGTAATTGTTTTCTTTCTATGAAAGTCTTATGCTTTTTTCTCACCAATCCCCAGAAAGATGGGGTTCAGTGGTTTTGTGGCTGCTTTAGTGTCAGGATTAAGACCATAAATAAATAATCATATTAAAAAGAGTAAATTGTGTTACCAGACATGGAACAGGGATGAGATCTTGAAGTTCCCGAAGAATACCAGTGATTATTTTGATGCAAAGCAGAACAAAACTTAAATAGAAATTAATGATTGCTCAGACCAATTAATTTGAGAACCGACCTAAAAATCAAGTGAATTCCGCTAAAAAATTTTTTACTGCCTGGTATGAATGGAATGAATCAAATTCATGGTGGACAAATGGGAAATGAACTGATGCAGCAGGTGATGGAAGAGGAATAATGAAGAATGATGGGATGAACATGAATGTTGAAATGATGAAAAAATGTACTGCTTGTCAGTTCTGCAGGACTACTGACAGAATCCTAATCTGGTTCAGAGTAATGTAGATGTTGTTCAACAGTTGTAGAGAAATGTATTGAATGTGCAAATTGTGAGGAGAATGTACAGAATCAAAAATCGTTTTGAATGGCAATTCCTACAGCTGCAGTGATACAGCAAAACATTAGAAATCAAATGCCCTATTTAGCAGAGTATCAGCAGAATCCATTGATTTTGAATGATACGTTGGTAGGAAGTAGTTCACTATGACTGTGCCTGAGGGGGGACAAGGATTGACTACTTGGAGAAGTCATTATAGTAAACTAAGCGGCTCATAAATTGACAAAGAAGTCAATGGCCTGTTTTAATTCCTCATTGATACAGGGGCTACCAGCTCTACAATTTATTTGTGGAAGTCCCCAACCTACTTTCATACTCATTATTACTAACATCATCTTTACATTTTGACAATCTTTTTGCATGCCCGACCTTGCACCAGAAAATGTACTTTGTTTGTTTAGATTTCACCATTTTCATTTTCATCTGTTTCCTTACTTATTGTCTAATAGCGATAACATGAATTGGGAGATGGGGTTGTTCAGAACAGTTGGAGCCTATAGAATTACTCACTGTGACTCCACTGCACTTATTTTGTTTGAACTAATGAGAGGCAGGAATCCCTGCACCAAAGACAATATGGGCTGGTTATGAAAGACAAATAAGGTGGATTGGTCACCTGCAGTGGATAGGAAATTGATTAAACGAACCAGGCAAAATATAAACAAAGATATGATTCCTTACTTGGGGTACAAAGAGTTAATCTAAAGGTTGGAGATTTTGGGGGGCTAAAAAAAAGGTAAAATGGTCAGGAAGAGGGAGAGTAAATTTTATGATCTGTCAAGGGTAGAAAACATTTTGTGTAACTCAGCATTGTTAAGTTGACAGTTTTACGCCAATGTTCATTTTAACGCCTCCTGGTGCCCACACCCCCTGGCCAAAGGGGAAGCAAGATTTAAAGGTGCCAAGTCCATTACAGCTTACCATATTTCCCGTAAGAAAAATAGAGCAAGTTCTGGGATAACTGGAAGGGAGGTCTAAGGGTGGGATCTTTGTTAAGATCTCGTCCTTATGACGTAGACCTAATATGGTGTATGGTAAGCACATAAGAAATATTGCACAATCTAAGCATGGGACTAAACGAACTAATGGTGAGTATGTGTGTAGTCTTAATAAAGATTAATTTGAGTTTTTTTATGAATATAATGTGAGAGGAATTGCAATTATGAGGAATGCAGAGGAAGGAAAGATTGTAGATGAACAGTTGAAGAAAGAAGAGCTAAAAATGATGAATTTACATCCTAGATTGGGAACTAAGCTAGAAAGAAAGGGTGAGCTATGTAGTTAGAAGGAGTACAGGTGGAGATAAGGTAGAAAAGGTGGGAGAGAGTGTGTGAATGAAATTATGAAGTAGATGGTGACATCCTATTAGTTGGAGAGCTAATTTTGAAAATTATTATGTGTGCGGAAAGAAAGGTTATTTTAATTTGCCTAGAAATTTGGATGGTGCCTGTTATATGTCTTTAGTGTTTACTAACATTTATCATGTGAAAGAATGGATGAATGAAATGGCTTTTATATAGCGCATGGCTACCCGGGAGCATCCTGGCACTGAAGCAGAAACTAGAGCGGACAGACATCCTAAGGGAAGAGCCAGGTCTTTAGCTGTTTACGGAAGGTAAGATGGTTGGATTCCCTACGAAGATACAGCGGTAGGGTATTCCAGAGCCTGGCGGCATTATACGAAAAAAGCCGGCCGCCACTTCTGACTTTCTTGATCCTGGGAAACCACTACTAGGGGGCCAATTTCGATACCGGGTGGGAAAGTTCTCCGAGAGCTGTCCGTAGCCTTACCGTGCGACCGACACGTACCCGTAGCCGGTCCGTCCTGCAAAGTACGAATCGCATAACTGCCAACAACCCGACCGACACGTAGGCTGTGAGTCAAGCCCCATTCTTTGTCCGAGCCGTAACTCCTAACGCTGAACCAAGTCACCCAGAAGCAGTATTCATAGCAGTTTCCGGCCTGACAAGTACGATGCGTACTTCCTACACGCTGGATGGGTCGCCACGTACGGGACGTCACAGCATCCGGAAAACAAGCATATCAGCTACGATTCGTGCCATAGCTCAATCCACGGCTACGAGACGGACCAGCTTGCAGCGGGTACGAGACGGAGCAACAAGCAGCGTGTACGACACGAACACATCATGAATCCCATCATGCCAGTCATACCAGTACTCTACATCTATGACCGGATCAGGAACCGACACCGACGGCGCAGGCGGTAAGTCAGACACCTACCACACAAACAAACGACACGTACCCGCAACAAGGCACACACACACAGGGGATCCACATCCTGGCCACTAACAACAGCCCACCATAGGGGTTGAATGGCCAGCACCACTAACACCCCCACCCATAGGGCTTATGTTCCCCAGCACTCCTGCCACCCCCACCCATAGGGGACCTGTTGCCCATCACTACTGCCAACCCCACTCATAGGGGACCTGGTGCCCAATACTACTGCCACCACCAGCCATAGGGGAGCTGTTGCTCATCACTACTGCCACCCCCACTCATAGGGCTTATGTTGCTCATCACCCCTGCCACCCCCACCCATAGGGCATACGTTGCCCAGCACTACTGCCACCTCCACCCTTAGGGGACCTAGTGCCCATCACTACTGCCACCCCCACTCATAGGGGACCTGGTGCCCATCACTCCTGCCACCCCCACCCATAGGGGACATGTTGCCCATCACTACTACCACCCCCACTCCTAGGGGACCTGGTGCCCATCACTACTGCCACCCCTAGTCATAGGGTACCTGTTGCCCATCACTACTGCCACCCCCACTCATAGGGGACCTGGTGCCCATCACTATTGCCACCACCAGCCATAGGAGACCTGTTGCCCATCACTACTGCAACCCCCACTCATAGGGCTTATGTTGCACATCACCCCTGCCACCCCCAGCCATAGGGCTCATGTTCCCCATCACTACTGCCACCCCCACTCATAGGGCATATGTTGCCGATCACTGCTGCCACCCCCACCCATAGGGGATCTGTTGCCCATCACTACTACCACCCCCACTCATAGGGCTTATATTGCACATCACCCCTGCCACCCCCAGCCATAGGGCTCATGTTCCCCATCACTACTGCTGCCCCCACCCATAGGGCATATGTTGCCCATCACTACTGCCACCCCCACTCATAGGGGATCTGATGCCCAGCACTCCTGCCACCCCCACACATAGGGGACCTGTTGCCCATCACTACTGCCACCCCCTCTCATAGGGCTTATGTTGCACACCACCCTTGCCACCCCCATCCATAGGGCTCATGTTCCCCATCACTACTGCCACCCCCACTCATAGGGGACCTGGTGCCCATCACTACTGCCACCACCAGCCATAGGGGATCTGTTGCCCATCACTACTGCCACCACCAGCCATAGGGGACCTGTTGCCCATCACTACTGCCACCCCAACTCATAGGGCTTATGTTGCTCATCACCCCTGCCACCCCCACCCATAGGGCATATGTTGCCCATCACTACTGCCACCCCCACTCATAGGGCTTATGTTGCACATCACCCCGGCCACCCCCAGCCATAGGGCTCATGTTCCCCATCACTACTGCCACCCCCACTCCTAGGGGACCTGGTGCCCATCACTCCTGCCACCCCCACACATAGGGGACCTGTTGCCCATCACTACTGTCACCACCAGCCATAGGGGACCTTTTGCCCATCACTAATGTCACCCCCACTCATAGGGCTTATGTTGCCCATCACCCCTGCCACCCCCACCCATAGGGCATATGTTGCCCATCACTACTGCCACCCCCACTCATGGGCCTTATGTTGCACATCACCCCTGCCACCCCCAGCCATAGAGCTCATGTTCCCCATCACTACTGCTGCCCCCACCCATAGGGCATATGTTGCCCATCACTACTGCCACCCCCACCCATAGGGGACCTGGTGCCCATCACCCCTGCCACACCCACTCATAGGATGGGTGATGCGCCACACATCCATCATACTCCAATATTAGGTATGTCAGCAAAATATATCCCCCCTAACATCATGACAACAGTGTGTAGTCTGTGACAAATGCCCACAACGGTGATTATGACTTCGAACATACAATGTAACTAACAGCACATGTGTGACCAACAAATGAGTGTGCCCTACACAAGGCAAGCATCCCCATAGCACTGTGTCAAAGTAAAAAGAACACCCCCTCACTGTGTAAAACAAAAGTTACGTGTGGGTTTCCAAACTGCAGCAGATGTTGAGCATTGTGGTGATGGGGTCTAAACCCCCCCTCATCACAGTGAACAAAAGGTAAGTGTCATCATGGTCAAACCTGCAAATAACAAACAGCATGTATGATCCCTGCTCACAACACATTAAACACTTCTGGGGCGAAGTAGTGGTTGTGTCCCATTCCCACAGAGATGTGGTGAGGCTAACAGTGCTGTGAAAACATAACACACTCTCGGCCATGTGCAGACAGGCACCACACATAGGGGCTGACAATGCATACAGTGTACAATGACACAAGAGCAGAAGTGACCATCACGAAGTATACACACATCTCGAAAATAGACACACTAATCAAAACAACCTGTGTAGACTGTAGGTGTCAGCTCACAAACTCACAATCCATGCCAGCAATGGCACCTAACAACCAGGATGAATTTGCACAATGATGTGATATGACTCACAGGGACAGCAGGGAAAATCACAGAAACAGCATCCAGACAATGACCCACAACAGCAATACCAATGCACTGATGCAGATGCACAATCACAAACAGGCAACCGCACACTGCACGTCTGACACAACATGTGTGTGTGTGTGTCTTAGTATCACCAGGCAACTACACAACACACGAGGGGGTTGAACCACAGTGAGACAGATGTGGACACAGTGCCATACAAAAGTAAACCATCATTGGGACACCCTTAGTGGGCAATCAGGCATTGTGAGATGAGAGGGAGCACAACAGACACATGTGACACAAGCTGGAATGAACACAAACTAACACAGCAAGAGACTGACACACAACAGCACTACTCCCAGGGACCGGACATTGGGGTGACACAAGCATGCATGACACCTCCACTGTGATCTGAAAGGCAGATGTCGTACAAACTGGGAAACCCAGACATGTGTTTTGTTCCACAAACGTACATCACATCTACACAAACACAAATCACTCAGCATGGCCCGTCATCCATGGACAATCGGAGCTAGGGGACCATCCATGCAAACATTTACATCAGTCCACCCTCAACACCACACACCCTGAACTGCAACAATGGGCATCTGTGAAGCCCACATGGATAGGTGACATTGCACATGTACCCATGACATACACAGGAATGTTGGGAGGATCTAAGTGCACAGAATCATCACACAAGGACAGTTTACAACCCTGGGGAATAACAGACATACTGCACAGTATGCGGTACATGGCCATGACGTCAAAGCTCACGTAACCTTCAGAATACCTTCCACAGTCCCTGGACAATGCAGAAGCCAAGGAGACCCACAAGGCACACATGCTGACACCTGCCAACATTGCAGCCATGAACCCGACAAGTGGGAGCAGTCACACACACATACACATGTCTCAATCACTAAAAGGTACCACCTAGGGACAACTACATGATTTTGCAAATAAACAAGTGCCTTGGGGAACCCTGACTGTGTACCATCTGTGTCTGACAACATCATCACCACTCAGAACTGACAAATCCCAATGATGATACACCAATTAACAGTAGTGTGTCATGTTCCCACACATCTGGTAGCCCATGGCAAAGTAGTGGGATGAACCCAGTACCACTCAGCAAGCATCAACAAAAGGAACATAACAAGGGAACTTGACTAGTTTCTGCCTTCTACAATATTCGTGAGGCTTTCTTCAGGACCAATGTGAAGTGGCTAAAAAGTGGAGTAGCCACTAAAGTGTAAGTTTCAGCACACGTTCTAAAGTGTGCTGTGAGGGTGGTGGGCTTGTTTTACTTACTGACCCGTCAAGGTCGACCTTTGACCCTGTCACCAGGCAGGTCGCTCCCCCCATCCGCCACGCAGCCCCCTGTGGGTTGAACCTCCGTTGCCGCTTTTGCCGCCTGACTGTTCGCTCCCTTTTTTTCACTTCTGTACCCCTGCGCTTGGCACTCTGTGCCACTTTGTAGTTTGATTCTGTGCCCCAGTGTTTTTGCTTTCTGTACCCCTGTGCTCTGCTGTCCCCCTCCCACCGTATTTTTCCGACGTTTTTTTCCGTTTTTTCCCAGCCGCTGAGCCCCTGCGGCCCCGCCCCCTTCACCCCCATTGGCCGCCCCGCTCCCACCTCCCAGCTGCTCCTCCCTCCCTCTGCCGTCATATGGAGGCCACGAAGCGGTGGTAGAGAGCGACCTTTGACCCTGTCACCAGGCAGGTCGCTCCCCCCATCCGCCACGCAGCCCCCTGTGGGTTGAACCTCCGTTGCCACTTTTGCCGCCTGACTGTTCGCTCCCTTTTTTTCACTTCTGTACCCCTGCGCTTGGCACTCTGTGCCACTTTGTAGTTTGATTCTGTGCCCCAGTGTTTTTGCTTTCTGTACCCCTGTGCTCTGCTGTCCCCCTCCCACCGTATTTTTACCACTGTTTTTTCCCGGTTTTTTCCCCGCCGCTGAGCCCCTGCGGCCCCGCCCCCTTCACCCCCATTGGCCGCCCCGCTCCCACCTCCCAGCTGCTCCTCCCTCCCTTTGCCCTCATATGGAGGCCGCGAAGCAGGAGCGCAGAACTTCCACCTCGAGAACAACAACAACGCCAACTCCACCACCCTGATTGACAACCTCGCCAACCTCGTACTCAAACAGCTTGTAATGACACCTACTCACGCCGCTGGACACACGGTTGACCCCATCTTCTCTGCAAGCCCCCCGTCTCCTTCAACCACACCACCGAACCACACTGGACCGACCACAGATGCGTCAATTTCACCTTCAGAAAACCCACCACACACCACCGCACCCAACAGCTACCACGCCGCTGCTGGGGCAAGGTCACCGAGGACCAACTGACTACCGCCCTCGCCCTGAGACCACCCACCGACCCCACCGACCCAGACACCGCCGCGACCAACCTCACACAATGGATCAACAACTGCGCCAACAACCTCGCCCCTCTCAAGACCTCTACAACCAACCACACCAACAAGAATGTCGCCTGGTTCACCGAGGACCTCCGGATCTCCAAGCACACCTGTCGGAAGCTGGAGAAGAAATGGCTCCACGACTGAACACCAGACAACCACACAGCCCTCAAGAGCACCACCCGCAGACACCACCAACTCATCAGGACCGCCAGGAAGACCGCCTTCAAGGACCGCCTAGACAACAACGCACACAACACCAAAGAGCTCTTCAGCATTGTAAAAGAGCTCTCCAACCCCAGCTCCAACACCAACGACATCCCGCCATCTCAAGACCTATGCGACTCCCTGGCCACCTTCTTCCACCGCAAGATCACCGACATCCACGACAGCTTCAACTCCGACCCCCCCGCACCCACCACCGAGTCCACCACCCCTGCGACCACCACTCGCACCAGTCGCCTGATCGTCTGGTCCAGCGTCAGCGACGAAGACACCATCAAAACCATGAACTCCATCCACTCCGGATCCCCGTCGGACCCCTGCCCTCACCACGTCTTCAACAAAGCCAGCACAACCATCGCGCCCCACCTCCAGAAAACAATCAACTGTTCCTTCGAGACAGCAACCTTCCCAGAAAGCTGGAAGCACGGCGAGATCAACGCCCTTCTGAAGAAGCCCAAGGCGGACTCCAAGGACCTCAAGAACTTCCGGCCCATCTCCCTGCTCCCTTTCCCGGCAAAAGTGACCGAGAAGATTGTCAACAAACAGCTGACCCGCTAACTTGAAGTTAACAACATCCTGGACCTTTCCCAATCCGGCTTTCACAGCAACCACAGCACCGAAACCGCCCTCATCGCCGCCACTGACGACATCCGGACCCTGATGGACAAAGGAAAAACAGCCACCCTCATCCTCCTGGACCTATCAGCAGCCTTTGACACGTCTTCCACCGCACCCTATCAGCACGTCTCCATGACGCCGGCATCCAAGAGAAGGCCCTGGCCTGGACCACATCCTTCCTCTCCGGCAGAACCCAGAGCGTCCGCCTCCCTCCCTTCCGCTCCAAAACCACCAAGATCATCTGCGGCGTCCCCCAGGGATCCTCCCTCAGCCCGACGCTGTTCAATATCTACATGGCTCCTCTCGCCCACGTCACACGACAACACAACCTCAACATCATCTCCTATGCCGACGACACCCAGCTGATCATATCCCTCACCGAAGATCCCCACACCGCCAAAGCTAACCTCCACAGAGGAATGAAGGCCGTAGCCGACTGGATGAAGGACAGCAGACTGAAGCTGAACTCAGACAAGACGGAGGTCCTCATTCTCGGACCCACCCCATCAGCCTGGGATGACTCTTGGTGGCCCACGTCACTAGGCACAGCACCGGAACCCACGGACCACGCACGCAACCTGGGGGTCATCCTCGACTCCACTCTCTCCATGACCAGGCAAATCAACGCCGTCTCCGCGTCCTGCTTCAACACCCTCCGTATGCTCCACAGGATCTTCAAATGGCTCCCCCTCGACACAAGAAAAACCGTCACCCAGGCCCTCATCACCAACAGACTCGACTATGGGAACGCACTCTACTCAGGAACTACAAACAAGCTCCTGAGACGACTCCAACGCATCCAGAACGCCTCGGCCCGACTCATCCTCTACGTCCCCTGCCGCAGCCACATCACACCCCACCTGAGAGGCCTACACTGGCTCCCCGTCAACAAAAGGATCACCTTCAAACTCCTCATCCACGCACACAAAGCACTGCACAACACCGGGCCCACCTACCTCAACAACCGACTCAGGTTCCACACCCCCACCAGAAGCCTCCGCTCAGCCAACCTCGCCCTCACCACAGTCCCCCGCATCGGAAAAACCACCGGCGGTGGCAGATCCTTCTCCTACCTCGCCGCCAAGACCTGGAACACTCTCCCCCTCATCCTACGACAAACCCAGGACCTGCTGGCCTTCAGAAGACTCCTCAAGACCTGGCTCTTCGATCAGTAGCCCCCCCTCCCCAGCGCCTTGAGACCCTCTCGGGTATGTAGCGCGCTTTGCAAATGCAGTGATTGATTGATTGAAGGTGAATTTCTGTAAAATAAAAAACAAACAAGCATACAACTTCAAAGACATTTATACATGAAAAATTGCGTATTTCTTTACTTGCATGCCTGAAAATAGACGCTGTGCTCCATAGGGTTCCTCGATGCAATGTAGTACATTGAACTGTGAACTAGACAAATCATGCATGTGGACAGGTGCTGGCTGTAGGAGAGTAGGATCTGCTTCACATGGGTACCCCCACTGTTGTTTCACTGTTTTTCGACTTTAGTCTGGCTGTGGCCCTGATAATCAGGGCCACAGCCTAGCTGCTTCCTCTCTAAAATGGTTTGCAAGTACATTAGGTACATATCTAATTGGATTCTGGAGTGCCTTATAACCCCCTAGTATATGGTAACTATGTACCTAGGGCATAGGTACCTCAGAGGCCTACCAGGGGCTGAAGCATGTATTATGCCACCCCTGGGAAGCACTCCAAAATGGCACCACAGGTCTGCTACTGCAGCCTGGGTAAGTATGTGCTTGCACCCCTTACTGTGGTATAGGCTACCTATATCACTACCATTGCACACACATATAAAACCTATAAGTGACTCCTATTGCAGGCCTTAACAATCTTGAAGGCAGAGTGCTTGGTTTTATGTGAGAGGGTGCCCCTGCATGAGCAGAGTCCCTCTGCAGCGTTCTGAGTACCTCTTCTGATGCTGTTTGTGGTTCAGCCTGACCATATACTCCGAAGTGCGTCATAACCTTGCGGTATATGCTAACTTTTGGATGGCTGTCAAACGCTTTGGAATACTACCCCCCGCCAGTTCTGGCAGTGGGGGTAGCATTCCACCCTTCTAGAGGGGGAGACATGTTCACACTGTTCTAACCCGGTAGGACTTTCCTGAGCCCTGGCATCACAACATGGATGCCTCTGCCACAGACACGGGTCTGGACTCCTGCTGCTGACCGAAACTCCGGCAGGGGAGGCCTAGACAATAGGTTTCCTGTCGAAGGGAGGTGTAACCACCTCCCCAGACAGGCAGATGTGTATTGGGGCTGGGCGGGAGCACTCTCTGGTGCTTTTAAGTCCTGCACTGGGGGCACACTTGGTGTCCCTGTGCATAGTCCAGTTCAAACCGGTTGCAGGGGCTACCTGCCCCTGCTCTGGCGCGAAACTGGACAAAGGAAATGGGTGTAACCACCCCTCTTTCCAAATCCTCCCATAGGTGGGTCCCTAGAGTATGTTCAACCCCCAAACTTAGTATAAGTATGGGAACCCAGTCCTGGCCTCCTTAGATTACCCTGGACGAAAGTCTGCAACATATATCCTGGACCTTCGACGTTCTACTTTGACTAGAAGACTAAAGAAATCTCCCTTGGTGTCAAGGAGTGACTCCCCTGCTTGGCAGGCACCAAAGAAGCAACTGACCGGTCTGCATCGCTGAAGCTACCACCGGACGCCGAAGTCTTTGCATCACCAGAGGTGGATTTCCAGACTTCCCAGAAGCAAAGCTGAGGCCCGTGGCTATCGTGGGTGACGTGGAACCATGACCCCTAGACACCGTGAACTTTTGCAGCAACACTATCTTCCTGGTCTTCCTTGAAGTTGTGCTTTGGGCTCCGAGTAGCC
This sequence comes from Triturus cristatus, assembly GCF_964204655.1. Taxonomy (NCBI): domain Eukaryota; kingdom Metazoa; phylum Chordata; class Amphibia; order Caudata; family Salamandridae; genus Triturus; species Triturus cristatus. Next base: position 38,096,559 of record NC_140590.1, read on the forward strand.
CCAGTCTTGAGCACCTCCTGCACCGAAGATTGCTGGCCTCCACTCCACGAGTGACCCGTTGGCCAGTTTCAAGTGCGACCGCTCAAGGCTCCTTTGTGATCGCTAGCCCGTTGGTTAGTAGGTCACCACGAAGGTAACTCCTCTTCTAATTGGGCTTACCTGGTTGCTCCAGACATGCCTTGACTTACTCATGCTGGGTGAGTCCCTCAGACCTTGCTGGTCTGCACCGCAGTCCTTTCTCTGCGTTCCAGTGACTTGCCGTTACTAAGGCCTGTTGGGTCCATTCTGGTCGCCGACATGGCAGCACTCAACAGACTTTGTGGGACAGCTCGAATCCGGCTTGTGGACTTCGTCGACGACTCCTGGACCTCGTGGCTGAAGAGTCAAGACACCCATCAACTCACCTGAAGCACCCGACATCTGTGGGCATTGGTCCATCCTGCCCTCGGTCACTGGCTAGTGACCCAGACTCTGTCCCCTCTGCTTTCAGGTTCCTTCCATCCTAGATCCAGGCTTGGATCTCCTCGGACACTTCTCCTCTTTACGGCAGCAGCAGTTCTTTGCCAGCTTCCATTGCAATCGACGACGCGACCCGACACCAAAAGACACCTATGCAGCCGGCTTCCCTCGGTGAGGTAACTCGAGTACTCCGGTGCTCCCACGGGTGCTAGCCCTAGACCTTCTAAGTCCAAAAGGGTTTGGTCCTGACTTGATTCTAAGTGTCCCTAATCTTTACATTTCCAACCGCGACATTGCCCATAGAAGCTGACGGGAACCTGCGGTTGTGTTTTCACACTGCGCACGGCCCCCGTGGGTCCCCTGCGTCCCTACCTTGGGTGGTTCCTTGGGGTCCCAGCGATTCTACAGGCTCTAGGCCTTGTGTCTAGTTCAGTCGTGGTTCTAATACCACTTTATTGGTATATGGTTTGGTACACCCCTAGGGCCCAAACGTGTATTTGTGCTATTACTGTTGATTGCTAACTCGTAAATTAAGTACTTCGAACTCCAGTCTCATAAACAGACTATAGGAGTGTGTTTTATCCTAAATACATATATTTTGAATATATACCTGGTGTGATTGTCCTTTTATTTGATCATTCAAGAGATTATGGACTGGTATAACAAGCTGCTTTACATTCCTTCAAGACTTAGCCTGAAGGCTGCTCTCCATAGCTACCACTAGGATAGCTTTCAATAAAGGTTGTCTTTAACCTAGTTACCATAAGGGGTTGTTTGGACTGATACAAGGTGCCCACTGGAACTAGTGGACAGCATATATCAGGCCACCTTCTCACACTGGCATGCATGAAAGTTATCTGATTAGCAACCATGCGTGGCCACAATGTGCCAATTAATCACGTGGTGAATTCATTATGACGAACCATACGTGGTCACAATGATGCTTGATAATCAGCCTGGGTGCGGAGACCCGTTGGCTGTGATCTAGAGCAGGTGACGCATTATACTAAGTGCGCACCCTGCTGTACTTGGATACATATGTCATTCACTACAAAAGGGCAAGTGTGGCAAAGTAGTTAGCGCATTTAATGCTGTGCCCGCAGCAGTTGCATCTCTAATAAAAATGCAGCAGTAAAATGGCACGTGTGCGCATAGCGTGAAAAAGAAACAATAAGATGGCGGAAAACAGACAACACATAAGAAAGAAGCCTTTCTTTAACTTAATGTTAAGCGGACATACTGACTCTGCCAAGTGGGAAGTAACTGCAGCGTGTGCCACCTTACCAGACCTACTAAAACCCTGAATCTAGAAATGGGAAAAACATGGCAAATCTGTAAACACACAAACTGTCATTTAGCAAACGTAGTTTACCTTATCACATGTCCATGTGGACTCTGATACGTTGGTATGACCAGCTGCAAAATTAAATCCAGAATTTGCAAGCACAGGAGCACCATTCGCTGCAAGCGCAGCACTACCAAGATGACAGACCACTTCCTAGAAGTAGGCCACACTACAAACGACATGACCTGGGTAATTATTGAACAAATAGACAAGAACACCACCAACTTGTAAAACCAGCTCTTAGAAAAGGAACAGTGCTGGGTTTACTGCCTGTCTACCCACGAAAAAGGTCTCAACGATAACATCCCATGGAACTCTTTACACAGAGCATGACACAATACATTGACTCCTATACTTCACCTACAGTGTCCCGCACACAGCACCCAATTCAAGGTGGCCCTGATAAAAACAGTCAATAATTACTTACACCAGGGACCAGTGAAGTATCATTAAAACCAAACTTTATATTGATCAATGCTCAGATATCTGTGCACCTAAGGTATTTTCTTACAATGCCTACATGCACCACACCACTCTATGTTCTGGTGTGAACATGGGCTTCTATTGGAGTTCTCTGCGGCATATTATCAAGCCCATGATCGCTGCTTTAGCTGCAGTTTCCTGTGGCTAAAGCGCGATAATTTTAACGCCATTCTTGATAAGATGCCCCTGAGACTCACTGAGGTTTAAGCATACCACACGCAGACACGGCTGCAAGAAACATGCAATCAGGAACGCAGTCATGTGTAAGCGGCTACAGGAAATGCTTTAAATCTCCGTAGACGCACGGGCTGCGCTACGCTGTAACCTGGCAACAGCAGCACGCTTGTAAACAATAAAGGATGCACACGCTAACTCGATGAAATAGCTCACATCTTCACCCACAATAAGCCATTAATGCTCGAGATCGTGGCCTGTTGCGAACAAGTCTGCAGTGGGCATTAAAATGAAATACGAGTCAATACCAATAAACTCTAGGGTCAATACGTAACCCTCTACTTTAAAGCAGCACTTCTCACCTTTTGCAGTGTAATTTATAATATAAATAAATATAATCTTGCTGTAATCTCTGTGCATTGCTCTTTAGGAAGGAAATAGTCGTCACTCTGTCCCCCACAGCTACTTTTTCTTTCTCACCGGGTGTCTCTCCCGCCTATCGCCACTTAAGTAGACTGTCAAAGGTAGGAGTTTATTCATCAACGGTCCGACATGTCTACCTCAAAGGTGTAGTGACGGTGCTGCCCAGCCCGCACTCTACATTGTATTTACACAGGCACGCACCCGGAGGGCGGGCTCGCCCGAAGGCTTCAATAAATGAACGCAAGACCGCTCGGGGTCTTTGGCTCACACGTATACCACTGTATGTGTGTCCCTCATTTCTTGATGCATGATTACGCCAGAGGCCTAGCCTCAGCGCAGTGTGTGCCCAGCCAGGCCTGGACACCACAAAAGGAGGCACAGGAGTAATTGACACCATGGAATGTACAGCTGTGACATTGTCACATTCCACGTGTCACTTCTTTGCCTTTACACATCACCACAGGTACTACGAGCCATGCTCAGACTTCTCAAATTTCCCATTCACAATTTGAGTGATTCATTTAGCACTTTGCATTGTGGCACTTCCAGCTTTGTTTTCACTCATTAAGCATGCAGGAAAACCAGGACTGGATGAACTTCTCACTCCTGAAATCGGAGGAGCTACTCACTATTGATATCGGATTAGCTAATCGTAGTGATATTGGAGGAGGTACTCACTCCTGATATTTTAAGAGCTACTCACTCCTGATATCAGAGGAGCTACTCAATCCTAATTTTGAATTAGCTAACTGGAGTGATATTGGAGGAGCTACTCACTCCTGATATCAGAGGGGCTACTCATTTCTGACATCAGAGTAGCTTCTCATCCAGATGTCAGAGTGATATCAGAGGTGCTACTCACTCCTGATATTGGAAGAACTACACACTCCTGCTAATGGATTTGCTACTAACTCCAGATATTAGAGTGATATCAGAGGAGCTACTCACTTGTGATATTAGAGTAGCTACTCACTCCTCACATCGCAAGAGCTACTCACTCTTGATATTGGAGGAGCTACTCACTCCTGATATTGGATTAGCTAATTGTAGTGATATCAGAGGAGCAATTTACTCCTGGTATTGTAGGAGGTACTCACTCCTGATATTGGAGAAGCTACTCACTCCTGATTTTGGGAGAGGTCCTCACTCCTTATATTGGATTATCTGCACACTCCAGATATTAGAGTGATATCGGAGGAGATACTCACTCCTGATATCGGAAGAGCTACTCACTTCTTACATCAGAGGAGCTACTCACTCCAGATACCAGAGTGACATCAGAGGAGCTAGGCACTCCTGATGTTGGAGTAGCTACCCCCTCCTGATATCGGTGAGCTACTCACTCCAGATATCAGAGGAGCTGCTCCTGATATCGGACATTTTGCGAGCTCTGATCTTCCATCGTCCATCTGCCAGTGATGAAGACATTATCTGTATCCCTCACAGTGACCTCCATTTGCCCACTGTGAGAGGAGCTTAGAATAAGGAAAATTCGCTAAAGTCAGATATTTTCCATGAAATGCTCTAAACTCAGTGAAAGGAGGATGCATTCATGCTTAAATTCAGACAGTTCAGCCTGCTAAGGGGTATCTAATCCTTAGCTACTACCAAATACTAAAGGCTATCTCTATCCTTCAGAACATTCTAGTGTCTCCTACTCCCATGACCTCTCCCTCCTACTATCTATGTGCTCCCTCTGCAGGAATCCCCTTTCCCACTGGTAGAAAAGCAAGAGTAATGTCTGTTGAGTAGTTTTACAAAACTATGTTTTTAAAGCCAGTGTCAACTCTCACTGTTTCTTTCAGTCTGTCTCGGTGTCTGTGTCCAGCCGGCCTCAGCTCAGGAGGCTGCTGCAGAAGTGATTGATGCGGGAGAGGGAGAGACGGCCACCCTCACTGCCCCGGTCACTGTGAATCTACTGACGTTTGCCTGGTACAGAGGGACAGTAGTGGCCCCTCCACAGCTGATCTGCAATTACTTCGCTTCACCACCAGGACAGCTCAATGGCCCCCAATACACGGGTCGGGAGACTTGTGGCCCTGACGGATCTATGGTGATCAGAGACCTGCTGAAGAACTACACCGGAAACTACACCGTGAATGTGACACCGAGAAGTTCACCACCAGTAACAGCCACCAGACAGCTGAGGGTCCAAGGTAAGTGCCCGACCTCTGCCATGTTTCCTCTTTCTTTGAGGGAAGGGTTATGTGTGGCCTTTTATCTTGGTTTACCTAAAGATGTTTTGTAACATGTGTGGTTAGGATGTTCCATTTGATCATTCACTTGCTGCACGACCCTCTCACATGACGTCATTCTGTACATGGCTGACATCCATTCTGCTGGAGGAGGGATCAGGTTTAACTCGCAGTGCCATAAAATGCACAGCAAAGCACACATATATGTATACAATACCTTTAGATTGTTATTTATAACTTCATAAGGTTGTAGGATCCCAATCCTAATGGAAAACACCTAATGAAGAAGGCCTCACACCCGTCTAATACCAAACAAGAATCTGGAACTCATTGCACCAGTAGTGTGTAACTGAGAACATGCAAATCATGTGCACTGCAATAATCTATGTGTTTTACCAAATAGGAAATGTTAACTTTAGCTGGGCCAGGACCCACCAGGAAGTCGCAGGAAAGATAACTAATATGTACCCTAAGATGGTGGCATTTTATTTGTGATGAGCACACAATATCTACTGTTTTATCTTTAATGTTATCTCAGAAAATCAAGTCTGATTTATTCTGGTTACCTTTCACTACTTTTTTATCTTCACACTCATCTTTACCCTAATTCCTACTCGTCTTATCCTTCTCTCTCTCTCTCTTTTCTTTTCCTACTCCTTTCTTTTCCCCTCTTTCTTTCCTTTTCTCCGCTTTAAAATACAAAAATGACAATTGTTAGATTGGTACTCTATTCTCTTCTTTACTTATCTTATAGCATAAGAGTGTATTTTACAGTTTTGCACCGTAGAAGTATCAGATTTTCTTATCGTATTATCTTAGACATGTGTTGTTACTATGTTATATTTCTTTCTTATGTTGCCTGTAAACTTTGTACTTTCTTTTTAATCCCAATAAAAATGATTTAAAAAAAATCAATTGTAACTAATTGTGGACAGATGCTGACGATCTTTGGCACAGTTTACCCACACTGTGTGTGGTAACAGTTATTTGGGTAAATGTAATATAGCTGGGGTCTGCACAATTAATTAAAAGACCAGGGGCCTTATGTAGGTAAATTAAATTTACCGATTCTTAAATATCGGTATTTATGAATCGGTAAATGTAATGTAGGTAATAAAATACCGATTCGGTAAGTGTCGGTATTTTAGAATCGGTATTTACCGATTCGGTAATGGTAACCTGTATCTCATTGATTCCTATGGGCCAGGAGGCCCATAGGATTCAATGGGTAGCCAGTTACCATTACCGAATCGGTAAATACCGAATCGGTAATGGGGGGAGCTCAATCAAGGGTGGCAGGGTGTCACATTGACACCCTGTTGCACCCCTGATTCCTGCATGTGTGCACATGTGGCACACATACATGCCCTGAGGGCCTGTGTGTCTGCCACATTGCACACATCTAATTGCCAAAAAATGCATTTACTGAGTCATTCGTCATTTACCACTAACGAATCCCCACACCCACCACACACTCCCCCTACATCTCATTTCTGTATTCGGTATTTACCGAATCGGTAAAATTACCAATTCGGTAATTTTACCGATTCGGTAAATTACCGAATACAGAAATGATCCCCCTACATCCCAAAAGCCTAAATACCGGTCGGTAACGGTATATTTACCGAAAATCGGCCGTTACCGACCGGTATTGGCCTACCTACATATGGCCCCAGGAGTCATGGAAATAAATAGGTTCATGCATGCATCAACATCATTGCTATAGGTCTACCCACTGAGAGTGCAGCATAGTTCTAATGTGAGTACCAATCTGGATCACATCACTCAGGTCAGAATCAATAATGTTTTCTTTCCTTTTCCACTTAAGAAACTGGATCGAGTTGACTTTTGGAAATTGAGCTTTCATTAGGTCCCTTGTGATCTTAAATCCCTGAAACATGGGCTAGACAGTTTTGTACAAAAAATATTTTCTTGGTTAATTATAATTGCGATAGGTAAAGCCTCTTTACCCTGGATTTGACAACAGTTTGTTCCTCCAAAAATGTTTAAAGTTGTCTTTCCAATACTCATACAACTCACTGCAGGATTTACAACATAGATAGAGGAATATATGAGTTTAGGATTGGGAATTACATTATTTTGAGGTCTTTCTTCTTTCAGTAAATAATAGAAGGCTGTTGGATCTGACCTGCCATTACTATTGAAATAAAGGTATTTTTAAAGACATTTACGCAGCTGGTATTGATGGGAGGAAGCTCCAGCTGATCCCACAGTGTATACATATCTTTTTCCAGAGGAGCGCGTGTTCTGTGTCTGTAATGTGGTCCATAGTGAGGGTCATCATCCTTTCAGTAAGTCACCGCCTGAAAGTTTAACAGTCTTTACATCCTATTGACCTGAAAGTGAGCCACTTATAATAATGTCATCAAGGGAACATTTTAGAATGTAGGGTATCTGCAGTAGCTCCGTAAGTCACATGATCTGATACGGAAGGGGCACCCTCCTGCACAAAAACAATCCCCGAGGCATATTCATCTCTTTGTCTGCTGCAGAATGCAGCAGACAAAGAAAGAGGAAGGAGAAACAAAGATATTTCTCCCTGGTACACCTCCCCAGGGAAGGCAAAGCATTTTGCCGCATTCCCAGGTTTATCAGTTCTGCTAAATATGGACAAGCGTCAAAATCCATAGGAGTTGCATGGGAACGCCCATGGAATGCCTTCCCAGGGCAGAATAACGCATTGAAGTGATGTGTACTGCTTGCGTTACTCTAGAGTTATGAAGCCGCTCAGGTGCACTCAAAGTGGCCTTGCGTGGCTTCATACATCTCATTTTTGAGCTGCGTTGAGCATGCACAACATTGCCTTGTGCAAGAGGCCTCGTAACATTTGCTGTCACTTTCTATTCAGTCTCTAACATGTATACTTGGAGTCCATGCAATATATCTGTCTGTTTTGTGGTCATTTCGTTTTTGGGAGAAATTAGAGAGTGCAAGGGCTTCAATCACTCAAAATAATGTGGTAAGTCCTATCAAAGTTAAGATATCCTTAAGGGGCATTCTTAATGCATGTGAAGGCTGCCACACTTCGGCAATCTTCGGGTGATACACTCCTACCAGTGCTGGATTATTCATATCCAAGAATAATTACAATAAAGTAAGCAATTGTAGATTTTTTATATGTAAATATGTAATTGTGTGTGTGTGATCATTACTGTTACTATCCGGTTCAGCCTAGCAAGGTGTTGTTCTAAGTCATCGTTCATGATGTGAATAGGTTCAATGTAAAATATCACCTCAGGATCTTCTTGTAAGATGTTCATAATGCATGTTGCAAATAAACTAGGGGCCAGATTCACAAAGGTAAATTGAAACAAAAGTCTAACTTTACTAATTTCCGTATTCACAAAGGGCATTTAGGAGTGATAAAGGTACAATTTTGTCTCCGTTAAACTTAAGTTTTGGTCTTAAGTTAAAGTGAGACCAAAAAGTTAAACTCAAGACCAAAACTTAAGTTTAACTGAGACTATGGGGTCTATTAGGATGGCGGACGGATGGCCGCCACCAGGCCGACGGTGGCAACCGGTGGCGGACATCCGCACGTGATCGCAACCCTGAAAACCGCGGGTCCCATTAGCATGGCGGTTACGACCGCGGCGGTGAGAATCTCTGTCCGCCACTTTTACGCCAGTACCAGTCCGCATGCATGCCTAGCGGGCGGAACTGGACCGCTACAATGATGCCAGTGCAGGGCCAGGCTCCGCTGGCATGATTATGATGCCGGCGGTAGCCAGTCTTTTTGCGGCGGTGGAACCACCATGGAAAGGCATGTGGAGAATGTCTACGGGGGCCCATTGCGGGCTTCCAATGTGTTGGGGGTGTGTGTGGGTGCACTGGGGGTACCCATGGTGCCCCCCTACATGTCACTGTATCAGGTGGAAGGCACTGTGCAGTGCCTGCCACGCAGTGCAGTGACATGCATAACATGCTCCTTTTCACATCACAGAGGTGCTGCTGGCAGCAGCGACCGCCGCAATGTTAATCGCCGAAATCCGACCTCCGCGGTCGGATTTCAACTGCAGAGCATCCTAATTGGACCGGCGGTTATGCCGCAGTCCTTGCGGGCGGTCTTTTCCCGCTACCATGGCGGTCAGGGAGAATTTCTGACCGCCATCCTAAGAGGCCCCAAAGTCTAACTTTACTACTCGTAAATGTCCTTTGTGAATACCGAAAGTCATAAAGACTGACTTTTGTCTCAGTTTGCCTTTGTGAATCAGGCCCTACTTACTTTTGGCCTCAGTTAAACTTAAGACCAAAACTTAAGTTTAACTGAGACAAAAGTCTAACTTTAGTACTCGTAAAAGCCCTGTTGTAAATTACGAGAGGCCAGACTCCATTTTGTGCCTGGCTGTTAAGTTAGCATGTCTGCCTTTATCATATTGTCTGCCCGTATCTTTTGAACGACCTGTAAAACTATCAAATCATTCCAATAGCGACCTTGACAAATATACCTAATTCAACATGGGGTCTAGGACAAGTTCCCTGTTATTCATATATCGAGGTCAAACAGTGTATGTATAATGTAAATAATGTAGTCTGAATGGATGTAGTTCTGTCATACTGGTTTGTCTTAATTTGTCAATACTGGTTATGTCTGCAATTAGGTGGAAATTCCCTAATGTAGGATAAATGGTCAGTGGCCAATACTATAGAAACCCCATGAAGTGGCCACAGATCTAGACAACAATTTTCCTTAGATTATCGCACGAGTTCCTGCCACAGATCATGTAACAGACTGCCAGGCTGTCCTACTGCTGCAGCACCAATTCCTATGCTGAGTGCTGATGCTGAGCCAACTCCAAGAGGAGAGTAGCTGAGCTCAGCTCGTCTGTGTTTTCCTTTCGAGGGAACACTCTCTCCCGGAAGAAGCTGATGGCCACAGCTTGTTCGCTGTGAACAGATATGGAGTGCATTGAATCCCAAGAAACTCTAGATGCAAGTTAGCTACTCCATGCTCTCATAGTGTAGTGCATAGAAGTCATCTTTAGGGTGTTAGGTTTCCAATGACATTTCAACCATGTTAAAAATGTTCATACCATTCTCACTGTTAGTGTCATTGTTGGACAGGCCACATGAAGGGCTTGCTCCCTCCCCGCATGACAGGGCCCAAGCCCCGGCCCTCCAGGTGTTACCCACAGAAACAACCCGCACCCCGTCTCCAGACGGGACTCCTGCCCCCGGACATCTCTGTATCATGGGGCCGAACCACTACCGGCTCCCTCGCCCGGCCCCCATCTTGGACACTGCACCACGAGGCCGCGTGCCCTCAGCTCGACCCTAACCCTGGGCCTGGCCAGGCCCCGACATCCCGGCACCACCATCCACCCAGGAGGCGAACGGACCACTTGGCAGGTCGATGGGAGGAAGAAGTGTCAAGGGCTCTCCCCCGCCAGGTGCCGATCGCCCCCCAGCTCCCCCGGGCGCTGGCTCCACCCCCCTGCTGGGTGTCTGGACTCCCTCATCCCGGACCTCCCGACCTCCAAGTGCGAGGGTCCGGACATCAAAGGGCGCCAGACCTATAACTGGGGCAGCTCCAGAGCAGGAAGGCAGTTGTATCCTGGAGTCGAGAGACACCGTGAAGAACTCATCCTTGACGGACTACCGGCGCTGCCGTAGCCCTGCCTTGTGAACTTTGGTCCTGCCTGCTGGCGCTGCCGCGGCCTTCTGCATCCTCCATCCTCGTCGGGATCTGCTGGCGCTGCCGCGGACCGTTGTGACTACCACCCTCGTCGGGACCTGCTGGCGCTGCCGTGGACCGTTGTAACGACCACCTTCACCGGGACCTGCTGGCGCTGCCGCGGCCCGTTCATCTAGAACACCGAGCTCGAGGATTGTGAGCTATCGATCATATCATCGCATCTACCAGATTGGTAACCAGACTGTCCCGCTACCCCCTTTCCCAACCAAGAGACTAGAATCGAGGGGACCCCTGAGTCCAGACCTCCTTGTACCATTCTATCGTACCTAAGAGATCGCTTATAAAGAACGATAAACCTTATCCTTGAGTGGTGTACATCTGGAGACGGCTCTCCCCGGAGACCTCTCCCCTTGTCCTCGGCCGACCCTCCCGGTCCGTCTAACAGTCATGCATTAGTGCTGTTTTCATTATGTTTTGGGTAGTCATTGCTCATGTACTAAGCAACAGGATGAAACTGTTAACAATTAAACAATGTTAACCCTTTGAGTGCCCACTGAAAATCATTCAGGGCCATGCCATTTAATGACTTTTTGGAGTGCTCTACTTTACATGTATTTTGTGTAATTGTGTTTATAATATTGACAAACTTTATACCTCTGGTTCAAGTGCTTCTTGTACTATGAATATATATATATCAATCATACGTTAATAGAACACCCCAAAGTTACATGACACCATTCAAGATGGCCAACAGGTGACTGTGAAAATAATATGTGTAAATGACCGTGTTTACTGAAAGCAGAGGTTCATGATTCCAGGTAAAAACACATATTTTGATTCAAATTTTTTTTTTATGGCTATTTGTTATACTATGAAATACACTGAAGATACATATATTTATCATAGGTTTCAATTGTTGTACCAAATCTAAAGGTATATGTGTAGTAGAATTATTTCACAATAGTACGATTGATTTTTTACAGAGTACTGTTACTAGATGAAAGAAAATACACAATTTACCTGCATTTTTGACACCACTTTATGTACTACAAAATGGCTTGCTAATTTGTCTGTTGTTGTCTTTTATATGATCTTCCCTATCTTCCCAATCTTCTTATCGAAGTTATATTTAATGTCTCAAAATATATTTTCTGACCTTTATCTGCAGTAGTGATGCATATTTTGTGGATAGGTTATAGGTGATTTCACGTATAATCCCTCGATGATCCCAGTTTTCGACCTTTGATCGTAAATGGTAGCTCTTAGAAGTGTACAAAGGATGCATTTGTGTAACAGCAAAATGGTTTTTTGCAAAGTGAGGTATCATTGGAAAGGTCACTTTCTGTCAGGGCCGGACTGGTCGTAGCGGGCACCGGGCAATCCCCTGGTGGGCCGCACAGGTGGGGGCCATTTTTGGGCCCCTGGGGGCCGTTTTTGTTACAAGGCCATTTTTGCAGCATAGCTGCAAAATTGGCCCTGTTACAAAATCGGCCAAAAACCAGCCCTGGCAAAGAGCTCGGCGGCACCCCCAACACTCTGGGGGGGGGTCCAGCCGAGGACTTTGCCAGGGCCGGTTTTGGTTCCCAGTCCGGCCCTGTTGTCTGCACTCACAAGCTAAACAAATCAACTAGGAGTGAGTGAGGATTTTTTTACAAGAGGAACACCTCAGTTCCCAGTAGTTTCTTACAAAACAAGGGAGGTAAGAAAACATCTTTTTAGCTGACTGTCACCCACATATTTCTATGTGGCATGTTTCATCAGCACGTTCTCACCCAATAAACTGGATTGGGTACTGGGTGGGGTCAACCCCACTCCTGGAGAACTTTGATATTCCTCAGAATTTTCTGTATGGGACCTGGGCAAGTAGAAAAGATTAAAATACCTCTGTGTGTCCCTTCTCTCAAGCGAACTTTTTAATAGGCACCCACGGGACAGAAATGAAAACATAAAAGCGGACATTGCAATTGAGGTAATGCTTCCCCGGTCCAATTTTTCAGCTGATTTCTAATGCCTAAACAGGTCAGTCGAATTTCATCAGAACCTACCCCGGTCCCTAATATTGTATTTGAATAATCATGTGAGCTTCACCTTAATCACTCACTCCCTTATGCAATACCATGTATTCCAGTTGTTTTTCGGTATTTCCCACACTTGTAAATCTATTTAAGAACTTTCAAAGGTCCCATGAGAAATGGCATCAGGCTGGTCCACCAGTCACACAGCCATCAACGATATACTCCAGCAGACAACCTACTTGGTTTCCCGTAACGCCTGAATGTTCGGGAGTTGCGGGAATCTGAGTAAGTTGCCTGCTGGGTGAGGTCTTGATAATGAAGCATACCACATAGAAATATGAGTGTGAGAAGTTGGCCTGGTATATGATGTTCACTAGTTAAAGTGACCACCTTGTACCATGCCAAGCAACCCTTATGGTGTGGTTGTAAGTCAACCTTTTCGGACTAGCTGCCCTAGTGGTAGCGTAGGCTAAGCAGTCTTTGAGGCTAAACTCGTGAAACGTGTTAAGCAAGCTGTTTTACCAAATGCAACCCCCTTTTATACCAATGAAAGGACACCACACAGATATATATTCAAAATATATATGTATTTATTTCTCAAAGTAACCCCTAGTCTCTTTATGAGCACAGGAGCACAAATCGTCAAACAAGATTACAGTAGAATACACAGAAGTTGCACTTTATATGGATAGGCCCTGGTGGCCTCTCAAACCATATACTAAAATAGTGGTATAAGTACCACGAACAGAAAAGGGAAAAGGCCTAGGGCCTCTAGAATCGCTGGGCCTACAAGGAGCTAACTTCAGTTAGTGACCAGGAGGTCCACGGGTTGCGTGTGCAGAGCAAATAGTCACACGCGAGCTCCCATAGGTTTTCAATGGGTGCATAAAAAGTACAAAGTTACTGCAAAAGGAATCTTCCGGATGGACTATGAACTCAAGAGTGGAAACACAGACACTAGAGATGATACTCTACACTTGGGCACTGGAGTGCCAGCTTTACCTCACCCACAGGAAGCGGGTGCGTAGGTGTCGAAGTGCGTCGGGTTTCTTCTATCTGTTCAATGGAGCCTGTGGACAAAGATGCTGCAGGCGGTCGGTCCGGAAGGGATGCGGTGGATCCAAGGGTGGATCGGAGTTGTAGAAGACCTGTAAGCAGAGGGGACAGTGTTCACAGTCACTCGCCAGTGACCAGCGTGGCACCAGGTGGGTACCAGGCGATGTCGGGTGCAAACAGGAAGAAAGGTGCAGCTTGTCTCTGCAGCCACGTGGTCCCTGAAGGTCGACGACGTCCAGGAGTCGGGTCACGAGCTGTCCCACTTAGGCTCTCGCTGTCGGCGGTGTCGGCGACTTGATCGAAGCAAACAAGCCTTGGCAAAAGCAATTGTTGTGGAAAACGAAATAAGCTGATGGTTATGACCAGCAAGGTCAGAGGGATTGCTCCTTTGGAGGGGAGCAAGGGCCAGTCTGGAGCAACCAGACCAGCGGTGTAGTTTTTGAAGTTCGTTGCCAAGATGGCCACTAGCCAGCGGCCAGCAACCGGTTAGGCGCGTCGAGTGGCAAAATGCAGAAGGGCCCCACGCAGATCGTGGAGATGCTGGAGGGCTCACCTTTGGTGCAGATGCTGCTCGGGTGTTTTGGCTTCTCAGATCCCAAAGCACAACTTGGAGGGAGCCCCGGTTGTTGCGCTTGCAGCTTGTCGTGGTCTTTTCAAGATGGCTGGCTCCACGTTTCTCGGTACCTCGACGGGTCTCCTCTTCTCAGGGACTGTGGATCGGGCGATGAGAGGTCTGGAGATCCAGGTCTTGTCAGTCTCTGGGCTCGGGCTCCGGCGGGAGGCGGCGGCAAAGCAGACGTTGATTCGCTGGATGGTGCTTGCGTTAGCAAGGTGGTCACTCCCTGACCACAGGGGAGATTGGCTTCAGTCCTCTGTGTGGCAGAGCGTCGAAGTTCCCGTCTTCTTCTTAGTTTCAAGTTGATTTCAGGATGTCTGAAGTCTTAGGACACAGCTCCTACCTTTAAGCGGATTCTAGGGGCCGGACTACCTGCTAGGTCCCTCCCTAAGGGTGGGACCGGGAAGGGGGGTGGTTACACCCCCAATCCTTTGTCCAGCTCGCCCCAGGCCCGGGACTGGTGTGCCCCAGGACCGGATTGAACTGGCATATGCACCGAGGCTCCTTGTGAGCCTCAGGCATGTCTGGTTTCTTTCAAGCCCTACCTGACAAATACACAAAACCCTGTCTGGGGTGGTGCACGCACCTCCCCTGGCAGGAAACCCTTTGTCCACGTCTCCCAAGCTGGAAGGACTCCCAGCAGCAGGAGTGCAGACTTGTGTCTGTGGTGGCAGCATCCATTTTGTGGAGCTGAGGCTATGTCTGATTTTACCCGGGTTTCAGGTACTGTACATGTCGTGTCCCTCTAGAAGGGTGGAATGCTAACCCCGTCGCCAGAATTTGCGAGGGGTTAGTATTCCAATTCGTATGACACCTTACTCGACATGTTTTGATAAAGCCAAACCAAAGCTAGCATTTAACCGCGAGGTTCATAATGCACTTAAGAGTATATGGTATGACGATATCTGGAAACAGTAGAAGGAAGTTGTTCCGACCACTGCAGACAGGCTCAGCTCATGCCAGAGCACCATCTCACATGGAACCAAGCACTCTGCCTTCAGGATTGTTAAGGCCTGCCATAGGAGTGACTTATAGGTTAACATGTGTCCCATTTAAGGTTAGGTATAGGTATACTACACCTAAGTAAGAGGTGGTTACACCAACTTACCCCAGCTGAGTGATCAGCCAGTTGTGTCAAATTTGTTAGGCCAAGCCTGGGGTGGCATAATACATGGTTCAGCCCCTGGCAGGCCTTAGATACACCAATGCCCTGGGTACCTAGTGTACACTGGTACGGGGGCTCACAGGGTGATCCACTTCCAATTGGTTATGCACCTAGGGTGCATAGTGTAAATTTAGTAGAGAGAACAGCAGGCTGGGGGTCTGATTGGCAGGCCCACAGCCTCAATATGTCAAAAACCAGTGAAGCAAAAAGCAAAAATTTGGGGTGACCATAGGATAGCAGACCCTACTCTCCTACACCCACTGACTCCATCACAGAGACCAGAACACTGATCACAGGCTGGAGCCGCTGTCTCTAAACTGAGCCCCAGTGACATAATCATAAGGCGGGGATTCCGGCCCGAAGGTGGGGATTCCGGCCAGTGGGTCCCGGGCTCACTGTGCCACTGTATTCAAGCTATCCTGGCTGAAGAGGGGTGAAACCCCGAAACCGGTCCTAGGATGCTTGTCTCCAGTCCAGGGAGGACATGGCCTGGCAGTTCGGGCTGGACTGTTCCCATGAGGCACAGGGACAAGACTGATTTGCATATGGCCAGGTCTAAACTGGGGAGGCATGGTGAGCAAAGGAATGATGGATTTAACTCAGATCTCTTGACTGGGGGTGAATGATTTGATTGGTTCTGCATTCCGTCCATCAATTGTGTGTCTTTTGAGAATCATGATATGTCATACCAATGTAACTGATGCGCTCTTCTAATGCCCAACTGCAAAACGTATTCAAAATCATGGAGTGAATGCACCATATTTAACATTATATGGCACGGGAGATACGGATGTTTTACGGTTGCATGTTGTAATGTTTTAACTGTACTATAAAGACTAATTTGAACTTTAAACCTGACATTTGCTGCTTTGACTCGCGCAGAACCCTCACTTGCTTTTCTGTAGTTTCTAGCTTTCGGCAGTGCTTCTCTCTGATTCGCCAGTCCTAGCCAATCAGAGATCAGCCCGGGAGGAGCCAGTTGTGCCCCCCAGGCATTTAATGCATGCCCCAGAGTGGACGCGCTGTTGTTTTGAGTGGGTAGATACTGATGTTTTATGGTAGCGTGTTTTAATGTTTTAGCTGTACTATAAAGCCTAATTTGCACTTTAAACCTGACATTTGCTGCTTTGACTCGCGCAGAACTCCACTTGATTTTCTGTAGATTCTAGCTTTCGGCGGTGCTTCGCTCTGATTGGCCAGTCCTAGCCAATCAGAGATCAGCCCGGGAGGAGCCGGTTGTGCCCCCCAGGCATTTAATACACGCTGCAGCGTGGACACGCAGTGGAAGTATGCAGCGGACGTGCCGAAGGCAAGCTTGTCTGCGCCCGTCGGCACCTGGACGTCGCCAGGTGCTAGAAACTCTGCTCCACCAGCACCTCCCAGGTTAGTCTATTCATGTGAAGCCTTAGCTGCTCTGCAAGGCATAGCTGCCTGTGGGGATCACAATTGGACCCCAGATGCCTGCCCCTCATATTGCAGTCAGTGCACCTTCAGGGTCAGCCCATGCTTGCGCCCGGCAGTCTCTGTCCCCAACACTAAGACTCATACCATCTGCAGTTTAAACTGCTGCTCCTTGACTAAACACCATGCTGAGGTGTTCAACCTCCCACAGGAACGGTCTTCTGAGTTTCTATTTTTAACAGAGGATTTGGTGGCCTTACCAGTCCTGACCCTCCGTCGGGTACGCAATGAGCAACCTCAACAGGGTGGTGGGGAGAGGGGGAGGCATTGCAATTATACACAAAGTAGCTTATACCTGCAGCCTCACCCCATAGATATCCCCGACTGCGAAGTCTGGAGTCACCTGAGCAAAGCTGCCCTGTGTGAGTGGGGAGACCTAGCAAAGGTATTGCAGGAACAGGACCTGGTTTCTGAAAGACTGTAATTACCGCTTCCACCTTTCCTTGAGACCCCGTTCCGACCACCGCGGCTCCACTCACTGGTTTTGTTGCTGCCGCTGTGAGGCTGTGGGTCCGCGCTGAGCTTTAGCTCCGGTCCAGTTTGCTCGGACCCTGGTCTCCAGCATCGGACTTTCGGCAGTCGCCACACCGTGCCGGCGGGGATCCCGCCTTTTAGGAGCACATTCCGGCAGCGGAGCCCGGTGGCGGTGTCTGGAGTGGAGGTCGACCGAGGTTTCCCACCAACAGCTGATGCTAACATAGACGGCTATGGCAGGCCGCAGAGGCCCCCACTCGTTGACCGCCTCCTGCGGTGGGGCAGTGGTGGGAACCCGGCGACTGGTTGAGGGCAACCGGAGGTAGCAGAGAGACGAAAATGGCGAGTGTAAAGCACTGCTTTGCTTCCTGAGCCGGTCCCCGAGCCCAAATTTGGACACCTGAGCTCGGGCCTTTCGGTTTAATCTCATCTTGGGTGAAGTCGACTGGGCAGGTGTGGTCGTCGACTGCGGACCTGGCACGACAATTCACTGCTCTGCCTCTCCCTTCTGCTGACCCATGGCTCACTGTGGGAACTCCCTGGAGGTCTCTCACACCTGCTGTGGGTGCCATGGGAGAGCGGCCGCACTGGCTGTTGGCTGCTGCTTTGTCGTGGGGCCTGTGGCTGCAGAAGCTGAGGGGGTGAGGCTGCTCACCGGCTGAGGATGAGGGCCCCATATCGTGGCTCACGCAGTTGGACGAACAGACCGCTTTGGGCTCACTGTAGTGGTGGTGGTGGTCTGCAGGGGCAGTAATTAGAAGAATCCAATAGACCTAAAGACTACCCCGCTGCCCCATTAGAACCCAGGGCCCTGAAACAGCACAGTGCAAGTCCAAGGAGGAAGGACACGCCTGTTATGGCTCTCTCCAGCTACCAATAACCAGGCCCTCCCAATCGCAGGATGACAAAAAAAGCCTCCCCGGCGCCTAGAACATGCTCCGGCAAAGATAATCCCTCCGACCCAAGTGTCACCCAGAAATCTAAGGAGCGCACGGAACGCAGCCCAGGGATCCCCCGTTCCAAAATCTCTTCTAAAAAGACTTCAACATCAGGCCTTATAACCCAATTTCTACATAAACGCCTACCCAACTGTGGAAACCCCCCCGTTTCGATCGAACCATCAATATGCGCTAAGGCCAGCAATGGAAAGGAGCACCTCCCAGGGAGTCTCCCCAACAGTAAATCTCTCCCAATATAAGTTCAACGTACACACATCGGGAGACACCGGTCTCAATCCAGGCATAAGCCGTGCCGCTGCTCCGGAAATGTATACAAACTTGTAAGGGACTAACATGTTGATACCATCGTCCCGACACCAGGAAACCATGAGCGGGTTGCTACACCCCAAATACATCGCCAACAACCTACCCTGCAGTCTCCTATCCAGCCCAGCCCTTCAGAGCTCTTAGGATCTGGGCCATTTATGACAGACGCGTTTGAGTGTCAACATTTTGGGCATCTATCACCAATATTTTTTTAAGACTTGGAAACTAAGATAGAAAGAACACTTGAGCTCACTCCAAAGCTGTTCAGAATGGCCAGGGAAACCAGGCTTTACCCTCCACTCAGCCAAAGCCTTCAAAATAGTATTTCTATCAATGACTCAGGACCAACCTCAACCCCAACCAGCAAAATAAATCATTCCACAGCAAGGGCACTACTCTGGCAATCGACTAAAATGGAGCTGCAAATCGACCTTCTATCAACCATAACACAACGCTTAGTGGATCTGAGCAACAAGGTGAACATTATAGAGAACAAGTTTTGCGATAACAAGGATAACCGGCCCTGCACCTGCTCATGTGCAGCACTTATCGACAAATGGGCAACCCTTCTGAAAGTTTAACAGATCTGGTAGCCTCGCTAAAGGGACAAACAGGGGGCACCACCAACCTGCTGAACAATAGTTGCTCCACACCAATAACAATGTGTGTCGGACTTCAAGCTAACCCGACCACAATCAACTTGGGCAATCCCCCAACGAAGCTCATCAACCAAGCTCCAACCTTGGCCATCAACACTTCCACCAGCCTACTGAGACTAAGTTCCAATCCCCCTACCTTACACTCAAGCAAGGAACTCGAGGGGAACTCCCTTACTCAGAAAAGGCAAGATGAGCCCCTTTCGAGGAGGGACAAAAAAAACCTAAAGAAACAACAGAAAAAGGCCAAAGCTTCTAGAAATGTTGCCCTTCCACTAATAACCCACAATCAAATATCACAAGCCAATAATGACAAAGCTCGGACCTATCCAATTTACGCCAAAAAATTTGCAACGATCAAATCAATACCAACAGTACCAATCTCAACCAATGCAAAACAAGTGACTGACAAACTACTATATCCAACTCCACAAACTGATAAATCGCACAGCTTACAAGGCCCAGCAACCGAAATTCAATCAGCTTCTTCACCAACCACTACGAGGCCAGAGCATAATAGCCAACCATGCCCACCCAGGGAACAAGGACATATCATCAGGGCACACATCACTCAGGGTCCTTTTTCCTCGGACCCTCAGATGTTCCGTGACGTAACAACCCCGCCATCTCAAAGCCTAATTTTTAGATTACAAACCTGTCAACGACCTTGGCTCAAGTTCCTACTCGAGAATCGCTCAGATAGGGCCAAGAGCAACAAACTCACAAATCAACAAACTCACAAATCAACCCACGAGGTAATTTTCACCCCTAGATATCATATTAAGGGCCACTATGACATCCTAAACAGGGGCAATATACTTCGCTTATTTAAGCACATCCCCACACTGGCTCAAATACATTCGGACGACCAAGTTCTTGAGCCTTCCCAGTGATACCCATGGGGAATCGACCTCGATAGGGTTGAGTTGTCACACCCGGGAGGGGCTAAGACCAGAAGAATCATCTTTAATGGCTGAATGGGGCATAGACATCGCCTTCCCAGTACCAGAGAAATATCCTCACGTGTCAAAAGTACCCCCCCTAATGAACAAAGTTTACTCAGATCCAAGGGGGACAGTGAGCAATCATCACGGGAACAATCCGGCTTTAAAGCCAGCACCTTACAACACATACAGGATAACAAGTACCCTTGATTATAGGACAGTTTCCACCTGCGAGCCAACGCTAAACCCTGGACACGGAACTCAGACTCGTCTAGAAGGTGTGTCACCACGACGGCACCATTAACATCACAAAGGCTGATTGCCACCGGATTAGCACCAGAACACCAGGAATTAACACACAGCTATCCATTATATCCTGGAATGCAGCAGGTTTAAAAATACTTCTTGGGTTCAACTCAGTAATCAAATAGTTTAAAAAAAATTATATCATTTGCCTACAAGAGATCTGGGCCACTGAACCCCTAATTCTCCCAGGTTTCTATGAACTTCATTCCGCAGCCATAAAACGCAACATCTTTGGGAGAGCATCCGGCGATCTCTCAATCTTCATAAATCAAGCTTGCAGAATACAGACAACTTTAATTGCAACTAACACCACAGACCTGCAAGCAGCTCTCATTAGCGGGCTAAAAAGCAACAATAACCCAACCCGTTTCTGTTAATCAACTGTTATGCTAACCCCGCCTCTCACCAAAAAAAACAAGCACTAAAAATCCTGGCAACAAAAATGGACTATCTTTTAAACAAATACGTTTCACATTTTCCAGTTATTGTCTGGGACCTGAACACCCGGGAGTTGGGGAATGTGAAAATCCACCCCTACCATTCACAGGAGCTGCCCCTCTGCAGTGTTTCTTACACAATCAAAACTTGGTCTCCGCGCATGCCATCAAAGTGGCTGTGGACCCCCTCTGGCTGCCTCCCTCCACTTTTAGGGACAAGTCCACAATTGACCACATTTTTATTTCTGTTCACCTGGCACCATACCTTAATAACTTCAAAGTGTTATGTAGTGTTATGTTAGCGTTATTTGCTATAGCGCACGTATCACTCGGGGGAATCTTGGCGGTGTTCCAGATCCATGACCAGAGGAGCAGACCAGGTAAGTTTAATAGAGACTAGCTTTTAGTTGTTTCCTGAATTTGCAGTATGTGGAGATCTCTCGCAGTGCTATGGGTAGGTTGTTCCAGTACCGTGGGGCAAAATATAAAAATGCCCTACCCCTGGTACCGGTGTAACGGATTCGGGGTCCGCACAGAAGGGATTGGGTACTTGATCGAAGACTTCAGCTGGGGACGTAGGTGGTAAGTTTTTTTTAAGATAGCGTGGACCATTGCCTCTCAGGGCATTATACGTGAGGCGACAGATTTTGAAATGGGAACACTTCTTCACTGGGAGCCAGTGCAGTTCCCTAAGCAAGGGGTGCCAGAAGGGCGGTTAAGAATAAGTCTAGCTGCCATGTTCTGGACCACCTGCAGCTTTATCAGCAGGGTATCACCCACTTCGCAGCCAGTAGAGCATTCCCATAGGGATGTATGACGATACAACGCATGCTATTACAACGCATGCTTTTACAACGCATTTTTAACAACGCATAGTCTGTTTCAACGAATGTTTTTACAACGTTAACCTTTACAACGCAAAGTATATTAAATGCATTAAAAGAGCCATAACTTAGCAAGACAATACAACGCATACAATTACAACGCATAAATATACATTTTTTAAATGTGTCAAATACAAGCTGGCACGGGATGCAGGGAAAATAGGGGTTTTGGGTGGGTAAGTGTATTAAAATGTGAGCCGAAACTGTACACAGATTTTGTTTTAAATACTCTATTACAAAATTAATACTCAGGAATTAATTTTAAAACTCGAGTATTTCTCGAGTATTAAAATTACGCAAAAAAGTAATAACAATTTTATAAAATTCGGAACAATTGAGAAATAACATAATATAATAAATAAATTTAAATAACGTAAAAAAACAGAGTTTAAAATGAAGACGACCTAAAAGAAAACAAGCGGACCACCATTTTATGACCTTAGCTCAAACACAAGTCCTACAACAGTTTCAATGACATAAACTACAGCGTCAAGCACTCAAAATGGAGTTTAAAACAGACACAATCCAAATAAACGGGCATAAATGAAAATGAAAATTAAAATATATGTTTTCACATGAAAAAAAACAAGAAAAAAGTGATTAACACAATACATATTTTTACGAAAATAATGGTGGTACATAAAAGAAAGTATAAAAAGAATACGTCCACCATTTTGCAAACAGTGGTCGACTGACTACAAGCGAGAGCACACGCTTTTTTGGCTGCCTCACTCTCTCTCAAAGAAAATCTCACTGTGACATCACATAATAGCCTCTCCAATCAAGCAAGTAAGTACATTAAATTTTAAAAAATGAATAACTTACTCACATTTTTAAATCCACAGAACATGAATTTTATAAATGTTCATTAATTTACATTTTATCGAATACCTTTCAAGAGAATTTGTTGAACCGAGAAAAATATTGGTTTTTTCTAACATCTACATAAGTGTGGAATGAAAGGGAAATGTTGCTAAATGAATTAGTGACTGAATATATGACGCTATAAAAATGTGTTTAAAAAATAATTTGCTCTTATGTTAAGAAGTAGCAAACCTGTCACAAACAAGACTTGTATTACTGAGCATTAATTTTAAAAGATTCCCAAAATAGTCAAAATAGGGCTGTAAAGGAGGATTGTGGTGTTTTTTTAAAAGTTGTCTGATATTTGTTTTGCAAAAATAGGTGGATAGTGTTTGACTAATAAGAAATATTAAAATTATAAACTGGTGCATACAAACGAAAATAATGTAAAACGAGGTTTGAAAGTCAATTAATTTAAAAACCTATTCTTTTCTTAAAATTCCTAACCATTTCTAATCATAATTATTCCATCAGAGAAACAATTCAGAACCCAAAGTATTGTTCGGAAAAAAAAAACATAAAAATTCCATATAACCTTCTTCAAATTACCACAGAACTTTTAGAGGTGAGTTCATTTAAACCCAAAATCATTACCAGGAAAAAATAAACAGTTTAAAACCATAGAAATGTTTCTAGCCTTTTTTTTAATTACTTTAGGAGATCTAAAGAATAAATCCAGACTTGATACGAAGAAGAAGGAAGTGATGTCATTAAAAAAAAGGTAACATTTAAAAATAGAAAATACTAAATCTAGTCAATATTTTTTCTGCAGGAAAATGTCTTCTAAAAATTATGACTTAGTAATCATTTTTTTTAAAGGAACGTACTTCTTACTTATACTAGATGCAGAATACAGAAGAGGTACCACTTGGTAAACCAATAATTTAATAACCATGTGCAACGTACATAACAGGATAATTGTGGGGAAAAACATAATGTTATAGATGTCCACCTCTCTAAAAAAAGTTAACAATGTATCGAAGAGGGAGAATAGTGAAAAGATTCATCTTAAATTCTTGAACTTAACTGCAACTGTATGAAAAACTCACAAGTCAAATGTATTTAATGAAATATTGTTTTCTAAAATTTCCATACATAATTGCATAATGATAACATTGTATAACTTTTTTCTCCAAAAAAAATGCATTTTTTTTTAAAGGGATATCTATTTTTAAGAAATATTTAACAGGTATATCATATAACTTTAAACAGATATCAACAGTCAGTAAAGAGCTCACACTAAATCCATAGAACACCAGCTTTGCCAGACCTTCAAAAGAAAAGAAACAGCATCTTCAGAACCACAACAAATAATTGTAAAGGTAAGTTCTTTTAAAAAAGATTGAAAAAGTATAAATAACACCTTTTTTTCCCAAACGACCAACACACCAAATATTCAATAAATATATACCAAAGCTATTTCCTTTTCTGTTCCAGCTTAGAATAATCAACATTGCAAAGATCAACTTTAGGAACAAAAAATTCCAACTTGAAGCAAAGTGAAGCAATCCAAAAGGTATTTTCTACTGAATCAAATTCATAATTTTTTTTTTGTTTCAAACAGGAAGAATTATAATTTTAAAAATGAAACAAGCAAAGCAGTTAATCTTTAATAAATGTTTTTAGAAGAGATTTAAAAAAGAATCAATAAAAAAAATCTCTAAAATTGGATTCAAACTTACTTTTTTTACCTATATTTTATTTTCATTTCAGATAATGTCAACAAATAAGACAGCAAATTACATTACATCAAGGAAGGGAAACCGCCTCCTAAAGCATGCAGGGTACATTTATTGCAAGGAGCGACTAACAGAACCAAGGTGTCATTGGAGGTGTGTGCAATACTACTCAATCCATTGCACAGGCAGAGCGGTTACTCTGGGTGACTCTGTCTTAAAAACCACAGACCATAACCACTCTGCCTCTGCAATGGAGACTGAGGTGAGAGAAACAATTAATGAGATGAAGGAAATTGCAAGCACCTCCAATGACTCCTGTGGTTCCATTTTGAGGGAGGTTGCACAACATGTCGCAACTCATGTTGCCAGCAGTATGCCCATTATACCCAATCTGAGACGAATTATACAACGCCAAAAACAGGCAAGTAACCCACAAAGAGTTACACCACAAACCTTCTCTGACATTCTAATTCCTCCTGAACTCTCACTTTCTGTTTCTAATGAACCTTTTTTACTGCATGACAACAAAAACCCACTGAAAAGAATCCTTATCTTTAGCACACCCTGTAATCTAGTTAAGTTAGAGAATAGTGATGTTTGGATGATGGATGGCACGTTTAAAAGCACGCCCCATCCTCTCACCCAAATATACACCATTCATGCTAAAATTAACAATACTGTAGTCCCCTTGGTATACACTTTGCTACCTGATAAACAATCCACAACTTACACTGAACTTTTAACAGTGTTAAAATCAAAAACTTCCAACAAAAGTCCTAGGAAAATTATAATGGATTTTGAAATTGCAATGATTAACGTTATTTACAAAACGTACGTGCATACCCAAATTCAAGGATGTTTTTTCCACTTTTCCCAGGCATTTTGGCGTAAGATACAAAAAAAATCCTTAGTTGTGGATTACGTATCGGATAGCAAACTGCAATTTGAACAAAAAAAACTAACTGCACTTTGCTTTGTTCCTCCTGATAGTGTAGACGAATACTACACTGCAGTTACAGAATCAGACTTTTATACCACAAACGAAGACAAATTGGCACCCTTACTAAATTATTTTGAAGACACATGGATTGGGCATCTAAGCAGGTCGGCTCGCAGGAGGAAGCCACGTTTCCATGTGGAGTGGTGGAACTGCTACTCGACCTGTTTAGAAGGAGGAGCAAAGACAAACTATGCCATAGAGGGATGGCACAACTCCTTCAATCATTCAATTGGCAAATCACACCCAAACTTTTATCATTTTTTGGAAACTTTGAGGAAGGAGCAAAGTTAGCAAGAAATGAGAATGTCACAAGCATTAACAGGTAGTCTAAACCCACGAATTAGCAAAAAATCAATGGAAATGTCTGAAAGACTATTGGGAACTTTACAACATTTTTCGTTGTGTGTGGCTTCAGACTACCTGGATAATGTTGCACACATACTACATTACTAATATACACTAGACTTTTACTTTCCTGTTTTACCCTAAAATATCTCTCCTGTTTTAATTTGCATTTTTATAAACATAGTAAAAATTATGAAGTCGGTTCACCTTACCTTTGATGTTTTCTTTTTTCTAGTCTTCATCTGTGCAATCCAAAATTTTTTGTCCATGATTGTCTTTTTTCCAAACACAAATCCACTTGCAAAGATCCCATAATTTTTTTATCCCAAAAAAATAAAAATTGCCAATATCTTTTTCTTCCAAACATTGAGGTGCCGATTCAGATCCGTTAAAAAAATTTACCGTCCGAATCGTATCCGTATTCTTTTTACGTACGAATCATACAAGTACCGTATAAACTGAGAAGTACGATTCGTACGTGAAAAATACATACGAATTGCGTCGGAAAAATGGTCCGAGAGGGAGCCGGAAATGTTTACGTCCGAATAGCGTCGGGAAAAGTGTCCGATAGGGAGCCGGACATTTTTACGTGCAAATCGTAAAACAGAAGTCCGAGCGCGCAAGGACGATCCGTACCGCCCGTCCGAATACACAACCGCATGTAAAAGGCCCCGTACGGAGCGAACGCTGAAGCCTACATGTACACGGGTAAACTTGTGCCTGAATACAAGTCGTACAGCCCCACTCACCCCGCATATGTCAGCACCGTACCCCCGTATGTCAGCACCGTATCCCCCTCCTCAAGGTACCCCAACACCGTAGCACAGCCCCGCACCTGTACGCACCGTACCCCAACACCGTAGCCCAGCCCCGTACCTGTACGCACCGTACCCCAACACTGTAGCACAGCCCGCACCTGTACGCGCCGCACCCCAACACTGTAGCACAGCCCGCACCTGTACGCACCGCACCCCAACACCATAGCACAGCCCCGCACCTGTACGCACCGTACCCCAACACCGTAGCCCAGCCCCGTACCTGTACACACCGTACCCCAACACCGTAGCACAGCCCGCACCTGTACGCGCCGCACCCCAACACCGTAGCACAGCCCCGCACCTGTACGCACCGTACCCCAACACTGTAGCCCAGCCCCGTACCTGTACGCAACGTACCCCAACACCGTAGCACAGCCTGCGCCTGTACGCGGCGCACCCCAACACCGTAGCACAGCCCGCACCTGTACACGCCACACCCCAACACCGTAGCACAGCCCCACACCTGTACGCACCGTACCCCAACACCGTAGCACAGCCCGCACCTGTACGCGCCGCACCCCAACACCGTAGCACAGCCCCCACCTGTACGCACCGTACCCCAACACTGTACCCCAGCACCCTCACCCAGCATCGCGTATGTACGGACCGTACCTACGTGAAAAAGACTCGTACAGAACCAGGACACTGTAAAACAGCACAAGGAGGGTCAATTCGACTCGCACAACACCACAAAACACGTCAACATGACAAAATACATCTCTATGACTGACCTGCCACATCCAAACAGCCAAACAGAGGACCAAATCACAACCACCTCTTATAACACACCCACCACAAATTCAAACACAGCCACACCCACAAATGGACCAATAAAAAGGGCCCACACACACAAAACAAGAGCCATTACAACAGACCCACTGCTCACAGACACCACAGACAAACAACTGCACCTTACTCACACCTTAACTACACCTTCACTTACACACCTTCACACAACCTCCTTCACAAACACCCCCTCTTCACCTTCACACACACACCGTCACATTCACACCCACACACCCACAACCATCCACACCCACACCCCACACCATGCCCACTGACAAGAATCCAAAGTTCACAACGGCGCAGCTGGAGCTCCTTGTCAACAAAGTCATCAGAGTCGAGCCACAGCTGTTTGGAACATTGGTCAGACAGATCAGCATAGCCCAAAAAACCAGCCTGTGGCAGAGGATCGTCAATAAGGTGAATGCTGTTGCGCCCATCCGAAGGACCAGGCATGAATGCCAAGCCAGGTGGTATGATCTGCACAGGGCAGTCAAGAGGAAAATGAACGAGGAATATGCCCAGAGTAACATCACTGGAGGCGGGCTGCCCCGCAGACCCGCACATTACTATCCCTGGGAGGAGAAGGTGATGGCCACGCTTCCGCCGGTGGGAGTACACAGAGTCGAAGGAGTCGCAGAGCCTGGTGAGTACACAAACAACTCACGTAACATGGGGGAATGGCATCCACACCCCAACTACAACAAATGCACTCACCTACCCCAAGCCCTCAATGCACACAACCACACCCTAAAAACCACACTCATGCCACTAACGTCTCCATTCCCCATTCACAAATAAAGGCAATGCCATGTCCCAGGCCACACCAACCACAAACCCAAGACTGGATGTCCGGGATGCTGGGAAGGTGGGGCTCACACAACACATTGTGCAACTCAGAAACAGGCACCGATGCCCACAGCCCATATGGCCTAGGTACATACCCATGCACCATGCCCAATGCACAGGGACTGGCAAAGTAATGACAAGGTAGCTGACACTTGGCCCTGCTGTAGGCAGCACAAGGCCCTCCTGTGACCACTGTACACTCAAACAACAACTCCACTAGCTCACATACCCAGCACAGGAACTCACACACACTGTCATGCCAGCATGCACCATGAGGGGACAGACACATCACCTGGGAGACCCAATGACAAATCACACTACACACAACAGCAGGCCTGGTCACACACACCCCCTCACACAAGCACACACCCCCGGGGCAGGCAACGGATTTACCCACTCTCACAATGGACATGTGACACAACAAGACCAATCCATAGCCAAATAAGCATCCCAGCCAAAAATCTACTGGCAAACACTCAGGAGCACATACCAATCTGTCCCCCGCAACATGCCCATCCCCAAGTGTACATTGAGAGGAATGCTAGGCACATACAACCACCTGGAGGAACTGTGACTACTTGAATATGTATGAAACATGGATGTGGCATGAAACAGCATTAACATTGTCTCTCTCTCACACACAGGGCAACGTCATCGACCTCCCCCCAACAATGAGGGGGAACAATCACAGTCCCAGGCTCAGCGTGAAGATGATCACACCGGCAGCGACGACTCTCACCACTCCGTGGATGACCCCGACCAACCTGGCCCCTCTGGTGCCCAAGCCCCTGCAGCACCTGCGTCAGGTACAACTGTGCCAACCCCGACCCCCATTCCTGCCACATCCCAGGAGACACCCAGGAGCCCTGCTCGCACCGAACAACACAGCCAGTCTGACCAGGAGGGACAAGGTTCTCCGAGCACCCAGGAGGAGGCAGACGACCACGCTAATGCCATCCCTCAGGGGTCCCGTAGACCCGATGTGCCCACAACAGCAGGCCAAGCTCGTGTGGGCAGGGGTGGTGGGAGTGGAGGTAGGCAGAGGCGAGAACCTGACCAGCCAGCTGAGGGAACCGGTATGGCACACATGCGCCACATCTTGGACACATACCGGCGTGACACCAGGGGCATCAGCCAGATTGTGTCGAGCCTCACAGACATCTAGGGGACCCTCAATGAGATGAAGAACCTGCAGGCTGAGCAACATGCCAGTCAACAACACCAAGGACGGATGGAGGCAAGACTGGCTGAGCTCCTGGCGGTGCAAACGGACATGAGCCGTTCACTCCGTCGGATTGCCGACAACATGGGCAACCCTCCCTGTGACACCAGGCGAAGACCAGCACCAGCCACAGGGAGGGAGGAGGAGGAGGAGGATTCGTCCGACGGAGCATCACAGACATCATCAAGGCCTGCATCTGAGGGTCCCCGGAGGAAGGTGGATTGTCCACGGAAAAGACCGTGAGAGTCAGCGGACCATCCACATCTCCCAGGTCACCTGGCCTGGCACCTGGCCCTCTGGCGCAACAGCACCACCTCCCCCAATGACATTCTCTGCCACATGGACTTGCTGGTCACTGTCTGACCAATGATGACCAACACTGTGGTCTGGACTCTGATGACTCCAACTGACAAGGATGCCATCTCCCCCTGTGAACTTTGGATTCAATGCACCCGGTAGAGCACCTTACTTCATCCACCAAAAGACTTACCCCACCAAAAATAAATACTTAATTTTGTCATGAGATGTTGCTGTCATTTGGCATTATTCACCAACATATTTGTGTGTAAATGTCAAACTATGCCTGAGTGTTGAACTAACTCCACACATCCATACCCTGGGATCGGAGTCTGGTACAGGACACACATGGGTCACAATGTATCGTTCAATGCAGACATGGAGCACAATACTCACCTGTGATGGCCTCAAGCTGCTGAGGGGGTGCTAGGGAAACTGTGAGGACACACCTATTTGGAAGAGTAACATTAAGGCGTAGAGGTCATGCCTCATTTGGAGGTTCCCGGGGAGGGAGTCCCAGGTATGTGTTCCCAGGTGGGAGAACTATGTCCTGCATGCAGGAGTATGGTGGATCAGAAGAATGGTGGCCAGGTCAAGGTTGGATGCACGGAGATGGCACTACGGGGTCTCGGATGACAGTGGTACAAGGTTGGTTTTGGGTCAGGGTTGTGGCCTGTCTCCTGAGTGTGGGTGAGGAGTCTGAAGGTCATCCTGCAGCACACAGTGATCCATTGCAGCTATCTCTGCTGGGCAGTGATGTGGCTGGGGCACGGGATGTTGACGCTGAGGTGTGCAGATGCAGCCTGGATGTGGACAAGTGTCCCTGGATTTTGGATGTGGCTGCTCCATAGAGGGCAGGGCAGTATTTGACATGGATGTTGTCGTGGACCTGGGGGATGGTCCGTCTTACCTTGGAGTGGATCTATCTGGGGATCATGTGCATAATGCTGAGGGTGTAGCAGTGTGAGGTACAGATGCTGGTGATTACCATGGCAAATTAGAGCAAGCAATCCATGATGCACAACATCTTGTGTGCGTGGACACTGGGTGCCTGTGCGGGGCTTGTGTGGGTGGAACACAAGCAGTTGAGCCAGCTGTAAGGGGACAATCCTCAGATGTTGACCTCAGTCCTGTACAAGTCCAGCCTCAGGTGGCTGCTGTTCTGCCATTCATCTATGGATCCCATGCAATCTTGAATATTGGAACTGGAAATGTCTGAGTCCTTGGTGAGGGTGAGGAGTGCCTGGCTGTCAATGGCATACGAGTTGATGATGAGGTTGTGTGGGCATGTGATGGTGGATAGTGGGGTCCAGGACACATTGTAGATTGACACGCTGAAAGATGATACCTGTGCCATGTGCCTCATGACGAAAGCATACTACATGCAGAAACCTTGAGTCCCACTCCCATGGACTTGCAGGGGTACAGATCCGGTGGGGAGTAGGAGGGACATGACCTGGTGGGTGTGACAGGTCCTGGAAGGTGTGGCAGCGCTGTGTAGGCAGTCGGAGTTGCACACTCATCATGCAAAGGTGTTGTGTGTGCGCTGAGTGCATGCCTGAGAGCAGGCGCGAGATGTGTGGATGGACCTTGCTTGGAGGGTGGCTGCAACATCACACTGTAGTGTGATGTGGGTCATGCAAGGACCTGAGGGTCGTGCAATGTGCACGTTGCATGTGCAGATGGTCCAGCCTTTGGTACCGCGTGGCCGCAACTGTGGCACAGACAAGCCGAAGACAGCCAAATGAATGTGTTGAGGGAGGAAGGGAGGAGCACCTTTGATGTGTGTGTGTTGCCAAATCTGGAAACTACGTGTGCCCTTGCTGCAGTGGCTGCAACAGCAGGCGGCATGTCCTGGGAATTATGCCACAATATCCACACAAAGACTAGGATGTCAGAAAGGACTACTGCAACAGGTGTATGTCAAGGAAGGAGTTACCGGTTTGCAATGGCACACCCAGAGACAAAGGATGCACAATCACCAAAGATGACTGACACCGGATCATGAAACTGAAGGCCGAGCTGCGCACAGGAAACACACCCCAGAAGGTGTTGATGGTCCGTGGGGGGGACTAACATGCCAAAACACATACACAGCCATGGACATCATGCACAATAGAGAATCAAATACATGAAGAACAGCATGCAGGTTGCTAATCTACACATAGACTCATATGCACAATCCTTGACAACCATTCCAGAGATGCCGCATGCACAGTGGCAAGAGACCTGCATTGACAGAGATGAGGCACCTTGGAGGCTGAGGAACACCTTTATTACTCAGGCTCACACCTATGCAAAAGCATCAACGTTAACAGACTCACAGGTCTATTGGATTAACATGTGAGACCTACACCGGACACCCCCTTTGCACCACAGATGCTGTAAATCCATTGTACTGGCACACAAGTGAAGGGGTTGAGCCAAACATACCCTGCTGCACACGGAGAGGCTGCAATTCCCCATTGAGCATCATATGGGGATGTCCCGCAATATGTCCAACCGTAGCCTCCCGTATGTTTCAGAGGGAAGTTGTACACACATCGATGCCTTCATCACAAACCCCAATCCCATAACAGATGACTGTCACGAAGTGTGACTATCAATTCATGTGAGTCATGCCACATGTCATGTGCCCCATGGTGAGTCGACATGTATGCATAGTAACATAACCTGCACAGGAGCAGTGCCCACACATTACAAACAACTACCACACCCAAAAAGCCTTGCTGCAATCCTTACCCAAAGGAGAATTTTCACCATGTCCGTGCATGTAACGCTGATTCAGTACACGTTGCATTACTCATGAGGAATAGCAGGAGCACAACGATGCCACGAGCAGACAGCATGCGCAACTACCTGGGGATGAGAGACACACAAGAAGTCAGGAAAAACATAGTCATCCACATGCATGGTCATGTACTCTACATGAATAAGGTTGACACCATGCCAGTTGTCAATTGAGTGTGTCAGCTAAAATGTGTGGTATGACATCAGCACTCGAGTGACACATCAGCACACACCTCAAAGTCACATAGCATACAGTCAGCTGGACACACACATTGCAACACATGCCACACAAGGCTCAAAGCGTGCACACTCAGACCCAGGGACTCACCATTATGAGAAGAAGTTGATTATGAGCTGACTCCGGATGTCCTCCTCCTCCTCTTCCTCACTTGCCTCATGACCAAGGCCGTCATCCTCCACGGGTGGATGTTCCTGCTCATCGGGATCCAGGATGAGTGGCACAGCTTTCTCCACTGCCATGTTGTGCAGCATGCAGCACACGAGGAAGATTTTGCAGACCTTCACTGGTGCATATGGGAGGGACCCGCCGGTCTTGTGGAGGTACCGGAATCGGCTCTTCAGGAGGCCAAACGTCCTCTCAATCACTCGCCTGGTCTGCCCATGGGCGTTGTTGTAACGGTGATCTGCAGCTGTTCTCGGTTTACGGAGAGGCGTCACCAGCCATGGCATGTTGGGATATCCAGAGTCCCCTACATGGACACATCATGTAAAGAAGTGGGTCAGGAGATGCCGTCACATACTAAGATACCGCAGAATACTGGACAAACAGAGTCCACTCACCAACAAGACATGCTCGTTCGTTGTGCAGCTGCAGCATCATTTTTGGCACCCTGCTACGCCTCATGATGTAGGCATCGTGTGCTGACCCTGGAAAACGTGCACAGACATGGGAAATCACCATGTTAGCAAGACACACCACAAGGGCATTAATGGAGTGGTAATGTTTACGGTTACGGAAGGCTACCTCCTGTGCCTGTGGTGGCACCAAAGCCACACGTGTCCCATCAATGGACCCAATTACATGGGGCATCCCTCCCAGGGCATAGAACTCACCCTTGATACCTGTGAACTACTCACGAGTTGGAAAATGGATGAATTCATCCAGGTGCTCCAACATGGCTTCTAAAACATCATGCAGGACACGGCTGAACATGGTCTGAGACATGCCACCCACATCAGCTATGGTCAATTGAAACGTACCGGTGGCAAAGAAATGTAGGGCTGACATCACCTTCATCTTGGGGGTCAGCGCAGTTGGATAACTGTGTCGCGGTTGGAGGTGTGGTGCCAGCCTGTTTGTGAGGTCCACAATTAACCGTTGGGGGAATCGGTAGCGGCGTATGCAGTCACGTTCCCTCATGGCAGCCAAGTCTGGCATTGGTCGGGGGAGAGGCGGTGCCCTGCAGAAAATTGGAAGGAATAACGAAGATTGAGTACATTACTACACCAATGTCAATGAACTGAGCACATGTTCAACAGCTAATACACATATGCCACATACATCCTGCACACGTATGCCAGCCAGGTGATACTCTTACCAAGAGCCAGCTACAAACATGGATTGTCAAGGTCTATATGACATGCCATGAAAGTAGCTGTGGGCCAGTGTGAGTGAACAGCCAGACACATTACAGGAGTGACATACATCCACATATGTGCATTTGAAGGATGTCATCTCATACAGACAGCTGCCGGCAAGCTAGACGCACAGGTCACATGTCATGGAAAAAGGATAGACCACACACCTTGCCATGAAGGGGTACATGTCAAATATGATCACACAGACATTGAGACTACGCAGATATGTCCTAAGCTTGCAAGTCCCTGTTAGATGCATACAGACACACGTCATGTGTAATTCCACATGTGTCCTGGTGTGCATAATAGTGTGACATGGGCATCTACACACAGACACATGTTGGCTGCAGCTACAGCAGATGCCGTTGAAGGAACACCAACAGCAAGATCATGGGAACACATGACACACACATGACATAGTCACATCGTGGCACGCTGGTAGTGAGATGTCAAGTGTCATCATCCATGTACCTGGCATCAGGGGAAATTTGCGGGTGTTGGGGACTGTGCCATGCCAGTGATGCAGTGCTTGACAAGTTTGAAATACATGCACACATGTAAAAGGTGTGAAGGGGAAGTGCGCCACATGGTGCCCCATCACACATGACATGTGTACACAGGTCATCACACAACTATTGGGTTAAAACATGAGGAGACATGTGCCAGCTCACTGCCTGACACACCTAGGCCCTATACATGATGCACTGCACTGACAATGACTTGATGTCCATCCTTGTGCGAGTCATACACCTCCATTCCTTTCCTGTGCGCCTCCTATCACCAGTGTAAGCTGTGAAACGCACCGTACACACGCTCTGAGGGCGTGTGTACGGTCGTATCACAATATGGGGTTTGGGTAGGAGTACGCGTGTGTGCAAGGACGTACACACATACGTGTACACACTGGTCCTATCCCCATGGTAGTGTTGGCGTAGGCGTACACCATAGAGATACGGCTCGTACAGGCGTATGTACGGCCTGTGGCACTATGGCGTATGCCTACGGCAACACTACCATAGTGCTACGGGCCCTACACACGCGGGTATGGCCCGTAGCACTAGGGTAGTGTTGGCGTAGGCATACGCCATAGAGATACGGCTCGTACCCGCATATGTACGGCCCGTAGCACTATGCCGTAAGCCTACGGCAACACTACCATAGTGCTACGGGCCCTACACACGCGGGTATGGCCCGTAGCACTAGGGTAGTGTTGGCGTAGGTGTACGCCATAGAGATACGGCTCGTACCCGCGTATGTACGGCCCGTAGCACTATGGCGTAAGTCTACGGCAACACTACCATAGTGCTACGGGCCCTACACATGTGGGTACGGCTCGTAGCACTAGGGTAGTGTTGGCGTAGGCGTACGACATAGAGATACGGCTCGTGCCCACGTATGTACGGCCCGTAGCACTATGGCGTAAGCCTACGGCAACACTACCATAGTGATACGGGCCCTACACACGCGGGTACGACCCGTACACTAGGGTAGTGTTGGCGTAGGCGTACGCCATAGAGATACGGGCCGTACATACGTGGGTATGAGCCGTATCTCTATGGCGTACGCCTATGCCAACACTACCCTAGTGCTACGGGCCGTACCCGCATATGTATGGCCCGTAGCACTAGGGTAGTGTTGGCGTAGGCGTACGCCATAGATATATGGGCCGTACATACACGGGTACGAGCCGTATCTCTATGGTGTACGCCTACGCCAACACTACCATAGTACTACGGGCCGTACCCACGCGGGTACGGCCCGTAGCACTAGGGTAGTGTTGGCGTAGGCGTACGCCATAGAGATACGGGCCGTACATACGCGGGTACGAGCCCTATCTCTATGGCGTACGCCTACGCCAACACTACCCTAGTGCTACGGGCCGTACCCGCATGTGTAGGGCCCGTAGCACTAGGGTAGTGTTGGCGTAGACGTACGCCATAGAGATACGGGCCCTACACACGCGTGTATGGCCCGTATCACAATGGCGTACGCCTACAACAACACTACCAAAGTGATACGAGCCCTACACACGCGTGTACGGACCGTATCACTGGAGTAGTGGTGCCCTAGGGGTATGTGTGGAACGCACCGTACCTGTGTGTGGATAGTGAAATTACATAGGGGACACATGAGGGACGAGTATAAGGGCCTAAATGCATGCTGGCTGTCATGGAGACCGAGTTTCCAGTTCAAAATTTTTCATCAGGTGGCCAGCAAAAGTCGGTTGGAGACAATATACTATGTTGCAAAGTGGTTGTTTACTTGACATCATGCTCAAATTTTGAACCATGCAAAGGCCCTCACTGGGGCAGGTTTAAAGGGATTGGAGGAAACGTAGGATGCAAATGAGATTGACCAATCACTCTGTACTTCTGTAAATGAAACAGCCCAGCAAGGGAGATATAAGGCAGCCAGGACCCATGAGAGAGCACTTGCCTGCACAACCTTTCATTCCACACCACTGCTGCTGCTCGTGATTCCTCTGGCACCATGTCCAGGTCTGTGGAGAGGGCCCAGCCTTTCACCCAAGAGGAGAATTAGGCGTTGCTGGACGTTATCTTCCCACAGTACCCCTGCCTGTATGGGAGACCAGGGGAGCAGGTGAGTGCTGACTCCACTAGCTGTGACTGTGCCCCTTTTTTGTGTGTCACTTCTGGCATTGTGTCCAGGTGTGACAGACATGCAATGTTGTTCATGGTGGGTCCCAGGGGGGGGAATGCCTTATGTCTCCCATGCAGAGCCTGATGTGGTTCATATCTGCACTCCTCACTTGCATTGTGCTTACTGTGACAATCACTGCATGGTGCATGCCACATTCAGCCTGGCTAATCCTCTTGGGAATGTTGTTTCCATAGTCCTGATGTGATTCTGTGGTCCCCCCAGTGTGACAGGTGACTGTACCCACAGATGTGTGTGAGTTGAGTGTACCTGTGGTGATAGTGTCCAAATGATGTGTACGGCCCCTGGACATTGGTGTGTGTGTAAGTCCCCTGTCATGTGGGTGAGTGTCTATGTGGAGTGTTGCACCCCAGCTGCATGAAGGATGCATATGCCCTACCCATCTGATGTGAGCAGGGAGCCGTGCTGTGTGTCTGACGTGCTGAGCTAGCTCCACACCTGTGACTCCCCCCAGTCAAGTGGCACATGTGCAGAGTGATGTTTGTTCCCACAGTTGCCAATGGCAGGTGATTGTCCTGTGCCTGTGTGTGTCTGTGTACTCCGCTGAGGTTGCGTCAGTGGCCTGGGGCATGTGACTGCTTTGAGGTGCTGTCCATAATCCTGGTGTTGCTTGTGATGCACAGTGTGAGCCATGATCATTGATTCTGTCGCACCCCTCATGCCACCTGTGTACTTTAAATGCCACGTAGTGCATTTGGCCTTCCCCAGAGGATAATGTCCCTATGACAAAGGTGCAATGATTTGGCTGCATACTATGCCCTGTTCAAACAAGCCCAATTGTTCTACTGTGTGTCTCTGTGATATGGAGCAGGTGTATTGATGTTGTCTCACTTTGTCATCCTCACAGGTAGCCGCCTACGCCAAGGGTGAGATTTGGAAGCGGGCCGTCAGGGCCGTGAGGTCGGTGGAGGGTCGCAGTCGGCGCCTGGCCCAGGTGAGGAAACGCTGGCAGGATATCCGGTGCTGGACCAGGAGGATCGCCCGGGTCCTGCTGGGGGACTCACCAGAGGGCAAGAACCGCGGGCGCCGGCGCCTGACCCACCAAATGAAGCGTGTCCTGGCGGTGGTCTTCCCTGACATGGATAGGCGGTTACAGGAGAAGCAGCAGCAGGAAGGGGGTAGGAACATGTGTGTTTATTGTGTGTCACCAGCTTTTGGAAGTGTTCAGTCGCCTGGATACACTGCCAGGGTTTATATGTGCAGTGCATATCCTGTGTCCCAAAGTCAACCGGTCCTGTTCTTCCTCCCTTCCCCTCCTTGACATGTGTTCCCTGGTCTGTGTGTAGTCACTCTTGCACAAGGTAATCTAGGCTGGCAGTTAATCCAAGTGCCCAATGCTTGCAGCATCATGTGTGGGGGTGGTCTGTGACATGTGTTGGGACCTTGCCTGTGCCCTGTCCAGTTAAGTCATTTGGGGGTTCATGATTGTTGGCACTGATGCAGTCTCAACATAGGAGTGTGAGGCTTAAAATGAACTGCCTTGCAGCATGCATGACCGATGTTGTGGCCTCAGACATGATGTGCATGAGGGGGAGATATGCATAGTGCGGGGACGGTTGCTCCTGTTGCAGTCAGATCTATCCAGGACCATGGAGCAGTGTGGCCACTATAGTCCCCTGAGACACCTTTTCCTAAGAATCATGTGTGTCATCCAACACTGTGGACATTCTCAGTGTCTTCAGCATAGGTTGTCCTCTGTGGCATTGTACCCTGGCCTCATTTGTATTTATGTAAAGTGTGCTACATGTGTACACTGTACAGGGTGACCCAATGTGGCTTGTGCATCCTCACACTGGCCAGTGCCTGTGTGTCTGTGTACAACTATCTGATGATGGTTGTTTGTCAATAATATGTGTGGTCAGCCCCACGAGGGGTAGTTAGAGTGCAATTAGGCTTTAATGGAGCCCATTAATGTGATCCCTGATTAAGAGGTGTAAGTCCTTCCTCTGTCTCAATCACATTGTCTCAGGTAGGGGGGGGGTTTGTGCGGGCAAGGCCTACATGTCCAAAGCTTATGTCTCCTTGCCAGGTCTGGCCTGTGTGTGATGATAGTCGGAACAGACACTCAACAAGTATTGACCCAGTCATGTTGTGCAGGGTTTAATGTTTGTGCTTTGCAGCATGTGTCAAAAGTTAAAAGACATGGTTCCTGCTCATCCATTTTTGGCAACGGTGTGTGGTCCAGATGCTGTGCTCGACTGTCCACAGACACTAGCTTCTATGTATAATTCGATATCAAGTTCTTTGCTGTTGTGTCATGCTCTCCATTGTTTCAAAGTGGCATGGTGGGTCAACCAACTGTGTAGTGCAGGGCCTACATATGTGCGTAGTATTGTAGATGTTACTCATGATGCTTTTCATGCTATGCACTGTGACCTATGTAGTTTGGACTCATGTGTCATATGTATACAGGTGTCTGATTATTTCCTGTCTCTTCACCTTACCCACAGCATCGTCGGGGGTCACCGAGGGAGACACCGGCACGGACGTGGAGGATGGATCCAGCACCGGTGCCATCAGTGCTGGGGAGTCTGGCGCAGCAAGTGGCACGGAGGGCAAGGGGAGTCAGGCGGAGGACCTATCCAGTCCCAACACCGACTATGACGCTGACGGGTCCAAGGCTGAGCTCCCAGAGGGGGCGGAGGCGGCTCCCACTGCTGAAAGCAGCAGTACATCTCTCGCCGCCCCCTCCATTCCCATCACCGCCCTCCCACTTGCTCGGGTCCCTTCTGTCCCTCCTTTGTGCGAGGCACCGCACCCCCTGCCCCTGTCTCCCCTGCTGCCGTCAATGCCGAGTCTGTGGAAATCCTGCGGCAGTTGCAGGTTGGTCAGACATCGCTGCTTTATGTCCTCCATGGCCACACCAGACTGCTGACACAGATGGTGTCGTACATGGAGGGCATGTCAGCAGCGATGTCTGATCAACGGATGTTGCTGAGGTCCATGGACTCGTCACTGACGGCAGCAGTGGGTCTCCTGCAGCGCTCCGTCCCCCCCTACCCCTGCACCATCCACACTTCCCACTCCCATGCCTGTCCCAAGCACACCCAGACATCCCCATGCACTCACCCCACCAGACACAGGCAGCACACCAACAGGGAAGGCCAAGCGCACACCTCCAGTCACGCACACACAGGGGGAAGTAGGCACACCCACTGGGTCGGGGGGCAAACGGCAGCCACGCAGCCACAGTGGGAGTCCGCAGTCCTCACGACCCACTTCCTCCAAAACCACTCCCCTTAGCTCCCCTGCCCAACAGTCGGACAAAGAGTCCTTCATGGCCAGTCTGTCCCTCAGCCCCAGTGTGACACCACCCCGCAAGCGGTCGAGGAAGTCCCCAGGCAGGGGTGTTGAGTCCCCCCCCCTGTCCACACCCTCCCCCAGTAGCGCTGCAACCCATCCCTCCGACCCCCCCCCCCCCTCCTTGGGGCCTGTGGTTCCTTCGGGTGCAGGGAGACGCTGGCAGACCTTGCAACCGTGTGCAGTGCCATCCTAACCAGCACCTTTGGTGCTGCCCCACCCCCTGTGGTGGAGTCGTCCGTCCCTGCACCCACAACACCTACGCTTGCCCCTCCTGTCCCTGTGGTGCCTGGTCCTTCCCCCCCACATGATGACCCCCCACCGTGGATGGAAAGGAACTGTGAACTGTGCAGGCAAGCTAGGGGAGACGC
Organism: Triturus cristatus; assembly: GCF_964204655.1. Lineage (NCBI taxonomy): Eukaryota > Metazoa > Chordata > Amphibia > Caudata > Salamandridae > Triturus > Triturus cristatus. The sequence goes on from NC_140590.1 coordinate 38,137,169, forward strand.
GTCCCAATGTGTCCCCCCCCCCCCGGAATTCGCGTATGGACTGGCCTATGGGCCTTGTATATAGTATACATTTCAAATCCTATCTTTTTTATGCTGAATAAAGCATTTTGTTTTTCATTTGCACACAAATGCTTTTCTGGTATTGCTGTTGGTGCTGCTGCTCCCTGAGTTGGGGAGGTGATAATGTGTTAGGTGTCTGGGAAATGTTGTAGTGTGCTGCTCAGGGGGAGGACCCTGGTATCTGCGTGCCATCACAAGGTCTCTGCAAATAATCTTTGGTCATGTAAGCTCTTACTGTATGGTGACATTGTCCCAAGGAGTGTTCCTTCCTCTGTGGCACCTGACTTCTTCCCTGCAGGGTGTTTCCCAATTGTTGTGCTGACCTGTGACTACAGTTCCTTGCTGTGTGCGGGATCCCTTCAACTTTGCCCATGCCTGCTCAGCAATGTCTACGCCTGCAACGTCTGTGCCATCCTTGGTAGTCACTGTACTTGTGTATGGAGTATGTTGCCATGGCTTCGTGTGGACATGGTCCCTTTTCCGCACTATGCATGTGTGTACTCCCAGCCTAGCACACATGTGTTACTTGTTCTGCAGGGTATTTGGGCACCTGACTAACAATTGTGGTCATTGTATCTGTGGGTACTCCACCCTTTTCCTTCCATGGGAGGCAACAACTTGTTGGCTGCCCCAGCACCTGTACATTCCTATCAGTCCTGGAATGTGGGTGACAGTGTGTGTTGCCTTAGGCTCTCTTAGTTTAGTGGGGTTTCACATGAGGATACAGTCTTGTTGCATGATCTCAGTGTGTGTATTGTGCTGCCACCGCCAGGGGTGGGTATGCATGTGTAATTTGTCATCACACTCACATGTGGTGTGTCATGCAGTGGGGGAAGGACATCCATCCTCATGGGAGTGGGACACTGCTGTCAGTGATGTGTTGTCATGGCACTATCAACATAGTTGCACATTGTGGACGCCTTCATGCACCCATGGAGTTTTGCTAATGGGAGGATGATGTACACACCCCCATGTCTCTGTCCACTGCTGGGAGGCCTCTGCACCCACCCCTCATTTGTCTGGGCACTGCTGGGAGTCCTCTGCACCCACCCCTCATATGTCTGGGCACTGCTGGGGGTCCTCTGCACTCACCCCTCATATGTCTGGGCACTGCTGGGAGTGATAGGCACCCACCCCTCATATGTCTGGGCACTGCTGGGAGTGATAGGCACCCACCCCTCATATGTCTGGGCACTGCTGGGGGTCCTCTGCACCCACCCCTCATATGTCTGGGCACTGCTGGGGGTCCTCTGCACCCACCCCTCATATGTCTGCGCACTGCTGGGAGTGATAGGCACCCAGCCCTCATATGTCTGGGCACTGCTGGGAGTGATAGGCACACACCCCTCATATGTCTGGGCACTGCTGGGAGTGATCGGCACCCACCCCTCATATGTCTGGGCACTGCTGGGGGTCCTCTGCACCCACCCCTCATATGTCTGGGCACTGCTGGGAGTGATAGGCACCCACCCCTCATATGTCTGGGCACTGCTGGGGGTCCTCTGCGCCCACCCCTCATATGTCTGCGCACTGCTGGGAGTGATAGGCACCCAGCCCTCATATGTCTGGGCACTGCTGGGAGTGATAGGCACACACCCCTCATATGTCTGGGCACTGCTGGGAGTGATCGGCACCCACCCCTCATATGTCTGGGCACTGCTGGGGGTCCTCTGCACCCACCCCTCATATGTCTGGGCACTGCTGGGAGTGATAGGCACCCACCCCTCATATGTCTGGGCACTGCTGGGGGTCCTCTGTGCCCACCCCTCATATGTCTGGGGACTGCTGGGGGTCCTCTGCACCCACCCCTCATATGTCTGGGCACTGCTGGGAGTGATAGGCACCCACCCCTCATATGTCTGGGCACTGCTGGGAGTGATAGGGACACACCCCTCATATGTCTGGGCACTGCTGGGAGTGATAGGCACCCACCCCTCATATGTCTGGGCACTGCTGGGGGTCCTCTGCATCCACCCCTCATATGTCTGGGCACTGCTGGGAGTGATAGGCACCCACCCCTCATATGTCTGGGCACTGCTGGGGGTCCTCTGCACCCACCCCTCATATGTCTGGGCACTGCTGGGAGTGATAGGCACACACCCCTCATATGTCTGGGCACTGCTGGGAGTGATAGGCACCCACCCCTCATATGTCAGGGCACTGCTGGGAGTGATAGGCACACACCCCTCATATGTCTGGGCACTGCTGGGAGTGATAGGCACACGCCCCTCATATGTCTGGGCACTGCTGGGAGTCCTCTGCACCCACCCCCCATATGTCAGGGCACTGCTGGGAGCGATAGGCACCCACCCCTCATATGTCTGGGCACTGCTGGGAATCGTCTGCACCCACCCCTCATATGTTTGGGCACTGCTGGGAGTCCTCTGCACCCACGCCTCATATGTCTGGGCACTGCTGGGAATCGTCTGCACCCACCCCTCATATGTTTGGGCACTGCTGGGAGTCCTCTGCACCCACGCCTCATATGTCTGGGCACTGCTGGGAGTCCTCTGCACCCACCCCTCATATGTCTGGGCACTGCTGGGAGTGATAGGCACACACCCCTCATATGTCTGGGCACTGCTGGGAGTGATAGGCACCCACCCCTATGTCTCTGTCCACTGATGTGGATCGTAGCACGACACCCACCCATCCACCCACACGCTCTGAAGGCTTGGGTACGGGCTGTATCCCAAATGTTGGGGTGCCGTAGGGGTACGGCCCGTACCCAGGCCTTCAGAGCGTGGGTACGGGTCGTATCACGCCTACCCCTACGTCACCCCAACATTGGGGGTACGACCCGTACCCAGGCCTACAGAACGTGGGTACGGGCCGTACCACCATTGTTGGGGTGACGTAGGGGTATGGCCCGTACCCAGGCCTTAACAGCGTGGGTACGGGTCGTACCATGCCTAGCCTTACGTCACCCCAACAATGGTGGTACGGCCCGTACCCATGTTCTGTAGGCCTGGGTACGGGCCGTACCCCTATGGCATCCCAACAATGGTGGTACAGCCCATACCCACGCTCTTTAGGCCTGGGTACGGGCCGTACCACCATTGTTGGGGTGACGCAGGGGTACGCGTGGTGCGACCCGTACCCACGCTCTTCAGGCCTGGGTACGGGCCGTACCACCATTGTTGGGGTGACGTAGGGGTACGTGTGGTGCGACCCGTACCCACACTCTTCTGGCCTGGGTACGGGCCGTACCACCATTGTTGGGGTGACGTAGGGGTACGGCCCGTACGCAGGCCTTCAGAGCGTGGGTACGGGTCGCACCACGCGTACCCCTAAGTCACCTCAACAATAATGGTACGGCCCGTACCCAGGCCTGAAGAGCGTGGGTATGGGCCGTACCACCATTGTTGGGGTGCCGTAGGGGTACGGCCTGTACCCTGGCCTACAGAACGTGGGTACGGGCCGTACCACCATTGTTGGGGTGACGTAGGGGTAGGCGTGGTAAGACCCGTACCCACGCTCTTCAGGCCTGGGTACGGGCCGTACCCCCAATGTTGGGGTGACGTAGGGGTAGGCGTGGTACGACCCGTACCCACGCTCTTAAGGCATGGGTATGGTGCGTACCACAATTGTTGTGGTGATGGGACGCGTCCACGTCCACTTCCGTTGTGGCGGGACGCAGGCCTTAGTGGACACGCCCCCCCCCCCCCGAGTGACCAGTCCCTGGAGGTACAGTATGTACAGGGCATGTATACATTTTGCCTTGGGTGGGGGTTATGTTTCCTGCCCCTGCCCCCCACCTTTGCCCCTGGGTGTTGTTCTGACCTTCTGCGGTGTCAACGTCGGTTCCTGTGCACCAGGTCGTAGGCTATGAGGACCGGGATGACACGTAGGATGGGGTCCATGGCTGTCCGTCGCGTACAGGTGCTCCATCCTCGCGTCGTCCTTAATTTCCCGGCAGTTTTTGGCTCCCGTAAATAATGCTACGTGCGGAGTGATGTAGGCACGAATCCTACTTGCTGGTTCGTAAAACGCTGCCTAACTCCGTCCGGACGTCACGTACACGGTGTCCCGGATCAGAATTGTGGGTATATTTTAGCCGGTCGGTGTTTTGTACGAATTGTACGGAAATGGTATTTCTGTACGAATCGTACTTGCGGGTTTGTAAGGTGGTTTTCCCGGGTACGAGTCGGACGGAGAAAACGCTCCGTACGACGGTTCGTACCCGGGTTTTACAGGATCAGAATCGGCACCTATGTCTTCTTCAAAGTACTTTTTCATAAGTAGGAAGCCATTTTAAATGCGTATACGTTCGAAAAAAAGTAGTAACAAAAAAAAAAATTCCAAAGAAATTCCACGAAATGTAAAAAGGTCGATTTTCCACGTGCAAATCCATAGGTATATCTTCTCCTGCTCCAGATTGTTTATAATACAAATATTCCAATTTTATCGAACGTTCTTAAATAAATTTCCAAAATCGAAATCCTTCTGAATCTGCAGTCCAAGTCAATAATATAAAAATCCAAAAAAGCATAGATGTAAATCCAAAAAAAATCCACAATGTCCAACCGGAATCCAAAAAAATCCAAATGACGAAAATCGTTCTTTTTTTTTTGCTGGCTTTGTTAATTTCCAAACATTTTATCATTTTTTCTTTTCCAACACTTTTTAGATTTATAAAACCTTTCTAGATCCTATTTTTTTTAAACAAACAATTTTGAATGGTACACGTGACCCGACATGGGCATACTCTAACAACATACTTCGTGACAAGTTACGATAAAACACAGTAATCTCATTTATTACATCTACAAACCTCCCTCGACTCTCCTTGCAATAATAAACACTCATGTTCTTGTATATATGTATTTTAAAGTTTCTTACCTGAGCGCAGATCTCCCAAGCTTCTGCATTGTCCTGCGACGCTACTCAAAATGGCTGCCTTCAAGTTTCACGTTTACGCGTAAACGTCATCTGGAGCAACAAAAACGAAAAACTGACTTTTAATTTTTTGTTTGTAATATAATTATTATTATTGTTTTAAATAATTATATGCCTAATATATAATTTCTACATTTTTTAAGCATTAATATGCTTTAAAAACTACAATTATTTTTTTAATTTTTTTAATAATAAATTAAATAAACAACGCAGCTTCGCATTTATTTAATCATTGTTTAACTATTTAATTTTAACAAACTACTACTTTTTAAACATTGCAATATCCTTTAAATCACTTACTTACCGTTTATCTATTCATTCCTGCTTGTATTCACTCCCGCGATCCACTTCAAATGAACTTGAATTGCATTGACGCGGCAGTCTCAATGTGAACTAGTGAAATAAAAGAAGGACAATTATTCCGATTCACTTCAATGGCAAAGCGTGGGAAAATTTCTCAAAATTACATTTTGGAATTTTTGTAATATATGCAAAATTTTAAAAATAAATATAAATCATAGTTTCTATTAATATAATTATTTTAAATATTATAATTTATGTCATAATGCATTGTTTTATTTTTCTTCTAATTTAACTCCAGCAGTGTACATCAGTAGGGTAAGTGCTGGATAGTGTAGGGGTACTAATTACTATTCTTACTCCAGGGGGGTGCATCAGTAGGGTAAGTGCTGGATAGTGTAGGGGTACTATTTACTATTCTTACTCCAGGGGGGTGCATCAGTAGAGTAAGTGCTGGATAGTGTAGGGGTACTAATTACTATTCTTAATCCAGGGTGGGTGCATCATTAGGGTAACTGCTGGATAGTGTAGGGGTACTAATTACTATTGTTACTCCAGGGGGGTGCATCAGTAGGGTAAGGGCTGGATAGTGTAGGGGTACTAATTACTATTCTTACTCCAGGGGGGTGCATCAGTAGGGTATGTGCTGGATAGTGTAGGGGTACTAATTACTCTTCTTACTCCAGGGGGCTGCATCAGTAGGATAAGTGCTGGATAGTGTAGGGGTACTATTTACTATTCTTACTCCAGGGGGGTGCATCAGTAGGGTAAGGGCTGGATAGTGTAGGGGTACTAATTACTATTCTTACTCCAGGTGGGGGTACGTCAGTAGGGTAAGTGCTGGATAGATTAGGGGTACTAATTACTATTCTTACTCCAGGGGGGGTGCATCAGTAGGGTAATTTCTGGATAGTGTAGGGGAACTAATTACTCTTCTTACTCTAGGGTGGGTGCATCAGTAGGGTAAGTGCTGGTTAGTGTTGGGGTACTAATTACTATTCTTACTCCGGGGGGTGTATCAGTATCGTAAGTGCTGGAAAGTGTAGGGGCGGCAGACCCGTAAGCAGAGAATCGGCCAGGGAGCAGGGTTCAATTCCCGACACGGCAGGGTCGTGGACCAGGGTCAAAACAGACTCGATAATTCTCGCCTCGGTACCTACTCTAACCAGGAACACACTCGGCAACTCTGGGCATTAAGCTTGCCTCATCTCTACAACGGCCCCCCACAGACGCCAGGGATGCCTGGTTTCACCTTGGAGATACCCAGAAAGGGACCATCTCACAGGGATAGCCAGGACGGGTTCCCCAGCGGTCTACAGCGCCACGACGCCTCAGGGCAGCAGTGCGCTTTACAAGTCTACAACATTTTACAAGTCTACAACACAAGTGCTGGATAGAGTAGGGGTACTAATTACTATTCTTACTCTGGGGGGGGCATCAGTAGGGTAAGTGCTGGAGAGTGTAGGGGTACTAATTACTATTGTTACTCCATGGTGGGTGCATCATTAGGGTAAGGGCTGGATAGTGCAGGGGTACTAATTACTATTCTTACTCCAGGGTGGGTGCATCAGTAGGGTAAGGGCTGGATAGTGTTGGGGTACTAATTACTATTCTTACTCCAGGGTGGGTGCATCATTAGAGTAAGGGCTGGATAGTGTAGGGGTACTAATTACTATTCTTTCTCCAGGGGGATGCATCAGAAGGGTAAGTGCTGGATAGTTTTGGGGTACTAATTTCTATTGTTACTGCAGGGGGGTGCATCAGTAGGGTAAGTGCTGGATAGTGTAGGGGTACTAATTACTATTCTTACTCCAGGGTGGGTGCATCAGTAGGGTAAGTGCTGGATAGTGTAGGGGTACTAATTTCTATTCTTACTCCAGTAGTGTACATCAGTAGGGTAAGTGCTGGATAGTGTAAGGGTACTAATTACTATTCTTACTCCAGGGGGTGTGCATCAGTAGGGTAAGTGCTGGATAGTATAGGGGTACTAATTACTATTGTTACTCCAGGGTGGGTGCATCAGTAGGGTAAGTGCTGGATAGAGTAGGGGTACTAATTACTATTCTTACTCCAGGGGGGTGCATCAGTAGGGTAAGTGCTGGATAGTGTAGGGGTACTAATTACTAGGCCTGGGCGGTAAATTCCGTTCCGTTCGCGGAATTTGTGAAATTTGGGTAATTTCGCGTTCCGCGGAGAACGCGAAATTGCAAAAAGAATCTACGTTCTGCAACTTCGAGAAATTTTTTGCTTGTTCGCGTTCTCAATATGCGTGTTCGCGAGATATTTCACCCCGAGCACGCAAACAGCGATCGCGAACCGGAAAAAAGTATCGCGAACAAGCAATTCCGCGTGTTCGCGGAATTTCTGCATGTTCGCGGAGATTTTTTGCCGTTTCGCGGAGATTTGCGTAACGCGATTACGCAAATTCCGCCCACCCCTACTAATTACTATTCTTACTCCAGGGGGATGCATCAGTAGGGTAAGTGCTGGATAGTGTAGGTGTACTAATTACTATTCTTACTCCATAGTTTTTGCATCAGTAGGGTAAGTGCTGGATAGTGTAGGGGTACAAATTTCTTTTCTTATTCCAGTAGTGTACATCAGTAGGGTAAGTGCTGTAGAGTGTAGGGGTACTAATTACTATTCCTACTCCAGAGCGTGTGCATCAGTAGGGTAAATGCTGGATAGTGTAGGGGTACTAATTACTATTGTTACTCCAGGGTAAGTGCATCAGTAGGGTAAGTGCTTGATAGAGTAGGGGTACTAATTACTATTCTTACTCCAGGGGGGTGCATCAGTAGGGTAAGTGCTGGATAGTGTAGGGGTACTAATTACTATTCTTACTCCAGGGGGGTGCATCAGTAGGGTAAGTGCTGGATAGTGTAGGGGTGCTATTTACTATTCTTACTCCAGGGGGGTGCATGTTATGTTAATAGTTTTTATGTTATTAGTTTTTATAAGGCGCGCAGCTGCCCCAGCCAAGGGGCGTCCCGGCGCCTGATCAGGTACCACAACACAACAAATCGATACTAGTAAGGGAAAAGGAGGGAATCAGTCAGCGATTGGGAACAAAAAAGTTTTTATGGCGCGCCTAAAGGAAGTAAGACTGTTCAGGGCTCGTATATGGACAGGAAGAGAATTCCATAATCCTGCTGCTAATACTCTAAGGAGCGCCCTCCCATCCTACTCAGTCTAAACCGTGTATTGACCGCCAGATGGAGAAATTCCGATCTAAGAGACCGCGTAGGAACATAGGAGGAAACAAGCTTAGCGAGGGCTGGAGGAGAGGAAAGCTTCAAGATTTTAAATGTCAGGCAAAGAGCCTTAAATTTAATTCTCTGTCTGACCGGCAGCCAGTGAAGGGAGGTCAAAACTGCAGAGACAGAGCACTGTCTAGGGAGGCCAACAATGGCACGCGCCGCGGCATTCTGCACCCTTTGCAATCTAGTAGCCTCCGCCTGATTCACTCCGAGCAGCAGCGCACTCCCATAGTCCAGCCGAGAAAGAATGGAGGCTTGGACCACCAGTTGCCGAGTAGGGGGGTCGAAGAATTTGAGGACCGGTCTCAGTCCTCGCAGAATACCATAACAGGTAGCTGCAACCTTCTTCGTGTGGCTGGTAAAAGAGAGTGTAGGATCCAGCCAAACCCCCAAGTTCTTAACTTCGGCAGCTGGGATGGGAGTCACCCCCAATTCTGGAGGCCACCACTGGTCTCCCCAGAGCTCCGCCTGCTTACCTAAGATCAGGACCTCGGTTTTTTTGGCATTTAACTGCAAACAGTTGGTTCGCATCCAATTTGCCACGGCTATGAGTCCTGCACGAAATCTGGAAGCGTTCACCTCGGGGGCACCGCTGAGTGTCACCGCCAGCTGCGTGTCGTCAGCATACGATGTCATGGTTAGGCCACATTGTCTGACGACAGCAGCCAGAGGTTTCACATATAGGTTGAATAAAGTGGGGCTCAACGCAGAGCCCTGCGGAACCCCCAGCCCCAGTGGGTGGAAAGAGGACTGACAAGGTGGAATAGCCACTTTAAAAAACCGGTCCGAAAGGAAAGAGCGAAACCATTGGAGAGCAGTCCCCTCAATTCCCACTCCCTCCAAACGCCGGATCAGAATGTCATGAGACACCGTGTCAAACGCGGCGCTCAGATCTAACAGGAGGAGCGCCGCTGTCTGCCCAGCATCCAGCACCGTTCGCAAGTGCTCGGTCATAAAGAGCAGTGCAGTTTCGGTGCTGTGTTGTGCACGAAAACCATTCTGGCTCTGGTCAAGAATGTTATTTCGAGAAAGGTGGGCAGACAAGATGGAGTTCACGTGTGCCTCAGTAACCTTGGCGGTCCAGGGCAGGAGGGAGATGGGACGGTAGTTTTCTGGCAAGAGGGGGTCAAGGTTAGGCTTCTTTAAAATAGGGCTGACCACTGCCTGCTTCCAGTGAGAAGGGACCACGCCCGATGTGAGCGATAGATTGATCAAATCCAGTAAAGGCTCACGACATAGAGGAGGAAGAAGTCTGAACAGCTCTGGCTTCAGCGGATCTAATGGAGAAACAAATTTAATTTTGAGGCTCAGAGTGTCGAAAACCTCGTCAGACATTACTGGCAGGAAGGACAAGGTTTCGTGAACCGTAGCCATCACACCAGTTTGCTCAGCACCGGGCACAGATGACGTAAATCCTCGGTAGATCGCCTGCACTTTCTCCACGAAAAAAGATGCCAAACTTTCACAGTGAGAGTCCGTGCGGATTTCCACCGAGGTGGCCCGTTTCCCCATAAGGTCTTTAAGAACCTTAAAAATTAATTTAGACGGGTTGGGGCTATACTGAAACTCAAAAGCATAGTATGCTGCCCGGGTTTGACAGATTGCCCTATGATAAATCTTAAGCTGGGCAAAATACGAAGATTTTAGGGTGGGATCAAAGGATTTCCGCCACGCCCTCTCAGCTTGCCGGCACGTTCTCTTAAGATCGGCAAGAGTATCATTATACCATGGGCTGGGAACTTTAGCATGGCATTTCGACCAGCGCATCGGTATAAGAGAGTCAAGGACGGCTAGGACCCAGTTACAAAACTGCTCGTATCCTTGTTCCACGTTCAGCAGATTGCCCAGGGGCTGCGCCTCCAAGATCTTATAGAACTCCTCCAGTTTGAGCTTGTGCCAATTTCTTTTAAGGATCAGTCTATCCACAGGTATAAATTGAGGGTCATCTATAGGGCAAGAAACTTTAACCAGCAGATGGTCCGACCAACCTTCCACCATCGGGTCAGAGACCCTAACCCGCTCCAGTGTGGTAAAGAAGGGGTCAAGGATATGACCTCCAATGTGGGTTGGGGAGGTAACTAGCTGGGTCATTTGCATGGCTTCAAGGTCCGCTAGCAAGGTATTAATAGGTGTTGATGACCTCTGATCAAAATGGATATTGAGGTCACCTACGATGTTAAAATTGGCACATCTCGGAGCTAAAGAGCTGACCACGTCAGTAAGAGCGGCCTTGAAGACAGTGTCATTCCCTGGCGGACGATATATAAGCATACCACTAAGTGTAAACTGATGACTGAAAGCTACCTTAAAAGAAGCGCTCTCACACGCTGGTAAATCAAGAGCTTTCCATTCAGCCGGGAAGCAGGATTTTATCACCATAGCTATGCCACCCCCTCTAGAAGTGCGATTAAGAGTGAACACTGTATAATTAGAAGGGAATGCCAGATTGATTATTGCAGTATCCGCATCCTGAAGCCAAGTCTCAGTGAGGAAGATAAGGTCAGGAGAGTCCTTTTCGATGATGTCACGTAAGCACTGATGGTGCTTGACCAACGATCTCACGTTCAGACTCCAGATGCGAAGTACACGCTCAGAGATATTAGTACATGTATTAGGGGCATTCCTTTCTACAGCGCGCACCCCAGACGGGGTATCAAGTGACAGACTGCCACAGGCACAGTCATAGGGACCCAACAACGGGTGCACAGAGTCTTGAGCACACACCGTAAGCCTCTCTCTAATAGAAAGCAAAGCGGCACGATTGTACCTGAGCGTCAAGGTATTCTGCATGATGCTACAATGGTACGATGACTAACTGCCAGAGTCCAGGCCCTGCTCACGCTTCCTCGACGCGGACGAGCGCAGACGGGCAGGACTCTGGCACGACTCCGGCTAAGAGATGGCGTCCCACTGCGCGGTCCCGCTCCGCGGGAGAGGACGACTTTAAGTAGGCGTCGCAATAAAGAGCTCGAGCGTGGGGACGCTCCAAGATGGCGCCCGCCTAAATCTCCACCAACCCAAGCCAAAATGGCGCCGACAAGAGTGCAACCCCGGGACCCGGACCCGCCAAACGGCGGTGCGCTTTCCAGATTTTAAATGCAAGTGAGGGGACGAGTACCCAGGCAGAAGAACAGTAAAAACAGGGGGAATCCAAGAAAAAAACGAAAATACAAAACTGGTGCTTTTAAAAACACTGCACAATGACAGCGCGACCTGCACTAATGCAGCACCCAAGCATCAGTAGAGTAAGTGCTGGATAGTGTAGGGGTACTGAGGAACTTCAATTTTCGATCGTGATCGAATCGACCCGCCATTTTTGTGCTACGCCGCCATTTTATGTTGCCATCACTCAGGCAGCACGGCGAACAAAGTCTATTCTGCTTTTTCTGCAGCCTGGTGTCGAAATACGCCTTCTACCTCTATTTGCAAAGCTGGTGTTAGGTTTGGCCGAGTACACTAATCCCCGTCTGGTTTTTCTAATCCCCGTCTCAACTATCTGTTGGTTCACACTATTCTTCTCTGACTTTATCTTATCGTCTGGCCTTCACTGTCCTCTGCTAGCATTCTCTCATTTCACAACTGTCCTCAAACACACACAAACGTATCTCGCCACCTGCAAGTTAGTTACGAATCCGTTAATGAATTAGTTTGAGGGAGGGGTGACAAACATAGTTGGAGGAGAGGTTTCTTCGCGTCATCTGACACTTTTCTTTTCAAACCTCTCCTATTGGTTCTGTCTTTTTTTCCAAATTTCCTTATTGGCTCTTTCTTGTATGTTCTGGATGTATATTTGGTTAATGTGTATGTTACCTATATAGTATATAAGATTGTGCGCCACAGAGTGAAGTGGCAGTCTCCTGAGAACCTACCTTGTGTACTTCTAGGATAACTGTACTAGCTGCAGCTAATAAAATCCGATCTTTTACGCCGACAGAGTGTCCCGTGTCTCTGTGTAGCTGAGCAGGAGAACCTAGAAGATTAAGGCCCAAAAGGTTCTGGTTCTTCAACTGGCGCCCACGTGGGGCGGCTTCAGTGGTACCGGTTCTGCCCGAAGGTCGTGAGAAACCTCGCAAGAAAATTCCGGAGGGTTCGCGAGCCACATTAAGCGACCCCTGTATGTCGAAAGTGGTCCGAAGGTCTTTTTTCAGCGTGGTTACTCCTTCCTGACGGCTACTGACGACCGCTGCCCTGACTGCCGCCCTGCCTTGGCTCTTTCTTTGGTGATGTATGGTAAGGCGAGACGATAGGCGGGCCTCTGTTGGTGTAAGAAGACGTCCTTAGTTAAGTATTTTCGTGGGTCGCGCCCACAATTTTTGTTCTTTGTTCCTTAGTATCTCTGGTCCTTAGATTAGACTATTGCAATAGCCAAAGCCGAGGGTAAGTGCATTTGTGCTGTGTAAACTGAGTTTTACCCCCTTGAAGTTTGTGAACAGTCAGGTGAAATCACGAGATGCCTGGTCTGACTAAGTTTGGAAAATTTTGTTGCTTTGGTTGTAATAGGGATTCCCGGCTTGAGGACTCTTGTCCTATTCCTTCGGTTGGAACTCCCACCTATGAGCTCTATTCAAATCATGGTATTGGCCCCATCGCCTTTAACGAGGCATGGACCCTATACACAAGGAAAGATGGTGTTCTAAAATGGCCAGAAAATGGTAGCTTTGAGCCTGATGTGCTAGATAATTTAGAAGCAGTTCTATTCAAAAGAAAAGCCCGGCCGGCAATGTTTGACACTTTCCGCCTTTGGCGTAAGGAAGCCAAACAGAAAGAAATTAAGCAAGCAAAACAAGATAGAAAAGCACAGGGTATGACAATTATACAGGCTGCCCAACAATTTAAGGACGGTGAAATTGATAATGCGACTGAAATTTCAGAGAGACAGCATCGCATAGCAATAGATAAATGCTATCCGGTGTTGCCTGTTTCCCCTTCCGATAATAAGAAAGATATAGAAGAAGATCCCCTAATGTCTCATATATTGAGGTTGCCTCCGCCCTATGTACAAGGTACTAATGCACCCCTAGTTGTTACAGCCTGTTCAACTGCCAGTAGTACCTCCGCATGTTCCGGCTCTTCCGCATTTGCCTCCTTCAGTATTACCGCCTCTGCCAGTTTTTCCTTTAACTTCAACTTCTTTGCCCTCATCTCCTGATCTTCGATCTCCTTTGCCTTCTTCTCCTCCTGCAATTATCGGTTCTCCTTCCATTAGTTCGCCTAATACCTTGTCTCCTATTCTTATGTCTAATTCTCCGTCTGTGCGTAAGCGTCTTACGGATACCGTCACTGGTATTCTATCTCCTTTCTTTGAAGCTTTACATGTGTCTCCGGCTTTTGCTCGAAGACAATCTCGTAGTCAGTTCCCAGATTCTGAAGAACGAGAGAGATTGGAATCTCTCGCACAAAAATGGATCAAAAAGGGCCCCCAATATAGTGTGCTCAATATTATGCTTACTTTCTCACAATGGAATGCACCCACGCAAAGATATGTTTTTAATGCAATGTGCGACACTCTCATTAAAGAATGGGAGGATGTGAATTTAAATTCGGTTCCTCCGGGTCTGTTAGATGTTCAGACTGATTTTGATAAAGGACTTATTGTGGGTTCTAAGGTTGAGAAAGCTGTAAGGACAGTTATTTCTTATAGATCCTTATTGTTCTCTCAGGCTTTCGTTGATTATGATCCGTCGGTTAAACTGACACTGAAAAATTACCCCATGAGAGCGGTTCCTCCAGTATGGAAGGAAGAGGTTGCAGGAGCAGGTGCTAATCCAGCTATTCCTGCTCATTTTCAGCGTATATGGGTACATGTCCCCTGGAAGAGATCTGAAGTTTTGGCCCTAAAACAGACTCTACTGGATCCTCGTAAAAACCCTGCGGGTTATTATAAAGAATTAACACAGACAGTTGATGCTTGCATCATGAACCTATCTGATATCGATATGTTGATGGGAAACGTAGTCCCACAGACAATATGGGCTAAGATTTGTAAGGAGAACCACGCACAGGAATTAGGTGCTACTTGGGATGTTATAACTGCCACAGACAGAGACCAAGTAGGTGGTGCAAAGCCTGACGCTTTGATTTAAGAACTCCCTGGTAGGATTATTACACTAATGAAAACGATGATGCCTGCATTGAGCGTTAATTGGGATAAATTAGCGGCATGCAAACAAAAGAAAAATGAAAGTGTCTCTGATTTCTTCACTCGTTTTGAGGAGACATTTATTGATCACAGTGGTCAAGATATGGCTACAGAGGGTGGTCAGCGATTATTTGTGGACAAATTCGTATTTAATTTGCTTCCTGAGCTGTCACACAAATTGAAAGATTCTGAAAGTTCATGGGCTGTTTCTTCTTCTGCCCATATATTGGCTACTGCACAATATTATGAAAACAGGGATAAAGAAGTGAAAAAAAAGCAAAAGAAAAAGACGAAAGAATTAAAAACGAAGGTTCTCTTGCAACAGGCTTATCCACCTCGTTATGCTCAGCCCCAGTTTCAACAGCCTCCGCAGTTTCAGAGGGTGTATCAAAAGCCTGAGCCATATATTCCGCGACCTTTGTTAGGACCTAATCAATGTGCCTATTGTAGAGAGGAAGGTCATTTTAAGAACAGTTGTCCGGTTTTATTGCAGCGCAATGGAGCACCATCTGCTCCACGAGGTCGTGCTGGCCTCCAGTCAGCAAACAGAGGTAGAGGTCGAGGTGTGCTGACTCAAGAACAGCGTGCCCTTCCTTCTCCCAATTCCATGAACTACTTCGATCAGCAGAATGTTAGGTCTACTCAGTATTACAATGAAGACCATTATATTGAAAGCGGAAATGAAAGTCTTCATGCCAACTAGGACAGCCATGGACAAAGTAAGGGAGTTGTATCGGTTCCAGTAGACCAGAGTGGTCCTTATGTTAATGTCACTCCAATGGGTGTTTTAGAGCCATTTCTTCTAGATACTTGGGCGATGAGAAGTTCTCTCATTCATTCCAAACTCCCTGGGGCACCTTTGTCTGGCTTAACGAATGTTGCTGTAGGATTTTCTGGCGCCCCTGTTCGTAATCCGGTTTCTTGCCCTCTGCCTATCACAATTGGCCCTTATGATTTGGAAGCTCCACTTCTGTTGCCGAATGGTTGCGGTGAGAATCTGTTGGGTTTGGACCTATTGAAAATAATGCATGCTACGATATATTGTTCTCCTTCTGGTGTACATCTTACTTTAGGACAGAAATTGACTTCTTCAATGTATTTGTCCAAAGATCAGTTTCCACCTGAATTGCTTACTCTTCCAGCAACGCTTTGGGCCACGGGTCCGAATGATGTGGGCTGTCTCTCGAAATTCCACCTTATGTTGTCACTCTCAAGCCCAATGTTGAATTACCACGTATTCCGCAGTATAAAATTTCCACTGAAGGTGAAAAAGCGCTTTTGGAAATCATTCATGATTTGATTCAGAAGGGTGTGGTTGAAGAAACGAGAAGTAACACATGCAATAGTCCTATTCTTCCTGTTCTTAAACGCACTGATCCTTCTCAGCCACCTGTATATCGTTTTGTGATTGATCTACGGGAGGTGAACAAAATTGTTGTACCACAATTTCCTATCGTCCCAGATATCACTGCTCTGTTGACAATGATACCTTCCACAGCGACTTGGTTCACTGTTATCGATCTCAAGAATGCCTTCTTTAGTATTCCCATTGCAGAAGAGAGTAGGGACATTTGTGGCTTCTCTCTTGGAGGCCGAAGCTTCCGGTTCAATCGCGCACCTCAGGGCTATTGTGAAAGTCCTTCCATTTACAGCCAAGCTTTAAAATGTCATCTTGATACTTTTCATTTGCCGTCTGGTGCTGCTCTTATGCAGTGTATGGATGACTTGTTAATCGCTGCTGATTCAGAAGATATTTGCAAAAATGTCACTGTTGCATTGTTACGCCATTTGTTTAACCTGAATCATAAGGTTTCACCTTCCAAATTACAATATGTCCGTCGAGAGGTTACCTACTTGGGTCATCTCCTATCAAAGGAGGGACGACGATTAACACCAGAACGAATTCAGACGATCACGCAAATGTCTGTGCCATCCACACAAAGGGAGGTACGTGCTTTTCTAGGTATTACTTCCTACTGTAGGAAGTGGATCCCTAACTTCTCTCTGTTGGCCAAGCCTTTGTTGGCACTCACTTTGAAAGATACGCCTCAGCCTCTTCCTTGGACTGACGAGTGTCAAAGGAGTTTCACTGACTTACGTACTGCTCTGTGTTCTGCTCCTGTACTAGGCACCCCTGATTACAGTAAGCCTTTTACACTCTGGGTCAGATTTATGTTTCCTGGCGCATCCCTGCAAATCAGCAAGGATGCGCCAGGAATGATGCGTCACGCAAGTTTACCCTTGCACCACACATGGTGCGCCGCATTTACAATGCGGCGCATCATGGTGCAGGAATAAACAGATGCGTGACGCATCCGATGGCGTAAGGTTGGCGCAGTGCTTCAGTTGCGTCGCAAGCGCGACGCAACTCCAGCACTGTTCCAACCTACCCTATCCCTAACATGGTGCGTCCAGCCTTACGCCTGCTTCAAGCAGGCGCAGGGTTTTGGCTCATTAGCGTTGGGAAAGTGACTCAGTCAAATCTTATAGATTTGACTGAGTCACTTTTCAGGGGTGTTCCTGCGACGGAACGCCCCCCCCTCTGTCGACACGCCCACGTGAAACCTGATGCAGGTTTTACGTGGCGCAGGGCTTTACATCGTGACGCATCTCCATAGATGCGTCACGATGTAAATATGGCGCAACGTGGCGCAGGGTTTACACCGCCGCTGCGTTACAAAAGTGACGCAACGGCGGCGTAAAAGTGGCGCATCTCCGATATAGATCTGCCCCACAATGTTCATGAGAGAGAGGGTTGTGCGTTGTCAGTTTTAACACAGCAATTTGCAGACAAACAACGGCCATGTGCCTATTTTTCGGCTACGTTAGATCCGGTTGCTAAAGCATTGCCTAGTTGTCTCAAAGCAGCAGCAGCAGCAATTTCTATTCGACAGTCCGCTGGAGTGGTGCTAGATAATACTCTCATTGTCATGGTACCACATGCAGTGGATGCTTTACTAAACAGAACGAAAACGCAGCATCTTACGAGTGCTCGTCTAACTGGATACGAGCTGACGCTTTTATCTAGTCACGTACACATCAAACAATGTAATACCCTAAATCCAGCCACTCTGTTGCCCCTTCCAGATGAGAAAAGTGTTGAGGAGCAACATGATTGCTTCTTTCGTACTGAGGAAGAGACAAAAGGAAGAATTGATCTGAAAGATACGCCGCTAGAGAATCCGGATGGAACTCTATGGGTAGATGGATCTTGTTTTAAAATGCCCAATGGAGATACAGTTTCAGCCTATGCTGTAACTACTTTGCATACAGTTGTGGAAACTGCACGTATCAGACACAATTCAGCTCAAGCAGCAGAATTGATAGCTTTAACAAGAGCATGTGTATTGTCAAAAGGAAACGTGTATACCGACAGTCAGTATGCCTTTGGTGTAGCATTTAATTTTGGGCTTCTTTGGAAGGAAAGGGGTTTCCTCACTTCACATGGCACCAAAATACAACATGGTCAGTTAGTGACTGATCTTCTTGAATCACTTGCCTTTCCCACCCAAATAGCAATTGTGAAGTGTAGTGCGCACAAAAAGATTACAGATGATGTTGGTCGAGGAAATGCATTTGCAGATGAAGTAGCAAAAAAGACAGCGAGAGATGCAACAAGTCGAATGTATGTGGCAGGTCCTGCAAAATGGGTTAGAGAGAGAGGAATGTATGAGAATAGAGTGGAAAGTGTAACAGCGATTCAGAAAGAGGCTACAGAGAAAGAGTTGAGCAAGTGGCAAGAAAGTACAGGAATGTTGGATGAAATGGGTTGTTGGGTGAATTATCTGAACATCAACGTTGGCTGTTACCAGATGCCTATGTACTCCCAGTGGTTACTATGGTGCATGGTCCAGCCCACTTAAGTGCAAAAGGTATATGCAAGCTTCTAGCTCCAGTGTGGCAAAATGAAGAGATCCCAAAATGCGCAGACAATGTAGTGAAACGTATTATTTGTTTGATGTACAACCCGGGAAAGGGAACCCCAACTCCAGCGGGTCACTTTGCTCCTCCTGGCTTGGCAGTTCGGGCTGGACTGTTCCCATGAGGCACAGGGTCAAGACTGATTTGCATATGGCCATGTCCAAACTGGGGTGGTGTAGTGGGCAAAAGAACGATGGATTTAACCCAGATCTCTTGACTGGGGGAGAATGTCTGCATTGTCAGCATTCCGTCCATCATTTGTTTGTTGTAATGCTTTTCGCCCTAAGTGGGATGGGTATTCCCAGACGTGGGACCCGTGCTCACTACGCCACTGGAGTCAAGCTATCCTGGCTGATGACGGCTGATAGCCAGAAACCGGTCCTAGGATGCTTGATTCCGGTCCAGGGAAGACATGGCTTGGCAGTTCGGGCTGGACTGTTCCCATGAGGCACAGGGTCAAGACTGATTTGCATATGGCCATGTCCAAACTGGGGTGGTGCAGTGGGCAAAAGAACGATGGATTTAACCCAGATCTCTTGACTGGGGGAGAATGTCTGCATTGTCAGCATTCCGTCCATCATATGTTTGTTGTAACGCTTTTCGCCCTAAGTGGGATGGGTATTCCCAGACGTGGGACCCGTGCTCACTACGCCACTGGAGTCAAGCTATCCTGGCTGATGACGGCTGATAGCCAGAAACCGGTCCTAGGATGCTTGATTCCGGTCCAGGGAAGACATGGCTTGGCAGTTCGGGCTGGACTGTTCCCATGAGGCACAGGGTCAAGACTGATTTGCATATGGCCATGTCCAAACTGGGGTGGTGTA
This sequence comes from Triturus cristatus, assembly GCF_964204655.1. Taxonomy (NCBI): domain Eukaryota; kingdom Metazoa; phylum Chordata; class Amphibia; order Caudata; family Salamandridae; genus Triturus; species Triturus cristatus. The sequence goes on from NC_140590.1 coordinate 38,156,572, forward strand.
GTGGGCAAAAGAACGATGGATTTAACCCAGATGTCTTGACTGGCGGAGAATGTCTGCATTGTCAGCATTCCGTCCATCATTTGTTTGTTGTATCACTTTGCTCCTCCAACATATCCATTTGAAGTGTTGCAGATTGATTATATTCATATGGAGCGATGCAACAACCTTAAATACGTTCTGGGGGTAGTATGTGCCTTTTCAAGATGGATAGAAGCATACCTTTTAAAAGACAACACAGCCTTATCCACAGCTAAAGCTTTACTAAAAGAATTCTTCCCCAGGTTTGGTTTGCCGCGCATTGTCTGGAGTGACAATGGGAGCGAATTTGTTGGCCAAGTCATGCAAAAAGTTTGTGCAGGTCTTGGTATCAAGCAACAGTTCCATGCGGCAAATCATCCACAGTCAGCGGGTTTAGTAGAATGCTACAACGGAACCTTAAAGTTAAAACTAGCGAAAGTTCAGGCTAGTACAGGACTCAAGTGGCCCGATGCTTTACCATTGGCTCTTCTGTCCACCAGAACTGCAGTACATTCTCGTTTGGGACTTAGTCCTTACGAAGTGGTTTTTGGACGCCCGGCTAATGTATGGGGAGTCCCACACCCTAAGAAATACTCAGACTTGCCATATCCAATGTTGATTGACTACTTGCATGATCTTACGACTAAATTGCCTGTTCTCCATCAACAGGTTCAGAGTGCTTTACCGGAGGCTTCCACAGACCCAGGTCATTCCATCCGACCAGGTGACTGGGTCTGCACCAAGAATTTCCAAAGGACGAAAAATTTGGAGCCCAGGTGGAAGGAGCCTCGTTTAGTACTTTTAACCACGAGAACAGCAGTAAAAGTCGAAGGAAAGAAAAATTGGATTCACGGTGTGCATTGTAAGAAAGTGCCTTTGCCTCCACCCTTTGATCAGTGGGTTCATAGAGGTGTTGGTGACTCAGAAAGTAAAAAAGTTCCACGATTTGTACCCTTCAGTGATGCACACTTGAATGGAACATTGTCTGAGAAAGAGGACGACGACATTCTTCAGGAAGCAATACCATCACATCGTCGCCTGAATACGACCAATCCACGAACATTGTTCCAAAACCAAACCACCCCTGGAAAAGAACACTATAATTTGAGACCCAGACCAAAGGACACTTAGAATCTTTCTCACTCCCGGTTGCAGGGTCACGGTAGGAGTCTTGATTGTGACCTGAGTAGTGGCAATAGGCCTGCAGGACTTGCAGTGTCATAGGACGGCAGATAATCATAATCGAGTGATTTAGGAAGATTGCCGTGAGCATCCACTTAGAAAGATGGAGACTACATTAGGCAAAATAGAAGGTAAAGATAAAAAGAGTTATTGCAAAGAAATATATAGTCGTTGTGGTATTGCTTTATGTATTATTATATTATTATGTATTCTTTTGGCATGTATAAATTGGATTGCTATTACCCTGCAGCAAAAAGTTGTCTCTCCTTCTACCTCTTCGTCTTCTTCTACTGTCTCTCCACATCTATTTCATACCCTTCCTCAACATGAACTCATTAGAAGAACTGAATATTGCAACAATTCCTTTGTCCAGTTGTTACATCAACATCAATTAGTGATCAATACAACTAACTGTTGGGTGTGTGGACTCATGCCACATACCGTAGAAAAAGGAATGCCGTATTTAGTCCTTCCGTTCTCCTATGAAGGTTCTGCTTGGGATTATTTTGTCATCTTCTCCAATGCCTATCAAAGCAAATTCAGACGATCCGTTAGTTCACGTGTTAGTGATCCGGATTTTAATCATAGTTCATTAATAAAGGGAATGGTAGCTATGGCTAAAATCATGGAAAATAGTAAGATCTCCATTGACGAAAGAAAGGCGTACACTAACTGGAACGTCACCCAATTTGTCACTAGCCTTAGTGATAAAGTTAAAAAAGGAAAATCTTCACCAATTTGGACTATACCACATCAGGGCAATTTCTGTTTACAGATAAATGGTCAGTCTGCTGACACTATACAAAGAAATAGATGTTCTCACACATATGTCTACTCTTCTCAAAACTTGCCTCCTCTAGTGCCGTCTCAAGGCACATATTTCATTTGTTATAATAGGGCTTATACGTGGTTGCCAACAGGTTTCTCCGGTACTTGCTATATAGCTTTCATTCTTCCCCCTACCTACACCGCTTCCGCAAATCATCATCGAAACAGATATGGCAGAGGGATTATTGATTCGAAAGACACAGCAGGAAAAGAGGAAGGAGATTTCCTCAAAGGATTTCTTCCTTTTTGGGGTCCGATAGCCAACATCAGAAATATAAGGCAATTGGTTTGTGTCGTAGAAACCACCATAGACATCACTGTAGGAGCCTTAAGCAATATCACGGCAGAACTACAGGCCGATCGTCTCATGACTTTACAAAACCGAGTTGCCTTAGACTTTGTTCTTGCAGATCGTGGTGGAGTATGCAAATTGATCGGGTCAAGTTGCTGTATTTTCATACCAAATGACGCTCCGACAGTATACCAAGCTATCTCTAAGTTACACATGATCTCTGAGTCGATTCATCAGGACGAAGGAGATTGGTCATTATTGGAGTGGTTTTGGGGACTACTGTCCAAATGGGGTTGGAAAATATTGACGTTTCTTGGAGTAATCTTAGCCATCATATTCTCTTGTTGCCTTTGTATGCACTGTGGCCCCGCCATCTGCGACCTCTGTGCCACTATGTGCATCCCTAAACCCAAGTCACAAAGAACAGAGAATATCAGAATGATGCTACAGCAACAGCTCGATGACCTTATGGCCATCGACATTTACTCAGATTAAAATGAGCCTGAGTATCTTGCCTGAGTTCTGGCAAAAGGAGGGTCTGAGGAACTTCGATTTTCGATCGTGATCGAATCGACCCACCATTTTTGTGCTCCGCCGCCATTTTATGTTGCCATCACTCAGGCAGCACGGCGAACAAAGTCTATTCTGCTTTTTCTGCAGCCTGGTGTCGAAATACGCCTTCTGCCTCTATTTGCAAAGCCGGTGTTAGGTTTGGCCGAGTACACTAATCCCCGTCTGGTTTTTCTAATCCCCGTCTCAACTATCTATTGATTGACACTATTCCTCTCTGACTTTATCTTATCGTCGGGCCTTCACTGTCCTCTGCTAGCATTCTCTTGTTTCACAACTGTCCTCCAACACACACAAACATATCTCGCCACCTGCAAGTTAGTTACGAATCCGCTAATGAATTAGTTTGAGGGAGGTGTGACAAACATAGTTGGAGGAGAGGTTTCTTCGAGTCATCTGACACTTTTGTTTTCAAACCTCTCCTATTGATTCTGTCCTGTTTTCCAACTTTCCTTATTGGCTCTTTCTTGTATGTTCTGGATGTATATTTGGTTAATGTGTATGTTACCTATATAGTAATAAGATTGTGCGCCACAGAGTGAAGTGGCAGTCTCCTGAGAACCTACCTTGTGTACTTCTAGGATAACTGTAGTAGCTGCAGCTAATAAAATCCGATCTTTTACGCCGACAGAGTGTCCCGTGTCTCTGTGTAGCTGAGCAGGAGAACCTAGAAGATTAAGGCGTACCCTGCGCCGCCAGGCCCAAAGGTTCTGGTTCTTCAGTACTAATTACTATTCTTAATCCAGGGTGGGTGCATCATTAGGGTAACTTCTGGATAGTGTAGGGGTACTAATTACTATTGTTACTCCAGGGGAGTGCATCAGTAGGGTAAGGGCTGGATAGTGCAGGGGTTCTAATTACTCTTCTTACTCCAGGGGGGTGCATCAGTAGGGTAAGTGCTGGATAGTGTAGGGGTACTAATTACTATTCTTACTCCAGGGTGGGTGCATTAGTAGGGTAAGTGCTGGATAGTGTAGGGGTACTAATTACTATTCTTACTCCAGGTGGGGGTGCATCAGTAGGGTAAGTGCGGTATAGAGTAGGGGTACTAATTACTATTCTTACTCCAGGGATGGTGCATCAGTAGTGTAAGTGCTGGATAGTGTAGGGGTACTAATTACTATTGTTACTCCAGGGTGGGTGCATCCTAGGGTAAAGGCTGGATAGTGTAGGGGTACTAATTACTATTGTTACTCCAGGGTGGGTGCATCGGTAGGGTAAGGGCTGGATAGTAGGGGTACTAATTACTATTGTTACTCCAGGGTGGGTGCATCAGTAGGGTAAAGGCTGGATAAAAAATATTTTAAAAATAAAAAAATCACCCATACTTACGTTGTATTGGCATGCGTTGTAATAGCATCTGCGTTGTAATAGCATGCGATGTAATAGCATGCGTTGAAATAGATCTTGCGTTGTAAAAGTTGTGTTGAAATGGTAGTGCGTTGTTATGCCTGCGTTGTGCTGGCTGTTTCCCTTCCCATAGTCCAGTCTGCTGATCACCATACCCTGGACCAGGGTTCTATGAGTGTTTGTGGGGAGGAGGGGGAATATTCTGCGCAGGAGACGCATATTGTAATAGCAGGAGCTTGTGATGGCAGCAATATGGTCTTTAATTGTTAGGGCTTGATCCAGTTTTAGTCCTAGGTTTTTTACCTTTTGTTTAGGCACGGGGATGGCACCCAATTGATGGAGAAACCAGTCATCCGTAAAGATGGCTGGTGCTTTACCAAGTAGCATAATCTCTGGGTTTTTTTGGATTAAGCTGGAGACAATACTCAGTCATCCAATTAGAGGTTGCTATCATTCCGGCCGAGAAGCGCTCTTTCTCTGATTCTACGTCTTGGCCCATGGTAAACATAAGCTGGGTGTCGTCAGCATATGAAATGATCTCAAAGCCGAAATGCTCTGCGATCTTTGCCAGCGGGGCCATATATGTATTGAACAGTGTCGGGTTTAGGCACAATCCCTGAGGAACACCCTTGTCCAACTGCATTTTTGCCTGAAGAATATAGGCCTAACATGATCGTCTATCTGATAGAAAATCCTGCAACCATTTTAGTGCTGCTCCCTGTATGCCGCTGGCCTTCCATCTGTTGATGAATCGTAGATGAGAGATGGTGTCAAAGGCAGCGGACAGATCCAATAATATCAGTACCACCGGGCTTCCTGCATCCATCCCCTGTCTGAGTGAGTCAGGCATGGCCAAAAGTGCAGTCTCTGTGCGGAACCGCGATTGAGAAAGGTCCAGGATATTGTTTGATTCAAGGTAAGACCCCAGAAGTGGATAATAGGGATGAGAGCGATCACAGACCACTGAGGGCAACCTTTCAACTAAACTGGAAAATTGCACCACAACTGCAAACACTAGCGGCTTCAACCAGGGAAGATTACCATGAAGCCCTGAGCAGAAAAAAATGGTCTGCACATCTTGGCCCAAAACTTTTGGAGTGGATTACACACAAAGAGTTGAATCCTACAGCCATGAGTACCTCACCCCCCCTGGAGCATCGGAAAGTTCCTAGCGGATCTAAAACAAGCTTTAGGGGATGGATTTGGAAACACTCAAACGCAGGCTACCTATGCCCACCAACTACCCCCACAAATTAAACCAAGGGGACTACATCCAACCAAAACGCAGCCTCTCAAAGGCCTTGAAGGTAAGACGAAAAGGAATCAACATTCCGCAAACACAGACAATATCAGTTCTTCATGCGGAGCACAGAAAGAAAGTCTGGCAGATACAATCTAAGAAAATCGAGGCGGAATGGCTGAAATATTCACAGTCCTTAAAAAAAGGGGACTGTGAGAAGTTGGCCTGGCATATGCTGGTCACTAGTTATAGTGGCCACCTTGCACCAGTCCAATTCGACTCTTATGGTAGATAGGTTTAAGACAACCTTTTAAAGAAAGCTATCCTAGTGGTAGCTGTGGAGAGCAGCCGTCAGGCTAAGTCTCAGAGGAATGTAAAGCAGCTTGTTTTACCTTATAATCTCTTGAATTACCAAATGAAAGGACACCACACAGGTATATATATCAAATATATATGTATTTATTACTAGACACACTCTAATAATCTCTTTATGAGATTAGAAGCCAGGAACACATTCAAATATCAACGTTTCACAATAAGTTAAGCACAAATATGGCAGGGGCCCTAGGGGCGTACCAGACCATATACTAAAAAAATGGGTTAAGAATGTCGACTTGCAAAATGACAAGGCCTAGGGCCTGTAGAATCGCTGGGGCTTCACTACTGCAGTGAAAGCAGGTAAGTAACAGACCCACGGGAGACGCATGCAGTGTTTGAACACAGCAGCGGGTTCCCTATTGATTATAATGGAGCAAGTCGCGGTTTGATTTTTAAAGTTTTAGGGTACTTCGAGGAAGTCTACAAGCAATACACTTACAAGGTAAGTAATTCGAGAGCCAACACACACTAGGCCACCGGAGTGCACGAGTTACCTCACCCAGGGAAGCCGGGTGCATAGGTGTCTTTTGGTGTCGGGTCGCGTCGCTGTTTTCTATGGAGACCAAAGAAGACTTGCTGCTTGCGTCGACTGAAGAAGTATCCGGTGGAATCCAAGGGTGGATTCGAGATGCAGAGGACCTGAAAATTGAAGGGACAGTGTTCAAAGTCACTTGCCAGTGACCGGTGGCCAGGAAGATGGATGACCACAGATGTCGGGTGTTTTCAGGTCCTCGATGGTGTTTTGACTCTTCGCTCACGAGGTCCAGGAGAGATCGATGATGACCAGCAGCTGGATTAAAAGTGTCCCACAAAGTCTGCAGCTGACTGCGGTGTCGGCAACCGGATTGAAGCCAACAAGCCTTGGCAACTGCAAGTCTTGTGGAAATCGAAGAAGGTCGGCGTTGCAGACCAGCAAGGTCTGAGGGACTCACCCAGCAAGGTTGAGTGAGGGCAGGCCTGGAGCAACCAGAGGAGCACTTTTAGTCAATAAGAAAGTCTTCGGGGGACCCACAAGCCAATGGGCAAGGGATCGCAAAGACGCCTCTTGAGGAAATGCTTCACAGGAGCCCACGGTCACTCGGGACAGGGTAGGCCTCTGATTTTCACTGCAAAACCTGCTGGAGGCTTGGGCCATAAATAGTTCAATGCACAAGTTCGTAGAATGTCGTGAAGGGGTTGCACTTGACAATAGTGCACGGTACCCGGGTATTGCTGTTCCTCGTCAATCGTGGGGTCCACTCGCCTCAGCTCTGCTGGGGACTCAAAATGGCTGTCGAGAAGTCAGGAAATTTACTTCCAGGGCTGCAGGGACTTCGAACTCCGGCGGGAGCGGGAAAGTTTGCGACCGTTGGTTAAGGTTTTTGGTGCCTGCCAAGCAGGGGGAGTCACTCCTTGACTCCAAGGGAGATTCTTCTGTCTTCCAAAGGTAGTGGAATGTCAAAGGGCCAGGATTCTTCTTTGTAGAGCGTCATCCAGGGTTATCTGTTTTGCAATGGCAAAGTTTGCTATCTTATACTGAAGATAGGGGAGGGACTAGCTCTATGACCACTCCTCTGGGAGGGTCAGGGTAGGGGGTGGTTATACCCACTTCCCTTTGTCCAGTTTCGTGCCAGAGCAGGGACAGGTAGCCCCTGAACCAGTTTGAGCTGGCATATGCACAGAGGAGCCTACTGCTCCCCAGTGCAGGACTTCAAAGTACTCTAGAAGTGCACCCACCCAACTCCAATACACTAAATCCTGTCTGGAAGGTGGTGACACCTCCCTGTGACAGGATGCCTATTGTTGGGCTTCCTCCACTGCGAGTTTCAGTCAGCAGCAGGAGGGCAGCCCAGTGTCTGTGCTGGTGGCATCCATTTTGTGATGCCAGGGGTCTTTCAGATTTCTGTGGTTTTACATGTTGTCCCCTCTAGAAGGGTGGGATCATGCTCCCACATCATGGACTGATGTGGGGGTATGATTCCAAGTTGTTTGACACCAAACATGACATGTTTTGATGCAGTCATTCCAAAGTTAGCAGTTTAATGCACTTAAGAGTATATGGTTGAACCGCATCCACAAACAGCCATAGAGAATAGACTCTGCCAGCTGTAGAGGGGCCCTGCTCATGCAGAGGCAACCCCTCACATTGTAAACCAAGCACCCGGCCCTCAGGAATGATAGGGCCTGCCATAGGGGTGGCTGATAGGTTTATATGTGTGTGTATGGTGAGAAACCTATACCTCAGTAGCAGGCCTGTGGTGTCATATTGAGTCTGCTTCCCAGGGGTGGCATATTACATGCTTCAGTCCCTGGTAGGCCTGTGAAGTGCCTATGCCCTAGGTACCTAAGGTACCATATACTAGGGGCTCATAAGGTACCACAGTATCCAATCACTAGTGCATCTAATATGCACATCAAGTCGTTTAGAGAGAACAGAGAGACTGGGGCCCTGATTAGCAGGGACCCAGCCAGACTATAGAAAGAAACCAGTGTATACATCAGAAAAAAAGTGGGGGCAACATAAGTGCAGATCCTACTCTCCTACAGTTGGGTCTTGTTTTGGCACGAGTGTGAACCAAGGGCTACCTCTTTGCCAAATTTGGTGTAATTCCGTTCAGCAGTTCGGGCTGTAGCTGCTATTAAACGTTCCTATGGAAAATTGCATGGGGAAAACACGTTTTGGGACCCCCCTTTTTTCTCGCCCCCGCTTGACGAATTACCCCGAGACTTTCAGGATAGGAGCGGACCGAAGCGCCCCACCAGTGGATGGATGGATGGATGGATAATAGGTCCTAACTATAACTGCCTACTGGCGACCTGCGACCGCCAGTAGGTAATATATTTATATATATATATATATATATATATATATATATATATATATATATATATATTATATATATATATATATATATATATATATATATATATATATATATATATGTTATCTACTGGCAGTCGCCAGTAGATAGTAATAGTTACAAACTAGTTTCCATAGGAAATCTCAAAATTCTATTTTGAATAACTTTGGCGCCGGTTGACGAATCCTCGCGAAATTTTCAAAACTAATGGGGCGCTCGTTCAGCTCCTACCCTGAAAGTCTCGGGGTGATTCATCAAGCGGGGGCCGAGAAAAAAGGGGGGCCCCAAAACGCATTTTCCCCATGCATTTTTCCATAGGACCTTTAGTCACAGCTACAGCCAGACCGGCTGAACAGAATTACTTAAAATTTGGCAAAGAGGTAGTCCTCAGGTCAGGCATGTGCCTTTTGCATATATGGTGTAAATCCGTTCAGTAGTTCCTGAGAAAATCAAAAGTAAAATCATATACATATCTGGGCGGAGCCTAACCACACATCTCATTGTGAGATCTGATTGGCTGTCAGCACTTCATCCAAGAAGTGTTGGCAGCCATCTTGGGACCAATATACATGATAGCACCTCATTAAAAAGCATTGCAGTTAATAGAAGGTTTTAAGACTTTAGTTACATTATAAATCATTTGTTGATGGTACCATACTCATTTTAGGAATTGTAGTATGTTCTAAGGTGATTTTACCATGTGAAAAAGCCTTCTGCTGGGATATCATGAATCATGTTTGAGAGAAAACTATTTTCACATGCTTTTCTCACAGAGGTTTGGAAGGTGATCTATAAGCTAAACTGAGAGCATATTTTCTGTACATTCACATTATCTTTCTCAGTCATGTGAGAATGAAGTCTGACATTCTCAGTAAAACATGTACATCCAACAAGGGCAGAGACTGTCAGTTGATTCCTTTGTGTTCTACTGCAGCTTCCCAGAGTGTTCCAAAGAACAACTAGAGCGCTAACAGTCTTACTTATGATCAAGGTATGGCACACCTGAAGCCATCTTTATTGGAATAAAGTGGTAACATTTAAAACATTTAATTTAAAAAGGAACAAAATGAGAGGGTTCATTTTGCCATAGAATGTATGATTAGTGCTGCAGAAAGAAAAATTAGGGCACATTTTGAGTGACTTCTCAAATCCTCTTCTATTTCATTAAAGAATTCTGACATGCAGACTGAAACATGCACTTTCAATACCAGCAGCAGACTTCCCTGGTGAGCAGTAGCTTTACTACAGTGATATAATGAGCAACTAGAGTGCTAACATTCTGAATTTATGGCAAATGTGTGACACATCTGAATGCCTTCTTCATTGAATCAAAGTAAAAAACTGACAGTATGCCTACTGAGGAGACTGCAGTAAATGAGGAAATTAGGAAACTTCATAACAAGTCTCCCAAGATGGCCACCAGAGACAAAAGAGCCCAAATGTAGCACAAATATCACCGAGATGTAGCCCAAGTATAGCCCAATGACAGAAATCCCAGAGTGTTTTAAAGAACAACTAGAGCGCTAACAGTCTTACTTATGACAAAGGTATGGCACACCTGCAGCCATCTTGATTGGAATAAAGTGGTAACATTTAAAACATTTAATTTGCAAAGGAACAAAATGAGGGGGTTCATTTTGCCATAGAAATTATGACTAGTGCTGCAGAAAGAAAACTTAGGGCACATTTTGACTTCTCAAATCCTCTTCTATTTCATTAAAAAGTTCTGACATGCAGACTGAAACATGCACTTTGAATACCAGCAGCAGACTTCCCTGGTGAGCAGTAGCTTTACTACAGTGATCTAATGAGGAACTAGAGTGCTACCATTCAGAATTTATGGCAAATGTGTCACATCTGAATGCCTTCTTGATGGAACCAAAGTAAACAAGCATTGAAAATGCAATAGGTCTCGCCCTCGTTTAAGTTAAAGCAATTCTGTTTGTAATTAGGTGGCTTTTTAGCTTTGCTTTTATTAGTGTTTTTCAAAATTTCATGTAAATAACATGCATATCTGTATATGTATGCATGCATTTATATTTGTATTTATATAGATATGCAGATTATATATATGTTTATATATGTATGTATATATATATTTATACACATACATATATATAAATGCATATATGTGCATATGTGTGCGTGTAGAGAGAGGTAGAGAGAGGTAGAGAGGTAAATATGTAGAGGTAGAGACGTAGAGGTAGAGAGGTAGAGGTAGAGAGGTAGAGGTAGAGAGGTAGAGGTAGAGAGGTAGAGAGTAGTAGAGAGAGAGGTAGAGAAAGGTAGAGAGGTAGAGAGTAGAGGATGAGTAATAGAGAGTAGAGAGTAGAGAGAGAGTAGTAGAGAGAGTAGTAGAGAGTAGTAGAGAGAGTAGCAGAGAGTGAGTAGGAGAGAGTAGTAGTGAGTAGTAGAGAGTGAGTAGTAGAGAGTAGTAGCGAGTGAGAAGTAGGGAGTAGTAGAGAGTGAGTAGTAGAGGGAGTAGTAGAGAGTAGTAGAGAGTGAGTAGTAGAGGGAGTAGTAGAGAGTGAGTATTAGAGAGTGAGTAGTAGAGAGTAGTAGAGAGTGAGTAGTGGAGAGTGAGACTGAGTAGCAGAGAGAGAGTAGTAGAGAATGAGTAGTAGAGAATGAGTAGTAGAGTGAGTAGTAGAGAGTAGTAGAGAGTGAGTAGTAGAGAGTAGTAGAGAGTAGTAGAGAGTGAGTAGTAGAGAGTAGTAGAGAGTAGTAGAGAGAGAGTAGTAGAGAGTGAGTAGTAGAGAGTGAGTAGTAGAGAGTGAGTAGTAGAGAGAGAGTAGTAGAGAGAGTGAGTAGTAGAGAGTAGTAGAGAGAGTAGTAGAGCGTAGTACAGAGTGAGTAGTAGAGAGTGATTAGTAGAGAGTAGTGGAGAAGTAGAGAGTGAGTAGTAGAGAGTAGTAGAGAGTGAGTAGTAGAGTGAGTAGTAGGGAGTAGTAGAGAGTGAGTATTAGAGAGTGAGTAGTAGAGAGTAGTAGAGATGAGTAGTGGAGACTGAGTAGCAGAGAGAGAGTAGTAGAGAATGAGTAGTAGAGAATGAGTAGTAGAGTGAGTAGTAGAAAGTAGTAGAGAGTGAGTAGTAGAGAGTAGTAGAGAGTGAGTAGTAGAGAGTAGTAGAGAGTGAGTAGTAGAGAGTAGTAGAGTAGTAGAGAGTAGTAGAGAGAGAGTAGTAGAGAGTGAGTAGTAGAGAGTGAGTAGTAGAGAGTGAGTAGTAGAGAGAGAGTAGCAGAGAGAGTGAGTAGTAGAGAGTAGTAGAGAGAGTAGTACAGAGTAGTACAGAGTGAGTAGTAGAGAGTGATTAGTAGAGAGTAGTGGAGAAGTAGAGAGTGAGTAGTAGAGAGTAGTAGAGAGTGAGTAGTAGAGTGAGTAGTAGGGAGTAGTAGAGAGTGAGTATTAGAGAGTGAGTAGTAGAGAGTAGTAGAGATGAGTAGTGGAGACTGAGTAGCAGAGAGAGAGTAGTAGAGAATGAGTAGTAGAGAATGAGTAGTAGAGTGAGTAGTAGAGAGTAGTAGAGCGTGAGTAGTAGAGAGTAGTAGAGAGTGAGTAGTAGAGAGTAGTAGAGAGTGAGTAGTAGAGAGTAGTAGAGTAGTAGAGAGTAGTAGAGAGAGAGTAGTAGAGAGAGTGAGTAGTAGAGAGTGAGTAGTAGAGAGTGAGTAGTAGAGAGAGAGTAGTAGAGAGAGTGAGTAGTAGAGAGTAGTAGAGAGAGTAGTAGAGAGTAGTACAGAGTGAGTAGTAGAGAGTGATTAGTAGAGAGTAGTGGAGAAGTAGAGAGTGAGTAGTAGAGAGAAGTAGAGAGTGAGTAGTAGAGTGAGTAGTAGGGAGTAGTAGGGAGTAGTAGAGAGTGAGTAGTAGAGTGAGTAGTAGTGTGAGTAGTAGAGAGCAAGTAGTAGAGAGTGTGTAGCAGAGAGAGAGTAGTAGAGAGTAGTAGAGGGTGAGTAGTAGAGCGTGAGTAGTAGAGAGAGTAGTAGAGAGTAGTAGAGTAGTAGAGAGTGAGTAGTAGAGAGTGAGTAGTAGAGAGTGAGTAGTAGAGAGTAGTAGAAAGTGAGTAGCAGAGAGAGTAGTAGAGAGTAGTAGAGAGTAGTAGAGTGAGTAGTAGAGAGTGAGTAGTAGAGAGAGAGAGTAGTAGAGAGTGAGTGGTAGAGAGTAGTAGAGTGAGTAGTAGAGTGAGTAGTAGAGAGAGTAGTAGAGTGAGTAGTTGAGAGTGAGTAGTAGAGAGTAGTAGAGAGTAGTAGAGAGTAGTAGAGAGTGGTAGAGAGTGAGTAGTAGAGAGTGAGTACTAGAGAGAGTAGTAGAGAGGGAGTAGTAGAGAGAGTAGTAGAGAGAGAGTAGTAGAGAGTAGTAGAGAGTGAGTAGTAGAGTAGTAGAGAGTGAGTGGTAGAGAGTAGTAGAGAGTAGTAGAGAGTGAGTAGTAGAGAGTGAGTAGTAGAGAGTAGTAGAGTAGTAGAAAGTAGTAGCGAGTGAGTAGTAGAGAGTGAGTAGTTTAATTTAAAAGGAACACAATGAGGAGGTTCATTTTGCCATAGAAATTATGATTAGTGAGGAAAAAAGAAAAATTAGGGCACATTTTGAGTGACTTATCAAATCCCCTTCTATTTCATTAAAAAATTCTGGCATGCAGACTGAAACATGCACTTTCAATACCAGCAGCAGACTTCCCTGGTGAGCACTAGCTTTACTACAGTGATCTAATGAGCAACTAGAGTGCTACCATTCAGAATTCATGGAAAATGTGGGACACATCTGAATGCCTTCTTGATGGAATCAAAGTAAACAAGCATTGAAAATGCAATAGGTCTCGCCCTCGTTTAAGTTAAAGCAAGTCTGTTTGTAATTAGGTGGCTTTTTAGCTTTGCTTGTATTAGAGTTTTTCAAACTTTCATGTACATACCATGCATATGTATGCATATATGTATATGTTTGCATGAATTTATATTTATATAGATATGCAGATTATATTTATATGTTTATATATTCACTGAAAAAACCATAGGTTTCACACACGTTATAGTTACGAATTAGCATTTAAAAAACCTTGCAAATTCACTTAAAAAATCATAGGTTTCACACATGTTATAGTTAGCTGGACATTTCACTCGTAAAAAACCAATGAAATCCCCCCGTTATAGTTAGTGCAGGCAACTATAACTCACGCGGCCGCAATCCTCTGCTGATGACGTCAGATATTACATCACTGTATTTAGACACTTATTAACCCATGTCTTCTTCCAATAATCTTTAGCTATACATATATTACAAATATTTATTTTTCATAAAGACACATATGTCATCAGTGATGTAATATCTGACGTCATCAGCAGAGGATTGCAGTCGCGTGAGTTATAGTTGCCTGCACTAACTATAACGGGGGAATTTCATTTCCTTTTTTACGAGTGAAATGTCCAGCTAACTATAACATGTGTGAAACCTATGGTTTTTTAAGTGAATATATATATATATATATATACACACATATATATATATACATAGTTGTACATTTTGTATATAATTTTAAAATTATTAAATTAATTAAAATTAATAGTTTATTCATTGTTTTAAAGTAAATATACATATGTATATATATATATATATATTATCTACTGGCGGTCGCCAGTAGATAGTTATCGTTAGGATTGTGTTTCCATAGGAAATCTCAAAATTCTATTTTGAATAACTTTGGCGCCGGTTGACGAATCCTCACGAAATTTTCAAAACAAATGGGGCGCTCCGCTCAGCTCCTACCCTGAAAGTCTCGGGGTTATTCGTCAAGCGGGGGCCAAGAAAAAAGGGGGGTCCCAAAACGCGTTTTCCCCATCCATTTTTCCATAGGACATTTAGTCGAAGGTACAGCCCGAACAGCTGAAAAAAGTATTACTTGAAATTTGGCAGGTCAGGGAAGTGCCTTTTGCAGGTCTGGTGTCAATCTGTTCAGTATTTCCTGAGAAAATAGCATTTAAAAGCATATAATATCTATACGCGCGCACCGTGCGTGCACGGTGCCGTGCGCGAGCAAAATTCTGATTGGTTGTTAGATGTCGGTAAACATTCGAATCGGTCGAAATCAGGAAGTGTCGGCCGCCATTTTGTCTCTCGCACTGAAAAGGAAAGGGGGAAAAAAGGTGGAAAACGTGAAAAGGGGGCAGGGAAGAGAGTTCCTGACCCCCTAGCCTTTGTCATGGGGTCACAGAAGGACCCCCAAGAGGAAAAAAAACATTTAATTTTTTTGGGAAAAAATCGTGGGGTGCGCGCACGGTGCGTGCACGGTGAAAAACCTTGAAAAATAAAATAATTAATAAATACATAATTTAGCATTTAAAAAACCGTACAAATTCACTTAAAAAACCATAGGTTTCACACACGTTATAGTTAGGAATTAGCATTTAAAAAACCTTGCAAATTCACTTAAAAAACCATAGGTTTCACACAGGTTATAGTTAGGTGGATATTTCACTCGTAAAAAAACAATGAAATTCCCCCGTTATAGTTAGTTCAGATAACTATAACTCGCGCGACCACCACTCTATCACAAAGATGATGTCATCAGTGATGTCATGAGTGAAGCCACTGACCATGTCATGAGTGATGTAATATGTGACGTCATGAGCAGTGGATTGCGGGCGTGCGAGTTATAGTTATCAGTAACTTTTTTTAAATTAAGTTTGTTTGTTATATTTGTTAAAATGTATATTAAATCTACTTTATTTTTTTAATTATTTTTATTTAATATATTTAATATGTATTATTTTATTTTATATATATATATCGATATTTTGTACAACTATATTTTTAACATCGATATTTTTTTGGGATATTTTTATACTTACCTGTTTAAGTATAGGGAGTCGATATTTTTGCATCCTATATTATTTCATCTATATTTTTAACATCGATATTTTTTTGGGATATTTTTATACTTACCTGTTTAAGTATAGGGAGTCGATATTTTTGCATCCTATATTATTTCATCTATATTTTTGACATCGATATTTTTTACACTGAAACCGGTCAATGCGTGTGGATTGGTTATGGTGGATGCAGTAGTCATCACAAGAGAATCCAATGGGAGTCTGACATTGATGATATTAAAACGGACTGTGTTCCTCTTCCTAGCATGAGCAAAATGCTCTTGATGTTGGCAGGTGGCAAGTACTTCTCAAAGTTATATTTGAGCAGTACTTGCCATCAGATCAGATTACATCCGGCATCATAAGCAGTGAATGCTCGTTTTTGGAGAGTTGGTTAAACAGCATAAGGAGATCCTTGAGCAAGTTTTAGACAAGTTATCCACCTCAGGATTAACTCTTCATAAAGAAAGTCCAAATTCTTAGAGCAGGAGATAGACTCTCTGTGATATATAATTTCCACTGAAGGGGTGAGGCTGATATCTGAGTTAGTAAATCATTATCAATGCAGCAATTCCAATTGACAAAGATTAGCTTAGGTCTTTCATGGGTCATGGTTTGTATTGGGTTACCCAATCAGCTTAGGTCTTTCATGGGTCATGGTTTGTATTGGGTTACCCAGTCAGCTTAGGTCTTTCATGGGTCATGGTTTGTGTTGGGTTACCCAGATAAAACTGAACATTTGAGACTTTTGTTAATGAAGGAGAAACCATATGCGTGGAGTGAAGATGAACAACGCGTATGTGATGATTTAATAAAAGTAGCTATTGCTGGATCAGGTGTAGTGCTAGTGTTCAATGTTAGTGTAAAAACTATTGCACAGTGAATGCCAGTGCCGTGAGCCTATAGGGATGTTCTCTTGCAGGTATGTGAGGGAAGAGAGGAAGCAGTCACTTTTGCAAGCTGCTTTTTGTCTTTTATGATTAGTATTCACTTTGTAATTGAAAGAGAGCCATTAGCAGCTTTCTAATCCATTTTCTAATCTTTTTTCGCAACTATATTTGGGGTTTTAATGTGATTTAAAAAAGTGAGTATAATTCAATACTCAAAGATCTGAAGTTGGGAAGGGTGAGTAATTACTCGGCTAAACTAGCACCCATGATGCAATTTTACAATTGCAGCATAGAAGATGTCCCCGGATGAAAGAACTTTATTGCTGACTGTCTCGAGGACTCACCTTTATCCCGACCACTTATCTTGATCGGTTTAAGTTGATGACAGATATTCAATCATTCTTCCGTAAAATCCGACTTAAAAGATTTTTTGAGGATAATCCTATCCAGACCAATGACAACTTCACAGGACTCAGACCTAAATCCATTTTCACACCCACCCTGGACCAAGTCGGCCCAGAAGTGGGAGTTTTTGAAAAGGCGGTCACTGCTAAAGTCCAGAAACTTCTTTCTTTTGTCCCTAAACCTGACTACAACTTGAATTATTCGGAATACCAATCGTTTAAACAACTGGCTAATAACACTGAGTTAACCATCAAACCCGCAGATAAGGGTGGAGGTATTGTCGTTATGGATAGCCCAGCATATATACAACAAATGGAGGCTATGCTTGCTATTCCTGAACACTATACCAAATGCAGATCATATCCAGAACTAAGGATTAAAAGAGACATCCTAGAGATCACACAAAGAGCCCTTGATAGGGGGTCCCTTTGTATGCAAGAATTCAACTACCTCAACGTAGAACATCACCGAATACCCATTCTATACGGAGTGCCTAAAATTCATAAAAATACTTCCAGCCCTCCTTTCAGACCCATCGTGTCCACCATAGGGTCCTTGACTGAACCCCTGTCTATATATGTGGACAAAATCCTACAACCGCTGGTATCTAACCTCAAAGGGCACATAAAAGACACGGGACACCTTATTAGGGAAATTGAAGGCACACAGTTTAATATCCACACAGATTTTCTAGTGTCTATGGACATCGAAGCCTTATACACTAATATTCCACAGCTAGGGGCTCTAGAAGCAGTTAAACACACTCTGGAGAAAAATAACATCATGGTTGATCGATTATTCCTACTAGAATGTTTAGCAGTCGTACTAAAAGAAAACTATTTTGAATTTAACGGACAAATATTCAAACAGATACTTGGAGTAAGCATGGGCGCAGCCTGTGCACCCAATGTGGCGAATATATATATGGGTGAATTTGAATACAAGTTTATTTTCAATGAGATAGCCCCATTTAGCGAAAACATAAAAAACTGGTATCGCTTTATTGACGACATCTTTTTTATATGGAGAGGTCCGGAAGAACAACTGCATGAATTCATGGCATGGATTAACTTATGCGATGTTCACCTCAAATTTAGCCCCAATATTAGCAAATCCAAAATAGAATTCCTAGACATTTGGATAAGAATTATTGATGCTAAAATTGAAGTTAGTCTGTACACTAAGCCGACTGCCAAAAACACTCTCCTCCAGTATTCCAGCTTTCATCCCCGTAGCCAAAAGGACAACATCCCTTTTAGCCAATTTTTAAGGCTACGCAGGAACTGTACCACTATATCCAATTATGATATACATGCTGAGGAACTCAAACTAAAGTTTGCAAGTAGAGAGTATCCCCATAGACTCATCAAAGATGCTTACAAAAGAGCTAAATATCACGACAGAACCATATTGCTGCAACCTAAAGAACCTAAAACCGATGAGAAATTGGTTTGCATTACGACTCATTCCAACATTGATCACAAAATCCGACAAGTCATCAATAAAGAATGGCATATTCTAAACACGGACTGTACCAAAAAGAACCTCTTGATGCCGATCTTTGCATTCAGACGCAATAAAAACTTAAGGAACTCTTTGGTTAAATCCAAAGTATCCACTACTAACTTATTTGTACAAAAATCCATCACTGGAAATAAGCCTATTAGTGGTACCCACAAATGTGGGAGTTGCCACGCATGCCCATTTGCCATGGTGACTGATGAATTGATCTGGGACAAACAGAAATACAGGTTCAAAGAAATGACTAACTGTCGCACCCGACATGTAGTGTATCTTATCCTCTGTCCTTGTGACAAAGGATACGTTGGAGAAACCAGCAGAGAGTTCCGTGTACGCTTCAGCGAACACAAGTCAGCAATTCTTAACAAACGTGAAGGAGCACCTTTGGTGGCCCATTGGACTGAGAAAAACCACAGCATCTCTGAACTAAGGTGGCTCATTTTGGAACACATACATCCCTCCAACAATACCAATGTGGATGCCATCAGACGCAAAAGGGAAGTATTTTGGATATATGTCCTTAAGACACAAGAAAAAGGCCTTAACGAACATCTGCCCTGGGAAAATGCAATTATATAAATTGCTCTTTTTGGTACTACTACCTGAGGATTCCTTGGTCCTAACTAGCACACTACATGTACTCCTTAGTACCTATTGATTCTATTCCACCCTTTCAGCCTTGAGGTAGACACGATTAGACACAAAAGGTAAGCGGATTGGATACATGCCCCCCGGATATGTACAAACTTCCCTAAAGGATAAATATAACTATATAAGAATATTGTGGGTCCCACTAAGTCCAAATAGAGGGAACTATATTTATTTCCCTGAAACCAGTTCTGGTATAGTTATTATAAGAAATGACATTTTTTCACCTAGAGAGGTTTGCCTTTAATACTTCTTGGCAATGCTGGTCCGTATTATACCCCTATTACTTCATCCACACCCTCGTTACTCACCACGTGCCCTCTTTTAAATATAGGGTTTATATAACATCACAGGGTTATACTCTATCATGAGGCCTATATATCCCTTATACGCACCAGAATAATTATTAAGTATCTTTCATGGACATGATTTTCGGTTCCATGAACGGGAAAATAAATCCGAAGGCTAGGTTTCAGCCTCTTCGTCATCCCTAACCTCATCTATTTTTAGTCACACGACCCTTAAAAAATCTTTGCCCATCATAATATTGGTCTTTTGACCAAACAACTTTCATCTTTGAATTCTAAACCTGGCTTTGACTATTATATAACAAGGAGGAAATATCGTGTTTGGGTTCCGTTGAACTTACATATAGATCTTTAGCACATTTCCAAGATGTCCGCCGACACAGACTACCTGCAGCTCTGCATCTTTAATGGAGAATGCATTGTCGGGCCGCGTTCCCGTCTCATTTGTAGTCCCTTCTCAGTGCCCATGATTTAATCTCTACTTCCTGGCTTTCCTTATAAGGGAAACGCCAGGTTCCACTCGCTAATCACGAAGAGCGCAAGCTATGGCATCCTTCCCGAACCTTAGCTGAACGGAACGGTAAGAATAACGTGTAGCCCCAGTCTCACTATCCCCACATCTTTAAATCCGTGTAGAAGACGAGAATAAACGACTGTAGGTTTACTTTAGTATTTATCTCTAAACGCTAGTTTATTCCCTTACAGAAGTATTGTTTGAGCATTGGCAATTATACCCAAAAATCGGGTACGCTCAGCGAACTCTCGTCATTTTATGGACGAACTAACAAGTCTGAATACCAGACCCTAAACAAGTACGTGGCAATATCTGACAAGCTTCGGCCCCACTGCCCGGTAAGAAGCTCTACTTATCAGTACCATTTCTTGTTTGTTTCTATAGCAATGTCAGTATCACCATCATGCCGTCATTTCAGTCAACTCTATTATAATTTTTATTTTAGACTGACGTTTTCGTACCTGAATCATTACATGACCGACCGGAATTACACTTGAGATTTTTAGTCTTCCGCAAAGACTTTATTAAGAAAGAGAACAGGTAACCAGTCTTTCTGCCCTTAATTAAACTGTGCATTCATCCATACAACTTTTCAGGACTTGCTCCCCCATTATCTTGACTGAAATCGAACCTTGTGTAACTTTTAAGGCGGTTGATAAGTGACGAAATAGATCAAACCGGTCCATTGCGAGAAATAACTTTGGCACTAGATAGGAAGTGTAAATCCCTGACTATCGGGATAGACTATTAAATATAACAATATTCCCCTTAGAAGATACAGTACTTATTTGAAAACAGCTCCCAGCATAGAATGAAAACCTTCATCTTAGTTGTTCCACGCCTTGTACTCGCGTGGCGAGCACTACTTGGTATTTTTCTGGGAGCCTATTATGCCATCATCATTAATTTTAGTCATTGTTTCCTTCCCACTATAGTGCAACATATCTAAGCTAAAGATTTAGGAATTCCCGTAATGGTTCACCTGTATATAAGAATCTGCCAGTAGCAAGTATGTTGATATTATTATTTACTACTCATTTTTTTAAATATGTTTCGTCTATCTATTCTATAGTTTCATTTTTTCTAAGTTTAGGTGATTTGGGACTATTATACACATCAACCTCTATCTTTGGGTGCTTGCATCAACACGGACATAAACAGTGGTCTTTATTCTTTTCTCTTTCTATGACTCCTGCTCTATTTTAGCCTTAAATAAATGTAAAGGTAGTTAAATAAAATTCTCAATCACTCATTGTGATTTTTTATACCCACAGATCTACGGCTGTAAAAAAGATTTTTGTTTAACTGTTATATAGGAGTACTGGACATCAAACTAGTTCTTGAAGCCTTTTTTTCTCTTCTGAAAGACCACAGTTACACGCCCTGAAGAAGGAGCCTGTTAAGATCATATTTGAGCTCCGAAACGCGCGTAGGCGTTGGTCCTATGGTCATAATCTACAACCCATGATTTTTAACTGTTGATTGTTGCAGATTTATTGTCTTTTATTGTGCGTCTATATGTGGTATATATGTCTTGCTATTTGTATAATGGTTGTACAATTAATTACAAATTGTGCTTCTACAGTTTGATGGAAATCATATTGTATATACTATAACACAAACATTGTTCAAAAAAAATGATATATATATAAAAAAATGATAAAAGTAATTAATAAATGAAATAATACAGTTTTATATACCGTTTGCTGTGGGTATCATTTCATTGTATGGACATATTGTCTTCAACTCAAGTGATATAGTGTAGGAAGTTTTGTTTTTCAATTGTTATTTTCCCTGAGCCCTTCCTCACTTACCAATTTACTCAGGGTCCCTCTGTTGTACTTTATCGCTTGCCAGGCGTGTCAGGAGGTGCTTATGAGATAGAGAAAGAAGAAGCAGTAGCAAATGTATGTGATGTCATGGAGTGTGTTGGAAGTACTCTATCCAGGGAGGATTGGATGGTAGTTATGAAGAATGGCAATGCTTTGAAAGCAGCGGTTGGGTTCATAGAGAAAGGATCTTTAAGCGAGACTACTGTTCCAGGATGTGCCCAACCTTGTTACACCATTCTGGAATCATTAACAATGAGTAATGGGTATGTGAAGATGCAGGGAGAAAAATATGTCCCCTTAAGGTGTCGGCTCCAAATTGTTACCGTTGTCCCATAAAGGGGTGCCCTAGGAAGGCCATGACTTTGAACCATGTCAAGGAGAGGTTTGGGTGTGTTGAAAGATCAGGCAAAGAAATGGGTGTTCAAATGTGAGGACTTGGAGAAGGGTGGTTTGAAGGTTGGTTTGGGTACTGTAAATCCTGACCAACATATAGATGATCCACAATTGTCATAAGACAAAATGTGTTTCAATGTATTGATCCTTTTTGTGGTCCTTACTAGATCTTTCAAGATATGCAGCAGTGGCTGTTGATATGCATTCTAAGTTGGCAGAGCTGATAATCATGTGTAATGTGACCATCCACTCTACCATTGGGGCATTGAGGGCAATTTTCAGTTGGTAAGGGTTTCTGTCTTGTTCGATCCTATTAAAAAATGAAGAATATTTTGGAAGGATGTGGAATTAGTCATACATATTCCTCAGGGTAATGGGCAGGCGGAGAGGATAATCTGGTTAGATAATGGGACTATGGAAATGGCAGTTAACTCAGGTGGTTGAGAGGGCACTGGGAGACATAGTGTGAGAAAACCATACTACAAATATTAGTGTAATGGTTAAATCTCTGATTGCAATAATGTGAGACAGAGCAGCTGGTACTAAGGTGACTGTAGGATGGTTGCACAAAATGTATGGTGTTGAGATTAAAGCGTAACTCTCCCCATATCAATATTGAGTTGCATGCCCAGTGGTTGCTTCTGGTAGTTTATATGCAAAAAGACAGGCATTTTCCTGCCACACAGTGCCCTCCTGCCTCTTTCTAGCCCCTCCCTCTTCCCAGCACTACTTATGGAGGCCTCAGCGTGACTCCTGTGAGTAGCTCCTCAACCTCTTAGGCATCCTGCTTTACCCTCGCTGCTGGCAATCGTTGGTGATAGTTGGTATCTGAGACTGCCATAGTCCCCCAATTGCTGTAATTCTCTGTTCCTGTTTTATTGTATTGTACTTGGCCATTGTTGTATTTTTTGTTGTTCTTTTTTTGCTGCACTTGCCATTAGTTCCCACTGTGTACCTCCCACCTCCTGCTTGCATCTCCCACTGCCCAGGACTACTTATAGAGGCTGCAGCTCAGGCGCACAGCGGACGGTGCACAAAAGGCAAGCCAATCTGTGCCTGGGTCTCACTCAGTGCCAAGAACCCTTGCCCTACCGCCATTTGGAGATACACCCCCAAAAAAGGCCTGGACCCAGGCCTCTGCAACAACAACTTCTGCCGCTCCTCTCCCGGATCCTTGGTAGGACCTTTCTCCTGTTTGCACCAGCTTTTCTCCTGCAACACTGAAGCTCCGGCAAACACCACCACGCCTACCCAGACAAGCACAGACCATCTCTAATGCCTCCTGTTCAATGCACGATCTCTCTGCAAACATGCCACAGAGATTGGGACACCATCACCTGCCTCTCCGTCGATGTCCTCTTTCTCACTGAGACCTGCCTCAACCCCTCATTAATGCCCGACATCGCCTCAGCCATGCCCAACAGCAACAAGATTGCACACCAAGACCATATCAACAAGAATGGAGGTGGAATCGCCACCATTCACAAGGAAACCATTCACTATACCACCACCGCAGATTACGTCACCCTGCTCATGGAACACATCTAAACTTCCAGCTCTACATCATTTTGCCACTCGGAGGTGGGTATGGATTATATCACAGACAGAATACACATGGCACCCCTGCTTTTATGGGGCCAAATTTGGTCCTCGGAGGAAATGAATTTCTCCCGACTTGTTTTAAAAGATTGCATTCATTTAGACAATGCAATGGTGGTCCCCTGGTTACGTTACGTTAAACAAACCTTTTATAAGATAGGATTAGAAGATTTTTATGATAAGCCTGAGTGTATACCGCCAAACATGAAAATGTCCATAAAAGAAGCTTTTTGATCTGAGCTGAGTATATCATCTAGGCTTACAGATAGTCAGGACCCCCCCTTTCTTAAAACAGCAACAATTTTATTTGTCTTTTAGCTTGCAGGGCAATGCATGTTTTTAATGACAAGATTTCATTTAGGCACACTGCACTTTCTTGTGGCTTTTCCAAAATAGGTGGGGTGGTGTGAGAGGCTACCCCCCCTGTCCTTGTAATAATTCAGCCCAACAAAATACTATGCACCTTATGCTATTTTGCACATTATATAAAGACCCCAGGGCGTGCTTTCTTAAACCAATTTTAAAACGAAAAATGTTTTCGCTTCCATAAATGCCTCCATTTGCAGCTCTGTGCTTAGTTTTATAAAAATTGTTTTTATAATAAGGAAACGATATGCAATGTAAAAGTATGTAATTAGGTGTTGAATTGCCTTCAGAGATATTGTTTATCCTCTTTTGTAAATATTGTCTTATTTTATGATTGTATGTCTTTCCTGTGAACTTTTATGATTCATCTGGAATCAAATAAAGTTTTCTGACTGACTGACTGCCTCCTGTTCAATGCCCGATCTCTCTGCAAGCATGCCACCGAGATTGGGCCACCATCACCTTCCTCTCCACCGATGTCCTCTTTCTCACTAAGACCTGCCTCAACCCCTCATTAATGCCCGACATCGCCTCAGCCATGCCCGACAGCAACAAGATTGCAAAACAAGACCATATCAACAAGAATGGAGGTGGAATCGCCACCATTCACAAGGAAACCATTCACTGTACCACCACCGCAGATGACATCACCCTGCTCATGGAACACATCTAAACTTCCAACTCCAAACCGACAGCAAAACCATCAGAGGCACCCTTGCCTACAGACCTCTAGGACTGCGCCCCAGCTTCTGCATCACCATTCTGGATTTCATCACTTCGCTCGCCATCAACTCCAAAAACTACATCTTCCTTGGCAACCTCAATTTTCACCATGACGACCCCAAATATACCAACACTGCCAAACTCCTCGAAGCATGAGCAACATTGGCTTCACCCAGCTGGTCACTAACTGCACTCACATCACAGAACGCACACTAGACCCGATCTTCAAGGCCAGTAACAGAATCAAGTGCAGCCATGTCACCGACCTCATCTGGACTGACCGTGCCATCATCCACTTCACCACCTAGGGATCCCCAGCATCACCCACAAGCCACCCTGCACATCATACAGCAGCTAGAACAAGATCACGTAGAGCCAATGTACCAATGCCCTCAACACCTCCCTCCCTTACATGACAAACCTAGAAAAGGCGGTATCCGTCTGGATCACAGACTGTGTTGACAGAGTTGCCCCCAGAAAATCCGCCAAGCTCAAAAGGGCCTTCAAGCAAGCCAGTTGGTACACGATGGAACTTAGAACTATGAAGCGCACCTGCATATGATTTGAAAGGAGATGGCGCACCAGCATGGAGCCAACAGACGGAACAACCTTCAAAACTGCCCTTAACCAATACCACAACTCCTGAAAAAGATGAAATGAAGCGCCCTGGCTGACCACATTGAAGTAAACTCCAATGTCAGTAAGGAACTCTTCAACATTGTCATAAAGTTCTCCAACCCCTCAGCCACCAACAATATCATCACCTGTTCACAGGAACTCTGAGACTTCCTGGCAGACTTCTTTCATGACAAGATCTCCACCATCTACAGGAATTTTGAATCCCAACCTACCGACCTCACGAAGAAGGAACACAACCATCTGCTCACCACTTGGAACCAGGTCACCATGCAAGACACCACAGCCATCAGGACCTCAATCTACTTAGGAGCACACACAGACCCCTGCCCCACAACAACTCCAACCCCAGGAACAAGACAATCAGCAGAGCGCTAACTAACATCTTCAATCCATCCATCACCACGGCCACATTCCCAGAAGAATGGAAGCACGCAGAAGTCAAGCCCCTACCTAAGAAGTCATCTGCTGACCCCAAAAAGTTCAAGAACTACTGCCCCATCTCTCTGCTACCATTTTCCGCCACATTCCTCGAGAAGGCCATCAACCGTCAACTCACAGAACACCTGGAGAACAACAATCTTCTGCACACTTCACATTCCAGATACTGCACCAACCACCGCACTGAAACTGCCCTGATTTCAGCCATAGACGACATCAGATACTTCCTCGACCAAGGAGAAATGGCAGCCCTGATCCTTCTGGGCCTCTCAGCAGTGTTCAAAACAGTTTCACACCACACCCTGTTCAAAAGGCTTCACAACATTGGAATCCAATGAGACGCCCTCAAGTAGATCGCCTCCTTCCTCACAGGTAGAACCCAGAGATTCTGCCATCTGCTCCACATCATGGAACTCAAGAACACCATCTGCAGCATCCTTCTTGGTTCGTCCCTCAGCCCTACCCTGTTTAACACTTACATGGCTCCCCTGGCCAGCAGGGTCAGATAGCATTGACTTAACAACACATCCTACACTGATGACAACCAGCTAATCCTCTCAATATCAGATGACCCCTTCGCCACGCTGGCCAACTTCTGCAGGTGCATGATGAACATCAGCCACTGGATGTGAGACAACAACCTACAACTCAACACAGACAAGAAAGAAGTTTCCCCCTGAAATGACACCTGTTGGCCCCCCTGATCTAGGACCCTCACCCACTCCAACCGACCACACCCATATCCTAGGCATCAGCCTGGATAGTAAGCTCACCATGAAAAGATAGATCAATGCAGTTTCTTCCGCTTGCTTCCTCACCCTTCACATGCTCCACAAGATTTTCAAGTGGCTTGCCACTGGTTTTGCTTCGCCATCGATACCAGGCACACTGTCAGGCAAGCCCTGGTCAACAGGCAACTGGACTATGGCAAGGCACTCTATGTAGGAATCACACCTCCTCAAAAGACTGCAAAATATACAGAACTCAGAGGCCAAACACATCCTAGACCTCCCTAAATGGACCCACATCGCCCCCCACCTCAAGAAGCTCAACTGGCTCCCCATTTAGAAGAGATACTAGTTCAAGATGTTGATCCACAACTTCAAGCCCTCCACAACCAGCGACTAGCGTACATTAATCACCAACTGAACTTCCACCTTCCCTCCAGGCACATGCGCTTCAACTCCCTCTGCCTCGCCGACATCCCCTGTATCTGGCGCAACAACTTTGGAGGAAGTTCTTTCTCCGAACTCACTGTGAAGTCCTGGAACGTCCTCCCACTTCACCAACAGACCTTATACTCTCTGCTACAATTCAGAAAAGGATGCAAGACCTGGATGTTCAGCTAGCTCCCTGCAGCAGTACTCTCAGCGCCTGGATACCCTCATGGGTGATTAGATTATGAGCCCATTGCACCATTGGTGTGTCACGTTGCATGACGCACCAGTGGCGCAACCTGCTGTGTGATATTTACAAGCACACGTAAAACTACCCTGTGTGGCTTTATGTGTGCTCATAAAGATTGTCCCTTTTCACACAACACATTGTGTGTTACAGGCATAACACGGGTGTTGGTGTGGGTGTTCCCACACAACAATCAATCAATCAATCAATCAGTGAACTTGTAAAGCGCGCTACTTACCCGTGATGGTCTCAAGGTGCTGAGGGGAGTGGGAGGGGGTGCTGCTACTGCTCGAAGAGCCAAGTCTTGAGCAGCCTTCTGAAGGTGAGCAGGTCTTGGGTCTGTCGTAGATGGGTGGGGAGGGTGTTCCAGGTCTTGGCGGCAAGGAAAGAAAAAGATCTGCCGCCAGAGGTTGTTCGTTGGATGCGCGGTACGGTGGCAAGGGCGAGGTTGGTGGAGCAGAGCTGGCGGGCGGGGGTGTAGAAGTTGAGTCTGTTGTTCAGTTAGGCTGATCCGGTGTTGTGGAGAGCTTTGTGTGCGTGGGTGAGGAGTTTGAATGTGATCCTCTTGTTGACGGGGAGCCAGTGCAGGTCTCTGAGGTGGGAGGTGATGTGGCTGCGGTGGGGAACGTTGAGGATCAGTAGGGCTGAGGCGTTCTGGATGCGTTGTAGTCGTCACCGGTGTTTGGATGGGATTCCTGCGTAGAGTGCATTGCTGTAGTCCAGCCTGCTGCTGACGAGGGCTTGGGTCACTGTTTTTCTTGTTTCGATTGGGATCCACTTGTATATCCTGCAAAGCATGCGGAGGGTGTTGTAGCAGGAGGAGGAGATGGCGTTGACCTGTTTCGACATGGAGAGGGAGGAGTCGAGGACGAACCCTAGGTTGCGAGCGTGGTCTGTGGGAGTTGGAGCTGCTCCTAGTGTGGTCGGCCACCATGAGTTGTCCCACGCAGAGGGGGTGGGACCTAGGATGAGGACCTCCGTCTTGTCTGAGTTCAGTTTCAGGCGGCTGCTCCTTATCCACTCGGCGACAGCCTTCACTCCCTCGTGGAGGTTGGTTTTGGCGGTGTGTGGGTCCTTGGTGAGGAAGAGGATGAGCTGGGTGTTGTCGGCGTAGGAGATGATGTTCAGGTCGTGCTGGCGGGCCTCTTGTGCAAGAGGGACCATGTAGACATTGAACAGCATCGGGCTGAGGGATGAGCCCTGGGGTACGCCGCAGATGATGTCGGTGGCTTTCTGAGCGGAAGGGCGGGAGGCGGACTCTCTGGGTTCTACCGGAGAGGAAGGACGTGGTCCAGTCCAGGGCCTTCTTCTGGATACCTGCTTCTTGGAGGCGTGTTCTTAGTGTGCGGTGGCAGACCGTGTTGAAGGCGGCTGACAGGTCCAGGAGGATGAGGGCTGACGTTTCGCCGTTGTCTAGTTGGCGCCTGATGTCGTCTGTGGCTGAGATGAGGGCAGTCTCGGTGCTGTGGTTGCGTCTGAATCCGGACTGGGATGGGTCTAGGATGTTGTTGTCCTCGAGGTGGCGGGTCAGCTGCATGTTGGCAATTTTCTCGATGACTTTCGCCGGGAAGGGGAACAGGGAGATGGGCCGGAAGTTCTTGAGGTCTTTGGGGTCCGCTTGGGGCTTCTTGAGGAGGGTGTTGATTTTGGCGTGCTTCCAGCTTTCCGGAAATGTTGCTGTGTCGAAGGAGATGTTGATGATCTTCCGCAGTTGGGGAGCGATGGTTGCATCCGCTTTGTTGAACACGTGGTGTGGGCAGGGGTCTGACGAAGATCCTGAGTGGATGGAGTTCATGACCTTGCGTGTCTCTTCGTCGTTGACGTGGGACCAGGAGGTCAGCTGGTTGGTGCAGGTGGCGTTCAGGGTGTGGCTTTTTGTGGTCGGGCGGATGAGGAGTTGAAGCTGTCATGGATGTCGCGATCTTGCGATGGAAGAAGGTGGCCAGTGAGTCGCACAGATCTTGCGAGGGCGGGATGTCGTTGGTGTTGGCGCTGGGGTTGGAGAGTTCCTTCACTATGTTGAAAAGTTCTTTGCTGTCATGTGCGTTGTTGTCCAGTCGGGCTTTAAAGGACGATCTCTTGGCTGTTCTGATGAGGTGGTGGTGTCTGCAAATGGCATCTATTGTGGGCTGTGTGGCTGTCTGGTGTGCTGTCTTTGAGCCATTTCTTCTCCAGCTTCTGGCATGTTCGTTTGGAGATCTGGAGTTCTTTGGTGAACCAGGTGGCTTTCTTGCTGGGGTGGTTGGCGGCGGGTTTCTTGGTCGGGGCGAGGATGTTGGCGCAATCGTCGATCCACTGTCTGAAATTACGGGCGGCGGCGTCTGTGTCAGCGGGGTCAGTGGGTGGGTTCTGGGTGAGGGTGGAGGTAAGCAGGTCCTCGGTGACTTTGCTCCAGCAGCGGCGGGGCAGCTGTTGCGTGCGGTGGTGCGTGGCTGGTTTCATGAAGGTGAAGTGAATGCATCGGTGGTCCGTCCAGTGGAGTTCGGTGGTGTGGTTGAAGGTGATGTGGGTGCCTGTGGAGAAGACGGGGTCGAGCGTGTGGCCGGCAGCATGGGTGGGTTCGGTGACAAGTTGTGAGAGGCCGAGGTTGGCGAGGTTGGCGATCAGGGCGGTGGAGTAGGCGTTGTTGTTGTTTTCGAGGTGGAAGTTCAGGTCCCCGAGGAGGATGTAGTCCGTGGAGGCGAGAGCGTGGGTGCTGGCGAGGTCGGCGACGGAGTCGCTGAAGAGTGCCCGGGGTCCGGGAGGTCTGTAGATGAGTGTTCCTCTGAGGGTGGTGTTGGGGTCGGTGTGGATCCGGAAGTGAAGGTGTTCGGCGGAGTTGATGGAGTCGCCTGCGAGCGTGTGGACCTGGCGGGTGGACTTGTGGACGATGGCTATTCCTCCTCCCATCCCATTGGTGCGGTCTCTGCGGGTGATCTTGTAGCCGTCCGGGATGGCTATGGCGATGTCCAGTGCCGAGGAGTTGTTCCACCAGGTCTCGGTCAGGAAGGCAACGTCTGGGACGGTGTTGTCGAGCAGGTCCCAGAGCTCGACGGCGTGTTTGCGTGCAGAGCGGGTGTTGAGGAGAATGCAGCGGAGGTGGTTGGGTCCAGTCCTTGACAGTTTGGTGGTTCTGTCGCAGGTGAAGTTGCAGGTGTAGCAGGAGAAGGGTCCGTGTGTGCATTTCGGTGTGGCCTGGAAGCAGCGGTGGTCTCGTCCGGTGTTAAGTGCGCGGAGGGTTTTGGCATCGTAACGCAGTCCGGCGATGTGGAGAACGCGTGGTCCAGGGGTTCTGGTGCTAGGCGTGGTCCAGGCGCAGACAGGCGCAGACGGGCTTGCCTATGGCGCGCCTATGGCGTGCCAGCTGCGCAGCAGCACAGCGGCCACCATAAGTAGGGAAGAGGGAGGGAGGAGCAGCTGGGAGGCGGGTGGGAGGCAGCCAATGGGGTCGGGGGCGGGGCCACAGGGGACGCAGCGGCGGGAAACCAGGAAGGCAAAGGAAGGCAGGGGGCGGCGGCGGGAGAGGGGCGGCGAAGGCGGCGGGAGCGGGGAAAATAATGAAGGATACTACAGAGAAGGGCAAAAACACAACAGATTATACAGTGAAAAACAGCAGATATTGCGGAGAAATACAACAGAAATTACAGCGCAACCCCGGCACACTAAGCAATATTGGGGATGAAAGGTAGTCTCGAACTCAGCAGCAGCGAGGACGGGTGCACTCAGGTGGAGCTGCGCTGCGTGGGGAGTGACTGGCCTCAATCAGGGTCAAGGGTCGCCCATGTCCAATGATGAATTTCCAGATTTACTAGCAATTGTAAACCTGGAAATGCGCCAGAATGCTACGCCACCCCCAAGGGTAGTGTAGCGAGGTACAATGAGGAGAAATGTTCTCCTCGTTCTTTTCCTCTTTCAAAGCGTGCTGCATTCTACAGCATGCATTGGAAGAGGAAATCACCTCAATTGATTGCTTTTGTGCAGAAAGGTGCCCCTTCCTGCAACAAAAACAATCTCCCTATGACGCAGGCATCCTTGCACTATGGTGCAAGGGTGCATGCGAAGGTGCATGGCAGGAGTTTGTGCACTAGCACAGGGAGAAGCACAGAGATGTAACATGTTGTTGTAAATATGTTGCATCCTTGTGCCTCGAAATTAACGCAGCATGGGGCAGCAAAATAACTTGCGGTACCACGTTGCGGTAGTTTCTCACAAATAGGGCCCTCAGATTGATTGATTGATATTCTTTTGTTTATGTATGTCCATTTAGTACACTCACTCTTCTATCACAACTCCTAAGTCTTTAGTGAGGTGACATTTTTGGCCAGCACCCCCACTCTATAAATTGTTACAACACCACTGCGTGTGCTCAGACCCAGTGTATATAATCCAGACACTCACTGGCTTCCTTCATTCTGCAGGGACAGACCTCTCTTCCACCGACAGCCCTTGCCCCACCCCCGGCTCCTGCTGGCAGACCACCCTGGGCGTGGCCTGTGGAGTTCTCCTCGGTGCTGCAATCATTGTGGCAGTGATGGCGGTTCATTATGAAAGACGTCTGAAACAGAAGGACACATACAAAGGTAAATGTCCATAACATGGCCCTTATGTAATCTCTCTGCATATTATATACTATATACTCTGCATATATGACACAACATTAATACTTCCATCACTCTTTACCTCAGATGAAAACATGTATCAGAATCCGAGCGTTATCAACAACCATGATATCCAATATGAGAACATGACAAAAGGGCGCGAGGAACAGTCAGCGGTGAGTAGCAGGCAGTGATGAAGTCAGGTAACTAATGTCTCATAATAACAATGCCAATGTATTCATATTTATCTTGTTGCTAATTTTCATACTGGATGGAGAAAAGTGCATAGGCCTTCCACTCTGTTCAGGAAGAGCATAGATTGAGGGCTTGGCTGGAGCCCTAATGCATATTAGGCAGTGTGCTATATCTAGCAGATACCCTGCCTCCAACCCTCTGGAGTGACCCCTGAGGTGGGCTGCTGGGACAGTCTGGGAGTGACTACTGTCAGCTGAAAATGCTGCAGGAAGTCTTCATTCCTTCATAGAGGGGGGCCTTTCTTAATTCTTTAGTCCATTTAACTTTAGTAAGTGTAGTGGAGCTCACTGCACTGGGCAGGAGGGCGCGACCCCTGCCTGACTCTTCTGTCTACATGACGCTGACAATGCACCTCTCTACATATGTTGTCGTTGCCACAT
Organism: Triturus cristatus; assembly: GCF_964204655.1. Taxonomy (NCBI): domain Eukaryota; kingdom Metazoa; phylum Chordata; class Amphibia; order Caudata; family Salamandridae; genus Triturus; species Triturus cristatus. Next base: position 38,189,016 of record NC_140590.1, read on the forward strand.
ACATAGTCTCCATCATCTAATGTGTGTTGGGGAGGGTCTTTTCTATCACTTTATGAAAGGAATACACACTTGTTTTAAAGTCTGTCCAGCTTTTCATGGTTGAGCAAGGACTGCTGCACTGTTGCCAGATTGTATACTGCACATAGGTTGGTGGATTTGCCTCCACCGTGGATTGACCCAGCACTGCAATCCAATCCTGGATTCAAAGGGGCCAGCTTCCAAGTAAGACAGCTCCAAATTGATGATTAGTCTAGGGAAATGGGTTGTTAGTTTGGGGGAATTTGAGGTCTAAGTAATATGTCCACATTCTTGTCAGGTCAAACACAGAGTTCACTAAATAATCCTGGTTTCACCCCTTGTCGTTATGGCACAGAGACGCCAGACTAAATGTAGAGGAAATATGAAAATTATTTAGCAGTACCAAAACAGCTACAAAGTCTAAACAAAACACAATAAAAATCCCACAGCTTAATTCTAACAATGAATTAAAATGTAATAAGAAAACAACGCAAAAATGATTCAAATGAAAAGTTTTTAGGTCAAAAATCACCACTAAACCTTACAGCATCCATAGGTAGAATAGAGCGGGACCTAGAGTCAAGCTGAGGTCACCCGTGATGCTTCACAACCAAACCCCCTCCCTCTTCTGACACCATCAAAACATCTACTAAATACAATATGGGTCCTCTGAAACATGTCAATGCCCTCCATTAGGGGTTCTTCAATCATATGGTGCGAATAGACAAGGCTAGGTGTGTGTAATCCAGTGACATCCAATCTTTGTGAAAGTAGGAAGGTAGTCAAGGGAGCAACCACAAAGGACCTGTTGGATTTTGCTAGCAACTGACTTAATCTGTCATCATTGGCACCTTCCATTGCATGCAGGAAAAGGCCACTGTTCATAGATCTACTATGGGGTGTAGCTAAGTAGACAATGTTTGCAAGAGCTTCAAGTCTAAAACCTACAAAAGCGTGTAATGTCCTCCAACAATTTGAAATTTCATACTTCACACTATAAGTCAGCAAATGGACCCACAAAGAAGGTTAAAATGTGTCCAAAGGACTTGCAAACTTGTACATGTGTAGGCCTTCAACATTATGTTAAAAACAACTGTCATGCCCAGACGACATAGTAAAGAATGACCAACATATGTCATTGCCAGGAAAAGGTTTTGGCAACTTCATCAGGTTAAGTGAACCATGCTGTCACTCAATCATACAGCACACCACGTCGCCACCAGGTGAAGGCCTATCAGTGGTCAATCGGTTGAAACGCTGCTCAAATAAGTTGAACCACCTGTAGTGCCGGAAGTAAAAGGTCTTTGTCTGGGTGCTCTAGAGACCAAGTAAGCCTAGTGCGTTGACACATTCAGAGATCTTACCACCGCACTCACGGACATATTTATGCGAGGCTTTCATCAAGTTTGCACCACACAAAGTGGTACATGCGCGATGAAATCCTCTAAGTCAGATTTATGCAGCCATGCAAAGCCACATTGCATGGCTTCATAAATCTGGAGTAAGGCAATGCAGCGCAAATCACTAGTTGCCTTAGTCTGTGCAAGGGAGACGTTCCATGGGTTGTTCCTACGCAAATCCCATGGTTTTTTACGCATTCCCAGATTTACCAAAATGATAAAGCTGGGAATGGGCCAAAAAGATAAGCTTCCCAGGTGAGGCGTAACAAGGAGAAATGTCTTTATAACTCCTCGTTTTTTCATTCTGCATCACCCATAGAAAGAGGAAAGCGCCTCTATGGATTGGTTTTGTGCCGAAAGGTACCCATTAACCAATCCTGCCTACAACACAGGCACTCTTTTACCATGGTGCAAGGGTGCCTGCATTGGCGCTAGGCTGCTGAAATGGCTCCAGCGCAGGGGGAGTACAGGAATGTGCCGTATTTCTTAAATACAGTGCATTCCTGCCCTTTCACAGTGACGCAGAGCAGTGCAGCGCGGGGCAGCAAGGCGACTTTGCATGCTGCCCTACGCCACTATTTTCATAACTATGCCCCTTGGTCTTTTTTCTGGAGGTTGAGGTGGAAAACTCTCCTCTTTAAGTCAGATATGCGTCGAATGAGGTCCCACTGATGCCACTGATGTGGCATGAAAAGATGTGATTGGAAACAATTCAAATTTTATACCCTTGGAAGTCCTCTCGTCGGCCGATACATACAGTCAAGTTTTCTACTTTGGGACATAGTCAGGACCATAATGAGCAAAAAAATACTGTTAGATTTTGTGTTTATCTTGTTACATTTGCTTCATGTTCCAAGACAGGTTAAATGACCGGCATTGTCTTCTGACGAATTGCTGCATATTCTTTTAACATGGAGATGTTGGTTACTTTCCTTGACTGTAGTAGACACATTTTGTAAAGTGAACTGTGTCACAATCTCTCAGGGGTACAGACAAAGGGCCCGATTCACAGAACAAACTTAAGACAAAATCCTAAACTTAGTACCATTTTGGTATTCACAGAATGCACTTACTACTTCTGGTATTCACAGAATGAACTTACTACTTTTGTGATTCACAGAATAAACTTACTACTTTTGTTATTCACAGAATGGATTTACGACTACTAACTTTACGTCCGCACTCGGGCGGGAAATTCCGGCCCGGAGGCGGGGCTTCCAGGCCGGAGGCGGGGCTTCCAGGCCGGAGGCGGAGGTTCCGGCCCAGAGGTGGAGATTTTGGCCATGGCTAAATCTCCGCCACTGGCCGGAATCCCCACCTCCGGGCCGGAAGCTCCGCCTCCGGCCCAGAAGCCCCGCCTCCGGATCGGTAGCTCCGCCTCCTGGCCGGAAGCTCCGCCTCCGGGCTGGAATTTCCGGCCCGAGTGCGGACGTAAAGTTAGTAGTCGTAAATCTATTCTGTGAATAGCAAAAGTAGTAAGTTTATTCTGTGAATCGCAAAAGTAGTAAATTCATTCTGTGAATACCAAAATGGTACTAAGTTTAGGATTTTGTCTTAAGTTTGTTCTGTGAATCGGGCCCATGGCCACTGGAATTATGAGGCGGGGAAGGCCTAAATTATGCAGCAATGTTGACTAAATTATGGGGCAAGAAAACTCAAATTATGTTGCTTAATGAAGCTCAATTTTACTCATTAGCACTATCTGGGCAAAAGGTTCACTTTATTAGTACCAGTTCTACATCCAAATACAGCTGCAATTAACTGAAAGGTGACCAGTCAACCTTTGCGAAGACCCTTCCTCTGTACGGCAGTATGTATTGGAGCATTTTAGTAACTTATGATCTGTTTGAGATAGAAACAAAATCTGTATTTTTTGTTAAAATCTACAGATTATGAAGCAGATGATGGATTATGTGGCAAATGCGGCTAAATCTTAACTATGCGTAAAGTGCAGTAGCCGCAGAATCGCATAATCCCAGTGGCCTTGCATACAGGAAGCTTGGAAAGAAATACTGTAGGATGTCAATTTGTTTCTAATTCATAAAAAATTAAATACCTGGAAGTGAACTGTAGAAATATTTCAATATATACCAGTGGGTATGAAAGCACAAATGAAGCACATTTTGTTTTATAATTCTGAAGTGTGATGTGAACAAATATCAAAACATATCTTGGTGATGCACATATGATAATTATTGTACTGTATTGCACATTTGTATAGTGCTTACTACCCCTATGTGTGGCACTGAAGCGCTTATATACATGTCAGCAAAATATGCCTTATAGGATGGTGTGTGGTTGGACAGGTGTTGTCTTTTTTTTTTATCCAATGTGAGATGCGTTTCCATGTCATATGTGATGGCCACTGAAGTACGGTGGTCATAGTATGACCTTCAGCGTGTAACAGTATGGTGGATGGTGAGGTGTGAAAGACACAAACGCACAGTTTATGGTTTGCAGTACATGAGCAGCTTTGAACAGCTGTACTTACTATGATTATTTTCTGCTTAGCTGGTTACTGCACTGCACTGAGTTGTCCAATCAGAAATTTTGGGTCAAATTTTCTTTCATGTAACGCACCGTAACTGAAGTGTGTGACAGATCTCTTCATTTACTCCATGCCTGTTTGTTTAGTGATGGCTGGTTTATTGGCTGCACAGTACTGGTGATGGACAACCCTTATAGCAGATATGGCTTAATTTAATGTAAGATGTGTAAATTAAAGTTGCGGCCGACTGCTGACTGTTATGGTGTTAGTATTGGTGTGGGCCAGGAATGTTATGTAGGAGCTAACATAACTATGTAATAACCTGGTGAAACATAAAACAACTCTCCTTAACTTACCTGCTTATCGAAAGTAGTTTGCTATAAGGCTTGTTTCCAATCTGTGGATTATAAACTGAAGATTGAGCTTGACAGTGCGACTGTCTTTCCAGGTTCTATTGCCAGGAGGTGGGGTGGTGTCGCTGCCTTGGAAATAGCCATGTTTTCAAATGTTTTCTGAAGTGTACAGGCTCCTGGATGCATTGAATGTTGGCACCAGGTAGTCCTCAAACCAGAACTGCTAATTGAAATAACGCATAATCTCCAATCGACATTAGCTGAATAAACAACTGTCCCATGGCCCCTGAAGTTATATCTTCCAATTCCTTCCTCTTTGAGTGTATTTTGTCCTTCCTTACCATCCCTGTGTCCTATAAAAGAAAATGCTATAGTAAATCTATTACTTGGTTCAACAAGCTGTAAAATCTTAGCCCAGGCCATCATACTGAAGGACAGCACCAATTTGCAGGGCAAGGAAAGTTTACAAATCAAGTTTGGCCCTCGCTAAGAGGGAATGGGATGAATGACGTTGACAGGACCTTAAAACAGCTTGTTCTACCAATGACTTATCCAAGTTTTGGTCTCTAGTCACTTGGGCTGCCAATGGTACAGCCCCATCTCCCCCCAAACCCTATATTACCATCATATTGGTTTAGCTATTTTTCTTCTCTGTACTCTGGTGGTGACCTTGTAGCTTCTGCAACCCCGCCTCTAATACGAGCTACTTCTCCCTCTGCAAGCCCTGTGTTCAGCTTTTTTTATGTAACCGTGGCTCTCGGTGAAGTTACCAATGGTAGGGCTGCAGGATCTGATGGTATACCTGCAGAGCTATTTTTATTGGATAAATCAAGCTGGACAAAATATATTTTAGTTCTAGCCAATTCTATTGACAAACATGTGCCGGTCCCCTACTCCTGGAAAGGTGTTATGGTTATTCTGATATGCAAAAAAGGTGACTGGTGCTCCCCAGCAAACTAGAGACCAATAAGTCTAATAGATTGCACTTAAAAAATCTTTTATAGAATGCTGTTGTTTATCTCGAGGAGGGAGATATATTGACATTATGCCAAGCCGGGTTTTGGAAAAGTACTGTCACCATTGATCAGCTTTTTGGTACCCGGCCTTCTATTGGAACATAGTGCTGATTGGCAAGGGCAACTTGTATGTTTCCTTTGTTGACCTAAAATCAGCTTATGATTAGTTTCCCTGTTCCAAATTTTGGCAGGTACAGGTACTCAATGATATGGGTATGCCCCTAAGCTCTTGACTCTGCTTAATCGTTTGCATTATGCCAACTATGTTAGAATTCGGTGGAGTTTGCAAGACCAACTCACTGAACGAATCCCAGTTGTGCATGATGTCCGTCAGGGCTGTGCTTTTGCCCCAACACTTTTTTCACTTTATTTAAATTGTGTACCTTCTGCAGACTCCATCTGATGCCTCTCCCCTTGCCGGTGTTATGACTCCAATTTTACTACTTGCTGACACCACCCTGTTGATCTCTAAAACCCCGAGTGGATTACAGCTATTACTAAATTGTTTTGATGAGTAATGCTGCTCCTGGGGCTTGATGATCAATTCAGCAAAGACTAAATATATGTCTTTCAATAGGAATAAATCCTGCAAGGATAGGTTAGTATTGAGTGGTACGTCCCTGAAGAAAGTGGTCTCGTTTCATTCTTTGGGAGTACACCTATCGTCTATTATGTCATGGAAGTACCATCTCAATAAAATGATTATTATGCACAAACAATCAACAGGTGAATGCTGAGCATTGGGCATCGTACACTAAACCTGTTATTCCAGCTTTGCAAATATATGGGCTACAGCTGTGGACTCTGCTGTATATGGATCGGAGCTCTGGGGCATTTCAAACTGCTCAGGCCTTGGGAGGAGTGAAAATAACTTCATGAGGAGTAATTCAAATCTTCTCCCTAGTACATCGGTTCTCCCATTAACTTTGGACATGGGTAGAAAATCTATAGAATGCAAAGCAAGATTGCGCCCACTACTCTAGTGGAGAAGGCTATGGACCACTCCAGATCTTGACCAAAATTAGAGGGAGATACCCTAATTCAACAAAAAGGGATGGGTAGCAGTATCCGAAAAATAAAGAAAGTCCCTTTCCACAAAACTGTATTGTGGGTAAAAAAAAAGCCCCGTATTCTAGAGCTTCATTAGGTATGGATCGTGTGCTATATATCTTATCTATCATAGAAACACATTTTTAAACAAATTCTAAACAAAACCGTTTAGTCTGTTGTGAGATTTAAAACGAAAATAGCTTAACAATAAAAGAATGCAATGAATTATTTATTTAAAAAATTACACAACTATTGAGAGATTCAAAACATGACGATCAATTTTCTCAATGGATTAAAAATATCTTCTCACAGAGAAGACGTAATACAAATACATAGTAAAATGTATTACAAATAAATAAAAAAGACTTTTACGAAGAGATGTCGATGTGGCGTTTCGGTGAACAATTTCTATTTCTTCACCTTCTTCAGGACTTAATTTTCAAATCAATCTAAATAGCAGAAAACATTTATTATAGACTTACATTATTTATAGCAAAACAGTAAACACCTATTACTTTACAAAAGAACATATTTTATATATAAACATAGTCCTATAGTAGTCCAAACTACTAATACCAAATAACAAAAAAACACATGGTCTATAATGTCATTAAAATAAGACATTCAATACACCCACCTAATTGAATGAGTATGAGACCCAATAAATAAGTCGTCTCGAGCATTCAATGGCTCCAAACCCCTCAGTAGGAAAGAAAAACTCTGCGATTGGCGCATACGTAGAGATTGTCTATCCAAAGAGAATTATTAAAAGTTATTCATACATCCTTGAACTGGACTTATAGCCTATCTTTATAGCAGGATTTAGGCCAAAACATACCTATATAGTAGGGCAAATCTCCAACTGTTTATGATAGAGCAGCTGGCAATCCAAAATTAAAAACCCATTTAGATGTAGGCACTGTTTCCTACATAAAAAAGAAAAAAGGACAATTTCAGATATTTGTCCAACTGTCAAGCTACTCTTAATTCATCCTTGACAAAGGGGATTCTTACCGTTTTAATATTTTTGAAATAGAACTCGAGATCAGCTGTACATTAATTTGCAGCTGTTTTCAGTCGTTCAGGTCTTTTCTCAATATTGTTGACAAACAAACAATCCCACAGCCGACTAATGTTGCGCACATCCGTATCAAAGTCCCATAAATATGTAGCTCCTGTGCCAGATGTCTCCAAGACCTGCTGTGGATAGATCTCACTTGGAAACCCGAGAAGAGAATTTTGCAGAAAAATGGAGACGGCACCAGGAATGAAGTCACGAATTTGTAAACGTGAACTTATTCAAAGCAATCCTTTATTCTTCTTCATATAAAATATAGGAGCACACAGGACAACAGCCAACGCGTTTCGTTCCTTTTAATGGAACTTCATCAGGGCAGAATGATGTCAAAATTATTTTTTTTAAGTTTTACTGGTAGTATCCAAAGTGAAGATCATCCAATACTAAGCAAAGAGGAATAGGTATGGTACAATTTATCTAAAGTGTATATGCCGTTTGCTGAACACACGCGCCCTGCATTATGCACCTTCCGGATACGTCCAGTTCTTAACTGGCCTTAAAGATTATGATCTCCCCTCCTCGCTACATAATATGACCAGTTATTGACTGTCAAGAGTTTTTTTATCTATGCGTACATATGCATTGTACTTTTATGATTTTAATTAATCGAATAAAGTCGCTTTGTCTGTCTGTCTGTCTGACTGTCAAGAGTCATCAGTGTTAGACTGGTTGGACCGAAGGAACTTGCACATCATCCTAGATCAAAATCATAAGGTGAAAGTGTTAGTGGTGGACCATGGTGTTCCCAAAGGTGCAACTGTGCTACAGCAATTTCCAGAGGTGTTCAGTAAAACCTTAAGGAATTTACAAGGTTTTGAGCATATCATAGTCCTTAAAGATAACACTATACCCAAGGTTCACAAGGTGAGGAACATTCCTATATTGGTAAGGAAGGAGGTATCTAATGAACTTGACATGTTAGTAAAAACTAATGTAATAGAACCTATAGAATCCTTGTAATGGATTCCTCTACTGGTGATGGCTCAACACATCCAAGAAAAAATCATGTTGTGCGTGGGCCTCCATAATTGTAAAGAAAATATTGTAGTGTATCGCTTTGCCTTGTCTAAGATCAATGAGATGGTGGTAAGTCTTAAGGGCGTGAAGTGGTTCTCAACCATTAACATATCACCAGATCTCATTGGCACAGATATCCGGGAAATTAATGGCATTTATCTCACCATTTGGTTGTTTCCAGTTTAAAAGAATACCGTTCGGATTAGCATGCGATGTGGCAATGTTTTGAAGGTTCATGTAAAATATTTCAGAAAAGAACAGAGTATGGTGTTCTTACCGGATGATATCCTTGTTTTTTGGTGAAAACAGGAAGATTCATGATGACAGGTTAAAGAGAGTTTTAGGAATTCTTGAAAACAGCACTTTAACTGTAGGGTTTTAAAAATGCATATATGCTGAACGTACAGTAACATTCCTGGGTCATATAATTAGTAAAGGGGGTATTAAACCTGAAGTGTCTGTGAACAGTGTGCTTCAGAAGTCTCCTGTACCTAGCAATATAGAGGAAATGAGGTAATTTTTTTGGATGGCCGAGGACTGTGCTAAATTAATTCCAAGATTTGCAGTGAGTACTTACAAAACGAAATTTGAGTGGTCACCAGAGTGTTATGTGGATTTTCGCAAAATCAAGTCTAGTATCAATACTGTGGCTACTGTAAGCAGTTTTGACCCAGAACTGGCCAGTGTTATCACAACTGATGCAAGCAGCAGTGGTGTGGGAGCAGGTATGAAATTTCCTTTGCTTACAGGTCATTGTCACCAGCAGAGGAGAAGTAGCCCCTAATTGGAAAACAAGCTTTAGCATGGGCCGTGGACCATTTCAGAGTTTTTATGTGGGGAAAACCGTTGATAATTCAATGTGACCATAAGCCTGTCATCAGACTGTTGACAAATGAAGGAACTGTCAATGCTTCAGCCAGAATGGCGAGACTTTCTATGAAAATGCAGGATTATATTTACAAAATCGTATATGTGCCAGGGAAACACACTGTGGTAGCCAACTGTCTTTCTAGCATCCCTGCTCCATTTGAGGAATGTGTGGATGATACATGGAATAATTTCAGATGGCATTGGTTCATGATTGTGGTACTCAAGCAATAAAAAGTAATGAATGGATTGTGGAGTATAAGAAATAATGGGTGTTTCAGTAAGTGTCTCCTTTTATCTACAATGGTTGGCCGAGTAAGGAACACCTTAACCGGGATGTAAGACCTTTCTGGGAAATTAGATCAGAAACTTCTGTCGACAATGAGCTGATTTTTAGAGGGGACAGAATTGTTCCCCCTGTGGGGTTGTAAGGAACGATTATGGATTTGTGTCATGAAGGCCATTTTGGAGTGGTTAGAACCAAATCTGCTGTGAAAAAACTTTTCTGGTGGCGAGGTGTGAAAAGTGGAAAGATTCATCAGGGAATGCCCAAGGTGCACCTTCCCAGGCAAATCATACGTGGGAATCTGTAGCAATTGTGGACCGGTTCGGAAGTCACAAAAATTAATCGTGGGACTAATAGATCTTTTTACAAGATGGCCTGTTGTAGATTTTGTGAAAAAGCTGACACTGAAACAGTTATCAAGTTTTTGGATGGAGTTTTCATTTTAGAAGAAATTCCCACTACCATTCTTAGTGACAATGGTGTGCAATTTTTAACTAAGATATCCAAGGAATATTTTGGAAGAGTTGGTGTTATCCATAAAACTACATTGCTGTACAATCCCAGTGGAAACATTATAGTTGAAAGGTTTAAAGGTTTAACAGAGTTATCAAAGGAGTAATTTAATTGCGATTCTCCTATTACCATGACTAGAGAATCTGGATTTCATTAAAGACACAGAGGCTGGAGGAAGGGTTGGAGGGTGTTGGCCATAGGGATGGTAAAGTATGCATCTTTTAGGTCCAGTTTGACTACATACACCATACACCATCACTCTCCCTCTAGTAATAAATTCCTCAGGAGGTGGATACCCTCCATTTTGAAGTGCCTATAAACCAAATAACTGTTTAGTTCTCTTAAATTTATCACGGGTCTCCAACCCTTGTCTTTTTTCTCTACGAGAAAGAGTCTGCTTATAAATCTTAAAGCTTCCAGTGGGACCTCTATTATAGCTCCTTTCTGAAGCATAGAGGAGATCTCCTCCTCTACTATTTTTTGTTGATCTAGAGTGAGCGGGATGTCTCTCGGGAAAGAGGTTTGTGTAGGAATTTCTAAAAAATCTATCATGAAGCCCTTCGCGGTGCTTAATACCCATGGGTTTTGAGCAATCATTTTCCAATTTTGATAAAAGAGTTTGAGTCTGCCTCCCACCTTTTGAGGGAAAGAAGGGTAAGAGGGAAGAGGTAGAGTACTCACTTTATGGGTTGATGTTGGTGGATCCACGTGTTCTAAACCCTCTGTTGCAAGGACCTCTCCCTCTCTGGGGGTAAAATTGGGAAGGGTTGTTGGGTTGATAACTTCTTCCGTAGCCTCGGAATCTTGAATAGGGCCTTTGATTGAAGCGGCCGGAAGAGAGGCCCCTTCTTCCGGCCCAACCAAAAAGGTTAGGGTTAAATACGTGCTTCATATTGGGCCTTATCCAAGGCCATAAATGTGGAGATGTACTTTCCCAAAGATTTTATAAGGTCTTCGCCGAGGAGTAATCCTTTTGGATTTTGAGATGGTTCTCTGTCCGCCATGTCACTCAGTTTGGGGTTAATATTGGTCAGTACGACTCTTCTCCTCTCAGCGTAGAGGCTAGCATTTGCGTTGCCCAGCAGTATTAGCCCTCTTTGGCTCCATCCCCTAATCAGATCTGTATCCAGGGGAGTGCCATGAGTGTGGCTTTAATCAGCGGAGTCTATGATCCTGGCTAACGTCAACGTCAAGGAGGCGGTCCTGACACCCGTTGAGGGATCTTTCCATCCCTTTTCTCAGGTCTCTTCCGAATTTGAAAAGGAATTTAATTAACTTCGGGTCCATGTTAGGAGTTTGGCAGGTCTTGTCCTCTATTGAGGGTCTTGAGCACTCGGCTCTGAGTATATTGCGAGTGTCCCTCTCTAAGGAGTTTCTTAGCCATTTTTTTATGAATTTGGCCACATGATCCTGTGGCCACCACTCGGAACTTCTCAGGTGTTTGATGTTTAGTGGGGAGAACAATTCTTCGCCCAAGGGGTTAAGGATAATGTCTTTTGACGAGGATGAAAGTTTCTCCTCAGGGCTGTAAAATTCCTGGCCGTCCTCATCTAAGTCTCAGACGTATTTGTCAGGTATGTCTGAAGACCTGTCATCGTGTAGGTCATTATCTCCCACATCGTAATAAGCACTATGATATTTTGTGCCGCTAGGGACACTGGTATAAGTTGTGCCGCTAGGGACACCCAGGGAGTTCGAGGTGCGAAGACCTCCTTTATTAATTGAGGTGCTAAGACCTCCACGGTTGGATGAGGTGCTGGGACCCCCTACCGTGCTCTTGGGGGTTGCTTGTTCGATATTTTTCTTTTTCTTTTGTCTTTTTCCCCTTATTTCAATGCTATCGTCAGTGTAGTGGGGGCCCTGGATTTCTGTAGACTCGTCCTCCTTGGTAGGGGAGGACCTTTTAGAGGACATGACTTGACTCAAGGTCTCGAGCATGCAGGACCTTATCTGCTTATGTATGATTTGGCCTCATTGTCCATGTTAGGGGTAGGGGAGATAGTGTCATCTGAATCAATGTCAGGCATGGCGTAAGTACCTGTGGGGAGGGTACTCTGCAAATATAAGGCTGTTAATGCTCAGGGAAGAGCCTTAAGAGATACAGCAAGCCACTCTAGAAGGGGTGATTGCGAGACATCTTGTCCATTTATGGCCTTAACAGGAGTAATAAAGTGGTAAAATGGTAATAATAATTCCCCCCTTTTTTTTTAACAGGGATCGTTAAAATGGCACTTGCGGTTATCCGGTGAAGTTTGCAGCCGCAGATAGTAATTAGGGGCCGAGCAACTGACACTTGCGTGCTCGAGCTATCACCTGCTGCCAATCATCATGGAGATGCCAAGCTTCGATGGTGATCATCTTTGGGATAAGCTGGAGGCCAAAGAAGAATGCGGGGAAGAAAGGCTCCTGGCAACGGGGGATATGGTGCCCCTGTTGCCAAGGAACCTTCCCCTAATCCCCTACGCGATGCCGGGTCATGTTGAAGCCCGCGGTTCGCATTGGAAGGGAAGAGGTGATTCCGATTCGTCTATTTCGGGTAGGATGATCCGAAAAAGTTCGATATCCGATCGATTTGTTATTATCTGTAACAATACACGCTTAAGAAGGGCATTCATTCGTAATAAAGGCTAAAAGAGAGTTACTTACGATACAATTGTTTGAAGAGGCATAGCGTCAACCAAAGAGTAAAAAACATAAATAAACGCATTACGTTATCTATCCTAAGAAAGGGTGGGGATGCCCACGCGGGGGGTGAAATAGGGAAAAATGCGGAAAGGAGATCTCCGTAAATAGAGATCGGTAACGAGGCAGGGTGAGGGGGGGGCGGTTAAGGCACAAGAACAGTACCTTAAAATGGTAAAGAAGGACAGTTAGTAGCAATTAATAAAGTTGAACTTATTTGCTCGGAGCCGCATTTAAAAGAGGCAGATTGTTGTTGGTTCATGCCTATTATATGTTTCTAATGTTCGGTTCTAGAACCTTTTTCCTTTGTGTTGTATGCGGCTGCTTGGACTGCATTAAAAGAAATATGCGTAATGGTAGTCTCCGTTTTTGTAAGGAAATCAGCCATTTCGTGCAACAATGATTGGGTAGTACAGGTGATGAAAGCTGTGTGGGCTTATAGAGTAACAACTAATAATGTCACTGGGTTGTCACCTTTTGTAAAGATGAGGGGAAGGAACCCCAGTACAAAAGCTAACCCTGGTTGGTTGGGATATGCGATTGTGGAGAATTGGTCACCTGAGCTGGTCCAAGAAAGGTTAGTAGAAATGCATAAAAAGCAAACAGTATTACAATTACAAACATGGTGTGGAACTTATTAATGTTAAAGTTAGGGTTCAAATCAAGAATCCTTATAAAGTTCCCAAAGAAGTGAGCAAATATTTTGATCCTGAGATGGTTGTGGAAGTGTTGTAGAATGCAGTCAGAATACAGTGTGGTAAGGTGTGGAATCTAAAGGGTGGTTTTCGGTTAGGATTTGTGGAAGGACTTTGAAAAAAGGGCTTCAATTGGCTAGAGGTCTCAGCTCACACGATTAGTAATCTTCACCAGGTGATGTCTCAGAACAGGTTTTAGGTAATGGTTGTGTAGCGGAAGAGCCTGATTCCAGTGTATTTGTGGGCACTAATGCTATGGTGGAGGATAATTCTAGTGGGGTGGACAAAGAAAGCCTCCTGGTTGGTTGAAGGAATACTTTGTTTGAGACAATGGAGTGATGGATTGTGTAGGATTCATTTTGATTGGTTTTTAAGTGGTGAAGTTACTGGCTTTGGTTTCAGTGAAGAAGTGATGGATAGTGTTTAGTTTTTGGGTAGTGATGAAAGTATTTTGTTTGTGTTTTTAGAATTTTTTTGTATAGTTCTATTTTTCCTGATTATTAGGTTGTATTGTTAAGCTAATCAATTGTATATAAGTAAGGGGGGATATGTTGTAGGTGTAAGCTTTACTGCGAACAGGGACCACGTTTGAACTATTCAGTGGCCATTGTAAAAATAATCTAGTACGCACCTGTTAGCGGAAAATCCATTGTGTACGGCTGAAAGCTCCGGCGGTCAACTTGGAATACTGGCATATTTACATTGCAGCTGGTACCTTCACGGTGATTTGCACGCCAGTTATTGAACAATGCCACTTGATGTAACAGATTCTAGTATAGAATGCAGCCTCTTGTGATGTGTGGAGTGTTCTGCGATAACAGAGAAGACTGCAGGCTAAAGGGCCTTTCGTTACTTCCCTACAAAACTTAAATATTTACTCTTCAAAAGTATTCAAAGCTGAGTGATTTATCCCACTACACAATCCTTTCCTGTGCTACCCTTCCAGCCATAGGACCTCCAGGACAGGATGCTCTAGTGATGTCATATACTCTATTCCTGTTTTATAAGTGTTACATGTGCTAAGTCTCTTCCTTCTCTCTTCTGCAGAATCCAGGCTTAGATGCAAACTCAGTGTACATGGTAAGTACATAACACAGTACAAGGATCTGACCTTAGAGCCATTATTGTATTTCACCTTAGAGACAGGAAGCAGATCCCTGGCACAGGAAGTGGTGATGCCCTTCCTGTGGGCAGGAGACTTGTCCTCCTGTGGGACAGAGAAACAGGAAACAGAGGCAGGGCAGATGCTCTTGCTCCTCAACTGTGAAGGTTACGGAGGGAGAGGAGGAGTCTCAGGAAGGAGAACATCAGCAGAGCGTAGATGAAGAGCTGATGCAAACTAACTGACAGGAGCCACAGAGAACGTATTTGTAGTAAGAATAATAATATTAATAACAATAATACTATTTAGCATTATTATTATTAATGTTAATAGAATTCTTCAGAGTGCACTTCTCTATGTCATAGTAGCTGTTAATATAAGTAGTTGCTCTTAATTATGGGTGTAGGAAGGATACATTTCAGACTTTGAAGAATTCAAACTCATGATCTACAGACGTCAGCAGATAAAATGCTAAACCCTAATAATTCATAGTCCTTAGATTTATTGAATGCTGATAGAGTATTTGTCCACCTGACAGACGGCTAGTGAGCACCATAGTCACTTCTCAATGCGGACTTATCCGTCGTGTCATTGTGTCAGGTATTTCTTTTAAAATTTTGCAAAACAAAAGCTTGTATGTTCCTGACACAATAGGGGGTGTCTCACAAATGCATAGGGCATGGGGCGTAGCTACCACTGATGCATCAGGTGCAGTGGGACCAAGGCCTAGTACCCCCGAGAGGTTCATTGATCCCTGACAATGCTGTATTTTAATACTCTAAAAGCAGCCCAAGGGGGCATTTTCCTTGCTTGTACCAGGGCCCCTGGAATACTTGATATGCTCCTGGTGTAGGGGACATTGTTTGCCCCAAATCCACGGAGTCTGTGGCTCTCTGGGTTATGACAGCTGAGCCGACAGATGTTTTTGCGTTCACGCCTCTACATAAGACAGGGAAACATGAAGAAGGTGAGTGAGCATCCACCGATTTCTGGTGGATACAGCCCTTCCAAGCTGTGCCATGATAACGCCAGACTGTACCCTCTTCTATAAAGGAAACATATACACACCTTGAGGCTGTCCTAGATCAAAAAGGACCTACTAAAGTCTTTTTATTTCTAATGCTTGATTCTTTTGTTTCCAGGAACTGGAACATGGAGACCGAGCAACTTACGACCAGCTAAAAAGGTAATAGATTATATATTCCATTCTAATATATTATTGTTTCTTTATCTTAACGGAAGTCTGGTTCATATATTGAAGGAGGTGGCTGGGGGTCATTTAGACTCTTTGACCAAGCAGGGAGGCCGCCATCCTGTCAGGAGATCACTGCGGCCTTCAATGCATTCGTTGGTGATGTGGTTGTACTGAAGCCTTTCTGAAGAAGAGAGAATGTTGTTTTTGTCTTACTTGCTAATTTTTTTTGTTTTCTATAATAAACTTTTGATTTTGAAGAACAAGATGCAGGGACCATTCACTCTGCATATTAGTAATTGATTTACTGATCTGCCTGGTACTGACACACCTCTGAGTGAGGTCTGTGACAGAGAAGGCATGAGGCATTCATTCAGACCTAGTGAAGGTCTGACTAAGGGTCTCATCATGAGGGCTATACACACACACACACACAAACATATATATATATATATATATATATATATATATATATATATATATATATATATATATATATATATATATATATATATATATATATATATATATATATATTCACTGAAAAAAACCAAAGGTTTCAGGGACGTTATAATTAGTTTAACATTTCACTTGTACAAAACCATAGAAATTTGGACGTTATAGTTAGTAGAGCTAGCTATAACTCGCGCCCCCGCAATGCACTGCTGATGACGTCACATATTACATCACTCATGACATGGTCAGTGATATCACTGATGACATCACTGATGACATCTCAAATGACATCACTGATGACATCATCCACGTGATAATGTGATGCACCTCTTCACACCCTAATATAACCTTTGACACACCCACTCTAAAATACTGACTGCCATTTTCTAAACCATAGACAAATCAATAGCAGTTACTATATACCCACTGACTACTTCCTATTCCTAGTTATACACACACATACACATTCATTCATTCACCCATACAGTAACTCATACATGCAGTCACTCATCAATATAGCACTATTATATGTACTCATACACCTATACAAACACTCATACACCATCACTCATCCAGAGTTATTGACACACGTAGCTAGTCCTGTAAAGAATCTATAACACTGCCGTTTACTCACCTATACAGTTATACATTCATTATCTAACCTATTCATACAAATAGTAACATATACCGACTCTCTTATACAATACATATACTGCCTTTCACATATGTAGTTACTCACACATATTCCAGTGAGATATAAATTAACTCTCCAACACAGTGATACACACACACACTCACCGAAACAGCTATTTCCACATGCACTATTGAACCCATACACCTAGTATATTAGCCACTCACACATGTTGGCAGAAAGTTACACACCGCCCATCCACCTATACACACAAACACTGAGCCACCCATACAAATACTTATGCTACCAATAAGTAAGCCATATAGACAGCCATGTACCTAATCATCAACCCCTGCAGCAGCTTATACAACAACTGAGAGACTGATACAGACATTCACACAGTATAGTCATTAACCCATGCATTCAGTAAGAGACATTTAATCACTAACTTATACAGTCAGTCACACACCTATTAAATCCTCCACCCAGACACTTATACACCAACTCATTCTTCAATACACCTTGGCATTAACGTATATATAATATATTTAAAGTTTACAAAAACACACATTCACTGGATGATGTCATCAGTGATGTCATCAGTGATGTCATTTGAGATGTCATCAGTGATGTCACTGACCATGTCATGAGTGATGTAATATGTGACGTCATCAGAAGTGCATTACGGGGGCGTGAGTTATAGTTAGCTCTACTAACTATAACGTCCGAATTTCTATGGTTTTGTACGAGTGAAATGTGCAACTAACTATAACATCCCTGTTTTTTCAGTGAATTTCAAAGGCTTTTTAAATGCTAATTTGTAACTATAACATCCCTGAAACCTATGTTTTTTTCAGTGAATAACAACAAAAGTACATTGCACTCTGAACAATAAAGGACTTATTGAATGGAGTCCAAAGTCATGTGAGCAGGCCCTGTGAGGCCGAAACGCATCTGTGAGACAGACTGGCTCTGTTTGAACAATAAATCACTTATTGAAAGGACTCAGGAGAGCAGCTTACTTTTGTTGTTGAATGGACTCAGTCCATTGGTTTGCCCTACGCCTGCACCCGCTGCTGTGCGCGCCAGTAAGAACCACATTGTTTTTCTCATATATATATATATATATGATATCAGGTATCAGAACGCTTTACATGAGCACCAATTTCGTTACAGATGGCCACATTCATTTTTGTTGGAACGGGGAGATTAAGCAATTTGCCCAGAATCACAGGATGTTGAGGGTCGTTGCTGAGACTCAAACCCAGTTCCATAGCTTCACGGTCAACCGCTCTAGCGTAAGGCTACATCCTCTCCATATATATATATATGAAGGTTGCCAGATTTGCACATTAACTTTGCAGATTTTCACATCTTGCTGTATCTTGCTTATTTTGCACATATTTTGCGTAATTTGCACATTATTGGTGAGGAATTTTTCTATGTACATCTCCGTTATTAGTATAGTACAACAATAAGCGCTTAGCATTCAGCAAGTTACACTGTCATTTGTAATCTTACCTGAATTGAATACAAACGGATACACCTACTGAAACATTGTATTTCTGGATATGTTGGACATATAAGCAAAAGGGATTGGTCCCTGTATGTGTATATGAGTGAGAATCTCAGCCAAGTGAGAGTATTTTTTCCATGTCTATACGCAAAGTATCTTTTCCATGTCTATACGCAAGGTGTCACACTATACCGTTAAAAGAATCACGTTCAGTTCGTGCTAATCATGTGATCAAGACCGCTGTGTCGGTCGAAACGCGTCAGAACCGAATGAAGTTTGTGAGAAAATAAACCAAGCACTTTATTTTGCACCAGCATACTTGTGTCCGTGTCTTTAAGTAGCACCGGCTGGTGCTACGGAAGGAGGATTTGATGTGTTCGAGGAATCGACTTCTTTTCGATAACACGGTCCCCTCACGATTAAGCAGGTCGACTGATTTGGAGTCGGGTTGGAGAAGTGCTCATCCATGAGCAATGTGAAAGTTGGCCCCCTGCATCCGGCATTGAGAGTTTGACAGCGAGGCGAGAAGGCGAGGGAATACGAGTCGGAGGACCTGTTTCTTTGCCAACTAGCACGCAGTAAGTTCAGATACGTGCCAAACTGCAGGTGTGAGGCGCTGGTGGACTGTCGTTACAATATAATAGGCAGTGCTTGCAATATTGACTCTGATATTACACAAACTTCGGTGAAACATGTCGAGCGATATTATCAGAGAACGTGAGAAGGCAGCAGAGGAGCTGTTCTTAAACTTACCCGCAATGAAGCAAAGTGGTAAAACCAATGCCAATGAAGGTTCGGAAAACGGAGATGTAAAAAGCTTGTTGAAGTCTTTGGAGAAACACAGCCGCAGCGAAATGACTAAATGGTGGGAAATCACCTCATTAGAAAAATATCATGAGGTGGGTCGAATACCGAGAGGGTTAAGAATAATGTTGGCGCCAAGTTTCGACAGCCCAAACCCCATGCTTCTCAAAGAGTGGGCTGAGAGCAACTTGGAAGCCTCAATGCGATTAGTATGCCTGCTAATCAAATATGCCAAAGTGGATAGAGCAGCAAATATGGAGGAAATTGACCGGATTCAAAAAGAACTCAGTAAACCAGAATGCCTTGCGAGTAAAGACCTCATTGACAAAAGTATGAATGAAATGAAGGATCGCATAAAGAAACAGGAGCTGGTTATTAAAACAAGGAAGGCTTACAAATTTGCCAGAGACAAAGGCGATTATGAACAAGGGCAGGTGTTCACGTTTGCCCGTAAGTTTGACAAGTTACATAAAAACCAAAGTGGACAGCAGAAAACTATGTCAGCACCCGTGCCTTCTCGGAGCAATGAACCTGAGGTTGACGACGATAGAAACTCCAATATGTCCACAGATAGTAGCGCTATGACCAGCGCAACCACCAGCGAGGTGGATTCGGACAACCCAAGCTCAGGTAATGAAGCGGGGGACCTAGGGCTTTTAACTTTGGCAGAAGAACTGGATTATGTTCGCATGCAACGCAAACAGACTCCATGCCCACGTCAGCAGCAAGCACAACCCGCCAGAAGCGAAATATCAGAAGGCGGCAAAGAAGGAAGTGCAAGAGGGCGAAATCAACAGCGACAGCAATGGAGGCAGTACAGAAAGTAAGTGATAATATTATCATTAATCTCACGGATGTCGAATTGAATGCGGCGGAAAAACAACTGCTTTCATTAGGCCTTTCATTTTGCCCAGAAAGTAACTTTAATTATGTGCATACGAGAGTGGACGTATTCAAGTTCATTAGGAAGATTAAATTAAAGAAATACTTTACTATTAAGAACAAACTAAGTGAGGAGGCCAATAAGGGGCCTGAACTGGATATGACCATAAGCAATGTATCTACGAGTGACAGTAACACAAAAGGATTGGTGGTATCGGATATGCATGCGATTAATATCTTAAACGCATTGTACAGGGGCCAGGAAGTTGTAAGTGCTACACAGGAGGTGGCTGATCAAGAAGGGATTAATATCTCCAAATCTTGTAAAAGTCCTTTCAAACCGGCCTCAACATTTATGCCAACAATGCCGCGTGACTCGATAGACGTATTCCAAGATCGTATCACTGATGAACTAAAAAAGTTACAGCATCAGACTCAAAGCAACAAGACAAAACCTACCCAGAAAATGAGAGAATATTTTAATTTGATGTCCAAATTGAAGGAAAACAGCACTGTCATTATTAATAAATCAGATAAAGGAGGTAACGTAGTTCTGTGGGGCAAAAAAGAATACAAGGAGGAAGCATACCGTCACTTAAACAACTCGGAATGTTATCGTAGGATACCTAGAACATTGATTGCTAGCACACATAAGCAATACAAAGACGAACTACATGCTTGGCACTAAGAAGGGCTGCTTACGAAGGAAGAACTCAAATTTTTGCACAAAGAGTATCCGGTTCTTCCGAGCATTTACTTTATCCCCAAGGTGCATAAGGGAGTTAAGCCGATTCCAGGACGCCCGATAGTATCGGCAATCAATGGTATGTTTGAGAACACCTCGAAGTATATAGACTTTTTCCTCCAAGAGTTGGTAGTGAAGATGCCAAGCTATATAAGAGACACCATGGATTTCCTACATAAATTGAACGATCTCAATCTACCTTCTGATGTTGTTTTAATGACTATGGACATCACAGCGTTATATACCAGCATAGCCCACGAAGATGGTTTGAATGCTGTAGAACATTTTTTGGGTGAAAGAGACATTGAATTTTACAACCACAATATCATGCTATTGAAGATGATCCGTATATGTCTGAATAACAATATGTTTCAATTTAACAATGAGACATTTCAACAGCTGAGAGGCGTGGCGATGGGGGCATGCTTCTCTCCCAGCTATGCATGTTTACATGTAGGCTGGTGGGAGAAGCATGTCCTCATGGCCCACCATGTGGAACAGTGGTCGAACAATATTTTGTCATGGTGGCGTTATATAGATTACATTTTTGTTATTTGGAAGGGTACAGAACATGAGGCATTGGATTTTGTCAAGAATATTAATGATAATGACTTGAATCTGGAATTCACAGCAGATGTGAGCCCCAGTGTTGTAAATTTTTTAGATGTAACAGTTAATGTTAAGGACGGAGAATTGGAGACTAGTTTATTCCGAAAAAAGACATCAGGGAATACGGTACTGCATGCAGAGAGTTTCCACCCACATCACACAATAAAAAGTATTCCATATGGGGAATTCCTGCGTATCCACAGAGCGTGCAGCACAACAGCATTGCGCGACCAATACCAGTTGGATGCCAAGAACAGGCTGTTAGCGCGTGGGTATGAAGAATCAAGTTTAAATAAAGCAATGATTAAAGCTAATCTCAGAAATAGGGATGACCTTTTGGTTGTTAAAAACATTACGAATCAGGAACCTCTAGCAGTTACCAGTACTGTCCCAAACAATGATTTGAATAAAAGTGAAATGAGACTGATTACAACCTACAGCAGACAGGCTAAGAAAATAAAGAATATAATTTGTAAGGAGTGGCCCATTGTGCTGACTGACCCTACCCTGAAGGCAGTACTTCCTAACACTCCCACCGTCACATACAGACGAGCGTTCTCTATGAGGGACGAACTGGTTTCCAGTAGTCCGGAAGTATCGGTGGGTGGTACTTGGCTCACTCCCACAAAAGGATTTTTTAAATGCTCCTCCTGCAGAGCTTGTAAGTTTGGAACAAACACTAACCACTATACTACACCTTTCAGTGATAGTCCTAAATATTTAAAGGGACATTATACATGTCGCACTGATCATGTGGTTTATGTATTGCAGTGCACTTGCTAACTCCAATATGTTGGGAGTACTAAACTACAAGCTTACAACAGAATCTTGCAGCATTTACGTGCTATAGTTAACTCCGATCCCACGTACCCGGTAGCCAGACATTTCAAAGCTTGTCATAACAACAATCTGAGCTGTCTGAGCTACTTTATTATAGACTCAGTACCAAAACAGAAGAGAGGGGGTAACCGGGAAAAAACTTTAAGACAATTGGAGTGTAAATATATACTGGAGTTAGATACACGTATCCCAGGAGGTTTGAACAATGGGGAGGACTTGCACCATTTTTTATGAGAATATAGGACAGTCGCACTACATATTAGGTCGCTAAGTACATCAGTCTAATCTGTAGATTTGGGTTTTCTCTCTTTTTCTTCTTCTTCTTTTTTCTTCGGTCCTTATACATCCATATATGCAGCAATATTAGTTTGTGTCCTCATCTTGCATGAAGTATTACGATGGGTGACTGTGATATTGAAACTTCCTTTCTGTACATCTTTGATATTTGAGTATACATTAAGGGTATTTAAGTAACTGAGCTTCCTCGGGGCCAACATGTATATATAATGTGTTTTTTGTAGTTGTACTTTTATGTTATTTTTGTGTGTCTCCTATTGCGATTTTATTAGACATCAAGTGGCTGAGTATAGATTTTTTACAATTTTTCCAGATGCAATTTTAGGATATATTCAGAGTATTGTATTATGTTTATCAATTGGTTTATAGTGAATGCTTTGCATATTTTGCACATTATTCTGCGGATTTGTACATCGAGCTGTATTTGCACATCTATTATGAAGGTTGCCAGATTTGCACATTAACTTTGCAGATTTGCACATCTTGCTGCATTTGCACATATATTACCATCTTGCTTATTTTGCACATATTTTGCGTAATTTGCACATTATTGGTGAGGAATTTTTCTATGTACATCTCCTTTATTAGTATAGTACAACAATAAGCGCTTAGCATTAAGCAAGTTACACTGTCATTTGTAATCTTACCTGAATTGAATACAAACGGATACACCTACTGAAACATTGTATTTCTGGATATGTTGGACATATAAGCAAAAGGGATTGGTCCCTGTATGTGTATATGAGTGAGAATCTCAGCCAAGTGAGAGTATTTTTTCCATGTCTATACGCAAAGTATCTTTTCCATGTCTATACGCAAGGTGTCACACTATACCTTTAAAAGAATCACGTTCAGTTCGTGCTAATCATGTGATCAAGACCGCTGTGTCGGTCGAAACGCGTCAGAACCGAATGAAGTTTGTGAGAAAATAAACCGAGCACTTTATTTTGCACCAGCATACTTGTGTCCGTGTCTTTTAGTAGCACCGGCTGGTGCTACGGAAGGAGGATGTGATATATATATATATATATATATATCAATCAAGCAAGCTATCCTTGCGGGAGGAGCTTTATGTACATTTGTAAGAATATCAAATGCAATCAGACAGACTGTAACCTGCACTAGAAATGGCCTTATTGTTACATATTAGAATCACTTTAGTAAATATGAGTGTATGATTTGATCACTTAGATCACTACTTTTGAAACTGAAATAAATAAAACTGAGTGTTTTTCTTTCCGTTGCCTGATCTGCTGGGTATCATTGCGCCACAAGGTATATATGGCACTCAGCCTAAAATATCTGACACTAATGTCTACTCATTGTTGGTTACATATGCGAATGATTCGCGTATGGCAAATTGCGACTACACGCAAATTTCATTTTCGTAAAATGTTTATCAACAAACATTATTAGCACAGAACTTATCATCTGCGATAATAAGCAATTGAATAATTATGCTCATATTGTGGCAAAAATGTTGAAACAGCAGATCGGAATCGGCTTGAATTTCAATGTAACTTTACATATTTTATCTATCAAACTACCATACCCACAATACCTCATTGTTGGTAAAGTGGAGTTTTGGTATAAATAATGGAAATTGAAAAGGGACTTATGTAGGTGAAGAGTAAATTAAACCTTATCTTCAAACATCCAGGAAGAGTGCGCCGTCTTGCTCTCTTAAACTTGATTTTTAATAAATATATATATATATATATATATATATCTATTCACTTAAAAAACCATAGGTTTCACACACGTTATAGTTAGGAATTAGCATTTAAAAAACCTTGCACATTCACTTAAAAAACCATAGGTTTCACACGTTATAGTTAGCTGGACATTTCACTCGTAAAAAAACATTCAAATTCCCCCGTTATAGTTAGTTCAGATAACTATAACTCGCGCGCCCGCAATCCACTGCTCATGATGTCACATATTGCATCACTCATGACATGGTCAGTGGCATCACTCATGACATCATCCTTGTGATAGAGTGGCGGTCGCGCGAGTTATAGTTATCTGAACTAACTATAACGGGGGAATTTCAGTGGTTTTTTACGAGTGAAATGTCCAGCTAACTATAACATGTGTGAAACCTATGTTTTTTTAAGTGAATTTGTAAGGTTTTTTAAATGCTAATTCCTAACTATAACGTGTGTGAAACCTATGGTTTTTTAAGTGAATTTGTAAGGTTTTTTAAATGCTAAGTTATGTATGTTTTATTATATTTTTTATATATTTATTTTACAATAAGCTACCTATGTATATAGTTATAGATTGACTGTATCCTGTTATGGAATGGCTCGTTTAAAATGTTGTTGTTTTTTTAAGGTTTTTCACGGTGCGCGCACCCCGTGATTTTTTAAAAAAAATAAAAAATGTTTTTTTCACCCTTCGGGCTCCTTCAGGGACCCCCTGACAAAGGCTAGGGGGTCAGGAACTCTCTACCCTGCCCCCTTTTCACGTTCTTCACCTTTCTTTTTCACTGTCACACACAAAACACACAAAATGGCGGCCGACACTTCCTGATTTCGACCGATTCGAATGTTGACTGACATGTAACCACCAATCAGAATTACACTCGCGCACATTATGGTGCGCGCACCGTGCGCGCACGGTGCGCGCTTATAGATATTTATGTACTTTTAAGTGCAATTTTCTCAGGAACTACTGAACAGATTGACACCATATATGCAAAAGGCACATGCCTGACCTGAGGACTACCTCTTTGCCAAATTTCAAGTAATTCTGTTCAGCCGTTCGGGCTGTACCTTCGACTAAAGGTCCTATGGGAAAATGCAGGGGAAAACATGTTTTGGGACCCCCCTTTTTTCTCAGCCCCCGCTTGACGAATCACCCCAAGACTTTCAGGGCAGGAGCTGAGTGGAGCGCCCCATTAGTTTTGAAAATTTCACGAGGATTCTTAAACCGGCGCCAAAGTTATTCAAAATAGAATTTATATATATATATATATATATGTATATATATATATATATATATATATATATATATATATATATATATATATATTATCTACTGGCGGTCGCCAGTAGATAGTTATAGTTAGGACCTATTTTCCATAGGAAATCCGCAACATTCTATTCCCAATAAGTCTGGCGCCGGTTGATGAATCCTCGCGAAATTTCCCAAACTTTTGGCCAGCTTCACTCCGCTCCTACCTTGAAAGTTTCGTGGTGATTTGTCAAGCGGTGGCCGAGAAAAAAGGGGGTCCCAAAACGCGTTTTCCCCATGCAATTTCCCATAGGATCTGTTGTTGCAGCTACGGCCCGAACCGCTGAACGGAATGACATCAAATTTGGCAAAGAGGTAGTCCTCAGTTCAGACTCACGCCTTTTGCATAAATGGTGTGAATCTGTTCAGTAGTTCCTGAGAAAATTAGAGTTAAAAGTACATATATATCTATGGCCGGGGAGGATCCACGGACCCTACCCGCACCGTAAGCGCACCCTCCCCGAACCGAGCGCGCACCCTCCCGATCGCGCACTGAATGCTAATTGGCTGTCGAGTGTCTGTCTACATTTGAAACCAGGAACTGTTGGCGGCCATTTTCTGCCTCGGTAGAAGCGATGCTGAAGAAGCAAGGGGAATAAGTGTGTAAAACATATAAAGGGAGCAGAGTGGAAATACTCTGACCCTCTAGAGGAGCTTAGGGGGTCCCAGAAGCACCCCTGGGGCCCCCATTTAAAAAAAAACAAAAACGGGGAAATGCGCGCACGGTGCGCGCATCCTTTCGCGTTGGGTGCACGGATTCTCTCACATTGGGTGCGCGGATCCAAGGAAAAAAAAATTGAAATTGTTGGGAGATAAAGATCAAGCTTAAGTGTTTTGTTCTTGAGTGGCTCTAAAAAGAGCCGTTGTGTTCATTGAGAGTTTTTGATACTTATAAGTAAGTACCTATACAGAGACTAAAGTTGTTGAGGAAGACTCTGTTTCCTTCATCAGTAAAGTGTACTCCATCTCTCCTATACATCTCTTGCATATGAAAGCGCAGATTGTTATTATAAATGGACCCCATTCTATAGTCTCGGAGAAAAGCAGAAACAGATTTATTCACATGTTTCCTAGCTTTCTCAATTTGTGGACAAAAATGACCGGACCAGTTCCATTTCTGCCTTTGGCATATGTTAGAATACACAAAGGCAGTTTTGGGGAAAAGTGAAATCAGTTCTGCAAAGGTGTCCTTCATAAGCATTTCCAGACCTACCCCAGTCAAAGTGCCTAGGTCATTGCCACCACAGTGCACTATTATTAGGTCAGGGTGTTGGATATGCATGAAGGATTTCACCAATGGCATCAATTGGTGCCACTTTAATCCTCTCTGTCCAATCCATTTAATGTCTACATTTGGCAAACCTAGGTCTTTGTGAATGCCTTTGTTTTCTGCATACCTTTGGCTCCAGAAAATATAGCTGCTTCCCCCAATCCACACTCTAAGCATCTTGAAAGGAGGTCTGGGTGCACTCAGATGGTCTCTGTAAATGAAATGGCAGTTTGGAAAGTAAGATGTTTCTAAAATGGTGGCTAAGATACAATTTTGAAAAAAGACAAGAAATG
Organism: Triturus cristatus; assembly: GCF_964204655.1. Taxonomy (NCBI): domain Eukaryota; kingdom Metazoa; phylum Chordata; class Amphibia; order Caudata; family Salamandridae; genus Triturus; species Triturus cristatus. Next base: position 38,216,134 of record NC_140590.1, read on the forward strand.
ATTGGTTGTTTGACAACCTTCTACACTGAAAGGTAGGGTGCATGTTTCTGTTTTTTAAACGCATGATTCTTATTGGTTAACAAAAACTGATTGTAAGGAACATTATATATGATAAGCTGATATGTTGAAAAGTCAAGCACACTTGCTATCTTGATTAGCAACATTGTGTGCTGAACTTGTGACCTGTGTGCTCAGTACAGTGTTCCATGACCAGTTGCTATGGTAACGGGCAGAAGGCAGATTGGGGGATGGGTTCAAATTTATGTAATTTGGAAAGGGTTGAAATGTTTAACTAATAGCAATTTGTGTTTGCTTTTGAATTTATGTGGGAAGGAATGTGATTTGATGTTTACATGTATATGTGTGGAAAATGAGAGGGAAACTTTGCCATTCTTTGGTTCTGCTGACAGATGCACAGTGCAGAAATTCTGTATAAGAAAATCTGGTGTGTGACTGATATCTGGTGTGTGACTGATATACTTCTTAATCTACAAAACAACTTGAAAGGTGAGATATTTAATTGTGAGGGGATGTATATAGACTATTTTGATTTTAATCAGACTAATGTATTTCTCCTGCTAAAGTGTAGGGAGTCCTTTTTTTCTCTACAATCTTATTGACAGAGTGTGTGCATGTAGAAACCATTCTGTGATAAGGATTTGTGTTTTTCATGTGTTTGTAGACAGATAACTGTGCTGTTTTTATATTTTGGTAGAATTAGAAACCAGTCATTGTTTATGAATTTGTGAAATGAGTTATGTTTCTCCACTAAAATGTAGCATTCCTTCTAGATGAAGAATTGTGTTTTGGTATGGTGCAAGGGATAGTGTTGTTTTTCTAGAATCACACTGTGAGTCTGTGTGCATTTGGGAACCACTGTGAGAGAAGCATTTGGTAACATCGTGTATTTTCTGACAGATAACTATTTTAAAACCTGTCATGTTGTCAAGTTTTAGTAGCATTAGAAGCCAGTCTTTGCTTATGCGTTGATTAAATGAGTCAGGCTTTGACACAAAAGTGCAGTCCTGAAATATGTACATTGTGTGTAGTTCCCTTACCACTTCCACAGTAGTGAATGAGTTTTGGTAAACTCCTAGGGATAGTGGTTGTTGTCTACAATCACACAGTGAGTCTGTGTGCATTTGGGAACCACTGTGAGAGAAGCATTTGGTAACATCGTGTATTTGCTGACAGATAACTGTTTTAAAACCTGTCATGTTGTCAAGTTTTAGTAGCATTAGAAGCCAGTCTTTGGTTATGCATTGATAAAATGAGTCAGGGTTTGACACAAAAGTGCAGTCCTTAAATATGGATATTGTGTGCAGTTCCCTTACCACTTCCACAGTAGTGAATGAGTTTTGGTAACTCCTAGGGATAGTGGTTGTTGTCTAGAATCACATAGTGAGTCTGTGTGCATTTGGGAACCACTGTGAGAGAAATTTGGTAACATCGTGTATTTGCTGACAGATAACTGTTTTAAAACCTGTCATGTTGTCAAGTTTTAGTAGCATTAGAAGCCAGTCTTTGGTTATGCATTGATAAAATAAGTCATGCTTTGACACTAATGTGCTGTACTTTAATATGTAGATTGTGTGTAGTCTCCTTACCCCTTGCACAGTAGTCAATGAGTAGTTTTGGTAAGCAGCTAGGGATAGTGTTGCTTGTCTAGAATCACACTGTGAGTCTGTGTGCATTTGGGAACCACTGTGAGAGAAGTATTTGGTAACATCGTGTAGTTGCTGACAGATAACTGTTTTAAAACCTGTCTTGTTGTCAAGTTTTAGTAGCATTAGAAGCCAGTCTTTGCTTATGCGTTGATTAAATGAGTCAGGCTTTGACACAATAGTGCAGTCCTGAAATATGTAGATTGTGTGCAGTTCCCTTATCACTTCCACAGTAGTGAATGATTTTTGGTAAACTCCTAGGTATAGTGGTTGTTGTCTAGAATCACACTGTGAGTCTGTGTGCATTTGGAAACCACTGTGAGAGAGAAGCATTTGGTAACATTGTGTATTTGCTGACAGATAATTGTTTTAAAACCTGTCTTGTTGTCAAGTTTTAGTAGCATTAGAAGGCAATTTTTGCTTATGCTTTGATTAAATGAGTCAGGCATTGACACTAAAGTGCAGTCCTGAAATATGTAGATTGCCTGCAGTTTCCTTACCACTTCCACTGTGGTGAATGAGTTTTGGTAAGCTCCTAGGGATAGTGGTGCTTGTCTAGAATCACACTGTGAGTGTGTGTGCATTTGGGAACCACCGTGAGAGAAGGATTGGGTAACATTGTGTATTTTCTGACAGATAACTCTTTTAAAACCGGTCATGTTGTCACGTTTTAGTAGCATTAGAAGCTAGTCTTTGCTTATGCATTGATACAATGAGCGAGTCAGGGTTTGACACTAAGGTACAGTACCATGTACTATTCTCTTCACTGTGCCAGAACTGAAAATTTAAAAGTTTTACCCAGGCACTGTCCTAGCTGTAGTCTGATGATTTAGTCAGTTTCTAAGTACTTATGTTGTGAACCATACATTACCACATAGACTGCTTCAAATGTCTATGCAGTATGCATGCAGTCTTCTAACATACTATACACTTGTCTTTCACACCTTCAATTCCCTTGTCAGTATCTATACACTTCCAGGAAACACCCTGTCACTCCCTTTGCAGTCCTCTAGTGACCCATTCAGCACCATGTACTAATCCATTCACTGTGCTAAAACCCAAACACTTATAAATTCACCAAGACACTCTCTTTGCAGTACTCTAATCATTCAGTCAGTGCCTAAGTATTCATGCACTGAGCCAGGCCTTAGCACATGGACTGCTTCAAACCCCTATCCACTATGCATGCAGTCTTCTAACCACCGAGATACTTGTCTTTCACACCTTCAATTCCCTAGTCAGTATCCATACAGTCCAGCAAACATCCTGTCACTCCCTTTGCACTCCTCTAGTGACCCATTCAGTACCAAGTACTAATCCATTCCCTGCGCCAAAAGCCTACCACTTATAAATTCACCCAGGCACTCTCCTTGCTGTACTCTAATCATTCAGTCAGTACCCAAGTACTCATGCAGTGAGCCAGGCCTTATCACATAGACTGCTTCAAACGCCTATTCACTATGCATGCAGTCCTCTAACCACCTACACAGTTGTTTTTCACACCTTCAATTCCCTGGTCAGTATCCATACAGTTCCAGAAAACACCCTGTCACTCCCTTTGCAGTCCTCTCGTGACCCGTTCAGTACCAAGTACTAATCCATTCACTGTGTCAAAACCCAAACAATTATAAATTCACCAAGACACTCTCTTTGCAGTACTCTAATCATTCAATCAGTGCCTAAGTATTAATGCACTGAGCCAAGCCTTAGCACATGGACTGCTTCAAACCCCTATCCACTATGCATGCAGTCTTCTAACCACCTAGACACTTGTCTTTCACACCTTCAATTCCCTAGTCAGTATCCATACAGTCCAGCAAACATCCTGTCACTCCCTTTGTACTCCTCTAGTGACCCATTCAGTACCGAGTACTAATCCATTCCCTGCGCCAAAAGCCTATCACTTATAAATTCACACAGACACTCTCCTTGCTGTACTCTAATCATTCAGTTAGTACCCAAATACTCATGCAGTGAGCCAGGCCTTATCGCATAGACTGCTTCAAACGCCTATTCACTATGCATGCAGTCCTCTAACCACCTACACAGTTGTTTTTCACACCTTCAATTCCCTAGTCAGTAACCATACACTTCCAGGAAACACCCTGTCACTCCCTTTGCAGTCCTCTAGTGACCCATTCAGCACCATGTACTAATCCATTCACTGTGCCAAAACCCAGACACTTATAAATTCACCAAGACACTCTCTTTTTAGTACTCTAATCACTCAGTCAGTGCCTAAGTATTCATGCACTGAGCCAGGCCTTAGCACATGGACTGCTTCAAATCCCTATCCACTATGCATGCTGTCTTCTAACCACCCAGACACTTGTCTTTCACATCTTCAATTCCCTAGTCAGTATCCATACAGTCCAGCAAACACCCTGTCACTCCCTTTGCACTCCTCTAGTGACCCGTTCAGTACCAAGTACTAATCCATTCCCTGCGCCAAAAGCCTACCACTTATAAATTCACCCAGGCACTTTCCTTACTGTACTCTAATCATTCAGTCAGTACCCAAGTACTCATGCAGTGAGCCAGGCCTTAGCACATGGACTGCTTCAAATGCCTATCCAGTATGCATGCAGTCCTCTAATCACCTACACAGTTGTCTTTCACACCTTCAATTCCCCAGTTAGTATTCATACACTTCTAGAAAGCACCCTGTTACTCACCCAGTGTGTCTCCTTATAGTACTATAATCATTCAGTCAGTTAGCATGTAGTCTTTTAGTGAGGTAGGCTTTAGGGCATGAACTGCTTCAAAGTAGTATGCACTATGTTAGAAATGGGATTTCTGGTTGGCTAGGGCTTGCGCCAAAGCCAGGCAATAACCACCACTCTAGTCAGGGCAAGGAAGTTACACGCCAAAGATAACCCCTGCTCACCTCCTTGGTAGCTTGGCACGAGCATTCAGGCTTATCCCAGAGGCAATGTGTAACGCGTTTGCGCGCGCACCCAGCAACAACACCCAAGGCCCACCACAAAAGAAACTCCACACAAGGTTATATATAAAAATAGCCTTTGTATTATAATAAACACATTAGATAATATTCACACAATTTACACTCTGCCAACTGGCACTGGGCGGAATTTACAGGGGACTATTTACACAAGACAGGGCCACATGGACCACTGTCAGAATCATCACAAATCACCAAATTGTAAATGTAGAAATGTAGAACAAATAATAAATGTAGCGTACAACGAGTAACCACTGGTAAAAGGTAAGTACACCCTACGCAATCCTAAACACCTTAGGCATATATCACGCAGGGCACCATGAACTCACTAGCACAACCTATACTAGGAAAAACCCTCTCCTATGCATCGGCACAGTTAGAAATAAAAATAGCATCAAGGCAATGCATATTAAAGGTAGAACAAATCAGAAATGTAGCGCACAACCAGTAACGACTGGTCAAAGTTAGGAATAGAACATAAGCATACAGGCAATACCCATGGCGCAAAAGTACGCATGTAAAAATAATTATGTACCCTAGGAGAGGGCACAACACAGGAAAACTGTCCCCAGGCCAACTTGGCCTCTCAGGGGCTCAAAACGCCCTTTGTTCACAATGTCAGGGCTGGGCTGCGCACGCAGCAGAACTAGCAGCGCACAGGGGCACAACCTAAATGTTGCAGCTGCCCACTAATTGCTGGGCAGCTGTGAAGAATGAATCTGGGCACCAGCGTACCCTCTGAGCCCCTCTCTGGGACTCTAATAAATTATGTCACCATGTAGCAGCTGACTGCACTCTTACAGGGCAGCTGGGAAGGGTAATGGCACCTGTGCCCTGGGGAGCCCTCTCGAGGACTCTAAAAATAAATGGTGGCCCACAACATTGGAGTCCTGCTCTGGGACTCGAAAGAATACTGCCCCCAAAATACACAAGTACTGGCCCCACTGGCCTCAGGTAGCACACCCCCGGTCCAGGGATCAGCCCCACTCACCGGGCTGTTGCGGGGACTCCTCCGGTTTCCTCTCGCGCTGCCCCTTTCACATGCAGCCTTTCGGTGGAGTCCTCCTCACCTGGATTCTCTGGCGACGTGTCCGGTCTCCGGGCACCAGTTGGGACACCAGCTCGGAGCCCTCGAGGCTCCGGTCCTCTTCGGGCCTAGTGTTACTCTTCTCTCGTCAGCGCGGGGCTCTCCTTCACGCAGGGGAGCTCTGCTGTACTGTGATCGCTTCTCCTGGGATGATGCGGGACTTCCCTTCCTCACGGGAGCCCCGCTGGTCGATTTCTGGCTGCACTTCCTGGCGCTGACCTTGACTTCCGTCTCGAGGCCCCGCCCACAGTCAGGCGGCGCGGGCCGGACTTCCTGTTTTACCCAGCCGCGGCGGTGATCTCAATACAGCAGCAATGAGGGGTAGGCTCCCTCTTCTTTAATCATACGGAGCGGGGTGGGCACCCGCTCTGAGGCAGAAACCCGCGAAGGATGGCAATATGGTGTGGGCTCCCGTTCGGTTATTAGCAATGGCGGGGGGAATCCCACACGGTGCAGCTTCGGGCTGCAGGCAGATCCGGAGCACTTCTCCTCTTGGCACAGGAATAAAGCGTTCTCCAGTAAATAAAGATATAGCGCTCCCCAGGCGCTGCCGTACACAGTTCCAGGGAAAAAGTGGAAAGCTCTCCTCAGCAAGGCAAAGTCCAGGGAAAGTCTTTAGGAAGGCAGGGGGGCAAGGGCTGGGCCCAGGGGCCAGCTCACAGGGCCCTCCAGTCAGGGAGGCAGTCCCCAGTGGTGGTCTCTCCTGGCACCCAGCAGCAGCAGCAGGCCCCCCTCAGTTAGGATCAGCAGAGAACCTTTTACATGGGGTCACAGCCCCTTTTTAGGTCTCGCTGGCGTTGCAGCGCGAAGCGCTGCGCCAACGAGAAACTATTGTTGCCGTGATGCCTCTCAAGGGAGACAGACCTGTGCACGAGCCGATTCTGGTCCAGGCACGAGCCGATTCTGGTCTGTGAACGCGCTTCACGGTGTGCCCGGACCAGAATAGGCTCGTGCCCGGGTCTGTCTCCCTTGAGAGGCATCACGGAAACAATAGTTTTGCCGGCAGGTCCCTTTCACCCTCCCCAAATATAATTTTCTGTTTCTTCCCCCTTGCACTCACCTGCTGTTGGACTGCCCTTCTCCGGTGATGCTCTTCACCCCCTCCGCTGCTGCTTCCGCTGCTCCGAACCCTCCATGCTTCTTTCCTTGGGTTTGTTTTGTTGAAGTCCTACCTGGCGTGTTCCCGGAAAGCGCGTCACTCCCCCTGGTCACGTGTGACTCTACAGTCCAATTACAAGACCCCGGCAGCAGGCGTGGGCCAATCACTAGCCGCCTGCTTCATGGGCAGCCAATCACAGACAGACTGGGTGAGTGTTGCGAGCACGCCGTGGCGAGTCTTTCGAACGCGCTGTTTTCTACAGGGCCGCGGAGTCGAGGCAGGTTATTTGTGCCTTTCTGCTCTCTGCTCCTCTCGTCTTTTGTGCCCTTCTGCGCCACTCGTTTTTGTGCCTTTCTGCCCTCTGCTCCTCTCGTTTTTTTGTGCCCTTCTGCCCTCTGTACCACTCGTTTTGCCCTCGTGTTTTGTGCCTTTCTGCCCTCTGTTCCTCTCGTTTTTTTGTGCCCCTCGTTTTTGTGCCCTTCTGCCCTCTGTGTTCTTTTATATGTCCAAACCTCAGTTGGCCTTCTCAGTTTTTCTTTTAATGTCGAAAAAAGGTGTTCTCCATTATATTATAAATATCACGAAATTCTGTAAATGACTGAATACGTCCCATTTACAAGTTGTTGTATAATTAGCAATAAAAAATACCGTAACTCAATTGTTGAGTGCTTTCTTTGGAGGGCACATCATTTGTTGGCCCTCCACTGTTCTCATTCATTCCACTCTAAATCTTGGCTCGTCAGTAATTTTCCAAGAGTCAGTCGTGTCTGGTGGCGTCGGAGCCCTACCCTTTGTGTCTGTGTAACATTCCCCTGGGTGAGAGTCCTGCGAAAGGGCTGTATGTGTTCTCCAATTGCGGTGGATTTCTCTGCCCAGGGGTGTTCACCATGTTTTATCACTGCTTCTTGTCTGGAGGCTGCCGCCCGGCCCACCGTCCTCGCGTGACCGAGGCTGATGCGCTGTGAAGTCATTGAGATGTCAGAACATGGGCGGGGGGAGAAGATATACATAGATAGTATCTGCCTGTTACATAATGTCGGCCTTTGAAGAGCCGTGCTCCGGTCACGCAGTATGTGCAGACCGCACCATTTGCCTTTCTGCCCTCTGCTCCTCTCGTCTTTTGTGCCCTTCTGCGCCACTCGTTTTTGTGCCTTTCTGCCCTCTGCTCATCTCGTTTTTTCTGCCCTCTGTTCCACTCGTTTTTTTGTGCCCTTCTGCCCTCTGTGCTACTCGTTTTTCCCTCGTGTTTTGTGCCTTTCTGCCCTCTGTTCCTCTCGTTTTTTTGTGCCCCTCGTTTTTTCCCTTTTGTGCCCCTTTTGCCCTCTGTCCCACTGGTTTCCCCGCCGCTGTGGACCCCTTCCAACACTACATATTCACCAAAGGATTGTGTGTGTGTGGGTCGGTGTGTGGCTCTTTTGTGCCCTTCTGCGCCACTCGTTTTTGTGCCTTTCTGCCCTTTGTGCCACTCGTTTTTCCCTCTTTTTTTGTGCATTTCTGTCCTCTGTTCCACTCGTTTTCCCTCTTTTCTTGTTCCTTTATTCCCTCTGCTCCTCTCGTTTTTGTGCCCTTCTGCCCTCTGTGCCACTCGTTTTTGTGCCTTTCTGCCCTCTGTGCCACTCGTTTTCCCTCTTTTTTTGTGCCTTTCTGCCCTCTGTTCCACTCTTTTTTTGTGCCTTTCTGCCCTTTGTTCCACTCGTTTTTGTGCCTTTCTGCCCCCTGTGCCACTCGTTTCCCACTCTTTTTTTGTGCCTTTCTGTCCTCTGCTCCTCTCGTTGTTTGTGCCCTCTGTTCCACTCGTTTTTGTGCCCTTCTGCGCCACTCGTTTTTTCCCCTTTTGTGCCCCTTTTGCCCTCTGTCCCACTTGTTTCCCCACCGCTGTGGACCCCTTCCAACACTACATATTCATCAAAGGATTGTGTGCGTGGGGCTCGGTGTGTGTGTGGCTCGGTGTGTGTGTGTGTATAGATGCAATAGGTCTCGCCTTTGCGAGAGCTAAAGCTATTGGCATTGTAAATGACTATCACCCTTATGCATCAAGCCAAAATCCAGTCGGTAAAATACCGATTCCTTATTAGCTCCCGGTATTAAGTAAAAAATACCCAATCCCAATGCATCAACCCAAAAGCAGAAATCGGTATTTAAGGAATCCTTAAATACCGATTCCTTAAATAGCTCCTGCATTTAAGGAATCCCAAAGTGAGATTCCTTAAATGCAATGCATCAAAGTTAAAAAATTAGCGATTTCGCTAATAAGGGGAGCAAATTACCATGAAGATGAACTGCATGGTAATTTGCAAAAACTTTGAAAAATGCACTTTTGTGCATTTTTCAAAGTGTCATGTTGCGCACACACATGCCCTTAGAGCATGTGTGTGTGCAACATATGTGCACATATCATTTTCAGGGGTGCAACAGGGTGTCCTTTTGACACCCTGGCACCCTTGAAAGTGCTCCCGCTATTAGCGATTCGGTAATACCGAATCGCTAATACAGAATGGCTTTACATTCATTCCTATGGGCCTCCAAGCCCATAGGAATGAATGGGTAGGTATTCCTTATTACTGATTCGGTATTACCGATTCGGTAATAAGGAATGTTAAGGAATCGCTATTTGAATAGCGATTCCTACATGCATAGCCTTTTGCTATTCCTTATTAGCGATTCCTTATTTTTCGCTAATAAGGAATCGCAAATGCTAATGTTGATGCATATGCCCCTATGCCATTTATTTGTTTTCAAAACCAAGCCATAAATAAAAAAGTTTGTCATTTACAATACCAATAGCTCCAACTTATGCAAAAGGCGAGACCATTGCATTGTAAATGCTTTTTTTTAAATGTAATTGTTCCGTTTCTTTTATACTTGGGAAAAAAAACGCCTCGCTGTTATATCAGATTAAACCCTTTGTGTTTCATATTTAAAAAGTAATATTAATAAATAAATCCGTGCTTTTTAATGTATGGTCCTCGCGGGCCCACTAGCCCTGCTAGTTGTTTTTGTTATACACAGACAGCAGGAGGAATTATTCTCCTGATGTGAATTTGCATAATAGAGCCCGATTTTAAGCAATTTGCTAGTAGGAACCGCATTAAAGTGCCAAGGTGGTTAATGATTGGAAACAAAGTTACATGCAGAAGTTTAGATAATAGTTTAGCAAAAGTAACATATTTATTGGGTCCAGTCAGTACATCCTTCCTTGCTGAATAAAATGAGTACCACGGAGTGTTCAGTGCTTCACAACGTTTACTGTGATTTGAAGCTGAAATGCTGTTTCACCGAGTGCTCTATAAGTAGAGAGGTGTTATCAGAATGAGGTGGATGCGTTTGCTATTTGCTGTCGTTGGAAATCTAGAATATCAGACGGAATTCATATGGGCAATAAGTAGCGTTTAGTAAAGCATAAAAAGGAACTCGCTGCACATTACTCGACATATGTTAAGCTCTGGGGTCTTCCATGACATGATAGAAGACAATGCCATTGGCCGAGGCCTTCTGTTCTCATTGACTTTCATATGCTCGCAGAATATTACAATGTTGGAAAAGTCAAGTTACTCCTAAATTGACAACGCATGTTTGGATGCCGAGTAGTAATTCCAAACACTGTATGTTGACCTATTCTACTCAATCAAACTAATTGAATTCTGGTTTGCCCTGCTTGGATGGGTGTCTGTACTTGTGACTGTACACACACACACGTACAGCATTGCATGCTACTTTACTGGGAATGTAACATAACCATTCTTTAGTAATTACCCGAATAATTAAGTTATAGAGCAGTCATTATAAAATCTGTAAATCGCAGCCGGAAGCTGTATGTGAGATGCTGATACAGGTTACAGAGTATCAGGATATTCAGCAAGGGGTCATAATGTTGTTTAATTACATTTTCAATCAGTTTAAATCGTATTGGCACCCTGAATGGAACGCTGGGAGCTGGTCAGCCAATCAGACCTCTCCCTTTGCTGGCCGTAGCCCTTGTTATAGTTCAGCTGAGGGGGTATTTTTCAGGTCCCAGTGTCCCTCCAGTGCGCTGTGGCCCCCTGTTTTTTGACTGATTGTACTTCTGTTGTTTTATTATCGAAGGGCGGAGTCCAGACAGCGGTGCCAACAGGCTAGTCCTGGAGTGGCTGAGAGAGCGCTGCCGGAGAACGGAGCTGTGTGTTACTCCCAGTTTTCCGTTATGAAATTGCTCCTTCTACGATCATTTAAAAAAACAATTAAGGATTCCAATAGCCTTGTTTCCTTTACCTGCAGGCCAATAACTACTCTTAATGACCCCCCTGTTATACGTCCTTGCCCGCGGCCCGGGCCCCTAACTAAGAGTTATTAACAGCTATTATTGCAAGCAGCGTTATCTGACAGTGCGGGCAGTAACGGTTAATTAGAAAACTGAGATGTTGGGACCTCCAACCCAGACATGGGCTCAGCAGCAGGCCACAAACACCAGCATAACCACACTATCAACATGTCAATGCTGCATTTCACATCCCCTGACTCCCTCTCTCTTCTCTCCTGCCTCACTAAAAGGGTAGTTATGCAGAGGAGTGAGGGCGACAGAGGCTGTGGGGGAGAGAACACAGTAGAAGAAGGAACAGCATAGAAGGCGCACTGATGAAAGCAGAGATGAAAGCTTCTGAGATGTACGATTAAAAAAAAAAATGTAATGACAATATTCTAATAACTTTGTAGTCTGCCACAGTGGGCTGTGGAGGCCGTTATTGGCCCTCGCCTTCTGCTCGAGCCTTTAGCACTGGAGCAGGCATTTGTTGCTGAATATAGTCTACTTGGGAACACTGTCTCCCCCACTCGAATCTCTCACTCCCTCTCATCATCAGTGGTAACAGATGCAATTCCTGGTACAACTATGCACCAGACCAGGCAGTACCTCGGTTGGTCTTGTTCACCAGGCATGGTGCTTACTGAAGCACCTGGCTTCCAGTTGTATAAGTCGTGCAGATAAGTGGTGCACCAGCCTTGTGTTTTGCAGGACAGGTGTAAGGAGTGGGGCGCATATGGGAAGTAATTTAGCTTAGGCAAAGAGTTGTGAAAACAGTTTGCAGATACCTAATTTTCCTGATCCTAGAAGCGTGTTTTGCTTGAGTTTCTTACTGACCACAGCTATACAATATCTTATGATGGAATGTGCTTGTGGTTGTTTGATAATATTTCCTGAGCCCTGCGGAAACTTGTATGTATCCGAGTTGGTAGAAAGTCCTTCTATTTTCTTTGATTAATCATTTACTGTGAAATATAATACTCTGAGGTTGCCTTTATGTTTCCTCAAATACTTTTTCAAAATGTCATGATTACTTGAATTTTACATCGTTTTATCAGATCGAAGTCCAGATTTCTCTATTTCCTTTATTAATTCTTATATATTTACATAATTGGAATAATAAAGAGATTCCATTTACTCATCAGAAAAGCCCTGAAAAGATCAAATTCAACCTCTCCATTTAAAAATAAAAATGATACTTATAAACTTGTGAACATATTTTTATAACGTGAGTATTTTCTATGCTTAGATATTCTGGTGCGTCAATATCTTTTTAGGTCTCGCGCCTAGTGTTGCACTGCGCAGCGAGAGTCCTTTTGTCCGGGGTTCAGAAATGGACCCTGGAATCGTACACGCTCGTGCGTGTGTTTTTTGTTTTGTCTTCTATTATTGGACTTTTAGTGGCTGTATTTTTTAGACAAAGCACGTAATAGGCCAAAGGCGGGCGCATCGCTCCGCCCATGGCCTATTGGTGTCTGTTACGCGCACTAAAGCCTATCTGGTTTCAATTATAGTGCCCAGACACGGGCGCGATAATTGAAAGTATATGGCTGTCTGTGGCGCGCGCGCGCTCCATTGGCGGCTGTCTCTGCTTCCAAAAGCGATTGCTTTCGGTTTCGCGATCGCTTTACTTGTGGCTTTGCTTTCAGTTTTGCGACCACTTTACTTGTGGTTTTGCAGCTGCAATACATTTTGTTGCTTAATTGGGAGGAATGCGTGGCTAATCTTTACGCGGTTACATTGTAAAATAAATGTAGGCGGTTACAAGGCAAAGTAAATTAAAAAGCGCGGCAAATATTTACTTGGTTACAAGGTAAAATAAATGAAGGCGGTTACAAGGTAAAAAAAATGAAAATGTGTGGCAAATATTTACGCGGTTACAAGGTAAACAATGCGTGCCTAATAATTGCACTATACTTCTCTGTTTCGAATCTCTCGTCAGGCTTACTGAAATAATTGACTGTATCTGCTTAGCTACATAACAAGGACTCGTTGGGGCTAAGTCATAGTTTCTGACTGGACTGAAAACGTGTGATTTTGGATAGAGTTCTTTCTCTTTCCGTTACCCGATTCCCTTAAGTTGTGTGTGGTTGTGTGTGTGTGTGGTTGTGTGTGTGGTTGTGTGTTGTTTGTGGTTATGTGTGTGGTTGTGTGTGTGGGTGCGTGGTTGTGTGTGTGGTTCTGTGTGGGTGCGTGGTTGTGTGTGTGTGTGGGTGCATGGTTGTGGGTGTGTGGTTGTGTGTGTGGTTGTGTGTGTGGTTGTGTGTGATTGTAAGGTTGTGGGTGTGTGTGGTTGTGGGTGTGTGTGGTTGTGGTGGTTGTGTGTGTGGTTGTGGTGGTTGTGTGTGTGGTTGTATGTGTGGTTGTGTGTGTGGTTGTATGGGTGGTTATGGTTGTGTGTGTGGGTGTGGTTGGGTGTGGTTGTGTGATTACACATCACATAATTACACTGTATTCAATACAACATAAATACACTCCACATACCACTCAGTACTACATAATTGCACGTCACATAATTACTCTCTACTTAATGCAAGGTAAATACACTCCACACAATACCACTCTGTGCCACATAATAACACAACATATAATTACACTGTACTCAATGCAACATAAATACACACCTTTCACTCAAGTTCGTGCAATATAAAAAAAACAAAAAAAAACAATTGCAATGCAATAGGTCTCACATTACTGAATCTTTGAGCTGCTATTGGTGTTGCATTATTATTAGCAATGCCAACAGCTCAAACTTTAATAATGCGAGACCTAGTGCATTGAAAATGCTTGTTATACACAGGTTTCCTTTGTCTCAAGGTGCAGGGAAGGGGCGAACCAGATGCAACTGGTTCCTGAGCACTTTGTTTTGCTCAGCCCCTCTCCCTATTCACAGAACAGGCCAGGGTCATCAGTCGCACCACAGGGGACGGAGCCAGCATTGTGTGGGGAAAGCCCAGCCCTATTCAGGTCCCAGGTGTACTCCTCCGACCTATCTGGATGTAAATCTCCCTATCCACCACTGGGGCAGACCCATCCTGACTCCTGGAGCCAGGCTCACCAGCCAATCACACTCCAGACAGTCACTTCACATTTATGCCAGTGTCTAGAAGTGGCACTTCTATACTGGACACACTAACGCCACACACATCATCGCGCAGCATTCATTCTCACGAGTTCGCACATACCAAACTCAACCCTGCACTCCCCACGCTCCCGGAACTAACAGGGACACATATATTCCCCATGCATTCCTATGGGAGGGCAGGTCAGTCTCACTAAATGTAACAGCGCGCACGCACTTTCCACTGGGACACAGTGTAAAAGCGCCTAGAGGCCTAAAACCACTTACACAACATAGGGAAAAAGCTAAGATAATCGCAAAAAGTTTAGGGGTGAACCTGCCAGAAGGGCCAAGTCCAACACACTATGTATGTAGGGTTTTAACCATCGTCACACTTGTGGTTCAGGGCTATAGTTTCTTAGTCAGTTTTTATATAAAATATGTTTTTACAGTAATGGAATAGTATAAATTTGAAAGTTATTAATATACATTTATTTGTGATTCTTTTTTACAGATACTGTTTTTCAACGTTAAAATAGAGAAATCATGCCAGAAAAAAAAAGAAAAAGAAAAGAACAGAGACAGGAGGATTATTTGAAGAAACATCAACCACAAGTATTGAATGTACTAGATAATGTGGCTAAAAGGAAAAAATCTTCTGGTAAGATCACAAAGCAATTTATTAAAAATGTTTGTAGGAGCAAACAGAATGTAGATAATGCTGGAACTACTGAGAATTTTTCAAGTAAGAAAAAAATTCAAAATAAGAGGAAAAGTGAAAAAGCAAATGGTCAGTCAAAGGAGATAAAGTATGGTAAAAGAAGGCAAAATCAGTATGAGGAATTACGCAAAAAAATATTTTACAAGAGAGTAGTGCATAATTTGCTGAAAGATGTGAAGAAATATAAAAAGAGAGCTTTATTTTATAAAAAGAAGAAGCATATTGAAAACATTGTGGAAAAGGCTTTTGAAGTAAAAAGGAAACTGTTTATTTTAGTGTTAAACAGATTTCGATCACTAGATAAACCAATACGGATCTCTGACATATTATCGACAGACACATTATCGAACTACACAAATATCGCAACAAATATATCGACATCAAAAATATCGACATTGTATACTTATTTAAAAAACTACACTAATATCGACACTACAATATCGTAATACAATTATATCGATCACACAAATATCGCACACATTAATATCGAAATACTAAATATCGACATAAGTTAATAAATATGACACATGTCACAAATATCGATAACCAAAATATAGACATCAATAATATCGTTTTTTTAAATATATCGACAATTCTAATACTAATAAAACCAATACTTTCAACAACATAAAGACAATATTTTACCAAAACATACATTTTCAAATGAGATTCTACTTAAACATAAACATAACATTTATAGCGATCTCTATATTTAACAACATAATAAAAAAAAACTAAAATAATTATCACATTGGCATTTCGAACACATTTAAATAAAATTAGTACACATTATAAACAATATTTTTATATATAATAATTTAAAACTCTCCTCCTTTAAAACTAAATATACTCTTACTTAGCATTTTCCATAAAAGGAAACCAATTAACTAAAAAAAATTCAAACCATCCAATAGAAATGCCACATACAGAAAACAACCAATAACATTCAAGAAACAATTTGAAACCACTATATAAACCAATTAAAACAAGTGTTCCACGGTGCCTTAAACCAAAGCATTGAACGAAGAAGAAGCTCTACTAAACAGAAGAAACCTACATCCTATTACTATTCTAAAAACGTAAGTAAATATTCTTTTCTAACTAAACTGCCAAATTAAACTAAAACACTAATTTATCTTTACTCAAATAAATAACTAACTTATATATTCCATCTCTTTATGTTTCCACTACAGATATTACTCCAAACACCTAAAGAAAATATTGAAGATTGCCAGAAAAGACTCACTAAAAAGTAAGTATACTATCAAAATACATTATAAAATATTAATTAAATACTACTCAAACCCCAAAACATCCTAAACCCCTAAACAAATCCATGTTCTCTTTTTTAAATTGTAAAAAACCTGTATAAATTAACACCTATAGTCTATACCACTGGGCATGAGGGTAGGCTCTGTTTGCTTAGTGAGAGGTTAGGCTACTGCATCTTATTTATTAGGCAGGAGGGGCACATAGTAAGAGGGGTAGGAGACGGGGGTACATTGACATGTGGTGGGGGAGGGGGGGGTAGAGAACTGGGTGGAAAGGTTGTTCATTCTCCTGAATAATTGGTCTTGATGATAAATGTGTGGTACTTCCGGGACAGATGAAGGTGGGGGAATGTTTTTTGAATTGTTAATTTGTAAAACAATAAAATAAGTTTCTTCAATAAAAATATAGTCTATACCAAACAGCAATACCACCCCACTTAAAAAACTAAACCAACCACAACAATAAATGTTCTTTAACTTTCAGAGACTAAATCAACTAAACAACATTTTTGCGACAAACAACATCTTCATTCAAATACAACAAAAAAGACTTGGTAAGTATATATAAAAAAATGCTTTTTTGCTAATTTCATATAAAGATATAAAGTACTATAGCATATATTGTCCTATACATTTTTTCCAGAATTGTAACACATCACGATGACAGAAGAAGCCCAATTTATAACTTCGCAGAAAGGAAAATTCCTATTGTGTTACATGGGTTACACATACACCCAAGAAAAGCAGACGGACCGAAAAGTGAACTGGAAGTGTACTAAATATTATTCTAACAAATGCTACGGCCGAGCAACAACAAGAGAAACAACTGTACTATATACAAGAGAGCATAACCATCCACCCAATCTCTCTGAAATAGAAGTCAGATCAACTCTTGAAAATATCAAAGAATTAAGCACAGGTTCACAAACTGCTACAAGTGTAATCCTAAAAGAACTATTACCTAGAGTGCCCAAAGAAGCAAGAGGCCAATTACCATCAATTGCTTCTATAAAAAGAACTATTGCTAGGACCAAAAAAGCAACCACGACAACTATACCATGTCCTAAAACTTTTCAAGAGATCATCATTCCACCAGAATTAAGTATCACCCACAATAATGAACCTTTTATTTTTTTTGATAACAAAAGCCCAGAAAAAAGAATCATAATGTTTGCTACTGCAAACAATATAACTAAACTGCAACAATGCCAAACATGGATGATGGATGGCACCTTTACAATATGCCCAAAACCATTCTATCAGCTTTACACAATACACGGTCAATATCACAACACTTCCATACCTTTAATTTATGCACTATTACCTAACAAACAAAACACAACATATAATGAAATGCTAGGAAAAGTAAAACAAGAATCAAATGATTTTTACCCTCAAACAATTATCATAGACTTTGAGCAAGCCATGATAAATTCCATTCTAAAACTGTACCCCCATACAGCTATCCAAGGATGTTACTTCCATCTTAACCAATGTATATGGAGACATTTACAAAAATCTTCACTAAGTGTAGAATACGCCACTAACATAAGTTTTGCACATCAAATAAAACTTCTAACAGCCCTAGCTTATGTACCAACCACAGATGTTGCAGAACATTACAATCTTTTATTAGAAAGTCCATTCTACAAACAAAATGAAGTAAAGTTATCTCCCCTGTTAGATTATTTTGAGGATACCTGGGTGGGGAGACTGCACAGATCAGGCCATAGACGTCAGCCCAAGTTCCAAATACCTTGGTGGAATGTATATGTAAGTACACTCAACCAACAAGCCAAAACTAACAACGCCGTCGAGGGCTGGCATAATGCATTCCTAACTTCTACTGGGAGAACAACTCCAACACTACAAAAACTACTAATTGCCATACAAAAGGAACAAAGTTTCCAAGAATTAAGAATGCAACAATCTGTCCTACAATTAAAACCAAAACAGTCTAGACAAACTACTCAAATGTATAATTACCTACAACAACAGGTACAGCTATACCCATCCACAAGAGGACTTGAGTACTTAAATATAATAGCTCAAACTCTCTTCTAAACCCTTTTCTAAATATTAACCCACAATTCTACCAAAACAACTATCACAACATAAATAATCCACTTTATTATATCACATATTTAATTATGTGGTCTAAAATATATACATGAATTATATGGACATATATTTAGACAACATAATTAAACAAACCAAGTACACAACAACAATATTAAATATATAAGGTTTCGCCACCAACAATAAAAATATTTAAATGAACTTACCTGTGTAGTATCTCCAATGGGATAATAACATTCCTTCCAAATAAATCCAGGGAGTTCAAAATCCATAGTTACCCAAAAAATGACTATCCATTAACCATAAAAATCCCGAAAAATATAAAACAAGTAAATAACCGCTCCTGGAAACCCGAACAATAAAGGAAGTGTTAAATAAACATTAGTAAACACAACTAATACACACTTCCTTTAAAAAAATAAGGTGTTTGAAACCGACGAAAATATCTTCTCCGTAAAACCTACAAAACAGAAACAAACATTCCCACCCACCCACAAACACACAAAACGCACGTACAAACCTCACTACAAACGTTATTCAAACACTATAAAACTTTAACACACCGAAATACCAAAACACTAACAAAGCCACAAACACGGAACACAACGTTAATTATAAAACCGTATTCAAACTATTACTAACACCATAACTTCTAAAACATCAATCAATACACACTTATTACAACATAACTACTTCCACAAAACACTTAAAACTATTTAATAATAAAGCAAATAACTCTTACCTTCTCAAACGCGAAACAGCTCCGAACCGCGACCTGGATTCGACCAAAATAACCCAAAACAACAGCGAGCGGTTACAAAATAAAAGAACCAAACAAACATAGGAAGTTTGAAAATTAAAGCAGCACGGTTTTAGGTGAATGCTCAGCCTGGACTTTTCACTTTATCAGTAACGATAATATTGCCCACCTCAAATGGTCAGCTGCTCAAATGACCACCAAGACAACAATTATCCACAATTATGAGAGGCAACATATTGGAAGAAATGTAAATTAATGTCAAAATAAACTTTTGTGTTTCGAATCCACACAGTAGTTGAGTATTTGCTTGAATTCCTTTATTCCAAGATTTAGTGAGACCAGATCCGCAGCCAATGCATTTCGCACAAACATGGGATTTTCAAGGCGAGTTTCAACAATAAGAAATATTTACACGTCAAAACGGGGGGTAGTATGACGAAATCGGCAGGACCCAGAGTTCAATCTAGGTAATAGGTCGATAGCTTTAGACAGTTCGTATGGTATATATCAGACATGTTTATTGCAATGATGTAATTATTAAAATATGCGTAATAATAAACAAAATTTTCTCTCGAATGAATATACATTCCAACAACTATAAAATAAATATTATTTTCCTATCTACTATTTAATTTAAAAATAATTTGGAATTTGCATTCTGATATAACTTCTATGTTTTATCCAACCCAAACTAAAATCTACAGATTTTTTGTCAATTAAATCCAATAAATTTAACTATTCTTATTCAACTCTATAATTAATTCTAATATTTGCTATTTACCAAACTTAATTAACATACTACTCCCACTACATACTGAACTTAATTAATTTACTATTCTCACTCCAACCTATATTTAATTAGGGTAGGTGCTGGACACTGAACTAAATTAATTTACTATTCCCACTCCACTCTATATTTAATTAAGATAAGTGCTGGACACTGAACTTAATTAATTTACTATTCTCACTCCAACCTATATTAAATTAGGGTAGATGCTGGACACTGAACTAAATTAATTTACTATTCCCACTCCAGTCTATATTAAATTAAAATAAGTGCTGCACACTGGACTTAATTAATTTACTATTCTCACTCCAACCTATATTTAATTAGAGTATGTGCTGGACACTGAACTGAATTCATTTACTATTCCTACTCCAATCTATATTTAATTAAGATAAGTGCTGGACACTAAACTTAATTAAGTTACTATTCTCACTCCAAACTATATTAAATTACAGTAGGTGCTGGACAATTAACTTAATTAATTTACTATTCCCACTCCACTCTATATTTAATTAAGATAAGTGCTGGACACTAAACTTAATTAATTTACTATTCTCACTCCAACCTATATTAAATTAGGGTAGGTGCTGGACACTGAACTAAATTATTTTACTATTCCCACTCCAGTCTATATTAAATTAAAATAAGTGCTGGACACTGAACTTAATTAATTTACTATTCTCACTCCAACCTATATTTAATTAGGGTAGGTGCTGGACACTGAACTAAATTAATTTACTATTCCCACTCCACTCTATATTTAATTAAGATAAGTGCTGGACACTGAACTTAATTAATTTACTATTCTCACTCCAACCTATATTAAATTAGGGTAGGTGCTGGACACTAAACTAAATTACTTTACTATTCCCACTCCAGTCTATATTAAATTAAAATAAGTGCTGGACACTGAACTTAATTAATTTACTATTCTCACTCCAACCTATATTTAATTAGAGTATGTGCTGGACACTGAACTGAATTCATTTACTATTCCCACTCCAATATATATTTAATTAAGATAAGTGCTGGACACTGAACTTAATTAATTTACTATTCTCACTCCAAACTATATTAAATTACAGTAGGTGCTGGACAATGAACTAAATTAATTTACTATTCCCACTCCACTCTATATTTAATTAAGATAAGTGCTGGACACTGAACTTAATTAATTTACTATTCTCACTCCAACCTATATTAAATTAGGGTAGGTGCTGGACACTGAACTAAATTAATTTACTATTCCCACTCCAGTCTATATTAAATTAAAATAAGTGCTGGACACTGAACTTAATTAATTTACTATTCCCACTCCAATCTATATTTAATTAAGATAAGTGCTGGACACTGAACTTAATTAATTTACTATTCTCACTCCAAACTATATTAAATTACAGTAGGTGCTGGACAACGAACTAAATTAATTTACTATTCCCACTCCACTCTATATTTAATTAAGATAAGTGCTGGACACTGAACTTAATTAATTTACTATTCTCACTCCAACCTATATTAAATTAGGGTAGGTGCTGGACACTGAACTAAATTAATTTACTATTCCCACTCCAGTCTATATTAAATTAAAATAAGTGCTGGACACTGAACTTAATTAATTTACTATTCTCACTCCAACCTATATTTAATTAGAGTATGTGCTGGACACTGAACTGAATTCATTTACTATTCCCACTCCAATCTATATTTAATTAAGATAAGTGCTGGACACTGAACTTATTAATTTACTATTCTCACTCCAAACTATATTAAATTACAGTAGGTGCTGGACAATGAACTAAATTAATTTACTATTCCCACTCCACTCTATATTTAATTAAGATAAGTGCTGGACACTGAACTTAATTAATTTACTATTCTCACTCCAACCTATATTAAATTAGGGTAGGTGCTGGACACTGAACTAAATTAATTTACTATTCCCACTCCAGTCTATATTAAATTAAAATAAGTGCTGGACACTGAACTTAATTAATTTACTATTCTCACTCCAACCTATATTTAATTAGAGTATGTGCTGGACACTGAACTGAATTCATTTACTATTCCCACTCCAATCTATATTCAATTAAGATAAGTGCTGGACACTGAACTTATTAATTTACTATTCTCAATCCAAACTATATTAAATTACAGTAGGTGCTGGACAATGAACTTAATTAATTTACTATTCCCACTCCACTCTATATTTAATTAAGATAAGTGCTGGACAATGAACTTAATTAATTTACTATTCTCACTCAAACCTATATTAAATTAGGGTAGGTGCTGGACACTGAACTAAATTAATTTACTATTCCCACTCCATTCTATATTAAATTAAAATAAGTGCTGGACAGTGAACTTAATTAATTTAATACTCTGACTGAAATCTATATTTAATTATGGGATTAGTTAAATTTAAAAATAAATTTAAATTTTCTAAATATTAATATTTTTTAAAGTAACAATATATAAACATGTTAAATTAACTTCCCACCCTTATCCCCTATAACCCAACATTCCGCTCCTAAAATTATTTGTAACATTCTAAAAAAAAAACAAAAATTCTAAATTAATTTGTTAAAAAATTAACAGATATATAAACATTTTTACAACACTTCCCACCCTTAGCCCCTATCAACCAACATCCCACTCCGAAATATATTTGTAAAAATCGAAAATTGATTTCCTATTTATAAATATTTTTAATAAAAAATTAACAAATATTTATAAACTTCCCACCCTTATCCCCTATAAACCAACATCCCGCTCCTAAAATTTTATTTAAAATGCAAATTTTAATTTACAATTTCGAATTTTTTTTTATTTTAAAATTAAATAATATATAAACATCTTTAAAACACTTCCCACCCTTATCCCCTATAAACCAACATCCCGCTCCTAAAAAATTTTTTAAAATGCAAATTTTAATTTACAATTTCTATTTTTTTTTTTTTTTAAATTAAATAATATATACACATTTTTACAAAACTTCCCACCCTTATCCCCTATAAACCAACATCCCGCTCCTAAAATTTTATTTAAAATGCAAATTTTAAATTACAATTTCAATTTTTTTTTTTTTTTTAATTAAATAATATATAAACATTTTTAAAACACTTCCCACCCTTATCCCCTATAAACCAACATCCCGCTCCTAAAATGATTTCTAAAATTCTAAATTAAATTTACAATTTCTAAATAAATTTCAAAAAAATTCTAACAATATATAAACATTTTTAATACACTTCCCACCCTTATCCCCTATAAACCAACATCCCGCTCCTAATTTTTTTTATAAAATTCTAAATTTAATTTAGAATTTCTAGAAAATTATTTTAAAAAATTTACAAATATATAAAAAAATTTAAAACACTTCCCACCCTTATCCCCTATAAACCAACATCCCGCTCCTAAAATTAAATATACATTTCACATTTTAAATTAAATTTAATAATTAAATTTTACAATATATTACAAAAATAAATTAACTTTTTTAAAACACTCCCCACCCTTATCCCCTATAACCCAACATCCCGCCCCTAAAACAATATAAATATTTCTCATATTACACAATAACGATATTTTCACATGTCGATATTATTACGAATGATATTACTTACATCGACATATAAGTAAAAAAAAAAAAACGATATTTTTCACATCGATATTAGCTATTTCGATATTTTGGACATTCGATATTTTTAACTCGATATTTATGTCCCTCGATATTAAAAAGTCGATATATAGACTGCTCACCACCAATACATGTAATGAAGGCCAAAAGTAGGAGGAAAAGAGTTATTAATAAAAGAAAATGTTGTGATGTTTTTTTGGGAGAATGGAAACACAGTTCCAGTTCAGAGCCTTTTTTTAATGAAGAGAATTATTCACTGAGCGAAAAATTATTGTATGCAGTTGACACCAGTGGTAGAGGTTATGAGATTAGCGACGGTTGTCCAATTGAGAAAGAGAAAATGGTTGAAAGAAATGCAGAAGAAGTGATAGCTTAGGGAGACGTGCTAAAAACCCTGTATACACTTGGGATTGCAGTAGTGTTTGCAGTGTACGACAGGAATCTATTGAAAAATTATGTAGTTTTTTACGAACCTATACTAAAAAAAGTGTAAAACAAAAGATTAAGCTGTTGCAAGGACCAGACCCTTGCAGAGTGATGAAATATACTGGTTTGCAAGGTCATTCTCTGGCTTGTCTTTCTAGGAAAGTTTGTCAAAGTGTTTTTCACCATTTCAGAATGCTGACAGTACATCATACTCAAATGCGGAAGTTAGTGAGAAGATTGTATTATGCGAAAAGTCCAGCTCTAAAGTTAAGTGAGTTGAACAGTGCTCTTTTGCGTTGGTCAGTATCAGATGTGAAGCAGGTCTGTGATGATATTGAGTTTTGTTACTTTGGTCCTCAGCAAGAGAGTGACGTAACTGACACATTAGTAGAACAAAATGTTGAAGACAATGTACAACTCGTAATTACAGAAAAATTTGAGGATGAAATCACAAAGTTTAAGGTAATTTCAGGTGAAAGACTAAATGTTTCTTGTATTTGTTGTCGGTGAAGTCACTATAAAAATCAGACTAGGGGTGTCAATCTGTATTTAAAAAGTGAAATAGAAGATAACGATAAGTGGATGGAATTTGCAATTTATTGGCTGGTAGAGGATTGTTTTGATTTGGGATGTGAGCAGCGTATTTGCAAATATTGTTATAACAAATTAGATGAGAATAAAATGCCTGCTAGAGCTGTTCATAATAATCTAGAGTTGGTTGCTATTCCTCCAGAGCTGATAGATTTAAATACGTATGAGTCGATTCTCATACAATGTGTTCACCCATTTCAGGCTATTGTTCGTATGGAGCCCAAAACAGGTAAATTACCTCCATCAGAGTTGCAAAGAGGATTGAAAGGAAGCGTTGTGTATTTACCGTTAGATTTAAGGAAAAATATTGAAACTATTGGTGTAGACCATGCAGAAAATGAGCCACTAGTCATTCTAGTTAATGGTGTTCCTACTAAGAATAAGAAAATCTGTCAAGAGTTAGTGGATGTTAGAAAAGTGCAAAAGGCGTCATTGTATCTGTTAAAAAATAATGAGTACTATAGAAATGTGTTTGTTGGAGAAGAAGAAATAGATTTAGCAGAAGATACTGAAACATTAAGTGGACAAATTGAAAAAGTGGACATGTCCAGATGTGAAGAGATCTATGAACATTACAGTGTACATTCACTTCATTCCAAAGAGGTGATGGGGAATACGATTGAGTTGTTTCAAATGAAAAAAGCAACAGGAAGTCCTATGAGTGTATGGGAAGAGAGCTTGGAAGCTCGTTGTTTCCCGCAGTTGTTTCCAAAAGGAAAAGGTGGATGATATGATGAACGTCCTGTGCAGATTCCTGCATCTGAATATCGGACAACAAGATTATATGCAGAAGATCCAAGATTTCGACAATGTATCCCTTATATGTTTCATCTTCTGTTTGAAAGGGACTTGTCTGGACTTTCATATGCAGTAAATCACATTTTAAAAACTGGAATGCATCTTTAAAATGTAACTGCAAAGGATTTTATGGATAAAGTGCATCAAAGAGATGAACATTTTGAATCTCAGTTGATTAATCTGATGGCATGTCAGCGTGGGACTAATGAATATTGGTAACGTCGACATGGAGAACTGAAATGTATGCTACGGAACTTGGGAACTCCTACATGGTTCGTTACACTAAGCTGTGCTGAGTATGCTTGGGATGATTTACTTGAATTTCTACGAGAGGCAAATTCCAATATAAGAAATATTGAATACAAGACACCTGGAGAATTGTGCTCTTTGGATCCTGTCAATGAATGCAGATATTTCAATCATAGATTTGAAGCTATGATGTCTTTCATCTGCAATAAAAAGAATCCTCCTCTTGGAGAAATTGTGGATTTCTTTTTGAGAAAGGAGTGTCAAGTAAGAGGTGCTCCTCACATACATATGTTGTTATGGGTCAAGGACGCCCCCAAATTTGGAACAGATTCAGATTAAACTGTTTTGTCTTTCATTGAAGATTATGCTACATGTGCTCTTCCAAATAGCAGAGAAAACAAAAACTTTAAACAACAAGTCTTACGATTTCAAAGCCACAGGTGTGGAAAATACTGTCGACGAAAGTACAAGTCAAAGGATAAGTTCTATACCCAATGTCGTTTTGGATTTCCACGTCCTGTATTATCCAAAGGAAGAGTGAACAATTTTATGTCAGCTATACGACATACCATCACAAGAAAGTCTCCGAAAAACACCTACAACTTAAGAAGAAGCGAAGAATCAAAATACATAAATGACTACAATCCAGTTATTTTATCCATGTGGAACGCAAACATGGATATTCAGTATGTTGCGGACAATTCCATTGCTGTTGCTCGATATGTAATGTCTTACATTACTAAATCAGAAAAGACTGAATTGAAAGAAATGTGGGAATAGATTTCTCACGAGAAGACTCTAAGTAAGAAATTATACAGTTTCAGTTTGAAGATGTTATCGCATCGTGAAATGTTCAGATCGGTTATCATGTAAATGTAAATGTGGGTGTACTTGTAAAGCACACTGTGACTCCATGGAGTATCCTGGCGCTGAAGACCACTGGGGAACCCGTCCTGTAGAGATGTCTTGTAGAGATGAGGCAAGCTTAATGCCCAGAGTTGCCGAGTGTGTTTCTGGTTAGAGTAGGTACCGAGGCGAGAATTATCAAGTCTGTTTTGACCCTGGTCCACAACCCTGCCACGTCAGGAATTGAACCCTGGTCCCTGGCTGATTCTTTGCTTACGGATCGGCCGCCTCTAACCAGTGAGCCACACCTCTCCACTCATCTGCAAGTCTATATTCCAAAAGTAGAAGAATCATTTGGGTGAGTCTAGGTCTTGCAGGAATGCGAAATCGGGTACTGAGATCTGTTCAAGAAATTGAATATTTAGCAGAAAATGACCCAGAAAGTACAGATATTTTGAAAACGAATATGTTGGACACATACTATCCAAATAGAAGTCATCATCTTGAGAACATGTGTCTCTATGAAGTGCTGCAAAACTACACATTTAAATGGAATACTACAGAGAACATCAACGATGGAAAATATGGAGTGATTGGTTCCGAAGGATGTCTGGTGAAACAAAGGAAAGGAAATTTAATTAATCACAGGAAACTGAGTTGCGACACTGCTGACGAAAGGGAATTTTACTATTTAGCCCTTTTGCAAATGTTCAAACCATGGCGTTCAGAACTGGAATTACTTGGAGATTTTCCCAGCTATGAAGATTCATTTAATGCTTGTAAAGATAGCATACAATGCAGTGCTTTCGCAAATTATGTCAAAATGTTGAATGATGAAATTGATCAAGAAGCTATAATTGCAGTTGAGATTGCTAGAGACAGTTCTCAAGACAGTCAAAGTTCTGCTGCACTGAGTCAAGATCCACTAGGACAACCAATTGTTGAAAATGAAGCAGCGATTGCAATGAATGAGGTGGAAACAGCAATGTATCAAGCTCAAGAAGATGTAATACAGTTGGGAAACTTGGAAGAGCAACTAAATGTTGAACAGAAACAAATATATCAGCAAGTGAAAGAGCAGATTGACCATGGATTACTTCATGAAAAGAGAGGGTGCTCATGTACATCATTTCAACCTATCCGAATGTATGTGAGTGGTCAAGCAGGAACAGGAAAAAGTTTCTTAATTAAAGTAATTACAAGTTATCTGCAGAAAACAACTGAGTCGCATTTGTCTCGTGTTGTCACTGCTCCAACTGGGTTGGCAGCTCATAACATTAAAGGAATTACTTTACATCGTTTACTAATGCTGCCAGTAGAGCATGAGAACAAATTGGAATACCACAAGATATCTGGAGAAGCTTGTTGTGAAGTTTCAAGAGTCCTGAAGAAAATGAAACTTCTCATTATTGATGAGGTGAGCATGGTCTCAAACTTGATGCTTGCCTTTGTGCATTTAAGAATGCAGCAAATTCTTAAAACAGAGTATGACGTCATAGTTTTTGGAGATCTACTGCAACTGCCTCCGGTAAAAGGACAACCGGTATTTAAAACACTTGCCCATGAAGATACCAGAAAGTCTCTTGGCAGTGTTGGTAATGTGAACATTTTGAGTAATTTTGAATACAAAGAACTGACTACAAATATGCGACAGGCAAATGATGCTGAATATGGAAGTATTCTTCAAGATATAAGAATTGGAATTCTTTCAAAACAAGGGAAATAAGTCAGTGATTTGCTTAATGCCAACACTGCGTGAGTGTTCAATATTCAACGAAGAATTATTAAAACTGGAAAATGAAGAAATTGTAAAAATGGAAGCCATCGATAAAATACTGCATGAAGGAATCACTATTATTTTGACGGGAAAGTTGAGATCAAAAGTGGATTGTTTAGAAAAAAAAATATCTAGAACTGCTGGTTTAGAAAAGACACTATATGCGTGTGTAAACTGTCGGGTAATTTTAAGGCGTAATTTGGATGTAGAGAAAGGTTTAGTTAATGGTGCAATGGGTAAAGTGGTGGATTTTGTGAATTATCAGACAAAAGAAGGAATTGAATTTTTAAAAATTAAATTTGATCAGATTGAGGAAGTTAAAGAAATTGGTCGTTGTTCAGTTCATTTTTTGCTTGTTAAAGATTTATATGTCCATAGGAAACAATTTCCATTTTCTCTGGCATATGCAGTGACTATTCATAAATCTCAAGGATTAAGTGTAGACAGTGCATTGATGAACATTGGATCTACCGTATTTAAAGAGGGTATGGCATATGTTGCTTTGGTTCGAGTAAGAACATTATCTGGTTTGTTTTTGATTGATTTTGATGAGACAAAGGTTACTGCAGATGCAAACTGTGTAAAAGAGTATAATAGGTTAAGAAGGGTGTATGCTCCAAATTTAGGTCAATATCCTGTATTTGAAAAGCGTGTGGTTGGTCGAAAAAGAAGGTTAGAGAATATCTGTTCTGAAGGTGTCAAGAAGGGAAAAGAACAAGATAATGTTGTGATTGCAGGTAAAAAGAAATTGGACACTGTTGGAGAGATTGTTGGTTATCAGTTTGAAAATAGTTCTGGTATCAACTGCTATGCTAATGTAGTGGTCAATGTTGTTGTTTATCTTGAAGGTTTGCAAGAACAAATTATGCAGAATCGCCCAAAAAGATTTTGTTCTCTGTTGCATTCTGTTTATGAAAAATTGACAACAGATAGAAGTAAAATACAATCTGTTTCAGATGTTCGTAGTCTTTTGGATGTGTGTTCTGGTTCTACACAATTTACACAAAATATCCAACAAGATGCTCAGGAATTTTTAATGTATATGATTACCATTTTTGAAAATGAAGGTGCAGAAATAGAAAATATTTTTGGCCTTTCTTACAAATGGGAACATTATTGTGAAAATTGCATGTATACATGTAGCACCAATGTAGACACTGAGAGATTTCTGTATTTAACATTACCAGACTGTAAATCAATGTCTTTCAATAAATTAGTTAACCCCTTCGCTGCTGCGGACATTCCGCTGCAGCGCTGGGGGGGGCAGGGGGGCAGCGCGGTGGGCCTGTGCTCATGACGGAGCCGCTCCGTCATGAGCCACAGTTGAGCTGTGCTCATGACGGAACGGTTCCGTCATGACTCCGCCCATTTGCGTTGTCGCCCCGCACAGGCGGGGAAACAGCGCCGCGCAGGCGGAGCGGCCGCCGACAGGATTGTCATGACGGAACCGTTCCGTCATGAGCACACGCCAACCGTGGCTCATGACGGAACGGTTCCGTCATGAGCAGGGAAGGGGTTAAAGGTGCAATTCAAAACATGGAGTGTAGCCAATGTAAATCAGAAATGTTATCCACAATATTCTTAACAAAATATGGAAAATACATAATTTTAATGATGCAACGTGGTACAGCTGACGGAAGAGAATTGGATACTTTAATAAAGCAATTTGTAGCAGCACAACTATCAATATCAGGAAGGACTTTTGTAGCAATTGCAATAATTTTCCATGATGGTCCTTCCACAACATCTGGACATTACACTGCCTATCTAAAATGTGACAAAGACTGGACACTTTGTAATGATGCCAAGTTGGTTTTCAAACATTTGCCTAGTGAATTACCAAATTCCTACCTAATATTTTTAAAGCTAAAGTTTTAGGAAGATAATTCACTCTCTGAGTATTTTATTATAATAATTTAATAGGACTACCATTGGACAATTTACATAAAGAAGGAGTGCAAAAATACCATTTGGCCTCAAGGAAAGGTATATTTTTGAATTATCGACTTTTTGGTGGTCCTTCATTCGGTGATTATTTTAATGCGGCAACATTTACAGTTTTTATAAGTTAAAGTTATACGATTTTGAAAGCTGTAAGCATTTCATATATGTGTGATTTGTATTTTCTGGTATTTTACTGAGAATAGTATGTTGTTTTTTTTTTAACAATCTTTCTGATTGTTTTTTTTTTGCCCGCTGTTAAGTGATGAGTACCATTGAAATCACTATTTCTAGTGAAATTCAATATATTCTGAGAACAGCAAAAAAGGCAAACAAATTACTTTGTGGAAATTATGCTGTGTTGGAAAAAATGTATTATTACATTTTATATATTTTTTTCTTTTCTTTCACAGATCCAAATTTTAAAATAAGCAATTTACATGAATTTAGATTGCAATGAAAGTATGAAAAAAATGTATAGCATTTTTTATTCCTATTACTGTGAAGGTAAGTTTAACTAAGTCTCAATATGCAGAATGACGAAGTATGCAAGAAGCTACAAAGTTGAAACACGTTTCTAAGAACACTCTGTTTATACCTATGTAGTTTTGAAATCTGACTATAATCAGATATCATGTGACCTGCAAAAAAAGAGATTTGAGGGGTTCATAATATTTCCAATTGTACCTATTGAAGGACCGCAATCATTTCAATCATTCTTCTTTGAGCATCTTTGCAGACAAAACTCTGTGCTTACCTTCTATCATTCGCAAGGAATTTTAAAACTGGAAATATGTCACTTTTTGTAACATAGTTAATGTGCAAGACTTTCGTTTATATTTACAAAGAGAGGAAAAGGCACTCTGTGTACTTTTTCTACTCCATGTAAATACAACCTCATCATACACACCACTTTGCGTTGAAAGGGTGTTCTATAAGTGTTGTTGTGCATGATTGCACTGAATACTCATAGAACATATGATATATCTCTAGATTTATCAGAAATTATAAATCTCGATATGTATGTGAATGCTGCACCATTCTAAAATTGGTGTAGGAAAGTACAATAAGGAAAATTCTTTTTATTTCTCCACATTTTTATATCTTCAATGCATGCTAAAATGTTCAGCATACATTGAAGGAGAAAAATGCATTTTCTCATTGTTTTTGTGCAGGAAGGTTTGTCTTCCTGCAGAAAAACAAACAGCACATAACACAGATATCCTTGCACTATGGTGCAAGGGTGCCTGTGTCACCACATGGCTGCAGTTTAAGCAGCCGTACAGAGAGAAGCATAGATTTGCAACATATTTATGTACATATGTTGCATCCCTATGCTTCGGAAGTACTACAGCACACTGTAGTTAAAGAGGTTACTGTGTGATGCTGCAGCACTTCCTCATAGTTTTGCACTTATACATTCACCATACGCTACTAATGCATTCATTCACTCAATTACGTACTACACATACATTCATCTAAACTTTCACACACTAACAAAGAAATTTAGCTCTTTTTTTAAACCAGGAAAGTTAGTTCTTTTTTTCTGGTTTTTCTAACAATGTTGTGATTTTTTTGGTTTTTCTGGAAAAAAACAAAAAACAAAACAGGAGGAACCAAACTTCAGGGAACAAAAAGTTTTTTTTTTTTAAACTAGCAAATGTGACTTTCTTGCCGGCGGCAGATCAGATTGATCGACTGCTCACCGTAGCACAAAGTCGCATTGCACTTAGTGCAGAGCACTTTTAAATATTGAAATTGAGGACGGATGTCCAAGTTTTGGGCTGATGGATGCACTCTTGAAGTGCTCGGCTGCGCTGAGGTGGAAGGCGCAGGAACAGGAGTGTTTCTCATTCGTCGGCACTCTTGTCGTGCAAGATTGTTCGGATGAAGGGTCCTCAGGTGCTTCATCATACTTGCCGTGCCGCAACAGTATTTCTTGTTAGGATCCCCTCGCGACAGCACTCTTTTGCAAATCTTGCACGTGACCAAGGTGGCATTGGTCTTATTCTGCCCCTCGGGAAAAGTAAAAAATTTCCACACTACTGAAGAAAAACGTTCTGTTGGTGGTGCCTCCACCAAAAATTAATCCTCAGATGAATGAGGAGATGCAGCTGATGCCTGCTGCCCTGAAGCCATTTTTAGTTGAAAAAGTTAGAGCTAAGTGTAAACTTAGTCTAAACAATCTTCTTCTCTGCAAAGAGATGCTCCTCCAAAGAAGGTCAAAGAAGAATGATTGAATTGGGTGGGGTCTTTCAATAGTTAGAACAGGAAGTGTAATGAACCAATCAAATATCTTTTTTAGCAGGTCACATGGGATCCGCGCACCCTGCGCGTATGCTGCACGCACCCAGCGCGGATTCGCGAAATTGAATTAAAACAAAATTTTAGGATTAGATGTAAAAATATATTAGTTTTAAGACTAGTTTAGAGTTTGTCTTCAATTAATATTCACATGAAATACATATATATATGTTTTTTTAAATGTTAAATATTTCGCGGGATCCGCGCACCTACTGCGTCATAGACGCATATGACGCATCGCGGAAGCGCATAAACGTCGCGTTACGTACATCGAACGTGACGCGTATAGGCTGCCAGTCGTACCCAACGCATAACATGCGCAGATGTTATCACGTAGGGATCGAGAACGGTGCTCATAGGGTGCGCGGATTCAAAAAACATGGAAAAAAATATATAAAATAAAGTTTTGAACATATAGTTAAAAAATATATTGAAAAATATAAAAAAATATGTTTGAAAAACCCATTAAAGTCAAATAATATTTTTTAATTTTTAAAAGAATTAATTGAAAAAATAAGTTTAAAAAATGGTGATAAAAAAGTATTTTAAAAAAAACATAATTACTGAAATTGACACGCTGAATTTGAAAAATATAGAAATCCAATCAAAATCATTAAACATGATATCTTCAGAGATAAGTTAAAGATAGGAATTAATATTTAAGAAACCTTTGAAATTCACTATAAAAACCATAGGTTTCATGCACGTTATAGTTAGGAATTGGCATTAAAAAAAAACCTTAGAAATTCACTGAAAAAACCATAAGTTTCAGGGGCGTTATAGTTAGCTGGACATTTCCCTCGTACAAAACCCTAGAAATTTCCCTGTTATAGTTAGTTCAGCTAACTATAACTCGCGCCCCCGCAATGCACTGCTGATGATGTCACATATTACATCACTCATGACATGGTCAGTGACATCACTGATGACATCACTGATGACATCTCAAATGACATCACTGATGACATCACTGATGACATCATCCATGTGATAAATTAGTGCATCTTCTCACACCCTAATATAACCTTTGATACACCGACTCAAAATTTCAGACGGCCATTTTGAAAACCATAGCTACTTACCCACTCATTAACTCTTAGGTCTACATACACCTTCACTCACTCACCTGTACAGTCACTCATACTTACAGTCACTCCGTACAAAACTATCATATGCATTTATACACCTATATAGACACTCACACACCGCCAATCATCCATTGAGGTACTGACACACCTAGTCAGTCGTGCAAGTAATTAAACACAGTCCAATTTACTCACCTATACAGTTAAACACACTCAAGTTCACTTAATCATAAAAATAGTACCACATTCTTACGCTCTTATACAATCATTGAT
The DNA here is from genome assembly GCF_964204655.1 of Triturus cristatus. Classification (NCBI taxonomy): domain Eukaryota; kingdom Metazoa; phylum Chordata; class Amphibia; order Caudata; family Salamandridae; genus Triturus; species Triturus cristatus. The sequence continues at coordinate 38,249,828 of NC_140590.1, forward strand.
AAAAGCACACATTCATCCATACAGCCACTCTCACAATCACACACTCTCACATATACCCACTTATATACTCTTACACACATATATACTGCCTTTCACATATGTAGTTAGTCACACATGTAGCACTGAGCTATACATTCAATCCCTAACACACCCATACATACACTCACCCAACCATACAGTCCATCACAGATGCACTCTTAAAACCATGCAGCGATAGAATCACCCACTCACACATCTATGCATAGAGTCACACACACCCTACCCACACAAACACTCAGGCACCCATACAGATACTCAGACAACCAATCAATAACCCATATAGCTATTCACAAAACCATGCAGCCACTTATACACCTACACACAGACACATACAGACATTCACACAGTTTAGTCACTAGTCTGCAGTAATATATATTTAATGACTCACTTATAGAGTCAGTTATGCACCTAGAAAATCATCCATTCACACACTTGTACATCCACTCATTCTTCCACAGGCCTTTCCCTATATATGTTAAACATATTTAATTTTCAGAAAAACACACATTCACTGGATGATGTCATCAGTGATCTCATCAGAGATGTCATTTGAGATGTCATCAGTGATGTCATCAGTGATGTCACTGACCATGTCATGAGTGATGTAATATGTGACGTCATCAGCAGTGCATTGCGGGGGCGCGAGTTATAGTTAGCTGAACTAACTATAACAGGGGAATTTCTAGGGTTTGGTACGAGGGTAATGTCCAGCTAACTATAACGCCCCTGAAACCTATGATGATTTTCTAGGTGCGTAACTGACTCTATAAGTGTGTGGCTGTGGTTGTGTGTGTGAGTGGTTGTGGTTGTGTTTGTGGTTTTGTGTGTGTTTGTGGTTGGGTGTGTGTGGGTGTGGTTGTGTGTGTTTGTGGTTATATGTAGATGTGGTTGTGTGTGGTTGTGGTTGTGTGTGTGTGTGCTTGTGTGTGGTTGTGTGAGTGTGGTGTGTGTGTGTGGGGGGTGTGTGGTTGTTTGTGGTTGAGTGTGTGGTTATGTGTGTGGTTGTGTGTGTGTGGTTGTGTGTGTGGTTGTGTGTGGGTCTGGTTGTGTGTGGTTGTGTGTTTGTGTGTGTGTGGTTGTGGTTATTTGTGGTTGTGGTTGTGTGTGTGTGGGTCTGTGTGTTAGGTTCTGTGTGTGTGTGGTTTTGAGTGGTTGTGTGTGTGGTTGTGTGTTGTGGTTGTGTGTGTAGTAGTGGTTGTGTGTGTAGTTGTGTGTGTAGTTGTGGTTGTGTATGTGTGCTATTATGTGTGTGGTTGTGTGTGTGCGTGGTTGTGTGTGTGTTGGTGTGTGTGTGGTTGTGTGTTTGTGGTTGTGTGTGGGTGTGGTTGTGTGTGTGGTCGTGTGTGTGTGGTTGTGTGTGGCTGTGGTTGTGGTTGTGTGTGGTTGTGTGCGTGAGTGGTTGTAGTTGTGTTTGTTTGTGGTTTTGTGTGGTTGTGTGTGGTTGTGGTTGTGTGTGGTTGTGTGTGTGCGGTTGTATGTAGTTGTGGTTGTGTGTGTAGTTGTGGTTGTGTGTGTGTGGTTATGTGTGTGTGTGTGGTTATGTGTGTTTGGGTATGTGTGTGGTGGTGTGGGGGTGTGGGGGTGTGGTTGTGTGTGGGTGGGGGTGTGTGTGTGGGGGTGGGGGTATTGGGGGGTGTGGGGGTGTGGTTATGTGTCTGTGGTTCTGGTTGTGTGTGGTTGTATGTGGTTATGGTTGTGTGTGATTATAGTTATGTGTGTGTGGTTGTATCTGTGATTATGTGTGTGTGTGATTGTGTGTGTGGGTGTGTGTGCTTGTGGTTGTGTGTGTGTAGTTGTGGGTGTGTGGGTGTTGTTGTGGGTGTGTGGGTGTTGTTGTGTGTGTGGTTGTGGTTGTGTGTGGTTGTTTGTGTGTGGTTGTGGTTGTGTGTGTGGTTGTGTGTGGTTGTTTGTGTGTGGTTGTGGTTGTGTGTGTGGTTGTGTGTGATTTTGGTTGTGTGTGGTTGTGTGTGTGTGTGTGGTTGTGGTTGTGTGTGGTTGTGTGTAGTTGTGGTTGTGTGTGTGGTTGTGTGTTATTGTGTGTGTGGTTTTGTGTGTGTGGTTGTGTGTGTGGTTGCATGTGTGTGCTTGTGTGTGTGGTTGTGTGTGTGCGGTTGTGGTTGTGTGTGTGGTTGTGTGTGTGGCTGTGTGTGGTTGTGTGTGGGTGTGGTTGTGTATGTGGTTGTGGGTGTGTGGGTGTGGGAGTGTGTATGGTTGTGTGTGTGGTTGTGTGTGTATTTGTGTGTGATTGTGGTTGTGTGGTTGTGTGTGTGTGTGGTTGTGGTTGTGTGTGTGTAGTTGTGTGTGTGTGTGTGGGGGTGGGTGTGGTTGTGCATGCGGTTGTGTGTGTGTATTATTGTGTGTGGTTGTGTGTGGGTGTGTGTGTGTGTGCTTGTGGTTCTGTGTAGGTGTGTGTGGGGGTGTGTGGTTGTGTGTGTGGTTGTGGTTGTGTGTGTGGTTGTGTGTGTGGTTGTGGTTGTGGTTCTATGTGTGTGTGTGGTTGTGTATGTGTATGTGGTTGTGTTTGTGGTTGTGTGTGTAGTTGTGGTTGTGTATGTGTGTTATTTTGTATGTGGTTGTGTGTGTCGGTGTGTGTGTGTGGTTGTGGGTTTGTGGTTGTGTGTGGTTGTGGTTGTGTGTGTGGTTGTTTGTGTGTGGTTGTGGTTGTGTGTGTGGTTGTGTGTGATTTTGGTTGTGTGTGGTAGTGTGTGTATGTGGTTGTGGTTGTGTGTGGTTGTGTGTAGTTGTGGTTGTGTGTGTGTGTGTGTTATTGTGTGTGTGGTTGTGTGTGTGTATCGTTGTGTGTGTGGCTGTGTGTGGTTGTGGTTGTGTATGTAGTTGTGGGTGTGTGGTTGTGGGTGTGTGGTGGTGGGTATGTGTGTGTGGTGGTGTGTGTGGTGGTGTGTGTGGTTGTGTGTGGTTGTGTGTGTGTGGTTCTGAGTGGTTGTGGTTATGTGTGGTTGTGGTTGTGTGTGAGCTTGTGGTTGTGGGTTGTTGTGGTTGTGGGATGTTGTGGTTGTGAGTGTTATTGTGTGTGGTTGTGTGTGTGTTATTGTGTGTGGTTATGTGTGGTTGTGTGTGTGTTTGTGTGTGTGTGTGTGGATGTGTGTGAGTGGTTGTGGTTGTGTTTGTGGTTTTGTGTGTGTTTGTGGTTGTGTGTGTGTGTGTGTGTGGATCTGGTTGTGTGTGTTTGTGGTTGTGTGTAGTTGTGGTTCTGTGTGGCTGTGGTTGTGTGTGGTTGTGTGTGTGTGGTGTGTGAATGTGTGGGTGTGTGTGGGGGGTGTGGTTGTGTGTGTGGTTGTGTTTGTGGTTGTGTGTGTGGTTGTGTGTGTGGTTGTGTGTGTGTGGTTGTGTGTGTGGTTGTGTGTGGGTGTGGGTCTGATTGAGTGTGGTTGTGTGTGGTTGTGTGTGTGGTTGTGGTTGTTTGTGGTTGTGTATGTTTGGGTGTGTGTGGTTATGTGTGTGTGTGTGTGGTTGTGAGTGGTTGTGTATGTGGTTGTGTGTTGTTGTTGTGTGTGTAGTTGTGGTTGTGTGTGTTGTTGTGGTTGTGTATATAGTTGTGGTTGTGTATGTGTGTTATTGTATGTGTGTGGTTATGTGTGTGTGTGTGGCTGTGTGTTGGTGTGTGTGTGGTTGTGTGTTTGTTGTTGTGTGGGTGAGTGGTTGTGGTTGTGTTTGTGGTTTTGTGTGTGTTTGTGGTTGTTTGTGTGTGTGGTTGTGGTTGTGTGTTGTTGTGTGTGGTTGTGGTTGTGTGTGTTTGTGGTTGTGTGTGATTGTGTGTGTGTGGTTGTATGTGTGTGTGTGGTGTGTGAATGTGTGGGTGTGTGTTATTGTGTGTGGTTGTGTGTGTGGTTGTGTGTGTGCTTGTGGTTTTGTGTGTGATTGTGGTTCTGTGTGGGTGGGTGTGTGTGGGTGTGTGGTTGTGTGTGTGTATGATTGTGTGTGTGGTTGTGGTTGTGTGTGTGTATGTGGTTGTGTTTGTGGTTGTGTGTGTAGTTGTGGTTGTATCTGTGTGTTATTGTGTGTGTGGTTGTGTGTGTTGGTGTGTGTGTGTGTGTGTGGTTGTGTGTTTGTGGTTGTGTGTGGTTGTGGTTGTGTGTGTGGCTGTGGGTGGTTGTTTGTGTGTGGTTGTGGTTGTGTGTGGTTGTGTGTGATTTTGGTTGTGTGTGGTTGTGTGTGTGTGTGGTTGTGGTTGTGTATGGTTGTGTTTAGTTGTGGTTGTGTGTGTGGTTGTGTGTTATTGTGTGTGTGGTTGTGTGTGTGTGTGTGGTTGTGTGTGTGGCTGTGTATGGTTGTGTGTGGGTGTGGTTGTGTATGTGGTTGTGGGTGTGTGGTTGTGGGTGTGTGGTTGTGGGTATGTGTGTGTGGTTGTGTGTGTGTGGTTGTGTGTGGTTGTGTGTGTGGTTCTGAGTGGTTGTGGTTGTGTGTGGTTTGTTTGTGTGTGAGCTTGTGGTTGTGGGTTGTTGTGGTTGTGAGTGTGCTTGTTATGTTATGTTATGTTACAGTTACTTCTATAGCGCACAGATGCCCCAGCCAAGGGGCGTCCCGGCGCTTAAAAAGATCCCAGCACTACAACACTATATACAGCCAGGGGGACGCAATCGAAAAGCTAAGCTACGAGAGGAAACAGATGCGTTTTAATTGCCCTCCTAAACTTAAAAAGTTCATCAATTTCGCGAATGTTGGGCGGGAGTGCGTTCCAAAGTTTAGCAGCTAGAACCCAGAAAGAACGGCCTCCTGCTCTAGAAAGCCTAAACCGTGGGACCACTACAAGATTTTGACCTGAAGATCTTAAGGAGCGCACAGGCACATAAGGTACCAAAAGGTTGGCAATAATCTGGGGTGAAGCCCACTTAAGAATCTTGAAGGAAAGACACAGAGTCTTAAAAGAAATCCTCTGTGCTGTAGGCAGCCAGTGCAGAGAGCGGATGGTACTTTCCGCAGAACAGAACCTCGGTAAGCCTACCAGTGCTCTGGCTGCGGCGTTCTGAATACGTTGCATCCGAACAATTTCAGCCTGATTGGCCCCCAACAGGAGCGAGCTGGCATAATCAAGCCGAGATAAAATGGAAGCCTGTATAACCAGCTGTCTAGTCGGAGCATCAAAAAACCGCAAGATAGGCTTCAACCCGCGTAAGATGCCAAAGCAAGTAGCCGCCACTTTTTTTGTGTGAGTACTAAAACTTAAGGCTGGGTCCAGCCACACTCCTAAGTTTTTTACCTCTGAAACTGGGATAGGGGTAACACCCAGTTCAGGAGGCCACCATATGTCACCCCAAAGATCCGTTTGCTTACCGACGATCATAACCTCTGTTAGCATTTAACTGGAGACAGTTGGCATTCATCCAGCTGGCTACCTCCAGCAGACCATCCCGGAATCTGGGGGCATCCAGGTCGGCATCTTCATTCAGTACAACCGCCAGCTGCGAGTCGTCAGCATAGGAGACCATAGTTATACCCCATTGTTTGACGACAGCAGCTAGCGGTCTCACATAAAGATTAAATAGTGTGGAACTCAACGCCGAACCCTGAGGAACACCCAGATCCAACGGGTAGGACTTGGACTCAAACGGCGGGATCGAAACCTTAAACGACCGCTCAGTAAGGAAAGAACGGAACCAATCGAGGGCAAAGTCCGTAACACCCGCCTCCCCTAGTCGCTGAAGAAGGATCCCATGCGAAACCGTATAAAACGCGGCACTAAGATCAAGTAATATCAGTGCCGCAGTCTGACCAGAATTGAGAACGGAGCGGAGGTGTTCCGTCATTGAGAGCAAGGCTGTCTCAGTGCTGTGACCAGCACGGAAACCATTCTGGGAAGAGTCCAGAATGCTGGCCTTGGCAAGATGTTCAGTCAACACCCCGTTCACACGGGACTCAACTACCTTCGCGACCCAGGGGAGGAGCGAAATCGGACGATAGCTCTCGAGTTTTAAAGGATCCAGCGTAGACTTTTTCAAGATAGGTGTTACAACGGCTTGTTTCCATTTAGTTGGAACAACACCTGAAACGAGAGATAGATTTATAAGGTGACACACAGGAGGGAGACAAATAGCAGCAGAATCTCTGAACTGAGCTGGCTTCATAGGGTCCATTGGAGAACCAGATTTTATCCTACAGACCAGCCTCAGAAGAGTCTCCATCGACAAACTAGGGAATGAGGCTAAGGACTCACCAACAGCCGATAACGGACCAGAAGGTTCGACTGTTAGACGGCGACCTCAGAGGAGCCTGGAAGGGGTCCTGACTACCCTGAGACCCACCCTCGAAGTATCGTAGCCGGGCACTGGCGGGAGACTCCCCAGGGGGAGGAATCTCGTATCTAGGATCGTACTTCTGGCACCACACGACACAGAGTGACCACACCGGGTATTCTTAGAAATCAATCTTTATCAAGTAGGTTATCACTGCAAATATGTACAAGGTGAGCACGGGCTCAATGAGTCTCGGAAGGGGTAGGGGGTAGCGGGACAGTCTCTGGTAAAGGTTCAAGGCAGGGACGTATCCGGCGCACAGCTCACAATCCTCGAGCTGGGGGATACGTGGTTGTAGTCGGGGTCCGGCGGGACCGTGAGAGTCCGTTGGAGCCGCGAGTCACTCAGCGGGCTCAGGTGCAGGTTCGGAGGTCTTACGAGGTTCAAGGAGCCGCGAGTCACTCAGCAGGCTCAGGCACAAAGTCGGAGGTCTTACGAGTTTCAGGGAGCCGCGAGTCACTCAGCAGGCTCAGGTACAAGTTCGGAGGTCTTACGATCTTCAGGGAGCCGCGAGTCACTCAGCAGGGCTCAGGAGGGTCCAAGTTCCAGGAGCCGCGACCACGTCGGCAGGCTCTCGTTGTTCCAGCGTCGAATCTGCCGGACAGACCCAGAGCACCCCTTGTTATAGGTCGACCCCTCTTTGATGTCCGGAGTCTGTGCAGGCAGGGGTCTTGTCACCTGGGGGTCGCTTGTCGGGATTTCCTGCTATTGTCTTTTGATCCTTTCAGGGCCGGGTCGGGAGGAGTCCCAGACACCCAGCAGGCACGGAGCCAGCCCTCAGGGAGGCCGGAGGGCCGATCGAAACCCATCGTCCCAGGGGAGTTCAGAGGTGCGATAGAAACTGCTCCTCCCTCTCTCATCCCCTGGAAGCGTGATGTCCTCCAGCCGGAGTGGCGCCTCTAGGTCCGGGTCGTGCTGGGGCCGGGCGGCCATCTTGGTGCATGAAGTGGGCACGCGGGCCCGGGGTGGCCGAAAGGAGAGAGGCCATGGACGGGGACATCCGGGTCGGTGCGTGTGTCCTGGTGGGGAGGGTCGGCTGGGCCGTGTGCTTGGGCTGCAGGTACCAGGTTTCGGTGGTGCGGGGGCACGTAGGGCCATTCTACGAGGCCGGGTCCAACACGCGTCCCCCCCAGCTGAAAGCCGGAGAGAACTGCCCATCATCTTGGGGGGTTCTCTTCGCTGAGGCGGAAGAACCGGGAGAGGCCGTCAGCGTTGGCGTGGTCCGTGCCAGGGCGGTGTTCTACGGTGAAATCCATCCCCTGGAGGGAGATTGACCACCGCAGTAACTTGGGGTTTTCTCCTCGCATCTGCATGAGCCATCGCAGGGGCCGATGGTCAGTTTGGACTCTGAAATGGGTGCCGAACAGGTAGGGTCGTAGCTTTTTGAGTGCCCAGACCACGGCAAAGACTTCGCGCTCTATGGTGCTCCATCTCTGTTCTCGGGGCAACAGTCGCCGACTGAGGAAGGCGACGGGCTGGTCTAGGCCTTGGTCATTCACTTGGGACAGGACGGCCCCAATGCCATGCTCGGAGGCATCGGTCTGGACTATGAACTCCTTGGTGTAGTCGGGAGCCTGGAGGACGGGGGCAGTACACATGGCCTTTTTTAGGGCATCGAAAGCTTCTTGGCAGGCAGCCGTCCACTGCACTTTCTTTGGCTGTCGTTTAGACGTGAGTTCTGTGAGAGGGCCGACAAGGCTGCCATACCCCCGAATGAATCTTCGGTAGTAGCCAGTGAGTCCCAGAAAGGCTCGGACCTCCGTTTGGGTGATGGGTGGTTCCCAGGCCAGGATGGCGTCGATCTTTGGCTGTAGAGGGGCGACCTGGCCGCTCCCGACCTGGTGCCCCAGGTAGACTACGGATCCTTGCCCGATCTGGCACTTGCTGGCTTTTACTGTGAGGCCTGCCTGGCGCAGGGCGGTTAGCACCCTCCGGAGGTGCTGGAGGTGCTCACTCCATTCTGAACTGAAAACAGCGATGTCGTCCAGATATGCCGCGCTGAACTGCTCTAGCCCGGCCAGGACCCTATTCACCAGTCGCTGGAAAGTGGCCGGGGCATTTTTCATCCCGAAGGGCATTACGCGGAAGCGGTAGTGCCCACCGGGGGTGGAGAAAGCGGACCGCTCCTTGGCCCCTTCGGTGAGCGCAATCTGCCAGTATCCGCAGGTGAGGTCGAAGGTGCTGAGGAACCGGGCTGCCCCTAGTCGGTCAATGAGTTCGTCGGCTCGTGGAATGGGGTGGGCATCGGCTCGGGTAACGTCATTGAGCCCCCGGTAGTCCACGCAGAATCGGAGTTCGGGGGCGACACCGGGGGCCGCTGCCTTCGGGACCAGGACCACGGGGCTGGCCCAGGGACTGTCAGAGGGTTCGATCACCCCCAGGGTCAACATCTTCGAGACTTCAGCCTGAATGCAGGACCGGACCCGGTCAGGAACCCGGTAGGCTTGGTGTCTCACCGGCGGGCTGTCCCCGGTGTCCACGTCGTGAACACACCAGTTGGTGACCCGGGGGGTCAGGGAGAAGAGGTCGGAAAATTGTCTTAGGAGCTGGCGGCAGTCCGCTTGTTGCTGGGCAGTGAGGGCTGGGGAGAGGTTCACTCCCTCCACGGAGCCATCCTGCTCCTTGACACACAGGAGGTCCGGGAGAGGATCCGACTCATCTTCGGCCCCGTCATCGGTGGCCAGCAGGAGGCTCAGTTCTGTCCGCACGAAGTGAGGCTTGAGGCGGTTCACGTGCAGGACCCGGAGGGGATCCCGAGGCGACTGGACGTCCACCAAGTAGGTGACTTGACTCTTCCTCTCAACCACTTTGTAGGGCCCAGTCCATCGGTCCTGGAGGGCGCCAGGCTTCACGGGGGCCATGACCCACACCTGCTGGCCCGGCTGGAACTCGACCAGCGTGGCATTCTGGTCGTACCAGCGCTTCATTTCTTCTTGGCTCGCCTCCAGGTTGGCCTCGGCCAGTTCTCGGAACTTCCTGGTCTGGTTCCGGAGGGCCAGGACGTATTGGAACACATCCCGGGGGGTGGTCTGGGGTGCTGCCTCCCACCCTTCCTTAACCAAACTGAGGGGACCTCGGACGGGGTGTCCATAGAGTAATTCAAACGGGCTGAACCCTAAGGACTTCTGGGGGACCTCCCGGTAAGCGAACAAGAGGCAGGGGAGCAGGACGTCCCACTTACGCCGGAGGGGCTCTTCTAGGCCAGCGATCATCCCTTTCAAAGTCCTATTAAACCTTTCTACTAGGCCGTTCCCCTGGGGATGGTACGGGGTGGTGAACTTATAGGACACCCCACATTGTTGCCACAGGGACGTCATATATTTGGAGATAAAATTAGTGCCGCGATCGCTCACGACCTCGCGGGGAAAACCCACCCTGGAAAAGATCCCCATCAGGGCCCGGCCCACCACGGGGGCCGTAATGGTGCGTAGGGGAATAGCCTCAGGATAGCGGGTGGCGTGGTCCCCTAGGACCAAGATGAAACGGTGACCTTGGGAGGTGGGGGGGTCCAGTGGTCCCACGACGTCGACTCCGACTCGTTCAAAAGGGGTACTGACGACCGGGAAGGGTTGGAGGGGAGCCTTGCGCTTCCCCCCGCTCTTCCCACTAACCTGGCACGTGGGGCAGGACTTGCAGTGGGCTTCTACCGCTGCTCTCATTCTAGGCCAGTAAAAATGGGTCACGAGACGGCTGTAGGTCTTGTCCTGACCCAGGTGGCCGGCGAGGGGGACGTCGTGGGCTAAGCCCAGGAGGAAGTCTCGGAAGCGGAGGGGTACCACCAATACCCATCCGGATCCCAGCTCCACCGACTTCTGCTCACTGTACAAGATGCTATTTTTCCAATAGATTCGGTGCGTCCCGGTCTGGTCCCCTGCGGCTTGGCCCTCGGCCTGGCGCCGCAGCCCGACCAGGGAAGGACAAGTGGCTTGCTCCCGGCAAAATTCTTCCCGGGTGGGCCCCCCCTCGTGGCGCCACTGGGCCAACTCGGGTAGATCTCCCAACTCGGGGACCGGGGCGGGGTCGGATAGTGCGGGTTCGTCGCGGGCGACGGACCCTTCTGATGGGGGGACGGGAGGACCCTCGGCGGGGACTGTTCTGGTCTCTTCGATCGGGGTGCTTTCGACTTCTCTCCGGGGAGTGAGTCGGGCTGACATAGATCGGGTGGTGGCGCACACCCACTCGGGGAGTCCCATCATTCCTAGGTGGGCCTTGCGCTCGACGTGCTTCCAGGGAGAACTCTCCAGGTCGTTCCCTAAGAGGCAGTCGACCGGCTGGGAGGTTCTTACGGCCACCTTGAGTTTACCTTTCACCCCTCCCCACTCAAACGGTACCAGGGCTACCTGACACATACTTTCTCTATTGTCTGCGGATATTACGGGGCAAAAGACGTTGGGGAGGATTTGCTCCTCGGGGACTAGGTGCCTGAGGACACCGGTGATACTGGCCCCGGTGTCCCGCAGGGCCTCGACTTGGTGGCCATTGATCTTGACGAGCTGCCCGTATTTCTGTGTGTTGGAGGGTAGGAGGCTACCAGGGATCATCTCCCTATCTCCCAGGGATACTAGGGCCATCGCTGTGGGTTCCCACTCCTCGGCTTCCTCAACCTCCTCCCCCAGGGCTACATTGGCTATCTGTCTCGCAGGGGTGGTAGGGGAGACTTGGGTGGCCATGGGGCACTCTGGGTCATTGGCGTAGTGCCCGGGTTTCTGGCAACGGAAACATGTGACGGTCACCCGGTGTCCCCGTCTCCCAGGGGGCCCTGTCACTGGTGGGGGGGGCGCCGGGAAAGGTGGAGGTTGTGTCTTCGGGGGGCTAGGCTGGGATTCTCTCGGCCCTCCCTGGTTCCCTCCCCCTCTCTGGCGGGGTGGTCCCTGACTGGCTCGGGGGTACTCTCCTACCATGCCCCGGGAGACCCGGGTGTTGGTCCAGCGGTCGGCCTCCACAGCCAGCTTCCGGGGGTCTGTGAGCTTGCTGTCAAGCAGATGCTGACGTAGTTGTATGAAGCAGTTCGCAGCCAGGTGTTCCCACAACATGAGGTCAGTGAGTTCGGCAAGGGTGGTGACTTTGCTGCCCTTGATCCACCCATCGAAGGCCCGACTGAAAAAGTTTACATACTCCACCCAGGTGGTGCCCGGGATCTTCCTGCAGTCCCGGAATCGCTGACGGTACATTTCTGGGGTGAGGCCGTATCTTGTGAGTAGAGCCTCTTTCATGTGGCTGTAGGAGGTCTGCAGGGAGAGGGGTAGGTCGAGCAGGGTGTCCCTTCCTTCGCTCAGAAACCGCCCCCACAACCCCGCCCCCCCAGTCCTTCTGCGGGATCCGATGGGAGGTCATGGCGACCTCGTAGGCCCTGAACCATTGCTGAATGTCATCATTTTTATAATATTCCTTGACCACATCCTTGGGGATGTGGACCTTCTGTTCCGCTGGGGAGGCCGTCTCTCGGTTTCCCGGGGGCCTCCCTTCCTCATTTCTGGCCTTGAGCTCGAGTTCCTTCAAGCTGCGTTCGTGCTCCATTTGGAGCTTCCTTCCTTCGTGCTCCCGTTGGAGCTTCTTTTCTTCTAGTTCGCCTTGTACACGCATTTGTTCTACTGCTAGCTTTTTCTCCGCTAACTTTAATTCGCCCTCGATTTTGAGTTTGGCGAACTCGAGTTCATGATTGCGACTTCTCTCTCTGTCCGCGAGCTCTTCCGGGGATAGGCCCCCGTCTGGTACGATGCCTCGCACCTGATTGCTGCTGCTTTCACTCTGGGGGGGTTCGGCTTCGTCGGGGCGCTCCCCCGTGCCTTCTGGGCGGGAGGCCCCGGTCTCCACCCAAGTTTTCAGTGCTTTCTGCAAATCTTCTTTAGTGTTGAGACCAGTGGTAGCGATTTTAAGTTCTTTGCAAAATTGCTTTAGCTCTTTGTGTGTATATTCTTCTAGATGCTCCACCTGGAACACCCTGTTGGCGTTGGTTTCTGCGGGGCTCACGGTGCTTCCTTCTGCCATCTTTGTCGGTAGTGCTTCCGTTGTTCACGGTACGATCTCTAGGTGATGGGCCCGAATCCCGTCGCTTGCCACCAATGTTAGACGGCGACCTCAGAGGAGCCTGGAAGGGGTCCTGACTACCCTGAGACCCACCCTCGAAGTATCGTAGCCGGGCACTGACGGGAGACTCCCCAGGGGGAGGAATCTCGTATCTAGGATCGTACTTCTGGCACCACACGACACAGAGTGACCACACCGGGTATTCTTAGAAATCAATCTTTATCAAGTAGGTTATCACTGCAAATATGTACAAGGTGAGCACGGGCTCAATGAGTCTCGGAAGGGGTAGGGGGTAGCGGGACAGTCTCTGGTAAAGGTTCAAGGCAGGGACGTATCCGGCGCACAGCTCACAATCCTCGAGCTGGGGGATACGTGGTTGTAGTCGGGGTCCGGCGGGACCGTGAGAGTCCGTTGGAGCCGCGAGTCACTCAGCGGGCTCAGGTGCAGGTTCGGAGGTCTTACGAGGTTCAAGGAGCCGCGAGTCACTCAGCAGGCTCAGGCACAAAGTCGGAGGTCTTACGAGTTTCAGGGAGCCGCGAGTCACTCAGCAGGCTCAGGTACAAGTTCGGAGGTCTTACGATCTTCAGGGAGCCGCGAGTCACTCAGCAGGCTCAGGTACAAGTTCGGAGGTCTTACTATCTTCAGGGAGCCGCGAGTCGCTCAGCAGGGCTCAGGAGGGTCCAAGTTCCAGGAGCCGCGACCACGTCGGCAGGCTCTCGTTGTTCCAGCGTCGAATCTGCCGGACAGACCCAGAGCACCCCTTGTTATAGGTCGACCCCTCTTTGATGACCGGAGTCTGTGCAGGCAGGGGTCTTGTCACCTGGGGGTCGCTTGTCGGGATTTCCTGCTATTGTCTTTTGATCCTTTCAGGGCCGGGTCGGGAGGAGTCCCAGACACCCAGCAGGCACGGAGCCAGCCCTCAGGGAGGCCGGAGGGCCGATCGAAACCCATCGTCCCAGGGGAGTTCAGAGGTGCGATAGAAACTGCTCCTCCCTCTCTCATCCCCTGGAAGCGTGATGTCCTCCAGCCGGAGTGGCGCCTCTAGGCCCGGGTCGCGCTGGGGCCGGGCGGCCATCTTGGTGCATGAAGTGGGCACGCGGGCCCGGGGTGGCCGAAAGGAGAGAGGCCATGGACGGGGACGTCCGGGTCGGTGCGTGTGTCCTGGTGGGGAGGGTCGGCTGGGCCGTGTGCTTGGGCTGCAGGTACCAGGTTTCGGTGGTGCGGGGGCACGTAGGGCCATTCTACGAGGCCGGGTCCAACATCGACTGCTAACCCTGTTGTAGGAAATGCACGATAGATAGCCCGAACCTTTTCAAGAAAGAAAGAGGCCAAGTCTTCACAATGAGCCACTGAACAAATTTCCGCCGCAGTGGCTCTTTTAGCCGTCAGGTCCTTTAGGACCTTAAAAATTAATTTAGACGGGTTAAGGCTAGATCTGAATTCCTGTGCGTAAAAAGCCGCACTGTTGGAAGGCGTTCACCGGGGAGGCTGCGGAATGCGTTCCTGACCACCCGGGGACCCACCCCTCCTAGAGTTAGGCCGAGCAAGAGCGAGGAGGCCCTTCCTGGAAGGGTCTCGTACCTAGGATCGCACACGCTGCGCTTACACTCTTCTGATAGAGGGACACCACACAGTAGTTCTTCGTAAGACAGTATACTTTATCGTTAGTTGTAAGGGATCTTTATGATCCGGAATGCAGGTATGGAATTAGTGCGGCGATCTCGTGATGGGGGTATGGGGGTAGCGGGACAGTCTTTGAGTCAGTGTCTCTGCGGAGTATCCTGCGCACAGCTCTCAATCCTCGAGCTGGGGGGATGTTGCTTCTCTCGGCAATCTCTGCCGATTCTCTTGGAGGAGGGTGCCGCGAGCCACTCAGCAGGCACAGGTGGTTCATAGTACAGGGAGCCGCGACAGCGTCAGCAGGGCTCAGATGGTTCAGAGTTCGGGGAGCCGCGACAGCGTCAGCAGGGCTCAGATGGTTCGTAGTTCGGGGAGCCGCGACAGCGTCAGCAGGGCTCAGATGGTTCAGAGTTCGGGGAGCCGCGACAGCGTCAGCAGGGCTCAGATGGTTCAGAGTTCAGGGAGCCGCGACAGCGTCAGCAGGGCTCAGATGGTTCAGAGTTCGGGTAGCGTTCTTCGGTTCGGGGAGCGATCGAGCCGCGACCAGGTCAGCAGGCTCTCGTCAGTCCAGGTCTTCTCTGCCTCCCGTCCCTTCCGCACCCCTTGTTATACTTCCCCTCCTCTTTGAAGTCCGGAGTCCTCGCCGAGAGGGGTCTTGGTGCCTGGGGGCGGGGTGTCGAGGCTTCCTGTCGCTCGGCCCTTTGATCTATTCAGGTGGGTCTGGGAGGGACTCCAGACACCCAGCAGGCGAGGCGGCCGCTCACCGGGGGCCTGGTGGCTGATCGAAACCTTCCTTGGGGAAGAGACCAGAGGTGTGACAGGGTCGGCGCCTCTCGGTCTGGCTTGGGGGGTTTCTCTCTCCCTCGGCCGGGCAGGCGTGTTGGGTTCTGGCCGGCCATCGGGATGTTGGGCCATGGTGGCCAGAAGTCTGTGACATCGAGGATCGGTGCGGTTGCAGGGTGGCTTGCTGGTCGGGAGGGCCCATGCCACGAGGCCGGTCTCACACGCACGTGCTCTACACACAGCTCTGTGATAAATTTTAACTTTAGCCAAGTACAGAGATTTCTTCCTAGCCTCGTAAGATTTCCGCCAATCTCTTTCTGCCTGTTTACAGGCTTTTTTTAGCAGTACCAAAGGGCTGTCATACCATGGACTAGGTACTCTAGGGCGACATTTCGTCGACACTACAGGGATCAGGGCATCCAAGGCCCGCGAAACCCAGTCACAAAAGAGGTCATACCCGGTCTTAACATTAGAGAAGGAACCTAAAGGATTAACCTCCAGCAAATGGTGAAAGTCCTCCAATTTAAGTTTCTTCCAGTGGCGTTTGGACAACACTCTATCCAGGGATGTAAAAGGCTGTCCATTAATCAAGCAGGAAGATTTACCTAAAAAGTGGTCGGACCACGCAACTGGACATGGCATAGCCACCTTGATCCCTGTCAGATTAGTAAATACAGGATCAAGAATGTGACCCCCCACATGAGTGGAAGAGGTCACCAGTTGAGTGAGCTGAAGAGCCTCTAAATCGGCCAAAATGCCTCTAATGCCAGGATATAATGGCAATCAAAATGGAGATTAAGATATCCAAGAATAATAAAGTTAGCACATCCCAATGCCATAGTACTGACACAATCCGGGAGAGCCTTTCTAAACACAATGTCACAACCGGGAGGCCGGTAAATTAAAAGGCCAGAAAAGAGAACTGATGACTAATAGAGACACGAAAAAACGCGCTCTCACATCCTGGAAGAGTGACTACCCTCCATTCACAGGGGTAGCAGGACTTTACAGCCATCGCAATGCCACCACCCCTAGAAGGCCGATTGTGCGTGAAGATGGAGTAATCTGGGGGAAGAGCAAGATTCACAACTGCCGTGTCCACTTCCTGTAGCCAGGTTTCCGTCATGAAAAGCACATCCGGTGTCTCATCCCTTAGGATCTCATAGATTTCAAAGGGACCTGACATTAAGATTCCAAAAGGAAAAGTTTTGAACGACCGAAGGTCAGTTACAAGAAGACTTATCAGGCATAGGCTCCATCAGGGCTGAAATAGGAGAGGAGGCCTCAAGTGAGCACATCCCGCAAGCACAAGTATACTTGCCACAGCGAGGGCTAACTGGCTCACAAGCACAGAAAGGGACCAACTGTCCAATATTCAATAAATCATTCCTAGTGTACCTGCGTAACGGAACCATCACGAGTCACGAAGGAATCCCACCCGCAAACTGAGTAGCCCCGAGCCTCGCGCCTCCTTAGCGCTGACGGGCGCAGACGGGCAGGACTCTGGCTTGACTCAGGCGCGACCGCTGCACGTTACCGCTGCGCGCTTGAGGGACTGGATGAAATAGACTGCCCGCGCGTGTCCAGCACCACTAGACCGCACAAAATGGCGGCCCCAAACCGCCACCACGACCAATCCAAAATGGCGGCCGATTTCAACCTATCGGGACCCCCGGAACCGGACCCGCTAAAGCAGCAGTGATTCACCAGATTATAGTGCAGGTAAGAGGGAAGCACCCCACGACTAAAAACAGGGGATAATAAACTAACTCAAAACACAAATACAAAAATAGGAGATTAAAATATAAGCGCTGGCCACCTGCAATACAGTGTTAGAGCGCGCTAGTCCTCAAAAGCTCTGGGGAGCTAGTTGTGTGTGTGTTATTGTGTGTGGTTGTGTGTGGTTGTGTGTGTGGTTGTGTGTGTGTGGATGTGTGTGAGTGGTTGTGGTTGTGTTTGTGGTTTTGTGTGTGTTTGTCATGTGTGTGTGTGTGTGGTTGTGGTTGTGTGTGTTTGTGGTTGTGTGTAGTTGTGGTTGTGTGTGGCTGTGGTTGTGTGTGTGTGGTTGTGTGGGTTTGTGTTACTATCCTTGTGGGGACTTGGGTGTGATAACACACTCACGCTGTGGGGACTTGAGTGCACTGTGGGGACCTGAACCCAGGTCCCCACAAGGCAATGTCTTCTAAACAATAAAAAATAGCTTCAGGAACATCTGTGTCAATTTTTACAACTTTTTAAAAAATTGCCTTGTGGGGACCTGTGTTTCATCAAGTGTGTTTATATTTGTGCTCAGCTCTGCCCCTGTAGACAGGAGGTGGTACTGCAGTCTTAAACACACTTTGCATTTAAACACACTTTGCTCACCAGAACCTCATGCTAATAGCAGAAAGGACAGATATTTCAAAGGGAATGCTGCATATTCCTGTATTTATTCAAATATTTCATGAAAATTTGCATTTTTTCTATTTATTAAAATTGAATTTTCATTTACATAAAGCTATTTACTTTAGACTTTTTGTGTCGGAAAATTGTTTGTGGTTTTAAAAATATTGCTAAAAGCAATTTGGGTCAGTTTCTAAACCCAGAATACTTCACTATTGCCTTATGATCCTTATCTGCAATGAAGGAATGATGGTGCACTGCACTGAGATAGGATGTAAACTGATCTGATCGTTTTTGGTAAATACCCTTGCGGCATCAATGTCTATTGTTGCATTTCAATGCCTATATAAGGAATTCAGAGTTTTATTTTGCTTTGCCTTTGTTCACATACTATTATGCACAATGGAATAAGTTCTGTTAGGTGATGGCTAGATGAGTGAGTGAGTAGCGCTGCATTGTGCGAAGGGCTACGTTCTTGGCAGACAGTGAACGGAAGCAATGGTATGCCCGCAGCATGGGGATTTTTAACAATAACAAAAGAGGGATGTTCTAATTAAATTAGTGAACTTCTTAAAAGATAGATTCAAATATCACAATAATATTTATTCTGAATGATTTAATTAAAAAGCAGAATAATAGGCAGAGACTAGAGTGTGCACCAGAAATTTGTGACATGGGACAGTGTGGGATGCACGATTTGCCATTGTGCCAAGTTGTTTGATACCTTTTCAGTAGGTCAGCACACCCGAACATATTTTTTCTGACTATAGATTTAAACAGAATATTTGAATTCCTGCCTTTACATGTATATGTTAGAATTGTGAAAATGATGGGTTTCTTTTGTAGGAACTGGTTTGATTACATGCACTTAAACAAAATAGGATGAAAAGATGTTGATTGGCTGAGTACACCACATTTATGTACAGCCAGACTACAAAAATGCACTGCATTGTCTTGATGACATATTCATACACGGAAGCCAAGCCATAGAGAAAATGAGATTCTTACGATGCACTTTCAAATTTCACCTTGTATTAAAATAAGCAATTATTTAACTACGTTACTGTTTGCATAGCGACTGAGACTGGCGCACAATCAGGCTGCCTACAGCCATACACACACCTTTCCACCATAGTGCACAGGTGTCTGTGTCATGTATAGCATTCATTTTTTACTGGAAGGCTACCCTTCCAGTACGAAATGCTTTGCTTAGACAAACTTTACAACTTTTCCCACTTTAGATGTGTGCTGAACTATAAAGGTTTTGAAAAATAAAAACGTTCCTCTTTTTCACCCCTGCCTCGAAGATGCATTATTTTATTTTGGGCAAACCCCTCCCTAATATTGATAGTAGATAGGGTTTTACATAATAAAAACATGGGTGGTTGCAAGCGAATGTCCATGTACTACCCATGACATTCTCCCTTGATGCAAAGTGATGCAAAAAACACTGCATTGCATTACTTACAGGCAAATTTCCAGCGCAAATTGCAATTTGATCAGGATAGTAAATTCAAAATAAATATTTAGGGGCAGATTTATGTTTCCTGGCGCATCCCTGCAAATCAGCAGGGATGCGCCAGGAAAGATGCGTCACAAAAGTTTACCCTTGCGCCACAATAGATGCGCCGCATTTACAATGCAGCGCATCGTGGCGCAAGGATAAACAGATGCGTGACGCATCTGATGGCGGAAGGGCGGCGCATTGCTGGAGTTGCGTCGCAAGCGCAATGCAGCTCCAGCAAGGCTCGGGGGTGCCCTATCATTACAATGCTGCGTAAATCCTTACACCTGCTTCAAGCAGGCGCAGGGTTTTGACGCAGCATGGCCGGAAAAGTGACTGAGTGAAATCTTGTAGATTTCACTTAGCCACTTTTAGGAGGCGTTCCTGCGACGGAACGCCCCCCCCCCCTGCACAGGTACGCCTACTTCAGGCGCAGGGATTTACAACGTGACGCATCTCCCAGATGCGTCCCGTTGTAAATACCCCGCAGCATGGCGCAGGAATTGCGTCGCCGCTGCGTCACAAAAGTGACGCAACGCCGGCGCAAGGGGCTCATAAATCTGCCTCTTTGTACTGGATTGCATCACTTTTGTGAAGCAAACCCAGTGCAAAATGTTGGGACATCTGCCTGTGTCTTTAAAAAGCAGCAAAGTCGATTTATGTTTTAAAAATTCTACCCAGACTTAATAAATGAAATTAGAAGAACTAATAAGGGCAACATTTCCCTCCAGATGATATCTTTTTTCATGTTGCAAATTAGTCACAAACAGTAACTACTTAACCATGTCAGAATAAATGTAAATAGCTCTGCTTTAGAAATCGAGTTTACACAAGATTTGTAAACATTTTAAGTCACTTTTGTTGTTGGCTTCTTCCTACTACACATTTATTGATTACCTTTCCAAATGCATTTATGTTTCATAACAACCATAACCTAAAATATCAAAATAAAAACAAATTGCAAACAAATGCGGTCTTGGTGGTGCACTCAATCTGTCATTTAAAAGATGGTTAAAACTGATCCCTGATTTCCCCAAGTAGAAGAATGCTGTTTCTTACTAATTGGAAGAAAATTATTTCTTGTCAGGCAGTAAAGTAGACAGACAGTACAGCACTGATGTTTGCATTGAGATAAAGCACTGCAAACTCAAGTGATTTTGGAAAGTAGTAGACTACTTCGAGAATATTGGTCCTTTCTTTTAGTCAGTTTCACAAATAATAATCATTAGAATGGTATGGGAGCTCAGTGTTTGAACATGCGCTCGAGAGATTCTAATTTAATGTGTGCATTTAAAAGTTTACATGTGTGGCAGGGCGGACTCAACAGTACTGAGAGCTGGATGCACTTTGGGTAAATATCTATTTAAAAAGAGGTATTAGTATTATGTGATAAAGTTAAATTTTTAAATGCATTGCTCCTTGTAAACCGAGGCAGAGACTGACCAAATTTTGAAAACCAAAAACTGGGGCACACCATAAACATAAAAGGAGAGCTAAAATTTAGCAGTGACCCTGGGCACAGAATGGATTTCTGGGTAACACTCACCAATTTAGAAAACTGATGACATAGAGGCACTAAGCATAAATGAAATGTAACTTTTACACACCATATCATATTTAATGACATCATTTCTTATAAAGGCTACTAATTAATCTTGCTGAGGTGCACGTTAATACATGCCATCCTGTGTGTTTAGTTGACCATCTTTGAAAATCAGGACATGTGCTGAATTCATAGATATTTGCCGGGACAGATGCTGAAAAACGAGAACCGTCTTGGCAAATGTGGGATTTCTGGGCACCATACCTTACCTGCACTGATGTTTCATACAAAATGAGTTTTGTTCCTTTTTGCATACACATTCTTATCTATAATAGATGCCAAACCCTTCACTTTCAACATTAGAAAACACATTGGACATGCATGTCCAAATGTAAAATATAACAGTTTTATTATGGTTCATAGCCTCAATGGACTGTACGTTAAATGTTGCCGTTTATCATAGATGCTGGTGTTTGCCCATTTTAGACATTGGTTTCTTACATAAGAGACAGCACCACAGGCTGCCTCCATTGCTAATCTATTACCAATGTAGAAACAGGAATTAATGACTCAGTCCACAAACGTATGGCCACTTCAGCTGGGCTCCAGGCACACAATCTTTTGTAGGAAGTTGTTGATGTTTGGAAAAGTAGAGTTGCAAAATAATGTTGAGACAGTCTGTACTAGAGAGTAGGCCTGAACAAAATATTTGTTATGTCGGAGTAATCTTTATTTCATTTTGCTTTATGCTTTTTACTGGAATGCCTGAAATTAGGCCATTATGAGACTTTGTGTTATTTTCCATTTATTAGGGGAGAAAAATCCTATTGTGGGAGTACTGGAATAACATGAACGAATAGAAAGAGAGCAGCTGCTGCTCGAGTCATGAGCAATGTGAATGTCAAAGTAGACATGAGGATGCATTTCACACTAAAAGAAAGCACTAAATACTGGTTTTGCAGCTCATGTAATTGTGTATAATTTCGCAAAATTTTCCAGAAAGTCCTCATATTTATGCAAATGGAAATTATGTGAATTTCACACACCTCTACCACAAGGGCAAGGCATTCAGCAGGAAAAATATAACTTCCTTACAATACAAGCCAGGCTGCAGCCCGATAGTTAGCTCCAGCTTCAGCCCTTATGCCCAGGAGAGACTATATCCCTGTGCCCAGCTCAAAACTGCAGTCCTATGCCTACCTGGGACTGCAGGTCTGTTTACAGCTCAGACTGCTTGTCTGTGTCCAGTTGAGGCTGCAGGCGTCTGACCAGCTTCATTATCAGTCCTGTTCCCAGCTCTGACTTGTTTCTGTGCACAGCTGAGACTGTAGAGCTATGCTCAGCTCAGACTTCATTCCCATGCCCAGCCCTGACAACAGGTCTGTGTCCAACTCTGACTGTGGCCGCGCACCAAACTCTTACTGTAGACCTGCACCCTTCGCAGACCTGTTAGCAAACTGAAACTGCAGGTCTGTGCCAAGAAGAAACTGCAGGCCTGTGCCCAGATCAGACTTCATGCTTGTGCCTAAGCTCTAGGTCTGTGTGTAGTTCTGACTAAGGCTCTGTGGCAAGATCAAACAGCAAGCCCAGTGTGTATCTTTGACTGCAGACCTGTACCCAGCTCATCCTGCAGCCCTACGTTGAACTGAGACTTTAGGCCCTTGACCAACTCAGATTGCATACTCGTGACTAGGTCAGACTGAAGATCTGTGCCCAGGTCAAATACCAGCCCAGTGTCAAATTAATAATGTAAGCCTGTGCCCGGCTAAGACAGAAACTCTTTGCTCAGCTGAGGAATCAAAAGTTACTAACACCTTTTTAACTTTTATGAGTTTTAAATTCCTGGATCTGTGGGTATGAGAAGACTAGTGATATGCCCATGCCCAGAATACAAACTAGAAAACTAGACTGGACTGACTACTTCTATGTTTCCTGCAATAAACTGGGAGAATAATTGAGGTATTGGAGAAGTACAGCTCATTTCCAGTTAAAAAGGGCCAGTTTTCTGAATACAGACTCATATTCGCTATTCTTAATAAGCGTGCTTGTGGTGCTGGTGTGGAGCACGAGTTATTGACCTCTGTCTGCAGAAGTCACCGAAATGATTGCCTTTGCCTTCTATAGGTCTTAGCGTTAGCCTGTAGTGATCTCGCGACTTTTAGCAAAGATGTCTGCTGATACTGAAGTCACATATTGTGCACTATCAACCAAATTTGAAAGAATAATTGAATTTGAATTAACATAAAAAGCGCCACTCTATGTCACATTCATACAAAGGTAGAAAGAACCTGTCTTTCAAGCAAATTATTTACTAGTGCAGCCGGTGCAGTTGCACAGTATACACTAGAGTTATAGCTGCCTTTTACTCCCCAAGCAACAGATAAGTGGACACATTCTGTCCATATATCAGGGTCCATGGGACCCTTATAATGCCACTGGAATATTTGCTCAGCACCCCCAGTGCACTTTTATATTTAATTTTTCAAAGCTGTTGTAAAATGCTTGGCAGGAATGCTAGTGTTCTTGCCAGGAACTACTAAACACACCCCTTCCTGCCCCAACTCAAAAGCAGAAGAAACAGAAGCTTAACTATTGTCACATTTCATGGTTTTTGATGAGACCTGCTGGGGAAATATAACAATGAATGGTATAGCATACCATATACTTCCGTTTTCCATGGGTTCCTTATATTCACAGGCTTGTAGATAAAACAACACTGGAGTATGTGTACATTTGTTCACAGTGTCGTACAACTTTCATTTCTTTACACAACAAAGAGAAGTGAATTTAGAAAGTAATTGCATCAAAGAGCAATACAATGAAAGCGATATTACTCCATTTTCTGGTCGACATGAAGTTTATCATAAACCACTATAGAAATACTGCAGTGAAAACTATCATGACAAACTTTTATCACTAGGGCATCAAACTGGAGGATTTAGGACGTTCGGAACTGGCACTAAAAAGTAAAAGGTTGGTGTTGCTACACAACATGGCAATATCAAGCATATACGATCATTCATCTTTTACCAAAAACACTGAGGAATTATTTTTTGTTTGAAATTTAAATTGTGGGAGCTCATCAAAAGGAAAAAAACAACTCTGCTCTACGCATTTGGGTGGAGTAAGGCCTTGTTTGAGTAGGAACAATGCAGTAACATGTCTTAATGTTACTTCCACACACTCTGGGTTGCACAGTGTCAAAAGCATTGTGCATCTGCGCTAGGTTTCACTTCCAAGTTTCACCCGTAGGAGATGCTGATTCGTAGGCCCAGATTTTCAAAGAGTTGACTCAACGCAAGACAGCAAGCAAAGTTGCTCACTTGCATTGCATGAACTGGAGAGAGCAGAACTACTCCAAATCTATGAAGAAGTGGCTATCTTGACAAAACATTTGCTTGCCCTTGCCATTGATCTCATCACAATACCATCATATGGCTATGTTGCTTATTTGGGCAGAGGACAAAGTAGTCTTATTGATTGAATTGCTCTTCCAATGCATCACAATGATAAGGTCACTAAATTTCAAATATTAAAGAATGGCCTCAGTGACCATAATCCTATGGTAATTTCCTTGGAACTGGGAAAGGTAGCACACCACTGTCAAGCTGTTATCGCTCCAATTGTTTTAACCAAAAAAAGGATTCCTTCGTAAACTAATATTTAGTATTAATATCGATCTTTGGGCCCCACTTATCACAAACATGCTAAGAAGTGCCACTGCCATTGGTCCACTTAAATCTTGGTCAAATGTTATTATTGTTCCCATCTTTAAAAAGGGCAACGGATCAGATCTCCTTTGTTATCGTCCTATTTTCTTGATTGATTCCACATGTGAGGTGTAAATTTGAAAAAGCTGATGTCAATATGAATAACAATACATTCATGTAGAAAACCAAAATCACATCTTTATTGACAAATTCACCTGTTGTGAACTCCACGTCAACCCCGACTCAAATACATAGTTAGGCAGGCCCTGAGACCCTGGCCCGAGGTCACTAATTGACAGGTCACAGGTGGGGTGGCACATAACCAGCAGACAAACGTACAAACAAGAAATCACAGATCAATCCCACAGATAGGTGCAGTGGCACCACAATGATCCAAGGAGATTGGCCCCAATAAAGCACACACGGCCGGAGGGGAGCTTGCATTCCCAAAACACCATAAAGGCAGACGCCACATGAAGTTAGGAACACATGGCCAATCAGGGCACAGCACACACAAAACACACAGTGATCACATGCGCCTCATGCCGGACATCCGGACACATTACTCACTGGCCGCACTGTGTCCACGTCCACGCAAGGTCGAGGCCCACCTGGATTTCTCATCCAATTAATTAATTTATGGCTCTAAAGACAGAGGTTCCCATTTCTTAACAACAACTAAAGATAGATTTCCTGGCCTTTTGCTTGCAGCGAAGGCAAGCCAGGGAGTTGGGGAAGCAAAGAGTGTCTATATTCCACTATTGACTACAGACCAGATGAAATCTTATCTATTTTTTCTTCTACAGCACTCACAGAGAATATATTTAATATGGTTCAGATTTAATATACTGCACTTACTGGTCTCATATCCTAGCAAAGTTTTTCATGAATCCAAGCTCATGTCATGTCCTTGTGACTCAAGCTCTCCCCAGAATACACTTAATTTCTTTTTCTTTTGCAAGTTATATGTTATTCCAAGTGAAAGGTTTTACTCCCACTCTTGAGGGCCCAAAATGTTAGGTTATGTTGGCTTGCTCTGCACCAACTGCAGCTGCTATCATCTCAATACACCTGTTTGATGGTGTATACACTCTGCGGCTGTTAGACTGAGAAAAGTGGTGGGGAAGTTAACTGCATATTCTTCTCCGCTTCTAAATATTAGAAGTGGCTATACTCCTTTCTACTGTATACAATTGTACTGTTTATGGACCTCTCAAACATTCTACATTGCCCTTTGGACAATGTCAGAAAAAAAAAAAAAGATAAATATGTGAATAAACAATATACATAAATAAACTGATCTTAACTACAAAAATGTTATGTGCACTTACTGATATTTTTCAATATCATTGTTTTCATACAAATATATATGCACACTCTTTCTTGGGTGCCTTCTAAAAGCTGGAAATCAATTTCTTGTTTATAGTGACAATTACTTTGCCTTGTGAAAACTTCATAGAACTTCGACATATAACATTGGGTTATCCATACTTTGAAATCAGAGCGGTGTTTTATGGGTAACAACCAAACAGGCATAGATAAGGAGGCGTAGAGCCTGTCTTGGCTTGGGAAGGCTCTCACTGTCTGACATCTTTATGAATGGCATCCATGGTAGGTAATGAATGCACTGCAATGCAGAGATGGGGAAGCTGCCATGCCTTGAACCAGCAGCAAAGAGGAAGCTGTGTCAGACACAATACCAAGTGCTTCTTGTTTGATAACAGTAGAACAAGCTGCCATGTGGTGCATCCTGTATTTTCTCCAATACAGCAGCGCATTAAGGCACAGCCTTTTTATGTGCATGCATAAGTCGCTGCTGCTGCTTTGTTGCTTTCTGTTTACTACAGGCCGAAGCAACCCTTGACCTTGTCTGGTAGGTCGCTCCCCCCCCGCTGCAGCTCCGCCGGCACCCCCGCTGACGCCTACTACCACCGCTGAAGTCGAGGCCCTCCACCACCCGCAGGCTACCACCTGTGCCTCATCCCTGGTGGCCAGTGGTGGCCTTAGGTTTGTATCTGCTCTCTGTTGCCTGTAACTCCGTCTGTCCCCCGCTCGCCGCTTTACTTCTGTGCCCCCTGTTTTGATTCTGCACCCCTTCACTTACTTCTGTGCCCCCTGTTTTGATTCTGTACCCCTTGCCTTGTCTCCTTCCCGCGACCGCTCCGCATCCCTGCTCCCGTCCCTGCCGCTGCTTCCCCTGCGGCACTGCCCCCGCCGCGCCCATTCGCTGACCCTGATACACGCCTCCCACCTCCCAGCTGCTCCTCCCTCCCCACCTCCCCATATATGGTGGCCACTGTGCGGCCGCGCCTAAGGCAAGCCCACCTGCGCCTGGACCGCGCCCAGCGCCAGAACCCCTGCCCCCCGCACCAGCCATGAAGACTACCTCCGCTACGACGCCAACACCCTCATCCCTCTCAACCCAGGAAGGACCCACACCTGCTGCAAGGCCGCCCCGAAGCGCACCCACGGTCCCTTCGCCTGCCGGAACTGCAGCTTCTCCTGCCCCGAAGGTGCCGAGACACCCGCAACAACGGAACCCAACCAGCTCAGATGCATCCTGATCAACACCCGCTCCGCACGCAAACACGCCGTCGAACTCTGGGATCTACTCGACACCGCATCCCCGAACGTCGCCTTCCTGACCGAGACCTGGATGAACAAAGCCTCCTCTCCAGACATCGCCATAGCCATCCCAGACGGGTACAAGATCACCCGCAGAGACCGCACCAACGGAGCCGGAGGAGGAATCGCCATCGCCCACAAGAACACCATCATGGTCTCAACAAACACCAATGACACTCTCAGCACCGCCGAACACATGCACTTCCAGATCCACACGGACCCCAAGACCACCCTAAGAGGCACCCTCGTCTACCGACCGCCAGGACCCCGGCCACAATTCTGCGACTCCATCGCCGACCTCATCAGCACGCACGCGCTGACCTCCACCGACTACATCCTCCTCGGAGACCTGAACTATCATCTGGAGAACATCAACGACAACAACTCCTCCCCCTGATCGACAACCTCGCCAACCTCAGACTAAAACAGCTCGTCACGACGCCGACCCACATCGCCCGTCACACGCTTGATGCCATCTTCTCCTCTAGCCCCCACGTCGCCTTCAGCCACGCCTCCGAACTCACCCGAACAGACCAACACTGCATCCACTTCCCCTTCCGAAAACCCCTCACACACCACCGCACCCCACAGATCCCCCGCCGCTGCTGGGGCAAAGTCACTGAAGAACAATTACAGACAAACCTCGCACTCAAACCTCCCACCAACCCCGACAATGGTGCACTCACAATCAGACGCTGGATGGACGACTGGGCCAACACCTTAGCCCCGCTGAAAGAGCCCACCAACAAAGACACCAGCAAGAGAGCCAGCTGGTTCACCCTGGAACTCCTAGCTTCAAAGCACACCTGCAGGAAATTGGAGAACAAATGGCACAGCGACAAGACGCCGGACAGCCGTGCTGCCCACAAAGACGCCATCTGCAACTACCACCGCCTCATCAGGACCGCCGAAAGGACCTCATTCAAAGACCACCTTGACGACAACGCACACAACAGCCAGCAAGGAGCTCTTCAACATTGTGAAGGAACTCTAGAACCCCTAGCTCCAATGCCAACGACATCCCGCCATTGCAAGCTCTGTGCGACTCCCTCGCTACCTTCTTTCACCGAAAGATCACCGACATCCATGACAGTTTCAACCCCCAGACGACCCCCACAGACCTCGACAAGCCGGACCCACCGCACACCACCGACCACGTCTCCCTGACAACCTGGGACAAAGTGAGCATCGAGGACACAATCAAGACCATGGGCACAATCCACTCCGGATCCCCGTCGGACCCTCTCCCACACCGCATCTTCAACAAACCCAGCAGTTCCATTGCACCCCACCTGCGCAACATCATC
This sequence comes from Triturus cristatus, assembly GCF_964204655.1. Lineage (NCBI taxonomy): Eukaryota > Metazoa > Chordata > Amphibia > Caudata > Salamandridae > Triturus > Triturus cristatus. The sequence continues at coordinate 38,277,619 of NC_140590.1, forward strand.
AACCTCTCCTTCGAGACCGCTACCTTCCCTGAGAGCTGGAAGCACGCAGAGATCAACGCCCTTCTGAAGAAACCCAAGGCGGATCCGAGCGACCTCAAGAACTTCCGGCCCATCTCCCTGCTTCCGTTCCCAGCAAAAGTAATCGAGAAGATAGTTAACATCCAGCTCTCCCGTCACCTCGAAGACAACAGCATCCTGGACCCCTCCCAATCAGGATTCCGCAGCATCCGCAGCAACCACAGCACCGAGACCGCCCTCATCGCTGCCACTGATGACATCAGGATCCTGCTAGACAACGGTGAGACGGCGGCCCTCATCCTCCTGGATCTCTCCGCCGCCTTCGACACCGTCTGCCACCGCACACTATGCACGCGCCTCCACCACGCAGGGAACCGAAACAAGGCCCTGGACTGGACCACCTCCTTCCTATCCGGCAGAACTCAGAGAGTCCGCCTCCCCCATTCCGGTCCGAAGCCTCCGAGATCATCTGCGGCGTCCCACAAGGATCCTCCCTCAGCCCAACGCTGTTTAACGTCTACATGGCACCACTAGCACGCATCGCCCGACAGCACGACCTCAACATAATCTCCTACGCCGATGACACGCAGCTGATCCTCTCCCTCACCAAGGACCCCCACACCGCCAAATCCAACCTCCACCAGGGAATGAAGGCCATCGTCGACTGGATGAAGGAAAGCCGACTTAAGCTGAACTCAGACAAGACGGAGATCCTCATCCTCAGGCCCAACCCCTCAGCATGGGACGACTCCGGGTGGCCCGCATCACTGGGGACTCCCCCGGCTCCTACCAACCACGCACGCAACCTGGGAGTCATCCTCGACTCGAAACTCACCATGACCAAACAAGTCAACGCAGTCTCCTCCATCTTCCTCAACACCCTCTGTATGCTCCGCAAGATCTACAGATGGATCCCGACAAACACGAGGAAAACAGTCACCCAGGCCCTAGGCAGCAGCAGACTCGACTACGGAAACGCCCTCTACGCCAGAGCCTCGTCCAAGCTCATCAACAGACTGCAAAGAATCCAAAACGCCTCTGCACACCTAATCTTCGACGTCCCACGCCGCAACCACATCACCCCCCACCTGAGGAACCTGCACTGGCTCCTCGTCGATAGAAGAATCTCCTTCAAGCTCCTGGTCCACGCACACAAGGCACTCCACAAAACCGGCCCAGCCTATCTCAACAGCCGACTCTCCTTCTACGTACCCAACAGGAAACTCCGCTCCGCTAACCACGCCCTGGCCACGGTCCCGCGCATCCGTAGAACCACATCCGGAGGCAGGTCCTTATCCCACCGCGCCGCCAAGACCTCGAACACCCTCCCCCTCAACCTACGACATGCCGAAGACCTGCTGACCTTCAGGAGACGACTCAAGACCTGGCTTTTTGACCAGTAGCAGCAGCACCCCCCCACCGCCCCCCCCCACCCTCAGCACCTTGAAATCGTCCAGGCTACTACACTACCTTTTATCCTATGTGAATGTGTTAGCACATTAAAACTAAAACAAAAGTAGTAGTTTTGGATTGCAGCTGAAAATACTGGCCAGACCTATTGGCTATGCCAAATGCTTGTTGCATTCCAGGGCTTATTGGTATGCATTGTATTTGGAAAAGGTAAACTACAATTTACAGAACATGAAGGATAATACTAGGGGGCAGATTTACAAGCCCCTTGCGTCACTTTTGCACCGTTGTTGCGCCACTTTTGTGACGCAGCGGCAGCGTAAAAGTTGCGGCCCATTTACAACGTGACGCATCTAGGGAGATGCGTCATGTTGTGAAGCCCTGCGCCACATTGAACCTGCTTCAGGTTTAATGTATGCAGGGTGGGCGTTCCGTCGCAGGAAACCCCGTAAAAGTGACGCAGTGAAATCTACAAGATTTCACCGAGTCACTTTTACGTCCATGCTGCGTCAAAACCCTGCGCCTGCTTGAAGCAGGCGTAAGGAGTGACGCAGCATGTTGGGCATAGGGCACCCCAGAGCATTGCTGGAGTTGCATCGTGCTTGCGACACGACTCCAGCAATGCGTGACTTTTCCGTCAAAAGATGCGTCAGAATTTCTGACGCATCTGTCAATCCTTGCGCCATGGTGTGCTGTATTGTAAATACGGCACATCCACGGTGAGGCAAGGATTTGGCATGTTGGCGCAGGGAAAGTGACGCATCTCTACAGATGCGTCATTTTCTTGTAAATCTGCCCCCAGGAATTTATAGGTTACTCTATGAAAGCCCAGCATGTACCACTTAGCTTCCCGTTTCAAAGGGAGACTTGCTACGGCCATGTCCTGAGAAATCACACAGACAGCACAGAATAAAAGCCAATCATTATCAGAGAGAAAATTCAAACAATGGAAAAATTACAAGCACATCCAGAGCTTTCAAAGTGTGTTGTCACCCCTCACAGTAATGTATGTGTAGAGATTTTCTTTAAAAATAAAATATCTACGGGTTTGAGATGAGACATTTTCTATAGTATGCTCGGAATGTACAATTTTAATAAAAATGGGCTGCAGTCGATGTTTAAAATAATTTCTAAGACTGTGGTGAAAATACCCTTTTCAAAGACCCGAGACTGGGGGCCCCCTTTGTCCATCTCTGCATACAGGCGAGCATTGCACTTCCAAAGAGAAGAGCTCCTCCGTCAGTACTTCATTCTCTGAAGCAGCCCCTTCCCCCTCCTGTTGATGTGCGAGGGCCGGGCTTCTATTGTTATGCCTATAGCTGAGGAAGAGGTGCGAATGGAATGCGCGCTGTCCCAGGCAGCTCTGAATGTCAAAAGGCCTAGACCTTGACACTCCCAGCTCCTGCTGAGTCCTGTTCACCGAGGGGCACCGGTGTATGTGCTTTTCCATTGAGCAGCAGCACTCAACTATCTGGAGTCACTCCGACATTAGCACAGCCCACAAGTTAAAGCAAGCGTTTCTGCAGTGAATTTTGTTTTTCGAAAATGCAACCATTTATCATCCTTTAATTTATGTGAAAGTGCAAATGTCGAACATAAGAAATTTATGTTTTTATGCGATGTGATGACTTTTCTTTCCAGAAGCAGTGGCAAAGTCCACAGTCCCGTCTTTAAGCATACATTCATACACCGACGATGCCAATCTTTGATCTCTTTCGAAGCGCAAGTATTTCAATATTTAGATCAGTTTCTATGAAGTTGTCAATGCTAAGTCCAATTGCTCTCCTAGAGGGCACATTTTATCAAAACAAAACTATTGAGGTTGGAATGTAGGGTTGTTTTAAACTACAATAAAATCAAACATTAGAAGATGAACATAATGAAGCACCATTCTCACTCATTATTTCTAGGTTCATGATGCCTTCTTAAGTAAGATTTTGAATTGCAGGAATAAAAAGTGTCTGCCCTTACTCTTGTAATTATTTTTATCAAGCGTGTAGATTCCTTTTAAACACACCGCTGTACCACTCTTGAAGTGCGCACAGAGAGTACAGATGCCAAATAATAAATAAGATTAATTTATTGCAAAATAAAATGCTATGCAACTTACTCACTTTTTAGCTGTAGTTCAAATGCGCATATGGCGAACTTTCAAATTCGGCCTTTGCAGCTCTCTGTTTTTCTTTGACTTGTTAGTAACTTTCAGATAAGGCAGAAAATGACGTGTCTGTGTGCCCCTCACAGCAGGAAGTAGTCATCATAACAAAGCCAATGTCGGAGTGCTTAACCTGTCAGGAGCTGCTTTAGACTACCTTCCCCCCTGCAGTAGCCCACACAACCATAGGCTTAAATGATCCTATTAGCATATCTATACCTAGCAGGCAGACACCACCACCCTCCAAGGCAATGCACCTGTTTATCAGCTTTTGTTCGAACAGTAAGGTTTAAAGCACTGAAAGGGCCTCAGAGTTCACGATTTTGATCTGTCCTGAAGAGTAAACTGTGAGCTGCATGGAGACGTCTGGCAGATGTTTATTCAGCGAAGTAAGCCATGTCAGGATGTCCGGTAACTGCACTTTAACTTATGTTCCCGTATCTGTTTAGAGAGGACACTGAGATTTATCAACGCTTTCAATAGATTTTTGTGTGCCCTCATATCAATAATGCTATATTCACACAAGTATTGTTAGGGGGGTGTCTGGTTTTGTGGAGCACCTATTTCAGGACTTCTACTTTATGTTTATAAAATATGTTCGCTCATAACACATGCCTATTTTTGCATAATGGGGATGTGTGGCAGTTGGTAAAAACCACTGCTACTTCTGCATTCGTAGACATTTATGCCCAATGTATTTCGAGGGAAAGTTTAAGATGGGCCAGCATTTAAAGTCAGAATGAAGGGAATGCTTTGAAGACATGAAATCAGAAGGAAAAAGTGCACCAGCAACTGTCAGCAGAAAGTTAAAATAATTCCACATAAGCAGGTGTGAAAAAGCAGTTGCAGAGACGCAAAAGGTTTTAGCAGTTTACAGTCATCTGTAATATATGTGTTTGGCAGTAACAGCAAAACAAATTGTTACAGAATTAGCAATCCTAGGCGAGCGGTGAGTGAAGTGGGCAACTTCAATTCTTATTCTTAGGTCCTTATTAGAGGTAACTCGTAATCTCTGAGGAGGAAAGTTGGTTTTGACATCACACATGGGCAACCTTCGGGATAATAGCCACACTATTCTCCGAAATGGAGGTTTCATGAATGCAGGTTGTATTGGAAAGGCTGAGGAAATGCCTTAGAGGTGCTGGTGACTGGAGGCAGAAAAGTCCGGCAAATAACATGCGATCCACCCCACCACGAAAAGCTCTGAGGAATCGGTCACGTCGTACTGGTGCAGAGGCAGTACAATCTGAGAGTACCCCACAGGCCATAGGAAGTTATATGGAGGCTGTGATTATCAGAAATTACTTAAAAGTGCAAACAGAACAAAGCGAGGCAACATCACAGAGTGGGTGTGCATCAAAGTAACATCCCTACCCCTGACTTTCTTAGAAGGAGGCGAGAGCAACTCCTTGTGTGCATAGCTAAGTAGAGGTACAAGATTGGTCGCTGTTGGTGGGATGATAGTGTGAGGATATGCACTTATGCACTTTACTCCCTGTACAGAATGAAGCAGTGGTATTTCTCCAAACGCACATCTGCAGATTCCAACCATTAACATAACGTGCATTTGTAAAGAGCATTTCACCCTGAAGGGCTTCTTGGTGCTGAAAAAACAGATGTTTATTGTTACCCAACCCAATGGTAGTATTCTTTGAAGCTTGGAAAAATAAAACGCTGAGTGAACTCACTGGGGTTTGAACCGGTGAACATGATGTCAAACATAGATTCCTGTATTGGATGCATTTGTCCACAGAGTCACCAGACCAGCTAATTAGCAATTTCTACTTAGGTGTGTTATAGTACAATGACTCAATCCCTTTAATTTTACAGTGTCTCTGAACTATTCTGAACGCTCATTAACTCTGCTGGAAGTGTTCAATGTTCGATCTATAATTGCTTTACCCCCCTTTATGGCATGAAAGGCAGGCCAGTGTAGACGTTTGATGCAATGAAGTTCTTCCATGCTCTATATCTGCACATACTGGGATGCATGCACCCTGCTAGGCTTTGAGGGACTTATGTATGCCTTCAAACCACTTGGGCAATGGTGTGTCAGTGTGTTGAATTTCCTTCTGTCTAAACAGATTCTGCATCTCCAACTCCTGTTCTCTTCGGCAGTTGCTGAGGACAGAAGCATCAGACAGAAAGTTGGGCAACAAAAAGGGCCTCCTCCAAAAATGTCAGATGTGACACTTGACACACTATGTAAAAACTATCTTTGATCAAGGCAGCAAAACGTTCAGAAAAGGACAGCATTGAGGACACCACAGCAGAAGTAAGGTCATTCAGAATGGACACAATGATGTTTCAAGCCAGAATGGATGCCTCAGTAAAGAGACTGATAGCAGTTGAGAGTCAGCTGGATCAAATAAACAAGAGATCTGACTGGGGAATAAAACTCTGAGTTATGTGCAAGAAAAATTGTTGACTTGGAGGACAGAAGCCGGTGCGATTACATTCACTTTCTGGGTATTTCAGAAGAGGAGGAATAATCCATCATATGGTGCCTCTCGCCAATTTGCAATGTAAATGAATCAACAAAAGGGGCGAGAGGGGAGATTTGTAGATTTCCAACATATTTCCTCCCAATTTGGGTACTGAAAACCAGATGATATGACGTTTCATAGGAAAATAGGGAAGATGTTATTCTTCCAGGTCCAAGAGATCCTATATTCAGGACACATTAACCCTCACCCACTTATGTGGCATGCTTTAGAGTATGGTCTCCATCCGAATGCAAGAGTCTCATCTTTAGGTTTAGATGATGGGTAATAGTTTTTCAAGAAAGTTTGACATAAAGTGCTACTTTGGCTCCCCTTTGATGAACCAACATATATGACCACATAGGGACTTATAGGAGCCAAATGATGGTTTGAAAATAAACTATTATTTCAAAATGCTTTATCTTACATGTACCATTCACAGAAGTAGCTTACTTTAGTGTGGGATGCCTGATTTAGAACTGGTCTCAGTATTTATGGCCTGATGAATGCCACTGACTTTTTGGGGCATTTCAAAATGGCAGAAATATGTTGACTGCATGGTAGGATAGTAGGGACAAGAGAGACCCTTTATATCTAACTTACTTTTTCATTTTGATCTTACCATAAGGATCATTAATAAATACATTATTGGACACCTCCAAGTCATTTTAACTGCCTCCCAAGAGCCCCATAGTTACTCTGGCAGTACTTCCCAAAATAAAAGATCTCTAACAAGAGTTCATGGACATCGGAGCTTACTGGCATTTGATCATATGATCTACTTAACGAGGAGCTCAGCCCGATTATAAAGCATACCACTGAAGTGTGTGAAGGCTGTTGCAAACTGAACATAGGATCTTTTGTACTTGGAAGAATAACCTATTCCCTATGGTATTATACCATTACAATGTATCTGCTACAACAAGGGACCACAATAATGGAGTTGGGAAAAACATTTGTCATTACGAGGTAAGTGTGGGTCATTGGTGGGTGTGAGCTACGTAGAGCTAAGGGATTTCGGAGGTTTTTAGGGTTAAGGGATGGGTAGTTATAGGTGTAGTAAGGGGGCTTTAGGGTTCAGCGATGGGTGGTGATAATGGGCAGAAAGGGGATTTTAGGGTTCAGGGGTGGATAGTGGTCAGATGTAGCCAGGGAGTTTAGGGCTCAGTGATAGGTATTGCATGTGCTAGTAAGGCATTTTTAGGGCTCAGAAGTTGTTACAGCACAGGGATGGATAGTTCATGAAGGTAGTAAGCAGCTTTAGGGCTCAAGTGTAAGTGATGTGTAGGGGTAGTAAAGATTTTTTAGGGCTGTGAGGTAATAAGAAGCTTTTAGGGCTCCGGGATGGGTGGTGCATAGGGGTACTACAGAGGTTTTGAGACTTAGTGATAGGTAAACCTATGGGTAATAAGGAGTTACAAGGGCTCAGTGATGGGTGGTGCATAAATACAATAAATAGCCTATAGGTCTCAGGGGTAGGTGGTGCATTGGGGTAGTAAGGACTTTTAACGTTACAGGTGGGGACGCATGCGGAGGTAAAGAGTTTTTAGGGCTCAAGGATAGGTAGAGTGTAGGGTTAATAGATGGCTTTTAGATTTCAAGGATGGGTAGTATATTGGGTCTTAAGGTGTTTTTAGGGCTCAGAATGGATATTGTTGAGGGATAGTAATAGGGTTGAAGGGTAGTAAAGGTTTTATTTTTACTTTTTCGAGACGGTATGTTTTGAGGGGTAGTAATTACATTGTAGGGTTATGGTTATGGCCTCACATTTTACATTACTCTTGACATGTACTATGACATCATTGATAACATCAATGGAACATCTGAAATGACATAATTGATGATAACATGGTGACTGGTGCTAGTTATAATTAAGGCTCCCAGTTTTCCGTTTTTACGAATTTTTACAGATAAATACAGACATGAAACTATGTGTTTCCTGTGTGTATTTATTTTTAAAATCGGAAAAAACACAAAATTGTGCTTCTTGTGAATGACTCTCCATGCTGTCCTTCATGAATTCCAGGCCAACAGCTGGGCAGAAATACAGCATGGAGAGTTAAAAAAACAGATTGAGATTTCCTTAAATATAGGCATATAATAGCATATATTTGAACACAATGCTAATATTTACTTGTGGGTGTTTTGATATATTATATTTGGCTGCTTAATTTGATAAAATGTGAAAAGCATCAAAGTATGCGTTCATGTTTAGCTGTTAAAAAAATATGGAAATATACAATTTTATGCCTCAATTTATTCTCAAAACACGCAATAAATATCGATAAATGCCAATTAGATGGCCAAAAAATAAATAACGATAAATACAGATGAAAATTTAAAAAAAAAAAAAATACCATAAACCCGAGAGCCCTGGTTATAATTGCTTCAGTTAACTATGTCTTGAATTTCAGTGTTTGTTTTAGTTTAAAATTTTAACTGACATTTTCAACTTACTATAACATCACTTTAACCTTTGTTTTTTAATGAATATAAATAATTTTTTTATATACGTAGTTGTGATTTGCACTTTAATGGTAAATGTCACTGTGACGAAACAGCTGTGTTGTAAATGCAGTAGTTGTGGGTGTGTGGTAGGTGTACTGCATGCTGTGTGTGTTTGTTGTAGTACCCCATATTCTTCCCTGTTTTGATATGGTACGTCATATCTTTTGGTTATCAATAACAATGTGAGTTTTCTCAACCCCTAAAGGTTCAAAAGACACACAGAATTAGGTCTTAAAGCAAGTGCCCCAAAATTGATAATAGCATGGTTTGTTACACATCAACATGGAAGACATGCCATTTCCTTAGCAAAGAAGAAGAACAGCCCTTTTCTGAACAAGAATGGAAGAATCTTCATAGCTGCAAACTTTTCACAAGAGACTAACCAAAAAAATAAGCAGATTGCTAGCTATGCTCACTCAATTTAAGTAGTGGGCGTTGTCTACTGACTACTAGAACGGGTCACGAAGGTGCTCATATAGATGACAAGAATAGCAAAGTCCATAATTTAGAGGATCTGTAGAGATTCTTGGATTCAGTGGAAGTGACAGACTGGAAGCTAATTCTAAGGAGTCCAACAGAGCCCCTGATGATGAGTGAGCTCACCTTAATGGAAGAGGATCTACTGTCAGAGAGAGTATGATTGGATACACGCTATACAAATGTCCTGATTGATTGATTGATATAATGAGTATTGCAAATGTAACTGACTTTAGTTCCTTGAATAACAGATCATATTACTCTCTAACTCAATAATATTTTCTTTGTAAGGCTGAAATGGGCACTCAGGGATTTAAAAATGTCGGATACATTCTCTGGAATGATGACTGGTACGTTCAGATAAAATCAGTATCAACAGTGGCACAAAATCATCAGTAGTGCAGCATGACCAGCTTAGTATCGACCAGAATGATGGCACCGAGAGTTAAGGCTTTTGCGACAATCTGTATTTATCTGGGTTCAAAAGTTCAAAGCTTAGCAAGATAGTCGTAGTACTCCATCCTTCTGAAGTCAGTAAAATTAGTACAGTTTAATGAATAAGAGCAAACTGTTTTTACAGCCCTTGAAAATGGCAACAATGTGACATTAAGCACCAGATAAAAACAAATTATCACCATTCACTTAAAGTAATCAGTGATGCATTATCACAAGTGCTTTATTATCAGATTCACTGTATTGCTAGAAGCTTAGTACCCAAGTGGTGCAGTATTGGCAGTGTCCAAGTTTCATAGGTGATTTAGTATAGTAAGTGGCAAAATATCAATGGTGGCACAGAATTAAAAGTGGCTACATAATCACAACAGGCATAATATCACCATTGGCACAGTATCACAGGTGGCTTGACTTCGACATGGCTAATTTGTGACAAAGGGCTACATAAAACAAGTTATTACCAGCAATTCTGGGCCAGGAGAGTCTCACTATCACCATTGGTGCATTATCACAAGTGGCTTTATAACACCATAATTTCATCAGTATAGCATCACCAGGAGCTCAATTTTCAGAACGGTGCGGTGATTCAGCATCACCAGTAGGTCAGTGCAACCAGCTATATTAGTATACCACAGGTGTTGCAGTATCAAAGGTGGCTCAGTATGAAAGATGGCTCAGTATCACATGTGGAATAGAATTATCAGTGTTTCACTATCACAGGTGGCAAAGGGTCACAGATAGCACAGTATTACCAGTGGCCTAGTCTCAAAGGAGACTCAATATCCTTATAGTCGATCATATGTATGTGGTAGCAGTTCAGATCTTGAGCTGCAAAGCAAGATGAGTTGAGAGTGACACAAACTGATCAAGTATGGTGGCAGTGAACCTCTAGAATGCTGAGTGGATACTGATGAGCACATGATATCCAGCAGTGCGGATGACTGCTGACAAGTCAAGTAGGAAGATGAAGCAGGGACAACCTTATCTGCAATAACTTGTGTCTACAGTCAGAACGGTGGATATTATGGTGTTTCATCAAGGTCGAAGCCGTATTGATAATTGTGTTGGTCGCAATTTGTCATCAGCTTGGGAAGATATAAGGATGCCATTTTTTTCGTCGACTTTACAGATGAGTGGGCACTTGGGCCATAGCTGGCACTGGTCATTGGGACCTAGGTTAGAATTGCTAAGCAGTAAGAGGCTTTCTCCTGTTTTGCGTTTGTTTAAAAAATAACTTAAATGAAGGAAGGAGACAACAAAAATATTGCAATGTGGTGGGGGTACATCACCTTTAAGGGATTTCAGTTAGGGTGACTAAGGGAAGAAACTAGCCTTTGCCGATGCTTTACTTAAAAACAGAGCGATGGCAGTTATGCATTTAACAGGGCCCAGTAAAATGTTATTTTCATAGCGGCAATCTTGTGTAATTTCTAGCTTTTAGGGCTTTTTTTTTTTACTGTAAGGACATGTTTAACATTAAACCTATACTTGTACTACTTTTAAAAATTAATGCAACTTTCCTTATTCGAAGTAAGGCTTACTTAGGGAAAACTGATTGATATTTAAAAGGAGTGTCTAGTCCTGTCAAAAGGGGATATTTTGATGGGTCAAATTTACAGATTTTAATTGCATAATAAATGTAATCTTTGATAGATCCCGCCAAAACAATACACAAAGGTGGGGATGACTCAGGCCTTGAGAGAAGCCATGGAAAATATGATGTGTGTAAACATATGGAGAGTTCTACATCTGACAGATAACAAATATTCCTTCCACTCCTTGATGCCCAGCACATATAGTACTGGAATGGTCCTGAGACAGAATATTTAATTGGAAATGTTGACTTACACAAATATCGAGTTGGAAATATGGTGATTCAGAAATATAGACAGCAAGAATATCATGGTCAAGAATATCGAATTTACGATAAGAAATATCGTTTTCATAAATATAGAAATCATTAATATTGTTTGCAAAAATATAGATGTTTAAAATATCCATTTGTTAATTAGTGTTATGTATTTTAATTTATATTTTAAATGTATGTGATGTATGTTTTTATATAAATCTTGTGTATGTTTTTTAATATATGTGATAACTTTTTAGTAGTTATTGATACAATTTTGCCTTTTTGAGCGGGTTGTGGGTTTATAGGGGAATAGGGTGGGAAGTAATTTAATTATAATACATTAATGAATATTGTTTATTTATTTAATTTAGAATTGATAGTGTTAACTGTGGGAAGTAAATTATTTGTAATTAATTATTAATTGGTTGTTAATTAATATTAATTAATTGATAATTATGGTGATTGTGGAAAAATATTTAGGTGCAGGTTGTGGGGTTTATAGGGGTAAAGGGTGGGAAGTAATTTATTTTTGATTAATTAATAATGAGTTGTTAATTTATATTAATACATTGATAATTATGGTAATTGTGTAAACATTTAGATGCAGGTTGTGGGTTTTATAGGGGTAAAGGGTGGGAAGTAATTGATGTTCAATTAATGAGTTGTTAATTTATACTAACTAATTAATTGATAATCAATTATGGTAATTTTGTGGGGGGTTTTTAGGTCTGGATTGTGGGGTTTTTGGGGTAACGGGTGGGAAGTAATTTATTTTTAATTAATAATTAGCTTCTAATTAATAATTCATTGATAGAAAATTATTACGGAAATTGTGTAGGTAATTTTAGGTGTGGGTAGTAGGAGTTCTAGCGTTAAAGGGTGAGAAGTAATTTATTTAAGTAATTCCATCACAGATGCACTCTTAAAACCATGCACCCATAGAATCACCCACTCACACATCTATGCACAGAGTCACACACACCCTACCCACACAAACACTCAGGCACCCATACAGATACTCAGACAACCAATCAATAACCCATATAGACACTCATATAGCTATTCACAAAACCACGCAGCCACTTATACAGCAACAGACAGACTGATACAGACATTCACACAGTTTAGTTACTAGTCTGCAGTAAGATACATTTCATGACTCACTTATAGTTAGTCACACACCTAGAAAATCATCCATTCACACACTTATACACCCACTTATTCTTCAATACGTCTTTCCCTATATATATTAAACATATTAAAACTTTAAGAAACACACATTCACTGGAGGATGTCATCAGTGATGTCATCAGTGATGTCATTTGAGATGTCATCAGTGATGTCACTGACCATGTCATGAGTGATGTAATATGTGACATCATCAGCAGTGCATTGCGGGGGCGCACGAGTTATAGTTAGCTGAGCTAACTATAACGAGGGAATTTCTAGGGTTTTGTACGAGGGAAATGTCCAGCTAACTATAACGCCCCTGAAACCTATGGTTTTTTCAGTGAATTTCTAAGGTTTTTTAAATGCCAATTCCTAACTATAACGTGCATGAAACCTATGTTTTTTTCAGTTAAAATATATATATATATATATATATATATATATATATATATATATATATATATATATATATATATATATATATATATATTATATATAATCTACTGGCGGTCGCCAGTAGATAGTTATAGTTAGGACCGAGTTTCCATAGGAAATCTCAAAATTCTATTTTGAATAACTTTGGCGCCGATTGACGAATCCTCGCGAAATTTTTAAAACTAATGGGGCGCTCCGCTCCGCTCCTACCCTGAAAGTCTCGGGGTGATTCATTAAGCGGGGGCCGAGAAAAAGGGGGGGTCCCAAAACGCGTTTTCCCCATGGATTTTTCCATAGGGACTTTAGTCGCAGCTACAGCCCGAACGGCTGAACAGAATTACGTGAAATTTGGCAGAGAGGTAGCCATAAGGTCCATGAAGTGCCTTTTGCAGGTTTGGTGTAAATCTGTTCAGTATTTCCAGAGAAAATAGCATTTAAATCAATATATTTATCTGTACGCGCGCAGCGTGCGCGCTGGGTGCGCGCACCTTGCCGTGCGCGAGCGCAAGTCTGATTGGTTGTTAGATCTTAGTAAACATTCGAATCGGTCGAAACCAGGAAGTGTCGGCCGCCATTTTGTCTCTCGCACTCTGAGGGGGTGATAAACAAATGTGGAGAACGTGAAAATGGTGCAGGGTGGACAGTTCCTGACCCCCTAGCCGTGGTCAGGGGGTCCCAGAAGGACCCCGAAGGGCCAAAAAACAATTTATTTTTTTTTCGAAAAATCACAGAGTGTGCGCACCCTGCGCGCACCACCCAAACGGAAAAAATGCTGCGAAGTTCGCGCAGCGTGCGCGCACTCCGCGATTTATCGAAAAAAAAAAATTTATTTTGCCCTTGGGGGCGAAGCGCTCCGTGCGTGCACGGCACGTACTTTATAAACTTGCTTTGCGGCGAGCGAAGTGCACCAGGTGCACACCGTGCGTGCACGGTGCGCGGAGCGCTCCGTGCGTGCACGGCCCGAACTGCGTAAAGTGGGCGCTCGGTGCACGTTGGGCACCGCGTGCCCACAGTGCGCGCACGGTGCGCGAAGCGAAAAAGTTTTGTTTAAAAAAATATATTAATAAATACATAACTTAGCATTTAAAAAACCGTACAAATTCACTGAAAAAACCATAGGTTTCACACAGGTTATAGTTAGGAATTAGCATTTAAAAAACCTTGCAAATTCACTTCAAAACCATAGGTTTCACACATGTTATAGTTACACTTAAAACCATGCACCCATAGAATCACCCACTCACACATCTATGCACAGAGTCACACACACCCTACCCACACAAACACTCAGGCACCCATACAGATACTCAGACAACCAATCAATAACCCATATAGACACTCATATAGCTATTCACAGAACCACGCAGCCACTTATACAGCAACAGACAGACTGATACAGACATTCACACAGTTTAGTTACTAGTCTGCAGTAAGATACATTTCATGACTCACTTATAGTCAGTCACACACCTAGAAAATCATCCATTCACACACTTATACACCCACTTATTCTTCAATACGTCTTTCCCTATATATATTAAACATATTAAAACTTTAAGAAACACACATTCACTGGAGGATGTCATCAGTGATGTCATCAGTGATGTCATTTGAGATGTCATCAGTGATGTCACTGACCATGTCATGAGTGATGTAATATGTGACATCATCAGCAGTGCATTGCGGGGGCGCACGAGTTATAGTTAGCTGAGCTAACTATAACGAGGGAATTTCTAGGGTTTTGTACGAGGGAAATGTCCAGCTAACTATAACGCCCCTGAAACCTATGGTTTTTTCAGTGAATTTCTAAGGTTTTTTAAATGCCAATTCCTAACTATAACGTGCATGAAACCTATGTTTTTTCGCGCGCCGTGAAAAAGTTTTGTTTAAAAAAATATATTATTAAATACATAACTTAGCATTTAAAAAACCGTACAAATTCACTGAAAAAACCATAGGTTTCACACACGTTATAGTTAGGAATTAGCATTTAAAAAACCTTGCAAATTCACTTAAAAAACCATAGGTTTCACACATGTTATAGTTAGCTGGGCATTTCCCTCGTAAAAAACCAATGAAATTCCCCCGTTATAGTTAGTGCAGGCAACTATAACTCACGCGACCGCAATCCTCTGCTGATGACCTCAGATATTACATCACTGATGACATATGTGTCATTCTGAAAAAAAAAAATGTAATATATGTATAGCTAAAGATGAATGGAAGAAGACATGGGTAAATAAGTGTCTAAATACAGTGATGTAATATCTGACGTCATCAGCAGAGGATTGCGGTCGCGTGAGTTATAGTTGCCTGCACTAACTATAACGGGAGAATTTCATTGGTTTTTTACGAGGGAAGTGCCCAGCTAACTATAACATGTGTGAAACCTATGGTTTGTTAAGTGAATATATATATATATATATATGTATATATTACCTACTGGCGGTCGCCAGTAGGTAGTTATAGTTAGGACCACGTTTCCATAGGAAAACCTCAACATTCTATTTTGAATAACTTTGGCGCCGGTCGACGAATCCTCGCGAATTTCTCAAAATAGGTGGGGCGCTACGCTCCGCTCCTACCCTGAAAGTCTCGGGGGGATCCGTCAAGCGGGGGCTGAGATAAAAGGGGGGTCCCAAAACGCGTTTTTCCCATGCATTTTTCCATAGGACCTTTAGAACGAGCTACAGCCCGAACGGCTGAACAGAATTACTCAAAATTTGGCAGAGAGGTAGTCCCTAGGTCAAGGAAGTGCCTTTTGTAGGTCTGGTGTAAATCTGTTCAGTATTTCCGGAGAAAATAGCATTTAAAAGCATATATATATATATATGCGCGCAGGGTGCGCGCACCGTGCGAGCACCGTGCGAGCACCCTAACGTGCGCGAGCGTAATTCTGATTGGTGGTTACATGTTAGTCAACGTTCGAATCGGTCGAAATCAGGAAGTGTCGGCCGCCATTTTGTTTGTTTTCAGTGCGAGAGTGAAAAAGGAAGGTGGCGAACGTGAAAAGGGGGCAGGGTAGAGAGTTCCTGACCCCCTAGCCTTTGTCAGGGGGTCCCTGAAGGACCCCGAAGGCAAAAAAAAAAATTTTTTTTTTAAAAAATCGCGGGGGTGCGCGCACAGTGCGCGCACCCTGAAAAACACAAAAAAAAAAATTTTTTTTTTGCAAAAAAAAAAAAATAATTCGCAGGGTGAAAACCAAAAAAAAAAATAATAATAATTTTTAATACGTAGTTTATTGTAAAATAAATATATAAAAAATAATACATAAATAAATTAGCATTTAAAAAACCGTACAAATTCACTGAAAAAACCATAGGTTTCACACACGTTATAGTTAGGAATTAGCATTTAAAAAACCTTGCTAATTCACTGAAAAAACCATAGGTTTCACACATGTTATAGTTAGCTGGACATTTTACTGATAAAAAACCAATGAAATTCCCCCGTTATAGTTACTGTAGGCAACTATAACTCACGCGACCGTAATCCTCTGCTGATGACATATGTGTCTTTATGAAAAAAGAATATTTGTAATATATGTATAGCTAAAATTTAATGGAAGAAGACATGGGCAAATAAGTGTCTAAATACAGTATTAGCATCAGCAGAGGATTGCGGTCGCGTGAGTTATAGTTGCCTACAGTAACTATAACGGGGGAATTTCATTGGTTTTTTATCAGTAAAATGTCCAGCTAACTATAACATGTGTGAAACCTATGGTTTTTTCAGTGAATATATATATATATATATATATATATATATATATATATATCCTACTGGCAATAGCCAGTGGGTAGTTTTAGATAGAACCTTGTTTCCATAGGAAAAGAGTTTTTTGATTTGCCAATAACTTTGGCGCCGTTTGACGAATCTTCACAAACGTTTCAGAACTAATTGTTCACTCAGGTCAGCTCCTGTCTCTGAATGGAATTACACCAAATTATAGCTCTTGGTCCAAAAAGCCAGCTTTTTTTTTTAAATGGTGTAAATCTGTTCAGTAGTTTTTGAGAGCTTTAAAGATTTAAAGATATTGATATTTGAGAATTGTGAGATCTGATTGGCTGAGCCCTCCCGAGCATGAGCTTGCCTCTGATTGGCTCCCAACAATTCAAACTAGGAAGTGTTGGGATGCCATCTTGTGACTCGGTACCGAGGGAGGAGAAAAAAGGTGAGAGGAATATTAAAAAAGAAGAAAAGGGGGCAGGGTAAAAACACCCTGACCCCCAAGGCCTGGTCAGGGGGTCCCACAGAGACCCCCCAGGGCCCAAAAAGCATATTTTTAACTTTTGTCCAGATTTGCGCACCCGGCACGACTCTGGAAGACAATTTGTTTAAAAACAAAGAGTGGGCTCCCGTGCTTCCTTTTTTAAAACCCCCAGGTGGGCCAAGTCCTCGGGGCAACCCTAATTTATGTTCCGGGGCCCGTGGCTCCAGCCCCTCCGCACACTGCTGTGGCGCACTGCTGGTGAGGTGATGAAGCCCCCTTGTGTCATGAGGACCTCAGGACTGAAGTGGACTTTATCCCCTAAGCAGCAGTGCGCCAGGAGGCACGTTTGCAGAGTGGTGTAAAAAGGGGGCGTGGCCTCGTACCACTCTCAGCAATCCAGCTGTGTGGGGCTTACTGGAGGTACCTGGTGGGCTAGTTGGCCCCCAGGGACCCTCAGTATTCAAGGGGGCTTAATCCCTGAATTTAGAACGCACCAAGAGGCATAGTGGTGGAGAAGGGGGCGTGGCCTGTGAAAAACCTTACAAATTCACTGAATAAAACATAGGTTTCAGGGACGTTATAGTTAGAAATTAGCATTTAAAAAACCTTAGAAATTCACTAAAAAAGCCACAGGTTTCAGGGACGTTATAGTTAGTTGGACATTTCACTCGTACAAAACCAGAGAAATTCGGCCGTTTTATATATATAAATATATATCAATCCGCAAGTTTTACCTCAACGAAGGAGTCCTCACAAGGTAGATATGCTTTAAACATTTATTCAAGGCTGTAGCAAGTGTCGTAGCAATGTGAACAGCATATCTTCAAAAGCAGACGCGTTTCGGGCCTCTGCCCTTCTTCTCAGGTTTGCAATCACTGCTGACATTCAAGTTGAGGGGTCCACCTATATTTGATTAGAAACCCAGTCCCAATGGACGTGGCCGCTCGCACGGCCTTTTGGGATCTGTAGTGTGGCCGAATTTCGCTGCAGTGAGCCAACTGGCAATGTCAGTGTTCATCAATTTTACATTCTTCCCCAGTGGGTTGCTCTTCTATTATTCTCAGAACGTATGCCAACATCTCAGCACCTTGAATACAAGCACCTGTCTGTTATGGTGTACGCCGGTTGCCGCCACCCAGATCCGCTAGAGCGCGGCGGAATTCCCACACGGCCAGGTTCGCCTCTCCATAAAAAATAATCAAATATATTCCCTGATAAAAAGTGGCTAAATAATAACCCACTTCACACTGTTGCACAAATAGCGACAGCTCACTTCTATTGGTCCTAAAGAAAGCCTCCTAGACCCGGCTGGGCAGAATGGGGCTGAAACATGTCAACCTCACATATGGACTACACTAGTGCGTAAGATTAGTAACGTGATCAACATACGCACACCTTTTGTTTTAACGTTTTCACATCTCCATACAATAAATGATTTCACAAAAATGAGGATGTAGAACACTTTTAACCTCACTTCACATTGAGCACTTCACTCTTCCTCCTTTTTGGTCTCTGGACACTACTGTAGTACCAGTGGGTCTACCTCTTAGTGGAGGTCAGCATACCAAAAACAACCCTATGGTGATGCTGTCATGTTACGAATAGGTGGAGAACCAAGATATACTGCCGGTCCACCCTCGTACGTGTATGAGGGTTTTTATGAAAGGTACCAACCACCCCTGACCCCGGTCACCCAGGTACAAGTGGTCCATTCCCTTTTTGATCTTTGTAATCACACATTATCACTGTGGGCAGTGCTTGAAATGGAAAAATAGAAGTGCAGGTACTCTGTACCAGAGTACCTGCTTGTTTATAAGAAGTGCCTTTACCCTCCAATTAAAAGTATTACTATTTCCTTGAGAAGCGCCGGTACTCTCTCTCGCAAAATAAAAAAAAGTGCCAGTACTCAGTACCGGACAGTACCGGACCATTTAAAGCACTGACTGTGGGTACTTAAGCACCACTGTAATTGCACAATATCTCTGCGAGGACTTGTACATGACTATAATCATGCACTGTTTCTGTGTGCTTTCATACACTATCTCTGTGGGGACCTAGGCATGTCTATAATTAACCCTGGGCGTAGTTCGCAAAGTAGCGCTACGTGTAGCTACGCAAAGTGCACTTCACACTACGCGAGCTACGCGTAGCACTTCGCGAACTGCATAGTACCCTGTTCGCACTGTGCAAGATGCCGTTTTCAATGATTGCACAGTGCGGACAATCATCCGGCACTGTGCAATCATTGAAAACGGCATCTTGCACAGTGCGAGCTGTAGTTTTCTGCCGCTCGAGTAGATTTTTACTTGAGTGGCAGCTTTCTCAACGCGGACTGGTAGTTTCTCATCGTGAGCAGTCACAAGCATACGCGACCACTCGCAATGAGAAACCTGACCTCCCCGCGTTGAGAATCTCCCTGGGAGGTTTATTCTCCACGCTCGCGATCGGCAACTTGATGTTGCTGATCACGAACGAGGAAAAAGTCTCGCCGGGATGTCATTTTGCGAGTAAGCAAAAAATGACCGCTGCACTACGCTATGCGTGTTTGCACTGTGCAACGTGCAATTCGCGTAGTGCGAAGTAGCGCAAACTTCGCAAACTACGCGAGCGTAGCGTAGTGCTTTGCCCAGGCTTATCTATAATCACACACTATCTCTGTGAGAACCTGGGCATGTCTTTAATCATAGTCTACCTCCGTGGGGACCTGGGCATGTCTATTATCACACACATTCTCTTTGGCAAACTGTGGTAATACTATAGTCAAACACCATCTCTGTGGGGACCTCAACATCTCTATAATCACACACTATCTCTGTGGGGACCTGGGCATGTCTATAATCACACACTATCTCTGTGGGAACCTCAACATTTCTATAATCACACACTATCTCTGTGGGGACCTGGGCATGTCTATAATCACACACTATCTCTGTGGGGACCTTGACATCTCTAAAATCATACACTATCTCTGTGAGGACCTAGGCATGTCTATACTCACACACCATCTCTGTGGGGACCTGGGCATGCCTATAATCACACACATTCGATTTGGCAACCGTGGTAATACTATAGTCATACACCAGCTCTGTGAGGACTCGAACATTCCTGTAATTACACGCAAGTGCTGTTTTGGCTTCAGCATCATCAGCTTCGCATTCTCTGTATGGGGCTTTGTGAATACTGAAAAGTAGAAAAGTTAGACTTTTGCCCTAAGTTTACATTTTTGAAACTGAAAAGAAGAAAAGTTAGATTTTTTTCTCTAAGTTTACCTTTGTGAATTGGGCCCTATTTTAATGAGAACTTAAACATAATCATCCTCATGCACTATCACTGTGGGGACTTAAATATCGCTATAATAACACACTATCTTTGTAGGGGCTTGAAAAAACTATAACAAAACAGTATCTTTGTGTGGACTTGAACATCACTATAATAACATACCATCTCTGTGGGAACTTGAGCATTCCTCTAAATAAATGCAAGCTCTGTTTCAACTTAAAGCACTAGGGGATGCCATGAGGCACAGGGTCAAGACTGATTTGCATATAGCTGGGTCTGAACTGGGATGGCGAAGTGACCTATAGAACGATGTTGGATTCAACCCTGATCTGTGACTGGGGGTGAGTGACTGAAAAGTTTCAACACCTCATCCATCATCTCCTTGTGTTTGCTTTGTTTACCCTAAGTTGGCAGGGTATGGCCAGATGTGAGTTCCTTGCCACTGGATTCAAACTAGCCTGGCTGATGAGGGTGTGCTACCCTAAAACTGGTCCCAGGATGCTTGTTTCCGGTCCAGGGAAGACTAGGCTTGGCAGTTCGGGCTGCACTGTTCCCATGAGGCACAGGGTCAAGACTGATTTGCATTTAGCTGGGTCTGAACTCGGGTGGTGAAGTGAGCTAAAGAACGACAATAGATTCAACCCAGATCTGCGACTGGGTGTGACTGACTGAAAAGTTTCGGCACTCCGTCCATCATCTCCTTGTGTTTGCTTCAACTTGAACATCATCAGCTTCACATTCTCTGTATTGAGCTTTGTGAATATTGAAAAGTAGTAAAGTTAGACTGTTGGTCTAAATTCACCTCTGTGAATACTGAAGAGTAGTAAAGTTAGACTTTTTGTCTAAGTTTAACTTTGTGAATTGGGCCCTATTTTAATGAGGACTTAAACACAATCACCTTCATGCACTAGCTCTGTGGGGACTTAAACATCACTATAATAACACACTCTCTTTGTGGGGACTTGAACTACACTGTAATAACACACTATCTTTGTGGGGACTTGAACATCACTATAATAACACACCATCACTGTGGGGACTTGAACATCTCTATGATAACACACCATCACTGTGGGGACTTGAACATCTCTATGATAACACACTATCTCTGTGGGGACTTAAACATCGCTATAATAACATACCATCTCTGTGGGGACTTGAGCATTCCTATATTTACACACATCCTCTGTGTGGACTTGAACATCATTAGCTTCACACTCTTTATAATGGGATTTAAGCTTTGAATGTGCACACTATTTCTGTGGAGACTTAAACACAATGATCTTCACCCACTATCTCTGTGGGGACTTGAACATCAATGTTGGCAAAAATGTAAGCAGCTAATCAAGCCTTGGTTCCATTTGTTAATTTCTTTGTGTTAGTTCCCTTCTCTCCTAAGATTGTAAGCACTAGTAAATAGGTTAAATACAGCTTTAAGTGTCTTTCTTTAAATATGATATGATATTTCCCGCACATTAACATAATCTGTGTTTAATGTATGCACCTAGTATATATGCAGCAATTCATATATGAATAGATTATAAGTTGTATGTTTATATTGTTGATAAAATAAACATTTATCCATGTGCCTTCGACTGTATTCAATCACAAATAATGTTACAGACTAGGTCCCCACAAAGATGGTAGCACGTGTTCAAGTCCCCACAAGGATGGTGGTGTGCGCACGATTAAATAACAATATATTTGCAAATTTGAAGCAGGATCCTGTATCATGAATTTTTTGTTAACATTTTTCTGTTATTAGTGTATTTTAAAAACATTAGGAAAGGTTAGTCCCCACAAGGCAGGTATTCACACATAGTCCCCACAAGGATGGTAACACGTGTATGTGTGTGTGTGTGTGTGTGTGGTGTGTGAATGTGTGGGTGTGGGGGTGGATGTGTGTGTGGTTGTGTGTGGTTGTGTTTGTGGTTGTGTGTAGTTGTGGTTGTGTGTGTGTGGTTGTGTGTGTGGTTGTGTGTGTGCTTGTGGTTGTGTGTGTGGTTGTGTGTGGGTGTGGGTCTGATTGTGTGTGGTTATGTGTGGTTGTGTGTGTGGTTGTGGTTGTTTGTGGTTGTGGTTGTGTGTGTGGGGGTGGGGGTGTTTCTGTGTGTGTGGATGTGAGTGGTTGTGTGTGTGGTTGTGTGTTGTGGTTGTGTGTGTAGTTATGGTTGTGTGTGTCGTTGTGATTGTGTGTATAGTTGTGGTTGTGTATGTGTGTTATTGTGTGTGTGTGGTTGTGTGTGTGTGTGTGGTTGTGTGTTAGTGTGTGTGTGTGGTTGTGTGTTTGTGGTTGTGTGGGTGAGTTGTTGTGGTTGTGTTTGTGGTTTTGTGTGCGTTTGTGGTTGTGTGTGTGTGTGTATGTGTGGTTGTGGTTGTGTGTGGTTGTGTGTGGTTGTGGTTGTGTGTGTTTGTGGTTGTGTGTAGTTGTGTTTGTGTGTGGTTGTGGTTGTGTGTGTGGTTGTATGTGTGTGTGTGGTGTGTGAATGTGTGGGTGTGTGTGGGGGGTGTGGTTGTATGTGTGGTTGTGTTTGTGGTTGTGTGTGTAGTTGTGTGTGTGGTTGTGTGTGTGCTTGTGTGTGTGTACTTGTGGTTGTGTGTGGGTGTGGGTCTGATTGTGTGTGGTTGTGTGTGTATGGTTGTGTGTGTGGTTGTGGTTGTTTGTGGTTGTGGTTGTGTGGGTCTATGTGTGTGGTTCTGTGTGTGTGTGTGGTTGTGAGTGGTTGTGTGTGTGGTTGTGTGTTGTGGTTGTGTGTGTAGTTGTGGTTGTGTGTGTCATTGTGGTTGTGTGTATAGTTGTGGTTGTGTATGTGTGTGTGGTTGTGTGTGTGTGGTTGTGTGTGTGTTGGTGTGTGTGTGTGGTTGTGGTTGTGTGTGTGTGTGGTTGTGTGTGGTCATGTGTGTGGGTGTGGTTGTGTGTGGCTGTGGTTGTGTGTGGCTGTGGTTGAGTGTGGTTGTGGTTGTGTGTGGTTGTGGTTGTGTGTGGTTGTATGTGTGGTTGTGGTTGTGTGTGGTTGTGGTTGTGTGTGGCTGTGTGTGTGTGGTTGTGTGTAGTTGTGGTTGTGTATGTAATTGTGGTTGTGTGTGATTGTGTGTGTGTATGTGTGGTTGTGTGTGTTTGGGTGTGTGTGGGGTGGGGGTGGGTGTGGGTGTGTGGGGGGTGTGTGTTTGTGGTTGTGTGTGGGTGTGTGGGGGGGGTGTTGGGGTGTGGTTGTGTGTGTATGGTTCTGGCTGTGTGTGGTTGTGTGTGGTTATGGTTGTGTGTGATTGCCCAGGGACAAACTATTGGCCGTTCTGACGGACTTAGGGGTTCCCGCCGATATCTTGATAATTTTGAAAAGATTACATCAGGGAAATTTTGCCAGGGTAAGGTGTGGTAGAGGAGGTACTCTTTCGGATGGTTTCCCCGTTGATAGGGGGGTCAGACAGGGCTGTGTGCTCGCACCGACCCTCTTCTGCCTCTTTGTCAACGGGGTCATTAGCCATCTAAATGGGTTGAGTAACATCGATGCTCCCAGGCTGGCCGGCAGCAGGGTTCCTGCCATTATGTTTGCAGATGATACCCTGCTGCTTTCCAAATCTCCCATGGGCATACAAAGGGTGTTGGACGGATTTGTGAACTTCTGTGTGATGCGTGGAATGGAGATCAACGCCTCTAAAACTAAGTACATGATCTTCAACCCGCCCTCCTCAACACACCCGAGTCCTTTGATAGGGTCCTCCAGGTTAGAGAGGGTTTATACGTTAGAATATCTGGGGGTAACAATCAACCAGTCTATGACTTGGGACTCACACCGAACTAAGGCAAATTTGAAACTGGTTCAGATGACGGGTGGCATATCTAGGATGACAAAAGGATTGACCTACAAGCCATTTGGTCCCCGCCTACAAATCTACAAAACCCAGGCAAGAGGGGCAGTGTTATATGGGGGTGAAATATGGGGGCATATAGCTTCCCAGAAATTACAGGTTACGGAGAACAACTTCCTAAGGCAATTTGCAGCTTTACCATCTAGTACCCCGCTACTCCCTCTAAGACTAGATCTGGGCTTAAGACCTATTACAGAGGAGCTGGGACTCAGACCCATAACTTTTTGGCGCAAAATATGGAGCACACCGGAACTTTCTAACTATAGAGTTGAGCTACAAGAGATTCTGCGCCTTCCAAAAGCCGCACAAGTTCCATGGTTAAGATATGTCAAACAAACATGCGAGTCACTAGGTAGACCAGATTTGTGGTTTGATCCAGGAAATGCATGCTGTAGGATCTCACGCAAATCTATTTCCAAGGTTTACTATGAGCACAACTTACACGTTTCAATCATGAATGTTTGGGCAGGGTCCTTATCTGAATATTTCCTGGGGTTCAAAGACTCATACCATCTGGAGCTTGCTTTTGATGACATTGGTCCATCAAATACAAGGAAGCTATATATGCAATGGCGCTATATTACTCTTCCCCTCAGGGCGCACACGGACCACTGGACACACTCCCAGCCTACATTGCAATGCCCAGCTTGTGCTCATTCGCGAGAGACTGACTTGCACATTATATTCTTCTGTCCAGCTTACCAAAGAGCAAGGAACTATTGGCTCGTCCCATTGCTTAAAAATCTTGGCTTTAGGCAGTATCTCTCAGCATTTAGAATTTTAAAAACAGACTTATCGGCCCCAATTGTATTTTCAGTTGCAAAGTTTTTAACAGCAATGTGGTTCAGTCGCAATCGCCGCATAAAACTTAACACAGTTGACTGAACACCCTTGACAATTTTAGATTAATTGTTTTATGATGGATTTTAATCTATTTTGTGTGACATACTTTTTTTCTGTACACTTGTTGCATTCTTTTATGGTCCTAGTGACCGAAATAAAGTTGATAATAAAATAAAATAAAGATTATAGTTATGTGTGTGTGGTTGTGTGTGTGATTGTGTGTGTGTGATTGTGTGTGTGTGGGTGTGTGTGCTTGTGGTTGTGTGTGGTTGTGTGGGTGTGGGTGTGTGGGTTGTGTGTCTGTGTGGTTGTGTATGGTTGTGTGTGTGTGGCTGTGTGTGTGGGTGTGTGGGTGTGGTTGTGGGTGTCTGTGTGTGTGTGTGTGGTTGTGGGTGTGTGTGTGTGTGTGTGTGTGTGTGTGTGTGTGTGGTTGTGTTTGTGGGTGTGGTTGTGTGTGTGTGGGTGGTTGTGTGTGTGTGTGTTGTTGTGGTTGTGTATGGTTGTGTGTGGTTGTGTGTGAGTGGTTGTATGTGTGTGTGTGGTGTGTGAATGTGTGGGTGTGTGTGGGGGTGTGGTTGTGTGTGTGGTTGTGTTTGTGTGTGTGTAGTTGTGTGTGTGCAGTTGTGTGTGTGCTTGTGTGTGTGTGCTTGTGGTTGTGTGTGTGGTTGTGTGTGGGTGTGGGTCTCATTGTGTGTGGTTGTGTGTGTGTGGTTGTGTGTGTGGTTGTGTTTGTTTGTGGTTGTGTGTGTGTGGGTATATGTGTGTGGTTCTGTATGTGTGTGTGGTTGTGAATGGTTGTGTGTGTTGTTGTGTGTTGTAGTTGTGTGTGTCCTTGTGGTTTTGTGTATAGTTGTGGTTGTGTATGTGTATTATTGTGTGTGTGTGGTTGTGTGTGTGTGTGTGGTTGTGTGTGTGTTGGTGTGTGTGTGTGGTTGTGTGGTTGTGGTTGTGTCTGGGTGTGGTTGAGGGTGTGTGGTCGTGTATGTGTATGTGTGGTTGTGTGTGGCTGTGGTTGTGTGTGGTTGTGGTTGTGTGTGGTTGTATGTGTGAGTGGTTGTGTTTGTTTGTGGTTTTGTGTGTGTGGTTGTGGTTGTGTGTGGTTGTGTGTGTGGTTGTGTGTAGTTGTGGTTGTGTATGTAGTTGTGATTGTGTGTGGTTGTGTGTGTGTGTGTGTGTGTGTGTGTGTGTGTGGTTGTGTGTGTTTGGGTGTGTGGGGGGTGTAGGGGTGTGTGTGTGGGGTGTGTGTGTGGTTGTGTGTGGGTGGGTGTGGGGGGGTGGGGGGGTGTCGCGGTGTGGTTGTGTGTGTGTGGTTCTGGCTGTGTGTGGTTGTGTGTGGTTATGGTTGTGTGTGATTGTAGTTATGTGTGTGTGGTTGTGTGTGTGATTGTGTGTGTGTGATTGTGTGTGTGGGTGTTGGTGTTTGTGGTTGTGTGTGTGTAGTTGTGGGTGTGTGGGTGGTTGTGTGTGTGGTTGTGGTTGTGTGTGGTTGTTTGTGTGTGGTTGTGGTTGTGTGTTGTTGTTTGTGTGGTGTTGTGTGTGATTTTGGTTGTGTGTGTGTGGTTGTGTGTGTGTGGTTGTGGTTGTGTGTGGTTGTGTGTAGTTGTGGTTGTGTGTGTGGTTGTGTGTTATTGTGTGTGTGGTTGTGTGTGTGTGTGGTTGTGTGTGTGCACTTGTGGTTGTGTGTGTGTGGTTGTGTGTATGGCTGTGTGTGGTTGTGGGTGGGTGTGGTTGTGTATGTGGTTGTGGGTGTGTGGGTGTGGGTGTGTGGTTGTGTGTGTGTGGTTGTGGTTGTGTGTGTGTGGTTGTGTGTGGTTATGGTTGTGTGTATGTGGCTCTGAGTGGTTGTGGTTGTGTGTGTGGTTGTGTGTGTGCTTGTGATTGTGGGTTGTTGTGGTTGTGGGTTGTTGTGGTTGTATGTGTGCTTGTGGTTGTGTGTGTGTGGTTGTTTGTGTGTGGTTGTGGTTTTGTGTGTGGTTGAGTGTGTGATTGTGGTTGTGTGTGGTTGTGGTTGTGTGTGGTTGTGTGTGTGTATGTGGTTGTTTGTGTGTGGTTGTGGTTGTGTGTGGTTGTGTGAGCGATTGTGGTTGTGTGTGGTTGTGGTTGTGTTGCTGTGTGTAGTTGTGGTTGTGTGTGTGTTTGTGGTTGTGTGTGTGGTTGTTTGGGTTTGGGTGTGTGGTTGTGGGTGTCTGTGTGTGTGTGTGGTTGTGGGTGGGTATGTGTGTGTGTGGGTGTGGGTGTGGTTGTGGGTGGGTGTGGTTGTGTGTGTGGTTGTATGTGTGTGTGGTTGTGGGTGTCTGTGTGTGTGTGGTTGTGGATGTGTGTGTGGGTGTGTGTGGTTGTGGGTGTGTGTGTGTGGGTGTGGTTGTGTGTGTGTGTGGTTATGTATGTGTGTGTGTGGTTGTGTGTGTGGTTGTGGTTGTGTGGGTGTGGGTGTACATGTGGTTGTGTGTGGTTGTGTGTGTGTGTGTGGTTGTGTGTGTGGGGGTGTGTGGGGGGTTGTGTGTGGTTATGGTTTTGTGGGTGTGGGTGTGGTTGTGGGTGTGTGTGTGTGGTTGTGGGTGTGTGTGTGTGTGGTTGTGTGTGTGTGGTTGTGGGGGTGTGGTTGTGTGTGTGCGGGTATGGTTGTGTGTGTGGGGGGTGACTGTGTGGTTGTGTGTGTGTGTGGTTGTGTGTGTGGTTGTGTGTGTGTGGTTGTGTGTGGTTATGGTTGTGTGGGTGTGGTTGTGGGTGTGTGTGTGTGGTTGTGGGTGTGTGTGTGTGTGGTTGTGTGTGTGTGGTTGTGGGGGTGTGATTGTGTGTGTGGTTGTGGTTGTGTGGGTATGGGTTTAGGTGGGGGGTTGTGTGTGGGGGTGTGTGTGGGTGTGATTGTGGATGTGTGGGTGGTTGTAGATGTGTGGGTGGTTGTGTGTGGGTGTGTGTGTGTGCTTGTGGTTGTGTATGTGGTTGTGTGTGTGAGATGCGAGCAGAGCATCATAGGGCTGGGCAAGAAGGGAGGGGTGGAATGCGAGGAGCAGAGGAGCCACAATGAAACTGACGAAAAGGGAGGAGGGAGATGCGAGAAGAGCATCAAAGGGCTGGGCGAGAAGGGAGGGGTGGAATGCGGGTGAGAAGGGAGGGGTGGAATGCGAGGAGCAAAGGAGCCACAATGAAACTGACGAAAAGGGTGGAGGGAGATGCGAGCAGAGCATCAAAGGTCTGGGCGAGAAGGGAGGGCTGGAATGCGAGGATCAGAGGGGAATGCGAGGAGCCAGAATGAAACTGACAAAAAGGAGCCAGAATGAAAGTGTTGAAAAGGGAGGAGGGAGATGCGAGTAGAGCATCAAAGGGCTGGGCGGAAAGGGAGGGGTGAATGCAAGGAGCAGAGGAGCCACAATGAAACTTACAAAAAGCGAGGAGGGAGATGCGAGCAGAGCATCAAAGGGCTGGGCGAGAAGGGAGGGGGGAATGCGGGGAGCAGCTGTGCACGTGCACGCCATTGTGTGCTCAAACTTGTAGCCAGCAAAATCATGTGGGTAGCACTTTGAAAACTCACCTACTAAAGTCTCTCCGAGCAGTGCATGCGCTCTGACTCAGCAAGACCTAAAAAGCTGCTTTCAGGAAAGTGAGTATTTTAAAGCATTCTAACGATGTCAGCTTTTGCCGTTCACAAAATGCCTGACTGATGAAAAGTATGTGCCTTTCTCTATTTGCGCAAAAGCGCAGGGATGGGCGCTCATCACCGTTTCAGACTTGTCATTGAGACCGACATTGTATGTGTGGCAGTTGGCATGGTTGGGTTGTGGCTGGCGTCTTTAGAAACTGTCACGCGCTTTGAAAACGCGAGAACTGCGCGTGCGACATTGCCATCAAACAATGGAGCATGCGCATCATCACAAGCCCGTTGTTGTCTAGAGCGTAAGCTCACTGCGAGCAGGGACCGTGGACCGCGTTTGACGTATTCTGCGGCCGTTGTAATCTAGTATGCACCAGTTAGCACAAAATCCATTGTGTATGGCTGAGAACGCTGGTGGCCAACTTGGAAAACCAACATATTTACATTGCAACTCGTACCTTCACAATAATTCACACATCAATTTGCGAACACTGTCAATAACCTTTTCGTGTTTACAATGGTGATCATAATGTGAACAGTTTACATTAGTTGATACTTATTGAAGTATCAACTTTCTGTCTAGCATACAGTGCCATCCAGTGTTTACAACTGGAGCTGCATTTACTAATGTGTCAATTATAACAGCGATTAGAGTGCTTTTATTTAAAGACAGTGTCACAAAGATTTAACTATAATGCATGATTTATGGTGCCAATTAAAATAGTGATTGCCATGCTTTAATTCATTGCAGTCTACAAAAGCAATCTGCACACTAGTGTTACAAGGTATTTTTCTGAAAAGTATAGTGTACAGTGTGTTCTACTATTATTGTTATTATAGCTGTCCTCTACAAGTTATTGGTCAGCAGGCCAATTCAAGGATTGTCAACCAACCACCACTATCTCTTCAGTCACCAGGGAAACCAGTAATGAGATGGAAAAATTGACATAAGTAATTTGAAAAAAAGTTTGATCCTGAACGGAAAAAAAGCTTGTATTTAGTAGGGCAAGTTGGGTATGGCAGGTCAAGACATTTTTGATAACCGGCCAGAGATTGAAGCAGCTCCAGGTCAATTTGCACCTTTATATGAATATAATGAGGCAGCAAAAAGGACGTAAAAACTGTTTATTGAAACACCAAATGTTATAGTGGAAAGGCATGATTTTAATAGGCGAAAACAACAGGAACAAGAAATTATGGAAGAGTCCATTTGGAGACATGATGGATATATATTTGAGAGATGAGTTTGTATTTCACTATTATTCCAAAAAATACAAGGAAGACTTTTGTTCTGTGTTGTCCATGAAAAGAAAACAGTCTAAAAAAGTGGAAGAACTTCTTTGTTTTTACGGAAGAAAAAAAAGTCAAAGAACTTCTTTGTAAAAAAACCTATTTTAAATGTTTTAGATGTGACTTAGGAAATCATTCAGGGTGTCCAGCTATTGGACAAATATGTATGAAGTGGCAAAAAGTGGGGCATTTTGGGTCTCTTTATATAAATACCAGGCCAGTTGGCAAAGTAAAAGTGAATTCAGTAGAAGATTTTGATGAGGAAATATGTTCAAACATTCTACTTACTGTTGACTCAAAACAAGGAAAATGTAGAGATCCATTAGGTAAAGTAGAATTATCCATAGTGACTGATTCAGGTTCTCCAATTTGAATTGAGGCTGATCATACCTTTTATAGATTGTAGAAGAATGTTACATTGATGGAGTTAGATTTCATCCAAAAGCATTTGGAGAATTTGAAATTGAAATGCTAGGATACTTTAATGACATTTTGGAACTCAAAGGAGGCTCCAGAAAAACAAACATGTATGTGGCAGTAAGGGGAAGAAACACAGTAGGATGGCAAAATCTTGGTAAACTTGGTATTCTGCTTAAACCTGGCTCTAAAGACCCCATACTGTTAGGAGATATGCTTATTCTCAATGTAGAGCAGAAATATCAGGATTTGCTACTTGAAGAGGTGTTGGAAAGACATAATAATGTCTTTTCCATAAAGGTTGGTTGCTTAAAAGGATTTGAGCATCATATCAGGTTAAAAGAAAATGCAATACCAGTGACTCATAAAGTACCACGTTCAGTCAGAAAAGAACTTAAAAAACTATTACGTACACTTTGTAAAGATGGTGTAATAGAACCTAATGACTCATCAGAATGGGTTTCTGAAATAGTGATTACTAAGAAGAAAACTGGTGAACTTAGACTCTCTGCAGATTTAAGATCATTAAATAAAAACATCATAGTGGATTGTCATCCACTTCCGAAAATACAGGAGATGCTTAACTCAGTCAGTGATTCAAAATACTTTTCAATTACTGATGTAAAATCTGCATATCATCAAGTGAAGTTGTCTGAAAGTTCACAAGAATTAACCACTTTTATTACACCTTTTGGAGCTTATCTCTATGTCCGTCTACCTTTTGGTCTGGCATCAGCTGCCAGTGTGTTCCAAAAGTTAATGTACCATCTTTTTGAGGACATGCAATGTGTTCAAACCTTTCATGACAACATTATGATTCATACTAAGACTGTAGGAGAACATAAAGATATTTTGAGCAAGGTATTGGGAAGACTTGAAAATAGAGGTATGACTTATTAAATCTAATAGTAAATGTTTGTAAACAATTGTGGAGTATTTAGGACCTACATCATGTTCTACAGGTATTACATCAAGAGTTGATTAAGTAAAATCTATAGGGGGTGCGCTAGAGGGAGCGCGACAAGATGGCCGCACCCCAGTGAGGTTCTGCCTGGCCGAGCGACCACCCGCCAATCATCCGCCTTATATCTGCTGCATCAAGGTCTCTTTTGTGCCGGATTGGGGTCGTGAGCATCTTCAGCACGATTTCGGGGTGAATGGAGCCTCCGCGCCTCGCTGCTTGAGTACCTTTGTGACTTGGCTCATCCAGACGGCTCGAAGGGGAAAATGGCGGCTGCAGTGGGGCTCCGAGTCTGAGCTTCGCCTACCGAGAGCAGACCTGCAGTGAAGGAATCCTGAGATTCCCTCGCCATTGCAATGAGGAATCCTGTTGACACACGTACCTGGGGGACGGACTGCGCCCCAGTGGAGGATTATCGGGGGTCGCGGAGGCTGCGAGCTACCTAGCACTGATGGGCCTTGATGGGCGCGTGGCTGCCACCCGTGAACTGCGGACCAGGCCAGACGTGGTCTCTCGCCAGCCTACGGGCTATCGGTCTGGTGCTGCCTTCAACCGCTGACGCCCGCCGGCGCCAGCTGCGGTAGGTGAGGCATGGCTCGGCTCAGGCTGCAGCTGCAGAAGCGGGTGTAGGCCTTGGAGGGGGCTGCAGCCTGCGAGCTGTGGTGGGCTGCTGGTTGGCGCGAGGCACGCAAACTGCTGGACCCCGTGAAATATCTAGGGGTATGGCTGCATAGAGATCCAGAAGTAGTGATTTCGCAGAACTATGGCCGTGCGGTCATGCGTATCACTGATCAGGCGGGGCGGTGGGCGCATCTGCCTCTCTTCTTGGCAGATAGAATAGCGGTTGTAAAGATGGCCTTTTTACCTAAACTGCTTTACTATTTTGTCAATATTCCTATCAAATGAAATATGTCGCTGTTCAAAACACTTTAATCCTCCTTGTTGAATTTGTGTGGGGCGGTAAGAAACCCAGATGTAGGTGGGATCTTTTGGTTCAGCCATTTGAGCGTGAAGGATTTGAGGTCCCAGACCTCCGACTGTACTACCTTTGTGCCCAGGCGCAGTTTGTGCACTATTGGCACTTCCCACAACGGTTTCAGCCTCATATGGCTGTCGAATCGAATGCGGTCCTTCCAATGTCAGCACAGGCTGCAACACTGTTGGGTGGAGCGGGTGGCCCGTGGACTGAGATAAACCCTGTACAATGCACGGCGTGGGCCTGGTGCATGCTGGCAGAACGAGCTAAGCTATCCTACCTTTATGCTCCATTGCTACCTCTGGCATCGCATCCTGATATATCTGCGGCCCGTGAGAAGCAGGCTCTATGTGAGTTGGCCAAAGTGGGTATCTCACGGCTGGGTGATTTGTATACGCATGGTCAATTCAAGATCCTGCAAGATGCGCAGAAGGGTACAGACCGTGACTTTATGTTTGGCTTTACATACATCAGGGTGCGGCAAGCCATCAAGGCTGTCTATCCGGATTATCCGGCGGAACATACTACTCTACGGGCATTGCAGGTGATGCTGGTGGGAGAAGAACGTCAGGGTTTAATAACTAAACTTTACAACGCATCCTTGTGAGAGCGAGAACAGGCTGATCACCCCTCCTGTGTTAGATGGCAAGCAGCGCTGGGAACTACCCTCACGCTGGATGTTTGGACGGCGTGTTATGACCTCACTGGTCACCTTCCGGCTAATTGCAACCTCAGAATAATTCACTTTAAATATTTACACCAACTGTATTATACCCTTTTACAACTATGTAGATATGGCCTACAAGACACTGCTAACTGTGTGAGGTGTGGAATGGCGGATGCAGACTTCCTACATGTGGCATGGTTGTGTGCGGGTGTGTTTGCCTTTTGGTCTGAGGTGGCGAAGATTCTTACTGATATAGCATTGGAGCCCGTGCACTGCACTCCCGAACTCTGCCTTCTAGGGTATGTAAAATATCTTAAGCCCTGTAACAGGCGTATAGTTGCAGTGTCCACTTTGTTTGCTAAGAGGGCCGTGGCGCAATGTTGGGGTGCGAAAACCACTCCGACGGTGAAATAATGGCTGCGTGATTTGCTCTATTGTAAGACTCAGCTGTTGATTTACGAGGAGGAGTTACCTGAAAATTACCGCCCCAAGGATTTCTGGGCCCCGCTGACCGCATTTTTGTTGTCCAGACCAGACTTGCTGTAAATCTGTATGAATAATGTACTCTCCCAAGGGGTATATCGGCTGTTTCCAAGTTAGGGATTACCCACTGTTCCAATCGCTGATGTATTGTAGGTGTCACTCGGCGCCCCGCGGGATCCCACTGTCCACTCATATTGGTAGATCCATTTGAGGACTTCGCACATTGCCATCATTGATATTACTTAGCATATGTGTGACCGCTGAAACACATGTATGTTTTCAATGCACTAGGCCTATGTTCTGTTCTGCCTAGGGGAAGGGTGGGGGAGGGATGGGGTTGGGTTTGTTTCCTATTGCTCTACTGTCACAGAACTCTTGTTATTAGCTGTCATTGTATTGACTGAAACTAATAAATATATAAAAAAAAAAAGTAAAAGCTATAAGCTATAAGGGAGGTACCTATACCCATAAACAAAGGTTATTTAAAGAATGAGTGAATATTATGCATATTTTATTCAAGGTTATACCATTTAGTTGAAACATTAAGGAGATTACTTTTTTTTTTTTTAAAAAAGGCTACATTTGAATTGGATACAGAGTAAGAGAAAGCTTTCCAGGACATCAAAAAGGCCATTTGAATAACACGTGCACTTAAATCAGATGATACAAAGGAAGGAATATTATCACAGTAGATGCCAGTGACACAGGCTTAGGAGCGGGTTTTAGTCAGGTAGTGGATGACAAAGAAAACACTATAGCTTATATTTCGAGGGGCTAAATGATGCAGAAAAAAGTACAGTTCAATTGAGAGAGAAGTCTTGGAAAGTGTGTGGGCTGTAGAAAAATGTAAAAGCTATTTATAGGGGAAATGTGTTAAAATAGCATCGGATCATAAATCGACGGTTCTGGTAGAGGAATGACAACTGTTCCTGCAAGGTTGATCAGGCTGATGTCTAGATTAAAAGACTATAATTTTGTAGCTAGACATGTACCTGTAGAATTGAGCAAAACAAACCGGCTGATTGGTTGTCTAGATCACTAATTTGAAATATGGATGAACACATTAACATTTCAGACCAGGAGTGTGTTGTGTCTGTGGTCGATGCCATTGATGGTTGTGAGGGGTCTTGCTCTAATAGTGAATGAATGGAAGCTATTCAAAACTATATTGTTTTGCATCAGATTAAGGGGTATGTGGTGAATGGTTGTCCACCAATCGGGAATATGAATAATACAATAACATGTAATGAACGAATTGCGGATGAATTGATAATTGAAGGAGAACAGTGATTCTCCGAATTACCATGCCACGAGAATCTGAATTTCATTAAAGACACAGAGGCTAACAATTATGCATTAATGTTTTAATGCCAACTTCCACACAGTCATTTTGAAGTATTATATCACAGTATAGATTTTTCTAGAACATAATACATTCATGCTATAGTAGACATACACTCAGTACAATCTGCCTCTTTTAAATGCAGATAAACATCTTGTCACGTATTAGGAAAGTTTTGCAAATCACATGGTAAAATAGAAGGTCCTTGGTGAAGAAATGTCAAAAACAGGAAAACATAACGAACAGTAAACTAGGATCCAGAAATCCCAATAAACTGTGTAGTAGGCCGGATACCCATTGCGTGGTGTCTTCGAGAGGATTGTGTAAGAGACTTCTGGATTATTGAGAATTGTCTGAAATGAAAGACCAATATTAGATCATACTTTGTAGGTCTAGCATTCAAGACCTCTTGTATATACTTTAGTATATACTTTAGTATATACTTATATGTGTATGTACTTTGTGGGCTCTGGAGATCAGCCCTAGGACTTATCTGCTTCCGATTAGGGACTTTTTTTTCTGTTCAACTGCCTTTATTTAACAGTCTTGATAGAAAATGACCAGCAGAGGTCAGTAAAATATCAGAAATACTTTCAGCTGAGGGACCTTCTGCTTTTAATTTTTCTGCCAACTGCCTCTATTTAACTTTCTTGATAGAACACGACCAGCAGAGGTCAGTCAAATACCAGAATTGCTTTAGCATTCTCTAGATTCCAGTCCATAGAAATTGTCTTCCACGAGCACCCATAGACAATAATATTTTTTTTAAATCTTGTACTTTCAGTGATATGACCACCAAAGGCCCTGCTTTCATATTAAAAACAGAGCTTTAGACTATACCATTTCCCGCTGAAAGGCAATGTTTCTCTCCATGCGTTCCCATACCTGGCGTGTCACGCAGTTTGGTGCCTACTTTCCCTGCATGTTAAAGAACGGGAGATGTTTCAGCGCCCAGGCTAATATGCTGCATAGCTAAATACATATAAGGTCCAAAAGGCGAGACTGAATGCATTTCAAATGCTTGCTGAAGAAAGGTTTTCATATTGAGGAATGCAAGTCACAAGGCTTAAAATTTTATCAAAGAAATACGTATTTTACTGTAAAACAAGTTTAATAAGGTAAAACATATTATATTATCTTCTTTCTCAATGTACATTTACTCTACATATATTTTTTATTAAAACATTTTTTGCAGGATTGGGAGGGTGGCATAATGTTACCCTCAGTGTCTTTGATGAAATTCATATTCTCATGGCATGGTAATTAGAAGAATCGCTATTTCATTACAAGACCAGAGGCTACCATTATGCATGTTGGTAGCTCTGAAGAACTACATTTGACATGTGTTCTATTGGCTTACAGTAATGCTTCGCAGCCTAAACAGCGGACCCCCGCTGCAACGAAACCCCTCATTGTTTGGTCGCCGATCCACGAGGGCGAGGCGCGTCTCGGACACGCCCCCTCGAGTGGCCACGCCCCCAAGCTGTATAAATAGCGCGCCCAGTGCCCTGGCGTCGCGTTAAACAACATACTCCTGAGGCGGAAGCCGGGAGAGCTAAGAACTTATTTTAATTGTGTGATACTGTGTTCTATCTTAAAAAGCAAACCTCACTTACTGCACTCTTGGCAGCCTAAACAGCGGACCCCCGCTGCAACGAAACCCCTCATTGTTTGGTCGCCGATCCACGAGGGCGAGGCGCGTCTCGGACACGCCCCCTCGAGTGGCCACGCCCCCAAGCTGTATAAATAGCGCGCCCAGTGCCCTGGCGTCGCGTTAAACAACATACTCCTGAGGCGGAAGCCGGGAGAGCTAAGAACTTATTTTAATTGTGTGATACTGTGTTCTATTTTAAAAAGCAAACCTCACTTACTGCACTCTTGGCAGCCTAAACAGCGGACCCCCGCTGCAACGAAACCCCTCATTGTTTGGTCGCCGATCCACGAGGGCGAGGCGCGTCTCGGACACGCCCCCTCGAGTGGCCACGCCCCCAAGCTGTATAAATAGCGCGCCCAGTGCCCTGGCGTCGCGTTAAACAACATACTCCTGAGGCGGAAGCCGGGAGAGCTAAGAACTTATTTTAATTGTGTGATACTGTGTTCTATCTTAAAAAGCAAACCTCACTTACTGCACTCTTGGCAGCCTAAACAGCGGACCCCCGCTGCAACGAAACACCTCATTGTTTGGTCGCCGATCCACGAGGGCGAGGCGCGTCTCGGACACGCCCCCTCGAGTGGCCACGCCCCCAAGCTGTATAAATAGCGCGCCCAGTGCCCTGGCGTCGCGTTAAACAACATACTCCTGAGGCGGAAGCCGGGAGAGCTAAGAACTTATTTTAATTGTGTGATACTGTGTTCTATTTTAAAAAGCAAACCTCACTTACTGCACTCTTGGCAGCCTAAACAGCGGACCCCCGCTGCAACGAAACCCCTCATTGTTTGGTCGCCGATCCACGAGGGCGAGGCGCGTCTCGGACACGCCCCCTCGAGTGGCCACGCCCCCAAGCTGTATAAATAGCGCGCCCAGTGCCCTGGCGTCGCGTTAAACAACATACTCCTGAGGCGGAAGCCGGGAGAGCTAAGAACTTATTTTAATTGTGTGATACTGTGTTCTATCTTAAAAAGCAAACCTCACTTACTGCACTCTTGGCAGCCTAAACAGCGGACCCCCGCTGCAACGAAACCCCTCATTGTTTGGTCGCCAATCCACGAGGGCGAGGCGCGTCTCGGACACGCCCCCTCGAGTGGCCACGCCTCCTCCTACGTCCAGAACTTCCACTATTTATCATGCGTCTTGGTAGGAAGCGCAGCGGACGAGCGCAGCGGGAGCGCCGTCTGCGCGCCGAAGGCGCGCCTAAGGCAAGCCCGTCTGCGCCCGTCATCGCCAGACCATCGCCTCTCGCCAGTCCCCCTGTTCCAACCAGACCCCTGCCTACACGATATGGTCGCAAGGAACTCCTTGCCTTGAACACTAGCCAAAGCTGCTCCGACGCCATTGGCATCCTAGGCCACTCGCCACTCCACTGTGCTCGATGCCATTTTTCCACTAGCATGCCCGCTCGAGTGTGGGATAATCGCACCGCAACTACTACCCCGCCCCTGACGATACTACACCTCAACGTCAGATCCCTCTCTAAACACCACCTTGAGGTAAATTCACTTCTACAGGAAGAAAATCCGGACGTCCTGTTCTTGTGCGAAACATGGCTACGAGACGGCATAACTACCATCCCCAACCTGGCGCTCCCTGATGAGTTTCACTTGGTCACCATAAACCGTGAAACCCGGGGTGGCGGCATCGCAGTCATCTACAAAAAGAACCTCACTTGCTCCTTTATCAAAGAACCTCTCCCAGACTGCGAATGCGCTCAATTCAAATTCAGCATCAGTCCCCAGTCTACGTTATCCGGCCTTTACATATACCGCCCACCAGGCCAGGCCTCAAGGTTCATTGATGCTCTCCTCGAAATTTCCACGACGCTCATCACCAAATCTGCCAATTTCACCATACTAGGTGATCTTAATCTGCATTTTGACTTGACTAATGACCATACCATCTCTAGCCTTCTTGCTGACCTTTCTGCGCTACAACTTAACTCACTAGTCCATGCTCCTACCCACATGGCAGGCCATACCCTGGATCCGATCTTCACTAACATCCAAGAGGCAGTCACTGATATCCCCTCCCCAATGGGATGGACAGATCACTACCTCGTTAAACTTATGGTTCCTGCACCACATCGGCAGTTCAAAACTGAATCCAACCAACGCCTTAAAAGACCTTGGCATAAGCTCTCCACCCCCGCCTTACACAAAACCTTAGGCGACTTCCACTGCGAAACTCATCAGGAGATTGAAGCGGCCTACGCCTCGTTCACTACCTGGATTACCAATGGCCTTGACACTCTCATCCCAGCTAAACTGACTAAAGGACGCAACACGCCCTCCAATCCATGGTACGACGATACCCTCAAAGCGCTACGCAAGGATTGCAAAAAAGCCGAGCGCCAATGGAGGAAAAACTTTGATAATCAGGATAAAACAAACTATTTATCCAAACTTAAAATCTACCATAAAGCCATCAGATCCTCCCGCGCTTCATTTTATGCTAACAAAATCAGCTCTAACTCAAACCCAGCTAAAGTCATTTTTAAACTAGTCAAAGAACTCCAAAACCCTAGGGCACCATCTCCAAAAATCTCCTCCAACGAACAATGTGAGCAGCTTGCCATATACTTCGTTGAAAAAGTTCAAAAAATATATGCCACCTTTCTACAGAACTCTCCTCATTCCAGACAGCCTGCAACTCTAGCCCCCAGCCGTATCCCTCTTACCCAAATTCCTGCCATTTCGGCTGCCGAACTGAACAAACTTTGCAGGAAGGTGAAGTCTGGTTCCCCCGCTGACCCTATGAGCCCCTCTCACTTCCTGGACTCACTGGATCTTTTTTTATCTCCCATGTTGGACATCCTCAACCTCTCCTTTTCCTCGGGCTCTGTACCCATTGCCTGGAAACAAGCGTGGGTATCACCAATAATCAAAAAACCCACCCTCGACCCTTCCAAACCAGAAAGCTACCGTCCAATATCCCTTCTACCCTGGCTATCCAAGATAGCAGAGGCCCATGTCAACGGCATTCTCTCGAAACATGTGGACCGTCACGGTATTCTGGATCCTTCCCAAAATGGCTTTCGAGCGGGCCATAGCACTGAGTCTGCCTTATTGGCCACCACCGAACATCTCAGGACGATCCTGGACTCCGGACAAAGTGCTGCGCTGATTCTATTAGACCTCAGCGCAGCCTTTGACACGGTGTCCCACGACATCCTTTTGGAACGTCTAGAGAAGGCCGGTGTGACAGGCCTTGCTCTTTCATGGTTCCAATCCTTCCTAAAGGACAGATCCTTCAAGGTGTCAGCCCCCCCATTTCTTTCTAAATCTCATCCCATAGCCCAAGGAGTCCCCCAGGGTTCAGCGCTGAGCCCCTCCCTCTTTAACTTATACGTCCAGCCGCTTGCTGATGTGGCCAAAGAGTGGGGGCTCACGCTGGTCTCATACGCCGACGACACCCAGCTTGTCGTCACCCTCTCTGAAAGCCCGTCCACCGCGGCATCCAAGTTTAGAGAGGGCATGGCATCAGTGGCTCAATGGATGACGGACAACTACCTCCAACTTAATGCCGGGAAAACCGAGGTGCTACTCCTCGGCCGAAACACCTGCCTATGGAATGAGCACTGGTGGCCGTCATCCCTTGGCACCATTCCATCCCCTAAAAACTGTGTAAAAAATTTGGGAGTTTGGATGGATGCCAACCTCAGCTTCCAGTCACATACTAAAAAGGTGGCAGCCACCTGCATAGGGCTCCTAAGAAACCTCCGGCCTATACTCGGGCTATTTGACTCTAAAGCTCGCCAGCTAATTATCCAGGCAACCATCTTGTCTCGCCTGGACTATGCCAACGTCCTTCTATTGGGAGCAAATAAAGCTGAAACGGCCAGGTTCCAACGTATCCAGAACACGGCGGCCAGAACTCTGGTCGGTCTCCCACGTAGATGCTCAGCCAGAGCCACCATCCGCAAACTGCTCTGGCTGCCCGTAGAACAGAGAGTGAAATTCAAAGCTCTTATCATGATCTTCAAGATCGTCAAACAGGGAAATCCCCCACTGTTGCGAAAGCTGGCCCGACTCTATGTCCCTGGCCGTGACCTTCGCTCCTCTAATCAACTTCTTCTGACAGTCCCCAGAGTCAGACTTAGTCGCATTGGTGGCCGCTCCTTTAGTGTCCTAGGGCCCAAACTATGGAACGATCTCCCCCCCAGCATCCGCTCCATAGACTGTCTCCCAGTCTTTCGCAAAGCTATCAAGACCCACCTCTTCCCCGCTCTCTAGGGTTCTTGGCCTTCCCTCCCCCGTTCAGTAGGAGCTTGCTTGTTGCTAGCGCCGGGACACCCCATTGCTGGGGTAGCTGTTGCGCTTTACCAAACCTAGAAAAAAAAAATGAAGAGGAGTTTGACCAATCAGCAGCTCTAAGGATGTCTTCTAGTTTGCCGCCTATCCAAAGGGATTGGCTATCCATAGTGCCCCGCATAGAATGTGCTTGGAATCTCTTGAGGTTGACACCTGATAAGTGCATAGTTTCCTGTACCCAGTGAGCTATCGTAGCACAAGTCACTGCTTTGAAAGGTTTATCATATGAAATTAAATGTTTATTAACGCTGTCTGAGCAATGTTCATTCATCCAATACCCATATTTTTCATACAGTCTACCACACACAAGTTTTTGCATAGATTGTACTTAGGGTAAAAGAAGGAGTCAGACATAGTTTTAATTCTTCAGACAATTTCAAACTTCACTCTAAAGGCATCGTAAAACCTGTTGCTTACCTCTAAAGCTCTTACATCTATCACACGTCGGCAGCTTATAAGGCATAGTAATGAGGCTAGCTTCATGGAAAGCATCTTTTTGCTTAGAAATCTTTTTTTTGCCAATTAATGGAATAGATTTAGGACCAAATTAACATCTCTTAGAGACTCGTATTTAGGTCTTGGTGGTCACCGCTCTCAATCTGATACTTTTAAGGATTCTACAGATCATCACATTTTTGCCAATGCTTCTTCCATTTACTAAGCTGTGGCCAGCTGAGACAGCTGATTTATAGCAGTTCAGCATTCTGTAGCTGAGATCCTTGTCAAACTGTAGTCTACGAGAAAATTGGATACTTGGACGATAGGTGCCTCCACAGGATCCAGGTCCCTTTCCAGGCCCCAACAAACACTTTTTCCAAATTGTGTTGTACCTCTTAAGGGGCCCAGGAGCCCAGGATTCCTTGAGGAATTCCTCAGCTCTTACCGAAAGTCTTGGTATCTCTTTAGATTTCCTGATATCTTCCAGGCAAGAAGGTTCAAAGTCCCTGCTGAGATCAGAGGGGGTTCCTCTCCATCTGGGCTTATTAGGAGTCCTTCTTTTGCTGGAAGGAAAATGTGTATGTTGTAGGCCATTTCTAAGATCTTTGGAAACCATGCTTGAGATGGCCTAAAGGGCCAAAAGGGAATTGTTAAGACCAGGGAGCATGCTTTGTGTCTGCCTTTCTCACTGGATCATGGCGAAGGGTGGAAGGCGTAAGCTGAGATCCTTTCCAGAGTTGTAGGAAGGCATTCACTGAAATATTTTTCTAGTTGGAAGGTGAGTCTGCTTGCAAACAGGTCCAATTTGACTTGACCCCGTAGAAGGTTCAGTTTTCTGAAGATTGATACATTCAGCTTCCAATTGCTGTAGTCCATTGGCTTCCCCAGGTAAGTATTCTCCTTTGAGCGACATTTTGTTTTCCAGGCAGAACATCCAAAGTCTCTTGGCCAGGTCTGATAGATCTGCAGCTTTCATTCCACCTAGACGTTTTATATCTGCTACTGAGTTGCCCTGTAAAAAATGCTTGAAACTCATCAAGGCATAAAGTTCCGCGGTTAATTCTAGGAAGTTTATGTGATGGGATCTCTCCGTGTGGGACGACATTCTCCCCGTATTCTTGTTTCACAGACAAGCGCCCCATCCACGGAGACTCGCATCGGATTTGAGAATGTAATCCGGAGATGATCCAAAGATTGCACATCCGTTCCATGCAACTAGGTTTTCCAGCCACCAGCTCAGTTATGATTTTGCCTCCTGAACCAAGGAGATTTTGTCTCCATACCACAGGCCTGCTCAAAGAGCTCTTGCTTTTATTCTTTGAAGAACACTGTAGTGAAGGGGACCCAGAAATATGGCCTGGATGGAGAAGGATAGAAGGCCTAGAAGCCCGCCAAGTTCTCTCAGGGTTAGTAGGTGTTGTTTCAGTACAAAGTGGATCTCTTTGTGGATTTTGGCAACCTTCGTTAGTAGCAGGAGACTAGATTTAACTGTATCTATCAAGGAACCCAAAAACTCTATGTTTTTCGAGGGTGTTAGAATAGACTTTTCTTTGTTTATGATAATACCCAGGCTCTCCAGGAGGGATATCGTCCTCTGTAAGTCTATGACACTGAGACATTCTGAGAATGTCGTCCAGATAGATAATAAGACGTAT
The DNA here is from genome assembly GCF_964204655.1 of Triturus cristatus. Taxonomy (NCBI): domain Eukaryota; kingdom Metazoa; phylum Chordata; class Amphibia; order Caudata; family Salamandridae; genus Triturus; species Triturus cristatus. The sequence continues at coordinate 38,320,567 of NC_140590.1, forward strand.
ACCTCTCTCTCTGAGGAAAGAGATGACGGCTCTCATCACTTTTGTAAAGCACCAGGGAACCGATTGCAGGCCGAAGGGGAGTGCCTGAAATGGAAAAAGATGATTTTGCCATAAAAATTGGAGGTAACATTGACCTTCCTGGGCCATTGGTATAGTGAAATAGGCACCGTTGAGGTCCAGTTTTACTGAGCAGTCTCCCTCCAGTAAAATTTATCTTAGGAGGTGGATACCCTCCATATTGAAGTGTCTGTAGATGAAGAACCTATTTAGGTCCTTGAGATTTATTACTGGTCTCCAGCCTTTGTCTTTCTTTTGCATCAGGAAGAGTGTGCCTATAAAAACCTTCTGGCTCATTGATATTTCTATTATGGCGCCTTTTTTAACATAGAGGAAATCTCCTCTTCTACTACCTTCTGTTGGTTTTGAGATAGACTTAGTTATCTGCACAAATGGGACTGGTGTGGTGGTTGTAGGAAGTCTATCTTGAAATCTTGAACCTTTGGACAGTTTCTAGGACCCAGGGGTCCCTGTTGATTGATTGCCAGGTTTGGAAAAGATTCTGAGGCGCCCACCCCCTTTTACCTGGGAAGAATTGCAAAGATGAAGATCAGTACTCACTGTTAAAGGTGCTTGTGATCTATCTGCATCCCCTGGGGCCTCTTGAACGAGAGCCTCAGCCACGTTGTGGGTAAGAGGGTGATGGTGTTCCTTGCTGGAAGCCCCAGCCAAAGTCTCTTGCTCTGAAATTGGGCCTGTATGAAGCTCGGCCAGGAGAAAGGTCCCTTCTTCCGGCCCATCAAAAAACACTTTGGTTAAAGACCCTTCGCATGTTACACTAGGCATTGTCTAGGGCAGTAAAGGTAGCAACGTATTTGCAGAGTGATTTGATCATGCCATCCCCGAATAGGAGGCCTTGAGGGTTCTCTCTGATGGTTCATGCGTGGCCAAGTCGCCCAGCTAGGTATTTATTTCAGGTATAATAACTCTACGTCGTTCAGATGTTTGCGTTAGCGTTACCGAGCAAGATCAGCGCTCTTTGGCTCCAACCCCTAAGGAGATGGGCGTCTACTGGAGTTTGGTTCACATGGCATTCTTCACCCATGTTGATGATCCTAGCTAGGGGACCCAGTACGTCGAGGAGACGGTCTTAGCACATATATGAAGAACTCTCCATACCCTTTCTAGGGTCTCTGCCCATTTTATATAGAAATGTTATGAGTTCTAGGTCAAGGTTAGGGGTTAGCAAAACTTTAACCTGAATGACATGTCTAGAGCATTCAGATCTGAGGAGATTGCGTGTTTCCATCTCCAGTGGGTTCCTTAACCACTTTTTTTTTGTGTAAATCTTTTTATTTAACAAACATCAGCACATTAATCGCAATACAGAGGAAGCAATAAGATCAGGCATCATGGGAACAATAAGTGAGATCAAACAAAGCAGTATATTACATGGAAAGTCTATGGGGAGAGGGGGGATCATCGTATTGAACAGTGTGAGGCGGCTGGCATATATCCCCCCGATAGGAATTCCACAAACCTCACACGCGGGTCCACTTTCTGGGACAGCCCCGAGCCACATACACTGTCTTTTCTTTGTTTATGATAATACGTGGGAGGATGGGATGCTCCCCACAACTGTGCGATGTTCCTCTTGGCGAGCATTAGCCCCAGGGTAAACCCATTGTGTTAAGGAAACATTCAGATCGGTTGGCTCCCATATGTTCATAAGGCATCTACGAGCTTCAGGATAAAGATGTGTGGATAATACGGTATTGATGGTGTCATGTATCTTCCGCCAGTAGGGCCTTATAAGATCACATTCCCAAATGATGTGCATAAAGGTATCCATCTGTCCACACCCCGTCTGCATTCCCCCTGTCAGTACCTCCCATCTGCACCAGCCGGGGTCCTGTCATGTATACCCTTTGAAGGATTTTAAGCTGGACCAATCTAAGTCGCGCTGGGATAGCTACGACTCTTGGCGAGGATACTGCCTCCTGCCATTCTTCATCATCCATCTCAATACCATCCCTGGTCCATTTTTCCTGCAATGAGTAAAGAGGATCTGGCGTGTTATTTATGAGTTTTTTGTATATGAGGTGTTGGAAAGGCGTTCGCCGGAGGGGGATTCGATACACGTCTTGCCCACCCTTTGACCCACCTCTCCCAAGTAGGCCGAACCAGGCGCGCACACCCTGAGATACACTACGAACAGAGTGACACCACACGTATTCTTTGTAGGTCGATAGGTTCTTTTATCGATGATTTCAAGGGATCTTTATGATCCAAAATGTAGCAGTACAGCAGTGGCACAACGTACCACAAATCGGTCGTGGGGAATGGGGGTAGCGGGACAGTCTTTCAAGATAGTGTCTCTGCGAAATACCCTGCGGAAAGCTCACAATCCTCGAGCTGGAGGGTGTCGTGTCTCTGGGCGATCTCTTACCGAGTCGTCCTCAAGGGGAGCGCCGCGAGTCTCTCAGCAGGCACAGGTGGTCGGGGTTCGGGAGCCGCGATTCCGTCAGCAGGGCTCAGATGGTTCAATAGCTGGGGCCGCGAGTCACTCAGCAGGCCTAGGTGGTTCAGTGTTCGGGAGCCGCGACCTCGTCCGCAGGGCTCAGATGGTTCGATAGCAAGAGGCCGCGAGTCACTCAGCAGGCCCAGGTGATTTCAGCATTCAGGAGCCGCGACGGCGTCTGCAGGCTCGGATGGTTCCAGGTCTTCTCTACCTTCGTTCCTCCGGCACCCCTTGTTATACTCCGCTTGCTCTTTGAAGTCCGGAGTCCTCGCAGAGGGGGGACTGGGGTGACGGAGGGGGTTCGGCGGGATTTCCTGCCGCTCACTCCTTTGGTATTTTCAGGTGGGTCTGGGAGGCACCCCAGACGCTCAGTAGGGGAGGCACCTGCTCCCCAGGGGCCTGGTGGCCGATCGAGTCTTCCCGGGGAAGGCGACCCGAGGTGTGACTGGGCTGGCGCCTCTGGGTCTGGCTCGAGGGTTCCCGCTCCCTCGGTTGGACATGCGTGGTAGGGTGTTGAGTCTGTCAAGCCTCTGGCCGGCCCGCGGATCGGGGGTGGCTGGGGCGGCCGGAGTCGGAGATGTCGTGTCTTGAGGGTGGTTGCAGGTTGGCTGGATGATGGAGAGGGCCACGCCGTGAGGCCGGTCTCACATGAGGGAAATGGTACTGTCTGGGAGGTGTCCATCTAATATCCTATCCTCCAGCGGGGAAGATTTGGGAAGGGTGGTACCTGGCGGCAGAAGGGAGCGCAGGGCGTGCCGGATCTGTATGTAGCAAAAGTGTTCTGTGTCAGCAAGGTCGAATTGCTGTTGCATGGTAGTAAACGATTGGATGTCCGACTTCAACCAGAGAATCCTGATGTGTGGAATTCCAATAAGGTCCCGCCTTGCAAACCCTTTTGATTTTCATAAACTACCCTGTTGGTCTGAGTCCCACAGTGGGGTTGCTAACGTTAGTCTGCGATCCCAGCCGAGGCATTTCGTGGTGGCATGCCAAACATGAATCGAATGTGGGCCCGGTTAGTTTGAAATGTCGAGGTTTGGAATAAAGAGCCCTGTTATAGTTCCCCCCAGGGAGCAGCTACCTGTCCATGGCATAGCCTGGTTTACCCAGTCAGGTATAGGTGCCATGATTGATGGTAGCTAGATGGGCTGCCCAATAATATTTTTTGATGTCCGGGAGGCTAATGCTGCCATCATACCAATTCAAGGTGAGCTTGGTGAGGGCAAAATGTCACGGCGCACTCGGGGTGCCGCAGAAGAACACTGACACGGAACCACACGCAGTGATTCGGGAAGTGGTAGTTTTGGAAACTACAATTCCCGTGATACCTTGGGGGACGTCCCGTGACGGCGTCACAACGTTTCCTGGAAGCTGCACTTAATCACTTCCGGATCACCAGTCGGGTGCAGATTATTCCTGATTCCCCCAGCGGAGCAGAGTCGAACGTGAAAGAGTCCGGTAGGGGTGCTCTATGCACCAACTTTTCCTTTGCTGTATTCAGTGGACTTTTATCCTTGGTGATCTTGGTTTCACGCTCGGAAGCAAGATCTGTGACCGAGTAACCCCATTGGACGAGCCGGGTCTTGGCTCTTGCGGGGCTACTTGCATTTAACTGTGAAATTCCATGCGCTTCAAACAGTGGAATTAATTCCTTGCAGTTAGTTAGCCAGCGTGGATGTGTGGCTGACTATCAGGGTTTTTCTAGACTGTGCGTTCTTTTTGATTGCAGGCTTCATCCAGTTATGCCGAAATTAATGTAATATGGCAAGGGAGCTGGAAATATGGCATGCTTAAGGATTTATTCATGAAATAACTTCTTTCCTAGACATATTGGTTCTTTCATTTATTACTTTGCCACTATACTGAAGCACCTATGCACATATTGAGTATCTAGACAAGATTCAAGTAAATGTGTCGCTACCTGGACATACCGACATCTGGTTGGGTGCTGCAGTCTATTTTGGAATCTGAATGATTTGTATTCAGCCTGTCAGCAATTGTGTGTACCTTGGTTTGCTTTATGTCCTATACAGCAGGGGCTTGTTGAGCTCCTCCGATGACAGCTCCAACCCCCCCCCCTGTTACGAGTCACAATCAGTGCCACTGGGTATGTTTCCATAGTGTTAGGTTTACTCAATTTTTATTGTACTAGACGCAACGTTATGTGTGGTAATGCCTTTGCTCTATCCATAGATCTGCTAGTGACATTGGCACATACGAGATTCATTCTTAGGATACGCGAACCGTTAATTTTCTTTACAGGTATTGGGGCCATGGGGCATTCTTATATGAGGTATTCTGTTATCTAGAGTAGCCCTAGTAAGGTGTATTTATCATTGTTTGCCTCTCGTTTCAGGTCTCCCTCCCTGCTGATCCCCTCCTTTCCTTCCCTCACCTGATCACTCTATAGTGTCTGTTGTACACTCAGACCTTTGGGCTATCAGGAGGTGGACCCCCTTGAGCATCGTACGTCTCTGAGGATTCGAGGACCTGACAAATACGCGGCTTCCCTTCTCAGAGTAAATCATGTTGGAGGCCCTCTACTTCCTTAAAATAAGACATCGGAACAGGATCCAATGAGTTCTGCAGGGCATACAAAAACCGGGGCAGAAACATCATTTTAAAAAGAGCTGCCTTACCCAATAAGGAGAGAGGGAGAGACTTCCAGTTATTGATATCCTTCCGCAGTCTAACCAGGGGCGGGAGTAGGTTACGAGAGTACCGAAGCGAAGGGTCTAAGGAAAGAAAAATCCAGAGATACTTGAAGCTCTCTGTGTTAATCTGTATAGGGCAACCCTTCGGTGGAGTGGGCGGCTCTCCCGCCAGAACGAACAATAGGGACTTACCCCAATTAACAGAGTACCTGGAAAATCTGCCGAAAATCGCCAAGATGTCTTAAACTGCTATCAATGACTGTCTCGGGGAGGCAAAATATAATAGGATATCATCCACATAGAGTGAAATGCGGGTACCATCGCAGTCCGCGTACAATTGGGTCCCTATGTATCAAAGCCACCAATGGCTCCAATGCTAAGGCAAACAGGAGGGGGGACAGTGGACACCCCTGACGTGTCCCACGACTGAGCTCAAAAGTGGACGACTGTTTATTATTTACCACCACTTGCGCCAGAGGATTAGCATACAGGAGTTGTACCCATTACTTCGGGCCAAACCCCATTTTCTCAAGTACCGCCCAGAGATATGGCCATTGCATGGTATCGAAGGCCATGGTGGCATCAAGAGAGACTATTATCGCCGGTTCTTTGACAGTGGACACCCTGCCCAGCACCCCATGAACTCTACGCAAATTGGGGGGCGCTAGGGGGCGCACGGCGAAATGGCTGCCTCCTGAGTCAGCTCCGCCGGACGGGACAAATAAATGGCGCGAGAGGCATGATCCGCGGAGTGCTGCAGCCCGCAAACATCATGGAACAGATCGGAAGGTGGGCTCCACGGATGGAGCGAGTGGGAGCTGGCAGAGTGTCCGACTAACCCCAGAAAACCGAAGTTCTCCGCACGGCGTTGGGCGCGAGCAACGGCTCACAAGATGGCGGCGCCCGGGAGGACTGAACCGAGACGCTACTGATGTTCGCCACGACTGTCTGACCGGAGGCTGGCCGAGTACACGCACTGGGCGCTGTGTACCTCTGAATGCGGAAACATGCCGTTGAAGCTCCGGTGAGTTGGATGGAAACGAAGAGCCGCAAAATTGACCCAGTCTGACGCTGCGAGCCCTATGCTGGGACGGCTGCCTGTATTTAACGGGGGAACACACTCGGTGCATGTGGGGCAGTGAGACGCCCGCATATATACCCATCTGATGTGGCGGTGAGGGCTGGCTGTCTGGATCCGGCAGAACCGCGTGGCTGGGGGCATCCGGCGGTGGTGGCTGTGACATTCTGACGCACCGGGTCCATGGTGGAGGCCCGATCGGGACCTTGGATCGCGAGGCTGCCGCTGCACGGGAACACCACTGATGCGGTTGTGTTGCACTGATGGTCGCCGGTGGTGATGCCCGATGACAAGCGGGCGGCCGGGCCCTTACGACGCCGCCGAAAACGCAGACGGCCACGTGCGGTTGCTCCAAAGATAACGTATGCCGGGTGTCAGTCGGAACCTGGTGAAGCTGGGTGGCACCGGCTAACAACGAGTGGTGAAACACGGCGAAACACTGCGGTGCAGGCAAGGGGGGGCGTGCAGTAATCCACGCACGCTGATCTGCCAAACTGATACACACCGCACCTGAGGAGCGGACAGTCCTGCCGCCTAATCCTACGAGCGTGGCCTTCGGCGGCCGGCGAGGGACCAGGACGCGATGGGGAAGCCGGACAAATCGCAAACCAAGCTGCCATTTGAAACTAAACGCCAGCCCAAAGGCGCTACACCGCCACAAGACGAAGCAGCGGACGTGGGAGAGCTGCCACCTTCGGACATGGCGGAGGCGCTGAGGGCCATCCAGCAAAGTCTGCACGACATCCACGGTAAACTGGACACCATCACGATGCGGGTCGACAACATGGCGACCAAACTGGATGGGCACGGCGAGCGACTGACGGAGGCGGAGACCCGGATTGGAGCGGTAGAGGAAGCCTCACAAACCACGGCTCAAAGATGTTGTGAGAAGTTGGCCTGGTATATGCTGTTCACTAGTTCTAGTGACCACCTTGTACCATGCCAAGCAACCCTTATGGTGTGGTTGTAAGTCAACCTTTTTGGACTAGCTGCCCTAGTGGTAGCGTAGGCTAAGCAGTCTTTGAGGCTAAACTCGTGAAGCGTGTTAAGCAAGCTGTTTTACCAATAGTAACCCCCTTTTATACCAATGAAAGGACACCACACAGATATATATTCAAAATATATATGTATTTATTTCTCAAAGTAACCCCTAGTCTCTTTATGAGCACAGGAGCACAAATCGTCAAACAAGATTATCACAGAATACACAGAAGTTGCACTTTATATGGATAGGCCCTGGTGGCCACTCGAACCATATACTAAAATAGTGGTATAAGTACCACGAACAGAAAAGGGAAAAGGCCTAGGGCCTCTAGAATCGCTGGGCCTACAAGGAGCTAACGTCAGTTAGTGACCAGGAGGTCCACGGGTGGCGTGTGCAGAGCAAATAGTCACACGCGTGCTCCCATAGGTTTCAATGGGTGCGTAAAAAGTACAAAGTTACTGCAAAGGAGATCTTCCGGGTTGACTAGGAACTTAAGATTTGGAACACAGGCACTAGAGATGTATTACTACACTTGGGCACCGGAGTACCAGCTTTACCTCACCCACAGGAAGCGGGTGCATAGGCCTCAAAGTGCGTCGGGTTTCTTCTATCTGTTCCGTTGAGCCTGGGACAAAGATGCTGCAGGCGGTCGGTCCGGGAGAGATGCGGTGGATCCAAGGGTGGATCGGAGTTGCAGAAGACCTGAAAGCAGAGGGGACAGTGTTCACAGTCACTAGCCAGTGACCGGCGTGGCACCAGGTAGGTACCAGGCGATGTCGGGTGCAAACAGGTGATGAGGGGTAGCTTGTCTCCGCAGCCACGTGGTCCCTGAAGGTCGACGACGTCCAGGAGTCGGCTCACGAGCTGTCCCACGCAGGCTCTCGCTGTCGGCGGTGTCGGCGACTTGGTCGAAGCAAACAAGCCTTGGCAAAAGCAATTGCAGGAGGATTCGGAAATCAGCTGTTGGTTCTGACCAGCAAGGTCAGAGGGATTGCTCCTTTGGAGAGGAGCAAGGGCCAGTCTGGAGCAACCAGACCAGCGGTGTTTTTCGTAGAGTTCGTCGCCAAGATGGCCACTAGCCAGCGGGCCAGCAACCGGTTAGGCGCGTCGAGTGGCAAAATGCAGAAGGGCCCCACGCAGATCGTGGAGATGCTGGAGGGCTCACCTTTGGTGCAAATGCTGCTCGAGAGTTGGGCTTCTCAGATCCCAAAGCACAACTTGGAGGGAGCCTCGGTTGTTGCACTTGTCAGCTTGTCGTAGTCGATCCAAGATGGCTGGCTCCACGTGTCTCGGTGCCTCCACGGGTCTCCTCTTTTCAGGGACTGTGGATCGGGCGGTGAGAGGTCTGGAGGTCCAGGTCTTGTCAGTCTCTGGGCTCGGGCTCCGGCGGGAGGCGGCGGCAAAGCAGACGTTGATTCGCTGGATGGTGCTTGCGTTAGCAAGGTGGTCACTCCCTGACCACAGGGGAGATTGGCTTCAGTCCTCTGTGCAGCAGAGCGTCGAAGTTCCCGTCTTCTTCTTAGTTTTAAGTTGATTCCAGGATGTCTGAAGTCTTAGGACACAGCTCCTACCTTTAAGCGGATTCTAGGGGCCGGACTACCTGCTAGGTCCCTCCCTATGGGTGGGACCAGGAAGGGGGGTGGTTACACCCCCAATCCTTTGTCCAGCTCGCCCCAGGCCCGGGACTGGTGTGCCCCAGGACCGGTTTGAACTGGCATATGCACCGAGGCTCCTTGTGAGCCACAGGCATGTCTGGTTTCTTTCAAGCCCTACCTGACCAATACACAAAATCCTGTCTGGGGTGGTGCACGCACCTCCCCTGGCAGGAAACCCTTTGTCCACACCTCCCAAGCTGGAAGGACTCCCAGCAGCAGGAGGGCAGACTTGTGTCTGTGGTGGCAGCATCCATTTTGTGGAGCTGAGGCTATGTCTGATTTTACCCGGGTTTCAGGTACTGTACATGTCGTGTCCCTCTAGGAGGGTGGAATGCTAACCCCGTCGCCAGAATTGGCGAGGGGTTAGTATTCCAATTCGTATGACACCTTACTCGACATGTTTTGATAAAGCCAAACCAAAGATAGCATTTAACCGCGAGGTTCATAATGCACTTAAGAGTATATGGTATGACGATATCTGGAAACAGTAGAAGGAAGTTGTTCCGACCACTGCAGACAGGCTCAGCTCATGCCAGAGCACCATCTCACATGGAACCAAGCACTCTGCCTTCAGGATTGTTAAGGCCTGCCATAGGAGTGACTTATAGGTTACCAGGTGTCCCATTTAAGGTTAGGTATAGGTATACTACACCTAAGTAAGAGGTGATTACACCAACTTACCCCAGCTGAGTGATCAGCCAGTTGTGTCAAATTGTTAGGCCAAGCCTGGGGTGGCATAATACATGCTGCAGCCCTTGGCAGGCCTTGGGTACACCAATGCCCTGGGTACCTAGTGTACACTGGTACAGGGGCTGACAGGGTGATCCACTTCCAATTGGTTATGCACCTAGGGTGCATAGCTTTAATTTAGTAGAGAGAACAGCAGGCTGGGGGTCTGATTGGCAGGCCCACAGCCTCAATATGTCAAAAACCAGTGAAGCAAAAAGCAAAAATTTGGGGTGACCATAGGATAGCAGACCCTACTCTCCTACACAACCCCCCCCCAAACGCTGGGACATTAAACTAGCCTTGACCAGTCTCGTCTTCATGTCCTAAGTGGAAGTACCTGGAGAGACCATCTGCATTCCCATGGTCAGTACCTGGCCGGTGCTCCACTGTAAAGTCCATCCCCTGTAGGGAAATGGACCACCTAAGCAGTTTGGGGTTTTCACCCTTCATCTGATTTAGCCACAAGAGGGGCTTATGGTCGGTCTGAATCTTGAAGTGAGTGCCAAACAAGTATGGCCTCAGCTTCTTCAGGGCCCACACCACAGCAAAGGCCTCCCTCTCAATAGCTGACCAATTCTTCTCTCTGGGGGTCAACCTTCTGCTAATAAAAGCAATGGGTTGGTCTTGACCATCTACATTAAGTTGTGACAGCACAGCTCCCACACCCAACTCAGAAGCATCTGTTTGGACAATAAACTCTTTGGAGTAGTCAGGACTTTTCAGGATAGGTGCAGAGCACATGGCCTCCTTCAGGTCATCAAATGCCTTTTGACAGCTTACTGTCCACTGAACCTTTTTGGGCATCTTCTTGGATGTCAGATCATTAAGAGGAGTCACAATGGACCCATAGTTCTTAACAAACTTCCTGTAGTACCCAGTCAAGCCCAAGAAAGCTCGAACTTGAGTCTGGGTGGTTGGAGGGGACCAGTCCTTGATGGATTGTATCTTACTCTCCAGTGGTTGAACTTGGCCTCCACCTACAAGGTGGCCCAAATATACAACCTTACTCTGCCCTATCTGGCACTTTGTAGCCTTGATAGTGAGGCCTGCCCTTTGCAGAGCCTCAAGAGCCTTCTTCAGGTGGATCAGGTGATCCTCCCAGGTGGAGCTAAAGACAGCAATGTCATCAAGATATGCTGCGCAAAAGTCATCCAACCCAGTAAGGACTTGGTTCACCAGCCTTTGGAAGGTGGCAGGTGCATTCTTCAGACCAAAGGGCATCACCACAAACTGGTAGTGCCCACCTGGGGTTGAGAATGCTGTTTTGGCCTTAGACTCCTCAGCTAATCTGATTTGCCAATAGCCAGCTGTTAAGTCAAATGTGCTCAAAAACTTTGCAGAAGCTAGTTTGTCTATGAGCTCATCTGCCCTTGGAATAGGGTGTGCATCTGTCCTGGTGACAGCATTGAGTCCTCTGTAATCCACACAGAACCTCATCTCTCTCTTGCCATCTTTGGTGTGAGGTTTGGGGACCAGAACCACTGGGCTAGCCCAGGGGCTCTCTGAGGGTTCAATGACACCTAATTCCAGCATTTTATGTACCTCAGCCTTTATACAGTCCCTGACGTGGTCAGGTTGTCTGTAAAGTTTGTTCTTTACAGGCAGACTGTCACCAGTGTCCACCACATGGGTACACCAGTCAGTTTGACTAGGTATCAAGGAAAACATATGTGAAAATGATTGTAGAACCTGTCTACATTCAGTCTGCTGATGGGCAGTGAGGTTGCCTCCAAGGGTCACTCCTTCAACTGAGCCATCTTCAGGGTTCTGAGACAACAGGTCTGGGAGAGGGTCACTCTCTTCCTCCTGTCCCTCATCTGTAGCCATGAGCAAGCCCATGTCTGCCCTGTCAACATATGCTTTAAGCCTGTTAACATGGAGTACCCTGTGGGGACTCCTGGGAGTTCCTAGGTCGACCAAGTAGGTGACCTCTCCCTTCTTTTCCAGGATTGTATGGGGTCCAGACCATTTGTCTTGGAGTGCTGCTGGGGCCACTGGCTCCAACACCCATACCTTCTGTCCTGGCTGAAACTCAACCAAGACAGCCTTTTGGTCATGCCAAGCTTTCTGTAAGGCCTGGCTTGCCTCAAGGTTTTTGGATGCCTTCTCCATATACTCAGCCATCCTGGAGCGGAGACCAAGTACATAGTCCACTATGTCTAGCTTAGGCTTTTTGAGAGGTAACTCCCAGCCTTCCTTCACCAAACACAGTGGGCCTCTCACAGGGTGCCCAAACAACAATTCAAAGGGGCTGTAGCCAACTCCTTTTTGTGGGACCTCTCTGTAAGCAAACAGAAGGCAGGGTAGAAGGATGTCCCATCTTCGCCTGAGCTTTTCAGGTAATCCTTTGATCATACCCTTTAGGGTCTTGTTGAATCTCTCAACAAGCCCATTGCATTGTGGGTGATAAGGGGTGGTGAACTTGTAGTTGACACCACATTCCTTCCACATAGCTGTTAAGTATCCTGACATAAAGTTGGTACCTCTGTCAGATACTACCTCCTTAGGAAACCCCACTCTGGAGAATACTCCCAGCAGGGCCCTGGCCACAACAGGAGCTGTAGTGGTCCTAAGGGGAATTGCCTCTGGATACCTGGTGGCATGATCCACTACCACCAGTATAAATCTGTGCCCAGATGCAGTGGGAGGATCCATGGGACCCACTATGTCTATTCCCACTCTTTCAAAGGGAACCCCCACCACAGGTAGTGGTATCAGGGGGGCCTTTGTTGTGCCACCTGATTTGCCACTGGCTTGGCAGGTAACACAGGAGCGACAAAACTCCTTTGTATCTTCATTCATATGAGGCCAGTGAAAGTGAGGGACCAGTCTGTCCCAGGTCTTGTTCTGGCCTAGGTGTCCTGCTAAAGGAATATCATGGGCCAAGGTAAGAAGGAAGCCCCTAAATTGCAGAGGTATAACCAACCTCCTGGTTGCACCAGGCTTGGGGTCTCTAGCCTCTGAATAAAGGAGCCCTTCATCCCAATACACTTTATGGGTACCTTGAGCATTCCCAGCAGCCTCAGCAGCAGCCAGCTGTCTGAGGGGTTCAAGAGAGGGACAGGATAACTGAGCCTGCCTCAAGTCAGCCCTTGAAGGTCCCCCTGTCCCCAGAAACTCAACCTGGTCAGGTTCAAGCTCTTCAGGGACAGTTCCTTCAGGGTCCTCTAGATCAGCTTCCTGGGAAGGCTGATCATCACTCTGAGGCAGGGGGGAAGGCACAGCCTTGACCCTCCTGTTCTTCTTCTTGGTAGGTGCTTGGTCCATTGTTCCAGGATCCAAGACCTGTGGTTCAGTGAGGCACTTTTTGGCCTGTGACCTGGTCACAGCAAGGACATGTGATGATATACCTAACATCTCTGCATGAGTCCTGTACTCCACTTCTGACCATAGAGAACTCTCTAGGTCATTGCCCAACAAACATTCTACTGGGAGGTCTGCACTAACCACAACCCTTTTGAGGCCAGTTACCCCTCCCCATGAGAAGTTAACAACTGCCACACTATGTGAAGTAGTGGCATTGCTGGCATTGGTCACCAGGTAGTTCTCACCTGGTATGTACTGTCCAGGGTCCACAAAGCCTGGTGTCACCATAGTGACACTGGCACATGTGTCCCTGTAGGCTTGAGCCACTTTGTTATTAATTAAAGGAGTCTGTCTGTACTTGCCCAGGTTACTGGGGCTCACAGTCAGGGACAAATCAATGTCCCCATCACAGATCAGGACTGCCTGTGTCAGGGTTCTGTCTAAGTCAGAATCTCCTTCAGTTCCCATAGTGATTCCCACTACACCCTTTGTCTGGGGACCAACACTGCTAACAGTAGTACTGGGAGCAAGTGCCTTAGGGGCAACAGTGTTGGGGGCTCCACCCTTTTTGCAATCACTAGTCCAGTGAGTTGTATTTTTACAATGATTGCACCAGGGTTTCTTTTGACCTTCTTTCTTCTTTTTGGACTGTTGGGACCCACCCTCCTTAGCAGTAGTTTGGGGCCCTGTTGAAGACTTCTGGTCTTTAGGTTTCTGATCTCCACCCTTTTGGTCTGTTTTCTTCTGATCACCCCCTTGGCCCTGGTTCTGGTTCTTTTGCTTAACCCTGGTTCTGACCCATTTGTCTGCCTTCTTTCCCAATTCTTGGGGAGAGGTCAGATCAGAGTCAACCAAGTGTTGATGCAGTTGCTGGTTTTGACAGTTATTTAAAATCTGTTCTCTCATCATCAAATTATACAATCCTGTAAAATCAGATACCTTACTTCCCAGCAACCAACCCTCCAAAGCCTTAGTGGCACATTCAATGTATTCAGACCAGTCCTGAGTCTGTGTCTTTTGGGTGTCTCTGAACATTAACCTGTACTGCTCAGTGGTTAAGCCTAACCCATCAACTAGAACACTCTTCAGGACTCTGTAGTTTCTGACATCCTCTTCTCTAACAGTGAGGAGTCTGTCTCTGCCTCTTCCCTCAAAGGAGAGCCAGAGGATTGCTGCCCACTGGTCTTCAGGAACCTGCTGTACTTTGCAGGCTCTCTCAAGAGCAGTTATCCACTTGTGGATGTCATCCCCACTTTTGTAGGGGGGCACAACCTTAGACAGGTTTCTATTATCGAAAACCCTATCTTTGTCCTTAGGGACAATGCTGCCACCAGTGGGTATAGACCCACTCTCTTTATGCTGTCTAGCCTTGCTCAGTTTCTCTTCCATCAGGGCTACTTCTAGCTCCTGCTTCCTGATCCTCAGCTGGGCTTCTTGCATCTTGGCCTCATGTTCCCTCCTCTGAGGGGTGGTCATCCTTCTCCTGGAGTGACCTTGAGAGCCTCTAGAGCCATGGGAAGCATTGGAGTCACCTGAGCGATTCCTTTGCCTTCCAAGCCCTGTGTTAAGTCCACTGGGGAGATCCAGTGGGGTGAACCCACTGTCAGTCCCCAATAGCCTTGGTTTAGCTGGGCCAAGTATAACACTTGGCACTGGGCTAGTTCTCCCTTCATCCTCACCACTGTCTGTATCCCCCTCACTTTCCTCCTCTGTAGTATGGTTTTCATCTAAGGGATGGCTATTGGAAAGGGGTACCTCAGTGGCATCTTCAGAAGGGGGGCCTCCTGTTCCTGTCCCTAAGGGGGCTAACTGGGAAGCTCTCTTGAGCTCTCTTTGATTCTCATCATCTTGCAAGAGTGCTCTGAGCACAGCAGAGGTAGGGTTCTTGGGCTGTTTAAGGCCTCTAAGAGTTGCCAACTGCCTGAGCTCATTCTGATTAAGGGTAGCAAAGATGGATGGTGCCCTCGGGGGGTCACTCTCAACAGAGATGGGTACAGTGGACCCCTCTGCCCCAGCCATTGCTCTTAAGGGTGGGTGGATGTGTTGCAATCTACCTACACTTGGGTTTACCTACTAAACCTATCTAGTAGTTGTAGTCAGGGTGTGCTACTCCCTTTGCTCTACAACAACTAAGTTCAGTAGAACTTATGTATATCTAATCTTGTTTTATATGTACCTACAGGTACCTATGTGATCTTTCAATTGGTAACCAAGAGATTACAATGGTAAAACACAGCAAGCTCAAATCCAACCGCTGCTCACCAATGTGAGAAGTTGGCCTGGTATATGCTGTTCACTAGTTCTAGTGACCACCTTGTACCATGCCAAGCAACCCTTATGGTGTGGTTGTAAGTCAACCTTTTTGGACTAGCTGCCCTAGTGGTAGCGTAGGCTAAGCAGTCTTTGAGGCTAAACTCGTGAAGCGTGTTAAGCAAGCTGTTTTACCAATAGTAACCCCCTTTTATACCAATGAAAGGACACCACACAGATATATATTCAAAATATATATGTATTTATTTCTCAAAGTAACCCCTAGTCTCTTTATGAGCACAGGAGCACAAATCGTCAAACAAGATTATCACAGAATACACAGAAGTTGCACTTTATATGGATAGGCCCTGGTGGCCACTCGAACCATATACTAAAATAGTGGTATAAGTACCACGAACAGAAAAGGGAAAAGGCCTAGGGCCTCTAGAATCGCTGGGCCTACAAGGAGCTAACGTCAGTTAGTGACCAGGAGGTCCACGGGTGGCGTGTGCAGAGCAAATAGTCACACGCGTGCTCCCATAGGTTTCAATGGGTGCGTAAAAAGTACAAAGTTACTGCAAAGGAGATCTTCCGGGTTGACTAGGAACTTAAGATTTGGAACACAGGCACTAGAGATGTATTACTACACTTGGGCACCGGAGTACCAGCTTTACCTCACCCACAGGAAGCGGGTGCATAGGCCTCAAAGTGCGTCGGGTTTCTTCTATCTGTTCCGTTGAGCCTGGGACAAAGATGCTGCAGGCGGTCGGTCCGGGAGAGATGCGGTGGATCCAAGGGTGGATCGGAGTTGCAGAAGACCTGAAAGCAGAGGGGACAGTGTTCACAGTCACTAGCCAGTGACCGGCGTGGCACCAGGTAGGTACCAGGCGATGTCGGGTGCAAACAGGTGATGAGGGGTAGCTTGTCTCCGCAGCCACGTGGTCCCTGAAGGTCGACGACGTCCAGGAGTCGGCTCACGAGCTGTCCCACGCAGGCTCTCGCTGTCGGCGGTGTCGGCGACTTGGTCGAAGCAAACAAGCCTTGGCAAAAGCAATTGCAGGAGGATTCGGAAATCAGCTGTTGGTTCTGACCAGCAAGGTCAGAGGGATTGCTCCTTTGGAGAGGAGCAAGGGCCAGTCTGGAGCAACCAGACCAGTGGTGTTTTTCGTAGAGTTCGTCGCCAAGATGGCCACTAGCCAGCGGGCCAGCAACCGGTTAGGCGCGTCGAGTGGCAAAATGCAGAAGGGCCCCACGCAGATCGTGGAGATGCTGGAGGGCTCACCTTTGGTGCAAATGCTGCTCGAGAGTTGGGCTTCTCAGATCCCAAAGCACAACTTGGAGGGAGCCTCGGTTGTTGCACTTGTCAGCTTGTTGTAGTCGATCCAAGATGGCTGGCTCCACGTGTCTCGGTGCCTCCACGGGTCTCCTCTTTTCAGGGACTGTGGATCGGGCGGTGAGAGGTCTGGAGGTCCAGGTCTTGTCAGTCTCTGGGCTCGGGCTCCGGCGGGAGGCGGCGGCAAAGCAGACGTTGATTCGCTGGATGGTGCTTGCGTTAGCAAGGTGGTCACTCCCTGACCACAGGGGAGATTGGCTTCAGTCCTCTGTGCAGCAGAGCGTCGAAGTTCCCGTCTTCTTCTTAGTTTTAAGTTGATTCCAGGATGTCTGAAGTCTTAGGACACAGCTCCTACCTTTAAGCGGATTCTAGGGGCCGGACTACCTGCTAGGTCCCTCCCTATGGGTGGGACCAGGAAGGGGGGTGGTTACACCCCCAATCCTTTGTCCAGCTCGCCCCAGGCCCGGGACTGGTGTGCCCCAGGACCGGTTTGAACTGGCATATGCACCGAGGCTCCTTGTGAGCCACAGGCATGTCTGGTTTCTTTCAAGCCCTACCTGACCAATACACAAAATCCTGTCTGGGGTGGTGCACGCACCTCCCCTGGCAGGAAACCCTTTGTCCACACCTCCCAAGCTGGAAGGACTCCCAGCAGCAGGAGGGCAGACTTGTGTCTGTGGTGGCAGCATCCATTTTGTGGAGCTGAGGCTATGTCTGATTTTACCCGGGTTTCAGGTACTGTACATGTCGTGTCCCTCTAGGAGGGTGGAATGCTAACCCCGTCGCCAGAATTGGCGAGGGGTTAGTATTCCAATTCGTATGACACCTTACTCGACATGTTTTGATAAAGCCAAACCAAAGATAGCATTTAACCGCGAGGTTCATAATGCACTTAAGAGTATATGGTATGACGATATCTGGAAACAGTAGAAGGAAGTTGTTCCGACCACTGCAGACAGGCTCAGCTCATGCCAGAGCACCATCTCACATGGAACCAAGCACTCTGCCTTCAGGATTGTTAAGGCCTGCCATAGGAGTGACTTATAGGTTACCAGGTGTCCCATTTAAGGTTAGGTATAGGTATACTACACCTAAGTAAGAGGTGATTACACCAACTTACCCCAGCTGAGTGATCAGCCAGTTGTGTCAAATTGTTAGGCCAAGCCTGGGGTGGCATAATACATGCTGCAGCCCTTGGCAGGCCTTGGGTACACCAATGCCCTGGGTACCTAGTGTACACTGGTACAGGGGCTGACAGGGTGATCCACTTCCAATTGGTTATGCACCTAGGGTGCATAGTTTTAATTTAGTAGAGAGAACAGCAGGCTGGGGGTCTGATTGGCAGGCCCACAGCCTCAATATGTCAAAAACCAGTGAAGCAAAAAGCAAAAATTTGGGGTGACCATAGGATAGCAGACCCTACTCTCCTACAGATGTGCAGAGGCGGAAAGGCTGATGGAGGCGCTAAAAAACAAGACGGAGGATTTGGAAGCGAGATCGAGGCGGAACAACGTTAGAATCACGGGGGTCCCGGAGTCCACCAACACTGGCCGGATGGAGACTTATGTTGAGGGGCTGATTAAGGACGTGGTGGGTGCAGAGCACTTGTCTCCACTGTTCCTGATAGAGCGCGCGCACAGGTCACTGGCCCCGAGGCCGAAGCCAGGGGCTCCCCCGCGCCCTATAGTCGCCAGAGTCCTCAACTACAGGGACCGCGATGCAATCCTCCGCATAGTGAGAGAGAAACAACAGGTCACGCACCAAGGTAATACACTGGCCTTCTACCCGGACTTCACGGTCGCAGTCCAACAGGCGAGGAAGGAATTTAATCCGGTCAAAAAGAAACTGCGTGACCTGGGGATTGATTATGCCATGCTCTATCCAGCCCGGCTGCGCATAACACATGGAGGGCGGGTGGCGCTGTGCCACTCGCCTCGCGAGGCGAATGATCTCCTCAAACAACTTGGAACCAAGCGCAAGGAGAAACAAAGGGTTGATAAGGGTGTAGACACGGACTGACGTGCTACAAGCTGAACCACAAGAAGACTGGTGAGGACACTCCACACAACATGGTGAAACTGCGACCCTGTCGAGGTATGCGGGGTCTGGCACGAACAACACTGAGACACACGGACTGTTGGGGACGGTGAGTGCGCCCACTGCGAGCGAGGATATTTGGGTTTGTGCCAGAATGGTGCTTGTTGCCTTTACTGCTCCTGCAGCTCCGCGGGGGTGTGCGCTGGCTCCTATCTGTGGGACTCCGGTGTGACAATGCCATACAGTGATAGAGCCCGCATACTGATGAACTTGACCACTGTGTGATGAGTTGCCATATACATCGCGGGCCTGGGAGGGGCTCAGATAACTGGATAACAAGAGCAATGGCCCCTGTCGGTCTGAGCCGGAGCGGGGCTCCGAGGGTCAGACGTGGGAGGGGTAATAGGAGAAAGACCGTGCACTGCCCACTGGGTAGCAAGACAATGCTGATGCACAGTGGGGGTGATGATTCATAAGGGCTGTTGCACTGGGTAAGGGAAAGGGACGTTGAGAGGCCTACATTAACATGGGAGCTGCTGAGCTCCGGACTATAATATAATCCCGTCCCCATCCATTAAGTTGGATGGAATGGTGCGCTCTAGGCGGTCCCCCCGAATAGGGTGATCCCCGAATTCAGTTACTTTGATGTTTGATGTTCAATTTGGGGTGTGTCTTTGGCATGGTTGGGGTGCTAAAGTGGGTGGGGGGACATGGGTTGTGGTTGAGATGTTGAACTGTTGGTCACTGCGCATGAGACGCATCGCTGAACTCCAAGTGCCATTGCTGGGGACTCATGGGGCCCTTGCCCACTGCGACAGCTGCTGGGAGCGTTCATTGACAAGGGGGGCGACTGGTACACACATGCTGATACGCCTTGATGGCTGAGAACAGGATAGGTGAAGGGTATCTTCGACTGCTAACGTGGAATGTGCGGGGGCTAGGCAACCCCAAAAAAATACGGCAAACACTAGCTTACCTAGACAGGCAACACATAGACATTGCACTAATACAAGAGACGCACTGCGCACCGGCGCGCCGATTAAATGTGGGACGTAGATGGGCTGAATCGGTACACTACTCATCCTACTCTTCCTACGCACAGGGGTATTAGTGCTGATCAGGAAGGGGCTGAACTATATGATAGATAAGGTGGAGACGGATGCAATGGGGAGATTTGTCCTACTGACTGGGGCCCTGCGGGGACAGAGATTAGCTGTAGTGAATGTATATGGGCCTAACGTGGATGACCCACAGTTCTATCACTTGCTGTGGGGTAAACTGCGTGACTTGCAGGCGCCTCACGTGATTTGGGGTGGTGACTTTAACCTTGCGCTCTCGGAAGATGTCGATAGATCCGGAACGACGACGGAGCCACATAGGCGAGCATTACGTGTCTTACATGACATAATGGTTGATAGAGCACTCACTGACATCTGGAGAAGTAGACACCCGGGAGAGTTGGAGGCCACACACGTAGCTACATCACACGGCAGTTGGTCCCGCATAGATTACTGGCTGGTGTCGGGGGATATAGCATTGTGGACACGGGAAGTTAGGCACTTACCCAGAACACTCTCGGATCACAGCCCGGTGCTCCTCTCTCTGGAGCTCCCGAACTACACGCCGCCTCCATTCAGTTGGAGATTTAATGCCAAAGCGCTGATGGATCCTGTCTATGCAGATACCATTGGGAGTGCGATACAGGATTTTTTTGACAACAATGCGACTCCTACGACCGACTCGGGAGTACTATGGGAGGCTTGCAAGGCCACCATACGGGGGGTCTGCATCAGTACTAACGCAGGTATTCTAAAGGACATCCGACAGCAGATACGAGCCAGGGAAGACAAGTTGAGACTTCTCGAACGGGAATATGAGAGCACGCAGAATGCTCAGGTACTAGGGGACATTAGGAAAACACTGTCCGAATTCCAGAGCTTAGCGGACGACGAAATTAAATACACAACTAAAAGACAAGTGGCGAGGGCATATGGGGAGGGCGGCAGACCGGGCAGGCGCCTAGCGACTGCCATCTGCGAGGGCCGGGCCCCGCAAAACATACAGGTGATTCGTGGGCGCCAGGGGGAGCGGCACTATGGTGAACAAGCAATATTGGGTGAATTTGTGGCTGCCTACGGTGAACTATATGCATCCAGGCCAACGGCCAATGAGACCGAAATCGCGGACTACCTCGAAGACGTGGCGATAGTGTGGCTGTCAGACTCACACCGCGAATACCTCTCCCAGCCTATCACGGTCGAGGAGGTCACTGAGGTTATTAAGTCGCTGCCGAATGGCAAGACGCCGGGCCCAGATGGCTTCACTGGCGAATTTTATAAGGCGTTCGCTGACCAACTAGCCCCACATTTGGTGGAAATGTATGGCAATGCTCACGAGCAACAACATTTACCGCCAACCCTGCGAGAGGCGCTGCTGTTGGCGCTACCCAAGCCACAAAAGGACCCGGAACTTTGCGACTCTTACAGACCACTGTCCTTTATAAATGTAGACAACAAGATATTGGCAAAATTGCTTGCGACCAGGCTTAATCCGCTCATGCCTAGATTGGTCCTGCCTGACCAGGCTGGATTCATACCGGAACGCTCCACGGCACACAACACGCGAACATTATTTGCACTCGCGCACTATCTAACACCTGAGACGAAGGCGGCGGCGGTCTTTTTGGACGCGGCCAAAGCCTTTGACTCTCTGGAATGGACTTATATGAGCAAGGTGCTGAGGAGGATGGGCTTCCCGCCCATGTTCCTCCAATGGATTAACTTACTATATGACGCACCTGTGGCACGGGTTAAGGTGAATAAATATATCTCAAGCCCAATTGACATTCGGAGAGGGACGAGGCAGGGCTGCCCCCTGTCCCCCCTCTTGTTCGCGCTTGCGCTGGAACCCCTTGCGTGCAAAATACGACAAGGGCACCATTACTCGGCCCTGCAGTTCCCGCAGCAGCCACTACACATATCACTGTACGCAGACGATATGCTACTCTTTGTGAGGGACCCACAGGCCAACCTGAATCGGCTATTGAGGGAATATATCAAATTCGCGCGACAATCCGGGGTCATTATAAATTGGGCCAAGTCCATGATCATTCCACTGACCGACAGCACGCAACCACACCCAATGGACTATCCTCTGGAATGGAAGATGGACCCGATAAAATATTTGGGTGTGTGGTACCATAGGGACCCGGAGGTCGTGATCCGGACCAACTACGGGACAGTGATAGACGCACTAGACGCGAAGGTGGGGAGGTGGATCCAGCTGCCACTGTCGGTGGCTGACCGAATTGCTATTGTTAAAATGGTGGTGCTGCCAAAGCTGCTCTACCTCTTCACTAACATCCCAATTCACCCTCCAGCGGAAGTGTTCCGACGGATCACCTCGCTGGTCCTTCGCCTTATCTGGGCGGGAAAGACGGCCAGGGAAGAGATGCGGACATTGACACTGCCTTACAGTAGGGGGGGGTACGGGGTACCTGACTTCTGTCTATACTATCTCTGCGCACAAGCACAATATGCACATTTTTGGTATCACAAGGTCCCATTTCTTACCCACACTGCGATTGAGGAGGGGGATGCTATGCCGGTTCCACTGGAGGCGATTATCACCCATCGCAGGCCCCCTTTGCAAATGAACGACATAAACACTATCGATGCTACAAACAAAGCGTGGCATGCAATGGGCAGAAAAGCTAATAAATTGCCGCTGTATGCCCCGGCACTCCGGCTTCAGTGGCACCCGGCGATATCGGTCACGCAAGAAAAAGTGGGACTAGAACTGCTGCGCCAAGTGGGCATCGACACCATGGGGGACTTGTACGAAGATGGGACCTTTAAAACGCTAGAAAACCTGACATTCATTAGTAACATGACTGCATTATTTCGCTTCAATTATCACAGACTGCAGAGGGCTATGAAGCAGCTATACCCAACGTACCCGTTGGAACCCCCGGGGCTAACCGCACTGCAGTGGCTGATCACCACACCTGCGAGAAAACATTTGGTATCCACACTGTACACGAAGATGCAGGAGGACATAGCGGCAACCACGACTGCTTCCATGGAGAAGTGGAATGGCTGTCTTGACACTCCGCTAACGGAGGATGAATGGACTACTGCCTGTACTCTGACGGGCATGCTGACACCTAACGGCAATCTCCGCATTCTGCATTTCAAATACTTACACCAGACATACTACACACCGGCCAGGCTGCACCGCTATGGGCTGCGGGAGGACTCTAGATGTGAGCGCTGTGGTGCAGACGGGGCAGATTTCATACACCTAGCCTGGTCATGTGAGGCAGTCGGAGAATACTGGGTGCAGGTGACGCAGAAGATTGGGGCTATGGTAGGCGGGGAAGTGCGATGCGAGGTCAAAACCTGTTTGCTGGGAATACTGCCTGACTTTCGAGCCCTGAAATGCAGATTCTGTATGATTGCGCTACTAATAGCTAAAAGGAGGGTCTCGATATGTTGGAATGGCAGGCGCAGCCCGAAGCCCACGGACTGGCTCACGGACTTAACATATTGTAGGGATACTCTGTAGACCTATGAAGAAGAACTACCAGCTGGATCGCAACCCAGAGACTACTGGGTGTATCTAACCCAATATTTGCAATTGCAGCAACAGGCTTAATAAATGACTCGCACATGAGATAAATGGCGGTGGGTATGGGAGACTCCTGATTAGGAAATGTATAGACAAAATTGGATGAAGGATGCTGTTGTGACGTGACCGCAATGTTATGATTGTTTTTTTTTTGTTCTGTTTGTATACAATTACAAATGCCAATAAACAAAAAAAAAAAACTCTACGCAAATTAAGAGCTGTGTTCCGATGGGGGATAAAACCGGATTGGTCTGTGTGAACTAGCTCCCCGATCAACGTGACCAGACGATTGGCCAAAAGCTTGGCCAGAATCTTGGGCTCAGCATTCAAGAGAGAGATCGGCGGGGAGGAGCCTAGCGCACAACCAAGATGGCCGCGTAGGTGCGAGGCTCCCGAGGACCTCCGTGACCTCCTGCATAAATCCTGACAATATCCTGTCCTAGATGAGGGGACTGTGTTGGTGAGCCCGAGCTGAGGTGGCACCCGTTTTCCGTTTCCAAATTGGACCTCGGACACCGGCGGGAGCACCGATTGAGGTTTGCGGCCTTCTCCACGCCGGCCCCCCGGATTGGAGTTGTGGGGCGATCCGGAGACAAAGTGAACAACAGCGGCGGGCAGGGCTGGGCGGCTCGCGTACCCCGCACTTTCACTTTCGCTCTTGCACCCTCCTTGCTGCGTAGGCGAGGTTGGGTTGCGGGGCGGTGTGCGGTGGTGTGGCCTCGTTGGGTGGCCCTGCCGGCCCGCCGGCTGTGATCCGTCCTGCGGACCTGTGGTTGCCCCCCCCCCAGAGCCCGTGCACTGGTTTGTCGGCCCTTTTCGAGGTGATTGGCACGATTTGGGGACTGGAACCATGTCCACAAAGCAAGATGGCGACCGGGCAAAGGTGAAATCGACCCGCCGTGGCGCAGCCCATCAGTCCAACAACATGGACCGCTACACCCTCCAGAAGGGATCTCCCGAGGTGCCGCGTAGGTCCCCTGAGGGCCCGACTGATGCTCCTGCTCAGCCCGCGGATCTGACCCTCCGAGACGTCATGGGCGCTATCGCCGAGATGAAGGCCTCGGTGGACCAGCGCTTTGACACACTGGCGCAGAAGATTGACTCGGTCCTCGTGGATGTTGGCCTGGTGAGGGCCGATCTATCCAAGACGAATGACCGGGTCGATTCTTTGGCCCACACCACCTCGGGCCTCACAACGGACGTGGCGGCCCTCCAGAAGGAGGTGCGCCGGCTTGGCCAGGCGAGCGCCCTGATGGATCGTCGACTGGAGGATTCCGAGGGTCGGGCCCGGAGGAACAATGTCCGCATAGTCGGGGTGCCGGAGGGACGCGAGGAGGCGGCGGCGGATCTGTTTGTGGAGGACCTGATTCTCACCCGTCTCCAGCCCCGGGGGCTGAGTAAATTCTTTGCGGTGGAACGTGCCCACAGGGTTCCCGGAGGAAGACCTAAGGCCGGAGCCCCTCCGAGGCCTCTCATTGCCCGGATCTTCAACTTTCGGGACAGAGACGCTATCCTGCAGACTTCTAGGCTACAAGTACCGGTCAGACTCGACAATATGGACGTAAACTTCTATCCTGATTTCACCCCAGCGGTCCAAAAGCAGAGACTGAGCTTTCTCGGAGTCAAACGTCGTCTACGGGACCTGAACCTCAAGTATGCGATGCTCTTTCCAGCTAAGTTGAGGGTGGAGGTGGATGGCCGCACGCACTTTTTTGATCGTCCCGAGGCGGCCGGGGACTGGTTGGACACTTTGCCCGGGGATCGGGGCCGGGGGGGTGGGGGGGGCGCGGTTGGTGGGGAGGGCTCGCCGGATCAGGACTGAGGGACTAATAGTAGGCCTCGCTCTGGACAACATTATCGTCATTTTTGACTGTTCGTGTAAGCTCCCCTCCTGTGGAGGTCGTACGAGGTCTCTTGGGGGCTCTCCCTCCTCCTCTGGGGGACTAGTTAGTTTAATCATCTATGGGGCGACAGGCACACTGCACTTTGGGGGGGCTGTTTGGGCTCATGCAGGGGTGCAGGGAGGGGGGAGTTCTGTTGTGAAGGGTGGGTTGGGGTGGGGTGTTGTTCGTTTTTACCGCAAGGCAAACCCTTTACTGTATTGGTGTTTTTAAGGTGCTCTCGGGGGGACGCATGATGGCTTCTGTATGTGATGGGGGGTAGGGACCTGACTTTGTTGTCCTGGAACGTTAATGGACTGGG
Organism: Triturus cristatus; assembly: GCF_964204655.1. Taxonomy (NCBI): domain Eukaryota; kingdom Metazoa; phylum Chordata; class Amphibia; order Caudata; family Salamandridae; genus Triturus; species Triturus cristatus. The sequence goes on from NC_140590.1 coordinate 38,345,943, forward strand.
GGATAGGATTAAGCGAGGTGTGGTCCTGCAGTATCTGAAACGAATTTCGCCAGATGTGGTCTTTCTGCAGGAGACACACCTTATTGGTAATTCTTTTTGTGCCATGAATCGGCGTGGCTATCGTTTGGTGGCCCACTCGGGCTTCACGTCGGGCTCACGGGGGGTGGGCATCATGGTGAAGAACTCGCTCCCGTTGGAAATAGACGAGGTGCGCCATGATGAGAGGGGACGCTACACTGTCTTGGTGGGGAGAATGGAGGGCAAAGTAGTTGTCTTTGTATCAGTGTACGTCCCACCGGGGTTACAGTCTACCACCTTTGCGGACCTGGGGCGCCTCCTCCTTGACCTTCCGGGGGGGCTTCTGGTGGTTGGGGGGGACTTCAATGCGGTGGTTTCTGGGACCGTGGATCGTCACCCCCCTAGGGACCTCCCCCGGGCACAGGCGTGGCTGTCCGGCTTCTTAGATACACTGGGACTGGTGGACTGCTGGCGTTTAAAACATCCCATGCAGCTGCAGTACACTTTCCACTCGGGTGCCCATGGTAGTCTCTCGCGGCTTGATTATGTCCTTGTCCCTGCGGCCTATGTTGGGAGGGTAGGAGAGGTGCGCCATTTGGCGCGGGGTATTTCAGATCACTCCCCGCTCCTGTTGCACTTTGATGTCTTCCCGAGGGGGGAGGGCAGGGTAGCTCCAATCAATGCCTGGTACCTGCGCGACCCCACCATTCGCGCTGATTTGATTAAATCCTTGCAGCGGTATTTTGATGAAAATGTGGGGTCTGTCCCTTCGGCTATCTCCCTGTGGGAAGCCTTTAAGACAGTTCTTAGAGGGGAGGCCCTCTCCTTTATCTCCCATGCCCGGAGGCGCGAGCAGGAGGGGGTGACCCGGGTGGAGGCCGAAATTGCTGAATTGGAGGGTGATCTAGAGAGTGGGGTGACGGATGCTGCACTACATGTCCTACAACTTAAGCAGGCGGCCTACAGGGCCCTCATCACGGAGGCGGCCAGGGGCCTCAGTAGAGAGCAACAGGGGTGACTGTATGATGTGGGTGATAAGGCTGGTAAACTGCTTGCGTGGTTGGATAAAAAGGAGAGAGCGAGTCGTGTGGTCCCGCTGATTGAGAGGATGGATGGTGTTCGTGTCACCGAGCCAGAAGACATTGTCTCTTGTTTCGCGGATTATTTCCGCGAGGTGTATTCCCCGGTTTCTCCCTGCTCGGAGGAGGATTCCCATGCCCTGCTTAGGGATATCGCGCTGCCTTCCCTCTCGGTGGAGGACAGGGTGTCGTTAGATGCCGCCCCCACCTCCGACGAAATTGCCCTCGCCATACGCTCGGTCGCATCCGGTAAGGCCATGGGCCCGAACGGTATCCCTATCGAGCTGTATAAGCTGCGACCGGATGTACTGGCACCCCACCTCCGTGCGATGTTCCTGGCGGCCCACTCGCGGGGCTCCCTCCCACCGGACCAGCGTCTGGCTACAATCGTGGTGATCCACAAGGAGGGGAGACCCCGAGACCGGGTTACATCCTATCGGCCTATCTCGCTCTTGAATGCGGAGCCCAAAATCCTCGCCAAGGTGCTAGCCAACCGGCTGGTCGGCGTGGTGGGCGATCTGGTCCACCAAGACCAGTCCGGCTTTATTCCCCATCGCAACACGGCCCTTAATCTGCGGCGCTTGCACGGGGTGCTCGCGCGTGTCCCGTTTGTGCGGGAGCCGGCCATATTGGCGTCCTTAGACGCCACCATGGCGTTTGACACGCTCGAGTGGCCATACATTTGGGCGATGCTGGCGAAGTTTGGATTTGGCCCGGGGTTCATCAGCTGGGTCAAATTGTTGTATTCGAGCCCATTGGCGCAGGTGGTGGTGAATGGAAGAGTATCGGTCCCATTCGAGCTGGGACGGGGCACGCGACAGGGCTGCCCCTTGTCGCCGCTCCTGTTTGCGCTGGCCTTGGAACCCCTGGCGGAGTGGCTGCGGTGGCACCCTTCCATCCGTGGTCTCCGTTGGACCCCCGAGTATGAGGACCGCGTGTCCCTATACGCTGACGATATCCTTTTGTACCTAGCCTCCCCGCGTAAATCACTGATTGTCCTGGTTGATGTTTTGCGCTCATTCGGTCGCAACTCAGGCCTTGTCATCAACTGGGCTAAATCATGTGTGTATGTGCTTTCCGGGGAGGCTCCCGTCCTCCCGCGGGGCTGTCCGATCCAGATTGCCTCTCAGGGGTTTCGGTATCTGGGTGTCTATATTACTCTCGACCCGGAGGCCCACTACGAGCGGAATTTGCTTCCCCCCCTCCAGCGTCTGAAGGAGGACGTCGCGCGCTGGCGGCGCCTGCCGCTTTCGCCGCTCGGCCGGGCGGCATTGTTTAAGATGATGTCATTGCCACGCTTCCTGTACGCTCTCCAGAACACTATGGACTTAGTCCCGGCGCGCTACTTCCGTGAGTTGGAGAGTCTACAGCGCCGCCTGTTCTGGGACGGGAGGCCGCGTATAGCCCTGGCGAAGTTGACGCTCCCGTGGTACGACGGGGGGATTGCCCTCCCGGATATTAAACGGTATTACTGGGCCTCCCAGCTAGCTGCAATTAATCACGGCCTCTACGGGCCCGCCTTAAACCCGGCATTTGAAATGGACAAGATGCTCCTGCCCGGTGGCGACTACAATCGAGCGCTCTACTCTGGCGCGCCCGACCCCCGCTTGACGGGACCTACGCGTGTCATGGTGCGAGTATGGCACGCGGCTAACACAGCTATGGGGTGGAAGGACCGTTTGACCCGGGCATTGCCGTTGTATGCGTCTGAGAGGTTGGGCTCCCTGTGGACCTCGAAGGGCTTCGAGAAGTGGGACACGATAGGCATCAGTAAAGTGGGGGATCTCTGGACGAGGGGGGGATTTAAAACATTCAAGACGCTGCAGACGGAGTTTCAGCTGCAGGGCAGTGAATACTTCCGGTACTTGCAGGTCCGTCACGCACTGGGCTCCGTCTTCCCAGACGTCGCCTCCATCCCGGAGACTTCCCCCTTGGAGGATAGAGTGCTGGATGGCCACGTTCCGGACAGCACGATCTCCCTTATTTACAAAAAATTGATTAATGACCGCTCGGGTTTGCTGACTGGCCTCCGTGAGGCTTGGCTTGCCGATGGGCTGGAGTTGGACGACGAGGACTGGATTTCCGCGGTGGCCTCTCCGAAGGAGGTGGCCATACCGGCGCGCCTCCGTTTCGTCCAGCTTAAGATACTCCACCGGGTTTACATGACGGGGCCAAGGCTTCTGCGTATGGGCTACGCTGAGGATGGGTTATGCAAGCGTGGGTGTGGTGCTTTGGCGACTTTTTTGCACATTTTGTGGGAATGCCCGAAGGTGGAGCGATTCTGGCGTGGTGTGCATGAGGTTCTGCGAGTGGTTACGCATGTCGCGCTGCTGCCTGAAGCGAGGAGATGCCTGCTGAATGTGTGGGAACCAACTGACTACTCGGTTCCGCAGACGCGATGGGTGACTCTGGGATATATGATAGCTAAGCGTGACATTGCTCAACTGTGGGGATCCCAGAGGCCCCCGGCGGTGTCGGCCTGGAAAGAACACATGGATTGGTGCATGTTCCGAGAAAAGGTGGTGTATGTGGCGAGGGGTAAGCCTGGGACATGGGTGAAAGTATGGGGCCCCTGGAACGCCTACCGCGGGGGTATCTGCGCGCCACCACTGCTGCCTGCCGCCTCGCCAGCCCCGTCCCCTTAGTTGACTCCTTTCCCCAGCCCCGGGCACAGGGTTCCCCCAGTCCTCGATCTGTTCCCCTTCCCCTCTTTCGACTCCTGTGGATGGCTGGGGGTCCCCCATTTGGGGAGCACGTGCTGTTACTTTTGATTGTGGGTTGCCTTGCGGGTGTGGTTTTTCGTGTTGTTTGTATAAAATGGAACCGTATTGTGGGGTCAGAGTGATGTGGCCCACGACGTTGATACCTCCTGATTTTGCTTCTCTGCAACGCCAAGTGTTTTTTGAACGTCTGTCATATGCTCCTGTCATTCTAGCGGCCGGCCGGAAGGTTGTAGGCCCATACTTGTATATTCTTGAGATTGCAATAAACGGTTTCAAAAAAAAAGAGAGAGATCGGCCTATAGGACGTGCACTCAGTCTTGAGTTTCCCCTCCTTATGGATAGTGACTATGGTAGCTGTCCTCTGATGTTTAGGGAGTGTCCCTTTGTCTCTGGATTCTTCAAACATAGAATGCAGCTGAGGGTACAGTTTGTCCGGCTGAAGTTTATATTGTTCGATGGGAAGACCATTGGGACCAGAGTCCTTACCGACATTTAAGGATCCAATCGCCTTCGCAATGTCGTCAGGAGTTCTTACGCTCGCTAGTAGGTCGCAGTCCTCTACCGAAAGCTTAGGAAGTGTGATGTCCACTAACAGCTTACGGGAGTCATCTACCGAATATGGAGCAACAGCAGAATAGACCGTGCTGAAGTGGTCAGCAAACATGTCCGCAATGCCTTGCAATACCTTGCAGGTCTGTCAGAAGGTTACCTCTTTTATCACAGAGTTCAGGCACCAGCCTGCTCGCCCATTCTTTCTTGTCAAGCCAGGCTAACAATTTACCTGCCTTATCCCCTAGGTCGTATATCCGTCCTAGCTTATGTCTCCCCATGGTTTTGGCCTGCTCCGTTGCTAATGGCCTATACTCCTGCTGCCGGAGCTTCAATTGATGGAGTTTGTCTGGTGTGAGTCCCAATTCTAAGTCAGTCTCCAAGCGACCAAGCTCCGCCTCTATGCTAGCAATCTCTTTCTGGGTCTCTTTCTTAACTCCGGAGATAAGAGACAAGGCCTGACCACGGATCACAGTCTTAAAAGCCTCCCACAGCATCTGAGAGGAGGTCACAGACCCGTAGTTTTCTATAAAGTAATTGTCTATGGCTTTAATAAGTTCCTTACGAACTTTAGGATCTCGTAAGTACCATGGGTTAATTGGGGCCACTCTTCCCACCTGCTTATAGCTAAGGACGAAATGAAGCCAAACCGGGGAGTGATCCGAAATGCCTCTGGCCAAATGTTTAATCTCATGTATGTGGGTGGCCTGAGATGCAGGGACTTGGAAGTAATCTATGAAAGAAAGGCTCCCATGTGCCCCGAGTGTAAGGTGTGTTGTACTGTGCTTGGGTGATAGGTCTGCCACCCATCTACCAACCCCATGGATTCAAGGAACTCATGAAGCCAGCCTGGCATGTTTCCACCCCCAGGGGGGGATGTCGATCCAGATCCATAACCACATTTTAATAAACTTGGCCACATGGTCTTGGAGCCACCATTCTTCACTTCTGTGGTTTTTATTGTTGTTGGGTGAATACATTTCTTGATAGATAGATCTAGACAGATAAAAGTTAACATTAGGAAAGGTAATAGTATGGTTACTTATCTGTATGGAGCCTCATATAAAAGAGGCAGATTGTACTGAGTGTGTGACCTTTATAGCCTGACTGTATTATGTTCTAGAACAATCTATACTTTGATGTAATGATTTAAAATGGCTGTGTGAAAGTTGGTATTAAAAGATTAATGCATAATGTTAGCCTCCGGTCTTGTAATGAAATTGCTCATGAGACATGATGTACTTGACTTGTACCACCTTGTATGTTAATAGTTTAAAAAGGTGTCATCGATGGTTTACAAAGGAGGCATCGATGGTTTACAAAGGAGGCATCAATGGTTTACACAGGAGGCATCAATGGTTTACACAGGAGGTATCAATGGGTTATAAAGGGGGCATCAATTGTTTACAAAGGAGGTATCAATGGATTACACAGGAGGCATCAATGGTTTACACAGGATGTATCAATGGGTTATAAAGGGGGCATCAATTGTTTACAAAGGAGGCATCAATGGATTACACAGGAGGCATCAATGGGTTATGAAGGGGGCATCAATTGTTTACAAAGGAGGCATCAATGGTTTACACAGGAGGCATCAATGGTTTACACAGGAGGTATCAATGGTTTACAAAGGAGGCATCAATGGTTTACACAGGAGGTATCAATGGGTTACACAGGAGGCATCAATGGTTTACACAGGAGGTATCAATGGTTTACAAAGGAGGCATCAATGGTTTACACAGGAGGTATCAATGGGTTACAAAGGAGGCATCAATGGTTTACACACGAGGTATCAATGGGTTACAAAAGAGGCAATGGTTTACAAAGGAGGCATCAATGCTTTACAAAATAGTTTACAAAGGATGTATCCTTTAAGTGACTCTCTGAGAGAGCTAACAAAATTGCAGGGCAGTTAGCTCTGTGCTACTGTAAATGTTCATTTACACACGCTCCCTTACACACCAAAGGATTGATGCAAATTGTGAATGGCATTGGCACCAAAGCTAACGACTGAAGGAGTTTGACCCGTTGAGCACTCTATGTATGCTAATTTCAAGCGGATTCAGATTATGAATGGAGATTCAGGCACCAACCCTTGCTAGGAATTGTTATGATTATGATAATGGTTATGAGTATGATGATTATTATTATTGTTTATGACACCGGTAAAGTTTCATTTTATACCCGAACAAAAAATCAAAGAAACCATAGACCACTGTTTCCATCATCGGGAGTCTTACCCGAGATTGAAGAAGACAAGATTTCTGCATGAAAATGTTCATCTCTAATTGTTTCCTCGTTTTAGGCCCTGAGGCTTTGGCTGAGAGGACTCTGTGCGCTGGAGAAGAAACGTTAATGATTTTAAGAACCAGAAGACCACCTCTTACATCAATGGAAAGAAAGACAAAGCTTATTATTGAAAATATTCAGATTCAAATGATTTTGTTTGCTGCAAATGTGACCAATTATATTCAGACTGATTTCAGTTCATTTCTGTGATGTTAAAAGTTTGAATTCTGTTACAGAAACAATTATATTTAGTAATTAAACATCATATTTATTATGTTTTACTTTTAAGATTGGACATAACACAACTTTTCTTTCCTAATATGCAAAAATAAAAAAAAACATAATTATTGGTGTATTTTACTAAAATTGCAACAATTTCAGCAAATGTTGATTTATCCTATAAAGAAATCAGGGCAATACATAAAGGAGAAGATGAAATAATGGAGACACAAGCATTATAAGAAGAGGAGAGCGTAGGCACAGCATATTAAAAGACACTTGAAGCAGTTAAATTGTACAGATTAGTTTGGTCACCGGGCAGCATCATGTCAATGTCCAAGTGTACCCACGTTTCTGAGTGGAGTAAATGTCATCGGCCTCCTCTTCTCTTCCATCTGGGCGTAAGTGTTGCCATCTCCACCTCATCATACCAGCACAAACTTCAAGGAAGCGACAGCCATTAGGATAATAACCTTCATTCCAAATGCCATGGGTAGAAATCCTGGTCCATAGTGTGACATCCAGCCCTACATCCGTCCTATTGATAAAGAATAGACCTGTACTCCTGGATCTATCTTTCAGCTGATGAGCACAATTTTAGAAAGCCTCAGTAATCATTTCAGGCAACAAGGCCATCAGCTTCTTTAGTGCCACCTTTGTATGGTCTAGCTTGACAGACAGTAATATGAGGAATGCCAGGAGAGGGGCTTTGGCTTCCCATTCATGTGGGAGCCATGTTTACAAAATTTGATTAAGGAAACAAAAAGAGTGATTGTATTACACTCCAATGGGGACGCTCCCCACACTGCCGCACGGCCAGGTCTGACTGTCCTTGCACTGCTGTTGCTTATTGCCTACTGTACTGTCATTGTGCCTTAATTGCTGTTCCTCTCTGTTTTTTCCCCCGCCCCCCGCCGTACTCCTCCCACTCTTTTTCCCACCGCTGAGTCCCTGCGGCCCCGCCCCCTGCATTCCCATTCACCGCCCCGCTCCCGCCTCCCAGCTGCTCCTCCCTCCCACATCCCCTCTTATGGAGGCGGCGCATGATGAAAGGCGCGACCTCTGACCCTGCTTGCAGGCAGGTCGCTCCCCACGCTGCCGCACGGCCAGGTCTGACTGTCCTTGCACTGCTGTTGCTTATTGCCTACTGTACTGTCGTTGTGCCTTAATTGCTGTTCCTCTCTCCCCACTGACACTCTAATCGTTTTTTCCCCCTGTCTTTTCTTTATTCTGTGCCCTTGTTGCTTATTGCTTATTGTACTGTCGTTGTGCCAAATTGCTGTTCCTCTCTCCCCTCTGACATTCTTATAGTTTTCCCCCTGCCTTTCTTATTCTGTGCCCGTGTTGTGACTGGTTCTTTTCCCCCTGCCCCCCCGCCGTATTCCTCCTGCTCTTTTTCCCGCCGCTGCCTCCCTGCGGCCCCGCCCCCCTCCCGCATTCACATTAGCTGCCCAGCTCCCGCCTCCCAGCTGCTCCTCCCTCCCACATCCCCTCTTACGGATGCCACACAGCGACCGCGCAGCAGACGCGCGCAGCGGGCGCGCTGCTGGCGCGCTGCTGACGCGCTGAAGTCACGCCTAAGGCAAGCCCGTCTACACCTGGACCGCGCCCAGCGTCAGGACTCTTGGCCCCCGCAAGCGCCACGACGCCCGCCTCCTCTACGAATCCAGCACCCTCCACGCACTCAACGCCGGACGATCACACACCTGCTGCCTAGCCACCCTGAAGCGCACCCAAGGACCCTTTTCCTGTCGGAACTGCAGATTCACCAGCATCCGGCCTGCCAGCCCACCCACCGAAGAGCCCAACTTCCTCAGATGCATCCTGCTCAACACCCGCTGTGCCTGCAGACACGCCATCGAACTCTGGGACCTACTCAACACCAACGCCCCAGACGTCGCCTTTCTGACGGAGACCTGGCTGAACCCCTCCTCGGCACCCGACATCGCCATAGCCATCCCGGAAGGCTACAAGATCACCCGCAAGGACTGCACCAACGGAGTAGGAGGAGGAATCGCCATTGTCCACAAGAACACTCTCAAAATCTCGACAGACACCGACAACACCCTGAGCACAGCCGAACACCTGCACTTCCAGATCCACACCGACCCCAACACCACCCTCAGAGGGACCCTTGTCTACAGACCCCCCGAACCGTGACTGCAGTTCAGCGACTCCATCGCCGACTTCATCAGCACACACGCCCTCGCCTCCACGGACTACATCCTCCTCAGGGACCTGAACTTCCACCTCGAGAACAACAAGGACCCCAACTCTTCCATCCTAATCGACAACCTCGCCAACCTCGGACTCAGACAACTCGTCACTACACCCACCCACACCGCTGGCCACATGCTTGACCCCATCTTCTCAGCAAGCTCCCACGTCTTCTTCAACCACACCACCGAACTCCACTGGACCGACCACCGCTACATCCACTTCACCTTCCGGAAACCTACCACCCAGCAGATGCCTCGCTGCTGCTGGAGCAAAGTCACTGAGGACCAGCTTACCACCACCCTCGCCCAGAGCCCACCAGCAGACCCGACCGAACCCGAAGCCGCAACCCGTGGATAGACGACTGCTCCAACACCCTTGCCCCGCTCAAGAAGCCCCCCAACACCCACACCAGCAAGAGAGCCAGCTGGTTCACCGAAGACCTCCAGGCCTCCAATCGAACCTGCCAAAAACTCGAGAAAATCTGGATCCGTGAACGAATGCCGGAAAGCTACACAGCCCACAAGAACGCCACCCGCAGACACCACCACCTCATCAGATCCGCCAAAAGGACCTCCTTCAAAGACCGCCTAGACAACAACGCATACAATAGCAAAGAACTCTTCAACATCGTGAAGGAACTCTCCAGCCTCAGCGCCAACTCCAACGACATCCCACCATCACAAGACCTGTGCGACTCGCTGGCCACCTTCTTCCATCGCAAGATCGCAGACATCCACGACAGCTTTGCTGCCGTCTCCACCCTGGCAACCGCTTAAACCCCCGCCCCCACGACCACCACCAGCACCAACTGCCTGCTCTCTTGGACCAACATCACCGACGACGACACCAGCAAGATCATGAACACTGTAGGAGAGTAGGATCTGCACTTATGTTGCCCCCACTTTTTTTCTGATGTTAACACTGATTTCTGGCTATAGTCTGGCTGGGACCCTGCTCATCAGAGCCCCAGCCTCTCTGTTCTCTCTAAACAACTTGGAGTGCATATTAGATGCACTAGTGATTGGGTACTTTGGTACCTTATGAGCCCCTAGTATATGGTACCTTAGGAACCTAGGCCTACCAAGGGCTGAAGCATGTATTATGCCACCCCTGGGAAGCAGACTAAATCTGACACCCCAGGCCTGCTACTGCGGCCTGGGTGAGGCAGTGTTAGCACTCCTCACTGACGTATAGGTTCCCTATATCTCACCATACACACACATATAAACCTATCAGTCACCCCTAAGGCAGGCCCTATCAATCCTGTGACCACTGTGCCCTCGGCCTGGTCGCCCCCACTCCTCCCGCCTGCTCCTTACCTGCTGGGCCTCCTGCTGCCGCCTGCCGCCTGAGCCACCACAGGGCCGCCGAGCGCCGCCCCAGCCGCCACAGGGCCCCCAGGTTCCCGCCGCTTCCCACGAGACCCCGCCCCCCCGCCCGCCGATTGGATCCCACGCTCCCCGCCTCCCCGCAGACCCTCCCTCCCGGCTCCCCTCTTATGACGCCCCCAGAGCGACCGCGCAGCGGACGCGCGCAGTGGGAGCACCGATTGAGCGCCGAAGGTGCGCCAAAGGTAAGCACGTCTGCGCCCGTCCGCGCCGGGACCGCGCCCAGCGCCAGAACCCCTGGCCCCCGCAGAGGCCACCCCACCCGCCGGACTTACGATGCCGCCACCCTCAATGCACTCAACACCGGCCGAACCCCCGGGTGCTACCGAGCCACTCCGAGACGCACCCACGGACCCTTCAGCTGCCTCACCTGCAAGTTCACCTGCATCCGGACCTGCCCCACACCAGCACCCGCCAAGCCGAACACCAGCAGCAACCACCTCAAGTGCATCCTGCTCAACACCCGCTCCGTCCACAGACACGCCGTTCAACTCTGGAACCTCCTTGACACCACAGCTCCTGACGTTGCCTTCCTCACGGAAACCTGGATGAACGACTCCTCAGCGCCCGACATCGCCATCGCCATCCCAGAGGGCTACAAGATCATCCGGAGAGACCGCGACAACCAGACTGGAGGAGGCATCGCCATCATCCACAGGGACACCATCAGTATCTCGACCAACGCCGACAACACCCTGACAACCGCCGAACACCTGCACTTCCAGATCCACACCAACCCCAAGACCACCTTCAGAGGCACCCTGATCTACTGACCCCCGGGACAACCTTACTTCTTCTTATGATATTTTGTTAGCAGAGGTTGACTGTCCTCCCCCATTTGTTCTGGCTTCTTCTAAAGGGGAGAATGTTATTCTCCCGAGTTTTCCCCGTTATGTCTCGGAGGAGGCTAAACATGAGTATGCGTCGGAGTGGACATTAGCCCTTGCTCCAGCTGTTTATCGTAATCAGATGGAATGGGATAAGGATTCCCCGGAACATGAAATTCCATTGCGCTGTATGCCGCAGCCCCAACTCCCAATACCCGATTGAGCGTGAAGCTAAAACATCCATTAGTGAAATTCTTTCCCAGTTTGAATAGCAGGGTGTGATTGAACCCTGTGTTTCGTCCATGGATAATCCTCTTTTTCCTATACTGAAATCGAATGGTTCGTATCGCAGAGTTTTGGATTACCGTCATTTATACAGTTAGGTTTGTATCTTTGCTGTACAGAACACGCACAGCTCTGCGTTGGTGGATAACCTTGTTCAGAAAAAATATAAAATGACTCTTGATATATATAACGGTTTTTGCAGTCCCAATTTGGCCCCTGAGAGCCGTGACTGGACAGTGTTCAGCCCCGTCAGCAATCACAAAAGGTATACACTCTTGCCTATGGGATATAAGAATAGTCCCAGCGCTTTTGCAGCATGCATAGTGTTCCTTTTGCATGAGATTGACCCTGATGCCTTCTCATAAGTCGATGACATCTATTTGATGGATGATTAATTGATACCGCATCTTGTGCGTGTGGACCACATGATAATGTCTTTTGCTGACTTTGGTTACAAATTTAACTTTGCTGAGTCACACATTGCCTTTTTGGCAGTCCTTTTTTTCTCAGATATGAGATTAACAATTAAGGTCGGGGCTTGGCCCTCCCCTTTCTGGAGAAATGTGCACAATTGCAGCCTCTATCCACTCTAAAAAAATTGCAATTTGCAGGGTTTTTTTTATTTTGGGAGGACATATGTTCCTGATTATGCCCAGCGTATCAAACCTCTTTACTCTTTGATACAACCTACTTTCTCAGCTTCCTGTTGGCTTCCGGAACACACCGCGATTCTTCGGTCTCTGCAGTCTGATCTGCTTGCAACCAACTTCTTGAGACAATTTGACGAATTTAGTAATAAGGATTGTAGCAGGCACGTTAGGTTTCACTTACTTGATGTTCAATGAAGGGGACACTGTCCCCATTGCTTACAAATCGCATATGTACACTTCTGCTGAGATGCGTTTCTCACATACAGCAAAACGTTTGATGGCTGTCCGATGGCGATTCTCAAGGAATGCTCTCTGACTCAGGGTAAAAGCATTTTTATAGTTTCGCCTGTACCTGCCTTAGAAGCAGTTACAAAGGCTAGTGTTCCAAATTCTAAAGCCTTTCATCCTCTGTGAATACAATGGGCTAGTCTTTGACGTAGGCTGATGTCAATTTTTTCTTTGACCCCCAACTGGTGATTGATGGTGAGTCGATGCATAGCATGCAAGTTATTGTACCTTTTATTTATATACTACTTACAGCAGTGAGAAAGTCGAAGGCTAACTTGGCGTGCGACGTAACACAACTTGGCTGGCCGTTCTTGTAATGCATCAACATTGTATTAACTACATGGTGGATCAGAATTAACACTGCTTGGAACTCTAAGACTCCCTGGATTGGACGTTTGACTTTCTTATGAAACTTGAGGGCCCAGAACATTTTTTGTTTAGCATAGATTAACCCCTATTTGGGGGTTATGTTTGGGGTTTTATGATAGCCAACCCTTGCTTTAGAGTACCACCATATTGTTACTTCTTGCTTTTCACTAGATCCCGGATAGTATCGGTGAGTGCCTTGACATAGGCATGGCTACATTGCTTCTGTGACCATTTATTGGATTATATGGAGGCTGTAGAATTAATATTTATTTAAAAGAAATTGTTAGGTTTGCATGATTGTGGGACTTAAGCTTACAGATGCGACATTCAATACTAATGTGAAAGTAGTTTTTAGGTCTCGCCTGGCAAGGGCTTCTTGGAATGGATCCGATTCCAGAAGTCGTGTCGCTGCTCCGCCTACAATTTTGATTGGTGCGCGTCGTTTTGCATCATGGATGAGGCAAAACACAGTGTAATGATTGCAATGGAGGCAATCATTACACTGAGGGTTGCCACCCTGTCCGCTTTTGGCCCTGCCCACCGGGATTCGATCTTTTACTTGCGGAGGGAGACAGTGTCTCTTAATTTGCCGCTAAGCACTTCTTTTATGTATTACCGCATTTGCCTTCAATAATGGCTGACGCGCTTTTCATTTCTCTGTTCTCGGCTTCTTTTAAATGTACACGTTTGACAAATGTATCTACACATACAGGATAAGGAACTGTATTTATATATATGGGTTTTGCAGACCCATTACAAGTATTTAAAATCATGGCATACGGTGAATTTATTTTTAGCTGCCACTTAACAGATTTTAAAACGTAATTAGATTTCACATGAACTTTAGATTTTTAAAACAGGTATTTTGTTTCATGACGCATGAACAACACGTGCTTTGGAAATCTTTAGGGTGCACGCTGTGTACTTGTTTCAAAAGTGCGCTGGGTAGTCTGTGTTATTATAGCAACGCCGGTGATGCTGTCACTCAGGCCCAATTTCCAGTTACACAGCGGACCAGCAGCAACTCGGAGGCTCGCACTGTGCGGTCTTGTGCCGGCGCATATATGCCATTCGCACCGCGCCTCAAAGGCACTTTAGGGCAAGGGTTTCTCTTAAAGTCCGACTGAAAACTGTTTTAGGTTTCAGCTTTGAAACTTAAACCAGAAATTCCGATATTTCACCCGGAGTGTGATCATACCGCATCCTTAAAAAAAATTGTTTTTTATGTCAGCATGCTGTTTGCTGCTGCGGGGTCAGATGAAGGGTAGTTATACGTGGACAGTTTAGTTTACTGAAACTAAAGGGGTCACTAATAGACCTGTTTACTTTCCAAGATTTTGCGTCTTCCTTCTTCAGTTTAAAAGAAAGGGGTTCTGAAGGGGGGGAGCTGCAAGTCAAGAGTAACATTTGGCCCCTGGCTATGTTAAATCGATACTGCTGTGTTGTGAATGTGCCTCTTAAAATCTCATTTACGCACTGAGTTTCCAGGAAGCGAGTTACAGGTAGCGGCATGCGTGCCTACATCTTTGGGCCACAAGTCAACATCTGTACCCAGGCTTTTACCATGTAATGTCTCTCAGCGGTCCACCTAAAAGAGAAAATTCACTCCCAGCACTCGTTGTGCACTTAAGGTATTCCTTATATGGTGCTATTACCGACCAGATGCGCTCAAAATATCGTTTTGCACGCGCGGTGGTTTGACAAGTGATTTGCCGGGCATTTGCAAGCGCCCACAAAATTGCATAGCTGCCCATGAGCTCCTGTGAGAATTTGCTGCTCCTAGCTCAGATCTAGACTGCACCAGAAACCTCTGGCACTTCTTTTGTGTCGTACGTGAGCATGAGTGAGCACTATTGACCACAGCTGCAACCTGGAGAAGATAAGCAGCTAAATCTCCTCAAAAAGATACTTTGGAGTCAAAAGCCTTCTTAAAGGGAACCATTGGCACTGGTTTTTGTGCGAGGAGCCCTTTTTTTATTTAACTTTTTTCAACAAGCAGGAAGTGCCCTAAAGACTCCAACTTCCTGTTTCTGCACAACAGACTACTCCCAGTGATTTGTACACCTCCTGGTCACTTCTCATTTGATTTTGAGATGGAAGGATCACTCTCTGTGTCTGCTGCATAGATACCATTGGATTTGATTACTTTGTTTTTGAGATATCACAAGTAAGTAAAAAACTGTTGTATAAAGGTATTGTTTGTTTGATAGAGGGCATGCACCAGGATTTATTTGTACTTTTATTTGATTTTAACATTTATTGTGGTGGTTGGCCTGCAGTTTCAGTAGGGGCCTACTTTTTTTTCTTGCATGAAATTCTTCTTCTTTTATAAAGGAAAAATGTTGCACAATTTAGTACCTTTTCACCATGTTTTTTAAATAAATTTGCAATATTTATTTAATTTACTTTTTGGCCAAGTCAGTCAATGGGCCTTCCAGCCAGTAGGCCTAGTGCTAGTCATGGGTGCATGAAACAACTGTTTCTGTGGTATCTGCTGAAATGAAACATCATTTAAGCCATGTATGGCATTGGATTCAACTAAAAAATGTTTTTTGTGGGTATTTCACATTTGTATTGCAAACAGTTTATAGGTGGGATAATATATTTGATGCCTTTGGAGGATGTGTGTTATTGTAAACTTTTTCAGCCCAGTTAATTTACGTTTATGTCCTTGCTGAATGAATGCTTATTTCTCCTCTGTTACTAATGCCTCCTTTGTCTCACCAGTGCGTGAGTGTGTTTGCCATAGGCCACCATTTGTCTTTGTTTCCCATGCCATGTGGCCAGGGGCCATTTTGTAAAGTCAGTTCCGATAGGACTGTATGTGTTCTTGGTTTTATGGCATGGCACGGAGGCCAATATTATGCAATCTCCTTTTATTGCTAGCTCACAGAAGCAACAATAAAAAGAATTCAGAACTTTAAAAAATATTCTAATCATGTATATAGCACAGCAACAAGCAGCCATCTTCCTTCTTTAGTTGCTGCTGCTCACAAGATAAGTAGCCTTTTCTATATTTCCTAAAATTGATTGATAACTTGTTGGTATTTAGATATATGAATTGTATTATTTTTTTTGTATTCCATTTTTAAATGTTCCCTGTTTACTTTATTCTCAAGAATGTCTGAGGATCAATTAGACCCTTCAGTTGAAGGAAAACTAGAAGAGATAGTTAATAGGGCTATAGGAAAATCGATGGGGTCATTTGATGAAACCATCAATAGGAAGCTAGAATGTATTTCCCAGAAAAACCAAGAAAGTTAACAACAAGGGTGCTCCGCATGGGCAAACAAACCCCAGAGAAAGAGATCATTAGGTGACGACCCTCACAAAAAAAGTAAAAAATTAAAAGGTATTAATGAGGGATTACTGGAGGAAGCCGTTGATGGAATCAGCGTGTGCGACACTGTGAATGGGCATGTAAGAGGGCCCGTTGTCCGTATCTCAAGTGAATCTGATAACAATGAGACTTATGAACCAGAGCTAGAACTATCCTGTTCTTCAGAGTTAGACTCTGGTTATGAAGACTCCTCACTGGGAAAGAAAGGACATCAGATGAGGCATCAAAGTCCTCAGGGTCTAAGAGGGGGATTCTAGACCCAATAGGGGATAGTATGTTTGATCCCCTCGGGCCCGATTCACAGAACTAACTTAAGACAAAATCCTAAACTTACTACCATTTTGGTATTCACAGAAGGCACTTACTCATTTCGGTTTTCACAGAAGTTAGGAGTCCTAACTTTAGAACTCCTAAATGCCTTCTGTGAATACCGAAAGTCTTAAAATTAGGATTTTTCTCAGTTTAGTAGTAGGAAAGTTAGGACTCCTAACTTTAGGACTCCAAAATACCTTCTGTGAATACCGAAAGTCTTAAAATTAGGATTTTTCTCAGTTTAGTATTAGTAAAGTCAGGACTCCTAACTTTAGGACTCCTAAATGCCTTCTGTGAATACCTAAAGTCATAAAGTCATAAAGTTAGGAGTTTAGGAGTAGTAAAGTTAGGAGACCTAACCTTACTACCCCTAAACTGAGAAAAATCCTAATTTTAGGACTTTCGGTATTCACAGAAGGCATTTAGGAGTCCTAAAGTTAGGACTCCTAACTTTACTCTACTAAACTGAGAAAAATCCTAATTGTAAGACTTTCGGTATTCACATAAAACATTTAGGAGTCCTAAAGTTAGGAGTCCTAACTTTACTGCTCCTAAACTGAGAAAAATCCTAATTTTAAGACTTTCGGTATTCACAGAAGGCATTTAGGAGTCCTAAAGTTAGGACTCCTAACTTCTGTGAATACCGAAATGAGAAAGTGCCTTCTGTGATTACCAAAATGAGTAAGTGACTTCTGTGAATACCAAAATGGTAGTAAGTTTAGGATTCTGTCTTAAGTTAGTTCTGTGAATCGGCCCCCTTCTTATTAAACATCCCGTCACCTGAATGGACCCCTTCACAGCATGTTGCTGAGTACATTATCTTTTTCTTAATGTCCACGTCCAACTCTACCTGATAAGATAACCCTTACCCTGAACTAGACCCAAAGGTGGTAGCCTTCATTAATAAAGGGGGAAAAGATACAAGAAGAGGGTTAGAAAGAGGATTAAAGTAGTCAGGACCATCTCCTAGACATTATTGACCCCTCACTAAAATTTTTGAGATGGCAGAGATCAATTATTTAAGTGAAACACAAGTTGACCCCAACGAATTACACGGGTGGACACAGAGAACAGTTTGCCTGCTAGGAAACACCAACACAGCTCTTTCTAACAAAAGAAGAAAGAGTATTTTGCTTAAGTTAGACCCCAAACTTATGGAGTTTGCCAATAAAGAAGGAGGTCCATTGAGCCAAGGCCAACTTTTTGGCGATGACTTTATTAAAGAAATGTCCAAATATGTGGGGATCTTTAGCTCCTTCCAAAAATCTCAGAAAGAGACAAGGAAAGTATTTCATGATAGAGTTATTGGAAGGGCCGGGCGAACAAGGGGTGGGTTCCCCGGCCAAGGCATACCTTCCTCAAAACCCTTCATGGAACGAGGCAACAGATTTTTTCAGCAATCTGCCTACAGATCATACCAAAACTTCTATCCACAATAACAAAGAGGCCGTTTTAGAAGCTCCAGAGGTGATCGAAGACAAAAGGGCTTCTCAACAGGTAAGTCATACAAAAGACCTTTTAGATTTCCCATAAAGGTGGGAGGGAGACTGGCCCAGTTCGGTGGGAACTGGAATTTAGTGACACAAGATCCTTGGGTTTTACAAACTGTCAAGGGATAAAAAATAGAGACATTCTAAGAAAAGGGGACTGGTTAACGAGACTAAATTTCAATGATGCCTACCTAACCATCCGAATCTGGCCCTCACATTAAAAATACCTTTGCTTCATGTGGCAAAACAGACTCTGGGAGTTCTCGAGTCTTCCTTTCGGACTATCCTCAGAACCTTGGTGCTTAACAAAAGTACTTCGCCCAATATCAGCATGGCTCCGAATGAAGGGAGTAAGATTAATAATTTACTTGGACGATATCCTGATAAAGGGACAGTCCAAGGACCTTGTAACTCAACATACCCAATGGACAATAGAGATCTTGGAAAACCTAGGCTTTGTAATAAATAAAATAAAAAAATTCTTATCGCCAGCACAAAGCACACAATACCTGGGATTCGTTGTAGATACTCTTCATTTCGCTCCCCATCCCTCTAGACTTGCATTCGATTCTATTTTTAATTTGGGGTCCTCCCCGAAGATTGACCTCCCGTTGCATTCTTGAACATTCTTCAGCCACCATTCTAGTTCCTCCTTTGATTCAGGATCCAGGGACAATATCTGTGAATACAAGGTTTTTTTTGCCTACACATTTCTGTTTTAGTCTTCGGAGCGCTCTGTAGTAGAGAGGGCCTGGGAATATTGGGAATATAGCTTGGATGGTTGAGGATAGAAGCCCCAGGATTCTTGCTAGAGTTTTTAATATAATATTCTTTTCTAATATCACTTTTTAAAATTCTTTGTGTAATCTTTTTAGCTTTTCTTTGGGTAAATGTAGTTCCGTATGAAGAGGTGATCAAAGACAAAAGGGCATTAGTTCCATCATCCTAGTCCGACATAACCCAGCAAGGGACATCCCCTAGGGGTACCACAATGGGTATATAAACACCATATCTTTGCTGAGGCAGGAGAGGAGAAAAAGGACTTCCATGCTGACACACTGATGCAAGACGCTGAGGTTCCTGCATGCAGACACTCCAGCTCGCAGTGGTCAAACATCTTGAGAACAACACGGGGTCCCACTGTCTCTCACTTCAGGTAATGGGGTTGACTTTATCCTAGAGAGATTCTTGGCTTTACACCTACATACATGCTAGGTACACTTAGGTACGTCTACTTAGGATCGCATCATAGGAGTACACATTTTATTGTCATATATTTTTATACCTGCCTGTATCCATCGTTTTAGCACTATGGTAGGAATCTACCATCCTTTTACTCTGTTGGTGCTTATAATCATTTATATCTGTTTCTCTCTAATGGTTGTTTCAGCACACCTAGTTTACATTAGAATGATGCTGGTTCAATAAATACCTATTGAAAAACGTCCCCACCGTTTATTCTGTGTATCTCTCTGAGACAAAGTGAGCACCAGTGACTTAACAAAAAGTACTGTACTGTTTCCACGATCCCTGACAGGACAGAGCTGTCATGTTCGATAGTTGAAAAGAACTATTCTCTCCTTGGTAAGAGGGGTTTATAGTGGCGCTGTGAACCAGGTGGTATACAGGCTAACATACTCGGTGGGGGTGTCTGGAATCAGTTCGGACACCAATCCCGCAGTGTATGTTGTCTAAACGCGCAGATCCTATATAGGTTTATAGGAACCACACGACATGGCACCCAACATTGCTTTGGTACTTATTTAACGGTCAATTCTGAGCAGATCAGTCGTGCTGTTCTCAGAGACCCCTACTCACATTTACCCAGAGACGTCTGGAGTGGGAAGGGAACTATCCGCCACAGCTGATTAGGCATATCCTATGTATCGGCTGTAGGTTTATCAAGCTTGAAGGACAAATAGTTCCTATTGTGCATAAAACCTTATCTCAGTTCCCTTGAAACGTTTTCCTCTTTCAAAACAATGGCTGACGAAGACGCCGATGTGCCAGCACAACGTACTGCAGATAGGGAGGAAGAACAGGAAGGGAAATCAATATTTCAAAAAATGTTAGAACTGCTCTTACTTTAAAACTAGCAGACTATGGAGTCACAGCTAGTGATGCAACAGTTTGTTATGTTATATTAATATAGCGCATTAATGCCCTGAGGCGTCTAAGCACTGTTTGTTTCAGCAAATGTAGATAAAAGACTGCCAGAAGAGTTACCCTGATTTAAACAAATAGGACTTTACAGCCTTTCTGAAAGATAGAAGACTTTGTTTATTCTTCAGGAAGTGTATTCCATATTTTGGTTGCTTCCATCACAATGCTCCTCCTGCCCATCGTGTTTTTTTAAAACTGGGCTGTATCAACAGGTTTGCTGTAGATGATAGAAGTTTCCTTGCTGGAACATTCTGCTTGAAACTGTGACTCAGAAAGGTAGGGCCCAAATTATGGATTGCTTTGTAGGTTAGGCAAAGTACCTTAAAAGTTATTCTTTGTTTAATGGGGAGTCAGTGTAGTTCTTTCAGATTTTGAGTCACTGAGCAAAATTTGGGGATTTTAAATAGGAGTCTTGCCATGGCAGTCACATTTGTGATTACGGCACATGAATCATACAGAACAGAGGTATTCTATTCATGGGTTAAATTCCCACATACAGATGCACAATCACACACAATTCATTCTTACAGTGAGAAGGAAACACCAAACGAATACTGTCCGTATGAGGATATTGAAATTCTGCTCACCTACCAGGAGCACATAAACTGGTTTACAGACGCCCTACCACACATAAAAGAAAAAGTTAGACTCGGTCCGCTTGGAAGAGATGGAGCCACTTGGCCAGTCCTAGCGGCTTACACACCGTATCCAGACATTGGCCCAATGCCAGTAGCAGACTTAGATCCACTTCATAAAGAAATAATAAAACTTTACAGAAACTTAACACAATTTGTAACAAGAACACTCACACTTCACCCAGCAAGGGCTACACCAGCAGGACAAATTCAGGGATCCACAACTAAAATAACACCACAAACGCTACACTTCGTTATGGGTAAAATGCCCACTAGACATGAGCAAATGCCATTCTGGATAGCTAAAAAATAACATAGCTAGAGGCAGTATTTCCACACACAAGCCATCAAGAATAACACAGAATGTTAATAATCTGCTGGCCAATGGGGATGGCTCCCCAGATAGAGGATTGTACCACATGGGGTACAGTGTTCACCGCCATATATACTAGAACTCATGGTATCCCTTCATTATCAGTTATACCAGATGTATCAAGACAAATACGGAATGAGTATGGAGCAGAACCTGCTCTGACCTTAGGAATGAAATTGTTAGGTAATTTTGCCCAGGTATCAGCTATTATATTAGCAAACATAAAAGGGGAGGCAGCAGCAGTATCAATATGCCAACACCTGAGGGATTTCACTCCTTTACAACAGGAACGTGAATTACCTAAAATTATCGAAGACACCTATGCTGAATTAGGTAGAGATACTTTGGGAGCTAGAGCAATAAAACCTCAACTCATTGGTGGCCCTGATAAAGATAACACCAAGCAAGCACCTGATTCTTCTAATAAGAAATGGGACAACAATAAAAACAAAAGAGTTGAGAGAATAAATCACAATCCAGGGGTGGGCCTCCACAACAGGAGCCGTCCGAAAGGAGGTACAACCTTAGGAATCGTGATAACATTAAAAAACCTGACAGGTATCAGGATACTGATACACGTTCCTCTCGTACTTTTCAGGGTTCATCAAAAAACTCCGAGAGGGAATGACGGTCAGAAAACAGACAAGAAGAGTGTACAAAGTCCAGAGACACGCAACGCGCTTCAGACTATACTTCCAAAAAAGAAGAGAAACCAAAATCAAAACCTCAATTTAAAAAGAAGAATGTAGTAGGTCTTAAAGTTAGACATGCCCAACTTTTGAAAGGGGAATGGGCTCTGACGATGCTAGACAGCGCAGCAGAAGTAACAATAGCTCACCAGAACCTGATGGAATTTCTGGTGACAGCGGAGTTAAATTAGCAAATCATGATGGAAACACCTGATACGAGGGTAAGTGTCCTACATAGGTTACTTGAGATAACACTCCAAAATGGAGGGGGACAAACCCAGAAAAATTAAAGGACTCCTTTGGGAGAACCTGTCCTATGGCCATGACATCCTTTTAGCTGAAAAAGATTGGTTGCCTGCAATTGTTATGAAGTGCCCAGAGGGAAAAAAGGTAATTTCTACCGGTTTTTCCAGACCTCGTTTCAATATACTCAAAACACACATATGGCAGGAGTGGGTGGTAGCACTTGTTTCCAGCATTACATCGCAACCATTTTGAGGTGGGATGCTGAGTCACCTCACCATGAAATCCCAGTAAAAACTACTCCAACTCCACAGAGACAGTACCCAATAAAACCAGAAGGGCAAAAACAGGTCAGGGATATTTTAGATCAACTTGAATACCAGAGTGTAATAGAAACTTGCACCTCTTCAATGAACAATCCTTTCTTTCCCGTAATGAAACCCGATAATTCACACCGTCTAGTTTTAGACTACAGATATCTGAACACATGCACTAAAACATTTGCAGTACAGAATGCACACAGTGCCGCATTAATGAATAACTTTGTGCAGAAAAAATACAAAACAACACTAGATATCGCAGATGGATTTTTCTGCCAAAATATAACACCTGAGAGCAGATATTTGATAGCATTCTCAGAGCTTGGTTCACTACATCAATTTCTCGACTTCCCTAAGGGTATAAGAATAGCACTGGGTTGTTCTCCACTAGGGTAACAAAGTTACTTTAGAATTTAGATGAAGAGGCATTGTCCTATGTCAGAGTTCTTCAATCTGTGGGGCGCGCCCCTTCAGGGGGGCGCGGCACCATCTCAGGGGGGGCGCGCACTCCACACTAAGATCTTCCATTTCAAAGTCTTTTACTGTCCCAAGGCGTCACAAGTCTTCACCCATTTGAATTGGGAATTTCTTTATTGGGGAGCTCCAGTAACTGAGGGCTGGAGGGGGGAGGGAGGGGAAATAGATAAGGCACAACTTGAGCTTTTGTCATGTAAAGAGCTAACAGTTAACCTTCCCAGGAGGGGGTGAACTGGTAGAGCTTGGATGCTTCAGCCACAGTGGTGGGCAGGGTCTCCTCTGCTAAAAACGAAAGCAAACGAACAGACAGTCCCTGTTCCTTTTAGTTTGATTTCAAAGCAGAGGAGACTGCTTGCCTCCCACTGCAGCTGAAATGAGCGTCTTTCCTTGCTTTCAGTTTTAGCAAAGGAGACATCCTGCCTCCCAAAGCAGCTGAAGCATTTCAGTTTAAGCCCGTCCTGGGAGGAAGCTCTTAGTAGAAAGGAGACAAAGTTTATTTTAAATTTACACAGGCAGGCGCCCCAATGCCCACAGGGCTTCAAGTTGCCAAAAGAAAAATGCCAGCCAGCCATGTGTTTTTTAAACAGCCTGCAAATTGCTTGTCTTGACACCAAATATGCTTATAAATAAGTATGTATACATTTGTAATGTGACTTTTCTGTCTTTGTTCCATTTTATTATCAGTCATGGACCATTCAGGCAGCCCTAGAACACAATTAAAAGTGCTACTATTTATATTTGCTGTTCAAAGTATGCACAGACAAGTGCTGACAATACAGCTTTCGGTGACTGTTTATTTTTGTACCAACTGGGCCATCAAAATAATGAGCTGGCAACCCTAACCATAAAACTGGAAGTTTGTTGCAAGATCAGCACATTTATTTCCTCCACCCTGATCCCTGGTTAATGCCATAATAGCAATAGTTTAACATATTTGAAACCCTACACTGCCGTCAATAACATGCTGAGTTAGTTCAAGTGTCTGGGAATGCACCCTGCATTCAGACAACTCACTCCTCATTCTCGCCCTTCACTTTCAATCAATCAATCAATTAATCAATCATAGGCATTTATAAAGCGCACTACTCACCCGGAGGGTCTCAAGGCGCTAGGGGGGGGGTCCGCTACTGCACGAACAACCAGGTCTTGAGCTTCTTCCTGAAGGAGAGGTGGTCTTGGGTCAGGCGTAGGTCGGTGGGGAGGGCGTTCCAAGTCTTGGCGGTCAGGTGGGAGAAGGATCTTCCTCCTGTTGTTGCTCTGTGGATGCGGGGGACGGCTGCGAGGGCGTGACTGGTCGAGCGGAGGTGGCGTTTGGGAGCGTAGAAGTTGAGGCGGCTGTTGAGGTAGGTCGGGCCTTGGTTGTGTAGGGCTTTGTGTGCGTGGGTGAGGAGCCGGAAGGTGATTCTTTTGTTGATCGGGAGCCAGTGCAGGTCTCTCAGGTGTCTGGAGATGTGAGTTCGTCTGGGGACGTCGAGGATGAGTCTCGCCGAGGCGTTCTGGATCCGCTGGAGTCTCTTCTGGAGCTTGGCGGTGGTACCGGCGTAGAGGGCGTTGCCGTAGTCCAGTCGACTGGTGACGAGGGCCTGGGTGACCGTTTTCCTGGTCTCGGTGGGGATCCACCGGAAGATCTTACGTAGCATGCGCAGGATGTTGAAACAGGACGAGGAGACGGCGTTGACTTGTCTGGTCATGGAGAGGGAGGAGTCCAGGATGAAGCCCAGGTTGCGTGCGTGGTCTGTCGGTTTGGGTGCGTTGCCCAGGGCGGGGGGCCACCAGGAGTCGTCCCAGGCGGAGGGTGAGGAGCCCAGGATGAGGACTTCCGTCTTGTCTGTGTTCAGTTTCAGGCGGCTGGTCGTCATCCACTTGGCCACGTTTTTCATCCCTTCGTGTAGGTTGGCTCTGGCGGTGGCGGGGTCGTTGGTCAGGGAGAGGATCAGCTGGGTGTCAATGGCGTAGGAGATGATGTTCAGGTTGTGTTGGCGTGCGATGGCCGCAAGGGGGCTCATGTAGACATTGAAGAGGGTGGGACTGAGCGAGGAGCCCTGAGGGACGCCGCAGATGACTTCCGTGGCTTCTGATCTGAACGGGGGCAGGCGGACTCTCTGTGTCCTTCCGGTGAGGAAGGAGATGATCCATTCCAGTGCCTTCTCCTCGATCCCGATGTTGCTGAGGTGCTGCACTAGGGTGCGGTGGCAGACAGTGTCGAATGCCGCGGAGAGGTCCAGGAGGATGAGGGCCGCTGTTTCTCCGTTGTCCAGCAGGGTTCGGATGTCGTCGGTGGCAGCGATGAGGGCGGTCTCGGTGCTGTGGTTGGCCCGGAAGCCTGACTGGGAAGGGTCGAGGGAACCAGTCGTCTCGAGGAAGGCTGCCAGTTGCTTGTTGATGGTCTTCTCGATGACTTTGGCTGGAAACGGGAGGAGCGAGATGGGGCGGTAGTTCTTGAGT
This sequence comes from Triturus cristatus, assembly GCF_964204655.1. NCBI lineage: Eukaryota > Metazoa > Chordata > Amphibia > Caudata > Salamandridae > Triturus > Triturus cristatus. Next base: position 38,371,334 of record NC_140590.1, read on the forward strand.
TCGGTGGGGTCCGCCGTTGGTTTCTTTAGTAGAGCGCTGAGTTCGGCGTGCTTCCAGCTCTCAGGGAAGGTGGCGGTGTCGAGGGAGGTGTTGATGATGTCCCGCAGGTGGGGTGCGATGACAGCGTCGGCCTTGTTGAAGATGTGGTGAGGGCAGGGGTCGGTTGGGGATCCGGAGTGGATGGAGTTCATCGTGCTGATGGTGTCTTCGAGGTTGATCGGTGTCCAGGCGTTGAGGGTGGTGGTGGGGGGCGTTGGTTTGGTCGTGGGGAGCGTTGGTTGTATTGTGAAGCTGTTGTGTATGTCAGCAATCTTGTTGTGGAAGTAGGAGGCGAGGGAGTTGCAGAGGTCTTGCGATGGGGTGATGTTGTTGGTTCCGGCGTTGGGGTTGGAGAGCTCTCTGACGATGTTGAAGAGTTCCTTGCTGTTGTGTGCGTTGTTGTCCAGCCGGTCCTTGAATGCTGTTTTCTTGGTGGCGTGGATCAGTTGATGGTGCATTCGGGTGGCGAGCTTGAGGGTAGTCATGTTGTCCGGCGTTGGGTCTCTTCTCCAGGCTTTCTCGAGGGCTCGGCAGTTCTTCTTGGAGCTCTTGAGTTCGTCGGTGAACCACGGGGCCTTCTTGCTTCCGGGTCTGCTGGGTGGGGTCCTCAGAGGGGCGAGCTCGTCCGCGCAGGTGGAGATCCATTTCGTGAGGTTGTCGGCGGCTTGGCTGGGGTTCGGTGAGCTGGCGGGAGGGTGCTGGCTCAGGGATGCGGTGAGTTGTTCGGCTGTGATCTTGTTCCAGCTTCTTCGTGCAGCCTGTTGCTGGTGGTGGTGGACCGTGGTTCTTTTGAAGGTGAAGTGGATGCAGCTGTGGTCCGTCCAGTGGAGTCCAGTGGCGTGGCTGAAGGAGATGTCTTTGCTGGGCGAGAAGACGGCGTCGAGTGTGTGTCCGGCGAGGTGGGTGGGGGTGGTCACCAGCTGCTTGAGTCCGAGGGTGGCGAGGTTGTCAAGCAGGGTGGTGGTGTTGCGGTCGTTGTTGTTCTCCAGGTGGAAGTTGATGTCCCCGAGGAGGATGTAGTCGGCAGAGGGGAGGGCGTGCGGGCTGATGAAGTCGGCGATGTCTTCGCTGAATTGAGTGCGTGGTCCCGGGGGTCGGTAGATCAGGGTGCCTCTGAGGGTGGTCTTGGGGTCGCGGTGGATCTGGAAGTGCAGGTGTTCGGCGGTTGTCAGGGTGTTTTCGGCGTTGGTCAAGATACGGATGGTGTCCCTGTGGATGATGGCGATGCCTCCTCCAGTCTGGTTGTCGCGGTCTCTCCGGATGATCTTGTAGCCCTCTGGGATGGCGATGGCGATGTCGGGCGCTGAGGAGTCGTTCATCCAGGTTTCCGTGAGGAAGGCAACGTCAGGAGCTGTGGTGTCGAGGAGGTTCCAGAGTTGAACGGCGTGTCTGTGGACGGAGCGGGTGTTGAGCAGGATGCACTTGAGGTGGTTGCTGCTGGTGTTCGGCTTGGCGGGTGCTGGTGTGGGGCAGGTCCGGATGCAGGTGAACTTGCAGGTGAGGCAGCTGAAGGGTCCGTGGGTGCGTCTCGGAGTGGCTCGGTAGCACCCGGGGGTTCGGCCGGTGTTGAGTGCGTTGAGGGTGGCGGCATCGTCAGTCCGGCGGGTGGGGTGGCCTCTGCGGGGGCCAGGGGTTCTGGCGCTGGGCGCGGTCCAGGCGCGGACGGGCGCAGACGGGCTTACCTTTGGCGCACCTTCGGCGCTCAATCGGTGCTCCCGCTGCGCGCGTCCGCTGCGCGGTCGCTCTGGGGGCGTCATAAGAGGGGAGCCGGGAGGGAGGGTCTGCGGGGAGGCGGGGAGCGCGGGATCCAATCGGCAGGCGGGGGGCGGGGTCTCGTGGGAAGCGGCGGGAACCTGGGGCTCGGTGGCGGCTGGGGCAGCGCTCGGCGGCCCTGTGGTGGCTCAGGCGGCAGGCGGCAGCAGGAGGCCCAGTAGGTAAGGAGCAGGCGGGAGGTGTGGGGGCGACCAGGCCGAGGGCACTTTCATGCTCACCCTGCACTCACAGTGATCACCATGCACTCACACTGATCACCATGCACTCACACCATTCACCCTCTCACCCTGCACTCACAGTGATCACAATGCACTCACACTGATCACCATGCACTCACACCATTCACCCTGCACTCACAGCGATCACAATGCACTCACACTGATCACCATGCACTCACACCATTCACCCGCTCACCCTGCACTCACAGTAATCACTCTGCACTCACAATGATCACAATGCACTCACACTTATCACCCGCTCACCCTGAACTCACAGTGATCACTCTGCACTCACAATGCACTTGTGTTGTTCACCCTGTGCCTCATCCTGCAGTCACACAAGCACACTACTCACCCTGCACTCACATGTCCCTCTTACTGCTCAATGTGCATACTCACTCAAATAAGACCATCATTAACCATACATTCATTTGTCCCACTCTGCACTTACATCCGCACCCAAATTCATATGGTCACCTCACTCACCCTACAGTCACTCCTCTCACCCTACTCTCACACTGTCGCATCACTCAACGTGCACTCCTGACACCCACACAGCGCAGAGGTTTAATGTGCCTGCTACAAAGAACGTGTACCATGCAGATGAAAGAACTGAGTGTGGGTAAACTATGAGTAGCGCTTTAAAAAAATGAGATGTTTGCCAGAAAGGTGCTATAGAGAGATGGGGTGCATTGTTGGTGAGTGGTAGTGAGGAAATTCATGGAGAAGGAGGAACTGGGGGAGGGGCGCCAAAACAGACTGTTGCACTATGTGCGTCCAGTGCTAGGGCCAGCCCTGGATGGGAGTGTTAGCTCCCCCCGCCCCCCCTCCAAAGTTCGGGTCTAGTTGCACCCCTGTACACAAGTATGGGCATGTCGTGCCCCATCAAGGTTTTTGTCCTAAATTACAAAAGGACATTTTTACATGCACTGCAATCCAGCCTTTCAGGGGTTCCCTTGATAGAGGCAGCTCTGTTTTTGCCCTGATCGCCTGGAATAATTCCTAAGCAGATTCTTTTAAATACTGTTTTGTTTCATTTATTTTTAATGTGATTGATGTGAGAGAGTCTATTACTATTTGCAGAGAAATGTTTTTGTTTCATGCAACAACCATAACAAAGTTTATTTTAGATGAAAACGGGTCCACACATTTATGTTGGTGGTGTTATTATTAATCTAGGTCATGTGTAAAACAAAGCATCCTAGTAAAAAGAATTTGTGCACATTTTAACTTGGAAAATTGTGTTTTGAGCTGTGTAATTAGCCCTGTCATTTCACCACACCCATTCACAAACCTGCAGTTTACTAAACACTCTTATTGTGTTAAACATTATTTGCCGAATATGGCCCATGATATGCACACGGCAGTCGATTATGTAGTGTACCAGATTCCAGAAATTTGTCAGGTGGTGGGGGGGCCCAACATCTAAAAAAATTCAGCTAGGGGGGCTCAACCTACAAATGTTTGAGGACCTCTGTCCTATGTAGATAATATTTATCTGATGGATGATGATTTGAAGGATCACTTGACCAGGGTGAGCAGCATCATTTTGGGGTTCGTCTCTGAGGGCTACAAACTCAACTTTAAAAAATCAAAAATAGCCTACCTCAATGTCCTATTTTTGATATATGAGCTTTCAAGTGAAGGAAAAAGCCTGGAATCTTTTTTAGAAAAGTGCTTGCTGCTCTAACCTCCTAAATATTTGAAGAACTTACAATCCATATTGAGATTTTTAAATTTTGGCAGAACATACATTTTAGATTACGCAGAAAAAGTAAAGCCTTTCTACGACCTAATAAGACCTGACTTTTCAGTTAGGCATTGGACAGAGGAACACACAGATAGCCTTCGTTCCGTACAAGCTGACATGATAGCTTCCAAACACTTACACACACGTGTAAATTTGGTAATCCATGTTATAGCGGGTCAATCTGGGTATACTTACCTAACCTTCAATGAAGGTGAAAAGGTACCTATAGAATTTAAATCACACCTGTACACAAACCCAGAAATGTGTTTTACTTCAACAGAAAACATTCTGACAGTAGAACAGACTGCTGTAGTGCTAGAAAGAGCACTGGCTCAGGGGAAACAAATAATTTTCCTGACTCCAGTACCACCCTTAGAGGCTGTCACAAAGGCAAGCTTTCCAAATGCTAAAGTTTTACATCCAAGATGGATACAATGGGCTAATTCACTCACCACGACAGATACAGACTACAAATTTGATTCTACACTTAAAACGCAAGCTTACTGCAATACGAACATGAATATCCTCTCCTGAATGAAATAATGCCTCTAGATCAGTAGAAATACATTATTTACACTGACGGATCTGCTCAGCCGGCCATAGGAAGTAAACAGCAATACAGCGCTGTGTGTGCGATTGTGAAGGGTCGTATGCAGGACAGCAGGTTCCAGCAGTACGAAGACGAAGACACAGTCTCTAGGAGACTGCACAACACAGCTAGCAGAATAAAAAGCACTGGTACTGGCACTAACAAATATGGATCGAGAATTCCCCATACTGATTGTGGGCAATTCATTTTACTGTGTCCAGTCATTCAACGAATGTCTGCACTACTAGGGTCAAAATGGGTTTAAAGACTCCAAAGATGGCACAATTAAGCACAAAATGCTATGGGAACAGGTAGCTGAGTTGAAAAACAAAGTACCAAGAGCTCATGTGATTCACACGCTGAGTCATCAAAGTGATGGCATTCACGTTGAAGGGAATCCTTTGCCTGATGAAGCTGCAAAAGGAGCAGTACGAACTGCTGCCATAGCTGCAATCACTCGTTCAAAAATGAGAACAGACGGAAAGATAATGGTAGCTGTCATTGCTTCAAGTAAAACAGAACAGCCTTACCGAAAGGCTTTCCACTCAAGTACTCCTACAAGTTAGATGCAAATAACATTCCGTATACTCGAATTCCAGGAGTGGGGGGTAGAGTAATACCAAACATTGATCGCAGGTTAGGTTTAATCCTAGCTGCACACGAGGGTCTTGGTTCTGCATACGCAGGAGTTACAGCAACAGTTTCTTTACTGAAACAATGCTATTGGTGTCCAGGATTAACTAAACAGACAAAGAATGTTGTCCTAAATTGCGACACCTGCCAGCAGAGAAAGAGCTCTACCGTAGCACGTCCAGCACAGACACCATCAGACCACTCGCCTGTGTCTATTTGGACCACTGCGGCCCCCTACATCTTGTTGGCAGTGGATTCATGCTCTAGATTCCTATGGGTATGGCCTCAGCTCTCGGCTGATGCGCTAACTGTTATAAAAGATTTGCAAGTCGTTAGAGGGATATATGCAGTTGGCACATTACATTTTGACCACGGCCCACGTTTAGCTCTAGGGCTTAAAATGAGACTATGGGAAGTTTGGGTGTTGCATTGCAGTACTTTTCTCCGTACCATCCCGGGGGAAATTCAGTCGTGGAGAAGAAAAAGCGAGACTTAAGGCAATCTTTCTTTAACAGCAAGAGTATTAGGTTCGGGTGGTAGTTGGGTCAATCACTTATACGCGGTCCAAAGAGCCCTTAACAATATGGCAAGAAGTTCCCTGGAAGGTGTCACTTCTTTAGAGGTCCTATTTGGGACGACAATGTGGGTACCTGATCTCAATTGTGGAAGCACAGTGGCAGATTTAAAACCATTTGACATCAATAAACGTTTGGCTGTTTTACAGGATCTCAATGAACTCCGGCACTACAAAGCAACATGCAAGTAAACTGGGGAACTCAAATCAGTCACGGCAAGACCTGCCTGTATCCCAAAAGTCAGGGATCTGGTCAGAGAAAGATTGTGGACAAAAAAAAATTTGGGCCATCATACAGAAAGCCTGTACCTGTCCTGGCTGTAACAGTACTTCTTCCGCCTCTTGCGGCAAAAAAGAAAAGGGATTCATCTCCATTGATCTGATCAAACCACACTATGTAGCCGATACTAAATAGTAGGCCTTGTGAGCTCCTGGGTAGCCGATGCTCTCCTCTCTCTACCATACAGGAAGTTCAGACAGAAAGACTCATAACATTAGAAGAGTCACCACTACAAAGTAATAAACTTACAAACAATGAAATGGAACTCATTCATGTTGAAACAGAACATCAAAACAGATATGAAAGACAATTATCAATTTGGCCTAACACCGATGTCTACATCAATATGCCTCTACAATAGACGTCCGCCAGTTCAACAAAACCTGTAGAGCTACCAAAGATAGATCGAACTGCATTTGGCTACTTCATTGATTTTGATACCTTCTCTCTTGATCCCAGTGAACCTGAGGCAACTCCAACTCCAGTTTACCATAAGCAATAACTTCATGATTTCTACACTTTTCTGAAAAAGACTTATCTAATATCACCTTGGCTCCACCTTTGGATAATAAATGGAATCCTGTTTTTTCTGTTCTGGATTGTCCTAGTGACTGTTTTTTGCTTACTTATGAATGGAAATTATCTCCCAGAATGTTCTGCAGTATCAAATGTGAACTTGGTCCTGAAACCTCATACATCTTCTCTTCGTGAACAAAGAGACCTAGCCTTTGTAAACATTACAGCTGTTCCAATTCCTGATGGTATAGTTTGGGACAAGGTTGATTATGATGTATTTGGTCCCATTGAACTTTTGAAAATACCACATGTATTTAAAATTTATTTAAATGATATCATTCCCTCCAGTACATTTTCTGATGATTGGGATTTTGAAACTGTAAATAACATGTTGTCTGATTTAGAACAATCTGTTGCATTTTGAGGATAGGGGGCAGTTCATTTGCAGTGAAAGCGGCGGTTGCTTGGAATGCTCTTCCTCTTGTCCTGTGTACCAACCAGGACCCAGTCATGTTCAAGAGGAAGTTGAAAACACATCTATTTCCCTGAAGCTTTCTGCCCATATCCCGCTAGGCTCCGCGCTGGGCCACTCATGAGTAGCCGCGCACGTTACAAATTCATATAACATAACATTTTCAAGCATTGAAATGTTAGAGGACACATCTGATTTTGACACTATGTACTGTTACCATCATTATGGTCATCACTTTTTACATAAATCCAGTATCCCATGTAATGTTTGTACATAAAACCAATGGGAACATTGCCTGACACCACCAAAAGTTAGTTCGAAAACATTTGCACAGAAATGTCCTTACGTTTCAGGGTTTAACACTTCTGACCCAACCTCATATTACTATAAGTTTGCACATACGACAGAACAGAAAAATATGCTAACTAACACCGAACAGTTTTATTCTACATCCTTTATTTCCCAACTGTCTGAACAGGGTTTCAACTTATGGAAGGACACTATAAACATAAAATCAGTCTTTGGTTCAAAGGAATGGCAGGTACAGGGAACAGAAGCACTATTTCCAGCGTGCTTCAATCCACAGCAGATAATATTTCTGAATGAAACTCTGCAACAGACTTCCTGTCTTGGACTAGACAAGAACAAGGATTTGAACACACCTCGGATTCCCACACCATCCCACACCAATTTAGCATCACGTGGAGGAGATATAATAGATGACATCATACAGTACAAGTCACAGACCCCGATTGGAAGGGATGGTAGGTTTGGCCAACAGACACAAAAAGATGTCAGTCAAGATTCAGGGGTACAACCAAAGGGTTTAGTATCCATAGGCTAGACCAATGCTATGTACAACGAGAACGTCAGGGGTGGTTACATCATACAGTGTTGGAAAGTTATGCCTTGATTGGCTTAAAACCTCGAAATTGTCCCAGGTGAAACAGCACTCATCCTTACTGTCAGAAGACCTGGATCTAAGGGATTTTTCATTGGGTCCCAGAAAGTCACCTCAGAAACGTTTCTTAAGCGCTGTCTATAATGAAATCTGGAAAATCTCTCAACAAGTAGCCACGGAGAGACTCCGTGTAATAGATAGAATTATCCCAGAAAAAGCATTAGCTGTAGTCGATAATGGTATGACCACATTAACATCCAGGATTTATTCCCTGGGCAGCATTGTCAATTACATTCTATTATGCTGTTATGCTGGACGCTACAATCATTGCGTTCCGGTTATGTGTCTTGGCGATTTATCAACAGTACATCCCTGTTCTCTGCATACAATCTAACGAAGAAGCAGATAACAATGGCACAAAGGGGAGCTAAATATACAATGCTGCATATTGAAAAACTGGACCAATTTTCTTTCACTGTGACAGAGTCACCATCCACAGAATGGTTAATCCATGGCCATATATAACATTACCGGTCACAAATTTCCAGTTTCAGTATTGCCTAGAGCAACGACAGGCAGGCAGATGTGAAGCGATGGGTAGGGAATTCATCGAGGAATCTTGGGATTTCGATGCAGGAGTGGGGACATGGAATTGTTTCTAAGCGGTACAAACTGCGAAAACTCCCTAAGTGGATCACTCATTTGCCTGTATATCATGCTTCACCGGGCCTGCAATGGTTCAGTTGCAAAATTATCCTGTCATTTGAAAGGTTCCCTGGCTGCTGTGATTAATCCGGTGTTCAAGTTGCTCTCAAATGGGAGTTACTTGATGCTTAAAGATCAAGGTTGTTGTGGGATGCTCCCGGCATCACATATCTTGTCACTGTTAACTCCAGGGTTACTTGTATGCAAGTATTGTTTCCACTGACCCAAACAGTCAGGGAGGCGCCGTAATGGCCTTCATTGAATGTTTCCTTTATACTCTGAGCTGAATGAAAGCCATGCTTTTACAGAAAACTTTCCATGGTTATTCAGCGGAAGCTCAGGAAGAAGGGGTCAATCACACACACCGTTAGGGCTTTTCCTCCTTTATCCTATCATGCAGTGCCTGGAGCGAGAATGTTACCTGATGGCCCATACATCGTGACACCACGGAGAGACTGCATATCCCAGAAGTCAGTGGGATACCATGCAAAAAGGAAAAGCCGGAACAATCCTGGTGTTAGTTTGTTACATAAGCCCCTCCCTTCCTTGAGGTTGGGGCTTGACAATCTGCATCCGGTACCCGTTACCGGCATCCGGTATCCTGTTTCCTGCCTTGCTTTGTTTCCAGGACGTATGGATTGAAGGCTCTCCAGCGCAGCGCCCAAAGATTCCTGACGGCGTTTTATAAACAGCCACACCAGCTGTTTTCCGGATACTTGGCGTGCTCTGCAGCTTCGTTTTTAACCCGGTATTCATTGCAGGTTGTCAGGAGAGACGGATCTCTCCATCCGCCTTTCTCTATTTTGACATTATCATCTTGGGATGTCCCGCACAGCGTACAAGGATTCCTTCTGTTTTGGTGTACTGTGACTCAACTGCGCATGAAGGTGTTTACGGGGCTGTGCTTTCAACAGCTCTTGAACTAAACCGTAATTGTTAATTTCCTACCCCGTGCTGGATGTGCACTAGAGGTTGCGGAGTGGTGAGAGTAGTCCATGCCTTGTCCAGTAGCTCTACGTTGTGGGGGTGCTTCCTGAGACAGCCTTTGATGGTATTTTGTACAATACCCGTTCTTGCACCTCTTTCAAGTTTTGGACAGGTATTTAGGTTAGTTTCTTGGTGCTTAGGGACCAAGACTGTTGTTCTCTGGCATGTTTGGATTATTTCATGCTTAACTTTGGATATTAAAGGCTAGTATCCTGTACTTTGTGCTCACTGTGGATTACTGAGGCGCTGCTTCAGTTCTCCTTCATTCCTGTGTTGCTAGCATTTGTGTAAGTTCTCGGGGTGTCCAAGCTCGCTGCAGTCATTGTGTATGGTGTTGTTTGCTTCTCTGCCTCACCTTTTTTTCTTGTGTCTCACTGTGGTACTTCAAAGAGTAAGAAGAGGCTCCTGTCCCGAATTCTACACTCTCATCCCTAAGGCCGTAGAAGAGAACAACAGATCTAGCTGCACTGTTTATTATTTTCTCTATTCCCCCTTTCCTCTGGGTGTTTTCTCTCTCAGAGTGGTGTCTATTGGTACGCTGTGAGGGTTTATGCTTAGGGGAATCAGCGGACCTTACATCTACCCATCGTCCCTACTGGTTGTCATCTCTAAAGGTCAGTGACTTACTTTCTATCTGACAGTTGCTGGCAAAACTGTGCCCTTAACCTCTGCCAGAGAGACCTTTGATCTTCAGGTTGCACGGTCCTCAGCTGAGATACAGGCACTTGTATGAAGAAACTGTCCTTTTCATTTCACAGAAATGGTAAAACGTATCTTCAACATGTCCGATACAATGGGTATAGTATACCTATTTAAGGCCATAGGTTGTGGACGGTTAAGCACCTTTCAGACAGTCTTCGGAGTGATTCCAGCTTTCATACACTCCGTATTTGGAAGCATTTTTGGAGGACTTCTGCCGATCCTGTTCCTAAAAGCAGGCATCCTGATTGTAATTTTTTTGCTACGCAATGGATGTCCCAGGCACCAAGGAGATGGAAAAAACGCTCCTGGAGAGCATTAACCATGATCACATGGTACTCCATCTGGGCACACCTCGCCTTCGGGAACTGAGAGAGTCTTGGTTATTATCATTTCGACCAGTCTGTATTGACTGTGTTCTGTCCCCCGCTGCCTCTTCTGTGGACCAGAATGCGTGTTGGATCTATGTCTAACACTTCCATCGGTAGCGGCCCCGGGTGTGGATGCTTTACTAGACCCGTTAAAGGCCCATGTACTGCTGTGTCCTCAGCGTATTTCCATGTTGATGTAGGCATTCTTAGAGCCACCACTGGATGCTTCAGCTTCTATTGCAACACAGACCGGCTCCTCTACAGGTGCATAAGTCATTGATACTATACAGGCATTGGCTGTGGGCACTGCAGAAGATCATCTGTGCTCGATTGACCTGATCTGTGAGGTGTTGCAGGGATCGTCATCTGTGATGGCAAGCAACAGTGATGTTGCGTCTCACATACAGGACACATAAACATTTGGCTCATCGTGTGCTGGGAAGAATTTGGCCTTTTTCAAACACAACCAAAACTTGGAATTTTAAAACAAAAAACACTTTTTATCTCTCTTGCTGAACAGCATGGCTTTCAGGCACTCATAGTTGTTTGGACCATATATACGAACATATTTTAAGAGACTTCTACAGCTTCTACTAGATTTGTAGCATTTTGTTTTACTCATTAGTTGTCTGCTTGTTATAGACGTACATGTAGTATTTTAATATGTCGTCCATTCCGATGAGGAGTGGGTGTTATGTTTCATACAGGTGCTCGATACAGGCTCAGGTAGCAACCAGACCTTTCACCTATATTCCCCTGGCATTACACTACATAACGGTTCTCAGTACTGACCTTTTACCTAGTTACGGTAATGCCTAAATGACATTGGGTTTTCTCTGAAAACTAGCCTCATTCATTATGCATGAGGATTCTTGGAAACGCAGCAGGACTACCATCCCATGCATAATAACTATGTATAAGGGTCCTTCCTTCCGTCATCCTAGTCCGACATGACACAGCAAGGTATAGCCCCTAGAGGTACTACATTGGGTATATAAACACCATATCTTTGCTGAGGCAGGAGAGGAGAAAAAGACTCCCACGCTGGCACACTGAAGCAAGACGCTGAGGTTCCTGCATGCAGACACTCCAGCTCGCAGTGGTCTGCCAATCCTTGCGGGGTGTCCATCTCGAGACCAAGACGGGGTCCCACAGTCTCTCACTTCAGGTAATGGGGTTGACATTAGCCTCGAGGGATTCTTGGCTTAGAACCTACATAAATGCTAGGTACACTTAAGTACATCTAGTTAGGTTTGCATCGTAGGAGTACGTATTTTATTGTCATGTACTTTTGTACTTGCCTGTATTCATCGTTTTAGCACTATGGTAGAAGTCCTTTTACTCTGTTGGTGCTTATAATCATTTATATCTGTTTCTGTCTATTGGTTATTTCAGCCCACCTTTTTTACATTAGAATGACGCTGGTTCGGAGGCAAGATGGCGGCCGTCAGCTCAGATGAGTGTGCTGGCTGCTTCTGTGCTCCCACATCCGTGAAAGGATCGTTCTCTGGTGGAAAGCGAGAGGCGAATGAGCGTTTGACTCAACGGCATTCTTGGATTTGCCGCGACTGGCGAGTTTACGAAGAATCCGTATCGGATACATTGTGTCCGCAAGGGGCTGGCAGTGGACGCTGGGACGCTCGGCTGCAACAGTTCCAGGCAAGAGTACTGGAGCCCCGAGAGCAGGGATTTGGAGCTCGCTAACGTCGAGAATGCCACCCAAAGGGGGAAAAGGAAAAAAACGGCTTGTGGCTGATGCTGGCGCTGCAGCAAAAACCGCGGAGACTGTGGAGACGCCATGCGGGAAGAAAGCGCCAAGCACAAGCGGCAAAGCAACTAAGGGGGAGAGCGCTACCAGTATCAGCTCTAACACCATTACTAGCCCTGGTAAGCAAACTATTCCACAATTGTTCTCGGTGGGAAGAGGCAGGAAAAAAGATTCCCAGACCCCTCAGACTGCCCAAATGAAAAATCCCTCAGTGGCGCAGGGTTATAAGGCTGACGCTGAACCTTTGGGAGGCCAGGAAGCAGTGGAGGATAGTTCTGGCATACTCTGACTTATCCATCTTCCTGCTTTGAGAGAGGAAAGCCCTTCACTTGACCCCACACCCTGCAATAATATTGAGATGGGCAATGGCTCTGGCCAAGAGGCACCAATAGACTTGACAAGAGTGAATAATGAGTTGGTGTTTGGGAAGTCGGGGAGCCTTGATATATTTATAGCTCCTAATTCCAGTATTGACACTGAGGAAAGAAGTGACGCTGGTTGTGTTGGAAATCTTAACGCTGCAGAGTTCCCGAGTGGTGGGCTGCTAACGAATGAAGCTGAATTGGTGGATGTAGTAGAAAAGTTTTTTTCACTATCAGACCACTCAGATGTATCTAGTGGAGAGGCGATGAGAAATGGGAAGTCCCCCATGAATCGGCAAGGGGGTGAGTTAAGTGAACGCAGCAGTATACCCCCCGAGGATACGGGAGGGGAATCATCAGAGGGCAGCCCTCAGACATTGTGTAAGATGAGGGTTCTGACAGAGAACTCTTTCTCTCGGCATCCACTCAACTCTCTTCCACCTGAATTAAGTGTAGGGACTGAACTAGATCGATCAGATTCCTTGGTACGGAGAAGGGCAGAACCAATAGAAGATGTATCTCTGACTCTCATATACCAAACTATAATGGCTCACAGAGAGGAAACACAAGTCAAGAGCCAGAGGACACAAAATTTGTGTCGTAAGTTACAAAATTCAGTTCGGCGTATTGCCAAGACATGCATTGAGTTTACCACAAGGATTACTGAGGCAGAAGCACGCATCTCAGGTCTGGAGGATGAGCTGGCAGCACAAAAAACGGTGACAGAGACCATCCGTGCAGGGAAGGACGACATGCTGTGGAAGCTCACCGATTTGGAGAATAGAGCCTCACGAAATAATCTGAGAGTCCTCCAAATTCCGGAAGGCCTAGAAGGACAGCATCCACGTAAATTCATTATTGATTTGTTCACTCAGGCATTCCCTGAACTAACCCAATGGGACTGGCAGAGGGAGGTGCAGAGGGAACATTGTTTCCCCTTCTCTATTCGGGCTCGGCCTGGTCAAACAGCGGCAGTGCCTAAACCAAGGGTTATATTGATTTTGTTTAACAACTTTTTGGCACGTGAAGCTGTATATGATCTGGCTCGACCTGATAGAAAAAGAGCTGGAAAGGGGGTCGAGTTTTTTGTTAGACCGGATTACTGCCACCAGTAGGTAGAAAAAAGCTGGCAACTTCGCCAACTTATTGTGCCATTTCAAGCTAAGGGGGCCCAAGCTTTTTTACTGCAACCAGCCAAATTGAAAATTGTATATAAAGAAAATACTAGGTTTTTTACATCTGGAATTTTGGCGAATAAATTTCTGCAAACTCTCAAAGCAGGATAAGCATTCAGCCTAGTCTAAGAGGACATTGGGTTATCTCTCCTAACTCTCTTATGTGTGTCTGAGTCTCTTTAGAGCTTATTTTTATTGGTTTAATATACCGCTCTGCTTATGATGTACCATATCCCCTTCAGTATTATTATGTTATGCATATTTAGTGGGGAAGAGAATAAGTATGGAATTTTGCTTGTTTAATGTTTATTGGTAGGCTTCTCTACCTGCTTCACTTGTTTTGATTTTTGGGTTAACTAGAGTAATTGTAGACTGGCTATTACATGTGGGGTATTACACGGGTGTGGGAGGCACTTTTGGGTGGTAGGAGCATGTCATCGCTAGGACTTGCAGTCCTAAAGCCTCGACGTAGGGGTGGGGTGGGGGGTGGTGGGGGAAGGGCAGCACTGGGGGGGGAAGGGGGATGGTGGGAGGGAAAAAATAAAAATGAACCATAGCATCAAAGAAAGATGTACAGGCTTGAGAATAGTTTTGTATGGTACGGAAGTAATACTAATGTGGAATATATGGCGAATTTAGGCCTCTGAATATGCACACTGAATGTGTGTGGGTTAAAAAATTATAATAAAAGGCAGAGGGTGGCTACAGAGCTACGGGTGATCCAGCCAGATGTAGTGTGCCTGCAGGAGACGCACATACAGTGCGTGAGATTTTGTCAGAACTAGGTGACACAGTACTGGCATCCTCAAGGCAGTCAAACATGATGAGAGGGGTGGCGATCTTAGCAAGACCTTTTATTCAAACGACTGGACATACACTGGCTTATATAATTGGGCAGTGGGCCATTGTGGAATGTAGGGTAGGGGAAGTAACATTTACCCTGTGTACAGTATACGGCTCTAACTTTGATGAAGCCACGATATTGGAATATTTAAATGGGAATCTTGCCACATGGCCCACTCCGCTTTTTTTGTGTGGGGATTTTAATATAAATTTGAGGTATGAAGATCTCCAAACCTGCGGGCAGAATTATAAAGGCAGAAAACCCAGGGAATGCAAGGCTTTATGTCAACTGCTAACCGACCACGGGCTGTTGGATGCTTGGAGTAATTTGCATAGGCAAGATCCCGGATACACATTTTATTCACACCCACAAATAGGCTTGTATGCCTTGATTATTGCTTCTTATCTCCATTGTTCTTTACTGGGCTTAAAATATGTGTGTACCCAAGGGTGACATCGGATCATGCACCAGTAGTAGTAGATATTCCGGCACTTCGGCGGTGTGCTGCACCGTGAGCTTTTACTTTTGATAGAAAGCATTTGTTGGATGGTGCGTTTATAGAGCATATGAAGGCCTGGATAAAGGAGTTTTGTCAGTATAATCGGCACTCTGCATCCTGGGGGATTATCTGGGATACATTTAAAGCTGGGTTTAGAGGGGAGACACAGAGTTATGGGTTTTATAAACAGAAACTAGCTAAGCAGGCAAAGAGGTATTATATAACAAGTTTAAGATCACTGAAGAGGAATTGGCTAATGAGCTAGTTACAGTACATAATACTGTAGCATTACAGAATAATCTAGCTAGGTGTAAGTCCAAAATAAACTCAGAATGGAGCAAGGAAATTGCTTTAAAATATCAAACTTATAAAAAAGGGTGTCATGAAAATGGGGAGGCCACAGAACGATGTCTAGCCCAGAAATTACGTATAAAGGAGTTAGAACAAAGAATAACTGGGATTAAAAAGGCAGCTTGGGTCATGGTGTACAACCCCCAGGAAATTCCTAACGTTTTTTTAAATTTTTATACAGAGTTATATACAGGAATGGACACGGAGTGCTCTTTGATGGATTTAGGACTCCCAGCCTCATTGTGGGTCCAATTGGATCAGGCGGATGCCGAGATGCTTGATGAGCTCATTACACTGGGAGAATTGGAACAGGCTATAATCTCTCTTGCAGTAGGGAAAGCTGCAGGACCTGATAAACTGCTGCTGGAAATTTTGAGACCTTTTTTCAAGATATTCAACCTGATATGCTTAAGGTGTATCAAATGGCACAAAAAGGGGAGATACCGCGATCTTGGGCCGAGGCCAATATCTGTATTTTTAAGAAGAAAGGGGAAGCCGTCTGAGCTACCTTACCGTCCAATTTCTTCTCTCAACTCTGACGGGAAACTTTTGCTAAAATCTTGGCCACACGGCTTGCAAAAATTATAACACCATTTGTATCTTTATAACAACATGGCTTTATACCTGGAAGTGGGACGGTAGACCATGTGAGTAGAGTAGTGACACTCTTTGATATTGCACAAGTAGAAGTTAGAGAATTAGGGTTGATTTTACTTGATGCTGAAAAAAACATTCGACCGTGTGTCTGGGAATTTTTTAAGGAGGGGCTTGCAACAAATGGGGTTTGGGCAGGGGTACATTCAAGCTTTACAGGCCTTATATCACCTCCCCACGGCAAAAATATGCTCAATGGGACGCTCCTCAGAGAGTATCTCGATCTCTCGAGGTACACGACAAGGGTGTCCATGCTCACCCCTTTTATTTGCATTGTACATTAACCCCTTTATTATTATGTTAGAACGGAGTAAAAAGATTATGGTGCCGATCACGATCCGGCAAAAACCGGGTACGAACCGTCGGACGGAGCATATTCTCCGTCCGACGCGTACCCGGTCGTCAAAATATACAAACATGGAATTACGATTCGCACGGGTACACCATTACCGTACGAATCGTAAAAAAGACCGACCGAACAAAAAACACCTACCAATGCGATCCGGGAAAGCGCCGACCTGACGTCGGGACGCACGCAGCCAGCCATTCACGACCCAGGAATCACGATTCGCACCGACGTCACCCCGCACGGTGAATATTTTGCGGCAGCCAAAAACTGCCGGGAAATCAGGACGACGCGAACAAGGACCACCAGTACGCGACGGACAGACGGCGACGCGAACAAGGAGGACCAGTACGTGACGGACACACAGGACGACGCCACCAAGGAGGACCCGTACGCGACAGGACGACGCGATCAAGGAGGACCCGTACGCGACAGGACGACGCGAGCAAGGAGGACCAGTACGCGACGGACAGACATGGACCCGAACCTACGAGTCATCCCTGCCCTCATAGCAGTACACCTCCTCTACAGGTTACGACGCAGACGCCGCAGAAGGTCAGAATAACTAAGGGAGGGGGGAAAGTGGGGTGGGGTGGGGGTGGCACGACCAGGGCAGGCCACAAAACAACCACATGAGTGACACACTACACATGGCCTGGACATACCTGACTCCCATGCCCTGGTCACCACGAGGGGGTGGGGGCGTGTCCTGATAAGCCAGCGACCGCCACAACGGAAGTCCGTCACCACGCGAACCGGCAACACAACCAGACAGGTACGTCCCGTACCCACGCCTGAAGAGCGTGGGTACGAGTCGGACCACGCCCACACACGTCACCCCAACAATGGCGGGACGGATCGCACCCACGTGGCAAAGGCCTGGGTACGGGCCGCACAAACATCACATAGCATGGGGACGGATATGTACGGACCCTACCCCCACCCCGTATGCAAGGAGCGTACCCCCCAGCCCAACAGTGCAAGTACGACCCGTACCCCCACCCGCGGACGTACGGAGCGTACCCCCAGCCCAACAGTGTAAGTACGACCCGTACCCCCACCCGCGGACGCACGGAGCGTACCCCCAGCCCAACAGTGTAAGTACGACCCGTACCCCCACCCGCGGACGTACGGAGCGTACCCCCAGCCCAACAGTGTAAGTACGACCCGTACCCCCACCCGCGGACGTACGGAGCGTACCCCCAGCCCAACAGTGTAAGTACGACCCGTACCCCCACCCGCGGACGTACGGAGCGTACCCCCAGCCCAACAGTGTAAGTACGACCCGTACCCCCACCCGCGGACGCACGGAGCGTACCCCCAGCCCAACAGTGTAAGTACGACCCGTACCCCCACCCGCGGACGCACGGAGCGTACCCCCAGCCCAACAGTGTAAGTACGACCCGTACCCCCACCCGCGGACGCACGGAGCGTACCCCCAGCCCAACAGTGTAAGTACGACCCGTACCCCCACCCGCGGACGCACGGAGCGTACCCCCAGCCCAACAGTGTAAGTACGACCCGTACCCCCACCCGCGGACGCACGGAGCGTACCCCCAGCCCAACAGTGTAAGTACGACCCGTACCCCCACCCGCGGACGCACGGAGCGTACCCCCAGCCCAACAGTGTAAGTACGACCCGTACCCCCACCCGCGGACGCACGGAGCGTACCCCCAGCCCAACAGTGTAAGTACGACCCGTACCCCCACCCGCGGACGCACGGAGCGTACCCCCAGCCCAACAGTGTAAGTACGACCCGTACCCCCACCCGCGGACGTACGGAGCGTACCCCCACCACACCAGTGTCAGTAGACTCGTACCCTCACCTCTAATGCAGTGTGCGTAACCCCACCGTGTATGTGCCAAGCGCACATATCCAGAAATCGGAGGTGTGTGTGCAGACTCCACCCAGCAGTGCCCTGAGACAGGAGGGGTGGGTGCCCATCACTCCCAGCAGTGCCCAGAGACAGGAGGGGTGTGTGCAGAGTCCTCCCAGCAGTGCCCTGAGATAGGAGGGGTGGGTGCGGAGTCCTCCCAGCAGTGCCCTGAGACAGGAGGGGTGGGTGCAGAGTCCTCCCAGCAGTGCCCAGAGACAGGAGGGGTGGGTGCAGAGTCCTCCCAGCAGTGTCCAGACCCAGGAGGGGTGTGTGCAGAGTCCTCCCAGCAGTGTCCAGACCCAGGAGGGGTGGGTGCAGAGTCCTCCCAGCAGTGTCCAGACCCAGGAGGGGTGGGTGCAGAGACCTCCCAGCAGTGCCCTGAGACAGGAGGGGTGGGTGGTGAGTCCTCCCAGCAGTGCCCAGAGACAGGAGGGGTGGGTGCAGAGTCCTCCCAGCAGTGCCCTGAGACAGGAGGGGTGGGTGTGGAGTCCTCCCAGCAGTGCCCTGAGACAGGAGGGGTGGGTGCAGAGTCCTCCCAGCAGTGCCCTGACACAGGAGGGGTGGGTGCAGAGTCCTCCCAGCAGTGTCCAGACCCAGGAGGGGTGGGTGCAGAGTCCTCCCAGCAGTGTCCACACCCAGGAGGGGTGTAACACATGTGTGTGATGCCACAATTACCCACATCCATACTGCCTACAAGGGAACATGTCCCCATGAACTCATGTCAACTGACTCCACACACAAGTACAGTGATCAGCAAGGATGCCACGATTGTTGCAGGTGGAGACATGGCCATGCATGCATGGCCAAAGTAGAAGGGCTCCGTCACACACACAGCTCATGTAGACACAGCTCTGCGCTAAACATTGGGAACACCCTGCAGGGAAGAAACTGGGTACACAGAGGAAGGAATACACCCTGGGACAATTGAACCATGCAGTAACTGCTGACATGACCTAAGGAAGTTAGCCAACACCTTGTGATGGCACACAGATCCTAGGGTGGCCCCAAAGAGCAGAACACTACTACAAATCCCACACACCCAAAGCCTTAAACACCACCCAAAACAATGTAGCAGCCCCACCAACACCAATACCACCATAGCAGGAGTGTGATAATGAAAAAAAAAATAAAGCTTTAATCAGCATGAGCACAATGTCCGTGGATCAACGGCAGTTCAAAGTCAACAAAGGCCATAGGGCAGTCAATTATTCCCAGCTGCATGGGGGACACAGTGGGATGTGTGTCCCCTACCTTGCCTGCACAGTCAAATGCCATCGTCTTCCATACTGGTGAGGGCATCAGGGGGGGGGGGAGCAACAGGCACCGCAGGGACATCAGGGCAAAGGGGCGGCGTTGTGGGTGCAGGGATGGAGGACTCAACCACAGGGGGTGTGTCATGGCCAAAGGCGGAGGCCAGGATGGCACTACACACCTTAGCAAGGTCCTCCAGGGAGTCCCCTGCACCCGAAGTGACCTCAGGCCCCAAGGAGGGGGGGGGTTCAGAGGGATGGGTTGCAGCGCCACCGGGGGAGGGTGGAGACAGGGGGGGAGACTCAACCACCCTGACCGAGGACTTCCTTGACCGCTTGCGTGGTGGCGTAACTGTGGGGCTCAAGGACAGAGCGGCCATGAAGGAGTCCTTGGGGGAGATGTGGCCAGGAGAGCTGAGGGGAGGGGATTTGGAGGGAGTGGATTGTGTGGAATGCGGACTCCCACTCTGGCTGCGTGTCACACGTTTGCCCCCCGACCCAGTGGGTGTGCCTATCTCACCCTGTGTGTGCGTGTCAGGAGGAGTGCGGTGGACCTTCCCTGCTGGTGTGGTGCCTGTGTCTGTTGTGGTGGGTGCATGCCGACGTCTGGGTGTACGTGGGACAGGCATGGAAGTGGGAAGTGTGGATGGGGCAGGGGTAGGTGGGGGGAGGTCGCGCTGCAGGAGACCCACTGCTGCAGTCAGTGTGGAGTCTAGGGACCTCAGCAAGTTGCGTTGGTCAGCCTGCAAAGAATGAATGCCCTCCAAGAATGCCTCGATGTTGCTGAGGGTTTTCCCGTGGGAATGGAGGACATTCAGGATCGCAGCCTGACCAACCTGCATTTGCCGCTGGATGTCCATAGACTCAGCATTGGCGGCAGCAGTGGAGACAGGGGCAGGGGGTGCGGTGCCTGGCAGGAAGGAGACATGCGGTGACCGGGCACGCTGGGAAGGGACACGAGCAAGTGGGAGGCGGTTGGTGGGAACTGAGGGGGCGGTGGCAGGTGTTGTTCCACTGTCAGCTGCTGGTGCAGCCTCCGCCAACTCTGAGACATCCTCCTCGGACCTGTCAGCTTCGTAGTCTGATGTGCCAGTCGACAGGTCCTCGGCCACACTATCCTCCACCTCTGTCCCACTCGATGTGCCAGCCCCGATGTCACGGCTGCCACTGGTGCTCGGTCCCTCCGCCTGGTCCGTGTCCATGTCTCCCTCTGTGTCCCCCGACGATGCTGTGGGCAGGGTGGAGAGACAGAAATTAATCAGACACCTGTACACATCTGTCACATGAGTCCAATCTACATAGTCAACATTGCATAGCCTGAAGAGGCAGATCCCTAACATCTGCAAAACAAGGTACCGATGTAGGGCATGAAACACAGTTGGTTGAGCCACCATGCCACTGAAATACCATGGAGAGCATGAGACAATAGCTGATGACAGGAAACGGAGTCTGACATAGCACCCAGGCCCTGGGGACAATCCTGCACTGCCTCTGCACCACACAGCGTTTGTGAAAATACCTATGACCAGGGACAATATCCATGAACTTGAGACACATGCTGCATAGGTAATGCTGCAAACATGCCCAACATAACTCGGTCACTGCACCTTGCGTGTGTGTCCAGTAACATCACACACTGTCCAGACCCAGCAATTAGGAATCAGGATTTGACACATAGGCATTGGCCGCCCCAAGCAACCCCCACACGATGCTAATTGCTGAGACACAGGTGGCACCAACATCTCATAGTCTGGGTGATAAACACAGTGGCAGGCAAAAGGCAAGATTGGACGCAAATCAGCAAAGGTGCGCCTGTACAAATAATGAGGTACCAGTGCCCATCCTCAGATGAGTATAACAAGACACACAGGCACTGGCAACTGTGAGTATGAAGAGGGACAATCAGGTCAGGCTGCACAGTGGACACCTGTACATAATAGCACGTCTATATACATGGTGACAGGGGACAATGGCACAGAGCACAACCTACGCTGTAGACAGTGAGAGTGTCCACGTTGATGATGACACAAACAACACTGAGGATAAGGTGCCCCAGGGGACAGTATTGGGCACGCAACTACATGCTACTGAATGGCTGAATGGGAATGACTGCTACACACGTCACCATCCCTGCACTATGCGTAGCGCACACTCATGCACATCATGTCACAGGCCACTACATAGGACATGCGCGCTGTAAGGCATGACACATGAGAGACCAACTCCCATGTCTGGAGCCAGCATCAGTGCCAACTGACATGGAACCCACATGCAGTGAACTTGACAGTTCACAGGCAAGGTCCCACAACCTGTTACCCACCACTACCACCCATGATGCTACAGTCATTGTTCTCGTGGACAAAGCGCCAGCCTACATTACCTTGTGAAGGAGTGACTACACACAGACCAGGGAACACATTGCAAGGAGGGGAAGGGTGGCAGGGGCGCAGCGACACACTTGGGCAAACTGGATGGGCACAGCACCTTTAAACCCTGCCAGTGAATGAATGCCACTGTGCCCTTACAAATGCCGGTGACACACAACAAACGCACATGTACCTACCCCCTTCCGCCTGCTGCATCGCCTGTAAGCGCCTCTCCAGGTCTGGAAAGACCACCGGCAGCACACGCCTGTGGAGGTGGGTCAGACGGCGGCGGCCGCGGTTCTTGTGGCTCTCAGGTGAGTCCCCCAGCAGGAGCCGTGCAATCCTCCGCGTCCAGCACCGGATATCCTGCCAGCGTTTCCTCACCTGGGACAGGCTCCGCCTCCGACCATCCACACGCCTCACGGCACTGACGGCGGTCAGCCAGATCTGCTCCTTGGCAGAGGCGCCTACCTGTGAGGAAGTACAAGTGACACCACATCAATACACCAGCCACATGTCACAGAGAGACATATGTGAACATAATAGCTGGTTACTACATGGCATGTAATGCAGCCAACGCATTGCACCTCTGTCATAGGGACATCATCCTCTGGTGAGGGAAAAGGCAGTACGTGCCATAGTGGGTACTCAGGTGGAATGATGGCAATGTCACAATCAATGAGCAAGGCTCACACTGTGCATCACACCCACCCCTCCTGTCTCAGGGCACTGCTGGGAGGACTCCACACCCACCCCTCCTGTCTCAGGGCACTGCTGGAAGGACTCCACACCCACCCCTCCTGTCTCAGGGCACTGCTGTGAGGTATAGGCCCCCACCCCTCCTGTCTCAGGGCACTGCTGGGTGGACTCTGCACACACACCTCCTGTCTCAGGGCACTGCTGGGTGGACTCTGCACACACACCTCCTGTCTCAGGGCACTGCTGGGAGGACTCTGCACACACCCCTCCTGTCTCAGGGCACTGCTGGGAGGACTCTGCACACACCCCTCCTGTCTCAGGGCACTGCTGGAAGGACTCCACACCCACCCCTCCTGTCTCAGGGCACTGCTGTGAGTTATAGGCCCCCACCACTCCTGTCTCAGGGCACTGCTGGGTGGACTCTGCACACACACCTCCTTTCTCAGGGCACTGCTGGGAGGACTCTGCACACACCCCTCCTGTCTCAGGGCACTGCTGGGAGACATCAGGCACCCCCCCCCTGGTACCCCCCCGACAGTACATGGCATGTGTGTCACACCGGGTCACAATGCCTGAAGACACAGTCACAACATAGGGACAGTCTGTGGCAGTGGCCTATGCACTCACCTGATACCCTGGTCGCCCATACAGCATGGGGTACTGTGGGAGGATCACATCCAGCAGAGCCATGTTCTCCTCCAGGGTGAATGGCTGTGTCCTCTCCACAGCCCTTGACATGTTTCCAGGGAATCAGTAGCAGCAGCTTGGTCGACAAATGCAAAGATGTGCAGGCAAGTAATCCCTCATGGGACCTGGCTGCCTTATATGTGGCCTTCTGCCCAGTCTCATGCACAGGAGTACAGAGTGATTGGTCACTCACATTTGCATCCTATGTTTCCACCAATCCCTTCAAACCTAGCAGTCTGTGGGTTCTCTATCGGTTTCATTCTCCTGCATGATGTCAGCCCCACAAACACATTGCAACAAAGTAGAAGAATTCCAACTGACTTCTGCTGTGCACCTTCCAGAACAAAATCGAAATTTGAACCTGGTCGCCATGACAACCAGCATGCATGTAGGCCTTAATACTTGTCCCCTATGTAATTAGGAGAATCACACACAGGTACGGTGCGTTTCCGGGCCCTAGGGCACCCCAA
This sequence comes from Triturus cristatus, assembly GCF_964204655.1. Lineage (NCBI taxonomy): Eukaryota > Metazoa > Chordata > Amphibia > Caudata > Salamandridae > Triturus > Triturus cristatus. The sequence continues at coordinate 38,395,190 of NC_140590.1, forward strand.
AAGCATGGCAACGGCCCGTACATGCATGCCTACGTTCAAAATCACTATGGGTCTGCACGCGTATGCGTACACGTAGTGGTACGGACCGTACACACGCATGTACGCTCACTATCACTATGGATCTGCACGCGTATGCGTACACGTAGTGGTACGGACCGTACACTCGCATGTACGCTCACTATCACTATGGGTCTGTGTACCCGTAGTGATAGTGAGCGTAGATGCGAGTGTACGGTCCGTACCACTACGTGTACGCATACGCGTGCAGACCCATAGTGATAGTGAGCGTAGATGCGAGTGTACGGTCCGTACCACTACGTGTACGCATACGCGTGCAGAACCATAGTGATAGTGAGCGTACAGGCATTTGTACGGTCCGTACCACAACGAGTACGCATACGCGTGCAGACCCATAGTGAGAGGGCCGTACACTCGCATGTACGCTCACTATCACTATGGTTCTGCACGCGTATGCGTACACGTAGTGGTACGGACCGTACACTCGCATGTACGCTCACTATCACTACGGGTACACAGACCCATAGTGATAGTGAGCGTACATGCGAGTGTACGGCCCTCTCACTATGGGTCTGCACGCGTATGCGTACTCGTTGTGGTACGGACCGTACAAATGCCTGTACGCTCACTATCACTATGGTTCTGCACGCGTATGCGTACTCGTTGTGGTACGGACCGTACAAATGCCTGTACACTCGCCATCACGATGGGTACACATACGGCAGCACTCCCACAGTGATTGGGGTGGGTGTGTTATAAGGAGTGGTGGTGTATTGGGCCTCTGTTTGTTTTTGACAGTTGCAGGTCAGTGATTGTGTTATTTTAGTGGTTGTTGGCCATGTTTAGTGGCTGTGTGCCTTTCGAATGGTGTATTGTTGAGTTGTTTTGTTTTGTCCTTGTTGTGTACGTGCGTTTTGAGCGTGTGTACGGTGTGTACATGGGCCATTTGGTTGTACGATTTGGTCCTTGTGTGTGGCTTTGCACGACTCGTACATGCGGTTGTGATGTTGGGGCATGGGGTGCGCTCCGTACTTAGGAGGTTGTGTTGGGGGTGCGCCAGGAACGTACTGGGGTGGGGGTACACGGGGGTACGACACGTACTGGGGTGGGGGTGCAACTGGAACGTACTGGGGTGTACATAGACGGTGGTACGACACGTACAGGGGTGGGGGGGTTTACATTGACGGTGGTACGACACGTACTGGGGTGGGGGTACGACTGGAACGTACTGGGGTGTACATAGACGGGTGGGGGTATACATATACGGGGGGTACGTGTCGGACGTACGGGGGCTGGGGGGAGTGTTGGGCGCGTATGCGGGCACATGTCTCCATGGTTGCTATTGGTGTTCGGTGCGGACAGTGTTTTTTCCATACGGTTGTAGGCTCGGACGCACGGGATGGATCGTGATTCCTCGGTCGGACTTGGATTTTTACGTTTGTAAGGTAAATCGTCCGAGGACGTGTCGGACACATTTTCCGACCCGAGGACGTGTGGGGAATGATTCCCGGTGCGGGTCGTATGGACTTTTTACCATGCGAATCGTGATTGCCAGTTCGTACGGCATTTGTACGATTCGTACGGTAAAAAGACCCGATACGAGTCGCACGGGGAAATTTTTTGCCGGATCGTGATCGGCACCTCAGTCTTTTCAATGTACGTCAAGAACAGTTTTGCGTAATGGCATACGCCGATGATGATTGTATGACATAATTTCGAAAGACAAAAATTCGACCTACAAAAATATCGCAACAAAAATATCGTGGTCAAGAATATCGACATCCTATCTACAACATGGTAAGTACAAAAATATCGATAATTTAATATCGATGTCAAAAATATCGTAATTCAAAAATATCGTTTTTTTTTAGTTTAAAAAAATATGTAAAATAAACCAAATAATACTTATAAATCAAAGAAACATAATTAAATATATTGTATAATATGTAAAATGTATAATAAATATAAATAATTAAATGAAACTTTAATGAAACATATATATATAATATATAATATATACACTTACTTAATAATTACTTTTAATAATAATTTCTGTAACATATAAATTATTAAATATTTATTTAAATTACCAATACATCTATACACATAAAACAATAACATTAATAAATATTAAATAATTACATATAGCAAATAATAATCAATAATTTTAATTTGAATAATTTTTATTATTAATTATATATTACAATAGCTAAAATATTACAAAACATATTTAATATCAGACACAATAAAACTACTAGTCCAACTTCAACAAAAACAACAGTAAGGAAAATGTTGGATAGCGTAGGGGTAAAAATAACTATTCCAACTCCCGAGAGTGCAACAGTAGGGAAAACATTGGATAGCGTAGGGGTAAAAATTACTATTCCAACTCCAAAGAGTGCAACAGTAGGGAAAGCGTTGGATAGCGTAGGGGTAAAAATTACTATTCCAACTCCAGAGAGTGCAATAGTAGGGAAAGTGTTGGATAGCGTAATGGTAAAAATTACTATTCCCACTCCAGAGAGTGCAATAGTAGGGAAAGTGTTGGATAGCGTAAGGGTAAAAATTACTATTCCCACTCCAGACAGAGCAACAGTAGGGAAAACGTTGGATAGCGTAGGGGTACAAATAACTATTCCAACTCCAAAGAGTGCAACAGTAGGGAAAACGTTGGATAGCGTAGGGGTAAAAATTACTATTCCAACTCCAGAGAGTGCAATAGTAGGGAAAGTGTTGGATAGCGTAAGGGTAAAATCTACTATTCCCACTCCAGAGAGTGCAACAGTATAGAAAACGTTGGATAGCGTAGTGGTACAAATAACTATTCCAACTCCAAAGAGTGCAACAGTAGGGAAAACGTTGGATAGCGTAGGGGTAAAAATTACTATTCCAACTCCAGAGAGTGCAATAGTAGGGAAAGTGTTGGATAGCGTAAGGGTAAAATCTACTATTCCCACTCCAGAGAGTGCAACAGTATAGAAAACGTTGGATAGCGTAGTGGTAAAAATAACTATTCCAACTCCAAAGAGTGCAACAGTAGGGAAAACGTTGGATAGCGTAGGGGTAAAAATTACTATTCCAACTCCAGAGAGTGCAATAGTAGGGAAAGTGTTGGATAGCGTAAGGGTAAAATTTACTATTCCCACTCCAGAGAATGCAATAGTAGGGAAAGTGTTGGATAGCGTAAGGGTAAAAATTACTATTCCAACTCCAGAGAGTGCAATAGTAGGGAAAGTGTTGGATAGCGTAGGGGTAAAAATTACTATTCCAACTCCAGAGAGTGCAACAGTAGGGAAAGCGCTGGATAGCGTAGGGGTAAAAATTACTATTCCAACTCCAAAGAGTGCAACAGTAGGGAAAGCGCTGGATAGCGTAGGGGTAAAAATTACTATTCCAACTCCAGAGAGTGCAACAGTAGGGAAAGCGCTGGATAGCGTAGGGGTAAAAATTACTATTCCCACTCCAGATAGTAAAACAGTTGGGAAAGCACTAGATAGCATAGTGATTCTATGAACATTATAACCAATTCAATAATTTGTTATTAAAAAATTGCATGTTAACAATGTTTAAAAAAAATAATTATTATTAAATACCAATTATGTAAAATAAATATTTAAATAAATAAATTTAAATTACATCCCACACTATTCCCCCTTTAACACACAACACACTACACATACAAAATACACAATAGATTTAAATATCAATGTATCTCTTATTTACAATTAATAATACATTCTTTATAATTAATATAGTTATTAATTCACTAATTAATACATATTAGCTACGAAATTACAAATATTCACCTATTAATTATTAATTAACAATACATTAATTAGCAATAACAACAAATAAAATACAATAATCAATTATTTATATTTACTATATTTAACTAACTAATAACAATTAATTAATAATAATTACAAATAAATAAAATATATCATTATTTATTTTATTTTAATTACATCCAACCCTATTCCCCTATAAACCCACAACCCACTACACATACAAATTCACATAATTAATTTTAATTATCAATTAATCACTTAATAAAATTAAATCACCAATTAATTACTAATTAACAATTAATTAATTAACTATAACAATAAATACATTTTATTAATAAACTAATTATAATGTATATAATTAGCCAAATAATAAATTATTTTTACAATTAATAATTAATTAAAAATTATTTAATCTATTAATCAAATTAATTACCAATTATTAATTGATTACCAATTAATTAATCATAAATACCAATTAAACAATACATATTAATTCATTAATTATAATTACATTACTTCCCACCCTATTCCCCTATAAACCCACAACCCACTACACATAAAAATTCACATAATTAATGTAATTATCAATTAATCACTTAATAAACTTAAATCACCAATTAATTACTAATTAACAATTAATTAATTAACAATAACAATAAATAAATATTAATAATAAAGTAATTATAATGTATATAATTAACCAATTAATAAAATAATTTTACAATTAATAATTAATTACCAATTAATTAATCAATTAATTACCAATTATTAATTAATTACCAATTAATTAATCATAAATACCAATTAAACAATACATATTAATTCATTAATTATAATTAAATTACTTCCCACCCTATTCCCCTATAAACCCACAACCCGCTCTGATACTAAAACGCTAAATTAAATGTAAAATAATTATAAATCTCTAAACATTTATTTTTAAATGTATTAAAATACATTACAATAATCTTTAACATACAAATAAAAAACATATTAAATGACATTACACTAAATAAATATCGATATTATTGACATCGAAATTTTAACTTACGATATTACTTACATCGATATTAAGTACTTCGATATTATTAACTTCGATATTACTTACCTTGGGATCGATATTCTGTCCATCGATATTCTTGACTTCGATATTCTGTACCTACGATATTAAAAACACGATATTATTGTAGGTCGAAATTTAAAACTCGATATTTTGGCTAAACACCACCCGAAATAGAATCTTTAACGCAGAAATTTTGTTTGACATCTGGATATAAACTAAATACAGCCAAAACCCAAATTTTGTGTACGAGTCAAGTAATGGATAGTGATTCTAGGGTGGTTAGGGGAGCCACATATTTGGGAATTAAGATACGTTCCTCTGTAAAAGAGATTGTAGAGGTCAACTGGGGTGATATTATGTGGGGAGTTAAACGGTCACTCGAAAGGTGGGAGAATTTGCATCTGTCATTGGTTGGCAGAACCAATGTATTGAAGATGAATGTTTTGCCCCGGATTATGCATTTTTTTAGGGCAGTGCCTCTGGAGGTACCTGGCAAACTAATAGAGCATTTACAATCACTCTGCGCCAGATTCTTGTGGGCCCCAGGGAAACCTCGAAGGGCTGCGCGATATATGACCCTTTCTCGAGAAAGAGGAGGGTGGTCTGTACCCGATTTTACTTTTTATTGTTATGCCTGTATTTTGGTTAAATAAAGGGAAACAACGGTTCCTGTGGACGACCATTCTTGTATAATTTCTTTGGAAACAGCAACTGTATATAATAATACACGCTGGGCAATGGTTCGCTCTTTCAGCTTGTCGACGGCGTTTCGACCGTCTATCAGTACGGGGTCTCCTCAGGACTAGTGATGCACGGACATCTATAATGAAATAATAAGAGCATAAGGCCCATGTACCGGCACAAATGCGAGAAATAAAAAAGGGGGGACATGGAGTGTGAATTACCTGGATTGCTTAATGGGCAGCCTTGTGAACTAGTGATGTGCCACAAGTGAGAAGTGAAGGGTATTACTCACAAGAGGACCCGTCCGGTTACTGCCGGGGGGAAATGGGAGAGAAGGAGAGTATGGTTAAGGGAAAGCGGTGAGACAGGGCAGGATATGTGATGCACTTTGATTCAAAAGGTGCTCTTACCTCAGTGTGAGGAAAGGCTGGCAGTCAGGGGTACGGTTTGGCCGACCGGCTCTTTACATCAACTCGCTATAGCCATAGCGGTATGGTTAATCCCTGGTAAATTCTGGAAACAATGACAATGCACTGTGTAGGTCTATGGATTTAATAAAAGGGTGAGTGTAAGTTATTGCGCTCTTCAGTTATAGTTATTCTTGCCTGGATGATATTCTGTGCGCGATGAATCACAGCAACTGTATTCCCAAGCTGCGTGAGTCACCTTCAAGGACGGTACAATGACAGTGATCGCTTTGGAAGACTGCTCCTTTATGCAGTGTTTCCCGCCTTTTTGCATTGAGAACCGGCAGGCCTTGCTAGGGATAGTGGAAAACACCGTTCAATCCGGTGCTCGGTATCCGTGAAGGATAGAAAGTAAAGAAAGACCTCTGTGTTCTTTAGAAAAATTTGATTAAGATTGTTCTTCAGGGATAAGAAACCCATGACACGAGACTCACTGACAGGTCTTGGACCAATATCTACCTTCTACCCCACTAATGGGATGATGCCACCAGAATTATTGACCTTTGAGAAATTGGTCATACAAGGCATAGACAGAATGAAATCTATAAGGACATTTATCCCCTATAATATCACACTACTAGAGAGACAGGCTCTTAAAGAATTAAAAAATGATGACTCCATAATACTGAAACCATCAGATAAAGGCGGAGGAATCGTCATACAAAATCGGAAAGATTATGAGACAGAAATCGTCAAACAAATAAGTGAGAAGAAACACTACAGGGTGCTCAACACCAATCCCCTTACAGAAATTCAAAATCAGCTAGGATAGCATGATTCCAGTGGCACAGTGAGCACAGGATCCACGTCTGGGCATACCCGGCACACTTAGGGCGAGAAAGCAAAAGACACAGAATTGTTGGACGGAATGCAGAACAAATCAAAACATTCTCCCCCAGTCAAGAGATCTGGGTTAAATCCATCATTCTTTTGCTCACCATGCCACCCCAGTTCAGACCTGGCCATATGCAAATCAGTCTTGACCCTGTACTTCATGGGAATAGTCCAGCCCGAACTGCCAGGCCAGGTCCTCCCTGGACCGGAAACAAGCATCCTAGGACCGGTTTCGGGGTGTTACCCCTCATCAGCCAGCCCCTCGGCAGTGCTTATGGACTCATCCACATCCACAATGTTAACTGTGAAGATAAAAATACAGTTAGGTAATAAAGAAGAGGAGATATGCCTTGTCAACGCATACGTTCACCCCAAACACAGAGCTAAAGACTCTAACACAATCTGCAACCAACTGATGGAGTACGTCACTCAGATGGAAAAGCCTCTCTTCCTCTTCTCAGGGGACTTCAACCAAAACTTACTTGGTTCATCAGCAGAAGAAGAGGCTTTAGCCCTCAATAAAATCTATACCATCCCACCACAAAGCTCCTCGCTACATAGGAGAAAAAATCCAAATAACGCCGTACTTAAAGATCTAGAACATCAAAATCTTCGGGCCTTAAATGGAAGATTTCCGACTGACTCTCCTCCAGTAGAAACCTTCTACACACAAACCCTCAGCTCCATCCTGGATTACACTTTTGCCAGTTTGGCATTATTTCCATATATCCGGGGGTTCAGAATGGGGGACAAGGGTGAAAGTGATCACCGTCCCCAGGAATGCCATCTGACATCTAAGATGTATACTGCAATGAAGCCTGACAATATGCTAGGGGAAATCTATTCGATCAACCTGAAAAGGATCAAATGCACGCCAACTAACTAACTCAACCACTTTGGCTGAAACTGCCCTCCTCATATACAACACACACAAACCAGATGCAGCTGGGCACATCTCCCACTGGGAGCAATACACAGGACATTTGCTAAAAGAACTGGCAACTAAGAACGCCTCAAAAAGGAACCTCCATAAAGAAAATAGCAAAAGTATTTTAAAAATAGGTCCGAGAACTCAAGTAAGGTCACACAAAAGAAAAGTCACCTTGACCCTACGGAAGCTAAGATCAGTCGCCAACAATGCACATCTTCGAGCAGAGCTGAGAAAACAAAGGGCTGAGCTGAATTGTTTAAAATGGACCATAAAAAAAGACGCTGAAAATGAGACATGGGCAAAATTACTATTTGATACTAAAATCAGTAATAGCGCCCGCTTCTGGCAATCAATGAACAGGATCTTGCGTCCACAACATAAAGACCTAGGATCGCACATCGTGGAAGAGTGATGGATCAACTACCTTCACAGCCACTTTAATGACCAACTGGAATATACAGGAGCACAAAATGGTAACAACACTGAGGCAGACTCCACTACGCTAACGCTGGGTCCTCTGATCAAGAGAGAGCAAGGCCAAATCAAAAACTACTTGGAGCTTTCAACCGCTCAGCAAATGGCTGCAATAAAAAAGCAAATTTGTAAGGGCAGGAAAGAAGGCGCACCAGGACCCAATGGCATCCCACCAGCCCTACTCAAGGAAAAAAACACAGAACGGGCAAACATTCTGCAACCGATATTCTCGGAAGCCAGACTCCTAAACAGAATCCCAGAATCCTGGAGAGGGTCGACAATTGTCCCCATACACAAAAACGGTAATAAAACGGACCCCAACAACTATCGCCTAGTAGCCCTCCTTGATAATGAGGCAAAATACTTTGTGGGAACAATCCTTGAAGAGATTGTGCAATGGGCGAAAGCTAACCAGATCATTCCATTGAATCAGACTGGTTTCAGAAAAAAAACAGGAACATCAACCAACATTCTGGCTATCTCCCTAATTATAGATGCTGCAAAAACTAAAAAACTTCCGCTGCACCTGTGCTACATCGACTTTAGTGCAGCATTTGATAACATCGAGAGAGGCAGACTTTGGGGGAAATTGGCGCAATGGGGCATACCACAGCCGACACCCAACATGCTGAAGCTCCTCCACTCTGACACCTGGGTGCAAGTGAAGTTAGGAGGCGGCACACACTTGTCATCTAAGGTTTGCACCACTAAAGGCCTCAAACAAGGGTGTGTGCTTGCCCCAATACTGTTCAACCTGTATATGGCTGACCTCCCAAGTCTACTTAATACATGCAACTCCCATTCCCCGAGGCTGGGAGGAAAAGCTCTGAGCAACCTTTTGTACGCGGATGACGTCGTACTACTTAGTCACACCTATATAGGCCTACAGCAGCTTCTGATCCAAATGCATAGCTATGCAACGGAAAACAATCTAAAAATAAACTTGAGTAAGACCCGAACGATGTCAATCAACATCAAGAACAAACATCAGAGACCATGGGCCCTAGGCGACCAATAAATAGAGCAAGTGTCTGAGTATAAATACCTTGGAGTCATCTTTGACAGAGACGGCACATTTGCACAGCATAAACAAGAAACAAAAAGGAGAGGGATTTGCATAGCCGTCTCACTAAAAAATTTAGCCAACCATCTGACGGGGCCAATTTTGACTCCTTACTTGAAGGTCATCCAGGCTAAATTAGTTCCTTCCATCTGCTATGGCAGTGAGGTACTACGAGGAAGAGACTCTAAGAACCTGGACACAATTCAAACAAAAGCCTACAGAATAATGTTCTCGCTCCCGCACTACACTTCGCCTGCTCAAATAAGACTGGAGTTTGGTTTGCTAAAACAAGACCTAGCCAGACAGGGAGCTTACATCATCTACTGCCACAAACTCCGCTCGGCCATGGCTAACACCCTAAATTCGCCGCTATGGCAAGACATCCAAAGCAGGGATGAATCTCAAGCAAGACCTTACTTGAAGGCAGCACTGGGGGTCACCAACCAAACTGCGATTTGGGATATGCAACTTGGGTGCAACACGTTTAAAAAACTGCTTTGGAAAAACTTAAAATCTCTCTCATTACTAAAGGATAAGGCTGCATTTACAAAAAGAAGCCACGCATGGATGACCCTAAACTCATATAAAACCTTGACACCACAATCATACTTTAGTCAGGGCTATCCCAAGGCCACAAAACTGCGGTTCCTGAAATTGAGATTAGGGGTTTTGCCGAGCAGAGAGCATCTTCCACCGTGGCTCAGGAGTAAAGGTCAAGAAGCCTGTCCGCTCTGCAACCAAGAAAAGGGCGACATTCTCCACCTGACTTGCCTCTGTGAAGAACTTCGGCCCGCTCGCTAATACCTCCTAAAGGACCAGTTCAAGCAGCTAGGGACTAGCACTAGAAGGCAAGCAGTCCTTGCCTGCATGAACCCTGCAAATACGAAATTGAATTGCAGATTTGTTAAGTTCCTTGTAATGACCGAGCACAGACTGTTAAACGCACTAAAACCGGCGACCAACTACACAGAGAATAAGTAGGAGGTCATCAGGACGCCAAGGAACATGCTGCCCTGCATCAGGGAAAAAATGCTGCTGGACAATCACTCTGGGCTTTATTCTTTTTTACAAAAAAAAAAAAAAAAATGATGATTATAATGAACACATTTTTATGCTATTTAAAAATTATTTTTTTTTGTAAAATGTTTGCACTGGTTTTAATTAACTATGCATAATAAACTTAACTTAACTCATCAGCCAGCATAGCATGAATCCAGTGGCACAGTGAGCCACGTCTGGGCATACCCGGCGCACTTAGGGTGAGAAAGCAAAAGACTAACCCTGGGCGTAGTTCGCGTAGACGCACTACGCTACGCGAAGTACACTTTGCACTACGTCGTGCTACACGTAGCTACGCGAACTGTGTAGTGCGGTAGGGGAATGCTGTTCACAATGATTGCACAGTGCCGGATGCTTGTCCGCACTGTGCAATCATTGCGACCGACATCATGCACAGTGCAAGCAGTCTTTTTCTGCCGCTCGAGTAGATTTTTACTCGAGCGTTAGCTTTCTCAACGCGGACTTTGTAGTTTCTCATCGCGAGCGGTCCGGAGCATACGCAACCACTCGCAATGAGAAACCTGACTTCCCCGCGTTGAGAATCTCGCCGGGAGGTTTATTTTCCATGCTCGCGATCAGCAACTTGATGTTGCGGATCGCGAACAAGGAAAATGTCTCGCCGGGATGTTGATTTTGCTCGCTCGCGGTCGCCAACTTGACGTTGAGGACCGCAAGTGAGCAAAAAATGCCCGCTATGCTACGTTACGTGTTTTTGCACTGTGCTACGTGTGATTCGCATAGTGCGGAGTTGCGCTCGCTACGCACACTCCGCGAGCGTAGCGTAGTTTTCCACCCAGGTTTACAAAACACACACAATTGATGGATGGAATGCTGAACAAATAAAACCATTCACCCCCCCAGTCAAAACATCTGGGTTAAATACATCCTTCTTTTGCTCACCATGCCACCCCAGTTCAGACCTGGCCATATGCAAATCAGTCTTGACCCTGTGCCTCATGGGAACAGTCCAGCCAAACTGCCAAGTCAGATATTCCCTGGACCGGAAACAAGCATCCTAGGACCAGTTTCAGGGTTTCACCCCTCATCAGCCAGGATAGCTTGAATCCAATGGCACAGTGAGCCCGGGACCTATGTTGTGGAATACCCGGCGCACTTAGGGCAAGAAAGTAACAGACACTCAATTGATGGACGGAATGCAGAACAAATCAAAACATTCACTCCCAGTCAAGAGATCTGGGTTAAATCCACCATTCTTTTGCTCACCATGCCACCCCAGTTCCGACCTAGCCATATGCAAATCAGTCTTGACCCTGTGCCTCATGGGAACACTTCAACCCGAACTGCCAAGCTGTAGACGCTTTGAGGTACAGACCTCTCTTGGTGATTGTGGCTGTAGGCTACATGACCATAGTTAGAGTTTCTTCTTAGGATGATTCTGACGGCTGACACCTTTTACTCTTTCCTTCTGAATCATGCGCAGTCTAGGTTTCTCCTTTTACGTATTGTAGGGATAGTTAGGAAACTGGGATTTTTTTTTCCTTTTTGAAATCTTGATGCTATCTAATTTACATATTTGTCTTTTAATGTGGTAATAAATGAGTTGTTAGTTTTATTTTTGTTACAAAGGGTAAATCGGTTCCGGAGATTTGACTTTTTTTATATGATTATACCATCATGTTAAGAGTGATATATCTGAATCTGTTTCAAAATTTACAATACACTGACTAACCAGAATCCAGTTGTGGGCTTGAGTTCCTGAGAAATGTCTGCAATGGAGTTCTTGAGTTGGGAAAATTATTTACCTCTCATAAGAATCATTGCACCATCGAACCAAAATTTGAGGAGATAAATTTCCACGCAAGTAGATGGTAGCTACAGAAGATGGTCCACACTTGTAATAAGAAATTAGATCTTAATTAGTTCTAGAGCCCGACGATAGTGTCCCCTGCGTGAAACTTAAACATGAGAGAAGGAGAATGAGCGGAGTTCTGGTGGCATACGGAGAAAACCAGTGGCGGAGAGGAAGTGAGTATCAATAGGGTGATGAGTGGTGGATGTTAGATTGAGGTTGAAGAGTTGGATACAGGATGTCTTGCGGGGATATTGTGAGAGTCGTGTGAATGTGCTCATAAGTTGTGAAAGTTCTTATCTGGTCCAGTGTGGTCTAAGACTCCAGTATATATAGTAAGGTGCAGAAGACACTGTGTTGTATTTGTCTGACATGTTTTGTGGGGGTTTGTAGTGAGACATCGTCGACGGGTACTTGGTGTGAAAGGGACAATTGTGAATAGTGTGACAGACCTTTTTGGAAACTACACTGATTCAGGTAATTCCCCGCTGGTTGAGGTTTCATTTATGAGAGAGTGCGTTCTTCGAATGATTGACTTCTATTGATTCTTTTAGAGGAGCAGACGATTGTTATTTAAGAAACCATGTGTGTGCGAACAGAAATTATGAAGGAGGGTGAGCCACTGCAAGGAGTGTGGATGACTTCAGAAGGTGCTGCACTGGGATAGGTTGGATCGGGTATTGCAATTGTGCTATTGTGGGAACTCTGACGTTTTACACTTTGAAGGTGAACTATACAAATATAATGCAAATGAGAAGAGGAAAATTAACTGTTTAAAAGCGATTAAAGAGATGTTTAGAGGAGCTGGGCCTGTTCCAACTAGAGTGGGGAAGGAGGCTCCCCGAAAGAATACGCCCGCTCACTATATGGCAATGAATGTAGGGCTCAAACTATTATTTGGCTTATAAAATTGGCACAAGATCACAGAGAAAAAGGACAAATTGGCGTTTCCAAGGGACGCTACCTTCAATCTGAGAATAATTGGCCATTTGAGGAGAATGTGTTATGCTATGGAACCTTTACCTAGACCCATACAGTTTGAAGCACTTGATGCATGGATGCGTGCCGCACATGCTAAGCAGAGGGAGCGCCATCATGTAAAAATGAAAAAAGCGATGCTTGCATACCAGGAAGCACAATGGGATGAGAAGCAAAAGAGGTGGAGAGTAGGCATGATTGTTGGAGTGAGATTGTACCCTGCATTGGTGACAGATGAGACAACGCGGGGGAGGATGGAATGAGAGAGCAGAAGGGTAAAGGGGAGGAGGACGGTGACTGTTATGTTATGATGGTGCCTGAGGGGGGAGGAAGACTGTACCCTTGGCGCAGTCTTGGAGGTAGACCAGAGTGGACCCTATGTCGATGCAGAGATAGATGGTCACAACGTTACCTTTCTGGTTGATACTGATGCTACCCGCTCTACTGTGAGAACAGCAGAGGCTCCCAACGTAGCTAATAAAAGAATGTCAAACGCTTGGACCAAGGAGAGCCCTCTGAGGAAAGGGACCTTTGAGGACAATCATCAGTTTGTAGTGTGTGACTCGAGTCCTGTAAGTTTGTTGGGAAGACACTTGCTGTGTAAGCTCAATTGTTCTATAAACTGTACCCTAGAGGGCATTGAGATCCAAACCAAAGATGAGGACGTAGCATTCAAATTGGCGAATCAGAAGGAAGGAGTTTCATTGTTCCCTTTGTTAACTGTAGATCTGCCCTTGGATCTCAAGGAGACAGTGTCGAAGGAAGTATGGGATTTCTAAGGGAAGGACATCAGACTCATTAAAGGAGTAGAGCCTTTTTGCATATAGATTAAGCCTGAAGAGAAGTATCCCAGAGCACGACCATACAACCTGACTCCAGAGACAGTTGCTGAGATCACGCCTGTGATCGAGTCTAGCAGGGGATTTTGAAGGAGATTCTGGGGACCCCATTCAACTCTCCCTTTTTGGGTTTACAGAACCAACGGCAAGTACCATATTGTATAGGATCTGTGAAAAATCAACAATATTGTAGTCCCTTGTTGTCCCGTGGTACCGAATCCATCTGTGATACTGTTTCAGATTCCATGTGCAGCCGAACGGTTCACCGTCATTGACCTCTGTCAGGCGTTCTTCTTGGGCACATTGCATGAATCCAGCCAATGTTAGTTCACCTTTAAGCTGGAAGATCACGTCTTAATGTGGTGTTGTGTCCCACAAGGGTATACAGAAAGTCCTTCTATCTTCAAGCAAATCTTGAAGAAAAGGCTAGAATCCCTAGTCATGCCCTGCAACTCAGTCCTGATAATGTATATTGCCGACTTATTGAATGCATCGGAAACTGAGGACAAGTGCCGAACTGATACCATTGCTTTGTTGAACCATCTGGCTGAGAATGGACATACATTTTCCCAAAACAAGCTACAGTACTGTCTGAAAGAAGTTCTATATTTAGGGTACAATATTGCAAAGGGTGTCAGAAAGGTGTCACAAGAGAGATATCGGCGATCATTCAGATGAATCTGCTCTGTACTCAGAAAAGGTTGAGATGTTTACTGGATTGGGTGTGGGACTTGGCCCTTTTTGGCTAAAGTTCCCTAAACGTTTTGCTTTTCCCCTAGACCTTTTTTCTGACATGTGTTGCCAACTTAGATGCTCTGGATACTTGGCCACTGCTAAACAGTGTCAAAGTGCAAGTGTTTACTTTGTAGAGTGTAATAGAGATTGGCTGTCCATTATTGGAATGTGTGCTTTACTAGTGAAGTGCACTATGTGTGCCAGGGCTAGTAATGCAAATGCTACTGGTGGGTTATGCAGCACTTATTGTGCCACCCACTCAAGTAGCCTTGGAAATGGAACTCAGTCCTGCCATTGCAGGGCCTGCGCTCAATTTCCTAAACTGCCATGTTGTTCTGGTAAGTGCATGCACTTACCAGACCCTGCCCTTCCCTTTCCATACACATCAGGCACCCCTATGGTAGGTCTAGGGTACCCCTGGACAGGGTGCAGTGCATGTGAAAGGTGGGAAATGTACCACAGTGTGTACCATGTCCCTGGCAGTGAAATGATCTCCATTTAGTTTTCACTGCTGAAAGGCCATCTTGCCCATTAGAATAGAATGGGGAGGCTGTGTAATATGTTTTCCAGCCTTTCTCCCCAAAGGCTTAAGATGGAAAGGTGAAGTTTAGTATGCCTGAACCAGGGGCGGTGGGTGAGATTTTAAAGTGGTGGGGCGCAAACAAATTAGCATACAGCACCGTAGCGAGAGAGCGCAGCGAGCGTGCCCGAACCCCAAAAGGGGGGTTTGGGGGGGTTACCCCCCCCCCAAGAAAATTTTGAAAAAAAAGAAGAAAAATCATGCATTTTAAAGCAAATTTGAGAAAGCAGGAAGGTTAATAAAGCAATTGTGAAAGTGCAGTTATTACATTAATAGATGGCATAACATAGGCAGCTGCCCAGGGCGCCAGACTTTCAGGGGACCACTGATAGAGCCAACTCTGCTCTGCAGAGAGCCTTGTCCTGATGACCGTGAATAATTATTAAATAGATTTTTTTTAAATATCGTTTTCCTTTAATATATTTGTTAATGTGGTTGATGTATGATTTTCTATTACAACATTTTCAGAGAAAGTGTATGTTTGTGCTTCATGCAACATCTATAAAAAGTTGCTTTTAGATCAAAACAGGTCCTGAGATATGAGAAATGGCAGGGTGTCACGGAGACTACTTTCAGCAATATCAGTGAGCTGCTGCTGCTGTGTTACCATACTGAAAACCCAAGTCACTGTCCTTGAACATCAGATGTAAACGAAACACATGTGGAGTTTGGACGATTTTGCCGGTGCACTGACAGTGACCTGGCCAAAGAGGGCAAGAAAGAGCTAATATTGGATCATAAATTCAAAGAGTTCCGAATAGGTGCCCCCAAAATACGTTTGACACAAGGCCGCCAAATCCCTTAAGATGTCCATGAACCAAGCAACCATTCCCATTGTAAACCGTTGCTTAAGAGCAGTGTGGGCAGTCCCTAGATAAGACACCCCAGGTACCTGAACATTTGAGATATGTTGAGTGACCGAGGTGGCCTCCACTGCTCTCGCTATCTCAGCGCATCACCTTTACACCCAAATGAGCCGTCTCCAACTACACGCACAGTAGATCACATGCACGCGAACTTTGAACTGTCATGGACAAGGGTATTTCTCAGCACTCAGTGCGTCCCAGGCACGACTGCCCCACCACTCGGAGGCCCATCCAGCTCACTCGCTGCTCTCCATGAAAATGATGCTTGTAACCGCTGCTCTGCATCAAGGCTGCCCAACTTAACACGCATCTGTATACAACGAACCTCAGTGGACTTGATCAACATGTTCATGGGTTATTCTGAAAAATCACGCTGAAACGTCCCTCCTGAAACCACTTTGGACACCCTTGCCTAGAACTCTAATCTCATCCTACTACTCGGTAGCGGCTTCCTATAAAGAATGAATATAAAAAAATAAACAGTACACACCCGTAAGACTACACTCTCTCTCCTGGGCCCAAATGTACTAAGGTTTTGCGTAGGCGTTCTTTGAAGAAAAGCAGTGCAAACGGGCGCTGTCGTCGACTATATGCTTTAAAGCCCTGTGGGCGCTCGTGCAAAACTATGCAAATGTGGGCCGTAGTGTTAACTCTTGGAGCTGCTGCAGGCCAACATCTGCCAACCTCTTTACCATTCCAGGAAAGCAGAAAGTTGCATGCATATGGAAAGCGCGGGGAACGTTTTCATCTACAGCATTCCCCGTACAGTGTTTTTACCGACTCGTCTTTAACATACATGGAATAATATTGCTATCTATGGAGCACGCACGCTAGTTTTGAAAGACAATTTACTTCTTTAAAAAAAATCCGGAGATTACAGCGTAGAGCGGAGGGAATGTAAGCAGCATTAAGGTGAGTGCTTGAAATGGAAACCTATTAAATATCAAATTTGGATATATCTTGGAAATTCATCCATTTTTCTCCAAACATCAGCTCACGAGTTCTGAAATTACATACATTTTTGTGTAAAGTACACATGTATTATTTCGACCAAGTAACAGCTTTAAATTCTGTAAATTGTGCAGCACAGAGGAGGGCTACTTACAGGTAGGAGGAGAGCTACCGGTAACTCACTGGCTACTATTTGGACAAGCCTGGTGCGGTGGAATCACAGTACAACAGAAAGCTGAGTTTAGTGACTGTTTTAGCGAGAAACAGTATTTTTCCTCTCATATAGCTGTTCATTTTCATTCTTGCAGTCCTGTACTTGCCATTATAAATGCAGGACTACAAGTCCCACAATGCAACGAGGTGTGTATGCTTTGAAGCTAGGACAGTCTGCAACCCTCTCACATCACAGGGCATAGACTAAGTGTTCTGCTCTCCTAAAGTGTACTTCTCAAGCTACCCATGAGTGTGCATGGAAGGGATAGGTTATAAAAAATAAAGCATATGCATTATAGTGGTCGGAAATGTACATTAGTTGCACTAGCGCATTCCAAAATGTAGAAAAAGAACTTCACGTAATGTCTGGCCAGTGAACAGAAGATATTGACAAGGGCTGTCTTTTTTTATAAATTATGGTTCAACCTCCGAAGCACTTCTCTTACAGACTGGGCGCATAAGGTGTTTGCACTTTATCCACTTTAGAGAATACACAGTTGCCAAAACAGCGCCCAGAGAAAAACTCGGACCAGGCAACAGGATATGTGATGCATTTAACGCTGGAATGTAAACACTTCATTTGGAAAAAAAGTAGGCTGCAGGTGCTGCTTGGGCAAATAAAGCGATTGCATTTTAATGATAAAATGCAAGCAATGTTCCTGATGTTAGGCGCCAGGCAGACGGGCCTTCCTCTGGTACAGCAGGACAAGAAGAGCTAGGGGGCATGGCCCCCACTTCCCAATCAGCTCCACCACTTACTAGCGCTAAGGCACCCTAATTCACAATATTTTCCAACTAACAAAGGTCAGTGACTTAGGTACTCAATGCTGGCGTCTGTGAGAAGCCTGCAGTGCACAGTTTAATGTCACACTTCGAAACCTATTGCAGAATTCAGTCATTAACAATCCGGTCTTCTACAGTGGTGCGAAACGACAAATCTGATGTGGTGAACGCTGTATAAAAAAATATTCAAATTACAATAAACATTTTTGGATAGCGCTCGTGGCCCTGCTGGGCGGTAAATAACAGCTGCTACTAAAGAAGGCACTTTTGAACCAGTCTGGTGTACACTGACCACACTGCTCATAGTTATTCCACGCTTAGAGTTTTTCCACACTGATCAGAGTTACTTAAAGTTATTCCACACTGCTCAGTTACTGAAAGTTATTCCACACTGCCCAGAGTTACTTAAAGTTATTCCACACTGCTCAGTTACTGAAAGTTATTCCACACTGCCCAGAGTTACTTAGAGTTATTCCACACTGCTCAGAGTTATTCCACGCTTAGAGTTTTTCCACACTGATCAGAGTTACTTCGAATTATTCCACACTGCTCAGCGTTACTTAGAGTTATTCCACACTGCTCAGAGTTATTCCACGCTTAGAGTTATTCCACACTGTTCAGAGTTACTTAGAGTTTTTCCACACTGCTCAGTTACTGAAAGTTATTCCACACTGCTCAGCGTTACTTAGAGTTATTCCACACTGCTCAGCGTTACTTAGAGTTATTCCACACTGCTCAGAGTTACTTAGAATTATTCCACACTGCTCAGAGTTATTTATAGTTATTCCACACTGCCCAGAGTTACTTAGAGTTATTCCACACTGCCCAGAGTTATTCCACGCTTAGAGTTTTTCCACACTGATCAGAGTTACTTAAAGTTATTCCACACTGCTCAGTTACTGAAAGTTATTCCACACTGCCCAGAGTTACTTAAAGTTATTCCACACTGCTCAGTTACTGAAAGTTATTCCACACTGCCCAGAGTTACTTAGAGTTATTCCACACTGCTCAGTTACTGAAAGTTATTCCACACTGCCCAGAGTTACTTAGAGTTATTCCACACTGCTCAGAGTTATTCCACGCTTAGAGTTTTTCCACACTGATCAGAGTTACTTCGAATTATTCCACACTGCTCAGAGTTACTTGGAGGTATTCCACACTGCTCAGAGTTATTCCACGCTTAGAGTTATTACACACTGTTCAGAGTTACTTAGAGTTTTTCCACACTGCTCAGTTACTGAAAGTTATTCCACACTGCTCAGAGTTACTTAGAGTTATTCCACACTGCTCAGCGTTACTTAGAGTTATTCCACACTGCTCAGAGTTACTTAGAATTATTCCACACTGCTCAGAGTTATTTATAGTTATTCCACACTGCCCAGAGTTACTTAGAGTTATTCCACACTGCCCAGAGTTATTCCACGCTTAGAGTTTTTCCACACTGATCAGAGTTACTTCGAATTATTCCACACTGCTCAGTTACTGAAAGTTATTCCACACTGCTCAGCGTTACTTAGAGTTATTCCACACTGCTCAGCGTTACTTAGAGTTATTCCACACTGCCCAGAGTTACTTAGAGTTATTCCACACTGCTCAGAGTTACTTAGAATTATTCCACACTGCTCAGAGTTATTTATAGTTATTCCACACTGCCCAGAGTTACTTAGAGTTATTCCACACTGCTCAGTTACTGAAAGTTATTCCACACTGCCCAGAGTTACTTAGAGTTATTCCACACTGCTCAGAGTTATTCCACGCTTAGAGTTTTTCCACACTGTTCAGAGTTACTTAAAGTTATTCCACACTGCTCAGAGTTATTTATAGTTATTCCACACTGCCCAGAGTTACTTAGAGTTATTCCACACTGCCCAGAGTTATTCCACACTGCTCAGAGTTATTCCACGCTTAGAGTTATTCCACACTGTTCAGAGTTACTTAGAGTTTTTCCACACTGCTCAGTTACTGAAAGTTATTCCACACTGCTCAGAGTTATTCCACGCTTAGAGTTTTTCCACACTGATCAGAGTTACTTCGAATTATTCCACACTGCTCAGCGTTACTTAGAGTTATTCCACACTGCTCAGAGTTATTCCACGCTTAGAGTTATTCCACACTGTTCAGAGTTACTTAGAGTTTTTCCACACTGCTCAGTTACTGAAAGTTATTCCACACTGCCCAGAGTTACTTAGAGTTATTCCACACTGCCCAGAGTTATTCCACACTGCTCAGAGTTATTCCACGCTTAGAGTTATTCCACACTGTTCAGAGTTACTTAGAGTTTTTCCACACTGCTCAGTTACTGAAAGTTATTCCACACTGCTCAGCGTTACTTAGAGTTATTCCACACTGCTCAGCGTTACTTAGAGTTATTCCACACTGCTCAGAGTTATTCCACGTTTAGAGTTATTCCAATCCACACTGTTCAGAGTTAGAGTTATTTCACACTGTTCAGAGTTACTTAGAGTTATTCCACAATGAGACGCTTACTGGGTCATCTACATTCTAGCCTGAACTGCGGTCGCAAAACTTGGATGGTAGCAATAAAGTGTGGTTTGGTCGCATTTTCTGCCTGTTTTAATTTTGTGAAAAAATGGTGAACAAAGTGCACACGCACTTTTTCTGGCCGTTGGTCATATTTTTACATTTCTATATGCACTGTTAAACCTACCATAAGAGAATGGTAGTAACATGTGCAAAATTAGAGTGGATGCGATTTGCACTCCGCTTCTAATAGGCAGTCGTGCAAACACCGGCACAAATTGAGTTTGGACAAATGTGTGCACTAGCCCCGTTTCTACATTTCCCCTTAAGACATGTAACCCTAGTAGACAGGCAATCTGTTCATCTAGTGTAGGCCACTGGCAGTGAACAATTCCAGGTTCTGTTCAACTTGCACTTTGTTGATGACCTGTTGACCTATGCCATGCCCCCTTCTCAGGGGGGCCAGAGATCGACACAGGGATTTGGTATGCCTGTCTGAACTGCGAATGTGAAGCATCTTTATTCGTCCAAAATGCTGAGAGAACAAACGTTCTTTTAAATGCGTGTTTGGCACACTAATTTACACAAAGTGCATGGCAAATGTCGGTTATAAAGTGTTTCGAGTATTTCTGGTATAGAGCAGTTGCGGCTCGTGGGGTGTCGCGGGGGGGGTGTATCGCGGAGGTGGGGGGGGAGTTTTGAAATAAAATTAAAAAATCCTACCTGAGCAGGTCGGTCCGCTGCCTCGGGTCCGTTGGCGCAATGGCGCCTACACTCGGGAACAGCCACGCACACATCACTGACGGCGTGCAAAACCCTCTCAGCCAATCCTGGCGCTGCTGGCAGCGCCAGGATTGGCTGGGGCACGTTTTACACTCCGCCCACCTGCCCATTAGGAGACCGAGGTTTGAGCCTTTGCTCAACCCTCGCTCTCCTAATGGGCATGCGCCAGAACTGCAAACACAAGTGCGCATGACTGGGCACGGTGCGAAAATTCGTCCTCCGTCCCCACTCATGCGCACTTGTGCATTGTGCTGCTCCATGCCCCTGGTGACGGTCTGACTGCAGGTCAGTCAACATGATGCCGGACCGCCCACGGGTGGTCTGACGTCATGCTGACTGACATAATTGTCAGTTGTTCAGTCCAGCAAGCTCCCGTGAAATTAAATAGTTTGCCCTGCTTTATTCCCTCACCCGGGCGTTTCTTTCGCTTTCCGGGGCTTCTTCTGGTCGCGCGCTTCGGCTGCCGGGTTTCCTGTCACTTGTGAGGCTCGAAGAGGTTAAAGGGAAGAAGAGAAGTGGGCAGCCGCGGGTCCAAGCAGGGCTGGCTGGTGGGGCTACGCCCCTACGCCCCAATGGACGCACCACGGCTGGCCTGAACTCACCCTGCAATAACACATCTTTTTATGAAGATGGTTTTTGCATTTTGTGTTTGTAAGCCACTCTTTCAGAAGTGGCTGGGTTTTTGTGCTTTAAACATTTCTGTGTGTCTCTGCCTGGTTGTGGATTGACTGGCTGGATTTAAAAGCGATAGGATCTGGGGAATGTCTTGACCCAGGGGAGGAGGTGAGACAGCACAGGCTGACATGCATCTGGTGTGTAGGGGGAGGAGTAGGCCTAGAGGTGAAGAGGCCTGGGCTGGTGCTATAAAACAATTTTTCATCTCCTACTGAGTGATTGAGAATCCAGACCCCTACCAATCAAAGGGAGAAGGTTTCACTGGTAGGGAGGCACCTAAAACTGGTTTAAGAAGGGGCAGTGCCCCTGTAACACAAAGACTTCAAAGCCATTGAGGGGTATAACTATGCGAGCTGAAGCCCCTGAACTTTGGAGAATGGCTTGATCAATTGTGAACAAGACTGGAGCTACTTCGTGGATCAAGAGGAACCTTTGCCAAGGAAGAAACAACTGAAGACACTGCTGGATAGGACTGCTCTTGCCGTGTGATCTGATGCTGGCCTACAGTTTGCTGTTTCCACCAAGGAAACGCTGAAGGGACTTTTCTGTGTGCTGTGTCCCCCTGCTTGAAGCACTTTGCTGTGTGCTCTGTCCTGAAGTAACTATCCCCAAGGGCCCGAGATGAGCTGGCTCCCTGTTTGGAAACACAGGAACACAAAAGTTTCCAGAGAAGACTCCCAGATACGCCATGGGTGCGTGTGCTCTGTCTAGCCTGAGACCTTCGCAAGTTGTGCCCTGTGATCTTCAGCACCTGGAGTTCCAAACGAGACTCAGAGACGCGCTGTACTCTGTCTTGCCAGAGTCCTTCGAAAGGATTGTCCTGTGAACGTGTGTACCGAGGAGCAGAGTAAGTCTCAGCGAAGCTGTGTATGTGTGCTTGGGGGCAGCCTGAGACTTTCGTGTGAATTGGCCCGTGATCATGCACACCAGAAGAGTGAATGTGCCTCAGGGACGCTGTGTGCCTGTGCTGTTCGCAGCCTGAGACCCTTGCTGAAGGTGCCCTGTGATCGGGGGCACCGGGAGAAAAAGTGTGTCTCAAGCGACACCGTGTGGGTGTACCTTCTCTTGCCTGAGAACTGCGCAAGAGGTGCCCTGTGATCGGGGGCACCGGAGGATAAAGTGTGCCTCAGCGACGTGGAGTGTGTATGCCTTCTACTACCTGAGACCTGCGCAAGTTGTGCCTTTTGATCGTGGGCACAAGAAGATCAAGTGTGTCTAAGCGACGCTGCGTGCGTGAGTCGTGCGTAGCCTGAGACCCTCGTGAGGTGTTGTCTGGTTATCATGCACCTTGAGTTCCCGTGAGTCTTAGTGACTCTGAGTGCAGGTGTAGTGTGCAGCCTGGGATCTTACCATTGCCCGGAAAGTCAGAGATTGCATCGGAGGCCCAAGTCGCTGGACGAGGAGAGGAGAGTGGGCTCGCGCCCCCCAGGTAACGTGTGTCGACTCCTGGGGTGGGGCGCGGGCTCGGAGGGAGACGCTCTCAGCCTCTCTCTCTGATCTGCAGAGCTAGCCTCTGCTTTGGCTCGGATTGCGGCCCGTGTGCCAAGGGAGTGGCAGCACCGGGGCCTGAGTGCGAAGCTGCATTTACTGTGTTCCATCTTATCCATGTGGGGGGGCAACTGTGGCGGGAGACTAACCGCAAGCCGGCATGAGTGGCGGAGAGACCGCCGGAGGCACCGTGAACGGTGCTGGAGTAACATACGTATTGCATTACTTCTGCGTAGCGGAGTATCTGCTGATTGTAGAACGCATTGCTTTATTTCTGCACAACGGACTGCCTGTTTTGTCGTATTGCCCATTGCATTAGTTTGCCAAACGAACTGCCTGATAGGTGTGTTTTGCATTGCACTAGGTTTGCATAACAAACTGCCTGATAGATTTGTTACGCCTTGTCTTAGTCCTGCATCGCGATCTGCCGGATTGCCGTATTACACATTGCATTAGTGTTGTATACCGTAATTTCTGGATATATGTGTTCCGCATTGCATTCGTTTCGCATAACGAACTTGCTTATAACTGTATTACACGTTGCATTGCTTTTTCCTAACAGAGTACCTGAAGGGGGACCGTAATCATTGCATACCGGGGGCATACCAGTTTACCACGTTGGTGCTTTACGCATTGCATTACAGTGACAGTACAAATCGCCAGATAACCCTATTATGATCTGCATTATTATGTTGTGAAGTACCTGACTGTTGCATATCGAACTGCATATTATGACATTAGGATTACGAAGGTTTGTGTAGTTTAGCTCAATAATAATAGGCCAGGGGGAACATTACCCCGACGCATATGTTGGTTTAGTATTGTGTGGTCGCACCATATATCGTTTTATAAATATATACTTGTTTTCTATGAAACTCGTGTGGAATCGATTGGTGGTGTCATCATTGGATTCCTGTGAGCGTAATTGCAAATACTTTACACATTAAGCCTTGAAGATAAGCCTGGCTGTTCGTGCAAAGCTACCAAGGGGTTGGAGCGGGGGCTATCTCTAGAGGCGACCTGTCTTTTCCCTAATGTTGGGGTTCACGGGTCCCTGCTTGGCCTGCGGTACCTACCTTAGCCAACCAGGGATCTTGGGGATTCTAACAGTCGGCTACTGTCCCCAGTGGATGCCCAGCTTCTCTCTAATGGCCAAGGCTTTACAAATGCTGACACGCAAGGATGCGTCTGATCCAATACCTTGGGGCAATAAATGTTTTAATGCGTTCCTGGAGCTGAGAGAAAGCCTTAAGTACTAGGAATGCCAGATTACAAACACAACATTTTCACTCTTTTGATATGAACAAGAGGGCTGTGCTCTCTCAATGTTAACCCAGACTCATGGAGGTGCCCGTAGACCAGTTGCCTACTTTTCTGCTACTGTAGATCCAGTAGCATCTGCGTTGCCTGGATATCTCAAATCTGTTGCTGTAATAGGTATCAGTTTAGAGAGGTGGGAAGCATAGTGATGGGTCATCCGCTCACGCTGTACGTTCCTCACTCAGTAGAGTTGTTGCTTACTAGAAAACACATGCAGCATCTCACCAACAGTAGGCTTCCTTGTTACAAACAGGTTATACTGGCTGCTGAGATCGTCACCATAAGGCGCTATTCTACAGTGAACCCTGCTACCTTGTTACCCTTGCTTAAAGGTGATGGGGGTGAGCCCGACAGAGAACATGACTGTCTTGATGTCACAGGGTTATGCAACAAGCCCTGTCCTGATACTGTTGACTAACCACTACTGGAGGCTGACCAAACCCCGTTCGTAGATGGTTCATGTTTAAGGGATTGTGAAGGGAATAGGAGGACTGCCTATGTTGTTTGTACTGTGACCGGGGTGTGGAACTTGTTATCAAGAGTGGTATTTCCAAAAATGTATCATGTGAATGTTTTTGATCATCTGGTTTGGGGAGAGAGTTCAAGACATAAGTGTCGCTTCAGTGCTGGAACAATTATAGGAGACATTTTTGGAGCAATCAAACTGAGTGTTGGAGAGATACTGAATGACATTAAGATTAGAAAACGTTCTACTGTAGTTGATAAAGAATGGACTACAGCAGCTGGATCATTGTTACTAGTCAATGTGGAAATGGTTGCTATTAGATCAATGGTTTTGCAAAACCGTCTTGCATCAGACATTCTGCTCGCCAAAGAGGGTGAGGTCTGCCGGATGCTAAAGCTTCAGCAGTGCTGCACTTATATCCCTAATATGAGTAGAAATCTGCAAAAATACATAAAGAACATTAATGACCTTCACCAGGAGCTAAATACGAACTCACAGGGATTGAAAAGAAATTTAGTGATCAAGAAGAAGATAGATTTAGAGAAGGGGTGGCTACTGCTGACACTGAATTTCGCACCCTAGAGTGGACACAAGAGGTAAAAAGATCGAAAAACCACAGGAGAGACAGACTCTTTATCCCTAGATTGGCAACGTAAAGGGAGATTGTGTATTTACCACAAACGGACCTACCATAGTTCTATACATTTTTTGGGAAGAGTGATTGTGATCACACCTTTGAAGTCCATGGTTCATGGAGGCTTTATGTAGATGGAAGAAACCCGGTAATTCCTGGACTTTATTTACATTTGTAGGAAGAATGCTTATTTCAAGAAACCCAGTAGATGGTATGGAAATTGATATCTAGGAGTGGTATTTCCATAAATGTATCATGAGAATGATTTCGATCATCTGAATTCAAGACATAAGAATTCAAGAAATAAGCATGGCTTGAGGAATTGTAGGAGACATATTTGGAGCAATGATACCAAGTGTTTGACTGATACTGAATGATATCAGGATTAGAAAACGTTCTACTGTAGTTGATAAATTGTTGACTAACACAGCTAGATCATTGTTACTAATCATTGCAGAAATGGTTGCTACTAGATCAATGGTTTTGCAGAACCATCTTGCATTAGACGTTCTGCTTGCTAAAGAGGGCGGGTCTGCTGAATGATAAAGGAATAGCAGTGCTGTACTTATATCCCTAATAAGAGTAGAAATCTGCAAAAATACATAAAAACATTATTGACTTTCATCAGGATCTAAGTGTTTGGCAACTGAAGAAGTTTAGGATTCCATTGGGATTTAGTGCTATTGGCAGGTGGTTTGCAAATTTGGGAAGTGGCATAGTTGGGTCTATTTTGAAACTGTTATTCATAGTTGGTATATGTGTGTTTACCCTGTACATTCTGGAGAAGTGGTACCAAAAATATCGAGAGAGGAAAAGAGAGAGTCAAAAATGGTGAATTGCGGTTCAAGAACGCAAGAGATGAGTATTATCAAGACCTAAAGAGACTGGAGAATTTCAGAGTGAAACGACATGCATCCATGACGGTTTAGATCGGTCCATCTAATAGCACATCTGATAAGATGTGGAGATGATACGCCATCAGAGGGGGGGATTGGAGAATACGTCATTCTTTTAATAATTTTTGTAGAACAGCATTATAATCATGATTAGTCCACACTCATGTGCATTGTATGTGACTGATTTAGGACTAAAAAAATGTATGCTCAAGATGTCAACGTATTTCTTTGTACTACAGTATTTCACGTGTTAGAAATGTAACTGATAACTTCGAACATCTAATTGACACCCGATTACAGCCTATCCTTTAAACGTGTTTTGTGAAATAGTTTTTCATTACCGTTGTAATAGTAACTGAGTAGAAATTGGTATTCATCATGACATTGTGGATTATGATATAGCATGCTTTATGAGTCACTGAGAAGATGTATTGTAACCCGTGTGATGTTAAGTTAGCCTAATGGTAGGCCTGAATATTGTTTAACTCACTTCTCGACTAGCGTTTAATTTTGCTTTTGCTTGAACTGTGGTATGTTGCATGTATTTGTGTTCCCACCGCAGGTGGACAAGACATTGTTAGTTTAGAGAAGGGCCTATTGTTTAGTCAATAGCTTGGCCTGGGACGGAATGCGACAATAAGAAATGGATGAATTATCCTGGGAGAGGGAGATGGCACCAAGTACGTGTGGGCCATTTACAGTGTGAAGCAGAAGGTGGAGAAGGAGTTGATCAAGGCCGCTGGAATAATGGAAAGTTACCCAAAGGTTGTATGGTTGCTTTTGTATTAATGAAGTTAGGGACAGCTGACACTCTTCTTGCAGACGCTTCAAGTTACAATCCTCTGTCAGTGATTGTGGCAGTAGGCTACATCACCATAGTTAGAGTTTCCTCTTAGGAGGACTCTGACAGCTGATACCTTTCACTCTTTCCTTCTAAATCATGCTCAGTCTAGGTTTCCCCTTTTTCGTAGTGGTGGAATATTTAGGGAACTGGTTTTCATTTTTCCTATTTGAAAAATTGATGCAATCTAATTCATATTTGTGTCTTTTAATAACCTAAGTTGCAATAACTGAGTTGGTAGTTTTCTTTTTGTTACATAGGGTGAATTGGTTCTGGAGATTTGGCTTCATCCTATTTTCTACTTATTTATATGCAATCATGTTAAGAGTGATGTATCTGAACCTATTTCTAAGTTCACAATAAACTGACTGTGAGAAGTTGGCCTGGTATATGCTGACCACTAATTAAAGTGGGCACCTTGTACCAGTCCAAATAACCCCTATTGATGATTAGGTTAAAGACAACCTTTATTGAAAGCTATCCTAGTGGTAGCTATGGAGATCAGCCTTCAGGCTAAGTCTAGAAGGAATGTAAAGCAGCTTGTTTTACAAGATCAGAACCTCCAAAATGACCAAATGAAAGAAGAACCACACAAAAGATATATAAAATATATGTACTTATTACTAAACACTCCCTACTAACCTCTTTATGAGATTAGAGCACAAAGCACACAATATTAAATCACTAGAACGACAGTAAATAGCACAATACACAGAGGGCTCCAAGGGGAGACCAAAACATTTACTAAGAAGTGGTATAACAACCACGACTTAACTAGACACAGTGCCTAGAGCACGTAGAATCGCTGGGACCCCAAGGAACCACCCAAAGACGTGACACAGGGGACCCACGGAGGACAGGTGCAGTGTGAGCTCCGTACAATCCTATGGGAAAGTAGCGGTTGGACTTTTAAAGATTAAGTACACCTCGGAGAGGACTTTAAGCAAACCCCTTGGAACATAGAAGGTTCTAAGGCCAGCACCCTTGAGAGTACCGAGATACCCGTGTTACCTATCCCAGAGGAGCCGGGTGCATAGTGGTCAAGTGGTGTCGGAAACCTTCATCGTTTTCAATGGAGTGATCCAAAAAAGTGCTGCTGACGGGAAGATGAAAAGTATCCGGTGGGATCCAAGCCTGGATCCGTGGTGAGAAGAACCTTAAAGCAGAGGGGACAGAGTCTAGGTCACTTCAGGGTGACCAGGGGCATGATAGATGAATGCCCACCGATGTCGGGTGCTTCAGGTGAGTTGCTTGACCCTGCTGCCACGAGGACCAGGAGATATCGATGACGACCAAAGACCGGAGGTGGCTGTCGTGTGCTGGGGGGGTATCACTGTCCGGATTGAACACCAACAAGCCTTGGCAGCTGCAACCCACACGGGCAGAGGAAATAAGCTTCGGTGAGGACCAGCAAGGTCCTGGGGACTCTCCAAGCAATGGAGAGTCAGGGCACATCTGAAGTAACCAGGAAAGCCCACTGAAAGTCAAAGTTACCTTCACTGGGACCCACAGGCCAACGGACCAGGGTTCGCAAAGGGACGTCGAGATGATTCACAAAATACCAGCCCAAAGAACGCTCGTGGAGTGTAGGCTGGAAATCTTCGGTGGAAATTCTGCTCGGGTCAGGACTACAAGTGGCCAAAAGCACAGCCTCAGGGATTGCCGAAAAGCATATGCTGCTGCAAAAGTACAAGGTGCACAGGGGTTCGGGTTGCACTGTCCCCACAAGGGATACGGGTCTCAGGATTGCTGAGAGAAATCATCGACCCTAGGGACGCTCGGGAACCCACCTCCTGTGTTGCAGAAATCTTCGGAGTCCTCAGGAGCTCGGGAGATGCAAACCGATCAGATGTGTTAAAGGTGCCTGCCTTGCAGGGGAGTAACTCCTTTACTCCACGGGAGATTCTTCAGTCATCAAGTGTAGTGTAGATAGTCGAAGTACTTGGTTTCTGTAGCAGAGTTTAGTCCAGGTAAAATCTAAAGTCCTGTAGTCAGGGGTTCCTACTTTATACCCAAGGAAGGGGTGGGACAAACTCTGGGGACCCACCTATAGGAGGGTCAGGACAGAGGGGTGGCCACACCCATGTTCTTTGTCTAGTTTTGCACCAGAGCAGGAGCAAATGAACTGGACTATGCACAGGGACACCAATTGTGCCCCCAGTGCAGACTTCAAACACACTAAGAGTGCACCCACCCAGCCCCAATACAGTAAATCCTGTCAGGGAGGAGGTCACACCTCCCTGTGACAGGTAACCTATTGTCAAGCCTTCCCCTGCTCGAGCTTGGCTCAGCAGCAGGAGGGCAGACTCGTGTCTGTGGCTGGCAGCATCCATTTTGTGATGCCCAGGTTGAGAAAGCTAGTACCAGGGAGACCGGTGACCACAGTAGTGGTCCTACAAGGGAGGAATCATGCCTCCCACACCAGTTACTGGTGTGGAGGTATGATTCCAAGGTGTTTGACACCAAACACAACATGTTTCTAAGCAGCCGTTTCAAAGTTAGCATTTACCGCAGGGTTATAATGCACTTAGATATATATGGTTGGCTGCATCACAAACAAACACGGAAAACAGGTTCCGAAGGCTGCAGAGGGGCTCTGCTCATGCATGGACACCCTCTTACATAAAACCCAGCACCCTGCCTTCAGGATTGATAAGGCCTGCTATTGGGGTGACTGATAGGTTTACATGTGCAGTGATTTAGAATAGATATAGTGAAGCTATATGTAAGTAAGGGGTGCATGCACCACCTTACACAGGCTGCTGTAGCAGACCTGTGGTGTCAGTTTGAATGGTCTCTCATGCTGCAGCCCCTGGGAGGCCTCTGGGGTACCTCTGCCCTGGGTACATAGTATACCATATACTAGGGACTGATAAGGGTACCCCAGAATCCAATCTGAAGTGTACCTAAAGTACATGCACAACCAAAGCAGATAAAGTGGGTCCTGATTAGCAGGATCCCAGTCAGACTTGTCATAAACCAGCAAAACACCAGGAAAACAATGGGGGTAACCATGCAGTCAGATTCCACCTTCATACATAACCCTCCGTCCCCCCAAACGAAAGGAGATAAGGCTAACCTTGCCCAGTTTAGACTTTATTGACTAAGTGGCCATATAAAGAAGATCCTGCATTAGCATGGATACCCCCTGTCTTATGGTCCACTAAGGAGTCCCTACCCTTAAGGGAGGGTATTGGATTTTCTACAAATGTTGGGGTTACTACCTGTAGTGTGTTTTGGCAAAGTAAAAGGCTGGTGGGGTGTATGAGTAGAGAAGGGAGGCCCTAATAAAGTTGGTCTCAGCTTCTTCCGAGCACTGGTCACCATGGAGGCCTTTCTTTCCATGACTGAGTTGTATCTGGCCCTAAGGGTCAACTCTGGCTGCCTACAGCTGGGGGTTGGGTCCCTTTGGTTGGAACACTGGAGGGAGAGGGTAGGTTTGGAACCAATTGGTCCCAGGTTTGCCCTTGCCCTATAGAGTTCATTTGGGGGAGGTCCCTACCCAAGGAGGGCCCAGAGCTTGTAAATCAAATGCTGCTGGTGGGCTTGCAGCACTGGTTGTGCCACCCACCGGAGCAGCTTGTAAAGTGTGTCTCAGGCCTGCCATTGCAGAGCCTATGTGCAGTCTGGTAATGCTATGTTGACTTGGCAAGTGCACCCACTTGCCAGTCCCCAAACCTTCCCTTTTCCACATGTCAGACACCCCTAAGGTAGGCCCAAGCGCAGGGTGCATTGTAAGTAAAAGGTAGGACATGCCCTGATGTGTGTGGCATGTCCTGATACTGAATTACAGCCATTTTCGTTTTTCATTATTGCACAGCTACCTGATCCCCATAGGCCAGAATGGGCAGTTTGATTATCACATCTGACAATCCTAATTGACTCGGGGAACGAGGTAGAAATTCGAGTTTAGTTTGCCTGAACTCAGAATGATAAAATACATCTTTTACTGAAGTTGGTTTTAACATTCTGTGTTTGAAAATACCACTTTTAGAAAGTAGCTATTTTCTTACCTAACCATCCAGCCTGCCTCTGCTAGCTTGTGTATTGTTTGTCTGGTTTTGTGAGTGACCGGGGCTGGGGAATTCCAGGAGACAGGGTGAGTCAGCACAGGGCTGAATAGACCTATCTGCATGTAGAGTGGTGGGAAGAGTCAGCACCTGGGCCTGAATAGGGCTGTGCCTGCCTTCCACAATGCTGGCTCCACCTCCTGTGGTGCGTCTGATGACCCTGGCCCACACTGTCAAAGGAAAGAAAGAGTCCTGTAAACAAAGTGCTCCAGGACTGCACAGAACTGGTTTGGACTAGGTACAGATACCCTCTGCCTTCAGAGACAAAGGATTTTGGTGTATAAAAGGGGGGACCTAGACCCCAGAACTTTAGATCACTTCTGGGAATCAAGACAAACCTTTGCTGAGGAGAAGAACCAGGAAGCTGAACGAGGAGACTACCCCTGTGCTGTGTGTTTGGGGGTTGGCCTGCAGTGGTTGCTTCATTGCCAAAGAAAGGAGAAGAGGGCTGAGTGTGCTTTTCATCAACTTGAAGAAGAATCTCCAAGGGCTTGAACTTGAGCTTGCCTCCTGCCCGAAGTCTCAGGGATACAAGACTTCACCAACCAGCTCCCCCCTGAATTCCCTCGCTGGGAATTGAAGTGCCTACTGTTGTGCTGAGCCTTCTGAGAGACTGCGTGTTGTGGGTAGCTGGAAGCGCGACTTAACGAGAAGTGTGTCACCGCCGCAGCAGTTGCCATCGCATCGCCAAGGAAGCGTGCCGCTGCTGCCGCGGTCACCATCGCATCACCGAAGCACGTCACATCACCGGAGAAGCGTGCTGCCGCCACAGAGTTCGCCGTCCCATCACCGTAGAAGCGTGTCGCAGGGTCTGTCGCGGCTCAGAAGATCATCAAGTCGCCGCACGGCCGTTGGGCGTGCACGTATTGCATCAACGTTGTCGCACCATAAACAAGACGCCATTTTGGCGCATCGCACAGGAGAGAAGTATCGCATCGAGGCGCCACCCTGTCGCATCGTACCGGAGAGCAGTAAGAAACCGACGCATCACCTCCCTACACAGTAAGGAAGCGAGCATCAACTACCACGCGCAGCAGTAAGGAACCGACGCATCCATTCCCCTGATTGTAAGGAACCAACGCATCACCTTCCCTGCGACCCTTTTGTTTGCTTTGCGTTACGCATCCAAGGTACTTTGAGAGTAAAGTGTTGCATTTACAATCCTAAGAAAACTGAGCTATTTCCTAATATTTTAAAGTCTATTTTTGAGTGCAGTATTGTGGATTTTTGTCGTTTGGTCTTGTGTTAAGTCTATATAAAAATACTTATTTTTATAATACAACCTGTGTGGTGTCCATCTGTAGTGTTGTCACTGTAGCACTGTATGTGTTCACAAATGCTTTACACACTGCCTCTGAGATAAGCCTACCTGCTCGTGCCAAGCTACCAAGGGGGTGAGCAGGGGTTATTTTAGGAGTGTAGCCCCTTACCCTGGCTAGCACCAAGGGTCCATATTTGGTCAAAGGTACCTACCTCTGCCAACTAGAGACCTCCAAAGGGGGTACTAGGTTCCCTGTAGCCATGGTGACACTAGCCCCTGTGTCCCTAAAGGCCACAGCTTTCTGACCATTTATTATTGGTTCCTGTCTGTACTTGCCCAAAGAATTGGGACTGACAGTAAAAGTGGCAAATACCATGCCACCATCACAGACTGAGGAGGCCTGTGAGGGGGACCTTTATAAGCCATGGTCCACCTCAGTTCCCCATGAGAACCCACCTAACTTTTTGGGTGCACTACTACCACCTGGGGGGATTACTACTTGTAGTACCAGGAGGAGTGGTAGTATTGCTGGAAGCAACATTTTCCTTATTGCTGATCTTTGGACAATTGGGATCATTTTTCCAGTGGCCTGGCTTTTTACAGACAAAGCAATAGGGTTTCATTTCAGGAGAGGAAGGAGTTTGGGACCCACCCCCAGAAGAGGACTTTTGGGGTCCCTGTAGTGGATTTATATTTTGATTTATCCCCACCTTTCTCTTGGTTTTAGGAAGAATTTTTCTTCTGGTCACCACCCTGATTCTTTGGCTTCACCCTGGTTCTGACCCATGTATCAGCTTTCTTGCCCACTTTTTGGGGAGAAGTCAGATCTGAGCCCACCAGGTACTGGTGTAAAAGCAGTTTTTGACAATTATGAAGGATCTTCTCCCTCATAATCAAATTGTACAATCCTAAAAGGTCATGCACCTTGCTGCCATGTATCCATCTTTCCAGAGCCTTAGTAGCACAATCTACAAAGTCAACCCAGTCTAGAGTCTGTGCCTTCTGGGTGTCTCTGAACTTAATCCTGTATTGTTCAGTGGTTAAGCCAAACCCATCAATGAGAGCACTCTTCAGGACTGTGTAATTATCAGCATCCTCTTCTCTAACAGTAAGGAGCTTGTCCCTACCTTTGTCTGCAAAAGAAAGACACAAGATAGCTGCCCACTGCTTTTGAGGGAAACTCTGTACTTTACAGGCCCTCTCTAGTGCAGTTATCCATTTGTGAATGTCATCCGCACTCTGGTAGGGAGGAACTATCTTGTTCAAGTTCCTATTTTCATGAGTTTGTTCTCTACCTCTAGGGACATTGTTGCTGCCACCATGGGGCTCTAGCCCCAACCTTCTGGAAGCTCTCTGGAGCTCTAGGGGTTCCCTTTCTAAGGCCAATTGTTCCCTCTTGATTCTGAGTCTGTTCCTCTCATAGTCAAGTAACTGACACTTCTTCTCATAAGAGGAGTCCCTTTTATGAGAAGCAGAGGTCCCTACAGAAGTACCAGAATAATTAGTTTCCTGAGAAGGAGATCTTGATCTTCTTGGTAAACTATTAACTCTCCATGGTGGAGTAAAGAGAGGGCCACTGGGGCCTCCTCCCCCACCTGAAGGAAGAGTTGGATTTTCCAGGTTAGAATCATCTTGATCCTCCTGGTCAGCATTTGAGTCCATCTCATAGAAGTGTTCACTTCCTGGTCTGTCCTCATCTGCTGACCCACCCAACTTGCCTGCCTCATCAGACCCTGGGGTCTTTCTGAGGTCATCTAAGAGCAACGCCTCTATGAGGCGTTGGGTGCTTGCATTTCTCCCTGTCCTCAGTTCTCTAGATGCACACATATTTCTCAATTCCTGAAATGAGAGATGGTCCTACTTAGCTAGCAAGGAGCCACTGGCTCCTGTCCTAGAAGACATACTAGTGTTATGTGGTGTAGGCACCTACCTAACCTAGTGGGATCTAAACTCTCTTGAGTTGGAGAAAAGGTGTGCTAGACCCTTAACTACCCATCTCCAAGTTCAGTAGAACTTACTTATTCTAGTCTTGATTTATTTGTACCTATACCTTTAGTGGTTTTCAGTTAATCACTCATTGGGATTTATCTGGTAAAACAATAGCAAGCTTGAATCCCAACCGCTGCACACCAATGTGAGAAGTTGGCCTGGTATATGCTGACCACTAATTACAGTGGGTACCTTGCACCACTCCAAACAACCCTTATTGATGATTAGGTTAAAGACAACCACTATTGAAAGCTATCCTAGTGTTAGCTATGGAGAGCAGCCTTCAGGCTAAGTCACGAAGGAATGTAAAGCAGCTTGTTTTACCAGATTATAAAATCTTGAGTGACCAAATGAAAGGAGAACCACACAAGGGATATATATAAAATAAATGTATTTATTACTAAATACTCTCTAATAACCTCTTTGAGATTAGAGCACAAAGCACACAATATTAAATCACTAGAACGACATTAAATAGCACAATGCACAGCGGGCTCCAGGGGAGACCAAACCATATACTAAGAAAGTGGTATAACAACCTCGACTTAACTAGACATAGTGCCTAGAACACGTAGAATCGCTGGGACCCCAAGGAACCACCCAAAGTAGTGACACATGGGACCCACGGAGGACAGGTGCAGTGTGTGAACACAGGCGCGAGCTCCGTACAATCCTATGGGAAAGTCGCGGTTGGAATTTTAAAGATTAAGGACACTTCGGAGAGGACTTTAAACAAACCCCTTGGAACATAGAAGGTTATAAGGCCAGCACCCTTGAGAGAACCAAGATGCCCGTGTTACCTATCACAGAGGAACCGGGTGCATAGGGGTCAAGTGGTGTCGGAAACCTTTGTCGTTTTCAATGGCGTGATGGGAAAAAGTGCTGCTGCCGGGAAGATGAAAAGTGTCCGGTGGGATCCAAGCCTGGATCCATGGTGAGAAGAACCTGAAAGCAGAGAGGACAGAGTCTGGGTCACTTCAGGGTGACATGGGGCATGATAGACGAATGCCCACCGATGTCAGGTGCTTCAGGTGAGTTAATGTGATGCTTGACTCTGCAGCCACGAGGACCAGGAGATGTCGACGACGACCAAAGTCCAGAGGTGAGCTGTCCCACGAAGGGTGTCGAGTGCTGGGGGGTAAGTGTCTGGAACACCAACAAGCCTTGGCAACTGCAACCCACGCGGGCAGAGGAAATAATGTTCAGTGAGGACCAGCAAGGACCTGGGGACTCAGGGCACGACTGGAGCAACCAGGAAATCCCTCTGATAGTCAAAGTTACCTTCCGAGGGACCCATAGGCCAACGGACCAGGGATCGCGAAGGGACCTCGAGCTGATTCACAAAATACCAGCCTACTGAACACTCGTGGAGTGTAGGCTGGAAATCTTCAGAGGAAATACTGCTCGAGTCAGGACTACAAGTAGCCCAAAGCACAGCCTCAGGGATCGCTGAAAAGCATATGCTGCTGCAAAAGTTCACGGTGTACTGGGGTTCGGGTTGCACGGTCCCCATGAGGGATATGGGTCTCAGGATTGCTGAGAGAACTGATCGACCTCAGGGACACTCGGGAACCCACCTCCTGTGCTGCAGAAATCTTCAGAGTCCTCAGGAGCTCGGGAGATGCAAACCGGTCAGATGCGTTAAAGGTGCCTGCCTTGCAGGGGAGTAACTCCTTTACTCAAAGGGAGATTCTTCAGTCATCCAGCATAGTGTAGATCGTCGAAGTACTTGGTTTCTGTAGCAGAGTTTATTCCAGGTAAAATCTAAAGTCCTGTAGTCAGGGGTTCCTACTTTATACCCAAGGAAGGGGTGGGACAAACTCTGGGGACCCACTTATGGGAGGGTCAAGAGAGAGGGGTGGCTACACCCATGTCCTTTGTCCTGTTTCATGCCAGAGCAGGAGCAAATGGCTCCTGCAACCGGTTTGAACTGGACTATGCACAGAGACATCAAATGTGCTCCCAGTGCGGACTTCAAACACTCTAAGAGTGCACCCACCCAGCCCCAATACACTAAGGGCCAGATGTAGGAAGCCAAATTGCGATCGCAAACGCTGAAATTCGTAGAATTTCAGTGTTTGCAATCGCAATTTGGCTGTGAGCAAAGTAGGTAGGCAAATACCCTCTCGCAAAATAAGGAATCGCAAAAATTGTGAATCCATATTGTGTGCGAGCATTTAGAGAATCGCAATTTGCGAGTCCCTAAATGCTATCGCAAATTGCGATTTTGCCTTAAGGAATTGCAAGTTACCACTTCAAGTTAGTGGTATTTTGCGATTTCCTTTAAAAAAGCACTTTTTTTCAAAGTGCCATGTGGCACACATACATGCCTTTGGGGCATGTATGTGCGCAACATGTGCACACATGCACATTTCAGGGGTGCAACAGGGTGTCCTTTTGGAACCCTTGCACCCTTGAAATTGTGCACGCAATTTGCGAGTGCCTATTGGTTACTCGCAAATTGCGTGTGCAAATCCCATTCATTCCTATGGGCCTCTTGGCCCATAGGAATGAATGGGAAGGTATTCCTTGATTGCGAATCTCAATTTGCGATTTGCAATTAAGGAATGTTAAGGAATCGCAATTATTTTTGCGATTCCTACATACATTCCATTTTGCGAGTCCTTAATAGCGTTTTGGTAAAAATTGCTACTAAGGATTCGCAAAACTGACTTTACCTACATCTGGCCCTAAATCCTGTCTGGGAGATGGTCACACCTCCCTGTGACAGGAAACCTATTGTCAAGCCTTCCCCTGCTCGAGCTTGGCTCAGCAGCAGGAGGGCAGACTTGTGTCTGTGGCTGGCAGCATCCATTTTGTGATGCCCAGGTCGAGAAAGCTGGTACCGGGTAGACTGGTGACCCACAGTAGTGGTTCTACAAGGGAGGAATCATATCTCCCACACCAGTTACTGGGGTGGAGGTATGATTCCAAGGTGTTTGTGTCAAACACGACATGTTTGTAAGCAGCCGTTTTAAAGTTAGCATTTACCGCGAGGTTATAATGCACTTAAATATATTTGGTTGGCTGCCTCACAAAAACCCCAGAAAATAGGTTCCGAAGGCTACAGAGGGGCTCTGCTCATGCATGGGCACCCTCTCACATAAATCCCAGCACCCTGCCTTCAAGATTGATAAGGCCTGCCATTGGTGTGACTGATAGATTTATATGTGCAGTGATTTAGAGTAGATATAGTGAACCTATATCTATGTAAGGGGTGCATGCGCCACCTTACACAGGCTGCAGTAGCAGACCTGTGGTGTCAGTTTGAATGGTCTCTCAGGGCTGGCATAATACATGCTGCAGACCCTGGGAGGCCTCTGGGGTACCTATGCCCTGGGTACATAGTATACCATATACTAGGGACTGATAAGGGTACCCCAGAATCCAATCTGGAGTGTACCTAAAGTACATGCACAACCAATTTAGGGAGGAAGCAGATAAACTGGGGTCGTGATTAGCCGGATCCCAGTCAGACTAGTGAAAAACCAGCAAAACACCAGGAAAAAAGTGGGGGTAACCATGCAGTCAGATTCCACCTTCCTACACTGACTAACCAGAATCCAGTTGTGGACCTGAATTACTGAGAAATTTCTGTCTTGGAGTTCTTTAGTTGGGAATTTCCTTACCTGTCATGCTGCTTAAAAACAGCCATCGACCAAAATTTGAGGAAATAAATTTCCATGCTAGCACTTGCTTGTCACCGATTGTGACCCAGCACATTGTTCGGGTGCACTGACAGTTGTCATTGTAGCCTAGCGCCCTTGTGAAGAGGAATATTTCTTCGTCCTCTGAGTCAAATATGATAAAGGAGGGTGATAATAATTGGAAAATTACTAGATACAAGGTATGTGAGAGCTGGGACTGACCCTCCTGGATTGACACTCAGTTGTTTTTGTTAGTCCGTATAGATTGTAGTCATTTTTAGGTCTCGCTGAGCCCAGCACATGCGCTGGCTCGAAGAGACATTTTGTATGTGGGATTTTCAAAGTGCTGCTGGCTGGCCTAGCGCTTGCGTTCACGCGATCGTGCACGCGCGCAGCCAGCCGCCAGCAGCACTTTGAAAACTGTGCTTGCTTTAGCGTGTCATCGCGATCACTTTCGCTTTCAGAGCGATCGCGATGACTTTCACTTTTATGGCCGCGCGGCGTTACTTTTACTGCCGTGCGACCAATTCTTGTTTTTTTTTTTTACTTTAGTCAGTCACGAGCGACATTGTCTACGTTTTCTTTTTCTCCTCCTTACCAGGGCCTCTCCCGTTGGATCAGCAGCCCCCTCCATTCCGGCTGGGGTATGTAGTCGCATCTGTGTGTGTAGAACGCCCACAACGGAGATGTTTCTGTAAGCAGTGAGAGTTTCTTTCAGAGGGTCAAAGTGGTTTTCAGAATACTTCCCCGAGTAGGAATTTGGGCACAGGCCAGCTATATGGAGGCATATAGAATCGTCTCAACTGACTTAAGCAATGTTTTTTTTTCTTTTCAATTTGCAGACAGATATTGCCTGTCTGAATTTTGTGCACCAAGCGTATTCAAGCAATCCAGGAAAGGGTGGAGCCTTTGTAAATCCCTGAAAAGAGAGCGGTTTGTTGAAGGGAGTTAATCCTATTACGGCCTAGCACTTTATCGCAATTCTACACACCTTGGTATCGAGCAAGTCCCCTGTTTTCTTGTTATATTTTAACTTCTTTTAAAATTTTCAAAACCACCTTAAAATGCACTTGCACTATTTGTGGCCCAACATTGTATTATTGCACTAAAATATGAAGTCTGTTTTTAATTCCAATATGACATGCATATTAAGACTGGTTACTTGACAGATTGTATTTACAATTGTACATTCCTTTTTGATCTCCGATGACACTTTGTATGCTTTGTGAGGATGTTTTTGTGTCTTTTATATATTGTGTACTTTCATGATATTGAAGATCGAGATAAGGTTATTACAAACAATGACTTGCTCATACAATCCTTGGCCTCTGCACGGTGCACAGAGCAGTAGTCATCTATTCCAGTTACAATTCTGTGCAAATGTGTGGGTAGGGTGACTCCGGAAATGTTTGTTTACGTATTTAAGCCACACCTTAATTATACAGGCGGCCACAACCATTTTAGGGACCCCCCACACACATTTTTCATCCCACTTTAGCCCCGAATAAGTCTTTTGCCTTTGCAGTGTAGACTGTTGAAGCCAACAAAGGAGACGGCTGGTGCTCATGGGAGGGCATAATATAAATGCTGGAAGGCACCTGGTACTTGTGCTGCCGTAATTCCTCATTTTAAGAGCAGAACGTGTGCGCTATAACCCACCTAGATCGCCAAGGCTGCTAGAGGCGTTCACCTTAAAAGAGCACTAGAGAGGCAGTGTTAGCACCCCAATAATTCTTATGGCAAACCGCAGCACCGAGTCATACTTGGGGTCGTCTCCCTACACTGCTGGTGCTTGCAGCCAGACAGTGTTTTGCAGGACCCTGGATGCACGGCACCCCTTAGGGATGTTTCATGCCAGTGAACGAGCAGTCACGTGGTTAAAGATTGTGCTTGAGTCAATGTTCCCCCCTGACACGCTGTATGATCTTCGCATACAACCACTGCACACCCACAATTGTACAGTTTGAGGCCCTCAAAACACTTTTTTATGATATAACATGTTAACATATTTTCTCCGGGGCAGAGGCATTCACTTCTTTGACGGTTTCCAAAGACATGAAATGCGCACTATTTTTTATGGGTGAAGCCAGCCGTGAGAAATCCCCTTTTTACCTCGCAAGAAAGGTGTCTTCTCCGAAATGGATTCCTTGGGAACTCTTGCTGAAGGAACGGCAATGAGGAGCCTTTAATTTTTGTGCTGGTTTTTTAAACATAGATTAAAAGCATTGTCATTTACAATGGCGGTAGCTTAAACTCGCGTAAATGCGAGACCTATTGCATTGCAAATGCTTGTTTCAGATTATTCTCATCCTCCCTTATCATGCTTATTTACGGACCCTATTCTGAGGTGGCCACCTTTGTCTTATCTTGGTTACTTCCGAAAGTACCTACAATCCTGGATCTTGATCCTTTGACAGGTAAATACCTGGCATTCTGGATCCACAGGCGCACGGCACTCATGGTGACCCGTAAATCCTCCGTGTCGGCTGCAATTCTCTGACAGACACTGGTACACTAGTTTTTATTTACTCACACCCATCAATGTCTAACAACTGTTATCCTTGATGGCACATATAGAGGGGAATGCATGGTGTATATCTGTACCTCACTTTTCATCACTCGCTCTTCCGGTGAGATGGCGTCAGTTCTATGT
Organism: Triturus cristatus; assembly: GCF_964204655.1. NCBI lineage: Eukaryota > Metazoa > Chordata > Amphibia > Caudata > Salamandridae > Triturus > Triturus cristatus. The sequence continues at coordinate 38,436,530 of NC_140590.1, forward strand.
TTCATACTGGACACTCCTGGCATTCTCAGCACGTACCAAATTAGTAGCCCGGTTATGAGCGATTTTATACTCTCCGCCCTTTCCCCTGTCGATTGCATAGTGTGTCCATTAGTACATGAGCCTATTTACTCTGCTCGCTATTCTATTTATCATTTTTTACTTTTAGATGTTGTCTTCTGTTTGACACCAAGACACTCTGGTTCTCCTATGTTTTAAGTGCCCTGAAGAAGGTGCAACCTCTTTGTTAGGTCAATATCGAAACGCGTGTCGGCGCACAGTGAGGATACCACCTTAAATAGAAATGTTACAATATGATCTGCGTAGTGATTATACATATACGCCACCCAGAACTGTATTTCTTTAGGATACTGATATATCACTATTGTGACAAAACAGCTATATTGTGAATAATATCTGTTTGCTTTAGATATCAGTGAAAGATAATGAGACTGATCTAACTTTACCGAAGCAGATCTCTTATCCTGGGTTGAGCTTTGAATATTGTATTAGGATGGTTTTTCTAAAGTTATCTATTCTCTGTGTCATTTTTAGGTCTCGCGTGACCCAGCGCATGCGCTGGTCTGGCGAGACTTATTGAGAGGGCTCCAAAAAGTGCTACCAGGCCCGCCTAGAGCTACAGTGCATGTACCCGGGTGCACGCGCCGCGCTTTACCGCAATTACTTTCACTTTCGTGGCCGCACGGCCGCTTTGATGTTTGATCGTGATCGCTCTTCCTTTCTTGTTTTCTTCTTTCATAAGGTGTGAGAAGTTGGCCTGATGTATGATGTCACTAGTTCTAGTGTACACCTTATATCAGTCCAAACAACCCTTATGGTGATTGGTTGTAAAGTCAACCTTATAGACCAGCTATCCTAGTGGTAGCATGGACAAGAGCAGTCTTAGGCTAAACTCTGAATGACATGTGAAGCCAGCTGTGATACCATATATAATCCCTTGAATACCAAATGAAAGGACACCACAACACATATATATATAAAATAAAGTGTATTTATTCTAGTCAAACCCTCAGCACTCTTTATGAGATTAGAGGTAAGTACAACACAGTCTTATTTAAGCATACATTAAGTCACACAGGTAAGTAATACAGTTAGGCCCTAGGGGCCACGCAAACCATATACTAAGTAAGTGGTATAAGGACCACTGTCACGGAATTAGAATAGGCCTAGGCCTAGGGAATCGCTGGGGCTACACTACACTAGCAACAGTTAGGAAGTGGGAGGCCCACGGGATTCAGGTGCAGAGTGGAAACACTCACGCGTAATGCGTAAAAGTCAATAGAATCACTAGCAGTTAGAAATAAGCAGTTTTAGGACACTTCTGGTATAGCTAGAAAGTCAAGACTCGGAAACTAGACCCTAGTATAGTCAATACCCTTGTGAGCACCGAAGTACCCAAGTTACCTAGCCCACAGGCTGCGGGTGCATAGGTGTGAACTTGTGTCGGGTTTCGTCGTGGACTTCTATGGATGCCTGAAGGAAAGTTGCTGACAGGCAGTCAGTGAAGAGTGTCCGGTGGATCCCAAGGCTGGGATCGAGAAGAGAGGAGACCTGCAAGCAGAAGGGACAGAGTCAAGGTCACTAGCCAGTGACCACGTGGAACCAGGAAGGAACCAGGCGATGTCGTGAAGATTGCAGGTGAAGGTGAAGCTTGTCGCTGCAGCCACGGGGACCAGGGAACGTCGAGGACGACCAGGACCAGGAGGCGAGCTGTCCCACGAAGGCTCTTGCTGTCGGCGGCGTCGAAGTTGGACTAGGACTCACCAAGCCTTGGCAAGCGGAACCCACGAAGAACGGAGGACTTGCTTTTGGTGCAGACCAGGAAGGTCTGGGGTGCTTCTCTTTTGCAGAGAAGCGGGAGCCAGTCTGGAGGAGCCAAACCAGCGCTGAAGATTTCAGGGTGCGTCGTCTCAAAGGCCACTAGCCAGCGGGCAAGCAACCGGACAGACGCGGCAAGCAGGAAAATGCAGAAGGGCCCCACGCAGGACTCGTGGAGTGTGGGGGGCTGATCTTCGGTGCAGATGGTGCTTGGGGCTTCTCAATCCCCGGTGCACAACTTCGAGGGTGCCTCAGAAGCTGCGCTGGAAGATACTCGCCACTTTTCCCAGGTAGCCGGTCCCACGTCTCTCGTCGCCTCCACGGATCTCAGCTCGGCTGTGGATGTGGATCAGGGTCGGAGAAGTCTGGAAGTCAAGGCTCTGGTCGGGCTCTGCAGTCGGTCCCTCGTAGAACTTTAGCAAAGCAAAGGGTAGTCTCTTGATGGTGCCTGTTTGCACAGGGTAGCCACTCCTTGGCCACAAGGGAGATTCTTCACTCTTCTTCTTTCGTCGAATGTCGAAGGTCCAGAGTTTCTGTTCAAGTTGCAGGTTCAGGATAATCTAATTTCCTGGGGCCCAGCTACCACTCTTATCCAAATCTGGGGGGCTGGGTTACCTGCTAGGTCACGCCTTATGGGTGGGACCTGGGAGGGGGGTGGTTACACCCCCTTCCCCTTGTCCAGTTTCGCGCCAGGACTGGGGCTGGAGTTCCCCAGCACCGGTTTGAACTGGACTATGCACGGGACACCTTGTGTGCCCCAGGCATGTCTCATTCTATTCATCCCTCCCTGCCCCAATACACTAAGGCCTGTCTGGGGTGGTGCTCGCACCTCCCAAGGCAGGAAACCTATTGTCCAAGCCTCCCTTGCCGGGATCACTCCCAGCAGCAGGAGGTCAGACTCGTGTCTGTGGCAGCAGCATCCATTTTGTGATGCTGGGGCTCTGGTTAACTTTAACCGGGTAAGTAGGTTACAACATGTCTTCTCCCTCTAGAACGGAGGGATAATATCCTCATCCCCAGAAATGGGATGGGGGTATTATTCCAGAGTGTTAGACACCTTACACGACATGTTTTGATAAAGCCAAACCATAGTTACCATAACCGTTTAAGATTATAAGGCACTTTAAGAGTATATGGTAGGCTATATCATAGAACAGCTATAAGGACATGGTTCCGAAAGCTGCAGACAGGCTCAGCTCATGCTAGAGCACCATCTCACATGTTACCAAGCACTCTGCCTCCAGGATTGTTAAGGCCTGCCATAGGAGTGGCTGATAGGTACACATGTGTCTATATGTAAGTTAGGTATAGGAATACTACACCTAAGCAAGGGGTGATTACACGACCTTGCCCCAGCTGAGTGATCAGCCAGTTGTCATAATGGAAGGCCAGGCCAGGGGTGGCATAATACATGCTGCAGCCCCTGGTAGGCCTAGGGTACACCTATGCCCTGGGTACCTAGGGTACACTGTACAGGGGCCAATAAGGTGATCCTATCCAAATGGGTTATGCTCCTAAAGTACATAGTATCAATTTAGAGAGAGAACAGCAGGGCTGTGGGTCTGATTAGCAGGCCCACAGCCACATCTAAGTCGAAAACCAGTAAAGCAAAAGCAAAAAGTGGGGGTGAACATAGAAAGCAGACCCTACTCTCCTACACAACCCCCCCCCCCCCCAAACTTAGGGACATTAAACTAACCTTGACCAGTTGAGTCTTCATGTTCTAAGTGGAAATATCTGGAGAGTCCATCTGCATTGGCATGGTCAGTCCCAGGTCTATGTTCCACTGTGAAGTCCATCCCCTGTAGGGAAATGGACCACCTAAGAAGTTTGGGATTTTCACCCTTCATCTGATTTAGCCACAAGAGGGGCTTATGGTCTGTCTGAATCTTGAAGTGAGTGCCAAACAAGTATGGCCTCAGCTTCTTCAGGGCCCAAACCACAGCAAAGGCCTCCCTCTCAATAGCTGACCAACGTTTCTCTCTAGGGGTCAGCCTTCTACTTATAAAAGCAATGGGCTGGTCTTGACCATCTACATTCAGTTGTGAAAGAACAGCTCCCACACCTAACTCAGAAGCATCTGTCTGGACAATGAACTCTTTGGAGTAATCTGGACTTTTCAGAATAGGTGCACTGCACATGGCCTGCTTCAGGTCATCAAATGCTTTTTGACAGCTTACTGTCCACTGAACTTTCTTTGGCATTTTCTTGGAGGTCAAGTCATTAAGTGGTGTCACAATGGACCCATAGTTCTTAACAAACTTTCTGTAGTACCCAGTCAGGCCCAAGAAAGCTCTGACCTGAGTCTGGGTAGTTGGAGGAGTCCAGTCCTTTATGGTCTGGATCTTGCTCTCCAGTGGTTGAACCTGACCCCCACCAACTAGGTGGCCCAGGTATACAACCTTGCTCTGCCCTATCTGGCACTTAGTGGCCTTGATAGTGAGGCCTGCCTTTTGCAGGGCCTCTAAAACATTCCTCAGGTGGACCAGGTGATCCTCCCAGGTGGAGCTAAAGACAGCAATATCATCAAGATAAGCTGCACAATAATCATCCAACCCAGTAAGGACTTGATTCACCAACCTTTGGAAAGTGGCAGGTGCATTCTTCAAACCAAAGGGCATTACCACAAATTGATAATGTCCTCCTGGGGTCGAGAAAGCAATTTTGGCCTTTGCACTCTCAGCTAGTCTGATTTGCCAGTAGCCTGCTGTCAGGTCAAATGTGCTCAAAAACTTAGCAGCTGCCAGTCTGTCAATGAGCTCATCTGCCCTAGGTATTGGGTGGGCATCTGTCCTAGTGACAGCATTGAGACCTCTGTAATCCACGCAAAACCTCATCTCTCTCTTACCATCTTGGGTGTGAGGTTTTGGCACAAGAACTACAGGACTAGCCCAAGGGCTCTCTGAAGGTTCAATGACTCCCAGCTCCAACATCTTTTGTACCTCAACTTTTATGCAGTCCCTGACATGGTCAGGTTGCCTGTAGATTTTACTCTTCACAGGCAGACTGTCACCAGTGTCCACCTCATGGGTGCACCAGTTTGTCTGACTTGGGGTCAGAGAGAACATATGTCTGTATGACTGCAGAACCTGTCTGCAGTCCTGTTGCTGATGGACAGTGAGGCTGTCAGAAAAGACCACACCATCAACTGAGCCATCATCAGGGTTATGAGTCAACAGGTCTGGGAGAGGGTCACTCTCTTCCTCCTGCCCCTCATCTGTAGCCATGAGTAAGCCCATGTCTGCCCTGTCAACATATGCCTTCAATCTGTTGACATGAAACACCCTGTGGGGGCTTCTGGGAGTCCCAAGGTCCACCAAGTAGGTGACTTTTCCCTTTTTCTCAACAATAGTGTGGGGTCCAGACCATTTGTCTTGGAGTGCTGCTGGGGCCACTGGCTCCAACACCCACACTTTCTGCCCTGGCTGGTAAACAGTCAGCACAGCCTTTTGGTCATGCCAAGCTTTTTGGAGTTCTTGGCTTGCCTCAAGGTTTTTAGAAGCCTTCTTCATATACTCTGCCATCCTGGAGCGGAGACCAAGTACATAATCCACTATGTCAAGTTTGGGTTGTCTGAGAGGTCTCTCCCATCCTTCCTTTACCAAACATAGGGGTCCTCTTACAGGATGCCCAAACAGAAGCTCAAAAGGGCTGTAGCCAACCCCCTTTTGTGGGACCTCTCTGTAAGCAAACAGAAGGCAGGGTAAAAGGATGTCCCATCTTCGTCTAAGCTTGTCTGGTAAACTTTTATCATTCCCTTTAGGGTCTTGTTGAATCTCTCAACAAGCCCATTGCACTGTGGGTGATAGGGTGTGGTGAACTTGTAGTTCACACCACACTCCTTCCACATTGCAGTCAAGTATCCTGACATGAAGTTGGCACCTCTGTCAGAAATGACCTCCTTTGGAAAGCCCACTCTGGAGAATCTCCAAGCAGGGCCCTTGCCACAACAGGAGCTGTTGTGGTCCTCAGGGGAATAGCTTCTGGATACCTGGTGGCATGGTCCACTATCACCAGTATAAATCTGTGCCCAGATGCTGTTTGTGGGTCCATTGGTCCTACAATATCTATGCCCACTCTTTCAAAGGGAACCCCCACCACAGGTAGTGGTATGAGGGGGGCCTTTGTGGTGCCACCTGATTTGCCACTGGCTTGGCAGGTGACACAGGAGCGACAAAACTCCTTAGTATCTTCTGACATATGGGGCCAGTGAAAGTGGGGGACAAGCCTGTCCCAAGTCTTGTTCTGGCCTAAATGTCCTGCAAGGGGAATATCATGGGCCAAGGTAAGAAGGAAGCCTCTGAATTTCAGTGGTATGACCAACCTCCTGGACGCACCAGGCTTGGGGTCTCTAGCCTCTGAATACAGTAGCCCTTCATCCCAATACACTCTATGGGTACCTTGAGCATTCCTTGCAGCCTCAGCAGCAGCCAGCTGTCTGAGGGGTTCAAGAGAGGGGCAGTCTAATTGAGCCTGCCTCAGATCTGCCCTTGAAGATCCCCCTGTCCCAAGAAACTCAACCTGATCAGGTTCAAGTTCTTCTAGGACAGTTCCTACAGGGCTCTCAGAATCATCCTCCTGGGAGGGCTGATCCACCACCTGAGGCAGGGGGGAAGGCACAGCCTTAACCCTACTGCTCTTTCTCTTGGGTTGTGACTGGTCCATAGTTTCAGGATCCATCACTTGTTCAGTGGTTCACTTTTTGGCCTGTGACCTGGTCACAGCAAGGACATGTGCATCTATCCCCAGCATTTCTGCATGGGTCCTATACTCCACTTCAGACCAAACTGAAGTTTCAAGATCATTGCCCAGTAAACACTCTACAGGAAGGTCTGAACTAACAACAACTTTCTTGAGGCCAGTTACCCCTCCCCAGGAGAAGTTAACAATAGCCACACTATGGGAGGTAGTGGCATTGCTAGCGTTGGTCACTAGGTAATTCTCACCTAGTATGATCTGTCCAGGGTCCACAAAAGCAGGTGTCACCATTGTGACACTAGCCCCAGTGTCCCTGTAGGCCTGAGCCATTCTTTGGTTGATAAAAGGAGTCTGTCTGTACTTGTCCAGGTTACTAGGGCCTACAGTAGAGGACAAAGCTAAGTCCCCATTACAGATCAGAACAGCCTGAGTAGGTATTCTGACTAGGCCAGAATCCTCTTCAGTTCCCAGGGTTAACCCTACTACACCCTTTTGCTGGGAACCACCACTTACAGCTGGACTAGGGGGTACAGTTGCCTTAGGGGCAATGGTGGCTGGGGGCTTATCCTTTTTGGTGCACTCACTAAACCAATGTGAGTTGGACTTACAATAGTTGCACCATGGTTTCTTTTGGCCATCTTTCTTTTTATCCTTTTTGGGACCACCCTCCCCCTGAGCCTTTTGGGGGCCTGGTGAAGACTTCTGGTCTTTTTGTTTCTGATCATTACCCTTCTGGTCTGCCTTTTTCTGATCACCGCCCTGGTTCTGGTTTTTCTGCTTAACTCTAGTCCTGACCCATCTATCTGCCTTCTTTCCCAATTCTTGGGGAGAAGTCAGATCAGAATCAATCAGGTGTTGATGCAGTAGCTGGTTTTGACAGTTGTTAAGGATTTGTTCTCTCATGATCAAATTATACAATCCTGTATAGTCCTTAACCTTACTTCCCACTAGCCAGCCTTCCAGAGCCTTAGTGGCACAATCTACAAAGTCAGTCCAGTCCTGAGTCTGTGTCTTCTGGGTATCCCTGAACAACAACCTGTATTGTTCAGTGGTTAGGCCAAACCCATCAATCAGAGCACTCTTCAGGACAGTGTAATTGTCTGCATCCTCATCACTAACTGTGAGGAGCTTGTCTCTACCTTTCTCAGAGAAGGAGAGCCACAAGATAGCTGCCCACTGACTTTGGGGTACCTGCTGTACTTTGCAAGCTCTCTCCAAAGCAGTTATCCATTTGTGGATGTCATCCCGACACTTGTAGGGAGGGACAATCTTGCTCAGGTTTCTATTATCATAGTGCCTGTCTCTATCCTTAGGGATATTGCTGCCACCAGTGGGTTCTGACCCACTTAACTTTTGCTCTCTAGCCAGAGCAAGCTTCTCTTTGGCAAGGGCAAGTTCTTCCCTCTGAATCCTCAGATTAGCTTCCCTCATTCTGGCTTCATGCTCCTTTCTCTCAGGGGAAGTAATTCCCCTGTGGGAGGAAGCACTAGAGATGCTAGAGACATGGGAGTGGATGGATTCCCTTGAAGGGGATCTGTCCCTCCTGCTTCTCTGTGTAAGCCCACTTGGGGGTCTGTATGGGGGGATCCCATGAAAACTCCCATGTAAGCTTAGGTTAGCCTGGCTAAGTCTTCCTACTTGGCCCTGGCTGTCTACCTCTTCATCTGAAGCCCCATCTGACTCCTCTGTGGTGGGTAGACCCTCCTTGGTACCTAGGGTACTGGCCTCTGAGGCCCTAAGAGCATCATACTCCTCTAGGAGTTGCACTAGCTGAAGGAGGGTAGGGTTTGCACCCTGTTTTAACTTTCTGGAGGTACACAATTGTCTCATCTCCTGAAAAGTTAGGGTATCATATCTAGAGGGGATCTTCTTCAGACCTGCCCCTCCTGAGAGAGCATCTTCTTGATCTCTTCCCAGAGACATGATCTAGTGAGGGTGTGGTGTGTGCACCTACCTACACTAGTTGTTTCTACTAAACCTCTCTGGTAGTTGTAGTCAGGGTGTGTTACTCCCTTCAACCTACAACCACTAAGTCCAGTAGGACTTAAGTATTATAATCTATGTTATATGTACCTAGACAATATCTGTGTGATCTTTCAATTTAGTATCTCAAGATTACAATGGTATTACAACAGCAAGCTCAGATCCCAACCGCTGCTCACTAATGTGAGAAGTTGGCCTGATGTATGATGTCACTAGTTCTAGTGTACACCTTATATCAGTCCAAACAACCCTTATGGTGATTGGTTGTAAAGTCAACCTTATAGACCAGCTTTCCTAGTGGTAGCATGGACAAGAGCAGTCTTAGGCTAAACTCTGAATGGCATGTGAAGCCAGCTGTGATACCATATATAATCCCTTGAATACCAAATGAAAGGACACCACAACAGATATATATATAAAATAAAGTGTATTTATTCTAGTCAAACCCTCAGCACTCTTTATGAGATTAGAGGTAAGTACAACACAGTCTTATTTAAGCATACATTAAGTCACACAGGTAAGTAATACAGTTAGGCCCTAGGGGCCACGCAAACCATATACTAAGTAAGTGGTATAAGGACCACTGTCACGGAATTAGAATAGGCCTAGGCCTAGGGAATCACTGGGGCTACACTACACTAGCAACAGTTAGGAAGTGGGAGGCCCACGGGATTCAGGTGCAGAGTGGAAACACTCACGCATAATGCGTAAAAGTCAATAGAATCACTAGCAGTTAGAAATAAGCAGTTTTAGGACACTTCTGGTATAGCTAGAAAGTCGAGACTCGGAAACTAGACCCTAGTATAGTCAATACCCTTGTGAGCACCGAAGTACCCAAGTTACCTAGCCCACAGGCTGCGGGTGCATAGGTGTGAACTTGTGTCGGGTTTCGTCGTGGACTTCTATGGATGCCTGAAGGAAAGTTGCTGACAGGCAGTCAGTGAAGAGTGTCCGGTGGATCCCAAGGCTGGGATCGAGAAGAGAGGAGACCTGCAAGCAGAAGGGACAGAGTCAAGGTCACTAGCCAGTGACCACGTGGAACCAGGAAGGAACCAGGCGATGTCGTGAAGATTGCAGGTGAAGGTGAAGCTTGTCGCTGCAGCCACGGGGACCAGGGAATGTCGAGGACGACCAGGACCAGGAGGCGAGCTGTCCCACGAAGGCTCTTGCTGTCGGCGGCGTCGAAGTTGGACTAGGACTCACCAAGCCTTGGCAAGCGGAACCCACGAAGAACGGAGGACTTGCTTCTGGTGCAGACCAGGAAGGTCTGGGGTGCTTCTCTTTTGCAGAGAAGCGGGAGCCAGTCTGGAGCAGCCAAACCAGCGCTGAAGATTTCAGGGTGCGTCGTCTCAAAGGCCACTAGCCATCGGGCAAGCAACCGGACAGACGCGGCAAGCAGGAAAATGCAGAAGGGCCCCACGCAGGACTCGTGGAGTGTGGGGGGCTGATCTTCGGTGCAGATGGTGCTTGGGGTTGGGGCTTCTCAATCGCCGGTGCACAACTTCGAGGGTGCCTCAGAAGCTGCGCTGGAAGATACTCGCCACTTTTCCCAGGTAGCCGGTCCCACGTCTCTCGTCCCCTCCACGGATCTCAGCTCGGCTGTGGATGTGGATCAGGGTCGGAGAAGTCTGGAAGTCAAGGCTCTGGTCGGGCTCTGCAGTCGGTCCCTCGTAGAACTTTAGCAAAGCAAAGGGTAGTCTCTTGATGGTGCCTGTTTGCACAGGGTAGCCACTCCTTGGTCACAAGGGAGATTCTTCAGTCTTCTTCTTTCGTCGAATGTCAAAGGTCCAGAGTTTCTGTTCAAGTTGCAGGTTCAGGATAATCTAATTTCCTGGGGCCCAGCTACCACTCTTATCTAAATCTGGGGGGCTGGGTTACCTGCTAGGTCACGCCTTATGGGTGGGACCTGGGAGGGGGGTGGTTACACCCCCTTCCCCTTGTCCAGTTTCGCGCCAGGACTGGGGCTGGAGTGCCCCAGCACCGGTTTGAACTGGACTATGCACGGGACACCTTGTGGGCCCCAGGCATGTCTCATTCTATTCATCCCTCCCTGCCCCAATACACTAAGGCCTGTCTGGGGTGGTGCTCGCACCTCCCAAGGCAGGAAACCTATTGTCCAAGCCTCCCTTGCCGGGATCACTCCCAGCAGCAGGAGGTCAGACTAGTGTCTGTGGCAGCAGCATCCATTTTGTGATGCTGGGGCTCTGGTTAACTTTAACCGGGTAAGTAGGTTACAACATGTCTTCTCCCTCTAGAAGGGAGGGATAATATCCTCATCCCCAGAAATGGGATGGGGGTATTATTCCAGAGTGTTAGACACCTTACACGACATGTTTTGATAAAGCCAAACCATAGTTACCATAACCGTTTAAGATTATAAGGCACTTTAAGAGTATATGGTAGGCTATATCATAGAACAGCTATAAGGACATGGTTCCGAAAGCTGCAGACAGGCTCAGCTCATGCTAGAGCACCATCTCACATGTTACCAAGCACTCTGCCTCCAGGATTGTTAAGGCCTGCCATAGGAGTGGCTGATAGGTACACATGTGTCTATATGTAAGTTAGGTATAGGAATACTACACCTAAGCAAGGGGTGATTACACGACCTTGCCCCAGCTGAGTGATCAGCCAGTTGTCATAATGGAAGGCCAGGCCAGGGGTGGCATAATACATGCTGCAGCCCCTGGTAGGCCTAGGGTACACCTATGCCCTGGGTACCTAGGGTACACTGTACAGGGGCCAATAAGGTGATCCTATCCAAATGGGTTATGCACCTAAAGTACATAGTATCAATTTAGAGAGAGAACAGCAGGGCTGTGGGTCTGATTAGCAGGCCCACAGCCACATCTAAGTCGAAAACCAGTAAAGCAAAAGCAAAAAGTGGGGGTGAACATAGAAAGCAGACCCTACTCTCCTACATAAGGTACATCGCTTTTTATCTTTCTCTCTTTTAATGTTATTCCATTCTTCATTTCATCCACTCTGTTCAGTCTTCACTGCTATTAATACTGCAGTTTTTCTTCTGAAAACGCCTCTACATCCTACACGTGGCATCATTATTTCCCTACTGCTTTCTTCTACCTTAGCTGCCACCTTCCTCCGAGCCACTGCCACCTTCTTCTCTAAATTTACCTTTCTTCTCCTTTTGTTGTGCTCTTCTCAACCCTGCTACCGCCACCTTCCCTGATCGCGTATGTTCTCGGCCTAGTTACAGCCACTTTCTCCCTTTCACTACCTTCCCGAGGCGATCATCCAACGGCCATGGCCATCACCCTTTCCTATCTCACCTCCTTCTCAGCCACCGTAGCTGCTATGACTTCGTCCGGAAGCGCCATTTTCCTCAGCCATTGTCCTGTCCTTTCGCCGCAGCTTCCAGCTTAGCCACCTCTGCTCTGTTCCTTGAGGAGCCCCACGTCACAGCCCTGCCCTGCTGGACAGGATACCTTTCTTTAAAAGTCGCAGAGGTGCGTCAGGAAGCAAATGTAATCATTTTGTTTTCAAGCCTGTGTTCTTTTCCTTTCCTGAATCAAAGCTGTGTTTCACCTGCCATTGTTTAAATCTTGGAGGAGTCCTATTGAATGATTCCTGTCTGGGTGAACTTTGTATTTTTTTTAGCAAAAATAAATCACTTCACCTCTATAGCTCACTCATTTTAACCTACTATCTCACTCCTTTTATTCCTCCCTCCTCATATTTGTGCATTTCCTTAACATTCTTTCACTCTTGTGTATTTTTCTACTATTTGTCTACATTTTCCATTTTGTCGCTGGCATTCATCACTCTATTGCATTTTTTCCCAATACCTTAATATTTTTCCACTCTCTTTTTTTAGGATATCTCCCCCGAGGAGCTGAAAAATGAACTGCCAGAACGACAGCCCAGATAGCCTTAAATTGTGTATGCTAATATGTGTATACAGTGCAGTGGCTTTATTTGCAGCTCAATTCTAGGGAATAAGGGATGCATTACACTGGAACGTCCAGGAAAAGGTGTGATAGCCTGGCACTCCTGGGCCCAAGAGGTGCAGTAGGTGATACTTTGGAACATTAAGGGCAAAATATACACTTGGATAGCAGAGCACAGAGTTATAGAAAACACCTGCTATGGGGCAGCAGGGCATGATCCTATGGAGTAACTGGGCAATCGAGTGCATGGCGCCCAGGGCATTCGGCTATGGAATCTTGGGCTGCACTGAGGTGTTTGGTTTCCAGAGGCTGCGGTTCATAAAGCGGGTAATGGTACTTCTGACAAGCTAGTGCTGATGAGTGCCGTACCATGACCGTGCCAAGGGCTTTACTAACAATCCCTAAGAACTTTCACAAACCTAAAAATTCCACATTCTTTGGTCTTCCAAGCACATGCAGACATGTGATTGTGTTCTAAGCATGCTCTAGGTCAAAAATCTGGACACCGTTGGAGCTCAGATGCTTGGTGGGGGAACACTGATTTGGAAATATAAGCTATTCGGTGACTGTATTGTGCGTTATGTAGGATCTTAGGTTGCAGTGGTATAAAATGCAGTGTAATGGCAGGCCACAGGCGAATACTATAGTCTGGGAGGGATATTCTTAGGCGATACTGTAAGGAGGAAGACAAAATATGTAAGGTTACCTTGGGAAAAACAGAGTACCATACCTTGCAGGTGGCATTTAATTTCTGGAATAGTGCAGTGCAGCAGGTGTGCTACCACTCAAGGAGTGTGTTTCGGGGTACTGCTTCAGTCTTCTTGGAAAAGTTGATGAAGGGTCTGGTGTAGCTTCCTTGACTGCGCTGTTTTACATTTCAAGTTTACAGTTATAAATATGATCACAGCGATGGCCGTGTGTCTTACCCTCTCTGCTTCCCCTTCTCCAGCCCCATGGGTAAGTGACCGTCTTGTGTTTCACTCTTGCACTGTGTTTCTATGGCTGTGTTACTGAGAGATTTGTGGGCGTTTAGGGTGCTTCAGCATGGATAAAAAAAAAGACAGCAGTTGAACAAAAAAACCTGATTTTTAGTGTTGAAAAACGTACTAGCTCTAGTATCATTGAAGGGCACAGGCCATGAGACATTTTCAGAACATTATGTGACTTTATTCAAAATGGCGTTGAGTTTGAAAACAGTCCTGAAGACTTGGGCCCTTTTCAAGTATTTCTTGGCCTTATAAGGTATTAAAAACCAGAAGCCATGTGTTGAGGAATCTCAAAGCTCAGTGATGGCCCAGGAACATTTCTTGGCTGGGGTAGCCCAGCTTCTTGGTTCTCTGATGTTCAGTGTTCTGCTGAATTTTTCTGGCGCTCTGGAGTTCTCTGGGTATTTTCAGTGGTCCTCTTGAGTTCTTCAAGTCTCCGAGGCCTATAGTAATTTGGAGGGCAGCAAATCAATGATTTTTTAAATTGCCTCTTAGAAGCTTGTTAACACCCGTCCTTGCTGTAGAGTTGTAACATTTATTTTAATATACAAAATGTTTTCACACTCTTGTATCACAGTTTCTAGTGTTATCAAGATGTGTCTGCTTCTCTCAGTATTGTAGTCCTGTTCACCTTGTTGTCCCTACCACTTCATATACCATCACCTTCATAAACTCTGAGCAAATTCTCCTTTTCCTGTAAAAATGTTCCATGATCGTCTACTTTTCGACTAAAGTGCATACTATTGCGCTGTAGTTTTGCTGCTTACAAAGCATCTTGTTTCATGATGCCAGTTTGCAAGTTTCTCTTTTCTTTTTCTGACATGATCATGGTTACTCCCAAATGTTCTCCTGTGCTTGCTTTTCTTGTTCCATCTGGGTTCTCCATTCACAGAGCTCAGAATCTTAATAAGAGTAGATGATCTTGGCATTATTTTCTGCTGAGGATACCTTGAAGAGAAGCGCTGCCCCTGTGTACGGTGGAGTTAAGGATCCTGTAGTATCCCCCACAGCCCTAATCTTCTCCCTCTAGTCAAAGTCCACCACTGCTCCCTTTTTTGATGCAGGCCATTATTCCTTCTTATGATCCCCTGTTAAAGTTCGCGAAAGTGAACTGAAGTGGCTCTGGAAAGAAGGCGGTGTGGAAAGAAGGGGGTGTGGAAAGAAGGTGGTGTGGAAAGAAGGCGGTGTGGAAAGAAGGCAGTGTGGAAAGAAGGCGGTGTGGAAAGATGGTGGTGTGGAAAGAAGGCGGTGTGGAAAGAAGGCGGTGTGGAAAGAAGGCGGTGTGGAAAGAAGGCGGTGTGGAAAGAAGGGGGTGTGGAAAGAAGGCGGTGTGGAAAGAAGGCGGTGTGGAAAGAAGGCGGTGTGGAAAGAAGGGGGTGTGGAAAGAAGGCGGTGTGGAAAGAAGGCGGTGTGGAAAGAAGGGGGTGTGGAAAGAAGGGGGTGTGGAAAGAAGGCGGCGTGGAAAGAAGGGGGTGTGGAAAGAAGGGGGTGTGGAAAGAAGGGGGTGTGGAAAGAAGGGGGTGTGGAAAGAAGGGGGTATGGAAGTTGGAGCACGAAAGATGGTGCGAGTGGTCTGATAAAAACGTCATCCAAGCTCTGAAGACAAACATCCAAAATCACAGAATGCCACTGTGTTTGGTGACCCTCACACCTTAATTGTTGTTGTGCATGTTTTGGAACACTTCTAGCAAATACCGGAAAGTCTCTAGTGAATGGTTCGAATTTACCACCTTCCACCACGCAACTGCATGTGGCACCTGCGCGTCACCCACGCGGAGAAAATCCACCCGAGCCCTGGTAGGTTAAAAAACATCATTAGGTCACCGGAAGCTTTCTGTGGACTCAACAGAAATTCTAAACTCCGCCTATTCTCTCAGTTCCCTCCTCTGCCTGTATAGCCACAGGCGGTGCCCTGTGAATTCAGCTCTGAACTGCACAAACATTGCCATGAAAGCATTCCCTGAACTTAACTAGCATGCTGCTCCCATTACTCATTGTATTTGAAGCGACCACAATGATGTGCCACACACAGTTATGTTATCTTATGAAATATATCCTACTATGGTGGTTCACATCAACCTTCCCCCTACCCCCATCCCACCCATTTGTGCCCACCCTGAATCCATTATTGGATATTCAGAGAAATTGGTGATTTCCATTTTGTTTACTATTGATGATTTTGTCTGGATAGAAGCTGCATTAGTTGCCCTCTATCCCTCTCTACGTCTTAAAAATACAGGTGGCTGTGAAGGGCAAACCCATAGTTGTGTTGGCAGCAATTGAGCCCCCACCCCTCCCAACACAGATATGAAAGTGTTATCCACAGAAACTTTGCACCAGAAGAACCAACAACAGAATTTCCCAGTAACTTTATACCTCGGATCTCCTCTTCCGTTCACCTTTTCCTTTAAAATATCCACGACCCCTTAAACAAGCATCTTTAAAGCCAATTGGCCTCAGCCATGAAAGCTCTTGGCTTTGCATGCACACATGCAGGCTGCCAATTTGGAATGCTCAGATACCCAATTTAAGATAGTGCAGAGAATGCCCAAAAAATGTTTAAAAAAGTTCAAAAATCAAATGGTGTTGTTAAAAAAAGGAGAGAAAGTTGAGGAAATAGTCCTTCCAATGGACTACAAACTAAAGAGGCCTGAATTCAACAGAGTAAGGCTACATAATCCAATCAAACTCATGCGAAACCGAAATGCTCCTGGAAAGGACCCTGTGGGCAAACACAAGAATAGGGAGGAAAGCCATCGAATCTGAAGCAGGGAAGGGGAGCAGACAAAAAAGCTATCTAATCATGATCAAAGGACTGATCCAACGCCCATACCTAAATATGGTCGATTGGAAACAAAAGGTGTGAGAAGTTGGCCTGGCATATGCTGGTCACTAGTTAAAGTGGCCACCTTGCACCAGTCCAATTCAACTCTTATGGTAGATAGGTTTAAGACAACCTTTTAAAGAAAGCTATCCTAGTGGTAGCTGTGGAGAGCAGCCTTCAGGCTAAGTCTCAGAGGAATGTAAAGCAGCTTGTTTTACCTTATAATCTCTTGAATTACCAAATTTAAGGATACCACACAGGTATATATATCAACTATATATGTATTTATTACTAGACACACTCTACTAATCTCTTTATGAGATTAGAAACCAGGTACACATTCAAATGTCAACGTTTCACAATAAATTAAGGGGGGCTTCATTTACCTATTGCCTGAGGTTGGATTGACACGCATTTCTTACCTATGGACACTATCACTGCTGGGGCCCTGACGCTGCTGTTCTCCCCGCCGCCGTTGCCTGTAACACCACACGGCCGCTGTGGGGGAGGACTACAGCTCCCAGCTAGCACAGCGGTGACCAGCACCACCCACTTCCTGCCGTGCGCGCCCGGAGGCGCTTAAAAACCAGCTACTCCCTCGGTGGAGCGGGGGCTTCATTTACCTATTGCCTGAGGTTGGATTGACACGCATTTCTTACCTGTGGACACTATCACTGCTAGGGCCCTGACGCTGCTGTTCTCCCCGCCGCCGTTGCCTGTAACACCACACGGCCGCTGTGGGGGAGGACTACAGCTCCCAGCTAGCACAGCGGTGACCAGCACCGCCCACTTCCTGCCGTGCACGCCCGGAGGCGCTTAAAAACCAGCTACTTCCTCCGCGTCGCGGGACACGCGCGGGCGGCGCCGGGCCAAGGGCGGGCCCGTTTAAGCCCGTTAAAGACCGGGTAAGACTGGGCTGGGCCCCCCCTCTTATATTTGAACTTGAGACTCTAGTTATATTTCCTTATATATCACGCAAATTCATAGTTGTCTCTTTTTGGAACTTCTATTCGATAGTTTGTGGGGGAATATATTAATGTCATGATGACTAGGGGTAGCAGGAGTAAAATTGCACAGGGGTCAGCGCATGTCACTGGCCCAATCGACCAGTATATTACTAGGGCTAATGAGGCGATAAACCAAGGCATATCACTCCTGGAGCGTAGGATGTCTCAGGATCTGGCCTTAGCTAAGCGTTCATCAATGGGCTCTCTAGTTTTAGCCAAGTCACCCATTAATCCAAGGGAGAATAGACCCCTAATTGAAGCACGAGTAGAAACACATACTATGCCAAATTTGGCTGATCTTTCGGTATCCCTGCTACTCTCGGATACGCAGTTGAGTGAGGCGCTTGAGAAGACGCCCAAACTTTTTTCGAGCCCGAGGCAAGAGGATCACAACACAGATCATTCCAGGGGAAAGAGGGAGGGCGCTATATCAAAGCGAAAGAAGCCCAAGGAAGTGAAAAATCGTAAATCTAATAAAAAACTTCCCATTATTCATACGCCAGGAAAAAATGCATCTACATTGAGTAGCTCAATCAATGTAGCAACAGATATGATAACCCTCTCTTTGAATCCATCAAATGTTAACGACCCTGGTAGTCTGGGTGAGGGCTGCAAAGTTTGTGAGGTAAACAACCAACTATTACTCAGATTGGGAGAACTTATCAAAATCTATATGCAGCCCATCGAACGATCTCTTTCAAATATCGAAAAGCAGATAGCTTCTATGAATGCAACTCCTAATATTCAGACGGTTGCCGGGTTGGTTAAACCAAGGGGGTCAAAAACAAATAGAAAAAATTCAATGGGGGAGCTGCAAACCAAAAAAGTAGCCACTGATGGGCCAAACATAAAAACGAAGCCAACTCCAGCAGTATTGAAGAAGGTTATAGAGCCACTCAAAACCCCAGTCCCTTCTGACAATACTAAAGCTATGCCGGTTAAACCATCAGGGTCACTGCATAAAAATGATAAGACCAGGGATGGGGGTGGGTACCCAACACATCTACTACCAGAAGCAAGTCCATATGTTGTAATCATGACCGGAGATCCCGAGTTAAGTCAAAATGCGGAGGAACCGACATGGTCTCTAAAAAATAAGGTACAGCATTGGCTTACTACCAATAGACCGCTGCCACCTCATTGTAGCAGTAGGATCTTAATGGTGCGCAGGGTACCCTGGATAGGAAATGAGAGTAAAAGGACTCGGGGGGATTGCGTCATAGTCAACTTTGACGTCCCCGAACGGCCGATCATATTTGCTGTTGGGATATGCGGGCAAAGAATGACGGAATAGAGACAAGAAGGCTTTCTTTTTTCTACCCCCCCACAAATCGATACAATGATGTCCCTGATTGGAGCAGGTCACAAGTAAGAAATTGGGATAGAAGAAGGGAGTGGGCTGATTGGTCAGGTCATGGAGGTGGTGACATAGCTCCTCTTGTAGGTTGGAGAGGCATACCAGTCACAAATAGGTTCAGCTGCTTAGAAGCAGTGGATTGGCCACTATTGCGTACTGGACATGACCTTGAGGGCATTGAATTCCTTAGTCCCAAACCTTTACAATCCTTGGTTAGCTCTACGACTAATACAAATATAGATATTAGTCATATGACCCCAGCGATGCAGACAACTGACCAAACAATCTCACAGGTCCCAGCTTTTTGTCCCCACCTTAACTCCATACCAGGGCCTAGTATTGCTCAGTCCATGACTTCTATTGAATTCATGCCTCCTGCTGTACTCATGCCTTCTATTGAATGCCTGGGTCCTCAAAATAGCGATGGTCATGATCCTAGGGGCACATTAAAGATTCTTAGTTGGAACCTAGCAGGTATTCACAGGAAATTGTGCTCACCAGAGTGGAATGCTTTAGTGGAGGCACATAAGATCTGTCTGTTCCAGGAGACCTGGAGTTTAGAACCACTCCATCGAGTTGGGTATGCCACATACTCTGTGCCTGCAGTACTCCCTAGAAACGGGAAGGGTCGCCCCTCGGGGGACTTCTCATCTGTGTAAGCATCTCCCTTAACTGCCGTACAATATTTAAGCAGATTAATAGCCCAGATATTCTAGGAATCTCCTTGAGAGGTCCCCGTAGGGGGTGAACCCTCGATTTGTTTAATATTTATGTTAGAGGTACCAAACATGGGTCTATGTCCCCGATAGTGACCATTCTTGAAACAGAGCTCAGAGAAAATACTGTTGGTGCCCAAGTCCTGGTTGCGGGAGACTTTAACTGCACCTATGAGCCTCTCTCAACAGATGATATCTTGGACCTGGGTGAGGATGATGCTAGAAGGGGTATTCCAGCCCTAACTATTCCTCCGATCAAAAGATGGTCCCAAAGTGCGATTCAGTTAAATGCTCTAACGTTGCAGTTTGGCCTAAGAGCCACAAATGGTCGTACAAACTCAGACCCCATGGGTGCTGCTACATTTAATAGAGCCAACCACACCTCGAGGATAGATTACATTTTGCTAGATTTTTCACTTTGGGGATTACTACAGGATATGGTAGTTTTACCTACTGTAGAAAGCGATCATAATTCGCTTTCTCTGACTCTTAAAAACCCTTGGCCTAGTAAAACACTCGAAGTGCTCCCTAAGCAAGCTCACAAAATCTCCGTCTCCTCTTGTGGGAGACGCTTGAAGTGGAACAAAGTTTCAGCTGATGAAACTAATCTTAATACTATCGATGACAACTTCACAAACGGAGTTGGATACTATTGATCCGGCCCCGTCAGCAACTGGAAGGGTTACATCTATTTTTGAGGGTACACTTAGGTCTATTGGGGACGTATTTTTGAAAAAGGTGCGTGTGGGTAGGAACACGGCAACCCGGAATCCAAGGGGCAAGCACGATTGGTACACATCTGCATGCAGGCACGCAAAATCTCTTTTGATTGAGGCTATGAAAGCCAAATCACAAGCCCTGATACAGGTTGCTAGGAAAGAGCATAAGCAAATATTGGCAAGTGCAAAAAAGGAGTGGGAAGAAGAGTACTGGCGTACTTTAAAAGAGGCAAGTTCTGGGAAAGATCCAAGGCGTTTCTGGGACACAATCAGAGCCAGAAACAGACCAGATAGCGACCTCATAACATGTAACATCACTAGCCAAGTGTGGGTCAACCACTTTTCTAAATTGTATACTCGCCAATCTGGAAATAACACCACAGTTACACCCAATGATGAACAGGGCTGGGAGGTGGCTCTAGCAAACCCTGACTTCCCAACAAAAAGAGTAGAGCATGCTATTGGTACTACTATGCCCCAAAAGGACTGGGAGGCAGTTTCTGTAGACCCCGACTTCTCAATAAAAGAAGTAGAGTATGCCATTAGTACCATCATGCCCCAAAAGGCGGCTGGTCCAGATGGCATTCCCGGGGACCTGCTTCGCTCAGACATTCTGAAATGGGGGAAATTTATTTATTGCCTGCTCATTGCTATCTGAAGGGGTGCACCGATTCCCACATCCTGGAAAGGGGCGGAGGTTGTCCCTATTTTTAAAAAAGGGGCCAGGGACGACCCGTCAAATTATAGACCTATAAGCCTGCTGGATGTAACCCAAAAGGTAGTCGGCAAGGTGCTGTTGGTTAGAATATTACAATGGATTAGCGAAAATAACGTTCTTTCTGACTGCCAGGCAGGATTTAAGGCAGGCACTGGCACAATAGAACAAACCTTTAGATTGTTGCTAGTGTACTGGAAGGTGGTGGTCTTGGGCAAAGGCAGTCTTTATCTCGCGTTTATCAATTTAAAGACTGCCTTTGACCTTGTACCTAGGGAGACTCTCTGGAGAGTTCTTACTGACATGGGGATACCACATTACATTCTGTTGCTACTTGCAAGGCTCCATGAAAACAGTTTTGCCCAGATAAAATGGGGTACAGAGGGAGAGAAAACTAGCAGAATCCCGCCAGAGATGTGTTCTAGCTCCCACCCTCTTTTCTTTGTATGTCAACGGTGTGGTTGAGCATCTGTTGAAAGTTCCTTCAGATGAACCTTCCCTGGCGGGGGAGAGTATCCCCACCCTTCTATTTGCGGATGATACACTCCTGCTGTCCAAATCACCAATGGGCCTTCAAAAACTACTCAATAACTTCCAGTCCTTTTGTGCAGAACGGGGCCTGGTAATCAATACTGATAAAACAAAATATCTTGTGATGAACCCCCCTAAAAAACCTGTGCGTCCCCCAAAGTTGAACGCCGTACCTCTGGGAAGGGTGGATGTATTTGATTATCTAGGCATCCGTTTGTCGCACAATATGCAGTGGGCTCCTCATTTATGTAAAATGCTGCTAGCCCACAAGAAGGTAACAGGGGCTCTTCTGAAGGAGCAGCTCTCCTGTGCCATTAGACCTATAGCCCCTGTTATTGAAATCTATGCAGCAAGGGGAGTTAGCTCTGCTCTTTATGGGGCAGAGCTATGGGGCTCATGCAACACTAGCGAATTGTCAAGATCTGAGAGGAAGTTTTGTAGGGCCATCATGTCACTTCCCCAGGGAACTCCAATGATCCCACTAATGCTTGACCTAGGTTGCCGCCCTATTGGTGATTTGGCAAAGTTCCGGCCTTTACTTTTATGGGCCCGGTTGTGGCGAGCCCCGGAGCTTGCCAAATATGCCAAAGATCTCTCTGAAGTAATGTCATTCCCTGGGTGGCATAGGATAAAATGGCTGAGAGATATGAAAGCCCTCTTGGGTAACTTGGGTTTAAGTGAAGCTTGGGTAAATAGGTCTTCCCCCCCAAAGGCAACACTCAAGAGTTTGTATTGGAACTGGATTGCAACCCAACGGAGCACTAATTGTACATTGGATAGACTTACGGAGGACTTTCTGAAATTTAAGGATTTGCCGATCCGGGAACTCTACTTAGACATTATTGAGAGACCATTTGACAGGACCCTTTATTTTAAATTTAGGACTGGAACTCTTCCACTACATGCTTTTACATCTCGGCGGAAACCCCCAGCACAGAGGACAGAATTTTGCCCTATTTGCATATCCAGACAAGAGACAGTGGCACCCTTTCTGTTTGAATGCCAGGAGTATGTACAACCAAATGAGAAGAAAATGGCTCAAGCAATTGTGTCGTTTGTTGGGAACCAGGCATCATATTGAGGCACTACGCATTTTAATGTCGGACTCTCGCCCATTGTATGTTTGTGCCCTTTCCAAATTCTTATCATGGGCCTGGTGCATTAGAAGCAAAAGACTTAAAGGGAATGTTCAATCTCTTTTTAAATATTTATTTATTTATGATGTGCTTCTTTTATTTGAAAATCAAGTTTTTAAGGTTAAATGTAATCAAATTCTTGCTTTTCTTTTTCTCTGAAGCTTTTATGATAAGTTTTTTATCAAAATAAAGCCTTTGACTGACTGACTGACAATAAATTAAGCACAAATATGGCTGGAGCCCTAGGGGCGTACCAGACCATATACTAAAAAAATGGAATAACAATGTCGACTTGCAAAATGACAAGGCCTAGGGCCTGGGGATTTGCTGGGGCTTCACTACTGCAGTGTTAGCAGGTAAGTAACAGGCCCACGGGAGACGCGTGCAGTGTGTGAACACAGCCGCGGGTTCCCTATTGATTACAATGGAGCATTTTTTAAGTTTTAGGGTACTTCGAGGAATTCTACAAGCAAGCCACTTACAAGGTAAGTATTTCGAGGGCCAACACACAGTAGGGCACCGGACTGCACGAGTTACCTCACCCAGGGAAGCCGGGTGCATAGGTGTCTTTTGGTGTCGGGTCGCGTCGCTGTTTTCTATGGAGACCAAAGAAGACTTGCTGCTTGCGTCAACTGAAGAAGTGTCCGGTGGAATCCAAGGGTGGACTCACGATGCAGAACACCTGAAAATTGAAGGGACAGTGTTCAAAGTCACTTGCCAGTGATCGGTGGCCAGGAAGATGGATGACCACAGATGTCGCGTGATTTCAGGTCGTCCATGGTGTTTTGACTCTTCACTCACGAGGTCCAGGAAGGATTGATGATGACCAACAGCTGGATTCGGAGTGTCCCATGACGTCTACAGCTGATGGCAGTGTCGGCAACTGGATTGGAGCCAACAATCCTTGGCAACTGCAAGTCTTGTGTAGACTAAAGAAAGTCGATAGTGCAGACCAGCAAGGTCTGAGGGACTCACCCAGCAAAGGGGAGTGAGGGCAGGCCAGGAGCAACCAGAGTAGCCCTTTTAGTTGATAAGAAAGTCTTCAGGGGACCCATTAGCCAATGGGCAAGTGATCGCAAAGATGCCTCTTCAGGAAATGCTTCACAGGAGCCCACGGTCACTCGGGACGGGGTAGGCTTCTGATTTTCACTGCAGGGCCTGCTGGAGGCTTGGGTCACAAATGGTCCAAAGCACAAGTTTGTAGAATGTTGTGAAGGGGTTGCACTCGATAATAGTGCACGGTCCCCGGGTATTGCTGTTCCTAGTCACTCGTGGGGTCCACTGATGACAGCTTTGCTGGGGACTCACAATGGCTGTCGCGAAGTCAGAAAATCTACCTCCAGGACTGCAGGGACTTTGAACTCTGGCGGGAGCCGGAAAGTTTGCAACCGTTGATTAAGGTTTTTGGTGCCTGCCAAGCAGAGGAGTCACTCCTTGACTCCAAGGGAGATTCTTCTGTCTTTCAAAGGTAGTGGAACGTTGAAGGGCCAGGATTCTTCATTGTAGAGCGTCGTCCAGGGTTATCTGATTTGCAAAGGCAAAGTTTGCTATCTTATAGTGAAGATAGGGGAGGGACTAGCTCTATGACCACTCCTCTAGGAGGGTCAGGGGAGGGGGGGGGTTACACCCACTTCCCTTTGTCCAGTTTCGCGCCAGAGCAGGGACAGGTAGCCCCTGAACCGGTTTGAGCTGGCATATGCACAGAGGAGCCTACCGCGCCCCCAGTGCAGGACTTCAAAGCACTCTAGGAGTGCACCCACCCAGCCCCAATACACTAAATCCTGTCTGGAAGGTGGTGACACCTCCCTGTGACAGGATGCATATTGTTGGGCCTCCTCCACTGCGAGTTTCGGTCAGCAGCAGGAGGGCAGCCTAGTGTCTGTGCTGGTGGCATCCATTTTGTGATGCCAGGGTGTTGGAAGGCGTTCCCCGGGGAGGCTGCGGAATGCGTTCCTGACCACCCGGAGGCCCACCTTACCCAGAGATAGGCCGAGCAAGAGCAGGGAGGCCCTTCCTGGAAGGGTCTCGTACCTAGGATCGCACACGCTGCGCTTACTTTCTCTTCGGATAGAGGGACACTACACAGTAATTCGTTGTAAGACAATATGCTTTTATCGGTGGTTGTCAGGGATCTTTATGATCCGGCAGGCAGGTGCAGAATTAATGCCACAAGCGGCAGCGATCTCGTGAGAAGGGAAAGGGTAGCGGGACAGTCTTTAGATCAGTGTCTCTGCGAGGTATCCGGCGCACAGCTCTCAATCCTCGAGCTGAGGGGATGTTGCTTCTCTCGGCAATCTCTGCCGATTCTCTTGGAGGAGCGGGCCGCGAGTCACTCAGCAGGCACCGGAGGGTCGTAGTTCAGGGAGCCGCGACGGCGTCAGCAGGGCTCAGATGGTTCAGAGTTCGGGGAGCCGCGACAGCGTCAGCAGGGCTCAGATGGTTCAGAGTTCGGGGAGCCGCGACAGCGTCAGCAGGGCTCAGATGGTTCAGAGTTCGGGGAGCCGTGACAGCGTCAGCAGGGCTCAGATGGTTCAGAGTTCGGGGAGCCGCGACAGCGTCAGCAGGGCTCAGATGGTTCAGAGTTCGGGGAGCTGCAACAGCGTCAGCAGGGCTCAGATGGTTCAGAGTTCGGGGAGCCGCGACAGCGTCAGCAGGTCTCAGATGGTTCAGAGTTCGGGGAGCCGCGACAGCGTCCGCAGGGCTCAGGTGGTTCAGAGTTCGGGTAGCGTTCTTCTGTTCGGTGAGCGATCGAGCCGCGACCAGGTCAGCCGGCTCTCGTCAGTACAGGTCTTCTCTGCCCCCGTCCTCTCCGCACCCCTTGTTATACTCCCCCTCCTCTTTGAAGTCCGGAGTCCTCGCGGAGAGGGGTCTGGTGCCTGGGGGGGCGGTGTGTCGGGGTTTCCTGTCGCTCGGCCCTTTGATCTGTTCATGTGGGTCTGGGAGGGACTCCAGACACCCAGCAGGTGAGGCGCCCGCTCACCGGGGGCCTGGTGGTCGATCAAAACCTCCCTCGGGGGAGAGACCAGAGGTGTGACGGGGTCGGCGCCTCTCGGTCTGGTTTGGTGGGGGGTTTCGTTCTCCCTCGGCCGGGCATGCGTGTTGGGGATCTGGTCGGCCCTCGTGTCCACGAGGTTCGGCGTGGTTGTAGGGTAACTTGCTGGTCAGGAGGGCCCACGCCACGAGGCCGGTCTCACACGTGCCCCCCCCAGCTGAAAGGCGGGGAGAACTACCCATCCACTTGGGGGTTCTCCTCGCTGAAGCGGAAGAATCGGGACAGGCCGTCCGCGTTGGCGTGGTCCGCCCCGGGGCGATGTTCCACCGTGAAATCCATCCCTTGGAGGGAGATGGACCAGCATAGCAACTTGGGGTTTTTCCCTCGCATCTGCATTAGCCACCACAAGGGGCGGTGATCCGTTTGTACTCGGAAGTGTGTTCCGAACAGGTAGGGCCGAAGCTTTTTGAGGGCCCAGACTACTGCGAAGGTCTCTCTCTCAATGGTGCTCCACCGCTGTTCCCGGGGCAGCCCGGGGCAGCAACCTTCGGCTGATGAAGGCTATGGGCCGATCTATACCTTTGTCGTCGAACTGGGAGAGGACTGCCCCGACGCCGTGTTCCGAGGCGTCCGTCTGGACCACAAACTCTTGGGCGTAGTCGGGTGCTTTGAGCACCAGAGCCGCGCACATGGCGGCCTTTAGGGTGTCGAACGCCTTCTGGCAGGAGGGAGTCCAGTGTACTTTCTTGGGGTGTTTTTTGGAGGTTAGTTCTGTGAGGGGGCCTGCGATGCTGCCATAGTCTTTAATAAATCTTCGGTAGTAGCCGGTGAGGCCCAGGAAGGCCCGGACTTCCGTTTGGGTTGCAGGGGTTCCCAGGACAAGATGGCGTCGATCTTCAGCTGGAGGGGGGCGACCTGCCCACTTCCCACCTGGTGCCCCAGATAGGTTGCGGAGCCGTGCCCAATTTGACATTTGCTGGCTTTGATGGTGAGGCCGGCCCGGCGCAGAGCCAGCAGGACTTGATGGAGGTGCTGGAGGTGCTCGGTCCATTGGGAGCTGAAGACCGCTATGTCGTCGAGATATGCTGCGCTGAACCCCTCTAGTCCGGACAGGACCCTGTTCACCAGCCGCTGGAAGGTGGCCGGGGCATTCTTCATTCCAAACGGCATCACCCTAAAGCGGTAGTGCCCATCCGGGGTGGAGAAGGCGGAGCGCTCCTTGGCTCCCTCGGTGAGGGCAATCTGCCAGTATCCACTGGTCAGGTCGAAGGTGCTGAGGTAGCGAGCGGCCCCAAGGCGGTCAATGAGCTCGTCGGCACGGGGGATAGGGTGAGCGTCCGCT
This sequence comes from Triturus cristatus, assembly GCF_964204655.1. Classification (NCBI taxonomy): domain Eukaryota; kingdom Metazoa; phylum Chordata; class Amphibia; order Caudata; family Salamandridae; genus Triturus; species Triturus cristatus. The sequence continues at coordinate 38,463,280 of NC_140590.1, forward strand.
CGGGTGACCGCATTGAGTCCTCGGTAGTCCACGCAAAACCTCAGCTCGGGGGCAACCCCCGGGGTAGTCGCTTTCGGAACCAGGACTACCGGGCTGGCCCAGGGGCTGTCGGAGGGTTCAATCACCCCGAGGTCTAGCATCTTCGCCACCTCGGTCTGGATGCAGGTTCGGACCCGATCAGGGACCCGGTAGGCCCGATGTCTCACTGGCGGGCTGTCGCCGGTGTTCACGTCGTGGACACACCAGTTGGTGACCCCAGGGGTCAGGGAGAAGAGGTCCGCGAACTGCCTTAGTAGCTGGCGGCAGTCGTCGGACTGTTGGGCTGTGAGGGCGGTGGACAGTCTTACACCCTCCACGGACCCATCGGTCTCTTTTGCCCCCAGGGGGTCTGGAAGGGGCTCGGTGTCTTCTTCGGCCCCATCGTCGGTGGCCAGGAGTAAACTCAATTCAGTCCGTACAAAGTGAGGGTTGAGGCGGTTCACGTGGAGAACCCGGAGGGGGTTCCGCGGGGACTGCACATCGACGAGATAGGTGACCTGGCTCTTCCGCTCGACCACCTTGTAGGGTCCAGTCCATTTATCTTGTAGGGCGCAGGGTCTCACTGGGGCCATGACCTAGACTTGTTGGCCCAGCTGAAACTCGACCAGCGTAGCATTCTGGTCATACCAGCGCTTCATTTCTTCCTGACTGGCCTCGAGGTTTGCTTCTGCGAGTTCTCTGAATTTCCGGGTCTGGTTGCGGAGCGCCAAGATGTATCGGAACACATCCGGAGGGGTCCCCCGGGGGGTTGTTTCCCACCCCTCCTTGACCAGGCTCAGGGGTCCCCGGACGGGGTGTCCATATAGTAGTTCGAATGGGCTGAATCCCAGGGACTTTTGGGGAACCTCCCGGTAGGCGAACAGGAGGCATGGGAGGAGGACGTCCCACCTCCGGCGTAGGGGTTCCTCGAGGCCCATGATCATCCCTTTCAGTGTTTTGTTAAAGCGCTCGACTAGGCCGTTTCCTTGGGGGTGGTACGGGGCGGTGAATTTGTACGATACTCCGCACTGCTGCCAGAGGGACTTCATATATCGGGAGATAAAGTTCGTACCCCGGTCACTCACGACTTCGCGGGGGAACCCCATGCGGGAGAAGATCCCCATCAAGGCCCGGCCTACCACAGGGGCCGTCACGGTGCGGAGAGGGATGGCTTCGGGGTAACGGGTGGCATGATCCACCAGGACGAGGATGAACCGGTGGCCCTGGGCGGTCTTGGGGTCCAGCGGTCCCACAATGTCGATTCCTACCCGCTCAAACGGGGTACTGACGACGGGGAAGGGTTGTAGCGGAGCCTTGCGCTTGCCCCCACTCTTTCCGCTGGCCTGGCACGTGGGGCAGGACTTGCAGTGGGCCTCCACATTTGCTCGCATCTTGGGCCAATAGAAGTGGGTGACGAGTCGTTGGTAGGTCTTATCTTGGCCTAAGTGTCCGGCCAGGGGTACATCGTGGGCCAGGCCCAGGAGGAGACTTCGGAAGCGTAGGGGTACCACTAGTACTCGGGACGAGCCCAACTCGGCTGACTTCTGTTCGCTGTACAGGAGGCCGTTCTCCCAGTATACCCAGTGGGTGCCAGTCCGGTCGCCTGCTGCTTGGGCCTCGGCCTGTTGTCGGGGTCCAATGAGGGACGGGCAGGTGGATTGTTCTTGGCAGAATTCTTCACAGGAGGGGCCTCCTTCGCAGGGCCACTGGGCCAGTTCTGGCAAGTCCCCGAGTTTGGTCAGGGGTTCGGGGTCGGAAGGCACTGACCCTTCGTCGGGAGCGGTCGGTTCATCCAGAAGGGGGTCATCTGGTGGTGTACTCTGGATCTCGGGGATGGTGGCGGTGCTCAGCGGCATGGCCTCTCCCCCCTCGGAGGAAGGCGCCCTGAGAGTCATCGAGCGCGTGGTGGCGCATACACACTTGGGTAGGCCCATCATCTCGAGGTGGGCTCTTCGTTCCACTTGTCCCCACGGGGAGTTCTCAAGGCAGTCCACGGGCTGGGAGGTTCGGACCGCCACCTTTAACTTGCCGGTGACTCCCCCCCATTCGAAGGGGACTAGGGCCATCCGGCAGAGGCTCTCGGAAATGTCTGATGATATGACGGGGCAAAAGGCGCCAGGCAGGATCTGATCTTCGGAGATCAGGTGACAATGAACCGCCGTGACACTCGCCCCCGTGTCCCGGAGGCCCTCGATGCGGTGACCGTTGACTGTTACCTGCTGTCGGTACTTCTTCGTGTTGGCGGGTAGGGGCGTTCCGGGAACCATCTCCCGGTCCCCTAGGGAGACCAAGGCCATGGTGGCTGGTTCCCATTCTTCGGAGTCTCCCATCTCTTCCCCCAGGGCTACGGAGGCCATTTGTCGAGCCGGCGGGGTTGTTGTGGCGGTCCGCTGGTACAGGGGACATTGAGGGTCGCTGGCATAGTGTCCGGTCTGTTGGCAGCGGAAACAGGTGATCCTCACTCGGGGCCCCGGCCTCCCTGGTGGCCCGGTGCTGGCCGGAGGTGGAGCTGGAAAGGACGGAGATTGTCCTCTGGGAGGGCTGAGCGGGGATCCCCCCGGGAGCTCCCTTGGCCGGCCTTGATTCCCTCCGCCCCTCTGGTGGGGGGGTCCCTGACTGTGGCGACCGTAGTCTCCCACGGGGCCCCGGGAGGTCCGGGTGTTCACCCACCGGTCAGCCTCGACGGCCAGTTTTCGAGGGTCTGTGAGCTTGCTGTCCAGGAGGTGCTGGCGCAGCTCTACGAAGCAATTAGCGGACAAGTGTTCCCATGCGATTAGGTCGAACAGCTCCTCAAAGGTGGAGACCTTGCTGCCCTTGATCCATCCGTCCAAGGCCCGGCTGTAAAAGTTCACGTACTCCACCCAGGTGGTACCGGGTATCTTTTTGCAGTCTCTAAACCGTTGCCGGTACATTTCAGGGGTGAGCCCATATCTGGCTACCAGGGCCTCTTTCATGTGACTGTAGGAGTTCATCACCGTGGAGGGCAGGTCCAGCAGGGTATCTCTCCCCTCGCTCAGGAACCGGCCCCACAGCCCAGCCCCCTAGTCTTTCTGCGGGACTCTGTGGGAGGTCATGGTGACTTCGTAGGCCTTGAACCATTGTTGAATGTCGTCGTTCTTATAGTATTCTTTCACCACATCTTTGGGGATGTGGACCTTTGGTTCTACGGTGGAGGAGATGGGTTGGGTTTCCGTGGGTCGGGCCTCCGCCTTCTTAGCCTTGAGCTCGATTTCTTTTAGGCTACGTTCGTGCTCTAGTTGGAGTTTTTTTTCTTCGTGTTCTCTCTGTCGTTTCTTTTCCTCTAGTTCTCCTTGTAGGCGTAACTGTTCCACCGCCAGTTTTTTTTCAGCCAGTTTTAGCTCTCCTTCGATTTTTAATTTTGCTAGTTCTAGTTCGTGGTTGCGACCTCTTTCTCGGTCCGCTAGTTCCTCTGGGGATAGGCCCCCCTCGGGGGCGCCGTTCCTCCCCGGGGTGCTTCGTGGTTCGTTGGGAGGCTCTCCTTCTGTTTGTGTCCGGGGAGTTCCCACCTCGACCCAGGTTTTTAATGCTCCCTGGAAGTCTTCTTTCGTGCTCAGTCCGGTGGTAGCGATTCCAAGGTCTTTGCAAAATTGTTTCAGTTCTCGGTGCGTATAAGATTCTAACTGGTCTTCTTGGAATGTCGTGCTCGGGTTGGTGCCTGCGGCACCTAGGGAAGTTTCTCCTTCCATTTCTTCTTGGTAGTGCGTAAGCCGTCTACTGCACGATCTCTAGGTGTTGGCTCGGATCCCACCGCTGCCACCAAATGTTGGAAGGTGTTCCCCGGGGAGGCTGCGGAATGCGTTCCTGACCACCCGGAGGCCCACCTTACCCAGAGATAGGCCAAGCAAGAGCAGGGAGGCCCTTCCTGGAAGGGTCTCGTACCTAGGATCGCACACGCTGCGCTTACTTTCTCTTCGGATAGAGGGACACTACACAGTAATTCGTTGTAAGACAATATGCTTTTATCGGTGGTTGTCAGGGATCTTTATGATCCGGCAGGCAGGTGCAGAATTATTGCCACAAGCGGCAGCGATCTCGTGAGAAGGGAAAGGGTAGCGGTGTGGTAAATATTTCATTACCGGTACTATTTTTTATGCGGGAAAGTCTAGTAAGAATAACTCAGTAAATATAAGAGGCAGAATCCGTGGTATTAGAGGTTCTAAAAGGCTTTATTCCTATACAAAGGAATACAATTCGAATTGCAGGCTTTCTATTCCATCACCACGAAAGTTCAGGAAAGAAGGGCATACATTATTGACAGATAATCAGTTTTATAGAAAATACACTACAGTGAAACAGATGCAAGAGGCGTAACAGCTGATAATACAGATGAAAATGTGCATACGTAACTAATAAAGGCGGACATGTGGGCGTAATTTAATAAACGTCATTATACATGATGTCACAAGTGGGTGGATCCATAAAAGAATCCTGCAATGTCAGCAGAAATATTTGGCAGAGATGCGCGCGCAGCCGCATGACGTGTGATTGACGTGCAACTAGAGGGTGAAGGGGACTTGACATTTAGCTCTACATGTGGAGACAGAAGTCTGGGGGTCATGTCAACCTAATCCCAAATCATATCTAATATCCTATGTTTAAAGAACTGTGTTATCCAGAAGGAAAGGTCTCTGGGATAGAATCTATTCTATACTGACTGTTAATGCGTGTACAAGCGTCTAAGTGTCTACATGAGATGCGAGGGGGTAGGAATATTCCATGGTAACAGGGGCTATGAATTACTTGCATGAGGACAGCGAGGCCTGGCCCTTTGCACGGTAGCTGGAGGAATGTTTACCTAAACTACTAGACAGGAATGCATCGAATGAGGAGCGGAGCAGATAATCTTGAAGGTGAAATACAGTTGTTGGCAGGCAACAGGCTGGATCAGGCACCGTTAGCCGCGCAGGGAGTAGGACAAGGTTCAAGGATACAGATGCAGGCTCAGACTGGAGCTTTCAGAGGCAGAAGGCAGGAAAAGGCTTGATGACAAAATTCTGGGCCTACTCGCCTGAATCTGTAAAATGTGGAAAGTGAACCACATAAAGTCGGTGGCCTTTCATACTTAGGAGTGGAATATCTGACCCATTCATGGCGGATCTGAAAGAGGACATATTGACGGTGGACGCACATATATTTGCGTCTTCAAAACTGGAACTGGAGGGAACATACATGTACTTATAGCATGCACATGGAGCCGTTGGGGTCTACGATAGGGGACATAACTGATCACAAAATTCATATTTCCTCATTCCCTCCTTGTCCCCTACGGACCCTCAGGAGATATCGATCTTCATCAATCCATCGATCTGTTCATATAGCATCATTTGTTCTTCTTTCTTCTTCCGGGATCTCGAACGAAAACTTGGATGTGGGATACACGATGTGGCACACAGACCACAAATCGCTGGCCCACATTGTAGACATAAACAGCAACTGAATAGTATGAGAAAGCCAATACCTAGGAAGGATAGGATTCTCCATCCCCAGGCTGACAACACGCTCCAAAACCAACCGGACCAAGTCCAGGTGCCTGGACTCTGGTGTATCTGGCTCATAATCTTATGAAGACGAGTTATGGCTTTATATACTGATGGCGAATTTTCTGGTATGAAAACGCAGCAACTTGATCCGATGACCCTACAAGCTCCGCCCCTATCGGCCAGGATGACGTCAAGGACAAGACGATTTTGAAGCACAACAATCCGCATAGCAGACTGCTCTTCTGTTAAATTGCCTAAGGCGGAAGTAGTTTCGTTCACTACTGCTTCAAGGGTTCTAGTTAATCTACGTATCAGCTTACTATTAGTGACTGTACCTATATAGGGAAAGAAACCTTTATTGAAATCTGTGTATTGTTCCCATGCTGTTTCAGTGTAATCGACAATTGGGAGATCTCTCTGCTGTCTATTGTGTACTAAATGGGTATTTCTATGATAATCAGGAGGAGCTAGGAAAACAGGTGGCAGAAGGAATGCTATGTAACAGGTACCATCCCAGTCTAGAGGTAGACGTATATATGCGGTCTGGCCACATATGAAGTAGGAATGACGGGAAGCTCTAAATGTAGACTTGCCTTGATCACTGAATTTTATTACAGTGGTGCATTTACTATGGCCCATGTGTATGGAACCATTCTTTCTTACACATAATTCCCCTTTTACTGGGAATACTGACATGGCGGGCAAGATTGGTGTAGCTTCAGATTCAACGTTCAGGATCATGAGGTTAAGTGTAAAATTACCTAATCCATATACTTCATTTTCTAGATCGGTTCCTGTTCTTTTGGGAAGTCCCTCCTTGTAAGGGTAGCAGACTTTAAGCAAAACTAGGTTCAGGTTTCCCCATACCCAGTTGTCTTGATAAACTGCGGAATTTGAATCTAGGGAATTAATCAAACTAAACCATGCTCCACAGGAGCCATTGTGTGTGAACGGATAGGGAAAGAGGGGCAAAACTCCCTTATAGTTCTGATAGGGAGGGAGTCGGCCACATATCCAACAATTTGTGGCATTGCTGGTCTGATGGGAATGATGTAACATACTAATGAATGTGTTATTGCGCAGCGCAAATCTATAGGACAATTCATGCGGAGGTAATTCGCTAAAAGAATGTTCTGCAGTTACATTGTAAGCACGCTTAAGAATAGGGTAATACATGTGCAATAGTATGCTGACAATGATGATCAGAAGACTTAGAAAAAACAAAATTAATAATGTTACTGTACAGTGACTACGAAGTGATTTACAATACGCATGCTTTTTAAGCTGCATCTGATGATTTCTTTCTCTATTCCGGTCTAGAGGATACATGTCAGAGACAAATTCAACCGATTCACCTTGGAGAGGACTTAAACAATCAAATTGTCTGACTTGCTAGACCTTAACTTCAGTTTATAAAGTTCAGAGTTTGTTAATTCAGCCAAGGGGAGCTTTGAGTCTGTCTGTGAGGGAATGCAGGGCAGAGCGTTCACACTAGATGGTAGTCCATAAAATTTCTTGATATGACACGAGTGCAACCACCCTTTACGTCCCTCAATCTTCACGGCTGTCCTCGTAGTTAGTAGAACCAATTTTGGCGATGTCCATCTAGGCTCCAGTTGGGTCTTTCGGTCAAAATTCCTGACCAGCACCAGGTCGCCAGGAACCACGTCATGGGGCTTCACCTCAGTATTATCGGGAAAAGCTGCGGCTACCTGTGAACGACAAGATTGTAGTGCAGACATCAAGGAAGCCAGGTAATCTGTCAGCATATTACAGTCAACATCAGTGATTTTGCGAGGTATAGGCGTCCCCCACATATTTGGTGGTCTACCGAAGATCACCTCGTACGGGGATAGCCCTGTTCGAGAATGTGCTACCATCCTCATGTAAAAGAGCGCAACTGGTAAGGCTACTATCCAATCGACACCTTTTTCTCTACATATTTTGGACAATCTAATTTTCAGAGTTTGATTATGGCGTTCCACGAGACCTGCTGCCTCGGGATGTCGGACACAGTGGAATTTCCATTGGTAGCCTAACAGAAGGGAAACGTATTTCATTAGTTCGGATGAGAACGGCTGGCCGTTATCTGAGTAGACAACACGTGGTAAACCGTACCGTGGGAAGAATTCTCGAACTAACTGTTTGGCAGTAGTCGGGGCAGTGTAATCTGAAACCGGGTAGGCTTCTGTCCAACGGGAAAGAGCACAGACAACTACGAGAACATATTTGAATCCTCGACATCGTTCCATCTGGATATAATCCATCTGGAGGACTTCAAAAGCATGATCGGGAGTTTGAAATCCACCCTGCTCTACGGGGATGCTTTTACCTGGATTAAACTGACAACATATCATACAGGTACGTACTTTCTGTTTAGCTGCGGCTCGTAAATGTTTGTTAAACCAGATGTGTTGAATGCTGTCTAGCATAGCTTTTTCTCCTAGGTGCGCTGGACTATGTATAGTGTTAATGATGACTTGAACCATGGAGTCGGGAAGAAACCATATAGATTTTTCCTTCGTCATCCATCCTTGATCTGTTTGGATCCCTCCTAATTCAGTCCATTTCTTTATTTCTTCTGGTGTAGCATGTGTCTGTATGTCAATTACATCAAGGGCGGGATCCTTAACTGTCATGCAATGTGTTGGTGTCAGAACTATTGTCTTTGTCACGTCAGTTGTATGAGTCTGATTCTGAGCAGTCTGTTTAGCTGTTCTGTCAGCTAGGTCATTACCCTGAGAAATGATATCGGTAACTTTTGTATGGGCTTTGCATTTCATAATCGATATTGCAGTAGGTAGATGAATCGCGTCTAATAGGGCTTGAATGAGGGGTCCGTGTTGGATGTGGGCACCGTGAGAAGTTAAATAACCTCTCTCTCGCCACAGTACGCCGAAGTCATGGACGACTCCGAATGCATAACGTGAATCTGTGTATATGTTGACTTTCTTATTTTTGGCTTGAATACAGGCTTGTGTCAGAGCGATGAGCTCTGCTGCTTGAGCTGACAAAGTGTTAATACAATTTGTTTCAATGACGTCAGTGTCTGTTGTAACTGCGTAAGCGGCCACTAACTCTCCTGTACTTGTTCTCATACATGACCCATCTACATACAATGTCAAGTCTGGATCTGACAAAGGGATATCTGTCAAGTCTTGTCTGGGTTTCGTCGTGATAGTAATGACTTCGACACAATCATGTGCCAATGGATCTGTTCCGCCCACTGGTAACAGTGTGGCAGGATTTAACGTATTACAACGTCTGATTTCTATGTGTGGCTGAAACAATGTTAATTCGTAACCCGTGAGTCTCGCTATAGTCAAGTGTTGCGTTTGTGTGCGGTTCAAGAGAACCTCTACTGCGTGTGGTACTTGTACTGTCAATTGATGTCCTAACACTATGGCATCGCTTTGTCTGATTGCTAAAGCTGTTGCTGCCACCGATTTCAGGCACGCAGGAAGAGCCTGAGCTACTGGATCTAATGTACTAGAGAAATAAGCACATGGTTTGTGTGATCCTGCTTGTTCCTGAGTGAGTACTGACAAGGCAGTACCTTCGCGTTCTGTAACAAAGAGTGTAAACTGTTTACTGTAACATGGTGTTGCTAAAACAGGTGCTTGGCATAAAGCTTTCTTTAAGCTTTCAAAGGCGTGTGTATGTTCTGGAGTCCAAGGGAGGACAGTCGATGTGGCTGCCTCCTGTGTTGTCAACTGGATAAGTGGTTTTGCTAGAAATGCATATTGAGGGATTCACTGCCTACAGTATGAAGTGAGGCCTATAAAAGCCCGCACCTCCTTTTGTGTCTTGGGTGGTGACATGTTAGCAATTAACTGGATGCGGTCGGGTGTAAGCTGCCTTCCCTCCTTGGACAGCGAGTGCCCAAGGTAAACAACTCGCTGGACACAGAATTGCAGCTTAGAAGGGGACACCTTGTGCCCCTTGTCGGCCAGAAATTTCAAAACCGTCAGTGACGCTGTTTCACATTCAGGTTCGCTTCGGGCGGTGATCAGCAGATCATCGACATATTGAAGCAAGGCAGTGTTAGCTGGCATGTGGATACTGTCAAGTTCTCGTTTCAGTGCTTGGCTATAGATGCTGGGGCTTTCTGTAAATCCTTGAGGTGCGCGTGTGAATTTAAAACTTCGTCCATTTAAACTGAATCCGAACAGATATTGACTTTCCGGATCGATTGGGACGCTAAAGAAAGCATTCTTGAGATCAATTACAGTGAAAAACGTTGCTTCTGAGTCAATAGCTGTGAGTAATGAGGAGATATCTGGGACCACAGGGTATTGTGGTACAATGCATTTATTTAATTCGCGCAGATCAATAACTAATCGATATACTGGTGGTGCTTTTGGATCCGTTCTTTTAAGAATCGGAATTATCGGGGAATTACATACATTGGAGTCCGTTTCGACAACCACTCCTTGTGCAATGAGCTCGTCAATGATTTGCAGTAAAGCCACTACAGCATCTGGTGGTAACTTGTATTGTCGCATTCGTGGTAGTACTACTCCTGTTTTTAGTGTGACACGATATGGTGTAATATTCATGCAACCAACATCAGTGGGGCCTTGTGCCCATAAATGTGTAGGTAAATTCTGCAGTCGGTGATCCATGTCCCTGGACACGTAGTGACCTTTAAAGTCACGTAAAAATAATCGTACTCCCTCCGGAGAACAACATATAATGGCTCCTAGAGCTTTCAATGTTTTTATACCTAACAAGTTTTCTGGACAGGATTTAGTAAGCAATAAATCTGTAGTACGTGTCAATGGACCGACCGTAAGTGGAAGAGGTTGTGTTACGTCATTGATTATAGGTTTTCCTGAGAATCCAAGGGAAATATTTTGTGAGCCTGAGAGGGGTGCCCCTGGAACTTCACTGCGTCTTATAGTTGTTCTGCTTGCCCCTGTATCAAGTAAAAACTTTCTGTCTTCCCCTAATAGTTCACTATGTACATAAGGTCCCTCTTGGTCTACAGGAACCTCAATAAGGGGTAAGCCAACTTCCCTCTCTAGGCTATTTCATGTGTATCGCTGATAATCGGGATAATCTGTTTGTGCATACTGATACATCTGTTGTGTTGTTGCTTGTGTTGCAGCAATAGGCTGCGCCTGTGGTGGTGCTACGATCTGTTGTGGAGCTGCCTGTTGCGGAGCTAGTTGTTGCGGAGCTAACCTAGGTTGTGCATACTGAGGGATTTGTTGTTGATTCTGATCCTGTCTAGGTGGACGTGGTCTTTCCTGGGTTCTACCTGTGGCAATATTATGTTTCAGGACTGGACAATCGTGTATATAATGACCTTGTTGTTTACAATAGTTGCATGTCCCTTTCGTTGGACCTGCGGAATCACCCTTTTGATGACCATCGGCTGGAACTGACTGTGCAACAAGCATTTTCATTTTTGTATCTTTCATACGTCTTTGTTCATGTTCTTCTCTAATTCAATTGTGGTGATATTGTAACATCTGTAACATCTGTGATGGGGTATTACCTTGCCAGGTACTTTCGGATTTCAATACTCTATTCTTGACTTGCAGCAGAGAATTTTCAACTAATTTTGTCACAAACAGATGTGGATATGACTCACTACTGGCTTTTATGCCACTATTTATACTAAAACATTTTTCAAATCGGGAATAGAAATCACTAGTGTCTTCATCTGGCTTTTGTTTACAGGCTGATATTGCACCCCAGTCTTCCTTTTTCGTAGTTAATAAACGTGGCAGTACCTGCACTAGTAATCCTGGTAGTGCTGTAGTCTTTTCCCCAAGCCCTGCTCCTGCAGCTCGTGCCCTTTCTTCGTTTTCTAATGCTATCCAATCTATCTTTTGGTCTCCCACCTCCCATTCCTTTTCTTTGAGTTTCTCATAAACACCGGCGGGTAATAGGACTTTTAATATTTTCATAATGTCGGGGTAGGTATACTCTCCCATGAGTAACATGTCTTTTATTTCACGGTGGAAACCTGCTGGATCCTTGTCATGGCTGGGTACTACTTTCTTCATTTCTAATAATTCCAATTTAGTTATAGGCGTGTATACAAACACGCGTGTAAAGTTATTACCGTCACCTCTGATTGGGTGTACTTCGCGTAACGGGTTCTGTCTATCTATGTGATACATTTTTCTTCCCATGATGGGAACTGGAACGTGTTCTGGGCATACGAAAGTTAAATATTGGTTTCGAAATTCTAGAATTTCTTTAATCAAATCAGTACCTGACCCTCTCCATATATTCGTGAGTAGTTCTGTCAATATGTCAGGTAAGGGTCCTGGATCGGAGTGTTGGCTTTTATATAATATAAGGAGGTGTTGAATCATGTATATACTAGCTAAACGCTGTTCGTATGGGTCAAGATTCAGAAACGTGTGTGCAAGTACATCATCATTGTATTCGCTGGGACTGTCAGCCCATTGTACTGCTGACCTGGCTAATTCTTGTTCGTCCATGGATTCGAGCATGTGGTACCCCCTTCGATCTCGGAGTAATTTATCAGCGGCTTGGAATAGGTGTTCAGGGGATCTGGTATTTAACATAGGGGTTTGAAAATGTCTATTATATTCTGGACGTATCGGACGTATCGGATCATTAAAACCTCTAGTATTATTATGGGGTCTTCCTCTACCTACATAAGCTATCGTTTCTAATTGTTCTGATTCTTGCTCCTCGTCTTCTTCTGATTCTACTCTGTCTGTTTCTCGTCTTTCTTTATGTATTCGTTCTACTTCCTTGCGGATCTTTCGACACATGGCGATTATACACGCCTGTCTATCATGTTTCTCTTCTGATATGTTCTGACCCCATTTGGCAAGTCTGTGCATGGTATCGTGATCTGCCCCAGGCCTGTCTTGATTCCTGATTACGCAATTTATGAAGAAACGTAGTAGTTGTCTTTGGACATCCACTTTCTGGTATTCCATAGCTTCGTTAATACTTTCTGGACCTCGCCCTGTTTGGACAAAGCGATATATATTGTCTAGGTGTTCAACCATTCCTGGTATCGTCGTTAAATATAATGTAGCTCGTCGTATACGTAGTGATGATATGAGCAATTTGTCCTGTCTACCTGGCACTGGATCGTATCTACAATCCACAAGTTGTTCTTTAAACATGTCGGATGTCGCTAGTTGAGGTGTACGCTGGAGTGCTAAATCTCTAAGGGTCTGTTTATTTCGCGGCGGGGTGGCAAACATGTCTGTCGTACCTCCTGTAGCACCATCTGAGGTGCTGGGCAAGAAAGGATTCGTTGGACGTAGGATAGAAATTGTAGATGCGGGAAAAACTGTAGAAACGGACGGACCTGTTGGGACTTGCGTAGGAGTTTGTTGTTGCGGGGGTACAGACGGATGCTCTTGGTGTTGAACACCATCGGCAAGCGGTGTGTGTGGTATGGCATTAGCATAACCGGGAGCTACGTCATCTAAATAGGAGGAAAGGAAAACGTCCTTTGCTGTTTTGGGATGTGTTTTGGGATGTGCTTTTATCGGGAGCAATGGAGGAGTTAAGTCTTTTGGTATTTCCGGGGTAGCCTTAGGTAACCCTTCGGCCAGAAGAGGATACATACCATTCATAAGAGCGTTTCTTTGTCTATCTACTTGTTCTGATTTTACTCGGTTACCTTCCTCAAGTAATAGATTTTCTCGGGTTTTATTTGAATTCTCTCTACCTTTCTCTTCCTGTCTGAGTGCTTTTTCTGTACGTCTATATGATTCTTTACGCCATAATTCAATGGCATCTTTCTGTGACTGTCTGGCTTTCTTTTTCCATAATTCTTCTTCTACTCTCATGATGCAATCTGCATCCCAGGTCCCCGCTGCGGGCCATCTCTGACTCTCTGGTAACTCTTTGGTGTAGTCCACCCATAAATCAAGAAATAATATGGCATCTAGGCCATGCTTATGATACATAAAGTACCCTGGAGTGTCCCTAGGTGGGATGGGAACAGCTTCTTCGAGTACCCCTTTTCTAGTTTTGATCTGTCTTAATTTCGAAAAGAGCGGCATTTTTAGACCTTATTACTAGAACACACTTTATACAAAAAAACACAATAATGTACAGTCATTCACACCACAATATATAGAACGTATTAAAACATTTAACACTTAACAGTTTTAACGAACGATGATAACTAATAGAAAACTAGTTACTGACATAATACTGACATTAGATAATACTTATTTATATGCAAGACATACTAGATATACTGCTAAACAGTACAGATACACTGCTGAAACAGTGCAGACCGGATTTGTGTACCCAAACCCGTCTTGACCGGCACAGACTATGTGCACGTTAAATGCCTCCCCGGTAATGGTACTCACCGGGTAGCTCGGAACGGAAGGCCTCGGAAACGGAACTGAAACTGGACCGGACTGGACTCGACTCGACTGGATTCGGGACTTCGGAACCTGGCGGGCCTCTGTATACCTCGGATCTTGCTCTCTCAGCTAGGCTCTGGTCGGGATACTTCGCACTTCTCACCGCCTCGTCTGGGTGTTGATCGCAGCCTCAGTCGCCTCCGCTTGGCCGGAGGGAGATACAGGAAATCCTGCAGGTACGCGTTTTTGTCCGTTCAGCTGTGGCAGGAGACCGGGCCTGCAACGCACCGCCGGCGCGTGAGATGAGAAAGTGTCCCTATTCGGGCGCCAATTTATGTGGTAAATATTTCATTACCGGTACTATTTTTTATGCGGTAAAGTCTAGTAAGAATAACTCAGTAAATATAAGAGGCAGAATCCGTGGTATTAGAGGTTCTAAAAGGCTTTATTCCTATACAAAGGAATACAATTCGAATTGCAGGCTTTCTATTCCATCACCACGAAAGTTCAGGAAAGAAGGGCATACATTATTGACAGATAATCAGTTTTATAGAAAATACACTACAGTGAAACAGATGCAAGAGGCGTAACAGCTGATAATACAGATGAAAATGTGCATACGTAACTAATAAAGGTGGACATGTGGGCGTAATTTAATAAACGTCATTATACATGATGTCACAAGTGGGTGGATCCATAAAAGAATCCTGCAATGTCAGCAGAAATATTTGGCAGAGATGCGCGCGCAGCCGCATGACGTGTGATTGACGTGCAACTAGAGGGTGAAGGGGACTTGACATTTAGCTCTACATGTGGAGACAGAAGTCTGGGGGTCATGTCAACCTAATCCCAAATCATATCTAATATCCTATGTTTAAAGAACTGTGTTATCCAGAAGGAAAGGTCTCTGGGATAGAATCTATTCTATACTGACTGTTAATGCGTGTACAAGCGTCTAAGTGTCTACATGAGATGCGAGGGGGTAGGAATATTCCATGGTAACAGGGGCTATGAATTACTTGCATGAGGACAGCGAGGCCTGGCCCTTTGCACGGTAGCTGGAGGAATGTTTACCTAAACTACTAGACAGGAATGCATTGAATGAGGAGCGGAGCAGATAATCTTGAAGGTGAAATACAGTTGTTGGCAGGCAACAGGCTGGATCAGGCACCGTTAGCCGCGCAGGGAGTAGGACAAGGTTCAAGGATACAGATGCAGGCTCAGACTGGAGCTTTCAGAGGCAGAAGGCAGGAAAAGGCTTGATGACAAAATTCTGGGCCTACTCGCCTGAATCTGTAAAATGTGGAAAGTGAACCACATAAAGTCGGTGGCCTTTCATACTTAGGAGTGGAATATCTGACCCATTCATGGCGGATCTGAAAGAGGACATGTTGACGGTGGACGCACATATATTTGCGTCTTCAAAACTGGAACTGGAGGGAACATACATGTACTTATAGCATGCACATGGAGCCGTTGGGGTCTACGATAGGGGACATAACTGATCACAAAATTCATATTTCCTCAGCGGGACAGTCTTTAGATCAGTGTCTCTGCGAGGTATCCGGCGCACAGCTCTCAATCCTCGAGCTGAGGGGATGTTGCTTCTCTCGGCAATCTCTGCCGATTCTCTTGGAGGAGCGGGCCGCGAGTCACTCAGCAGGCACCGGAGGGTCGTAGTTCAGGGAGCCGCGACGGCGTCAGCAGGGCTCAGATGGTTCAGAGTTCGGGGAGCCGCGACAGCGTCAGCAGGGCTCAGATGGTTCAGAGTTCGGGGAGCCGCGACAGCGTCAGCAGGGCTCAGATGGTTCAGAGTTCGGGGAGCCGCGACAGCGTCAGCAGGGCTCAGATGGTTCAGAGTTCGGGGAGCCGCGACAGCGTCAGCAGGGCTCAGATGGTTCAGAGTTCGGGGAGCCGTGACAGCGTCCGCAGGGCTCAGGTGGTTCAGAGTTCGGGTAGCGTTCTTCTGTTCGGTGAGCGATCGAGCCGCGACCAGGTCAGCCGGCTCTCGTCAGTACAGGTCTTCTCTGCCCCCGTCCTCTCCGCAACCCTTGTAATACTCCCCCTCCTCTTTGAAGTCCGGAGTCCTCGCGGAGAGGGGTCTGGTGCCTGGGGGGCGGTGTGTCGGGGTTTCCTGTCGCTCGGCCCTTTGATCTGTTCAGGTGGGTCTGGGAGGGACTCCAGACACCCAGCAGGCGAGGCGCCCGCTCACCGGGGGCCTGGTGGTCGATCGAAACCTCCCTCGGGGGAGAGACCAGAGGTGTGACGGGGTCGGCGCCTCTCGGTCTGGTTTGGTGGGGGGTTTCGTTCTCCCTCGGCCGGGCATGCGTGTTGGGGATCTGGTCGGCCCTCGGGATGTTGGCCCACGGAAGCCGGAAGGCCGTGTCCACGAGGTTCGGCGTGGTTGTAGGGTAACTTGCTGGTCGGGAGGGCCCACGCCACGAGGCCGGTCTCACACAGGGCTCTTTCAGATTTCTGTCATTTTAGTACAGTTGGTACATGTCATCCCCTCTAGAAGGGTGGGATCATACTCCCACACCAGTTACTGGTGTGGTGGTATGATTCCAAGTTGTTTGACACCAAACATGGCATGTTTTGATGCAGTCATTCCAAAGTTAGCATTTACCGCGAGGTTATAATGCACTTAAGAGTATATGGTTTAACCGCATCCACAAACAGCCCCAGAGAATAGACTCTGCCAGCTGCAGAGGGGTCCTGCTCATGCAGAGGCACCCCCTCACATAGTAAACCTAGCACCCTGCCCTCGGGATTGATAGGGCTTGCCATAGGGGTGGCTGATAGGTTTATATGTGTGTGTATGGTGAGATATAGGAACCTATATCTCAGTGAGGAGTGCTAACACTACCTCACCCAGGCCGCAGTAGCAGGCCTGTGGTGTCAGATTTAGTCTGATTCCCAGGGGTGGCATAATACATGCTTCAGCCCCTGGTAGGCCTGTGAAGTGCCTATGCCCTAGGTACCTAAGGTACCATATACTAGGGGTTCATAAGGTACCACAGTATCCAATTACTAGTGCATCTAATATGCGCACCAAGTCGTTTAGAGAGAACAGAGAGACTGGGGCCCTGATTAGCAGGGACCCAGCCAGACTATAGCCAGAAACCAGTGTATCCATCAGAAAAAAAAGTGGGGGCAACATAAGAGGCAGATCCTACTCTCCTACAATAGGTCTTGCCATCAGACAGCCAAAGCTGCCTGTAACTGAGACTTAAAAAGGAAACCAGATTATTTGTCTTTCAATCTTTATTATATTTGATGTAGATTGCCATCCTCTGTCACTGAAGTACAGAGTTGTTTCCTGGTTTGTAACAAGTTCCTAAATGGCTTAACGTTGTAAATCATTTTCCTGCGACCACCTATTACTCAGACAGGTGCTGGAGAGTGTTTACTAAATGTCTCTACATTTGTTTCCCTCACCAAGAGTTCATCCGTGATATTGCAATGTGATTATAATAGATAAGCGACCAGTGACCATCCTGAGATTATGAGCCATCGGGGCCTGCTTAAGCAAATAATTTGATTGCCAAAAATTATTGCATTGGCCAGAAAAACGTCGAATGGGCAATCTGTTCATGCAAGATATTCTGTTTATTTTAGCATTTACTAAAAAAAGGAGACACTCCAGGGTAAGAAAAGGCTCATCAGCTTTTAAGTGCAGACTTAGGAATGCTTTAATTCATAAATACCATTTCTATAAAAAGATCTGCCTGTCTAAAGCTGTGAATTGTTGTCTGAAATGATGCTCATGGCACTAACGAAAGCCAATGCATGCGAAACCTTTTCAGCATTTGCTCCACCATACATAAATACCATTGCTCTTTTATTCTCATTCCCTAATTTAAGGGTACACCGGTTTTGCACACACCACTATTTTTTTCTCACTGTCTCATATGTATAGCTCAGTGTGTCCTGCTCCCTGGTTCTGCAGCTGGTTTATACCTGTGTTCTGACAAACACGTCTTAGAGAGGCATACAGCCACCCCTGTCTCCCCTGCCTCTTGCCACACTTCTGTTTCATTCAAAACCCATTTCATTTATTAAGCAAACACATGCTCACACCAGTAGACCCACTATAAATTGCTCTCACATTATTTGAGTTGACCTCATAGGCCACATTCACAGAAGCCCCTCCCCAACCGCTTCCACTTTCAGAATCAATAAACTTTGACTTTCTTTCCTCTCTAGGCTGCAAGCCAGAGCAGCAAGAACCGGCTGGTGCAGTCAGCAGAGTTAACAAAGGTACATCCAGGGTCATGTTGATGGAGCAGGGTTTTTTTCTTTAAAACCGAATACCTGTTTCATTTTCGCATGTTATAATTAAAAGTACTACTGATTAATTAATAACTACTAAAGATGTGTCAAAGTCGTGTTTAATCAACCTTATTAACAGAAGAATTACACGTGGGAACGCTATTGCATGGCTAAAATAATAAGTGAACTAAGTTGGTGAGCAATTGACGAAATAGATGTTGCTTATGTGATGTTAATGTGTTTTGCGCTTATAATAAATATGCATTAATGGCTTTTGATGTCGCAAATGGCTAGATAAATACATACACATAAGGGTATTAGCAGGGGAATAACACTGTTTAATCATTTCTGTGCAGTAATTCTGTTTTATGTTCTATTTCACTTAAGTTGACTAATGTGGCCTACCAGAAAATGGCTACCACCCGCAGCCTGCATTCGAGTTGATGGAAATGTTGCAAGGAAGCTTCGCACTGCCTGTGACCTTGCCCTCTCGACAAAACTGAAAAGCCATGATCATGACGACAAACCAGGACGGATGCCAAAGAGCCCCTGAACATGATATTTGTTGCAAAAACAGAATTCTGAACTTATGAACTGATGATCCCACGACTGGGATACAATTTATCTAAAAGAGACATCCGTTTTGAATAAAGATTGTAACATTTCAGAAATGTAAATTTTAGTATAAATATTAGTAGACTAGAGAGGTCTAGCGCCACTTCTTCCCGAACTGATGATCCGAGGTCCCGACGCTGACGGAGAGGATGGTGACTCTACATGACGGCTAGAAACTCTAATTGAATTTCTGAGGACCGGTTCTGACTTAGGATCTGAGTTTTAGCCAGAATAGGTAAATATGAGAGAAATGAATTCGCATTTATTTGGCTTTTCATGCAAATTTAGATAAACAAATTTTCTGTTTGAATCTCTGTGTCGGGTGGTTATTTTATTGTCATGTTTATTGAATTTATTTGCAGTTATTAGAAAAATGTTTTTCGACAGATTTATAAGCAACTAGTAGATGCCATTGACCTCAGGGTACATGCAGATTGGTTAGGTATCGAAAGTGTTTCTCCTTATACAGGGCACGGATAGAGTGGTAGGATGAATGTTGGTGTAATGGGCCCCACCAGCGTATGATGTGTGTGTGCGTGTGTGACTGTGAAATCACTCCGTCCGTGGAAGTAGAGGAGATTCGGAAGCTCCGATCTGCACCAGTTTCTTGGTAGCA
Organism: Triturus cristatus; assembly: GCF_964204655.1. Taxonomy (NCBI): domain Eukaryota; kingdom Metazoa; phylum Chordata; class Amphibia; order Caudata; family Salamandridae; genus Triturus; species Triturus cristatus. The sequence goes on from NC_140590.1 coordinate 38,482,632, forward strand.
GAATGATGATTAACTATTGTCTTGATCTGGCGACTTTGCGTGTATATAGGCTTGTTGATTATTGATTGATATTGATGTTTTTACTAACACTGTATGTTGAAGTCGTATTGAGTTTTGTGTAGTGTGTACGGCTTCTGGGACGTAGGAAGTCGGTGACAGTTCCGTAGTAGGGCAGAGGGAGTGCTGCTCTCGGAAAAAGGCGGGATTGTTGGCCCTGTATGCAGACAGGGGAAAACGTGTGACAATTGAAGTTGCGCGTCGCATTGTCTGGGTTCGATAAGGTAGCATCGCCGTGTGTTACCATTAGAAATGTATTTTCTGTGTGAGAGAAGTGTATATGATAGCAAAGGTTATCTGTGAAGTCCTGGTCTTAGGTATCAGGGATCCTTATGGCATTCCGTTAACACTTATCACTGGGAAGGTAATAGATATTCTCGGAGCTTGTTAGAAGGACAGAGCAGAGGTAAGCGCTGTTTTGTGAACGTGTGATATAATTCTGTAGTAGAACAGACTGTTCGCTGGACTTACAAATCGGCTACATGCCCTTCATGTTTTTGCTGCTGCCCATTGCATGAAGATTAATATATCTAAAAGTAAAGTTATGTGCATAGCCGGTAAGAAGAAGTGCCGATCTGTAAATTTTGGATGGTATATCGGCGGCCAAAAACTGGAGGTTGTTAACTCCTATACCTTCCTGGGGAAAATTATCACGGCTAACTTGAGTGAGAGGCCCCATATTGAGCATAGTTCACGCAAAGCCCTCGCCCATGGCAAAGGTTTAAACTCCCTCTATCAGGCTACGGGGAAAAGGCACTTTTCGTGTTTACTGGAGGTGTACAGGTCTAAAATCCCCGCAACGATACTGTATGGTATAGAACTTATAGAGGTGAAATATTGGGACTTTTGCCATAAGATTGAGGGGAAACTCTTAAGATCCCTATCTTCTCTGAATACTGCGTGCTCTTTGGCCGATTGTAGGCTCGATTTCGGTCTCAGGAGCAGTTGGGTACAGGGACTATGTGCCCTAGTAAAATGGGTGGCCTGCCTGGCTAGAGCTGAACTAGGGACGATGAGAGCTCTCCTCAGAAGTGAATTACTGGGTAATTTCAAAGAGTTTTCACAACTTGTAAGGAATTTTAGAAAAGCCGTAACCCTTCTAAAATTAGATGAAAACACCTTGTTTTTGTATTCTCCCTTACAGTTAAAACTCGTATTAAAACAGGCCTCGTGAGAACTATGTTTTCAGTTTGATAAGAAGTTAATCTGTGAAAAAAGGGATGTAGACCTTCTCCTTAATTCTTATGTGATGAAGTTGGCCCAACCCTATGTCACATGGAACTTGCCGCATGGTATTCGTAGATTCTGGTTTCTTTTACGTTACGACCTAGTACCTTTAAATCTACTTTTATCCAAATGGTACGGTTCTTCTCCTATGTGCAATTTATGTAAACTGAGTACCCAGGATTGTATGCATGTTTTATTGACCTGCCCTGCGCTCCGTATATTGCGTCTCAGATGGTTAAAACCTATTTGTATCCGTCTGGGCATTTCCACTTTGAACGGCTTTCTCCAAGCACTTTATTGGCCTCCTAATGAAATGTTCTGTTTCTATATTTTTAACTTTTTTAAAGGTTTTTTAGCTATTTATTAACATGCCTCTGGAGATGTTTGACATTGCTTCCTGCTGTAGATCTGTCATTGTATGTTATTTTTGTACTTAAATATGTTTCTCAAATGTCATAATCTTGATATGTACTTGTCTTCTGCTTTTATCATTGTAAACTTCTATGTGGCCCTCTTTTGAGAGCCAAAACATAATAAATAAATTGATTGACTGTTCGCTGTTCTCGGGAAAGGCAGAATTCTGTGTGATTGTACTACATTTTCTGGTATGAAAGTGCGTGAATGAGAAGGCATTCTGGTTAATTGTGAAACTCTTAGGAGCATTCCGGAGAAAACAGTTAATTGGTGCTTGTTAGAAGGGTAGAGTAGAGGGATGTGCTACTTTATCAACGGAAGTAATGATTCTGTAGTAGGGCAAAGGTAAGCGCTGCTCTCGGGAAAGGCAGAATTCTCGTGGGAAAGGTCTTTTGCTGTTCTGTGGCTAGCGAAGCAGACAATGGAGATGTTTGTATGTTGTAACTAACAGACTCGTAGAAGTTGAAACAAAGTCAAACCAAGTAGTCTTGTAAAGGAGGGGTAGACGCGAGAGACAGGAGACAGGAGCAGAAGCTGCTGCAGCAACTGCTGACGTCAGGAGACCGCGCTGTGATTGGACAGTGGGTTGGAACGGTGGAAACACGGTGATTGGTGTGCTAGTGTACGCCGCGCAAGGATTGGAAGACATACAGGGTGACGTAGACGCTCCAGGATTGGTGCGTTGGTGTGAGTCGCGCTGGGATTCGTGGACTGAGTTAGTGACGTAGACGCTCCAGGATTGGTGCGTTGGTGTGAGTCGCGCTGCAATTGGACAGAAAATCGTACAGTTGTAGAAAGACAAAAAGGGTTGTGGAAAAATAAGAAAATGTACTACCACGCTGAGGAAAAGAAAAAGAAATCCTTGCTTAGTAAAGTAAAGAATTGGTTTGACAAGGATAAAGATATTGTGACTAGGGAAGGACAGTTACTTCCTCCAATAAGAACCCCCGCATCCTTCATGGTTGCAAAGTATGGGTATCATACCTGTATTTGGTTAGATAACTGGGTGAAGTATACGAAAGAAGATGGAGTTTTAGCTTTCCCGGAACATGGCTCATTTCATCTGGCCATACTGAGAAACTTACGGGAGCGGATGATGTGTCTAGAGCCTCGGCCTAGGCCGACGCAATTTGAGGCATTAACTGAATGGGAAGATGAAATGCATGAACGAGAAAAGCAGAGGGGTGGAGGGAGTTACAGGTACATATTTGGGCGAAAGTATGATCGTGAAACCCATCATGACCGGATGAGAAGGTGGCGTGATGCCAGTATGACCGAGGGATTATATCCTATAAGAACAGCAGAGGAGTCAGAAGGGAGAAAGTGTACAGAGAAAGAACATAATGTAGAAACCAGGAGATATGGGGCGAATGAGTCTGATGACGATGTCTTAGAAGACATGCTCTATAAAAGACCACCCCCATATAGACGAGAACCAGAGGTAGGAACAGCAGTGACCCCGATGAGAGATACCTTGCGGATTATTAAGACAGAGGGTACCACCCCTGGGTTGAAAAGCAGTTGTTCTCTGGCGGAAGGAGAAAGAGAGAGAGAAAGAGAGAGAGAAAGAGAGAGAGAGAGAGAGAGAGAGGGAGAGAGAGAAAGAGAGAGAGAGAGAGAGAGAAAGAGAGATAGAAAGGGAGAATGAAATTGAGGATGAAAAGACCAGAGAACTAGCAAGAACTACCTTTGAACTGACAGAGAAAATCAGAGAACTGACTAAAAATCTTGAGGCAGTTACAGTGCCTGTGACAATAGGCCCGGTTATACCGATTTTTGACAAGCAGAGGACGGGTGAGAATGGTTTGACAGTACCATATGTGGGCAATAGATTGATTGTTCCTCCGGAGCAGGCAGAAATGAGAGCAGGAGAAACACAGTGGAGAACGGGAGAAAAGCAGTGGAGACATACCATATGTGAAGGAGAATTGAGTGTGCAGACTAATTCAAGTTTGAATTCTGGATGTGTGGAAGGGAACAGAGGATCAATCATAGAACCACAAAGAGTGACAGAACCAGGGGGTGCAGAAAAATCTGTGGGAATAACTGCTGAAGATTTGAATGATTGGCTGAAGGCTTTGCAGAAGAAAGAAAAAGAATCCCAGGGAATTGATGTAGCTAGGCTACGTATGGAAATGGAGGAAATGATTGTAGGAACAATCCCTATAGAAACGCTGAAAAATTGTCAGGAAGGGGAGATTCTCTTCCTGTGTAAGAGCATCACATGGAGAGCAAAGAACATACATGACAGGTTGAAAGGAATAGCCAGTGAAATGGGGATTGACATGGACAAGGTAAAATCTTTACAAAAGCCTTACCGAGTGGATTTTACAGATAAGGACATTGAGAATCTGAACAATGCAGGCCGAACAGGGCAGATCAAGGAGATGATTGCTTTGTTGAGAAAATGGGGAGACGTAGAAAGATGGAAAGACAGATGGTACAGAAAGCGAGAGGATGGGACAGATAGAACTTATTCGACATTCCCTCTGAAAGAAAAGGAGAAAGCGGTGACAGCCTACCCTATGAGGAAGATTCCAGGAGGTGGGTATGTACATGTCCCATGGACCAGACAGGATATTTTGTCATTTACAAATGATTTCCCTCGACTAAGGGAGAAGCCCGTCGAGTGGTATAGACAGGTCGACAGATTTGTGAAGTTGTCAAAAGTGCTGTGGATTGACCTGAATAGTCTGTTTGATATAATTGTACCAGCAGACCTGTGGGCAGAATGTAAGATAGTCATAGACTGGCCCACTAAGGAATACCCGAGAGATCCAAAGACAGGAGCTCCAGATCCGGAGGTCATGACGAAGTACGAGCAGGTTATGGCCTTCTTGAAAAATAAAGTACCCCCAAGGAAACAGATTGGGTTAAAATAGATCGGACACATCAAGAATTGAAAGAATTAGTCCATGCATATTATGAAAGACTAATATTAGCTTTCAAACAGTTCAGTGGAGATGAACATCTGGGTGACAAGGACCTGAGCCATTTTGTATATAGATTTGTGTATGGTTTGCGACCTGAAATCAGTGAAATGATAAGGCAGCATACTGTAGACTGACAGAGCAAGAAGATTGATGAGATCCTGAGACATGCAAAATACTTCAGTGATGAGATTGAGGCAAAGCAGAGGAAACTAAAAGAAAAGGCAATGTGGGCACAGGTGAAAGTTGCAGAAAGACAGGAAGCTCAGTTGGTTGAACAAGCGAATAACCCAGGAAATAAACCCAGGTTTGGTCCAGGAAAAGGGAAAGGAAATATAGAGGAAGCCAAGAAGAAGTTCCCATGCCACAACTGTGGAAAATTGGGGCACTGGAAATCCGAGTGTAAGAATCCACCGTCTAATAATGATGACAATCCATCATTGAATTCACAGGTGCAGAGTGAGGGGTGTGGTCAGCATCGGCAACAGCAGAAGGCTGATAAGCAGCAGAATCAGGTGCCAAAACCACCCTTGCCACAGAGAAGAGGATCCCAGAAGTACAGCCAAGAGTCGGGGTTCTACGATGAAGAGCAGGTAATCAAACCAAAATGCGCATGCGCTGTATCCCAATACTGGCTGAAGAATGAAGGAAGTGACTCTGAGGGTGACTTCTGACGGTGCCGAAGAGAGGAGGAGGAGTGCGTACTTGGCGCAACTCTAGAAATAGACCAGGCAGGGCCTTTTGTAGGTGGGAAAATTAATGGTGAAAGTGTTACTTTTTTAGTTGACACAGGAGCCACGAGATCGACTGTCAGGTCAGCTGATATAAAGAATCTTCCTCTCTCGGATGAAGCGATCCAAGTAGTTGGTGTGTCCAACACACAGATTAAAACTCTACTTACTGAACCAGTAAGGGTTAGAATAGGGAAATTATCAGAAATGCACCGATTTGTGGTGTGTGACACTAGTCCTGTGAACTTGCTAGGCAGGGACCTGCTGTGCAAGATGAATTGCACTATTTTCTGTACTCCAGATGGAATAACTTTTGAAACACCAGATGAAGATGTTCTATACAGAATGACCATGGATAACAGGGAACGTGAGGCTTTTGGAACATATGCTATATTTAATCCAGATGCTTTACCCCCAGAATTGAAACAGACAGTGAAAGCAGCAGTTTGGGATTTTACTGGAGAGGATGTAGGTCTGATGAGAAATGTAGATCCAGTAAAGATTACTGTAAAAGAGGGAGTGGCTTACCCAAACATACCACAATACAGACTGACACCCGAAATAATTGAAGGAATAACACCCATAATTGAGAAGATGATTCAGCAGGGGGTGTTAAGAGAAATATTGAGCAGCCCATGTAACTCACCAATAATGGGACTGAAGAAACCTAATGGAAAGTTCAGAATAGTACAGGATTTGAGAAAAATTAACAAGATTGTTGTGTCATGTTGTCCCATTGTGCCAAACCCATCAGTGATTTTGTATCAGATTCCCCATGATGCAGAATGGTATACTGTAATTGATTTGTGTCATGCTTTCTTTTCAATTCCATTGCATCATGGCAGCCAGCCAATATTTTCTTTTAGATTTGGAGAGCGGATTTTGGCATGGTGCCGAATTCCACAGGGGTATACAGAGAGCCCTTCAATATTTAATCAATTGCTGAAGAAATCTCTGGAAAGTTTAACAATGCCTGAAAATTCAGTCTTGGTCCAGTATATTGAGGACCTGCTTGTGGCATCAAAAACCCGTGAAGCTTGTGAAGTAGACACCATTGCTTTACTGAATCACTTGGCAGATGGAGGATTAAAGGTATCTCCAGCCAAATTGCAATTCTGCAAGAAAGAAGTCCAGTACCTAGGACATAACATTGAGAAAGGTCTGAGGAAAGTGACCATTGACAGGATTAAGATCATTAGGGGAATGAGAGCCCCAATGACACAAAGAGAAGTGAGAATGTTCCTGGGAATGGTAGGTTACTGTCGTCAGTGGATAAGTAACTTTTCCCTGATTGCCAAACCATTGATTAAATTGACCAAAAGTGAGGTGAAAGACCCATTAGAACTAAACCCAGAAGAAATGGCTGCATTTAGAGAGTTAAAGGACAGACTATGTGAAGCTCCTGCCCTAGGAATGCCAGATTACGAAAAAGAATGTGAGCTGTATTGTAGTGAGAGAAATGGATGTGCACTTTCAGTGTTAATCCAGAAACATGGACGCCTAAGAAGGCCGATTGCCTACTTCTCATCAACACTTGACCCAGTAGCTGTGGGTTTACCAGGTTGCCGAAAAGCAGTAGCTGCTACCTGTAGAAGTCTGGAACAAAGTGAGGGAATCATAATGGGATATCCTGTATGGGTATTCGTACCTCATGATGTGGCAAGCCTTTTAACAAGGAGCCGGACACAGTTCATGTCTCATAGTCGGCTGACTAAATATGAGAAAGTCATTCTTGGTGCAACAAATGTGACCCTGGAGAGATGTGTGAATGGGAATCCAGCGACACTGTTGCCTGATTCTGAATGTGTGGGAGTGAGGAATGAAGTTGATCATGACTGCCTGGATGTGCTTGATTACTCTACAAAGCCAAGACCAGACATAAGAGATTTGCCACTGCCTGAGAGTGATCGTATGTTGTTTGTGGATGGATCTTGCTTGAGAACGGATGAAGGAACACTGAGTGCTGCATATGCTGTGTGTACAGTCTCAGGAGTTGTTGAAGCATCACCTTTGAAAGGAGTTAAATCCGCTCAGGTGGCAGAATTGGTGGCATTAACAAAAGCCTGCAAGATTGGGAGAAATGTGAGCAATGCCACTACTTCACATAGTGTGGCTGTTGTTAACTTCTCATGGGGAGGGGTAACTGGCCTCAAAAGGGTTGTGGTTAGTGCAGACCTCCCAGTAGAATGTTTGTTGGGTAATGACCTCGAGAGTTCTCTATGGTCAGAAGTGGAGTACAGGACACATGCAGAGATGTTAGGTATATCACCACATGTCCTTGCTGTGACCAGGTCACAGGCCAAAAAGTGCCTTACTGAACCACAGGTCTTGGATCCTGGAACAATGGACCAAGCACCTACCAAGAAGAAGAACAGGAGGGTTAAGGCTGTGCCTTCCCCCCTGCCTCCAAGTGATGATCAGCCTTCCCAGGAAGATGATCTAGAGAACCCTGAAGGAACTGTCCCTGAAGAGCTTGAACCTGATCAGGTTGAGTTTCTGGGGACAGGGGGACCTTCCAGGGCTGACTTGGGGCAGGCTCAGTTATCCTGTCCATCTCTTCAACCCCTCAGACAGCCGGCTGCTGCTGAGGCTGCTGGGAATGCTCAAGGTACCCATAAAGTGTATTGGGATGATGGGCTCCTTTATTCAGAGGCTAGAGACCCCAAGCCTGGTGCATCCAGGAGGTTGGTCATACCCTTGAGTTTCAGAGGCTTCCTTCTTACCTTGGCCCATGATATTCCTCTAGCAGGACACTTAGGCCAGAATAAGACTTGGGACAGACTTGTCCCTCACTTTTACTGGCCTCACATGAATGAAGATACCAAGGAGTTTTGTCGCTCCTGTGTGACCTGCCAAGCCAGTGGCAAATCAGGTGGCACAACAAAGGCCCCCTAATACCACTACCTGTGGTGGGGGTTCCCTTTGAAAGAGTGGGAATAGATATAGTGAGTCCCATGGATCCTCCCACTGCATCTGGGCACAGATTTATACTGGTGGTAGTGGATCATGCCACCAGGTATCCAGAGGCAATTCCCCTTAGGACCACTACAGCTCCTGTTGTGAGTGGGGTTTCCTAAGGAGGTGGTTTCTGACAGAGGTACCAACTTCATGTCAGGATACTTGACAGCTATGTGGAAGGAATGTGGTGTCAACTACAAGTTCACCACTCCTTATCACCCACAATGCAATGGGCTTGTTGAGAGATTCAACAAGACCCTAAAGGGTATGATCAAAGGATTACCTGAAAAGCTCAGGCGAAGATGGGACATCCTTCTACCCTGCCTTCTGTTTGCTTACAGAGAGGAGTTGGCTACAGCCCCTTTGAGTTGTTGTTTGGGCACCCTGTGAGAGGCCCACTTTGTTTAGTGAAGGAAGGATGGGAGTTACCTCTCAAAAAGCCTAAACAAGACATAGTGGACTATATACTTGGTCTCCGCTCCAGGATGGCTGAGTATATGGAGAAGGCATCCAAAAACCTTGAGGCAAGCCAGGCCTTACAGAAAGCTTGGCATGACCAAAAGGCTGTCTTGGTTGAGTTTCAGCCAGGACAGAAGGTATGGGTGTTGGAGCCAGTGGCCCCAGCAGCACTCCAAGACAGATGGTCTGGACCCCATACAATCCTGGAAAAGAAGGGAGAGGGTACCTACTTGGTGGACCTAGGAACTCCCAGGAGTCCCCACAGGGTACTCCATGTTAACAGGTTAAAGGCATATGTTGACAGGGCAGACATGGGCTTGCTCATGGCTACAGATGAGGGACAGGAGGAAGAGAGTGACCCTCTCCCAGACTTGTTGTCTCAGAACCCTGAAGATGGCTCAGTTGAAGGAGTGACCCTTGGAGGCAACCTCACTGATCATCAGCAGATTGAATGTAGACAGGTTCTACAATCATTTCAGCATATGTTTTCACTGATACCTAGTCAAACTGACTGGTGTACCCATGTGGTGGACACTGGTGACAGTCTGCCTGTAAAGAACAAACTTTACAGACAACCTGACCACGTCAGGGACTGTATAAAGGCTGAGGTACACAAAATGCTGGAACTGGGTGTCATTGAGCCCTCAGAGAGCCCCTGGGCTAGCCCAGTGGTTCTGGTCCCCAAACCTCACACCAAAGATGGCAAGAGAGAGATGAGGTTCTGTGTGGATCACAGAGGACTCAATGCTGTCACTAGGACAGATGCACATCCTATTCCGAGGGCAGATGAGCTCATAGATAAACTGGCTTCTGCTAAGTTTTTGAGCACATTTGATTTGACAGCTGGCTATTGGCAAATCAGGTTAGCTGAGGAGTCCAAGGCCAAAACAGCATTCTCAACCCCAGGTGGGCATTATCAATTTTTGGTGATGCCCTTTGGTCTGAAGAATGCACCTGCCACCTTCCAAAGGTTGGTGAATCAAGTCCTTACTGGGTTGGATGACTTTTGTGCAGCATATCTTGATGACATTACTGTCTTTAGCTCCACCTGGGAGGATCACCTGATCCACCTGAAGAAGGTACTTGAGGCTCTGCAAAAGGCAGGCCTCACTATCAAGGCTACTAAGTGCCAGATAGGGCAGAGTAAGGTTGTGTATTTGGGCCACCTTGCAGGTGGAGGCCAAGTTCAACCACTGGAGAGTAAGATACAATCCATCAAGGACTGGTCCCCTCCAACCACCCAGACTCAAGTTCGAGCTTTCTTGGGCTTGACTGGGTACTACATGAAGTTTGCTAAGAACTATGGGTCCATTGTGACTCCTCTTAATGAACTGGCATCCAAGAAGATGCCCAAAAAGGTTCAGTGGACAGTAAGCTGTCAAAAGGCATTTGATGACCTGAAGAAGGCCATGTGCTCTGCACCTATCCTGAAAAGTCCTGACTACTCCAAAGAGTTTATTGTCCAAACAGATGCTTCTGAGTTGGGTGTGGGAGCTGTGCTGTCACAACTTAATGTAGATGGTCAAGACCAACCCATTGCTTTCATTAGCAGAAGGTTGACCCCCAGAGAGAAGAATTGGTCAGCTATTGAGAGGGAGGCCTTTGCTGTGGTGTGGGCCCTGAAGAAGCTGAGGCCATACTTGTTTGGCACTCACTTCAAGATTCAGACCGACCATAAGCCCCTCTTGTGGCTAAATCAGATGAAGGGGGAAAACCCCAAACTGCTTAGGTGGTCCATTTCCCTACAGGGGATGGACTTTACAGTGGAGCACCGGCCAGGTACAGACCTTGGGAATGCAGATGGTCTCTCCAGGTACTTCCACCTAGGACATGAAGACAAGACTGGTCAAGGCTAGTTTAATGTCCCTGCGTTTGGGGGGGGGGGTTGTGTAGGAGAGTAGGGTCTGCTATCCTATGGTCACCCCAAATTTTTGCTTTTTGCTTCACTGGTTTTTGACATATTGAGGCTGTGGGCCTGCTAATCAGACCCCCAGCCTGCTGTTCTCTCTACTAAATTGACACTATGCACTATAGGTGCATAACCAATTGGAATTGGATCACCCTGTGAGCCCCTGTACCAGTGTACACTAGGTACCCAGGGCATTGGTGTATCTAAGACCTACCAGGGGCTGAAGCATGTATTATGCCACCCCTGGCCTGGCCTAACAAATTTGACACAACTGGCTGATCACTCAGCTGGGGTAAGTTGGTGTAACCACCTCTTACTTAGGTGTAGTATACCTATACCTAACCTTAAATGGGACACATGGTAACCTATAAGTCACTCCTATGGCAGGCCTTAACAATCCTGAAGGCAGAGTGCTTGGTTCCATGTGAGATGGTGCTCTGGCATGAGCTGAGCCTGTCTGCAGTGGTCGGAACAACTTCCTCCTACCGTTTCCAGATATCGTCATACCATATACTCTTAAGTGCATTATGAACCTCGCGGTTAAATGCTATCTTTGCCAGGCCAACTTCTCACAGTCATGAGTACCAGAGGCAAGACATCAGGCCATTTCATACCTGTGGCCAAACACATTTTCCCTATTCTATTTTTGATAGTACCATTCATCTGTTCAACCACACCAGAAGCCTCTGGTCGGTAGGCACAATGTAGTTTTTGTTGTACATTCAATGCTTCACAAATTAATCCTACAATCTCATTATGGAAATGTACTCCTCGGTCTGATGCAATTGTCACTGGGAACCTGAACCTAGGGATGAACTCTCTCAGTAATAGCTTGGCTACTGTCATCCCATCATTTCTCCTTGTTGGGAATGCTTCCACCCACCTAGAGAATAGGCAGACCACAACCAAAACATACCTCAGTCTGTTACAGGGAGGCATTTCAATGAAATGTACTTGCATTCTGGTGAAAGGCCCTCCTTCTTGACCTATCGTTCCCAGTCTCACTACTGTCTTTCTCCCATAATTGTATTGCTGACATATTAGGCATCTTTGACAAATACTTTCTGCTACAAGTCTGAATTTTGCATTGTACCAGGTCTGCCTAAATGACCTGATCATGGCATCTTTCCCTATGTGTCCCTGGCCATGATACATCCGTGCCATGGTAGACATCATGCTATCAGGCATAACTGATTTCCATCTCGATAGACCCACACATGATCCTTTTCCCTTGGGGCACATCCTGCTTTTACCCACTGTTTCATTTCCTCATCTCCTGCCTCTTCTTGCAACTGTCTTACCTCTTCCCAATTTCCTACAATGTTAGTAAACATCAATGAGCAAGAAGACATTTCTCTTTCCTTAGCCCGATTGACCGAATTCTGATTACGTGCACAATACTGTGCCATGTCATTTGCATATCGATTTCCTGTGGCAATATAATCACCACCTTGACTATGGGCAGCACCTTGACTATGGGCAGTGGAATGTTGAACTTTCAACATTCCACAGACTCCACCCTCTTTTGCCAATAAAATATCAAGGGCAAGTCGATTTTGCATTACCATAGCACGCATGGCAACCATTTCGGTGTTAACCAATAAAAATCCTCCAGCGGTGCTAGTTGACAAGCGATCCACTACTGTTGACAATTTTCTAATTTTGTTTGCATTCAGACTTATTCCCACCGCTGGAATCAATGCCTGAAAAATGTCACCTACAATTTCTGCCCAAGATTCTCTCTTAGTCCTGGCTAAATGATTACTTAAGCTATGTACACCATCTTCTCCTCTATCCATATGAAAGATTTTCGGAAAAAACAGGCCTACGTAACGTGTGCCATACCAATGGTCTGGCAAACGATAATATGCCCTGTTCCCACAAATAAAATATAATCAGGAAAGACTGGATCTCTTCCACCTTTAAATCCCCATCCACCCATGAGTCGATATGTATCATGGCACTCGCTATTACCTAGAAAATAATTATCATATACAGTTTGATTCCTTCAAATGCAAAATTTCCCTTTCTGAGGCCAATCTAAAGCTATAGTTGGACTAGCTTCTCCTTTCAAATGTTTTTCTTTCTCTATATCCCAGATTGTTTTCTCCACTTTCCCTTCTGCTGCTTTTCCTTGAATTTTCAATCTTCTTTCCTTAACCATGTCTAGGAATGTATTTTCCTCCTTCTTCAAACTGCATGTTAGATTGTTTCCAAAAATATATTCTCATGTTAGTCCCTTAGTTTCTAAAAAGAATTCACCTAATACCTTAGCAGGTCTTACTTTGTTTAATTTATTATAAGAAGGCACTTGCGCAAAAATGTTATCTACATCTGAAAAATAATATTCTAATTTCCCTGTCTCATAAAAGAAACTAGCTATTACACTACATGTTATTCCATACGTTGCCGGAAGGTGATGATAAGTAACTCCCTCAGAAGCAGATGCAGGTAACTGCCTACATACGTAGCAGTCCCGTACGTCCATTGTCTTTACATATTCATACAATAATTTTGAAAACACATTATTAGAAAAATCTGTTATTGACCTGTCTTTATGCAAATAATTATTATCTACTGTAGTTGGAACTACCTTTGGAATTTTCCCTATATTAGTTTTGTTCTCACTATGTCCTTCTAATGTATCTATAGTGGCTTTAAAGGAAATGACAAGAGCAAGGATGTTCCATAAAAGCATTAATAATCCTGTACAACAACAACATATTTTACACTATCTTTTTATGAATGTACATCTACCTTTACTACTTTCTATGTTAGCCATCTTTGTTAAAATGGACCGTGTCTTTTGACTTAGCCTCTTTTACTTCACAACTAGTTTTCCTAACCTAAGGTTCTAACACCTATTTGGTTCTACCAGTCTCTATCTTTTGATTCAATATCTTGTTTTCTTAATCAATAGTTTTCTTAACTTATTCAGTTTGGCATCTCATCGTTCTTCACTCTCCTCTCGTCATCCAAATATGGATTTTCCTGAACTTCCGTTTCTTCTTCTCCAATGTCGGACAAGAGAACTCTCAGGATTTCCGATTCTATTTCATCCTCAACCACTTTCAGTGCAGTCTCCTCTGGATCTCCTTGACTATCTGCCTCTTCTCCCTTTTCAGGCAGAGCCACGTACGTCCATTCCGGTGACTTATACTTCTGGTTAGGTTTCCTTGTTCTTTTACTCTCTTTATCCTCAGTTATTTCATTGTCTTTTGATTTTTCTTGACTTGTCACTTCATTCACCTGTTCAGCTCTTGGTGAATTCACTTGTGTCAGTCGATATCTCAGTTTCCTTATTTTATTGGGCCAAACATCATCTCTTGCAACTCTTTTTATTTTACTTCCTTTGTCATTCTTTTCATTCTTCCAAGCTCTTTTTCTTAGAACTCGAACTTCAGGTATTTCATTTTCACTCTCTTCAGACTCTGTCTCAACTGGCTTTGTCTTTTTAGCGACTTCTTCTTCCACCACTTGTTTTGTTTTCCCTACTTCTGTCCCTCCTCGGATCTCCGACACGCAATCTTCCTGCTGGCTACTTCTCCCTTCACCTAACTGGATGTTGCAGTTCCCTACACCTCCTCGGGAGTCTTCCGCAGAAATCTGTCCCTCTCTCTCTGTACCGGTCCCCTGTTCACTTAAACTTGTTATTTCCGGTGGAATTTCTCTCAGTCTCTCATCTGGTACTTCCTTTTCATGAATTTCTTTTATTGTTTCTTCAGTATTTTTCCCTCTTTTCTTTCTGTGTTCTTTTCTAGAACCCTGCGCTTCTTGTTCGTTTCCGGAATCGCTGGATTCAGAGATCTGCAATCTTCATCTCAGAGAGCTACTTCTGGGGACCAAAGCTAGACTTAATTCTGTTTCCCCCCTTTCAGAGTTTTCTCGTGCCTTTGACTCGTCGTCATCTGACTGAGTACTTGATTCTGATTCATCAAAATATTATTTTCCTGTGCTGTCCACTGGATTCGGAATTCTCAATGTGTGACTTGCATGGATCCAGTTTTTCAGTCCAGCACACTTCACAGCTGTTATCGTGGTCAGAATGACTTGGTTTTCCCCACCTTGGAACCAAACAAATTCTTCTACTGTGGACCTTTATCCTTACCCAGTCACCTGGGCTCAGATCATGGGCTGGCTTCTTTTCAAGTGTGGTGGCATCCGCTCCAACCTGATGAAACACAGCATGAACTGCGTCAGCCAGGCCTTTACAGTATTCCAACACCATGTCATCAGTTATAGTCATCAGCTTGTTGACTGGTATAAACACGTGTCTCATTGCTCGACCCATGATTATTTCATGAGGACTTAATCCTGTAGTTCTGTCTGGAATTGATCTAATAGTCATGAGTACCAGAGGCAAGACATCAGGCCATTTCATACCTGTGGCCAAACACATTTTCCCTATTCTATTTTTGATAGTACCATTCATCTGTTCAACCACACCAGAAGCCTCTGGTCGGTAGGCACAATGTAGTTTTTGTTGTACATTCAATGCTTCACAAATTAATCCTACAATCTCATTATGGAAATGTACTCCTCGGTCTGATGCAATTGTCACTGGGAACCTGAACCTAGGGATGAACTCTCTCAGTAGTAGCTTGGCTACTGTCATCCCATCATTTCTCCTTGTTGGGAATGCTTCCACCCACCTAGAGAATAGGCAGACCACAACCAAAACATACCACAGTCTGTTACAGGGAGGCATTTCAATGAAATCTACTTGCATTCTGGTGAAAGGCCCTCCTTCTTGACCTATCGTTCCCAGTCTCACTACTGTCTTTCTCCCATGATTGTATTGCTGACATATTAGGCATCTTTGACAAAGACTTTCTGCTACAAGTCTGAATTTTGCATTGTACCAGGTCTGCCTATATGACCTGATCATGGCATCTCTCCCTATGTGTCCCTGGCCATGATACATCCGTGCCATGGTAGACATCATGCTATCAAGCATAACTGGTCTTCCATCTCGATAGACCCACACATGATCCTTTTCCCTTGGGGCACATCCTGCTTTTACCCACTGTCTCATTTTCTCATCTCCTGCCTCTTCTTGCAACTGTCTTACCTCTTCCCAATTTCCTACAATGTTAGTAAACATCAATGAGCAAGAAGACATTTCTCTTTCCTTAGCCCGATTGACCGAATTCTGATTACGTGCACAATACTGTGCCATGTCATTTGCATATCGATTTCCTGTGGCAATATAATCACCACCTTGACTATGGGCAGCACATTTTACAACAGCCAATTGTCTAGGCAGCTGTATCGCCTCAAGCAATTTTCCAACCACTTCAGCATTCTTTTTTTTTTTTTTTTTTTGAAACCTTTATTACAGAA
This sequence comes from Triturus cristatus, assembly GCF_964204655.1. Lineage (NCBI taxonomy): Eukaryota > Metazoa > Chordata > Amphibia > Caudata > Salamandridae > Triturus > Triturus cristatus. Next base: position 38,498,660 of record NC_140590.1, read on the forward strand.
TGCAAAAGATATACAAAGATGGGCCTACAACCTTCGGGCCGGCCGCTAGCAAACAGTAAGAGCATAAAATACAGTTAGCAAACACACGCTGCAGCGTGAGAGAGGTCACAGGAGTTGAAAGAAGCGTCGGCGGCCACACCGTCCGGACCCCCCAAATGGCGGTTCCATTTTTATATAAGAAACGACAAACAAATCCACAAGGCAGCAAAAGTCAAAGCAGCAGTGTGAGCTCCCCTGGGGAGGACCCTACCGATCCACAGGAATAGCGGGGGGGGATAGGCCGGGGCGGAAACAAAGTGGACTCAATACCCAGAACCAAGGCGACAAGCAGATTAGGGAGACGGGGCCAGTGCCAGATCAGGCGTCAGCGGCGGGGTACAAATTCCACCACGGTAGGAGTTCCAGGGGCCCCACACTTTCACCCATTTCCCAGGCTTACCTCTCGCAACATACACTACCTTTTCCCGAAACATACACCAATCCATGTTGTCCTTCCACGCCGAGACCGTTGGCGACCTCTGGGAGCCCCACAATTGCGCTATGTCACGCTTGGCCACCATATATCCCAGAGTCACCCACCACGTCTGCGGCACTGAGTAGTCAGTCGGCTCCCACACATTTAGCAGACATCTCCTCGCCTCGGGAAGCAGCGTCACATGCGTGACCACCTGCAACACCGCATGCACATCACGCCAGAATCGCGCCACCTCCGGGCATTCCCACAAAATATGAAAGAAGGTCCCTAAAGAACCACACCCACGCTTACACAACCCATCCACGGCATATCCCATACGCATCAGACCCGGCCCCGTAACATAGACCCTATGGAGTATTTTGAGCTGGACGAAACGAAGGCGGGCCGGTATGGCCACCTCTTTCGGGGAGGCCACCGCAGACACCCAGTCCTCGTCATCCAGCTCCAATCCATCGGCGACCCACGCCTCACGAAGGCTAGTCAGCAGTCCCGAGCGATCGTTGATGAGCTTTTTGTAAATCAATGAAATCGTGCCATCCGGCACATGCCCATCTAGCACTCTATCTTCCAGAGGGGAGTACTCCGGGATGGAGGCAACATCCGGGAATACGGAGCACAGCGCGTGACGGACCTGTATATATCGAAAGTACTCCCTGTCCTGCAACTGGAATTCCGTCTGCAGCACATCGAACGTTTTGAATCCCCCCCTCGTCCAGAGATCGCCCACCTTGCTGATGCCTATCATGTCCCACTTCTCAAAGCCTTTCGAGGTCCACAGGCAGCCCAGCCGCTCAGATGCATACAGTGGCGTCGCCCGGGTCAACCGATCCTTCCACCCCATCGCCAAGTTTGCCGCGTGCCACACCCGTACTGCGACCCGCGTAGGGCCCGTCAGACGTGCGTCGAGCGATCTAGAATAAAGCGCCCGATTATAGTCGCCACCCGGCAGTAACAGTTTATCCATTTCAAAGGCCGGGTTAAGGGCGGGCCCATAAAGGCCGTGGTTTATCGCAGCCAGCTGGGAGGCCCAGTAATACCGTTTGATGTCTGGGAGGGCGACCCCCCCGTCGTACCACGGGAGCGTCAGCTTCGCAAGGGCGATACGCGGCCTCCCCTCCCAGAACAGATGTCGCTGCAGACCCTCCACCTCGCGAAAGTAGCGCGCCGGGACGACGTCCATCGCGTTCTGTAAAGCGTATAGGAAACGTGGCAGCGACATCATCTTAAACAGTGCCGCACGGCCGAGTGGTGAGAGCGGCAAGCGCCTCCAACGCGCCACGTCCTCCTTCAGGCGCTGGAGGGGGGGGAGCAAGTTCTGTTTATATCGGGCCTCAGCGTCCAGGGTAATAAAGATACCCAGGTACTTAAATCCCTGCGGAGCGACCTGGATAGGACAACCCCGCGGAAGGATAGGAGCCTCCCCGGAGAGGACATACACACAGGATTTAGCCCAGTTGATGACTAAGCCGGAGTTGCGGCCAAATGAATGCAAAACATCCACTAGTACAATCAGCGATTTACGCGGGGAAGCAAGGTATAAAAGAATATCGTCCGCGTAAAGGGATACGCGATCCTCATACTCGGGGGTCCATCGGAGACCACGAATAGAAGGGTGCCACCGCAGCCACTCCGCCAGGGGCTCCAAGGCAAGCGCGAAGAGGAGCGGCGACAGCGGGCAGCCCTGCCACGTGCCCCTGCCCAGTTCAAACGGAGCCGACACTCTACCGTTCACCGCCACCTGCGCCAGTGGTCCAGAGTATAACAGTTTCACCCAACCAATGAAGCCCGGGCCAAACCCAAACTTAGCCAGCGTCGCCCAAATATATGGCCACTCAAGCGTGTCGAACGCCATAGTGGCGTCCAAGGACGCCAAAATGGCCGGCTCTCGTATGAACGGGACCCGCGCGAGCACCCCATGCAAACGCCGCAGGTTGAGCGCGGTGTTGCGATGAGGGATAAAGCCGGACTGGTCCTGGTGAATCAGATCGCACACCACGCCAACCAGCCGATTAGCCAGCACCTTGGCGAGAATTTTGGGCTCCGCATTCAACAGTGGAATGGGCCTGTAAGACGTGACCCGATCCCGCAGCCTCCCCTCCTTATGAATAACCACGATAGTGGCCAGACGCTGGTCCAGCGGGAGGGAACCCGCCGAGCAGGCCGCGAGGAACATAGCACGGAGATGCGGCGCCAGCGTATCCGGTCGTAGTTTGTACAATTCGATGGGAAGGCCATTAGGACCCATGGCCTTGCCGGAGGCGACCGAACGTATGGCGAGGGCAATCTCCTCAGATGTTGGGGCCGCGTCCAACAACACTTTATCCTCCTCCGAAAGGGAAGGCAGCGCAATGTCTTTAAGCAGGGCATGGGAATCCTCTTCCGAGCGGGAAGATACCGGGGAATACACCCCACGGAAATATTCTGCGAAGCAATCAACAATTTCTCCCGGTTCAGTGACACACACACCATCCAGTCTCTCAATCGACGGGACAACTCGACTCGCTCTCTCCTTTTTATCCAGCCACGCAATCAGTTTACCAGCCTTATCACCCACATCATACAGTCTCCCCTGTTGCTCTCTACTGAGGCCCCTGGCTGCCTCCGTGACGAGGGCCTTGTAGTCCGCCTGCTTGAGTCGGAGAGCATGCAATTTGTCATCCGTCACCCCACACTCCAGATCACCCTCCAACTCAGTTATCTCAGTTTCGATACGGGTCACCTCCTCCCGCTCGCGCCTCCGGGAATGGGAAATGAGGGATAGGGCCTCCCCCCGGAGTACCGTCTTAAACGCCTCCCACAAAGAAACCGCAGACGACACAGACCCCACATTGTCTTCAAAATATCGCTCAAGAGATTTAACCAAGTCTGCGCGAATTGTGGGGTCACGCAGGTACCAGGGATTATTCGGGACCACCCTCCCCTCCCCCCTCGGGACAATGTCGAAGTGCAACAGGAGCGGGGAGTGGTCTGAAATACCCCGCGCCAAATGTCGTACCTCCCCAACCCTCCCCGCCTGTGCCGCTGGCATCAGAACATAATCAAGCCTCGAAAGACTGCCATGAGCCCCGGAATGAAAGGTGTATTGTATCTGCGTAGGGTGTTTCAGCCGCCAACAATCCACCAGCCCCAAGGTATCCAAGAGGCCGGATAACCACGCTTGGGCACGGGGGAGATCCCTGGGAGGGTGACGATCCTCAGTCCCGGAAACTACAGCGTTAAAATCCCCCCCAACCACTAGAATCCCCTCCGGAAGGCCAAGAAGGAGGCGCCCCAGATCAGCAAAAGTAGTGGTTTGCAACCCTGGCGGGACATAAACAGAGACGAAAACAATCAATCTACCCTCCAATCTACCCACCAGAGCCGTATATCGTCCCCTATCATCATGGAGCACCTCATCAACTTCCAACGGGAGCGAGGTTTTAACCATAATGCCCACACCCCTCGAACCAGACGTGAAGCCCGAGTGGGCTATAAGGCGATAGCCCCGTCTGTTCATGGCACGAAAGGAGTTTCCAATGAGGTGTGTTTCCTGCAGAAATACTATATCGGGTGAAATTCGTTTTAAGAACTGCAGGACCACCCCCCGTTTTATCCTGTCCCCCAGTCCATTAACATTCCAGGACAAAAGACTCAGTCCCCTACCCCCCATCATAGCCGAAATCGATCAATCTCCCCCCAGAGAGCACTTTAGAAATAGCACAACAATACTTCTGCCTTGTGGTACAAATAAACAATACCCAACCCCAACCCAACAGCCCCAACAAAACTCCCCCCTCCCTGCACCCCTGCATGAGCCCAAACAGCCCCCCCAACTTGCAGTGTGCCTGTCGCCCCTATGTAAATTAAACTACTAAGACCCCCTAGAGGAGGTAGGAGAACCCCCTCGAGACACAGCACCACCTCCAATGGAGGGGAAACAAGACACAACAGTCAAGAGACCCTAAGCTTGGCCGAAAGTGGCATCATCCGGAGTGAGCCCCCGTGTCAGTACCTCAGACCCGGTCCGATGGGCACTCTCCTCCCGTCGCCCCCCCCCCCCCATCCCGACCATGTCCCCCAGACAAAGTGTCCAACCAGTCCCCGGCCGTTTCAGGACGATCAAAAAAGTGAGTGCGACCATCCGCCTCCACCCGCAGCCTGGCCGGGAAAAGCATGGCGTATTTTAAGTTCATGCCTCGAAGCCGCCGCTTGTCGCCCAGGAAACTCAGTCTCTGCTTCTGGACCGCCTGCGTGAAATCAGGATAAAAGTTCACCTCCATGTTCTCCAGCTTAAGCGGCCCTTGCAGTCTGGAAGCTTGCAAAATCGCATCCCTGTCCCGAAAGTTGAAAATACGGGCAATAAGAGGCCGCGGAGGGGCTCCGACCTTCGGCCTGCCACCGGGAACTCTATGGGCCCTCTCCACCGCAAAGAATTTACTCAGTCCTCGAGGCTGGAGATGAGTAGAAATCAGGTCCTCCACAAAGAGATCCGCCGCCGACTCCTCCCGTCCCTCGGGCACTCCGATAATGCGAATATTATTCCTCCGGGCCCTGCTCTCGGAGTCCTCCAGGCGCCGATCCGTGAGCGCACTTGCGCCCATGACGTCCTGCAAAGTCAGATCCGTAGGCAAATCCGGGGCATCCGGGGGGCACTCGGAAGACTTGTGCGATCCGCCGGGAGACCCCTTCGGGAGGGTGTAGCGGTCCATGATGTTGACCTGATGTGCGGTGCCACGCCGGGTCGACTTGGCCTTCAACCGATCTCCATCCTGCTTCGTGGCCATCGTCGTGTATCTCGCACCCTCACCAGCCACGCAGTGGAGAGCAGGCACCCCAGGACGGCAGAGCGGGTCCCAGCAGGCAGGCAGGCAGGGTCTCCCAGCGAGGCCACCCCAACACAAAGAAGCGCCGTAATCCCACGCGCGATGATGGCAAGGGGACTCAAAAGCGAAAGTGAAAGTGTGGGGTACGCGACTCGCCAGGCCCAGCCCGCCGTTGTTGTTCACTTCGCCACTGGGTCGCCCCCAAACTCGAGTCCGGGGTCAGGAGAGAAGTAGGCCGCAAACTTCAGTCGGTGCTCACCCCGGCACCCGGGGTCCGATTCAAAAACAGAAAACGGGTACCACCTCGGCTCAAGCTCACCGACACAGTCCCCTCAACCGATTCAGGATGAAGACAGGATATACGTAGGAGGTTGCGGAGGTCCTCGGGAGCCTCGCACCTACGCGGCCATCTTGGTTGCGCGCTAGGCTCCTCCTCCAGCATTCTTAATAGGAGTTCCACTCGAGGTCAGGAAACCTCTTTGTAGCCATAGTTGGCCAAAGTCGTGGACCACTCCAAAGCCATACTGGCTGTCAGTTATCACAGTCACTCTCACACTTTTCCCAATCTTGCATGCTCTAGTCAAAGCCACGAGCTCTGCTACTTGGGCCGATTTTAGTCCTTTCAGATGGGATGCTTCTATTACTGCTGCGACTGTGCAGGATTCACATTCAAACATCTTGCAAGACTCACATTAGTTGCACCCAATATGACCTTTTCATACTTAGTCAGCCGACTGTGTGTCATATACTGAGTACGACTCCTTGTTAACAGGATCGCTACATCATGAGGTACAAAACACTTTCAATGGATATCCCATCACAATTCCTTCACTCTGCTCCAAAACTTCGACATGTTGCACCCACCGCTTTCAAACACCCAGGTAAAGCTGCAGCCACTGGGTCAAGCATTGATGAAAAATATGCACTTGGTCTCTTCAGTTTTCCATGCTTTTGGATCAACACAGAAAGTGCGCATCCATTTCTCTCACTGCAATACAAATCAAATTCTTTCTCATAGTCAGGCATACCTAATGCAGGTGCTTCACACAAATATCTCTCAATTTTCTAAATGCTGCCAATTGCTCCTTATTCAACTCAATGGGATCTTTCACATCACTTCTCGTCAATCGCACCAAAGGTTTTGCAATCAAAGAGAAGTTGCTGATCCACTGACGACAGTATCCAACCATTCCCAAAAACATTCTCACCTCTCTTTGAGTCATGGGAGCTCTCATTTCTTTTATAATTCTGATTCTGTCTATGGTGATTTTCCTTAGTCCTTTCTCAATGTTATGTCCTAAATACTGTACTTCTTTTTTACAAAACTGTAATTTTGATGGTGACACTTTAAGTCCTCCATCTGCCAAATGATTCCACAAGGCTATTGTGTCTACCTCACAGGCTTCACGTGTTTTTGACGCCACCAAAAGGTCGTCAATGTATTGAACTAATAAAGAACTTTCTGGCATTTCCAGACTCTCCAAAGACTTCTTTAATAACTGATTGAATATTGAGGGGCTTTCTGTATACCCCTGTGGGATTCGGCACCATGCCAAAATACGCTCACCAAAACGAAATGCAAAAATTTGCTGACTGTTGTGGTGCAATGGGATGGAAAAGAAAGCATGACACAGATCAATCACTGTATACCATTCTGCATCATGGGGAATCTGATATAAAATCACTGATGGATTTGGTACAATGGGGCAACATGATACCACAATTGTATTCACCTTCCTCAGATCTTGCACTATCCTGAATTTCCCATTAGGCTTTTTCAGTCCCATTATCGGTGAATTACATGGACTACTCATTATTTCTCTCAAAATTCCTTGCCTGATCATTTTCTCTATTACAGGAGTTATTCCGTCAATTATTTCAGGTGTCAATTTGTATTGCATAACATTTGGATATGTTACTCCTTCCTTTACTGTTATTTTGATTGGATCTACATTTCTCATTAGCCCTACATCTTCTCCAGTGAAATCCCAAACTTCTGCTTTTACAGACTGTCTCAATTCTTTAGGTAATTCATCAGGGTTGAATACAGCATATGTTTCAGTAACTTCATTTTCTCTGTTAGCTATGGTCATCTTATACAGTACATCATCATCCGGTGTTTCAAAAGCTATTCCATCCGGAGTACAGAATATAGTGCAATTCATTTTGCACAACAGGTCCCTACCTAATAAATTCACAGGACTGGTGTCGCACACCACAAAGCGGTGCATTTCTGAAAATTTCCCTATGCTAACTTTCACTGGTTCTGTAAGGTGTGTTTTAATCTGTCTGTTGGACACACCAACTACTTGGATCGTTTCATCCGAGAGAGGAAGATTCTTAACGTCAGCTGATCTAACAGTTGATCGAGTAGCACCAGTATCCACTAGGAAAGTAATATTTTCATTATTAACCTTCCCATCTACAAAAGGTCCTGTCTGGTCTATTTCTAGAGTTGCGCCAAGTACGCACTCTCCTTCCTCCCTTCTGCACCGTCAATAACTTTCTTCTGAGTCACTATCAGCGCATTGCAGCCAATACTGCGAGACAGCGCTAGCGCGTGGCAGCTTATTTACCTGTTCTTCATTGTAGAATCCCGATTCACTACTATATTCTGTGAGTTATTGCTCTGTGGAAAAGGCGGTTTTGGCACCTGATTCTGTGGGGGAACAACTTGCTGCTGTTGCTGCAGTTGACCACTCACCTCATGCTGCACCTGTGGGTTCAATGATGGATTTTCATTATTAGTACTTGGGGGAAATTTACACTCGGATTTCCAATGCCCTATCCTACCGCAATTATGACACGGACATTTCTTTTTAGCTTCAATATTCCATTTATTTTTCCCAGGATTAAATTTTGGCTTTGACCATGCTTGTTCCACTAATTGTGCTTCTTGTCTCTCTGCTACCTTTACCTGTGCCCACATTGCCTTCTCTTTTAGTTTCCGCTGTTTTGCTTCAATTTCATCACTGAAATATTTAGCATGTCTCAATACTTTGTCTATTTTCTTGTTTTGCCAATCTACTGTATGCTGTTTAATCATTTCACCAATTTCTGGATGTAAACCATATACAAATCTGTATACAAAATGACTCAAATCCTTTCCACTTTCCAGATTTCCAGATTCTCGTCTCCGATAAACTGCTTAAAAGCTAGTATTAGCCTCTCATAATATGCATGTACTGACTCTTTACTTTCTTGATGTGTTCGATCAATTTTTACCCAATCTGTCTCTTTAGGGGGCACTTTGTTTTTCAAAAATACCATAACCTGCTCATATTTCTTCATTACCTCGGGGTCTGGAGCTCCTGTTTTAGGATCCCTAGGATATTCCTGGTTTGGCCAATTTATCATGAGCTTGCACTCTGTCCATAAATCTGCTGGTACAATTATGTCAAATAGACTATTCAAATCAATCCATAATACTTTAGACAATTTTACAAATCTGTCTACCTGCCTGTACCACTCGACGGGCTTTTCACGCAGTCGAGGGAAATCATTCGTAAAAGACAAAATATTCTGTCTCGTCCATGGAACATGTACATATCCACCTCCTGGAATCTCTCTCATAGGGCATTCTGTCACTACCTTTTCCTTTTCTCTTACAGGAAATGCTGAAAATGTCTTATCTGAGGCATCATCGCGTTTTCAATACCACCTGATTCTCCATTTATCCACATCTCCCCATTTTCTCAGCAAAATGATTATGTCCTTAATCTGACCTATTCGTCCTGTGGTGTTCATATTTTCAAAATCCTTTTCGGTGAAATCTACTCGATATGGTTTCTGTAAGGCTTTTACCTTTTTAATATCAATGCCCATCTCATTTGCCACTTCCTCTAACCTTTCATGTAAGTTCTTTGCTCTCCAGGTCACACTTTTGCGCAAAAATAATAATTCTTCATCCTGATAGGTTTTCAATTTTTCTGTTGGGATAGTCCCCACTATTTATTCCTTTACAAATCTGCTCAGTAAGTTTTGTTTCCATTTCTACACTTCTGTCAGTAACAACATAGAAACTTTTCCATTGTCCGCTTCGCAAACCAAAGAATAGAAAAAGACCTTTCTCATGAGAATTCCGTTTTTCCTGAGAGCAGCGCTTACCTCTGCCTGTTAGACCTGGCACCATTGGCGTGAGTCTCCCTTCCTTTTTTCGCTGTGTCTCCTCTGTTTTTGCTGGTTATAGATGCTCTGGGCGCTGTGCCACTGCCATTCAGTGCCACAGCGCGAATGCTCCCTTTGTAAAGATGACACATGAATTGGTACATCCATGATTGGCTTATTTGGTTTACCTGTTAGTCCCTAGTAGCGTGGCCTGTGTGTGCCCAGGGCTGGTAAACCGAATGCTGCTGGTGGGCCTGCAGCACTGGTTTGTGCCACCCACAGAAGCAGCTTGTAAAGTGCGTCTCAGACCTGCCACTGCAGTGTCTGCGTGCAGTCCAGAACTGCCATCTTAGCTGTGAAGTGCACCCACTTCCCAGTCCCTAAACCTTCCCTTGGCATCCTGTAAGCCCCCCTTATGATAGGGCGCATTGTATGTGTAAGGTAGGACATGCCCTGTTGTATGTAGCATGTTCTAGTAGTGAATTACACCCAATTTCGTTTTTCACTACTGTAAGGCTACCTGTTCTCCATAGGCCAGAATGGGAGGTCTGGGCTATTACATTCTATAGTCCTAACTGACCCACAGAACATGGTAGAAAAACGAATCTAGTATGCCTGAGCTCAGAATATTAAAATACATCTTTTAGTGAAGGTTATTTTTATATTCTGTGTTTGAAACTACCACTTTTAGAGTATAGGTACTTTCTTGCCTAAGCCTTCCAGTTTGCTCTGCTATTATGTTTATTGGCTGTCTGGTTTTGGAGGGACAGGGCAGGCTGAGTCAGACCTGGGTTGAATAGAGCGAGCTGCCTTGGTGTGAGGGGAGGGGTAGCTCCTGCACTTGAATAGGGCTGTGCCTGGCAAGGTGAATGCTGGCTCCACCTCCCACTGTGCGTCTGAGGCAGACCCCCTCTTTCTGAAAGGAAGGATGCAGCCTGATCAACAAAGTGCTCCAGGGCTGGGCAGAACTGGTTCTGGCTGGGTTCAGAGACTTGGGACCCCTAAGAACAAAGACTTTGAGGGTATAAATATTTGTGTACAAACCCCCACATTTTGTATTGCTCCTGGACAACAAGAAGAAGAACCTCTGTCCGTGTGACTACAGGAATCTGCAGGAGAAGGACTGTCCTTGTGCTTGTGTGCTGTTTCTGGGACTGTCCTGCAGTTGTTACTACTGGACTCAAGAGAAGAGGAAAGAAACTTGGATTGAACTTTTATTTTGGCTACAGCAATTACCCAAGGGCTAGGAGAGAGCTAGCCTCCTGCTGGAGTCTCAGGCACATCAGACTCCACCATCAGCCTCCTGTTTCCTCCCAGCGAGGATTTCTATCGGCAGGTGAGGCTCCTGTGAGTTCCAGGGCCTCTAGTTTACTGTTGAGAAGAGAGCACTGAAAATCGACGCTAACCCCCGTTAGCGAGCCGCTGCAGCTGGTGAGCGTGAGGAAAATCGCCACTCCGCTGTCGCCGAGTGCTCGCTAACCCCGAAGATCGTTGCAGCACCCGTCTGCGGGCCTGAAAACGCCCGCTATCCGAAGATCGTCGCAGCACCTGTCTGCGGGCCTGAAAACGCCCGCTATCCGAGGATTATCGCATTGTTTGTTAGCGGGCCCCAAAGCGCTCGCTAACCCCAAATCATCGCATCAAGCTCATCGCAGCGCGGACGCCGAGCGTTGGCCATTTTCCCCGCATCGTATCCAGATCGTCGCTCCCTCGCGGAGCGCCATTTTCTTCAACGCAGCAGAATCGCACACGCAACAGGCTCGGTGCATCATCCTCCCTTCGCGGCAAGGATTTTATCGCATCACCGGCTTAGCGTGAGGAAGTTTGTCGCTTTGTCGTGCCCGCAACCCAGCGCATCATCCTCCCTTGCGGTAAGGATTCAACGCATCGCTGGTTAGCGTGAGGAAATTTCTCGCTACAACTCCTTAGCAACATTTTTGTTGCTTTGCTCCAGGAACCAGATACTTTGTGAGTAAAAGGGTCGCAGAGACCCCTGCCTTGAACTAGACATCATTTTGTGCATCCTGAACTATTTTTCCTTGCAGCATTTCTAAAGTAAATATATTTTTATAGTATTGTGGATTTTTTACTGTTATTAGTCTTGTGATTAAGTCTATATAAAAAATACCTATTTTTCATAACTACTTGAGTGGTGTCCATTTGTAGTGTTCCTCATTATATTACTGTGTATGGTCATAAATGCTTCACACACTGCCTCTGAGATAAGCCTAGCTGCTCATGCTACGTTACCACAGGGTTGAGCAGGGGTTGTCAAAGAGTGTAGGCTGCTTACTCTGACTTAGGAAGAAGGGTCCCTACTTGGATAGTGGCCAGCCATTGCCAACTAGAGACCCCCATTTCTAACATTGGTGGTCAGCGGTGAGGATCTGGACTTGCATTTATGATTGCATACAGTAATTATAGTGTACACTACTAGTGAGGGCAGACCATAACATAACCACGTACGTTGTTGAGATTTTTAATTCTATTTTTGATCGTTATTGCCAGTTATTGCCACAATGGGCAAGCCCAGATCCAATGCCTCTGAGGATCTCTCCTGGGAAGAAGAGAAATTAGACACCTACAATGCCAAGCAGCTCAAATATTTTTGCAAACGCTTCACAGTCCCTATCACAGCTCTCACTAGAAGGGAAGAGTATTACAAGGCGTTGAAGGCCTGGCTAGAAGCCAGGGATGCCCCTAGGAATGAGGAAGGGCCTGTGGAGGGGGGAGAAAATGCAGGAGAGCAGCAGGAAGAAATTGTAGATTTGGTAGGGGATAAAGCAGTTTCCAACCCGGGCACTAGTGTGTCCTCAAGGGGCCTGACTCCAGAAGAGATGGAGGACAGGGAGAGAGATAGGCGGCATAATATGGAGATGGCTAAGCTTAAATTGGATGGTCAGAGAGACCTAGAGAATAAGAAGTTGGAAGTTGAGATAATGAAGATGAAATTTGAACATGAGAGAGTTTTGAGGGAGTTGGAGATTAAGGCCAAGAGTATTGAGATCTCCCCTTCTGGTGGCAGCATACCAGTAGTGCATACTGAGAGTAGAGTGTATATACCTAAAGAGGTTATTAAGGATTTTCATTAAAGTGAGGATATTGGGCAATGGTTTGCCGCTTATGAATTAGCCATGGTGTCCCACCGGGTCCCTGAGAAGGATTGGGGAGCGGGGTTGTGGGGACGCTTTGTGAGTGAGGGGAGGGATACCTTGTGGGACCTACCCCCAGAAAGTAGGATGATTTATGCCCACATGAAGGAAGCTTTGATTACCCGCTATGGTTTGACCCCTGAAATGTACAGGCAGAGATTTAGAACCTGCAAGAAGATAGAGGGTACCACGTGGGTTGAATATGTGTCTTTTTTTGGCAGAGCAATGGAGCGCTGGGTAAAAGACAGCAAAGTAGAAACTTTTGAGCAACTGTATGACTTGATTGCATGGGAGCATTTTTCTAGTAACTGTTTTCCTGAGCTACGCCAGCATCTGATAGATTGCAAGCTGACTAACCCTAGGAAGCTTGCTGAGGAGGCGGACCGCTGGGTGAGCACCCGGGTTCGCAAGGGTCCAGTGGGAGAGTTCGCCAAAGGTGGGCAGGGTCCCCAGCAGAGAGGTGGGGGGGACTGGGGTAAACCAAGGGAGTTCCACCGAGGGCCCCAAGATAATTCCCAAGGGAACCAGGCAGTGGTGTCCCAGCCTCCCCAAGATAAGAAGCCAATGCCCCCAACAGGTAGGCCTGTTCCAAGGGGGCCCCCTACTTGCTTTAAGTGTGGCCAGGTGGGCCACAGGTACTTTGATCCCCAGTGTCCCCAAAGGGATACTCCTGCACCACCCCATGCACCACCCCGCCAGCTTGCTAGTGTAGCCCTGGGGGAAGAGGAGATGGGTGCCCAAGGTGGGTGGGATCCCGTAGAATTGACCCTTGTCTCACTAGGAGACTTTGAAATGGTTCCTAAGCCTGCACTGCCTGATAACACTAAAAAATACAGGCAGTGGGTAACCATCAATGGCCATAGAGTGGAGGCTCTGAGGGACACCGGAGCCAGTGTAACTGCTGTCAGCTCCCGGTTGGTGTCCAAAGAGCAGGTTGTGCCCCATGCATTCTACCCAGTAGTGTCCGCAGACAACTCAGAGAGCCAATGTGAGGTGGCTCAGGTTCCCTTTGAGTGGGGGGGGGTCTCAGGAACTCTTCAGGTGGCTGTGAGGCCCGCCATGCCTGTGGACTGTCTGTTGGGCAATGATTTAGAGAACTCACCGTGGGCTACAGTGGAGAGGAGAGCTCACTTGCAAATGTTGGGACTGCCTGAGTGGGCATGTGCTACCACTCGGTCCATGGCAGCCAAAGAGAGTGTTGAAAAAGACCTGGAGCCTGAGAATATGGCCCAGGTCCCTGCCTTAGAGGGAGGGGGCAGGGGGCGCGGGAAACCGGCCCCCTTGGTTCCCACCGCCCAGGAGGGAGCAGACCCTGAGGGGGATGCCCTGGAGCCTACCGGGGAGCAGAGTACCGACCTGGGGGACCTGCCTGAGCTGACCCAGTGGCAGCAGGAAGGGGGGCCCACCAGGGAGGAGGTTTGTGAGCAGCAGAGAACTTGCCCCTCTCTTGAGGGTATGCGGCAACAGGCTGCAGCCCAGGCAGCAGGTATGTATGTATGTATGGCGTATTTGTATAGCGCAAAACTATCACCCGAAGGGTATCCTGGCGCTTAGGTGATATGTCCGGTTCACATCTGATTTATTGGGAGAACAGTCCCCTGTATAGCGAGCCTAAGGTTGCTGAGCCAGGGTCAGCCCGTGTGCTGGTGGTACCCGAGTGCTTCAGAACCTTCCTACTGGGGTTGGCTCATGACATTCCATTGGCAGGACATCTGGGGCAGACCAAGACCTTTGAAAGGCTGGTCACCCACTTCTATTGGTCCCAGATGCGCAAGAGTTCAGATACGTATTGTAGGACCTGTGAGACTTGACAGGAAAGTGGGAAGAGTGGGGGGAAGATCAAAGCCCCACTCCAACCCTTCCCAGTTGTTAGCACCCCATTCGAGCGAGTGGGCATTGACATTGTGGGGCCTCTGGACCCCAAGACAGCCATGGGCAACAGGTACATCCTGGTCTTGGTGGACCATGCCACCCGGTACCCTGAAGCCATCCCGCTCAGGACAGTGACGGCCCCCGTGGTGGGACGTGCACTGATGGGGATCTTCTCCCGTGTGGGGTTCCCCAGAGAGGTGGTGAGCGACAGGGGGACCAACTTCATCTCCCAGTATATGAAGTCTCTGTGGAAGGAGTGTGGGGTGACTTACAAGTTCACCACTCCTTACCACCCCCAGGGTAACGGTCTGGTTGAGAGATTCAACCGGACCTTGAAGGGCATGATCATGGGCCTAGAAGAGCTCCTGAGGCGTAAGTGGGACGTCCTCTTGCCATGCCTGTTGTTTGCATACCGTGAAGTGCCACAGAAGTCCTTAGGGTTCAGCCCCTTTGAACTGCTCTATGGCCATCCGGTAAGAGGGCCTCTGAGTTTGGTCAAGGAAGGCTGGGAGCAATCTCCCAGGAAACCTCCCCAGGATGTGTTTAGCTACATCCTGGCCTTCAGGAACCAAACTTGGCGTTTCAGAAACATTGCTGAGGCAAATCTGGAAGCCAGCCAGGAGGAGATGAAACGTTGGTACGACCAGAATGCCACTCTGGTCGAGTTTCAACCTGGTCAAAAGGTTTGGGTACTGGCCCCAGTGGAGCCCGGTGCGCTCCAAGATAAGTGGACCGGTCCATTTGAGGTGGTGGAGCGAAAAAGTCAAGTTACCTATTTGGTGGACTTTAAATCTCCCAGGAACCCCCTGCGGGTCCTGAATGTGAATCGCCTAAAGCCCCACTTTAAGAGGTCTGAAGTGGGCATGCTTCTTGCCACAGATGCAGGGATGGAGGAGGAGAGTGAGCCTCTTCCTGACCTCCTGTGTGCAGGAGAGAAGGATGGGTCAGTGGAGGGTGTGGTCCTCTCCACCACACTGACCCCAGAACAGCAGAGAGATTGCCACCAGCTGTTGGGGCAATTTCCAGATTTATTTTCCCTGGTACCTGGTGTCACTGACTGGTGCGTCCATGAGGTAGACACCGGGGACAGTCCTCCTGTCAAGCACAAGGCTTACAGGGTGACCGACAGGGTAAGGGCCTGCATTAAGGAGGAGGTCTCCAAAATGTTTGCCCTGGGGGTGATTGAGTCCTCTAGCAGCCCTTGGTCTAGCCCCGTGGTCTTGGTACCAAAGGCTGCAGCGCCTGGTGATACTCCAGAACTTAGGTTCTGTGTGGACTACCGAGGTCTCAATTCGGTCATGAGGACCGACGCGCACCCCATCCCCAGAGCTGATGAGCTCATAGATCGGTTAGGGGCTGCCCGGTACCTCAGTACGTTTGATCTAACGTCTGGGTACTAGCAGATCGCCTTAACTGATGGGGCAAAGGAGAGGTCCGCATTCTCCACCCCAGATGGGCACTACCAGTTCTGTGTGATGCCCTTTGGGATGAAGAATGCCCCTGCCACCTTTCAGAGGTTGGTCAACCAGGTGTTGGCTGGGCTGGAGGATTTCAGTGCCGCCTACCTGGATGACATTGCCGTATTTAGTTCCTCGTGGGAGGACCACTTACGCCACCTCTGGGAAGTGTTGATGGCGCTGCGCAGAGCAGGCCTGACAATCAAGGCCAGTAAGTGCCAGATTGGTCAAGGTTCGGTGGTGTACTTAGGACACCAGGTAGGGAGTGGCTAGGTGGCCCCTCTACAGCCCAAGATTGAGACCATCCTGACTTGGGAGCCCCCAAGGACCCAGACCCAGGTGAGGGCCTTCTTAGGATTCACAGGTTATTACAGGAGGTTTGTCAAGGGGTATGGCAGCATCGGTGCCCCCTTGACTGAGCTGACTTCCAAGAAGCAGCCAAAGATTGTGACCTGGACTGACACCTGTCAGCAAGCTTTTGATGCCCTCAAGACTGCCATGTGTACAGCACCCGTACTCCAGGCGCCCAACTTTGCTAAGGAATTTATTGTCCAGACAGACGCTTCAGAGCATGGGGTGGGGGCTGTTCTGTCACAGATGAATGAGGAGGGACTAGACCAACCTGTAGCCTTCATCAGTAGGAGGTTACTTCCACGGGAACAGAGGTGGAGTGCGATTGAGCGAGAGGCATTTGCTGTGGTCTGGGCACTGAAGAAGCTGAGACCATACCTGTTTGGGACTCACTTCCGGGTTCAGACCGACCACAGGCCCCTCAGGTGGTTGATGCAGATGAGGGGTGAGAATCCCAAGTTGTTAAGGTGGTCCATTTCCCTACAGGGTATGGACTTTACGGTGGAACATCGCCCTGGTACAGAACACGCCAATGCTGATGGTCTGTCCAGATTTTTCCGCCTTAGTGATGAGAACCTCCGAGGGGATGGGTAGTTCTCCCCACATTTCAGCTGGAGGGGACGTGTGTTAGACCTGGCACCATTGGCGTGAGTCTCCCTTCCTTTTTTCGCTGTGTCTCCTCTGTTTTTGCTTGTTATAGATGCTCTGGGCGCTGTGCCACTGCCATTCAGTGCCACAGCGCGAATGCTCCCTTTGTAAAGATGACACATGAATTGGTACATCCATGATTGGCTTATTTGGTTTACCTGTTGGTCCCTAGTAGCATGGCCTGTGTGTGCCCAGGGCTGGTAAACCGAATGCTGCTGGTGGGCCTGCAGCACTGGTTTGTGCCACCCACAGAAGCAGCTTGTAAAGTGCGTCTCAGACCTGCCACTGCAGTGTCTGCGTGCAGTCCAGAACTGCCATCTTGGCTGTGAAGTGCACCCACTTCCCAGCCCCTAAACCTTCCCTTGGCATCCTGTAAGCCCCCCTTATGATAGGACGCATTGTATGTGTAAGGTAGGACATGCCCTGTTGTATGTAGCATGTCCTAGTAGTGAATTACACCCAATTTCGTTTTTCACTACTGTAAGGCTACCTGTTCTCCATAGGCCAGAATGGGAGGTCTGGGCTATTATATTCTATAGTCCTAACTGACCCACAGAACATGGTAGAAAAACGAATCTAGTATGCCTAAGCTCAGAATATTAAAATACATCTTTTAGTGAAGGTTATTTTTATATTCTGTGTTTGAAACTACCACTTTTAGAGTATAGGTACTTTCTTGCCTAAGCCTTCCAGTTTGCTCTGCTATTATGTGTATTGGCTGTCTGGTTTTGGAGGGACAGGGCAGGCTGTGTCAGACCTGGGTTGAATAGAGCGACCTGCCTTGGTGTGAGGGGAGGGGTAGCTCCTGCACTTGAATAGGGCTGTGCCTGGCAAGGTGAATGCTGGCTCCACCTCCCACTGTGCGTCTGAGGCAGACCCCCTCTTTCTGAAAGGAAGGATGCAGCCTGATCAACAAAGTGCTCCAGGGCTGGGCAGAACTGGTTCTGGCTGGGTTCAGAGACTTGGGACCCCTAAGAACAAAGACTTTGGGGGTATAAATATTTGTGCACAAACCCCTACATTTTGTATTGCTTCTGGACAGCAAGAAGAAGAACCTCTGTCCGTGTGACTACAGGAATCTGCAGGAGAAGGACTGTCCTTGTGCTTGTGTGCTGTTTCTGGGAATGGCCTGCAGTTGTTACTACTGGACTCAAGAGAAGAGGAAAGAAACTTGGATTGAACTTTTATTTTGGCTACAGCAATTACCCAAGGGCTAGGAGAGAGCTAGCCTCCTGCTGGAGTCTCAGGCACATCAGACTCCACCATCAGCCTCCTGTTTCCTCCCAGCGAGGATTTCTATCGGCAGGTGAGGCTCCTGTGAGATCCAGGGCCTCTAGTTTACTGTTGAGAAGAGAGCGCTGAAAATCGACGCTAACCCACGTTAGCGAGCCGCTGCAGCTGGTGAGCGTGAGGAAAATCGCCGCTCCGCTGACGCCGAGTGCTCGCTAACCCCGAAGATCGTCGCAGCACCTGTCTGCGGGCCTGAAAACGCCCGCTATCCGAAGATCGTCGCAGCACCTGTCTGCGGGCCTGAAAACGCCCGCTATCCGAGGATTGTCGCATTGTTTATTAGCGGGCCCCATAGCGCTCGCTAACCCCAAATCATCGCATCAAGCTCATCGCAGCCCGTACGCCGAGCGTTCGACAATTTTCCCCGCATCGTATCCAGATCGTCGCTCCCTCCCGGAGCGCCATTTTCTTCAACGCAGCAGAATCGCACACGCAACAGGCTCGGTGCATCATCCTCCCTTCGCGGCAAGGATTTTATCGCATCACCGGCTTAGCGTGAGGAAGTTTGTCGCTTTGTCCTGCCTGCAACCCAGCGCATCATCCTCCCTTGCGGTAAGGATTCAACGCATCGCTGGTTAGCGTGAGGAAATTTCTCGCTACAACTCCTTAGCGACATTTTTGTTGCTTTGCTCCAGGAACCAGATACTTTGTGAGTAAAAGGGTCGCAGAGACCCCTGCCTTGAACTAGACATCATTTTGTGCATCCTGAACTATTTTTCCTTGCAGCATTTCTAAAGTAATTATATTTTTATAGTATTGTGGATTTTTTACTGTTATTGGTCTTGTGATTAAGTCTATATAAAAAATACCTATTTTTCATAACTACTTGAGTGGTGTCCATTTGTAGTGTTCCTCATTATATTACTGTGTATGGTCATAAATGCTTCACACACTGCCTCTGAGATAAGCCTAGCTGCTCGTGCTACGTTACCACAGGGTTGAGCAGGGGTTGTCAAAGGGTGTAGGCTGCTTACTCTGACTTAGGAAGAAGGGTCCCTACTTGGGCAGTGGCCAGCCATTGCCAACTAGAGACCCCCATTTCTAACACTGCCCTACTACGGAATCGTTACTTCCGTTGATAAAGTAGCACATCCCTCTACTTCACCCTTCTAACAAGCAGTAGCTAATTGTTTCTCTAGTATTTAAGACACATAGGGGCCGATTCCGATCCATGTCAAATATTCCCCGTACGAATCGTATCCGGATTTTTTTACGTAAGAATCGTACAAGTCCCGTACAAACTGGCAAGTACGATTCGTATGTAAAAAACTCCATACGAATCACAATGGGAAAATTCCCCGACACGTCCCCGGGTCGGAAAAAGTGTCCGACACGTCCCCGGACAGTTTTACCTACGAATCGGGAAACCGAAGTCCGAACGCGCAAGTACGATCAGTCCCGTCCGTCCGAATGCACAACCGTATGGTAAAAACACTGTACGGAGCGAACCTCTATAGCAATCATGTAGACGTCCAAACATCTGCCCGCATATGCGCCGAACACCCCCCCAGCCACCCGCGCATGTACGCGCCGGACCCCCAGCCCCCCCGCGGATGTACGGCATGGACCCCCACCCGCGGATGTACGCACCGTACATTCGGGGGGTGGGGGTCCGCACCGTATATACGGGGGTGGGGGTCCACACTGTACATACGGGGGTGGGGGTCCGCACCGTACATTCAGGGGGTGGGGGTCCGCACCGTACATACGGGGGTGGGGGTCCGCACCGTACATACGGGGAGCTGGGGGGGTGTTCAGCGCGTACCGGGCCCCCTTTTCCTCACGCTTCGCGGCGTACTTGGCTTTTCCAGCACTTTTTGGGTGCCGTAAAAATATTGCCGATATGGAAAACAATGGTTCTGTCGGGTATAACCAAACAATTGCTTTGTTTTCAGTTATGAACGTAAAAATATTGCCGTCCGGAGTGCTGTCGGTACGAATCGTACTTGCTGGTACGTAAAAGGCTGCCTAACTCCGTCCGCATGTCGCGTATGCGCTGTCCCGGATCACATTCGGATGTATTTTTGTGTCAGTCGGTGTTTTGTACGATTCGTACGGAAATGGTGTTTCTGTGCGAATCGTACTTGCATGTTTGAATGGTGTTTTTACCGGGTACGAGTCGGACGGAGAAAACGCTCCGTTCGACGATTCGTACCCGGTTTCTCCAGGATCGGAATCGGCCCCTATGTTGGAGACCCAGTGCTTCTGAGAAATAAACCCAGAGTTTCACAATTAACCCGAATGCCTTTACATTCACGCACGTTCACACAAAAAAAATGTAGTACATTCTCACAAAATCCTGTCTTTCCCGAGAACAGCGAACAATCTGTCCTACTACAGAATTATGACATACGTTAACAAAGCAGCGCTTACCTCTCCTTTGTCCTTCTAACAAGCTCAGAGAGTACCTATTACCTTTCCAGTGATAAGCGTTATCGGAATGCCAGTTGGATCCCTGGTACCTAAGACCAGAACTTCACAGGTAAACTTCGCTATCATACACTCTTCGCTCACACAGAAAATGTCTCTAATGGCAACACACGACGATGCTACCGAATCGAACCCAGGCAATGCGTCGTGCAACTTCAATCATCACACGTTTCCCCTGTGTACCTACAGGGCAACAACAATTCTGTCTTTCCCGAGAGCAGCGCTTACCTCTACTCTACTACGGAACCGTTACAAACTTTCGACTTCCTACATCCTAGAAGCCGTGCTAACGACATAGAACTCGACGCAACTCAACACAGAGTGTTAGTACATATATCAATACCAATCAATATCCAATAATCAATAAGCAATGTACAAGCAATAATCACCAAACCAAAACAATAACAACCATCATACTGCTACCAGAAAAACTGCTCCAGCATGGAGTACAAAATCCCTCTCTCCGTCACAGACCAAAGATCTCACAAACATACACTATCCATACATTCACTGGTGGGGCCCATAACACCAACATTCACTCACCATCAATCTGTGTTTCTTGGGAGGCGATTATCTTCCAAACGCTGGCATGAAAGGAAATTACCTTTTTTACCCTAATGAGCGACAAATCTACGCAACCTTCTGATACTCATTAGGCCCAGAATTTCACCTTTAGAATTCCTCTCATATATCGGGATGGATCAGTTAGTTGCAGGTTTAGGTTGACTTCCAATTCTCAAATTTACCTTTACATTAATACATTTTCAAGGAATAAACAATCCAACTCATTCTGTAGTTGATCAATTCAATCTTTATCTAATTAATGCAAATTAAACCATTCATTTAATTAAGTCGTCAATCATATTTACCTATTCTGGCTAATTGTCTTCCTCTATGTCAAATCTGGTAGTCTCGCAAATCTATGCCCATCAAATTTAGTAATTTCAGTTCATCAGGAGTTTGGGCATTAATTCAGTCCATCAAAGATTCAGGGAAACAGCTGTCCTGCAGCGTCACCGTCCTCTCCGTCAGCATAACGTCAGGAAATCGAGTAAAGCCAGAAACGAACCCTCACCAACCTCTCTATTCTACCATAATTTATAATAAAAATCATTGACAAATTGTAACAAAAATGGGTCTTCAGCTCCTCTGATTGGTCAATAGAAAATCGTCTGACAGGGTTTACACAAAATAATGTCTCTTAGGTCATTAGTCCTGCTTGTTCCGGTTTTTAAAGGCGTCTTATTGTTGTTTCTGAAAAGCTGGCTTGCTTCCCAGGGCGACCTTGGTGGGTACAGTCTGGTTAGGGTCATGATGAGGCCACTGTAGCTGGCGTTAGCGCACGCGCATTTCACCCAAACCTCATGTAGCATCGACGGTCGGATTAGATACCAGAGGCAGCCATCTTGTGGCAGGCCCAAATGGTC
The DNA here is from genome assembly GCF_964204655.1 of Triturus cristatus. Taxonomy (NCBI): domain Eukaryota; kingdom Metazoa; phylum Chordata; class Amphibia; order Caudata; family Salamandridae; genus Triturus; species Triturus cristatus. The sequence continues at coordinate 38,520,671 of NC_140590.1, forward strand.
AACTTAAGCAAAGGAAACACGAAACGTAATTAATACATAGAAATGACTAAATAAATGTTATTCCCTCACTAATACCCATATGTGTATGTATTTAACTTGCAACAAGCAACACTCAAGCGGGTTATACTTACAAAATAAAGCACAAATCACAAATACATTACAAAAGCAACATATATCATGCAATATTCTAATTGTCTATCATTAGTATGCGTACGTAATTTAGTTTACGATTTAATAAAATCATGCAAAGCAATCCCACGTGTATTTCAATCATTAATAAGGTTTATTAGTAACTTCCACTTCAATCCATTAGTTAGATACTTTGCCGAAAATCCCCCTTTCAAGTCACTCGAATTGAGAGTTATCTGCTGTTTCATAAGGTAAATACGATCGGAATGCGCTTTAATGAGGATCATTGACCTCGCGGCGCCCCCTTCTAATTACTTTGCCTTTGCTCTCACAGAGACGAATCTACATTAATTGCCTTATGCACGGTCGAAAAAACATGGAGGCCGCTTGCCGTCTAACGCTTTTGTAAACAATACACGAGCAAGGTAAAACCTCTTTTCCTTATCTTGATCATTTGCGCGGTGCATGAGGTTTGGGATGCTTATTTAACACCCTGCCTTGCATTTTAGGCGCCTAATTTGACGTACAATTACTGAGGAATTGTCAGTGGAATTTCACACACTTTACATCCTGCAAAACTTTGAGCGGGTAAGCACATTTTAAAATTGATCTTTGGTCCTTATCTCCACCCCATAGTGCAATACCCTGATTGTTTTTTCAATTTGGTTTTTAGATTTATGAATAAGCCCAATATCTAAGTTGGTTGCCCTAGTCTGTCCTGAGGAAGCTCCGCAAGGCCGAGGTTGGAATTACCCTTATGGCCATAAGACGGGTCGAAACGTCGACATCCCCACAATTTAGACTGGACCATATATTACTTTCCTAAACGTGCTACGCAAGAATGTATTTCTGTGTAATTTAAAATACGTAAATTATTTGTTTTTCATTGTATACGTGGTCAGTCCGGATAATTAGGTGAATTCTAACCTATCCAACTGTTTCGGACTATTTATATTTAGCCTTCTTATGTCACTACTTTGAAACCTTTCCACAACTCTTTACACTTGAGCACTTTCTTCTATGCATGTTCCGTCTGAAGCAACCTTCTATCATTTATGACTAATGGGGTTATCATTTTGCTAAAAAATATATTTGATAATGTTTATTAAAAATTTAAATATAAGGATATAAATATTTGTTTGGGTATTGCATTTTTACCGTTCATGATCCTGAGTTTGAGTAAATGTATTTAATACTATGAGTAGGTACATTGCATCACAGAATGCACGTTTGAATGCTCATGAGAATTGAGAATTAAACCAAGAAGGGTATTGATTTATATCTCTATAATGAAGGTCTAGGACCGTTGTTTTTTGTATTATATTAACGACATAGAACTCGACGCAACTCAACATAGAGTGTTAGTACATATATCAATACCAATCAATATCCAATAATCAATAAGCAATGTACAAGCAATAATCACCAAACCAAAACAATAACAACCATCATACTGCTACCAGAAAAACTGCTCCAGCGTGGAGTACAAAATCCCTCCCTCCGTCACAGACCAAAGATCTCACAAACATACACTATCCGTACATTCACTGGTGGGGCCCATAACACCAACATTCACTCACCATCAATCTGTGTTTCTTGGGAGGCGATTATCTTCCAAACCCTGGCATGAAAGGAAATTACCTTTTTTACCCTAATGAGCGACAAATCTACGCAACCTTCTGATACTCATTAGGCCCAGAACTTCACCTTTAGTATTCCTCTCATATATCGGGATGGATCAGTTAGTTGCAGGTTTAGGTTGACTTCCAATTCTCCAATTTACCTTTACATTAATACATTTTCAAGGAATAAACAACCCAACTCATTCTGTACTTGATCAATTCAATCTTTATCTAATTAATGCAAATTAAACCATTCATTTAATCAAGTCGTCAATCATATTTACCTATTCTGGCTAATTGTCTTCCTCTATGTCAAATCTGGTAGTCTCGCAAATCTATGCCCATCAAATTTAGTAGTTTTAGTTCATCGGAAGTTTAGGCATTAATTCAGTCCATCAAAGATTCAGGGAAACAGCTGTCGTGCAGCGTCACCGTCCTCTCCGTCAGCATAACGTCAGGAAATCGAGAAAAGCCAGAAACGAACCCGCACCAACCTCTCTATTCTACCATAATTTATAGTACAAATCATTGACAAATTGTAACAAAAATGGGTCTTCAGCTCCTCTGATTGGTCAATCGAAAATCGTCTGACAGGGTTTACACAAAATAATGTCTCTTAGGTCATTAGTCCTGCTTGTTCCGGTTTTTAAAGGCATCTTATTGTTCTTTCTGAAAAGCTGGCTTGCTTCCCAGGGCGACCTTGGTGGGTACAGTCTGGTTAGGGTCATGACGAGGCCACTGTAGCTGGCGTTAGCGCAGGCGCACTTCACCCAAACCTCATGTAGCATCGACGGTCGGATTAGATACCAGAGGCAGCCATCTTGTGGCAGGCCCAAATGGTCAACTTAAGCAAAGGAAACACAAAACGTAATTAAAACATAGAAATGACTAAATAAATGTTATTCCCTCACTAATACCCATATGTGTATGTATTTAACTTGCAACAAGCAACACTCAAGCGGTTTATACTTACAAAATAAAGCACAAATCACAAATACATTTCAAAAGCAACATATATCATGCAATATTCTAATTGTCTATCATTAGTATGCGTACGTAATTTAGTTTACGATTTAATAAAATCATGCAAAGCAATCCCACGTGTATTTCAATCATTAATAAGGTTTATTAGTAACTTCCACTTCAATCCATTAGTTCGATTATAATTAATTAATTAATGTAATTAGTACAAACATGCAAAATGGGGAGGGTATACAACATTTTTGCATTACCCGCTCCAGCAGTAGTTGGTCTGTGCCGAAGGGTGAATTTGATGTTCCGCGCTGCAACACTAGCAACCCGAAACCTTGGCAGCTATGCCTTGGCTCAGTCTGCATGGTGGTGGGTGCGCACTTGTGGAGAGGTGGGTGACACCTGATGCGTTTGTTGGAGGGGCAGCGGGTCAGCCCGGTCGTCATCAGCGTGTTGTGGCACTTCACAGGCCTCATGTGCTGCAAATAACATGTACGCGGGGTCAATTCACCTACACACACTGTGGAGCCGGGCCTATGCGCATGGCTCCATCTACTGCTTTATTGTAATACCCCTAAACCCACTCCCGGGGTCAGGATGCGTGGGTGCGTGTGACGTCATTGTATTATAGCATTAATGCAGCCCTCTGTCATTCCACAGCCATATCTGCCAAGTGCCTCAGGTCCATGTGTGATGCCTTGCTCTAGTTCAAATTTTCTTTCTTTGACTTCTGGGACTTGTAATCCTGGTTTATAATAGCATTAACAAGACTACAAGTACCAGAATTCAAAAGAAAGAAACCTGGACTGGTGCGGCACATCACGCATGGACCTGGAAATCTTGGCAAGGCTGCAGACCATAATTTTTGGCCCCATGGAAAATATTTGCAAGTCCCGTGATGCATATAAATAGCAGCAGAATAGCACAGAACATGCATGCTCTTCTCCAAATCTTTGAACAGGGTCCACACAAAATATCACAGAGAAGTGATTTTAAAAGTGAAACTTGTTATTTAAAATAACATTATTTCACCGGAACACATGACCACCGGTTGTTCATTGCATTTTAAGTGACTTCAGGAGTGGTGTCAAGGTTCTTCAGCCGAGGAAGAAAGCGCACAGTTCTCTTTGAAAATGGCCGCTTTATTAGCAGACCCTTAGACGTCACGATCATTTATGTCTATGAACCTGCCAACACCCAGATCCACTGCCTCGAGGACCAAACGCAAATAACGCAACCTCGAAGGGCGCGGCTTAGGACCTTGACCAATCACGTAGTAGGATTAACTTAATGGGCGGGTCCTGATGGATCGGCAGGATGAATCGCCTCATTATTGGACAGCAGCACTTGTCGTCACAGAGCGATGCTCCAAGGGGGAGGAGGTAGGAAATGTCAGCTGGAAGCTGAGCGGGAGGAGAGCGGTGAAGCCCGAACCCCGGGAGGAGGGGCCCCGAGAGGTGAGGAGCCGGGACTGTGAGGTGCGCAGGCAAGAGCCAATGAGGGGCCTGGAGTTGGGGGTGGGCTTATGGGGAGAGAGGGACACAGCAGTAAATGGGGGCAGACGAGCCTGACAGCCAATAGCAGAGAAGCAGTTAAGAGAGGGACACAGCCGCCTATGGGTGGCAAGTAGATAGTGGACCAATGAAGCTTGAGTGTAAAAGCGGTCAATCAGGACAGTGGACTAATGACGCTTGAGAGACAAAGCAATCTATCAGGACAGTGGATCATGACGATAGAAACACACCGCCAATCAGACAGAAAATAATTGTAGCAATAGGTCCCAACAGTTCCTTAAAGCCAGAGGGGATCCCCTGAGAGAAGATCTCAGCAGCCAGAGGGAAGATACAGGTTGTTCAACCATGGGAGAGACAGAGGAGCTACTGGGGGAAAGTGACTGCAGATGGCAAGCAGGATCGGTGGGCAAGAAGGCTAGAGGGATATTGGGCCATTGATGAGAAAGGGCTCAGCAGAAGAAGAAAAGGAACTTAAAAGGCAGTGGGAGGAAGCCAGCCACAACAGGGGTGCAGCAGCTAAACGGGGGGCAAAGAGGACAAGTCCACGCGGAGACCAGCAACTGATAACACTTGGATTTTAGGGAGAGAAAATTCAGTTTCAGGCCACCTATTTCTCTTGCCAAACACTTAAAATGTCAACAGTTTTTTAGGTCTCGCCTATGCAGCACGCTTGCGCTACATAGGAGGGCCTTTAGCTGTCGCTCTGCTCATTTTCAAGCACACACTCGTGCTTGTGGCGGCATCCACCTTGCGGGAGCGAGTAGGGGCGAGCCACAAGCACGGGTTGAGTGCTTAAAAATGAGCAGACTGCTCTCCCAAGCGTGCGCGCCTCTCTCCTCGCCCACACGTCCCGGCCACTCGCTCGTTCTGCCCTCTCCTTTTTGCTTGTGCTTCTTGTTTAACTTTCCGCGGTTGTGTTTAACTTGTTCCTGCTGTTTCTGGAAAAGGAAACTGAGCAAAAATGTTCATGTACATCCCGTTTTTTAAAATTATAGGTCACTTTCAGGGTAACTGGTTAAATTCCACTTGAAGATGTCCTGAATGTCATCCATCTTGCAAGGTTTTTTTTGCATGCCTGTACAAATGTTTGCAAATGAGGCTGTCAGTTTTTCATTTTCGAGCTTCTACATGCAGGAATAAATTTAGCTTTCTGGGGTTCCAAGAACTCCAATCAAAAAAGTGCTACCTCACAACATCAATATCATATTAATTCATATGGAAAAAAAACATAGCAATTTGTCTTTCGTATCTAGACATGTCAGTAGCTTTATGGCATCTGATGCTAATGTTTGCTGTGTCTTTCTGTACCTGTCTCTCACTTAATTTCTTGTCTGCCTAGCTGGTGTCTAGCGGACTGACTAGTTAGCAGAAAGCAGACAGCCACACGTGTATCTGTCAAATCGCTCGAGCTGTTATTCTTGATCTTTTCTACCTCTGTTTTGGTGTGTTTGTTTGTCTTTCTGTTTCTCAACTTGTCAGTTGTTGGCTCTCTGTGTATGTTGGTCTGTAGATGCTTTTCTGCTATAATACCTTAAGCTATGCTTAGCTGTCCAACTACCAGCTAAGCTGCATGCATGTCTTTGTAGGCCATTGTCTAGCTTATCTTTCTTAGTTGCCTATCTTTCTTTCTGTTTCTTTCTTTCTCTCTTCGTGTCTTTGAAATGTTTGTCTTATAGCTGTATTTCAGTCAGCTTAGCTGGCATAGCCACCCGTCTATCTTAACAGCTGCATGTCTTTATTACCTCATTCTCTAGCTGCCTGCTAGGGTTTCTCTTTAATCTTTGACGTTTAAATAGTCTGGCAACTTCCGTTATGTCTGGATCGATATAAAGCCATGTGTGCCTTCTTGTCCGTGAGCCCACTGTAGTTCCAGCTGTCATTTCACATCAAGACTCTTCACAGCATCCTGCATCATTAATGGCATAAATATTGCTGGATGCTGTTATGTTAATATTTACACTTGCCGTTCTTGACTTTATTTTACAATGTATACATTTCACTAAAAATGTACCTGAATTGACAAAAGATGGCTGAACTCTGGCAGATTGCCCTGAAATGGTGCTGATAGTAATTTAGACACGTGAGCCTTGTGACCTCATCAGAAGGCCAGATCCGATGCCCAAATTGCAGGGGCGTGCTTAGTCTGGGGCCCTCCTCCAGTGGTTTCTCTTTCTTCTGAACGGGGTGCAGACCAGTGGCAGAGGTTTTGGGACCCCCTTTCCTGTGTGTCCTGTGCACCGGGACAGGCCTCTGAAGCGTGGTTGGACTTGCACAGACATTCACTTTTGCATAAACCGCAAACGTTATGCATCATGGATGTTATTAGATATTTAGAAATATTAGAGTAATCATCCAATTTGAAGGATTCCAGAACACATTTAAATTGAGAAATTTCACATTTGTAAACGTCATATTACGGAGAAAACGTTCATTTTTCTTATGTAAAATGCAGTCAGTTAACATCACTTTGGATCTTCACCAAATGTGCGTGTATATTTTTTACCAGCTGATCAGCCTCTGAGGTTAGAAAGATAAAAGGGCTCATGTTTGCACGAAGAGTTAGTAATGTTTAATACGAATACAGTTACTTAAGCCATGCATCACTCCTTTTTTTTTTTTTTGTGGAAGTAACATCTAATTTCCTGCAAAAAATCTTTGAGACCCCCTGCCATTTCTCATAAGTGAGGTCCTGTGTTAATCTAAAAGAAACTGTTTTTTGATGTTGCATGGTGTTGAAAAACAAACATTTCCCTACCTAATGTCTGTAATAAACTCGAATACATCCCCCACGCAAAAAAAACCAAGCATTGGCATAGCCAATAGGTCTCGCCTTTGGGAGCTTGTAAGTGTTTAGCCATGCAACACTTGATGTTGTTGCACCAAGGATATTGTGCTGGATAACTAAACACTTATAAGGTCCCAAAGGCGAGACCTATTGTCTATGCCAATGCTTGTTTTAACAGAGAAGCCATTTGGAAACGTGGGGTATACCAGACAATTACGGAAAAATAAAATAAAGTAAAATAATAAAAGCAAAATAATACAGGAGGGCCAATGAGAGCCAAGAGAGACAACAACTAATATGGAGACAGTGAGGACAGAGACATAAGTGAGACAAGAAAGACCGAGCCATTGGGGAACCACGGACGCAACAATCAGAAATGAGTTATTGAGCGTGGGGCGAAACAGCTAATGGGGAGACTGAAATGAGCTATAGGCGGTGGGAGGGTCTCATCACAGAAGTTAACATTGTACATCATTTCTTGGCATGTATACTACAGCAGCAGTCTGTTTTTTAGTGGTGGGTGTATACAGCACCCAAAAAGATGAAGACATATCTCAGCACATGCTTCCATTCGAGTAATGCTTCACACAGGAACCAGCCAGCCACTACCGAACATAATCCCTCAATAAACATTACATTTATCCCCAACCTTGCTAACAATATCCAGTATGACTGGCCTCGAAAAAATATGGAACACAGCCAAATAAAATATCAACAGATCACTTTGATTTTTGTCGACAATACCCGAGTTCACCTAGATTCCGAAAGACCATTTGCAACCATAGAAGTTATGTTAATTGCCAATTCCCCTGGTAATCTGCAATTTCCACTGTCATCATTTATTTATTTAAGTGTGAGACCGGCCTCACGGCGTTGCCCTCCCAATCATCCAGCCACCCTGCAACCACCCTCAAGACACGACATCTCCGACTCCGGCCGCCCCAGCCACCCAGATCCGAGGGCCGGCCAGAGCCCTGACAGACTCGACACCCTACCACGCATGTCCGACCGAGGGAGCGGGAACCCTCGAGCCAGACCCAGAGGCGCCAGCCCAGTCACACCTCGGGTCGCCTTCCCCGGGAAGACTCGATCGGCCACCAGGCCCCTGGGGAGCAGGCGCCTCCCCCGCCGAGCGTCTGGGGTCCCTCCCAGACCCACCTGAAAAGACCAAAGAAGTGAGCGGCAGGAAATCCCGCCGAACCCCCTCCGTCACCCCAGTCCCCCCCTCTGCGAGGACTCCGGACTTCAAAGAGCAAGCAGAGTATAACAAGGGGTGCCGGAGGAACGAATGCAGAGAAGACCTGGAACCATCCGAGCCTGCTGACGCTGTCGCGGCTCCTGAACGCTGAAGTCACCTGGGCCTGCTGAGTGACTCGCGGCCTCTCGCTATTGAACCATCTGAGCCCTGCTGACGAGGTCGCGGCTCCCGAACACTGAACCACCTGGGCCTGCTGAGTGACTCGCGGCCCCCAGCTATTGAACCATCTGAGCCTTGCTGACGGAATCGCGGCTCCCGAACCCCGACCACCTGTGCCTGCTGAGAGACTCGCGGCGCTCCCCTTGAGGACGACTCGGTAAGAGATCGCCCAGAAACACGACACCCTCCAGCTCGAGGATTGTGAGCTATCCGCAGGGTATTTCGCAGAGACACTATCTTTAAAGACTGTCCCGCTACCCCCATTCCCCACGACCGATTTGTGGTACCTTGTGCCACTGCTGTACTGCTTGCACCTTGGATCATAAAGATCCCTTGAAATCATCGATAAAAGAACCTATCGTCCTACAAAGAATACGTGTGGTGTCACTCTGTTCGTAGTGTTAGCTCAGGGTGTGCGCGCCTGGTTCGGCCTACGTGGGAGAGGTGGGTCAAAGGGGTGGGCAAGACGGGCATCGAACCCCCCTCCGGCGAACGCCTTTCCAACATTTGGTGGCAGACGACGGGATCCGAGCCGACACCGAAAGAGAGCGTGCAGTGAACGACTGACGCACTACCAAACAGAAATGGAAGGACAAACCTCCATGGGTGCCGCAGGTACCGAAATAAGCTCACCGTTCCGAGAGGATCAATTGGACTATTACACACATAGAGAATTAAAACAGTTTTGCAAGGACCTTGGCATCGCTACCACCGGATTAAGCACAAAGGAAGACTTCCAGAAAGTACTGAAAACCTGGGTCGAGACGGGGGCGCCCCCGACCCAAACGGAAGGAGACTCTGCCCATGAACCACCAAGCATCCCGGTGAGAAACAACGGGCCAGAGGGGAACCTGTCCCCCGAGGAGCTAGCGGACCGAGAGAGAAGCCGCAACCACGAACTTGAACTGGCAAAGCTAAAAATCGAGGGAGAAATAAAACTGGCAGAGAAAAAGTTGGCCGTCGAGCAGTTACAGCTACAAGGGGAACTCGAGGAGAAGAGACGCCAAAGAGAGCACGACGAAAAAAAACTCCAGCTAGAACATGAACGCAGCCTGAAGGAGATCGAGTGGCGGGCTAAAAACGAAAAGTCACAGCCGCCCGGGAATCCACCGTCCGCTCCCACCGGGGAAACCAAAGTCCACATCCCCAAGGATGTGGTAAAAGAGTATTACAAAAATGACGATATCCAGCAGTGGTTTAAGGCCTACGAAGTCGCCATGACCTCTCACCGAGTCCCGCAGAAGGATTGGGGGGCTGGCCTATGGGGCCGGTTCTTAAGCGAATGAAGAGACACCCTGCTAGATCTGCCCTCCACGGTCATGAACTCCTACAGCCACATGAAGGAAGCCCTCGTGGGCCGGTATGGACTCACCCCCGAAATGTACCGACAACGGTTCCGAGATTGCAAGAAGATACCGGGCACCACGTGGGTAGAATACGTGAACTTTTACAGCTGAGCCTTGGACGGGTGGATCAAGGGCAGCAAGGTCTCCACCTTCGAAGAACTGTTTGATCTGATTGCCTGGGAACATTTAGCGGCCAATTGCTTTGTAGAACTGCGCCAACATCTCCTGGACAGTAAACTCACCGACCCTCGGAAGCTGGCCGCTGAGGCTGATCGTTGGGTGAATACCCGGGCCACCCAGGGCCCCGTGGGGGACTACGGCCGCCACAGTCAAGGCCCCCCCGCCAGAGGGGCGGAGGAAACCACGGCCGACCAAGAGACTTCCCCGGGGGGGCCTCACACAGCCCCCCCAGCAGCCCACCAGCGGCAGGTTCAGCCCCGTCCCCAGCAAGCACCGGAGCCCCAGGACGGCTAGGTCCACGAGCTAGGATCACCTGCTTCCGCTGCCAACAGCCCGGACACTACGCCAATGACCCCCAGTGTCCCCAGTATCAGCGAACCGCAACGACCAACCCCCCGGCCCGGCAGATGGCCTCCGTGGCTCTGGGGGAGGAGATGGAGGACTCCGAAGAATGGGAACCAGCGGCCATGGCCCTGGTCTCCCTTGGTGATCGAGAAATGGTCCCCGGGACACCCTTGCCCGCCAACACAAAGAAATACCGACAGCAGGTGACCATCAACGGCCACCGAGTCGAGGGCCTCCGCGACACCGGGGCGAGTGTCACCGCGGTCCACCGCAGCCTAATTTCAGAAGACCAGAGCCTAACCGGTGCCCTCTGTCCGGTCGTATCCTCCAACAATTCTGAGAGCCTCTGCCAGATGGCGCTGGTGCCTTTCGAGTGGGGAGGGGTCCCCGGAGAATTGAAGGTAGCGGTCCGAACATCACAGCCCGTAGACTGCCTCCTGGGCAACGACCTGGAGAGTTCCCCGTGGGGGCAAGTAGAACGAAGAGCCCATCTCGAGATGATGGGCCTACCTGAATGGGTCTGCGCCACCACGCGCTCCATGACCGCGCGATTGCCTCTCTCCGAGGGCGGTGAGGCCCTCCCACCGAACACTGTCCCCGAGAACCGGGACACCCTACCAGAAGCGGACAACCCTCCTTCGGAGGGAGAAGAAGACACTAACCCGGGAGAAGGGCCGGAACCTTCCGCCCCATAGGCCCTGACTGAGCTCGGAGAACTGCCCGAGATGGCCCAATGGCGCTGTGAGGGAGGGCCCTCCCGTGAAGAGTTCTGCCAGGAACAGGCCACCTGCCCCTCCCTCGTGGGACTCAGACAACAAGCCGAAGCCCAGGCCGCCGGTGACCGGACCGGAACCCATTGGAGCTATTGGGACAATGGCCTCCTATACAGCGAACAAAAGTCCTCCGAGCTAGGCGCAGCCCGAATACTGGTGGTACCCCTGCGTTTCCGAAGCCACCTCCTGGGCCTGGTCCACGATGTACCCTTGGCAGGACACTTAGGCCAAGACAAAACATATCAGCGATTGGTTACCCACTTCTATTGGCCCAAGATGCGAGCGAATGTAGAAGTACACTGCAAATCCTGCCTCACGTGCCAGGGCAGTGGGAAGAGTGGCGGAAAACGCAAAGCTCCCTTACAACCGTTCCCCGTTGTGAGTACCCCGTTCGAGCGGGTCGGCATCGACATCGTGGGACCCCTGGATCCAAAGACCGCCCAGGGCCACCGCTTCATCCTTGTCCTGGTGGACCATGCCACCCGCTACCCCGAGGCCATTCCCCTCCGCACCGTGACGGCTCCCGTGGTGGGCCGGGCTCTCATGGGGATCTTCTCCCGTGTCGGATTTCCCCGCGAGGTTGTGAGTGATCGCGGCACTAACTTCATATCCCGCTACATGAAGTCCCTGTGGCAGCAGTGCGGAGTCACATATAAGTTCACGACCCCCTACCACCCCAGGGCAACGGCCTAGTGGAACGCTTCAACCGAACCCTGAAGGGAATGATCCTGGGCCTCGAAGAGCCCCTGCGCCGGAAATGGGACGTCCTCCTCCCTTGCCTCCTGTTCGCGTACCGAGAAGTTCCCCAAAAGTCTCTGGGGTTCAGCCCCTTCGAACTCCTATACGGACACCCCGTCCGAGGGCCCCTGAGCCTGGTCAAAGAGGGCTGGGAGACAAGCCCCCGGGGGACACCCCCTGATGTGTTCCGCTACATCCTGGCGCTCCGCAACCAGACGAGGAAGTTCAGAGAACTCGCAGAGGCTAACCTCGAGGCCAGCCAAGAAGAGATGAAGCGCTGGTATGACCAGAACGCAATCCTGGTCGAGTTCCAGCCGGGCCAGCAGGTTTGGGTCATGGCCCCGGTGAAGCCCTGCGCCCTACAAGACAAATGGACTGGTCCTTTCAAGGTGATCGAGCGGAAGAGTCAGGTCACGTACCTGGTCGATGTACAGTCCCCACGGAACCCCCGCCGGGTCCTCCACGTGAACCGTCTCAAGCCCCACTTTGTGAGAACAGAATTAAGTTTGCTACTGGCCACCGATGATGGGGCGGAAGAAGACACCGAACCCCTGCCCGACCCCCTGCGCACCAAAGACCTGGATGGTTCCGTGGAGGGAGTGAGACTTTCAACCACCCTCACTCCCCAACAGTCCGACGACTGCCGCCAGCTGCTCAGACAATTCGCAGACCTCTTCTCCCTCATTCCAAGGGTCACCGACTGGTGTGTCCACGACGTGGACACCGGCGACAGCCCGCCTGTGAGACACCGAGCCTACCGGGTGCCTGACCGGGTCCGCACCTGCATCAAGACCGAGGTACAGAAGATGCTCACCCTTGGAGTAATCGAACCCTCCGACAGCCCCTGGGCCAGCCCGGTGGTTCTGGTCCCGAAGGCGGCTTCCCCTGGGGTCGCCCCCGAACTAAGATTCAGTGTGGACTACCGGGGGCTCAATGCGGTCACCCGAGCAGACGCTCACCCTATTCCCCGCGCCGATGAGCTCATCGACCGCCTTGGGGCCGCCCGGTTCCTCAGCACTTTCGACCTGACCTGCGGATACTGGCAGATTGCTCTCACGGAGGGAGCGGAAGAACGCTCTGCCTTCTCCACACCAGATGGACACTACCGCTTCAGGGTCATGCCGTTCGGGATGAAGAACGCCCCAGCCACGTTCCAGCGGTTGGTGAACAAGGTCCTGGCCGGACTCGAGGAGTTCAGCGCAGCGTACCTTGACGACATCGCCGTATTCAGCTCTCAATGGCACGAGCATCTCCAGCACCTCCGACAAGTACTAATGGCCCTGCGCCAAGCCGGACTAACCGTGAAGGCCAGCAAATGCCAGCTCGGGCAAGGCTCCGTGGTCTACCTGGGGCATCAGGTGGGCAGCGGCCAGGTCGCCCCCCTCCAACCGAAGATCGACGCCATCAAGTCCTGGGAGCCCCCCACCACGCAGACGGAGGTCCGGGCCTTCCTGGGCCTTACAGGGTACTACCGGATGTTCATTAAAAACTATGGTAGCATCGCGGGGCCCCTCACGGAGTTGACCTCCAAAAAGCTCCCGAAGAAGGTGCAGTGGACCCCCCAGTGCCAGCAGGCGTTCGACGCCTTGAAAACCGCCATGTGCACCGCCCCCGTACTCAAGGCCCCCGACTACTCCCAAGAGTTTGTGGTCCAGACCGACGCATCCGAATACGGCATCGGGGCCGTCCTCTCGCAGTTCGACGACAAGGGCATCGATCAGCCCATAGCCTTCATCAGCCGAAGGCTGCTGCCGCGAGAGCAGCGTTGGAGTACTATAGAACGAGAGACCTTCGCCGTGGTCTGGGCCCTCAAGAAACTATGGCCCTACTTGTTCGGAACCCATTTCCGAGTACAGACGGACCACCGGCCCTTGCGGTGGCTAATGCAGATGAGGGGGGAGAACCCCAAGCTACTACGATGGTCCATCTCTCTCCAAGGGATGGACTTCACTGTCGAACATCGCCCCGGGACGGATCATGCCAACGCCGACGGCCTGTCCCGGTTCTTCCGCTTCGGCGAGGAGAACCCCCCAGTGGATGGGTAGTTCTCCACGCCTTTCAGCTGGGGGGGACGCGTGTGAGACCGGCCTCACGGCGTTGCCCTCCCAATCATCCAGCCACCCTGCAACCACCCTCAAGACACGACATCTCCGACTCTGGCCGCCCCAGCCACCCAGATCCGAGGGCCGGCCAGAGCCCTGACAGACTCGACACCCTACCACGCATGTCCGACCGAGGGAGCGGGAACCCTCGAGCCAGACCCAGAGGCGCCAGCCCAGTCACACCTCGGGTCGCCTTCCCCGGGAAGACTCGATCGGCCACAAGGCCCCTGGGGAGCAGGCGCCTCCCCCGCCGAGCATCTGGGGTCCTTCCCAGACCCACCTGAAAAGACCAAAGAAGTGAGCGGCAGGAAATCCCGCCGAACCCCCTCCGTCACCCCAGTCCCCCCCTCTGCGAGGACTCCGGACTTCAAAGAGCAAGCAGAGTATAACAAGGGGTGCCGGAGGAACGAATGCAGAGAAGACCTGGAACCATCCGAGCCTGCTGACGCTGTCGCGGCTCCTGAACGCTGAAGTCACCTGGGCCTGCTGAGTGACTCGCGGCCTCTCGCTATTGAACGATCTGAGCCCTGCTGACGAGGTCGCGGCTCCCGAACACTGAACCACCTGGGCCTGCTGAGTGACTCGCGGCCCCCAGCTATTGAACCATCTGAGCCTTGCTGACGGAATCGCGGCTCCCGAACCCCGACCACCTGTGCCTGCTGAGAGACTCGCGGCGCTCCCCTTGAGGACGACTCGGTAAGAGATCGCCCAGAGACACGACACCCTCCAGCTCGAGGATTGTGAGCTATCCGCAGGGTATTTCGCAGAGACACTATCTTTAAAGACTGTCCCGCTACCCCCATTCCCCACGACCGATTTGTGGTACCTTGTGCCACTGCTGTACTGCTTGCACCTTGGATCATAAAGATACCTTGAAATCATCGATAAAAGAACCTATCGTCCTACAAAGAATACGTGTGGTGTCACTCTGTTCGTAGTGTTAGCTCAGGGTGTGCGCGCCTGGTTCGGCCTACGTGGGAGAGGTGGGTCAAAGGGGTGGGCAAGACGGGCATCGAACCCCCCTCCGGCGAACGCCTTTCCAACATTAAGGTTTTATTTAGAGCTGGCTAGACCCAGGGGTATCAGAGCGCTTTACAGGAGTATGAGGGGGAACGGAAATAAAATATTTGTTCAGTGAAATAGCAGTCAGAACCATTAGACCAAAGAGAACAGATAAATACGAGGACTATTTACATAAGGATTACGTTAAGCTTAAGCGGGCAGTGAGTATTTAGGCTAGGGAAGGTGGGTAAAGAAATGATAAGGGAAAGGGAAGTATAGGAGGCGGGAGACGGTGGGAGGGGATGGGTAAGGATAGACCTAGGATGAATAGGCAGAGGCAGGGAGGGGGAGTTAGGGGGGAGGGGAGAGAGTAGCATGGGGGAGGGGAGTATAGAGGCTGATTGGGGAGGAGAGAGACCAGGGGCAGTAGAGGGGAACCTGAAGGGGGGGAGCAGAGTGCGTGTCAGTGACAAGTATTATGGACCCCAATATTTGTTGAGGAGGTGCAGTTTTAGGTCTTTTTTGAAGCTGTAGTAGGAGGCGTTACACACGCAGGTCTTTAGGGAGGGTATTCCAGATGGTTGGAGCATTTCCGGAGAAGGAGCGAGCTTGTGTGCATTTCTTATTTAACAGAGGACGGACTAGAACGAGAGCCTTGGTGCTCTTCGTCGGTCGGGTGCAGCCCGCTTTGTGGAGTTTATCTGAGAGGTACTGCGGGGTGTTTTAGTGAAGGGCTTTGTGCGTAATGCATGCAATGTTGTAGGTGGATCTGCCTTCGACTGGCAGCAATTTGAGGGCAGAGGAGGGGTTATGTGGTCAAAACGTTTGTAGTCGGAGATGAGACTAGCAACTAGGTTGAGCACAGATTTGAGTGGTGCTAAGTGGACTTTAGGTGTGCCAGAAAGGATAGCGTCCCCATAGTCGATTCTTGACAGGACCAGTGATTGGACCACAGATTTGAAGTCGTCAACAGGGATGAAGCGTTTAATTTTCATGAGATGACGGAGGGTGAAGAGTGCTCCTTTGGCCAAATTTTTAATGTGGCAAATAAGAGTAAGGCTATTGTCAATGGTGATACCAAGAGATTTAACTGAGTTGGAAATGGTGAGAGAACAGTTGAGAACAGTTGAGCGTTAAGGTCGGAGATCCAGTCTTGTATGGGGAGTGGGTTGTTTTTGGGAGAGAAGAGAATAATTTCATTTTTTTTTAGGGTTGAGTTTAAGATGATTGTTTGGGGTCTAGGGCAACAAGTTTTCATGTGTATTTTGTCCTTGGGACAAGTAAGCCCAACCCCGTACAATACAAACCCTCTGGCTACCAGTTTACAGTCCCACATTATGGATCAGGGAAGGGCATTGTCTATAGTTAAGGTAATATTTGTGTCCATAAGATAATGCTGCTCAAACTTGAATTTATGCTTCATTAATGCAAAGCCTTTATTATTAGGGTGAGCGCTCTAAGTAAATGTTGTAAGTTCGGACTGCAATACTGACCGTGGTTCCAGTATAAAAATTTGTACACACATTTTTTCAAAGTTTAGTAATATGAGCCTATTTAAAATGCTCCTAGATTGCTCTCTGATTAGATGCAAATATTTGCAGAAGATTGAAAGCATTATTGATAATTCTTTGCTTTCAAAATAAAATGTTCACAAAAAAATACAGGTAGGAAAAAAACATTTAGCTAAACTACTATAAAAGTTAAGGTAGCATTTCTTTGAAGCATCATATAGTAAAATGTGCTCATTTATGCTAGTATTTCCCCAAAATAATATTAGTAGAACATCGGTGTAACCAGTTTCAATAAGATTATGGGAAACATAAAAAATAAACAAGCATTGGCGAAGCCAATACATCTGATATTAGTGGGCAGATTTTTGTTTTTGTTGATGCATGACTTGTTTGTCATGGTTTTTGTAAAACCTTATTGGTGTGGGAGCTCCCAGGACTGTGCCATTATAACAAACATTGGCAAAACCAAAAATAGTTTTTGGTCTCAAAAAGTACACATTGCCGCAGTAGTTCCTGACGCTAAATAAAACTATTATATGCTCCCTCTGGATAAGCAGAGTGCTGTCACTCACAGCGAAGCCAGCCAACAGACAGAGAGATAGAGACAGAATTTTAAGAAACACAAAAGGTCATGGTTAACGTCAGACCAAATTATGGGCCCTGTTATTAAAGAAAACCTCAAAGGTGCACCCATGGTATATGTCCTTGCATTAAGTGCAGATATACGCTTTCATGAATTCACAAGAATTTACAGAAGTAGGCCAAGAAATAGTACTCCTAGAAAATATTTTTGAACTGCATTTTAGCATTAGCAAATATACATCTGTAGATTTGCTCGTAAAAATTTGAGTGTTTGCACGTTCACTCTTCCTCCAACAATTTTTTCCCCAACCCTGTAAGAAGTTTTATGTCTTTCATTGTCCGGAGTATATTTCCAACCTTTCTCAGTATGGGAAACAATTAGAGTTGGTGAAAGCACTTAAAACATGCAAGTTAGCAGGTTTCCATAGACTCAAAAGGGCATGCCTACCCTGGAACTATTGCTTACCATTACCTTCAGCGCCACTATGTAGATTTGCGGAAATGTGGCAACATAAGGGAATTGCTAGTATTCAAACCCTACTGTGGTATGAGCCCTGGCAGAACCAGAGAGGTTATATCAAAGCTCTTATATAATGAGATTAGCCGACGACACGCCGACGACACACAGTTGATCGTCTCCCTCACCAAAAACCCGCCCATCGCCAAATCCAACTTCTACAAGGGAATGAAAGCCGTCGCAGAGTGGATGAAGACCAGCCGCCTGAAACTGAACTCAAACAAGACAGAGGTCCTCGTTCTCAGCTCCACTCCCTCCGCATGGGACGACTCCTGGTGGCCGACTTCGCTGGGAGCTGCCCCGACACCCACAAACCACGCACGCAATCTGGGGTTCATCCTGGACTCAATGCTCGCCATGACCCGGCAAGTCAACGCTGTTTCCTCCTCCTGCTTCAACACCCTTCGAATGCTCCACAGGATCTACAGATGGATCCCCACCAAAACCAGGAGAACGGTCACCCAAGCACTCGTCAGCAGCAGGCTGGACTACGGCAACGCCCTCTACGCAGGAACCACGACTACAATCCAGAAGAGACTCCAGCGCATACAGAATGCCTCCGCACGCCTCAACCTCGGACTCCCTCGCCACAGCCACATCACCACCCACCTTAGAGACCTGCATTGGCTCCCTGTCAACAAGAGGATCACTTTCAAACTCCTAACCCATGCTCACAAAGCACTCCACAACGCCGGACCAGCATACCTCAACGAACGACTGTCCTTCTACACCCCGTACCACCAGCTGCGCTCCGCCGACCTCGCCACCGTCCCACGCATCCACCGAACAACCACCGGCGGCAGATCGTACTCCCACCTCGCCGCAAAGACATGGAATACCCTCCCCGCCCCCCTGCGTCAGACCCAGGACCTGCTGACCTTCAGGAGACACCTCAAGACCTGGCTGTTTGACCAGTAGCTGCCTCACCCCCACCCCTTTAGCGCCTTGAGACCCTCACGGGTGAGTAGCGCGCTCTACAAATATTTGATTGATTGATTGCTGCCATAATTTTTTTCCGAATTACATTGCACAATAGGGACAAGTGGATTTTGTAACAGGACAAGTAGATCTATGAAGGAACCTGACCCATGGACAAGTAGATACTTTATTTAATTCCACACCCCTGAATATTTTCACATATCTGTGTGGAAAAAAAAGATAAAGTATCCAGGAGGTACCATGATATCTCGTATTAATATTAAAGGTGAGTGCCAAACAAATTGAGGGCATTACACAAAATTGCACTACTTTTTTAAGTTACTGAACATTTAGAAAGCAGGGTAGCTGAATTATGTAGGCTGTTAGTCCCCCTTGCACACATCTCCTCAGCTATCATTTGTGAGTCCAGATGTCAGGTTGTCAGTCTGCTTCACATTTCCCTTCACCTCTCAGCATCCTTTTTAGGTCTCGCTGAGCCAGCGCGCACGCGCTGCTCGGAGAGACATTTAGTAGGTGAGTTTTCAAAGTGCTGCTAGCTGGTGACAAGCTTGCGTTCACGCGTGCAGCCGGCAGCTTTGCAATATGTACAGCCGCGATCACTTTCACTTTCGCGCGCGCAGCCTACTTTCACTTTTCACGCGCGCACCACTCGTGTCTCTTGTTTTTTTTCTATTTTATTATTTTATGGATATACACTTTTCTGCCTCTGACTGTCGCGCGCGCAGCCTACTTTCACTTTTCGCGCGCCTGTACGCGCGCCACTCGCGTTTTTTGTGTGTTCTGCTTCCTGACTGTGGACTTTGACAGTGCTGTCCACTTTCCAGACCTGACCGGTACCTCGTGGCTTTTGTGGAAGCTCTGCCGCTGAGTGCCTACTCTGTGCTAGTCTTTCCCGGCTTCCTCTTCCAGTAAGCTGAACTTTGCTAGTGACATGTCTCCTCAGTCCTCGTAGAGGTCTGTGCGCCTTGTTCCTGACACTGGGAGCCAGCAGCTGTCACTGCGCGGGGGCACAGTGCCTGGTGTACTTCCAGGGTATCAGCAGAAGGTGGTCATGTAAATTGGTGTTTGTGCAACTTCACTGCTTACTGAGGAAGATCCGGAGCTGGAAGACAGAAGTTTACCTTTCTGCCGAGCTGCGTTAGGCTCTGGCTTTGACAGTCTATAGCAAAGCATCAATGACTCATACAGCCATCAACGCGCTTTTCTTGCCTGGTAGTGTGTATTCGTCATAATGCCACCATGTATGCTCCACACAGACAGATCACTCTCAAACGTTCATTGCTAGTATATTTTTCTGCGTTGAACTTAAAAAAATAACACGCCTACCTAGCGAGATGCTCTGGACCTTAAAACGTCGCATTTGTATTTTACTGTATTGCAAGTGATGAAGTACAATAATATTCCCATCACGTGTAGTGTTGCCTATTTTACAAGTAAGGATTATTGTTGAACATCTCATTCCCTAGGCCTCAGCCTCCTTTCGAAGCATATAATCTCTCCCCGACGTTGTTCATCTTCAAATAGTGTCGGCTCAATTGTAAATACGCTTTCCACTGTAGCTCGGGTCGCTTTGATGCCGACTGCGCAGTCATTGACTGAATAATGGATAATAGTGCGTTTTACTTTTGTTCATTTACATAAATGAGTTATGCCTCCCAGTTTACAATTTTTTTTTACCACAAGTGAGTCTCCACACGTTGCTTTTACTATACGCCGTCTTTTAGTTGAGCATGGAACAATCTCCTGCAGAAATTCATATTTTTTTTAAACTCCTGTCGTTTAGTACGTCATGAGGTGGCCAGTAACGCTGGTTAAAGTAGACTTTTTTGCTGCGGCTGCTGCCAACGTTTATTTGAGAAGTGTTACTGGACTAGCTTCCCTAAGCGTCTGACCATTTTTAATTGGGAGTTGTGGAGGTAGAGATATCAGCTAGTTTCAAACTCGTCCAGCATGGAGATAGCCAATAGGTCTCACCTTGGGGCCTTATAAGTATTTAGGTATGCAGCACAATATCCTTGGTGCAACAACATCAACTGTTGCATGGCTAAACACTTATAAGGTCCCAAAGGCGAGACCTATTGGCTATGCCATTGCTTGTTGTATCCTGAAGCCAGGGTCTCTGCACCCTCACATACCTGTCATCTGTTCTCCCCTTCATGTCTGAATATTTAATGGTGTACACATGCGGTTATGGCAGTTAAAGGGGCAGAATCAGTGGGTGAGTGAGTGGTCTGGGATGATCAGCTTTACAGTAAAGAACTACTGTGTAGGTGCTCCCTGCTCAGCCCAACCTTTAATCTCTTTTTTTTTTTTCTTCAATTGCAGTGGAAAAAAAAAATACTTTACAATGAGGAAAAAATGGACAGAGTGTAGCAACCCCCCACCCCCGCAGGTAGAGAGTATATATAGAAGGCGGTTTCTAAGAAAACAAAATAGTAGTAAAATACAATCTTATCTCAAATATCCCATTATATGACACATTAGGATCAAAAGTTCATTTGGGCAGTTTTTATCCCTCAGCAGCAAGAACCTTAAGTAGATAAGAATTAGTTTTCACGCCTTTAAGAAATAACAATCAATAAAGTGACCAGTGCAACAGTGCCATAATAAAAAATAGGGCATCACTACAGGATAAATATTTTTCGAGTTTCCCAGAGTGAAAAAAAAGAAAAATATATACCAAAGCAACCAAACTAGACTAAGAAAGTTGTCTTATAAATAAATGTAGGGAGAAATGGCTTGTTCTTTAATCTCTCCCGCATTTATCCTTGGTGAGTTAGCCAGTGAGAAAGGGGACCCCAGATCACTAGTCCCTTTTTTATTATCAGAGTCCCTTTTTAGCATATATTGCCTTCTCCAATGAGTGAATTGAGTAAAAACGGGCTAGCCAATGTGTAGAGACTGGGGGGTCAGGATACAACCAAGTAGAAGCAATGCATAGCCTAAGAATGGCCATGGCAATGAATATTAGTGCCCCTCCCTTCTTTCGGTCAATCGATTCCGTTATACGCAACATTATCGTGGAGGGAACCAGCACCAGATTAGGAGATAGCACCTGTCCCAGAAAATGTTGGATTTTATTTATTAATGGTTCTAATTTAACACATGTGGCAAACATATGGATTGAATCCGCTTTAAACTCAGTGCAGCGAGGACAATGTGTTCCTTTACCGGAGCCCCATTTTGCAATCTTGCTAGGAGTGAAATATAAAAAAAAAACAAGTCTTATAGAACTGCGCCTGAAGATTAGAGGATAGCAAATCGCTTTGTGCGAATTCGACTGCAAGTAAGAAAGCATTATTGGTGATGTCCAATTTCTGTTGCCACTTAGTGGATATTAAAAGCAGATTATCAGGCATCAAGGTGTTAAACATGTTATAAATAACTCCAATACGTGGTATCGAATCTCCACAGAACTTCTCTATCAGATTACACTTGGTGAAGCCTGACGGGCCCCCAGTCTTTCGTAAAAAGAATGATTTAACCACTAAGTACTTAAAAGATTCCCTCTTGTCTAGATTATAAAGGGATTGAAGATCTTCAAACGCCAAGATCTCTTTAGCTGAACAGAGGTCTCCTAGTTTCTTTACTCCTTTATCAATCCAGTTTTGGAGATAGGATGAACTGAAAATATCCGGGAGGTTAGAGTTATTTCTAATAGGGGTATAGAAGTTTAGTCTGCTAATACCAAGAAACTTGCGTATGGCTAAAAAAACCTTAAAAAACCCCAAGAAGGGACTTAAATTTCACCCTTTTATAGTAACCCAGTTCTAACTGCCACCACAGGCAGCCCCACGCGTCGGGTCCAAGCAGGAGTTCAAAAGGTGAAGGCAAACCAACAATGGGCAAAGGGGGGAAATCTCTGTCCCGAGGTAAAGACAAGAATTTGAATACCCTTCTAGGTTGGGAGAATGGCCATACAAATTGGGAGAATAACCTTTCAAACCTTGCGAGTGTCGGCTTATTAAACTCTAAGGGTATAGCCCTAAATAGATATAATATTTTTGGGAAAAAAATCATTTTTAGCAAATTGCAGCACCCAACGATGGAAAGATGTTTATTGTTGAGGCGATTCAGGGCTTTCCTTGACTCGGCAGTAAGAGGGTCTGTATTATGACTTACTATGAGATCAGTATCGGCTAAGATGTTAATACCCAGATATTTGGCTTTGACCACTACCCTTTCATCATTCCAGATAACCTTGCTGTTGGTTATAATTTGAGTTTTTCCTTTATTTAGCTTATATCCGGATAGGGAGCCGAATAGATGAGCCTCAGCTTCGATTACTGGGATGGCATTCTTTGGATCCGGTGTAACCAGGGCCAAATCATTGGCATAGGCCATGATTTTAGATTCTAGGACGAATCTGCTCACAGGTGGTATAGGCTGGTTGGCTTCTAGTTTCTTAATAAGCGGATCAATATAGATGGCGAAGAGCAATGGGGAGCAGGGACAACCTTGACGGGTCCCCGGCATGATTTTAATCAGTTCCGTCAATCCCCCATTGCGGGATACCCTAGCCATGGGGGTAATGTATAATGCCTTAATAGCTTGAATGGCATTGATCCCAATGTTCATTCTCTGCATGACGCCCCACAAGTAATTCCAGGAGACCCGATCAAATGCTTTTTCGGCATCTAGAAAGATTGCGCCAATTGGGTCTCCCGAAACCTGTGAGGCGTCAAGCAGAGTAATGAGTCTGCAAATATGTTCTTTGTGCCCTTAGCAGGGATAAAGCCATGCTGCCACCTCGATACTAGACCTTCGATTCTGGCCGAGACCTGCGAGGCAAGAATTTTAGAGTACGCTTTTGAGTCACCATTAATTAGGGTGATTGGCTGGTATGAGCCCATTTCAGTTGGCAGTTTATCTTTTTTGGGGAACACTATAATCTTGGCTGTAGACCAAGATTGAGGGGGAGAGACACCCTGAAAGATTTGAGTCACTACATCGTTAAGAATAACTTTAACTTGTGGGGAAAAAAACTTCTAGAATTCCACTGGGATACAGTCAGGCCCGGCAGCTTTCCCATCTGGCAGGATATGCAGAGCTCTAACAATCTCTTCCCAAGATGGATTGAGTTCAAGTAGCTTGCGCTCTTCTCTACTCAGCGTTGCTAATGAAATTGAATCTAGATAGGTATCTAGGTCGCAGCTAAGGTCTGGTTGCTCGCCCACACTTTCAGAATATAGGTCTTAAAAAATTTTACAGAAGGGTGCACGAATTTCTTCAGGATCGCTGGTGATAGTTCCTGTAGATGTTTTAATTTTTTGAATTTCACTGGCCAAAACCTGCAACCTAGTT
The DNA here is from genome assembly GCF_964204655.1 of Triturus cristatus. NCBI lineage: Eukaryota > Metazoa > Chordata > Amphibia > Caudata > Salamandridae > Triturus > Triturus cristatus. The sequence goes on from NC_140590.1 coordinate 38,544,449, forward strand.
CTCATAGCCAGCTGATGGCCAATTTTTTCACTGCATTCTTATGTTTTCTCCCGAGCCGCAGCCCATTTGGAGGCGACTTTATCGGCCAGTACTGAGCAAATCTCTGCCCTGGCAGCCGCAACTGCCAATTGTGCCGGGTCGGTCTCACCATTAGACTGAATGACTGAAATAAGGTTGTCCTCCATTTTAGCTAGTTTAATTTGAAGTTCCATCAAATGGGCTTTCTCTAATTTATTTTTCTTGAGCAACTATTGAAAAGATTCCCCATGAACACAGGCTTTTAGCGTATCCCAAACTACCATGGTAGGGGCTGTCCCAAGATTGTTGTCAAGAAAAAACGTTATTCATTGTTTCATATGGGACTGATAGCCTTCATCCTGTAGGAGTGCTCTTTCAAAACTCCAGGAAGAGGTTTCCTTACGTGTAATCAGCCCCCGGATATTGAGACTTAGGGGATTGTGATCAGAAAGATTAAGGGGGAGTAATTCAATTTCGCTATAATGAATTAGGGACGAGTGTTAGACCTGGCACCTTGGCGTGAGTTTCCCTTCCACTTTTTTGATGGTGTGCCTTAACTGTTTTGCTGGTGTTGTCCGCTCAGGGCACTGCGCCACGGCTAATCCGTGCCGCAGTGCAAGTGCTCCCTAGGTAAAGTGTACCTGTAATTGATGTTCATGATTGGTTTATTGGATTTACTATCAGTCCCCAGTAAAGTGCACCAGGGGTGCCAGGGCTTGTGAATGCCAATGCTGCTGGTGGGCTTGCAGCGCTGGTTGCGCCACCCACAGAAAGCGGCCTTGTAAAATGTGTCTAGGGTCTGCCACCGCAGACCCTGCGTGCAGTCTGGGACTGTCACGCTGACTGCGCAAGTGCCCCCACTTGCCAGTCCCTAAACCTTCCCTTACCTACATATTAGCCACCCCTCTGGTAGGCCCAAGGGCAGGGTGCATTGTAGGCATAAGGTAGGACATGCCCTGATGTGTGTGGCATGTCTTAGTAGTGAATTACAGCCATTTTCGTTTTTCACTATTGAAGGCTACCTGCTCTCCATAGGCCAGAATGGGCTGCTGGAGTCACTACACGCTGTGACCCCAGTGGACTCAGAGAGCATGGTAGAATGTCAAGTTTAGTATGCCTGAACTCAGAATAATAAAATACTTCTTGTAGTCAAGTTTATTTTAATATCCTGGGTTTGTAAATACTACTTTTAGAAAGTTAGTATTTACTGACCTGGCCATTTCAGTCCGCCTCTGCTGTGTGTGTGTGTTCTGCCTAGCAACAGTAAGGAGCAGGGTTGGGGAATCCCCAGAGACAGGTTGGCTGCCAGGTGGTGGGTAGAGAGATGACACCAGGATGGGTGGGAGGAGTACACCTTGACTCTTGAATAGACCTGTGCTCTGCCACCACAAAGCCGGCGCCGCCCCCTGTGGAGCGGCTGATGTCTCTGCCCTGCTGCTGAAAGGAAAGAGCAGAGTCACCATAACAAAGTGCTCCAGAACTGGACTGAGCCAGGCCCAGGCCCCCTGGCGCTAAAGAACAAAAGAATCACCGTATAAAAGTAGCAGCCTGGCTCCTAAGAAATCAGAATCCTGTTTTACCACAAAGAACCTCTGCCCGACTAGAAGGAGAAGACGACGCTGGAGGAGCTGGCCTGCTGCTTGCCTTGCTGAGAAAGGAGAGGAAGAGACTTGCTGAAAAGACTTTGCTGCTTTGTGCTTTAAACATTCTCCAAGGGCTTGATCTGAGCTTGCCCCCTGAACAGAACCCCAGGACCAGTGGGTTCTTTGTGCCTTTGCTCGTCCTGAAACTCGAGCCGTGTGTACATCCCGCTTGAGGAAGACTGCGCCCCTCATCGCCCCTCCTAGGGCCGTGACACTCGGGAGCCTGCCTGCCTTCGCCCCCCTTGAGAGCCTCGCTCCGACCGGAGTCGCTCTCTACCCCGGGCTAGGCCGCCGGCACCTCTGCCACGCCTGCTATTGGAGCGCGCTGAAGCGCTATCGCCCCTCCCGCCGGAATTCTTGTCCGACGATCGTGATACCCGCCGGGTCCCCAGCTGCACGGACCGTGCCCTGTGACCCCGCTTCGCGATCTCAACCTGAGATCAGGCCGCGCCGCCCCCGCTGAGGAGATCCCCGCACTGCCGTGCTGAGGGTCGTGGGCCGCGCCTGCCTGACTACACGCACCTGCTCAAGAGGATCCAAAGGTGCCCCATCACTGCTGAGTCGCACCCTCCCGTGCCGACTCCCGAAAGCAACTACACGTTCTTAAGAATTCCAGTATCGGGCTCGGGGCCCGCAACGCCTTATTTCCCCGTTCGCAGGAGCCGATCTCTGTAAGTACTGGAACCACAAGTAACATTTGCAAGACACTACAAAGTATCCATTTGAAACTACGAACAAAGAACATTTGCCTGCTTTACAACCTGGTGGCCTAGCGAAAACGTTATTGGTCTTGTGATAAGTCTTCTGAGATATATATACCTATTTTTACATAAAGAAGCGTATTTTTCTACATACTCCAGTCTGGTGTCCGTTTCTGGGGGGATTGATGTATTTACTGTGTGTGTGATTGTAAGTGCTTAACGAACAACGCCTGAGGAATTGCCTTGGCTGCTCACGCCACGCACCTAGAGGGTGAGCAAGGGTCATTCACAAGGGGTTATCCTGCGCCCTGACGTAGAGGAGAGGGTTCCTGCTTGACACAAGGGCAACCTTGCGCCAACCAGAGACCCCCAAGTCTAACATTGTTGGCAGCGGCTGGGATTTCGGATTTGCATTTGTAATTTACATACAGTGAATTATTAATCACCAGATAGTGAGAGCAGACCAAGTAACGCAGCCACAGGTTTTCATTTTTGAACTGTTGAGACATCGACCATTGCTTCAGCCATGCCTGGCTCACTCCCTGCTGGAAGAGCACTCTCTGTGATTTCTGGAATAGATGAGGTGGATTGGGAGGGACTGGAGGGATACACAGTAGAGCAATTGAAAGGCTACAGTGTAAAACTCCGAGTTCCCCATGCTGGATTCAAGAGGAAGGTCCAGTACACCAAGGCGTTGAGAGCCTGGAAGGAGTCAAGAGACCCACAGAATGCGGGGGACATCGTTCCACCCGACAACCTTGGGGAGCCCATCAGAGTCCTGTCGCCAGAGGAGCTGGCAGACAGGGCAGCAGACAGGGCGCATGCAATGGAGATGGCAAAGTTGGCAGGACAAATGGAAATGGAAAAGCAGAAGTTGGCCTTGGAGGCACAACAACGCCAAATGGATCATGATATAAGATTGAAGGAGTTGGAGCTGAAGGCGAAAAGTTTGGACACCGCTCCTTCTGGTGGCAGCACTCCACCGGTGCAGGTAGAATCCAAGGTGTACATCCCCAAAGATGTAGTAAAGGAGTATTTTAGAAAGGATGACATAGGGCAGTGGTTTAGAGCCTATGAGGTGGCCATGTCTTCACACCGGGTCCCTGAGAAAGACTGGGGAGCGGGGTTGTGGGGAAGGTTCCTTGTGGAAGGGCGTGACACACTGTTAGATTTACCCTTAGATCTCCAAGCCTCATACCCCCATATGAAGGAAGCTTTAATGACCAGGTATGGGTTAACTCCTGAGCTATATAGACAGAGGTTCAGGGAGACTAAGAAGATCCCTGAGAGTACGTATGTGGAGTATGTAACTTTTTTCTGCAGAGCACTGGATGGTTGGGTGAAGGGTAGCAAGGTGAGTGATTATCAAGGGTTGCTTGATTTAATTGCATGGGAGCACTTGTCCAGTCAATGTTTTCCTGAGCTACGCCAGCACCTGATTGATAGCAAGCTGTCCAACCCGAGGAAGCTTGCAGAGGAGGCGGACCGCTGGCTCAGCACCACGGTCCACAAGGGTCAAGTGGGAGACTCCGCCAAAGGTGGGCAGGGTCCCCAGCAGAAGAGTGGGGGGGACAAGGGTAAACAGAAAGGGTTCCAAAAAGGCCCCCAAAGTAATCCCCAAGGGAACCAACAGAAGGGTTCTAAGCCTCTCCCACCCCCGCAGCAGAACGGGGCCCCGACAGGTAGGCCTGTTCCCAAGGGGCCCTTCAATTGTTACAGGTGTGGTGACCCTGGTCACATTGCCTCTGATCCTAAGTGTCGCCTGTTTGGTAAGACAGCACCCACTGGTGCTCCACCCCGGCAAGTAGCTAATGTTAATTTTGGGGAGGAGGTAGCAGTCCAGGGGGGTGGGGGTCCCGCGCATATGACCCTAGTCTCGCTAGGAGACCGTGAGATGGTCCCTGAAACCTACTTACCCTCTAACACTAAGAAATATGGGCAAGTAGTGACCATCAATGGAAAGAAGGTTGAGGCTCTTAGAGATACAGGAGCCAGCGTGACCTCGGTGAGGCAACACCTGGTGTCTCAAGAGCAGATTGTACCCAATGCCTACTGTAGGGTTGTCAATGCTGACAACATAGAGAGTCGTTGTCCAATGGCTCAAGTTCCCTTTGAGTGGGGGGAGGTCTCTGGTACTCTACAAGTCGCTGTGAGAACTGACATGCCTGTAGACTGTCTGCTAGGGAACGACCTGGAGAGCTCCCCTTGGGAAAAGGTGGAGAAGACCACGCATCTGAGGATGGTGGGTCTACCCGACTGGGCGTGTGTGACCACCCAGTCCATGGCAGCCAGTAGGGGTGTTGAGATGGTCCTGGAGCCTGAGGGAGAGGTCCAGGAGCCGGCCTTAGGGAGAAGGCGCAGGAGGCGCGGGAAACCGGCCCCCGAAGTTCCCACGGCCCAGGAGGAAGCAGACCCTGAGGGGGATGCTCTGGAGCCTACCGGGGAACAGATTGCCGAACTGAGAGACCTGCCTGAGCTGACCCATTGGCAGCAAGAAGGAGGTCCCTCCAGGGAGGAATTCTGCAGGGAGCAGAAAGAATGCCCTTCTCTCGTGGGTATGCGCCAGCAGGCTGCAGACCAGGCCAATGGTGTTCAGGCCAAGACACACTACGTGTACTGGGAGAGTGACCTCCTGTATTCAGAGCCTAAGGCTGCTGAACCTGGGTCAGCCCGTGTGCTGGTGGTACCCCAGAAGTTCAGAACCTTCCTACTGGGGCTGGCTCATGATGTGCCTTTAGCAGGACATTTGGGGATGGACAAGACCTATGACAGGCTTGTCACCCACTTTTACTGGCCCCAAATGCACAAGAATTCAGATTCCTACTGCAGAACCTGTCAGACTTGCCAGGCAAGTGGTAAGAGCGGAGGGAAGCACAAGGCTCCTCTGCAGCCCTTCCCCGTGGTCGGTACACCATTCCAGCGAGTGGGTATTGATATTGTGGGGCCTCTGGACCCCAAGACAGCCCTGGGCAACAGGTTAATCCTGGTCTTGGTGGACCATGCCACCCGGTACCCGGAAGCCATCCCTCTGAGGACAGTGACGGCCCCCGTGGTGGGACGAGCACTGATGGGAATTTTCTCCCGAGTGGGATTCCCTCTAGAGGTGGTGGGCGACAGGGGGACCAATTTCATTTCCACATATATGAAATCCCTGTGGAAGGAGTGTGGGGTAACTTACAAGTTCACCACTCCTTACCACCCCCAAGGAAATGGGTTGGTTGAGAGATTCAACCAAACCCTCAAAGGCATGATCATGGGCCTAGACGGTCCAATGAGGCGTAAGTGGGACGTCCTCTTGCCATGCCTGCTCTTCGCTTACCGAGAGGTGCCACAGAAGTCTCTAGGGTTCAGCCCCTTTGAGCTTCTGTATGGTCACCCGGTAAGAGGACCTCTGAGTTTGGTAAAGGAAGGCTGGGAGCAATCTCCCAGGAAACCTCCCCAGAATGTATACAGTTACATGCTGGCCTTCCGAAACCAGACTAGGCGTTTCAGGCAACTTGCTGAGGCAAATCTGGAAGCCAGCCAGGAGGAGATGAAGCGGTGGTACGACCGGAATGCCACTCTGGTAGAGCTTCAACCTGGACAAAAGGTGTGGGTCTTGGCCCCAGTGGAGCCTTATGCACTTCAGGATAAGTGGACAGGTCCATTTGAGGTTGTGGAGCGCAAAAGTCCTATCACCTACTTGGTGGACATGCAGTCTCCCAGGAACCCTTTGAGGGTCCTACATGTTAACCGCCTTAAGCCCCACTTAGAGAGGACCGAAGTGGGCATGCTGCTGGCCACTGATGATGGAATGGAAGAGGAGACCGAGCCTCTTCCTGACCTCTTAGTAGCCTCTGAGAAAGATGGGTCAGTGGATGGAGTTAACCTCTCACCCACCCTGACGCCTGAACAACAGGAAGATTGCCGCCACTTGCTGGGGCAGTTTCCAGATAGATTCTCCCTGGTTCCTGGTGTCACAGATTGGTACGTCCATGATGTGGACACAGGAGACAGCTTACCTGTGAAGCACAAGGCTTACAGGGTAACTGACAGGGTCAGAGCTTGCATCAAGGAGGAGGTCTCCAAAATGCTTGCGCTAGGGGTGGTTGAGTCCTCCGGCAGTCCTTGGTCCAGCCCCGTGGTCTTGGTCCCCAAAGCTGCTGCGCTGGGAGCCAGACCCGAACTCCGGTTCTGTGTGGACTACAGAGGACTCAATTCAGTAACTAAGACTGACGCGCACCCCATCCCCAGAGCTGATGAGCTCATTGATCGGCTGGGGGCTGCCCGGTTCCTCAGCACGTTTGATTTAACGTCTGGGTACTGGCAGATCGCCTTGACCGATGGGGCCAAAGAGAGGTCAGCATTCTCTACACCAGATGGGCACTTCCAGTTCCGAGTCATGCCATTTGGAATGAAGAATGCCCCTGCCACCTTTCAGAGGTTGGTCAACCAGGTACTGGTTGGGCTAGATGAGTTCAGTGCCGCCTACCTGGATGACATCGCAGTGTTCAGTGCAACCTGGCCCGAACACCTGCGCCACCTCTAAGAAGCTAATATTATTATTAGTCTAACAGAAGGTCTCTTAGGCTTGAATAGGGGACCCCATACCTCAAAGATCAGCTTAGTGAAATCACATCACAGTAGCATCAGGAGTCTTCTCGCAGGAAGGCTCGTCTTCGGTCTGAATAATAAACATGATGTCTGTGATATTAAAAGCACCAACTTTCAGGTATGTGCAGCTGCTCGTGTGTTATGACTAAATAGTGGGTCGATCAACCTAGAGTGGAAAACATGCATTGTCTAACAACTCAGACTGTTTGTCACATCGTGTGCAGACCAAGGTCGCTTCGCAGAGCTCGGGATGGTAACAACAGATTGCTCTCGTGTGAGGCAAAACTCGAGTCAGCAGTTCGTTTAAGCAATAACATGTGAACGCAGTGTCGTGTGCAAAGGCAGCAAGATGGCTTTCTAACTTCTAACGTGGTTATGCTAACTTAACAATGTATGTACGTATTAAGGGAGTCCTTACGACAGTTTGGCTACCAAAGGTTGTGAGGTGCTTCCATCCTTTGGGGGGCCCCCGTGGTTAGATTTATTCAAAGACTTTTTAGAGCCCACAGTCTCTCTTTTGTTTTTGGGAGTGGGTTAATTTGCGACAGAGGTGGGCCCAACAGTAACACCACAGCTAGGGATAGCTACTGGTTTGCCTTTGACCCCCCCCTAACCCTTTGGGAGGCCATACCCCACTCACCGGCACACAAATCAAGGACCAAATCGGACTTGCCAAGGTCCGCTGCAAAAGCCTCCGGGTCTGGCGTTTTAGAAAAAAAGCTCAATCGTATAGCCAAAGAGGCCAGCCAGACGCACAAAAGTCAGAAAAGGGCGCCAAGACCGGGCCAACCACACCTGCAGCTTCGGCGCTTCAAGGATGCTCGCAAAGCGATCCGGGTTGCAACTTTCCCACGACTTGAAGCAATCAATTTCCTTCGAGGCTTCAGGAGGGTACTCGGCAGCGTTCGCGGCACCTCCAAATGATAAAAAAAGAACCGCAGGAGCACCGGGAACAGCAGCTAGTCACCAGCGTCAGCACCAACAGAGTCCGATCTCGCTGTGCGGTCACGAGGTCAGGCCGCATAGCAGATGGCCGAGACATCCCATGGCGCAAGCAGCGGTGAGGCGAGGAATCACACAGGGTCCATCTTGCACTCAGCCCAACCTTCATCTCAAGTGAACTGCTATTAAAATGATATTTTCTATGTCTGGCACTCAAGGGGCCTATTTCAACTGAACCCAGTTCCTTCTACACATTCGAGCTGTGCCCCTCTCTGTACTAGGCCCAGGGCCACTAGCTCTGGATCTCTGTGTCCACTGAGCCCAGGTCCTTCTACGCATTAGACCTCTACCCATCTCTCTGCTGACCCCAGAGCCACTAGTTCTGGATCTCTGTGTCTACTGAATCCCACGCCCTTCTACAAATTCCTGTGCACTAGTATCGGAGCACACACATGTCTCAAAGTATTCCTTGATAAGAAAAAAGGGTTTGACAGGTTTGATGATTGAATGTAGTCTCTTCATTTATTCTTTCTTAAGTATCGTAGTGTGGACAACTTTATGTTACAGGCAGCAAACACATGTTTTGTCCACAGGACTTCTTCAAGGCTTTTGTCGTTGCCCGCTGAACTTCTAAAATTTCTGAAGTCAAGACAAGAAGAAATGCAGTCGCATGGGGGAGAAGCATGCACCTAGACGTATAGTCCGGATGCACAACTGGGGCTCATGGTATTGAGCTTTGTATATTCATTGAGCTGAGGGGAGGAGCCTGCCCATCATGGCCGCTCGGAGCTGATGCTACGTGTTGAACCTTCCCCTCGACTTCCCGAGCGGGCATCCCACCGTGCTGTTTCCACACCTAGAAGGGCATTTGTGTGACCGGAATGCGGGCTGATAACAGGAAGATCCTTGTCGCCCTTCTCCGATCTGCCATCACGGAGAAATGAGCGCGATGTTTCCAGCAATGAAGAGGCTAATATGATGCCTGCCGAGCGCAGAGGTCTTGCTCAGTGCCATGGGAGCTGCACCGTGAGGCCGCCGGCTTCCGTTTTTGCCCAGCTAGCAGCTCCCCCTCCCCGGGTCCACCTCTTGAGCTGGGAGCTACTCACTGCGGTGACTTAACAGCAGGACGAGTGAACACCGGGACCAACAGAGGTGAGAACTCCCTCGGTGCCGGTTAGAAGGGACGCGCTACCACGTTATTCACCATGCTTAATGAGAATTACGGAGAGCAGCTTACCGTGTCCTATGGTGCTGCACGTTTAAGTGGGCGATTTTATCAATTGCGCTGATGCTGCCAGTTCATTATGAGGAGCGCTTCATAGCGAGGCCGTTTTCATCTCCACGGCGATCTCCTCGTAAATAGTGCCTGACCCTAAAATGGCGGCTAAATAAGGACTATGAAGAGCGTCTTTTCTTTTCCTGGGGTGCTGCGCGAAGAGACCTAGGCGTTTTGGGCAATCGTTGCTGAACCTGTGCCTGCAGATTAAGAGGAGCGTCTCATTGAGGGGCCGATTTTATCTCCATGTCGATCTTTAAATTAACAAGGGAATCAAATGTCTCTGCCCCAGCGTTTTTGACCTGATCTCAAGATGGCCGCCCTCCCACTTCCCTTCGGGGCTATAGACATTCATGGGGCCAACTGAATTCGAACTTTCAAGGACTCGTCCCCCTTGCCTGACTTCTAGATGCGATGCTCTTTCCTCCCCTGGTCCATAATCATTGATCATCGTCTGGACCTCGATCAGCCTTCACCTGACCCTATTCCTGCCCACCCACCAGGACCTTTACCCTGCAATCTTCCCTAGACAGCTGAGTCCTAGCCATTTTGACTGATGCCCGGTGGAGCTACCTCGCGAGCTATAGGGGAGATGGACTTTGGATTCCCTCCTTGACCATCACCTACCCAGCCGAACTTTGGGCAAACTCTCCAGCGTCTCTCCTGACCTTATCTCCCCCTCCCCCTTCCCCATACCCCTACCCCTCTCCGCTCTACTCTTCTCCTCTTTCCTGCAACTGACCTTTGCCCTCACCTGTCCTTGCCCTTAGTCCCCACCCTGTTTATCTGTGAACCTTTTCCCTCGCCACTTGAGACCTAGCTATTTTGACTGATGCCCGATGAAGTTACCTTGTTTAGCTAAAGGGGAGACGGGCCGTGGATTCCCTCATTGGACGTCACCTACCCAGTCGGTCTTTAGACAGACTTCCTTTCGTCTCTCTTGTTGTCTCTTCCCTCATCCTCCCTCTTCTCACCTCCCCTTTCCCCCTCCTCTATTTTTTCTCTCCTCTCTCAATGTATTGCTTATTTTTTGAAGTAATGTGTAATTGTGATCATTTTCTGTTACATTGTGAAACCTAATGTAAAGTGCTCTGATACCTTCGGGTCTAGCCAGCGCTAGATAAAACTCTATAAATAAATAAATAAATTGTATACTGGCCCATGAACAGACCCAACCAGGCATAACAAAAATAGTAATTTTCGCGATCCCAAGGGGAATTCCAAAAATGAATGTATTGTAGCAAAACAGTGGAGGGAAAGGAACGCATGGCGCGGAAGCAGTTCCCTAAAGTTATCCGAGCCCCTGTGGTTTAATACTGCAGCCCGACTATGATAAGTCAGTTCATAATGGAGTATTAACACCTATGCCGGGATTCTCCAAATAAGACCTGTGCTCGCCTCTCCACTGGCACCTATGGTGCTAGTTTGTGGTCTCTATCTCTAAAGAACCCTTGAGAATGTGCTTAAGACCCCTGTAAACTGGCTTCTCAATAACGTCTGCTTGAAGTCTTTTAAATGGGCCCTCTAAATGCCAATGTGATTCATGAGGACAGCAGTCCTGTCTTTGGTTACAGCTCCAGCTAAAAGTCTTCTGCACCACTTCTGAATTTGACTATTCTTTATTAAGTGTGCGAGCCATAGAATCTCTCCCTGCATTTCACGGAGTGTGTAAACACCCAGCCATGCAATTTAACATTATGTACAAAAATATATATTTCTATTAAGGAGTGGTGTAAATATCCTGATTATTCGTTTTGTAACCCATCACTTCCAATTTATTTTCTCATCTTCTGAAGCTTTCTCCCAGAGATCTCTCAATTTACTCAAAGAAGTCTGAATTAGACTTAATACGAAACAAGCTATATTTTCAGCATTTTCATTGGCCTCCATTTCGTTTTCCCTTTTCGATTATGGTTTCATTTTCAAAAACCAATACCTGACCTGCTTATTTGTTATCAAGAATAACCATATCTTTTGCTGACCGGAGTTGCCCAGAGTCATGGACCGCTCCAAAAACCCTTTTTGCCGTTTCTATATATTTTCACATTCAGACGGGCAACAAGCTTGGCAGTGCAACCAACTCTGCCACTGGTGCCAAAGATACATTTTGCAGATACAGCGCTTCCAGTTCCATCGGCAGCCTTGAGTGCTCCACCTTGGTATCTCAATCAAGGACCATCAACCAACAGAATCAGAGGAGCCATTTCAGGAGAAGTTTCTTTAATGTCTGGTCTTGGTTTGGTACATGACTCAGTGAAGCTGATGCAGTCGTGCTGAGGTTCATCATCATCACTCCTGTTTCCGCCTTCATCATTGTCTGGAATAGGAAGTAATGTTGCAGGATTTAGGAAAAAGCACCATTTGATGGGTATATTGTCAGCTGCCAATATAACTGGTCAGACGGCTGTCATGTATTATGCAAAATCTCAACTGAATGTGGAACAAATACAAATCAATATATGCCCCATGACAATCCCTTCACTTTGCTCAACTGCAACGCAAACAGCTGCAACAAATTTCTGACAACCAGGAACACCTACAGCTACTGGATCCAAGACAGTTGACAAATAGGCAATAGAACTCGCTGTTCCATCGTGTTTTTGAGTCAAACGCCTGTCTTACTTCTACTGCCTGCTTGCTGTGGGGTCCGAGACCTGGGGAAAGGACCATAGGACCACGAGTCCCAGCCTTCTCTGCGGCCTGCTGCCGCCTATGCCAATTCATCGCGCCTGGAGGCACTTTAAAATCAACTGTGGGCTCCCGCGGCACGGGACGCCCATCTTACTTTTGCTGCCTGCTTGCTGTGGGGTCCAGGGCTGGGGGAAAGGACCACAGGACCACGAGTCCCAGTCTTCTCTGCGGCCTGCTGCCGCATACACCACTTTATCACGCCTGGGGGCGCTTTAAAATCCACTGCGGGCTCACAAGGCGTGGGACGCACGCAGGCGTGCCTGGGCCAAGGGCAGGCCCATCTGCACCAGTCAGCGACAGGAAGAGGCAGGGCAGGGCAGGGCAGGGCCTCTCCCCTTGGCTTTTCTGATTGGAATCAGTGATCTGAGGACCTGAAGCATCTAGTGCGTACCGACGCTGCAGCCAAGGTTTGTCTTTCTTGTTCTAGTCTTTGTTTCTACTGCTGTCATTGACCCGTGCTTCACGATCGCCGCGGAAATAGACATTTGCTTTCGCAATCCAGGGGTCTGAGGACTGATAGCTCGATCACTTTCCACTGTTCATTGTTCTAATAACGCTACCCGTTGGGTCCCTTCCATCTACACTGATTATGGTAAAAAGGAAACATCCGGGGGGGGCCTAAAATCACCGAGGGACCCTCTGCCGTCCTCTTCCATTTTGGATTATATCACGGGCGGGTTGGAGGCATTGGAAAAGCCGATCACATGAGTTGAAGAATCCTTAACTAATTGCGCAAACAATATCTCTGGCAACACTGGTAGTACTGGTAACTCTGCTCTGATACCATCTGTCCCAGTCATAACTCCTATCGACCCCCCCCCCCCTAGTAGTCCACTTGCAAATGGACAGCTGAAAGCTAAGGACCTTGACAAACAAATATTAAAATCCCCACCCACTGCAATACCAGATACCCAACCACCTAGAAAGCGTTTTAAAATATCTTCAAATATTATCCCTCAGACCTTTCCATCTTTACCCGGGGGTGCAGGAAGGGGAGGCAAACATACTAAAAAAACACTGCCTACCAAGGAAACTTTGGTTACCAAATCCACTAAAAACCTAGCTAACCATCAGTGCCCTGAACACGTTGCCTTGAATGCTCTTGTACAGACCCTTTCTGATATACTCACGACCACTCTCGGCTCCCTTACTGAGCAATTAAAAGGGTTCGAGAGGAACGTGATATCTCGATTAGATAAGCTGAGTTTGACTCGGATAATATCAGCCCACCCTCAGCACCCCAGGGTTCCTTCAGCACCGATACAACATCCCCCTCCATTGGCATCCACGCAGACCCCCTAGGGCACTTACTACCCTCCTGCTATAGTTCCAGCAAGGGCTGACGACACAACCAGCCCCTCCCTGCCTACCCTACAAAGCATCAGCACCCCCTGTTTATTCCTCCAGAGAGGGTAGGATCTTCATGGGGAGTGGACTTAATGGTCCCATTGGCTATGTCATTCCAATCTGACCCTAGTATTTTCCCTCCTACCCTTCCCACTCATGCTTCAGTAGAGCCGCAATGTGTTTTTCCTACATCCAAAATGGACCACCTGGAGCTACCGCCCGCTGCCACACCATAGGTGGTAACTTTAGCCAACATCCCCAAAGTTTCTAGCTCGATACCTGAATCATGGGAGTCCCTCTGTAATAAAAGCTTAAATTGGCTAAATGCAAGGGTAGGCCTTGGTGGGGCACTTTTTGCAGACCTAAAAAAAGATTAGGAGAGTTAAATGGATAGGTCAAGGTAGTAATACCCTGGAGGGGGATTCTGTGGTGCTCTCGTTCACATCTCCTAATTTAGTAAAGCTAATATTAGAGAGAGCTAGTCTACCACCTCTCACGACTAAGCAGATTACTGTCTTACCTCTTGGCTTCTTTTATCAGCCGCCTGCCCCGTCCCAACCAGGAGCCTGCCTACAACACCAGGCACATCTTTCTGCCTCTCAATTCTCACCAATTGAAATCTCGAACAGGTTTGATCCCCTCTCCACTCTGCGGTGTGGAGTGACTGATGGATTGTAACCATCCTAGCACTGGTAAATTATGTGTTCCCACCATACATTCAGAATGCTCATGGGTCCCCTAACGGGACATCAACGATGTTTGTAAGCTCAATAATTCTAGCCCTGTCAGGTTACCCAACCCTAGTACTGTTGTTGATCACACATCATCGAGACTTACCCCTCCTGTTACTAAGCCTCCCACAGAAGTCCTCACAACTTTGTACTGCAACGCTGCTGGCTTACGCAACAAAAGTATTATGAGTGAGTGGCTGGATTTATTAATGATTTTTACACTTTAAGTCTATAGGAAATATAGTCAGGGGACCCAATACATTTAAATGGTTTTAAAACATATCATTGTCCAGCGATTCAATCTAACAGCGGATGTCCCAAAGGGGACTTGTGTATTTATATATCAAACTTATTGTCCCCTTTGAATACTACTGTAAATGCCACTAGTGTTTTTTACCAAATTGTCATTTTACAATTGTCTGCACACTCCTCCATTGCTATTGTCAACTTGTATAACAATGCTTGCAGCAATGAAATTATTTTAGCCATCAATCGCTTAGGTCATGACCTTGAGACAGCCTTTCCAGTGGCCTGTAAGAAGCCAATAATCTTGTGGGGTGGTAATATCCGCGCATTCCCGCACCCATCCAATAAGATTTGTGACTTGGTGCCCTGTGATAATAGTAACATTACCCATTTCTACCATTCAGCTTATGGGGATTCCCTAAACGACTTGCTTTTTAAACATAACTTGTCCTTTTGCAATGAGCTTAGCAGGACTCCGGTCATAGTGAGTAGCACCTATAATGGTAGAGGCAAGAACAGCGTGATAGATTTTCTACTTTTTTCCCAGTGTCACGCTGAGCTAGTCCTAGGGTTTTCTATACATGATTTCGCAATCAGCGATCACTTCCCCCCAAAGTTTTACTCTAAATATTTATCTTTAGACTCTGAGGGGGGACCCACATAGAGCCATTACTCTGGAGAACATTGATATCTCCAGCCGTAATGGGTACGCTGTAAGATGATCCTTGGTGGACCCATCCAACTTTTTAGCAAAATTAATTTGGAAAATGAGGGAGGCCTTCGAACAATGCCTTGATGAGAACATGGAGCCACATGAGTTCATCCAAGCTTTTGACAATAAAAAGTAGGGCATTGGCGAAGGGCTTCATGTTGATCAAAGCAAAACAAGAGCATCCCACCCTAGCTGGTTTAATTTGACCTGCTCTAAAGCACACAGAACTTTAAAACTCTCCCTGGCTAGAAAGCCGCAACAGGTCAGGGAGGTATGTGAATGTAGACCCGCTTATAAATTGGCCATTAAGCAACTTAAAAAGCTTTTAAAGGAGGCTACCTGGAATTGTCTACTTGAAGCCAGTTTGCCTAACAATAACATTCAATTCTGGCACATTATTAATTCTCCTTCTTGTGACCTGATGGGTTGCCCTCGTGCCGAGATATCCATTTCTGAGGCCACTTGGCTAGCCCACTTTACAGACTTCTATTCCACCACAAATGACATTTTGATCCCACAGAACACTGTACTTTCTACTGGGGAGCCGGCACCCACCTCACTCCCTAAACAAATGAATTACCCGGTTTTCACTTTAGATGAAGTGGTTGCAGCACTGAAATCTAGCAAGGGCGGTAAAGCCCTGGGTCCGGACGGACCTATTTAAGTCCAACATTGACTTGTGGGGCCCCATTATTACTTTGCTATTTAGAGCCTGTCAGGAAAATGGTTTCTTGCAAACCTGGCCCGAATCTATCAATGTTCCAATATACAAAAAGGGCGATCGAAACAGTCCATCACGGTATAGGACAATTTCCCTCTTAGACTCCCTAGTGAAGGTGGTGGGACACATTCTTTTAGACCGACTGCAGGACTGGGCAGAATCTAACAGCATTCTCTCTGACCTGCAGTACGGCATTAGGCATGGGCTGCGGACCACAGAACAAGCCATCACCATGGACTTTTTAATTGGCAAATACATGCACATTAAGGAAGGGAATTTGTACTTAGTCTTTGTGGATTTATCATCCGCTTTTGACTTTGTAGTACATGAAAAACTATGGTCCACTATGACTAACCTGGGAGTCGATTGCACTATTGTAAATTTTCTCAGAGACTTGTACGCGCTCGGCCGCGGAAGAGTATGCTACGGCATCAACGGCACTTGTACAGAGCCATTTAATATAATTAGAGTGGTATGACAAGGATGCGTACGAGCCCCCTTTTTGTTTAATCTTTATTAATAGTGTAGGGGCAACCTTGGCAAGCAAGTGCGCTGACTTACCCCAATCCCGAATGTCTGACAGAATATCGACAGACAGAAAATCGACCTACAAAAATATCGACACAAAAATATCGATGACAAGAATATCGAGATCCTATCTACAACATGGTAAGTACAAAAATATCGAAAATAAAATATAGAATGTCAAAAATATCGTTATTAAAAATATAAAGTATTTTTTAGTTAAAAAAAAATATGTAAAATAAACCAAATAATACTTATAAATAAAATAAACATAATTAAATATATGTTATAGTGTTTAAAATTAATAATTAATATATATAATGTAATAAAACATTAATTAAACATATACATATAATATATAATATATATACTTACTTAATAATACATTTTAATAATTGTTTTAATAACTTATAACTTGTTAAAAATTATTATACATTACAAATACATCATACACATAAAACAATAACATGAATAAAAATTAAATAATTATATATAACACATTTAAAAAATTACATTTAATTTGAATATTGTTAAAATTAATTATATATTACATTAGCTAAAATAATACAAAAAATATTAAATAGCACCGACAATAAAACTACTACTCCAGCTCCAAAAAAAAACAGTAAAGAAAAAATGTTGGATAGCGTAGAGCTAAAAATTACTATTTCCACTCCAGGGAGTGTAACAATAGGGAAAGTGTTGGATAGCGTAGGGGTAAAAATTACTATTCCCACTCCAGAGAATGCAACAGTAGGGAAAGTGTTGGATAGCGTAGGGGTAAAAATTACTATTCCCACTCCAGAGAGTGCAACAGTAGGGAAAGTGTTGGATAGCGTAGGGGTAAAAATTACTATTCCCACTCCAGAGAGTGCAACAGTAGGGAAAGTTTCGGATAGCGTAGGGGTAAAAATTACTATTCCAACTCCAGAGAGTGCAACAGTAGGGAAAGTGTTGGATAGCGTAGGGGTACAAATTACTATTCCAACTCCAGAGAGTGCAACAGTAGGGAAAGTGTTGGATAGCGTAAGGGTAAAAATTACTATTCCAACTCCAGAGAGTGCAACAGTAGGGAAAGTGTTGGATAGCGTAGGGGTAAAAATTACTATTCCCACTCCAGAGAGTGCAACAGTAGGGAAAGTGTTGGATAGCGACGGGGTAAAAATTACTATTCCAACTCCAAAGAGTGCAACAGAAGGGAAAGTGTTGGATAGCGTAGGGGTAAAAATTACTATTCCCACTCCAGAGAGTGCAACAGCAGGGAAAGTATTGGATAGCGTAGGGGTAAAAATTACTATTCCAACTCCAGAGAATGCAACAGTACAGAAAGTGTTGGATAGCGTAGGGATAAAATTTACTATTCCAACTCCAGAGGGTGCAACAGTAGGGAAAGTGTTGGATAGCGTAGAAGTTAAAAATAACATAGTTATAAATAAAATAATTATTTAAAATAATTAGTGATTTCATTATTGAATAACTCAAAATTATTTACAAATACCAATAAATAATTATTACAAACATAACTACCAAAGAATAATTAATTAACAATACATTAATAATAAATACCAATAAATAATAATTAATAAATATTAATTACCAAATAATAAATATTAAACGATAAAATATTTTTCATAACCAAAAACATATGAATTATTAAAAAGTAAATACCAATTAAAATATATTTAACCATTTAAAAAACATATATACCCCAAAATACTATTTATGAAACATTAATTACCAATTAAAAAATATTGAACTATTAAATATTTTTCATACGCCAAAATAATAAATATTACACATTAATTACCAATTAATAATTACTTATTAATATATTAATTAGAAATATCAATGCATAATATTTAATTATATTTAATTCCCAATTAATGATTAATCAACAATTAATTATTTTTCATAACCAAAATATTATAATTTAAAATATTTACCAATTAATAATTATTGTCCAATTAATTAATTATCAATACCCAACAACTAATTTAATAATTACTTAATTAGATTTCAATTACTTCCAACACTATTCCCCTATAAACGCACGACACACTCCACTAATAAAATAATACACTTAACATAATTATCAATTAATCAACTAATTAAAACTAATTGCCAATTAATAAAAATTAATTACCAATTAATACTTAATTAACAATAATATAATTATCAATACCAATAAATGAAAATAAATTATTAATTAATTACAATTAAATTACTTCCCACCCTATTCCCCTATAAACCCACAACCCGCTACAGAACTTAAACGCAAAAATTTATTAATATCAATTTATAATTCCTACAAATGTATAATTAATTCCATATAATTAAATTACTTCCCACCCTATTCCCCTATAAACCCACAACCCGCTACAGAACTTAAACGCAAAAAATAATTAAAATTAATTTATAATTCCTAAAAATGTATAATTAATTCCATATAATTAAATTACTTCCCACCCTATTCCCCTATAAACCCACAACCCGCTACGGTACTAAAACACAAAATTGACTTAAAAAAACATTGTTAACATTTAAAAATTGTATACATATATGTTAAAACCAGTAGAACACTTAACTAAAAACATATAACACATACATATTAAATACATAATAAAATACATAACAATAATATAAATATCGATATTAGTAACATCAATATTAGTAAAATCGATATATTTGATGTCGATATTACTAACTTCGATATTACTAACATCGATATTAAAATACTTACCTTAGGATCGATATTCTGTCCATAGATATTATTGACATCGATATTCTGTCCCATCGATATTTAAAACTCGATATTTGTGTAGGTAGATATTTTTATTTCGATATTTTGGCTGCTCACCCCCAATCCCAACACCTTTTTACGTGGATGATGCCGTTTTAATGGGTCGTACTCCCCTCGGACTCCAGCGCCTAGTCGACGAATTAGCTATTTTCATGCAGGATCATGGCTTGAAAATTAACATTGGCAAAACTTTCGCCATGAATGTTGGGTGTATGGCCTCTCGATGTCGGGATATCTTCATTGAGGGCACAAAAATTCAGCACACAACCACTTTCTCTGATTTGGGGATAGTATTTAGTCTTAACGGGAAGTGGCAACAGGCTATAGAATCTGGGCAACTTCAATTTAAAAGAACTACAAGGGCCCTGCTACAGTTTGCTAGCACTCAAGGAATTAAACATCCAAGAGAAATGCTGACCATCTACAAGGCCAAATGTAGGCTCACTGCTATGTATGGGTCCGAATTATGTGGACACAGGCAGATTGATAGTCTTCAACTCGAAGAAAATGATTTTCTGAGAAATATTCTCGCAGTTCCGAAAAGTAGTGCAACCTATGTCTGCCACTCAGAACTAGGAGCTCCTTTTTTGCAGACCAGATTAGGATACAGCCAGTGTTACAATGGCACAAAAGCTGGTCATCCGAATATACCACGCTTAATCGATCAATTTTAACTGATTGTCTTAAATCCTCGTCAGTCCTTAAAATTTCTTGGCTCAGATTCGTGTCCAACTTACTGTCAGACATTGGTCATCCTGAGTACCAAGACCACCCCGAGAGCTTGGCTCTCGTTCAAAGAAAAGTACTCAAAACAAAACGCTTATCACTACTAGAGGAAACAAGATTAGCATCTGAAATCTCGAAACCATCTTTCCTGAGGAATCAGATGATACTGACCAGCTTCAATATGCAATTTTACCTAGCCAACATGTTCAATGCGCACCACAGGTTTGTGCTGACTCGATTCCGTTTGGGTATTTTTCACCATTTAATCAGCTTCCCCACTATTAATAACTGGGCATCTGACCCGGGGAAATGTACCTGTGATGACATTTCCATCCAGAGCACATTGCACACTGTTCTGTTTTGTAAGCATTTTGCTGAGATGAGGAGGAAACATGTGATACCCCTGTTACGGCAGCTGGGCTTTGTGCAATGCCGGCCAGCCTTCCTATACCTGCAAACATTGCCTAATATCTATATATGTGTTGTAATGTCTCGATTTCTATGGGCTGTTATAAATTGCAGGAGGATGTTACAGATTGATACCAGGAAATGTAACTGAGTGTACATTTGATGATTGTATTTGCACTAGTATCTATGTGCTGTCGTTTTTTATTTATCAATGTATTACCAGGAAAATGAAATTGAGTATACACTGGTTTGTTGTATTTGCACTTGTATCTATGGGTGCCTCATGAGCCTTACAAAACGAGGGGGAGAAGGTGCTAATTGCACTATGTACCAGGGTACTACCTTGTACTGCCATCCCCTCCACAGATTAGCACCATAGCCCCCTCGTTTTGTAAGGCTCATGAGGCACCCGCCTTCAATACAACAAATTACACTTAAGGAATTTCCTTATGGTATCGTATTTTAGATTAAGACCACCGTTCTCCTACATGTATCATTCACTACCTGTTTATGTAGGATTTAACCATTGATGACATTGTCATACATGCTATGTGAGTAGGGTAGGGATCTGTTATCCTGTCCTGAAGAACAAACGGCACGCTTCGAAACATGGTGAGTCACACAGGAGGTCTTGCACATTGACCCAACATACCTCCGTCTCACACCTTTTTAACAATACCGGCACCATGGAATATTAAAGTTTTCTACTCCACAGGAGCAAGGTATTTTTTAACATTCACTTATCACTCACTCCTGACCCTTCCTCTCACCCACTTTCACACTACACATAGTGAATAATATCAGTGCTCCCGCGTATTCGCAGGTAGTAGCATGCCGCGTCCCGTAGAGGGGCGCGAAGACCCCTATGACGAAGCATGACACCAAGGGCCCTTTTGGTGTGTGAGGGGTATTTAAGAAACACGATGTGCTTCCAACAAATGTAGGAAATGCACATGACCCTGGATTTAAGTAATCCTCCACTGTAATCCTTCATGGGTGGATCCTATTGTTTATAAATAATTGCAAGGGGAGGTCGAATCCACCCCCGGTGTTCGTGTAGGACACCACCTCTCCACTCCCTCTTTTGTTATTTATAGAATTGGCTTATCACCAATTGGCATGTTTAATTTACTTGTAAGTCCCTAGTAAAGTGGCACTACCTGTGCCCAGGGCCTGTAAACTGAATGCTATTAGTAGGATTGCAGCACTGAGTCTGCCAACCACAAATGTAGGACTTTAAACATATCTCTGGCCTGTAACTGCAGAGCCTGTGTATGCAGTCATAAAACTGCCATTTTGACCTGGCAAAATAAACCTTTTCCAGGCCCAAACCTTCCTTTTTAATAGCTGAAGCTCGTCGATGGACAGATAGATAAAATTGTAATTAAAAAAAAAAAAAAGGTCTTGGTTAACTACAGACCTAATTAGGGGCCCAATTTTAAAAAGAAAACCACAAAAGTGCATCCATGGTATATGTCCTTGCATTAAGTGCATATTAGCGGGTATCATGAATTCACAAGAATTTACAGAAGTAGGTCAGGAAATGATACTTCTAAAAAATATTTGTGAACTGCTTTTGCTATCTGTCTGTCTATTGACTGGCTTCCACTCTTTCACAAGGAGCAGATCAGCACACTAAGCAGTTTTGTTCAGGGACTACTGTGGCAATGTTTGCTTTTTGAGACCAAAAATATTATTAATTTTTGCCAGTGTTTGTTATAATGGCAAGGGGCAGGCAGTTCCCACAAAGTTTAACCAAAACCATATCAACACAAGAGATGCATTGACAAAACCAAAAGGCTGACCACCTATATCAGACCTATTGGCTCTGCCAGTGCTTGTCTATTTTCATTTTTTCCATTATCTTGTTGAAACTGGTTGCACTGATTTTCCATTATGGATACTTTTTGTAAAAACTTGCGTGCATCAATACATTTTACTCAGTGATGCTTCAAAGACATTTTACGTACAATTTCACAGTAGTTTAGCGAAACATTTTTTTTCCTAGTTGCATTTTTTGTGAACATTTTATTTTGAAAGCAAAGGATCATCAATCTTACTTTCCTGCTTCTGCAGATATTTGCATCTAATTAACGAGTATTCTGGGAGCATTGTTTATAGCCTCATATTGTTCAACTCTGCAAATGTGTGTACACATTTTTATACAGGAACCACTGTCAGTAGTGCAGACTGAGCTTACAACATTTACTTAGAGCGCCCACCCTAATAAAAAAGGCTTTGTGTTCAAGAACCATAAACGTGTTAACTTCTGTTACAATACATGTTTTATTGCGTCACAAACATTGGAGGGATGTTCCCCGTTGCTGCCGATACCAGGTGTTTGAAACATTGCCGGAATAAGAGAGGACCTACCAAGGTCCTACATTCGAGGAAGAGGGGAACATTCCTCCAATATTCGTGACGCAATAAAACATGTGTTGGAAAGGCGTTCGCCGGAAGGGGGTTCGATACACGTCCTGCCCACCCCTTTGACCCACCTCTCCCAAATAAGCCGAACCAGGCGCGCACACCCTGAACTGCACTGTGAACAGAGGGACACCACACGTATTCTCTGTAGGACGATAAGTTCTTTTATCGATGATTTCAAGGGATCTTTATGACCCAAAAGGCAAATAGTACAGCAGTGGCACAACGTACCACAAGTCAGTCGTGGGGAATGGGGGTAGCGGGACAGTCCTTCAAGATAGTGTCTCTGCGAAATACCCTGCGGAAGCTCACAATCCTCGAGCCGGAGGGTGTCGTGTCTCTGGGCGATCTCTTCCCGAGTCGTCCTCAAGGGGAGCGCCGCGAGTCTCTCAGCAGGCACAGGTGGTCGGAGTTCAGGAGCCGCGATTCCGTCAGCAGGGCTCAGATGGTTCAATAGCTGGGGGCCGCGAGTCACTCAGCAGGCCTAGGTGGTTCAGTGTTCGGGAGCCGCGACCTCGTCCGCAGGGCTCAGATGGTTCAATAGCAAGAGGCCGCGAGTCACTCAGCAGGCCAAGGTGACTTCAGCGTTCAGGAGCCGCGACAGCGTCTGCAGGCTCGGATGGTTCCAGTTCTTCTCTGTCCTTATTTTCTCCGGCACCCCTTGTTATACTCCGCTGGTTCTTTGAAGTCCGGAGTGCTCGCAGAGGGGAGACTGGGGTGACGGAGGGGGTTCGGCGGGATTTCCTGCCGCTCACTTCTTTGGTCTTTTCAGGTGGGCCTGGGAGGGACCCCAGACGCTCGGTAGGGGAGGCGCCTGCTCCCCAGGGGCCTGGTGGCCGATTGAGTCCTCCCGGGGAAGGCGACCCGAGGTGTGACTGGGCTGGCGCCTCTGGGTCTGTGTTGAGGCTCCCGCTTCCTTGGTTGGACATGCGTGGTAGGGTGGTGAGTTGGTCAGGCCTCTGGCCGGCCCGCGGATCGGGGGTGGCTGGGGCGGCCGGAGTCGGGGATGTCGTGTCTTGAGGGTGGTTGCAGGTTGGCTGGATGATGGAGAGGGCCACGCCGTGAGGCCGGTCTCACACGCGTCCCCCCCAGCTGAAAGGCGTGGAGAACTACCCATCCAACTGGGGGGTTCTCCTCGCCGAAGCGGAAGAACCGGGACAGGCCGTCGGCGTTGGCATGATCCGTCCCGGGGCGATGTTCGACAGTGAAATCCATCCCTTGGAGGGAGATGGACCATCGTAGTAGCTTGGGGTTCTCCCCCCTCATCCGCATTAGCCATTGCAAGGGCCGGTGGTCCGTCTGTACTCGAAAATGGGTTCCGAACAAGTAGGGCCGCAGTTTCTTGAGGGCCCAGACTACGGCAAAGGCCTCTCGCTCTATAGTACTCCAACGCTGCTCTCTCGGCAGCAGCCTTCGGCTGATGAAAGCTATGGGCTGATCAATGCCCTTGTCGTCGAACTGCGAGAGCACGGCCCCGATGCCATGTTCGGATGCGTCGGTCTGGACCACGAACTCTTGGGAGTAGTCGGAGGCCTTGAGTACGGGAGCGGTGCACATGGCGGTTTTCAAGGCGTCGAACGCCTGCCGGCACTGGGGGGTCCACTGCACCTTCTGCGGAAGCTTCTTGGAGGTCAATTCTGTGAGGGGCCCTGCGATACTACCATAATTTTTAATGAACCTCCGGTAGTACCCCGTAAGGCCCAGGAAGGCCCGAACCTCTGTCTGCGTGGTGGGGGGCTCCCAGGACTTGATGGCATCGATCTTCGGCTGGAGAGGGGCGACCTGGCCGCTGCCCACCTGATGCCCCAGGTAGACCACGGAGCCTTGTCCGAGCTGGCATTTGCTGGCTTTCACTGTCAGGCCTGCTCGGCGCAGGGCCATTAGTACTTGTCGGAGGTGCTGGAGATGCTCGTGCCATTGAGAGCTGAATACGGCGATGTCGTCAAGGTACGCTGCGCTGCGCTGAACTCCTCGAGTCCGGCCAGGACCTTGTTCACCAACCGCTGGAACGTGGCTGGGGCGTTTTTCATTCCGAACGGCATGACCCTGAAGCGGTAGTGGCCATCTGGCGTGAGAAGGCAGAGCGCTCTTTCGCTCCTTCCGTGAGAGCGATCTGCCAGTACCCGCAGGTCAGGTCGAAAGTGCTGAGGAACTGGGCGGCCCCCAGGCGGTCGATGAGCTCGTCGGCTCGGGGAATAGGGTGAGCGTCTGCCCGGGTGACCGCGTTGAGCCCCCGATAGTCTACACAGAATCTTAGTTCGGGGGCGACCCCTGGGGAGGCCGCCTTCGGGACCAGAACCACCGGGCTGGCCCAGGGGCTGTCGGAGGGCTCGATGACCCCTAGGTTGAGCATTTTCTGTACCTCGGTCTTGATGCAGGTGCGGACCCGGTCAGGCACCCGGTAGGCTCGGTGTCTCACAGGCGGGCAGTCGCCGGTGTCCACGTCGTGGACACACCAGTCGGTCACCCTTGGAATGAGGGAGAAGAGGTCTGCGAATTGTCCGAGCAGCTGGCGGCAGTCGTCGGCCTGCTGGGGAGTGAGGGTGGCCGACAGTGTCACACCCTCCACGGAACCGTCCAGTTCTTTCGTGCACAGGAGGTCGGGCAGGGGTTCAGTGTCTTCTTCTGCCCCCTCATCGGTGGCCAGTAGCAAACTCAATTCTGTCCTTACAAAGTGGGGCTTGAGACGGTTTACGTGGAGGACCCGGAGGGGGTTCCGTGGGGACTGTACGTCGACCAGATACGTGACCTGGCTCTTCCGTTCGACCACCTTGAATGGGCCAGTCCATTTGTCTTGTAGGGCGCAGGGTTTCACCGGAGCCATGACCCAAACCCGCTGGCCCGGCTGGAACTCGACCAGGGTTGCGTTCTGGTCATACCAGCGCTTCATTTCTTCTTGGCTGGCCTCGAGGTTAGCCTCTGCAAGTTCTCTAAACTTCCTTGTCTGGTTGCGGAGCGCCAGGATGTAGCGGAACACATCCGGGGGTGTCCCCCGGGGGCTTGTCTCCCAGCCCTCTTTGACCAGGCTCAGGGGCCCTCGAACGGGATGTCCGTACAGCAGTTCGAAGGGGCTGAACCCCAGAGACTTTTGGGGAACCTCCCGGTACGCGAATAGGAGGCAAGGGAGGAGGACGTCCCATTTCCGGCGCAGGGGCTCTTCGAGGCCCAGGATCATTCCCTTCAGAGTTCGGTTGAAGCGTTCCACCAGGCCGTTGCCCTGGGGGTGGTAGGGGGTCGTGAACTTATACGTGACTCCGCACTGCTGCCACAGGGACTTCATGTAGCGGGATATAAAGTTCGTGCCGCGATCACTCACAACCTCGCGGGGAAATCCGACACGGGAGAAGATCCCCATGAGAGCCCGGCCCACCACGGGAGCCGTCACGGTGCGGAGGGGAATGGCCTCGGGGTAGCGGGTGGCATGGTCCACCAGGGCAAGGATGAATCTGTGGCCCTGGGCGGTCTTCGGATCCAGGGGTCCCACGATGTCGATGCCGACCCGCTCGAACGGGGTACTCACAACGGGGAACGGTTGTAAGGGAGCTTTGCGTTTTCCGCCACTCTTCCCACTGCCCTGGCACGTGAGGCATGATTTGCAGTGTGCTTCTACATTCGCTCGCATCTTGGGCCAATAGAAGTGGGTAACCAATCGCTGATATGTCTTGTCTTGGCCTAAGTGGCCTGCCAAGGGTACATCGTGGGCCAGGCCCAGGAGGAGGCTCCGGAACCGCAGAGGTACCACCAGTACTCGTGCTGCGCCGAGCTCGGCGGATTTTTGCTCGCTGTAGAGGAGGCCATTGTCCCAATAGACCCAATGGGTTCCGGTTTGGTCACCGGCGACCTGGGCTTCGGCTTGTTGTCTAAGTCCCTCGAGGGAGGGGCAAGTGGTCTGTTCCTGGCAGAACTCTTCGCGGGAGGGCCCCCCTTCGCAGTGCCACTGGGCCAACTCGGGCAGTTCTTCGAGTTCCATCGGGGCCTCTGGGGCGGAAGGTTCCGGTCCTTCCCCTGGGTTAGTGTCTCCTTCTTCCTCGGAAGGAGGGTTGTCTGCTTCTGGTAGGGGGTCCCTGCTCTCGGGGAAAGCGTTCGGTAAGAGGGCTTCACCGCCCTTGGAGGGGGCCACTCGTGCGGTCATGGAGCGCGTGGTGGCGCAGACCCATTCTGGTAGGCCCATCATCTCCAGGTGGGCTCTTCGTTCTACCTGCCCCCACGGGGAACTCTCCAGGTCGTTGCCCAGGAGGCAGTCTACGGGCTGCGAGGTCCGGACCGCTACCTTCAGTTCTCCGGAGACCCCTCCCCACTCGAAGGGCACCAGGGCCATCTGGCAGAGGCTCTCAGAATTGTCGAAGGATACGTCCGGACAGAGGGCTCCGGCTAGGATCTGGTCTTCGGAAATTAGGCTGTGGTGGACCGCGGTGACACTCGCCCCGGTGTCGCGAAGGCCCTCGACTCGGTGGCCGTTGATGGTCACCCGCTGTCGGTACTTTTCTGTGTTGGCGGGCAAGGGTGTCCCGGGGACCATTTCTCGATCACCAAGGGAGACCAGGGCCATGGCCGCCGGTTCCCATTCCTCGGAGTCTTCCATTTCTTCCCCCAGAGCCACGGAGGCCATCTGCCGGGTCGGGGGGTTGGTCGTGGTGGTTCGCTGATACTGGGGACACTGGGGGTCATTGGCGTAGTGTCCGGGCTGCTGGCAGCGGAAGCAGGTGATCCTAGCTCGTGGACCTGGTCGTCCTGGGGCTCCGGTGCTGGCTGGAGACTGGGCCGAACCCGCCGCTGGTGGGCTGGTGGGGGGGCTGGTGGAGGACCCCCCGGAAAAGTCTCTTGGTCGGCCGTGGTTCCCTCCGCCCCTCTGGCGGGGGGGACCCTGACTGTGGCGGCCGTAGTCCCCCACGGGGCCCCGGGTGGCCCGGGTGTTCACCCAACGATCAGCCTCAGCGGCCAGCTTCCGAGGGTCGGTGAGTTTACTGTCTAGGAGATGCTGGCGCAGTTCTATAAAGCAATTGCCCGCTAAATGTTCCCAGGCGATCAGGTCGAACAGTTCTTCGAAGGTGGAGACCTTGCTGCCCTTGATCCACCCGTCCAAGGCTCGGCTGTAAAAGTTCACGTATTCGACCCACGTGGTGCCCGGTATCTTTTTGCAATCTCGGAACCGTTGTCGGTACATTTCGGGGGTGAGTCCGTACCGGCCCACGAGGGCTTCCTTCATGTGGCTGTAGGAGTTCATGACCGCGGAGGGCAGATCGAGCAGAGTGTCCCTTCCTTCGCTTAAGAACCGGCCCCATAGGCCAGCCCCCCAATCCTTCTGCGGGACTCGGTGAGAGGTCATGGCGACTTCGTAGGCCTTAAACCACTGCTGGATATCATCGTTCTTATAATACTCCTTGACCACATCCTTGGGGATGTGAACTTTGGTTTCCCCGGCGGGAGCGGGCTGTGGATTCCCGGGCGGCTGTGACTTTTCGTGTCTAGCCCGCCACTCAATCTCCTTCAGGCCGCGTTCATGTTCTAGCTGGAGTTTCTTTTCGTCGTGCTCCCTTTGGAGTCTCTTCTCTTCGAGTTCCCCTTGTAGCCGTAACTGCTCGACGGCTAACTTCTTCTCTGCCAGTTTTATCTCTCCCTCGATTTTTAGTTTTGCCAGTTCCAGTTCGTGGTTGCGGCTTCTCTCTCGGTCCGCTAGTTCCTCGGAGGACAGGTTCCCCTCTGGCCCGTTGTTTCTCGCCGGGGTGCTTGTTTGTTCATGGGTAGAGTCTTCTTCCGTTTGGGTCGGGGGCGCCCCCGTCTCGACCCAGGCTTTCAGGACTTTCTGGAAGTCTTCCTTTGTGCTTAGTCCGGTGGTAGCGATGCCAAGGTCTTTGCAAAACTGTTTGAGTTCTCTATGCGTGTAATAGTCCAATTGATCCTCTCGGAACGGTGAGCTTATTTCGGTACCTGCGGCACCCAGGGGGGTTTCTCCTTCCATCTCTGTTTGGTAGTGCGTCAGTCGTTCACTGCACGCTCTCTTTCGGTGTCGGCTCGGATCCCGTCGTCTGCCACCAAATGTTGGAAAGGCGTTCGCCGGAAGGGGGTTCGATACACGTCCTGCCCACCCCTTTGACCCACCTCTCCCAAATAAGCCGAACCAGGCGCGCACACCCTGAACTGCACTGTGAACAGAGGGACACCACACGTATTCTCTGTAGGACGATAAGTTCTTTTATCGATGATTTCAAGGGATCTTTATGACCCAAAAGGCAAATAGTACAGCAGTGGCACAACGTACCACAAGTCAGTCGTGGGGAATGGGGGTAGCGGGACAGTCTTTCAAGATAGTGTCTCTGCGAAATACCCTGCGGAAGCTCACAATCCTCGAGCCGGAGGGTGTCGTGTCTCTGGGCGATCTCTTCCCGAGTCGTCCTCAAGGGGAGCGCCGCGAGTCTCTCAGCAGGCACAGGTGGTCGGAGTTCAGGAGCCGCGATTCCGTCAGCAGGGCTCAGATGGTTCAATAGCTGGGGGCCGCGAGTCACTCAGCAGGCCTAGGTGGTTCAGTGTTCGGGAGCCGCGACCTCGTCCGCAGGGCTCAGATGGTTCAATAGCAAGAGGCCGCGAGTCACTCAGCAGGCCCAGGTGACTTCAGCGTTCAGGAGCCGCGACAGCGTCTGCAGGCTCGGATGGTTCCAGTTCTTCTCTGTCCTTGTTTTGTCCGGCACCCCTTGTTATACTCCGCTGGTTCTTTGAAGTCCGGAGTGCTCGCAGAGGGGGGACTGGGGTGACGGAGGGGGTTCGGCGGGATTTCCTGCCGCTCACTTCTTTGGTCTTTTCAGGTGGGCCTGGGAGGGACCCCAGACGCTCGGTAGGGGAGGCGCCTGCTCCCCAGGGGCCTGGTGGCCTATTGAGTCCTCCCGGGGAAGGCGACCCGAGGTGTGACTGGGCTGGCGCCTCTGGGTCTGTGTTGAGGCTCCCGCTTCCTTGGTTGGACATGCGTGGTAGGGTGGTGAGTTGGTCAGGCCTCTGGCCGGCCCGCGGATCGGGGGTGGCTGGGGCGGCCGGAGTCGGGGATGTCGTGTCTTGAGGGTGGTTGCAGGTTGGCTGGATGATGGAGAGGGCCACGCCGTGAGGCCGGTCTCACAACATGGATTGTAACAGAAGTTAACACGTTTATCGGACGGGTGGATTTTTTGCATCGCATATTGGAACAATTACGACCTATTGCATACGATTGCAGTTTTATGACTTGAGACATTTAAATCAATCTCAGTTCATGAAATCCAAGCCTTGAGAAAGCCCAGGGGGGCGAAACGTGCTTCGGATGCTGTTGATTTCTATGTTAATGGAATGGAATAAAACAAGCAATGGGACCTGATTCAACCATTGTGGTGGAGTTTTCTGAAGGACTTTTATGTTAACTGGCTCAACCGCAGACCATTGGAAATTGGATAATAGCTACGATCGTTTGGTGTGCTTTGGTGTTTTTTGGTTGGACATTGTTCTAGGCTGTTTCCAGTCCTAGTCAAGTCATACCCGGGTGGGTGTGTATTGCAACACCACGTGAGCACCCTAAAATACTGTGGTTTCAAGAGACTCTGTAAAGATAAATTGGACATTGATGTAAATAAATGTGCAGGTCATGAAAGCATGCCACAATCTTTGGAAAGAAAATGATTTTATTTATTTAAGCATTGTTTTTAGCTCATCCTTCGGCTGCAAATCACACCTTCTCATGAAAGCCCAACAAATGGGAAGGAATGTGGAGAATATCTTTCGCTTTTCAAGGGCATTAAAACACAAACCTTTAGCAGAGATGATAGCCCTGTAGAAAGCCAAATATATTGCTGCCGCCATACACAGGGTATGGGGAGATAAAAAAAAGATAAACTTCAGTGCATCGAGAATGGCTTTACACGGAGGTTGCTTGCAGTCCCAAAAAACAATGCAAATTTTATATGCCATGAGGAGGTGGGCCATACCTATATAGACTATCAAATACCAATTGCACCACTTGCGTTGTTAATTAGGTGTTGGCAAAACCCAGAGGCAGTTCTGGTTAGAGCTTGCATATCAGATTGTTTAGCACTAGATAATATGAACAAGATACCTTGGCTGATGTATATAAAATCAGGTTTACACAAGTTGGGCATAATGTTCAAATCTCCTATTCATCTTCCACTGAATGCTAAGATGATTGTGAAAACCACTCTGTAGAGGAAAGGTTACCCGGCTCCCTGGAAATGAAAACAGTTGAACATTACGTGAAAATCTTTACAGACACATTAATTGAACCATGTCTGGGTTGGACTGAAAATGCAACTCACCAGCTCTTCTTAACATATTTTAGACTTGACTTATTTTGAAGCGGCTTTCCAGGCACAAGGCGCCTGGCAGTGGTAAATATCCCCATGTCATTGTGATGATGCAACCAAACAAAGCACATGTCATTTTATCTTATTTTGCTTGCTTTATGCATGTCCAATTAGTACCTTTCTGATTCCTTTGTTACGCCAGATAGAGATTAGGCATTATCGGCCACCTATAGAATTTTTGCAGAAACTTATTACAAGAGATACGTGCCATGCAGTGCTAAATTTCATTAGGTGTGCGCTTCGGATTAGAAATAGTTATGCTATAAACTTTGATTGAAACCTGTTTTAAATGAGATTTACCTTGAATTTTAGTAATATTTATTCAATGTAATTTTAAATGTGTTTACTGTTGATTACTATTGATATATTGAATTTTATTTATGTTTTGTGTCATATGCTTTTTATGGCATTTTGCCTAAATAAAGATGCAGTGATGATGATGATGATGTTGACTGCACACAATAAAGAGATGCAAGCCTAATGTGGATGTGAGTCAGATGTAGTTTAGTTCAATAATAAAGATATGGGCCATGAGGGAGAGAAATCATGAGAGAGAAAGAGATGAGTAGAGTGTGGGAGAGCCCAGTGCATAGAGAGATTCCGATGAGAGAACGAAAGACATGAGCCATGAGGGAGAGAAATCACGAGAGAGACAGAGGGGTAGAGTGTGGGAGAACCCAGTGCTTGGGGAGATTCAGATGAGAGCCCGAAAAACAGGAGCCATGAGGGCGAGAAATCACGAGAGAAAGAGATGGGTAGAGCGTGGGAGAGCACAGTGCTTAGGTAGATTCCGATGAGAGAACGCAAAACAGGAGCTATGAGGGAGAGAAATCACAAGAGACAGAGGGGTAGAGTGTGGGAGAACCCAGTGCTTGGGGAGATTCAGATGAGAGCACGAAAAACAGGAGCCATGAGGGCGAGAAATCACGAGAGAGAAAGAGATGGGTAGAGCGTGGAAGAGCCCAGTGCTTAGGGAGATTCAGAAATAAGATTCCTTTGAGAGAACGAAAGATAGGAAACATTGAGGTGCACAAGATGGATGTCAGAAAATCCTACTTAGGAGCCACTATGCAGAGAGGCCTGCTGTTTTTTTGCATGGAGGTGAGAGAAGTGTGCATAGCTGAAGACGGACTGAGTGCATTGAGGTGAATGTCCTTGCCTCTTTCACCCTGCCCTTGAATGTCCACACCTTTTTCACCCTGCCCTTGAAGGTCCTTTCCTCTTATTTCACCCTGCCCTTGAATGTCCTTTCCTCTTTCACCCTGTCCTTGAATGTCCTTGCCTCTTTCGCCCTGCACTTTAATGTCCTTGCCTCTTCTTTCACCCTGCCCTTGAATGTCCTTGCCTATCTTTCACCCTGCCCTTGAATGCCCTTACCTCTTTCACCCTGCCCTTGAATGTCCTTGCCACTTCCTTCACCCTGCCCTAGAATGTGCTTGCCTCCTCTTTCGCCCTGCCCTTGAATGTCCTTGCCTCTTTCACCCTGCAATGAATGTCCTTGCCTATCTTTCACCCTGCCCTTGAATGTCCTTACCTCTTTAACCCTGCCCTTGAATGTCCTTTCCACTTCCTTCACCCTGCCCTAGAATGTCCTTGCCTCCTCTTTCGCCCTGCCCTTGAATGTCCTTGTCTCCTTCACCCTGCAATGAATGTCCTTGCCTCTTTTTTCACACTGCCCTCTTTAATGTCCTTGCCTCTTCCTTCACCCTGCCCTTGAATGCCCTTGCATCTTTCACCCTGCCCTTGAATGTTCTTGCATATTTTCATCCTCTCCTTGAATGTGCACACCTCTTTCACCCTGCCCTTGAATGTCCAGGCCACCTTCACCCTGCCCTTGAATGTCCTCGCCTCTTTCACCCTGCCCTTGAATGTTCTTGCATCTTTTTGCCCTGCTTTTGAATGTTCTTGGCTCTTCTTTCACTCTGCCCTTGAATGCCCTTGACTCTTCCTTCACCCTGCCCTTCAATGCCCTTGGCTCTTCTTTCACCCTGCCTTTAAATGTCCTTGCCTTTTTCACCCTGCCCTTGAATGTTCTTGCATATTTTCACCCTCTCCTTGAATGTTCTTGCCTCTTTCACCCGGCCCTTGAATGTCCTTGCCTCTTTAACCCTGCCCTTGAATGTCCTTGCCACTTCCTTCACCCTGCCCTAGAATGTCCTTGCCTCCTCTTTCGCCCTGCCCTTGAATGTCCTTGCCTCTTTCACCCTGCCTTTGCCTCTTTCGCCCTGCCCTTGAATGTCCTGGCCTCTTTCACCCTGCACTTGAATGTCCTTGCCTCTTTTTTCACACTGCCCTTTAATGTCCTTGCCTCTTCATTCACCCTGCCCTTGAATGTTCTTGCATATTTTCACCCTCTTCTTGAATGTTCTTGCATTTGTTCACCCGGCCCTTGAATGTCCTCGCCTCTTTCACGCTGCCCTTGAATGTCCACACCTCTTTCACCCTGGCCTTGAATGTCCTTGCCTCTTTCACCCTGCCGTTGAATGTGCACACCCCTTTCACCCTGCACTTGAATGTCCACGCCTTCTTCACCCTGCCCTTGAATGTCCTTGCCTCTTTCACCCTGCCCTTAAATGTTCTTGCATCTTTTCGCCCTGCCCTTGAATGTCCTTGACTCTTCTTTCAGTCTGCCCTTGAATGCCCTTGGCTCTTGTTTCACCCTGCCTTTGAATGTCCTTGCCTCTTTCACCCTGCCCTTGAATGCCCTCGCCTCTACTTTCGCCCTGCCCTTGAATGCCCTTGACTCTTCTTTCAGTCTGCCCTTGAATGCCCTTGGCTCTTTCACCCTGCCCTTTAATTTCCTTGCATGTTTTTACCCTGCCCTTGAATGACTTCGCCTATTTCACCCTGCCCTGGAATGTTCTTCGATCTTTTCGCCCTGCCCTTGAATGTTCTTGCCTCTTATTTCGCCCTGCCCTTGAATGTCCTTGCCTCTTTCACCCTGTCCTTGAATGCCCTTGCCTCTTTCACCCTGCCCTTGAATCTCCTAGCATCTTTCACTCTGCCCTTGAATGACCTTGCCTCTTCCTTCACCCTGCCCTTCAATGCCCTTGGCTCTCCTTGTACCCTCCCTTGAATGTCCTTGCACCTTTCAATCTGCCCTTGAATGCCCCTGCCTCTTCCTTCACCCTGCCCTTCAATGTCCTTGCATTTTTCACCCTGGCCGTAAAAGTCCATGCATTTTTACCCTGCCCTTGAATGTCCTTGCCTCTTTCACCCTGACCTTGCCTCTTTCACCCTGCCCTTGCCTCTTTCACCCTGCCTTTGAATGTCCTTGCCTTTTTCACCCTACCCTTGAATGTCCTTGCCTTTTTTGCCCTGCCTTTGAATGTCTTTGCCTCTTCTTTCACCCTGTCTTTGAATGTGCACACCTCTTTCACCCTGCACTTGAATGTCCACGCCTTCTTCACCCTGTCCTTGAATGTCCTTGCCTCTTTCACCCTGCCCTTGAATGTCCTTGCCGTTTTCACTCTGCCCTTGAATATCCTTGCCTCTTCTTTCACCCTGTCCTTGAACGTTCTTGCCTCTTCCGTCTCCCTGCCATTGAATGCCCTTGCCTCTTATTTCATCCTGCCCTTGAATGTCCTTGCCTCTTTCAAGCCAGCCTTGAATGTTCTTGCCTCTTTCACCCTGCCTTTTAATGTATTTGCCTCCTTCACCCTGCCCTTGAATGCCCTTGCCTCTTCCTTCACCCTGCCCTTGATTGCCCTTACCCCTTTCACCCTGCTCTAAAATGCCCTTACCTCTTGCACCCTGTCCTTAAATATCCTTGCATTTGTTCACCCTGCCCTTGAATGTCCCTGCTTCTTCCTTCATCCTGTCCTTGAATGTCCTTGCCTCTTTCACCCTCTCCTTGAATGTCCTCGCCTCCTTCACCCTGCCCTTGAATGTCCACACTTCATTCACCTTGCCTTTGAATGTCCACGCCTCTTTCACCCTGCCCTTCAATGTCCTCGCGTCTTTCACCCTGCCCTTGAATGTCCTCGCCTCTTTCACCCTGCCCTTGAATGTCCTTGCCTCTTTCACCCTGTCCTTAAATATCCTTGCTTTCTTTTATCCTGCCCTTGAATGTCCGTGCATTATTTCACTCTGCCCTAGAATGTCCTTGCCTCTTTTACCCTGCCCTTAAATGTCCTTGCATTCTTTCACACTGCCGTTGATTGTCCTTGTCCCTTTCAGCCTGCCCTTGAATGGCCTTGCCTCTTCATTCACTCTGCCCTTGAATGTCCTTGCCTCTTCTTTAACCCTGCCCTTGAATGTCCGTACCCCTTCCTTCACCCTGCCCTAGAATGTCCTTGCCTCTTCCTTCACCCTGCCCTTGAATGTCCTTGCATCTTTCACCCTGCCCTTGAATGTTCTTGCATATTTTCACCCTCTCCTTAAATGTTAATGCCTCTTTCACCCAGCCTTTGAATGTCCTCGCCTCTTTCACCCTGCCCTTAAATGTCCACGCCTCTTTCACCCTGCCATTCAATGTCCTCGCCTCTTTCCCCCAGCCCTTGAATGCCCTCGCCTATTTCACCCTGCCCTGGAATGTTCTTTGCTCTTTTCGCCCTGCCCTTGAATGTTCTTGCATCTTTTCGCCCTGCCCTTGAATGCCCTTGACTCTTCTTTCAGTCTGCCCTTGAATGCCCTTGCCTCTTTCACCCTGCCGTTGAATGTCCTCGCCTTTTCTTTCACCCTGACCTTGACTCTTCTTTCAGTCTGCCCTTGAATTCCCTTGACTCTTTCACCCTCCTCTTGAATCTCCTAGCATATTTCACTCTGCCCTTGAATGACTTTGACTCTTCCTTCACCCTGCCCTTCAATATCCTTGGCTATCCTTTTATCCTGCCCTTAAATGTCCTTGCACCTTTCAACCTGCCCTTGAATGTCCTTTCCTCTTTCACCCTGTCCTTAAATATCCTTGCTTTCTTTTAAGCTGCCCTTGAATGTCCGTGCATTATTTCACTCTGCCCTTGAATGTCCTTGCCTCTTTCACCCTGCCCTTGAATGTCCTTGCATTCTTTCACACTGCCATTGATTGTCCTTGTCTCTTTCAGCCTGCCCTTGAATGTCCTTGCCTCTTCATTCACTCTGCCCTTGAATGTCCTTGCCTCTTCTTTAACCCTGCCCTTGAATATCCGTACCCCTTCCTTCACCCTGCCCTAGAATGTCCTTCCCTCTTCCTTCACCCTGCCCTTGAATGTCCTTGCATCTTTCACCCTGCCCTTGAATGTTCTTGCATATTTCCACCCTCTCCTTAAATGTTCAGGCCTCTTTCACGCTGCCCTTGAATGTCCACACCTCTTTCACCCTGCCCTTAAATGTCCACGCCTCTTTCACCCTGCCATTCAATGTCCTCGCCTCTTTCCCCCAGCCCTTGAATGCCCTCGCCTATTTCACCCTGTCCTGGAATGTTCTTCGCTCTTTTCGCCCTGCCCTTGAATGTTCTTGCCTCTTCTTTTGTCCTGCCCTTGAATGCCCTTGACTCTTCTTTCAGTCTGCCGTTGAATGTCCTCGCCTTTTCTTTCACCCTGACCTTGACTCTTCTTTCAGTCTGCCCTTGAATTCCCTTGACTCTTTCACCCTCCTCTTGAATCTCCTAGCATATTTCACTCTGCCCTTGAATGACTTTGACTCTTCCTTCACCCTGCCCTTCAATATCCTTGGCTATCCTTTTATCCTGCCCTTAAATGTCCTTGCACCTTTCAACCTGCCCTTGAATGTCCTTTCCTCTTTCACCTTACCCTTGAATGTTCTTGCCTCTTTCACCCTGCCTTTGAATGTATTTGCCTCTTTCACCTTGCCCTTGAATGTACTTGCATGTTTTCACCCTGTCCTTGAATGCCCTTGCCTCTTCCTTCACCCTGCCCTTGAATGCCCTTGCCCCTTTTACCCTGCCGTTGAATGCCCTTACCTTTTGCACCCTGTCCTTGAATATCGTTGCATTTGTTCACCAGGCCCTTGAATGTCCACGCCTCTTTCATCCTGCCCTTGAATGTCCACACCTCTTTCATCCTGCCCTTGAATGTCCTTGCCTCTTTCACCCTGCCCTTGAATGTATTTGCCTCTTTCACCCTGCCCTTGAATATCCTTGTATTTTTTCACCCTGCCCTTTAATGCCCTTGCCTCTTCCTTCACCCTGCCCTTGAATGCCCTTGCCCCTTTTACCCTGCCGCTGAATGCCCTTACCTCTTGCACCCTGTCCTTGAATATCGTTGCATTTGTTTACCCTGCCCTTGAATGTCCCTGCTTCTTCCTTCACCCTGCCCTTGAATGCCCTTGCCTCTTCTTTCACCCTGCCCATGAATGTCCTTGCCTCTTTCTCCTGCCCTTGAATGGCCTTGCCTCTTCATTCACTCTGCCCATGGTTGTCCTTGCCTCTTCTTTCACCTTGCCCTTGAATGTCCTTGCCTCTTCCTTCACCCTACCCTTGAATGGCCTTGCATCTTTCACCCTGCCCTTGAATGGCCTTGCATCTTCCTTCACCCTGCCCTTAAATGTCTTTGCCTCTTTCACCCTGCCCTTGAATGTCCTTGTATTTTTTCACGCTACCCTTGAATACCCTTGCCTCTTCCTTCACCCTGCCCTTGAATGCCCTTGCCCCTTTTACCCTGCTGTTGAATGTCCTTACCTCTTGTGAGACCGGCCTCACGGCGTTGCCCTCTCCATCATCCCGCCAACCTGCAACCACCCTCAAGACACGACATCCCCGACTCCGGCCGCCCCAGCCCCCCCCCGATCCACGGGCCGGCCAGAGACCTGACAGACTCAACACCCTACCACGCATGCCCAACCAAGGGAGCGGGAACCCTCGAGCCAGACCCAGAGGCGCCAGCCCAGTCGCACCTCGGGTCGCCTTCCCCGGGAGGACTCAATCGGCCACCAGGCCCCTGGGGAGCAGGCGCCTCCCCTACCGAGCGTCTGGGGTCCCTCCCAGACCCACCTGAAAAGACCAAAGAAGTGAGCGGCAGGAAATCCCGCCGAACCCCCTCCGTCACCCCAGTCCCCCCTCTGCGAGCACTCCGGACTTCAAAGAACCAGCGGAGTATAACAAGGGGTGCCGGAGGAACAAGGACAGAGAAGACCTGGAACCATCTGAGCCTGCTGACGCTGTCGCGGCTCCTGAACGCTGAAGTCACCTGGGCCTGCTGAGTGACTCGCGGCCTCTTGCTATTGAACCATCTGAGCCCTGCGGAAGAGGTCGCGGCTCCCGAACACTGATCCACCTAGGCCTGCTGAGTGACTCGCGGCCCCCCAGCTATTGAACCATCTGAGCCCTGCGGACGGAATCGCGGCTCCTGAACTACGACCACCTGTGCCTGCTGAGAGACTCGCGGCGCTCCCCTTGAGGACGACTCGATAAGAGATCGCCCAGAGACACGACACCCTCCAGCTCGAGGATTGTGAGCTTCCGCAGGGTATTTCGCAGAGACACTATCTTGAAAGACTGTCCCGCTACCCCCATTCCCCCCCGACTGATTTGTGGTACGTTGTGCCACTGCTGTACTATTTGCCTTTTGGGTCATAAAGATCCCGTGAAATCATCGATAAAAGAACTTATCGTCCTACCGAGAATACGTGTGGTGTCCCTCTGTTCACAGTGCAGATCAGGGTGTGCGCGCCTGGTTCGGCTTACTTGGGAGAGGTGGGTCAAAAGGGTGGGCAAGACGTGTATCGAACCCCCCTCCGGCGGACGCCTTTCCAACATTTGGTGGCAGACGACGGGATCCGAGCCGACACCGAAGGAGAGCGTGCAGTAAACGACTGACGCACTACCAAACAGAAATGGAAGGAGAAACCTCCCTGGGTGCCACAGGTACCGAAATAAGCTCACCGTTCCGAGAAGATCAATTGGACTATTACACGCATAGAGAACTAAAACAGTTTTGCAAAGACCTTGGCATCGCTACCACCGGACTGAGCACAAAGGAAGACTACCAGAAAGTACTGAAAGCCTGGGTCGAGACGGGGGCGCCCCCGACCCAAACGGAAAGAGACTCTACCCATGAACAAACAAGCACCCCGGCGAGAAACAACGGGCCAGAGGGGAACCTGTCCTCCGAGGAACTAGCGGACCGAGAGAGAAGCCGCAACCACGAACTGGAACTGGCAAAACTAAAAATCGAGGGAGAGATAAAACTGGCAGAGAAGAAGTTAGCCGTCGAGCAGTTACGGCTACAAGGGGAACTCGAAGAGAAGAGACTCCAAAGGGAGCACGACGAAAAGAAACTCCAGCTAGAACATGAACGCGGCCTGAAGGAAATTGAGTGGCGGGCTAGACACGAAAAGTCACAGCCGCCCGGGGATCCCCAGCCCGCTCCCGCCGGGGAACCCAAAGTTCACATCCCCAAGGATGTGGTCAAGGAGTATTATAAGAATGATGATATCCAGCAGTGGTTTAAAGCCTACGAAGTCGCCATGACCTCTCACCGAGTCCCGCAGAAGGATTGGGGGGCTGGCCTATGGGGCCGGTTCTTAAGCGAAGGAAGGGACACTCTGCTCGATCTGCCCTCCGCGGTCATGAACTCCTACAGCCACATGAAGGAAGCCCTCGTGGGCCGGTACGGGCTCACCCCCGAAATGTACCGACAACGGTTCCGAGATTGCAAGAAGATACCGGGCACCACGTGGGTAGAATACGTGAACTTTTACAGCCGAGCTCTGGACGGGTGGATCAAGGGCAGCAAGGTCTCTACCTTCGAAGAACTGTTCGATCTGATCGCCTGGGAACATTTAGCGGCCAATTGCTTTATAGAACTGCGCCAGCATCTCCTAGACAGTAAACTCACCGACCCTCGGAAGCTGGCCGCTGAGGCTGATCGTTGGGTGAACACCCGGGCCACCCGGGGCCCCGTGGGGGACTACGGCCGCAACAGTCAGGGTCCCCCCCGCCAGAGGGGCGGAGGGAACCACGGCCGACCAAGAGAATTTGCCGGGGGGTCCTCCACCAGCCCCCCCAGAAGCCCACCAGCGGCGGGCTCGGCCCAATCTCCAGCCAGCACCGGAGCCCCAGGACGACCAGGTCCACGAGCTAGGATCACCTGCTTCCGCTGCCAGCAGCCCGGACACTACGCCAATGACCCCCAGTGTCCCCAGTATCAGCGAACCACAACGACCAACTCCTCGACCCGGCAGATGACCTCCGTGGCTCTGGGGGAGGAAATGGAAGACTCCGAGGAATGGGAACCGGCGGCCATGGCCCTGGTCTCCCTTGGTGATCGAGAAATGGTCCCCGGGACACCCTTGCCCGCCAACACAGAGAAATACCGACAGCAGGTGACTATCAACGGCCACCGAGTCGAGGGCCTTCGCGACACCGGGGCGAGTGTCACCGCGGTCCACCGCAGCCTAATTTCCGAAGACCAGATCCTAGCCGGGGCCCTCTGTCCGGTCGTATCCTCCGACAATTCTGAGAGCCTCTGCCAGATGGCCCTGGTGCCCTTCGAGTGGGGAGGGGTCTCCGGAGAGCTGAAGGTAGCGGTCCGGACCTCGCAGCCCGTAGACTGCCTCCTGGGCAACGACCTGGAAAATTCCCCGTGGGGGCAGGTAGAACGAAGAGCCCACCTAGAGATGATGGGCCTACCGGAATGGGTCTGCGCCACCACACGCTCCATGACCGCACGAGTGGCCCCCTCCAAGGGCGGTGAAGCCCTCTTACTGAACACTTTCCCCGAGAACAGGGACCCCCTACCAGAAGCAGACAACCCCCCTTCCGAGGAAGAAGGAGACACTAACCCAGGGGAAGGACCGGAACCTTCCGCCCCAGAGGCCCCGATGGAACCCGAAGAACTGCCCGAGTTGGCCCAGTGGCACTGCGAAGGGGGGCCCTCCCGCGAAGAGTTCTGCCAGGAACAGACCACTTGCCCCTCCCTCGAGGGACTTAGACAACAAGCCGAAGCCCAGGTCGCCGGTGATCAAACCGGAACCCATTGGGTTTATTGGGACAATGGCCTCCTCTACAGCGAGCAAAAGTCCGCCGAGCTAGGCGCAGCACGAGTACTGGTGGTACCCCTGCGGTTCCGGAGCCTCCTCTTGGGCCTGGCCCACGATGTACCCTTGGCAGGACACTTAGGCCAAGACAAGACATACCAGCGATTGGTGACCCACTTCTATTGGCCCAAGATGCGAGCGAATGTAGAAGTACACTGCAAATCCTGCCTCACATGCCAGGGCAGTGGGAAGAGTGGCGGAAAACGCAAAGCTCCCTTACAACCGTTCCCTGTTGTAAGTACCCCGTTCGAGCGGGTCGGCATCGACATCGTGGGACCCCTGGATCCGAAGACTGCCCAGGGCCACAGATTCATCCTCGTCCTGGTGGACCATGCCACCCGCTACCCCGAGGCCATCCCCCTCCGCACCGTGACGGCTCCCGTGGTGGGCCGGGCTCTCATGGGGATCTTCTCCCGGGTCGGATTTCCCCGCGAGGTTGTGAGTGATCGCGGCACGAACTTTATATCCCGCTACATGAAGTCCCTGTGGCAGCAGTGCGGAGTCACGTATAAATTCACGACCCCCTACCACCCCCAGGGCAACGGCCTGGTGGAACGCTTCAACCGAACGCTGAAGGGAATGATCCTGGGCCTCGAAGAGCCCCTGCGCCGGAAATGGGACGTCCTCCTCCCTTGCCTCCTGTTCGCGTACCGGGAGGTTCCCCAAAAGTCTCTGGGGTTCAGCCCCTTCGAACTGCTGTACGGACATCCCGTTCGAGGGCCCCTAAGCCTGGTCAAAGAGAGCTGGGAGACAAGCCCCCGGGGGACACCCCCAGATGTGTTCCGCTACATCCTGGCGCTCCGCAACCAGACGAGGAAGTTTAGGGAACTTGCAGAGGCTAACCTCGAGGCCAGCCAAGAAGAAATGAAGCGCTGGTATGACCAGAACGCAACCTTGGTCGAGTTCCAGCCGGGCCAGCAGGTTTGGGTCATGGCTCCGGTGAGACCCTGCGCCCTACAAGACAAATGGACTGGTCCATTCAAGGTGGTCGAACGGAAGAGCCAGGTCACGTATCTGGTCGACGTACAATCCCCACGGAACCCCCTCCGGGTCCTCCACGTAAACCGTCTCAAGCCCCACTTCGTAAGGACGGAACTGAGTTTGCTACTGGCTACCGATGAGGGGGCAGAAGAAGACACTGAACCCCTGCCCGATCTCCTGTGCACAAAAGAACTGGACGGTTCCGTGGAGGGTGTGAAACTGTCGGACACCCTCACTCCCCAGCAGGCCGACGACTGCCGCCCGCTGCTCGGACAATTCGCAGACCTCTTCTCCCTCATTCCAAGGGTGACCGACTGGTGTGTCCACGACGTGGACACCGGCGACTGCCCGCCTGTGAGACACCGAGCCTACCGGGTGCCTGACCGGGTCCGCACCTGCATCAAGACCGAGGTACAGAAAATGCTCAACCTAGGGGTCATCGAGCCCTCCGACAGCCCCTGGGCCAGCCCGGTGGTTCTGGTCCCGAAGGCTGCCTCCCCAGGGGTCGCCCCCGAACTAAGATTCTGTGTAGACTATCGGGGGCTCAATGCGGTCACCCGCGCAGACGCTCACCCTATTCCCCGAGCCGACGAGCTCATCGACCGCCTGGGGGCCGCCCAGTTCCTCAGCACTTTCGACCTGACCTGCGGGTACTGGCAGATCGCTCTCACGGAAGGGGCGAAAGAGCGCTCTGCCTTCTCCACGCCAGATGGCCACTACCGCTTCAGAGTCATGCCGTTCGGGATGAAAAATGCCCCAGCTACGTTCCAGCGGTTGGTGAATAAGGTCCTGGCCGGACTCGAGGAGTTCAGCGCAGCGTACCTTGACGACATCGCCGTATTCAGCTCTCAATGGCACGAGCATCTCCAGCACCTCCGACAAGTACTAATGGCCCTGCGTCAAGCGGGCCTGACAGTGAAAGCCAGCAAATGCCAGCTCGGACAAGGCTCCGTGGTCTACCTGGGGCATCAGGTGGGCAGCGGCCAGGTCGCCCCTCTCCAGCCGAAGATCGATGCCATCAAGTCCTGGGAGCCCCCCACCACGCAGACAGAGGTTCGGGCCTTCCTGGGCCTTACGGGGTACTACCGGAGGTTCATTAAAAATTATGGTAGTATCGCAGGGCCCCTCACAGAGTTGACCTCCAAAAAGC
Source organism: Triturus cristatus (assembly GCF_964204655.1). Taxonomy (NCBI): domain Eukaryota; kingdom Metazoa; phylum Chordata; class Amphibia; order Caudata; family Salamandridae; genus Triturus; species Triturus cristatus. Next base: position 38,587,398 of record NC_140590.1, read on the forward strand.
TTCCGCAGAAGGTGCAGTGGACCCCCCAGTGCCAGCAGGCGTTCGACGCCTTGAAAACCGCCATGTGCACCGCTCCCGTACTCAAGGCCCCCGACTACTCCCAAGAGTTCGTGGTCCAGACCGACGCATCCGAACATGGCATCGGGGCCGTGCTCTCGCAGTTCGACGCCAAGGGCATTGATCAGCCCATAGCCTTCATCAGCCGAAGGCTGCTGCCGAGAGAGCAGCGTTGGAGCACTATAGAGCGAGAGGCCTTTGCCGTAGTCTGGGCCCTCAAGAAACTGCGGCCCTACTTGTTCGGAACCCATTTTCGAGTACAGACGGACCACCGGCCCTTGCAGTGGCTAATGCGGATGAGGGGGGAGAACCCCAAGCTACTACGATGGTCCATCTCTCTCCAAGGGATGGATTTCACTGTCGAACATCGCCCCGGGACGGATCATGCCAACGCCGACGGCCTGTCCCGGTTCTTCCGCTTCGGCGAGGAGAACCCCCCAGTGGATGGGTAGTTCTCCACGCCTTTCAGCTGGGGGGGACGCGTGTGAGACCGGCCACACGGCGTTGCCCTCTCCATCATCCCGCCAACCTGCAACCACCCTCAAGACACGACATCCCCGACTCCGGCCGCCCCAGCCCCCCCCCCGATCCACGGGCCGGCCAGAGACCTGACAGACTCAACACCCTACCACGCATGCCCAACCAAGGGAGCGGGAACCCTCGAGCCAGACCCAGAGGCGCCAGCCCAGTCACACCTCGGGTCGCCTTCCCCGGGAGGACTCAATCGGCCACCAGGCCCCTGGGGAGCAGGCGCCTCCCCTACCGAGCGTCTGGGGTCCCTCCCAGACCCACCTGAAAAGACCAAAGAAGTGAGCGGCAGGAAATCCCGCCGAACCCCGTCCGTCACCCCAGTCCCCCCTCTGCGAGCACTCCGGACTTCAAAGAACCAGCGGAGTATAACAAGGGGTGCCAGAGGAACAAGGACAGAGAAGACCTGGAACCATCTGAGCCTGCTGACGCTGTCGCGGCTCCTGAACGCTGAAGTCACCTGGGCCTGCTGAGTGACTCGCGGCCTCTTGCTATTGAACCATCTGAGCCCTGCGGACGAGGTCGCGGCTCCCGAACACTGATCCACCTAGGCCTGCTGAGTGACTCGCGGCCCCCCAGCTATTGAACCATCTGAGCCCTGCGGACGGAATCGCGGCTCCTGAACTACGACCACCTGTGCCTGCTGAGAGACTCGCGGCGCTCCCCTTGAGGACGACTCGATAAGAGATCGCCCAGAGACACGACACCCTCCAGCTCGAGGATTGTGAGCTTCCGCAGGGTATTTCGCAGAGACACTATCTTGAAAGACTGTCCCGCTACCCCCATTCCCCCCCGACTGATTTGTGGTACGTTGTGCCACTGCTGTACTATTTGCCTTTTGGGTCATAAAGATCCCGTGAAATCATCGATAAAAGAACTTATCGTCCTACCGAGAATACGTGTGGTGTCCCTCTGTTCACAGTGCAGATCAGGGTGTGAGCGCCTGGTTCGGCTTACTTGGGAGAGGTGGGTCAAAAGGGTGGGCAAGACGTGTATCGAACCCCCCTCCGGCGGACGCCTTTCCAACACCTCTTGCACCCTGTCCTTGAATATCATTGCATTTGTTCACCCGGCCCTTGAATGTCCTCGCCTCTTTCACCCTGCCCTTGAATGTCCACACCTCTTTCACCCTGCCCTTGAATGTCCTTGCCTCTTTCACCCTGCCCGTGAATGTATTTGCCTCTTTCACCCTGCCCTTGAATGTCCTTGTATGTTTTCACCCTGCCCTTTAATGCCCTTGCCTCTTCCTTTACCCTGCCCTTGAATGCCCTTGCCCCTTTTACCCTGCCGTTGAATGCCCTTGCCCCTTTTACCCTGCCGTTGAATGCCCTTACCTCTTGCACCCTGTACTTGAAAATCGTTGCATTTGTTTACCCTGCCCTTGAATGTCCCTGCTTCTTCCTTCACCCTGCCCTTGAATGCCCTTGCCTCTTCTTTCACCCTGCCCATGAATTTCCTTGCCTCTTTCTCCTGCCCTTGAATGGCCTTGCCTCTTCATTCACTCTGCCCTTGAATGCCCTTGCATCTTTCACCCTGCCGTTGAATGTCCACACCTCTTTCACCCTGCCCTTGAATGTGTTTGCCTCTTTCACCCTGCCCTTGAATGTCCTTGTATTTTTTCCACCCTGCCCTTAAATGCCCTTGCCTCTTCCTTCACCTTGCCCTTGAATGCCCTTGCCCCTTTTACCCTGCCGTTGAATGCCCTTACCTCTTGCACCCTGTCCTTGAATATCGTTGCATTTGTTCACCCTGCCCTTGAATGTCCCTGCTTCTTCCTTCGCCCTGCCCTTGAATGTCCTTGCCTCTTCCTTCACCCTACCCTTAAATGGCCTTGCATATTCCTTCACCCTGCCCTTGAATGTCCTTGCCTCTTCCTTCACCCTACCCTTGAATGGCCTTGCATCTTCTTTCACCCTGCCCTTGAATGTCCGTGCCTCTTTCACCCTGCCCTTGAATGTCCTTACCTCTTCCTTCACCCTGCCCTTGATTGTCCTTGCCTCTTCTTTCACCCTGCCCTTGAATGTCCGTACCTCTTCCTTTCCCCTACCCTTGAATGTCTGTGCATGTTTTTGCCCTGCCCTTGAATGTTTTTGCCTCTTCTTTCAGTCTGCCCTTGAATGTCCTTGCCTCTTTCACCCTGCCCTTAAATGTCCTCGCCTCTTCCTTCACCCTGCCCTTGAATGTCCGTGCCTCTTCTTTCACCCTGCCCTTGAATGTCCGTGCCTCTTCCTTCACCCTACCCTAGAATCTCCGTGCATGTTTTTGCCCTGCCCTTGAATGTTTTTGCCTCTTCTTTCAGCCTGCCCTTGAATGTCCTTGCCTCGTTTACCCTGCCCTTGAATGTCCTCGCCTCTTCTTTCACCCTGCCCTTGCCTTTTCTTTCAATCTGCCCTTGAATGCCCTTGACTGTTTCACCCTGCCCTTGAATGTCCTTGCCTCTTTCACCGTACCCTTGAATGCACTTGCCTCTTTCACTCTTCCTGCACCCTGCCCTTCAATGCCCTTCGCTCTTCTGTCAACCTGCTCTTGAATGCCCTGCCTCTTTTACCCTGCCCTTGAATGTCCTTGCATTTTTCACCCTGCCCTTTAATGTCCTTGCCTCTTCCTTCACCCTGCCCTTGAATGTCGTTACCTCTTCTTTCACCCTGCCCTTGAAATTCCTTGCCTCTTCCTTCATCCTACCCTAGAATGTCCGTGCATCTTTTCGCCCTGCCCTTGAATGTCCTTGCCTCTTTCACCCTGCCCTTGAATGTCCTCGCCTCTTCTTTCACCCTGCCCTTGACTCTTCTTTCAGTCTGCCCTTGAATGCCCTTGATTTTTTTACCCTGCCGTTGAAAGTCCTTGCATCTTTCACCCTGCCCTTGAATGCACTTGACTCTTCCTGCACCCTGCCCTTCAATGCCCTTCACTCTTCCTTCACCCTACCCTTGAATGTCCTTGCATTTTTCACCCTGCCCTTGAATTTCCTTGCCTCTTCCTTCTCCCTGCCCTTGAATATCCTTGCATTCTTTCATGCTGCTCTTGAATGTACCTTGTTTTCTTTCACCCTGCCCTTGAATGTCCTTGCCTCTTCTTTCACCGTGCCCTTGAATGTCCTTGCCTCTTTCACCCTGCCCTTGAATGTTCTTGCATTTGTTCACCCTGCCCTTGAATGTTCTTGGCTCTCCCTTCACGCTGCCCTTGAATGCCCTTGCCTCTTCTGTCACCCTGCCCTTGAATGTCCTTGCCGCTTTCCTCTCCCTGCCCTTGAATGCCCTTGCCACTTATTTCACCCTGCCGTTGAATGTCCTTGCCTCTCTCACCCTGCCCTTGAATGTCCTTGCCTCTTTCACCCTGCCCTTGAATGCCCTTGTCTCTTTCACCCTGCCCTTGAATGTCCTTGCCTCTGTCACTCTGTCTTTGAATGTCCTTGCCTCTTTCACCCTGCCCTTGAATGCCCTTGCTTTGGTTCAGCCTGCCCTTGAAAGTCCTTGCCTCTTCTTTCACTCTGCCCCGCGCAAGTCTCGGAAAATCATATATTTTTTTTACTAGACCTGCAGGTCGAGTAACTTTAATAATCTACTCAACCTAAATGCAATATTCTTCACCTGTATGCATCAGATTGTGTGGTCATTGGCAGATCTCTTGTTTTACAGAGTCATTTTTAGCTTCATTCTCACATATGAGTTCACCTTCAAATATGTGAGTTCAGCATTTCTGCTGTACAAAACAAAAGTATTTTTTTTAAATTAAATAGACTAAACGTTTGCTCCATGTGCAATAAGAATCTAGTTCACATAGGCGACACATGATCCCTGACTTGCCTCTCAGTTTACTGTCAGCATTGTAATCAAGGCAGGGGCAGGAATGATTCTAACTTCATGTTTAAACACTCACTTTTAATAAATATATTACAGAAGCATGATGTAAATCATTGTCATTTACAGCTACTAAATTTCCAAGAAATGGCCAAAAACCTTCCCTCTACCTTGCAGCTTTACTGATAAAACTATATAGTGTATTAACAATACCCTGTGAAAATTGTGTTTTAGGAAGCATATTTATCATTTGCATATCACAGTAACGTGTTCTGATTTGTTTTTCATCCTATTGAAATATTTTTTTCATCACAGCAGTACTAAAAATGGGCTTTCACAATCACTGAAATATATTTTGAAATGTTTGTACAGTTGACTTGTTAGCTATTTAAATGTGTGTTAGGAAAAACATCCTTTCATTTCACACTTCGTACAGCAAGTCAAACAGTTCACTTTACAGATTCCAGGAACTCTGCAGTCAGAGAAGGAAAACTAATTGTAAACTGACTTCTAACCTCTGCCTCTGAACACAGAGCAAATGTCACTAGATAAAAACAAGATTCAAAGGCATCTCTTTTGCTCCTTCACTTTCTGTTCTTTGTCAACTCGCCAGGACGTGCGAGTAGGTCCTAAACATAGCTCAATTTGATCAAATCTGACTCGCTATAGCGAGTGGGCGAGTAGATTTTTCAGGACCTGCCTCGTGCGCTCACCTTCATACCTACTCTGTTCTTGTCACGTAGTGCTACCTCACTTCCAGGTTATGCTTGCTTCTAACATCCCAGCTACGGTGTCCTGTAACAGGGTCTTGTTTCTTTCTGCAGGGGAGCTCTCATCAGATGCCCTTGGTACTGTAGGCTGGTAGCCTGGCATCGGGACAGATGAGAGGGTCCTTGTCGCCTTCGGTGGGAGTTGCTGGTGGTGGGTAAGCCACGATGGAGCTGGAAACCGACCCTCCACCGCGAGGGAGAGCAGGTACTGACCCGCACTTCAGTGAAAGGGGATATGTGTGTGTTTCTTGTGAGTAAAATGTAGTGTTTCATCTGAGAGATCAAGCACATGTCTAATTAGGCCTCTGAGATTGGTGTACAATTTCTTTGAAGGCGCAGAGTGTTGTGTATGACATGCTCAGCCTGTGGTGGGTACGAGAGACATATCTGAGATCCCTTTTCAGCCAGCTCGGGTGTGTTATTATATCATTATTCAATGTGACCAGCTCTGCCATCCCAAGCAGCCCTTGCTAGCCCTCAAGCTGTGGAGGATTCTCCTGTACACCAGCACCTGTGGTTACTCTTGTACAATAGTGTTGGATTCCTGATCAATTCATGGCAAAGGCACGCAGTTGTGTTTTCACATTGTTGCGGAACCTCAGGCAGCATAAGCAATGTTTGACATGTTTCTTGTAAAATGTTCACTCTCTTCATTTGTTTGTTAGGTTCATTATATCTATATGTGTAGTATTTTTATAGCTCAAACCGCTGGGTCATAGACAAAGATGCCGTCTACCTGTGATTAAAGGGGTAGGTGGTTTGTGAACAAGACATAGACCGACCCCCTAGCATTTTGCAGCTTTTAGTGCACATTTCGTGGCAAAAGAAGCAACATTTGCGGCCCAAAACCTCAAAATTCACTGCCTTTTTGCAGTGGGCAAAGAATGTGCCCACCACAAAAATATCAAAGGCTTGTGCTCTGTCACTGCTGGAGACTGTGCTCTGTCACTGCTGGAGACTGTGCTCTGTCACTGCTGGAGACTGTGCTCTGTCACTGCTGGAGACTGTGCTCTGTCACTGCTAGAGACTGTGCTCTGTCACTGCTGGAGACTGTGCTCTGTCACTGCTGGAGACTGTGCTCTGTCACTGCTGGAGACTGTGCTGAGTCACTGCTGGAGACTGTGCTCTGTCACTGCTGGAGACTGTGCTCTGTCACTGCTGGAGACTGTGCTCTGTCACTGCTGGAGACTGTGCTCTGTCACTGCTGGAGACTGTGCTGAGTCACTGCTGGAGACTGTGCTCTGTCACTGCTGGAGACTGTGCTCTGTCACTGCTGGAGACTGTGCTCTGTCACTGCTGGAGACTGTGCCATGTCACTGCTGGAGACTGTGCTCTGTCACTGCTGGAGACTGTGCTCTGTCACTGCTGGAGACTGTGCTCTGTCGCTGCTGGAGGCTGTGCTCTGTCGCTGCTGGAGACTGTGCTCTGTCACTGCTGGAGACTGTGCCCTGTCACTGCTGGAGACTGTGCCATGTCACTGCTGGAGACCGTGCTCTGTCACTGCTGGAGACTGTGCTCTGTCACTGCTGGAGACTGTGCTCTGTCACTGCTGGAGACTGTGCTCTGTCACTGCTGGAGACTGTGCTCTGTCACTGCTGGAGACTGTGCTCTGTCGCTGCTGGAGACTGTGCTCTGTCGCTGCTGGAGACCGTGCTCTGTCACTGCTGGAGACTGTGCTCTGTCACTGCTGGAGACTGTGCTCTGTCACTGCTGGAGACTGTGCTCTGTCACTGCTGGAGACTGTGCTCTGTCACTGCTGGAGACTGTGCTCTGTCACTGCTGGAGACTGTGCTCTGTCGCTGCTGGAGACTGTGCTCTGTCACTGCTGGAGACTGTGCTCTGTCACTGCTGGAGACTGTGCTCTGTCACTGCTGGAGACTGTGCTCTGTCACTGCTGGAGGCTGTGCTATGTCACTGCTGGAGACTGTGCTCTGTCACTGCTGGAGACTGTGCTCTGTCGCTGCTGGAGACTGTGCTCTGTCACTGCTGGAGACTGTGCTGAGTCACTGCTGGAGACTGTGCTCTGTCACTGCTGGAGACTGTGCTCTGTCACTGCTGGAGACTGTGCTGAGTCACTGCTGGAGACTGTGCTCTGTCACTGCTGGAGACTGTGCTCTGTCGCTGCTGGAGACTGTGCTCTGTCACTGCTGGAGACTGTGCTGTGTCACTGCTGGAGACTGTGCTGTGTCACTGCTGGAGACAGTGCTCTGTCACTGCTGGAGACTGTGCTCTGTCACTGCTGGAGACTGTGCTCTGTCACTGCTGGAGACTGTGCTCTGTCACTGCTGGAGACTGTGCTATGTCACTGCTGGAGACTGTGCTCTGTCACTGCTGGAGACTGTGCTCTGTCACTGCTGGAGACTGTGCTCTGTCACTGCTGGAGACTGTGCTGTGTCACTGCTGGAGACTGTGCTGTGTCACTGCTGGAGACTGTGCTGTGTCACTGCTGGAGACTGTGCTGTGTCACTGCTGGAGACTGTGCTCTGTCACTGCTGGAGACTGTGCTGTGTCACTGCTGGAGACTGTGCTGTGTCACTGCTGGAGACTGTGCTGTGTCACTGCTGGAGACTGTGCTGTGTCACTGCTGGAGACTGTGCTGTGTCACTGCTGGAGACTGTGCTCTGTCACTGCTGGAGACTGTGCCATGTCACTGCTGGAGACTGTGCTCTGTCACTGCTGGAGACTGTGCTCTGTCACTGCTGGAGACTGTGCTGTGTCACTGCTGGAGACTGTGCTGTGTCACTGCTGGAGACTGTGCTCTGTCACTGCTGGAGACTGTGCTCTGTCACTGCTGGAGACTGTGCTCTGTCACTGCTGGAGACTGTGCTGTGTCACTGCTGGAGACTGTGCTCTGTCACTGCTGGAGACTGTGCTCTGTCACTGCTGGAGACTGTGCCATGTCACAGTCTGTAACATTGCAGAGTCCCCAGCAACCCAGTGCTTGGAATCTGAGGGTGTCTAATGTCAAAGAGAGCAGATTACAATAAGAAAACCTGCTCCTTTTGTCATCAGACAGCCTGTGCGTGCAGGGCAGCAGGGGTGGGGGAGAGTGGCGGCAGAGAAGGTTGAGGGTAGGTTAAAAAAACAATATGAGACATGTGTGAGGTTAGGGGTTGGTCCGCAGGGGGCACACACACGTGTGAGGCGCAGGCTCAGATGTGCGCTAGGTGCATTTGAAAGGCAGGCAGCAGAGGCATTAGACACTGCTGCTGCCAGCTGGCATGTGGCTCACCCTCTCTTTTACTAGCTCAGTGGCAGCACTGAGCCAGTAAAGAGAGGGTGAACAGCATTTTTTAATAGACTTTTGTAAAAATTGCTGCATTTTTACCAAAGTGCATATTTCGCGTTTTTTTTGCAAATCGTGAAATGCTGTGGATCTGCATAGACTGTTACTACCCTGTGGTGTAGTGTTCTTTAAAGGGGTGCATCTTCAGATAAGTGACGTGATTCAGAATCTTCCAGCTTGGACCCTTGGACTCGGTGTTTCCATCTGTGCTGACCTGATCCTGAACCTAAAGTTCTGTTTCACAGCAGGAGTTCTTGTATTTGAGGTGGGTTTTGGAGTAACCTAGAGCTTCTTTTACTCATTTTTTTTCTCAATTCTTTCAGCCCCATCTCGGCTCCCTGGTGCTGGGGCCCCTCGGCCTCTGGTCCTGGTCAGATGCAGACATCAGTGCCAGGCCTGGTCCTCCTGGTATTAGAGTTCAGCCGTAAATCTGGAGCTCTGGCCCCCTGGTTCCCGGTGTGAAGCAGACCTTGGTGGCAAGCCCTGGCCTCAGCCCCATCTCGGCTCCCTGGTGCTGTGGCCCCTCGGCCTCTGGTCACGGTCTGAGGCACATGTCAGTGCTAGGCCTAGTCCTCCTGGTATTAGAGTTCAGCAGTAACCCTGGAGCTCTGGCCCCTGGTTCCTGGTGTGATGCAGACCTTGGGGGCAAGCCTTGGCTTCAGCCCCACCTCGCCTCCCTGGTGCAGGGCTTCAGTGTATCCGATGATTCTCTGGTGCTTGTGATATTTATTCGATGCCTTCTGTAATTCCAGACCTGCTCGCAGTGCAGTCTGTGGCTGCTGCCCTGCAGGTGAGCTCTGTCCTCAGAAGGATGCTCACTGCCCAATACTGACCAAACTGGAGCTTCTGGGACGGCATACATTGTACTCACTGGGGTCATCAAAGTATAGAAGCATCTCTGTGTAACCTTGTTTGTTCTTTGCTAAACAGAGGGGAGCGAAAGTGCTTTTCAATCATGCCTATATTATGTAAAAATGTGAATGGACACTTCTGAGTGCTGCCATCAGGCCACAAGTCAAGGGCTCCACAGAGATCTGCTAAACTTGTCCCGGTGTAATTTTCAGACATCAGGACCCATTCAGCAGCCCCTGCACGTTTTCTGCTTTCATTCCGAGCAGCAAGGTGCAGGCGGTGAGGGGGCTTACGGAGATGCAATGGAGGGAAACAAAGGCCCACAGCTTACCACTTCACAGAGACTTGAGAGGCAGCTTTTGACTTTGTTCACTCCTTGTATATAAGACATATGTGTGCACTATAAGAATGTCAGGTGTGGTGTTCTGGTCGAGTATTAACTCAAATAACAATTTAAATACCACTATTTTGTTTTATTTATTTTATAGCGCTATAGTGCTACTCATCCATGCCTCTCTACGGACACCAAGACCATACCCTAGGACAGTGGAGATAGTCCCTCATCCACCCCTCCCAGGTCTCCCTACAGACATCCAGGCCATACTCTAGGACAGTGGAGATAGTCATCGGCGCCTCCCAAGGCCTCCCTAGAGATGCCCAGACCATACCCAGGACAGGCGAGACCCTCATCTGCGCCTCCTCAGGTCTCCCTACAGACACCCAGGCCATACTCTAGGACAGTGGAGAAAGTCATCCGCGCCTCATAAAGGCCTCCCTAGCGATACCCAGGCCATACCCTAGGACAGTGGAGACAATCATCCGCGCCTGGCATGGATGCAAATTCAGGACGGTAAGTGTAAAAATTCAGGACAGAGGGTCAAAATTCAGGACAAAAACTCAGGACAGAAGGTCGCAATTGAGGACAAAACTTTGGGACAAAAAGTATGTTTTACAGACACATCAGAGGAAGTTGCGCGATAGTATTAAAGTACGTAAATAGATAACCAATCAAGTACAAATCAAAATAAGTTTTATATTAGGTTGAGACAATCGTGCACTTCACGGTTTTTCGGTATGCGTGCAGCTTTGAGCAACTGTGCAGGTCTTTTTGTGGAATTTCATATGATAATAATCTATTTATATGATTACTGCACTGGGTTGTCCAGTCTGATATTTTGTTTACAACTCTTGGTTGTGAGCAGGCATGTTTGGTGAGAGAAGTGCTCAGGAAGATCCGCTCGGATGGACTTTGTAAGTAGCATCTCATATCTGAGTGCCATTGTGAGATATAAAGCGGCACGCATAGGTGAAGTAAAGGGAAGATTGCTGTGATTAACCCACTATAGGGAACGCATTATGGGTGTTCAGCAAGTGGATATTAAAATATGGAATCTGACTTTGCATATGGGGGCATCGCAGAGAGTTGCAAAAGCTGACAGAAGTCACAAAGGTTCTTTTCCCTGTAGCTTTCTAAAAGAATGCACTGTCAATACACTAGTACATCATTTATTTCTGAAGCCTTGCCTATTGCTACACACAATATACATCTCAAGCACAGCTCATGGCCCTATGAGGCTCTCCCTAAAATCTTACACCTAAAACAAAACATGCAAACATTTACAATTACTAGTGTAACATTCAAGTAGCAGTTGGGTGTCACTCAAAATGTCATCTATTAATTCTTTCATCCATCATTTAGTCTTTCACCATTCATTCTGTCCTTCCATCTATGTGCCCATCCAAAACCAAACCTTTTTAACCATTTGCACACCTGTCCATCATCTATCCTTCCATCCATCATTTCACTTATCCATCCATCCACCCATCCATCCATTCACTCAGCCATCCAACCATTTACCCTTTCACCCAAGCAAACCTTTCACTCATCCATTCGATCTTCCACCCATCCATCCATTCAATCATTTACCCTTTCACCCATCCAGCCATCCTTTCACCATCTCATCCATCCACCCAGTCACTCATCCGTCTACCCATTCACTCATCCAGTCTTTCTTCCAGCTCTCTACCCTCCCTTTCACTTATGTATACATTCTTTCACTCATCTAGCTTTACATTCTTCTTTTCACTCATCCGTTTGCCCATCCATTCTGTCAATCATTCATCCATGCTATCGTTCATCCATCCATCCTCCCTTTCTCTCTCCATTCCCCTTTCACTTAGCAACTCATCCTTCACCCATCCACCCATTCATCGAGTTGCAGAAGGAAGAGGCCCATCAACAACTTTACCCACACTGCAGTTCCTAAAGCAAAGGGTGGGGGAGGGTTCACTATGCCCCTGCACATAGGCAATCTGAAAACTTGGAAGTCATGAGTCATGCATGATGCAAAGTGCTAGGACACGCTAGATGAATGTGACATGGTGTTCTTTCCAGGACTTTAAGGTGGATGAAAAAACTGGGGGTCTCTCCAAGGGGCGTGTCTGATGGAATTAAGGGTGTAGCTTAAAACACCTCACCTTAAAACAAGCCAGGACTATTGGCTTTATCAATGGATGTTAGTTGCATAAAATAAATAAAAAAGCTGCAAATATGTCTTCGTTTTATATAATAATAAAAATGCTTCAACTCTGAAATGATGAGACTGCGTAAGAACTATAACCTCTTCTTTTTAACTTTGTACGTTTGTTTTGTACATTTTAACCCTAACAGAATGCCCAGCCGTAGACGGACATAAGGAAAGCAGATGCACACCTTATTTTACAATGTGCTCTTATTTTGCTCTTTTGTCCTGTTTGCGTGTAGACTGGGACCGTGCCTCACCTCATGGCACGTGTATAAATTGAAGCAATAATTGCAGCATCTCTGTGCTGCTTAACCAATCGCACAGCTTCAAAAGAAATAGCTTACAAACTTTTCACAGTTCCAATTCTTTTTAATTCTTGAGTGTTCACAGTTCATTCAACTTGACTGGTTTAATTCACGATAAAACTGTCGAAACTCCCATTGCTTCACATGAGGTGGTTGTGCCAATCCAGGCCTCTTACTATATCGCGTACGGGACATGTAATTCATGAAGCACATTATAATTTTCTTAATCCCAATGCATTTCGGGCCCTCTTATTTGGCCCTTCTTCAGGGGAAGCTGTTAAAATTTAAACATGACATAAAGACCCACTTTGCCCCTGCACATAGGGAATCTGAAAACTTGGAAGTCATGAGTCATGCATGATGCAAAGTACCAGGACGCTAGATGAATGTGACATGGTGTTGTTTCCAGGACTTTAAGTGGGATGAGAAAACTAGGGGTCTCTCCAAGGGGCGTGTCTGATGGAATTAAGGGTGTAGCTTAAAACATCTCACCTTAAAACAAGCCAGGACTATTGGCTTTATCAATGGATGTTAGTTGCATAAAATAAATAAAAAAGCTGCAAATATGTATTCGTTTTATATAATAATAAAAATGCATCAAATCTGAAATGATGAGACTGCGTAAGAACTATAACCTCTTCTTTTTAACTTTGTACGTTTGTTTTGTACATTTTAACCCTAACCGAATGCCCAGCCGTAGACGGAGGCTGGAGGAGGACCACCCCATGCTGTAACACCCCAAACTGGCCCATTGTCATTCTGTATGTGACAATCAGCTGAAGACAGAATGACAGTGGGCGGGTGGGGCTGCTCCTATGCTCCCATGATGAGTGGGAGGCGGCCCCATCGGGGAGCTGAGGCCTCTTGCAGGGGAACAGCTCTGTTCCCTGCCAGACCCAAAATTACGGACAAAAGGCGTCCGTAAAAAGGATCCTCACTGACAAAGGACGTGAGGTCCAAATTATGGACGGTCCGTGAAATTTACGGAGGGTTGGTCACCCTACCCCAAGGCCTCCCTAGAGACCCCCAGGCCATACCCTAGGACAGTGAAGACAATCATCCGCGCCTCCCAGGTCTCCCTACAGATACCCATTCCATACCCACCCTAGGGCAGTGGAGACAATCATCCGCGCCTCCCCAGGTCTCCCTACAGACACTCAGGCCATACTCAGGACAGGTGAGACCCTCATCTGTGCCTCCCCAGGTCTCCCTACAGACACCCAGGCCGTACCCTGACCAGGTGAGACCCTCATCCGCGCCTCCCCAGGTCTCCCTACAGACACTTACCCCATGCCCAGGACAGGTGAGACCCTCATCCGCGCCTCTCCGTTCTCCCTACAGACACTCAGGCCATACACAAGACAGGTGAGACCCCCATCTGCACCTCTCAGGTCTCCCTACAGACACTCAGGCCATACCCAGGACAGGTGAGCCCGCCATCCGCGCCTCCCCAGGTTTCCCTACAGACACCCATGACATACCCAGGACAGGTGAGACCCTCAGCCACGCTGCCCCAGGTCTCCCTACAGACACCCAGACCGTATCCGTGCCAGGTGAGACTCCCATCCGCACCTCCCAGGTCTCCCTACAGGCACCCATGCCATACCCAAGACAGGTGAGACCCTCATCCGCGCCTCCCCAGGTCTCCCTACAGACACCTACCCCATGCCCAGGACAGGTGAGACCCTCATCCGCGCCTCCCCAGGTCTACCTGCAGACAGCCATTCCACACCCACCCTAGGACAGTGGAGACCGTCATCCGCAACTCCCAGGTCTCCCTACAGACAACTACGCCATACCCAGGACCAGTGAGAACCTCATTCTCGCCTCCCAGGTCTCCCTACAGACACTTACTCCATACCCAAGACAGGTGAGACCCTCATCCACGCCTCCCCAGGTCTCCCTACAGACACCTACGCCATACCCAGGACAGGTGAGACCCTCATCCACGTCTCCCCAGGTCTCCCTACAGACACCTACCCCATACCCAGGACAGCTGAGACCCTCATCCGCGTATCCCCAGGTCTCCCTACAGACACCTACCCCATGCCCAGGACAGGTGATACCCTCATCCGCGCCTCCCCAGGTCTCCCTACTGACACCCAGTCCGTACCTGTGTCAGGTGAGACACCCATCCGCGCCTCCCAGGTCTCTCTACAGGCACCCAGGCTATTCCCAGGACAGGTGAGACCCTCATCCGCGCCTCCCCATGTCTCCCTACAGACACCTACACCATACCCAGGACAGGTGGAACCCTCATCCGCGCCTCCCCAGGTCTCCCTACAGACACCTACGCCATACCCAGGACAGGTGAGACCCTCATCCGCGCCTCCCCAGGTCTTCCTACAGACACCTACGCCATACCCAGGACAGGTGAGAGCCTCATCGGCGCCTCCCCAGGTCTCCCTACAGACACCCATGCCCTACGCTGGCCAGGTGAGACCCTCATCCGTGCCTCCCCAGGTCTCCCTACAGACACCCATGACATACCCAGGACAGGTGAGTTCGTCATCCGTGCCTCCCCAAGTCTCCCTACAGACACCTACACCATACCCGGGACAGGTGAGACCCTAATCTGCGCCTCCCCAGGTCTACCTACAGACACCCCAGGACAGGAGAGACCCTCATCCGTGCCTCCCCAGGTCTCCCTACAGAAAGCCAGGCCATACCCGTGACAGGTGAAACCCTCATCCACGCCTCCTCAGGTTTCCCTAGAGATGCCGAGGCCATACCCAGGACAGGTGAAACCCTCATCCGCGCCTCCCCAGGTCTCCCTGCAGACACCCATTCCATACCCATGACGGGTGACACCCCCATCTGCTCCTCCCAGGTCTCCCTACAGACACCAATGCCATACCCAGGACAGGTGAGACCCTCATCCGCACCTCCCCAGGTCTACCTACAGACACCCATACCATACCCAGGACAGGACAGGTGAGACCCTCATCCGTGCCTCCCCAGGTCTCCCTACAGACACCTACGCCATACCCAGGACTGGTGAGACCCTCAATCGCGCCTCCCCAGGTCTCCCTACAGACACCTACGCCACACCCAGGACAGGAGAGACCCTCATCCGTGCCTCCCCAGGTCTCCCTACAGACACCTACGCCACACCCAGGACAGGAGAGACCCTCATCCGTGCCTCCCCAGGTCTACCTACAGACACCCATACCATACCCAGGACAGGTGAGACCCTCATCCGTGCCTCCCCAGGTCTCCCTACAGACACCTACGCCATACCCAGGACAGGTGAGACCCTCATCCGTGCCTCCCCAGGTCTCCCTACAGACACCTACGCCATACCCAGGACTGGTGAGACCCTCAATCGCGCCTCCCCAGGTCTCCCTACAGACACCTACGCCACACCCAGGACAGGAGAGACCCTCATCCGTGCCTCCCCAGGTCTACCTACAGACACTCAGACCATACTCAGGACAGGTGAGACCCTCATCCGCGCCTCCTAGGCCTCCCCACAGACACTTACGCCATACCCAGGACAGGTGAGACCCTCATCCGTGCCTCCCCAGGTCTCCCTACAGACACTCAGGCCATACTCAGGACAGGTGAGACCCCTATATGCGCCTCCCAGGTCTCCCTACAGGCACCCATGCCATACCCAGGACAGGTGAGACCCTCATCCGTGCCTCCTCAGGTCACACTACAGACACCTACCCCATGCCCAGGACAGGTGAGACCCTCATCTGCGCCTCCCCAGGTCTCCCTACAGACACCCAGGCCGTACACTGGCCAGGTGAGTCCCTCATCCGCACCTCCCCAGGTCTTCCTACAGACACCTACCCTATGCCCAGGGCAGCTGAGACCCTCATCCGTGTCTCCCCAGGTCTCCCTACAGACACTCAGGCCATGCCCAGGACAGGTGAGACCCTCATACGCGCCTGCCCAGGTATCCCTACACACACCTACGCCACACGCTGGACAGCTGAGACCCTCATTCACGCCTCCCCATGTCTCCCTACAGATACTCAGGCCATACCCAGACAGGAGAGACCCTCATCCGCATCTCCCAGGTCTCCCTACAGACACCTACACCATACCTAGGACAAGTGAGACCCTCATCTTCGACTCCCAGGTCTCCCTACAGACACGCCATACCCAGGACTGGGTCAGACCCTCATCCACGCCTCCCCAGGTCTCCCTACAGACACCTACCCCATGCCCAGGACAGCTGAGGCCCTCATCTGCGTCTCCCCAGGTCTCCCTACAGACACTCCGCACATACCCAGGACAGGTGAGACCCTCATCTGTGTCTCCCCAGGTCTCCCTACAGACACCTACCCCATGCCCAGGACAGCTGAGGCCCTCATCTGCGTCTCCCCAAGTCTTCCTACAGACATCCATGCCATACCCAGGACAGGTGAGACCCTCATCTTCGCCTCCCCAGGTCTCCCTACAGACACCCATGCCATACCCAGGACAGGTGAGACCCTCATCCGCGCCTCCTCAGGTCTCCCTAGAGACACCCATGCCACACCCAGGACAGGTGAGACCCTCATCCGCGCCTCCCCAGGTCTCCCTACAGACACCCAGCCCGTACCCATGAAAGGTGAGAACCCCATCCGCACCTCCTAGGTCTCCCTACAGGCACCCAGGCCATACCCGTGACAGGTGAGACCCTCATCCGCGCCTACCCAGGTCTCCCTACAGACACCCATGCCATACCAAGGACAGGTGAGACCCTCATCCGCGCCTACCCAGGTCTCCCTACAGACACCCAGGCCGGGTAAAGGAGGGGCAGGAGTGGGCAGGGTTAGTTTCTCCTCTGGTGATGTCACAAGAGCTCGAGACAGCTGAGAAGGGAGGTGGGCCAAGGAATGCCGTCAGCCATGACGTTATTAAGTGACAACATCCTTGTCTACGAGTGCGTGAGCACAGAGTATTTTTTTTCCACTTCCTGGAGATGGCCGAGAAGGCCAATATGCGCTGTTCTTCCAGACCTAAAAACATCTTTCTGAGACATTTTACTAGCAAAGGCAGAGTCAAAATCATTAGACCATGACGTGCTAATGGCCAAAAAGCAGTCCCTTGTGAACATACTCTGACCTCCCGAGCCTTCTCTGCAGGTCGAAAACTGTCTTCATATTGCTTCTCAGGCGCAGCTCCCCGAGGGCTGCTCCGTGGCGTGCAGCGCTATGGGGACCTGGGGTGGTGGAATAAACGTGATATCTGTATGCAGCAGCGGTTCCGCTTTTCCCCACTGGGTGGCGGTGTGGAGCCAGGCCTGGCTCTCACGCCAGTCTCATGTTCCCAGTGAAGTTCCATTATTAAAGGCTCAGCTCACTTTCTGTCCTGTAACTCTATATCCCAATTCAACCAAGATTTTATTTCTTTATTTTTTTCTTCTTCGTTCCATTGCGTGTACCTTTACGATATAGATTTTCAGAATTTGCCAAATTACAAGGTAGCTCTTCCTCTGGTACCTGTAAGAAGACACAGAACCCTCCTATTTGTTTCAGTTCAGTCTTTTTGGAGGTTAGGAAACTATTTCCAGGAACGTAAGTGTTTTTCAGTGACAGACAACGTGACAACAAGTCACTAGCATCTCATGGTGGTAGCGACTTCGAGCAGTCACTGGCGTCTCAGGGTGGTAGCGAGGGCGAGCAGTCAATGGCGTCTCAGGGTGGTAGTGAGGGTGAGCAGTCAACGGCGTCTCAGGGTGGTAGCGAGGGTGAGCAGTCCCAGAGTCTCATGGAGGGAGTGAGGGTGAGCAGTCACTGGCATCTCAGGGTGGTAGCGAGGGTGAGCAGTCACTGGCATCTCAGGGTGGTAGCGAGGGTGAGTAGTCACCGGCATCTTGGGGAGGTATTGAGGGTGAGCAGTCACCGGCGTCTACGGGTGGTAGCGAGGGTGAGCAGTCCCAGAGTCTCATGGAGGGAGTGAGGGTGACCAGTCACCGGCGTCTCAGGGTGGTAGCGAGGGTGAACAGTCCCAGAGTCTCATGGAAGGAGTGAGGGTGAGCAGTCACCGGCGTCTCAGGGTGGTAGCGAGGGTGAGCAGTCCCAGAGTCTCATGGAGGGAGTGAGGGTGAGCAGTCACTGGCATCTCAGGGTGGTAGCGAGGGTGAGCAGTCACCGGCATCCCAGGGAGGTAGCGAGGGCGAGCAGTCACCGGCACCTCGGGGAGGTATTGAGGGCGAGCAGTGACTGGCGTCTCAGGGTGGTAGCGAGGGTGAGCAGTCCCAGAGTCTCATGGAGGGAGTGAGGGTGAGCAGTCACCGGCGTCTACGGGTGGTAGCGAGGGTGAGCAGTCCCAGAGTCTCATGGAGGGAGTGAGTGAGGGTGAGCAGTCACCGGCGTCTCAGGGTGGTAGCGAGGGTGAGCAGTCCTAGAGTCTCATGGAGGCAGTGAGGGTGAGCAGTCACCGGCGTCTCAGGGTGGTAGCGAGGGTGAGCAGTCCCAGAGTCTCATGGAAGGAGTGAGGGTGAGCAGTCACCGGCGTCTCAGGGTGGTAGCGAGGGTGAGCAGTCCTAGAGTCTCATGGAGGCAGTGAGGGTGAGCAGTCACCGGCGTCTCAGGGTGGTAGCGAGGGTGAGCAGTCCCAGAGTCTCTTGGAGGGAGTGAGGGTGAGCAGTCACTGGCATCTCAGGGTGGTAGCGAGGGTGAGCAGTCACCGGCATCCCAGGGAGGTAGCGAGGGCGAGCAGTCACCGGCACCTCGGGGATGTATTGAGGGCGAGCAGTGACTGGCGTCTCAGGGTGGTAGCGAGGGTGAGCAGTCCCAGAGTCTCATGGAGGGAGTGAGGGTGAGCAGTCACCGGCGTCTACGGGTGGTAGCGAGGGTGAGCAGTCCCAGAGTCTCATGGAGGGAGTGAGTGAGGGTGAGCAGTCACCGGTGTCTCAGGGTGGTAGCGAGGGTGAGCAGTCTTAGAGTCTCATGGAGGCAGTGAGGGTGAGCAGTCACCGGCGTCTCAGGGTGGTAGCGAGGGTGAGCAGTCCCAGAGTCTCATGGAGGGAGTGAGGGTGAGCAGTCACCGGCGTCTCAGGGTGGTAGCAAGGGTGAGCAGTCCCAGAGTCTCATGGAGGAAGTGAGTGTGAGCAGTCACCGGCGTCTCATGGTGGTAGCAAGGGTGAGCAGTCCCAGAGTCTCATGGAGGGAGTGAGGGTGAGCAGTCACCGGCGTCTCAGGGTGGTAGCGAGGGTGAGCAGTCAATGGCGTCTCAGGGTGGTAGTGAGGGTGAGCAGTCAACGGCGTCTCAGGGTGGTAGCGAGGGTGAGCAGTCCCAGAGTCTCATGGAGGGAGTGAGGGTGAGCAGTCACTGGCATCTCAGGGTGGTAGCGAGGGTGAGCAGTCACTGGCATCTCAGGGTGGTAGCGAGGGTGAGTAGTCACCGGCATCTTGGGGAGGTATTGAGGGTGAGCAGTCACCGGCGTCTACGGGTGGTAGCGAGGGTGAGCAGTCCCAGAGTCTCATGGAGGGAGTGAGGGTGACCAGTCACCGGCGTCTCAGGGTGGTAGCGAGGGTGAACAGTCCCAGAGTCTCATGGAAGGAGTGAGGGTGAGCAGTCACCGGCGTCTCAGGGTGGTAGCGAGGGTGAGCAGTCCCAGAGTCTCATGGAGGGAGTGAGGGTGAGCAGTCACTGGCATCTCAGGGTGGTAGCGAGGGTGAGCAGTCACCGGCATCCCAGGGAGGTAGCGAGGGCGAGCAGTCACCGGCACCTCGGGGAGGTATTGAGGGCGAGCAGTGACTGGCGTCTCAGGGTGGTAGCGAGGGTGAGCAGTCCCAGAGTCTCATGGAGGGAGTGAGGGTGAGCAGTCACCGGCGTCTACGGGTGGTAGCGAGGGTGAGCAGTCCCAGAGTCTCATGGAGGGAGTGAGTGAGGGTGAGCAGTCACCGGCGTCTCAGGGTGGTAGCGAGGGTGAGCAGTCCTAGAGTCTCATGGAGGCAGTGAGGGTGAGCAGTCACCGGCGTCTCAGGGTGGTAGCGAGGGTGAGCAGTCCCAGAGTCTCATGGAAGGAGTGAGGGTGAGCAGTCACCGGCGTCTCAGGGTGGTAGCGAGGGTGAGCAGTCCTAGAGTCTCATGGAGGCAGTGAGGGTGAGCAGTCACCGGCGTCTCAGGGTGGTAGCGAGGGTGAGCAGTCCCAGAGTCTCATGGAAGGAGTGAGGGTGAGCAGTCACCGGCGTCTCAGGGTGGTAGCGAGGGTGAGCAGTCCCAGAGTCTCATGGAGGGAGTGAGGGTGAGCAGTCACTGGCATCTCAGGGTGGTAGCGAGGGTGAGCAGTCACCGGCATCCCAGGGAGGTAGCGAGGGCGAGCAGTCACCGGCACCTCGGGGATGTATTGAGGGCGAGCAGTGACTGGCGTCTCAGGGTGGTAGCGAGGGTGAGCAGTCCCAGAGTCTCATGGAGGGAGTGAGGGTGAGCAGTCACCGGCGTCTACGGGTGGTAGCGAGGGTGAGCAGTCCCAGAGTCTCATGGAGGGAGTGAGTGAGGGTGAGCAGTCACCGGTGTCTCAGGGTGGTAGCGAGGGTGAGCAGTCTTAGAGTCTCATGGAGGCAGTGAGGGTGAGCAGTCACCGGCGTCTCAGGGTGGTAGCGAGGGTGAGCAGTCCCAGAGTCTCATGGAGGGAGTGAGGGTGAGCAGTCACCGGCGTCTCAGGGTGGTAGCAAGGGTGAGCAGTCCCAGAGTCTCATGGAGGAAGTGAGTGTGAGCAGTCACCGGCGTCTCATGGTGGTAGCAAGGGTGAGCAGTCCCAGAGTCTCATGGAGGGAGTGAGGGTGAGCAGTCACCGGCGTCTCAGGGTGGTAG
This sequence comes from Triturus cristatus, assembly GCF_964204655.1. Taxonomy (NCBI): domain Eukaryota; kingdom Metazoa; phylum Chordata; class Amphibia; order Caudata; family Salamandridae; genus Triturus; species Triturus cristatus. The sequence continues at coordinate 38,608,278 of NC_140590.1, forward strand.
CGAGGGTGAGCAGTCAATGGCGTCTCAGGGTGGTAGTGAGGGTGAGCAGTCAACGGCGTCTCAGGGTGGTAGCGAGGGTGAGCAGTCCCAGAGTCTCATGGAGGGAGTGAGGGTGAGCAGTCACTGGCATCTCAGGGTGGTAGCGAGGGTGAGCAGTCACTGGCATCTCAGGGTGGTAGCGAGGGTGAGTAGTCACCGGCATCTTGGGGAGGTATTGAGGGTGAGCAGTCACCGGCGTCTACGGGTGGTAGCGAGGGTGAGCAGTCCCAGAGTCTCATGGAGGGAGTGAGGGTGACCAGTCACCGGCGTCTCAGGGTGGTAGCGAGGGTGAACAGTCCCAGAGTCTCATGGAAGGAGTGAGGGTGAGCAGTCACCGGCGTCTCAGGGTGGTAGCGAGGGTGAGCAGTCCCAGAGTCTCATGGAGGGAGTGAGGGTGAGCAGTCACTGGCATCTCAGGGTGGTAGCGAGGGTGAGCAGTCACCGGCATCCCAGGGAGGTAGCGAGGGCGAGCAGTCACCGGCACCTCGGGGAGGTATTGAGGGCGAGCAGTGACTGGCGTCTCAGGGTGGTAGCGAGGGTGAGCAGTCCCAGAGTCTCATGGAGGGAGTGAGGGTGAGCAGTCACCGGCGTCTACGGGTGGTAGCGAGGGTGAGCAGTCCCAGAGTCTCATGGAGGGAGTGAGTGAGGGTGAGCAGTCACCGGCGTCTCAGGGTGGTAGCGAGGGTGAGCAGTCCTAGAGTCTCATGGAGGCAGTGAGGGTGAGCAGTCACCGGCGTCTCAGGGTGGTAGCGAGGGTGAGCAGTCCCAGAGTCTCATGGAAGGAGTGAGGGTGAGCAGTCACCGGCGTCTCAGGGTGGTAGCGAGGGTGAGCAGTCCTAGAGTCTCATGGAGGCAGTGAGGGTGAGCAGTCACCGGCGTCTCAGGGTGGTAGCGAGGGTGAGCAGTCCCAGAGTCTCATGGAAGGAGTGAGGGTGAGCAGTCACCGGCGTCTCAGGGTGGTAGCGAGGGTGAGCAGTCCCAGAGTCTCATGGAGGGAGTGAGGGTGAGCAGTCACTGGCATCTCAGGGTGGTAGCGAGGGTGAGCAGTCACCGGCATCCCAGGGAGGTAGCGAGGGCGAGCAGTCACCGGCACCTCGGGGATGTATTGAGGGCGAGCAGTGACTGGCGTCTCAGGGTGGTAGCGAGGGTGAGCAGTCCCAGAGTCTCATGGAGGGAGTGAGGGTGAGCAGTCACCGGCGTCTACGGGTGGTAGCGAGGGTGAGCAGTCCCAGAGTCTCATGGAGGGAGTGAGTGAGGGTGAGCAGTCACCGGTGTCTCAGGGTGGTAGCGAGGGTGAGCAGTCTTAGAGTCTCATGGAGGCAGTGAGGGTGAGCAGTCACCGGCGTCTCAGGGTGGTAGCGAGGGTGAGCAGTCCCAGAGTCTCATGGAGGGAGTGAGGGTGAGCAGTCACCGGCGTCTCAGGGTGGTAGCAAGGGTGAGCAGTCCCAGAGTCTCATGGAGGAAGTGAGTGTGAGCAGTCACCGGCGTCTCATGGTGGTAGCAAGGGTGAGCAGTCCCAGAGTCTCATGGAGGGAGTGAGGGTGAGCAGTCACCGGCGTCTCAGGGTGGTAGCGAGGGTGAGCAGTCAATGGCGTCTCAGGGTGGTAGTGAGGGTGAGCAGTCAACGGCGTCTCAGGGTGGTAGCGAGGGTGAGCAGTCCCAGAGTCTCATGGAGGGAGTGAGGGTGAGCAGTCACCGGCGTCTCAGGGTGGTAGCGAGGGTGAGCAGTCAATGGCGTCTCAGGGTAGTAGTGAGGGTGAGCAGTCACCGGCATCTCAGTTATATCAATTACATATGGTGTTAGCACGTTAAGATAAAGTATCTGCTCTTTGTCAAATAGAAAATCCCAAACTATGTATTTTTTATGTTTTTTTAAATCTTGACTGTCAATACTGGCACCTCCACAGTCTGGGAAATGCCCTTTCTTTCTTCCTGTCCTGCTTGCAGCACTCTGAATGAGTTTCAGGACTACCTGTGCATTTGTTTAATGAGTGATATTGCTTATGGATGTCATCCTAGGTGCCTTGCTGGTGGATTGTTCCTGCCCGATGCGAAATGGCCTCACAATTGCAATAAATCATTGTGATATGCATAACAGGGTCACACGTCTGTGACCAAAAAGGCTGTGATTTATGGGCGTTGGGACGCCTCAACTCAAGGATTACTTGAATCTGCCCATTCCCAGTGGCCCATATGGCGCAGACCACATCCTTTTACCAGACACCAGGACAGGGACAGGAGCCCTTTTCCTGCAAAGAGTGCACGCTTGCGGCACCCTCCATGGACCGCAATCCCCTACTCACATAGACAGGATGCTTGGGACACCCTCCATGGACAGAAGTCCTCAGCCCACAAAGAGGCCACGCTTGGGACACCGTCAATGGACAAAAGTACTCTGCCATCAAAGAGGTACGCTTGGGACACCGGCCATGGCCCACAATCCTCTACCCACATAGGCGGGACGCTTGGGACACCGTCCATGGACAGAAATTCTCTATCCACAGACTCGGGACGGTTGGGACACCCTCCATGGACAGAAGTCCTCTTCCCACAAAGAGGGCACGCTTGGGGCACCCTCCATGGATATAAGTCCTCTGCACACAAAAAGGGCATGCTTAAGACACCTTGCATGGACAGAAATAGTCTGCCCACAAAGGGGGCAAGGGCCAGGCACCCTACATAGTCAAAAGTCGAAAGATGGCACGCTTGGGACACCGTCCATGGACAGAAGTACTCTGCCCTCAGAGAGGGCACACTTGGGACACCCTCCATGGGCAGAAGTCCTATGCCCACAAAGAGGGCACACTTGGGGCAACCTCCATGGACAGAAGTCCAAAGATGGCATGCTTGGGACACCGTCCATGGACAGAACTCCACTTCTCACAAAGAAGGCATGCTTGAGACATCCTCCATGGACAAAACTCCTTAGCCCACGAAGAGGGCAAGCTTGGGCACCCTCCATGGACAGACGTCCAAAGATGGTATGCTTGGGACACCCTCCATGGATAGAAGTCCTCTGCCCACAAAGAGGGCAAGCTTGGGGTACCTTACTTGCACAAAAGGCGAAAGATGGAACGCTTGAGACACTGTCCATGGACAGAAGTCCTCTGCCCAGAAAGAGGGTATGACTGGGACACCCTCCATGGACAAAAGTAATTTGCCAACAGAGAGGACACACTTGGGAAACCCTCCACAGACAGACATTATCTGCCCACAAAGAGGGCACGCTTGGGGCACCCTCATGAACAGAAGTCCGAAGAGGGCACGCCTGGGACACCCTCCATGGATAGAAGTCCTCTTTCCACAGATAGGGCATGCTCTCTGCACCTTCCATGGACAGAAGTCCTCTGCCCAAAGAGAGGGCACGCTTGGGACACGCTCCTTGGACAGAAGGCCTCTGCCCACAGAGAAGAAACCCTCCATGGACAGAAGTCCCCTGCCCATAGAGAGGGCACGCTTGGGCACCCTCCATGGACAGAAGTCCACTGCCCACAGAGAGGGCACACATGGGAAAACCTCCATGGACAGAAGTCCACTGCCCACAGAGAGGGCACGCTTGGGTACCCTCCAGGGACAGAAGCCTTCTGCCTATCGGGAAGGCATGCTTTGGACACCCTTTAGGTCGCAGGCATGGACCTCAGACGGTCATGGACAAGCCAGGGCCTCTGCGGGCACGCTTAGATTAGAGCGACGCCAGGCCAGGGCCAAATAAAAGCCAGAGCACTGCCCTCAGAGCAAGGGGACACCCCATACACCGCCTCACCAACACCCCCAAATCCAGTGTCCCATCAGCCACTGCCTGCCATTCAGGATTGCTTCTTATGCTCAAACTCGCTTCCTCCCTGAGACGCCAGTGACTGCTCGTCCTCGCTACCACCCTGAGACCCCGGTGACTGCTCGCCCACGCTACCACCCTAAGTGAAAACTGGCTGCAGAAAATAGGTTCCAAAGGCTGCAGAGGGGCTCTGCTCATTCAGGTGCACCCTCTCACATAAAACCCAGCACCCTGCCTTCAGGATTGATAAGGCCTGCCATAGGGTTGACTGATAGGTTTATATGTGCAGTGATTTAGAATAGATATAGTGAACCTATATCTAAGTAAGGGGTGCATGCACCATCTTACACAGGCTGCAGTAGCAGACCTGTGGTGTCATTTTGAATGGCCTCTCAGGGGTGGCACAATACATGCTTCAGCCCCTGGGAGGCCTCTGGGGTACCTATGCCCTGGGTACATAGTAAACCATATACTAGGGACTGATAAGGGTACCCCAGTATCCAATCTGGAATGTACCTAAAGTACATGCAATCAATTCAGTGGGGAAAGCAGCTAGACTGGGGTCCTGGATAGCAGTGAGAGAAGTCTGCACTGCTGCTTTCTGTGCCGGTGTTTGTGTAAGTTGTGTGTGTGTTTGTGTGTGTGTTTGAGAGAGAGAGGACTGCACTGCTGCTCTGAGCTGTTCTGTGTGTGTGTGTGTGAGTGTGTGAGAGCGAGAGAGAGAGAGAGCGAGGTCTGCACTGCTGCTTCCTGTGCTGTTCTGTGTGTGTGTGTGTGTATGCGTGCGTGTGTGTGTGTGTGTGTGTGAGAGAGAGAGAGAGAGAGAGAAGTCTGCACTGCTACTGTCTGTGCTGTCTGTTCTATGTGTCAATAAAGATTGTGCTGCTGTTGTCTGTGCTGTTCTGTGTGTGTGTGTGTGTGTGTGTGTGTGTGTGTGTGTGTGAGAGAGAGAGACTAGTCTGCACTGCCACTTCCTGTGCTGTTCTGTGTGTGTGGGGGAAGTATGTGGTGCTGTCTGTTGTGTGTGTTTGTGTGTGTAAGAGCGATGTCTGCACTGCTGCTGTCAGTTCTGTTCCATGTGTGAGTAAAGCTTGTGCTGCTGTTGTCTGTGCTGTTCTGTGTGTGTGTGTGTGTAAGAGAGAGAGAGACTAGTCTGCACTGCTGCTTCCTGTGCTGTTCTGCGTGTGAGAGAAGTGTGTGGTGCTGGCTGTTCTGTGTGTGTGTGAGAGAGAGAGAGAGAGAGAGAGAGATGTCTGCACTGCTGCTGTCTGTTCTGTTCTATGTGTGAGTAAAGCTTGTGCTGCGACTGTCTGTGCTGTTGTGTTTGTGTGTGAAGTCTGCACTGCCGCTTCCTATGCTGTTCTGTGTGTGAGGGAAGCTTGTGTTGCTGATGTCTCTGCTGTTCTGTGTGAGGGAGGCTTGTGCTGTTCCTGTGTGCGAGAGAAGTCTGCACTGCTGGTGTCTGTGCTGTTCTGTATGTGAGGGAAGTGTGTGGTGCTGTCTGCTCTGTGTGTGTGTGTGTGAGAGAGAGAGGGGTCTGCACTGCTGCTGTCTGTTCTATGTGTGAGTAAAGCTTGTGCTGCTTTTTGCTGTGCTCTTCTGTGTGTGGGAAGCTTGTGGTGCTGTCTGTGCTGTTCTGTGTGTGTGTGTGTGTGTGTGTGTGTGTGTGTGCGTGTGTGCGCGAGAGAGAGAAGTCTACACTGCTGCTTTCTGTGCTGTTCTGTGTGTGAGGGAAGCTTGTGTTGCTGGTGTCAGTGATGTTAGGTGTGTGAGGGGCGCTTGTGCTGCTGATGTTTGTGCTCCTCTGTGTGTGAGGAAGCCTGTGCTCCTGATGTGTGTGTTGCTCGAGAGTACCTTTTCACCATGCACAGCCTGAAACGCCTGGCTTTGTCAGTGCATGCTTTACTCGCGCAGTCTGTTGTGTTTCGCACTGTGGAGGGGTCGCGGCGGGGGCTCTGCCCTGTTTCAGCCTTTCACATGCAGCCGACAAGCAGGAACTGCAGGCTTCCTGTGTACAGAGAAGAGGTCACGGGGCCAGCTGCCCTTCCTGACCCAGCCTTGGGGGGCTGGAAGCAGGAGTAACCCAGGAGCTGGACACGGAGGTGAGCACAGGGGTCTGGGTCGCTGTGGGTCCTGGGGGGGGGGGGGCAGCGGGGAGGATAGAGGGTGCTGTACCTGCACTACTGTGGTGTGGTCGTCGCCGGGCTGGGGGTGGTCTGTCCGCTGTAGTACAGTGCGGGCGCAGGCAATAGGCCCCCTTGTGTCTCCCTGACTGTAGAATGAGCTGTGTTCTCTTGGGCACACTGCTAGCCAGATGTGCTGTGTGCTCTTGGGCACACTGCTAGCCAGATGTGCTGTGCGCTCTTGGGCACACTGCTGGCCGGACGTGCTGTGTTCTCTTGGACACACTGCTGGTCTGCTGGCGTGTGGAGGCGTCAGTTGGCTCCGAAAGCGGGGTGCGGTGGGCTGTGGAGAGGGAGACAGCCGTCTCTGGAGAGGCGGGGGGGGGGGGCTGTTGGCTGTGAAGAGGGCAGCATGTTGCCGTATAGATCGTGATCTGGGCGATGAGCTGTGTCACTTGTGGAGACAGGCATCGCCGTGATGGGTGTGTACGACTGTGAACGCAGAGATGCAGGCTGTGGCCATGAAGAAGAGGGGTGTCTGCCTGTCCATGGATGTGTTTGGGTGAGAGGGGTGTCTGCCTGTCCAGAGATGTGTTCGGCTGAGGAGGGATGTCTGCCTGTCCAGGGATGTGTTCGGGTGAGGAGTGATGTCTGCCTGTCCAGGGATGTGTTTGGTGTAAAAAGATGTGGGGTGTCTGCCTGTCCAGAGATGTGTTAAATGTGGAGAGATGTGGGGTGTCTGCTTGTCCAGGGATGTGTTTGCTGTGGAGAGATGTGGAGTGTCTGCCTGTCCAGGGATTATTTTTGCTGTGGAGGGATGTGGGGTGTCTGCCTGTCCAGGAATGTGTGTGGTGTGGAGAGATGTGGGGTGTCTGCCTGTCCAGGGATGTGTTTGGTGTAAAAAGATGTGGGGTGTCTGCCTGTCCAGAGATGTGTTTAATGTGGAGAGATGTGGGGTGTCTGCCTGTCCAGGGATGTGTTTGCTGTGGAGTGATGTGGAGTGTCTGCCTGTCCAGGGAGTATTATTGCTGTGGAGGGATGTGGTGTGTCTGCCTGTCCAGGAATGTGTGTGGTGTGGAGAGATGTGGGGTGTCTACCTGTCCAGGGATGTGTTTGGTGTGGAGAGATGTGGGGTGTCTGCCTGTCCAGGGATGTGTGTGGTGTGGAGAGATGTGGAGTGTCTGCCTGTCCAGGGATTATTTTTGCTGTGGAGGGATGTGGTGTGTCTGCCTGTCCAGGAATGTGTGTGGTGTGGAGAGATGTGGGGTGTGTGCCTGTCCAGGGATGTGTTTGGTGTGGAGAGATGTGGGGTGTCTGCCTGTCCAGGGATGTGTGTGGTGTGGAGAGATGTGGGGTGTCTGCCTGTCCAAGGATGTATTTGGTGTGGAGAGATGTGGAGTGTCTACCTGTCCAGGGATGTGTTTGGTGTGGAGAGATGTGGGGTGTCTACCTGTCCAGGGATGTGTGTGGTGTGGAGAGATGTGGGGGTGTCTGCCTGTCCAGGGATGTGTGTGGTGTGGAGAGATGTGGGGTGTTTGCCTGTCCAGGAATGTGTTTGGTGTGGAGAGATTGTGGCGCCTGCCTGTCCAGGGATGTGTTTGGTGTGAGAGATGTGGGGTGTCTGCCTGTCCAGGGATGTGTGTGGGTGGAGAGATGTGGGGTGTCTGTCTGTCCAGGGATGTGTTTGGTGTGAAAAGATGTGGGGTGTCTGCCTGTCCAGAGATGTGTTTAATGTGGAGAGATGTGGGGTGTCTGCCTGTCCAGGGATGTGTTTGCTGTGGAGAGATGTGGAGTGTCTGCCTGTCCAGGGATTATTTTTGCTGTGGAGGGATGTGGTGTGTCTGCCTGTCCAGGAATGTGTGTGGTGTGGAGAGATGTGGGGTGTCTGCCTGTCTAGGGATGTGTTTGGTGTGGAGAGATGTGGAGAGATGTGGGGTGTCTGCCTGTCCAAGGATGTGTGTGGTGTGGAAAGATGTGGGGTGTCTGCCTATCCAGGGATGTGTTTGGTGTGGAGAGATGTGGAGTGTCTACCTGTCCAGGGATGTGTTTGGTGTGGAGAGATGTGGGGTGTCTACCTGTCCAGGGATGTGTGTGGTGTGGAGAGATGTGGGGGTGTCTGCCTGTCCAGGGATGTGTGTGGTGTGGAGAGATGTGGGGTGTTTGCCTGTCCAGGAATGTGTTTGGTGTGGAGAGATGGGGGTGTCTGCCTGTCTAGGGATGTGTTTTGTGTGGAGAGATGGGGGGTGTCTGCCTGTCCAGGGATGTGTTTAGTGTGGAGAAATGTGGGGTGTCTGCCTGTCCAGGGATGTGTGTGGTGTGGAGAGATGTGGGGTGTTTGCCTGTCCAGGAATGTGTTTGATGTGGAGAGATGTGGGGTGTCTACCTGTCCAGGGATGTGTTTGGTGTGGAGAGATTGAGCTGTCTGCCTGTCCAGAGATGTGTTTGGTGTAAGAGATGTGGGGTGTCTGCCTGTCCAGGGATGTGTGTGGGTGGAGAGATGGGGGTGTCTACTTGTCCAGGGATGTGTTTGGTGTGGAGAGATGTGGCATGTGTGCCTGTCCAGGGATGTGTTTTGTGTGGAGAGATCGGGGGTGTCTGCCTGTCCATGGGTGTGTGTGGTGTGGAGAGATGTGGTTTGTCTGCCTGTCCAGTGATGTGTGTGGTGTGGAGAGATGTGGGGTGTTTGCCTGTCTAGGAATGTGTTTGATGTGGAGAGATGTGGGGTGTCTACCTGTCAGAGATGTGTTTGGTGGTGAGAGATTGTGGTGTCTGCCTGTCCAGGGATGTGTTTGGTGTGAGATGTGGGGTGTCTGCCTGTCCAGGGATGTGTGTGGAGAGATGTGGGTGTCTACCTGTCCAGGTTTGGTGTGGAGAGATGTGGGTGTCTACCTGTCCAGGGATGTGCTTGGTGTGGAGAGATTGTGGTGTCTGCCTGTTCAGGGATGTGTTTGGTGTGGAGAGATTGTGGTGTCTGCCTGTTCAGGGATGTGTTTGGTGTGGAGAGATTGTGGTGTCTGCCTGTTCAGGGATGTGTTTGGTGTGGAGATATGTGGGGTGTCTGCCTATCCAGCCATGTCAAAGCAAAGGGAACAGATGAGGGTTTGTGGCTTGCAAGGCGGATACCTCTGCTTGCCAGAGGGGGCGCTGTGCTCCGCAGGTGTATTTTGGGCTCGGAGGAGGCAGTGGCCCGTCCTTGGATGGAGACCGTTTTCAGGGCGTCTCAATGACTTTACCTGATTGTGCTGAAAGACAGTTGTAGTTGCTGTGTAGGTGCATACAGTTGTCTTTTTGTGCGGGGCGCAGGGAGCTGTGTGAGCTGTGGGCGCAGGGAGCTGTGGGCGCAGGGAGCTGTGGGCGGAGGGAGGTGTGTGAGCTGTGGGCGCAGGGAGCTGTGGGCGCAGGGATCTTTAGGCGCAGGGAGCTGTGTGAGCTGTGGGCGCAGGTAGGTGTGTGAGCTGTGGGCGCAGTGAGCTGTGTGAGCTGTGGGCGCTGGGAGCTGTGTGAGCTGTGGGCGCAGGGAGCTGTGTGAGCTGTGGGCGCAGGGAGGTGTGTGAGCTGTGGGCGCAGGTAGGTGTGTGAGCTGTGGGCGCAGGGAGCTGTGTGAGCTGTGGGCGCAGGTAGGTGTGTGAGCTGTGGGCGCAGGTAGGTGTGTGAGCTGTGGGCGCAGGGAGCTGTGGGCGCAGGGAGCTGTGGGCGCAGGGAGCTGTGTGAGCTGTGGGCGCAGGGAGCTGTGTGAGCTGTGGGCGCAGGGAGCTGTGTGAGCTGTGGGCGCAGGGAGGTGTGTGAGCTGTGGGCGCAGGGAGCTGTGGGCGCAGGGAGGTGTGTGAGCTGTGGGCGCAGGGAAGTGTGGGAGCAGCGAGCTGTGTGAGCTGTGGGCGCAGAGAGCTGTGGGCGCAGGGAGGTGTGTGAGCTGTGGGCGCAGGGAGCTGTGGGCGCAGAGAGCTGTGGGCGCAGGGAGGTGTGTGAGCTGTGGGCGCAGGGAGCTGTGGGCGCTGTGGGCGCAGGGAGGTCTGTGGGCGCAGGGAGCTGTGTTAGCTGTGGGCGCAGGGAGCTGTGCCCATTAAGGTGATGCCAACAGCAGCGCCCTTCTCTTCTTGCGCAGCCGTGTCCGTCTTTGCCTGTTCGTTCCTGTCTGACTTCCCAGTTTCAAGTGGTTTTAGTCCTTCATTATCCTATGGCGGGCGATGTTCTTAACACCACATGGACCCTTTTCTTTGCCTCCCTTTACCCTCTGACCCCTGCTGACACCAACAAAACCGTCCTCTGCTGATGCGGCGCAGCTATCGGTGACTTCGGTGGCTGGCGAGGCCCAGGGATGTTTGTATCCAGGGGCCGGTCCCTGTTCATCCAGGCACTGACCAGTGAACTCAAAGGGGACCCCCGCCCCTGCTGCCTCATTTAATCCACTGACATCCGCAAGAGCGCCGCATTTCTTTTCGCCCAGGGCGCAATCTCATCAAAGGCCGGCACTGTGTGCGTGTGTGTGTGTTTGTGCGCCTGTTTCTCTGTGTGTGAGTGTTTCTGTGTGTGTGCTTTCTGTGTGTTTCTCTGTGTGAGTTTCTCCGTGTGTGTCTGTTTATGTTTGTATTTATGTGTCTCTATGTGTGTGTGCCACTGTGTGTGTGTTTTTTGTTTCTTTCTGAGTTTCTTTTTGTCTTTGGTTGTGTGCGTTTGTGTGTTTCTGTTTGTGTGTGTGTTTGTGTTTCTCGCTGTGTATATTTCTGTTTGTGTGTCTTTCACTGTGTGTCTATGTGTATGTTTGTGTTTCTGAGAGTGTGCTTTCTGTGTGTGTTTCTGTGTGTGTGTGTGCGGTGTGTGTTTGTCTGTTTCTCTGTGTGTTTGTCTGTTTCTCTCTGCGTGTTTGTCTGTTTCTCTCTGTGTGTTGTTTCTTGTGTGTATGTTTCTGTTTGTGTGTGTATTTCATTGTGTGTGTTTGTGTGTGTTTGTGTGTGTGGTTGTCTGTTTTGTGTGTGTGTTTCTGTGTAGACGAGTGTGTGCGTTTGTGTTTCTGAGAGTGAGCTTTCTGTGCGTGTGTGGTGTGTGTCTGTTTCTCTGTGTGTGTTTCTGTTTGTGTGTGTGTTTCACTGTGTGTGTGTTTGTGTGTGTGGTTGACTGTTTTGTGTGTGTGTTTCTGTGTAGTGTGGGCGTTTGTGTTTCTGTGTGTGCGCCTCTCCCCTCCCTCCCTACCACGCCAGTGGCCCCGCCCCCGTGCACCAGCCCCTACCCTGGGCGGTGGCACAGCGCGCAGGGGGTGGCACCGGGTGGTGTGATCGCTGCGCCCACCCTCACCCCAGCCCGGACACTCCGCTGGTTGGACGCCGGTGTCCTTGGCGGTGACGCCGGCCCTGTGAAAGAGCCGGGCCTGGAGCAGAGTCCGGGGCCAGGGGGCTCCGGCAGCAGGAGGCAGGCGGGTCCCCAGGGGGTGAGGGCAGGTGACAGGCCCACAGTCACGGGTGACACTCACTGCCAGGGGCTCCGCCCCATACTGGAGAAAGCCAAGTCTCAATGGACACTCCCGGACATGTCCCGCAAATGTGCGGTTCCAATGTGAAACGGTTTATTCACGACAATATTTTCCCGTTGAAAACTGCCTTCTCAGTTGGTTTTCCGTTCCCTCAATAAGTTAGCACTCACTCCCGCCCTTTGTTGCCCCAATAAGTTAGCACTCACTCCCGCCCTTTGTTCCCTCAATAAGTAAGCGCTCACTCCTGGCCTTTGTTCCCTCAATGAGTAAGCGCTCACTCCTGCCCTTTGTTCCCTCAATGAGTAAGCGTTCACTCCTGGCCTTTGTTCCCTCAATAAGTAAGCACTCACTCCCGCCCTTTGTTCCCTCAATAGGTAAGCACTCACTCCCGCCCTTTGTTCCTTCAATAAGTAAGCGCTCACTCCTGGCCTTTGTTCCCTCAATGAGTAAGCGCTCACTCCTGGCCTTTGTTCCCTCAATAAGTAAGCGTTCACTCCTGGCCTTTGTTCCCTCAATAAGTAAGCACTCACCTCCGCCCTTTGTTCCCTCAATAAGTAAGCGCTCACTCCTGGCCTTTGTTCCCTCAATAAGTAAGCGCTCACTCCTGGCCTTTGTTCCCTCAATGAGTAAGCGCTCACTCCTGGCCTTTGTTCCCTCAATAAGTAAACGTTCACTCCTGGCCTTTGTTCCCTCAATAAGTAAGCACTCACCTCCGCCCTTTGTTCCCTCAATAAGTAAGCGCTCACTCCTGGCCTTTGTTCCCTCAATAAGTAAGCGCTCACTCCTGGCCTTTGTTCCCTCAATGAGTAAGCGCTCACTCCTGGCCTTTGTTCCCTCAATGAGTAAGCGCTCACTCCTGGCCTTTGTTCCCTCAATGAGTAAGCGCTCACTCCTGGCCTTTGTTCCCTCAATGAGTAAGCGCTCACTCCTGGCCTTTGTTCCCTCAATAAGTAAACGTTCACTCCTGGCCTTTGTTCCCTCAATGAGTAAGCGCTCACTCCTGCCCTTTGTTCCCTCAATGAGTAAGCGCTCACTCCTGGCCTTTGTTCCCTCAATAAGTAAACGTTCACTCCTGGCCTTTGTTCCCTCAATAAGTAAGCACTCACCTCCGCCCTTTGTTCCCTCAATGAGTAAGCGCTCACTCCTGGCCTTTGTTCCCTCAATAAGTAAGCGCTCACTCCTGGCCTTTGTTCCCTCAATGAGAAAGCGCTCACTCCTGGCCTTTGTTCCCTCAATGAGTAAGCGCTCACTCCTGGCCTTTGTTCCCTCAATGAGTAAGCGCTCACTCCTGCCCTTTGTTCCCTCAATGAGTAAGCACTCACTGCTGCCCTTTGTTCCCTCAATAAGTTAGCACTCACTCCTGGCCTTTGTTCCCTCAATGAGTAAGCGCTCACTCCTGGCCTTTGTTCCCTCAATGAGTAAGCGCTCACTCCTGGCCTTTGTTCCCTCAATGAGTAAGCGCTCACTCCTGGCCTTTGTTCCCTCAATGAGTAAGCGCTCACTCCTGGCCTTTGTTCCCTCAATGAGTAAGCGCTCACTCCTGGCCTTTGTTCCCTCAATAAGTAAACGTTCACTCCTGGCCTTTGTTCCCTCAATGAGTAAGCGCTCACTCCTGGCCTTTGTTCCCTCAATGAGTAAGCGCTCACTCCTGGCCTTTGTTCCCTCAATAAGTAAACGTTCACTCCTGGCCTTTGTTCCCTCAATGAGTAAGCGCTCACTCCTGGCCTTTGTTCCCTCAATGAGTAAGCGTTCACTCCTGGCCTTTGTTCCCTCAATAAGTAAACGTTCACTCCTGGCCTTTGTTCCCTCAATAAGTAAGCACTCACTCTCGCCCTTTGTTCCCTCAATAAGTAAGCACTCACTCCCGCCCTTTGTTCCCTCAGATTAATTTTCCTTCATCTAACTTTTCAAGACAAAGCAGTGTGTTTATAACGCGTCCCCTGACCCGTGCTCGGGGTGATTATGGTGTGTGCTGCTCACCCACACGAGCGGTCCTTCAGTAGGAGTCACTACTGTGCCCCTGACACCACTAACGTGTAAAGGCAGCTCACTTTCTTAGTGGGTTACAGGCCTTGGGGTCTGATCGCCAGTGTGGAGACTGCTCCCCGGCTCTCCCTCGTAAAATGTGCGTAGTATGTTAGGGTGTAATACTTACTGCTCTGGCTTAGTCCCCACGCAGGGTTGTGCCAGCGCAAGGTACCCCTGGTTGCATGTGAAGTGTTTGTGCTTGTGCTGGGATCCATGTCTGGCGTTGTGTCCATGGCGCAGTCCTGCCTGCCTGTACGCGTCCTCCAAAGTTGTTGGATGGCTCGTAGATACTGGTAACCAGAGTCCGTTCTCTGCCCTCTCCCTGCTGCTCCTCAGAGCCCCCTCCCACTGGAATGCTTGTAAATCCACGTGCAGTGTTTGACATTGTGATATCCTTATTTGAAGGGCAGTTAGTTGTGTGTAAGTGTTTCCAGTAGGCGAGGTGTGAGCTGCCCAAAGAGAGCCCTTGAACAAAGGCTGGGCATGGGGACCTCCTCTTGGCTTTCGCAGGCTGCGCGACACCGGGCAATCCCTGCTTTTGGGGGACTCCGAAGGCTGCTGCGGGCAGAAGACTTCCGTGCGCACAGCTGCGCTTCTCGTATTTACGAGTTTCTCATGATGAAAGGCTCCACATCGGATATCAAACTTCCAAACAATTTTATTTGCGCCCGTATATTGCGCTGCAGGGATTTAGACTCAATTCCTAATGCTTACAGAGACACTAGAGAAACCCCCATCTCTATCCATCGCCCTCAAGCTGTTGTGTTAATTACAGCGACCTCATTACTGCTGGTGCTAACGCGCGGCGTCCCAAAGGGAAGGCAACACAGCGACGCAGTCGGCAGGTGAGGAGAGCGCATGTGCGATTCATCAAGAGTTTAACTTCACCACATCTTAGCGAGCCCCTGCGAGGGACAATGCAGCCCGTGACCCGGCACTGCACTCCAGTGCGCTGGCTGTACAGGCGCTCGGATGTCCGGCACTCAGTGCACGTGCGACCTCACTAGAGGCGCTGCATGACAAGTGGGAAATGGTGCAGTCCGCAGAACGCACGAGAGTCGGATTTACATAGTTTAGAGTCAATTCAATTCAAAGACCTTGATTCGGGTTTCATAAAATCCATAAAAGTGCAACAAAAACAGTTCATTTATACAATAATACAATCCATAAAAACACCACAATCAAAACAATTCTTTTTCAGAAATGCAACTCTCATAAGACAATTTTCAAGGATTTTCCATCATTTTACGTACGCGTACTATTAATCTCAGAAAACTGCTAGTGCGGAAGATTAATTCATCAGTATCCAGGGAATATAATAATGAACACGATTCCCCCAAAGAAAGGGGTCTTAATTTTCTAAAATAGGGAGTTAAAAACCAATTAATATATTTTAAATAAAATTTACAGAAGAATAGGAAGTGGATATCGTTCTGTTTGCTAGTGCCATCACATGGGCAGGGGTTATATTCTACTGTATGATGATACCCCAGAGGGAAAGCCAACAGGAATTTTACAGGACCTGCCCTTAGACGAAAGAGCAAGGATCGTTCCCAGTTAGACATGGGGAGAGTGAGGTAGGATGGTAGTGGATACCTGCACAGATCATTCCCCATGTTTGTGACAACAGAAGAATTAAGTGACTCCCTCCCCATTCTTTCTGAGTTGAAAAGTGCATAAAGTGCTTGTTTAACCACAACCTTATCTTTAATCTCAATTCTAGTTGGTTCGGAAAAATGGTGCTTTTATCCACGGCGCACAATGTATTAGAAACTTCAGCTAACCAAGGTATTAGCATGACGTGGTCACATTTTAGGCAATCTTTAATAATGCTTTTTGTTAAGTTTGCTGAGTTGTTTATCCAGATCCTAATCCAGAATAGGGCTGGTCTAGCTCTAATAAAGTCACAGACATAGGGGAGATTTAATTCTTTATGACAAATGAATTCAGAAGCGGAGAAAGGTGCGCCCAATATTTTCCTACAAAAGCGATTTTCCTCACGCTGAATCCCTGGGTTTCTCCCCGAACCCCAGACCTCTGCCCCATATGTGGCTACAGGAATGCACTGTAATTTAAATTTTTTTAAAATAGCTCTAGTGGCACCTATTTTCTTCGGGCGTGGGAGGCTTAGTATAGAATTGGTGGCTTTCGAGAACTTACCCATGGAGTGGGCAGAATGCCCACTCCATGAGCCGTTCGCAGCGAAAACCAACCCTAGATACGGAAAAGAGGTTACGGATTCTAATTTATCCGAGCCTACGTTTATAGTATTAAGCTTCCTTTTCCCAGGTCCACAAGACATAATAAAAGATTTTTTAAAATTTACTCGCAGATCTAATGTCTCCATGTGTTGGACAAATCCTCCACCAAGCAAACGAAGAGCATTAGGAGTGCGGCCCATAAGGACCGCATCATCTGCGTATAATAAAACTGGTAATGGTTCCCCTGAATAATTGGAACATCTCTCGTCACTTGTTTCAAAGCTTTGGCAAGACCGTTAATATAAATAATAAATAGCAGGGGTGCTAAAACGCACCCCTGCCTAACCCCCCTGCCTATTTTTATGGGTCCAGACATGTCACCACCGGATCCGATCTTAACTTGTGCTTTGAGATCAGTATGAAGGAAGGCCAAAAAGTTTACAAGAGCTTCATCCAGACCATAGTTACAAAGCATAAGCCATAATTTGGATCTATTAACTAGGTCAAATGCGGACGAAAGGTCCATAAATGCAAGATAGATTGGACTTGATCGAGCAACGTTATACTTATCAACAATCAACTTTAAGTTTAAACATAGTTTAGAGTCGTTTTTAGGAGGCGTTAAAATAGTGACAAAATGTTTTCTCCTACCGAAATGTAAGGACAGCGTTGGTGCTTCAGTGGGTCAACATTTCAAAGTAGAAATCGCTACTTGGGGTTTTTGATAAATATGATGTTGCACTTAATTTTTGTGTATCTATAATTGTTTTGTAGCGCGTTGGTGCTATGTATGCCCTGTATATATATGTATGTCTACATATGTATATAGTCGTGCATTCATTTATTCACTCTTCCTCCCCTCATTCAGGGCATCCAGAAATGAATTTGGAACATATTCATCCCTGTCGCTCTATACCCTTAAAAAAAAAATCGCCTTGCCTGAGGCTTTAAGCACTATGTACATGTTGTTTCAGGGGTATTGTTCAAGGTCCTTTGTTTTTGAATCCTCACACTTGTGTTGGTGCCCACCCTGAAGCATGCACCACAGCCTGTAGCTGCTGTGCCCAGGCGCTCATATCTGAGAGAGAGAGAGAGAGGATCAAGTGCTTATGGCCCTTACTTTCCTTTTTGTAGGTTTATAAAGTACAAACTCTCCCTCACACAGCTGCTCTTGGCTCTCTCATTCAGAATATTGTAGTGAAGTCACTGTTGCACTTTTTTTTTAATGCGCATTTAAGGAAATACTGTCATCATATTGATGTACAGCACTGCACAGTCAACGAATGTATTTATTGTATAGTTAAAACCATTACAAGTGTATCGGTGTGTTCAAAAGTTAATATGGGCAAATGATGACTTCAGCATACGCAAAGATTGTCCTCTATAGCTCATAAAAATTTGCAATTTCCTAAATGATAAATAATTCAGTCATATTGCTTTATTAACCTTCCTGCTTCCTCAAATTTGCTTGAAAATGCACTATTTATCCACTCTTTTTCCAAAATGTTCTCGGGGGGAAAATCTCCCCAAACCCCCCCATAGGGAGTATGGGCTCGCAGTGCAGTACGGCAATAAATTTACGGCGCACCACTTTCAAATGGCACCAGCCGCCACTGGATGCATCTTCAAATATCCCCTCCTCTATATTCATAAGATCCTCAATATCATTCTCCAACATCCTAGCAGCATCCGTAACAGAGGCAGATATTTTCAGTTTGGGTGTCAAAGTAGTGGCACGATAGGAACAACAAAGCGGGAGACATTGAATGAGAATACAACAGAATATTAATACTGCTATGAAATACACGATTTCCTTTAGGATCCAACCCAATTAACTAAGAAAGACCAACTCCAATTTGCCCTTTCCATGCCTTTGATATTATCAATGATATCCATAATGTGTTGTGTTACGTTCTTTTCCAAATTCTCTATACCCATAACACACTGGTCGTCAACTATTGCGCAAACACCACCGCTCTTGGTCAACAGAAAATCCACTGCATATCTAGTCTGTTTCCAATACACCTGCATGCTCTCTAACTGAGTAGTAATATCGATCAAGGCTGCCACCATAGTCTACAGTTTACATCCGAAATACTCCCTAGCTTTCTCACCCGTCGGCCACAGCAGAGCCACCCAAGCTAAATAAGGAGGACACGATGTATCCAAATGTAATACCGTTGCTATAGCCATTCACTTCCAACCCTGTTACCCCTTCACAAAAGTCTTTTGTTAGTGTCCTTTTTACCCATCTTGTTTTAGGTCGGACGTTTTTATATGGAACACCTAAAGGCGGTACCATTCCGAGAGCCACCTCATCAGTGCCATTCCGAGAGCCACCTCATCAGTACCATTCCGAGAGCCACCTCATCAGTGCCATTCCGAGAGCCACCTCATCAGTACCATTCCGAGAGCCACCTCATCAGTACCATTCCGAGAGCCACCTCATCAGTGCCATTCCGAGAGCCACCTCATCAGTGCCATTCCGAGAGCCACCTCATCAGTACCATTCCGAGAGCCACCTCATCAGTGCCATTCCGAGAGCCACCTCATCAGTACCATTCCGAGAGCCACCTCATCAGTGCCATTCCGAGAGCCACCTCATCAGTGCCATTCCGAGACCCACCTCATCAGTACCATTCCGAGAGCCACCTCATCAGTACCATTCCGAGAGCCACCTCATCAGTGCCATTCCGAGAGCCACCTCATCAGTACCATTCCGAGAGCCACCTCATCAGTGCCATTCCGAGAGCCACCTCATCAGTACCATTCCGAGAGCCACCTCATCAGTGCCATTCCGAGAGCCACCTCATCAGTGCCATTCCGAGAGCCACCTCATCAGTACCATTCCGAGAGCCACCTCATCAGTACCATTCCGAGAGCCACATCATTAGTACCATTGTAGACATTTGAATGAGTCCCATTGTACAGAAAGAAAAACCCTGGGTGGGCATATATCGGCCCCCAATAATTCACTGCAGCATATCTGGAATTAATTCCAGAAGTGCTTGGATCTGATTTATTTACTAGGGAAAGGCTGTTTTTAAACAGTATTGTCCCTGAACAATTAATGTACAAAAAAGCGTCTGTAAAATTCACTATGGGGCAACAGGCAGCATAATAGCCAGCCTCTCGAGGTACTGTCAATTCTTTATAATGCCACCCGACGAGAGTTATATTCTGCTCTTCCATATAAAAATGATCACAATATGTGTTATCACAGCCAGGGTAACCGTCACCCTGTGGTTTTCAACGGTACAGACATTGTCCGGGGTAACGAAATCTGAACATTCCCTTTACCGCCACAAACTGTGGTGGCCGAGTGTTTGTGTAGTTAACAAGCGACAATGGGTTCGCATTCCAAAGGCTAGTGCCAGATCGGATAGGATGGCAGGCGGTCCCCTTCCTGAAGAATCTCCTATGAGTTTTCACAAACGTGGCAGCCCTCCTATAGCGTCTCAGGGGAAAGTGTTCATCTTTGTTGAGTGTGGGTACACTATGTGTATCTTCCAGGAACCATCATACCCCACATACTATTATCACCACCGTCACCAGAACAATGACACATGCAATCTTACTTTGTATCGACCAAATCACACTGTGTTGTCCAGGGGCGATTGGCTGAGCCTCCCCATTAATTTGCCTACCAAAAGGATGCATAATGGAATAAAGGAGGAGGCGCAAAAATGATAAGAAATATAAGTGTTCCCAGTGTCCGTCAGAGCCTCACTGGTACAGGCTCCTATCGTCCGTCAGTTGGCGCTCTTGAGCACCGGCGGTGGAGCTTGCTCCGTCCTAAGCTCTCTCCTACTCTATCCCATGTCCATAAAGGTGGTATACTTTCCAAGTATACTTTCCTGACTAATGTTCAAACAACAACAGCAAACAGATGCAACTCTTTCGTTTATCCACTCCTTCGTTGGTACTGCTACTCAGCACTTTCCTACCTTGTGCTGTCCATCGCTAGTCTTTCTTTTTCTTGGACTCGGTGGTCCTCAGCCGAGGACTTTAGTTGTACCTGGCAGCTCCAGGCACTGTATGATCACTGAACAGAGGCTCCTCGATAGCTCGTATTTCTGGTGGGACAGCCTCATTCAAAACATAGTAGTTCTCTGTGTTTGTTTGTGTCCAAACCAACTTTACATCACTGAAAGGCACAAATCTGGGCAGCTGCTCACAGTCAACGTCTCCTATTCCCTCCTTGACCCACTGGTCGTAAGGCAACAGCAAAGGTATTCTTTTACAGTGGGTCGCGTGGACCCAATTCTTTTGACCTGCAACCTTTACAGCCGTCTCTGTAGCCAAAAGGACTCGCCCAGGACCTTTCCATCTGGGCTCCACATTTTTCTTCCTCTGGAAGTTTCAGATGCAAATGAAGTCCCGTCCCCAGGCTGAATAGTGTGGCCAGGACCCTCTGGCTTAGGAGTTAAGGAGTCTTGCACCTGTTGGTGAATAGAACGCAAACTTTCAGTCAATGGCCCAAGGTAATCAAGCGATACACGATATTCAATCAGAAAACTTTCTCAGCCTAGGGACCCCCAAGACATTTTTTGGGCAACCAAAGACAATTTTGTAAGGTAACAAGCCTGTTCTAGAATGCGCTGCTGTCCTAGTGGACAAAAGGGCCAAAGGAAGAGCATCTGGCCATTGCAACCTTGTCGTCTCCTGAATTTTTGCCAATTTCAGTGTGCCGTTATAATTCTCGACCAACCCCGCTGACTGCGGGTGATTGGCGGCATGGAATGTTTGTTTAATATGCAAGCCTTCACATATTAGCTTAATAACTTTCCCATTAAAATGAGAGCCATTGTCACTCCAAATAAGTCTGGGCATTCCGAAAGGTGGGAAAAACTCTTTAATAAGTACCTTTGCTGTTGTGTATTTAGTACGGTCACCCCTTTACTGAATGCACATATGACCTCTAGAACATATTTGAGATTGTTACAATGTTCTAGCTCAATTAAATCCATTTGAAGGACTTCAAAGGGAAATGTAGAAGGTGCAAAGTTACCGGATGGTGTGGGGGGTACCTTTCCCAGGATTGTGCATCAAACCAATCCTACAATTTTTCACTAAGTGTGCAGCTGTTTTGGAAATATTATCATTACACCAAGCTGAGGCCAATAGATTACAAATACCCTTTGCACTGATATGAGCTGGGCCATGAGCCATGGTAACCACAGGGAGCACGTATGAATAAGGTAACATCCATTTCTGCTTTCCGGACAAATCAATCCAACATCCTTCTTCATCGAAACATGCTGTACTCTCTTGCCACACAGCTAATTCTTCTATTGTGGCCTCGCTTTGTATCTCTTACACACTCTAAATTGTGTTCTCAAACATAGTGTTCTCGGGAACCCATCTAGCTGGGCCTGCAACAAACATTCTCTTAATCTTACTCAGAGCCGTCTCTTTGGCTGTCTGATCAGCGAACGCATTCCCTCTACCTACATCATCTGCCAGCAGTTCTCTGCCTGAAGACTACACAGGTGGCAGGGTTTGGAGAACCAGCAGGTCTTTGCCTGAAGATCACAGAATGTGGCAGGGTTTGGAGAGCCAGCATCCCTCTGCCTGATAGCAGCTCTCTGCCTGAAGACCACACAAGGCGGCAGGGTTTGGAGAACCAGCAGCTCTTTGCCTGAAGATCACAGAGTGTGGCAGGGTTTGGAGAGCCAGCATCCCTCTGCCTGATAGCAGCTCTCTGCCTGAAGACCACACAAGACGGCAGGGTTTGGAGAACCAGCAGCTCTTTGCCTGAAGATCACAGAATGTGGCAGGGTTTGGAGAGCCAGCATCCCTCTGCCTGATTGCAGCTCTCTGCCTGAAGACTACACAAGGCGGCAGGGTTTGGAGAACCAGCAGCTCTTTGCCTGAAGATCACAGAATGTGGCAGGGTTTGGAGAGCCAGCATCCCTCTGCCTGATAGCAGCTCTCTGCCTGAAGACCACACAAGGTGGCAGGGTTTGGAGAACCAGCAGCACTTTGCCTGAAGATCACAGAATGTGGCAGGGTTTGGAGAGCCAGCATCCCTCTGCCTGATAGCAGCTCTCTGCCTGAAGACCACACAGGGCGGCAGGGTTTGGAGAACCAGCAGCTCTTTGCCTGAAGATCACAGAATGTGGCAGGGTTTGGAGAGCCAGCATCTCTCTGCCTGATAGCAGCTCTCTGCCTGAAGACCACACAAGGCGGCAGGGTTTGGAGAACCAGCAGCTCTTTGCCTGAAGATCACAGAATGTGGCAGGGTTTGGAGAACCAGCCTCTCTCTTCTGGAATTCCACACAAGATGGCTAGATTAGGAGAATGATGGATAGGTTACGAGAATGAGCAACTCTGTGCCCGAAACCCACACAAAGTGTCAGGGTTAGAGAATCAGCACCTCTTTACCCAAAGGTCAGGGTTAAAGAACCAGCACCTTTTTTCCTGAAGGTCAGGATTAGAGAATCAGCACCTCTTTCCCTAAAGATCAGACGAGGTAGCAGGGTTTGGAGAAGAAGTGTCTACCCGAAGGCCACAAGTCGTAAAGTTTGGAGAACAAGCAGCTCACTGCCTAAAGGCCAGAAGGTGGTAGGGTTCGCAGAACAAGCAGCTTTCTAACTGGAAACCCCATAAACAACAAGTGTAGAAAACGAGCTTCTTCCCACTAAAGGACCAAGCAAGGTAGAAGGATTTTCTTGAGAATGGCCGGATTTAGACACCATTGACCATAGCATCTTTAGCGGATGTCTGAAGGTGTTTGAAGTCTCTGGAATGCACAATTGTTTGGACATGTAATCCAGGCACTTTTGTGATTCCATTTACCTCTGACTCAGGCCATTCTTGAATGTAAGAAACTTGTAAGGCGCATAGCTACTCCAACAGCAGTGTCTCAGCACTTATAGGCCAGACTCCCAAACGCGGTTGCAAATGCCCAAAGAAAGAGCAACAGTCTATCTGAAGAGCCATGTTTTAAAATGTTTCTGGAACAGAGTCCATTAACTTTTGGGGTCCCTCAAAGGTCTTCACGTCCCCATCCACCAAGTTTAATGTGTGCACTGCATGTCTCCTGGAGCTTGTCCGGCCCCTTAGATTTCATGCACCTCCGACTGGTGACGAGCCCTTGCGCTGTTGCTCCATTTGGGTCTTCTTGGTTCCGCTGACTGAAAGCATGATGGAGGGAGGCAGTGTTGTCCTCCTGGAGGCACCACCAGCCTTTGAGAGATGGGTGTGTGACCTAACAGGTCCCCTTGGATAGGGAAGTGTGTTCAGATAGCCTTTCACCCCTCATATGGCTGCTCGCTGCAGGTCAGACCCCTAGGAATCACCTTCCCAGTCGATGGTTGTGAATCATTCCCTGCTGCTCTTCTCCCACCACTGCTTGAGATGACAGTTCTGCATTTCTTCCTCCCAAGCTCGCCCTCCACACATCTCAGACCGGCTGCAACATCTCGGCGTGGTAGTCCGACTAAGAATGTCCCCAGTCCTTCCCTTCATTGGCTGCATGTCCAGCAGAGTGCTTTATTGAAGGCTTCTGTTCTGTCTTTAAAGGCCGTTTGAGGACAAACCCTGCTATTTGTGCCCTACCTTAAAGCGCATTCTCGGGCCTGTTGTCTCCATCTCTTGGGCCATGCCTGTGATTGAGGGTGGTCTTCTCTGGGGTGCTCCTTTAGTGGTTTAGCTGTCGAGTCTCTGGTCCTGCTTCTTCACTCTGGAAGCCCCACTGGAGCTGTCAGGACATCTCTCAGCTGTGGCTCACCCTTCAAAAATAATTAATGTGTTCACAAATTACGCAGAAATGCTATCTCTTTGATTGATCTTTGTCAATGCTTAGTGCCGTAGACCAACAGCATCTCCCCCTGTAGGCACCACTCTTCTCCTGTGACAGTCTCCGATCCCTGGCAGATTGCCCTTCCCTCATGTGCTCCTCTCACCCCTCTCTGCCTTCGGTTCCTTGCCAATCTTGTCTTTTTCCTCTTTCACAGCATGGGTGGGATCCTCTCTCTTCTCCTGTCAATTGTGGGCTTTGGTGGTAATCCTGTGTGCAACCCCTCTCTTACTTGGCACTCTTCAAGGCCTTGCCATTGTCTCCTCATCCTGTGCGCAACCCTCTTTCACCAGCAATTTTGAAGGGCCTGTCAAAATCCCCTCATCCTATGTGGACACCTTTCTCGCGAGCAGCCCCCAAGCCCCTGTCGGTGTCCCCGCATCCTTTGTGGACACAGCTCTCACAAGCAGTCTCCAAGCTCCTGTCGGTGTCCCCGCATCCTTTGTGGACACACCTCTCACAAGCAGTCTCCAAGCCCCTGTCGGTATCCCCGCAACCTTTGTGGACACACCTCTAACGAACAGTCTCCAAGCCCCTGTCGGTGTCCCCGCATCCTTTGTGGACACACCTCTCACAAGCAGTCTCCAAGCCCCTGTCGGTGTCCCCGCATCCTTTGTGGACAACCCTGTCACGGGCAGTCTCCAAGCCCCTGTCGGTGTCCCCGCATCCTTTGTGGACACACCTCTCACAAGCAGTCTCCAAGCCCCTGTCGGTGTCCCCGCATCCTTTGTGGACACAGCTCTCACAAGCAGTCTCCAAGCTCCTGTCGGTGTCCCCGCATCCTTTGTGGACACACCTCTCACAAGCAGTCTCCAAGCCCCTGTCGGTATCCCCGCAACCTTTGTGGACACACCTCTCACGAACAGTCTCCAAGCCCCTGTCGGTGTCCCCGCATCCTTTGTGGACACACCTCTCACAAGCAGTCTCCAAGCCCCTGTCGGTGTCCCCGCATCCTTTGTGGACAACCCTGTCACGGGCAGTCTCCAAGCCCCTGTCGGTGTCCCCGCATCCTTTGTGGACACACCTCTCACAAGCAGTCTCCAAGCCCCTGTCGGTGTCCCCTCATCCTTTGTGGACACACCTCTCACAAGCAGTCTCCAAGCCCCTGTCGGTATCCCCGCAACCTTTGTGGACACACCTCTCACGAACAGTCTCCAAGCCCCTGTCGGTATCCCCGCAACCTTTGTGGACACACCTCTCACAAGCAGTCTCCAAGCCCCTGTCGGTGTCCCCGCATCCTGTGTGGACACACCTCTCACGAGCAGCCCCCAAGCCCCTGTCGGTGTCCCCGCAACCTTTGTGGACACACCTCTCACAAGCAGTCTCCAAGCCCCTGTCAGTGTCCCCGCATCCTTTGTGGACACGCCTCTCACGAACAGTCTCCAAGCCCCTGTCGGTATCCCCGCAACCTTTGTGGACACACCTCTCACGAACAGTCTCCAAGCCCCTGTCGGTGTCCCCGCATCCTTTGTGGACACACCTCTCACGAGCAGTCTCCAAGCCCCTGTCGGTGTCCCCGCATCCTTTGTGGACACACCTCTCACGAGCAGTCTCCAAGCCCCTGTCGGTGTCCCCGCATCCTTTGTGGACACGCCTCTCACGAACAGTCTCCAAGCCCCTGTCGGTATCCCCGCAACCTTTGTGGACACACCTCTCACGAACAGTCTCCAAGCCCCTGTCGGTGTCCCCGCATCCTTTGTGGACACACCTCTCACAAGCAGTCTCCAAGCCCCTGTCGGAGTCCCCTCATCCTGTGTGGACACACCTCTCACAAGCAGTCTCCAAGCCCCTGTCGGAGTCCCCTCATCCTGTGTGGACACACCTCTCACAAGCAGTCTCCAAGCCCCTGTCGGTGTCCCCGCAACCTTTGTGGACACACCTCTCACGAGCAGCCCCCAAGCCCCTGTCGGTGTCCCCTCATCCTGTGTGGACACACCTCTCACAAGCAGTCTCCAAGCCCCTGTCGGTGTCCCCTCATCCTGTGTGGACACGCCTCTCACGAGCAGCCTCCAAGCCCCGTCGGTGTTCCCTCGTCAAGTTTGCGCTATACAAAACTCGAAAAATAAATAAATAAATCCTGTGTGGACACTCCTCTCACAAACCGTCTCAAAGCCCCTGTCAGTGTCCTCTCATCCTTTGTGGACACCCCCCCCCCCACGAGCAGCCTCCGAGCCCCTATCGGTGTCCCCTCATCCTGTGTGGACACCCCTGTCACAAGCAGCCTCCAAGCCCCTGTCAGTGTTCCCTTATCCTGTGTGGATACTCTTCTCATGAGCAGTTTCCAAGCCTTTGTCGGTGTCCCCGCATCCTTTGTGGACACAGCTCTCACAAGCAGTCTCCAAGCCCCTGTCGGTGTCCCCGCAACCTTTGTGGACACACCTCTCACGAGCAGCCCCCAAGCCCCTGTCGGTGTCCCCTCATCCTGTGTGGACACACCTCTCACAAGCAGTCTCCAAGCCCCTGTCGGTGTCCCCTCATCCTGTGTGGACACGCCTCTCACGAGCAGCCTCCAAGCCCCGTCGGTGTTCCCTCGTCAAGTTTGCGCTATACAAAACTCGAAAAATAAATAAATAAATCCTGTGTGGACACTCCTCTCACAAACCGTCTCAAAGCCCCTGTCAGTGTCCTCTCATCCTTTGTGGACACCCCCCCCCCACGAGCAGCCTCCGAGCCCCTATCGGTGTCCCCTCATCCTGTGTGGACACCCCTGTCACAAGCAGCCTCCAAGCCCCTGTCAGTGTTCCCTTATCCTGTGTGGATACTCTTCTCATGAGCAGTTTCCAAGCCTTTGTCGGTGTCCCCTCATCCTTTGTGGACACCCCCTCTCACGAGCAGCCCCAAGCCGTTATCAGTGTCCCCTCATCCTGTGTGGGCACCCTCCCTCAGAAGCAGCCCCCAAGCCCCAGTCAGTGTCCACTCATCCTGTGTGGACACGCATCTCACGAGCAGCCTCCCAGCCCCTTTCGGTGTCCCTTCATCCTGTTTGGACACTACTCTCAAGGACAGCCTTCAAGTCTGTCTGTGTCCCCTCATCCTGTGTGGACACTCGTCACACAAACAGTGTCCAAGCCCCTGTCTGTGCACCCTCATCCTTTGTGGACATTCCCCCTCACTAGCAGCCTCCAAGCCCCTGTCGGTGTCCCCGCATCCTCTGTGGACACCCCTGTGACAAGCATTCTCCAAGCCCCTCTCTGTGTCCCCTCGTCCTGTGTGGGCACTCCTCTTAGGAGCAGTTTCCAAGCCCCTGTTGGTGTCCCTTCATCCTGTGTGGGCACTCCTCTCACGAGCAGTATCCAAGCCCCTGTCAGTGTCCCCTCATCCTATGTGGACACCCCTGTGACGAGCAGTCTCCAAGCCCCTGTTGGTGGCCCCTCATCCTGTGTGGGCACTCCTCTCACGAGCAGTCTCCAAGTCCCTGTCGGTGTCCCCTCATCCTGTGTGGGCACTCCTCTCACGAGCAGTCTCCAAGCCCCTGTCAGTGTCCCTTCATACTGTGTGGACACTCCCCCACACTAGCAACCTCCAAGCCCCTGTCGGTGTAACCTCATCCTTTGTGGACACCCCTGTCACGAGCAGCCGCCAAGCCCCCGTCAGTGCACCTTAATGCTGTGTGCAGCCCTCTCCCTCTCACCACTCCCCCAACCCCTAACATTGGGTTCTTATCCATGAGGACCCCTCTTCTGCCGGCAATCCCCAGCCATTGACCGTGTTCTTTCTTTTGCTCTTCCTGTGAGGCTCATCCTCGGCCCTGCACTCTCTGATCCTTTCTTTCTAACTTCCTGTCAGGAGCCTTCCTCTTCCCTGGCACTCTCTAATCCTTGGTAGTGTTCTTTCTGTCGTTCTTCCTTCCTGTGAGGATCCCTCCTCTTCCCCAGCACTCTCTGGTCTTTGGCACTGTTGTTTCTTTTTTTGAGGACCCCTCCTTTTCCCTGGCACTGTTGTTTCTTCTTTTGAGGACCCCTCCTCTTCCCCGGCAATCTCTGGTCTCTTTCCCAGCACTCCCTGGTCTTTTGGCACTGTTGTTTCTTTTTCTGAGGACCCCTCCTCTTCCCCGGCACTCTATGGTCTTCAGCACTGTTTCTTCCTGTGAGGACCCTTCCTCTTCCCCAGCACTGTTATTTCTTCTTTTGACGACCCCTCCTCTTCCCTGTCACTCTCTGGTCTCTTCCCCGGCACTCTCTGGTCTTTGGCACCGTTGTTTCTTTTTTTGAGGACCCTTCCTCTTCCCCGGCACTCTCTGGTCTTTGGCACCGTTGTTTCTTTATTTGAGGACCCTTCCTCTTCCACGGCACTCTCTGGTCTTTGGCACCGTTGTTTCTTTTTTTGAGGACCCTTCCTCTTCCCCGGCACTCTCTGGTCTTTGGTTCCATTGTTTCTTTATTTGAGGACCCTTCCTCTTCCCCAGCACTCTCTGGTCTTTGGCACCGTTGTTTCTTTATTTGAGGACCCTTCCTCTTCCCCGGAACTCTCTGGCCTTTGGCACTATACTGTCTTTCTTCCTGTGAAGCCCCTTCCCTCTGCCCTGGCACGCCCTGACAGTATTCTCTGAAGACCCCTCCACTGCAGGATTTCTCTGTTCCCTGGCATTGTCCTTTTTTCCTCTGTCCTTCCATTTTCCCACCCTGCACTCTTCATTCCTGGCAGCAACTGTTTCATGGAAGGCCTTACCCTTTGCCACTGAGAGCAGCCTGCCAGCTTCCTCTGGGCTTTGTTTGTTTATGTTCCTCTTGTAAGGATGGAGATGGCTCATCCTGAAGGAATGGGCTTGTGATTTTTAGCCTCTGGGGCCCATGAATGGCTACTCGGGGCCCTCCTCCAACCAGATGCTTCCAGAACATGGGCAGGATGGTTTCCTCTCTGGAGTGAAGGTCAGAAGCGAAATCTACTCGTAACACTTGGGAGTAGGTGGTGCTCAGATTACTTAGCAAACAGATCCCACAGTGAAGCAGTTGCAACCCACCTCAGGGCGGTGCAGATCAATCCCACAGTGAAGCAGTTGCAGCCCACCTCAGGGCAGGACAGACAGATCCCACAGTGAAGCAGTTGCAGACCACCTCCGGGTGGTGCAGACAGATCCCCCAGTGAAGCAGTTGCAGGCCACCTCAGGGCAGGACAGACAGATCCCACAGTGAAGCAGTTGCAGACCACCTCAGGGCGGTGCAGACCAATTCCACAGTGACTCAGTTGCAGACCACCTCAGGGTGGTGCAGACCGATTCCACAGTGAAGCAGTTGCAGACCACCTCAGGGTGGTGTAGACCGATTCCACAGTGAAGCAGTTGCAGCCCACCTCAGGGCAGGACAGACAGATCCGCCAGTGAAGCAGTTGCAGGCCACCTCAGGGCAGGACAGACAGATCCGCCAGTGAAGCAGTTGCAGGCCACCTCAGGGCAGGACAGACAGATCCCCCAGTGAAGCAGTTGCAGGCCACCTCAGGGCAGGACAGACAGATCCGCCAGTGAAGCAGTTGCAGGCCACCTCAGGGCAGGACAGACAGATCCGCCAGTGAAGCAGTTGCAGGCCACCTCAGGGCAGGACAGACAGATCCCACAGTGAAGCAGTTGCAGCCCATGTCAAGCAGTGCAGACCGATCCCACAGTGAGGCAGTTGCAGCCTAGCTCAGGGTGGTGCAGACCAATCCCACCGTGAAGCAGTTGCAGACCACCTCAGGGTGGTGCAGACCGGTCCCACAGTGAAACAGTTGCAGGCCACCTCAGGGCAGGACAGACACATCCTACTGTGGTAAATAAAAATTCCTTTACCGGGACTGAATTTGATACAAAAACATTATAAAATAGCTCAGTAAAATGAGAGGCAGAATCCGTGATATTAGAGTTTCGGAATGGGCTTTATTCCAATAAACGATTATAATCGGATGCCTCAAGTTCCATCACCACGGGGGTTCAGGAAGTGAAGTACACACTTTATTGACAAGAAAATGACTTTTATAGTACATACATGACAATGAAGTAAATGCAATAGGCGTAACAATTGATAAGGAAAATGACGTTTGGTCCGCGTAACCAGAAATGGGTGTAATTAATGAGTAAAAAGGAACATGATTGGTTATGATGTCATGTATAGGTGGATCTATAAGATAATACTTGGCATGGATGCGCGCGCAGCAGTATGACGTGTAATTGACGTGTAACTAGGGGGTGACGGGGACTTGACATTTAGCTCTACATGTGGAGACAAGAAGTCTGGGGGGTCAAGTCAACCTAATCCCAAATCATATCTAACATCCTATGTTTAAAGAACTATGTTATCCATAAAAGAAGGACTCTCGGACAGAAATCTATTCTATACTGACTGTGCGTGCGTGTACAAGCGTCTAAGTGTCTACACTGAATGCGAGGGGGTAGGAATATTCCATGGTAACAGGGCTATGAATTACT
Organism: Triturus cristatus; assembly: GCF_964204655.1. Classification (NCBI taxonomy): domain Eukaryota; kingdom Metazoa; phylum Chordata; class Amphibia; order Caudata; family Salamandridae; genus Triturus; species Triturus cristatus. The sequence continues at coordinate 38,638,109 of NC_140590.1, forward strand.
TGCATGAGGACAGAGAAGTTGGGCCTTTTTGCTTGGTAACTGGAAGAATGTTTACTTAAACTACTAGACAGGAATGCATCGGCTGAGGGGGAGGCAGATAATTCGAAGGTGAAATACAGTTCTTGGCAGAGAGTAAGCTGATGTCAGGCTTCGTGAGCCGCGCAGAGAATGAGACAGAGTTCATGGTCACAGATGCAGGCTCAGACTGGAACTTTCAGAGGCAGAAGGCAAGAGGAGTTTTGATGACAGAATCAGGGCCTACTTGCCTGGACTGTAAAGTGGCATAAGTGAACCATATAAAGCCGGTGGCTTTTCATACTTAGGAATGGAATATCCGGCCTATTCATGGCGGATCTGACAAAGGACATGTTGACGGTGGACGCACATGTATTTGCGTCTTCATAACTGGAACTGGAGGGAACATACATGTACTTGTAACATGCACATGGGACCGTTGGGGTCCAAGATAGGGGACATAACTGACCAGAAAAATCCATATTTCCACATTCCCTCCTTGTCCCCTACTTGCCCTTCAAGAGATATCAATCTTCATCAATCCATTGATCTGTTCATATAGCATCATTTGTTCTTCTTTCTTCTTCCGGGATCTTGAATGAAAATCTTGATGTGGAATGCACGATGTGGCACACAGACCACAAATTGCTGGTCCACATTGTAGACATAGACAGCAACTGAATAGTATGAGAAGGCCAATACCTAGGAACGATAAAACTCTCCATCCCCAGGCTGATACCGCATTCCAAAACCAACTGGACCAAGTCCAAGTGCCTGGGTTCTGGTGTATCTGGCTTACAATCTTATGAAGGCGAGTGATGGCTTTATATACGGATGGCGAATTTTCTGGTATGAATACGCAGCAGCTCGATCCGATGACCCTACAAGCTCCGCCCCTATCAGCCAGGATGACGTCAAGGACAAGACGATTTTGAAGCACAACAATCCGCATAGCAGACTGTTCTTCCGTTAAATTGCCTAGGGCGGAAATAGTCTCATTCACTACTGCTTCAAGGGTTCTAGTTAATCTACGTATCAGCTTACTATTAGTAACAGTACCTATATAGGGAAAGATGCCTTTATTAAAATCTACATACTTGTCCCATGCCGTCTCAGTGTAATCGACAATGGGGAGATCTCTCCGTTCTCTGTTGTGTACTAAATGAATATTTCTGTAATAATCAGGAGGAGCTAGGAAAACAGGTGGCAAAAGGAATGCAATGTAGCAGGTACCATCCCAATCTAGAGGTAGACGCATATATGCAGTCTGACCACATATAAAGTAGGAGTGGCGAAAAGCTCTAAATGAAGATTTTCCTTGATCACTGAATTCTACTATAGTAGTGCATTTACTATGGCCCATATGTATGGAACCAACCTTTCTTACACACAATTCACCTTTTGCTGGGAATACTGACATGGTGGGTAAGACTAGCTCAACTTCGGATACGACATTTAAAATCATGAGATTAGGTGTAAAATTACCTAATCCATACACTTCATTTTCTAGATCAGTTCCTGTTCTTTTGGGGCGACCCTCCTTGTCAGGGTAGCAGACTTTGAGTAAAACTAGGTTCAGGTTTCCCCATATCCAATGATCTTGGTAAACTGCTGTGTCTGAGTCTATGGAATTGATTAAACTGAACCATGCTCCACAGGAGCCATTATGTGTGAATGGATGTGGAAAAAAAGGCAGGACTCCTTCATAATTCTGATAGGGAGGGAGTCGGCCACACACCCAACAATTGGTGGCATTACTAGTCTGATGGGAATGATGTAACATACTAATGAAAGTGTTATTGCGCAGCGCAAGTCTATAAGACAATTCATGCGGGGGTAAGTCACTAAAAGAATGTTCTGCAATAACATTGTGAACATTTCTGGCAATAGGGTAATATATGTGCAACAACATACTGGTAATAATTATTAAAAGACTCAATAAAAACAAAATTAATAATGTCACTATGCAGTGGCTACGCAGTGATTTACAATACGCCTGTCGTTTCATCATTTTTCGCGACTGTTCATGATTCAGGTCTAGAGGATACATGTCAGAGACAGATTCAACCGCTTCACCTAGGGGAGGACTTAAACAATCAAACCGTCTGACGTCCTAGGCCTTAACTTAACTTTGTAAAGTTCGCTTTCAGTTTTTTCCACCAAAGGAAGTTTTGAATCAGTCTGTGAGGGAGTGCAGGGCACAATGTCTATATCCGAGGATAGTCCATGAAATTTCTTGATGTGGCTTGAATGAATCCAGCCCTTGCGGCCCTCGATCTTCACGGCTGTTCTTGTGGTCAACAGGACCAACTTGGGTGCTTTCCACCTGGGCTCCAGCTGAGTCTTTCGGTCGAAATTCCTCACAAAGACAAGATTACCCGGAACAACGTCATGGGGTTTCACCTCAGTGTTGTCGGGAAAGGCTGCAGCTACCTGTGAACGAGAAGATTGTAGTGCAGACATCAAGGAAGCCAAGTAATCTGTCAGCATATTACAGTCAATATCAGTTATTTTGCGTGGTATAGGCGTCCCCCACATATTCGGTGGTCTACCGAAGATCACCTCATACGGGGATAGCCCTGTTCGTGAATGTGCTACCATTCTCATGTAAAAGAGTGCAACTGGTAACGCTACTACCCAGTCGACACCTTTCTCTCTGCATATTTTGGACAATCTGATTTTCAGTATCTGATTATGTCTTTCTACGAGACCTGCTGCCTCGGGGTGTCGGACACAGTGGAATTTCCACTGATATCCTAACAGAAGTGAAACGTGTTTCATTAATTCGGATGAGAACGGCTGGCCGTTATCTGAGTAAACAGCACGTGGTAAACCGTATCGTGGGAAGAATTCTCGAACCAACTGTTTGGCAGTAGTCGGGGCAGTGTAATCTGAAACCGGGTACGCCTCCGTCCAACGGGACAGAGCGCAGACAACTACGAGAACATATTTGAATCCTCGACATCGTTCCATCTGGATATAGTCCATCTGGAGTACTTCAAAAGGATGATTAGGAGTATGAAATCCACCCTGTTCTACGGGAACGCTTTTTCCTGGGTTGAACTGACAACAGATCATACAGGTACGGACCTTTTGTTTTGCTGCTGCTCGTAAATGTTTATTGAACCAAATGTGTTGAATGCTGTCTAGCATAGCTTTTTCTCCTAAATGTGCTGGACTATGTATAGTGTTAATTATGACTTGGACCATTGAATCAGGAAGGAACCATACAGACCTTTCCTTCATCATCCATCCTTGGTCCGTTTGGATCCCTCCTAATTCAGTCCATTTCTTTATTTCGTCTGGTGTAGCATGTGTCTGTATGTCAATTACGTCAAGAGTAGGATCTTTAACTGTCATACAATGTGTCGGTGTCGGGACTATTGTCTTTGTCATATCGGGGGTTTGAGTTTGAGCAGTCAGTTTAGCCGTTCTGTCGGCTAGATCATTGCCTTGGGAAATGATATCAGTAACCTTCGTATGAGCCTTACATTTCATAATTGATATTTCAGTGGGTAGATGTATTGCATCTAATAATGCATGAATGAGGGGTCCGTGCTGAATGTGGGCACCGTGGGAAGTTAAATAATCTCTCTCTCGCCACAGCACGCCGAAGTCATGTACAACTCCGAATGCATAACGTGAGTCAGTGTATATGTTGACTTTTTTATTCATGGCTTGAATACAGGCTTGTGTCAGAGCGATAAGTTCTGCGGCTTGAGCTGACAAAGTATTTATACGATTAGTTTCAATGACTTCAGTATCTGTTGTGACTGCGTAGGCGGCTACTAACTCTCCTGTACTTGTTCTCATGCATGAACCATCTACATACAAGGTCAGGTCTGGATCTGACAATGGGACATCGGTTAAGTCTTGTCTGGGTTTTGTTGTTATTGTAATAACTTCAATACAGTCATGGGCTAGTGGGTCTGTTCCGACTACTGGTAAAAGTGTGGCAGGATTCAATGTGTTACAGCGTCTGATTTCTATATGTGGCTGAAACAATGTAAGTTCATACCCTGTAAGTCGTGCTATGGTCAAGTGTTGTGTTTGTGTTCTATTTACAAGAACCTCTACTGCGTGTGGTACTTGAACTGTCAATGGATGTCCTAACACTATGGCATCGCTTTGTCTGATTGCTAAAGCTGTCGCTGCCACTGATTTCAGACATGCAGGCAAAGCCTGAGCTACGGGATCTAATGTACTAGAAAAATAAGCACATGGTTTGTGTGCTCCTGCTTGATCCTGTGTGAGTACTGACAAAGCAGTACCTTCGCGTTCTGTAACAAAGAGTGTAAACTGTTTTCTGTAACATGGTGTTGCTAAAACAGGTGCTTGACATAAAGTTTTCTTTAAGCTTTCAAAAGCTTGTGTGTGTTCCTGAGTCCAAGGGAGAACAGTCGGTGTGGCTGCCTCCTGTGTTGTCAATTGAATGAGTGGTTTTGCTAGAAATGCATACTGAGGGATCCACTGTCTACAATATGAAGTGAGGCCTATGAAAGCCCGCACCTCCTTCTGTGTCTTGGGTATTGACATGTTAGCTATCAACTGAATGCGGTCTGGTGTAAGCTGCCTTCCCTCCTTGGACAGCGAGTGTCCAAGATAAATAACTCGCTGGACACAGAATTGCAGCTTAGAAGGGGACACCTTGTGCCCCTTTTCGGCTAGAAATTGTAAAACTGTCAGTGATGCTTTTTCACATTCAGGTTCGCTTCTAGCGGTGATCAGCAGATCATCGACGTATTGAAGCAGAGCAGTGTTAACTGGCATGTGGACACTGTCAAGTTCTCGTTTCAGTGCTTGGCTATAGATGCTGGGGCTTTCTGTAAATCCTTGAGGTGCGCGGGAGAATTTAAAGCTACGCCCATTTAGACTAAATCCGAACAAATATTGACTTTCCGGATCTATTGGGACGCTGAAAAAGGCATTCTTGAGATCGATTACAGTGAAGAATGTCGCTTCGGAATCAATAGCTGTCAGTAATGACGAGATATCTGGGACCACAGGGAATTGTGGCACAATGCATTTGTTTAACTCGCGCAGATCAATAACCAATCGATATACTGGCGGAGCTGTAGGATCTGTTCGTTTAAGAATCGGAATTATCGGTGAATTACATACATTGGAGTCTGTTTCTACAACTACTCCTTGGGCAATAAGCTCGTCAATGATTTGTAGTAAAGCCGCTACAGCATCTGGTGGTAACTTGTATTGTCGCATTCGTGGTAGCACCACTCCTGCCTTTAGTGTGACTCGATATGGTGTAATATTCATGCAACCAACATCAGTAGGGCCTTGTGCCCATAGATGTGTAGGTAAAGTCTGCAGTCGGGGATCCATGTCTCTAGATACATAGTGACCTTTAAAATCACGTAAAAACAACCTTACTCCTTCCGGAGAACAACATATTATGGCTCCTAGGGCTTTCAACGTTTTTATTCCTAACAAGTTTTCTGGACATGATTTAGTAAGCAATAAATCTGTAGTTCGGGTCAGAGGTCCTATCGTAAGTGGAAGAGGCTGTGACACTTCATTAACAATAGGTTTTCCTGAAAAACCAAGGGAAATATTCTGTGAGCCTGAGAGGGGTGCCCCTGGAACTTGACTACGTTTTATGGTCGTTCGACTTGCCCCTGTATCGAGTAGAAATTTTCTATCTTGACCTAATAATTCACTATGTACATAAGGTCCTTCTTGGTCTACTGGGATTTCAATAAGGGGTAAGTCAACTTCCCTCTCTAGGCTTGTTCATGCGTAACGCTGATACTCGGGATATTCATACTGTGCGGTCTGATACATTTGTCGTGTTGTTGTCTGTGTGGCAGCAACAGGCGACGGTGGTGCAGCTGGCACAAACTGTATTGGCTGTTGTGCGGCTGGCATGGCCTGGGCATGCTGTGTAGCTCCTTGTTCATTCTGATCTTGTCTTAGTGGCCGTGATCTTTCTTGTGTTTTACCTATGGCGATATTATGTTTTAGCACTGGACAATCGTGTACGTAATGACCTGGCTTTTTACAATAATTGCATGTCCCTTTTACAGGTCCTGCTGAATCGGAATGTGTCATACCCTTTTTATGTCCTTCAGCTGGAACTGTCTGGGAAACTAGCATTTTCATTTTCGTGTCTTTCATGCGTCTGTGTTCATGTTCTTGTTCCTCTTTAATTCTATTGTGGTGGTACTGTAACATTTGTAACATTTGTGTTGGAGTGTTACCTTGCCAGGTACTCTCGAATTTTAATACTCTATTCTTTACTGGGGGCAGGGCATTTTCCACTAATTTTGTTACAAACAGATGCGGGTATGATTCGCTACTTGCTTTTATGCCACTATTTATACCAAAACATTTCTCGAATCGGGCATAGTAATCGCTAGTGTCTTCATCTTGCTTCTGCTTACAGGCTGAAATTGTACCCCAATCTTCCTTTTTCGTAGTTAATAAACGTGGCAGTACCTGTACTAGTAGACCTGGTAGTGCTTTAGTTTTGTCCCCAAGCCCCGAACCTGGACCTCGGGCCCTTTCTTCTGCTTCTAATGCTGACCATTCTATCCTTTGATCACCTACCTCCCACTCTTTTTCCTTGAGTTTCTCATAAATGCCAGCAGGCATCAACACCTTTAATATTGTCATAATGTCGGGGTAGGTATACTCTCCCATGAGTAACATGTCTTTAATTTCTCGGTGAAAACCCGCTGGGTCCTTGTCATGACTGGGTACTACTTTCTTCATTTCTAACAATTCTATTTTCGATATAGGCGTATATACAAATACACGTTTAAACTGATTGTCCTCGCCTTTTATTGGGTGTACTTCTCGTAAGGGATTCTGTCTATCCAGGTGATACGTCGTTCTTTCCTTGACAGGCAATGAGACATGCTCTGAGCATACAAAAAGAATATACTGCTTTCTTGATTCTAGAATTTCTTTAATTAATTCAGTACCTGGACCTCTCCATTTATTCATAAGCAATTCAGTCAATATGTCAGGTAAGGGACCAGGGTCCGAATGCTGACTCTGATATAGTATAATGAGTTGTTGAATCATATAAATCCCAGCTAACCTTTGTTCATCTGGGGTAAGATTCAAAAATGTGCGTACTACTGTATCATCACTATATTTTCCGGGACTGTCCACCCAATGGACAGCTGCCCTCGCTAAATCTTGTTCATCCATAGAATCGAGAAAATGATAACCCCTTCGTTCTCGGAGTAGTTTGTCGGCGGTTTGGAACGAATGCTCGTTAGTCCTTATGTTAATTATAGGTATTTGGAAATTCCTGTCATTATCTGGACATATCGGATGTATTGAGTCAGTATGATATCTAGTCTGATTCCTATTACAAGATCTTCCTTTACCTACATAGGCTATGGTGTCCGACTGTCCTGTGGGCAGTCCTGACCCTTCTTCCTCGTTGTGTTCGAACTCGTCTACCTCTAATCGCTCTTCGTGTAGGCGTTCTATTTCTTTACGGATCTTTCGGCACATGGCTATTATACAGTTTTGTTTATCGTGTCTCCCTTCTGATATATTCTGGCTCCATTTTGTAAGAATTTTCATTGCTTCCGGATCTACCCCCGGTCGGTCTTGATTTCTGATCACACAGTTTATGAGGAAACGCAACAGTTCCCCCTGTATCTCTACTTTCTGGTATTCCATAGCTCTGTTAATACATTCTGGATCTCGCCCTGTTTGAACAAAATGATATATTTTATCTAGATGCGCAGTCATTCCTGGTAGCTTCGCTAAATACACTGCGGCTCGTCTGATACGCAATGATGCTAGGGTCATTTCGTCCTCTTTTCCAGGCACCGGGTCATATCTACAATCTATAAGAAGTTCCTTAAGCGTACGATCACTTACGAATTTGGGTGTACGTGAATGCGCTGACTCTTGGAAAATAAGTTTATTTATTCTAGGTGGCGTAGAAAAAATATTGGTAGCACCTCCCGTGGCCCCGTCTGGGGCGTCGGGTGTGAAAGGATTCGTCGAACGTGACACAGCAACTATAGGTGTGGACTCAGCTATAGAAGTACTTGTAGGAACAGATGCAGAAACAGATGTGCTTGCCGGAACTTGTGACTCGATTTGTTGCTGCAGGGATACGGGTGCTGGATCTTGACGTTGAACCTCCCTGGTATGCGGTCTACGTGGGGCGGAATTAGCATACTCAGGAGCTGCGTCATCTAAATATGAGGAAAGAAAAACATCTTCTGCGGTTCTAGGATGCCCCTTAGGATGTACCTTGATTGGGAATAATGGGGGTGGCAAGTCTTTCGGTATCTCTGGAGTAGCCTTAGGTAATCCTTCGGCCAGAAGGGGATACATACCATTCATAAGGGCATTTCTTTGTCTGTCTACTTGTTCTGATTTCACTCGGATACCTTCCTCAATTAATAGATTCTCTCGAACTTTATTGGAATTCTCTTTACTCTTCTCTTCCTGTCTACGTGCTTTTTCTGTTCGTCTATGTGATTCTTTACGCCATAATTCAACGGCGTCTTTCTGTGACTGTCTGACTTTTCTTTTCCATAACTCTTCCTCGACTTTCATGATGCACTCTGCATCCCAGGTCCCCGCTGTGGGCCACCTCTGACTTTCTGGTAATCCCTTGGTATAGTCTACCCATAAATCAAGAAATAATATAGCGTCTAAGCCATGTTTGTGATACATAAAGTGCCCTGGAGTGTCCCTAGGAGGAATAGGGACGGCTTCTTCGAGAACCCCTTTTCTGGTAGTGATCTGTCTTAATTTCGAAAAGAGCGGCATATTGAGAACTGACCTTATACTTGATTTTGACCTGATACTTGAATTTGAACAGACTTAATACAATAAACACGATAATGAACAGTCATTCATACCACGATATACAGAACATACTTAAACACTTTAAACATTTAACATTAAACCTTTAACTGAAACAACAATGATGATCGTCTGCATAACTAATCACCAAGCTTAATTCTCGACAATAACTAGACAATAACTAGACACTTCGGAATACTTCGGAATACTTGATATACTGCTAAACAGTACAGATACACTGCTAAAACAGTGCAGACCGGATTTGTGTACCCAAACCCGTCTTGACCGGCACAACCTATGTGCACGTCAGAAATGCCTCCCCAGCAATGGTACTCACCGGGTAGCTTCGGAAACGGAAGGCCTCGACTCGTCGGACACTGGGCTTGACTTCGGACTGGTGGGTCTCTGTATACCTCGGATCTTGCTCTCTCAGCTAGGCTCTGGTCGGGATACTTCGCACTTCTCACCGCCTCGTCTGGGTGTTGATCGCAATCTCAGTCGCCCCCGCTTGACCGGAGGGAGATACAGGAAATCCTGCTGGTACGCGTTATTGTCCGTCCAGCTGTGGCAGGAGACCGGGCCTGCAACGCACCGCCGGCGCGTGAGATGAGAAAGTGTCCCTGTTCGGGCGCCATCATGTGGTAAATAAAAATTCCTTTACCGGGACTGAATTTGATACAAAAACATTATAAAATAGCTCAGTAAAATGAGAGGCAGAATCCGTGATATTAGAGTTTCGGAATGGGCTTTATTCCAATAAACGATTATAATCGGATGCCTCAAGTTCCATCACCACGGGGGTTCAGGAAGTGAAGTACACACTTTATTGACAAGAAAATGACTTTTATAGTACATACATGACAATGAAGTAAATGCAATAGGCGTAACAATTGATAAGGAAAATGACGTTTGGTCCGCGTAACCAGAAATGGGTGTAATTAATGAATAAAAAGGAACATGATTGGTTATGATGTCATGTATAGGTGGATCTATAAGATAATACTTGGCATGGATGCGCGCGCAGCAGTATGACGTGTAATTGACGTGTAACTAGGGGGTGACGGGGACTTGACATTTAGCTCTACATGTGGAGACAAGAAGTCTGGGGGGTCAAGTCAACCTAATCCCAAATCATATCTAACATCCTATGTTTAAAGAACTATGTTATCCATAAAAGAAGGACTCTCGGACAGAAATCTATTCTATACTGACTGTGCGTGCGTGTACAAGCGTCTAAGTGTCTACACTGAATGCGAGGGGGTAGGAATATTCCATGGTAACAGGGCTATGAATTACTTGCATGAGGACAGAGAAGTTGGGCCTTTTTGCTTGGTAACTGGAAGAATGTTTACTTAAACTACTAGACAGGAATGCATCGGCTGAGGGGGAGGCAGATAATTCGAAGGTGAAATACAGTTCTTGGCAGAGAGTAAGCTGATGTCAGGCTTCGTGAGCCGCGCAGAGAATGAGACAGAGTTCATGGTCACAGATGCAGGCTCAGACTGGAACTTTCAGAGGCAGAAGGCAAGAGGAGTTTTGATGACAGAATCAGGGCCTACTTGCCTGGACTGTAAAGTGGCATAAGTGAACCATATAAAGCCGGTGGCTTTTCATACTTAGGAATGGAATATCCGGCCTATTCATGGCGGATCTGACAAAGGACATGTTGACGGTGGACGCACATGTATTTGCGTCTTCATAACTGGAACTGGAGGGAACATACATGTACTTGTAACATGCACATGGGACCGTTGGGGTCCAAGATAGGGGACATAACTGACCAGAAAAATCCATATTTCCACACTACAGTGAAGCAGTTGTTGACCACCTCAGGGCGATGCAGACCAATCCCACAGTGAAGCATTTGCAGCCCACCTCAGGCTGGTGCAAACAGATCCCACAGTGAAGCAGTTGCAACCCACCTCAGGGCGGTGCAGATCAATCCCACAGTGAAGCAGTTGCAGCCCAGGTCAGGGCGGTGCAGAGAGATCCCACAGTAAAGCAGTTGCAGCCCACCTCAGGGCGGTGCAGACCAATTCCACAGTGACTCAGTTGTAGACCACCTCAGGGCGGTGCAAACAGATCGCACAGTGAGGCAGTTGCAGCCCACCTCAGGGCGGTGCAGACCAATTCCACAGTGACTCAGTTGTAGACCACCTCAGGGAGGTGCAAACAGATCCCACAGTGAAGCAGTTGTAGGCCACCTCAGGACAGGACAGACAGATCCTACAGTGAAGCAGTTGCAGGCCACCTCAGGACAGGACAGACAGATCCCACAGTGAAGCAGTTGCAGTCCACCTCGGGACGGTGCAGACAGATCCTACAGTGAAGCAGTTGCAGGCCACCTCAGGGCAGGACAGACAGATCCTACAGTAAAGCAGTTGCAGACCACCTCAGGGTGGTGCAGACCGATCCCACAGTGAAGCAGTTGCAGTCCACCTCGGGACGGTGCAGACAGATCCACCAGTGAAGCAGTTGCAGCCCAGCTCAGGGAAGGACAGACAGATCCCGCAGTAAAGCAGTTGCAGCCCAGCTCAGGGCGGTGCAGACTGATCCCACAGTAAAGCAGTTGCAGACCACCTCAGGGTGGTGCAGACAGATCCGCCAGTGAAGCAGTTGCAGGCCACCTCAGGGCAGGACAGACAGATCCGCCAGTGAAGCAGTTGTTGACCACCTCAGGGCGGTGCAGACCAATCCCACAGTGAAGCAGTTGCAGCCCACCTCAGGCTGGTGCAAACAGATCCCACAGTGAAGCAGTTGCAACCCACCTCAGGGCGGTGCAGATCAATCCCACAGTGAAGCAGTTGCAGCCCAGCTCAGGGCGGTGCAGAGAGATCCCACAGTAAAGCAGTTGCAGCCCACCTCAGGGCGGTGCAGACCAATTCCACAGTGACTCAGTTGTAGACCACCTCAGGGCGGTGCAAACAGATCCCACAGTGAAGCAGTTGCATCCCACGTCAAGCAGTGCAGACCGATCCCACAGTGAGGCAGTTGCAGCCCAGCTCAGGGCGGTGCAGATCGATCCCACAGTAAAGCAGTTGCAGTCCACCTCGGGACGGTGCAGACAGATCCTACAGTGAAGCAGTTGCAGGCCACCTCAGGGCAGGACAGACAGATCCTACAGTAAAGCAGTTGCAGACCACCTCAGGGTGGTGCAGACCGATCCCACAGTGAAGCAGTTGCAGTCCACCTCGGGACGGTGCAGACAGATCCGCCAGTGAAGCAGTTGCAGCCCAGCTCAGGGCAGGACAGACAGATCCTACAGTAAAGCAGTTGCAGCCCAGCTCAGGGCGGTGCAGACTGATCCCACAGTAAAGCAGTTGCAGGCCACCTCAGGGCAGGACAGACAGATCCGCCAGTGAAGCAGTTGCAGGCCACCTCAGGACAGGACAGACAGATCTGCCAGTGAAGCAGTTGCAGCCCATCTCAGGGCGGTGCAGATCGATCCCACAGTAAAGCAGTTGCAGTCCACCTCGGGACGGTGCAGACAGATCCTACAGTGAAGCAGTTGCAGGCCACCTCAGGGCAGGACAGGCAGATCCTACAGTAAAGCAGTTGCAGACCACCTCCGGGTGGTGCCGACAGATCCCACAGTGAAGCAGTTGCAGGCCACCTCAGGGTGGTGCAGACAGATCCCACAGTGAAGCAGTTGCAGTCCACCTCGGGACGGTGCAGACAGATCCGCCAGTGAAGCAGTTGCAGCCCAGCTCAGGGTGGTGCAGACCGATCCCACAGTGAAGCAGTTGCAGACAGCCTCATGGCAGTGCAGACCGATCCCATAGTGAGGCAATTGCAGCCCATCTCAGGGCGGTGCAGATCGATCCCACAGTAAAGCAGTTGCAGACCACCTCAGGGTGGTGCAGACCGATCCCACAGTGAAGCAGTTGCAGTCCACCTCGGGACGGTGCAGACAGATCCTACAGTGAAGCAGTTGCAGGCCACCTCAGGACAGGACAGACAGATCCTACAGTGAAGCAGTTGCAGGCCACCTCAGGACAGGACAGACAGATCCTACAGTGAAGCAGTTGCAGGCCACCTCAGGACAGACAGATCCTACAGTGAAGCAGTTGCAGGCCACCTCAGGCAGGACAGACAGATCCCCCAGTGAAGCAGTTGCAGGCCACCTCAGGGCAGGACAGACAGATCCCACAGTGAAGCAGTTGCAGACCACCTCAGGGTGGTGCAGACCGATTCCACAGTGAAGCAGTTGCAGTCCACCTCGGGACGGTGCAGACAGATCCGCCAGTGAAGCAGTTGCAGGCCACCTCAGGGCAGGACAGACAGATCCCCCAGTGAAGCAGTTGCAGGCCACCTCAGGGCAGGACAGACAGATCCTACAGTGAAGCAGTTGCAGACCACCTCCAGGTAGTGCAGACAGATCCCCCAGTGAAGCAGTTGCAGTCCAACTCGGGACGGTGCAGACAGATCCCACAGTGAAGCAGTTGCAGGCCACCTCAGGGCAGGACAGACAGATCCCCCAGTGAAGCAGTTGCAGGCCACCTCAGGGCAGGACAGACAGATCCGCCAGTGAAGCAGTTGCAGGTCACCTCAGGGCAGGACAGACAGATCCCACAGTGAAGCAGTTGCAGACCACCTCCGGGTGGTGCAGACAGATCCCACAGTGAAGCAGTTGCAGGCCACCTCAGGGTGGTGCAGACAGATCCCACAGTGAAGCAGTTGCAGGCCACCTCAGGGCAGGACAGACAGATCCGCCAGTGAAGCAGTTGCAGACCACCTCCGGGTGGTGCAGACAGATCCCACAGTGAAGCAGTTGCAGGCCACCTCAGGGTGGTGCAGACAGATCCCACAGTGAAGCAGTTGCAGGCCACCTCAGGGTGGTGCAGACAGATCCGCCAGTGAAGCAGTTGCAGGCCACCTCAGGGTGGTGCAGACAGATCCCACAGTGAAGCAGTTGCAGCCCACCTCAGGGCGGTGCAGACCAATTCCACAGTGACTCAGTTGTAGACCATCCCAGGGCGGTGCAAACTGATCCCACAGTGAAGCAGTTGCAGCCCAGCTCAGGGCGGTGCAGACTGATCCCACAGTAAAGCAGTTGCAGACCACCTCAGGGTGGTGCAGACAGATCCGCCAGTGAAGCAGTTGCAGGCCACCTCAGGGCAGGACAGACAGATCCGCCAGTGAAGCAGTTGCAGGCCACCTCAGGGCAGGACAGACAGATCCGCCAGTGAAGCAGTTGCAGGCCACCTCAGGGCAGGACAGACAGATCCGCCAGTGAAGCAGTTGCAGGCCACCTCAGGGCAGTGCAGACCGATCCCACAGTGAAGCAGTTACAATCTATATCAGTCTGATAGCAGCCAGCTTACAATGTTCGACTCTTTTGGTGATGCCGCAACTTCTCGTACCATTGGTGACGGCACTAAATTGATGCTTGCAGCAGCACGTGGGGTGGGGGCTGGTCACGAAGCAGGTGGAAACCTTAGTTGTCTTTTAGTTGCTTTCTGGCATTGCTCACTCATGCAGTTCGCTTTCTCTGGGTGTTCCTAAGGCCAGGAACATGCTGTGTTTCTTCTCCTGGAAAGTCTCTTGCCTTGTAGGGAAGATGCACACTCCTTCCCCTTCTCAGCAAGCAGGCACCCTTCTAGGCACTAGATAGACCCTTAGCTCCTCCAGCAGAAAGTTCAGACTTCAGGTGATGCCTGCTGTCCGGCTGTCAATCAGACACCCGCCCTGGTCACACAGCAGTGGTTTTAGTACTCTTATTATTATATTATTATTATACAGCTTATAGAGCGCCTGGTTACTCCAACGGAGTGTCCCCGCGCTAGGACACCAATAGTATCTGACAGCTGGCCAGAGCCACCCACCCGCCCTACAGCCTAGGTCCCCCAAGGAACAGCTACAAAGGCCTACTTCCGGCCACCAGGGGGATGCTGGAAGAACCACGTCTTACGTTTTTTCCGGAACAAAGACTCAGACGGGCACGTCCTTAAATCAACAGGGAGGTCATTTCAGCCTTTAGCCGCAAAGAAGCCAAAAGAGCTCTCACCAGCCCGTACCTTCCGAACCTTAGGCACAATCAACTCCTCTGAGTACTCCCTTCCTTGGTTATGAAGAACCGACATAAAGGGTTTAGATCCCACTTTTGTATACATTTTCTAGAAGTGGATGTGAATTCACTGTCTCAAACGTAACAACCGATCTGGGTTGGTTTTCCACTGAAGGCCACGTCTCAGGCGGCTCTCCTCACACGACCTTGGTATAATGCGGTCACAGCGGGCAGCTCTGGGGCGGTCTCCAGCAGGAGCTCCGCATTGTGGGTACAATGCAGTGTCAGGTCAACCTGATTATTGTTTATGCTTTGGAACTCAAATGAGGTCCCCATAAAAATACAGAAGTTCATCCTTAAAACAATCAACATTACAACACGATAAAGCATTCCCAGAAAAAGCACATTCACAGAGAATATATATAACTGCATGGGTAAAATATACCTTTCCATCCATTCCATTTTAAGTTGCAAAGCATACATGTAGTCCTAAGATGTGCAAATACGTAAAACGGTAATAAATACAGTACACTCCGTAAGAAAGTGCAAGGGGCCTAAAAAATACAAAAGCACAAAAGTGTCTCATAAAAACAAATAAAGTGCAATTGGAACATGTAACCGCAAGGAAGAATATACAGTTCGGTGCACTCAATTAATACATTTCAATAATACTAATATATGCAACAACCAACCAACCAAAATAGGTCACAGCATATGCACTGCAAATAAAGCATATATCTGCACCGTAGAGTTTGCGATTCTTGCAAATAACAATGTGCGAAGTGCCACTATACATATACCTAGGAAATTAGAACACATTTAAAAAACATTCGGTTTGGGCGACAAATAAACATTGAGAAGCCTCTGCTCCCGAAGTTATATTGTGTTTCAGAAAGATTGGTCTCAAGAGTGGCGCCGGGCAAATGAAGATATGGACATACAACATTCCCATGATTTAAATCTTGTACATGTTAAAGGCATAGATCACAATGCCTCTCCTCTTTCAGGGAGCCTTCCCATGGCCTGTAATAACTTGTAGAGGAAGCAAATGTAACCTTTAAAGCAAGATACGTCTCCGAACACCATGTGGAAGATTCCATAAGGTTGAGGGGGGTGGGGTTACAGATACTACCTTCTATTTCATTATTTGTATTTGTGGAGGGGCTAGGAGATACAGATTCAACAGAAATATTAGCAAACTTTATTTTTTTTACTTACGTTTCATAACATGGCGTTTCTTTTTCTTTTTAAATTTGTCAAGGAGCTCCCTAAAGTGGCCCCGCCCCCTGTTGAGCCCAATTAGAGGGCACTAAAAGGGGTTCGGCAATGGACCAAACATGGGGGGAGGCAGAATTGCCCCTTTGTCTGCCACTCTAGACATAAGCTCACCCTATGAAGATCACGGCCTTGTCATGGGAACAATCCATCCCTAACTCACCGGTAAAGCCCCCCCCCCCTAGACGAGAGCACAACCTCAAAGCGGAGTCAGACTTTTCAGTAGGGTACGGCTTGAGTCCTATTGCACAGTAGACACTGGACCCATTGTCTAGCATACCAGACTCAACTGCAACAAGGTGAAGGATAAATGCCTGAATTAATCTCAGCCACTAGCAATGGCTCGGGCCACATTACATTCAACCAGATTTGGTATCTCTCAACCCGCCGCCAAACATTAAAGATGAAAGGGTTGAGAGATACCGCGTCTTTCGAAATGTGCTTATTGAGCACTTTATACTAAGATGACGAAATCATAGATGCTTCACCTATCACAGGGAACATTCAACAGTCTGCTTGAATCCAATAAGCAGGAACTGGATTTGGCTTTACATTCTGGAATTTAATTTCATCGATTTAAGTTTTCACGGACTTCGCAACAAGTTGGGTACATTCCAATGATTATGAACTGGATTTGTGTTTAGCTTCTGGAATTTATCTTCATCAATTTGAGTTATCTTGGACTTTGCAACAATCTGGGTACATTCCTGACTACTTTCCAGATTGCAGTACGTTTGACTACTTGTAAGAAAGTGGCTCTGTATATACTGTTCCCAAATAGGTACAGTGGACACAGAGTCCACAGTCCCCAGAGGTTTGGCAGAGGCTAAAGTTAGATATAACCTTACTCTCTAAAGTGGTAGCTTGGTCGAGCAGTAAGGCAGTATCAGAGGACAGTGTAAAGCATTTGTTGTACACACTCAGTCAGCAAATTGTCTCACACACTCAAGAACTAAACTCCAGGCCAATGGTTTGTATAAAAATATATGGCTGTTTTATTTTAGAACCAACAATAGGTATCAAAATATACTTTCTCAGAATGAGATGCTTTAGATAAATACTTTCAACAGGCAATAGACTTTTGAATGCAAAATATACAGTTCTTGCAGTAGGCAACACAATTTCAAACTCAATTATACATTGAGCTCAATGGGAATTTCTAGTTAAATGCAAATGATTACTTTTTGGATTACTGTTCTTACCACAGGACTGGATCCTAGATCCAGTCCTGGGACATCTCCTGATGTTGAATTGGTTGTGCATACATAGAGTATGAATGCATCCCTGCACGGGGCACACCATTGGTTCATCCAACAAAAAAAGACTCCTTATAAGTGTTCTTTGAATATTACTTAGGTTTATTTTTAACAGTCTCTTGATATTATTATCATATCTGAGTAAAGCTTCAATTGTGATTAGCCGTATTCATCATCATATATGTATATACAATCTCCTTACTGCTCCGATGCCTTTTGTGTCGACATCTCCTGATGTCCCAGTAAAATTGAGTTGAGTAAAATTGAGTAAAATAAAGGAGTTGAGTAAAAATGTTTTGGTTAAGGTAGTGATTTTTAAGGAATATTATTGTATTTTAAAAGTTGACACTTAGAAACCTTTTCACATAGAATCACCAATGTTATCCTATGGGAGGAAACTCACATAGCAGGTAAGTAGGGTTATCGTTACTTTTTCTTACTCAGTGTTGGATCCTGGATCCAGCACTCGTGTATATCCTGTAAACAGTTGGAAGAAAGCGTTTTTGTTATACAGGCGATTTTTAAGGAATGTTTGTAAGTTGGAAAAATCGACACAGAAGAATTTCTGGTGAAAACCTGGCAATGTTATCCTATGGAGGAAAATCAAGTTAGCGGTAAGTACGGTTGTAATAACTTTGCAGGGTCAGTGCTGGGCACCAAGATCCAGCACTGGGATCTCTCCTGATAGCAGGTGAGTAAATTCGTTTTCGTTATTCGGCTGATTTTAGATGAATATTTTAAAGTTTTAAAACTCGTCACAAAAGAATTTCCAAGTAAAACCAGTCAATGTTACCCTATGGAAGAAAAGTGAGTTATCGGCTTTTGGGTAAGTACTCGACTAGCAGAGTTAAGGTTCTGGGCATAGACTCAGGGGTCTCCCAGCGTCAGGGAGATACAGTTGTTACACCCTCAGCGGCACAGGGGCAGCCGTGTGCAGAGTGAGTTAGGCCCAATGTTATCCTATGGGAGGCAGAGGGCCTTTGGTTGGTGGCTGCTGGCTAGCAGGCCACGTGGCTGTGGGAGCTGGGCTCATGGTCACTTGCTCAGGGCAAATGGGGAAGTAGATTAGGACAGAGGTTGCACTCGCAGGGGCACTCGGGCGGCTGGGTGCAGGGTGCTTTTGAGCCGTCGGGCGCTCAATGGATTTCAATGGAGAAGCTCAAGGACGAACAAAGGCTGCAAGCTCGGGGACGAAGATTCTTCAAGTGCGACCACCACTTCGAGAGGTAAGTTGGGAAGTTGGAGGATAGGTAGGCACCCAGGAGTTGGGCACAGGGGTCCGCCGGGTGCAGGGGTGCCTTTTGGCATCGGGGAATTTTTCCCTCTGATGGTCGCGGTTGGAGGGGACTCTGGTTCTGAGGCTGCAGGCGTCGTCAGGAGCGTCGAGGTGGGTCCTTGGTTGCTGGATTCAGGGTCACAGTCACCGGGGGGACGTCCTCGTGGTCTTTGTCCACTCCAGCACAGGCCAGGCTTGGCGGGTGCAGAGTGTGCAGGGTTTACGGTTCCTGGCTGATGCCAGGGGCTTGTTACTTGCTTTGAGCAGTACCACTGCTCATGGGAGTCCCAGTTAGTTAGAGTCATAAAGCAGTCAGGTCCTCCAGGGTTTTTGAGGTTGCTGACCACTGGAGACGCCGGGGTTTAGCAGGAGCAGGTTCGAGGGTCGACAGGCCGGTAGGGCTGGGGCCAAATCAGTTGGTGTCTTCCTCTTGTTAGCAGCTGCACGGCAGGTTTTCTTGTTTCTTGATCTTCTTGCTTGTTTCAGAATCTGGATCTGAGGAAGGAAGGTTCAGGGTGCCCCTAAATACTAAATTTAGGGGCGTTACAGGTAGGTAAAGGGCAGGGACCAATGGGTTCCCTTTCCTGGGGTGGGTACACCCCCTATCCTGCCACTCTCCTGTGGGAGGGGGGCAGTAGCCTAGTCCTGATTGGGCAGGGCTTCCCATCTTCAAGATGGGGAGAGCCCGGAGATGTGCTTCACCTCGCCTCCCCCACCTGAGGGGTGGGGATGGCAGAGGCTGGCACACCCCCTTTCCTTTCTTGGGGTTTCCTGTCAGTCTTCCCGCCAGAGTGGGGGTCAGAACCGGTAGGGGCCAGTTGCTGAGTACAGCGAGTGGCCTGAAGAAGCTCACAAAGGCGGCATACCTTTGAAGCTTCCCCCTGCCCATCCTGGGGGAGGAGACCTAGCACCTCGCCCAGGATGTGCATTGTTGCAGGCCCGGGAGAGCGGATGGCTCTCTACCCAGGGGTCCAGCAACATGTCTGCTATGTGGTAGCCTAGGCAGCCCCTCAGACAGGACGTGGATTGTTGGTTAGGTTCAGGGGGCAACTCTAAGTTGCCCTCTGTCGTGCATCTTACATTAAATCCCACACTGGCATCAGTGCGGGTTTAATGTGCTGAGAAGTTTGATACCAAACTTCTCAGTCTTCAGTGTAGCCATCATGGTGCTGTGGAGTTCGTATTGACGATCTCCCAGCACTCACCCTTCAGGCACCTCCTTTTGGGCCAAAAGTACGCTTAAACAGCGATCCCTTCGCTGCTCCGATTCCGCCCAAACAGACAGTTCTGCCGCCATTACCGGCGAGGAACAGAGGCCACGCCTACCTGCAGGCCACGCCCACTCACCTTGGTATACAACGCTGCTGTCAGCTCGACCAAGACAGAACTCCACAATCTCCTGAGGCGGAAGCCGGGAGAGGACAAATTATTTTTAAAATTGTATTCTGTGTTACCAATAACTATTTGTATTTTATCTGCGCACTCACCCTTCAGGCACCTCCTTTTGGGCCAAAAGTACGCTTAAACAGCGATCCCTTCGCTGCTCCGATTCCGCCCAAACAGACAGTTCTGCCGCCATTACCGGCGAGGAACAGAGGCCACGCCTACCTGCAGGCTACGCCCACTCACCTTGGTATATAACGCTGCTGTCAGCTAGACCAAGACAGATCTCCACAATCTCCTGAGGCGGAAGCCGGGAGAGGACAAATTATTTTTAAAATTGTATTCTGTGTCACCAATAACTATTTGTATTTTATCTGCGCACTCACCCTTCAGGCACCTCCTTTTGGGCCAAAAGTACGCTTAAACAGCGATCCCTTCGCTGCTCCGATTCCGCCCAAACAGACAGTTCTGCCGCCATTACCGGCGAGGAACAGAGGCCACGCCTACCTGCAGGCTACGCCCACTCACCTTGGTATATAACGCTGCTGTCAGCTAGACCAAGACAGATCTCCACAATCTCCTGAGGCGGAAGCCGGGAGAGGACAAATTATTTTTAAAATTGTATTCTGTGTCACCAATAACTATTTGTATTTTATCTGCGCACTCACCCTTCAGGCACCTCCTTTTGGGCCAAAAGTACGCTTAAACAGCGATCCCTTCGCTGCTCCGATTCCGCCCAAACAGACAGTTCTGCCGCCATTACCGGCGAGGAACAGAGGCCACGCCTACCTGCAGGCCACGCCCACTCTCCCCCTCTCCCGCCTTTAAAGATGTGCATTCACCGGACGCGCAGCGGACGGGCGCAGCGGGCGCGCCGTTTGCGCGCCGAAGGAGCGCCAAAGGCAAGCCCGTCTTCGCCCGTCCTCGCCAAGTCCTCGCCTCTCGCCAGACCCCCTGCCCAAAAGTCACACGTATACGACAGTGATACACTGTGGTCACTCAACCCTGGCCTGAGATGCGATAAGCTAGAGGGCTGCATTGGTCGTACCGCCCTCCACTGTAAAAGCTGTAATCTGGTCTTACCTGCACCACGCCATATCAGCCAGAAAGAGAAAAAAAGGAAGGAAACGACACTTACCATCATGCAGCTGAATGTTAGATCCCTGGTCAAACACCATGCGGAGGTAAGAATGCTATTAATGGATGAGAACCCAGACATAATGTTTCTGAGTGAAACCTGGCTTAAAGATGATCTAACCAGTATTCCCAATCTTGCTATACCGGATGGGTTTGCCATGACCTGTATTAACAGAAATTCAAGAGGAGGGGGAATCGCCGCCATCCACAGATCCTCCTTCACCTGCTCCTTTCTAAAGGAAAGCATTGCGGACTGTGAATGCGCGCGCTTCAAAATTGCCACTAATCCTAATTGCACTCTTTCAGGCCTGTTTATCTACAGACCGCCGGGGCCTTCCGCGAAATTCACGGAAGAGCTCATTGAGGTAACACACGCTATGATTACTGACTCGGCCAACTTCACAATCTTAGGAGATCTCAATCTCCATATAGACAACTCATCAGATGCTAAAATCAGCAATTTGACAACAGACCTAGCCGCTCTTCAGCTAATTCAACTGATCCGAACCCCCACACACGTTGCGGGCCATCTGCTGGACCCAGTGTTTACGAACATTCCGGAAGCCAGTGCGGATGATCCTACACCCATGGCCTGGACGGACCACTCACTAGTAACCTTCTCCATCCCTAATAACCACTATGTCATAAAAAAGCCTCCAACTTCCTGCCTAAAACGACCTTGGCACAAACTCCAACAATATGACCTTGCAGCGAGTTTGGGGAGACCTAACCTGGAGGATGTAGATGATATTGAGAAATCATATATATCCTTCCAGAACTGGATTACCAAGGGACTGGACGTCATTATACCAGCGAAGTGGACCAAAGGGCGTAGCACCCCTTCCAATCCCTGGTACAATGAGAACCTCAAAACAATGAGGAAAGGCTGTAAAAAAATGGAGCGACAATGGAGAAAGGAGTACAAGCAGAAAGATAAAGATGCATATTTGACCACTCTTAAAATATATCATAAGGCAATCCGGGTAGCCCGTGCTACCTTCTACGCCACTGAGATAAAGGCTAGCCCTAACCCCACGAAAACGATCTTCCAAATCGTGCAAAAACTACAACTAGGAAACAAGCCGGCGTCTCACATTACCTCCACGCAACAATGTGAAGACCTAGCCACCTTCTTCACGGAGAAAGTGAAAAAAATTTACAACGCATTCACCCTGGATAACCCAGAGGACATCAACCCTCTCACTACCAGCCTCGGAGACTTTAGTCTCACACGCATACCCGCCATCTCCGGTGAAGAACTCTCTAAACTCTGTAGGAAGGTGAAATCGGGCGCTCCCACAGATCCGATGAGGCCTACTCATTTTCTGGAAGCCTTGGAACTCTTCCTCCCACCCTTGACCTCACTCCTTAATCTTTTTTTTGCCACGGCTACGGTCCCCACCTGTTGGAAACAGGCTTGGGTAACACCGATCATAAAAAAACCCTCCCTAGACCCAGCTAAACCGGAAAACTACCGGCCCGTTTCGCTGCTCCCATGGGTCGCGAAACTGGCGGAAGCCCACGCTAACAAAATCCTAAGTGAGTACATGGCGAAAAACAACATCCTGGACCCCTCCCAGCACGGGTTCAGGCCGGGCCACAGCACGGAATCCGCGCTCCTAACTTCCACAGAAAGTTTACGGGAAATTATGGATTCGGGCAAAAGTGCCGCGCTGATTCTACTCGAACTCAGCGCGGCCTTTGATACGGTCTCCCATGCCATCCTATTGAAACGCCTAGAAAACATAGGTATCAGAGACGCGGCACTCCAATGGTTCAGATCATTCCTAACCAACAGATCGTTTAGGGTATCCGCCCCCCCGTTTATCTCCCAACCCCAAAACATAGGACAAGGAGTTCCACAGGGCTCTGCCCTCAGTCCCTCCTTGTTTAACCTATACATGCAACCCCTGGCGGAGGTTGCCAAAAAATGGGGCCTCACAATGGTGTCGTACGCCGACGACACACAGCTGGTCATCAGCATCAACCATGCCCCCTCCCCCGATGCCACTAGATTCAGGGATGGTCTGACCGCCGTTGCTAAATGGATGACGGCTAATTGCCTTCAACTCAACGGCGGCAAAACAGAGGTGCTGATAATGGGGAAAAATAGTAACAACTGGAATGACCTCTGGTGGCCCCAATCACTGGGCCCAGCACCCCCCCCTAAGACTCTAGCGAAAAACCTGGGAGTATGGCTAGACTCTGCGCTTAGCTTCCAGTCGCACACAAAAAAAGTTGCCGCAACCTGCATTGGCCTACTGAGAAGCCTCACCCCCATCTTAGGCTATTTTGATTCCAAAACTCGACAACTCATAGTACAATCTACCATTCTGTCCAGACTGGACTACGCGAGTGTATTGTTGTTAGGAGCTAATAAAATTGAAGTTAAGAGACTCCAACGGATACAAAATTCGGCGGCAAGGGCCATAGTAGGTCTCCCTAAAAGATGCTCGGCGAGAGCGACCATTCACAGACTACATTGGTTACCCATGGAAGCCCGCATCCAGTTCAAAGCCCTCATATTCGCCTTTAAAATCATGAAGAACGAAGGCCCGGAGCTTCTCCGCTCACTGCTGACCCCCTACTCTCCCAAACGGAACCTCAGGTCCATGGGGCAGCACTTAGCTATGGTGCCCTACACTAAGTTTTGCCGCATCGGAGGACGCTCCTTCAAACTACTGGGGGCCAAACTATGGAACTCCCTTCCCCTCAATATTCGATGCATGGACAACATCCTAGCTTTCCGCAGAACTATTAAAACCTATCTCTTCCCCCCCTGTTAGGTCCCTCCCTTCCCCTTGCTTCAGTTGGTTGTGTTATGGTTCCAGCGCCGGGACGCCCCGTTGCGAGGGCAGCTGTTTGCGCTTTACAAAACTGATAACATAACATAACATATACTCTTAAATGGCAGCACTTCACTTACAATGCCCAGAAATGGACCTGGGTACTGTAGGGGCACAGGGCTCATGCACCTGTACCCACACCACCGGCATAGGACACCCAGCTAGAGGGGTGGCTGAGCTATGCCAGGGCAGTGTGTCGTCTCTCTGTTTTGTTCTGCACCAAGACACTCAGCCTGCCAAGGCAGTGTGTGTGTGTCAGGGTACAGGGCCTCTAAGGGTGGCACAATAAGTGCTGCAGCCCTTAGGGATCCTTCTCTGGTCACAAGGCCCTGGGTACCTAGGGTACCATTTACCAGGGGCTGACATGTGGCCAGAGATGCCAATTGGGTTAAGGCTTCATGCAGTTTCATAGAGACGAGATTATTTTAAACCTAACTGCGATCGTAGAACGCTTCTGCTGAAGAGTCGGAAGTACGCTGCATTATTTTAATATAGGGTGGTTGTGGCTGGGTTGGGCTGTCTTTTTAGAAACTGTAAAATTGAAATTGTGATTTTAAACTGTGAAATTGAAACTGTGATTTTCCTGCATTTCCGCAAAGCCCACTCACCCGCACTATAAAACATAACGCTCTAGCACTCGCCTTTTGCGAGATTCACTCACCTTAGAGACACCGGTGGACGCCATTGCTGTTAGCGTTCTAGTTGCCTGCACTATATAAATGCAGGACACGCAAGCGCGCAGCGCGCGCGCGCAGCGGGCGCGCCGGCGTCGCGCCGGCGGCGCGCCAGAGGCAAGCCCGTCTGCGCCCGTCCGCGCCTTGCGCCAGAAACGCTGCTCAAAATTGCACCAACAGACTATGCTACTCCAGAGATACCCTTCTTGAACTAGGGAACAGGTCACGGGAGGGACAGCGACAGGCATTATCTTGTGGCTTAATCAACAGCAGGTCACTTATTAAACACCATCAAGACATTTATAACCTGCTGGAAGATTTAGATCTTGACTTGCTGTTCGTCACTGAGATGTGGATTCCTGTTGACTCCTCAGTAGAACTCGGGCTAGCTTGCCCCACTGGATATAAGATCATCCAAAAACCTCGTATATCAGGGAGAGGAGGAGGGGTAGGACTAATCTTTAAGGAACAGTGGGATTGTGCTATGCTACCGATTGAAGCCATAGCAGGCTATGAAATTATGGGCTTCTTTATACAGGAGGCTAAGGGGAGAGTGCTATCGGGTATGGTTTGCTACAGACATCCGGGTGTGGACGCTAATCATCAGGCACTGTTGGATACTATTGTCGCCTTGGCTTCCACACACTCCAGAATGCTGCTCTTGGGAGACTTCAATCTCTGGGAAACAGGGAGCTCTGGAAATCATCTACAAGCCCTGATTTACACCGGTGAGAACTGTGGCCTCCATCAGTTGGTCCAACAATCTACACATGTGGGAGGCCACATACTCGATCTAGTCTTCGCCAAACCCTCTGAGACCGAAGTAACTAGTATTACTCCACTAAACTGGACTGACCACTATCTAATACAGTTCAGGATTAGCACACAAGAGGATAAACGGGTTGTGGACAAACAAGCACGTTTTAGGTGGGGAAGGGATTGGGCTAAACTCTCCAGGAGAGGAGCATCCTCCCTATTCCCACTTTCCAACGTGTTCGACCCAAAGGCTACACCGGAAGAAAACTATACTAGTTATAGTACTTCCATCAACTCAGTACTAGAAGGCCACATACCTAATAAAAAACTAAAAATGCGTTGTACTCCTTCGGCCCCCTGGTTCAGTGAGGAGCTAAAAGCGTTACGTCTTGTACGCAGACAGACTGAAAGAAGCTGGCGCAAACAGTACCGGGAAGCAGACAGAACAGCCTTAAAAATCATACAACTCCAATACAAGGCAGCCATTAGGGAAGCTAAGGCGAAATTCTATGCCAACTCCATCCTGCAGGCACCCAATGGAACTAGGGCACTCTTCAACATCGTTAGAGACCTTAGTAACCCGGGCTGTATGGCCAGTACTATCCAGCCATCACAAAACTTGTGCAACAAAATTGCTACTTTTTTTGTTGAGAAGGTCAACAACATCGTGGGTGGGTTCGATCAGAATGTTATAGAGCCCTCCACGATTAGCGTAGACATCGGAAGAGAAACTACTCTGAGCCATTTCATCCCCCCCACGGAGGACTCTTTTCATGAGATAGCGCAGGAGATTTCATCAGGATCACCCTTGGACCCCCTTCCGCACAAGATCTGGAAGGAGTTCGGACCCGCCCTATTTTCAGATCTGTGGCAAATTTGCTGCCAATCTTTGAGTGAAGGCATGGTGCCAAGCAGGTGGAAACAGGCAATGGTCACCCCATTACTGAAAAAACCTTCTCTTGATCCCTCTGTGCCGGCTAATTTCCGCCCAATTTCCCTGTTGCCATTTCCAATTAAGATCTTGGAAAAATTAGTCAGCAAATCCCTGTCCAATTTTTTTGAAGAACATCGGATTTTGGACAGGGACCAGTTTGGCTTCCGGCCTGGGCATGGGACGGAAACTGCATTGATTACCGTTCTGGACAAACTTCGAATGCGTGCCGACAGTGGATGTTCCTCTGTGTTGGTATTGTTGGACATGTCGGCAGCATTCGACACGGTTAATCACTCAGTATTGCTGGCAAGGTTAGAAGATATGGGGGTGATAGGTCACGCCTTGGAATGGCTATGGTCTTATTTGACGGATCGTCAACAGGCAGTGACATTAACACCTTTTGTTTCCTCCTGGACCCCAGTTCGCCATGGAGTACCCCAGGGTTCAGCTATCAGCCCTATACTCTTTAACGCCTATCTGAGACCCCTGATCCCTCTAATAAAATCCTACGGGATCGAGGTGGTTAACTATGCTGACGACATCCAGCTGATGTTCTCCCTGGAGGGAGAACATGCAGTGCCCATGAATACCTTCCAGGCCTGCATGCAAAAAGTCTCAGAATGGCTGAGAGCCAATTCATTGCAGCTGAATGCCGGGAAAACGGAGGTACTACACTGCTGCGCAGCGAGACAGCCTAAACACCTCTCGGGCGAGTTCCGACTTTTGCCGGAAGACGCCCCGATACTGCCAGTAAAAACAGTCCGTAACCTGGGGGTTATGATGGATGAAGACCTCCAGCTGCAATCCCAGGCGAACAAGACCATAGGCACCTGTATTGCCCTACTCAGAGCTTTGCGCCAAATCCTCCCGCTCCTCCCTATTGAGACCAGATCTCTGGTGGTTCAGAGCGTGATCCTAAGTAGGCTCGATTACTGTAATTCACTGTTCTTGGGTGCCTCTCGGTACACTGTACAGGGACTGCAAAGAATACAGTCCGCCGCAGCCAAACTGGCCTTGGGAAGACAACGTGACTCCTCAACAACACTGGCATTGAGGGACCTTCACTGGCTCCCGATCAATAAAAGGATCGAGTTTAAATCATTGGTCATGGTGTATAGAGCCCTCCATAAAATTGGTCCTCCTCCGCTGTGCGATAGATTCTCATGGTATGAACCAAAGAGACTTCTTCGGTCCACCAGCCAAAGTCTGGCAGTGGTTACCAGAGTTAAACGCACTAAGACGGGAGGCAGGGCCTTCAGTACGGCGGCAGCCCGCCTCTGGAATCAAATCCCCCAAGATCTACGCCAAGCTACATCATTGCTGAGCTTTAGGAAGAATCTTAAAACATGGCTCTTTGGCAGAGACTAGAGTGTAACATTCTTGGCACAACGGCAAACGTTCCTACTGTCTCAGGTTTTCTTCTATAGTCTCTTAGCGCCAGGATGCCCGTAGGGCGACAGAAAGCGCTTTAGAAGAACTTTATACAATACAATACAATACAAGGGAAGGAACATAGGCCCTGGGTACCTGATTGGCAGGAGCCCAGGGCACACTCAGTCAAAGTATATCAGCAATTCAGCAAAAAGTGGGGGCATACCATGCACGAAAGATGGCACTTTCTCACACTACTGCCGTGCGGAAGCCCTATACTGGGCAAAACGTTTTGGCTGCATTTGCACTGCACTACGTCGTTTGTGGTTCAAGCATCCATTAAAGGATTTGATAAAACATCACTGAAGAGTCCGGATAGATTTTCTTGCTTTGCATTTGTGCTTTTTAATATTTGTGTTGCCTCTCTGTGCATTTTCCTTTTGTATCAGGTAAGGTAAAATGACCTGCCTTGCCACTATAATCTTCTCACTGGCAACACTGTCAAGCAAACAGGTCTTGGCCTATACTCTTCCCGTGGCTCTTGACTTGTACTCTTCTTCGAGGATAGTTTCTGTCCTGTGTCTTGATTTTACGTCTCCTCTGAGAAAGATGTATGGCCAGTGTCTGGGGTTTTTAGTTCTAGTTATACGAGTAGTTTATGCTCTGTGTGAGGGGTCTTGACCTCAAATATTTTTTGAGGATAAATTGTGTTCTGTGCCTAGGGCTCGTAGCTAACACTCTGAGGATAGTTTGTGTTCTGTGCCTGGGGCTCGTAAGTAGAGCTTTGAGGAAAGTTTCTGTTCTGTGCCTTGGGCCCGTAAGTATAGCTTTGAGGATAGCTTGTGTTCTGTGCCTGGGGCTTGTAGCTAAACCTTTGAGGTTAATTTGTGTCCTGTGCCCAGGACTCATTGTTTGTACTCTTCTATGACAATAGTTTGTGCCCAGTACCTGGAGGTCTGGGCTTTAGCTCATCTTGCATGATAATTTGTGTCTGGTGCCTGGGTGTTTGCCTTTTAACTCTCGTCTGAGGACAGTTTGTGTCCTATAATTGGCTTCTTCTTTTCTTTGAGGTTGGTTCGAGTAGTCTACTTGGAGGTGTTGAAGTTAGCTCTTTCTTGAGGATAGTATGTCTCCTGTACCCAGATGTCTTGGTGTAAACTCTTCTTTGATGATAATGTGTGTTCTGTTCCAGAGTGCGAGAACTCTTCTAGGAAGATAGTGTGTTTCCTATGCCTAAGGGTCATGGCCCTAACTCTTCATGGAAGATAGCGTGTGTCCTACATCTAGGAATCATGGCCCTAACTCCTCTTGGAAGATAGCATGTGCCCTACACCTAGGGGTCTAAGCCCTAACTCCTTTTGGAAGATAGCTTGTGTCCTACACCTAGGGGTCTAAGCGGCCCTAACTCCTTTTGGAAGATAGCTTGTGTCCTACACCTAGGGGTCTAAGCCCTAACTCCTCTTGGAAAAAAGCGTGTGTCCTACACCTAGGGGTCTTAGCCCTAAATCTTCTTGGAGGATAGTGTGTGTCCTTCGTGTAGGGGTCACGGCCTAACTCCTCTTGGAAGATAGTGTGTGTCTTACGTCTCAGGGTCATGGCCCTAACTCTTCTTGGGAGATAGCATGTGTCCCATACCTATGGCTTACGACCCTACCTCCTCTTGGAAGATAGTGTGTGTCCTACACCTTTGGGTCTTAGCCCTAACTCCTCTTGGAAGATGGCGTGTGTCCTACACCTAGGGGTCTTAGTCCTAACTCCTCTTGGAAGATAGCGTGTGTGCTACACCTATGGGTCTCGACCCTAACTCCTCTTGGAAGATAGCTTTTGTTCTAAACCTAGGAGTCATGGCCCTAACTCCTCTTGGCAGATAGCGTGTGTCCTACACCTAGGGGTCACCGCCGTAACTCCTCTTGGAAGATAGCGTGTGTCCTACACCTAGGGGTCTTAGCTCTAACTCGTCTTGGAGGATAGTGTGTGTCCTACGTCTAGGAATCAGAGCCCTAACCCTTCTTGGAAGATAGCGTGTGTCGTACGCCTGTGACTCATGGCCCCCAACTCTTCTTGGAGGATAGCTTGTGTCATTTGTCTAGGAATCAGAGCCCTAACTCCTCTTGGAAGATAGCATGTCCTGCGACTAGGCATCTCGGCGTATACTCTTCTCGGAGGTTAGCATGTGTCCCACGCCTAGGGGCCACAGCCCTAACTCCTCTTGGAAGATATAATCACAAATACATTTGGGCACACCAAAATACTATATCTATAACCCAAAAGACAGCCATCACAAAATGAAAATGCAGATTGATGACACTCAAGCGAAGTATTGGCCCTATATGCCACCAATTCAAATGTCCTTTCACTTGAGAAGAAGGAGAAGGTCTTGAATCAGGTTCTTGTTTATGTTTATTTTTCAGTTCATAATGAAGTGAACAACAAAGGCAGCCTCTTGGAAGATAGCGTGTGTGGTACACCTAGGGTTCCCATCTTCGTCCGTCTTGGCATTAGCTCTACTTTGAGGATAGCGCTTGTCTTGTGCTAGGGTTCTTTGTGCTAGTTCCTTGTAATCTGGACTCATGGTGTTTTCTTTGAAATATTTTCGCTGGAATCGAGCTGCACTACTTGAAGTTTTGTTGGCAGCCCAAGCAGCTATTTTGAGGCCTGATGCACTTCACTTTTATCACCATTCCATTTTCTTGGCCTCCGTTCTCTGCATAGAGGTCAATGCGCTTCAAAAGCTTCCTTCTCTCTCAGTTCCAAGCCCTCTGGGGAACAGGCCTTTCTGTTTATGTGGGAGTGCGATTAGATGACGCTGGCAGAGGCACGAGAGCTGCACGTGGCACTGGCATCCTGGATAAGGACTCCACAGTCATTGCAATCATCTGGTCGAAGAGAGGAGTCTTCCTGTGCCCCCTGCTATACTAGGCATCGATTGGGGCCTTCATCTGACTTCACCCCCAATCCCTCCCAACCCCTCCCCCCACCATCCTGGCCACCCTGACACACACTCTTCATATCAACCAAAGACGGGTCTGCAAGCGACACCCACCATCTTAACCAGAGCAGGGCGGTCGCACGTGATCCCCACCGTCCTTGTCAATGAAGGGGGCCTGCATGTGACTGACCCCTCCCATCCTGTCAGTGAAGAGGGCCTGCGCTGACCCCTCCCATCCTGTCAGTGAAGGGGGCCTGCACGTGACTGACTCCTCCCATCCTGTCAGTGAAGGGGGCCCGCACGTGACTGACCCCTCCCATCCTGTCAGTGAAGGGGGCAGTGAAGGGGGCCTGCACCTCACTGACCCCTCCCATCCTGTCAGTGAAGGGGGCCTGCACGTGACTGACCCCTCCCATCCTGTCAGTGAAGGGGGCCTGCGCTGACCCCTCCCATCCTGTCAGTGAAGGGGGCCTGCATGTGACTGACCCCTCCCATCCTGTCAGTGAAGAGGGCCTGCGCTGACCCCTCCCATCCTGTCAATGAAGGGGGCCTGCATGTGACTGACCCCTCCCATCCTGTCAGTGAAGAGGGCCTGCGCTGACCCCTCCCATCCTGTCAATGAAGGGGGCCTGCATGTGACTGACCCCTCCCATCCTGTCAGTGAAGGGGGCCTGCATGTGACTGACCCCTCCCATCCTGTCAGTGAAGGGGGCCTGCGCTTGACTGACCCCTCCAATCCTGTCAGTGAAGGGGGCCTGCATGTGACTGACCCCTCCAATCCTGTCAGTGAAGGGGGCCTGCATGTGACTGACCCCTCCCATCCTATCAGTGAAGGGGCCTGCACGTGACTCCCATCCTGTCAGTGAAGGGGGCCTGCACGTGACTGACCCCTTCCATCCTGTCAGAGAAGGGGGCCTGCACATGACTGAACCCTCCCATCCTGTCAGTGAAGAGGGCAGTGAAAGGGGCTTGCACCTCACTGACCCCTCCCATCCTGTCAGTGAAGGGTGCCTGCACGTGACTGACCCCTCCCATCCTGTCAGTGAAGGGGGCAGTGAAGGGGGCCTGCACGTGACTGACCCCTCCCATCCTGTCAGTGAAGGGGGCCTGCGCATGACTGACCCCTCCCATGCAGTCAGTGAAGGGAGCCTGCACGTGACTGACCCCTCCCGTCCTGTCAGTGAAGGGGGCCTGCACGTGACTGACCCCTCCCATCCTGCCAATGAAGGGGGCCTGCACGTGACTGACAACTCCCATCCTGTCAGTGAAGTGGGCCTGCGCTGACCCCTCCCATCCTGTCAATGAAGGCGGCCTGCACGTGACTGTCCCCTCCCATCCTATCAATGAAGGCGGCCTGCACGTGACTGTCCCCTCCCATCCTGTCAGTGAAGGGGGCCTGCGCTTGACTGACCCCTCCCATCCTGTCCGTGAAGGGGGCCTGCATGTGACTGACCCATCCCATCCTATCAGTGAAGGGGCCTGCCCGTGACTCCCATCCTGTCAATGAAGGGGGCCCGCACGTAACTGACCCCTTCCATCCTGTCAGTGAAGGGTGCCTGCACTTGACTGACCCCTCCCATCCTGTCAGTGAAGGGGGCCTGCACGTGACTGACCCATCCCATCCTGTCACTGAAGGGGGCCGGCACGTGACTGATCCCTTCCATCCTGTCAGAGAAGGGGGCCTGCACATGACTGAACCCTCCCATCCGGTCAGTGAAGGGGGCAGTGAAGGGGGCTTGCACCTCACTGACCCTTCCCATCCTGTCAGTGAAGGGGACCTGCACGTGACTGACACCTCCCATCCTGTCAGTGAAGGGGGCCTGCACGTGACTGGCCCCTCCCATCCTGTCAGTGAAGGGGGCCTGCATGTGACTGACCCCTCCCATCCTGTCAGTGAAGGGGGCCTGTGCATGACTGACCCCTCCCATCCTGTCAGTGAAGGGGGCCTGTGCATGACTGACCCCTCCCATCCTGTCAGTGAAGGGGGCCTGCACGTGACTGACTCCTCCCATCCTGTCAGTGAAGGGGGCCTGCACGTGACTGACCCCTCCCATCCTGTCAGTGAAGGGGGCAGTGAAGGGGGCCTGCACCTCACTGACCCCTCCCATCCTGTCAGTGAAGGGGGCCTGCACGTGACTGACCCCTCCCATCCTGTCAGTGAAGGGGGCCTGCGCTGACCCTTCCCATCCTGTCAGTGAAGGGGGCCTGCGCGTTACTGACCCCTCCCATCCTGTCAGTGAAGGGGGCCTGCACGTGACTGACCCCTCCCATCCTGTCAGTGAAGGGGGCCTGCACCTCACTGACCCCTCCCATCCTGTCAGTGCAGGGGGCCTGCACGTGACTGACCCCTCCCATCCTGTCAGTGAAGGTGGTCTTGGGGCTTCAGGTGGGATAAAAAAGCTGGGGGGTATTTCAGAGGGGCGTGGTTGATGTAATTAGAAACACGTAAGGTAAAAATCTGTACCTATTTAGCTGTTTCTGTCATTGCATCCAGATATTTGATACAAATAACATCATACCTACAACGAGGCAGGACTATTGGCTTTGTCAATGGTTGTTAGTTGCATAAGTGAAATAAACAGCAACTATGGCTTGTATATAATATTGAAAAAGCTTCCACTTAAAGCCCTGGTGACAACACGACGATGTTGCTGCTCCTGAGTTTCAAAAAGAAAAACGGAAATCCAGAGAGAAAATGACTCTCTTGAAAGGATTTCCCTTCCCCTGCAACGCTCACCTGGCATGACGTCATGCCGTAACTTCTCCACTAGTGAGAAGTGAGAAGTGAGAGCTCATGTACATCCATGTGCCTGCTGTCACTGCAGTCCGGAAAAAACGGACTGCCTGTGCCAGGGCACAAAACAGAGCCCGATAGAGACCACTTTCGAGCCCCCTTTAAAAAACTGCTGGTGCTCAGCACCGGCGAGACCCGTCCCACTTAAAGCCCTGGGTAGTCTGTATTTGACCCCAACATCTACACCTAAGCAGGAGGTCTGCTTGTGCTCTGAGATCCTTGTGAAGACATGAGATGTGGGCTCATACTCTGCTCCGAGGCATCTGCTGTCGGTCCCTGGAGGGGTGGCACGGCAGGGCAGGGATGTTTTGCTCACCCTGTCTTGTTTACCACCACAATCATTCACAATCACACAATAATTTAGGCTTGGCTCTGGGGTAAGGGTGGCTTTGAACTGACATTGCTGGTGTCAGCCGGCATCTGTTGCATTTTATGTTTTTCATGTTTACTTCTGGTGCACGTGGGGTTTCCAGGAATAAAGGGACATTTCTCACCAGATCTTCGACCCCAAGTCGGATGGTGGACCCCGCTATGCCCATGATCTGAGCATGTGGCACTGCTTGTGGTTGAGTGGTGTGTGGAGGTGTTAGGTGTGGGTGTCTTTATGTCTCCATTAGTGAGTTTGATGACTGAAGGACTCAAAGGCTGTTTAGGACCTGTAAGTGAGGAGCGGTGTTTGAGGAGAAGTGTTTGAGATCTGAACTCAAACCTCCACTCATAGCTCCCCGAAGCTCCTCTTCATCTTTAATTCCCTGCCACTCGTCACTTTCCTGGCCCTGATGGGTCTGCTCACCTTCCGATCGCTGATGTTCTTGGGTCATCCGAAGGTCTCCTGAGGCTCTCGCTCATCCTCAGGTCCCTGCCACTCGTCACTTTCATG
Organism: Triturus cristatus; assembly: GCF_964204655.1. Classification (NCBI taxonomy): domain Eukaryota; kingdom Metazoa; phylum Chordata; class Amphibia; order Caudata; family Salamandridae; genus Triturus; species Triturus cristatus. The sequence goes on from NC_140590.1 coordinate 38,672,444, forward strand.
GCCCTGATGGGTCTGCTCACCTTCAGATCACTGATGTCCCGGGTCATCCCTAGGTCGCCCGAAGCTTCTCCTGCTCATCCTCAGGTCACTGACACTCCTCACTTTCCTGGCTCTGAAGGTTCTTTTCACCTTTGGATCACTGATGTTCCCAGGTCATCCCTAGCTCTCCTGAGGCTCCTTCTCATCCTCAGGTCACTGGCACTCCTCACTTCCTGGCTCTGAAGGTTCTTTTCTCCTTTGGATCACTGATGTCCCTGAGTCATCCCTAGCTCTCCTGAGGCTCCTTCTCATCCTCAGGTCACTGACACTCCTCACTTCCTGGTTCTGAAGGTTCTTTTAACCTTTGGATCACTGATATTCCCGGGTCATCCCTAGCTCTCCTGGGGCTCCTTCTCATCCTCAGGTCACTGACACTCCTCACTTCCTGGCTCTGAAGGTTCTTTTCACCTTTGGATCACTGATGTCCCTGAGTCATCCCTAGCTCTCCTGAGGCTCCTTCTCATCCTCAGGTCACTGACACTCCTCACTTCCTGGCTCTGAAGGTTCTTTTCACCTTTGGATCACTGATGTTCCCAGGTCATCCCTAGCTCTCCTGAGGCTCCTTCTCATCCTCAGGTCACTGACACTCCTCACTTCCTGGCTCTGAAGGTTCTTTTCACCTTTGGATCACTGATGTCCCTGAGTCATCCCTAGCTCTCCTGAGGCTCCTTCTCATCCTCAGGTCACTGACACTCCTCACTTCCTGGCTCTGAAGGTTCTTTTCACCTTTGGATCACTGATGTCCCTGAGTCATCCCTAGCTCTCCTGAGGCTCCTTCTCATCCTCAGGTCACTGACACTCCTCACTTCCTGGCTCTGAAGGTTCTTTTCACCTTTGGATCACTGATGTCCCTGAGTCATCCCTAGCTCTCCTGAGGCTCCTTCTCATCCTCAGGTCACTGACACTCCTCACTTCCTGGCTCTGAAGGTTCTTTTCACCGTTGGATCACTGATGTTCCCGGGTCATCCCTAGCTCTCCTGAGGCTCCTTCTCATCCTCAGGTCACTGACACTCCTCACTTCCTGGCTCTGAAGGTTCTTTTCACCTTTGGATCTCTGATGTCCCTGAGTCATCCCTAGCTCTCCTGAGGCTCCTTCTCATCCTCAGGTCACTGACACTCCTCACTTCCTGGCTCTGAAGGTTCTTTTCACCTTTGGATCACTGATGTTCCCGGGTCATCCCTAGCTCTCCTGAGGCTCCTTCTCATCCTCAGGTCACTGAGACTCCTCACTTCCTGGCTCTGAAGGTTCTTTTCACCTTTGGATCACTGATGTCCCTGAGTCATCCCTAGCTCTCCTGAGGCTCCTTCTCATCCTCCGGTCACTGACACTCCTCACTTCCTGGCTCTGAAGGTTCTTTTCTCCTTTGGATCACTGATGTTCCCGGGTCATCCCTAGCTCTCCTGAGGCTCCTGCTCATCCTCAGGTCACTGACTCGCCTCACTTTCACATTGATTGCCCTGACTACAGCTTCTTATTGGGCAGGAGTTGTGTACTTCCACTGACAATGAGGGCTCATATTGCATATTCTGCCTCATGAGTAAGCTTATCCTCAGTACAACGAGTCTCGGTATGGTGGCAAGCCGGTGATCAAGACCATAGGCCATATCTGTTTAATATAGAAAGTCATAATAAAGGCAGTAGGTCTTTCTTATTTATTGTGAAAAGCATGTTAAAGACAATATGCATTTAAGACTGGACTGTTATTGCTCTGTGGTTAAACTTGCTGAGTGATATGTAGTTATATGGAATGACAGATTTATATTGATGGTGCAGTGCTTAATTGGTAGGAAAAAAAAGAAAAAAAAGTCAGGGTCCTTCTCAAAGGGCCACTGCAGCTTCCACCACTCAATGCCTCTGCCTACGTTGCGAACGCCAACATCTACACAGCTACTAACGATCACACCCTTGCGTGGTAATTCGGACTATTCCAGTTATGACCTGGATTGCTAGTATGAAACTCGTCGATGTGCTTACCTGAAAAATACACACACCGTGCCACTAAGTAGTGGAGTGTCATAAGTCCTGATGCACCGGCAAACACCGGCTCAAATAGCCTACTTAGGTGAGGGTTTTACCGTCTCTGCCAAATTACGAGTATAATCGATTTGCACTACGATAATCTTTAGTAGGTCGACTGAGAAGTGAATTTATAATGTTTTGACCACTATACTTTTGTACATATGTGAAATAAATTTACAGTATATCTGATGGTTGCCTTGTGGGAAAGCTTATGCTCAGTATGGTGGTCCTAGTTGGTTATGGTGATACCCGTATAGGCGTGATTGAATCTTTGGTAAAGGTTATTTCAGGTGCGATAGGTCTGACCTGTTTATTATGAAAAGTTCCGACAAAGGCAGCTGTACTTATTATGAAAGTCACATGGTAAAGCCAGAAGGCCTTTAGGGAGGATTGTTATTGCACTGTATTAAAGCCAATTAGAATGTATTTTGTTACATGAAAACTCTCAGATTACCTTTGTCGGAGAGGAATTTGGTGTTGGTTGCACCTTTTGGTAAAACTTAGGGTTAGACGATTTAAAGCTTTACAATGTAATCATTCATGATGGAATCTCTTTAGAAGGCCGGGCAGACAAAGCTGTCTTCCAGGATGTTTTAATAAATAATTATCTACATATACATACATGAATGCATAATTGCATACATACAGGTGGCTTTGAGTCAGCCCTTGTCTGCCATTGGTGGAGTTTTGTTTACACTCTCCTTCCGTCTATTACGTCACACAGACAGAGGGGTTTTATCCATTCTTGTATAGGTAGGAGAGATGTCTTTGGAGATATAAGAAGGAATTCTGTTGTCACGAAAGTTTAAGGTGGTGAGTTGCCATTCATGTTTGATTTCTTGCCATATGTTTTGGAGAGAAGGGTAATGCCATCCAAAGATGAGATATTCCGGTTCATCGGGCGTCATCAGCATACAAGTGGAACAGGATCTCAGGGTTCCCAACGGCTCACAAAGTGACTCAATATAGAGGTTGAAAAGGGTTGGAGAAAGGATTGAGCGCCTTAGAGTCTCTTATTACAGGTGGACCCAGTCAGAGACTGCGCTCCCAATTTTCACCACTTGAGAACAGTTTGTCAGATAGGAGGTGACCCCATCCAGAACTATCCCTTCAATGCCCATTCGATTCTGCAGGATGCTGTAGGAGGCTCTGTCTTCTACTCCTCTCAAGGCCCGGTGTCTGCCCCTACCTCTTCCAAGGAGGCTTGGACTGCAGAAGGAGCACCTTGCCCCTTTGCTTCCCCTGGAGTTTCGGCTCACCCTTGCCTCCTCCCAGGAGGCTGAATTCCTCTGGCTGAAGGCTGAGAAGCTGCTTGCCCTTGTTCTTCCCCCAGGAAGCTCGATATCTGCCACTTGCAGCTCCTCCTCCTGTCACTGGCTGCAGTATGAGATACATACCAGTGTTTAATTTGAGCCAGTGGTTTCCGGTGCTCAGCACTGGCACTTAATTGTCAACACAGGCGTTTGTGACAATCTGCCACAAGGTGGCGCTGTCTGGCTAATTTAGGGATGACCACAACAACAGTTAATTATTGACTCAATATACGTTTAAAATTACTATTACCTGCCACCCAAGCCATTCTTGTAGCTTTGGAGACCCCAAAAGTTCAGAATTGCCCCACTTGTAGAAGTGTGATGGTTGGGAGTTGTGTTGTGTTGTCACAATCATTGGCAGTATGGCATGATCAATGTGTGGTGCAAGCTACAGTGGCCTCCTGACGGGATCCCTGGCATTTTTTAATTTTTTTTTTTTTAAAATATTTTTTTACAAATTAAGCACTAATACATACTGTTGAAAGTTCGAAGTCTGCCCTGGCTCCTTTTATTGGGGTCACATCCAGCCCTTGGCTGCATCAGGACCTTCTTACCCGTGTCTGCCCAGGCCATCATGTTGGAAGCCTGGCCCAATCTGCTCTATCCTTGCTTCTTTAAAATCATCTAAAACTGATATTTTTAGCCCTCACGTGTACATAGGTCAAACAGCAAATATAAAAAGAAAGCACTTCTAAGTGTGTTCTAGAGCTGTGTTAACGATCCCTGACTAATAATTAAAGTAAACAAAAACAGGAAAGGCACGTTGCAAATCAACATATAAGAGTTTGTTTAAATTCCTTTTCATTATCATGTCTGGGCCTTTGCAGACTCTTGAAGAACACATCAACTAGCCGGTATTTTTCTCTTGGGAAGGTGGCAACCCTAACTGGAAGACTTTCGCCAGCTCATTCGAGGTAGCTCCTCTCTGCCTGCTAGAAGTCTGCCTGAGGCTGCAGAAGGCGCTGTATACCTTCTCCAAGTGGATGCGGTGAATACAGGAAGAGCTCCTCGCACCTGGTCTTGCCTCGGGCCCCATCTAGTACAGTAGGATCGGCCTCTTATGGTTACCCCCACTTTTTGCTGATGTATCACTGTTTTCGACTTAGAATGGGGTCCTGAATAGCAGGAACCCTGTCAGTCTATCTGCTTTCTCCTCTAAATTGATTGCATGTACTTTAGGTACACTCCAGATTGGATTCTGGGGTACCCTTATCTGTCCCTAGCATATGGTACACCATGTACCCATGGCATAGGTACCCCAGAGGCCTCCCAGGGGCTGAAGCATGTATTGTGCCACCCCTGAGAGGCCATTCAAAATGACACCACAGGTCTGCTACTGCAGCCTGTGTAAGGTGGTGCATTCTAAATCACTGCACATATAAACCTATCAGTCACCCCTATGGCAGGCCTTATTAATCCTGAAGGCAGGGTGCTGGGTTTTATGTGAGAGGGTGCCCCTGCATGAGCAGAGCCCCTCCTTAGCCTTCGGAACCTATTTTCCGGGGTTGTCTGTGATGCAGCCAACCATATATATTTAAGTGCATTATAACCTCGCGGTAAATGCTAACTTTAAAACAGCTGCTTAGAAACATGTTGTTTTTGGTGTCAAACACCTTGGAATCATACCTCTCCGCCAGTAACTCGCGGGGGAGGAATGATTACACCCTTCTAGAGGGACTTATCTGAAACACCGGTACACCTGGTACCAGCTTTCTCTACCTGGGCATCACAAAATGGATGCTGCCAGCCACAGACATGAGACAGCCCTCCTGCTGCTGAGCCAAGCTCGAGCAGAGGAAGGCCTGACAATAGGTTTCCTGTCACAGGGAGGTGTGACCACCTCCCAGACAGGCTTTAGTGTATTGGGGCTGGGTGGGTGTACTCATAGAGTGCCAGAAAGTCTGGACTGGGGGCACATTTGGTGTCCCCATGCATAGTCCAGCTCAAATCGGTTGCAGGAGCCATTTGCTCCTGCTCTGGCCCAGAACTGGACAAAGGACATGGATGTAGCCACCCCTTTGTCCTACCCCTCCCCTAAGAGGGTCTACAGAGTTAGTCCAACCCCTTCCCAGGTATAAAGTGGGAAACCTGACTACAGGACTTTGGATTTTACCTGGACTAAACTCTGCAAGCAGAAACCAATTACTTTGACGGTCTACACTTCGCTGGACGACAGAAGAATCTCCCTTGGAATAAAGGAGTTACTGCACTGCAGCAGGAGGCACCTAAACGCATCTGACCGGTTTGCATCTCCCGAGCTCCTGAGGACTCCGAAGATTTCTGCAACACAGGAGGTGGGTTCCCGAGCCTCTCTGAGGTCGATCTGCTCTCTCAGCAATCCTGAGACCAGTATCCCTCGTGGGGACCATGCAGCCCAAACCCCTGTGCACCGTGTACTTTTGCAGCAACATATGCTTTTTGGCGATCCCTGAGGCTGTGCATTGGACTACGTGTACTTCCGGCCCGAGCATTATTTACAGCAAAGCTATCCGACCTTCAATCCACGAGTGCTCTGTGGGCTGGTGCTTTGTGATTCAGCCCGAGTTCCCTTCGCGATCCCTGGTCCATTGGCTTGTGGGTCCTTGCGAGGGTCACATTGATTTTCCTTGGGCTTCCCTGGTTGCTCCAGACATGCCCTGACTCCCCATAGCTTGGAGAGTCTCCTGGACCTTGCTGGTCCTCATAGTAACCTGTTTCCTCTGCCTGCGTGGGGTGCCTTTGCCAAGGCTTGTTGGTGTTCAATCCGGACACTGACCCCTCACCTCCAGACTTTGGTCATCATCGAAGTCTCCTGGTCCTCGTGGCTGCAGAGTCAAGCATCCTATCTACACACATGAAGCACCTGACATCGGTGGGCATTTGTCTTTCAAGCCCCTGGTCACCCTGAAGTGACCCAGACTCTGTCCCCTCTGCTTTCAGGTTCTTCTCACCTCGGATCCAGGCTTGGATTCCACTGGCCACTTTTCACCTTCCTGGCAGCAGCGCTTCTTCGCATCACGACATTGAAAACGACGAGGGTTTTCGACACCACTTGACCCCCATGCACCCGGCTCCTCTGGAATAGGTAACAAGGGTACCTCGGTACTCACAAGGGTGCTGGCCTTAGAACCTTCTATGTTCCAAAGGTTTTGCTTGAAGTCCTCTCCGAAGTGTCCTTAAACTGTAATTTTCCAACCGCGACTTTCCCATAGAGTGGTACGGAGCTCGGGTCTGTGTTCCCACACTGCACCCGTCCTCCGTGGGCTCCCTGTGTCACTCCTTTGGGGTGTTCCTTGGGGTCCCAGCGATTCTACGTGCTCTAGGCACTGTGTCTAGTGAAGTTGTTGTTTTTATACCATTTATTTAGCATATGGTTTGGTCTCCCCCTGGAGCCTGCTGTGTATTGTGCTATTTATTGTCGTTCTATTGATTAAGTATTTTGTGCTTTGTGCTCTAATCTCGTATAGAGGTTAGTAGAGAGTGTCTAGTAATAAATACATATATTTTATATAACACTTGAGTGGTTCTCCTTTCATTTGGTTACTCAGGAGGTTCTGATCCGGTAAAACAAGCTGCTTTACATTCCTTCGAGACTTAGCCTGAAGGCTGCTCGCCATAGCTACCACTAGGATAGCTTTCAATAAAGGTCGTCTTTAACCTAATCACCATAAGGGTCATTTGGACTGGTGCAAGGTGCCTACTTTAACTAGTGGACAGGATATACCAGGCCAACTTCTCACACCCCAGGTCTGCCTTTAGCTCCTCTCCCGATGCTGGAAGTCAACCTCGAGCTTCAGAAGGAGCTGCACACCTTTACTCCGCCTTCAGATGGTTGTTGTGTCGTGGGCCCTAGGCCAACATATTGGTAAAATGAGTGACACAGACACCATTAGTCGGTTACTAAAACTGTCCACATTCACTCAGGCTCTTTTATGACCCATGACGCCTGTGTTGGATGAGTGTGGTATGGGTGTATGGACCAGCCTTCTAGGGAGTGGCTGGCAAACTAGTCCATGCTGGGACAGTAGAACGTGTCCAGCAAGACACTACACTACTCCCAAACTTTATTGAAAACTAAAACAAGTCCAACCTGTGAAAACACACAAGACACCAACATCGTCTCTCAGCCTCGGGAGGGAGTCTGCAGGACAGCAGTGGGCAGGTGCAGCTGGGAGCACCTGGGCATCTCGGCACACATCCATGTTTTGACCAGCTACCACTGGGAGTGGACACTGTGTAGATAGAGTCCGGATCCTTTGACTGCGGGCCAGTTGGGTGAATGTCCACTCACGCCCTGTTGTCAGTCCTGCGTACTCTTGTGGTGAGGTAGTCGGTATCAAACCGTTCGAATTTGGTGAATCAGGAGCATCAGTGGTGTCTGCTGTGTGGCTTAGTCTTGCGGGGCATCCTGACTCCGTCTGGACTGGGATGGCGTTGACAATGTTTGGGACGTTTTCTCTGAAGCCTCTGTGCCTCCTGGTACTTTGTGGGCGGGGCCGCTTTCAGACTATCTCTGGTACCAGGATACCTTCATGCTGGAATGTCCTTGAAGCCCTTGTCGATGGGTTGCCATGGGACTGCGTGGACTGTGCAGGGCTGCATGTGGGCCACCTGTGGGCTGCTGCACGATCGTTGACAGAATCATGGCTGAGTCGTTTGTGCAAACCACAAGGGCGCTTGATACCTGCTCGGTGTGCTTACTAACTGGACCAAGGTGCGGGTGGGCTAAAACATAGACTCTGGACAATTGTTATCTCCCATTGCCAGGAATGCCTCATTAGCCTCTGGATGTTAGTGGATGTAAGGCTCCACCCTGGTGATGATACCCTCCATTGTTGGATGTACATGGCAACGATGGTGTGGTTGCCATTAAGCGACCTGGACGACAGGTGGCGATGACCTGCTTGGAGTGAGGATAACTGGAGGGACTTCTCAGCTATGTACCTTTGTGTAGTTGCTGGTGTTGTTCTGATCCTTTGGCATGTGCTGTTGTGAGCAGAGATGCCATTTGTCTCAAGCAGCAGATGATTGGGAACTGAGGCTGCCCGCGGCACCGCAGTGTGCCCATCTAAAAGGGCAGCCACCTTAGTGCCATATTACGGCACATCTTCACGCTCTAGTTGCAGCAGGTACCTCAGGGAAATCGCCCAAAGTTCTGTGCCGAGGCCACATCATTTCCGACGCTCAGAGGGTCGGGTGAGGTACTTGTACCTGCTCCCACCCTCTAACATTCCTCTTTGTCCCACATGGTCATGCCGTCTCTCTCCCTACTGCATACCCGGCGTGCTGGCTGGATGGTGTGACCAGGTAGGAACATGTTAATTTGTGTTGCACGCGGAGTTACAGGGCGATCCAGAGGCTGATTGGTACATAGGGGTACTCTTTACAGGAGCACAACAGGGGTGCCCTATGCCAAAGCCCAGGAGTCATTACGGCAGGACCCTAGATGAAACGTCGGCGCCCTGAGTCCTTTGGACGGCTGTACGCCTGAACAACCGGGGGCTTGCTTTGCAATGCTCCTCCCCAAAAAAGGCGTGAGTAAGGTAATAAACTGGGGGTCCACGGTAACTAACGGGGCATAATCCCCCAGGTAGATGGTAGTACCTATTGGGTTGGCCAAGGTGCCGTTTGGCTCATCAGGCGGGCAGGGCAGCTTAGGTCAGTCACCGCTGCCTGCGCTTGAATCACTCGTAAGTTAACCCACCATGTTGGCATACGTCTTGTATGAAATAAACCAGCAGCAAACTGTTTTCCAACAAGCCTGGTTGTGTGTGATTATTTATTTCAGTGCATGCTATGTTCATCATGCATGGGGAGGGTTGCCTATGACAGTTGCACTAACTACAGGTCTGTTACAAGGTCCTCTCTGGCTGCTAGAAGTCTTTCACAGCTGCAGGAGGCACTGCACACCTATTCTCCTCCTCCAGGTGGTGCCTACAGGAAGAGCGCCTCACACTTGGTTCCTATAAGGGGCTCCAGGTCTGTCGCTAGTTTCTAGATGCTAGAAGTCTGCCTCGGGCTGCGGGGGGCGCTGTATATCTTCTCCAAGTGGCGATGGCAGGATTCTTCTGCATGGTTATCCCCACTTCTTGCCTGGTGCTAAGCTGTTTTTGACTAGTCTGACTGGGATCCAACTAATCAGGACCCAAGTCCGTCTGCTTTCTCCCTTAAATTGTCATGGTCAGTACTTAGGTACATCCCAGATTGGATACTGAGTTACCCTTATAAGTCCCTAGTATATGGTACCAAGGTACCCAGGGCATAGGTACCCCAGAGGTCCCCATGGGCTGACGCATGTATTATGCCACCCATGGGAGACCATTCAAACTGTAACTACAGGCCTGCCATTTCAGCCTGTGTAAGCTGGTGCTAGCACCACTTACAAAAGATATAGGTTTCCTATATTTAGGGTCACTGCACTTAAAACCTATAAGTCACCCCTATAGCAGGCCTTTGCAATCCTGAAGTCAGGGTGCTTGGTTCTAAGTGTGAGGGTGGACCTGCAAGAGCAAAGCACTCTAGCAGCCTACCGAGTTCATTCTCCCTGATTGTAAGTGAAAGAGCCATATACCATATAGAGGGGCACCGTGTATTTATGCGATGACCATCTCAAAACTGGCTGCAAAGAATTTGGTGTCAAACATGTTGGAATCATATCCCCACACAGTAAACAGTGTGGGAGGTATGATTCCAGGCACTGGAAGAGCCCTCCGTTAGGCTCACCATGTCCCCGGTACCAGTCTACCAGACCCGGACAGCACAAAATGGTTGCTGCCGACCAGAGACACGATTCTGCCTTCCTGCTGCTGAGCCAAGCTCAAGCAGGGGAAGGCAGAACAAGAGACATCCTGTCACAGGGAGGTGTGACAAACCTCCCAGACAGGATTTAGTGTATTGTGGCAGGGTGGGTGCTCTTGCCAGCGCCACTCAGTCTGCATGAGGGGCACATTTGGTGTCCCCATGCATAGTGCAGTTCAAACCAGTCCTGGGAGTCATTGGCTCTCGCTCTGGCGCAAAACTGGACAAAGGACATGGGAGTAACCTCCCCCCTGAATCATCCCAACACTTTCTTAAGGGTACTTATGGGCCTACCGGTGGGTTGGTCCCTAGATTCGTCATGGGACAAGATTCAGATCAGACACCACTTTTTCTTCTACTGTCTGGGTACTCTGGACTTCGTTTGGGCTCGACTTCATCTTCCTTCCACTCTGATGCCCACAGGCCTGGGAAGGTTCCTCTATGGTGCACAGGCACAGACGATGCAGTAAAGAAACCTGAGAGAATCTCCCTTGAAGTGATGGAGTCATTCGCAGGCACCACAACTAAGTCGACCGGTCTGCTGATCCTGAACTCCTCCGGTCTACGAAAGGTTCTGCAATACAGGTGGTGGTTTTCCACAGCTCTCGAGGCCTGCCCTGCCCTCTCACCAAGTTTGAGGCCAGTATTCCTTGCGGGGGCTGCAATAACCGAACCTCTGTGCACTGCGTCAGCTTGCAGTTGGAGAGGCTTATTGGCTTCCTTCCAAGAAGATCTTCAGTCTCCAAGTAGCCTCAACCTCGAGCATCTCCAGTGACCAGAATCTTCGGCCACACCGCATTGTTTGCACAGTGGCCTGCATCTTTTGATGAGCTGCTTGAGGTCCTCTCGCGACTCCAGCGCCTCCAGCCTGTGGGTCCATTTGAGGGTCACCTTTACTTCTTTTGGGCTCCCCTGATTGCTTGGGGCCTGCCCTGACTCCCCTACTTGGGGTGAGTCCCCTGGACCTTGCTGGTCCTGGCATTACACCGTCTTCAACTTATGCGTGGGTTGCATTTGCCAAGGCTTGTTGGTGCTCCCGCCAGACACCGACCCCATAGCAATCGACACCTGACGTGGGACAGCTCATGCACGGCTCTTGGTCTTCCTCAGCATCACCTGGTGTAGGTAACATGGGTACTAGGGTATCCACGGGTGGGGTGGCTCTCCATCCTTCTGTCTTTAACGGGGTTTCTTCAGGGTCCTCTGGGAAGGGTCCTTGATCTTTAAAAATCCAACTGCAACTTACACAGTGACTTGTACGGAGACCGTGATAGTGTTCCCACACTGCATACGATCTCTGTGGGCTTCTTAGTTACTCACTTTGGGTGCTTCCTAGGGGACCCGGCCCTTCTACGTCCTCTAGACCTTGTCTTGATCCGAGCTGTGGTTCTTATACCACTTTCTTAGTATATGGTTTGGTCCCCCCCTGGGGTCCTCTGTGTATTTCTTGCTATTTACTGTGACTTCTATGTAAAGTATTGTGTGTATTGTGCATGTCTCCGGTTAGGAGATATCTAAACGTATTAGAGAGTATTGTATAATAAATATATATTTTTATAAATACCTTGTGTGATTCTTTTTCACTTGATCATTACAGATAAGATTGTGTGCTGGTAAAACAAGCTGCTTTACACTCCTTCTGGACTAAGCCTGAAGGCTGCTCTCCACAGCTACAGCATAGAGAGCTTTCTAAGTGTGTCTAAGACCACTAAAATCACCAAAAGGGTCGTCTGGACTGGTGCAGGGTGTCCACTTGCATAAGTGTACATCACATACTAGGCCAGTGTCTCACAGCGATGGTGAACCCAGGAAGAGCGCTCACACCTGGCCCCTCCCACAGGGTTCAGGCTCTGCCCCTAGCTCCTAGAAGTCTGCCCCGGACACAGCAGATTCCGCACACATGGCCCCTCCTACAGGACTCCAGGTCCGCCCCTAGCTCCTCCCTGTCTGCTAGAAGTCTGCCTCCGGCTGCTGGAAGCGCTGCACACCTCTGCTTCCCCTCGAGGTGGAGGGGAATACAGGAAGAGCTCCTCCCACCAGGCCCCTCCAAGGGGCTCCAGGTCTGTCTAGGGTGACCAACAGTCATTACATTTCACAGACTGTCTGTTATTTTAGTATGATGTCGGTAAAGCGTCCGTAATTTGGGGCCCCTAAATTACGGACGCCTTACAGACGTCATACTAAAATCACATTGGGGAATTTCAGAAAGGTATGCTGTTCCCCTGGGAGAGGCCCCATGAGTTTAAAAGTTTCCACTCAGGCCTCTCGCACTTCTCTTATAAACTGCAGACTGAGGCTGCCTGCAGCAGCGCCTCCCGCACCTCGCGCAGACTGTGGACTGAGGCTGCCTGCAGCAGCGCCTCCCACACCTCGCGCAGACTGTGGACTGAGGCTGCCTGCAGCAGCGCCTCCCGCACCTCGCACAGACTGTGGACTGAGGCTGCCTGCAGCGGCCCCTCCCGGACCTCGCGCAGAGTGTGGACTGAGGCTGCCTGCAGCAGCCCCTCCCGGACCTCACACAGACTGTGGACTGAGGCTGCCTGCAGCAGCGCCTCCCGCACCTTGCGCAGACTGTGGACTGAGGCTGCCTGCAGCGGCCCCTCCCGGACCTCACGCAGACTGTGGACTGAGGCTGCCTGCAGCAGCGCCTCCCGCACCTCGCGCAGACTGTGGACTGAGGCTGCCTGCAGCAGCGCCTCCCGCACCTCGCGCAGATTGTGGACTGAGGCTGCCTGCAGCAGCCCCTCCCGCACCTCGCGCAGACTGTGGACTGAGGCTGCCTGCAGCGGCCCCTCCCGCACCTCGCGCAGACTGTGGACTGAGGCTGCCTGCAGCGGCGCCTCCCGCAGCTCGCGCAGACTGTGGACTGAGGCTGCCTGCAGCGGTGCCTCCCGCACCTCGCGCAGACTGTGGACTGAGGCTGCCTGCAGCGGCCCCTCCCGGACCTCGCGCAGACTGTGGACTGAGGCTGCCTGCAGCAGCCCCTCCCGCACCTCGCACAGACTGTGGACTGAGGCTGCCTGCAGCAGCCCCTCCCGCACCTCGCACAGACTGTGGACTGAAGCTGCCTGCAGCAGCCCCTCCCGCACCTCGCACAGACTGTGGACTGAGGCTGCCTGCAGCAGTCCCTCCCGCACCTCGCACAGACTGTGGACTGAGGCTGCCTGCAGCAGCGCCTCCCGCACCTCGCACAGACTGTGGACTGAGGCTGCCTGCAGCAGCGCCTCCCGCACCTCGCGCAGACTGTGGACTGAGGCTGCCTGCAGCAGCACCTCCCGCACCTCGCGCAGACTGTGGACTGAGGCTGCCTGCAGCAGCGCCTCCCGCGCCTCGCGCAGACTGTGGACTGAGGCTGCCTGCAGCAGCGCCTCCCGCACCTCGCGCAGACTGTGGACTGAGGCTGCCTGCAGCAGCACCTCGCGCAGACTGTAGACTGAGGCTGCCTGCAGCGGCCCCTCCCAGCCCTCGCGCAGACTGTGGACTGAGGCTGCCTGCAGCGGCCCCTCCCGCACCTCGCACAGACTGTGGACTGAGGCTGCCTGCAGCAGCGCCTCCCGCACCTCGCACAGACTGTGGACTGAGGCTGCCTGCAGCAGCGCCTCCCGCACCTCGCGCAGACTGTGGACTGAGGCTGCCTGCAGCAGCCCCTCCCGCACCTCGCACAGACTGTGGACTGAGGCTGCCTGCAGCGGCCCCTCCCGGACCTCGCACAGACTGTGGACTGAGGCTGCCTGCAGCGGCCCCTCCCGGACCTCGCACAGACTGTGGACTGAGGCTGCCTGCAGCAGCGCCTCCCGCACCTCGCGCAGACTGTGGACTGAGGCTGCCTGCAGCAGCGCCTCCCGCACCTCGCGCAGACTGTGGACTGAGGCTGCCTGCAGCAGCGCCTCCCGCACCTCGCGCAGACTGTGGACTGAGGCTGCCTGCAGCAGCGCCTCCCGCACCTCGCGCAGACTGTGGACTGAGGCTGCCTGCAGCGGCCCCTCCCAGACCTCGCACAGACTGTGGACTGAGGCTGCCTGCAGCAGCGCCTCCCGCACCTCGCGCAGACTGTGGACTGAGGCTGCCTGCAGCAGCGCCTCCCGCACCTCGCGCAGACTGTGGACTGAGGCTGCCTGCAGCAGCGCCTCCCGCACCTCGCGCAGACTGTGGACTGAGACTGCCTGCAGCAGCCCCTCCCGCACCTCGCAGACTGTGGACTGAGGCTGCCTGTAGCAGCCCCTCCTGCACCTCGCACAGACTGTGGACTGAGGCTGCCTGCAGCGGCCCCTCCCGCACCTCGCACAGAGTGTGGACTGAGGCTGCCTGCAGCAGCGCCTCCCGCACCTCGCGCAGACTGTGGACTGAGGCTGCCTGCAGCGGCCCCTCCCGCACCTCGCACAGACTGTGGACTGAGGCTGCCTGCAGCAGCGCCTCTCGCGCAGATTGTTGACTGGCCCATTGTTAAATTGCTAAAAACACGGCTTTTTGATGAGATCCGGTGCTAAGATGGGGTTTTTCTCTCTCTACTCACCAGCGCCAAGACGCTTCGGCATTCGTTGCGCTTTATAAATGGTTATCCTATCCTATCCTATCCTATCCTATTGTCATTCTGAGACTGCTGCTGATTATCACATAAGAGTGACAGCATGTGGGGTGCCTTCCCCTGCATCAGACTAGGGCAAGGCATTCTGCTTTTGTCTTGGCGCCATGCTGGAGAAAATAAACATCAAATAACTGTCGGAGGCAGAGCATCCATTTGTGCAAAACCTCCATCTATAGGTCATGTACCACATTGTCAAGGTGGACATGTGTGAAGGGTAGAAGTGATAACCACTTTTAAAATAGTATTCAGTTCAGTTTCTAATGTCCCTGAAATATTATCCCTTAATAAATTTAAGGTGCAAGGCAAAAGAATTCTGAGTAAAAATGAATAAAATAGGCTATTCAGCAAAGTGCTTCTTAATGTCATGGGACTGGAACAGCGTTTTCACTGTACATTTAAAAGTAACATTTAAACATACAAATAAAAAAATACTATTTAATGTGTATTGTCACATTTGCACAAATCTCGATTGCAGAAAGGACCTGATGTTGCTTTGCAAAGCTGCACGCATACCGAACAAGCGTTGGCATAGCTAATAGGTCTCGCTTTTGGGATCTTATAACTATTTAGTTATGCAGCACAATATCCTTGGTGCAACAACATTAACTGTTGCATGGTTAAACACTTATAAGGCCCCAAAGGCGAGACCTATTGGCTATGCCAATGCTTGTCTTTTTTTTAAAAAAAAGGACAAGCAGTGCTATCAGGCTCCGTCTGCTACTGAGAGGTAGAGCGAGAGAGCGGTGTGTAGAGAGAGAGAGAGAGGTGTGTAGAGAGAGAGAGGTGTGTGGAGAGAGGTGGGTGGAGAGAGAGGGGTAGAGAGAGAGGTGTAGAGAGAGGGGTAGAAAGAGAGGTGTAGAGAGGTAGAGGGGTAGAGAGAGTTAGAGAGGTAGAGAGAGAGGTAGGGAGAGAGGAAGAGAGGTAGAGAGGTAGAGAGAGAGAGAGAGAGAGAGAGGTAGAGAGAGAGGTAGAGAGAGAGGCAGAGAGAGGTAGAGAGCGGTAGAGAGGTAGAGAGAGAGAAGTAGAGAGAGGTAGAGAGAGAGAGAGTTAGAGAGAGGTAGAGCGGGAGAGGTAGAGAGGGAGAGAGTGGGAGAGAGGTAGAGAGAGAGGTAGAGAGAGGAAGAGAGGTAGAGAGGTAGAGAGAGAGAGAGAGAGAGAGAGAGAGAGGTAGAGAGAGAGGCAGAGAGAGGTAGAGAGCGGTAGAGAGGTAGAGAGAGAGAAGTAGAGAGAGGTAGAGAGAGAGAGAGTTAGAGAGAGGTAGAGCGGGAGAGGTAGAGAGGGAGAGAGTGGGAGAGAGGTAGAGAGAGAGGCAGAGAGAGGTAGAGAGCGGTAGAGAGAGAGAAGTAGAGAGAGGTAGAGAGAGAGTTAGAGAGAGGTAGAGCGGGAGAGGTAGAGAGGGAGAGAGTGGGAGAGAGGTATGTGTATCTCAGGACAAAGATTCTTGAGGTTGCGTTTTAGCTAGTCAAATGTTGTGGGTAGTTCTGAATGTTCATTGTATGCCTTTTATGTAAATATATTGATCCATTCTGATTCTGTTGTGAGTATCAAAAATATATTGGAGTATAATGGAATCAAATGTTTAATAAGGTTATCAAGATTGTCACAATTGCAATCACCTTGCCCGACCCAGATTATTTTTTTCGGGTAACCTTTGGTGATTGAATGACTCAGCATCTGGCACACTGGCACTACTGTGAAAGGAGGCTCATGGGAGGCAGATGATGGTGCCTGGAGCCCCTGGTGCTGTGCTGCCTGCTGCACCCCAATGCCCTGCACCCCACGCGTATTCCAATCACCAATCAGGAAGCAGTCATGATACTGCAGGCAGAGGAGCTCACCTGCTGGAGCCCGAGAGAAGGAGAAGACCTTCGGGCCGCATATTGTAAACGTTTACATTTAACATGTTTGATGTCTCTGGGGCAGATATACGAAGACATGTTTTACCCAAGTGAAACTTAGATGAACAAATGCCATCATTCGCAAAACATGCACTTAGGCTCTAGCATGGTTTAACTTACACTTTATGAGTGTTAGTGTCCTCTTAGGGGTCAGTTAATCTCCTCTTAGGGGTCAGTTAAGCTCCTCTTAGGGGTGAGTTGTCATTATTTCAGGAAAGGGAAACCCCAGAGATTGGTGAACATCTACAAACGCACAAGCTTCTATTATTTAAAAAATCTTTTGCAGTTTGTTTCACATCTCGAAACTTTTTCCAGATTTACCTCTGCCAAGGAGAAAAGGAAATGCATTTTCAAGATGGGAAAGGAAAACCTCAAAAATTAATAAGCGGAACCTAGGAAAATATTTTCCTTTTCTTGAAACAAAAAACAACGCTATTCTGTGCAAAGACGGTGATGCATAACATTTAGAAATTCAGAAAAACAACCTTGCATCATTTTCGATTGTGTAAATGTGTAGGTAAGTTAGAATGTCTGGCAACCTGATTCTCAGAAGAAGTAAACAAGTGGGAGGGGTGGGGGAAGTGCATGCACACGCGCGCTAAGCAGCAGTTGTTTGCTCTTTTTCAAAGCGCGCCGCTGCGCACTCCCGCAAGCTATATGCCGCCACAAGCATGAGCATGTGCTTGGAAAAAGAGCTGTACGACGGCTAAAGGTCTCCTATGCAGCGCATGCGCGCAGAGACCCCTCTCCAATACCAGCTGCATTGCTCAGGCTGGAGTGAGCAGGCACAGACTCCCAGTCTGTCCTGGAGCGCACATCATCGGTGCTCAGGCCAATCCTGAAGCTGGTCTCATGTGAGAGCAGCTTCAAGATTGGCCGCAGGACAGGCTGGGAGCCTGTGCCTGCCTGCAGCGGTGGAGAGGAGCGGAGGAACATGATGCAATGCTGGAGGGATGCAGGTAAGTTTTATATATTTTTTTTTAGCCTTCGTTGTCCCCTGTTCCCCCGCCTCTTTTGTAAAAAAAAAATCTATCTTTTGCCCAATACAAGCCGCTCATGTATATAAGTGAAGATGGTCTTTTCAGCAAGCTCCTTCGTCAGCGGACAGTTCCTTGAAGCCATCTAAGCGGTTCACAGCTGATGGCAAAATATTCCTTTCTTCCCTTTAAAAAATGAATATTTTTTATTGCCATTGGGTTCCACACTTCCTCTGATGTCATCAGAGTAAAATGTCATGTGACATCACTGCATGTAATGACGTGAGAGGGGTCAAAGTTCGTGAAATGTCATTTCCGCTGCCCCTGGCACTTTGATGAACTGACATCACTGGAAATACATGTTGTCGACCTATCTTTGTGGGACGATCGCTAAACCATGTCTTCTCAAAGTAGAAATCAAGCAAAACAAAACGTAAATGGCATGTTGAACTTTTTCTGCCTGTCCTTGCAGTTTTCCGCAGTTCCTCTACTTTTGTTACTCTTCGACCATTACCTACACAGCAGATCATGGTGCAAAAGGAAAATAACGCTGAGGTACCATTAGACAGAACAACACACCTCGCAGATCCACTGTGGGGCAGTAACCTCCTTCAGAGGTGATGTTTTCTGTCTTATTTATTGTGAAAGAGGAATGTAATGCGTCAACGCATCTGAACCAGGTTGGGAGGCTTCCTCTCTCGTTCTTCTCCTTCTTCGGTCAGAAAGGGCGGCTTGAGGCTGGGTTGCGGATTTATCAAAGACGGTAAAATAACTTATGTGAGCTTATTGTCTCATCTGCACAAATGAAAATGTGTGGCGTCAACATGAGCCTTTTGGACTCTGCACTGCGCTTCAAACCCCCAGAAGAGGGACGGAGAAGACAGAGGAAAGGGATGTGTGAAATGAAGGTGGCTGGAAATCTGAAAAAAGGGACATGGGAGGAAGGAAATGTAAAGATGAAGACAGCAGCTGGGGCCTGGCGTCTGGGTGAGGCTTTCAGAAATCGAGAGCCTGCTGTGCAGCAATAGGAAGGGACTTTATTCATTAAAATGCTGCCATGGATGAGTTATATAGAGCGTGCCTGGCTATAGGAAACCTTTACATATTTCCAGGGAATCGGGTGGTGTTTATTTAGTGCCACCGCTGTGGGTGGACTGCAAACCACCCTCCTGCAAAGAATGCCCAGCAGAACAGCGCACATGATATAAGGCAGGTCTGTAAGAGGAGATCCGGGGGCGGGTGTCATGCCCGATTTTCAGAATTAACTACAAAAACAATTCCACATGAAATGCATCTCAATGGAACGCAAGAGCGTGTGGTAGCATTTTCTGAACCCCACTCACTAAAAGTCTCGCCAGAGCAGCGCATGCGCTGGCTCAGGCGAGACCTAAAAACTGTAAAGTGCACGAGTGTCTCAAGCTAATATAAACTTATTTTGACTTGTACTTATTTTGGTTGTCTATTTACTTATATACTATTGTGCCACCTCTTCTGATATGTCTGTAAAACGTATGTTTTGTCCCAAATTTTTGTCCTGAATTTTGATCTTCTGTCCTGAATTTTGACCCTTAGTCCTGAATTTTTACACTGACCCTCCTGAATTTGCAACCATGCCAGTGGATCTCCCTAGGTCTGTCCCTAGTTTCTAGATGCTAGAAGTCGGCCTCCGGAGGCGCTTACACCTTCTCAAGTGGAAGTGGTGAGCACAGATAGAGTTACTCATACCTGGCTGCTTCCACTGCATTTGCGGTCTGCCTCTGCTTTGTCTCTGGCTGCTAGAGGTCCGCCTTGGGTGCTGCACACCTCTGCTC
The DNA here is from genome assembly GCF_964204655.1 of Triturus cristatus. Classification (NCBI taxonomy): domain Eukaryota; kingdom Metazoa; phylum Chordata; class Amphibia; order Caudata; family Salamandridae; genus Triturus; species Triturus cristatus. The sequence continues at coordinate 38,691,864 of NC_140590.1, forward strand.
GTCCTCCAGGTGGATGTGAATACAGGAAGAGTTCCTCCCACCTGTGCCCTCCCACGGGATTCAGGGTCTGCCTCTAGCTCCTATCTGGCTCCTAGAAGTCCGCCTCAGGCTGCAGTAGGTGCTGCACACAGCTCCCTCCCACATGGCTCCTCCAAGGGGCTCCAGGTCGGCACTTAGCTCCTCTCTGGCTGCTGGAAGCCCGCTCGGGCTGCAGGAGGCGCTGCACACAGCGCCTCCCACCTGGCTCCTCCCATGGGCCTCCAGGTCCGCCTCTAGCTCCCTCTCCCCTGGCTCCTATTTTATTTATTTAATGCATTTTTAAATAGCGCAGACTTTACCCAAAGGTGTCAGAGCGCTTCACAATAGAACCAAGTATGTTACATGAGGAGAGTGTTGCAAAATTTACATGTTACAGAAACAAATGAGAAACAAGAAGAGGTTAAATAAAGCAATAGATGTCAGTCACTCAAAAACACACAAAGCAAAAACACACTAGGATGAAGATTGTCCAGGCATAGATTACAGATTTACAATAAAGAAAGAACTTCCATGTGGGACTTGCAGAGGGGTGTATTAGTTCTAGTAGTGTCTTTGGAAGAGAAGAGATTTGAGGTCCGTTTTGAAGGTCCGACTAGAGGTGGTGGTACGGAGTAATGGAGGAAGCGAGTTCCAGATTCTCACCGCATTGCCAGAGAAGGATTGAGCAATCGATCTTTCCCTCTTGAAGGTGGGGGGGCTCAAGCAGTAACTTTTCCGCATTACGAGACTTTATAGAGCCTCCAGAAATTTTCAGTTTATTTGCCAGGTATTGAGGGGAGGAAGTGTGCAAGGCTTTGTGGGTGATACAGGCAGTCTTGTAGATTGCTCTTGCCTCAATGGTAAGCCATCGAAGAGAGGACAAAATGGGTGTGATGTGGTCACTTCGTTTTTTCCCAGATATAAAGCGAGCCGCTGAATGGAGAACGGATTTAAGAGGGGAAAGGTGGGATTTGGGGAGGCCAGCAAGAAGAGAATTGCAATAGTCCAATCTAGAGAGAACCAGAGATTGGACCAGGGTTTCTAGGTCTTGTTCCGGAAAGAAACGTCCAATACCCTAGAGAAGGTGCAGTTGGTAACGTGCATTCTTTGCAATGGAGTTGATATGGGAGAGTAGATTGAGTCTTTTGTCAAGTATGACACCAAGGGATTTTGCACTGTCAACAATGATAGGTTTATTGTTGAGTAACATCAGCTGATCCATCCAAGATTGAACAAGAGGAGGAGAGAGAGGGGTAGAGGGGAGGAGGAATTCAGTTTTGGAGGGATTCAGAATGAGTTGACGAGCTGATATCCAGATATGAATATACTTGAGAGTAGAGTTGAGGGTTGAGATATCGTGTGCGGAGGGCACCTTAAGGTAGATTTGAGTGTCATCGGCAAAGAGATGGTAGAGGATCCCAGATTTACTTAGGAGATTTCCCAGTGGTTCCAAATAGAGATTAAACAAAGTGGGTGCAAGGATAGAACCTTGAGGGATGCCTTGACCTACCGCCGATGAAGACAAAAGATTAGAAGTCCGCTTCGAGCTCCAGGAGGCGCTGCACGCCTCTGCTCCTCCCCCAGGCGGAGGTGAATACAGGAAGAGCTCTTCCCACCTGGGCCTTCCCACAGGACACCAGGTCCACCCCTAGCCCCTCCCTGGCTGCTAGAAGTCTGCCCCTAGCTCCAGGAGGCGCTGCACACATCTGCTCCTCCTCCAGGTGGAGGTGAATACAGGAAGAGCTCCTCCCACCTGGTCCCTCCCCTGGGCTCCAGGTCTGCCTCTAGCTCCTCTCTGGCTGCTAGAAGTCCGCGTCGGGCTGCAGGAGGCGCTGCACACCTCTGCTCAAGGAAGAGCTCCTCCCACCTGGCCCCTCGCACGGGGACAGGGTCCGCTGCTAGCTCCTAGAAGTGTGCCTCGAGCTCCAGGAGGCGCTGCACACCTTTGCTCCTCCTCCTGGTTGAGGTGAATACAGGAAGAGCTCCTCCCCCGGCTCCTCCTACGGGGCTCCAGGGCTGCTAGAAGTCTGACCCTAGCTCAGTGGTTCCCAAGCTTTTTCGACCCATGGCTCCCTTGACCCATTGGCCATTGCCTGTGGCTCCCCACTGTTACTTTTTTTTGGCGGGTGAGGGGGATGTAAGCCCGGCCTTGGGAGCACTTGCATTCTTCTCCCTGAAAATAATTGGGATGAAGCTGATGAAGGTATTATAATGATATACGCAGGGTGTTTCATATTACTATGGCGGCGCCTCTAATAAAATGTTCCTAGTTACACTTCTTGGCCCATGCCTTTTTTGAGTACCGTCTCAAACTTTTTAATTCCACTTACAGTGCTAGATAGCACCAATATGCACGTAGGCCCAATTGCCAAAGTGTTTCTGTGCTTGAAGAATATTTGCATGCACTTCAATTTCTACCCATGTCATACGTGCCAACACACCTGTCTCAGCAGGGTGAATCACAATTTTTTACACCACATACAGCTTCATTTTTGCTGCCTCCTCCCTAAAATTGCCTCCAAGTCAATGCAAGTAAAATTAATTCCTCTGATTTTTTTTTTTTAAACATCCCTCTTTCTTGCTTCCGAATGTTCACATTATGCCGCATATGGTGTTTTACTTCCCTGGGCTCAAGGAGAAAGCAGGCCTGTCTGGAAATGTGTGTGCACTGAAAGAAATGTGTACTGGAAGTACCTATGATTCAAGTACAAATGTCAATACTTAATAATACTTGATATGTTTAATAGACAGGAAAACTGAACTTTCCTGATAACTTGCATTGGTGTAAAATGCATTTGGAAAAAAACGAAACTATTAATGAGTCTAACAAAATAAATCTGGCATCTTCCGCTTACTTTTGGAGTGTTGGAACGTGGGGATCCAGTGAAATATGTAGGTCATCTCCCTCAACATGCCATCAGTTAAGCACTACGTTTACAGCTATAATCATGTCACTTACAAATAATCAACATCATGCTATAAGTCTAATTAGTTTAACTGAAGCCAACAGACCCTTCTACATTAAATGTATTAAAGTGCTTGGTGCACGGCTCCCCTGGCTAGGTTTGACAGCTCGTCAGGGAGCCACGGCGCACAGTTTGGGAACCACTGCCCCTAGGTCCAGGAGGCTCTGCACACCCCTGCCCCTGCTCCAGGTGGAGGTGAATACAGGAAGAGCTCCTCCCACCTGGGCCCTTCCACGGGGTTCAGGGTCTGCCTCTAGCTCCTCTCTGGCACCCTGAAGTCCGCCTAAGGTTGCAGGAGGCGCTGCACACCCCTGCCCCTGCTCCAGGTGGAGGTGAATACAGGAAGAGCTCCTCCCACCTGGCCCTCCCACGGGGTTCAGGGTCTGCCTCTAGCTCCTCTCTGGCTCCCAGAAGTCCGTCTAAGGTTGCAGGAGGCGCTGCATACCTCAGCTCCTCCCCCAGGTGGAGGTGAAGACAGGAAGAGCTCCTCCCCCACCACCCGGCTCCTCCTACGGGGCTCCAGGTCTGCCCATAGCTCCTCCCTGGCTATTAGAAGTCTGCCCCTAGCTCCAGGAGGCGCTGCACATCTCCGCCCCTCCTCCAGGTGGAGGTGAATACAGGAAGAGTTCCTCTCACCTAGGCCCTCCCACGGGGTTCAAGGTCTGCCTCTAGCTCCTCTCTGGCTCCCAGAAGTCCGCCTAAGGCTGCAGGAGGCGCTGCACATCTCCGCCCCTCCTCCAGGTGGAGGTGAATACAGGAAGAGCTCCTCCCACCTGGGCCCTTCCACGGGGTTCAGGGTCTGCCTCTAGCTCCTCTCTGGCACCCTGAAGTCCGCCTAAGGCTGCAGGAGGCGCTGCACACCCCTGCCCCTCCTCCAGGTGGAGGTGAATACAGGAAGAGCTCCTCCCACCTGGGCCCTCCCACGGGATTCAGGGTGTGCCTCTAGCTCCTCTCTGGCTCCCAGAAGTCCGCCTAAGGCTGCAGGAGGCGCTGCACATCTCTGCCCCTCCTCCAGGTGGAGGTGAATACAGGAAGAGCTCCTCCCACCTGGCCCCTCCCACGGGATTCGGGTCTGCCTCTAGCTCCTCTGAAGAGGTTGTACGCCTCTCTCTGCTCCAGGAGGAGATGTGTACGTACATCTGCCCCGCCCCTGGGGGTCGGGCTTACCCCTGGCTCCTCCCTGCAGGCTCAAGGTCTGCCACAGACTGTGTACATCAGACCTGTGCACGCCCCCTCGACGGGTGGGGTGACGGAGGACACTTCCCACCAGGCCTCGGATCACTCCCCGCTGTTGGCACGGGAGGGTCTGGCACCTCTCCTACCAGCTGTGTTTATAACCCGGCTGCTTGCCGGCTGGGCTCTTACTTTTCTCCAGTGACAGTGAAGCGGCTCGTCCGAGAAGAGGCAGTGACCCTCGACGCACTGCTGGGCACCGGTCAGTACTATGGGCATGTGGTGTGGACCCTGTGTGTGGCACCCGACACCTTCTATATGTGAGCCGGAGGCAGTGTGTGTGTGTGTCTGTGCGCGTGCGTGCGTGCACTGGACATCTTCTGTATGTGGGCAGCGGACGCTGGACGCTGTGAGTATGTGGACAGTGTAATTTATGTGTATGTAATCATTGTTAATACCGGGTACCAATGGATGAGGGCACTGTTAGCAGGGGATCCTGTGTACACCTGCGCATGTTGGCATTGAGCACTGCTTTTATGTGGACACCGAGCTTCGGGAGTCCCTGTGTTAGTACACAGAACTTGTGGGCAGTGTATGAGAGTACTGGTGTATGTGGACACTGGCCACTACCTGTATGTACAGGCGCTGGGCCTCATGGGTATCTGGATCCTGTGTTAATACGGGGTACGTGTGTATCTGGATCCTGTGTTAGTACAGGGTACGTGTATATCTGGATCCTGTGTTAGTACAGGGTACTTGTGTATCTGGATCCTGTGTTAATACGGGGTACGTGTGTATCTGGTGCCTGCGTTAGTAGGGGGAACATGTGTATCTGGGTCCTGCGTTAGTACAGGGTACGTGTGTATCTGGATCCTGTGTTAATACGGGGTACTTGTGTATCTGGATCCTGTGTTAGTACAGGATACGTGTGTATCTGGATCCTGTGTTAGTACAGGATACGTGTGTATCTAGATCATGTGTTAGTACAGGGTACTTGTGTATGTGGATCCTGTGTTAGTACGGGGTACGTGTGTATCTAGATCCTGTGTTAGTACAGGGTACTTGTGTATCTGGATCCTGTCTTAGTACAGGGTACGTGTGTATCTGGATCCTGTGTTAGCACAGGGTACTTGTGTATCTGGATCCTGTGTTAGTACAGGGTACGTGTGTATCTGGATCCTGTGTTAGCACAGGGTACTTGTGTATCTGGATCCTGTGTTAGTACGGGGTATGTGTGTACCTGGATCCTGTGTTAGTACAGGGTACGTGTGTATCTGGATCCTGTGTCAGTACAGGACCTCCATGTATGTGGACAGTGTGTGTCAGGACTAGACCCCCGATGTATGTGGACACTGGCCACTACCTGTATGTGCAGGCGCTGGGCATCATGTGTATCTGGATCCTGTGTTAATACAGGGTACTTGTGTATCTGGATCCTGTGTTAGTACAGGGTATGTGTGTATCTGGTGCCTGCATTAGTAGGGGGAACATGTGTATCTGGGTCCTGCATTAGTACAGGGTACGTGTGTATCTGGATCCTGTGTTAGCACGGGATAGGATACATGTGTATCTAGATCCTGTGTTAGTTCGGGATGCATGTGTATCTGGATCCTGTGTTAGTATGAGGTAAGTCTGTATGTGCCTTCTCTGTGTCTTCGATAGCTGTTTATGTGTGCACTAGACATTATGTGTGTATACGGGCACAGAGAAACTTGTATATGTGGGCATTGGGCAGCATGTTCATTTTGACAGTGTGTGTCTGTACTGGGCCTGCGGTGTATGTGGACAGTGTGTGTTAGTATTGGGCACCCTGTGTGTGAGGACACTGTCCGTACTGGACCCTGGTGTGTGGGGACACTGTGTGTCAGTACTGGACCCCCGGTGTATGTGGACACTGTGTGTCAGTACTGGACCCCTGGTGTATGTGGACACTGTGTGTCAGTACTGGTGTATGTGTATGTGGACACTGTGTGTCGGTACTGGACCCCTGGTGTGTGAGGACCCTGTCAGTACTGGACCCCTGGTGTGTGGGGACACTGTGTCAGTACTGGACACCTAGTGTATGTGGACACTGTGTGTCAGTACTGGACCCATGGTGTATGTGGACACTGTGTGTCAGTACTGGACCCATGGTGTATGTGGACACTGTGTGTCAGTGCTGGACCCCTGGTGTGTGTGGACACTGTGTGTCAGTACTGGTGTATGTGTATGTGGACACTGTGTGTCAGTACTGGACCCCTGGTGTGTGAGGACACTGTCAGTACTGAACCCCTGGTGTGTGGGGACACTGTGTGTCAGTACTGGACCGCCGGTGTATGTGGACACTGTGTGTCAGTACTGGACACCTGGTGTATGTGGAAACTGTGTATTCGTATTGGGCACCCTGTGTATGAGGACATTGTCAGTACTGGACCCCTGGTGTGTGGGGACACTGTGTGTCAGTACTGGACCCCTGGTGTGTGAGGACACTGTCAGTACTGAACCCCTGGTGTGTGGGGACACTGTGTGTCAGTACTGGACCCCCGGTGTATGTGGACACACTGTGTCAGTACTGGACCCCTGGTGTGTGGGGACACTGTGTGTCAGTATTGGACCCCCGGTGTATATGGACACTGTGTGTCCGTACTGGACCACTGGTTTTTGAGGACACTGTCAGTCAGTACTGGGCCCCTGGTGTGTGGGGACACTGTGTGTCAGTACTGGACCCCCGGTGTGTGGGGACACTGTGTGTCAGTACTGGACCCCCGGTGTATGTGGACACTGTCAGTACCGTACCCCCGGTGTATGTGGACACTGTGTGTCAGTACTGGACCCCCGGTGTGTGTGGACACTGTGTGTCAGTACTGGACCCCCGGTGTATGTGGACACACTGTGTCAGTACTGGAACCCTGGTGTGTGTGGACACTGTGTATCAGTACTGGGTGCCCGGTGTATGTGGATACTGTGTGTCAGTACTGGACCCCTGTGTATGTGGATACTGTGTGTCAGTACTTGACCCCCGGTGTATGTGTACACTGTGTGTCAGTACTGGCCCCCGGTGTTTGTGGACACTGTGTGTCAGTACTGGACCCCCGGTGTACGTGGACACTGTCAGTACTGGACCCCTGGTGTATGCAGACACTGTGTGTCAGTACTGGACCCCTGGTGTATGTGGGCACTGTGTGTCAGTACTGGACCCCCAGTGTATGTGGACATTGTGTGTCAGTACTGGACCCTTGGTGTAAGCGGACACTGTGTGTCAGTACTGGACCCCCGGTGTATGTGGACACACTGTGTCAGTACTGGAACCCTGGTGTGTGTGGACACTGTGTATCAGTACTGGGTGCCCGGTGTATGTGGACACTGTGTGTCAGTACTGGACCCCCGGTGTATGTTCACACTGTGTGTCAGTACTGGACCCCTGTGTATGTGGATACTGTGTGTCAGTACTTGACTCCTGGTGTATGTGGACACTGTGTGTCAGTACTGGCCCCCGCTGTATGTGGACACTGTGTGTCAGTACAGGACCCCTGGTGTATGTGGACACTGTGTGTCAGTACTGGACCCCTGGTGTATGGGGACACTGTGTGTCAGTGTTGGAATCGGGGGTCTCTGGTTGGCACAAGTAAATACTCGTGACAAGCAGGGACCCTCTACTCCAGTCAGGGCAAGGGACTTACTCCTTAAAATAACCCCCGCTCACCCTCTAGGTTGCGTGACGTGAGCAGACAAGGCTAATCTCAGAGCGTTATGGGTTCAGCATTTGTAAATACACACAGCAACTCAGTGACAACATCACATATAGACACCACATCAGGGTTGTATAAAAAGAAGTATTCTTTTTTATAAAAGGCTTAGTACAAGACCCAAATAACGTTTCTCAACAGGAGGCCACAATACTATCTTAGGAAGGATCGTTTCTGGTTAATGATATGCGTATCTTTGTGTATCGGGCGCTTCTTGCTGACTGTGCGGTTCGTTTTGGGGAAGATCGTGTCCCAAAAGAGTTAGTTAAACGTTGCGGACACGCGGGTCCGATGCGCACGTACTCAAGGCGACTCTCACAGTACCTTTATAGTTCGTAGGGATCGACGCGGATGATGCTGCAGGTGAAGGGCTCCAGGAGCGTGCGTTGGCTCTCCTCCGGTGCGGCCCGGCTTGGTTAGATACCGTGGGTCGGGGCGTCTGGGTGGGGCGGCAGGGCGGAGCGGACGGTCCGGTTTGTAGCAGCTTCACGGTGTGGCGCGGGATGTTCGTCTTGCCTTGGAGCGGGGATGCCAATTCGAACCCAGCGGCGCAGTACGGGGCAGTCGGTACGCTTCGGCATACGGGGCAGACTCCCTGCGGGGCCCTCCGGTCCTTAGCTGCCAGCGGCAGGGGCGGCGAGGCGAGCAGTGCAGCTCACTGGGGGAGGGTGCAGCGGAGTGAGGGCGGCCCGGCAGTGGACAGTGCGGGTACGGCTCGTGCAGATCGGAGCCACACGGTGCGGGGCGGCCACGGACACAGCTGAAGAACGAACAGGGTTTCGGGTCGCACTTCGATCGCGGCTCCAGCGGCGGGGCAAGTTTCAAGGCAATGTCCAGCGGCTCTTGAGGCAGGAGGAGTCCAATATTCCTGGGACTCCGTTCAGGGGGCAAGCTCACCCACAAGTCCTTGGAGATTTATGTTGAAGCACAAGTTCTACAAAGTCTTTTTCAATCTTTTCCTCTCCTTTCTCAGCAAGGCACCCACTGCAGGCCAGTCCCCCAGGTCAGGCACAGTACTCCTCCTTCAGCTTTCCCAGGTCCTTCTAGTCGGGCAGAGGTTATTCGTGGTTCAAGCAGGATCTGATTTCTTAGGAGCAGGGCTCCTATATTTATACTACATTTCTTTTGTTTTTTGTGGGCAGGGGGCCTTTGTGTAGTTCAGTCCGGTTTCTGAGCACTTTGTTGTGGTGACTCTGGGTTGTCTTTTCAGTGTGCAGGGCAGAGACATCAGACGCTCCACAGGAGGGGGAGCCAGCATTGTGGTGGCATAGCACAGCCCTATTCAGAGTCTAGATGTACTCCTCCCACACATCCTGGTGTAATCTTTCTATTCACCACCTGGCTGCCCAGACTGTCTCCTGGAATCCCCCAGCCCTGTCACTCACACAAACCAGGCAGCAGATACACATCAGAGCAGAGGCGGCTGAAATGGTTAAGCAAGCAAATACCAACTTTCTAAAAGTGGTATTTGCAATCACAGAACATTAAAATAAACTTTGCAACAAGATGTATTTTATTATTCTGAGTTCAGGCATATCAAACTCGAGTTTCTACCATGTTCCCAGAGTCTGCTAGGATTATAGAGTGTAATAATTCCAGCAGCCCATTCTGGCCTATGAGAACAGGTAGACTTACAATAGTGAAAAACGAAAATTGATGTAATTCACTATTAGGACATGCCACACACATCAGGGCTTGTCCTACCTTACACTTACAATGCACCCTGCCCTTGGGCCTACCATAGGGGTGACTAATATGAAGTTAAGGGAAGGTTTAGGGACTGGCAAGGCGGTGCCCTTGCCCAGTCAGCATGACAGTACCAGACTGCACGCAGGCTCTGCAATGGCAGACCGTAGACACATTTTACAAGACTGCGTCTGTGGGTGGCACAACCAGTGCTAAAGGCCCACTAGCAGTATTTGGATTTACAAGCCCTGGGCACTCCTGGTGCTCTTTACTGGGACCTGACAGTAAACTAAATGAGCCAATCATGGAATTCAATCAAGGGATACATTTTATCAAGGGAGCACTTGCACTGTGGCACTGATTGGCAGTGGCACAGTGCCCTGAGCGGCTAACACCAGCAAAACACATGAGGCAACAGCAACAAAAAGTGGAAGGGAGACCCACGCCAAGGTGCAGGTCTAACACGTGTCCCCTCCAGCTGAAATGTGGGGAGAACTACCCTACCCCAGGGAGTTCTCATCACTAAGGCGGAAAAATCTGGACAGACCGTCAGCATTGGCGTGATCTGTGCCAGGACGATGTTCCACTGTGAAGTCCATACCTTGTAGGGAAATGGACCACCTTAACAGCTTTGGATTCTCACCCCTCTTTTGCATCAACCATCTGAGGGGCCTGTGGTCTGTCTGAACCCGGAAGTGAGTCCCAAACAGGTAGGGCCTTAGCTTCTTCAGTGCCCAGACCACAGCAAATACTTCCGCTCAATTGCACTCCACCTTTGTTCCCGGGGAAGTAACCTCCTACTGATGAAGGCTACAGGTTGGTCAAAGCCCTCCTCAGTCACTTGTGAAAGTACCGCCCCTACACCATGCTCTGAAGCGTCTGTCTGTACAAGGAACTCTTTGGAGAAGTCGGGTGCCAGGAGCACGGGCGCCGTACACATGGCAGTCTTCAGGGTGTCAAATGCTTTCTGACAGGTGTCAGTCCAGATCACTTTCTTTGGCTGCTTCTTGGAAGTCAGCTCTGTCAAGGGCACAACAATGTTGCCATAACCCTTGACAAACCTCCTGTAGTACCCTGTGAGTCCTAAAAAGGCTCTCACCTCTGTCTGGGTTTTGGGGGTTCCCAAGCCAGGATAGTCTCAATCTTGGGCTGCAGGGGCACCACCTGGCCGCTCCCAACTTGGTGTCCCAAGTACACCACTGAACCCTGCCCCATCTGACGCTTGCCTTGATCGTGAGGCCTGCCTTGCGCAGTGCCATCCACACTTCCCAGAGGTGGCGCAGGGGTTCTTCCCATGTGATGCTGAACACTGCGATGTCATCCAGGTAGGCGGCGCTGAACTCATCCAGCCCAACCAACACCTGGTTGACCAACCTCTGAAAGGTGGCAGGGGCATTCTTCATCCCAAATGGCATAACCTGGAACTGGTAATGCCCATCGGGTGTGGAGAATGCTGACCTCTCTTTGGCCCCATCAGTCAAGGCGATCTGCCAGTACCCAGACGTCAAGTCAAACGTGCTGAGGTACCGGGCAGCCCCTAACTGTTCAATGAGCTCATCAGCTCTGGGGATGGGGTGCGCGTCAGTCTTGGTGACTGAATTGAGTCCTCTGTAGTCCACACAGAACCGGAGTTCGGGTGTGGCTCCCGGCGCTGCAGCCTTCGGGACCAAAACCACTGGGCTGGCCCAGGGACTGCTGGAGGATTCAACCACCCCGAGAGCCAGCATCTTTGAGACCTCCTCTTTGATGCAGACCCTGACCCTGTCAGTCACTCTGTAAGCCTTGTGCCTCACAGGTAAGCTGTCTCCTGTGTCTACATCATGGACGCACCAATTTGTGACACTAGGAATCGGGGAGAACAGGTCAGAAAACTGTCCCAGCAGCTGGCGACAGTCAGTCTGTTGCTCAGGGGTCAGGGTGGGTGAGAGGTTAACTCCATCCACTGACCCATCTCGCTCTGTGGCTACCAGGAGGTCAGGAAGAGGCTCAGTCTCCTCCTCCATTCCATCATCTGTTGCCAAGAGCATGCCCACTTCAGACCTCTCTAAGTGGGCTTCAGGCGGTTGACGTGCAGGACCCTCAAGGGGTTCCTGGGCGACTGCAAGTCCACCAAGTAGGTGACAGGACTCTTGCGCTCCACCACCTCAAAGGGGCCGGTCCACTTATTCTGGAGCGCACAAGGCTCCACTGGGGCCAAGACCCACACCTTTTGTCCAGGCTGAATCTCTACCAGAGTGGCATTCTGGTCGTACCACCGCTTCATCTCCTCCTGGCTGGCTTCCAGATTTGCCTCAGCAAGTTTCCTGAAACGCCTAGTCTGATTCCTGAAGGCCACCATGTAGCTATATACATAGTGGGAAGGTTTCCTGGGAGATTTCTCCCAGCCTTCTTTGACCAGACTTAGAGGTCCTCTTACTGGGTGGCCATACAGGAGCTCAAAGGGGCTGAACTCTAGAGACTTCTGTGGCACCTCACGGCAAGCAAAGAGAAGGCATGGCAAGAGGACGTCCCACTTACGCCTCATGGGTTCTTCCAGACCCATAATCATGCCCTTGATGGTACGGTTGAATCTCTCAACCAACCCATTTACTTGGGGGTGGTAAGGTGTGGTGAATTTGTAGGTTACACCACACTCTTGCCAAAGGGATTTCATATACTTGGATATGAAATTGGTACCCCGGTCAGACACCACCTCTAGAGGGAATCCCACTCTGGAGAAAATTCCCATCAGTGCACGTCCCACCACGGGTGCCGTCACTGTCCTCAGAGGGATAGCTTCCGGGTACCTGGTGGCATGGTCCACCAGGACCAGGATGAACCTGTTGCCCATGGCTGTCCTGGGGTCCAGTGGCCCCACGATGTCAATCTCCACTCGCTGGAATGGGGTACTGACCACAGGGAATAGCTGGAGAGGAGCCTTCTGCTTCCTCCCACTCTTTCCACTTGCCTGGCAAGTCTGGCAGGTCCTACAGTGAGCATCTGAGTTCCTGTGCATTTGAGGCCAATAAAAGTGGATGACAAGCCTTTCATAGGTCTTGTCCTGCCCCAAATGCCCTGCCAATGGCACATCGTGAGCCAGCCTCAGTAGGAAGGCTCTGAAGCGCTGGGGTACCACCAGCGCACGGGCTGACCCAGGCTCAGCAACTTTAGGCTCTGGATACAGGAGGTCCTTCTCCCAATAAATGAAATGTGTTCTGGACTGATCACCGTTGGCCTGGTCTGCAGCCTGCTGCCGCAGACCTATGAGAGAAGGACATTCTTTCTGCGCCCTGCAGAATTCCTCCCTGGATGGGCCTCCTTCTTGCTGCCAATGGGTCAGCTCAGGCAGGTCCCCCAGTTCAGCTGTTTGTTCCCCGGTAGGCTCCAGGGCATCCCCCTCAGTGTCTGCTTCCTCCTGGGCCGTGGGAACTTCAGGGACCGGTTTCCCGCGCCTCCTGTTCCTTCTCTCTACGGCCGGTTCCTGGGCCTCTCTCTCAGGCTCCAGGACCTCTTGAGCACCCCTACTGGCTGCCATTGACCGGGTGGTCACGCACGCCCAGTCAGGCAGACCCACCATCCGCAGGTGAGTGCGTTTCTCCACCTTCTTCCAATGTGAGCTCTCCAAGTCATTCCCCAACAAACAGTCTACAGGCATGTCGGTTCTCACAGCTACCTGAAGAGTACCAGAGACCCCCTCCCACTCAAAGGGAACCTGAGCCATGGGACTGGGTCTCAGTGTTGTCGGCGTTCACGACTCGGCAGAATGCATGTGGGACCACCTGCTCTTGAGACACCAGGTGATGCTTGACAGCGGTCACACTGGCTCCTGTATCTCTAAGAGCCCCCACCTTTTTGCCATTGATGGTCCCCCACTGCCCATATTTCATATCATAGTCTCTTAATGAGACAAGGGACATCTCTGCGGGACCTTCTCTCCCTTGGACAACCCATTCCTCACCCAGGGCTACACTAGCCATCTGCCGGGGGGCTGCACTCGGGGGTGTAGGTTTACCAAACTGGCGACACTTTGGATCATTGCCAAAATGACCCAACTCACCACACTTGTAACACTTGAGGGGCCCTCTTTGAACAGGGGTACCTGTTGGGGCCCCGGGTGGTATCTGGGGAGGGGAGGCTGAGAACCCTTCCCTTGGTTCCCTTGGGTATTACTTTGGGGGCCTCTTCTGAAACTCCCTCTGGTTACCCTTGTCCCCCCCCACTCCTCTGCTGGGAACCCTGCCCACCCTTCGCGTAGTCTTCCACTTGACCCTTGTGGACCCTGGTGCTGACCCAGCGGTCCGCCTCCTCAGCAAGCTTCCTAGGGTTAGTCAGCTTGCTATCTACCAGGTGCTGGTGTAGCTCAGGAAAACAATTACTAGACAAGTGCTCCCATGCAATTAAATCAAAGAGACCTTGAAAATCATTCACTTTGCTACCCTTCACCCAACCATCCACTGCTCTGCAGAAAAAAGTTACATACTCCACATAGGTACTATTAGGAATCTTTGCACAACCCCTGAACCTCTGTCTATACAATTCAGGAGTTAACCCATACCTGGCCATCAAAGCATCCTTCATGTGAGGGTAAGAGTTATGAACATCAGAAGGCAAATCTAGCAGTGTGTCCCGCCCCTCGCTAAGGAACCGCCCCCACAACCCTGCTCCCCAATCTCTCTCAGGGACCCGGTGGGAAGACATGGCTACCTCATAGGCTTTAAACCACTGCCCTATGTCATCATTTAAAAAAAACTCTTTTACCACCTCTTTAGGTATGTACACCCTTGACTCTACCTGCACTGGCGTTGCACTGCCACCAGAGGGAGGATTGTCCAAACTTTTAGCTTTCAGCTCCAACTCCCTCAATTTCATCTCATGCTCCATTTGGCTTTTTCTCTCTTCCATAGCCAGCCTTTTGCTTTCCATTGCCAGCTGTCCATTAAGTTTTGCTATCTCCATTTCATGTGCCCGGGTTTCCTTCCTGTCTGCCAACTCCTCTGGCGACAGGACTCTGCTAAAATCATGGAGGCTTTCTGCTAATTCAATTTCCACCGCATTCTCAGGTGCCCTTGACTCCATCCAGGCCCTCAGCACCTTTTGGTAGTGGGACTTGTATTTGCATCCAGACTGTGAAACTCTAAACTTGAGACAGAAGCCCTTCAGTTGAGCTACGGTGTAGCTCTCCAGCCTCTCTTCTTCCCATTCTATTCATTCAATGTCAGGGATGATAGATGCTGCCTTTCCTCCATTGAGTGAACCAGGCATGACTTTTCTTTAACAAAATGGAGATTTCTCAACAAAACAAAAATCACAAGTATGTGGCTGCGTTACTGGTTTGAACTCACTACGTAGTGCTCACCAATTACTGTGTATAGATCACAAATGCAAATTCGAAAATCCTCACCGCTGCCTCCAATGTTGGAATCGGGGGTCTCTGGTTGGCACAGGTAAATACTCGTGACAAGCAGGGACCCACTACTCCAGTCAGGGCAAGGGACTTACTCCTTAAAATAACCCCTGCTCACCCTCTAGGTTGCGTGGCGCGAGCAGACAAGGCTAATCTCAGAGCGTTATGGGTTAAGCATTTGTAAATACACACAGCAACTCAGTGACAATATCACACATGGACACCACACCAGGGTTGTATAAAAATAAGTATTCTTTTATATAAAAAGTCTTAGTACAAGACCCAAATAACGTTTCTTAACAGGAGGCCACAATACTATCTTAGTAAGGAGCGTTTCTGGTTAATGATATGCGTATCTTTGTGTATCGTGCGCTTCACGCTGCATGTGCGGTTTGTTTTGGGGAGATTGTATCCCAAAAGAGTTAGTTAAACGTTGCGGACACGCGGGTCCGATGCGCACATATTCAAGGCGACTCTCACAGTACCTTTGTAGTTCATAGGGATCGACGCGGATGATGCTGCAGGTGAAGGGCTCCAGGAGCGTGCGTTGGTTTCCTCCGGTGTGGCCCGGCTTGATTAGATACCCCAGTTCGGGACATCTGAGCGGGGCGGCAGGGCGGAGCGGACGGTCCGGTTTGTAGCGGCTTCACGGTGCAGCGCGGGATGCGCGTCTTGCCTTGGAGCGGGGATACCAATACGAACCCAGCGGCGCAGTACGGGGCAGTCGGTACACTTTGGCGTACGGGGCAGACTCCCTGCGGGGCGCTCCGGTCCTTAGCTGGCAGGGGCGGCGAGGCGAGCAGTGCAGCTCACGGGGGAGGGTGCAGCGGAGTGAGGGCGGCCCGGCAGTGGACAGTGCGGGTACGGCTCGTGCAGAGCGGAGCCACACGGTGTGGGGCGGCCACGGACACGGCTGCAGAACGAACAGGGTTTCGGGTCACACTGCGATCGCGGCTCCAGCGGCGGGGCAAGTTTCAAGGCAATGTCCAGCGGCTCTTGAGGCAGGAGGAGTCCAATATTCCTGGGACTCCGTTCAGGGGGCAAGCTCACCCACAAGCCCTTGGAGATTTAGGTTGAAGCACAAGTTCTACAAAGTCTTTTTCAGTCTTTTCCTCTCCTTTCTCAGCAAGGCACCCACTGCAGGCCAGTCCCCCAGGTCAGGGACAGTACTCCTCCTTCAGCTTTCCAAGGTCCTTCTAGTCGGGCAGAGGTTCTTCGTGGTTCAAGCAGGATCTGATTTCTTAGGAGCAGGGCTCCTATATTTATACTACATTTCTTTTGTTCTTTGCGGCCAGGGGGCCTTTGTGTAGTTCAGTCCGGTTTCTGAGCACTTTGTTGTGGTGACTCTGGGTTGTCTTTTCAGTGTGCAGGGCAGAGACATCAGACGCTCCACAGGAGGGGGAGCCAGCATTGTGGTGGCATAGCACAGCCCTATTCAGAGTCTAGATGTACTCCTCCCACACATCCTGGTGTAATCTTTCTATTCACCACCTGGCTGCCCAGACTGTCTCCTGGAATCCCCCAGCCCTGTCACTCACACAAACCAGACAGCAGATACACATCAGAGCAGAGGCGGCTGAAATGGTTAAGCAAGCAAATACCAACTTTCTAAAAGTGGTATTTGCAATCACAGAACATTAAAATAAACTTTGCAACAAGATGTATTTTATTATTCTGAGTTCAGGCATATCAAACTCGAGTTTCTACCATGTTCCCTGAGTCTGCTAGGATTATAGAGTGTAATAATTCCAGCAGTCCATTCTGGCCTATGAGAACAGGTAGACTTACAATAGTGAAAAACGAAAATGGCTGTAATTCACTATTAGGACATGCCACACACATCAGGGCTTGTCCTACCTTACACTTACAATGCACCCTGCCCTTGGGCCTACCATAGGGGTGACTAATATGAATTTAAGAGAAGGTTTAGGGACTGGCAAGGGGGTGCCCTTGCCCAGTCAGCATGACAGTACCAGACTGCACGCAGGCTCTTCAATGGCAGACCTTAGACACATTTTACAAGGCTGCGTCTGTGGGTGGCACAACCGGTGCTGCAGGCCCACTAGCAGTATTTGGATTACAAGCCCTGGGCACTCCTGGTGCTCTTTACTGGGACCTGACAGTAAACCAAATAAGCCAATCATGGAATTCAATCAATGGATACATTTTATCAAGGGAGCACTTGCACTGTGGCACTGAGTGGCAGAGGCACAGTGCCCTGAGCAGCTAACACCAGAAAAACACATGAGGCAACAGCAACAAAAAGTGGAAGGGAGACCCACGCCAAGGTGCCAGGTCTAACAGTCAGTACTGGACCCCTGGTGTATGTGGACACTGTGTGTCAGTACTGGACCCCCGGTGTATGTGGACACTGTGTCAGTACTGGACCCCCGGTGTATGTGGGCACTGTGTCAGTACTGGACCCCTGGTGTATGTGGACATTGTGTCAATACTGGGCCCCCGGTGTATGTGGACACTGTGTGTCAGTACTGGACCCCTTGTGTAAGCAGACACTGCGTGTCAGTACTGGACCCCTGGTATATGTGGGCACTGTGTGTCAGTACTGGGCCCCCGGTGTATATGGACACTGTGTGTAAGTACAGGACCCCCGGTGTATGTGTACACTGTGTCAGTACTGGACCCCCCGTGTATGTGGACATTGTGAAAGTATTAGACCCCTGGTGTATGTGGACACTGCGTGTCAGTACAACACCCCTGGTGTATGTGGACACTGCCTGTGTCAGTACTGGACCCCTGGTGTATGCGGACACTGCGTGGGTCAGTACTGGCCCCTGGTGTATGTGGACACTGTCAGTACTGGACCCCCGGTGTATGTGGACATTGTGTCAGTACTGGGCCCCCGGTGTATGTGGACACTGTGTGTCAGTACTGGACCCCCAGTGTATGTGGACATTGTGTGTCAGTACTGGACCCCTGGTGTAAGCGGACACTGCGTGTCAGTACTGGACCCCTGGTGTATGTGGGCACTATGTGTCAGTACTGGGCCCCCGGTGTATGTGGACACAGTGTGTAAGTACAGGACCCCCGGTGTATGTGTACACTGTGTCGGTACTGGACCCCCCGTGTATGTGAACATTGTGTGTCAGTACAACACCCCTGGTGTATGCAGACACTGTGTGTCAGTACTGGGCCCCCGATGTATGCAGACACTGCGTGTGTCAGTACTGGGCCCCTGGTGTATGCGGACACTACGTGTGTCAGTACTGGACCCCTGGTGTATGTGGACACTGTGTGTCAGTAAAGGACACCTGGTGTATGTGGACACTGTGTGTCAGTACTGGATCCCCGGTGTATGTGGACACTGTGTGTCCGTACTGGACCCCTGGTGTATGCGGACACTGTGTGTCAGTACAGGAACCCTGGTGTGTGTGTGGACACTGCATGTCAGTACTGGACCCCTGGTGTATGCGGACACTGCATGTCAGTACTGGACCCCTGGTGTATGTGGGCACTGTGTGTCAGTACTGGGCCCCCGGTGTATGTGGACACTGTGTCCGTACTGGACCCCTGGTGTATGTGGACACTGTGTCAGTACTGGACCCCTGGTGTATGTGGACACTGTGTCAGTACTGGACCCCTGGTGTATGCGGACACTGCATGTCAGTACTGGACCCCTGGTGTATGTGGGCACTGTGTGTCAGTACTGGGCCCCCGGTGTATGTGGACACTGTGTTTAAGTACAGGACCCCCGGTGTATGTGGACACTGTGTGTCAGTACTGGGCCCCCGGTGTATGCGGACACTGTGTGTCAGTACAGGACCCCTGGTGTGTATGGACACTGTGTCATTACTGGGCCCCCTGTGTATGTGGACACTGTGTGTCAGTACAGGTTCTCCGTGTATGTGGACAGTGTGTCAGGACTAGACCCCCGGTGTATGTGGACACTGTGTGTAAGTACAGGACCCCCGGTGTATGTGGACACTGTGTGTCAGTACTGGGCCCCCGGTGTATGCGGACACTGTGTGTAAGTACTGGACCCCCGGTGTATGTGGACACTGTGTGTCAGTACTGGGCCCCCGGTGTATGCGGACACTGTGTGTCAGTACAGGACCCCTGGTGTGTATGGACACTGTGTCATTACTGGGCCCCCTGTGTATGTGGACACTGTGTGTCAGTACAGGATCTCCGTGTATGTGGACAGTGTGTGTCAGGACTAGACCCCCGGTGTATGTGGACACTGTGTGTCAGTACTGGACCCCCGGTGGATACGGACACTGCGTGTGTCAGTACTGGACTCCTGGTGTATGCGGACTGTGTGTCCGTACTGGGTCCCCGGTGTATGTGGACAGTGTGTCAGTACTGGACCCCCGGTTTATGCGGACACTGTGTCAGTACTGGACCCCCGGTGTATGTGGACACTGTGTGTCAGTACAGCACCCCTGGTGTATGTGGACACTGTGTGTCAGTACTGGACCCCCAGTGTATGCGGACACTGCGTGTGTCAGTACTGGGCCCCTGGTGTATTCAGACACCACATGTGTCAGTACTGGACCCCCGGTGTGTGTGGACACTGTGTCATTACTGGACCCCCGGTGTATGTGGACACTGTGTGTCAGTACTGGACCCCTGGTGTATGTGGACACTGTGTGTTTCAGTACAGGACCCCTGGTGTATGTGGACTGTGTGTGTGTCAGTACAGGACCCCTGGTGTATGTGGACACTGTGTGTCAGTACTTGACCCCCGTGTATGCGGACACTGAATGTCAGTACTGGACCCCTGGTGTATGTGGGCACGGTGTGTCAGTACTGGGCCCCCGGTGTATGTGGACACTGTGTGTAAGTACAGGACCCCCGGTGTATGTGGACACTGTCAGATCTGAGCCCCCGGTGTATATTGACACTGTGTCAGTTCTGGGCCCCGGTTTATGTGGACACTGTGTGTCAGTACAGGGCCTCTGGTGTATGTGGACACTGTGCATGTGTCAGTACAGGATCCCTGGTGTATGTGGACACTGTGTGTGTCAGTACTGGACCCCCGTGTATGTGGACATTGTATCAGGACTGGACCCCCGGTGTTTGTGGACACTCTGTGTGTCAGTACTGGGTCCCTGGTGTATGTGGAAACTGTGTATCAGTACTGGAACCCCAGTGTATGCGGACACTGTGTCTGTCAGCACTGGAGCCCCGATGTATGTGGACACTCTGTGCCAGTACTGGGCCCCTGGTGTATGTGGACACTGTGTCTGTCAGTACAGGACCCCTGGTGTATGTGGACACTGTGTGTCAGTACTGGGCCCCCGGTGTATGCGGACACTGTGTGTCAGTACAGGACCCCTGGAGTGTATGGACACTGTGTCATTCCTGGGCCCCCAGTGTATGTGGACACTGTGTGTCATTACTGGAACCCTGGTGTATGTGGACACTGTCAGTACAGGACCTCCGTGTATGTGGACAGTGTGTGTCAGGACTAGACCCCCGGTGTATGTGGACACTGTGTGTCAGTACAGGACACCTGGTGTATGTGGACACTGTGTGTCAGTACCGGACCCCTGGTGTGTATGGACACCTTGTCAGTACAGGACCCCTGGTGTATGTGGACAGTGTGTGTCAGTACAACACCCCTGGTGTATGTGGACACTCTGTGTCAGTACTGGACCCCCGGTGTATGCGGACACTGCGTGTGTCAGTACTGGGCCCCTGGTGTATAGGGACACTGTGTGTGTCAGTACAGGACCCCTGGTGTATGTGGACACAGTGTGTCAGTACTGGACCCCCGGTGTATGCGGACACTGCATGTCAGTACTGGACTCCTGGTGTATGCGTACACTGTGTGTCAGTACAGGACCCCTGGTGTATGTGGACACTGTGTGTGTCAGTACTGGACCCCCGTGTATGTGGACATTGTATCAGGACTGGACCCCCGGTGTTTGTGGACACTCTGTGTGTCAGTACTGGGTCCCTGGTGTATGTGGAAACTGTGTATCAGTACTGGAACCCCAGTGTATGCGGACACTGTGTCTGTCAGCACTGGAGCCCCGATGTATGTGGACACTCTGTGCCAGTACTGGGCCCCTGGTGTATGTGGACACTGTGTCTGTCAGTACAGGACCCATGGTGTATGTGGACACTGTGTGTCAGTACTGGGCCCCCGGTGTATGCGGACACTGTGTGTCAGTACAGGACCCCTGGAGTGTATGGACACTGTGTCATTCCTGGGCCCCCAGTGTATGTGGACACTGTGTGTCATTACTGGAACCCTGGTGTATGTGGACACTGTCAGTACAGGACCTCCGTGTATGTGGACAGTGTGTGTCAGGACTAGACCCCCGGTGTATGTGGACACTGTGTGTCAGTACTGGACCCCCGGTGTATGTGGACACTGCGTGTGTCAGTACTGGACTCCTGGTGTATGCGGACAGTGTGTCCGTACTGGGCCCCCGGTGTATGTGGACACTGTGTCAGTACTGGACCCCCGGTGTATGCTGACACTGTGTGTCAGTACTGGATCTCCGGTATATGTGGATACTGTGTGTCGGTACAACACCCCTGGTGTATGTGGACACTGTGTGTCAGTACTGGACCCCCGGTGTATGCTTACACTGTGTGTGTCAGTACTGGGCCCCTGATGTATGCGGACACTGCGTGTGTCAGTACTGGACTCCTGGTGTATGCGGACACTGTGTGTCAGTACAGGACCCCCGGTGTATGTGGACACTGTCAGTACTGGGCCACCGGTGTATGTGGACAGTGTGTCAGTACTGGACCCCCGGTGTATGCGGGGACTGTGTGTCAGTACTGGACCCCCGGTGTATGTGGACAGTGTGTCAGTACTGGACCCCCGGTGTATGCGGAGACTGTGTGTCAGTACTGGGCCCCCGGTGTATGCGGACAGTGTGTGTCAGTACAGGACCCCTGGAGTGTATGGACACTGTCATTCCTGGGCCCCCGGTGTATGTGGACACTGTGTCATTACTGGAACCCTGGTGTATGTGGACACTGTCAATACAGGACCTCCGTGTATGTGGACAGTGTGTGTCAGGACTAGACCCCCGGTGTATGTGGACACTGTGTGTCAGTACTGGACCCCCTGTGTATGCGGACACTGCGTGTGTCAGTACTGGACTCCTGGTGTATGCGGACAGTGTGTCCGTACTGGGCCCCCGGTGTATGTGGACACTGTGTCAGTACTGGACCCCCGGTGTATGCTGACACTGTGTGTCAGTACTGGATCTCCGGTATATGTGGATACTGTGTGTCGGTACAACACCCCTGGTGTATGTGGACACTGTGTGTCAGTACTGGACCCCCGGTGTATCCTTACACTGTGTGTGTCAGTACTGGGCCCCTGATGTATGCGGACACTGCGTGTGTCAGTACTGGACTCCTGGTGTATGCGGACACTGTGTGTCAGTACAGGACCCCCGGTGTATGTGGACACTGTCAGTACTGGGCCACCGGTGTATGTGGACAGTGTGTCAGTACTTGACCCTCGGTGTATGCGGGGACTGTGTGTCAGTACTGGACCCCCGGTGTATGTGGACAGTGTGTCAGTACTGGACCCCCGGTGTATGCGGAGACTGTGTGTCAGTACTGGACCCCCGGTGTATGCGGACACTGCGTGTGTCAGTACTGGGCCCCTGGTGTATTCGGACACTGCGTGTGTCAGTACAGGACCCCTGGTGTATGTGGACACTGTGTGTCAGTACAGGACACCTGGTGTATGTGGACACTGTGTTTCAGTACTTGACCCCCGGTGTATGCGGACTCTGCGTGTGTCAGTACTGGGCCCCTGGTGTATGTGGACACTGTGTGTCAGTACAGGACCCCTGGTGCATATGGACACTGTGTCATTACTGGGCCCCTGTGTATGTGGACACTGTGTGTCAGTACAGGACACCTGGTGTATGTGGACACTGTGTGTCAGTACCGGACCCCTGGTGTGTATGGACACCTTGTCAGTACAGGACCCCTGGTGTATGTGGACAGTGTGTGTCAGTACAACACCCCTGGTGTATGTGGACACTGTGTCAGTACTGGACCCCCGGTGTATGCAGACACTGCGTGTGTCAGTACTGGGCCCCTGGTGTATACGGACACTGCGTGTGTCAGTACAGGACCCCTGGTGTATGTGGACACAGTGTGTCAGTACTGGACCCCCGGTGTATGCGGACACTGCATGTCAGTACTGGACTCCTGGTGTATGCGTACACTGTGTGTCAGTACAGGACCCCTGGTGTATGTGGACACTGTGTGTCAGTACTGGACCCCCGGTGTATGTGGACACTGTGTCATTACTGGGCCCCCGTTGTATGTGGACACTGTGTGTCAGTACTGGACCCCTGGTGTATGTGGACACTGTGTTTCAGTACAGGACCCCTGGTGTATGTGGACATTGTGTGTCAGTACTGGACCCATGGTGTAAGCAGACACTGCGTGTCAGTACTGGACCCCTGGTGTATGTGGGCACTGTGTGTCAGTACTGGGCCCCCGGTGTATGTGGACACTGTGTGTAAGTACAGGACCCCCGGTGTATGTGTACACTGTGTCGGTACTGGACCCCCCGTGTATGTGAACATTGTGTGTCAGTACAACACCCCTGGTGTATGCCGACACTGTGTGTCAATACTGGGCCCCCGATGTATGCAGACACTGCGTGTGTCAGTACTGGGCCCCTGGTTTATGCGGACACTACGTGTGTCAGTACTGGACCCCTGGTGTATGTGGACACTGTGTGTCAGTACAGGACACCTGGTGTATGTGGACACTGTGTGTCAGTACTGGACCCCCGGTGTATGCGGACACTGCGTGTGTCAGTTCTGGAGTCCTGGTGTATGCGGATAGTGTGTCCGTACTGGGCCCCCGGTGTATGTGGACACTGTGTCAGTACTGGACCCCCGGTGTATGCTGACACTGTGTGTCAGTACTGGATCTCCGGTGTATGTGGACACTGTGTGTCGGTACAACACCCCTGGTGTATGTGGACACTGTGTCAGTACTGGACCCCCGGTGTATGCTTAAACTGCGTGTGTCTGTACTGGGCCCCTGATGTATGCGGACACTGCGTGTGTCAGTACTGGACTCCTGGTGTATGCGGACACTGTGTGTCAGTACAGGACCCCTGGTGTATGTTGACACTGTCAGTACTGGGCCCCCGGTGTATGTGGACAGTGTGTCAGTACTGGACCCCCGGTGTATGCGGACACTGTGTGTCAGTACTGGACCCCCGGTGTATATGGACACTGTGTGTCAGTACAGCACCCCTGGTGTATGTGGACACTGTGTGTCAGTACTGGACCCTCGGTGTATGCGGACACTGCATGTGTCAGTACTGGGCCCCTGGTGTATTCGGACACTGCGTGTGTCAGTACAGGACCCCTGGTGTATGTCGACACTGTGTGTCAGTACAGGACACCTGGTGTATGTGGACACTGTGTCTCAGTACTTGACCCCCAGTGTATGCGGACTCTGCGTGTGTCAGTACTGGGCCCCTGGTGTATGTGGACACTGTGTGTCAGTACAGGACCCCTTGTGCGTATGGACACTGTGTCATTACTGGGCCCCTGTGTATGTGGACACTGTGTGTCAGTACAGGACACCTGGTGTATGTGGACACTGTGTGTCAGTACTGGACCCCTGGTGTGTATGGACACCTTGTCAGTACAGGACCCCTGGTGTATGTGGACAGTGTGTGTCAGTACATCACCCCTGGTGTATGTGGACACTGTGTGTCAGTACTGGACCCCCGGTGTATGCGGACACTGCATGTCAGTACTGGACTCCTGGTGTATGCGTACACTGTGTGTCAGTACAGGACCCCTGGTGTATGTGGACACTGTGTGTCAGTACTGGACCCCCGGTGTATGTGGACACTGTCTGTCAATACTGGACCCCCGTGTATGTGGACACTGTGTCAGTACTGGACCCCCGGTGTATGCGGACAATGTGTGTGTCAGTACTTGGTCCCTGGTGTATGCAGACACCACATGTGTCAGTACTGGACCCCCGGTGTATATTGACACTGTGTCATTACTGGGCCCCCAGGTGTGTTTGGCCACTGTGTGCCAGTACTGGACCCCTGGTGTATGTGGACACTGTGTGTGTCAGTACAGGACCCCTGATGTATGTGGACTGTGTGTGTGTCAGTACAGGACCCCTTGTGTATGTGGACACTGTGTGTGTCAGTACTTGACCCCCATGTATGTGGACACTGTGTGTCAGTACTGGATCCCAGTGTATGTAGACACTATGTGTCAGTACTGGAACTCTGGTGTACGCGGACACTGTGTATGTGTCAGTACAGGATCCTTGGTGTATGTGGACACTGTGTGTGTCAGTACTGGACCCCCGTGTTGTGGACACTGTGTCAGTACTGGACCCCCGTGTATGTGGACACTGTGTGTCAGTACAGGACCCCTGGTGCGTATGGACACTGTGTCATTACTGGGCCCCTGTGTATGTGGACACTGTGTGTCAGTACAGGACACCTGGTGTATGTGGACACTGTGTGTCAGTACCGGACCCCTGGTGTGTATGGACACCTTGTCAGTACAGGACCCCTGGTGTATGTGGACAGTGTGTGTCAGTACAACACCCCTGGTGTATGTGGACACTCTGTGTCAGTACTGGACCCCCGGTGTATGCGGACACTGCGTGTGTCAGTACTGGGCCCCTGGTGTATAGGGACACTGTGTGTGTCAGTACAGGACCCCTGGTGTATGTGGACACAGTGTGTCAGTACTGGACCCCCGGTGTATGCGGACACTGCATGTCAGTACTGGACTCCTGGTGTATGCGTACACTGTGTGTCAGTACAGGACCCCTGGTGTATGTGGACACTGTGTGTCAGTACTGGACCCCCGGTGTATGTGGACACTGTGTCATTACTGGGCCCCCGTTGTATGTGGACACTGTGTGTCAGTACTGGACCCCTGGTGTATGTGGACACTGTGTTTCAGTACAGGACCCCTGGTGTATGTGGACATTGTGTGTCAGTACTGGACCCCTGGTGTAAGCGGACACTGCGTGTCAGTACTGGACCCCTGGTGTATGTGGGCACTGTGTGTCAGTACTGGGCCCCCGGTGTATGTGGACACTGTGTGTAAGTACAGGACCCCCGGTGTATGTGTACACTGTGTCGGTACTGGACCCCCGTGTATGTGAACATTGTGTGTCAGTACAACACCCCTGGTGTATGCAGACACTGTGTGTCAGTACTGGGCCCCCGATGTATGCAGACACTGCGTGTGTCAGTACTGGGACCCTGGTGTATGCGGACACTACGTGTGTCAGTACTGGACCCCTGGTGTATGTGGACACTGTGTGTTAGTACAGGACACCTGGTGTATGTGGACACTGTGTGTCAGTACTGGGCCCCCGGTGTATGTGGACACTGTGTGTAAGTACAGGACCCCCGGTGTATGTGTACACTGTGTCGGTACTGGACCCCCCGTGTATGTGAACATTGTGTGTCAGTACAACACCCCTGGTGTATGCCGACACTGTGTGTCAATACTGGGCCCCGGATGTATGCAGACACTGCGTGTGTCAGTACTGGGCCCCTGGTGTATGCGGACACTACGTGTGTCAGTACTGGACCCCTGGTGTATGTGGACACTGTGTGTCAGTACAGGACACCTGGTGTATGTGGACACTGTGTGTCAGTACTGGACCCCCGGTGTATGCGGACACTGCGTGTGTCAGTTCTGGACTCCTGGTGTATGCGGATAGTGTGTCCTTACTGGGCCCCCGGTGTATGTGGACACTGTGTCAGTACTGGACCCCCGGTGTATGCTGACACTGTGTGTCAGTACTGGATCTCCGGTGTATGTGGACACTGTGTGTCGGTACAACACCCCTGGTGTATGTGGACACTGTGTGTCAGTACTGGACCCCCGGTGTATGCTTACACTGCGTGTGTCTGTACTGGGCCCCTGATGTATGCGGACACTGCGTGTGTCAGTACTGGACTCCTGGTGTATGCGGACACTGTGTGTCAGCACAGGACCCCTGGTGTATGTTGACACTGTCAGTACTGGGCCCCCGGTGTATGTGGACAGTGTGTCAGTACTGGACCCCCGGTGTATGCTGACACTGTGTGTCAGTACTGGACCCCCGGTGTATATGGACACTGTGTGTCAGTACAGCACCCCTGGTGTATGTGGACACTGTGTGTCAGTACTGGACCCTCGGTGTATGCGGACACTGCGTGTGTCAGTACTGGGCCCCTGGTGTATTCGGACACTGCGTGTGTCAGTACAGGACCCCTGGTGTATGTCGACACTGTGTGTCAGTACAGGACACCTGGTGTATGTGGACACTGTGTCTCAGTACTTGACCCCCAGTGTATGCGGACTCTGCGTGTGTCAGTACTGGGCCCCTGGTGTATGTGGACACTGTGTGTCAGTACAGGACCCCTTGTGCGTATGGACACTGTGTCATTACTGGGCCCCTGTGTATGTGGACACTGTGTGTCAGTACAGGACACCTGGTGTATGTGGACACTGTGTGTCAGTACTGGACCCCTGGTGTGTATGGACACCTTGTCAGTACAGGACCCCTGGTGTATGTGGACAGTGTGTGTCAGTACATCACCCCTGGTGTATGTGGACACTGTGTGTCAGTACTGGACCCCCGGTGTATGCGGACACTGCATGTCAGTACTGGACTCCTGGTGTATGCGTACACTGTGTGTCAGTACAGGACCCCTGGTGTATGTGGACACTGTGTGTCAGTACTGGACCCCCGGTGTATGTGGACACTGTCTGTCAATACTGGACCCCCGTGTATGTGGACACTGTGTCAGTACTGGACCCCCGGTGTATGCGGACAATGTGTGTGTCAGTACTTGGTCCCTGGTGTATGCAGACACCACATGTGTCAGTACTGGACCCCCGGTGTATATTGACACTGTGTCATTACTGGGCCCCCAGGTGTGTGTGGCCACTGTGTGCCAGTACTGGACCCCTGGTGTATGTGGACACTGTGTGTGTCAGTACAGGACCCCTGATGTATGTGGACTGTGTGTGTGTCAGTACAGGACCCCTGGTGTATGTGGACACTGTGTGTGTCAGTACTTGACCCCCATGTATGTGGACACTGTGTGTCAGTACTGGATCCCGGTGTATGTAGACACTATGTGTCAGTACTGGAACTCTGGTGTACGCGGACACTGTGTATGTGTCAGTACAGGATCCTTGGTGTATGTGGACACTGTGTGTGTCAGTACTGGACCCCCGTGTATGTGGACACTGTGTCAGTACTGGACCCCCGTGTATGTGGACACTGTGTCAGGACTGGACCCCCGGTGTATGTGGACACTGTGTGTGTCAGTACAGGACCCCTGATGTATGTGGACTGTGTGTGTGTCAGTACAGGACCCCTTGTGTATGTGGACACTGTGTGTGTCAGTACTTGACCCCCATGTATGTGGACACTGTGTGTCAGTACTGGATCCCAGTGTATGTAGACACTATGTGTCAGTACTGGAACTCTGGTGTACGCGGACACTGTGTATGTGTCAGTACAGGATCCTTGGTGTATGTGGACACTGTGTGTGTCAGTACTGGACCCCGTGTATGTGGACACTGTGTCAGTACTGGACCCCCGTGTATGTGGACACTGTGTGTCAGTACAGGACCCCTGGTGCGTATGGACACTGTGTCATTACTGGGCCCCTGTGTATGTGGACACTGTGTGTCAGTACAGGACACCTGGTGTATGTGGACACTGTGTGTCAGTACCGGACCCCTGGTGTGTATGGACACCTTGTCAGTACAGGACCCCTGGTGTATGTGGACAGTGTGTGTCAGTACAACACCCCTGGTGTATGTGGACACTCTGTGTCAGTACTGGACCCCCGGTGTATGCGGACACTGCGTGTGTCAGTACTGGGCCCCTGGTGTATAGGGACACTGTGTGTGTCAGTACAGGACCCCTGGTGTATGTGGACACAGTGTGTCAGTACTGGACCCCCGGTGTATGCGGACACTGCATGTCAGTACTGGACTCCTGGTGTATGCGTACACTGTGTGTCAGTACAGGACCCCTGGTGTATGTGGACACTGTGTGTCAGTACTGGACCCCCGGTGTATGTGGACACTGTGTCATTACTGGGCCCCCGTTGTATGTGGACACTGTGTGTCAGTACTGGACCCCTGGTGTATGTGGACACTGTGTTTCAGTACAGGACCCCTGGTGTATGTGGACATTGTGTGTCAGTACTGGACCCCTGGTGTAAGCGGACACTGCGTGTCAGTACTGGACCCCTGGTGTATGTGGGCACTGTGTGTCAGTACTGGGCCCCCGGTGTATGTGGACACTGTGTGTAAGTACAGGACCCCCGGTGTATGTGTACACTGTGTCGGTACTGGACCCCCGTGTATGTGAACATTGTGTGTCAGTACAACACCCCTGGTGTATGCAGACACTGTGTGTCAGTACTGGGCCCCCGATGTATGCAGACACTGCGTGTGTCAGTACTGGGACCCTGGTGTATGCGGACACTACGTGTGTCAGTACTGGACCCCTGGTGTATGTGGACACTGTGTGTCAGTACAGGACACCTGGTGTATGTGGACACTGTGTGTCAGTACTGGGCCCCCGGTGTATGTGGACACTGTGTGTAAGTACAGGACCCCCGGTGTATGTGTACACTGTGTCGGTACTGGACCCCCCGTGTATGTGAACATTGTGTGTCAGTACAACACCCCTGGTGTATGCCGACACTGTGTGTCAATACTGGGCCCCGGATGTATGCAGACACTGCTTGTGTCAGTACTGGGCCCCTGGTGTATGCGGACACTACGTGTGTCAGTACTGGACCCCTGGTGTATGTGGACACTGTGTGTCAGTACAGGACACCTGGTGTATGTGGACACTGTGTGTCAGTACTGGACCCCCGGTGTATGCGGACACTGCGTGTGTCAGTTCTGGACTCCTGGTGTATGCGGATAGTGTGTCCTTACTGGGCCCCCGGTGTATGTGGACACTGTGTCAGTACTGGACCCCCGGTGTATGCTGACACTGTGTGTCAGTACTGGATCTCCGGTGTATGTGGACACTGTGTGTCGGTACAACACCCCTGGTGTATGTGGACACTGTGTGTCAGTACTGGACCCCCGGTGTATGCTTACACTGCGTGTGTCTGTACTGGGCCCCTGATGTATGCGGACACTGCGTGTGTCAGTACTGGACTCCTGGTGTATGCGGACACTGTGTGTCAGCACAGGACCCCTGGTGTATGTTGACACTGTCAGTACTGGGCCCCCGGTGTATGTGGACAGTGTGTCAGTACTGGACCCCCGGTGTATGCTGACACTGTGTGTCAGTACTGGACCCCCGGTGTATATGGACACTGTGTGTCAGTACAGCACCCCTGGTGTATGTGGACACTGTGTGTCAGTACTGGACCCTCGGTGTATGCGGACACTGCGTGTGTCAGTACTGGGCCCCTGGTGTATTCGGACACTGCGTGTGTCAGTACAGGACCCCTGGTGTATGTCGACACTGTGTGTCAGTACAGGACACCTGGTGTATGTGGACACTGTGTCTCAGTACTTGACCCCCAGTGTATGCGGACTCTGCGTGTGTCAGTACTGGGCCCCTGGTGTATGTGGACACTGTGTGTCAGTACAGGACCCCTTGTGCGTATGGACACTGTGTCATTACTGGGCCCCTGTGTATGTGGACACTGTGTGTCAGTACAGGACACCTGGTGTATGTGGACACTGTGTGTCAGTACTGGACCCCTGGTGTGTATGGACACCTTGTCAGTACAGGACCCCTGGTGTATGTGGACAGTGTGTGTCAGTACATCACCCCTGGTGTATGTGGACACTGTGTGTCAGTACTGGACCCCCGGTGTATGCGGACACTGCATGTCAGTACTGGACTCCTGGTGTATGCGTACACTGTGTGTCAGTACAGGACCCCTGGTGTATGTGGACACTGTGTGTCAGTACTGGACCCCCGGTGTATGTGGACACTGTCTGTCAATACTGGACCCCCGTGTATGTGGACACTGTGTCAGTACTGGACCCCCGGTGTATGCGGACAATGTGTGTGTCAGTACTTGGTCCCTGGTGTATGCAGACACCACATGTGTCAGTACTGGACCCCCGGTGTATATTGACACTGTGTCATTACTGGGCCCCCAGGTGTGTGTGGCCACTGTGTGCCAGTACTGGACCCCTGGTGTATGTGGACACTGTGTGTGTCAGTACAGGACCCCTGATGTATGTGGACTGTGTGTGTGTCAGTACAGGACCCCTGGTGTATGTGGACACTGTGTGTGTCAGTACTTGACCCCCATGTATGTGGACACTGTGTGTCAGTACTGGATCCCGGTGTATGTAGACACTATGTGTCAGTACTGGAACTCTGGTGTACGCGGACACTGTGTATGTGTCAGTACAGGATCCTTGGTGTATGTGGACACTGTGTGTGTCAGTACTGGACCCCCGTGTATGTGGACACTGTGTCAGTACTGGACCCCCGTGTATGTGGACACTGTGTCAGGACTGGACCCCCGGTGTATGTGGCCACTGTGTGTCAGTACTAGACCCATGGTGTATGTGGACACTGTGTGTGTCAGTACAGGACCCCTGATGTATGTGGACTGTGTGTGTGTCAGTACATGACCCCCGGTGTATGTGGACACTGCATGTGTCTGTACTGGGCCCCTAGTGTATGCGTACACTGCGTGTCAGTACAGGACCCCCAGTGTATGCGGACACTGTGTGTCAGGACTGGACCCCTGGTGTATGCGGACACGGTGTGTCAGTACTGGACCCCTGGTGTATGTGGACACTGTGTGAGTCAGTACATGACCCCTGGTGTATGTAGACACTGTGTGTCAGGACTGGACCCCTGGTGTATGTGTACACTGCTTGTGTCAGTACAGGACCCCCGGTGTATGTGGACACTGTGTGTCAGTACAGGACCCCGGTGTATGTGGACACTGTGTGTGTCCGTTCTGGACCTCTGGTGTATGTGGACACTGTGTGTGTCCGTTCTGGACCCATGGTGTATGTGGACACTATGTGTGTTTGTACTGTACCCCCATGTATGTGGACACTGTGTATCAGGACTGGACCCCTGGTGTATGTGTACTCTGTGTGCGTCAGTACAGGTCCCTCGATGTATGTGGACACTGTGTGTGTCCGTTCTGGACCCCTGGTGTATGTGTACACTGCGTGTGTCAGTACAGGTCCCTCGGTGTATGTGGACACTGTGTCAGAACTGGACCCCGGGTGTATGTGGACACTGTGTGTGTCCGTTCTGGACCCCAGCTGTGCCTGTAGTCAGTGTGTGTTGATACACTGTGTGTGCCAGTGCTCTGTGAATGCACACAGAAGAAACAGCCTGGTGTTTGCACAAGCTTATTTCCTTGGTTCATTTTCCCTTTTCATCTTGCAAGGGGACGAGTCACGGCCTTGCCTGGACCTCTTCACCCCCATCACCTTTGCCAGGATTAGTGTCGCTTTTTCTCCATTGCCTTCAGAATAATTAATGATCACAAGCATTTTGTTCCATCATCACCTTGTATTATTTACTCTATTTCTCTATTGTGAAAATCGCACTGTGTCTGTCTGCTCTCTAGAGAGCACTGGTGTTTATGGGGTCGTAGATCTCTCCAGTCGCTCGATCTCTGTGGGGTCGCAGATCTCTCCAGTGCATGCATCGGTCTCTGTGGGGTTGCAGATCTCTCCAGTGCATCCATCTCTGTGGGGTCGCAGATCTCTCCAGTGCATGCTGTGGGTTCGCCGATCTCTCCAGTGCATGCATTGGTCTCTGTGGGGTTGCAGATCTCTCCAGTGCATCGGTCTGTATTGGTTCGCCGATCTCTCCAGTGCATTGGTCTCTACAGGGTTGCAGGTCTTTCCAGTGCATGGTGTGGGTTCGCCGATCTCTCCAGTGCATGCATCGGTCTCTGTGGGGTTGCAGATCTCTCCAGTGCATCGGTCTCTATGGGGTCGCAGATATCTCGAGTGCATCGGTCTCTGCGGGGATCACAGATGTGCACTGCTCTCAGCTCCCTGGATCCCAGCCCTGCACTGCTCACAGCTCCCTGTATCCCAGCCCTGCACTGCTCTCAGCTCCCTGTATCCCAGCCCTGCCCTCAGCTCCCTGTATCCCAGCCCTGCTCTGCTCTCCGCTCCCTTTATCCCAGCCCTGCACTGCTCTCAGCTCTCTGTATCCTAGCCCTGCACTGCTCACAGCTCCCTGTATCCCAGCCCTGCACTGCTCTCAGCTCCCTATATCCTAGCCCTGCACTGCTCTCAGCTCCCTTTATCCCAGCCCTGCACTGCTCTCGGCTCTCTGTATCCTAGCCCTGCACTGCTCACAGCTGCCTGTATCCCAGCCCTGCACTGCTCTCAGCTCCCTATATCCTAGCCCTGCACTACTTTCATCTCACAGTACCCTAGCCCTGCACTGCTCTCAGCTCCCTTTATCTCAGCTGTGAGAAGTTGGCCTGATATATGCTGTCCACTAATTATAGTGGGCACCTTGTGTAGGAGAGTAGGATCTGCTTCACATGGGTACCCCCACTTTTTGCTGGTTTTTCACTGTTTTTCGACCTTAGTCTGGCTGTGGCCCTGCTAATCAGGACCACAGCCTAGCTGCTTCCTCTCTAAAATGGTTTGCATGTACATTAGGTACATATCTAATTGGATTCTGGAGTGCCTTATAAGCCCCTAGTATATGGTATACTATGTACCTAGGGCATAGGTACCTCAGAGGCCTACCAGGGTCTGAAGCATGAATTATGCCACCCCTGGGAAGCACTCCAAAATGGCACCATAGGTCTGCTGCTGCAGCCTGGGTAAGGGTGTGCTTGCACCGCTTACAGTGGTATAGGCTACCTATATCACTACCATTGCACACACATATAAAACCTATACGTCACTCCTATGGCAGGCCTTAACAATCCCGAAGGCTGAGTGCGTGGTTTTTATGTGAAAGGGAGCCCCTGCATGAGCAGAGCCCCTCTGCAGCGTTCGGAGTACCTCCTCCGATGCTGTTTGTGGTGCGGCCTGACCATATACTGTTAAGTGCATTATAACCTCACGGTAAATGCTAACTTTGGGATGGCTGCACGGAAACATGTCGTGTTTGGTGTCAAACGCTTTGGAATGCTACTCTCCCACCAGTTCTGGCGGCGGGGGTAGCATTCCACCATTCTAGAGGGAGAGACATGTTCACACAAGTCTAACCCGGTAGGACTTTCTACAGCCCTGGCATCACAAAATGGATGCCTCTGCCACAGACACGGGTCTGGCCTCCTGCTGCTGACCGAAACTCCGGCAGACAGCCTTGAGCACCTCCTGCTCTCAGCTCCCTGTATCCTATCCCTGCTCTCAGCTCCCTGTATCCTAGCCCTGCACTGCTCCCATCTCCCTGTATCCCTGCCCTGCTCTCAGCTCCCTGTCTCCCATCCCTGCTCTGCTCTCAGCTCCCTGTATCCTAGCCCTGCACTGCTCGCAGCTCCCTGTATTCCAGCCCTGCACTGCTCTCAGCTCACTGTACCCTAGCACTGCACAGCTCTCAGCTCCGTGTATCCTAGCCCGCACTGCTCTCAGCTGCCTGTATTCCAGCCCTGCTCTGTTCTCACCTCTCTATATCCTAGCCCTTCACTGCTCTCAGCTCCCTGTATCCCCGCCCTGCACTGCTCTGAGCTCCCTGTACCCCGGCCCTGCTTTGTACTCAGCTCACTGTATTCCATCCCTGCCCTCAGCTCCCTGTATCCCGCCCTGCACTGCTCTCAGCTCCCTGTATCCCAGCGTTGCAGTGCTCTCAGCTCCCTGTATCATTGCCATGCACTGCTCTCATCTCCCTGTATTCTAGCCCTGCACTGCTCCCAGCTCTCTGTATCCTAGCCCTGCACTGCTCCCAGCTCTCTGTATCCTAGCCCTGCATTGGTTTCAGCTCCCTTTATCCTTTCCCTGCTCTGCTCTCATCTCCCTGTATCCTAGCCCTGCACTGCTCTCAGCTCCCTGTATTCCAGCCCTGCCCTGCTCTCAGCTCCCTGTATCCTAGCCCTGCACTGCTCTCAGCTCCGTGTATTCCAGCCCTGCCCTGCTCTCAGCTCCCTGTATCCTAGCCCTGCACTCCTTTCAGCACCCTGTATCCTGGCCATGCACTGCTCTCAGCTCTCTGTATCCGGGCCCTGCACTGCTCTCAGCTCCCTGCATCCTAGCCGTGCACTGCTCTCAGCTTCCTGTATACTATCCCTGCACTGCTCTCAGCTCTCTGTATAATAGCCCTGTGCTGCTCTCAGCTCACTGTATCCCAGCCCTGCACTGCTCTCCTCTCCCTGTATCCTAGCCATGCACTGCTCTCAGCTCCCTATCCCCTAGCCCCACACTGCTCTCAGCTCCCTGTTGCCTAGCTCTGCACTGTTCTCAGCTCCCTGTATTCCAGCCCTGCACTGCTCTCAGCTCACTGTATTCTAGCACTGCACTGCTCTCAGCTCCCTGTATCCTAGTCCTGCACTGCTCTCAGCTCCCAGTAACCCTGCCCTGCACTGCTCTCAGCTCCGTGTATCCTAGCCCTACACTGCTCTCAGCTGCCTGTATTCCAGCCTTGCCTTGTTCTCACCTCTCTATATCCTAGCCCTTCTCGGCTCTCAGCTCCCTGTATCCCCGCCCTGCACTGCTCTGAGCTCCCTGTACCCCCGCCCTGCTCTGTACTCCGCTCCCTGTATTCTATCCCTGCTCTCAGCTCCCTGTATCCTAACCCATCACTGCTCTCAGAGACCTGTACCCTATCCCTACTCTGCTCTCAGCTCCCTGTATCCTAGCCCTGCACTGCTCTCAGCTCCCTGTATCCCACCCTGCACTGCTCTCAGCTCCCTGTATCCCATCGTTGCAGTGCTTCAGCTCCATGTATCCTAGCCATGCACTGCTCTCATCTCCCTGTATTCTAGCCCTGCACTCAGCTCCCTGTACCCCCGCCCTGCACTGCACTCAGCTTCCTGTATCCCGGCCCTACACTCAGCTCCCTGTATCCTAGCCCTGCACCTCTCTCAGCTCCCTGTACCCTATCCCTGCTCTGCTGTCAGCTCACTGTATCCCAGCCCTGCACTGCTCTCTGCTCCCTGTATCCCTTCCCTGCACTGCTCTCAGCTCCCTGTATCCCATCCGTGCACTGCTCTCAGCTCCCTGTATCCTAGCCCTGCACTGCTCTCAGCTCCCTGTATCCTAGCCCTGCACTGCTCTCAGCTCCCTATATCCCAGTCCTGCACTGCTTTCAGCTCCCTGTATCCCAGTCCAGCACTGCTCTCAGCTACCTGTATCCCAGCCCTGCACTGCTCTAATCTCCCTGTATCCCAACCCTGCTCTCAGCTCCCTGTATCCCAGCTCTGCTCTGCTCTCAGCTCCCTGTATCCTAGCCCTGCACTGCTCCCATCTCCCTGTATCCCTGCCCTGCTCTCAGCTCCCTGTATCCCAGCCCTGCACTGCTCTCAGCTCCCTGTATCCTAGCCATGCACTGCTCTCCGCTCCCTGTATCCTAGTCCTGCACTGCTCTCAGCTCCCTGTACCCCAGTCCTGAACTGCTCTCAGCTCCCTGTATCCTAGCCATGCACTGCTCTCTGCTCCCTTTATCCCAGCCCTGCTCTGCTCTCAGCTCCCTGTATCCCAGTCCTGCACTGCTCTCAGCTCCCTGTATCCCAGTCCTGCACTGCTCTCAGCTCCCTGTATCCCAGTCATGCACTGCTCTCAGCTCCCTGTATCCCAGCCCTGCACTGCTCTCAGCTCCCTGTATCCCAGCCCTGCCCTCAGCTCCCTGTATCCTAGTCCTGCACTGCTCTCAGCTCCCTGTATCCCAGCCCTGCTCTCAGCTCCCTGTATCCCAGCCCTGCTCTGCTCTCCGCTCCCTGTATCCTAGCCCTTGCACTGCTCTCAGCTCCCTGTATCCCAGCCCTGCTCTCAGCTCCCTGTATTCCAGCCCTGCTCTCAGCTCCCTGTATCCCAGCCCTGCTCTGCGCTCCCTGTATCCTAGCCCTGCACTGCTCTCAGCTCCCTGTATCCCAGCCCTGCTCTGCTCTCAGCTCCCTGTATCCCGGCCCTGCTCTCAGCTCCCTGTATCCCAGCCCTGCTCTGCTCTCAGCTCCCTGTATCCTAGCCCTGCACTGCTCTCAGCTCCCTGTATCCCAGCCCTGCTCTGCTCTCAGCTCCCTGTATCCCAGCCCTGCCCTCAGATCCCTGTATCCAGCCCT
This sequence comes from Triturus cristatus, assembly GCF_964204655.1. Taxonomy (NCBI): domain Eukaryota; kingdom Metazoa; phylum Chordata; class Amphibia; order Caudata; family Salamandridae; genus Triturus; species Triturus cristatus. The sequence goes on from NC_140590.1 coordinate 38,728,995, forward strand.
GCTCTCCGCTCCCTGTATCCTAGCCCTGCACTGCTCTCAGCTCCCTGTATCCCAGCCCTACACTGCTCTCAGCTCCCTGTATCCCAGCCCTGCCCTGTTCTCAGCTCCCTGTATCCCTGTCCTGCCCTGCTCTCAGCTCCCTGTATCCCAGCCCTGCTCTCCGCTCCCTGTATCCTAGCCCTGCTCTCCGCTCCCTGTATCCCAGCCCTGCTCTGCTCTCCGCTCCCTGTATCCTAGCCCTGCACTGCTCTCCGCTCCCTGTATCCCAGCCCTGCTCTGCTCTCAGCTCCCTGTATCCCAGCCCTGCACTGCTGTCAGCTCCCTGTATCCCAGCCCTGCCCTCAGCTCCCTGTATCCCAGCCCTGCTCTGCTCTCCGCTCCCTGTATCCTAGCCCTGCACTGCTCTCAGCTCCTTGTATCCCAGCCCTGCTCTGCTCTCAGCTCCCTGTATCCCAGCCCTGCACTGCTCTCAGCACCCTGTATCCTAGCCCTGCACTGCTCTCAGCTCCCTGTATCCCAGCCCTGCACTGCTCTCAGCTCCCTGTATCCCAGCCCTGCCCTCAGATCCCTGTATCCAGCCCTGCTCTCCGCTCCCTGTATCCTAGCCATGCACTGCTCTCAGCTCCCTGTATCCCAGCCCTGCCCTGTTCTCAGCTCCCTGTATCCCTGTCCTGCCCTGCTCTCAGCTCCCTGTATCCCAGCCCTGCTCTCCGCTCCCTGTATCCTAGCCCTGCACTGCTCTCAGCTCCCTGTATCCCAGCCCTGCTCTCAGCTCCCTGTATCCTAGCCCTGCTCTTAGCTCCCTGTACCCCAGCTCGCACACACTTGGATTTGGCTCCTGCACTTCACCCCCTTCCTACCTCCCCAGGCCTCTTGCTCAGATTGTTTCCAGGAACTCTCTGCCGATGGCTTTGCCCTTGAACTAGGCCCGGGTGTGGTGCAATCTCTCCCGCACGTCAGTGTTGGTAACTGGCGGGTGTACTTAACGCTGGAGTGTGCGAGGCATGAATCACCTGTGAGAGGGAGGCTGGCACCTCCCGCCCAGCTGCTCAGGTGTGGTACTCACGAGGATTGTGAGGGCAGGCCATCGTGTCACACTAGACAGGTGTGCCCGGGTCATCGTGTCACTTGAGACAGGTGAGGCTATCGTAGGGTGTCAAGCCAGTCTCGTGAGACCGGGTCCTAATGTACTAGGCTGGTGAGGTTCGTTCAAAGTGTCTGAGGCTGTCGAGGCCAGGTCCAACCATGCGAGAAGGCTGAGGATATCAAACTGAAGGAGGCTGATGAGGCCTGGTGAGGCCGGGTCATACCATCCAGGGCTCATGGGCCGGGTCATACTATCCATGGCTGGTGAGGCAAGGTCATACCATACAGGGCAGGTGAGACCGGGTCATACCATACAGGGCAGGTGAGGCTGGGTCATACCATACAGGGCAGGTGAGGCTGTGTCATACCGTTCAGGGCAGTTGAGGCTGTGTCATACCGTTCAGGGCAGGTGAGGCCGGGTCATACCATCCAGGGCAGGTGAGGCCAGGTCATACTATCCTGGGCTGGGTCGGCCGGGTAATACCATTCAGGGCAGGTGAGGCCGGGTCATACATTCCAGGGCTGGTGAGGCAGGGTCATACAATACCGGGCAGGTGAGACCGGGTCATACCATACAGGGCAGGTGAGGCCGGGTCATACCGTACAGGGCAGGTGAGGCCGGGTCATACCATCCAGGGCTGATGAGGCCGGGTCATACTATCCTGGGCTGGTGATGGCTGTTCATAACATCCAGGGCTGGTGAGGTTGGGTCATACCATTCAGGGCACGTGAGACCCGGTCATCCCATCCAGGGCTGATGAGGCCGGATCATCCCATGCAGGGCAGGTGAGGCCGGCTCATACCATCCAGGGCTGGTGAGGCCAGGTCATACCATCCAGGGCTGGTGAGGCCAGGTCATACTACCCAGGGCTGGTGAGGCCGGGTCATACCATCCAGGGCTGATGAGGCTGGGTCATACCATCCAGGGCTGGTGAGGCCGGGTCATATCAACCAGGGCTGGTGAGGCCAGGTCATACCATCCAGGGCTGGTGAGGCCGGGTCATACTATCCAGGGCTGGTGAGGCAGGGTCAAACCATACTGGGCAGGTGAGGCTGGGTCATACCATCCAGGGCTGATGTGCCGGGTCATACTATCCAGAGCTGGTGAGGCTGGGTCATACCAGCCATGGCTGATGAGGCCTGGTCATACTATCCTGGGCTGGTGAGACCGGGTCATACCATACAGGGCAGGTGAGGCTGACTCATACCATAGAGGGCAGGTAGGGCCGGGTCATACCATACAGGGCAGGTGAGGCTGGGTCATACCATACAGGGCAGGTGAGGCCAGGTCATACCATACAGGGCAGTTGAGGCCAGGTCATACTATCCTGGGCTGGGTCGGCCGGGTAATACCATTCAGGGCAGGTGAGGCCGGGTCATACATTCCAGGGCTGGTGAGGCAGGGTCATACAATACCGGGCAGGTGAGACCGGGTCATACCATACAGGGCAGGTGAGGCCGGGTCATACCATCCAGGGCTGGTGAGGCCAGGTCATACTACCCAGGGCTGGTGAGGCCGGGTCATACCATCCAGGGCTGATGAGGCCGGATCATACCATCCAGGGCTGGTGAGGCCGGGTCATATCAACCAGGGCTGGTGAGGCCAGGTCATACCATCCAGGGCTGGTGAGGCCGGGTCATACTATCCAGGGCTGGTGAGGCAGGGTCAAACCATACTGGGCAGGTGAGGCTGGGTCATACCATCCAGGGCTGATGTGCCGGGTCATACTATCCAGAGCTGGTGAGGCTGGGTTATACCATCCATGGCTGATGAGGCCGGGTCATACTATCCTGGGCTGGTGAGACCGGGTCATACCATACAGGGCAGGTAAGGCTGACTCATACCATAGAGGGCAGGTAGGGCCGGGTCATACCATACAGGGCAGGTGAGGCTGGGTCATACCGTACAGGGCAGGTGAGGCCAGGTCATACCATACAGGGCAGTTGAGGCCGGGTCATACCATACAGGGCAGGTGAGGCCGGGTCATACCATTCAGGGCAGGTGAGACCGGCTCATACCATCCAGGGCTGATGAGGCCAGGTCATACTATCCAGGCTTGGTGAGACTGGGTCATACCATACAGGGCAGGTGAGGCTGGCTCATACCATCCAGGGCTGATGAGGCTGGGTCATACTTTGCAGGGCTGCTGAGGCCGGGTCATATTATCAAGGGCTGGTGAGTCCGGGTCATACCATACAGGGCAGGTAAGGCCGGATCATACCAGCTAGGGCTGATGAGGCCGGGTCATATTATCAAGGGCTGGTGAGTCCGGGTCATACCATACAGGGCAGGTAAGGCCGGGTCATACCAGCTAGGGCTGGTGAGTTCGGGTCATCCCATCCAAGGCTGGTGAGGCCGGGTCATACAGTATGAGCGTGGTGCAGGAGGGATTCTCATGTTACAGGGGGTTGGTGCTCCTGGGTCATACCATCTAGGGCCGGTGAGGCCGGGTCATACCAGCTAGGTCTGGTGAGGCCGGGTCATACCATACAGGGCTCGTGAGGCCACGTCATACCAGCCAGGGCTTGTGAGACTGGATCATACAGTACAGGGCTGGTGAGGCAGGGTCATACCGCACAGGCCTGGTGAGGCCGGATCATACCATCCAGGGCTGGTCATACCATCCAGGGCTGGTGAGGCCGGGTCATACCATCTAGGGCTGGTGAGACCGGGTCATACCATCCAGGGCAGGTGAGGCCGGGTCATATCATCCAGGGCAGGTGAGGCCGGGTCATTCTTTCCAGGGCTGGTGAGGGTGGGTCATACTTTCCAGGGCTGGTGAGGCCTGGTCATACCATACAGGGCAGGTGAGGCTGGGTCGTACCATACAGGGCAGGTGAGGCCGGGTCATACCATCCAGGGCTGGTGAGGCTAGGTCATACCATACAGGGCAGGTGCGGCTGGGTCCTTCCATCCATGGCTCGTGAGACCGCGTCATACTAGCCATGGCTGGTGAGGCTGCATCATACAGTACGAGGCTGGTGAGGCCGGGCCATACCGCACAGGCCTGGTGAGGCCGGGTCATACCATCCAGGGCAGGTGATGCCGGGTAATACCATACAGGGCAGATGAGGCAGAGTCATACCATACAGGGCAGGTGAGGCCGGGTCATACCATACAGGGCAGGTGAGGCCGGGTCATTCCATACAGGGCAGGTGAGGCTGGGTCATACCATACAGGGCAGGTGAGGCCGGGTCATACCATCCAGGGCTGATGAGGCCGGGTCATACTATTGGGCTGGTGAGGCCTGGTCATACCATTCAGGGCACGTGAGGCCGGATCATACCATTCAGGGCAGGTGAGACCGGGTCATCCCATTCAGGGTTGATGGCTTACTTTTTGTTGTTGTTTCACTGTTTTTCGACCTTAGTCTGGCTGTGGCTCTGCTGATCAGGACCACAGCCAAGCTGCTTCCTCTCTAAAATGGTTTCCATGTACATTAGGTGCATATCTAATTGGATTCTGGAGTGCCTTAACCCCTTCGACGCGCATGACGGAGCGGTTCCGTCATGCACGTCGGTTGCGCTGTGCGCATGACGGAACCGCTCCGTCATGGCCACGCCCGCGCACGGAACCTTCAGCGTGGCGCGGAAATCCGCGCCGCGCTGAAGGGGTTAAAGGCCCCTAGTATATGGGCTACTATGTACCTGGGGCATAGGTACCTCAGAGGCCTACCAGGGGCTGCAGCATGTATTATGCCGCCCCTGGGAAGCACTCCAAAATGGCACCACAGGTCTGCTACTGCAGCCTGGGTAAGGGTGTGCTTGCACCCCTTACAGTGGTATAGGCTACCTATATCCACACATATATACAGACACAGGTGAGGCCGAGTCATACCATCCAGGGCTGGTGAGGCCAGGTCATACCATCCAGGGCTGGTGAGGCCAGGTCATACCATCCAGGGCTGGCGAGGCCGGGTCATACCATCCAGGGCTGGTGAGGCCGGGTCATACCATCCAGGGCTGGTGAGGCCGGGTCATACCATCCAGGGCTGGTGAGGCTGGGTCATACAATCCAGGGCTGGTGGTGCCAGGTCATTCTATCCAAGGCTGGTGAGGCCGGGTCATACTATCCAGGGCTGGTGTGGCCGGGTCAAACCATCCAGGGCAGGTGAGGCCGGGTCATTCTTTCCAGGGCTGGTGAGGGAGGGTCATACTTTCCAGGGCTGGTGAGGCCTGGTCATACCATACAGGGCAGGTGAGGCCGGGTCACACCATCCAGGGCTGATGTGCCGGGTCATACTATCCAGAGCTGGTGAGGCTGGGTCATACCATCCAGGGCTGATGAAGCCAGGTCATACTATCCAGGGTTGGTGAGACAGGGTCATATCATACAGGGCAGGTGAGGCGGACTCATACCATACAGGGCAGGTGGGGCCGGGTCATACCATACAGGGCAGGTTGAGGCCTGGTCATTCTTTCCAGGGCTGGTGAGGGCGGGTCATACTTTCCAGGGCTGGTGAGGCCCGGTCATACCATACAGGGCAGGTGAGGCCGGGTCACACCATCCAGGGCTGATGTGCCGGGTCATACTATCCAGAGCTGGTGAGGCTGGGTCATACCATCCAGGGCTGATGAAGCCAGGTCATACTATCCAGGGTTGGTGAGACCGGGTCATATCATACAGGGCAGGTGAGGCGGACTCATACCATACAGGGCAGGTGGGGCCGGGTCATACCATACAGGGCAGGTGAGGCCGGGTCATACCATACAGGGCAGTTGAGGCCGGGTCATACCTTACAGGGCAGGTGAGGCCGGGTCATACCATCCAGGGCTGATGAGGCCGGGTCATACTATCCTGGGCTGGTGAGGCCGGGTCATACCATTCAGGGCAAGTGAGACCGGCTCATACCATCCAGGGCTGATGAGGCCGGGTCATACTTTCCAGGGCTGGTGAGGCTGGGTCATACCATACAGAGCAGGTGAGGCTGGGTCATAGCATTCAGGGCTCATGAAGCCAGGTCATACTATCCAGGGTTGGTGAGACAGGGTCATACCATACAGGGCAGGTGAGGCCGGCTCATACCATCCAGGGCTGATGAGGCCGGGTCATACTTTCCAGGGCTGGTGAGGCTGAGTCATACCATACAGGGCAGGTGAGGTCGGGTCATCCCATCCAAGGCTGGTGAGGCCGGGTCATACAGTATGAGCCTGGTACAGGAGGGATTCTCATGATACAGGGGGTTGGTGATGCTTGGTCATACCATCTGGGGCAGGTGAGGCCGGGTCATACCAGCTAGGTCTAGTGAGGCCGGGTCATACCATACAGGGCAGGTGCAGCTGGGTCATACCATTCAGGGCAGGTGCGGCTGGGTCATACCATCCAGGGCTCGTGAGGCCGCGTCATACCAGCCAGGGCTGGTGAGTCTGGATCATACAGTACAGGGCTGGGGAGGCCGGATCATACCGCACAGGCCTGGTGAGGCCGGGTCATACCTTCCAGAGCTGGTGATGGCTGGTCATACCATCCAGAGCTGGTGATGGCTGGTCATAACATCCAGGGCTGGTGAGGCTGGGTCATCCCATCCAGGGCAGGTGAGGCCGGGTCATGCCATCCAGGGCTGGTGAGGCCAGGCCATACAGTATGAGCCTGGTACAGGAGGAATTCTCATGTTACAGGGGGTTGGTGATGCTGGGTCATACCATCTAGGGCAGGTGAGTCCGGGTCATACCAGCTAGGGCTGGTGAGGCTGGGTCATACCATACAGGGCAGGTGCCGCTGGGTCATACCATCCAGGGCTCGTGAGGCCGCGTCATACCAGCCAGGGCTGGTGAGGCCGGTTCATACCATCCAGAGCTGGTGAGGGCTGATCATACCATCCAGGGCAGGTGAGGCCGGGTCATACCATCCAGGGCGGTGAGGCCGGGTCATTCTTTCCAGGGCTGGTGAGTCTGGGTCATACTTTCCAGGGCTGGTGAGGTCAGGTCATACCATACAGTGCAGGTGAGACTGGGTCATACCATACAGGGCAGGTGAGGCCGGGTCATACCATACAGGGCAGGTGAGGCCGGGTCATACCATACAGGGCAGGTGATGATAGGTCATACCGTACAGGACAGGTGAGGCTGGATCTTACCATCCAGAGCTGATGAAGCCATGTCATACTATCCAGGGTTGGTGACACCGGGTCATACCATACAGGGAACGTGAGGCCGGCTCATAACATCCAGGGCTTATGAGGCAGGGTCATATTATCCTGGGCTGGTGAGGCCGGGTCATACCTTTCAGGGCAGGTGAACCCGGCACATACCATCCAGGGCTGATGAGGCTGGGTCATACTATCCAGGGCTGGTGAGTCCGGATCATACCGTACAGGGCAGGTGAGGCCTGGGCATTTCATATAGGGCAGGTAAGGACAGGTCATACCATACAGGGCAGGTAAGGCTGGGTAATACCATCCAGGGCTCAAGAAGCCAGGTCATACTATCCAGGGTTGGTGAGACTGGGTCATACCATACAGGGCAGGTGAGGCCGGGTCATACCATACAGGACAGGTGAGGCCTGGTCATACCATCCAGGGCTGATGAGGCCGGGTCATACTATCAAGGGCTGGTGAGTCCGGGTCATACCGTACAGGGCAGGTAAGGCCCGGTCATACCAGCTAGGGCTGGTGATGCCGGGTCATCCCATCCAAGGCCGGTGAGGCCGGGTTATACATAATGAGCCTGGTACAGGAGGGATTCTCATGTTACAGGGGGTTGGTGATGCTGGGTCATACCATCTAGGGCAGGTGAGGCCGGGTCATACCAGCTAGGGCGGGTGAGGCCATGTCATACCATACAGGGCAGGTGCGGCTGGGTCATACCATTCAGGGCAGGTTCGGCTGGGTCATACCATAGAGGGCTCATGAGGCTGAGTCATATCAGCCAGGGCTGGTGAGGCTTGATCATACAGTACAGGGCTGGTGAGGCCGGGTCATATCGCACAGGCCTGGTGAGGCCGGGTCATACCATCCAGAGCTGGTGAGGGCTGGTCATTCCATCCAGGGCTGGTGAGGCCGGGCCATACCAGCTAGGGCTGGTGAGGCCGGGTCATGCCATCCAGGGCAGGTGAGGACAGGTCATACCATCCAGGGCAGGTGAGGCCGGGTCATTCTTGTCGGAGAGCAGGATCTGCTTTTTGCTGGTGTTTCACTGTTTTTCGACCTTAGTCTGGCTGTGGCTCTGCTAATCAGGACCACTGCCAAGCTGCTTCCTCTCTAAAGTGGTTTTCATGTACATTAGGTACATATCTAATTGGACTCTGGAGTGCCCTATAAGCCCCTAATATATGGTATATTATGTACCTAGGGCATAGGTACCTCAGAGGGTTCCAGGGGCTGCAGCATGTATTACGCCCCTGGGAAGCACTCCAAAATGGCACCACAGGTCTGCTACTGCAGCCTGGGTAAGGGTGTGCTTGCACCCCTTACAGTGGTATAGGCTACCTATAGACACACATATATACAGACACATATAAACCTATAAGCCACTCCCATGGCAGGCCTTGATAATCCTGAAGGCAGAGTGCTTGGTTTTATGTGAGAGGGTGCCCAAGCATGAGCTGAGCCCCTCTGCAGCTTTCGGAAATACTTCCTTATGGCTGTTCTGTGATACAGCCATACCATATACTCTTAAGTGCATTATAACCTCGCGGTAAATTCTGACTTTGGAATGGCTGCATCAAAACATGTCGTGTTTGGTGTCAAATGCTTTGGAATACTACCCCCCCCACCAGTTCTGGCGGCGGGGGTAGCATTCCATCTTTCTAGAGGGAAAGACATGTTCACACTGGTCAAACCCGGTAGGACTTTCCTGAGCCCTGGCATCACAAAATGGATGCCTCTGCCACAGACACGGGTCTGGCCTCCTGCTGCTGACCGAAACTCCGGCAGGGGAGGCCTGGACAATAGGTTTCCTGTCGAAGGGAGGTTTAACCACCTCCCCAGACAGGCAGATGCGTATTGGGGCTGGGCGGGAGCACTCCCTGGTGCTTTGAAGTCCTGCACTGGGGGCACATTTGGTGTCCCTGTGCATAGTCCAGTTCAAACCGGTTACAGGGGCTACCTGCCCCTGCTCTGGCGCGAAACTGGACAAAGGAAATGGGTGTAACCACCCCTCTTTCCAAGCCCACCCATAGGTGGGGCCTTAGAGTTAGTCCAGCCCCTAAACTTGGTATAAGTATATGAATCCAGTCCCTAGGACTTTAGATTACCCTGGGCGAAACTCTGCAACATATATCCTGGACCTTCGACTTTCTATCACGACTAGAAGACGGAAGAAATCTCCCTTGGGGTCAAGGAGTGACTCCCCTGCTTGGCAGGCACCAAAGAAGCAACAGACCGGTCTGTATCGCTGAAGCTCCAGCCGGACGCCGAAGTCTTTGCATCACCAGAGGTGGATTTCCAGACTTCCCGGAGGCTACCCTGAGTCCACAGCAAAGCTGAGGCCCGTGGCTATCGTGGGTGACGTGGAACCATGACCCCTGGACACCGTGAACTTTTGCAGCAACACTATCTTCCTGGACCTCCTCGAAGTTGTGCTTTGGGCTCCGAGTAGACCCAGCCTTGAGTACCTCCTGCACCGAAGATTGTTGGCCTCCACTCCACGAGTGACCCGTGGGCCAGCTTCAAGTGCGACCGCTCGAAGCTCCTTCGCGATCACTATCCCGTTGGCTAGCAGGTCCCCACGAAGGCAACTCCCTTTCTACTTGGACTTTCCCGGTTGCTCCATTCGTGCCCTGACTTACCCTCGCTGGGTGTGTCCCTCAGACCTTTCTGGTCTGCACTGCAGTCCTTTCTCTGAATTCCAGTGACTTGCCATTGCCAAGGCTTGTTGGGTCCATTCTGGTCGCCGACACCGCAGCACTCGACAGACTTCGCGGGACAGCTCGAATCCAGCTCGTGGACTTCGTCGACGCCTCCTGGACCTCGTGGCTGAAGAGTCAAAACACCCATCAACTCACCTGAAGCACCCGACATCTGTGGGCATTGGTCCATCCTGCCCTTGGTCACTGGCTAGTGACCCAGACTCTGTCCCCTCTGCTTTCAGGTTCCTTCCATCCTAGATCCAGGCTTGGATCTCTTCGGACACTTCTCCTCTTCACGGAAGCAGCAGTTCTTTGCAGACTTCCATTGAAATCGATGACGCGACCCGACACCAAAAGACACCTATGCACCCGGCTTCCCTGGGTGAGGTAACTCGAGTACTCCATTGCTCTTCTGGGTGGTAGCCCTAGAACTTCTTAAGTCCAAAAGGGTTTGGTCCTGACTCGATTAGAGGTGTCCCTAATCTTTACATTTCCAACCGCGACATTGGCCTTAGAAGATAACGGGAACCCGCGGTTGTGTTTACACACTGCATACAGTCCCCGTGGGTCCCCTGTGTCACTACCTTGAGTGGTTCCTTGGGGGTCCCAGCGATTCTACAGGCTCTAGGCCTTGTGTCTATTCCAGTCGTGGTTCTTATACCACTTTTTTGGTATATGGTTTGGTATGCCCCTAGGGCCCAAACGTGTATTTGTGCTATTACTGATTCTTGCTAACTTGTAAACAAAGTACTTCGAACTCCAGTCTAATAAAGAGACTAGAGGGGTGTGTTTTATCCTAAATACATTTATTTTGAATATACACCTATTGTGCTTGTCCTTTCATTTGATAATTCAAGAGATTGTAGACTGGTAAAACAAGCTGCTTTACATTCCTGCAAGACTTAGCCTGAAGGTTGCTCTCCATAGCTACCACTAGGATAGCTTTCAATAAAGGTTGTCTTTAACCATTCACCATAAGGGGTTGTTTGGACTGATACAAGGTGCCCACTAGAACTAGTGGACAGCATATATCAGGCCACCTTCTCACAATTCGTTCCAGGGCTGGTGAGGGTGGGTCATACTTTCCAGTGCTGGTGAGGCCTGGTCATACCATACAGGGCAGGTCAGGCCGGGTCTTACCATACAGGGCAGGTGAGGCCGGGTCATACCATACAGGGCAGGTGAGGCCGGACCATACCATCCAGGGCAGGTGCGGCTGGGTCCTACTATCCAGGGCTCGTGAGACCGCGTCATACCATGACTGGTGAGGCTGGATCATACAGTACGAGGCTGGTGAGGCCGGGTCATACCACACAGGCCTGGTGATGCCGGGTCATACCATCCAGAGCTGGTGAGGGCTGGTCACACCATCCAGGGCCGGTGAGGCCGGGTCATACCATCCAGGGCAGGTGATGCTGGGTAATACCATACAGGGCAGGTGAGGCCGGCTCATACCATCCAGGGCTGATGAGGCCGGGTCATACTTTCCAGGGCTGGTGAGGCAGAGTCATACCATATAGGGCAGGTGAGGCCAGGTCATACCATAGAGGGAAGATGAGGCTGAGTCATACCGTCCAGGGCTCGTGAGGCCGCGTCGTACCAGTCGGGGCTGGTTAGGCTGGATCATACAGTACAGGGCTGGGAGGCAGGATCATACCGCACACGCCTGGTGAGGCCGGGTCATACCATCCAGAGCTGGTGAGGGTTGGTGAGGCAGAGTCATGCCGTACAGGGCAGGTGAGGCCGGGTCATACCATACAGGGCAGGTGAGGCCGGGTCATACCTTCCAGGGCTAATGAGGCCAAGTCATACTTCCAGGGCTGGTGAGGCAGGGTCATTCCGTACAGGGCAAGTGAGGCCGGTTCAGACCAACTAGGGCTGGTGAGGCCGTGTCATACCAGCCAGGGCTGGTGAGGATGGATCATACAGTACAGGGCTGAGGAGGCTGGGTCATACCGCACAGGCCTGGTGAGGCCTGGTCATACCATCCAGACCTGGTGAGGGCTGGTCATACCATCTATGGCTTGTGAGGCCTGGTCATACCATCCAGGGCAGGTGAGGCCGGGTAATACCATCCAGGGCAGGTGAGGCCGGGTAATACCATCCAGGGCAGGTGAGGTCGGGTCATACCAAAGAGGGCAGGTGAGGCCCTGTATTATCATACAGGGCTGGTGAGGCCGGGTCATCCCATCCAAGGCTGGTGAGGCTGGGTCATACAATATGAGCCTGGTACAGGAGGGATTCTCATGTTGCAGGGGGTTGGTGATGCTGGGTCATACCATCTAGGGCAGGTGAGGCCGGGTCATACCAGCTAGGGCTGGTGAGGCCGGGTCATACCATACAGGGCAGGTGCAGCTGCGTCATACCATCCAGGGCTCGTGAGGCCGCGTCATACTAGCCAGGGCTGGTGAGGGTGGATCATACAGTACAGGGCTGGGGAGGCCGGGTCATACCGCACAGGCCTGGTGAGGCCGGGTCATACCATCCAGGGCTGGTGAGGCTGGGTCATACCATCCAGGGTTGGTGAGGCCTGGTAATACCATCCAGGGCAGGTGAGGCTGGCTCATACTTTCCAGGGCTGGTGAGGCTGGGTCATACTTTCCAGGGCTGGTGAGGCTGGGTCATACCATAGAGGGCAGGTGGGGTCTGGTCATATCATCCAGGGCCGGTGAGGCCGGGTCATACCATCCAGGGCTGGTGAGGCGGAGTCATCCCATCCAAGGCTGGTGAGGCCGGGTCATACTTTCCAGGGCTGGTGAGACTGGGTCATACTTTCCAGGGCTGGTGAGGCTGGGTCATACCATCCAGGGCTGGTGAGGCCGGGTCATCCCATCCAAATCTGGTGAGGCCGGGTCATACAGTATGAGCCTGGTACAGGAGGGATTCCCATGTTACAGGGGTTTGGTGATGCTGGGTCATACCATCCAGAGCTGGTGAGGCCGGGTCACACCAGCCAGGGCTGATGAGGCCGGGTCATACCGCACAGGGCTGGTGAGGCTGGGTCATACCATCCAGGTCTGGTGAAGCCGGATCATACCATCTTGGGCAGGTGAGGCCGGGTCATACCATCCAAGGCAGGTGGTGTCTGCTCATACCATCCAGGGCTGGTGAGGCCGGGTCATACCATCCAGGGCTGGTGAGGCCGGGTCATACCATCCAGAGCTGGTGACGCCCGGTCATCCCATGCAGGGCTGGTGGGGCCAGGTCATTCCATCCAGTGCTGGTGGGGCCGGGTCATTCCATCCAGGGCTGGTAAGGCCGGGTCATACGATCCAGGGCAGGTGAGGCCTGTTCATATCATCCAGGTAGCAGCTGTGTGCATCGTTTGCAGGACTGAGACACCTCGTCTTTGACATAGTGCATGTTGGGGGTCCTCTGACAGAAGCAGCGGTGTGCATCATTTGCAGGACTGGGACACCTCGTTCTTTGACATAGTGCATGTTGGTGGTCCTCTAACAGTAGCTGCGTTGTGCATAGCTTTCTGGACTGATCCACCTCTTTCTTTGACAGAATGCATGTTGGGGTTACTCTGACAGCAGTGGTGTTCATCGTTTGCAGGACTGAGCGACCTTCTTCTTTGACAGAGTGCATGTTGGGGTTCATCTGACATTAGCAGTGGTGTGCATCTTCTGCAGTACTGAGACACCTTGTTCTTTGACAGATGTCAGGGGTCCTCTGACAGTAGCAACGGTGTGCATCATTTGCAGGACTGAGATACCTCGTTCTTTGACAGAGTGCAATTTGGACTTCCTCCGACAGCAGCAGTGTGAATCGTTTGCAGCACTGAGACACCTCGTTATTTGACAGAGGGATGTCTTGGTTCCTCTGACAGTAGCTTGATCGAACCAAGTGGACTGCTTGCCATTTTTGCCCGCTGCAGCACTATACGAAATTACGTCGTCGTGAGAGTAATTCCTGATACCGGCGATACTGAAAGCGCGGTTGATATACCATCGGCTACATCCTTTAGCCTCTCCCTTATTATACTCACTCGCTTGTGCTTACAAATATTCGTTGGGCAATTGAGAGACAAACACTGACTGTGGAGTTGTTTCCTCCTAACCCTCACAGGGCACCCGGCCGGGTACTCTGTGAGTTATTTTGGTTCACTATTAGCACGGTGACACTCTTTTTGATGTGTTAGTCAGCATTACCACCATTCAGGTGTCCCTATATTAAATTGTCCTGAAGAGACCCTCTATTGCAAATAGGGTCGAAACGTCGTTGACGAGAGTTATGAGGCGAACCACTATTCAATACTTATGACAAATAAGTGTTGATGAACTGCATCCCATTAATTTCTTTTTTGGTCGCCCATACAATGAATAATTGAAACCGTTTTATGTTACACTTTGTTGTTATAATTTTGTTGTGTAGGTTTGTTCACTGTCTTTCTCTGGGACACTTTTCAGAATTGTTTAAAGAAACTGTCATTTTGTTTGGAATGTATATTGTGAAATTGTTTTTACCTAAGACTTTTTCATTGTAAATATAAAGAACAATGTTTTTTTATCTAATGTGTGTGGGCAGCTTTCCTTTCTGACATCACGTTAACCCTTTGTTGTTATTGCCATTGGGCTTTGTGTATTACATATTTGGTTATTAAGCCATACGAGCCATTGTTTCTGTCCAATAACCTCTGACAGTAGTAGCGGTGTGCATCGTTTGCTGGACTGAGCGACCTCGTTCTTTGACAGAGTGCATGTTGGATTCTGTGGCGTCCAGGCCTGGCAGGATGCTCGCTGTACGAGGCTAGGCCTCAGCCTTTAGTCCGCAGCAACAATGGACACCCACACAGGCTTATGGCTACTGGGCCAAGACCCTGAGCGGTCCTGCGCTACTTTATTGAAACCCTCAGGCGAGCCCGCCCTCGGGGTGTGTGTGTGCGTGCGTGCTAGTCGTGCGTGACCGGGCCGGGTGGCACCGTCACTACATCCCTCCAATCTTTTAGATATAAAGACCCTTTATATGGTTATTTACAGTCTCTCTTTATGCACCACGCAAAGTCTTTTAGTTTAGGGCTGGGGGCTGGGTTTGGCCGGAGACCATACCTCTGGCTCCGGTAGTTCTTCTGCATCCCAGACCTTTCTGTATCCCTCTCTGACTCGGGTGACGCGCCACTAGAATTCTGCTGCTCTTCCGCCGTCATCGATTCTCTTTCGGCTTGGCATTGTGTAGGTCCAGGGCTGCTGATAGGGGTGCTCATTGTGACCACCCCTTCTCCTTCCTCCGGGTCCTCCGTGACATTGTCCATTGACTGCGGCACGCTCACAGCTCTCTTAAACCATGAGGCATTCATTGTGACTACGCGAGTCCCTCGCATGGCCGATACCATGGTGCCGTGCACATTGATGACCTCCCACACCTCCAGCTCATACAGGGTGCGATACTTCCAGCCCGGGTATCGGGCCTTCACAACGACTCGGTCACCGACTCGGATGCTCATCTGTTGTGCCCTGCGATCTTGGCCCGCCTTGTCATTAGATGCTTTCCTCCGGGCCTGGGCAACCTTTTGATCCAACGCTTGGGGACACCACGAGTGGTCCGCGGGAACGCAGTTCCTGGGTACCTTTCGGAACACTAGGTGAGCTGGCGAACACTGTGTGGTGCAGTTTGGGGTTTGACGATAGGCACTGAGGAATTGCTGAAGGCACTGCTCGACGTCCTCCCCTTTCTCCACTCCAATTCTGAGAGCTCGGTTCATAGTTCGCATGAACCGTTCCACCTCACAGTTTGCCTGGGGCCACTGTGGCGTGATTATGAGGTGCCGAATGCCCTGGGCCGCCAGGTACTCTTGGAACTCCCTTCCCTGAAACGGTGGGCCATTATCTGATTTGATTTCTTCAGGCAGTCCCATCATGGCGACGACACGCTCAAGAGCGGTTTTGACGTGTTGGAAAGCTGTCGACGACACTACTTCCACTACCGGGAATTTTGAATGAGAGTTGACGAGAACCAGGGTGCTCTGTCCGTCAGGAAACGCCCAAAGTCGAGGCTCACTTTGGTCCATGGCTCCTGACATGGGTCTTCCGTGATCACCAGATGGGGTGCAGGACCCACTTCTTAGACTCTGTCTCCTGCATCAGGACCGCGCTAAGTCCTACGGGGCTTGCATCTACCACCACTTCAGTGCGCCAATGTGGGCGAAAGTACGCCATCACTTTGTTATCAATGAGGGCTTCCTTGATGGCATGGAATGCCAGATCTTCCTTCGTGGACCAGACCAATGACTGGCCAGACTTCGTGAGGGTGTGGAGTGGCTCGGAGAGGGACGCCAGATTGGGAATGAACCCGCCACAGTATGTGGCCATTCCGAGGAAGCTCTGGACTTCGGTGGGCGACGTGGACCTCGGGGCAGATCGTATTGCTACTGCTTTCTTCGGGTCAATCCGCAGCCCTTCCCTGGAGAAGATGTAGCCGAAGAAATCCACTGACTCCTGATAGAATGAGCACTTGGCTCTATGCAGGAAGCGCCCGTTGTCCGCTAGTCGTTGAACTGTGGCCCAGAGATGCAAGTGGTGCTCCTCCAGCGTCTTGAAGAACACGAAGATGTAATCGCTCAAGTTTATTACACCCTGCAGTCCCATGAGCGTCTCCCTTATTGCGTTCTGGAACACCTCCACAGCAGAGGAGAAACCGAAACTCAGTCTCTTGTACCAACACAGTCCCACATAAGTGGAGATGGTCGTGATATTCCTACTGTCAGGGTGGAGCTCCAGCTGGTGGTAGCCGGCATTGAGGTCGAGCTTGGTGAACCACTTGGCGCTGTTAAGGTCGGCCACAATGTCATCCATAGTGGGTGTGAGATGACGTTCTCTCTTCACGGCCTTGTTTGGCAGGCGCATGTCGACGCAGAGCCGAATGGCTCCTGGCTGTTTTGGTTTCGGGGCCACAACCAACGGCAACACCCACGGGGTGGGTCCGACACTTCTCGATCATCCCCAAATCCTCCAGCTTCTTCAGCTCTTCCTCCACTTGTGGCTGTAAGTGAAATGACACCCGCCGATGCCTCAGGGCCATATGCCCGACTGTCAGATCGATGTGCAGCTTGAATGTTTTCCCTTTCAGGCAGCCCATGCCCTCAAATAACATGGGGAAATCTCTGAGCATCTCACGAGCATGTAGATCATGCACCTGGTTCGCAAAGAATACTAAGTTCAAGACCTCCGCCGTGTGACAACTGAGGAGGGTGCCTAGTTTTCCTTCGGTGATATGAAATTTAGTGCTGAGACGATGGCCCTCATTGGCAACCTCCATGACTCCACGTAAGGGAAGCGGCTCATTTCTGTCGTACGAGTATATTCTTGCCTTGGATGGGAGGAGCGGCGGGTGTGGTGAGAATCTCTCATACTGATCACTGTCCATCACGTTCACTGACGCTCCTGTGTCTATGAGGGCACTCATCGGAGAACCAGCTACGGTGATGGTGCATATGAGCGGTGGTCGGCGCTTTGTACCTTCACAACCAACAAATGACACGAAGAACACATCGTTGTCTTCGGTTCCCAGACCAAATCCTGGTGGGGTATTGTCCACTTAATCCGCAGGGTCCTCCAGCGTCAGCTGCCTCACCGCCGTCGTTGGTCCACGTGAGCCAGGGTCGTTATTTCTTCCTCTGCCACTCCTGCAGACCTTCGCAAAATGGTTAAGCTTTCCGCACTGGGAGGATGTTTTTCCACTCGCAAAACACCTCCCTGATGGAGGGTGATCCAGACTGCAATTCCCACATGCATTTCTTTAGGGAGGTCTTGGGCGTCCTCTTGATTGAGCCGGCCGTCTCTGAATCGCGTCCACTCTCTTTTCTTTGATCACGTGTGACCACGTCGATGCGGGCTGCGGCGTAGGCCGGTTGAGGGCTGCCTCCATTTCATCCCCGCGAGCGTTGGACAGCTCGTGGGACCTGGCGAGCACGAGAATCTCGTCCAAACTGATGCCCGGTTGCCGTAGTATCAGGCGGCGTAGCGTAACTGACCGACACCCTTGAATGACTTGCGCCCTGATCTCCTCCCTCTGGTCCGGCAACGTGCAGGAGCTTGCTAGCTTCCTTAGGCGAGCGTAAAAGACATTGATGGTCTTGGCCTCCCCTTGCTGTGCCTGCCGGAGCTTGAACCACTCGAAGTCTGGGTTTATCTGGGGGTCGAAATGCCTGTTCAGGGCTGTTACTGCCCCGTTGTAGTTGTCATCTGCCCCTCTGCCCGGCAACATCTCAAAAAGATCGTACAATTCGCCTCCTCCGTAGCATATGAGGAGCGACCTTTTCACTCTCCCATCGGTCTCTCGCACGCCTACGTAGTGGTCTAGGCAGCCAATCCAGGATTTCCAGCGCGCCGCGGCAGTGGACAGGTCGGAGAGTTCACTGAAGGGCGGTAAAGGGGCAGCCGTGGCCTGGCCAGGCCGATCGTGAGGAGGTGGCGGTTGCGCCACAGGGGCAGCGCCCCCTCCGTTTGTGTCTTGGACGCCCTTGTTCAGCCATCAGCGTGCTTGTCAATGCTCCTGGGCGGTGACAGCAGGGTATGCTGATGAGCGTAGGCCTGCGTGAGGTATCGATGTCCCCGCTGCTGCTGAGCGTGAGTGGCAAACACACAGTGTCCGTGCTGTAATCTGTGGCGATATGCACTGCTGCGGCTGTTCTCTTGGTGCCTTTCCTGAACTGGTGTTACATTGAAAACTGGCAGGGCTGTCTGCAGAGCGTGGTGGTCCCCGGTATTGCCGATCCTGTGGCGGGGGAAAACTTCCCCTTGCAGGGAACAATGGTTGCAGGACTGTGTTCTCCCATTGTTTCCCTGTATGGCTGGCCCCTCCTTTTCTTATACTTGTTTAATTTCACTCCCCCTTGGACGTCTACCAGTCCCAGACACTTCTTCCAGTGTTGGGGGCCACATGTGCAACATTCCATCCATCAGCTTGTGTGTTTGGCTAGGGGTGGTGAGCAGGCGCGTGTGAGAACAACGTGCTGCGGGGCCCAGTCGTCCAGCACGCTGAGATGGGCGTGCACTTCACCTGCCGGCTCGACCACGTGATCGTGGGAGCGCAGCTGGGCTCTGACACCGCTGGGGCATCGGTGTGACTCGGCTGGGGCCGGAGTGACGATCACGGCCAGTGTTGACGCGCAGGGCAGGGTCGGCCTCACCTTGGGGTGCTGCGCCAAGCACTGACGATAGCAGGCAGGCGGCGGTGCAGAACGGGGTGGGCAGGCCCCGTTCTGCACGCGCCGGTGCACCTCTCTCCGATGGACGGCCAAAGCTGCGTGGGGTGAGCTCCTGCTGGGGCGGCACACGCGGACCCGGTGGCGCAGACCACACGCGCCACTCCGGGTCTTTTGCGGCGGCAGCCAGCCGCGACCACCGGCACCGGGGAGCGAAACAGGTGAGGCACACATGAGGCGTGGGTGGGACCTGCCTCGTCGCCAATGTGGCATCCAGGCCTGGCTGGACGCACGCTGCGCGAGGCTAGGCCTCAGGCTTTAGTCCACAGCAATAATGGATACCCACACAGGCTTATGGCTACTGGTCCAAGACCCTGAGCGGTCCTGCACCCCTTTATTTAAACCCTCGGGCGAGCCTGCCCTCAGAGTGCGTGCGTCCGTGCTAGCCGTGAGTGTGCGGGCCGTGTGGCACAGTCACAGCGTTGTGCATCCTTTGCAGGACTGAGACACCTTGTTCTTTGACAGCGAGCATGTTAGACCTGGCACCTTGGCGTGAGTCTCCCTTCCACTTTTTGTCGCTGTTACTCATGTGTTTTTATGGTGTTGGCCGCTCAGAGCACTTTGCCACTGCCAACCAGTGCCACAGTGCAAGTGCTCCCTATGTAAAATGTATATGTTGGTTGGAGCCCATGATTGGCTTATTTGGTTTACTGTCAGACCCCAGTAAAGTGCACCAGGAGTGCCAGGGCGTATAAACACAAATGCCGCTGGTGGGCTTGCAGCACTGGTTGTGCCACCCACAGAAGCGGCCTGGTAAAATGCGTCTAGGTCTGCCATCGCAGAACCTGCGTGCAGTCTGGTACTGACATGCTGGCTGGGCAAGTGCACACACTTGCCAGTCCCTAAACTTTCCCTTAACTTCATGTTAGCCACCCATATGGTAGGCCCAAGGGCAGGGTGCATTGTAGCATAAGGTAGGACAAGCCCTGATGTGTGTGGCATGTCCTAATAGTGAATTACAGCATTTTCGTTGTTCACTATTGTAAGGCTACCCTGTTCTCATAGGCCAGAATGGGCTGTTAAGATTGTTACATCCTATGATCCTAACAGACCCAGGGAACATGGTAGAAAATCGAGTTTAGTATGCCTGAACTCAGAATAATAAGGTACATCTTCTCGTAAGGTTTATTTTAATATTCTGTGTTTGCAAATGCCACTTTTAGAAAGTTGGCCTTTGCTTTTCTAACCATTTCAGCCCGCCTCTGCGTGATGTGTATCTGCTGTCTGGCTTGTGTGAGTGACAGGGCTGGGGAAACCCAGATGGGCAGGGCTAGGTAGCCTGGTGGTGAATAGAAAGATTGACAGGTAGATGGGTGGGAGAAGTACACCTGGACTCTGAATAGGACTGTGCTCTGCCACTTAAATGCTGGGTCCGCCCCCTGTGGAGCGTCTGATGACTCTGCCCTGCACTCTGAAAGAAGAAGCCTGCATCGCGTCAACAAAGTGCTCCAGAACTGGACTGAACTAGGCAAGGGCCCCCCTGGCCTGGGAGGACAAAAGAAATGTAGTATAAATGTAGGAGCCCTGTTCCTAAGAAATCAGATCCTCTTGGAACCAAGAAGAATCTCTGCCTGAGGAGGAGGCACCGGGAAAGCTGTAGGAGGAAGACTGTCCCTATCCTGGGGGACTGACCTGCAGTGGTGACCTTGCTCCCAAAGGAGAGAAGAGGAACCCTTCACTAAAGATTTGCTGCCTTTTTATTTTCAAGAAAGCTTGTGCTTCCCAAAAACGATCTCCAAGGGCCTGGAAACGAGCTTGCCCTCTGAACTGAGCCCCAGGACCATTGGGCTCATCCTGACCTTCACTCGCCTACCGCTGGACTGTGGTGTTCCTTCCCTCGCCAAAGCCGTGACTCCCGTGCCCCTCAGCCCCTCCTTGAGCCGTGACCAGACTGCTTAGCCGCCCCTGCCTTGGGAAGAGCCTCGCTCGATCCGAGCCGCTCCCCCTACGCCGTGCTGGGCTGCCCCGTCACATCGCTCGCTGGAGGCCCGCTGCGCACCTTCACCCCTCCCGCCGGAATCGGCGCTGTGAGTATCTCAAAAGCCTTGGACGTCCCGGACGTGGAAAACGTACCCAGCTGCCCCGCTGTGCTCACTTGCCAACCTGAACACACCACTCTTGCTGTGAGCCTGAAGGACCAGATCCCCTCGTAAAGCGTGGGAGCCCCGGACGCCGCCTCGCCCTTCTGAAGAGCCGCTGGACGACCTGCACCCGCCTTTACTAAAAGAAACAAGGTACTGTACCATACGGACTCGACCGTGAGCTCGCATCGGATCCAGGGTCCGCAACGTTTTGTTTCCCTGCCGTCTGACGCCTGCCACCAGGTCACCGTCTCAGCGCGAAGCGCGCTAAGACCTACAGTTCACCTTGTTGTCCCGCTTAAGAATAATTTTCCGTATAAAAGAACTTTCCGGAACAATAGAGATCGTGGCTCCAACTTTACACCGTTACTGGGTCTTGTACTAAGTCTGCTTAACATATATAAAAGCCTTATTTTTGTATACGTCCTGTCTGGTGTCCGTTTGTGGTGCATGCAAGGTATTTGCTGTGTGTATAATTGCAAGTGCTTAACAGTGTACGACCTGAAGTTTAGTCTTGATTGCTCGCGCCACGCACCTAGAGGGTGAGCAGGGGTTATTCTAAAGAGTCATCCTTCGCCCTGACTAGAGGTGAAGGGTCCCTACTTGTCGCTTGTACTTGCCTGCGCCAACCCGAGCCCCCTCATTTCTAACAGTGCATTTTGGGTTTCCGTTGACAGTAGCAGCAGTGTGCATCCTTTGCAGGACTGAGACACCTTGTTCTTTGACAGAGTGCATGTTGGGTTTCCGCTGACAGTAGCAGCAGTGTGCATTGTTTGCAGCACTGAGACACCTCATTCTTTGACAGAGTGTATGTTGGGTTCCTCCTACAGTAGCAGCAATGTGCATCGTTTGCAGGACTAAGACACCTCTTTCTTTGAAAGCGTGCTTGTGGAGTTCCTCTGACAGTAGCAGCGGTGTGCATCGTTTGCAGGACTGAGACACCTTGTTCTTTGACAGCGTGCATTTTTGGTTTCCACTGACATTAGCAGCGGTGTGCATCGTTTGCAGGACTGAGACACCTTGTTCTTTGACAGCGTGCATTTTTGGTTTTCGTTGACAGTAGCAGCGGTGTGCATTGTTTGCAGGACTGAGACACCTTGTTCTTTGACAGAGTGCATGTTGGGTTTCCGCTGACAGCAGCGGTGTGCATTGTTTGCAGGACTGAGACACCTCGTCTTTGACAAAGTGCGTGATGGGTTCCTCTTACAGTAGCAGCAATGTGCATCATTTGCAGGACTGAGGCACCTCGTTCTTTGACAGTGTGTATGTTGGGGTTTCTCTGACATTAGCAGCTGTGTGCATTGTTCGCTTGACTGAGTACCGCGTTTTTAGGTCGAGCCTGGGCAGTGCATGCGCTGCTCTGAAAGCCATGCAGGAGTATGTACTTGAAGCCCCGCCCACTCCCCGCCCAAATTGAGCATTGGCTTGAGGCGTTCTCTTTCGTAAATGCTGGCTTCTCATTCGTTATTAGGCTTGTAAGTCCCTCAGTACTGCCTTGTCTTCATTTGTAACCTCTCACTAGGGTATGTCTTCTTTAGTCTGGAAGCACTATTTTCTTTACTGAGTTTCTCTTACTGCAGGAGGGCAGGAAGGCCTTTCATGCGCAGTTGTGACACCAGCTTGTTTAACTCGTGGCAAACGGGGAGCTCTTTAGGGGCCATGGGAAATAGAAGGGGGTAACTCAGCGATTCCTTTCTGGAGGTCAAAGGTGCGTGATGTAAATTCCGCTAGATCTGGCGTGTTTATTTTCTGAACGGAAGCATTTAGAATGCAATAGGTCTTGCATTTGCGAGAGTTTGAGCTATTGGCATTTTAAATAACAATGATTTTTCTAAAACCAAAACATAATTCAAAGGCATTGTCATTTCCAATGCCAATAGCTCAAACTGAGTAAATGCAAGACCTATTGCATTGCTGATGCTTGTTTGAGACTGCATGTTGGAAAATCCCAAACAAGGTTTCGCAGGACACAGAAAGGAGCACACTGATGTTACTGTACTGTAGCAGCAGTGTGCTTCTTTCGGTGTCCTGAGACACCTGGTTTGTTGCCAGAATGCATGCTGGGATTTCTCAGACAGTAGCAATGGTGTGTTACTCCCAGTAGTCTGAGGGGCCACGCCGCTGTGCGTTTTGGGATCACTCGGGCTGCAAAGCAGTCCCCTCTCTGCACAGATTTATGAATGTGCCACTTTGATTTCTCACTGTGTTTGTTGTGGACTCATTGCAAAATCCTGCTCATTGCTCTCTCTGTTTTCCCAGAAGCTCGGCCGCAGCCCCCCGAGTCCATGGACAACCGGCCCATGTTCCAGACCTTGCACTCCTTGGCTGAGGACAATATAGCCTTCTTCCAGGGGAATGCATCAGAGCTGGGACAGCGCTTTGTGGCAGCCTTCTCCAGCATTCAAGAGCATGCCCGCGTCCTGGAGACCGCCATGGGCAACTTTGCCAGCTTCTATCACATCTTCGACTTTGACGAGAAGACTCCGGCCAATGGCTACCGCAGCCTCATGAAGCTGGTGCTGGCCTGCGTGCAGCACATCATTCACAAGTCCCGCTATGTGGCCTCCAGTCGCCGCAGCATCTTCTTCAGGACCAACCATAACTGTATGGAGCTGGAGGCCTACTGCACGGCTCTCACCCAGCTCCGTGCTCTGGTGTACTTCGCACAGAGGTTGCTTACTGCCAATCGGCATGGAAATCTGTTCTTCGAGGAGGACCACGGGCTCACGGACGAGTTCCTGAAGGAGTACAGCACCATGCACAAGGGCTGTTTTTATGGCCGCTGCTTGGGTTTCCAGGTAAGACTTAGGGGTTTGGCTTCTAGTTCGAGTTAATATGTGACTAATTCCCCGCTAGGAAAACTGAATAGTTTCCTCTTCTCGTTGTGGGAGATTATGCATGGGTACTTATCTCCACTAGAGATGACTTGATGAGGTCCTGTCCTGGTTTTGGAAGACTATCCCAGAGGCTGCTTCTCTGCTAGAGAGGCCGAAGTGGGATCCCCGGAGACCATTCCTGGTCGCTGGTCCTCTGCTGGAAATGGTGTGGGTTGGGATCCTAGGAGACTGTTCCTTGTCCTCTGCTGGAGGTGGTTTGGGTGGGATCCTAGGAGACTGTTACTGGTCCTCTGCAGGAGATGATGTGGGTAAGATCCCAGGAGCCTGTTCCTGGTCGCTGGTCCTCTGCTGAAGGTGGTGTGGTTGGGATCCTAGGAGCCTGTTCCTCTGCTGGAGGTGGTGTGGGTGGGATCCTAAGAGTCAGTTTCTGGTCCTCTGCTGGAAACGATGTGGGTGGGATCCTAGGAGACAGTTCCTGCTCCTCTACTGGAGGTGGTGTGAGTGGGATCCTAGGAGACTGTTCCTGGTCGCTGGTCCTATGCTGGAAATGGTGTGGGTCGGGATCCTAGGAGACTGTTCCTGTTCCTCTGCTGGAGGTGGTGTGGGTGGGATCCTAGGAGACTGTTTCTGGTCCTCTGCAGAAGATGATGTGGGTAAGATCCTAGAAGCCTATTCCTGGTCGCTGGTCCTCTGCTGGAGGTGGTGTGGGTGGAATCCTAAGAGTCCGTTTTTTTTTTTTTTTGTTTTTTTTTTTTGAAACCGTTTATTGCAGTTTATAGAAGTTACAGGTATGGGCCTACAACCACACGGCCGGCCGCTAGAGCATCAAAGGCATATTACATACACACAGCAAAAAAAATTTCTCAGCGGTGCACAGTAGGAAGACAGGAGTAATCAATGGTGCAGGCCTCACAGCTCCATGCCCACAGTACGGTTCCATTTTCTTAAAGCAAAACAACATCAAAAAACCACAACCGCAAGGCAACCCGCGATCCAAAGTGACAACACGTGCTCCATAAGCGGGGGATCCAAACCAGCAGCAAAACTCTGAAGAGGGGGACGGGAGTAGATCAGGGACTGGGGGACCGCGCGCCCGCGGCCGAGGGAGGGGGGCCATCTAGGGAGACGGGGCAGGCGAGGCGGCCGGAAGTAGTGGCGGCTCACAAATACCCCCGCGGTAGGCGTTCCAGGGGCCCCAGAGTTTCATCCACGCCCCAGGCTTACCCCTCGCCACATACACCACCTTTTCACGAAACATACACCAATCCATATGCTCTTTCCAGGCCGACACCGCAGGGGGCCTCTGGGATCCCCACAATTGGGCAATATCACGCTTGGCTATCATGTATCCCAGAGTCACCCACCGCGCCTGCGGGACCGAGTAGTCATTTGGTTCCCAGACATTCAGCAAGCATCTCCTCGCTTCAGGCAGCAGCGCGACACGCGTAACCATTCGTAGAACCTCATGCACACCACGCCAGAATCGCTCCACCTTCGGGCACTCCCACAGTATATGCATGAAAGTCGCCAACGCACCACAGCCACGCTTACACATTCCATCACCGGCAAAACCCATACGTAAAAGCCTTGGCCCCGTCACGTAGACCCGGTGAAGGATCTTGAGCTGGACGAAACGAAGGCGGGCCGGGATGGCCACCTCTTTCGGAGAGGCCACCGCGGAAATCCAATCCTCGTCGTCCAGCTCCAGCCCGTCGGCAACCCAAGCCTCGCGGAGACTAGTCAGCAGACACGATCTATCGTTAATCAATTTTTTGTATATGAGGGAGATCGTGCTGTCCGGGACATGGCCATCTAGCACTCTGTCCTCCAGGGGGGAAGACTCCGGAATGGATGCAACATCCGGGAAGACGGAGCCCAGCGCATGGCGGACCTGTAGGTACCGAAAGTACTCACTGCCCTGCAGCTGAAACTCCGCCTGCAGCGTCTCAAAAGTTTTGAATCCCCCCCTCGTCCAGAGATCTCCCACCGTGCTGATTCCGATCGTGTCCCACTTCTCGAAGCCCTTCGACGTCCACAGGGAGCCCAACCTCTCAGATGCATACAGCGGAGACGCTCGGGTCAAACGGTCCTTCCACCCCATAGCTGCATTAGCCGCGTGCCAGACACGCACCATGACACGCGTCGGTCCCGTCAAACGGGAGTCGGGCGCGCCAGAGTAGAGCGCTCGATTATAATCGCCACCGGGCAGAAGCGTCCTGTCCATCTCAAATGCCGGGTTCAAGGCGGGCCCGTAAAGGCCATGATTAATTGCAGCTAGTTGGGAGGCCCAGTAATACCGTTTGATGTCCGGGAGGGCGACCCCTCCATCGTACCACGGGAGCGTCAATTTAGCCAGAGCAATACGCGGCCTCCCGTCCCAGAACAGGCGCCGCTGGAGGCCCTCCACCTCGCGAAAGTAGCGTGCCGGGACCAAGTCCATGGTATTCTGGAGGGCGTAGAGGAAGCGCGGCAGGGACATCATTTTAAATAAGGCCGCTCGGCCGAGCGGCGAGAGCGGCAGACGCCGCCAGCGCACCACGTCCTCCCTCAGACGCTGGAGGGGGGGCAGCAAGTTCCGCTCATAGCGGGCCTCCGGGTCAAGAGTGATATATATACCCAGGTACCGGAAACCCTGGGAGGCAATCTGGATCGGACAGTCCCGTGGCAGGACCGGGGCCTCCCCGGAGAGCACATAGACACAGGATTTCGCCCAGTTGATGACCAGGCCTGAGTTGCGACCGAAGGAGCGCAAAACATCAACCAGGACGATCAGTGACTTGCGCGGGGAGGCGAGATACAAAAGGATATCGTCAGCATAGAGGGACACGCGGTCCTCATGCTCGGGGGTCCAGCGGAGACCACGGATAGAAGGGTGCCACCGCAGCCACTCCGCCAGGGGCTCCATGGCCAGGGCGAACAGGAGAGGCGACAGGGGACAACCCTGTCGCGTGCCCCGCCCCAGCGCGAATGGGGCAGATACTCGCCCATTCACCACCACCTGCGCCAACGGGCCCGAATATAGCAATTTGACCCAGCTGACGAAACCCGGGCCGAACCCAAACTTCGCCAGCATCGCCCAAATATATGGCCATTCGAGCGTATCAAACGCCATGGTGGCGTCCAAGGACGCCAAGATGGCCGGCTCCCGCACAAATGGGACACGCGCGAGCACCCCGTGTAAGCGCCGCAGATTAAGCGCCGTGTTGCGGTGTGGTATAAAGCCCGATTGGTCTTGGTGGACCAAATCGCCCACCACGCCAACCAACCGGTTGGCCAACACCTTGGCGAGGATTTTGGGCTCCGCGTTCAAAAGCGAAATCGGCCTATAGGATGTGACCCGTTCACGGGGCTTCCCCTCCTTGTGGATCACCACAATTGTAGCCAGACGCTGGTCCGGCGGGAGGGAGCCCTGCGAGTGGGCCGCAAGGAACATCGCGCGCAGGTGGGGCGCCAACACATCCGGGCGTAACTTGTATAGCTCAATGGGAATACCATTGGGGCCCATGGCCTTGCCGGATGCAACCGAGCGAATAGCCGAGGCAATTTCGTCCGAGGTGGGAGGGGCGTCCAGCGAATCCCTGTCCTCCACCGTAAGGGAGGGCAGTGCGATGTCCCGAAGCAAGGCATGGGAATCTTCCTCCGAGCAGGGAGAAACCGGGGAGTAGACTTCGCGGAAATAATCCGCGAAGCAGGAGACAATGGCTTCCGGCTCAGTGACGCACACACCATCCACGCTCTCAATCAAAGGCACCACGCGGCTCGCTCTCTCCCTCTTGTCCAACCACGCAATCAATTTGCCAGCCTTGTCACCCACATCATACAATCGCCCCTGCTGCTCTCTACTGAGGCCCCTGGCCGCCTCCGTGACGAGGGCCCGATAGGCCGCCTGCTGTAAATGCAAAACATGCAACTTGGCGTCTGTTACCCCGCTCCCCAGGTCACCCTCCAGTTCTGCAATCTCGGCCTCAACCCGGGTCACCTCCTCCCGCTCGCGCCGCCGGGCATTGGAAATAAAGGAGAGGGCCTCCCCTCTAAGAACCACCTTGAAAGCCTCCCACAGGGAGATGGCAGACGGGACCGACCCCACATTCTCATCGAAATAGCGCTGTAAGGATTTGATCAAGTCGGCACGAATGGTGGGGTCGCGCAAATACCATGCATTGATCGGGGCCACCCTGCCATCCCCCCTCGGGAAGACATCGAAATGCAACAGCAATGGGGAGTGGTCTGAGATACCCCGTGCCAAATGGCGCACCTCCCCCACCCTCCCTGCATGGGCCGCCGGGACAAGGATGTAATCAAGCCGCGAGAGGCTACCATGGGCCCCCGAGTGGAAGGTGTACTGTTGCAATACGGGATGCTTTAAGCGCCAGCAATCCACCAGGCCCAGCGTGTCTAAAAGGCCGGGCAGCCACGCCTGTGCCCGGGGGAGGTCCCTAGGGGGATGGCGATCCATAGACCCAGAGGCAACCGCGTTAAAGTCCCCTCCAACCACCAACAGGCCACCCGGAAGGTCCAGAAGGAGGCGCCCCAGGTCCGCAAATGTAGTGGCTTGTAACCCAGGCGGGACGTACACTGATATAAAGATAAACACTCTACCCTCCATTCGTCCCACCAGAACAGTGTAGCGTCCCCTCTCATCATGGCGCACCTCGTCAATCTCCAACGGGAGCGAGTTCTTGACCATAATACCCACCCCCCGCGAGCCCGAAGTGAAGCCGGAGTGGGCCGCCAAACGATATCCCCGCCGATTCATTGCATGAAAGGTGTTACCTATAAGGTGTGTCTCCTGCAGGAAGACAACATCTGGTGAAATACGTTTTAAATACTGCAGGACCACACCACGCTTAATCCTATCCCCCAGGCCGTTAACATTCCATGACAACACAGTCAAATCCCTACCCCCCATCATACGTCGAAACAATCGGTCGTCCCCCACCGAGCATCTTAAAAACAACAAAACAGTTGCGGGTTTGCCTTGCGGTGCTAACAAACAACACACCCCCCCCACCCCCCGGACCCAACAGAACTCCCCCCTCCCTGCACCCCTGCATGAGCCCAGACAGCCCCCCCAAAGTGCAGTGTGCCTGTCGCCCCATAGCTAAGTACTAACTAGTCCCCCAGAGGAGGAGGGAAGCCCCCAGCAGACCCCACCCGACCTCCATGGGAGGGGAACATACGAAAGCAATATATGGTAAAGGAACAATATCCAGAGCAAGGCCTATACAGTCACCCCTCAATTCTGATCCGGCGGGCCCTCCCCGCCAGCCGCGCCCCCCCCACCCCGATCTCCAGGCAAAGTATCTAACCAGTCCCCAGCCGCCTCGGGCCGGTCGAAGAAGTGCGTACGGCCATCCACCTCCACCCTCAGCTTAGCCGGAAAGAGCATTGAGTACTTGAGGTTTAGGTCCCTTAGGCGACGTTTAATACCAAGAAAGCTCTGTCGCTGCTTCTGGACCGCCGGAGTAAAGTCTGGGTAGAAGTGTACATCCATGTTGTCCAGCCTGACCGGTCCCTGTTGCCTGGAGGTCTGGAGGATGGCATCTCTGTCCCGGAAATTAAAAATCCGGGCAATAAGAGGCCGCGGCGGGGCACCGGTCTTAGGGCGGCCCCCGGGGACCCGGTGGGCACGCTCCACCGCAAAAAGCTTACTCAGCCCCCGGGGCTGGAGATGGGTCAGGATCAATTCTTCCACGAAGAGATCTGCCGCCTCCGCCTCTCGGCCCTCCGGCACACCAATAATGCGAACATTGTTCCTCCGGGCCCGACCCTCGGAATCCTCCAGTCGCCGGTCCATCAGGGCGCTCGCCTGGCCAAGCCGGCGCACCTCCTTCTGGAGGGCCACCACGTCCGTCGTGAGGCTCGTTGTGGTGTGGGCCAGGGAGTCGACTCGGTCGTTTGTTTTTGACAAGTCTGCCCTCACAAGGCCCACATCCACCAGGACCGAGTCAATTTTTTGCGCCAAGGTATCGAAACGCTGGTCCACTGAGGCCTTCATCTCTGCGATGGCGCCCATGACGTCCCGGAGGGTCAGGTCCACCGGTTGGGCAGGTGCCTCCGTCGGGCCCACCAGGGATGACCGCGATGTCTCCGGAGAACCCTTCTGGAGCGTGTAGCGATCCATACTATTGGCCTGGTGCGCCGTGCCACGGCGGGTTGTCTTCATCTTCGCCCGGTCGCCATCTTGTTTGGTGGACATGCTGGCCCTTACACCGTCGTGCCAAGATCTCCAAACGGGCCACCACACCAAATCACGGGTGTCAGGGGGGGGGGGCGGGGGCGACCACCGGGCCGCGGGTCAACCCACCGCCGGCGGGTCAGCCGGGCACCTGGACAAGGCAACACCACCGCACCCCGCTCCGCAGCCCGACCCCGCCTGAAGCAAGGAGGGCGCAAAAGCGAAAGTGAAAGTGCGGGGTACGCGAGTCGCCCAGCCCCGCTCGCCGCTGTTATTCACTTCGTCCCCGGATCGCCCCACTACTCCAATCCGGGGGGCCGGCGAGGAGAAGGCCGCAACCTTCAATCGATGCTCCCACCGGTGTTCGGGGTCCGATTCGAGCCCAAAAAACGGGTGGCGCCTCAGCTCGGGTTCACCGACACAGTCCCCTCAACAAGGACAGGATATCGCCAGGATTAATTCAGGAGGTCGCGGAGGTCCTCGGGAGCCTCGCACCTACGCGGCCATCTTGGTTGCGCGCTAGGCTCCTCCTCTAAGAGTCCGTTTTTGGTCCTCTGCTGGAAACGATGTGGGTGGGATCCTAGGAGACAGTTCCTGCTCCTCTGCTGGAGGTGGTGTGAGTGGGATCCTAGGAGACTGCTCCTGGTCCTCTGCTGGAGGTGGTGTGGGTGGGATCCTAGGAGACTGTTCCTGGTCGCTGGACCTCTGCTGGAGATGGTGTGAGTGGGGTTTCTCTTCTCTTTCTCTAACTAGTAGCCTCTTCCTATTGCCTGCTGCTGTGCTGGAGATATTGTGGGTGGGGTTCTTGCTGTAGCCCTGTGAGACCCGTCATGGCAGCTGCTCCTTTCCAGTTCAGGCCAGAGGCGGGGTTCCTGCTGTAGCCCTGTGAGACTGTTTGTGGCAGCTGCTCCTCTTCAGTTGAGGCCAGAGGCTGGGTTCCTGTTCTCGCTCTGTGAGATTGTTCATGGCAGCTGCTCCTCTTCAGTTGAGGCCAGGGGCGGGGTTCCTGCTGTAGCCATGTGAGACTGTCCATGGCAGCTGCTCCTCTTCAGTTGAGGCCAGGGGCGGAGTTCCTGTTCTCGCTCTGTGAGACTGTCCATGGTAGCTGCTCCTCTCCAGTTGAGGCCAGAGGCGGGGTTCCTGCTGTAGCCCTGTGAGACTGTCCATGGCAGCTGCTCCTCTTCAGTTGAGGTCAGAGGCGGGATTCCTGCTGTAGCCCTGTGAGACTGTCCATGGCAGCTGCTCCTCTTCAGTTGAGGCCAGAGGCTGGGTTCCTGTTCTCGCTCTGTGAGACTGTTCATGGCAGCTGCTCCTCTTCAGTTGAGGCCAGGGGCGGGGTTCCTGCTGTAGCCATGTGAGATTGTCCATGGCAGCTGCTCCTCTTCAGTTGAGGCCAGGGGCGGGGTTCCTGTTCTCGCTCTGTGAGACCTGTCCATGGCAGCTGCTCCTCTCCAGTTGAGGCCAGAGGCGGGGTTCCTGCTGTAGCCCTGTGAGACTGTTAGTGGCAGCTGCTCCTCTTCAGTTGAGGCCAGAGGCAGGGTTCCTGCTGTAGCCCTGTGAGACTGTCCATGGCAGCTGCTCCTCTTCAGTTGAGGCCAGGGGCGGGGTTCCTGTTCTCGCTCTGTGAGGCTGTCCATGGTAGCTGCTCCTCTCCAGTTGAGGCCGGAGGCGGGGTTCCTGCTGTAGCCCTGTGAGACTGTCCATGGCCGCTGCTCCTCTTCAGTTGAGGCCAGAGGCGGGGTTCCAGCTGTAGCAATGTGAGACTGTTAATGTCAGCTGCTCCTCTTCAGTTGAGGCCAGAGGCGGGGTTCCTGCTGTAGCCCTGTGAGACTGTTTGTGGCAGCTGCTCCTCTTCAGTTGAGGCCAGAGGCGGAGTTCCTGATCTCGCCCAAGGAGACTATTCCTGGGGGACTGCTGTCTGCCAGAGAGACCATGAGTGGCGTTCCGGTTCTAGCAATAGGAGGCTGTTCCAGGGGTCTGCTCCTCTGTAGGAGAGGCCGGGCAGTGGGGTTCCTGTTCCTGCTATAAGAAGTACCTGGATGAGCTTCTCCTTCGCTAGAGAGGCCAGGGATGGGGTTTCTAATCTAGCTCTAGTAGAGTATTTTATGGAGGCTTCTCCTCTGATAGAGAGGTCAGGGGTGGGTTCCTAGTCTAGCTCTAGTAGAGTATTTTATGGAGGCTTCTCCTCTGATAGAGAGGTCAGGGGTGGGTTCCTAGTCTAGCTCTAGTAGAGTATTTTATGGAGGCTTCTCCTCTGATAGAGAGGTCAGGGGTGGGTTCCTAGTCTAGCTCTAGTAGAGTATTTCTGGAGGCTGCTCCCCTGATAGAAAGACAAGAGGTGGAGGGGGTCCTAGTTTGGTATAAAAAGCCTATCAACATCTAGTCCTCTTGTTCATACAGAAGAGGGGAGCATTGTCTTTTGATTATTCTATGACTGAAAGAACTTTAGAAAGAAAATATTGATGGCTACAAAGGACCTGGTCATATGGTAACCTTGTGGAGGAATAGATACAAGTCTGAGAAATGCAGCTGCTGACCTTTTGGTAAATATACCTATGGAACGTTTAGAGCAGTTCACTCTCCGTGCACCTGTCAACCTCCCAGTAAAG
The DNA here is from genome assembly GCF_964204655.1 of Triturus cristatus. NCBI lineage: Eukaryota > Metazoa > Chordata > Amphibia > Caudata > Salamandridae > Triturus > Triturus cristatus. The sequence goes on from NC_140590.1 coordinate 38,761,779, forward strand.
GTCTAGGTGGAAGACATAAGATTGGGTGCTCTGTGCATTTGCCGTTGGCCTGGTGAAGGCTTAACTGAAAGGGATTAGAGGAATGTATGCATCTGTTGACCTCCTGGTGGCGGTATAGATGGAAGACCTAGAGGAATGCATGCACCTGTCGACCTCCTGGTGGTGGTATAGATGTAAGGCTTAGAGGAATGTATGCACCTTGTGACCTCCTGGTGGTGGTATAGATGTAAGGCTTAGAGGAGTGCATGCTTCATGCACCTCCCATCCTCCTGGTGGCGGTATAGATAGAAGACTTAGATGAGTGCATGCACCTTGTGACATCCTGTTCACAGTACAGAAGGCTTAGCGGAGTGCATGGTCCGTTCACCTTCCATACTCCTATTGGCTAGAAAGAAGGACGGCTTAGAGGATTGCATGCTTTGTGCTCGTGCCATCCTCCTAGTGGCGATCAAGAAGGAAGGCTTAGAGGAGTGCATGCTCTGTGCACATAACCAACCTCCTGGTGGCGAAAAAGAAGGAAGGCTTAGAGGAGTGAATGCTCAGTGCACCTGCCAGCCTCCTGGTGGTGGTATAGATGGAAGACTTAGGGGAGTTAAGGCTCCATGCACCAACCAACCTCCTGGTGGTGATAAAGAAGAAAGGCTTAGAGGAGTTAGTGCTCTGTGCACCTGCCGACCTCCTGGTGGTGGTATCGATATAAGACTAGGAGGGGACCATGTTCTTTGCATCCGTCAAGCCTCCTGGTCGCGTTGCAGAAGGAAAGATTAAAGGAGTGCATGCTCCGTGCACCTGCCAGGCCCCTGGTGGTGGTATAGATGGAAGACTTAGAGGAGTTAATGCTCCGTGCATCTGCCAGGGTCTTGGTGGCGGTATAGTTGGAAGACTTACAGGAGTGCATTCCCTGGCACTTACCAGCCTCCTGGTGGTTGTATAGATGGAAGACTTAGAGGACTGCCTGCACCTGCCGAGCTCCTGGTGGCGGTATAGATGGAAGACTTAGAGGAGTTAATGCTCCATGCACCTACCAACCTCCTGGTGGTGATAAAGAAGAAAGGCTTAGAGGAGTTAATGCTCCGTGCACCTGCCGACCTCCTGGTGGTGGTATCGATGGAAGACTTAGAGGAGACCATGTTCTGTGCCCCTGCCATCCTCCTGGTTCCGGGACAGAAGGAAAGCTTAAAGGAGTGCATGCTCCGTGCACCTGCCAGCCTCTTGGTGATGGTATAAACGAAAGGCTTACGGGAGTGCATGCCCTGGCACTTACCAGCCTCCCGGTGGCGATATAGATGGAAGACTTAGAGGAGTTAATGCTCCGTGCACCTGCCAGCCTCCTGGTGGCGGTATAGATGGAAGACTTAGAGGAGTTAATGCTCCGTGCACCTGCCAGCCTCCTGGTGGTGGTATAGATGGAAGACTTAGAGGAGTTAATGCTCCGTGCACCTGCCAGCCTCCTGGTGGTGGTATAGATGGAAGACTTAGAGGACTGCCTGCACCTGCCGAGCTCCTGGTGGCGGTATAGATGGAAGACTTAGAGGAGTTAATGCTCCATGCACCTACCAACCTCCTGGTGGTGATAAAGAAGAAAGGCTTAGTGGAGTTAATGCTCCGTGCACCTGCCGACCTCCTGGTGGTGGTATCGATGGAAGACTTAGAGGAGACCATGTTCTGTGCCCCTGCCATCCTCCTGGTTGCGGGACAGAAGGAAAGCTTAAAGGAGTGCATGCTTCGTGCACCTGCCAGCCTCTTGGTGGTGGTATAAACGAAAGGCTTACGGGAGTGCATGCCCTGGCACTTACCAGCCTCCCGGTGGCGATATAGATGGAAGACTTAGAGGAGTTAATGCTCCGTGCACCTGCCAGCCTCCTGGTGGCGGTATAGATGGAAGACTCAAAGGAGTGCATGCCCTGTCACCTGCCAGCTTCCTCCTAATGGAGATCGAAGGCAGAAGGCATAGATCAATATGTGTTCCAATAATATAATAGTGCATTGAATGGGGAACACTGATTATCTATGCCAGGGAAGACTGTACCTGCCACTGTGCCTGGACTCAAGCTGGTAGTGCCTGCAAGTGGTCAATAATGAAAGAGAAGGAAGCCTGCAGATTGTTGATCTCCACTCATGGGGGCATGTGCCAGTCTTTTAAGGAAGCCTGCCTCCTTATTGGAGAGTCATACCAAGTGCACAGCTGACATAAGCTCTCCTTAGCCAACTCCCAGATCCACAGCCCAATGGCCAGGAGGCAAGGCAGGTGAGAGAGTTAGATGTTTAACATGTGCACATTCATTTGCTGTGCCATCCAAAGAGGGGAATTCTCTATTCATAATTGTTAAAGACAAAAACCAACAAAGATGTTTTTTGGTTGACAGAATGTTAAGCTCGAACAGAAGAGGGAGAGCATCTGTGGTGAGTGTAGAGCCTGCTGGAGGAGGAAACTTTAAGCAGCCTGTCGTTGGAGTAGGTGTAGAATTGCTGATGACACCATAAACCCCCTATCTCCACCATCACTGAGGGCTGAGTTCAACCTGCTGGGCAGCACCTTTGGATTGTCAATTGACCTTGCCATGCACCCAACCTAGTATGCTACATATGGAGAGGTTCATACTAGAATACGGTATTGTACATTTGTTAGTCTTGTTAAACAGATGCAGGTCTCCTTCAGTAGAACCCCCAGAGTACAACCTTGAACATCTCTTTGTTAATGTTGAAGTCGGGATTGTATGTAGGCCTCGTTGATGGTGCAGTGTGCAAAGAAGCTGTAGTAAGAGCATACATCCCTCTACTTGAGGGATGGACACTGTATGCCGCTATGCAATACGCTTTTGAGGGGCTGCATAAGCATGTTGAATGAAGAAAATGGGGGGACATGTGAACCATGAAAATATGGCCCATCACTGAGAGTCCATCACTGAGAGTCGCTAGTTATCAATTATCAAACAGGTAGGTTGGATTAAACCTTTCTGTCTGCTGAAGTAAGGTGTCCAAGACGCTCAGTGGATGACCAGCTTTGGCTTCATTGAATGCTGGATGAGCACAAGAAGAAGCAGCATTATCGGAAGGCCATTGTATCTGCCCTCATCTTGCGGCTGGTCAAACTTTCCCCGTGGTTCAGCCATTGGTAAAACTGTACAATTTGTTGAGGGCTCTGACCTCTTTTGTTAACAGAAGTTTCTGAAGGTCTTTAAAAGGGCCTAGGAGCAAGTTTTGAACATGGAGGTGTCAGGGACTTAAAGGTAAGAGCACTTCCCTTTCAGGGGACTCTCATCAATAGTCATAAGCAGTGAATATTCCCACCCAGGTGCGGAGTACATTAAGAATATATATATATATACCACTTCAAAGTTCGCGCAGAAACCCCAGCCACTTGCAGCGGCGGGCCCAGACCGGGTCGCGACTCCCAAAAATCCAAACAGATCGTCTCCAGGTTTAAAGAAATGATGTCCAGGCCACTTGCTGGTTGTCAGCGCGTTTTTTATTCTTCAAACGCCCAGTCACTCTTTCGTGTTTCGGAGGGAAACCTCCTTGTTCACGAGTACGAGTGTATGTGTTTGCACAAAGTTTATACAAATCATGTGACACCTTTAGTGATAATTAACGCCCAGTCACTCTTTCGTGTTTCGGAGGGAAACCTCCTTGTTCACGAGTACGAGTGTATGTGTTTGCACAAAGTTTATACAAATCATGTGACACCTTTAGTGATAATAACGGAAAACAGACTTAGTGCTATTGCATACATTTCTGGGGCTAGAAAACAGACTACATAATCCTGTGTCATTTACTTTTTTGGAATTGCGAGTGTTTATCATGTTTTTTTCTCATGTTTTTGCGGCTTGGTTTTAACATTCAACCAAAATTATAACATGTCAGCCACTTGGCGCTGTAACTCAAATTTTGACACCAAATTTTGAACACAAATTTTTAGCATTTTTGCAGTTTCAATGTTCAAAAACTTCATATACCTGTGCATATCATAATATTACCATTGAACAAGTACCAACTGTTCACAATATGTAAATTAATATTGACAGCAACGGCTTCCAGGTTTTGTTATTGCATCTCTCATTCTATTCACAGCGAAATCGCTTTAGATCTGATTTATCAGTCCAATGCCTATAGGCAAATAGGTCAGTTCAACCCCAGTGGGTATAATTTCACGTTTAACCATTATGTGATCCACTCACTCATATCTCCATTATATATACTCCACTTTTGTGGTCTTGTCTTAAATTCTCCTTAAAGTACTCAGCACCGGCCTGTAAGAGTAAAATTAGAAAATAACAAAGGTCAAAAAAAAATATGTTTGTGACTATTTACATACACTATTTCAATAAAAAATATAAAGGAGTTGTAGATGCATACAATATGTTACGTTTACTTACTTAGAAACGGGACAACCCACCCCGTAGTAATGGTCATGGACATACAGTTAAATGGGACTCTCTTAACCCAAGTGTACTGCAAGCGCCTCATCACAATTGTGTCCCTCTGGTTGCAGAGTGTGGTATTTGATGATTAATCTGGACTCCAATCGTCTTAATTCTTGGATCCTATCACCTCCTCGTATTCTTACTGGAACATTGTCCAGGATACAAAACGAGATGAGGCTATTGTTGCTCTCATGGTGAGTGGCAAAATGTCTCGCCACCGGGTATTGTCTATCAAGATTCCTTATGTTCTAGCACTCGTTTCTTCGCTTGGTGTATTGTGCATCCTATATAGTACTTGTCACAGGGGCATCTAAGCGCATACACTGCATACTCAGTGTTACAGGAAAAATGTTTAAGAATTTTAAAGGGTTTACAGTGAGTGGAGAGTTTGACTTCTTTGACATTGTTACTGTACTTGCATGCTTTACATTTACCGCACGTATAAAACCCTTGTACAGTACTTTTTTTTATTCTCTGGTGAGATCAATGTTTTGCAAACCATATCTTTTAGAGATTTAGGTTTACGATAGGTTATTTGAGGATAGTCAAGAATTTCTTGTGCTAGATCTTTATCCGTCTTAAGCACATCCCAAAATTTACTCAGGGCTTTTCCAACCTCCCATGTTTGTTCATTAAAGTTGGTTATAAACCGTACATTCCCTGTCATTTTGGGTTCATCCGTTTTTGGTTTCTCATTCAATAAATCAGCTCTTTCTCTCTCATTCACTTTGTCCAAAGCTCTCTCTATACATTTCATTGTATACCCTCTTTCTTTAAATCTTTCACACATTATTCTACTCTCATTTTCGAAGTCATCAACAGTACTGCAGTTCCGTTTAGCACGGAGAAGCTCACCCAAAGGGATACTCTTGATGAGATTGCCAGGGTGGCAACTGTGGGCATGCAACAGGCTGTTCCCAGCTGTTTCTTTTCTAAAAAGTGCCGTTGTCAATTGGTTATTTCTGATCTCAATCCTTAAATCCAAAAATTCTATTGTTTTGTCATCAATATGGCTGGTAAATTAAAGGTTTAGTGCATTTATGTTAAGTACATTGACAAACTCAATGGCTTCGTTTTTGCTGCATTCCCATATACAGAAAATATCATCAATGTATTGTACCCATGGTTTAACCTTCGTTTTGAATTGATCAAGGGGTCTGACTACTTGCTCCTCCCACCAGCCCAGGTACAAACCTGCAAAGCTGGGGCGAAGCAAGTACCCATCGCAGTTCCAAGGGTTTGATGATAAATTACATCATTAAAGAGAAAAAAGTTTTGTGTTAGACAGGTTTTTATCATATCTAAAATCATTTCTGTATGCATAAAAAAAGATACAGATCTGTTACCTAGAAAATGTCTACACGCTTCAATTCCCTTTTCATGTGGGATACTTGTATAAAGGCTATTGACATCTAATGTCATCAGTAAACAGCCTAGATGCCAATTAGCTTTGTCTATTCTACGTAAGAAGTCACCTGAATCCTTTATGTAAGAAGGGAGTTTCTGTACAAGTGGTTGTAAATAAAAATCTACATACCTAGACGTGTTCTCTAAACAGCTTCCCCTAGAGGACACAATGGGTCTTCCCGGGGGGTTTATCAAATTTTTATGTAGGTTAGGAAGCAAGTAAAGAGCCGGTATTTTGGGATCTTTGCATTTTAAGAAATTGTACTCTTCTAGTTCTAGAAGGCCTCTGTCTTTCCAATCCCATAATCTTTCCTGATAATCCTTGTTGCTTGCTTCATAAAGCTGTTTATTGCTTTTCTCATATTTACTTATATCATTTAACTGAAGCAGACCTTCATTAATGTACATTTCTTTTGAAAGCACAACAATATTTCCTCCCTTATCAGATTTTTTGACTACAATTTGTTTGGCATTTCTAAGGCTTTGTATTGCTTCAATTTGTTTTGCCGTTAAATTATTTCGCCTATTTTTAACATTTCTAGACAGTTTGTCAAACTCATTAATGACTCCCTTCTCAAAAACATCTATTGACTCATTTACAATTTGTGGTAGAAAGATTGATCTTGGTCTGAAACCACTATCAAAGTTGAGATCTAATCTTATGTTCTCATCCATGAGATTCAGAATGGAATCATAATTAGGGCTGGAATCATCATCCAGCTCATGTAATACATGTAATAATTCAACATCACAAATCTGAATGTTGCTTGGTTTTTCTTGATTTTCCATTCTTTGATCTCTAACTTTGGTAGCAAACCACTTTTTCAGTCTGAGTTTATGCGTAAATTGAAATAAATCAATCCGACTTTGTGTATATTCAAAATTAGCTGAGGGACAAAAAGTAAGCCCATAAGAAAGTACCTCAATCTCAGCCTCATTGAGCTTCCTTTTGGAGAGGTTAATAACCGTTTTATTGTCCTTCATTTTGTTTTCTTCTGACCCCTTGTTCTTCTTCCCACAGGGCTTAGTATTTCTTCTCTTGCAGAGGTATTGGACCTGCCGTCGCCACTGCCTCCTCTTCCACGTCCTCTTGGACCTCCCATATTGGTTTTTTTCAGTGTGGCTAATCTGCCTTGTGCCACAAGGGAGAATTCTTTTAAAATTTGTTCTTTTGGTCCCAATGCTTGCGGGCTTATATCGAGGTGCTCCCCATCATCCTCTGGTGTTTCTACTCCAATTGTCTATCTGGTGTGGCTTCCACAATCTGTACTTCAATATCATCCAGAGGTTTTTCTTAATTTTGTTCAGAAGAGACTGTTTTACTGCGCAAGTGGTCATATTTTTTTGCAAAAGTTAATACTTGTCCCTTTTCATAGTCGACTAGATCGCGCAAAAACTTCTTTTGCTTTATTTCTCTAATTTATTTTTCAATCCTTTCAAGCCTGTCCTCCATTTTAGCCATATCCATTTCGAATTCCTCCTTTTCACAGGATAACTTTAAACGTTCAATTAGTTCATCAATTTCTTCAGCAATTTTCTCAACCTCTTTGTTGGCATATTTAACCAGCAGCTTGAGCATAACCATGGAGCATTGATGGCTATTTGTGGCCCATTCATCCAAAAGACCAGGATCTGGTTCGTTGAAGGCAGGTGTAGTATATATTCTGAGTCCTCTTGGGATACGACCAGCTTCAATATACTTTTGCAGGGTAGTAGATTCCCACCACTTGTTCTGTACCGTCTTGAGCAATTTCCACAGTTTGTTCCACATTTCTTTTTTGTCAGGTTCACCACTTGGGTTTCCCGCTGTCTCGACCATACTACTATGTGGTCCCGTTGTCTGAAAGGTAAACATCTTGCTTGCTGCCACACTCCTTTTCATGTTTCTAGACGAGGCCATGATTGTCGATATTATGAGAGGCGCTGTCTGTGTGCGCCCGCGCGGACACCTACGGGGGATTTGAATCGTACACTTGCCGAATCTTACACCCGTTCCGCTTGCCCTTTAAATATTACTTCATTTAATGAAAAGTCTGTCGTTCACTCACCAGTCACAACGTACTGGCTCCGTTCAATTTTTACTTCATACGAAGTCCCGAACTCCCGTATACTGCTGTGATTTCGGTGTGTATTCCACGATTGCTTTTCAATGTTGTTTCGAGGGGCGGGCAGGGGTTATCTCACTATTTAATCACCACTTCAAAGTTCGTATATAAATTAATTTCTCTATAACTAAGAATAATGCAGCCTTAAACAAACAAGGCCAGACAATGTTTCTATGAATTGCAATGTATAAATGAACATATATCTGTTTTTAATCCTCTTAAATACACTTATAGGAACAAAAAACCAGGAAAGCAAAGATACACTCACACAAACTGCAATGTAATAATTAAGGCATTGTTAGCCCATAGGCTGCATTGACACACATAGAACAGAAAGAATAAAACTGGCACCGTGCCTTTAAGGCAGCCTGACCCTTTGCTTCCCATCACGCCTCAGAGGTGACAGTTAGGTCAGTTTTTCTTATCGGCTCCTTCAGGCAGGAACCTGGAATTTGAGCTCCTGTTTTTTTTGCTTTTTGTCGAAAAATTCATCATATCTTTCTGTAGTTCTTTCACTCGACGTCTTTTATCTGTTAGAGTGAGGACTATCATTTGCTGACAGAATTTAGCATTTTTATTCTGTCAGAAATACATTCCTTATTCGATCCTTGCACTTCCTTTGAAAAGAAGAAGGCTAAAACAGACACCCAATGCTGTCTGTATTCTGTGACTTCCTGAAACACATATTCCTGAGAGTTGCCATCATTGAAAAACTTATCCAGACGCTCTCTCCGGGGCAGAGAAAGGATTCATAGGTATGGTCTCTTGGAGATACAGTAATCTGCCGGATCAGAAGGAAGGTCACCTGTGAAGCATAAGAGAAGGAGAACCAGATATACATCTAGAAGGTTATTTCTCATCTGTTCTCCATCAGTGTGAAAACAGCAAAGAAAAGCAGAACGGCTTCACAGGTATCTTCGCCAAGGTTACCACCGCCGTCAACAGTTTTAGCTTCGGCAGTGGCAAGATCCACAGCGTGTCATCACCGGCATTCACCGCCAGCACAAGAGCAGCAACAATTGACATCAGACCAGCTTACTCTGGTGCCCTCAACTTGACGACGGTCGAGGAGCCGTTCTCCGTTGACGTCAACATGGCGATGCTCAATGTAGAGACTGGAATCGCCGCTGGGATCAACCCGGCGACACTCAACGTCCAGGCGAGAATCTCCAGTAACGTCAACCCAGCGACTATCAACGTTGAGACTGGAATCTTTGTTGACGTGACGTTCAACCCCGAGATGGAACTCTCCGTTGGCGTCAGCTCAAAGACGCTAAACACCAAGACACCATCACCGTCGGCTCGCAGGGGATCGACATCAAGACGACCATCTCCTTCCGCGTCTCCTGCCAGGCGTGCGACATCGAGACACTGATCGCCATCGATTACATCACTTCTACCTCCGACTTCGAAGCACAGGGCTCCATCGACGTCATCCCAACAACCCTCGTCGTCAGCCCATGGTGGACTTCAGATTGTGATGCAACGATGCTCAACATCAAGGCACTCGCAAAGGTCAAGATTGATGGGGCATTGTCCCCCACCATCTCCAGTAGTGCAGAGATGCTCGGTGTCCAGGCAGTCACATCCAATGTCGAGCGTAGGCTCAGCATCTAAAGGCCAGCACGTCATCTCAACGTCGACTCCATTGCCAAAACATTCTCCGTACAGAAAAGGACCTTCAACAAGGTCCTCAGTACATGGTTACTACCTGTGCGTCACTGGCAGAACACAGGAACTGGTCAAGTGGCTCAGTCTTGCGACTATTGCAGCCCACTACACCGTTCACCTCTGGCTCAGCTTGTGCAAGCTGTGAACATTTCTCTTCATCATCTGTTCCTTCAGATAAGGAAAGCAGATCCCAAGATTCCTGGGGCAAGAAAGTTTGTGTACCTCAGCTTCCTTTCTAAAAGTGGCCAGCGCATCGGAGCTCTTGGGTCGCTATGACAAGTCCTTATGGGACTCCTTGGAAAGATTCAAGGACAAGCTCCCCAAAAAAGATCAGCGGGATTTTGAGGAGGTTCTTCAGGAAGGAGGCCTACTGGCCAAACAAATGATAAGTACGGCTGCGGATATTGCAACCCTGGCAGCGCATTCCTGTGAGCATGGCATATGCGCTAGGTGCTCCTCTTGGCTCCGGCTCACGCACTTAAACCGGAAGCTCATCAATGCATCCTGAATCTTCCCTTAAATGGTCACTTTCGCTTCGGGTCCCTTACAGATGATGAAATGGCCAAATTGAAGGCTGAACTCGTCACCCTGGAGAAAAATAAAGGTTTCTGTCGCAGATGCAGGCCATATGATCGTAGGCCTTATCATCAGAGGGTTCAAGCCCCTCAATGGTCTCAGCGGCAACATCAACCCAGAGCCCAGTACCAGGGTCACCACTCTGCACGTGACCAGGGAGCAGCGCACCAGTCCTCCAAATCTACAAAGGCCCCAGCAAAACAATAACTAGTCGCTTCCTCCGTTGCCGTTCTCCACTCCTGTAGGGTGAAGTATTGCTAGTCCTCCGCAAGAGTGGTGCAACATTACAAAAGATTAATGGGCATTGAATATGCTGCAAAATGGGTAGTCTCTACGGTTTCGTCAGCCACACTCTGCGATTCCTCCAGCAAAATCTTTCTGCCACCAGCAACAGCTGCTGCATCGAGAAGTTCTCCACTCTGCTACAAAAGTCCACAATAGAGGAAGTTCCTCCGTCTCAAAGAGGAAAGAGAGTGTATTTTTGGTATTTTGTGATACAAAAGGAATGTTCCAAACCGGAGTTCAGGCCAACCATGGACAAGTGCATCCGCAAAGAAAATCTTTGTATGCTTGCTCTTCATCAAATTTATCCTCATCTGCACCAGGGAGACTGGATGTGCTTAATAGACTTACAGGATGTGTATTTCCATGTTCCAATTAACCCAGCACATCGCAAGTTTCTACGCTTCATGGTAGGAGCCAAGCATTACCAATTCAAAGTATTACCCTTCGTGCTAATGTCGGCCCCTCGAGCCTTCACTAAATGCATGGCTGTGATAGCAGCATTCTTACTTCGCCAAGGTCTGTTCATCTACCCTTATCTGGACGACTGGCTGCTAAAGAGTGCTTCTCCACAGCGTGCTCTAGAGCATTTTCAGACATGTCTAACCTTGCTTCAACCACTGGGTCTCCAAGTCAATTTTGCCAAGTCTGTCTCTAAGCCGATGCAAAGGATTCACTATCTCAGTGCAACACTGGACTCCAAGTTAGGAAGAGTGTATCCTTCGAAGGAGAGACTATCATTTATCACTGTAAAGTGCAGCCGTCTTCTCCTCAGTACTCAGCCAATAGTCAGACAAGTTGCCTCTCTCTTGGGGTCGATGACATAGTGTGTCTTCCTAGTCCCCAATGCCAGATTGAGGATGCGTCCTTCGCAGCAGGATCTGAAACACAAATGAGACTAATCTACAGCTCAATGGGACGACAAGATCAGTCTCTCAAAGTTGGCAAGAGCTTCCATTCCATGGTGGACTCTGCACAAGAATCTCCTGGCAGGAGTCCCATTTCACCAAACACTGCCAACACAGACAGTGATCACGGATGCGTCGCTCGAGGGGTGGGAGGCCCACATGGGTTCTCTTCAAATACATTGTCTGTGGTCAACCAAGAAGCAGGCATATCACATCAATATGCTGGAGCTAAGGGTGGTACATCTAGCCCTCAAGGCATTCTATCCCTTCATTCACACCAGCTCCTTGTTGATCTGTAAGCTCCCGATTTTGCCCAGTTCACCCGGAGTCCCGACATTTTCTCGAAGTCCCTGTGTGAATCTGCTATTGTCGTGGGGATGGCGTGTAGATCTCATATGTACAACAGCAGGTCGTCTGCATATAAAGAGACAGTGTGTCTCCCAGTCGAATGCCCCATTTGTCTCCGGCTTTTCGGAGTAGCATCGCTAGTGGCTCCATGGCTAGGGAGAAAAGTAATGGGGACAGGGTGAAACCCTGTCGCGTGCCCCTTCTCACCTGAATAGTGTCCGAGATAAGCCGTCCTATCCGGACTCTGACAGTGGGGCTTCGATAGAGTAATTGGATCATACTCATGTAGTGATCCCCTAACTCGTATTTACGTAATACCGCTGCCAGGTAAGGCCATTCCACGGAATCAAAAGCCTTCTCCAGGTCTAGCACTAGACAGCCAGATCGTCACCATCTATGCAGCGCATATTTCTGTACCCTGAAAAATCTATGGTTATTGAGTGATGTACTATAACACCCTGTGTAGTGCATAGCGATGCCACTGGCGATCTCACCTCATCTTGGCTTATCAACCACATCAGTAATTTGCCTGCTCTGTCCCCCATTTGATGCGTCCGTGCCAAATGTGCTGCGTAGTTGAGGCATCGACGCCGTTCTAATAATCGGGTATGTTCCTCCCTATTCCATGTTAGCAATCCAGCAGAGCCCTCAGCCGCCTCCCTCTCACTAGATTCCAGTTTCTTCTCTATGGTGGTGAGATCTTTCTCCAGCTGTACGCGCATATCTGCCTGTGTTCCCAAGCAGTGTCCTCTTGTGACCACTTTGAAAGCGACCCACTCTAGTAGTGGCATCGAGGCCGTGCCGGCGTTTTCATCAAAGTACTCTGCTATAGTAGTTGCCATAGATCACGGAATGGCGCATCAAGCAGGGTGTCATGTTGTAGGCGCCAGATACGGATCGGCGTCGTGCCTCTTACCCACTCCAGTTCCAGCACGTGTCGGTTATGGTCCGAATGTGTGTGCCCCAGTTAGTGCGACGCGGAGACATTCGATAACAATTCGTCGGAGATCAGGAAGTGGTCTAAGCGTACATGGAGTCCATGCGCTCCTGAGTAGTAGGAGTACATTCTATCCTGTGGATTTCTATGCCTCCATGCATTTGTCAGGTGCCATTGCGTTGCCCAGTTATTTAATGCTTTAATTGCAGCATGTGTGGTTGTGCCAGTTAAGGGGGTAAAGAACGGTCTAGTGAGACATCGAGGACGCTGTTGTAGTCGCCTCCCAACACCATGGGGGTCTCGTGCCGTGCCAGGTGGCCAGCTTGTGTGACATTGTTTCGAAAAAGGGGGCCTGGTCGGAACTTGGCGCATATAATGATGCTATGACCATTGGCCTGCCATCCAATATGCCTTTCACTACCACGTATCGACCCTCTGCATCTATTAAGGAATCCATGATTCGAAAGGGAGTCCCTGGCCGCACCCATATCAAGACTCCTCTAGCAAACGCTGAGTAGCCTGTGGCATAAAGCTGCCCTCTCCTTCTCCTATGCAGCTGCATCACCTCTGACTTAGGCAAGTGTGTCTCCTGGAGGAGGGCTATTTGTATGTGATGCCTTTTGAGGTATTAATAAATGAGATACCTGCACGAGGGACTGTGTATACCTCTCACATTCCAAGTACCTATTCTAATTGGTCCCAAACGGTTAATGTTGTTGTATGAGGCTGTAACAAGCCAACAGCCATGTAGGGTTGGAGCGTTGTTGTTGAGAACGGTTGCAGTTGTCATATCCCCATCGAGCTGAATCCACAATTATCACATCCCAGCTTGTAAAAGATGGCATAAGAAACATAAACTGTATACAAAAATACCAAAAGGGCGAGTGTGCAACAGGCAATCGTCCAAACAATTAGTGGAAGTAACATTTAACCAATGTCTAGGGAGGTTACTTTACGCAGCAAGCTGCAGGTGTCGAGCGATAGGGATTGTGCCTCGGCAGCGTCCCGCCCTCCAGCCAGGTATGTGCGATCCAGAGCCTTACTACGAATATCAGATATGATGTTCCCTTTGGGGCGAAAAATAAAGAAGCCCCCGTACGTTAACACTTAGATTAATTTTAGCTGTGACTCCCGCCTCCCACTTATATCCGTATCTTCGGCTGCAGTTCAATTTTTCTATATTTGTGGGCAAGTAATTTCATAAGGTGGCCTAGCTGCAAACATATGATACTTGTGTGTATGACGTCTCAGCTCTCTTCCTTCCAGACAATGGATTCCAAAAGAAAATGAAAGAAAACGGGTCTAAACAATGTCATCGGAGGTCTGTGGGGTGACCTGGGGTAGTTCGCATGAGTCCTGTGAGGCCGGGAAACAAACTGAGAGTTTGTCGTCACTGGCCTGTCCTTGTTGACTAGAAGTCGAGGCGGTTTCATCTTCTTGTGTCCTGTTGATAACCGCTGCCGCCTGGAGGGCCCTGCGTTGGTCGCTTAGTATCTGGTCCGAGGGTTTGAGAGGCTTAGAATTGTTTCCGTTTCTTCTCTCTGCGACGACGGCCCGAAGAGGCACCGGTGGCAGTTTCTTTTGTGCCAGTGGTCTGGGCTCTGGCACCTGTGGAATCATACATGTCGAGCCAGTCCTCCACCTCCTCTGAAGTACTAAAGAAATGAGTCTTTCTTTTCGCAACTACTCTCAATTTCTCTGGGAACATCAAGGAGTACTTGAGATTATATTGTCGAAGCCGCCTCTTCACTGCCATGTACGAGTAATGTTGTTTCTGTACTTTTTTTTTTTTTTTTTTAAATCTGTTTATTATTTTAAAGCATGGTACATCTCGCCGTCATCTGTGATCGGCGTACAGACAAACATAGAACATTATAACAACATTACAGTTCCGGGCTAATCACAGAACACAAAGTGCGCTGCTAAAATACAACAAACGACTTGCGGCAGGCACGCAGTACCGACCAGCCAGTAGCCACCACCTTGTTGATTTACCTGGGCACAGATGGGGAGCAAACAATATTCAATCAGCCGCATTCAGTGCCGCCTCAGCAAGAAAGCGCCTAAGCGGCTCCCAGATATCCTTGGGTCTGGAGGTGGCGGGCAACTCCTCTGCATACAGTTCTAAGTTTTCCCGACAGTATACCATGTCCGACAACCATCCACACACCTTTGGTTTAGCTGCACTGTCCCATGTAAACAGGGTGCGCCGCTTGGCCAACAGAAGGGCAACCCTCACAAACCTGCCCACCAAACCCTTTAATTGAGGCACGGAGGTCAGCAGACACACCGCGGGTTCGCACGGAAGCTCAGCGCCAGTCATTTTGTGAATGTGATGTAGCACCTCTCTCCAGTACTCAGACACTGGCCCACAGCCCCACGCCAGATGCAGAAAGTCCGCAGCCCCCTGCCTGCACCGTCTGCAACGATCCGACTCCCTCAACCCCATTCTGTGCAGTCTGGACGGGGTGTGGTATATTTGATGTAAGTACTTGAAGTGGATTATACGCAAGTTACCATTAGGGGTGAGGCGGCCCGTTAGCTGACAAATTCGCTCCCAGTCCTCAGTTGATATCTGGGGGACCAGTACAGCATTCCATTTTGCTAAACTACCATCGGGGCCATGAACCGTCTCCTCCTGTACTGCTCTGTATAATTTTGTGATTAGTTTCTTCCTGGACGGGGTCACCAGCAGCAGCTGCAGGGCTTTAAGTGTGGGGGGTTCAGCGGGGAAACAGGGGTAGTGATCTCTCATGGCCCGCCTGAGACGGTGGCAAGTGTACACAAACAGGGGTGTGGGGTTCTGTATGTATGCCAAGTCCCTCTGCTCTAGATAACGGCCCTGTGTGTAAAGGTCCTGCATATGTGTTATACCCGCTTCTTTAAGTGATGTGAGAGGGCCAGCTTCCTGCGCAACTGATAAAGCCGCGTGGTGCACCAATGGCAACGCCGGCGCATATAACGGTAGTCTCTGCGTTCTGCGTCCAATCGCCTGCCAGGCCCCAATAGTCATGTCCAGTGTGTTAATCTCAGTGCGCGGCGTATGCCGGACAGTATGCGTTAGTATACCTCTAAGTGGGGTGGGATGGGCGTCCCCGTCTTCCACCGCCACATGTGGGACAAAGCTATGCGGCCTATACCAAAAATACGCATATTGCGCCTGTGCGCACAGGTAGTATACATAAAAGTCCGGGGCCGCAAAGCCCCCCCTGTCATACGATAAAGTCAACGTTTTCCAGCTAATCCTAGGGTGTTTTCCACCCCAAATTAACCGCAGTAGTTGGGCACGCAGCGTCGCGAAAAAGTGTTGGGTCAGCCTAATCGGAATATTACAATATAAATATAGGAAACGCGGGAGAACAACCATCTTTATCACAGCGATACGATCCGCCAGGGACAAGGGGAGGCGCAGCCATCCGTCCACCTGTTGCACTAGTGCGTCATATGCCCTACCATAGTTTTCCCGGATCACCACCGCGGGATCACGATGGACCCACACCCCGAGATATTTCACTGGTTCCGTCGTCCAAATCAAGGGATACTCCATGTGGGGCTGTGACGTGATCGTCGTAAGCGGTACGACAACCGATTTGTCCCAATTGATCGCAAGCCCGGAGTACAATCCGAATTTAATGTATTCCCGGAGTACCGGAGATAGGTGTGTCTGGGGATCTCTAATGAACAACACCATATCGTCGGCATACATCGATATGCCCACCGGTCGGAGATTGAAATTTAGGGCGGCCGCCCTGTGACATTGCCGAATCTTGCAAGCCAGTGGCTCAAGGGCCAAGGCGAACAGGAGAGGGGACAGAGGGCACCCTTGTCTAGTACCTCGACCAATCCTAAATGGCCCCGACGTGTGGTTACCTACTCGCACCACCGCCGATATGTCAGTGTATAATAGCTGGATCCACCGTAACGTGACCTCTGGGAAACCAATCTTGCGTAATACGCAAAACATATATTGCCATTCTACTGAGTCGAAGGCTTTGGCCGCGTCCAGCATAACAGCGGCTGCCGATAGTTCAGGATTGAGGATATGGAACATGGAGAAAATAGTCCGCAAGTTATGGGAGGTGGACCTTTCCGGTATAAACCCGGACTGATCTGGGAGCACCAGACAGTTCATTAGGGGCTGCATTTTTGCGGCTAGAATCTTAGCTAGTATTTTTGCGTCGAGATTAATCAGCGACAGAGGACGGTAGGAGTCGCAACTGGTCGGTGGTTTATCCTTTTTGAGGAGAGTGATAATCATGGCTTGTCGCAAAGACGGGGGCAGGACGCCGGCCTCATGTGCCTCAGCATACATTTCCAAAATGTGCGGGGCAAGTAGATCAATGTACGCCTTGTAGAATTCGGCCGATAGGCCATCAGGCCCTGGGGCCTTATTGTTGGGAAGAGACATGATGGCGTCGCGGACATCGTGCACGTCTATAGGCAGAGATAAGTATTCCCTATGGGAGTTGGAGAGCCACGCACATGCTATGTCTGATAAGTAGTCCGTCAAGTCCGCCCCGTTTACCTCACCCTGTGTGGTATAGAGCGTCTTGTAGCAGTCCTTAAATTGATCCACTATAGCCTGAGGCCTGAAATGCTCATTACCGGCGGCATCCACTATTTTGTCAATCTGCTGATGGTTTGCCCGAAAATGCAGCTTAGCGGCCAAGTTCCTGCCGGGTCGCCCTCCCTCCCCGTACGCCCTAGCTACGTGCCGCTTACCCCTGTATTTTATTTCCGTGTCGGCCATCTTTTCATATTCCGTAAGCAGTGTTTGAATGCGTGCAAGCACCGCCGTGGATGGCGCTGCGTAATAGTCCCGCTCCAACCCTTCAAGAGTTTTCTCAGTCTTTGCGAGCTGCTCCCTAAGGTCTTTCAGAATGCCGGCGGTGGTACTAATGCAAACCCCCCGAATCGTTACCTTGAACGCCTCCCATAGTGACGCCTGACTAGACACCGAGCCTGTGTTTTCAGTGAAGTAGTTCACGATGGCCTTACTAATAGTGTCTGTGTAGATAGGATCCTGCAGTGCCTCCGCTCGAAAGCGCCAAGTGAAGGGGCGGTGTGGGTTAGTAGGGATTCGCAGATGTAAGTATACCGGGCTGTGATCCGATAGCGTGCGCGGCAGATTGTTGACGCCGATCACCCATCTATTTGCCTCCTCACTCAATAGCCAGTAGTCCAGCCGGGACCAGCTGTTGTGGGCCGGTGTGATGTGCGTACCCATGCAAGCCTGCTCATTCCGCAACCTCCAGACATCCACCAGCCCCATCTCCGCCATAGCTTCACGGACACACTGAGCCACTTTAAGCGTGCGGGCTCCCGCCGGGTTAGACTTGTCAACTTGGGGGTTGAGATGTGTGTTGAGGTCACCTCCCCATAGCACCGCAGCCTCCGGCCAGGAGCGCACCCTAGCAAGCATTTGTGTAAAGGGGAGTGAGTCATCTACTACTGGACCGTATATATTCAGGATCGTAACATAAGTCATGCCCAGCCTGCCCTGCACTGCCGCCCAGCGTCCCTCTGAATCAGTAGCGGTGTGTGTTGGCAGGAATGGGATACCCTTTTTGACCAGTATAATCACTCCCCGCGCATAAGCCGAGTATGAGGAAGCAAGCCGAAACCCCGCCCATCTGTGAGCCATTGTAGCCTCTGTATGTTTAGTGAGATGCGTCTCCTGCAGTAGTGCAATCTGAATGTTGTGCCTGTCCAAGTAGTGTAACACTTGACGTATTTTTTTTGGGGTGTTAAGCCCACGGACATTCCAAGTCAGGCATCGGCAGTCGTCACCCATTGTCTGTATGCACCAGCACAGTTCCAGAGCCAACCGCCACACCACGCTCCGCATCACAACACGCATCTCGCTGCATCTTCTCAGCAGGCACATCAATTGACATTCCCAATCGCGTCCGGAACTGTATTGAACACCCACCCCCCTCCCACTTCAGCAACCCAACCTTGCCAAAGACAAACCCCAATTTCACACACAGAAAAACAAAAACAAAACCAGAAACAAACCCCTGAGGTAGCAATACCAAAGAAAGGTGGGGAGCACCCATCGGGGGAACGTGTTGGCTGCGAATACCTCCCAGTCTTTTGGGGAGGGGCCGCCATACTGTGGCGAATGCTCTCCATGGGCATCCCACCAACCAAAAACGCCTCGCAATCATACATTGTGCACCTCGAGCTCCCCCAGTACAGCGACGAAATGATATCATGAGGGAAACAACCAGGGGAGCCCCAATCGCCCCCACGCATCACAGCAGCCAACTGGCGGAGACAGCATGCACACGACACCGAGACTTGCCCGTTGTTAGATGTGAGACACTTGCACCCACTGCAACACCCCAGGGTAAGCACCAAAGTGGTGCACATGAGTCAGAACAAGTGCAATACGAGTACATCGCAGGTGTCAACATGTGTAACCCGGTAAGCATCCCACGTGAGTCGGCCCCACAGCAGTCGGATAGAGCAGGCCCAGGGCAAACTCAGCAACGGTCCATCAGAGTAAAAGGGCCACAGTCAGTCTTCAATCTCGGAAGTGGAAGCGGAGGGCTGCCGCCCCCGTCTCAGCGACTTGGCGTGGTCCATGGCTGCTTTCGGGTTAGTGAATATCTTAGCGGCGTCATCCTTGCCAATCCGAAGACGCGCTGGATATAGCATGGCATAGGGGACCTGTTCCTTCATGAGCAGCTTCTTAACGCCGAGAAATTCTTTGCGGGCAGCTTGAACCGTGGCAGTAAAGTCTGGGAAGAAGGAGAGGACATTCCCCTGATAGGTGACCGTGGTTTTCTGACGAGAGACACGGAGCAGTGCGTCCCGATCTCTGAAGTTCAGCAGTTTAGCTATAATGGGGCGCGGTGGAGCCCCCGGAGGCGGACGCGCATTTAAAGACCTGTGGGCGCGTTCAACAGCAAACATGGCGGAGAGATTCGCAGGCTCACAGATATCTCGTATCATCGTTTCGATGTAGTCCTCCAGTCGGCCCACATTGGTGGACTCCGGCAGGCCTAAGATTCGTACGTTATTGCGCCGAGAGCGCGCCTCAATATCCTCATTCTTGGCCTGTATCACCGCCAGCAGTCGTGCCATTTCTGCAGTCTTATCGGAAACCTGTTGGAGACCATCTTCAGTGTCCGATATACGTTGTTCCGCCTCGCCCAGGCGCTCCCCCTGCTTGTCCAGCCTGGCGGAAATGGAGTCCATGCGTCCACTAAGAGCCTCTATTTTGCCATCGATGGACTGCAGGCTCGCCTGAATCGCCGCTAGTGTCGTTTCCAGAGTCGGGGGGTCCGGCGCGGCAGACTCCAGCTCCGTGTCCGGCGTCCCTGGCCGCGAGGATTTCCCCCCTTTGCGGGGCTCAAACGTGAGCCTCGGTTGTGCTTTGTCCGATTTGCCCATGATCAAGACCGGACCGAGTGCACCCCCAGAGCAGCGGGGAGCAGAACACAGGCCAGCAGCAGGACTCAACCAGGGCCGGAGGGGGGGGGGGGACGGCTCGAGGCCAGTGCGCACCAGTCAGTTCCAGTCGGTCTGTGCGCCTCCAGCACCCCCAGGTGACACCATAGGCCCCACGCGGGAAGCCAGCCGCATGTACTGCACAAATGTCTAGATCTGTCCCACAAGTCGCAGCGCTCCAATCCCTCCAGAGATGTGTGTGGCAGGGAGCCTCGCAGGGCGCCAGGTCCCACGAAGGACGCAGTGGGGTATCTCGCTGAGCGGCCGGCAATCCGCGCGCGCCCTGCCCCCTCTACTCGTAGCCCCCACGGTCACCTCTCTTCTCCGTGGACTCCACGTGCGTAGTCGCTCCAGCAGGTGTGCCCGCACAGCAGCGCGAGCAGGGCACGGGGGGGGGAGCTCGCCACCAGCCACAGGGCCCACTCACCCGTCCGAAGCCGGCAGCTCGCGTGCAGCTCGCACCGCCCACCTCACCTCCGCATCCGCAGCCGCCAGGCCACCACTTGTCTTCGTCGCTGCGGCGGTAGGGGGGCCCAGGTCGAACGCCTTCGCTGCCACTCTCCGTCGTCTCCGCATACAGCACCAGCTTCAGGTAGGGAGCGCAGGGCCCCCAACTCGCCGCTGATCTACGCCGCCTCGTCTGCTCCGCACACCGCAGCCGGCAACCAAGATGGCCTCCGCGACCGGCGCGATTCTCCGATCGCCGCCTCAGACCACGGATCTGCCTCCCGACAGCAGTCTCCGCCAGCACAGTGTCCGGAGTGTCAGTCCTCCAGTCGGGCGTTAGGCGATGGGCACCCAGAGAGCAGGATAATGCAGGATGATCACGGCGGCCGGCGGAGCAGCACTACAGTGCGGCCATCTTGCCGCGCGCCAAGCCACGCCCCTCTCGTTGTTTCTGTACTTGTAGCGTGTAATCTAGGAAAAACATGACTGTGTGATTGTCGACCTGTATGTCCTGCAGTTTCCTAGTTTCCTGAAGTATTGTGTCTCTGTCTCTGTAGTTCAGTAAGCGGAGTAGGAGCGGTCTTGGGTTAGAGCCCGGAGGCGGGGGCCTGGCCGGTACTCTGTGCTCCCTTTCGATGACAAATTAGGGAGAGAGTGTTTCCTCAGGCAGCAGCAGTGTGCAGTGCCAGGATTCGACATGGGCCACTGGATCTCTGCTTCCGTTCCCTCCGGCAGGCCCACCACTCGGACGTTGTTTCGGCGGGCCCGGTCTTCGGCCCTATCCTCCAAGAACTCCACACGGTTCAGGAGGCCTTGAATGTGCTTATCTGCCGTGTCTACTCGTGGGGAAATGTCAGCAATGGCGGTTTCAAAAGTGGTGGTTCGGTCCGCGAGCTTTCGGTGAGTAGGGTGAGGTCAATTGCCACCTTGTCTATCTTGCTTTCCAGAGAAGTCCGGGTTTGGTTCAGTGTTTCACTCGGTTTCTCCACCGCCGCTAGCACAGCGTCTAGTTTGCTGGACATCAGGTCAGGCGATCCCACTTCCACCATTTTGTCTGCTTGGGCTCTGGTCTGTGGGGGTGGGACTGGTATGCCCCCAGTACCAGATCTTATTCGGCCTCTATGCGACATGGGTCTCGGGGTGTCCGAGTGGGAGGCCCGGCGACAGGCGGGGCAATGCCGTGAATGTCGCAGGTGGTCGGTCGTTTCTGCTGCCGCGCCAGCCAGGTAGAGCGTAGAGCCTGTAGGTGGAGGCCACCGTTCCAGCTACTTCTACCCAGCACCACAGTAGTATCACACCGCGGGGAACCCTCCGGTCGTTGGTGGGTTGATTGTGGCCAGGTTTGGCAGTGGCAGGAGATCACGGCGTCTTTTCAACTATCTACGCCACTGAGTAATTTGGCTCTGTATTGTAGTTGCGGCAGTATCATAGCCACAAAAGCTTTAAAGGCTTGTCTATGGGCATATCCCCATAGCCCCGGGTGATTTTTCAAGCCACTCACCAGGGCAAGGACCCTAGCCTTTAGGGCCTCCATATGGCTATGCCAGTTCAGGGACCTTTCCAACCAAACCCCTAGATATTTATATTCAGTTACCATTTCCAGTTTTGTGGGGCCCAAGTAACAGCTAAACTGATCTACTTTTGTACCAAAACACAACACTTTGGTTTGATCCATATTTACAGTTAGCTGCTTGAGGCTACAATATTCACTGAGCGCATCCAACTTCCTTTGCAATCCCATCTCAGTCTGATCTAAAATTACAAGTTCAGCTGCGTACACAAGGCATGATATGTGTTTACCAATAATTCTAGTGCTGGCACCTCTGGCCACTGCCAGAGCAGATCAGCTACAAATATGGAAAAGAGTAGTGGGGCCAACACGCATCCCTGTCTTAATCCCTTACTGACTGCTATTATCTGTGTCAGTGTTCCCTCAGTGTCCATAATGGCCTGGGCACAATTATGCTTATGTGGATCCTGTATTAGGATCAATATACCCTTTGGAATATCATATTTAACAGGTTTTCCCATGAACAGTTCCAGTCCACCAGTTCAAAGGCTTCACTGAAGTCTGCGAAAAATCAAAGCAACCTCCCTCTCTGCTCGACTGACTTCCGTGCGATGGACCAGAGGGAAAAACAGTGGTTGATTGTGGAGTGCCCCTCCTTGAAGCTATCTTGCTCTGGGGTAACTCTTGATTTCAGTTCAACCCAGTCCTTCAATATTCCAAGAATGATTTTTGCGAAAACGTTTTCTCCCACATCTAAGAGGTTAAGGATAAGTTACTTACCTGTAATCCTAGTTCTCTTCCAGGGGTATCCTCATCAAAGTCACAAGCACTGAATATTCCCGCCCATGTGCGGGGACCCCGGAAATAATAAAAATATATATGAAAAACATATATATACAGCTCTGTATATGTATAAACATATATTATTTTTTCCAAGCAAATGCAGCCCCCATAGTAGGCTAGACAATGTAGATATAAATATTCAATAACACACCATAGGTATAATAATACACCTAAACCTCTTTTTTTTTTTTTTTTAATGAGATAAAAACTCATGAGACAGAAAAGAAAACGCTGTGCCAAACACAGATCCACAAAACATTGTCAGCCTGCAGGCTGCATTGCAATACAATACCATAGAGACTGAAAAGCCTTGTACAGGTAAAAACTGGCACCGTGCCTTTAAGGCAGCCCTGATTCCAATATCCCATCATGCCTCAGGGGTGACAGTTGGGTCAGTTGTTCTTTGCGGGACTGTAGTCCTAAACACAAAGATATACTTCTTCCATATTTAATAATACAGTCCTCTCATTTGCCTGGGGAGGCGGGTGGGTTGCTTATGACTTTGATGAGGATACCCATGGAAGAGAACTAGGATTACAGGTAAGTAACCAATCCTTCTCTTCCAGGGGATCCTCATCAATAGTCATAAGCACTGAATAGAATAGCAAGCCCATCTTCCACCGCAGGCAAATGAGAACTGCACTATACATTGAAGATAACAACCGAAATAATCAGTTGTTGAACAGATTCCTCAAGGAGGCTTGCCCTACTTGAGTGTCTGCTCTGGTGTCCGAGTCCAGACAATAATGTCTTGTGAATGTATGGACAGATCTCCAAGTAGCTGCTTTAC
The DNA here is from genome assembly GCF_964204655.1 of Triturus cristatus. Classification (NCBI taxonomy): domain Eukaryota; kingdom Metazoa; phylum Chordata; class Amphibia; order Caudata; family Salamandridae; genus Triturus; species Triturus cristatus. The sequence goes on from NC_140590.1 coordinate 38,785,485, forward strand.
AGATCTCGGAGAGTGGGACATTATTGAGAAACGCAGCAGTGGCCGCTTTCCCTCGTGTGGAATGTGCCTTAGGCAGAGGCCACAATGGTTTCTGAGCTAATTGGTAAGCTAATTTAATGCTTGACACAATCCATCTGGCAATGGAACGCTTAGATGCTGCAAAACCTGTACGGACAGCACCATAGTTCACAAACAGTTGGTCAGACTTTCTGACAGCCTTAGTTCTATCTAAGTAAAATTTGAGAACTCGTTTAACATCCAAAGAATGCAACGCCCTCTCAGCTGGGGAGGAGGGATTGGGAAAGAAAGTTGATAGTGAGATAGACTGATTCACATGAAAATCGGACACCACCTTAGGTAAAAATGAAGGATGAGTTCTCATCACCACCCTATTAAGATGAAAAACCGTATAGGATTCTTTTGAGCAGAGGGCCTGTATTTCACTCACCCTACGTGCTGAGGTGATAGCTACCAAGAAGGCTGCTTTCCACGTAAGGTGCTCTCATGTAGCCTTATGTATGGGTTCGAAAGGTGGACTCATAAGCTTTGAAAGAACTAGATTCAGCTCCCAAGGAGGCAAGGGAGGCCTCACTGGGGGGTAAACCTTCTTGAGCTCCTGCAAAAAATCTTTTACCACTTGAATCTTAAAGAATGATTGTTGAGAGGGAGAGCGCCTATAGGCCGTAATGGCCGCCAGGTGCACTTTGATGGAGGAGAATTTCAACCCCACCCTGGCTAAGTGAAGCAGATAGGGTAATATCACTTCTCCTTGACATTTAGTAGGATTATGATGATTTTGAATACACCAACAATAAAATCTCTTCCACTTACAGAAGTATGAGTGTCTCGTAGAAGGCCTCCTAGCTTCCTTCAATATGGTCATACATTCCTGGGGAAGGTTTAAATGGCCATACTGGAGGACTTCAGGAGCCATGCTGTTAAGCTCAGCGAGGGAAGGTTGGGATGGTAAATCCTCCCCTGTATCTTGGTTAGCAAGTCCGGCCTGCACGGCAGACGCTTATGCGGCCGGATCGATAGGTGAAGGAGATCTGGGTACCACCACTGCCTCGGCCAGTCCGGTGCTACTAGGATCATCTTGGTGGTCGAGCGTTGCAGCTTGGTCACCACTTTCGGGATTAGCGGGAGAGGAGGAAAGGCGTACACAAATGTCATTGACCAGTCGATCAAAAGGGCATTCCCCTGAGACCCTGGTCGATAGTACCTTGAGTCGAAGCCTCTTCATTTTGTGTTGTTTTCGTCCGCGAAGAGGTCTACCTGCGGACGGCCCCACTCCTCGAAAATATCCTCTAGCACTTCATCGTTGAGAACCCAGTCCTCTGGGTCTTGAAAATGTCTACTGAGTGAGTCCGCTTGAACATTGAGCTTGCCTGGCAGGTGCACCGCCGTTATGGAAATGTTCCTTGCCATTATCCAGTGCCACAGGGATTGAGCCTCCAGCGAGAGCGTCCTGGAACGAGTACCCCCCTGCTTGTTCAGGTAGTACATCGTGGTGGTATTGTCCGTTTGTACTAGAATGGAACTCGTTCTGATTGAGGGCAGGAACGCTTTGAGGGCTAGGTGGACTGCCCTGAGCTCCAGCATGTTGATGTGATACAGCTGTTCGCTGCTGGACCAACGCCCCTGAGTCTGCAGGGGTCCCAAGTGCGCACCCCAACCCTGCAGCGATGCATCGGTGATCAACGTCTGTGATGGGGGTTCTTGATAAAAAGGAATCCCCACCTGAAGATTGAGTGGTTTTAACCACCACTTGATTGACTGCCTGGCCGCTGATGAAAGACAGACTTTTTCCTCCCACAGGGAATTCTTTTGATTCCATTTGTCCTCCAGATCTTGTTGGAGAGGACGCATCCGCAATCTGGCGTTGGGCACTAGGAATATGCAAGATGCCATGGCCCCTAGCAGAGATGATATCTGCCGCGCTGTAGACAGACTGTTAACTATAATCTGCCTGCCTTTCTGGGCAAGGGATAATCGTCTCTCCTCCGAAGGAAACACTTTTCCTACTGTGGAGTCTATAATTGCTCCTAGGTAGTGAATCCTCTGCGTTGGTGTGAAGGTGGATTTCTTGTAGTTCACCCTGAGTCCCAATCGGTGGCACAAATTCAGGCAGCGTGTCAGCTGTGAGTTTACATTCTGTGGCGATGGACCCTTGAGTAACCAATCGTCTAGATAGGGATAGACGAAGACTCCTGCGCGCCTCAGTGCGGCCGCTACTACCGCCATGCATTTTGTAAACACTCGAGGAGCTGATTTCAGGCCAAATGGTAGAACCTTGAATTGGTAGTGAGAGGTCCCCACTACGAATCTTAGAAATTTCCGATGACTCTGGAAGATGGGAACATGAAAGTACGCATCTTGCAGGTCCAGCGAGCACATCCAATCGCCTCGACGGAGATGTGGATATATTTGGTGAAGCGCAAGCATGCGAAACTTTTCCCTTCTGATATGCTTGTTGAGTGTCCGTAAGTCCAAGATGGGCCGGAACTCTGCTTTTGTATTTCTCTTTTGAATTAGAAAATATCTGGAGTAGGCTCCTTTCCCTCTCTGCGCCCTGGGAACTCTTTCTATTGCTGATCTGAGCAGAAAGGTCGCCACTTCTTGTCTTAGCATCCTGAGTTGATGAGATGAATGTACAGGGTGGATCGAGGGAGGGGGACTACGGAAACGAAGCGAGTATCCATGTCGCAGTATATTTAGAACCCACTTGTCTTTGGTTATGGATTGCCACTCTCGAAGATGTTGTGCAATACTTCCTCCCACCGGAGCGGTGGACGGCATTGGAGGAAGCGATCGCTCATTGCTTTCCTTGAGCCTTGTTTCCGCCGCTGGATTGGCGGTTATTTCCACGTCCCCTAGATGATCTGCGGGACTGAAATTGCTGCTTTTTCTGCCCTTGCTGGTCTTGATTTTTCTGCCAGTGAGGGGTTTGAACCCTCTGTTGGAAGCTACGTCTTTCTGTTCCCGTACGACGACGGAATTCTTTTCGTTTCTCTAGCCCCACGGCTTTCATGATATCGAGCTCTGATTTCATGCGAGCCATCTCGTCATCCGTATGTGAACCAAAAAGCGAGCTCCCAGAGAAAGGCAGATTCAAAATTCTTGCTTGTGCTTCAGGCTTCAGAGCCGTTACCCTTAGCCAAGATGATCTTCTGGTGGAAATCCCATGAGCATAAGAGTGCGCTGCCAGCGTTGCTCCATCCGCTGCTGCACTTATCACCTGATTTGAGACTGACTGCCCTCTTGCAGTATCTCCTCAAAGTCCTTTCTATCTTCAGGAGGAACTTTTTCTATAAATCTTTGAAGAGCGTCCCAGAGTGATCTGTCGTAGCGCCCCAGAAGCGCTGAGTCACTGGCCACTTTTATGCTGGAGGCCGCCGACCCACATACTCTTCTCCCCTAAGAGTCTTGTATCTTGCTTTCCTTATCCGGCGGCACTGTGGATGACAAAGCCAGAGTCTGGTGGAGGGTCCGCCCTGAGAAAAAGAGGATCCTCCGGGGTTGGACGATATTTTTTAAGTATTCGTGCCGGAGCTGATTTGATAGTAGCCGGCGTGAGGAAGATATCCATGACTGGTTTCAGCAATCCAGGAACCAGAGGCAACAGTGGACGAGACGCCGATCGTTCGTGAAGGGTCTCAAAGATAACAGAGGAAGTGGTTTCCTGAACAGGCATTGGAATGTTCAATTTTGCCGCTCCTCTGCACAAAACATCTTGGAAGATGCTAATGTCATCCACTGGCGAAACTCTAGATGGTGGCGTATCTGAGAGTGTGGGTGAATAATCTCTTCTGGACGACTGTCTTGACGAAGACGATGTAGGAGACCTACGTCGTCTTCTCTCCGATCCCACCGACTCTCTCCTGCGAGAGGTGGACCTGGATCGTCTCCTGGGGAAACGTGAGCGCCGTTGATATTCTCTTCCTTGAGAATGGGAACTTGCTGGTCTTAACGGTTGAGCCAGATTCCTCAACCTTGCTAAGGAAATACTAACCGCCTGTGCCATAGAAGTTTCCTGAGGCAGTACTCTGGTGGGGCTGTGACTCAGAGTATGAACCTCCTCCTGTCTTAATGGTCTCGTCGGCGTTCTCACTTGAGGGCTCTTTTCTACTGGAGGAGCTGGAGAGAAACTCCTCACCTCTGGCGATCCGGATCTTTAAATAGACAAAGGGGATCCTGAACCTTCTGAGGCTGAAGGTGAAATTGAAATAGGCCTAGATGAACCATGTTCCGATGTGGTATAAATCAGTCTATGTGGAGATTTGCGCCTCGACACTGGTCTGAACGTCAAACGAATTTGTGACGTTTCGCAGTACTCCCCCGCGGAGGACTGTCTCGACGGTGATACGCCTATCACCGGAGATCTGGACTTCGACGCCGAGTGGATAAGCGGCGATGTGTGCTGCCTCGACGTCGAGAGCATTGTCGTCGACGGAGGACTTGTCCTGAACGGAGGCCTAGAACCCAACGGGAAATTTCTCCTCGACGTCAGTATCTTCTCCGACGTTTTGGAGGCCTTTGATGACGGAGGCCCCTGCCTCGACGTCGACCCCTACGGAGGCACCTGCCTCGACGTCAACCCCGACGGAGGCACCTGCCTCGACGTCGATCCCGACGGAGGCACCTGCCTCGACGTCGAGTGTTCCGACGATGATCCTCGTCTCGACGTCGGTAATGCTTTCGCCAGCGATTCAGGTCTTGATGTCGAAGATCTTTCCTGATCTTTTGACAACGATCTTTGCCTCGACGTCGCTGTAGATTTCGACGCCGAACGCCTGAGTTCATCTTGCGGCGTCGACTTTTGCCTTGATGTCGATTTCGACGTCGACCGACGATGTCTATCCTTCGACGTCAATCTCTGTTTTCTTGACGTCGAACGATGCTGTCTCTCCTTCGACGGCGATCGCTGTTTTCTTGATGTCGAACGATGATGTCTCTCCTTCGACGCCGATCGATGTTTTTTCAACGTCGAAGTTGCTGACGACGAACGAAAGCGCTTCGCCGCCGGATCGAGTGTCGAAGTAGATTTTCTCTTTGAAGCATGACTCTCCCTGGACTCCTCACCTCTCAACGACAATCCCGCCGCTGGAGTCTTCGACGCCGAGCCCGACGCCGATGGAGAACACACAGGGATCAGCTGCTTCGACGTCAACCGTTCAGAAAGGCCATAAAGCCTGATTCTTTCTCTCTCTTTCAAAGTCCTCTTTGAAAGATCCTTGCAGTGACGACAGGACGCAGGAGAGTGTGAATCCGGTAGACAGACGATACACACATCGTGTGTGTCTGAAGAAGTCTTCTTTTTGCTACAGGATGGACAGGGCATGAACAGAGAAGGCATTTTTCTTACAGAAAAAAGTTCTTGAATCTTGTCAGAAAACACTGGAAAACTGCTTCCCCAACAGGATACTTAAGAGGAAGCAAAAAAGTCACTAGAAATGTAACAATTCTTGACTAGAAAGTCAAAAATGAAGAGAGCTGAATTCCAGGGTCCTGACTGAAGGAGCCGGAAAGAACAACTGACCAAACTGTCACCCCTGAGGCATGATGGGATATTGGAATCAGGGCTGCCTTAAAGGCACGGTGCCAGTTTTTACCTGTACAAGGCTTTTCAGTCTCTATGGTATTGTATTGCAATGCAGCCTGCAGGCTGACAATGTTTTATGGATCTGTGTTTTGCACAGCGTTTTCTTTTCTTTCTCATGAGTTTTTATCTCATTAAACTAAAAAAAATAAAAAAAAGAGATTTAGGTGTATTATTAAACCTATGGTGTGTTATTGGATATTTATATCTACTGGCTAGCCTTCTATGGGGGCTGCATTTACTTGGAAAAAATAATATATGTTTATACATATACAGAGCTGTATATATATGTTTTTCATATATATTTTTATTATTTCCGGGGTTCCCGCACATGGGCGGGAATATTCAGTGCTTATGACTATTGATGAGGATCCCCTGGAAGAGAATCAGCCTATGCCTTTTTGAGGGCTTTATATCTCCTCTCTTATGAGTAGGTCTGGTTATGGCACCTCTCCAAATATCTGGGAAAGGACCTCTGTCAAATATGAGGGAGAACATCCGAGATAAAAGTCTGCCCACCACTCCAACTGAGTCTTTATTATAATAGCAGGGAGTTTATCAGGTCCAGCTGTGCGGGTCAAATGTAAGTTAGCTATGGTTCGTTTTCAATTCCATACTGTGAAGTGTGCTCTGATGTCGTCCTCCACCCCTTCCCAGGGGATTATACTTCTTTTCACTGGCGCTATCCTTTTACCATATATCTCCTCCAGGTACTCCTTCCATGTGGCTTCCTCCACCATGCAATTCATTGCACCCTGTGTTTTGCCTGGGTCTTCCTATATTAACTTCCAAATTTTTTTACAGTTTTTGTTTCTATTGCTTACAGTAAATTACCCCAACATTTCTCTTTACATTTTCTTTTCTGATTACGGACAAGTGTTTTATACATTTTCCTTAATTTCACAATATTACTATAACTTTCAAAATCATACTTTACTGTGAGTCTTCCCTGTCCTTTCTTAATCAGCCTCTTTAGTTTCCTAGATTCCTTACTGAACCAATCTTTTCTCTTTCCAAGGTTACACATGTTCTTGTTAGCCCTGGTTTTGGCTTTTTTTACCTTAATCCTAAGGCACTGAACCACTTGGCTAATTGTATTTTCATACCACTCTAAATTAGATAGCATTGCATTTTCCAGTGTTAAATTCTGCAGAAAATTAGCCAATTTTGCCTTGCATTCCTCGGTCATTCTGGTGGTAAGTCGCCTTGGGTAATCCATTTGTAGAGGAATTATCATTTCTCACAAGCTCCTTTCACCTCTAATTAATTACAATTCTAGAGGATAATGATCTCTTCTCTCTCCTTGTGTTATCCCAAATCCCTTCATGTTTTCTAAGCTCCAGGCATGCATGAAAATGGAGTCAGTTGGGATGAGTTGCAAGCCCACCTTAAACGTTTGCTTGGCAGGGCGGTCGGTCTCCATCCTGCTGTTCAGACAAAAGAGACTCTTCATAGTCAAGTGCTTTCCTAGTTCAGATCTCGTGCTGGCGTTCTAGTATCGGGGCAGAGGGCCGCATTTATATTGTAAGAACTTAACATCTCTTTAAACCAGGGATCGATCCTTTGTTGGGTTAATGTTATGGTTAAAGTCTCCCATCAGATACGCATGTCTTTATCATAGTTTTCACACAGGCAATCCATGTCTTTCTTAAAACACCTCATTTCTGATCTATAGTCTTCCGGGCTCCCCCCCTGCATATATACATTCATAATTATCATTCATTCATATTTGGGGTCGGGGTCCCGCAGGAACACTCAACAAGCCACATGCCATTTGCATTTCACTTCTAAGAGTTTTAACTTTTTTGCTATCTTAGTAGATATTAAGGTCACTATCCCACGCTGGACATCCCTGCTGGCTCCTTTTTGCAAGCCCATTCAATTGGATAAACCCATTGATTGTGGGGGTTTCGTTGCACAGCCATGTTTCTTGCAGACCCATAATCTCAAGAGTGTTAGCTAGTTTTTTAAGGCGTTCTAGTTTTCGACTTTCTCCCAAGCCCTTTAATGTTCCATGTTAGTATTCCAATGATGTGCGACAACCCAGCACCCTAATAGATTTCACTTAAATACCCCTCTTCCTCCGGGACTGTCTGAAAGGGGCCCGATAACTATTTTCAAAACTCCAATTACCCCAGTGTTTTCTTGTCTCAGTGGTATCTACGGTGATTTCGATATTAGCTTTTCCCCTCAAACGCCCAATCTATTAGTCTGACCTGCCTTGATCCAAGACCAACTTGGCGCCTCATGAATGATGTACCTTGATGTGCTGCTTCCGGCCGTTCTACTTCTGACACTGACCTTATCCCCTTCCTTTTGTACTTCTTTCTCTGCCTTTACCAGCCCTGAATACATTAAGACTTTTGTTATTTTGTTTCCATTGCTATTCTGGGTGAACCCTACTTGTCTCAGGTCCTTGGTTCCTATTTCTTTCAGGCTGGTACATTTAGAGAAAGTGAGGACAAGTTGGAACCCATTTAAGGGACGTAGTTTCTCGTTTTTTTTGTCACCCCTCCCTGGTTGGAATGGTTCAAAGTATAGCCACATATTGGTTTCATTATTCTTTTCTATATCGTGAAAGCCCACTGTATTCTGCCCCCACTTCTTAATAACAAATACACACATCTTTCTTTATTTTTCCACACAGGCTCCTATTTCTTTTTTATCTCCAGGTCCCTCTCCCTTTTGATTCTCTTGTCCTCTCACTTTTCTTTAGTGGTTGCGATGGATCCTTCCTTGTTCCCTTTTGAACTCTCATTCCTCTTCTCCAGAGGACACCTTCCTTTTACATTCCGATACACTGCTTACAGGGCCTTTAATCTCTTGCTCTTTCCTTTGTATGAAACCTCCCCCATCAGTTTTTCTCTGCCGCTTCCCATTGATCCGCTGCCCCATTCCCTTCCACGGGGTCTTGCTCCCTCTTTTAAAACGGGGTAAATATTGTGTATATCTTGTTGGTTCTTTACAAGCATAGGGCATTTGGAAATATACACATTCTGCAATTCCATCTGCCGGGAGGCTTCCCCTGCACTTTGCATATCTTGGCTAGCCATTTCTACAGGTCTCACTATAGTCTGCATATGGTCCCACATTATTTTTAGTTCCCCCTCAATGTTCTGCAGCTATTCTTTTAGGGCCTTTCGCAGATCATTGTTCATCATAGTTACTTCAATAGTCCTAGTAATGTTTTTTGCTGCATTAGCATTATGTCCAACATAGAGGCGATGGTGTGCCATCATTTCTATCCCTATTGAAGAGTTTTGCGCTGAGCCTTCTGTGGCCTCATTATCTCACCCCAGAGACTGATCCATGTTCTTTTCCTCCTCAGTTCTAAAAGCCATGCTATAATCCCCCTTCTCTCCCTCAATTTTCTCCACCAACTGCGATGCCTCTTTATCTTGAAGAGAGAAGAGCCGCGGTGATGAAGACAGTGTTGGTTCCTTCCGCCTTCACAAATCTTGCTGGCTCAAAGAGGATGCGTATAGATCTGATCGGCATTGGCTAATCTTCTCATCTCCAGTTGATGCACTTTTCCGGTTATATGTGAGTCTGATAGAAACTCTCATCTCTTAAAGTGTTTTCCCACAAAGCCCTTAATTGATTTGGACACTGACGCTCCCCCCTTCTCAATTTGCAGGGGGCTTTTGGATAGGGATGTCTTCCTTGTGTCCTTCTCCCCGCTTCACTTGGGTTCCCCATGCTCCCTTCTTGGGTTCCCCATGCTCCCTTCTTGGGTCCCAGTTCCAGTTTTGCGACATCAGGATACACCTGCAGCCGCGTATTCTGCCCTTTTCGTAGTTTACCTCTTCCTGGTGCCATCCCTTAAAAAAAATACTATAGTTCAGATGTTTAACCTTCGATACCTTTCTGGGTTTTCGTTGGTTTCCAAAAGTCCTGTTCCAGTACTTTCAACAGCTGGCTACTTCCGGTGCAGTCCACTTGAGCTCCTCGCCAGCCTTATGAACCCCTGCTCAGCTCGGTCCTTCGGCTGCAATACAAGTGTGTCTATCCCCTCTCTTTCCCCTATTACTTATACCGTTGCCTTTTTCAAAGACCTTCCCCCCAGGCGCTTATCTCTGTTGTGCCTTTAATGTTGAGTGACTGCCTGCTGTGCGGCTTCCACCAAATTACAAATCCTGCTGTGTTTGAACTTTTCTCCTTCTTTACTTCCTATCAATGTATCCACTGATGCGTCATTAATCGCCGCCTTCCTCCAAGGACCGGCAGCTCTCGTCTGGGCCCCCACCGCCCTTGTTGTCGTCACCTGCAGGCTCAGCGGGTGCACTGCCACACGCTGAGCTCCTCGCTGCTCCCTGCGGGCAGTTAACACAGTTGCACTCAAGCCGAGCTGCACGCCAAACAAGCATTTGCAATGCAATAGGTCTCGCATTTGGGAGAGTTTGAGCTATTGGCATTGTAAATGACAACGCCTTTTATTGATGTATTTACAAAACCTGCAAGCGATGTGCAAAAACCCACTTTGTACTTATAGTCCTTGCTTACGAGAAGCAAGGGTGGCAGTAAAAGAGGTGCAGTTATTGCCAGCCTTGCTGCTCGCAAACAAACCACTATAAGTACAAAATACATGTTTACACAGCACTTGCAGGTTTTCCAAACACATAAACAAAAAACATTGTCATTTTCAATGCTAATAGCTCAAACTCTCGCAAATGCGAGACCTATTGCATTGCAAATGCTTGTTTCATCTGTTGTTCATGCTGTACAACATGAACAAAAGACATTTGGTAGAGCCAACATGTCTCTATGGCCAGACCTATAGGCTATGCTAATGCTTGTTTTTTTTTTGCTCACCACTCTCGGTCAGTAGCCACAGCCATGCCGGATTGAAAGACCCCGTAGTTCTCGCCCTCCGTCCCCCCCCCCCCCCCCCACCACTTAAAGCAAAGCACACAGTGCACATTATGAAAGAGAACTAATTTGACATAAAGGGACTTTGGGGAAGAGTGGGTGGACGGATGGGTGAGTGGGTGAAAGGATGAGTGGGTGGATAGGTGGATGGACAGGTGAAAGGATGGCAGAGTAAATGGAAATCTAGAGGATGGTTGAATGGATGGATGACATTATTTACTGATGAATGGGTAAGTGAAAGGATAGAGGGTTGGATGGATGCATAGATAATGAATGATTGAATGGGTGGATGGATGGAATGGTGAAAGATTGAATGATGGATAAAAGAATGAATGGATGACAGAATGTAAAAATCAAGGTGAATAAAATGGGTACCAAGGGAGAGAGTGCAATAGCGTGCCAGTGGATGAAAGCGCTACACATTGTACAGTACTGTATGTTTCCTTTGTACATTCCTGACGGCTGGTGTTGACCAGGGTGTTTTACAGCCAAGCACAACCACAACTGCAAAAATAGGGAGTAAAAGTGTCTGTGACAGATTTTGCTATAGCGCCTATCCTGAATAGAGCACAATTTACATTCGCTCGCGTTTTGACCAGAAGTTACCATCCGGTTTCAAGTGGTGGTAATTTCCTGCACACAAAAATATAAAAAGTGAGGTATTGGCACGTTCAAAATAGGTACAAAGGACATAGGCCCATTTTTTAGGTCTCGCGAGCCAAAGGCTCGAAAGAGACATTTTATATGTGCTACCCACACTTTTGGCTGGCCTAAACCTTGAGTGCACGAGATCACATGCACGTGCACAGCTGCTCCTCTGCTCATTGCATTTCCCCCCTCCCTTCTCACCCAGCCCTTTGATGCTCTGCTCGCATCTCCCTCCTCCCTGGGCGTGAAGGGAGACAGAGCCATCCTGCTTGATTAATGGCATTCTTATGTGTTCCCGTAAGCCCTCGCTTTAGGTCTTTCTCTATAACCTGTAACCCCACCCAGTCTTTTCGCCCTCTCCATGTGTCCTGTCCTCCTCATGGGGTCGCGCTGTTGGCTCCCCATGTACCTCCCTTGCACCCTCCTTCTGCCCCCTCTTTGCCCCTTTCTCCCTCTCTTTGCTTCCTTTTCACCTTCCGTACTTTTTCTCCGTTCTCCCACTTCACAAGCTCCTCCCGCTCTCTGCTCCATCAGTGCCAGAAGCTTCCCAAAGGAGTGAGTCAGGGCTGCCAGGTGGCCCCGGGCCATGCGTGGCACTTTCAATCCGAGCAGAACTCCCACCCCGCGTGCACACGCCTCGAGGCGCACTACAAACAATGTTCAGTTTTGCGTGTAGTCACAGTTCTACCACAGAAATGTACACATTCTATTGCTTACAGACTTCAAGCCCATTGCACTCTAGCTGCAAAACCGATCCATTCATGTGAGTGTTTTAGTACAACGCGCACACAGCGCACTTTCAGTTCTGTGCCGGTGCGAATTACAGCGCGCCATGGGTATACACAGACGTTGCCCAAGGTGGCTATTGACAAACACTGAATGGGTTTCAAGCCGCTACCCAAAAAACAATACATTGATATACAGAGCACGCGCACAGTTTTGCGTGTAGCCACAGTTCTAACACAGAAATGTACACATTCTATTGCTTACAGACTTACAGCCCATTGCACTCTAGCCTGTGGGGCCCGTGAACTGTGGAGAATACAAAGTCGGACTCGCATGTTCAGCACAAACTCCCCCATCCTCCCCCACCCTCCCAAAAAATGGAAAGGCACAAGTTTAAAACTTTAAAGGGCTCCGTTTATTATCGGAATGGCACCAACATCGTATTTCTGGCTATGGCTCCTCACACTGTCTCATTAAGCAAGCCCCCCCCTCAGCCGCTGCCAAACCGATACATTCATGTGAGTGTTTGAGTACAACGCGTACACAGCGCACTTCAAGTTCTGTGCCGCTGCTGATTACAACGCGCCATGGGTATACACAGGCACTGCCCAAGGTGGCTATTGACAAACGCTGTATAGGTTTCACGCTGCCAAACCGATCCATTCATGTGAGTGTTTTAGTACAACGCGCACACAGCGCAATTTCAGTTCTGTGCCGGTGCTCAATACAGCGCGCCATGGGTATACACAGGCACTGCCCAAGGTGGCTATTAACAAACGCTGTATAGGTTTCACGCTGCCAAACACATCCATTCATGTGAGTGTTTTAGTACAACGCGCACACAGCGCGCTTTCAGATCTGTGCCAGTGTTCATTACAGCGCGCCATGGGTATACACAAGCACTGCCCAAGGTGGCTATTGACAAACGCTGTATAGGTTTCACGCTGCCAAACCGATCCATTCATGTGAGTGTTTTAGTACAACGTGCACACAGCGCACTTTCAGTTCTGTGCCGGTGCTCATTACAGCGCGCCATGGGTATACACAGGCACTGCCCAAGGTGGCTATTAACAAACGCTGTATAGGTTTCACGCTGCCAAACACATCCATTCATGGGAGTGTTTTAGTACAACGTGCACACAGCGCGCTTTCAGATCTGTGCCGGTGCTCATTACAGCGCGCCATGGGTATACACAAGCACTGCCAAGGTGGCTATTGACAAACGCTGTCTAGGTTTCATGCTGCAAAACCGATCCATTCATGTGAGTGTTTCAGTACAACGCGCACACAGCGCACTTTCAGTTCTGTGCCGGTGCGAATTACAGCGCACCATGGGTGTACACAGGCACTGCCCAAGGTGGCTATTGACAAACGCTGTATAGGTTTCACGCTGCAAAACCGATCCATTCATGTGAGTGTTTCAGTACAACGCACACACAGCGCACTTTCAGTTCTGTGCCAGTGCTCATTACAGCGCGCCATGGGTATACACAGGCACTGCCCAAGGTGGCTATTGACAAACGCTGTATAGGTTTCACGCTGCCAAACCGATCCATTCATGTGAGTGTTTTAGTACAACGTGCACACAGCGCACTTTCAGTTCTGTGCCGGTGCTCATTACAGCGCGCCATGGGTATACACAGGCACTGCCCAAGGTGGCTATTAACAAACGCTGTATAGGTTTCACGCTGCCAAACACATCCATTCATGTGAGTGTTTTAGTACAACGCGCACACAGCGCACTTTCAGATCTGTGCCGGTGCTCATTACAGGGCGCCATGGGTATACACAAGCACTGCCCAAGGTGGCTATTGACAAACGCTGTATAGGTTTCACGCTGCCAAACCGATCCATTCATGTGAGTGTTTTAGTACAACGCGCACACAGCGCACTTTCAGTTCAGTGCCGGTGCTCATTACAGCGCGCCATGGGTATACACAGGCACTGCCCAAGGTGGCTATTAACAAACGCTGTATAGGTTTCACGCTGCCAAACACATCCATTCATGGGAGTGTTTTAGTACAACGCGCACACAGGGCACTTTCAGTTCTGTGCCGGTGCAAAATACAGCGCGCCATGGGTATACACAGACGTTGCCCAAGGTGGCTATTGACAAACACTGAATGGGTTTCAAGCCGCTACCCAAAAAACAATACATTGATATACAGAGCACGCGCACAGTTTTGCGTGTAGCCACAGTTCTAACACAGAAATGTACACATTCTACTGCTTACAGACTTACAGCCCATTGCACTCTAGCCTGTGGGCCCCGTGAACTGTGGAGAATACAAAGTCGGACTCGCATGTTCAGCACAAACTCCCCCATCCTCCCCCACCCTCCCAAAAAATGGAAAGGCACAAGTGTAACACTTTAAAGGGCTCCGTTTATTATCGGAATGGCACCAACATCGTATTTCTGGCTATGGCTCCTCACACTGTCTCATTAAGCAAGCCCCCCCCTCAGCCGCTGCCAAACCGATACATTCATGTGAGTGTTTGAGTACAACGCGTACACAGCGCACTTTCAGTTCTGTGCCGGTGCTGATTACAGCGCGCCATGGGTATACACAGGCACTGCCCAAGGTGGCTATTGACAAACGCTGTATAGGTTTCACGCTGCCAAACCGATCCATTCATGTGAGTGTTTTAGTACAACGCCCACACAGCGCACTTTCAGTTCTGTGCCGGTGCTCATTACAGCGCGCCATGGGTATACACAGGCACTGCCAAAGGTAGCTATTAACAAACGCTGTATAGGTTTCACGCTGCCAAACACATCCATTCATGTGAGTGTTTTAGTACAACGCGCACACAGCGCGCTTTCAGATCTGTGCCGGTGCTCATTACAGCGCGCCATGGGTATACACAAGCACTGCCCAAGGTGGCTATTGACAAACGCTGTATAGGTTTCACGCTGCCAAACCGATCCATTCATGTGAGTGTTTTAGTACAATGCGCACACAGCGCACTTTCAGTTCTGTGCCGGTGATCATTACAGCGCGCCATGGGTATACACAGGCACTGCCCAAGGTGGCTATTAACAAACGCTGTATAGGTTTCACACTGCCAAACACATCCATTCATGGGAGTGTTTTAGTACAACGCGCACAGAGCACGCTTTCAGATCTGTGCCGGTGCTCATTACAGCGCGCCATGGGTATACACAAGCACTGCCCAAGGTGGCTATTGACAAACGCTGTATAGGTTTCACGCTGCAAAACTGATCCATTCATGTGAGTGTTTCAGTACAACGCGCACACAGCGCACTTTCAGTTCTGTGCCGGTGCTCATTACAGCGCGCCATGGGTATACACAGGCACTGCCCAAGGTGGCTATTGACAAACGCTGTATAGGTTTCACGCTGCCAAACCGATCCATTCATGTGAGTGTTTTAGTACAACGCGCACACAGCGCACTTTCAGTTCTGTGCCGGTGCTCATTACAGCGCGCCATGGGTATACACAGGCACTGCCCAAGGTGGCTATTAACAAACGCTGTATAGGTTTCACGCTGCCAAACACATCCATTCATGTGAGTGTTTTAGTACAACGCGCACACAGCGCGCTTTCAGATCTGTGCCAGTGCTCATTACAGCGCGCCATGGGTATACACAAGCACTGCCCAAGGTGGCTATTGACAAACGCTGTATAGGTTTCACACTGCCAAACACATCCATTCATGGGAGTGTTTTAGTACAACGCGCACAGAGCGCGCTTTCAGATCTGTGCCGGTGCTCATTACAGCGCGCCATGGGTATACACAAGCACTGCCCAAGGTGGCTATTGACAAACGCTGTATAGGTTTCACGCTGCAAAACTGATCCATTCATGTGAGTGTTTCAGTACAACGCGCACACAGCGCACTTTCAGTTCTGTGCCGGTGCTCATTACAGCGCGCCATGGGTATACACAGGCACTGCCCAAGGTGGCTATTGACAAACGCTGTATAGGTTTCACGCTGCCAAACCGATCCATTCATGTGAGTGTTTTAGTACAACGCGCACACAGCGCACTTTCAGTTCTGTGCCGGTGCTCATTACAGCGCGCCATGGGTATACACAGGCACTGCCCAAGGTGGCTATTAACAAACGCTGTATAGGTTTCACGCTGCCAAACACATCCATTCATGTGAGTGTTTTAGTACAACGCGCACACAGCGCGCTTTCAGATCTGTGCCGGTGCTCATTACAGAGCGCCATGGGTATACACAAGCACTGCCCAAGGTGGCTATTGACAAACGCTGTATAGGTTTCACACTGCCAAACAGATCCATTCATGTGAGTGTTTTAGTACAACGCGCACACAGCGCACTTTCAGTTCTGTGCCGGTGCTCATTACAGCGTGCCATGGGTATACACAGGCACTGCCCAAGGTGGCTATTAACAAACGCTGTATAGGTTTCACGCTGCCAAACACATCCATTCATGGGAGTATTTTAGTACAACGCGCACACAGCGCACTTTCAGTTCTGTGTCGGTGCGAATTACAGCGCGCCATGGGTATACACAGACGTTGCCCAAGGTGGCTATTGACAAACACTGAATGGGTTTCAAGCCGCTACCCAAAAAACAATACATTGATATACAGAGCACGCGCACAGTTTTGCGTGTAGCCACAGTTCTAACACAGAAATGTACACATTCTATTGCTTACAGACTTACAGCCCATTGCACTCTAGCCTGTGGGCCCCGTGAACTGTGGAGAATACAAAGTCGGACTCGCATGTTCAGCACAAACTCCCCCATCCTCCCCCACCCTCCCAAAAAATGGAAAGGCACAAGTGTAACACTTTAAAGGGCTCCGTTTATTATCGGAATGGCACCAACATCGTATTTCTGGCTATGGCTCCTCACACTGTCTCATTAAGCAAGCCCCCCCCTCAGCCGCTGCCAAACCGATACATTCATGTGAGTGTTTGAGTACAACGCGTACACAGCGCACTTTCAGTTCTGTGCCGGTGCTGATTACAGCGCGCCATGGGTATACACAGGCACTGCCCAAGGTGGCTATTGACAAACGCTGTATAGGTTTCACGCTGCCAAACCAATCCATTCATGTGAGTGTTTTAGTACAACGCGCACACAGCGCAATTTCAGTTCTGTGCCGGTGCTCAATACAGCGCGCCATGGGTATACACAGGCACTGCCCAAGGTGGCTATTAACAAACGCTGTATAGGTTTCACGCTGCCAAACACATCCATTCATGTGAGTGTTTTAGTACAACGCGCACACAGCGCGCTTTCAGATCTGTGCCGGTGCTCATTACAGCGCGCCATGGGTATACACAAGCACTGCCCAAGGTGGCTATTGACAAACGCTGTATAGGTTTCACGCTGCCAAACCGATCCATTCATGTGAGTGTTTTAGTACAACGCGCACACAGCGCACTTTCAGTTCTGTGCCGGTGCTCATTACAGCGCGCCATGGGTATACACAGGCACTGCCCAAGGTGGCTATTAACAAATGCTGTATAGGTTTCACGCTGCCAAACACATCCATTCATGGGAGTGTTTTAGTACAACGCGCGCACAGCGCGCTTTCAGATCTGTGCCGGTGCTCATTACAGCGCGCCATGGGTATACACAGGCACTGCCCAAGGTGGCTATTAACAAACGCTGTATAGGTTTCACGCTGCCAAACACATCCATTCATGTGAGTGTTTTAGTACAACGCGCACACAGCGCACTTTCAGTTCTGTGCCGGTGCTCATTACAGCGCGCCATGGGTATACACAGGCACTGCCCAAGGTGGCTATTAACAAACGCTGTATAGGTTTCACGCTGCCAAACCGATCCATTCATGGGAGTGTTTTAGTACAACGCGCACACAGCGCGCTTTCAGATCTGTGCCGGTGCTCATTACAGCGCGCCATGGGTATACACAGGCACTGCCCAAGGTGGCTATTAACAAACGCTGTATAGGTTTCACGCTGCCAAACCGATCCATTCATGTGAGTGTTTTAGTACAACGCGCACACAGCGCACTTTCAGATCTGTGCCGGTGCTCATTACAGCGCGCCATGGGTATACACAGGCACTGCCCAAGGTGGCTATTGACAAACGCTGTATAGGTTTCACGCTGCCAAACCAATCCATTCATGTGAGTGTTTTAGTACAACGCGCACACAGCGCAATTTCAGTTCTGTGCCGGTGCTCAATACAGCGCGCCATGGGTATACACAGGCACTGCCCAAGGTGGCTATTAACAAACGCTGTATAGGTTTCACGCTGCCAAACACATCCATTCATGTGAGTGTTTTAGTACAACGCGCACACAGCGCGCTTTCAGATCTGTGCCGGTGCTCATTACAGCGCGCCATGGGTATACACAAGCACTGCCCAAGGTGGCTATTGACAAACGCTGTATAGGTTTCACGCTGCCAAACCGATCCATTCATGTGAGTGTTTTAGTACAACGCGCACACAGCGCACTTTCAGTTCTGTGCCGGTGCTCATTACAGCGCGCCATGGGTATACACAGGCACTGCCCAAGGTGGCTATTAACAAATGCTGTATAGTTTTCACGCTGCCAAACACATCCATTCATGGGAGTGTTTTAGTACAACGCGCGCACAGCGCGCTTTCAGATCTGTGCCGGTGCTCATTACAGCGCGCCATGGGTATACACAGGCACTGCCCAAGGTGGCTATTAACAAACGCTGTATAGGTTTCACGCTGCCAAACACATCCATTCATGTGAGTGTTTTAGTACAACGCGCACACAGCGCACTTTCAGTTCTGTGCCGGTGCTCATTACAGCGCGCCATGGGTATACACAGGCACTGCCCAAGGTGGCTATTAACAAACGCTGTATAGGTTTCACGCTGCCAAACCGATCCATTCATGGGAGTGTTTTAGTACAACGCGCACACAGCGCGCTTTCAGATCTGTGCCGGTGCTCATTACAGCGCGCCATGGGTATACACAGGCACTGCCCAAGGTGGCTATTAACAAACGCTGTATAGGTTTCACGCTGCCAAACAGATCCATTCATGTGAGTGTTTTAGTACAACGCGTACACAGCGCACTTTCAGTTCTGTGCCGGTGGGTTTAAAACATGGTCAAAACATCACTTGTACAACACTAAAACACATACAGCTCTAGAATCACACTCTACCCGTATACTACAATAGATGGCCTGATGTAATACACGTGACAGATTTCATTTCCATGCACTCGTTTAGTTACGTCTCCCATACTCAGACACATTGCGGGTTGATAAGGGAATAATAACCCTTGCAAGCATCATCTAAATTTAGCAGACTAGGGTCATTACACCCTTGAACAGTCCAACGTATTAATACGAGTGCGCAGCACTTTTAATCAGATGGTCAAAGGGATAGCAAAGGTTCACAAGTTCAACCTACACCCTCTTTACTCAGTCAGGATATTATTGGAAGGAATTACAAATTTATGTCGATACTGCAGAAATATGCTTTATTTTGAAAATACATTAGACTAATTTTTATTTGGCACTCTTTAATATATATACGCTCAGAGGAAATATATATGTTTCAAGATCAGTCACGTAAGAAACAACACAGTATATATAGATATGGACTGCATTAAGAGGAAAAGACTACAAAGGACTGTACTCAACTCAAACATATAAAATAACTTTTATATAAACTTTAGTAACATTTCTTTTCGTCTACATTTGAGAGCACAAACAAATAAATTAATGGGGGGGACAATTAGGTTAACCATTTACAGCAATGGTTCCTTAGTTCTAACAGTTGCTCTCTCCCACAAGAGTAAATAACTGAACAAACACATACAAACACTCACACACACACAACCACACACACACAACCACACAAACACAAAACAACACTTACAAAACAACACACTCAAAAACAAACACACAACACTCACACAAACAAGACAATAAACCACACACACAACCACACACAAACAAGAGACAAAACCACACACTCAAACACACACACACAACTACACACACAAAACACACACACAACCACACAGAGAGACCCAAAATCACACACATACAACCACACACAAACCCACACACACACTCAACCACACACACTAACAGAACAAAAAACCACACACAAAGACACACACACAGCCACACACACATAACCAAACACACACACAACCACACACACACACACACACACACACTCAACCACACACACTCAACCACACACACTCAACCACACACACACTCAAACACACACACACAAACACAAAACCGAACACAAAACCGAACACACAACCACACACACAACCACACACACAACCACACATACAACCACACACATACAACCACACACCTACAAACACACACAAACACACACACACACTCAACCACACACACACTCAACCACACGCACACACACTCAACCACACACACACGCACTCAACCACACACACACACACTCAACCACACACACACACACACAACAACACACACACACACACAACTACACACACACACACAACCACAAACAATTTTTGGGCTGACAGCATAAATACGCTGTCAACAAACCCGATGAACACTCGGAAAATTTAGAAAGTCACCCCCAACTTTCAAACCATCTTGCTGTTGCAAAGTGTGTGCTGTACACATGGCAACACCGTGCCACAGCGCACTGTTGCAAGGAATGCTTTGATCCTCGGAGGCTAACAGACCTCACTCTCTGCATTAGTTAACCCCGTCTTGGCCCTGCATGAAAACAGGGTACACACTGTCCACCATGAAGTGAGACATTGTCCTCGGGGCTGGAGATCCTATTTAGCAATCTGCTTTAAACATTGTGATTCATTTAGGCCATTAAACATAAAGGAGCACTGGGAACGCTGATAACATGGATTCCATTTTGAGTATTGACTACAACTTTTAAAAAGCACGCAGTACTGAAACAAGCATTTACACTGCAATAGATCTCGCATTTAAAAACAGGCATTTGCAATGCACTAGATCTCGCATTGACACGAGTTTGAGATATTGGCATTGCACATAACAATGCATTTTTTTTGGGATTACTTTTTGAATACTTAAATAGAAAGGATTTGTTATTTACAATACCAATAGCTCCAACTCCAATAAATGCGAGACCTATTGCATTGCAAATGCTTGTTTCTTATTCTGTTTCTTATGGGACACAAAACACACATTGCGGGTTCAAACAATTTAATCCTGCTTATGAGCCATTATAGCGTGGACTTAGAAACAGCAATGCTGAACATGCTACACTCACTGGAGGACGCCACCAGGCGAGTCAACAAAAGTGTATAGGCTGGCGATTGCTGTCAGTGAGAGGAGAGTATCAGAG
The DNA here is from genome assembly GCF_964204655.1 of Triturus cristatus. NCBI lineage: Eukaryota > Metazoa > Chordata > Amphibia > Caudata > Salamandridae > Triturus > Triturus cristatus. The sequence goes on from NC_140590.1 coordinate 38,806,624, forward strand.
GAAAATGTAAATTATGATCTTTTTTCGAAACAGACCTTAACGTAGGTGGCACAACTCAGAGAAGCAGTGTCATGGCTGCAGCGGAGGAAATGGGTTATTGAACATTTTATCGCGGTTTCGATTACACGTACTCATCTCGGAAGTCGTGAACAGCGGGTTGCACGTGACACCTTAACAATGAGGTCACACAAAATAGTCATATAATTTGTGCGCGGTGGTGACATTTAAGAGTAGAAGTCTGGATTTATTAGGTAAGGCCACGTGAAACCTGGTCGGGTTAAATGTGTAAAAAACCATTCAAATCGCTAGCTAGGGATGAACATGTTTGGAAACGAAAGGAAAGGAGATCTAACTTCAAGATTAAAAGAGACACTTTCAAACATATGGATGGGTTGTCACGCTCGTATTGTGTTAAATACGTGCCCTGGTACACTTTATTGGACGTTTATGACTAGGGTTTATATTTATTTTCCAAAAAGGAACGCTTGCTCTGGTTAAGACTAACTTTTCCTATATGGCAAAGTATCTGATTGAATTCGTAAAACGAAAAACTATGTTTTCTGCTACCTAAATTATATGAAATGCAGACTGCAGGACTTCATGCTCAGAGTCACTCTGGCAGCAAAGACAAGCCGGGCACTGGATGCGGGCGGGCTCCCTGCTCTTCATGAACGGCAGCCGCAGGGCACGGGCTGCGGGCGGGCTCCCTGCTCTTCATGAACGGCAGCCGCAGGGCACGGGCTGCGGGCGGGCTCCCTGCTCTTCATGAACGACAGCAGCAGGGCACCGGATACTACGGGGCTGCTCCCAGCTCTTCATGAACGGCAGCAGCAAGACACTGGATATAAGGGTGCTCCCTGCTCTTCATGAACCGGCAGCAGCAGGACACGGGACAAGGGCGGGCTCCCTGCTCTTTATAAATGGCGTTACAGCAAACAAATGATGAACGGAATGCTGACAATGCAAACATTCTCCCCCAGTCAAAAGATCTGGGTTAAATCCATAGTTCTTTTGCCCACTACGCCACCCCAGTTTGGACCCAGCCATATGCAAATCAGTCTTGACCCTGTGCCTCATGGGAACAGTCCAGCCCGAACTTCCAAGCCAGGTCCTCCCTGGACCGGAAACAAGCATCCTGGGACCAGTTTCAGGGTATGTCACCCTTCTTCAGCCAGGCTAGCTTGAATCCAGTGGCACAGTGAGCAAGGGAAACCCCGAAACCGGTCCCAGGATGCTTGTTTCCAGTCCAGGGAGGACCTGGCTTGGAAGTTCGGGCTGGACTGTTCCCATGAGGCACAGGGTCAAGACTGATTTGCATATGGCTGGGTTCAAACTGGAACGGCATGGTGAGCAATAAACAATTGATTTAGGCTCCGATCTCTGTACTGGGGTGTATGTATGACATTGTTCTGCTTTCTGTCCATCAACTGTTGTTTTTGCAATCTTCATAAATGGCAGCAGCAGGACAGTGATGGGCTCCCTTCTCTTCGTGAACGGCAGCAGCAGGGCACTGGGCACTGGGCACTGGGCGCGGGCGGGCTCCCTGCTCTTCATGAACGGCAGCAGCAGGAAACAGGACGAGGGCGGGCTCCCTGCTCTTCATGAATGGCAGCAGCAGGGCACTGGGCACTGGGCGCGGGCGGGCTCCCTGCTCTTCATGAACGGCAGCAGCAGGGCACTGGGCACTGGGCGCGGGCGGGCTCCCTGCTCTTCATGAACGGCAGCAGCAGGGCACTGGGCACTGGGCGCGGGCGGGCTCCCTGCTCTTCATGAATGGCAGCAGCAGGGCACTGGGCACTGGGCGCGGGCGGGCTTCCTGCTCTTCATGAATGGCAGCAGCAGGGCACTGGGCACTGGGCACGGGCGGGCTCCCTGCTCTTCATGAATGGCAGCAGCAGGGCACTGGGCACTGGGCGCGGGCGGGCTCCCTGCTCTTCATGAATGGCAGCAGCAGGGCACTGGGCACTGGGCGCGGGCGGGCTCCCTGCTCTTCATGAATGGCAGCAGCAGGGCACTGGGCACTGGGCGCGGGCGGGCTCCCTGCTCTTCATGAACGGCAGCAGCAGGAAACAGGACGAGGGCGGGCTCCCTGCTCTTTATGAATGGCAGCAGCAGGGCACTGGGCACTGGGCGCGGGCGGGCTCCCTGCTCTTCATGAATGGCAGCAGCAGGGCACTGGGCACTGGGCGCGGGCGGGCTCCCTGCTCTTCATGAATGGCAGCAGCAGGGCACTGGGCGCGGGCGGGCTCCCTGCTCTTCATGAATGGCAGCAGCAGGGCACTGGGCACTGGGCGCGGGCGGGCTCCCTGCTCTTCATGAACGGCAGCAGCAGGAAACAGGACGAGGGCGGGCTCCCTGCTCTTTATGAATGGCAGCAGCAGGGCACTGGGCACTGGGCGCGGGCGGGCTCCCTGCTCTTCATGAATGGCAGCAGCAGGGCACTGGGCACTGGGCGCGGGCGGGCTCCCTGCTCTTCATGAATGGCAGCAGCAGGGCACTGGGCACTGGGCGCGGGCGGGCTCCCTGCTCTTCATGAACGGCAGCAGCAGGAAACAGGACGAGGGCGGGCTCCCTGCTCTTTATGAATGGCAGCAGCAGGGCACTGGGCACTGGGCGCGGGCGGGCTCCCTGCTCTTCATGAATGGCAGCAGCAGGGCACTGGGCGCGGGCGGGCTCCCTGCTCTTCATGAACGGCAGCAGCAGGACCCGGGCGGGCTCCCTGCTCTTCATGAACGGCAGCAGCAGGGCACTGGACGCGGGCGGGCTCCCTGCTCTTCATGAACGGCAGCAGCAGGGCACTGGACGCGGGCGGGCTCCCTGCTCTTAATAAAATGGCAGCGCGACTGTGTGGCACGCTTTGTGTAAAACAAAAGCAAGGAGCGACCTCCATATTAATAGAATAAAGCTTGGCGTACCGCGGTATAGCAAATAGAAAAAAATTGCCATAACACTGTAAAATTTAAACTATGTTTTCTGCTACCTAGATTATATGAAATGCAGACTGGAGTACTGTATATTCAGTCACCCTGGCCACAAAGACGAGCAGGACACTGGATGCTGGCAGGCTCTCTGCTCTTGAAGGATGGCAGCGCGCGCAAAGCCCTGTTGTATGTACTGTGTGGTGCATGTTGCGTAAAACAAAAGCAAGGAGCGGCCGCCATATTAAAGGAGTAAAGCGTGGCGTTCCGCGGTATAGCAAATAGAACAAATATTTGCAATGCAATAGTTCTTGCATTTAAATGCGAGAACTATGGCGTTGGAAAGAAGTGGCCAAAAGAGAAAGCTCACTGAATGTAAGCAAAGCATGTTGTGCCTGTAGTAAGAGAAACTCAATAAAGAACAAGCATTTACAATGCAATGGTCTCGGCAATATTATAGGTAGAGCTATTGGTATTGCTCATTATTATTTTTTTATTTTTGTATCCCTAAATAAATGGCATTGTCATTTCTATTGGCATTAGCTTTTTTTTGCATATGTGATACCTATTGGGCAGTTCCAAAATGTGCTCTTTCTGCACATTTGTAGTTCAAGGGAGTGTCCATACTAATTTGAGAGTGATTAAGCTATTGACATTGTAAATAACAATGCCGTTTCTTTAAATGTTTTAAAAACAAAAACATAAACAAAAATAATGTCATGAGCAATGCCAATAGCTCTAACTTTAACAATGCCGAGACCGTTGCATTGTAAATGCTTGTTGCAGCTTCTTTCGTCGTGTATTCGTGTCAGACTGGCCACTTTGCAAGCACACATACAATAAACATTGTTGTGTGCAGTTCTGTAATAGAAGTTATTTGAACCCACTCCAATTGTGTTTGTGTGATCGAGTTCAGAAGGGTATCAGGTATAAGGTTTCTTCATATGTGCAGCCGGCCCGTCTCACAGAAAACACAGCAGCAGGTGGCACATTAGCCCGCCGAACTGTATTTGCGTCTACATAACAGGCACAATCAATACTCGCACTCCTGGGAAAGAAAATAAGTCAGACTCGGAGACCGGTGTCAGGTGCACAAGTTTAAACGTTTGGTCGTCAACAAGTATTACCTTTCGTGCCCCCTGAATACCTCCTGCTCCGCCGCTCTCTGGCCGTACCCGCAGCGCTGCTGCTGAAAGCGGCGGAGCAGGTCGGTCGAGTTCCTGCTTAGGGCAAATTACCTGATTTACGGTCACTTGATCACGTTTGTTCAGAACAGCTGAAAGTAGAGCGGTTCCACTGCCCTTTCCCGGATAACCACTTCCTGTTGTTTCCTTTGCACCCTGTTTGTCAATAATGAGGCCCCGCTGGGCTTCATAATTGCAGATCGTACCAACACACTAGGGTTTACGCTACCACACGTCTGAATCTGAACAAGCGCTTAAATATGGACCCATCTGGATGAAGTAATCCCTAGATTACACAAATTAAATTATGTGATCTTTGGTATGTGATTGTTTCTTTTGTTGAATTGCTTGCTTATGAAGAACAGGACTATGTACTAACAATAGAGCAGTGGTTCCCAAACTTTTTTGACCTGTGGCTCCCTTGACTAAATGGCAGTTGGCCATGGCTCCCCACATTTTTTTTTACCGGTGGGGGGATGTAAACCCGACCTAGGAGTACTTCCAGTTGTCTTCCTAAATTAATTGGGATGCTTTTTTATTTTCCAATTGATGACAAGCAGAGGAAGTCATGTTTTGGAGCATTTGTGATCATTAAAGTTTCCCTGGCAGGCCAAAACAGGTCAGGTCAAGTTACTTACCAGAAAGATGGCAGTACGCCGGGTGATGCAGTGACAGTCGCATGCCATGTCACTGTGCATGGGCAGAGTCAGTCGCCTAGTAAAGTTAATACAGTAGGGATGGGGCAGTCATTTGGGTGGCAGACTGGGAGGGCTGGTGAACAACAAGTAATATATACTGTCAGTGGGGCCAGGTCAGCGAGCATTGGCAGAGCTATAAGTAGGCACACTCCAGGTCACAGGGGCTGAGGCAGGGCAGGACAGTAAGGTTGGGGGCAGAACGAGATGAATGGCAGAAGACAGGGCTGCGTAAGATCCAGCCAGCTCAGTGGGGCTGGGGTAGAGCCAGCATCATGTCACGAAGAATGGACGGGCAAGAGGCAGTTTTGTAGCATGCTGGTATGGATAAGGTAGAGTCAGTTGCACAAGGTGGACGTGGTAGTAGACCCAGTTATATCCCAGGTCAGTGTGGGGCACAGGACATTAATGACTTTGAATTGACCACATGTGTGCCCACTGCCGGTCCCTGCCCAGATGCCTTTTATCACATAGGTCTGCTGCCCCCACGCCTAACAGCCCACTCCTGGTTCTGTCATCTGTCGAAATTGATGTGACACTAGCAGCTTCTTCCGGGGTACATACTTCGGAGCTGTCTCTGACAATATATTGCTTTCATTTTCAAGCCAGCTGTGAATGGATTCTAAAACATGCATTACTTTTTTTATTCAGAAACGTTTTTCAGGAAATAGACGGTGAGTGATAACAATGTCCCTTAAATTGTGTTCAGGGATTACAAACTTGTTTTGTCACTTAATAAATCCATTTGTCAACCTTATCTTTATTGAAGGACTGGCTAAAAACTTGTGCCTTGCAGACTGCACGCACCTTTTGCAGAAAGTGCCTAGTTAAGTTCACTGGACTGTAATTTGCGATCTGCAGTTTGCAGAATGATCTCTGCAGCAAAGCATTTATACCAACTGATTTATACTTTTTATAGCTACCTTACACTGAGCTACCTTACACAGACTAGAAATGCGTGGCGTAGACGTAAACACGGTTCTTTGCCGCATCCGTGCTCAACCAGTCTGAGCTCTTTTATGATCATTGGAACCTGTTAAGATTTCATAAAAGTATTTCCAAGAAGTGAGTTAGCCATGTTTTTTCAGAATATTATATCCTGAAACTGAACGTAAACAGACGTTTGCTGCAGGTGGCTAACCCTCTGAAGTGTAATAGGGACGGGTAGTATCAGCTCCAGAAAAAGTTTTATACATCGAGAAATATACGGAGGGTCAGACTGGGGCCAGGAAATTAATCCTGGCTGCAATGCGGCCCATTTCCACAGCCGCGAGTTTGCCCACTAGAATTTCTGATTTATAAAATCAGGAGCGGTGTTTCTTCAAGTTCACACAAAGTGTGGGAACAGCAGCTAGGATATAATTATACATGGCTGTATTTCACATTTACAACTTGTAGCTATATTTGAAACCATCTTGTTCTGCGAGGGGCCTACTACGTGTTCATTAAGTCAGATGCTGTCCTGTTTTTCGACGAGACTGCGGGGGCCACTGCACATTTATAACTTGTCCCTTTCAAACTCAACTTCTCAAAATAAACCAAATAAATGAGTTAATGAGCGAGCAGTGATTCAGCCCTAGTCTTACCTATGTGTAACTTGCGAAGAGGGTCCCACGAGGCACGGCAGAACACGGCGATCAGCAATAATGCTCAAGGTCATCAGAGCTGCGTATGCCAGTAAGCGGAGGCTACGTCTATGAAAGCACGTACGTACGCACGTATGGCGGCAGTGCGCTCTTGGGCCAAACCATGTTCCCGGATTATGCAGGTGGTATTTGTAACTCCCCCGTATGTTGCAGCTGGAATAAGCTTCATCCTGCATTCAGGCGCTGTTAGAGCGTCAAAAGACGCATGATATTTTACTGCCTAAACACGTCCAAACACTATCTTTCCCACATCGTGCACGGCGCCCCTGGCTACTCATAATGGCGCACCAGGGCGCCGTGGCGCACAGTTTGGGAACCACTGCAATAGAGGAATATATCGCCCTCTATTGAGAATTTATTTTCCCTATATATTTTTTCCTCCTGGCCACTTGCTCAATTTTGCCAATAAATATGGACCCATGTCATGGAGGATTAAGAAGGTTCGGGGTCTGAGCAAATCTCGTTTGGCGCAGACGGACACAGGACAGAGCGCCGAGCACCGAGCTGAGCCGAGGAAAAAAGTGTGAGGAGAGAGGAGCCCACTCAAGGGGGGTGGAGAGGGTCGAGCGGAGTAGGACAACTTCAGAGTGGGTAATGGCGGTGCGGCTTTGGAGCTCAGTCCAGACACCACTGCCTTTCTCCGAGGTCAAGCAGAAATGCCTCGGAGAAAGGTAGCGGCGTTTTTCGTATTCGGGGGCGTGTTCCTGCTGTTCTAAAAGGGCGTGGCTAAAAAGTGGAAAGAACAGCACAGAACACGCCCCCGAATCTGAAAAAGACGGAGCCTATTTGGAGGGACGGCTCTCTCCTCCAATGGCTGGCCTCCATTTAGGAAGCCAGCCAATGGAGGAGAGGCAAAAAGAGAGGCGGGCTAAAGAGCCACTCTCAGAAACATTAAATCTCCGACTTCCGGTTCTGCCTTCGGCAGACCGGACGGTCCTCGACCTAAAAAAGTACTTACAGACTTAAGAACACGTACCGTGTAACAACCGAAATAAAAGGGCAAGTCGTCATGGGAGGTTACAAATGAAGACAAGGCAGTACTAAGGAGGGACTAACAAGCCTATTTACGAATAAGAAGTCAGCATTTATGAAGGACAATAATACAAGTCAATGACAAATATGGGCGGAGAGTGGGCGGGGCTTCTATTCCATACTCCAGTACAACAAGTCAGGGCAGCGCATGCGCGCTGACTCTAGGCTCGACCTAAAAATGCACGGATTCCCTTTAAGGCAGTGGGGGTTGGAAGGCTTAGTTATTGACAGGATCCTGCCTTTGTGAGCGGCTGTTCTCAACTTTCCTCCTGGAGGCTTCAGCAGCAGCTGCAGGCACAGCTGGCGAGCACGGCGTTCAGCGATCTCTGTAGCACATACAGTACTCGTCACACAATAAGCATCAGTAGAGCCTAAGTCACTTGTGTTCCCTTAACTCCTTCAATATGGTCCAGCTAGTTGCATCTCAATTAGTTTACTCGTAAGAAGTCTTCCGTCCACTACCAGTATGGATGACATATGACTTCTACACCTTGTAGTTCTCTGCCTTATGTAACATTTCCTGTATGATTCATTGTCTCTGTATAATGTGTGTGATGTAAAGCACCCTGACTCCATACACCAGTATGAGCGCTACAAAATAAGTGAAATACATGTGAGCGAAGGGCGCTGGAGAGATGACGGGCACCATTGGAGGGTGGCAGTGGGAGAACCCGAGGAGAAGACTACTGGGGGAGGGAGGGGTGACAAAGACTGTTGCCCTAGCACCACTAAAGCCGGCCCTGCCTTCCATCTCGTGCTCAGTCATCCCCACTCCTTCCTTTATCTCCCGCTAATCATCCATCTCGCCCTCTTCACCTTTCCCTCATTCCTATCTCTCCCTCTCACGCTCTCCCTTTCAGTTGCCCTTCTGCTCTCAGCGCTTCCTCTCCCCTCGCACTCTCATTGTGACCTTGGTCTTCTGTCCACGTTGTCTGAAGCCTTGGGCAGCTCTCACTGAGATCAGCGCTGGCCTTAATGCTTGCTGTCCTTCCCCAGGAGGTTGGGGTAGTGGGGAGGCGAAGGAGCAGTGGGGGGTGGGGGGGAGCTGAGGGGGAAGTGGTGGTGGGGGCGAGGGGGCAGTGGGAGGGTGGGGGAGCGAAGGGGGAGCGAAGGGGCAGTGGGGGGAGGCGAGGGGCAGTAGTGGATGGGGAGGTGAGGGGCAGTAGGAGGTGGGGGAGCTGAGAGGGCAGTGAGGGGTGGGGGCGAGGGGGCAGTGGGAGGGTGAGATGTGAGGCGACAGTGGAGGTACAGGGGATATACTCTTGCTGAAGGGTAACCCCATGCTCCTCCTGATGGTGAGGGAGCACTCTGTCGCCGTGTTGAGGGGGAGCAGAGACACTAGTGAGGGGTTGGAGGGCTGCATTATGCAAGCGTACATAAAGGGCTGTGGTTGAGGGAGGGGAAGAGAATGTGGTGAGAGAGGTGAGGGGTGCCGGGTGCCTTAGTTCTGAAGGGGAGAGTGACTGTAGTGTTGGGCCTCAGGCCCACATCACGGCAATGATGGACACGGACACCAGGATCTGTATGGCAGTAACTGGCCACGAGCACGTGCACCCGGGCCCTTTCATTGGCGGGGCCACGTCACTTGTGACACCCGTGATGGATGCGTGTGGGGGTGCAGTGTGTCCAGCCCTCAAGGGAGTGGCTGGGAGTACAGCTCCCTGCGGAACACTAGAACGTGTCCCGCAGGATACTACATTCCTCCCCAACTTTATTGAAGAACAAACAAAACGTCAGTCCAACCTGTGGGGGAAAAACAAACCGTTAACTAAATACCACAGAACGTGTCCCGCAGGATACTACAGTGACCATGGCGCTGAGCGAGGGAAGGGCCATATGATTATTGTTCTATTATTTCAGATTATCCAGCGCACAAGCACTGGTGAGGTCATCTAGGCGCTAGACTGAGTTTTTAACTGTTTGTGGTAGCCTATGTAATGGTTTGTTTCACCAGGTCAGAGGGTGAGTGCTGTGCTTAGGGAGGAGAGGGCGGCAGGCCCGGAAGGGAGGGTGGCAGTGCAGAGGGAGGGGATGGCAGCAGTGCGGAGGGAGGGGAGGGCAGCAGTGCAGAGGGAGGGGAGGGGAGGGCGGCAGTGCCGTGGGGAGTGGAGGACGGCAGTGGCACGGCACGGGAGGGGAGAGTAGCAGTGGCGTGGGATGGGAACATAGCAGTGCCAGGGGAGGGGAGGGCGGCATTGATGAGAGAGGGGAGGGCAGAAGTTCCTGGAGAGAGGAGGGCGGCAGTGCCGAGAGAAGGGAGGGTGACAGTGCTGAGGGGGGGGGGGCAGCAGTGTCATGAGAGGGGGGCAGCAGTGTCATGAGAGGGGAGGGCAACAGTGATGTGAGAGGGAAGGGCAGCAGTGCCGATGGAGGGGAGGGTCGCAGTGATGAGAGAGGGGAGGGCAGAAGTGTAGAGGGAGGGGAGGGTAGCAGTGTCTGGAAAGGGGAGGGTAGCTGTGCCGATGGAGGGTTGGGTAGTAGTGCCTGGAGAAGGGAGGGTAGCTGTGCAGAGAGAGGGGAGGGCAGCAGTGCAGAGGGAGGGGAGGGTAGTAGTGCCGTGAGAGGGGCGGAGGGCAGCAGTGCTGAGGAAGGGTGCGGGCAGCAGTGCCGAGGGAAGGGAGGGTAGCAGAACTGAGGGAGGGAAGGGCAACAGTGCCAGGGGAGGGGTGGGCAGCAGTGCCTAGAGAGGGGAGGGTAGCAGTGCAGAGGGAGGGAAGGGTTGCAGTACCTGGAGAGGGGAGGGTAGCAGTGCTGAGGGAGAAGAGGGTAGCAGTACCGAGAGAGGGGAGGGAAGCAGTGCCAAGAGAGGGGAGGGTAGCAGTGCCGTGAGAGGGACAGAGGACAGCAGTGCTGAGGAAGGAGCGGGCAGCAGTGCCAAGGAAAGGGAGGGCAGCAGTGCCACGGGGGGCGGGCAGCAGTGCCTGGAGAAGGGAGGGTAGCAGTGCTGCGGGAGGGGAGGGTAGCAGTGCCTGGAGAGGGGAGGGCAGCAGTGCCTGGAGAGGGGAGGGCAGCAGTGACGAGGGAGGAGAGGGTAGCAGTGCAGAGATAGGGGAGGGCAGCAGTGCCTGAAGAGGGGAGGGCAGCAGTGCCTGAAGAGGGGAGGGCAGCAGTGCCTGAAGAGGGGAGGGCAGCAGTGCCGAGAGAGGGGAGGGCAGCAGTGCCGAGAGAGGGGAGGGCAGCAGTGCCGAGGGATGAGGGGGCAGCAGTGCCTGGAGAGGGGAGGGCAGCAGTGCCGAGGGAGGGGAGGGGAGAGGAGGAGAGGGCAGCAGTGACGTGGGAGAAGAGGGAAGTAGTGACGAGGGAGGGGAGGGTGGCAGGGCTGAGGGAGGGGAGGGTGGCAGGGCGAAGGGAGGCAAGGAGAGTAGTGCCTAGAGAGTGGATGGCAGCAGTGCCTGGAGAGGGGAGGGCAGCAGTGCCTGGAGAGGGGAGGGCAGCAGTGCCTGGAGAGGGGAGGGCAGCAGTGCAGTGAGAGGGGAGGGCAGCAGTGCCTGGAGAGGGGAAGGCAGCAGTGCCGAGAGAGGGGAGGGCAGCAGTGCCGAGGGGAGGGCAGCAGTGCCGAGGGGAGGGCAGCAGTGACTATGGAGGAGAGGGCAGCAGTGCAAGGAGAGGAAAGTGTAGCAGTGCATGGAGAGAGGAAGGCAGTAGTGCCAAGGGTGTGGAGGGCAGCAGTGCCTAGAGAGGGGAGGGCAGCAGTGCCGAGGGAGGGGAGGGCAGCAGTGCCTAGAGAGGGGAGGGCAGCAGTGCCGAGGGAGGGGAGGGCAGCAGTGCCTAGAGAGGGAAGGGCAGCAGTGACTAGGGAGGAGAGGGCGGCAGTGACCAGGAGGGGAGGGCAGCAGTGCAGGGAGAGAGAAGGGTAGCAGTGCCAGGAGAGGGGAGGGCAGCAGTGCCATGAGAGGAGAGGGTAGCAGTGCCGAGGAAGAGGAGGGCAGCAGTGCAGAGAGAGGGGAGGGCAGCAGTGCCGTGAGAGGAGAGGGGTGACATATGCAAAAGAAACAATTGATGGACGGAATGCTGGACACGGCAAACTGTCACCCCCAGTCACAAGGATCTGTGTTTAATCCATCATTCTTTTGCTCACCACACCACCCCAGTTTGGACCCAGCCATATGCAAATCAGTCTTGACCCTGAGGGGAGGTCACCAGTGCCGAGGGAGGGGAGGGCAGCCGAACTAAGGGAGGGGTGGGTAGTAGTGCCTGGAGAGAGGAGAGCAGCAGTACTAAGGGAGGGGAGGGCAACAGTGCCAAGGGAGGGGAGGGCAGTTGAGCGCAGCAGTGCCTAGAGTGCGGAGGGCAGCAGTACCTAGAGAGGGGAGGGCAGCGGCGCCATGAGAGGGGAGGGCAGCAGTGCAGAGGAAAGGGAGGGCAGGTGTGGACAGCAGTGCCTAGAGAGGGGGTTGGCAGTGCCGAGAGAGGGGAGGGCAACAGTGCCGAGAGAGGGGAGGGCAGCAGTGCCTGGAGAGGGGAGGGCAGCAGTGCTGAGGGAGGGGAGGCCAGCAGTGCTGAGGAAGGGGAGGGCAGCAGTGCCTGGAGAGGGGAGGGCAGCAGTGCCTGGAGAGGGGATGGCGGCAGTACCTAGAGAGGGGATCGCGGCAGTGCCACGGGATGGGAGGGCAGCAGTGCTGAGGGAGGGGAGGGCAACAGTGCTGAGGAAGGGGAGGGCAGCAGTACCTGGAGAGGGGAGGGCAGCAGTGCCTGGAGAGGGGATGGCGGCAGTACCTAGAGAGGGGAGGGCAGCAGTGCCTGGAGAGGGGAGGGCAGCAGTGCCTGGAGAGGGGAGGGCAGCAGTGCCTGGAGAGGGGAGGGCAGCAGTGCAGTGAGAGGGGAGGGCAGCAGTGCCTGGAGAGGGGAAGGCAGCAGTGCCGAGGGAGGGGAGGGCAGCAGTGCCGAGGGAGGGGAGGGCAGCAGTGCCGAGGGAGGGGAGGGCAGCAGTGCCGAGGGGAGGGCAGCAATGACTATGGAGGAGAGGGCAGCAGTGCAAGGAGAGGAAAGTGTAGCAGTGCATGGAGAGAGGAAGGCAGTAGTGCCAAGGGTGTGGAGGGCAGCAGTGCCTAGAGAGGGGAGGGCAGCAGTGCCGAGGGAGGGGAGGGCAGCAGTGCCTAGAGAGGGGAGGGCAGCAGTGCCGAGGGAGGGGAGGGCAGCAGTGCCTAGAGAGGGAAGGGCAGCAGTGACTAGGGAGGAGAGGGTGGCAGTGACCAGGAGGGGAGGGCAGCAGTGCAGGGAGAGAGAAGGGTAGCAGTGCCAGGAGAGGGGAGGGCTGCAGTGCCGAGGGAGGGAAGGGCAGCAGTGATGAGGGAGGAGAGGGCGGCAGGGCCAAGGCAGGGGAGGGCGGCAGTGACGAGGGAGGAGAGGGCGGCAGTGCAGGGAGAAGGAAGTGTAGCAGTGCCTGGAGAGGGGAGGGCTGCAGTGCCGAGAGAGGGGAGGGCAGCAGTGCCGAGAGAGGTGAGGGCATCAGTGCCAAGAGAGGGGAGGGCGGCAGTGACCAGGAGGGGAGGGCAGCAGTGACCAGGAGGGGAGGGCAGCAGTGCAGGGAGAGAGAAGGGTAGCAGTGCCAGGAGAGGGGAGGGCTGCAGTGCCGAGGGAGGGGAGGGCAGCAGTGATGAGGGAGGAGAGGGCGGCAGGGCCAAGGCAGGGGAGGGCGGCAGTGACGAGGGAGGAGAGGGCGGCAGTGCAGGGAGAAGGAAGTGTAGCAGTGCCTGGAGAGGGGAGGGCTGCAGTGCCGAGAGAGCGGAGGGCAGCAGTGCCGAGAGAGGTGAGGGCATCAGTGCCAAGAGAGGGGAGGGCAGCAGTGCCTGGAGAGGGGATCGTGGCAGTGCTAAGGGAGGGAAGGGCGGCAGTGCTGAGGGAGGGAAGGACAGCAGACCCGAAAATGTTCCTGAGATTGAAACCGCAGCCGCCACGGAGCAGAAATAGCGTTCACATGAAAAAAAAAAACGCCGGTCGGGCGCTGTCCTTAAATCACTGAATCCATTTAAAGTTTACGGCAGCTCCGGGCACGCCTCAGAAAACGGCTTAATTTATAACGAGAGAAACAAGCAAACAGAGGCTTCACCTCTACCCATACCATGAACTCTCATGTCAATGACATATGTTTCTGCACTAGAGAACTTTTGAATTTGACTCATTGGTGAGCGTAGAATCGTGTCTTGGTCCTGAAGAGAACCCCTGAAAATAGCGGGTTCCGAAACATGTAGACCTTTTTCGATATACCAAACAATTGTATTTGAAATAATTTTAATGTTGTGCATTTTCAAACAACATTCGTTTTGAACTAAAAATATTAATAGTAGAATTTATGCACACCTAATTCTGTTGGTAAATCATCTCTTTGTTTGGTCGAAGGTCGTTGGTCCATCATGTTGAAAATATAGTCGGGGAACCAAGGAGTGGGCATGTGATTGTGTGTAGGATGAATGGGGATTGTTGTATGATTGATCAAGTATGAATGTGAATGGTGAGATATGCCAAACTGTTGGCAGGTCATTGTCTTAAATCTCTTTTCAAGATTTTTTGTTGGTAAATATTGTCGTGGTGTCTCTGTGTATCTTTGTACATAAAGCATTGTTGGACATATATGTAAAAAAATATGTAAATGAACAAAAGGATGTTCTTCTAATAAATACTATTGATTAGTGTCGGCGTGGCTTGATTCAGTGTTCTCGCGCCGTTTTTTGATTTCGAGGTGAAATTCTTTATCAGTATTGGCAGGCAGTTTGTTCTTTTCGCAGGAGGGGAGGGCAACAGGGCTGCGGGAGGAGAGTCGTTTATGAAAAAACAAGGGACACACACCCTACTCACATAGAACCAGGGTACTTTACAGTTTTACAGACAACAACAGTTCTTGTGGACAATCAGCAAATGTACTTAGTATATAATAGCACAATCACAATAATCAAAGGATAAGAGATGTCTGAAAGGGAAGAGGCATATAACACAAATTTTGTATGAAAACATGTTGTTTTATATAATGTAATCACATTATTTTAAATCCCGTGCATGGTGTCCCAAGTGATTGTGAAACGTATATTTCAAGGTTGTGACTTTTTGTGACATAAAAACAAGGTTTCATCAAAGATGTACAAGAGCGACAATTAAATCAATGCATAATATGTGCTCGCAGCCTACTATTACAGTAATATTAGCTGACAATGGTTCGCTTCACTTAGTCAACGACGTTTCGACCCGCTTAACAATGTGGGGTCTCATCAGGACCTACCAATGAAGGGGCACCCACAAAAAGGATAATCATAGTGTCAGTAATGGTTTTGTGGTGGAAAATAAGAGAAAAGCTTCAAAAAGGTAGATTTTCAGTTGCTAATCGTACCTGGGGATGACTGTCAGATAATGTGGGGTGCACAGTGTGGGGGTGAAAAAGGAAGAAGAGTTCTCACATTGGGCCCAGCCGGGCCCCGGGGGATAAGAAATGAGGAATATTAAAACACATACGGGCACACCTGATTAAATTCCACAACAGACCCGTAGGCATCAGCGGAGGAATCGCTGTTATTTACAGAGACTACTTCACATGTCAATTCAGAGATAGTCCCATACTGGACTGCGAAAACATCCTCTTCTCAGTGAGTCGCCCACCATCGCTCACACTCTCGGGACTATTAGTTTATCGTCCCCCTGGACCAATTCGTCACTTTTGCGAGTCACTCATTGACTCTGTCTCCTCCCTAGCCTGTACTACGCCGAATTTTACGATACTGGGAGATTTAAATCTCCATCTCGACGACCCCTCCAACAAACCGGCGATGGACCTCAAAGCCGACCTAGGTTCACTCAGCCTCGAATTACTCAATAACCTCCCTACTCACATCAAAGGTCACCTGTTGGATCCCGTGTTCTCCAACCTCCCCCGTCTCACAGCTAGGCCCCCTATCCCCACTCCATGGTCAGACCACTTCTTGGTCCCATTCGAGCTACTGCTATCCACCGAACCTCTGGGCAAACCCCCTCCCCAACCCCCGGATCGCCCGTGGAAAAAACTGGACAACAGCGCCTGGGCTCAGGCTCTATCCTCCACCTCCCCCCTCCTGGACGAAGACCCGTCCTTAGCAGAAACTCAGCTACAGGATTGGATCCATCAATCCCTAGATACCATTCTGCCACCCAAACCAATGCCTAGCAGGAACAAATTGACCAACTCTCCCTGGTACACCCAGGAACTCCGTTCCCTAAAAAAGAGCTGCAAAAAATTAGAACGCGCCTGGAGGAAAAACTGGTCCACAGCCTCCAAAATCGAATACAGAAGCGCTATCAAGCTCTACAAAGCCGCAATTAAATCCACCCAGGCTTCCTTCTTTGAAGGAAAGATTGCGGCAGCAGCTAACTCAGCGAAGGAAACATACCGCATAGTTCGGCTCCTCACCAAAATCCAGGACCCTCCCCCCCCCCTGACCCTGAAGGTGCGAGATGCAATCAAATGGCCAACTTCTTCTCCGCAAAAATTGACAAAATACTCACCTCACTCCCCGCACCCTCCGCTTCTCTCCATCCTATTGCATCCCCCCTTCAGCCGGAGGCTCCTTGCCTGCGAGCCTTTGATCAGATCTCCACGGAAGTTTTTTTAGAAACCCTGAAAGCTGTAAAAAGTGGCTCACCAGCGGACCCTGCTCCCATCAGTAAGATGAAACTGGTCGCCCCCACCATTGCCCAACCCTTCACCTATCTAATAAACGCCTCCTTCAGGAATGGCACCGTGCCAGCCAACTGGAAAAAGGCTACGGTCAAAGCCCTCCTAAAGAAACCCCACCTGGACCCTCTAGACCCCTCCAACTTCAGGCCGATTTCACTTCTCCCAGGGATTAGTAAAGTGGCTGAACGAATAGCTAACAAACAGCTATCCTCCTTTTTGGAGTCCAATCACTTACTACGCGACTCCCAGACCGGCTTTAGACCGGGCCAAGGCACCGACACCGCCTTGCTCGCAGTTGTCGAAGAGGCGAGAGCCATCATAGACGCAGGAGGATCAGTGGCAGTGATCCTCCTCGATTTAAGTGCCGCCTTCGACACGGTGGACCACTCCATCTTGGTCCACCGGCTGAGCCAACTGGGAATCACTGACTCAGCCCTCGCATGGATTAAATCCTTCCTCGAGGGAAGATCATTTCAGGTTTCAGACGGCTTTTCCACGTCTAAACCCCTGCCTATGCAGTGTGGGGTCCCTCAGGGCTCCTCCCTTAGCCCCACACTTTTTAATGTCTATATGGCCCCCCTCGAAGACATCATCACTCCCTTCGGTGTCAAGTCAGTGATGTACGCTGACGACACCCAGTTGGTGGTGTCCATTAACCACTCTGACTCTAGCTTAGGAAACCTGGCCAGTTGCCTAGAAGGGATCTCACAATGGATGTCGGACTCTAGACTCAAGCTCAACGGCGACAAATCCGAAATCCTCCTACTGGGCAATCAACACAAATTACCCGTAAACCTTTCCTGGCCAGCCTGCATGGGCACCTACCCTACTCCCAAAACAGAAGTCAAAAGTCTAGGCATCTGGCTTGACCAGGACCTTAACTTCAAAACCCAGGCCAGGAAAACATCAGGGACCTGCTTCGGCCTAATCCGTATGGCCCGTAAGATCCTCCACCTGATCCCTTTCCATTCCAGGAAATTACTGATGCAGGGACTGGTCAACTCAAGACCTGATTATGGTAACATCCTATACTTGGGAGCCCCTGCATCAGTCACTCAAAAACTCCAGGTGGCCCAAAACGCCGCAGCTAGAGTCCTCACGGGAACCAAAGCACGGAACTCGGCGAAACCTGCCCTCAAGAGCCTACATTGGCTCCCAGTAAAAGAGCGCATTACGTTCAAAACGCTCTGCATAGCGCACAAAATTCTGCAAGATAAAGGCCCCCCAATACTCAGATCCCTGATGAAACCTCACAAAGCTAGCCGTCATCTAAGATCTGATTCACTTGTACTGGCATCCATCCCGAGAATAAAAAAGGCAAGATCGGGCGGCTGCAGGTTCGCTTATAACGCGCCTAAGCTATGGAACTCCCTCCCACTACCCATGAGGAGTGAGCAGAATTTACTAGCATTCCGGAAAAAATTAAAAACCTGGCTCTTCCCCTAAACATTTTCCTGCATCGACCCCACTTGGAATAAACTAGGTCCTCTTAGCGCTGGGATGCCTAAGGGTAGCTATGCGCTCTATAAATCCACATCCAAATCCAAATCCATCCACACCGGGTAAACGCTGCAAGTCACCAGCTGTGAGTACAAGTTTAACTTACCCTATAGCGGGGAGGGTACTGACTGTCAGGAAGGCTCAAGGTTGAAAGCCTTAATAATTTACGAGAGGGGCAAAAAGCTGGAATTTCTGAAAGAAGGGTTCAAATACCCAGTAAATACGTGTGTTGCACAGGTGATCAATATCTATATGAGTCAATTCAAAAAAGACTTATCCGTGGTAGTTGGCTGAACTCTAAATTAGCCTCAAAGGAAACAGGACAAGCATCTTTTGGTTTCCTGAAAATAACCAGTGAAAGGAGTAAAGAAACATTCACCCAATTTCCAAACTATAAGAGCAGAATTTGGTGCGAAGGTGCTCTCACCTGGTGTGGAGAGGATAATGGAATGAAAAGGGGCGGCCAAGGCCAGCTGCGGTAATTAATCACACTCGCTTCCTGGTGCGACAAGACCGATGGAGGGAACTGGTCTTGTTTTATGCTCACAGGGCGCGCTCTGCTGGTCATAGTTGGAATAGACGAGCAGACATGACTAAAGGAAAGATCAAGGCACGAACAATTCAACGTCCTCAGGAAAGCATATGAAAAATATTCGGAAAAGGGGCTGAATGGAGGGGAAATGCCCTTAAAAATGAATGGATACAAAAACTGAAAGGAATGGCAGATAATCTAAAAATATGCATACATTTACCACGTGGTTTAGAGAATGGATTTTTACTATGTCTATGAAATTGTGTATCAAGGTGATATTTATAATACTAAAGGCTGTGAGTTTGTGAAATATATCCATATATCACAGAAGCAAACAAAAGCATATATGAAGGTCAAATACATATTTTGTGGTATGGGTCACAAAAACACATTCAAGGTTCAGTATAGCAGGGTGAGAACCCTTCATGCCTGCTTTATAGTCTGTATTATATCTCATCTGAACGTACTTAAAAAGTTCAATTTGACAGGGTGGAGACAACCCACGTCATTCCTCAGCCGTGTTTAGTCCTTGATCAATGGAGTTAATACGATCTATCCATTGGCAATACAACCTCTGTAGTATATGCGTCAAATCGCCTCATCTTTCGGGGATGCTTTTTCAACCACTTGCTACCTGAGTTCATCTGCTGTGTGTTTCTTTTCATTGTAGTTTGCCACCAATGTAGCATTTAAAATGGAACACCTTATTCTGCTCCGATGTTGGCTTATTTGAGCTTTTATAGGTTGGGAGGTTTGTCCAATGTACAGTAGTTGACAGGGGCACCATATACAATATACCACATTTCTTGTATTAATTACAATTTGAAACAAAGTTGAGAGAATGTTTCACATGCCCATGTTCAAAACTATCTGTGTCAAATGTCAAGACTCATGCCACACAATTCCCACACTTGCGATGACCTTTGGTTTCTGGCAATCCCCAGGCTGAATCCAAGGTTCTAGACTTTTGTGCTATATTGTTCTGAGTGGAGGAATGAACCAGCTGATCCTTTATATTCTGAAGAGAGATCCATATTTTGGATAGGGTGCCAGTTTTTTAAAACTAACTTCTGGATTTTTTTCGTATGTATCCCAAATGTTGTGACACATATCACTTTTTAAGGGGTGGTTTATTTCTAGTGGTGAGTAGTACCATGCTCGCTTGATTGAATTTCGCACTATTTTATTTGGATAACCCCTAGCCAACAGTTTTGCTTTCGGTATTTGTGCCTCCCTCATGTAGTCTTCTTTACAGGAACAATCTCTACGAAGACGTAGAAATTGGCCAAATGGTAGTCCATCTCTTAGAGCACGTGGGTGATTGCTGTTATAAGCGAGAAGGGTGTTTCTTTCTGTGGGTTTTCTATGGAGACCAGTGTAGAGTACTCCATTCTCAGGGTTAATCGCCAGGTCTAAAAAGCAATTTCTGACTTATGTATGGTAGAGGTGAATGTTAGATGTTTTTGAACATTATTCAGATATTTTACAAATTCATGGAAGTCATATTCAAAACCAGACCCGATTAGAACAATATCATCGATGTAACGCTTCCAACATTTTTTGTTGGGATGATATATGATCTGTGCAGACAAAGCATACGTTTGTTCCACGAAATCCATATAGATATTCGCTAGATTTGGGACAAAAACTGCTCCCATTGATGTTCCAGAGCACTGTTGATAGTAGCTCCCATCCAAAAGAAAATAATTGTATTGCAACGCAATACGTAGTAAGGAAATAATGAAACTCGTGGGGACTTGCATGGGCCGTGTACGTGTTTCCAACAGTTTCAATTCTCTCTTCCTGGGGTATGTTGGTATACAATGAAGAAATGTCAAGGGGGGCTTGCCAATCTGTTTCAATGTTGAAGGGCCTGTTATCAATCAATTTAATCATAAACATGCCATCTCTTACAAAAGTCTCTTGTATATGGACAAAGTCCTTGATGAAAAAGTCAATATTTCTACCGATGGGTTCTAAAGCTGAACCACAACCTGACAGGATGGGGCGCCCAGGGGGATTTGTAATGCTCTTATGAATTTTAGGCAGGGTATAAAGTACAGATGTACGAGGACTTTACGTATTTAAAGTATTCAAATTCTTTTTTGGTAATGTAACCAAGTTCCCTGGCCTCTGTTAGTTTAAGGATCTCCATTTTGATGGTGGACAAAGGATTCATGGCGAATACCTCGTAGTGTCTCTGATCGTCAATTTGTTTGTTGATCTCTTCATCATATTCATTGCGACCCTGAATTACGACACCTCCGCCTTTATCGGCAGGCTTGAGAATGATGGTCTTGTAAATTTTTACGTTTTGTAGGGCCTCTCTCTAGAATGATGTTATAGGGAACAAAACACTTGGTTGTTTTCATGCGGGGGGAGAGGGTGGCAATGCCTGGAGAGGGAAGGGCAGCAGTGCAGAGAGAGGGGAGGGCAGCAGTGCAGAGAGAGGGGAGGGCGGCAGTGCCGAGGGAGGGAAGGGCGGCAGTGCCGAGGGAGGGGAGGGCAGCAGGACTGAGGGAGGGGAGGGCGGCAGTGCCTGTAGAGGGGAGGGCAGCAGTGCCCGAAGAGGGGAGTGCAGCAGTGCAGAGAGAGAGGAGGGCAGCATTGCCGTGAGAGGGGAAGGCAGCAGTGCCTGGAGAGGGTTGCAGTGCCGAGGGGAGGGCAGCAGTGCAGTGGGAGGGGGAGGGGAGGGGAGCGGTGCCGAGGAAGAGGAGGGTAGCAGTGCCTAGACAGGGGAGGGTAGTAGGCAGAGGGAGGAGAGGGCAGCAGTGCCGAGGGAGGGGAGGGTAGCAGTGCCGAGGGAGGGGAGGACAGGAGTGCCGAGGAAGGGTAGGGCAGCAGTGCCGAGAGAGGGGAGGGCTGCTGTGCTGAGAGAGGGGAGGACAGCTGTGCAGAGGAAGGGAAGGGCAGCGCTGCCTGCAGAGGAGAGGGCAGCAGTGCCTGGAGAGTAGAGAGGAGGGGAGCAGTGCCGAGGGAGGGGAGCAGTGATGAAGGAGGGGAGGGTGATAGGGCAGAGGGAGGTGAGGACAGCATTGCCTGCGGAGGGGAGGGCGGCAGTGCAGAGGGAGGGGAGGGCAGCAGTGCCATGAGAGCGGAGGGAAGCAGTGCCTGGAGAGAGGAGAGGGCAGCAGTGCCAAGGAAGAGAAGGGTTACATTGCTGAGGGGCAAGTAGCCATGGTGTTGAGGTAGAGGAGTCACGCAGCCTTGAGGCTGTAGAGGGCCCCATTGATGAGAGAACTGAGGGCCACGGTGCAGTGTGAGTGAGTGGCCTGGGGTCATAAAGAGGGAGAAGGTGTCCATGGGTTTGATGGACTATTGGCACTGTAGGAAACAGTGGGGAGGTGGGATCTCCTCAGCTCTTCTTCCTTCCCTCTTTCCATCGGTACCTCCAACCCCCCAATATCAGCTCTCATACAGTCTCTCTCTCTCTCTCTCGCCCCCAGTTCACTCCTTCAATTCGCCCGTTCCTGCAGACCATCGCCATCGGGCTGGTATCATTTGGTGAAAACTACAAGAAGCACGAGTCAGGCATAAGTGAGTATCTAAGTGTGACGTGGGCTTAGTACGTGTACTTACAGGGCTAACAACTAGTGTGACATCAGCAATTATACACTTGTGCAATGGTCTTGGACATGTGTGTCATCTGTATCTATACACAAGTTTAATGGGCTGAGAACAAGGTGGGATTCAGTATTTATACACTTGGGCATCAAAATCTATACATGCGTGCAAGGGTCTGGGACTAGTGTGGCATCAGTATCTATACACATGTGCAAGGGACTAAGAACAAGGTGGGAATCTGTAATTATACATGTGTGCAAGGGTCTGGGACATGTGTGGCATCAGTATCTATACACTAGTGCAAGGGGCTGAGAACAAGGTAGAGATCAGTAATTATACACTTGTGCAAGGGTCTGGCAAATGTGTGACATCAGTATCCACAGTAGTGCAAGGGGCTGAGAACAAGGTGGGATTCAGTATTTTTACACTTGTGCAATGGTCTGGGACAAGTGTGATGTCAGTATCTATACACATGTGCAAGGGACTAAGAACAAGGTGGGAATCTGTAATTATACATGTGTGCAAGGGTCTGGGAAATGTGTGACATCAGTATCTATACACTAGTGCAAGGGGCTGAGAACAAGGTGGGATTCAGTATTTTTACACTTGTGCAATGGTCTGGGACAAGTGTGATGTCAGTATCTATACACATGTGCAAGGGACTAAGAACAAGGTGGGAATCTGTAATTATACATGTGTGCAAGGGTCTGGGAAATGTGTGACATCAGTATCTATACACTAGTGCAAGGGGCTGAGAACAAGGCAAAATCAGCAACAATACACTTGTGCAAGGGTCTGGGAAATGTGTGGCATCGGTATCTACACTAGTGCAAGGGGCTGAGAACAAGGTGGAATTCAGTATTTATACACTTGTGAAATGATCTGGGACAAGTGTGATGTCAGTATCTATAACTAGTGCAAGGGGCTGAGAACAAGGTGGGAATCAGTAATTATACACGTGTGCAAGGGTCTTGTACATGTGTGGCATCAGTAATTATACACGCATGCAAGGGTCTGGGACAAGTGTGGCATCAGTTTTATACACTTGTGCAAGGGACGGAGAACAAGGTCTGATTCAGTGTTTATACACTCATGCAAGGGTATGGGACAAATGTGACATCAGTATCTATACACTAGTGCAGGGGGCTGAGAACAAAGTGGGAATCAGTAACTATACACTCGTGCAAAGGTCTGGGACATGTGTGGCGTCAGTAATTCTACTCCTGTTCAGGGGTCTGGTACAAGTGTGGCCTCAGTATTTATGCACACTTGCAAGGGTCTGGGACAAGTGGGGCATTGGTATCTATACACTAGTGCAAGGGGCTGAGAACAAGGGCGGATTCAGTATTTATACACTCGTAAAATGATCTGGGGCATGTGTGGCATCCGTATCTATGCACTTGTGCAAGGGGCAGAGAACAAGGTGGGAATCAGTAATCATACACGTGTGCAAGGGTCTAGTACATGTGTGGCATCAGTGATTATACACTCGTGCAAGGGTGTGGGACAAGTGTGGCATCAGTGATTATACACTCGTGCAGGGGTCTGGGACAAGCGTGGCATCCGTATCTATGCACTTGTGCAAGGGGCAGAGAACAAGGTGGGAATCAGTAATCATACACATGGGCAAGGGTCTAGTACATGTGTGGCATCAGTGATTATACACTCGTGCAAGGGTGTGGGACATGTGTTGCATCAGTAATCATACACTCGTGCAAGGGTCTGGAAGAAGTATTTTTACGCTCCTACAAAGGTCTGAGACAAGTGTTGCATCAGTATTCATAGCTCGTGCAGGTGTTTAAGACAAGTGAGGCATCAGTAATCACACATTTGTGCAAGGGGCTGAGAACAGGTGGGAATCAGTATTTATACACTCATGCAAGGGTTTGGTACAAGTGTGACATCAGTATCTATACACATGTGCAACAGGCTGAGAGCAAGGTGGGAATCCGTAATAATATACTTATGCAAGGCTCTGGGACATGTGTGGCATCAGTAATTGTACACGTGTTCAGGGGTCTGGTACAAGTGTGGCCTCAGTATTTATACTCACTTGCAAGGGTCTGGGACAAGTGGGGCATCAGTATCTGTACACTAGTGCAAGGGACTGAGAACAAGGTGAGATTCAGTAACTATACCCTTGTGCAAGGGTCTGGGACAAGTGTGTTATTGGTATTTGTACACACGTGCAAGGGTCTGTACACATCTAATTCTAAATCCTATTTCTAAAGTGTGGCCATATCACCCCTTTAAAGGTTTCAAGGCGCTGGGGCCGTCGGGTAGATTAAGTGAGCTATTGCCCAGAGCCACATAATGCTGGGCTGAGCTGCTGCTGGCACCTGGGATCGAACCATGAGCACCCAATCTGGAGTCAGCCACCCTGGCCGCTGCGCCACACCTCTCCCTAAAGTGTAGTATTAGTATTTATACACTTGTGCAAGGGTCTGGGACAAGTGTGAAATCAGTATCTATACACGTGTGAAAGGGGCTTGGACAAATATGGGATCAGTAATTATACGCATGTGCAATGGTCTGGGACAAGAGTAGCATCAGTAATCATACACTCGTGCAAGGGTCTGGAAGAAGTGTGACATCAGTATTTTTACGCTCCTACAAAGGTCTGAGACAAGTGTTGTATCAGTATTCATACATTCGTGCAAGTGTGGCATCAGTAATTATACACTTGTGCAAAGGTCTGGGACAAGAGTGGCATCAGTAATCATATGTTGGTGCAAGGTCTGGGAGAAGTGTGGCATAAGCTTGTGCAAGGGTTTGAGACAAATGTGGCATCAGTAATTATACACTTGTGCAAGGGGCTGAGCACAGGTGGGAATCAGTATTTATACACTCGTGCAACGGTCTGGGACAACTGTTGCATCAGTATCTATACACACGTGCAAAGGGTGAGAATAAGGTTGGAATCAGTGCTTAAACATGTGCAAGCGCAGGAGCAACAGTGAGATTATATCTACTTTTGGCTTCATATGTGCACATGGAAGGGACAGGAACAAGACTGTCATCAGTACATTTACGCGTGCAGTGGGTGAGAATAAAATGAGTAGCAGTACGTACACGGGGAGCAGCATTCTCATATTGTGAAATTATATCTGTATTTGGCTTTGCACGTGTACATGGAAAGGACAGCAACCAGTGTCATCAGTACATAAACACATGTTCAATGGGCAGCAACAAGAGTGTCATCTTCACGTATACACATGTGCAATGTGCGGGAACCAGCATGGCTTCTGTACATATACACATGTACAATGGGTGGGAACAAGAGTGGTATCTGTACATATACACATGTGCAGGAACCAGAGTGGCATCTGTACGTATACACATGTGCAATGTGCGGGAACCAGCATGGCTTCTGTACATATACACATGTACAATGGGTGGGAACAAGAGTGGTATCTGTACATATACACATGTGCAGGAACCAGAGTGGCATCTGTACGTATACACATGTGCAATGTGCGGGAACCAGCATGGCTTCTGTACATATACACATGTGCAATGGGTGGGAACAAGAGTGGCATCTGTACGTATACACATGTGCAATGGGTGGGAACAAGAGGGGCATCTGTACGTATATACATGTGCAATGGGCATCAGTATTATGTACAGGTGCAAGAGCAGGAACAACAGTCTCACATTGGTGGGACTACATCTACTTTTGGCTCCATAAGTGCAAGTGACAGGAAAAAAAGCGGCATGACTGTGTATAGACATGTGTAAAAGGTAGAAGCAAGAGACTCGCATTCATAAAATGATACTTGCTTTGGGCTTCAAATACAAAAGAGCAGAAAGCAGGAGCAATAGGAGAATCAGTGCATATACTAATGTGCAAGGGGCGTGAACAGGTGATCACCTGGACTCCCACCCCGCAAAGTCTGTGCTCCAATCCTGGTGCCTCTTAGTCTCGCTCAGCGCGTTGAAGGGCACGAGCAGCCTCCTTCAATCCTGGTGCCTCTTCATCTCGCTCAGATCATTGAAGGGTACGAGCAGCCTCCTCCAATCCTGGTGCCTCTTCATCTCTCTCAGAGCATTGAAGGGCACGGGCAGCCTCCTCCAATCCTGGTGCCTCTTCGTCTCACTCAGAGCATTGAAGGGCACGAGCAGCCTCCTCCAATCCTGGTGCCTCTTCGTCTCACTCAGAGCATTGAAGGGCACGAGCAGCCTCCTCCAATCCTGGTGCGTCTTCATCTCGCTCTGAGCATTGAAGGGTACGAGCAGCCTCCTCCAATCCTGGTGCCTCTTCATCTCGCTCTGAGCATTGAAGGGCACGAGCAGCCTCCTCCAATCCTGGTGCGTCTTCATCTCGCTCTGAGCATTGAAGGGCACGAGCAGCCTCCTCCAATCCTGGTGCCTCTTCATCTCGCTCAGCACGTTGAAGGGCACGAGCAGCCTCCTCCAATCCTGGTGCCTCTTCATCTCGCTCAGAGCATTGAAGGGCACGAGCAGCCTCCTCCAATCCTGGTGCCTCTTCATCTCGCTCAGCGCATTGAAGGGCACGAGCAGCCTCCTCCAATCCTGGTGCTTCTTCATCTCGCTCAGAGCATTGAAGGGCACGAGCAGCCTCCTCCAATCTTGGTGCCTCTTCATCTCGCTCTGAGCATTGAAGGGCACGAGTAGCCTCCTCCAATCCTGGTGCCTCTTCATCTCGCTCAGCGCATTGAAGGGCACGAGCAGCCTCCTCCAATCCTGGTGCCTCTTCATCTCGCTCTGAGCATTGAAGGGCACTAGCAGCCTCCTCCAATCCTGGTGCCTCTTCATCTCGCTCAGAGCATTGAAGGGCACTAGCAGCCTCCTCCAATCCTGGTGCCTCTTCGTCTCGCTCAGCGCGTTGAAGGGCACGAGCAGCCTCCTCCAATCCTGGTGCCTCTTCATCTCGCTCAGAGCATTGAAGGGCACGAGCAACCTCCTCCAATCCTGGTGCCTCTTCATCTCGCTCAGAGCATTGAAGGGCACGAGCAGCCTCCTCCAATCCTGGTGCCTCTTCATCTCGCTCTGAGCATTGAAGGGCGCGAGCAGCCTCCTCCAATCCTGGTGCCTCTTCGTCTCGCTCAGCGCGTTGAAGGGCACGAGCAGCCTCCTCCAATCTTGGTGCCTCTTCGTCTCGCTCAGCGCGTTGAAGGGCATAAGCAGCCTCCTCCAATCCTGGTGCCTCTTCATCTCGCTCTGAGCATTGAAGAGCACGAGCAACCTCCTCCAATCCTGGTGCCTCTTCATCTCGCTCAGAGCATTGAAGGGCACGAGCAGCCTCCTCCAATCCTGGTGCCTCTTCATCTCGCTCTGAGCATTGAAGGGCGCGAGCAGCCTCCTCCAATCCTGGTGCCTCTTCGTCTCGCTCAGCGCGTTGAAGGGCACGAGCAGCCTCCTCCAATCCTGGTGCCTCTTCGTCTCGCTCAGCGCGTTGAAGGGCATAAGCAGCCTCCTCCAATCCTGGTGCCTTTTCATCTCGCTCAGCACGTTGAAGGGCGCGAGCAGCCTCCTCCAATCTTGGTGGCTCTTCATCTCGCTCAGAGCATTGAAGGGCACGAGCAGCCTCCTCCAATCCTGGTGCCTCTTCATCTCGCTCAGAGCATTGAAGGGCACGGGCAGCCTCCTCCAATCTTGGTGCCTCTTCATCTCGCTCTGAGCATTGAAGGGCACTAGCAGCCTCCTCCAATTCTGGTGCCTCTTCATCTCGCTCAGAGCATTGAAGGGCACGAGCAGCCTCCTCCAATCCTGGTGCCTCTTCGTCTCGCTCAGCACGTTGAAGGGCACGAGCAGCCTCCTCCAATCCTGGTGCCTCTTCATCTCGCTCAGAGCATTGAAGGGCGCGAGCAGCCTCATCCAATCCTGGTGCCTCTTCATCTCGCCCTGAGCATTGAAGGGCACGAGTAGTCTCCTCCAATCCTGGTGCCTCTTCATCTCGCCCTGAGCATTGAAGGGCACGAGTAGTCTCCTCCAATCCTGGTGCCTCTTCATCTCGCTCAGAGCATTGAAGGGCACGAGAAGCCTCCTCCAAGGTGCCTCTTCATCTCGCTCAGAGCATTGAAGGGCACGAGCAGCCTCCTCCAATCCTGGTGCCTCTTCGTCTTGCTCAGCACGTTGAAGGGCATGAGCAGCCTCCTCCAATCCTGGTGCCTCTTCATCTCGCTCAGAGCATTGAAGGGCACGAGCAGCCTACTCCAATCCTGGTGCCTCTTCGTCTCGCTCAGAGCATTGAAGGGCACGAGCAGCCTCCTCCAATCCTGGTGCCTCTTCATCTCGCTCAGAGCATTGAAGGGCACGAGCAGCCTCCTCCAATCCTGGTGCCTCTTCGTCTCGTTCAGCGCGTTGAAGGGCACGAGCAGCCTCCTCCAATCCTGGTGCCTCTTCATCTCGCTCAGCGCATTGAAGGGCACGAGCAGCCTCCTCCAATCCTGGTGCCTCTTCGTCTCACTCAGAGCATTGACGGGCACGAGCAGCCTCCTCCAATCCTGGTGCCTCTTCATCTCGCTCAGAGCATTGAAGGGCACGAGCAGCCTCCTCCAATCCTGGAGCCTCTTCATCTCGCTCAGAGCATTGAAGGGCACGAGCAGCCTCCTCCAATCCTGGTGCCTCTTCATCTCGCTCAGAGCATTGAAGGGCGCGAGCAGCCTCCTCCAATCCTGGTGCCTCTTCATCTCGCTCAGCGCATTGAAGGGCACGAGCAGCCTCCTCCAATCCTGGTGCCTCTTCGTCTCACTCAGAGCATTGAAGGGCACGAGCAGCTTCCTCCAATCCTGGTGCGTCTTCATCTCGCTCAGAGCATTGAAGGGCACGAGTAGCCTCCTCCAATCCTTGTGCCTCTTCATCTCGGTCTGAGCATTGAAGGGCACAAGCAGCCTCTTCCAATCCTGGTGCCTCTTCATCTCGCTCAGAGCATTGAAGGGCACGAGCAGCCTCCTCCAATCCTGGTGCCTCTTCGTCTCGTTCAGCGCGTTGAAGGGCACGAGCAGCCTCCTCCAATCCTGGTGCCTCTTCATCTCGCTCAGAGCATTGAAGGGCGCGAGCAGCCTCCTCCAATCCTGGTGCCTCTTCATCTCGCTCAGCGCATTGAAGGGCACGAGCAGCCTCCTCCAATCCTGGTGCCTCTTCGTCTCACTCAGAGCATTGACGGGCACGAGCAGCTTCCTCCAATCCTGGTGCCTCTTCATCTCGCTCAGAGCATTGAAGGGCACGAGAAGCCTCCTCCAAGGTGCCTCTTCATCTCGCTCAGAGCATTGAAGGGCACGAGCAGCCTCCTCCAATCCTGGTGCCTCTTCATCTCGCTCTGAGCATTGAAGGGCACGAGCAGCCTCCTCCAATCCTGGTGCCTCTTCATCTCGCTCAGAGCATTGAAGGGCACGATCAGCCTCCTGAAGTACCAATCCCTTAATTGAACCTTTGGTTATAACATTGCTTTTGGTGTGAAACTCGATACCTTAATAGGTACTAAACAGAACTAAGGGCCCAGATATGATAGCGGATGGTCGTACCACCGCCCGCTATCACGGCGGTCTGTAGACCGCCCGAGAAGCAGTCGACGGTCCGACTGCCGAATTAGGAAAAATGCCGCAGCAAGAGCCAACGTGTAAAGAGCCCTTTGTGCAGATCCATGCACCATGGGGATCACGGCACACAGTGCATGGATGTGCATGGGGGCATTGCATGTGCCCCAAGGGCCACTCTGCAGTGGCCTGCGAGGGACTCGGACCCCGTGTGGGGCCCCAAAGTCCCTTTCCGACAACTTTTCATGGCGGTCAGACCGTGAAAAGACTGTTGGGAAGGGATATCGTAATCCTGACGTCGGTGCCCGCCCCAGCACCACCTCCATTCAAGGGCGATCCCACCGACATCAAAATCAGCCCTAAGAATGTATTTTAACTGTGAGACCATGAGTGTGGGGCCGAAGAATGCCCTTACATCCTTGTTATATCGCAGCACTGGTGGTTACCTGGTAAGATTTGACTTTGAAGCCGTATAAAACTTTCACTACTTGGGGTAACAGGACAAATGTTAACTTGGATGATGGATCTCAGAGATGGTACTTGGCACACACGACTCTACATTTTACATGGAGTTCATCCTAGCAGGCAGGATAATACAGGGTTTGAGTGGGATTTTACACACTGGTAAAACGTATTCGATTTACAACCTTGAGAAGTATTGTGTGATGACACTGGCTTTGTGTTACCTTAGTGCTGGTAGAGATGCACCTTGTATAGTTAAGGTTTCGGTTTGACGCCCTATGGCAGACTTCAACTAGCTCTCTTAGCTTAGCCATGGCATTCCTAAATTAGGAGTTTACAGCTTTGTAAGATATATCCCTGTAGTACCCTTAGTTGTGGCGTTACTGTTCTGTGTAAATAGTCGATGGTCTATTAACTAGTAACCATACATGTTTATGTATTGCAGTATTGTGAGTAGGGTTATAGAGGATTAAAATAGGATTTTACACAATAGTAGAACATATTCAAATAGCATCAGTTACTTAAAAACATGACCCAAGCTACGTATCTCTAGTTATTACATACATCCGCAAACATACGTTCACAAGCACCCGCCCTTGTGTTTGCAAACATACACTATCACTAGTTATTACATACATCCGCAAACATACGTTCACAAGCACCCGCCCTTGTGTTTGCAAACATACACTATCACTAGTTATTACATACATCCGCAAACATACATTCACAAGCACCCACCCTTGTGTTTGCAAACATACACTATCTCTAGTTATTACATACATCCGCAAACATACATTCACAAGCACCCACCCTTGTGTTTGCAAACATACACTATCTCTAGTTATTACATACATCCGCAAACATACTTTCACAAGCACCCATCCTTGTGTTTGCAAACATACACTATCTCTAGTTATTACATACATCCGCAAACATACTTTCACAAGCACCCACCCTTGTTTGCAAACATACACTATCTCTAGTTATTACATACATCCGCAAACATACATTCACAAGCACCCACCCACCCTTGTGTTTGCAAACATACATTCACAAGCACCCACCCTTGTGTTTGCAAACATACACTATCTCTAGTTATTACATACATCCGCAAACATACTTTCACAAGCACCCACCCTTGTGTTTGCAAACATACATTCACGAGCACCCACCCTTGTGTTTGCAAACATACACTATCTCTAGTTATTACATACATCCGCAAACATACATTCACAAGCACCCACCCTTCTGTTTGCAAACATACATTCACAAGCACCCACCCTTGTGTTTGCGAACATACACTATCTCTAGTTATTACATACATCGGCAAACATACTTTCACAAGCACCCACCCTTGTGTTTGCGAACATACACTATCTCTAGTTATTACATACATCGGCAAACATACTTTCACAAGCACCCACCCTTGTGTTTGCAAACATACACTATCTCTAGTTATTACATACATCCGCAAACATACTTTCACAAGCACCCACCCTTGTGTTTGCAAACATACATTCACAAGCACCCACCCTTGTGTTTGCAAACATACATTCACAAGCACCCACCCTTGTGTTTGCAAACATACATTCACAAGCACCCACCCTTGTGTTTGCAAACATACATTCACAAGCACCCACCCTTGTGTTTGCAAACATACATTCACAAGCACCCCTGCTTGTGTTTGCAAACATACACATGCATACACGCTTCCTCTCTTTCACTCATCTGCACATTCTTTCATTTCATTTCTCTTCCAATCACTCACCCCCCAAGATATGTCTTGTTCTTCCTTAGATCAGCCTTTTGCAAGGTGACAACCCCTGCTAGGCCCAGAGAGGAGTGAAAGCTTCAGGGTCGGGTGTGCATGTCACTGTGAATGTAAGTGTGGCTGCTTCGATGGACGCGGTGGCCGCCTGAGGCTCTTCTGTGGGTATCCGAGCATCAGGCCCTCCTTTGCTCATCCTGAGGCTGAGTTTCAGTTATTGTCCAGTTGGAGCTGTCTAGAAGCCGCACCCTGGTACAACAGTAGCATTCTGAAAGAGCCTGAGCTCTCCCAAGAGGGCAGTCATTCAGGAGCCCAAGAGGGCGCCAGGGAGAGGGCCTTTCAATCGATC
Source organism: Triturus cristatus (assembly GCF_964204655.1). NCBI lineage: Eukaryota > Metazoa > Chordata > Amphibia > Caudata > Salamandridae > Triturus > Triturus cristatus. Next base: position 38,838,411 of record NC_140590.1, read on the forward strand.
AAAGAAGGCTTTATTCGGTTCTTTGTACAGAAACCATGAAAGCAAAGAGCAGCAGCAGTAACCGTAGTTAAAATATGCAGAGCATAAATAATAAACCATCCGGCTTAAAATACAATAATATGAATACAATCAAGTAAAAAAGCTTATATCTAAAAACGTTCAGCATTCATAAATAATTTAAAATGAAAATAAAACAATTATCAGACCGGTTAAAAGTCAATCACAGGTTTTCCTCAATCTCATGGCATCTTTCAAGTTTAACTACATTAAAAATAACTTCTTCAGGTAACAATGGTGAATACAAAGGGCGGGATGCACTGGAATAAAATGTACAAAATATTATAAAATGCAGGTGTCCTGCGGAGACAGATTGTCACAGCCCCAGGACTCCAATGGGTGTCCCTGTTCCTCCCAAGGGGATACAGCCCCAGGACTCCAATGGGTGTTCCTCCCACGAGGGTACAGCCCCAGGACTCCAATGTGTGCCCCTGTTCCTCCCACGGGGGTACAGCCCCATGACTCCAATGGGTGCCCCTGTTCCTCCCACGGGGGTACAGCCCCAGGACTCCAATGGGTGCCCCTGTTCCTCCCACGGGGGTACAGCCCCAGGACTCCAATGTGTGCCCCTGTTCCTCCCACGGGGGTACAGCCCCATGACTCCAATGGGTGCCCCTGTTCCTCCCACGGGGGTACAGCCCCATGACTCCAATGTGTGCCCCTGTTCCTCCCACGGGGGTACAGCCCCATGACTCCAATGGGTGCCCCTGTTCCTCCCACGGGGGTACAGCCCCAGGACTCCAATGTGTGCCCCTGTTCCTCCCACGGGGGTACAGCCCCATGACTCCAATGGGTGCCCCTGTTCCTCCCACGGGGGTACAGCCCCAGGACTCCAATGGGTGCCCCTGTTCCTCCCACGGGGGTACAGCCCCATGACTCCAATGGGTGCCCCTGTTCCTCCCACGGGGGTACAGCCCCAGGACTCCAATGGGTGCCCCTGTTCCTCCCACGGGGTACAGCCCCATGACTCCAATGGGTGGTCCCTGTTCCTCCCACGGGGGTACAGCCCCATGTCTCCAATGGGTGACCCATGTTCCTCCCACGGGGGTACAGCCCCATGACTCCAATGGGTGACCCATGTTCCTCCCACGGGGGTACAGCCCCATGACTCCAATGGGTGCCCCTGTTCCTTCCACGGGGGTACAGCCCCATGACTCCAATGGGGGACCCCTGTTCCTCCCACGGGGTTATGCTAACAAAAAATTAAGAAAGACCAAGCCTAAATCTGGTCAGCGGAAACCGCTCATACGTGCTTTTACAATTAAAAGATAGGGCTCAATGAAAGGAGTGGACTTCAACAGGAGGTGGGCACCCACTCGGGGTGTTGAAAGGGAGCCTCTCCTCTAGAGGTAGACCTGGGCCGACAAAAGTTTTCTTTAGCCCATTTACCGTCAGACCTCACAATTCCCTCCGGTGAGCTACAACGTTTGCTTCTACCTAGATTCTAAGACGTTCTTAATGTACTTGAGCAAAGAAATATGCAGAGGCCTTATCCAAAGCCATACAGTCTTTTAAAATCTCCTTATTTAATTTGGCCGCAAGCCTTGCCCAAATATCTGACCATAAAGAGAAAGGGCGTAATGCCCTAATATCTGTTATATACACAACTCCCAGTTCTTCGTGCACCGAACATATAAAAGACGTCTCAAAACAGAGTTTTCTACGGTCTGCAGTTCGGCCTGATAAACAAAACCCCAGACCTAACTCCCATAGACTGCCTTGGAAATACTTTTTGCCTAATAGACCTGTAATAGGGCCTGAATCGGTCGGCTCCCTAGTCCTGAGGCAAAATTAAACAGCAGCACATTTGCCCTTGTACATTCCCCCTTCTTCCTACTCACAAGAGGACGCCAGCACAGTGAAGAGTCAAATAGGCCCAAGTAAGAAAAGACTCTTGTCTTTGGGAGAACACTGGTCCCCAGGGTAAACTTGCATGTTTTAGTCTTAGTCTTACATGGGCATACCACCATCATGTATGATTTTTGGACCTTTACCGATAAGTCCAAGTCCCCAATAAAGTTAGCAAAAGAGTTAAACAAAGACTGTAGACCCCTTGCAGTTTTGGCCATGATAACAGCATCATCCGCATAGAAGCGCACGAGTAAGCACCGGCCTCCCATGTGCGCCCAATCTGCTTTGGTGTCAATCAGGGCCTGCTCCAAGCCAAGCTGTTAATATAAAATTAAAAATAAACGGGGCCAATCTACAGCCCTGGCGGACCCCCTTTTAATATGAAAACTTCAAGAGCTTTCAGATCACTAGAGTAACAAACTGCGGCTATGGTATTCATATGCAGATCTCTTAAAAAAGAGGACGATGTCACGGTCCCCCCTACAGATAACATAATCTGCCTTAATTTCTCCCGATTGACTCGATCAAACACAGAGGAGAGATCCATAAACCCTAAATGAATAGAGATGTGGCGAGCAATGGTATCTTTACTTAAGACAATATAAAGGTTTAAACACTGGTCCACTGTTGACCTCCCAGAACGAAAGCCATACTGTACTTCTGAGAGAATATCATTTTCCTCAGCCCACGTCCCCATTCTATCCAGGAGCATTCGCCCAACTACCTTCACAACAGAGTTGAAAACAGAGATGGGCCTATAGACTCAGGGTTGTCCCTGTCCCCCTTTTCAGGTCTCGCCTAGCGACGCAGCGCATGCGCGTTGCTCGCCTTGGCGAGATCTATTGTTGTCTGTTTCTTGGCCGAAGGGGTACAGGACATGTGCGTGCTTGGACAGGCGATGTGCACGTGCACGGCTCGCATCGTTTGAGCACAACCCTCCTGCCCCTCGCTTTCACAGCGACAGCTTGTTTATTCAAGTCCACTGTGCACGAAGCTTCGCAGAAGAGACGTTTCTGTCCTGCTCAACGATAGCACACAGTTATCCTTGCAAAGCAGGCTTCACTGGTTGCCGTTTCGCTACACTTGTTATCTTTGTTTCAAGCGCCTCATTTGTATTTGTATTATTTATTCATTTTATTGAGGCGCAGCTTCCTCCCGTTTTCGTTGCGCTGTGTGTGACATGTGCACCACCGTGTCTCCGAGGAAGCTGGATTGCCGTAAGAAGCCTTCCGATTCCCTTGCACGGTAGAGTAACTGCTTTCTTTTACACGATGTTTATTAACCTTTCAAACAATTAATTGTCCTGTTACGCTACGCTTGGTGCGCTGCGCGGCTAATCTTAGACAGCAATCGTAACTTCGGCTCACAGTGACTGTTGCTCCTGACACTCGAAATGACGCGCCCTTCCTTCAGCATAAGCACATTTAGTACAGTGTGGCTCTCGCACAAAATAACGGCATGCTCCAAATCCTTATAATGCTCAAGCTTTATTCTTTATTCTTTTCTACGCTCGAAGTGCGTAGCGACTGCAGTTGTAACTCAAAACAATGTGTGGCTCACTGTGACAATTGCTCCTTTCGCATAGACAGCACCCTTCCTTCCGACATGAGCACACAATGTAGTTCACACTCGATGTCACTGCATGCACTTTCCTTTCATCGCGCTTCCACCTTCACTTTCTCCTTCTTAGGTTTCAAACTGGCACTGTATGCGCTCTTCTTTCTCCCTTCAGTGCAGCGCTGCCTCACTTTTTCGCGCTCACACTTTCTCAATGCCTCATACTATGCTGGGTTAGTTTTCCGCATAAAGTCACTCAGCAATGTTTCCATAAACTCGCACTCCAATTCACAGTTTTTCTACGCTTGGCTTGACTCACCATAACACCACAGACAGTCTTTCTTACTGTAAAAGTCGGTGAAAACCGTTGCCCACCGCCTTCCTTCTTGGGTTCATGGTCCAGAAACCTTCACACAGGACTATAAAGTTCACGCTGCGACCTCGACCTGGCCCCTCGTCACCAAAATTATGTTGAACAGAGGCATTGCAACTTGTTAGTTTTAAAAGAGAATGCTTTATTTAGCTGAAAGGTCGAGCATGACTTTGCTCCTTGCCAGCTCAACACCAACACCCGGGAGTCAAACGTCAGGGTCTCTCTATCACCACGGAAACAACAGAACAAAGACATGAATAACATCACGTCACAACATTGCGTGAAGTGTTTGAGCTCAAGATTACAACACTGTGCTTCACATTATCAGCCCCCCCCACTCACCTCCAAGCGCACACAGTGTATGCTGAGGCGCCGTCAGAACAATAAATGATTGGCTTTAGAACAAGCATTTGCAATGCAATAGGTCTCGCATTTGCGATAGTTTTTTTGGCATTGTAAATGACAATGCCTTTTATGTATGTGTTTTGAAAAACCTGCAAGGGGTGCATAGTCATTGCTTACTAGAAGCAAGCCTGGCAGTAACTGCGCCTCTTGTACTGCCAGCCTTGCTTCTCTTAAGCAATGGCTATAAGTACAAAGTGCGTGTTTACGCACCGCTTGCAGGTTTTCAAAACACATAAATAAAATGCATTGCCATTTACAATGCCAATAGCTCAAACTCTGGCAAATGTGATACCTATTGCATTGCAAATGCTTGTTGAAGACTGGGACGATGATAGAAGATGCCGATGACTGCGGAGTTCTTTCCCTAACTGCTCCCTTGACAAGTGAGGTCAAAACTGGCACCTATACTTCAGCGTCACAAATATACATATCTGGGGGGATGCCGTCGGTACCAGGGGCCTTACTCCTGGTTAAGCCAGCACTGCCCTTAACGTCCTCAAGAGAAAATTCCAAATTGGAGGTTCTGCCACCATCCCCCCATACCCTCCTTCAACGTTGTGCGTAGTCTTGAAAGACTCCTCAAAAAAGGAGACCCAGCAATCTTCAGTGATGTGAGACCCCAAAGACACTGCGGATTCAGAGGCCTGAAACGGCCTATGAACTAGTCTCCAGAATTTGGAACTACTTTTTAGAATGCTAACTTCAAGCAGGTCTTCCCGGGCCACGTCCATTAGATCATTCTTTCTCCTTCAAGCTCCTTTTTATACTGAGTGCAACTGTTCTTCACTTTGATGGGATCTCGAGGCTTGGCATTCAGGGCACACCTGAGATGCTTCTGCCATCTGGGTTTACCCATAGGTCCCGTGGTGCTTGGGCCTCCAAAAGACTAGAAGCCACATTGAAAATTGCTTCGAAGGCCCCCAGGACCTCACGAGGCAAACTGCTATTCCGTAGGCAGACTCTGAACTTGTTCTCACAACTGGAGTGCAATGTCCTATAGAAGTTGTCTGGCTCTAACTGCGACCACCTCAGTCTCCTGCCCTGCAACACCATTTTGGTGACACCTCCAGCCCCCAATGGGCGATCTTGAACCAAAGAAGACCAACATAAAAACACGCACACTGGGTATGGTCACTTAAGGGGCTCATGGGTATCTCTGTCTTGGGGATATAAGGAAGAAATAAAGCTGAGACAAAAATGTAATCTGTAAACATCTCTCAGCCTCACCCAATAACAGTGGGATTTAAAGCACTTGCAAAAGGGAAAACCTTGTCCAATGAAAACGCTAAATTAAACTCACTAAGTAAGGCATTTAATAAGGAACCTTGGTGCAAATGTTTTAAGTGATGGCCCGGCAAAATCATACAACCCCGCTAATGATCCCCCTCATCCTGGGATCTCCTCACAGATGAACATTAAAATCTCCTGCCACCATGATGTCAGCTTTAGATGAATTGAAGCCCTGCAGGTTTCGTAATAATGAACCCAGGGCCTGAATATTGCTTACATCGTGGGGATGGGGCCTAGCATTGTAAAAAATCAACAATATCAATTTAGAAGGACAACAGAAGTAAATATTAAACCTTGCAGAGTAGAAGCCCCTGTAGTTAACACAATAAACGTTCACTTAATCAACACTGATATAAAAATAACCAGACCCCCCTTTGGTCTTCCATTCCGAGAATCCATCGCTGGTGTAAAAAAGGTCTTCTAACCTTTTATAAAGAAACTGTCAGATGTTGTCCAGGTCTCCTGTAAACAGATTACTCCAAAGCCTGTGTCAAAATCCTACCACTTGGATTCCTTAAACCTGCCCCCAAGCCCTGCAATATTCCGGCTGATAAGTTTATATACCTTCTCATTGTGGTGCGGTAGATTCTTTTTATGCTGATTCGATATATTCATCATGGCCCCTCCCCTGTTCGTAAGCCTTTCAAATCAGTCACAGCCATCCTGATTGGTCAAAGAAGTGAATCTGTTAGCAAGGTCCGGATCACAGGGAACAGCTAAATGACCACTCTGGGCTAAAGTTTTATGGCGTGTAGTTGGCCACTGATTAAGCTTTAGAACTCGGTCCACTGGCATATAGAAGAATCCCAGGGGGAGGGCCAAAGTCGGAGTGGTGACAGAACGCTTGATAGATGCAAGGATTCTACCTGCAGTAAACGGCGTGTTGATGTTAATGATCACACAATCGCCCTCCAGGGATTTATTTGTTTTACCTATCCACTTAACCCTTCAGACCATGATCGTCCAGACTGGGTCCCCAAAGGAGGATGCGAGTCCAAGCAATGACTACCAGTGCAAAGCTCAAGTGAATCAGACGCTTTGCGCTACAGTGACTGCTAGTGACCAGCAACACGAGATCTGCACTATTACAGCAATGCCAGTCCGCGATGACTGCCAAAGCGAAGCTCTGGAAACGACCATCCAGTAATTTTGGTGATGCCAGATTTTGGAGAAGATGGGTCAAGATAAGCAGTGATGGCTGCTTGAACAAAATTAATCCAGATCAGAACCCTCTCCTTTTCCCACCCAGACCTCACAGTGGCGATGGACACATATCTGCTGGGCTGGCGAAGTCACCTTGGGGAGGGAGAGATCAGGGAGATCTTGTCTCCAGCAAAGGGCTATCTTCACATCAGCCTACTGTAGTTGCCAGCCAATCTTCTGGCTTTGAATGCCTTCTCGCCATCTGTGAAGCGGAAATTAGTGCAAGGTTTCATGGTTAACACCACTGCTATGTGGTACTGCAAGAAGCAGAGTGGAGCGGAGTGGAGTCCTGTGTCAGGAGGCTCTGCACCTCTGGAGGTGGTTGGACGACCATGGCACTTTCCGGTTCATGAACCACCTGGCAGGGTCCCTGAAGACCAAAGCAGACGAACTGAGAAGGTGGCATCTACCTCCTGAGGTAGTGCAAGACATCTTCCGACAGTGGTGGGAACCCTGTATGGAGCTTTTCACCACCATCGAGAACACGCAGGGCCTGATTCACAAAGGGCCTCGCACTTGCGGCGGAGGCCCTGCAGTTGTGGGGGAGTCTCTGCACTCTGGCCACTTGGGGTGGAATCTCTGTGATCTCGGGTGGAATTTGAGCAATGAGAATTCGCATTGCGGATACTCCGCTTCGAGTGCAGAGACTCGCCCTTGACTGTGGGTCCTCCGCTCCGAGTGCAGACACTCTCCCTTCACTGTGGGTCCTCCACCACGAGTGTGGAGGCCCCCCCTTGACTGTGGGTCCTCCGCTCCAAGTGCAGAGACTCCCCCTTGACTGTGGGTCCTCTGCTCCGAGTCCAGAGACTCCCCCTTGACTGTGGGTCCTCCGCTCCGAGTGCAGAGGCTCCTCCTTGACTGTGGGTCCTCCGCCACGAGTGTGGAGGCTCCCCCTTGACTGTGGGTCCTTCGCTCTGAGTGCAGAGACTCCTCCTTGACTGTGGGTCCTCTGCTCCGAGTGCAGAGACTCCCCCTTGACTGTGGTTGCTCCGCCATGAGTGTGGAGGCTCCCCCTTGACTGTGGGTCCTCCGCCACGAGTGTGGAGGCTCCCCCTTGACTGTGGGCCCTCCGCCACGAGTGCAGAGACTCCCCCATGACTGTGGGTCCTCCGCCACGAGTGTGGAGGCCCTTTGTATATCAGGCTCTCAGTCTTTAAAGATTTGCACGTTGGAGTTTTCACGAGAACACTCATTAAGAGATGCTTACTGGCTGGAATGGAACATGGGACTCCCGTATGCCTTTCCCGTCCCTACATCTCTTGGCCAGAGTTCTGAAACAGATCAGGAGTGACTGGGTCCAGCTCATCCTAGTGGCTCCAGGTTGGGCTACGGGAGGGTGGTGGTACCTGGACCTTTTGGACATGAGCATCTGTTCTCAAATCAGGTTATCACTTTGTAAGGACCTCCTGCCTCAGCACCTGGGCAGCGTCCTCCTCCCGCATCAGTGCAATCTATGCCCAAGTGAACGGGAATTGCACGGCGACAGCTAAATGTGTTTGATCCGCTGCCTGAAATGATGGATGTTGTCACTGCCACTTTGCACCGTTCCATGAAATCCATTATATGCTGGGACAGATATATGTCCTGGTGTGGCATTCGTAAAACTGACCCCTTACATGCAAGTCAGACATCTTATTGTTTTTATTTTGTTTTATCTTTGGCCTAGCAAGGCTTTTCGGTAGGCTATATTAAAGGGCTTTTGTCGCCCTTTCAGCCTTTCTACGTTTACTGGACCAACTGTCCTTGTTTAATCACCTGTTGTAATGAGAGTTCTTAAGTGTTTGATACGCATTCCCTTCCAAACCATTTGTGGAACCTAACCTGGTCTGAACGTTCCTCATGTGCACGCCCTTTGAGCCGATGCACAGCTGCCTGCTGTGTCTCCGACTTTAAAGTCTTCCTCCATATATCAGCATGGTGCATGAGTGAACGTCTTCCTCCATATATCAGCGTGATGCATGAGTGAACGTCTTCCTCCATATATCAGCATGGTGCATGAGTGAACGTCTTCCTCCATATATCAGCGTGATGCATGAGTGAACGTCTTCCTCCATATATCAGCATGGTGCATGAGTGAACGTCTTCCTCCATATATCAGCATGATGCATGAGTGAACGGCTTCCTCCATATATCAGCATGATGCATGAGTGAACGTCCGTCCCTTTCACTGTCGCCGCCCTGCACCACCTTTTTCCCAGACATCTTGGTGCTGAGAACTCAGGTGGCATTCATGCCTAATGTTGTGACTCCCTTCCTCTCCATCACTCTTCCAGTTTTGTTCCCCCTCACCTTGTAGAAAGAGGAGGAGGAGAGATTCCATCAGTTAGATTCCAAAATTATGTTAAGATTTTAAATTGATCATACCCAGGACCATCGAGTGAACGATCCACTGTCTGTGGGGTTTTCCGGAGCCAAGAAAGGGAAGGATGTGCAGAAGAGGACCCTGTCGAGGTGGATAGTCCTGCGCTTTAAGATCTGCTACACACCATCCAAGAGGCAGCCTCTGGTGGGTCTGAGAGCCCATTCTAACAGGGCTAAGGATTTTACTAGTGCTTTAGACTACAGACGCAATATAGACTCTGATCCAACTCCTCTAAAGTATCTCTGGAGGCAAGAGTCCTACGTCTCTATCCTTTTGTTTATACCCACTTGTCACTTTTTTATTCACCTCACACATTTGAATGATTTAAGCATATTTGTGTAATAAATTGTTTTCTGACTCATTAATCTTGTGAATAAAGTGCATTAAATATTTTATTGCAATGGTTGGTCTTAATATTACAGGATTCTGCTCCTTATCCTTTACTGCATATTATGATTAATGTTTCTACATGGGACAAAAGCTACGTCCACCAATTTTTGAGATATTACTCTTATAAATATGTCTACAATGAACTATTGTTGTCAGAATATATGTTATTGTCCCAGATGCTTCTTTTAGCAGTTTGGGCACATCCTTGTTTTTCTTCAAGGTACCACTGTGTAACCATGCAGAGAGTCTGTGCTTGACATCTGCGTTAGCACGCGGAGTGCATGTGCTTGACCACTGCGTTAGCATGCGGAGTGCCTGTCCTTGACATCTGCCTGACCGCAGTGTTTGCACTGGTGCGTATGTTTCATGAAGCACTTCTGCCTTGACAGCCAGGTCCAGCGAGAAGGACTTTTTGCCCGCTTGGTCTTGCAAGACATTTGATTTTAGTCCCTCCTCCTGGGGAGGTACGGTATTTGCGATCTATTCAAAGGTGTGGTTAGACGTTTCTATCAGAAGAACAAGTTTCTTACCTTTAGTAACACTCTTTCTGGTGGCTAATCTAATCGCAGATTCCTCACTGCCCTCACACCTTTCCTTTCTGTGTAGTGGCCTCTTTATAAGATCTAAAAAGGTCACAATTTAGTATTCTGCACACTGGTACCAACAATTGTTCATGCTCAACGTCTGAGGGTGCAGAAAAGGTAAGAATCTGACATCAGTGCGCAGGGGTGGCGCTCATATGCCTCTTTGCTCTGTCTGTTTGGGGTTGTTTGGATCAGCGTAGAGCCGCTTGGGAGCACTGCTATGGAGAATGTAGGAAAGTGATCCTTTTTGCATGGTTGCCCCCCACTTTTTGCCTAATGTTGATGTACTTTTACTGAGTGTGCCCTGGGCTCCTGCCAACCAGGTACTCAGGGCCTATGTTCTTTCCCTAAACTGTACCGTTGCAAAACCCAATTGGCAACTCTCTTACCACATGTAAGTCCCCTGTACAAGGTACCATAGGTACCAAGGGCAAAGTGACCAGGGAAGACCTCTAAGGGCTGCAGCACTTATTGTGCCACCCTTAGAGGCCCAGCACCTTTACACACACACACACTACCACATCAGGCTGCTTGTTTTGGTGCAGAACAAAGTGAAGAGTCGACATGGCACACATCCCTGTGTGCCATGCCTACAACCCACTGCTCTGGCATAGGTACGCCACACCTCTAGCTGGATACTCTATACCAGTGGTGAGGGTACAAGTGCATGAGCCGTGTACCCCTCCAGTGTCTAAGTCAATTCTCATACATTGTAAGTGCATTAATTCCATAAAGAGTATATGGTGTGGGAGTTTGTCATTACGAACTCCACAGCACCATAATGGCTTTACTGAAAAATGGGAAGTTTAATATCAAACTTCTCAGCACATTAAACCCACACTGATGGCAGGGAGGGATTTAATGCCAAATGCACTCAGAGGCCATCTTGGAGATGCCTCCTGAAAAAATACCTAACTCTAGTGTCCTGGCTGAGTGGCTGCTCGCCAGCTGCCATAACCAGACATGTTTCTGGACCCCTGGGTCGAGAGTCTGCTGCTCTCGGGGTCCTGAAACAAAGCATGTCTTGGGACGAGGTGCCAAACCTCCTCCCCCCGGTTGGGCAGGGTCCACGAAGTGGAAGCTTCAAAGGCTTGCCGCCTTTGTGAGCTACCTCAGCCATTTGCTGCTCCCAGCAACTGGCCCCCACCGGTTCTGACCCCCACTTTAGGCGGGAGAATCAGCGGGAAAACCAAGTTAGGAGGAGAGATGTGCCCACCTTTGCCAACCCTACCCCTCAGGTGGGAGAGGCGAGGTGAAGCACAACTCTCAGTCTCCACCATCTTGCAGATAGGGGGACATAGCCAACCAGAGTGAGGCTTATGCCCCACCTTCCACAGGAGGGTGGCATAATAGGGGGTGTACTCACCCCAAGTAAGGGACTCATCGGTTCCGACCTGTACCTACCTGTAACACCCCTAAATTTAGTATTTAAGGGCAACCCTGAACCTTGCCTCCTCAGACAAGAAGAAACAAGAAGAAGAAGGACAGAAGAGCCGTGCTGAAGAAGAAGAGGAGTACACCAACTGACTTGGCCCCAGCCCTACCGGCCTGTCACAACCTCATCCTGCTATAGCGAAATCCTGGTGTGTCTTGCAGCCAGCAGCCCCCAAGAACCCGGAGGACCTTCCATGCCTTCCCAAACCAGACTTAGTCTCCTATGAGCACTGGAGTTGCTCACCCACAGACTCTGGCTCCGGCCAAATCTGCGAGTCTGCTCCACTCTGCACCCGACACCCACGGCCCGAGTTGGAGTGGCTCAACTCCACGAGGAGGTCTACCCAGCGATCCTGACCTGGGATCTGGTGATCCCTGGCCTGCCTCAAGTCTCCAACTGACTCCTGCAGCCCCTTTCTTGAGAATCCCCCTGACCGAGACCGGAGCCGGCAAGAGAAACCAGACGCCAAAAGATGCCCCTGCACCCGACATCCCCCGTCCTTGGGTGGCCCAACTGATGGTGTCCCAGCATCCTAAGACATCCCAACTTACTTCTCCAACCATGGGTCGCCTCCAGAAGATCTTCGACCCCTAGCCTGCAGTGTTTGTTGCAACCTGAGAATCCCCATTGAAATCAACAGGACACCCAATGCCAAAACAGCACCCTGCACCCGGCCGTCCCTGTGCCACTGTGGGTGCACCCTGTGTGCTAAATCGGATCCCCCTTTGCCCTGAGCCTAACACCATGAGCTTTGCTCCCACAACCATGTGGCCTTGTCGTGAGCAGCCACCAACCGGGGGCCTGCTATCCACCACTGGATAACACTGGGCCTTAGCACTCTGCACCCAGCCGCCCTAGTGCTGCTGAGGGTGCTTTGAGAGTGCATCCTTGACCCTGGGGGAACCCTAGTTCTAACCCCAGAAAACCAACTCCCAATACCAAGTACTTACCCCTAAACCGATAACTCAAGTGTGGAGTTGGTTTGTATGAAACCTTAAAAAACTGCCTATGTACAAAAACTGAATTACTTACCTTTTGTCTAGGAAATGTCCCAGTGTGATATCTAGGCATATCACACTCAATAGCAAAAGTAACTTAAAAAGTAATCTGAAAAGAAATGTACACAGTAATCTCGAAAGTAATTTTGACTGTTGACTTACCTGTAAACCAACCAACTGCATTCAAACTGTATTTCACTACAAAAATTGTGCAAAGTATTATTATAATTACCTGTACCAGGCCTGGATTGGTTCTAGAAAATAAAATATTACTAAACAATATTTTTATACATGAAAATTGGTCTGATTTCAGTCTTTGAGTGTGTGACATCATGTCTTGCCTGAGTGTGTACAATAAATGCTTAACAGTACCATCTGAGAAAGCCTTACTGCTCGCCCACACTGCCACACATAGAGAGTAAGGTTCTATCTAACTTTACCTCTGCCTACCTTTGGGGATCCACTGGACTCTGTGCACACTATATCTCACTTTAGTATAGTATATACAGAGCCAGCTTCCTACAAGAATGTTTTCCGGATCAGGTCGAGAGTTTTCTAAGGTGAAGAATTTGAAGTTAGAGTAAGCATCAGAAAGAGTGTTACCAAAGGTAAGTCGCTTGTTGCCCTCTCCCAGGGTACATTGTGATGGTTCTACTATCCTAGCAGGGGTGAAGCTTCAGGGTGAGTGTTAGGCTTGGTAGTTTCGTTTGAGGGCCCTTAATCAGGTCTGCTGTCTTTTTCGGTTTTTGTGAGCCAAGAGATAAAGCAAATTAGTAATTAGTGACTTTTGATGTCAACGGAAGAGCGAAAGAGAGAGAGAGAGTTGGCTGAATTTCAAAATGTGAAACCAGATAACCTGGAATCAATACCAGCTTCTCTGCTTGTCCTAACTGTATGATCTTAGGCAAATATTTAATTTCACAGCGCCTCCTTCTTCTTTATTGTCACATGCAAGGGTACTTTATTACACTCGAGCTCTGTATGCACAAGACCTCTTATATTGGATTTAATAAACTATTAAATGGCTCTATTTATAATAAGAACGTTGGCCTTGTTAAGAATTTACATGAATACTGACTAACCTCTTAGTTCACTAACGCATTGTCCTTAGGGCTCGAGCCACAAAGTTTTCACAAAACTATCGCTTTTAATAAATGTCTGTCTATGCAGTGATGTAATCTGATGTGCTAAGATGAAACGTTTCCATATGTTAAATAAATACACTTTTTTTCAATTTTGAAGAGATTGTATCATATTTGTACGTTATGATTGTTGCACGTTATTCATGCCAAATGCTTTCATGGCCCGGCTCCTGCACAGACTCTTAGAGCCCAGTCAGACCCATGGCTCTGCTTTGGCTGGGCTCTTCCTCGGCTTACCCTATCAATTTGCCTGCACTCCCTCCTCTATTTGCGACTCGGGCTTAGTAGATGGGTCCACCAGTCCCTTAATAAAATGATTTATAAAAGGTGGGACTAGAAACAAGGAACCCTGCACACGTGCCCGATTTAACACCTCTACTATTAAGGCTTCTAGTAGAGAGGAAGAAGAGTGCGAGCTGTGAAAATACATTTAAAATAAGGGATCTTTGGGCAGGGACTCCAGGCTATTGTATAGTACGTGACTGTACTCATGAGTTCCAAGGGAGAACTACCAGGCCGAGGTGAGACAGACAGGGTGAAACTTTAGAGTGGGTGTTTGGGGTTCAACACCTCTTGTGCATTCTAGGTTTGGTAGCTGGTTCTGGGGGCACTGAGTCAGGTCTCCTATGTCTGTTGTTTATTTTTCTCATCAATCTCATTTTACTAAGAGGTTTTAACTTGCTCATTTTTTTCATAATGGGATTTTCAATATATAGTGACCGGTTTACCAAACAAGTAGTAAATATGCATCTATAGCAGTACTCCTTAACTGGGTGCAAATATACTGTTTTTTGGAATTCAGAAAGATTGACAGTAGTAGGCTTGGAAAGCTGTGCTGCTCTCATGTTTCCAGGCATGGTACTGGCAAGCAAAGACCCTAAGGGTGATGGGATGAATACTTGTAAATAGTCTAACCAGAGACCATCACTCAGGGGAGCATTCCAACCCATCATTTGTCCCCCACTGTGCCACTCTAGACAGAGGCCTACCTAATGCAAGTCAGTACTGATCCTGTTCCTCAAGGAAGCGGCCTGTCCCTCTCTCCCAGGACATACTATTCTCCTGCCAGCAGCTGTGATTGTCTCACTCTCTCCAGGACATATTATTGCCCTGCCTGCAGAGGTGATTGTCTCACTCTCTCCCAGGACACCTTATTGTCCTGTCCACATCTGTGATTGTCTCACCGTCTCCCAGGACATACTATTGTCCTGCCAGCAGCTGTGATTGTCTCAGTCTCTCCCAGGACATACTATTATCCTGCCTGCAGGGGTGATTGTCTCACCCTCTCCCAGGACATACTATTGTCCTGCCAGCAGCTGTGATTGTCTCACCCTCTCCCAGGACATACTATTGTCCTGCCAGCAGCTGTGATTGTCTCACCCTCTCCCAGGACATACTATTGTCCTGCCCACAGCTGTGATTGTCTCACCCTCTCCCAGGACATACTATTGTCCGGCCAGCAGCTGTGATTGTCTCACTCTTTCCCAGGATATACAATTGTTCTGGCTGCTGTGGTTGTCTCACGCTCTCCCATGAGGACATACTATTGTTCTGGCTGCTGTGGTTGTCTCACTCTCTCCCAGGACACCTTGTCGTCCTGCCCACAGCTTTGATTGTCTCACTCTCTCCCAGGACATACTATTGTCCTGCCTGCAGCTGTGATTGTCTCACTCTCTCTAGGAACACCTTGTCGTCCTGCCCACAGCTGTTATTGTCTTACTCTCTCCCAGGACATACTATTGGCCTGCCAGCAGAAGTGGTTGTCTCACTCTCTCCCAGGACACCTTGTAGTTTTGCCTGCAGAATGTGATTGTCTCGTTGTCTTGCAGGATATACTACTGCCCTGCCCGTAGGTGTGATTGTCTCACTCTCTCCCAGGACATACTATTGTCCTGCCTGCAGAAGTGGTTGTCTCACTCTCTCCCAGAACACCTTGTCGTCCTGCCTGCAGATAGGATTGTCTCGTTGTCTCGCTGGAAATACTATTGACCTGCCTGTAGGTGTGATTGTTCCACTGTCTCCCAGGACATACTATTGTCCTGCCTGCAGATGTGATTGTCTCGCTCTCTCCCAGGACACCTTATTGTTTTCCCTGCAGCTGTGATTGTGTCACTCTTTCCCTGGACAGACTCCTGCCGGCAGGTGTGAATGTTTCATTCTCTCCAAGGATTCACTAGATCTTCTTTCGGTGTGATTATTGAACTATCCCAAGATGCTTTGTTGTCCTGACCACAGGTGTGGTGTGTTTCACAGTGCCCCAGGTAGCATTGTTCTCCCACTCACTAGTGTGATTGTCTCACTCTCTCCTGTTTCTTGCTTCTCCTCTATGCGGCCAATGCCAGCGGAGGGAGGCAGCCTGGCACAGTATGGTAAGTGAGGTTCCCATCCATGTGTCTTCTCATCTGTGGCCATCGTCTGTGACAGCAGAAGGGAAGAGAGAGAAGCGTCTCCATCTTCTCTCTGTTTATGCATCAACCCCTCTACCGGCCTCTCATCCTGGGGTTACAGCTTGTGCTATGTTCAGCTGTCAGTCCTGCCATTCATGCTTTCCTCTGTGCCTAACTAGCCTTTCTCTCTCCTCTGTCTCTTAAGCATCTGAATCTTCTACTTATCTCATCCACCTCCCATCTCCTCTTCACCACGTCTATCCCAGTGATTGCCCCTCTCTCCACTGTCTCTTCAAGACTGACCCATCATCTCCTCTATCTTCTACTGTATCTCATCCACCTCCCATCTCCTCTTCACCCTGGCTATCCCACTGATTGCCCCTCTCTCCACTGTCACTTCAAGACTGACCCATCATCTCCTCTATCTTCTACTGTATCTCATCCACCTCCCATCTCCTCTTCACCCTGGCTATCCCACTGATTGCCCCTCTCTCCTCTGTGATCCTCTTCTCTATCTTACTCATTCACTGCTGTTTTTTATGTACTCTGGAGGTCCCACTGACTGCCTTTTCTTCTTATATTTCTTCACTATCTCTTACCGAGTGCCCATTTCCTCTCTCTACCCTGTAGGTCACACTGCTGACCTCCCCCCACCCCTTTCCCTCTTATCCACTTTTTCTTATTTGCTCTGGTGGTCACACAGACCAGTCCTTTCTTCTTTTTCTCTCTCTAATCTGCCTCTCATCCACTGCTATTCTTTCATCACCCTGAAGGTCACACTGACTGATTCTCCCTTCTCTTTCTCAGCCTTGCGCTCTGTCTCGTCCCCCTCTACCCTGTGTCTCACTAACCACCTCTCTCTACACTTGGTCGATTTATTTCTCACCGGCTGCCCTTTTTGCTTTTTCATCCAATCTCCCCTCAGGTGTTGCTGCTAGCTCCTTTTTCATAAGTGGGAAATACGCCATTGACCCCGAGCTAAGGGGTGCGGAGTTTGAGCGCATCACTCAGAACCTGGACGTCAACTTCTGGAAGAGCTTCTGGAACATCACAGAGATGGAGGTCTTAGCGGTGAGGCTTAGTGCCATAGAGGGTGATTGGTGGGAGACTGAGTGCCGGGGAGGCTGAGTGCTGGGGAGACTGAGGGCTGAGTGCCATGGAGGCTGAGTGCTGGTGAGGCTGAGGAGGCCAAGGGTCGAGTGCCGCGGAGGTTGTGGGCTGGGTGCCAGGGAGACTGAAGGGCTGAGTGCCAGGGAGACAGAGAGCTGAGCACCGGGGAGGCTGAGGGCTGGGGATGCCGAGGGTTGAGTGCCGCTGAGGGCTGAGTGCCTGGGAGGCTGAGGGCTGAGTGCCCGGGAGGCTGATGGCTGAGCACCGGGGAGGCTGAGGGCTGAGCGCCGGGGAGGCCGAGAGCTGAGCGCCGGGGAGGTCGAGGGCTGAGCCCTTGGGAGGCTGAGGGCTGAGTGCCCGGGAGGCTGATGACTGAGCATTGGGGAGGCTGAGGTCTGAGTGTCGGGAGGCTGAGGGCTGAGCGCCAGGGAGGGTGAGGGCTGAGCGCCGGGGAGGCTGAGGGCTGAGCGCCGGGGAGGCTGAGGGCTGAGCGCCAGGGAGGCCGAGGGTTGAGCGCCGGTAAGGCTGAGGGCTGAGCGCTGGGGAGGCTGAGGGATGAGTGCCCGGGAGGCTGAGGGCTTAGCACTGGGGAGGCTGAGGGCTAAGCGTCGGGAGGCTGAGGGCTGAGCGCCGTTGAGGGTGAGGGCTAAGCGCCGTTGAGGGCTGAGCGCCGGGGAGGCTGAGGGCTGAGCGCCGGGGAGGCTGAGGGCTGAGCGCCGGGGAGGCTGAGGGCTGAGCGCCGGGGAGGCTGAGTGCTGAGCGCCGGTGAGGCTGAGGGCTGAGCGCCGGTGAGGCTGAGGGCTGAGCGCCGTTGAGTGTGAGGGCTAAGCGCCGTTGAGGGTGAGGGCTAAGCGCCGTTGAGGGCTGAGGGCCGAGCGCCCGGGAGGCTGAGGGCCGAGCGCCCGGGAGGCTGAGGGCTGAATGATGGTGAGGCAGAGGGCTGAGCACCGGAGAGGCCCAGGGCTGAGCGCCGTGGAGGCTGAGGGCAGAGGGCTGAGCGCGGGGAGGCCCAGGGCTGAGCGCCGGGGAGGCTGAGGGCAGAGGGCTGAGCGCCAGGGAGGCTGAGAGCTGAGCGCCGGGGAGGCTGAGGGCTGAGCGCCCAGCAGGCTGAGGGCTGAATGCAGGGGAGGCTGAGAGTCAGCGACGTTGACATCTGTGGAGAATGAAGGCTGGGAGATGGTGGTATCATTGTGATGGTCTGCTTAGTGTGGAAAGGGTCTTTGGAAGGGTGAAGCGTCCTGAGAATTTGCAAGTCTGGGTACTGAGTTTAATGTCATTGGGATGGGGCGGGAGTACTGCAGGGTGGCCCTCAAGCCAAGAGTATGAAACACAAAGGAGAAGGAGGGCGCAGTGCCTGTTGGTCCTGCATTGGGGCCCACAGCTCAGGGAAAAAGCATTGTTAGGGCAGCCCTGACAATGACACCTATAGCTCTGGGAGCATGCCTACGCCATCAGTGCAGTGTGCCTTAAAGCCCAGAGAAAGTGTGTCATTGCTGGTACATGTATGGGGGTTTGATTTGAGGTCCAAGAGATAGGGATAGGCCTGGAAGGCTTTCGTCTGGCCCAGCAGGAGGGGAGTCTTCCACATACATCAAGAGGCGCCATGCCTTGTCATATTTCTCTTTCTAGACCCCAGTGCGTTCACTCTTCTAGTTCTTAGGATATTAACTCTTATCTGGTTAACCAAGGTCTCCTTCCAACCATGTGGGGGTTGAGTTTGCTTTTCCGTTGCTACATTGTTTCGCATTGCAAAACCAAACTATAAAATGAAAATATTCTATGTAAGAAAGTTCCTTAATGTAGATTTGCTAGACACTCCGTCATGTAAGTCTAGATTATTTTTCAAACGGGCAGGTTTATTGGGTTAGTCAAATCTTTACGTAACATACACTTCAATAATCAATAATAACAAATAGATTTCCCCGTAATATGTACAGAAGCATAAAATATTGTCTGTAGCATCACCTTTTGTCTTGTTCTGTATCTCATTTCATATACAGTACTCAGGGTCTCAGGGTAGATTTAAGCTCTTCTTTTAGTTTCAGATACAGCTTCACTTGATGAATGAATAAATGGATGAAAAAGCTTATATAGCACACAGCTCCTCCTGTAGCAAGCACTTACCCAGCCTTCTAGCTTTTGAAGCACTCATTCAACCTTCCAGAATATGAAGCATTTGCCCAACCTTCCAGCATATCAAGCACTTGCCCAGCCTTCTAGCATACCAATTACTCAACGCTGTCTTCCAACCTTTCAAGACCACTACCAGACTTCCAGAGTATCAAGCACTCACCCAGCATTCCAGCATATCAATCACTTGCATAACCTTCCAGCGTATCAACTATATCTCGGCCTTCCAGCATATCTTGGACTCACCCAGCCTTCCAGCGTATCAGGCATGTGCCCAACCTTCCAGCATATCCGCTATCATCCAGCCGTCCAGAATATCAAGCATTCACCCAGCCTTCCAGCATACCAAACATTCACCCAACCTTACAGCATATCAATCACTCGCCCAGCCTTCTAGCATACCAATTACTCAACGTAGTCTTCCAACATTTCAAGACCTCAACCAGACTTCCAGAGTATCAAGCACTTGCCCAGCCTTTCAGCATCTCAAGCACTTGTGTAGCCTTCCTGAGTACCAAGCACTCGCCCAACTTCTAAGCTCAAATATGGCTCCACATGAACTCATGCGTACAATGGTTTTCAAGTGCACTGTTCTCAGAAGAATCGTCACTGTCCCCTCTATGTTTTGCTAAAGCAGGCCATGTCCTTCATAACTTACTTTCATTTTATGTTCATGGCTTCAAAGTGTGGGTTCCAGTTCTCCATTGTGCTCCAGGATAGGTATATTGGAAGGATTTGTCTAGCTCAACACCCGTAAGTCACCAGGTTCCTTTAGTTTCCGTTCTGCAGTATTCCTTTATCTTTTTTTATTGGAAATGACCTGAGGTTTTTTTAGACTTGCAATATTGTTCTAGAGACATCAAGTGATGCTAAAGTCCCTTCTTCATATCATCAGCGTGCCTTATCATCTGTGTGTATGAGAGGACCCTGTGCTAATCATGAAAATATTTGACCTTGCAGTGTACCTGAAATCAAAAAGTTAGATATTAGCAAAGTGGGCAGGGCACATTTGTGCTTCAAAGAATTCTGTATAGAAGGCTTGAGTGTTTCCTGGCACCCACTGCCCATTCAACTATTTCACCAAAAAACAAGTCCTGAAATTGCTTGCATGAAGCCAACATTGCACATCTCCGACCCCCTTCATGCTGCACTTGTCAAAAAGCTCAGTCACATCATCTCTCCCACATGGATCAAAATCATTAACTCCTCCTTATCTATTGGTTTCGTGCCGGCGCCCCTCAAACTCTGCCGGGTCTCCCACCACATCAAAAAAATCAGACGCTGACCAGAACGACCTTAACTACAGACCTATAACTAACCTCCCTCCCCTTGCCAAAACCATTGAGCAATGTGTGCTTGCACAACTCAACAACCACATTGAAAAATACAACCTGCAAGACACCTTTTCAATCTGGGTTCAGCAAAGGCTGCAGTACAGAGACTACAATACTGAACGTCATGGACGAACTACACAGATCTATGGATGATGGCCAGGCCTGCCTCATAGTCCAACCTCTCGGCTGCCTTTGTTATGGTCAACCATGATATTCTCCTAAACACCCTGTCACAATGTGCAGGCATCAGTGGAACTGTCCTTCTGTGCTTTGCTTCTTTCCTGAACCAGCGCTCACAGCCAAACTCAACAACTCCACCTCCAAAGAAACACCAATCTCACAAGGAGGTCCATAAGGATCAATCCGGTCTCCTGCCTTATTCAACCTCCATATGGAACCTCTTGCGATGATCCTGAAACAATCCAGAATTGCCTACAACCTCTATGCAAATGACACCCAGCTATGCATTAAAATATTGTTAGACATCCAGCACCTAAACAGCTTTCTCTCCACGGTTCAGTCCTGGCTGACTAACAAGCATCTTAAGCTCAACCCCAGCAAAACCGAACTCCTGTTCATCCAACGGAAGGAAAAGTCATTTCCCATAGATATTTGCCTCGATAACCTCACTGCACTGAAGTGCAAACTATTCATCTCCAACTCTATCAGATCTTTGAGGATTACACGTGACAAAAACCGGAACATGAAAGAGCATAATAATGCCTCGGCTAAAAGTGCCTTCTGCACATTGAAACACCTTAAAAAAATCAAACCATTTACCCCATCGAAGACCTAAAGACTGTTGTGCAATCCTTAGTCCTCTCCAAACTGGACTATGGTAATGCAACGATCACGGGCATCACAACAACACATTTAGCCCTTTTGAAAGCTACACTCCATGCAGCGGCCATACTACTGTCGGGGGAGAGACGCTTTGACCACATCACTCCCACTCTCAAGAAACTCAACTGGCTACCAATTGAAGCAAGATGTTTACTCAAAACTGCCTGCATAACCCACAAATCTCTCTACACAAACACCAGTCTGCCTTGCAAACAAACTATCGAAAGCTAGAGAAAAGAGTCCTCATTAAACAGTCTACTTCTAATTCCGCCCAAACCCGCTCCTTCTCTGGGAACGCTGCCAGAATCTGGAACTCGCTGCCTCAGGATTTACGTGACAATCCCTCATTCCCTCTTTCAGGAAGAAATTGACAACTTTTGCTTCTCAATAAATACCTAACGCCCCTCCCTAAACCTCTGATTGGCCTGGTGCTCCTACCCCACACCCTCCATGTAACTTTCTGCACCACTACTCCAGGATGAAAAACTGCATCGACACTCCCCCTACCCTCGTAACACCCTACTATAACTACCTCTGAACAATATCGTTTACATAGCCACCTAGGAAGAACGTGCTGACAGCCTCCATCTTAGGAAGAAGGTGCTGACAGCCTCCACCTTAGGAAGAAGGTACTGACAGCCTCCACCTTAGGAAGAAGGTGCTGACAGCCTCCACCTTAGGAAGAAGGTGCTGACAGCCTCCACCTTAGGAAGAAGGTGCTGACAGCCGCCTTCACCTTAGGAAGAAGGTGCTGACAGCCTCCACCTTAGGAAGAAGGTGCTGACAGCCTCAGCCTCCACCTTAGGAAGAAGGTTCTGACAGCCTCCATCTTAGGAAACTCTGAGAGGAGAAAAGGAAAGGAATGTGTCTGGGTGGGCTCGGCCCACTCTTCCAGTGAAGCTTGCTCTTTCATGGAAGCCTGAGGCCAGGAGTCACCATAGGTATGTAGGTGAGAGCAGCGTGGGTTTTCCATGAGAAGGAATCCATGTACATGGGCTAAGCAGTGGCAGACAGTGTTTGAATGCTTCTTTGGTACCCTTTTGAAAGCTTCTAGCTCACCACTCCCTTAACATACGTCTTGCAGTAACTCGGAGACTGTTGTGTGTTGGGAGACTCCAGGAAGGATGTTCCCTCCTGCGTCTGTTAGATGTTTAAACTGATATGGTGTAAGATAGGAGCATATGATTTCATGCAGGCAAATGTCTGCTTGTCACCTGCAACAATGCTACCCAAGCCCTCCACCCCAAAAGAAAGTAGTGGAAGGTGTGTGTGGGCGTTGTGCCACTCAGCCCAGCTGTGTGAGGATCCCAAGAGACAGAACACAGCTGGATCTTTTAGGACATCGGAAATACCAGCCCTTGAACATGTGTGGAGCAGGACTTGCAGGCAGACAGAGACTGCGGAACTGTGGCTGGGGATGTGACCACCCTGACCAAGCCTTTTGTAATGTGTTCTTTGAAAGGAGGACTGTTGGCCGAACTGCTGAGCCACAGCAGATCCCTTAGGAGACTATTCGTGTGAGGTAGACCACTTGACCAGTTGTAGCTGGTCTGGCACTGGACTTGGTGAAGAATCTTTGTTGGAACTGGAAAATGAGTGACAAAGCCAGCCTACACTGCTGGCGAGATGGTGTCGAGAAAGTGGGCACGCTCGTGAGATTCAGGATATACTACCTACCGGCCATGCAGACACTGAAGGACTAGAAGAGGCTCTGTCTGCTGTGGAGGTTCAAGTAAGATACCCACACGGGGGCTCTGTGAAGTCTGGGAGGTGTGAACTGTGCCTGTCTGCTGGGATGGGTGCTTCACCTCCCGCCCCTCCAGCCTGACTGAAGACAAACTGCAGTCCGAAGCTCGGAGTCACGCTGTGTGACTAGACGGGGAAGAGGCCTCAGTGGCCACTTTTGAAGGGTGGGGAGTAACCTTCAATGACTGTCCTAGAACTCTGCAGCGACTGATCCAGTTTTTGTTGTTTGTAAATGAAATGAAATGAAATGAGGGGTATGTTTATATAGCGCAACTGTCACTCCGACTGGAGCCTCCTGGCGCTGCAGATAACCAAGCAAACTGATACAAAGCAGGCTAAATTAGAGCAAGAGAGCAGGCATCAGATAGACCAAATATCCAGGTCTTAAGGGCACGTTTAAATGGATCTTGCTGTTGTATTGCCCTCAGTTCCCTAGGTAATTGATTCCATGCCTTAGCTCCAAGTATTGAGGCAGGTTTTCCTCCCCTAGTTGACAGTTTGAACCTGCCACTGCCAAAAGATTAGCTGAGCTAGATCGTAAAGTTCTGGCAGTGGTATATGGTTTAAACCTGGCAGAAAGATAGGCGGGGCCGACTCCTCGAACAGCTCTAAAGGTTGTCAGGAGGAGTTTAAAAAGAATTCTTTTAGGAATTGATAGCCAATGTAAAGTCTTCAATGCAGCTGAGGCCGATGATTTACGAGGAAGGCCCAGGGCCAGTCTGGCAGCTGCATGTTGGACAACCTGAAGCCGTCTTAAGGACGATTTATTGGTCCCAACGAGAAGGCTGTTGCAGTAGTCCAACCGTGACAAAAGTTTGTCCTTATTGTAATCATAAAATACTTTCTGATATTCCTAAATTGAGTGCTTTCTTGCTCCAAGCGTCATGCTAGTAGTGCCTAGCCTTTATCAAACATTCTCTGAGGCGGCCTTTCGCCTCGGCTCTGCGCGTCTAAGGAGTCGACTAGGCTCCCTTAGATTGTAGCGTTTGCCTGAATGTGAACTAGTTTGAACGCCAGAGGAATAACTTACCCACTGAGCGCCTGGCTTCCTACCCTTGGCAGAGTATCGTGTTGGGATCCACCTTTGTTTTCTGTATCTTACACTCCACTGCTTTCCAGGGCCACCACAGTATGAGGAGGAGCTTGGAGAACCTCTGGTGGACCAAAACTACTTCACAGTGAAGATGGGGTGGAGTGGGTAGTGGGCGAGGGGAGCCCCTAGAGTATTCCGTTGCTCATTGGACGTGTATATGGTATTTGACTGCAGGGGTTCATACGAGCATGCCCTCTGAATCAGGGGTATTTCAGAAGACCAGTGATGTTTGATAGTTCATTGCGGTGGTGCAAGGGGTGAAGATGCCTGGTGGGGCATTGAAATCCCCGGAAGACGACCAATGTTGAATTGTGACTGTGGGTGGATGTGTGAGATCTCCCAGCGAATCAGAGGTCTCAATGCAGTCATTGGGGGTATGGAGAAGAGAACCTCAGGGATCATCCATATTCTCTAGATCATTGGTTGGTGGTGAAGCTGAAGATCAGCGGTGTATCATTGTGTATTGCGGGGACTGTGAGAGGTCCCAGAGGGTCAGTGGTCTCAGTGCAGTCATTGGGGGGATGGAGAAGAGAACCTCGGGGATCATCCATATTCTCTAGATCTTGGGTTGGTGGTGAAGGTGAAGATCAGCGGTGTATCATTGTGTATTGTGGGGAGTGGGGACTGTGAGAGCTCCTAGAGGGTCAGTGGTCTCAGTGCAGTCATTGGGGGTTAGGGGGGGGGGAGAGAACCTTGGGGGTCATCTATATTCTCTAGATCTGGGGTTGGTTAGATCACCAGGGAGATAGGCGAGGAGAAGCTCAACAGGATCAGTGCTTTTCATTCGTTCAGGGGCTGGGGGGGTGGCCTTTGCCTTTGACAGGCACTCAATGGGTCAGCAGCATGCCATTGTGGCTGTGTGAGACCCCTAGAGGAACACCAGTCTCAGGTTGGTAATTGTGGGCTGGATTATCCCTTGGATCACAGCATTTATCGGGTTTAGGGAGGTGGGATTGATCCCTCGGGAATGTATCAAACCGATCAGTTTGGGGATGTTCGCCTGCTACAAGCAGACAGCATCATGACAGTTATTCTGCCCATTTCTCCCATCTCTTCCAGTCTCTTGTCAACATAGCTTCCACCACAGTTCGGGTCAACAAAGCCCTGGCAGTGCCACCCCACACCCTGGAGCTGCCACTGGTGGCCGACCCCCAGCTCTCAGTCACCGTGATGCCTCCGGTGGCGCACACAGGCCCCGGCGCCGTCCACATGCGACTGATCTCCTATGAACTGCGGGAAGGGCAGGTGAGATTCACACAACACGAGGCTCCACATGCCCTACATACTTTGTCCCTCAAGTGCTTTCACATGCTCACTGCCACATTGTCAAACTCTCCCTTCGCTTCACCTTGAGTGATACCTTCTGTAGAAGCCTTCTTTGGTGCATTCTGCACATGCTTCCCCTCTTGTGTACCGCACTGCACATGCATCCCCTCTTGTGTACCGCACTGCACATGCTTCCCCCTTGTGTACCACACTGCACATGCTTCCCCTCTTGTGTACAGCACTGCACATGCTTCCCCTCTTCTTTACAGCACTGCACATGCTTCCCCTCTTGTGTACCGCACTGCACATGCTTCCCCTTTTGTGTACCGCACTGCACTTGCTTCCCCTCTTGTGCACCGCACTGTGCATGCTTCCCCTCTTGTGTACCACACTGCACATGCTTCCCCTCTTGTGTACAGCACTGCACATGCTTCCCTCTTGTGTACCACACTGCACATGCTTCCCCTCTTGTGTACCGCACTGCACATGCTTCCCCTCTTGTGTACAGCACTGCACATGCTTCCCCTCTTGTGTACCGCACTGCACATGCTTCCCCTCTTGTGTACCGCACTGCACTTGCTTCCCCTCTTGTGTACCGCACTGTGCATGCTTCCCCTCTTGTGTACCACACTGCACATACTTCCCCTCTTGTGTACAGCACTGCACATGCTTCCCTCTTGTGTACCGAACTGCACATGCTTCCCCTCTTGTGTACCACACTGCACATGCTTCCCCTCTTGTGTACTCCACATGCTTCCCCTCTTGTGTACAGCACTGCACATGCTTCCCTCTTGTGTACCGCACTGCACATGCTTCCCCTCTTGTGTACCGCACTGCACATTCTTCCCCTCTTGTGTACTGCACATGCTTCCCCTCTTTTGTACAGCACTGCACATGCTTCCCCTCTTGTGTACTGCACTGCACATGCTTCCCTCTAGTGTACCGCACTGCACATGCTTCCCCTCTTGTGTACCGCACTGCACATGCTTCCCCTCTTGTGTACCGCACTGCACATGCTTCCCCTCTTGTGTACCGCACTGCACATGCTTCCCCTCTTGTATACCGCACTGCACTTGCTTCCCCTCTTGTGTACTGCACTGCACATGCTTCCCCTCTTGTGTATAGCACTGCACATGCTTAACCCTCTTGTGTACAGCACTGCACATGCTTCTCCTCTTGTGTACTGCACATGCTTCCCCTCTTGTGTACAGCACTGCACATGCTTCCCCTCTTGTGTACCGCACTGCACATGCTTCCCTCTTGTGTACCGCACTGCGCATGCTTGCCCTCTTGTGTACAGCACTGCACATGCTTCCCTCTTGTGTACAGCACTGTACATGCTTCCCCTCTTGTGTACTGCACATGCTTCCCTCTTGTGTACTGCACTGCACATGCTTCCCTCTTGTGTACCACACTGCACATGCTTCCCCTCTTGTGTACAGCACTGTACATGCTTCCCTCTTGTGTACCACACTGCACATGCTTCTCCTCTTGCGTACCGCACTGCACATGCTTCCCCTCTTGTGTACCGCACTGCACTTCCTTCCCCTCTTGTGTACCGCACTGTGCATGCTTCCCCTCTTGTGTACCACACTGCACATGCTTCCCCTCTTGTGTACAGCACTGCACATGCTTCCCTCTTGTGTACCGCACTGCACATGCTTCCCCTCTTGTGTACTCCACATGCTTCCCCTCTTGTGTACAGCACTGCACATGCTTCCCTCTTGTGTACCGCACTGCACATGCTTCCCCTCTTGTGTACCGCACTGCACATTCTTCCCTCTTGTGTACTGCACATGCTTCCCCTCTTGTGTACCGCACTGCACGTGCTTCCCCTCTTGTGTACCGCACTGCACGTGCTTCCACTCTTTTGTACAGCACTGCACATGCTTCCCCTTTTGTGTACCGCACTGCACATGCTTCCCCTCTTGTGTACCGCACTGCACATGCTTCCCCTCTTTTGTACAGCACTGCACATGCTTCCCCTCTTGTGTACAGCACTGCACATGCTTCCCCTCTAGTGTACCGCACTGCACATGCTTCCCCTCTTGTGTACAGCACTGCACATGCTTCCCCTCTTGTGTACCGCACTGCACATGCTTCCCCTCTTGTGTACAGCACTGCACATGCTTCCCCTCTTGTGTACCGCACTGCACATGCTTCCCCTCTTGTATACCGCACTGCACTTGCTTCCCCTCTTGTGTACTGCACTGCACATGCTTCCCCTCTTGTGTATAACACTGCACATGCTTAACCCTCTTGTGTACAGCACTGCACATGCTTCTCCTCTTGTGTACTGCACATGCTTCCCCTCTTGTGTACAGCACTGCACATGCTTCCCCTCTTGTGTACCACGCTGCACATTCTTCCCTCTTGTGTACCGCACTGCGCATGCTTGCCCTCTTGTGTACAGCACTGCACATGCTTCCCTCTTGTGTACAGCACTGCACATGCTTCCCCTCTTGTGTACAGCACTGTACATGCTTCCCCTCTTGTGTACTGCACATGCTTCCCTCTTGTGTACTGCACTGCACATGCTTCCCTCTTGTGTACCACACTGCACATGCTTCCCCTCTTGTGTACAGCACTGTACATGCTTACCCTCTTGTGTACAGCACTGTACATGCTTCCCCTCTTGTGTACAGCACTACACATGCTTCCCCACTTGTGTACCGCACTGCACATGCTTACCCTCTTGTGTACAGCACTGCACATGCTTCCCCTTTTGTGTACTGCACATGATTCCCCTCTTGTGTACAGCACTGCACATGCTTCCCCTCTTGTGTACCGCACTGCACATGCTTCCCCTCTTGTGCGCCGCAGTGCACATGCTCCGCACTGGACATGCTTCCCCTCTTGTGTACCGCACTGCACATGCTTCCCCTCTTATGTACCGCACTGCACATGCTTCCCCTCTTGTGTACCGCACTGCACATGCTCGGCACTGCACATGCTTCCCCTCTTGTGTACCGCACTGCACATGCTTCCCCTCTTGTGTACAGCACTGCACATGCTTCGCCTCTTGTGTACTGCACATGCTTCCCCTCTTGTGTACAGCACTGCACATGCTTCCCTCTTGTGTACCGCACTGCACATGCTTCCCCTCTTGTGTACCGCACTGCACATGCTTCCCCTCTTGTGTACTGCACATGCTTCCCCTCTTGTGTACAGTACTGCACATGCTTCCCTCTTGTGTACCGCACTGCACATGCTTCCCCTCTTGTGTACCGCACTGCGGATGCTTCCCCTCTTGTGTACAGCACTGCACATGTTTTGTTCCTGTCACACTCCTTTCCTAGCAAAGCTTCAGCTTTTGTTTCCCCTTCTCTTGCACCCTCCCTCTTATATATTTATAATTTGCTTCTGTGCATTATTTCTTTCCCCGCATGCTCCATCATAGGCTCTCTTGCCATTGTCAGTTCTCCATGGAAGCCATGTTTCCTTGCTTGCAGCACATTGTCTCTTTCTCTTCGTAGGACAGCGAAGAGCTCGCCAGCTTTGTGAAATCAGAGGGCCCTCTGAACCTAGACCTGCGACTGAAGAGCAAGCGAGCCCCTCGATCCAAATACCTCATTGTGCATTTCCACGGTGGCGGGTTTGTGGCGCAGACCTCCAAATCACACGAACCCTACTTGAAGAGCTGGGCTCGTGACCTAGATGCCCCTATCTTGTCCATCGACTACTCACTGGCCCCACAGGCCCCCTTTCCGCGTGCGCTGGAGGAGTGCTTCTTTGCCTACTGCTGGGCCCTCAAGAACTGCCACCTGCTAGGTAAGTGTCCTCCGAGCACCGGTACTTTCTGCTGGGGGTCGTCATGCAATGAAATGCAGCCTGAAGACAAGTCCTGGGGTTGAGGCTAATTATTGTTATCACAAAATTGAGAGCAAGAGACTAAGACCAAGAGACTAAGACCAGCTGCAATAGTCAGAAACAAAACCAGCTGGAATATTCAGAGAAAGAAGAGGAAGAAAATGGGTCCTATCAAAGAAAAGAAGGTCCTTCTTTATGCCAGTTGGGTATCCAAAGATATTGGATTAGCCGCCTCACTCACTTATCGTAACATGCTTCATCACCGGCGCCTATCCACACCCTGGTAGGGTGGTATCACCAGGGCGGACTCAACCAAAGATAGAATGGAAGTTCTTAGATTAAATCAGACTGGATAAGCAGGGATCCAGAAGAAGGGTAAACAGTTAGAAATACCTGCAGATATATCTTAAGGAATCCTTTATTCGTAGGATGCCTGGAGTATGGATAAACTAATTATTGGGGTTTTATATTGAATGTAATTGTTCAATTAAACCTCCTGTATTGATGCCAACATGTTTCAACCTGCGCTAAGAGTCTGTTTGTGTCTGGGGCCTTCATCAGGACTATTGAATGTATCCCAGCCTTACTGTGCTTGCATACCATTCACATACGTGAGGCCTAAGGCTCCCACCTGTCTCCATATTCAGTCCTTGAGGGTTTTTGATTCTGTCAAGGGTCATGCGATTCTGGAGACCCCGGCGGCGGTCTAGGAGACGGGGATTTAGGTATACCCACTGTGCTCGATCCATGACGAAAGTGTGACTAAGTCCTTTAGTCACACTTTCAGTGAGGATTGAGCTTAGTTCTTCCACTGAAGGACAATATCCAGGGAACACTACAAAAGCTTGCCAAAGCTCACAAGCATTTTACCAATGAAAGGGGGAGATATCCAATCCAGAACCAAAACACTTATCCCAACATTTAATTTGGTTCCTTAAAAATGTGGAAACACAAAAATAAAAAGTTGATTAAAACTGAAGCGAAGAAAAGCGGGTCTTAGAAAAGTTATTAAAGGATTGCTGTTCTGTGTTGCTGTGTCTGCTGAGATCTGAAGGGCGAGGATGGATGGTACAGGAGGGATGGGAAAAGAACCAGAGAATAGGGCATGCAGTAACAAATGGAAGAGTGATGGAGAGAGTGGGGAAGATAGACAACTACACTGGGCGGGGCTAAGAGGGGAGTGCGGAAATAGTACACAAAGAGGGAGCGAGGAGTTCACTGTGCTATGACTCATGCTAAGGTGGGGAGGAAGGAATGAAAGAGGGAGAGATGAGAGGGATGATAAGAGGGTACGGAGAGCCTACCCCAGTGAGGGACAACTCAAGGATCTGTGGGTCGGGGCTAGGAAAGATGACCTTTAGGGTCATTCATTAACCTCTTGAAAGGTGATTTATTTTGAGAATTCACAGTTCAAGTGTATGCAGAAATAAACCCTAAAACGAGTTTGTCTGATGTACCTCCTTACCTGCCCTGTGTAACCCCGTCTCCCTGGCTTCTCTTTCACAGGCTCCACAGGGGAGCGCATCTGCCTGGCGGGGGACAGTGCTGGAGGGAATCTGTGCATCACAGTGTCCATGCGAGTGGCTTCCTTCGGAATTAGGATGCCAGATGGGATAATGACGGCCTACCCTGCCACCCTGCTCACGGCCACAGCCTCCCCGTCCCGCCTTCTGACCCTCATGGACCCCCTGCTGCCCCTGAGCGTCCTCTCCAAGTGCCTGAGTGCCTATGCAGGTAACTAGCCAGACCCAGGCAGTGTGCCTGAGTCCCTATGCAGATAACTACCCAGACCCAGGGCAGTGTGCCTGAGTGCCTATGCAGATAACTACCCAGACCCAGGGCAGTGTGCCTGAGTGCCTATGCAGGTAACTAGTCAAGATCCAGGGCAGTGTGCCTGAGTGCCTATGCAGCTAACTAGCCCAGACCCAGGGCAGTGTGCCTGAGTGCCTATGCAGGTAACTACCCAGATCTAGGGCAGTGTGCCTGAGTGCCTATGCAGGTAACTACCCAGACCCAGGGCAGTGTGTCTGAGTTGCTATGCAAGTAACTACCCAGGTCCAGGGCAGTGTGCCTGAGTGCCGATGCAGGTAACTACCCAGGTCTACGGCAGTGTGCCTGAGTGCCTATGCAGGTAACTACCCAGACCCAGGGCAGTATGCCTGAGTGCCTATGCAGGTAACTAGCCCAGGTCTAGGGCAGTGTGCCTGAGAGTCTATGCAGGTAAATAGCCCAGATCTAGGGCAGTGTGCCTGAGTGCCTAAGCAGGTAACTACCCAGACCCAGGGCAGTGTGCCTGAGTGCCTATGCAGGTAACTAGCCCAGGTCTAGGGCAGTGTGCCTGAGTGTCTATGCAGGTAACTAGCCCAGATCTAGGGCAGTGTCAGAGCATACCTAGGACAGAGCGTGTCTGAGAGCATCTAAGGTAACCGGGGCCATCCCTAGGGCAGAGCGTGTGTGAGAGCATCTTGGGTAACCAGGACACATACCGAGGACAGTGTGTCTGAGAGCACCTACTATCTGTGGTCCATACCCAGGACACTGTGTCTGAGAGCATCTGCTGGTAACCAGGGCCATACCTAGGACAGAATGTGCCTGAGCACACCTGCAGGTAATCACGGCCCATTCCCAGGACAGTGTGACTAAGAGCATCCGCAGGCAACCAGGGCGCATACCCAGGGCAGTATGTCTGAGAACATCTGTAGGTAATGAGGGCTGGTCCCCAGGACAGTGTCTGAGAACATCTGCAGGTACCCAAGGCCATACCTAGGACAGAATGTGCATGAGAGCATCTTAGTTAACCAGGACACATACCTAGGACAGTGTGCCTGAGAGCACCAGCAGGTAACCAAGGCCATACCTAGGACAGAGCGTGTCTGAGAGCATCTAAGGTAACCGGGGCCATGCCTAGGGCAGAGCGCGTGTGAGAGCATCTTAGGTAACCAGGACACGTACCGAGGACAGTGTGTCTGAGAGCATCTACAGTAACCAGGGCGCATACCCAGGACAGTGTGTCTGAGAGCATCTACAGTAACCAGGGCGCATACCCAGGACAGTCTGTCTGAGAGCATCTACAGTAACCAGGGCGCATACCCAGGACAGTGTGTCTGAGAGCATCTACAGTAACCAGGGCGCATACCCAGGACACTGTCTGAGAGCATCTGCTGGTAACCAGGGCCATACCTAGGACAGAACGTGCCTGAGCACACCTGCAGGTAATCACGGCCCATTCCCGGGGCAGTGTGACTGAGAGCATCCGCAGGCAACCAGGGCGCATACCCAGGGCAGTGTGTCTGAGAACATTTGCAGGTAACCAAGGCTATACCTTGGACAGAATGTGCATGAGAGCATCTTAGTTAACCAGGACACATACCTAGGACAGTGTGTCTGAGAGCACCTACAGGTACCCAAGGCCATACCTAGGAGAGAAAGTGCCTGAGAGCACCTGTAGGTAACCAGGGTCCATGCCCAGGACAGTGTGTCTGAGAGCACCTGCAAGTACCCAAGGCCATACCTAGGACAGAACGTGCCTGAGAGCACCTATAGGTAACTAGGACACATACCCAGTACAGTGTGTCTGAGAGCACTAGCAGGTAACCTGGGTCCATGCGCAGGACAGTGTGCCTGAGAGCACCTACTGGTATAACACAAAAATAAGGTGTGGTGGCAGTATCTCAGAGACCTTAGGATAGATAGAATCCCAGGTCTAGGAGAAAGGGTTCAATGTTTTATTGTACACAAACCCGTTTAGACATTTGTGGTCTCCTATTAAGGAAGGTCAATCAAAGAATTGGATGAGGTGGGCTCACTCACTTAACGTGACCTGCTTCATCATAGGCCACCTCATCCCACCCTTGTAGGATGATACCACCAGGACGGACTCAACCACGGGTTGGACTATCCAGAGGGAGTTCTTGGATATTTATCTACTCTGGATAACAATGGTCCAGTTACTAAGCTAAAAATACCTCAAGGTATACCAGCATGTGTCCTTATATCTACGTGGTACCTTGGGTATGAATAAAAATCGATTACCATTATGTAATCGACGGGTATATCTCCAGATTTTGATGATCCTTTCAATCCCAGATTTTTAACTAACATGTTTCTGCCCTCCTTAATGACCTGCTCGGTCCAGGACAGCAGGTGCCAGAGCATATGTTGAGGTAACAAGGGTGAAGACATGGGTTTCCCATGTCTGTGTGCATGTGCAGTAATGAGGGGTCACTATATGTGTGTGTCTGTACCTGTGTAGATACTGAGGGCCTACAATGGATTTCTGTGTCTATGCACATGGACTGGTAACAAAGGTCCACTTTCGGTCTGTGTGTACCTGCAGAGGTAAAAGATGACCCACTGTGTGTCTGTCCTCATTTGAAAAGAATGACTGCCACCCGTGGGTCAGTATATGTCTGTGCAGGTAACGAGAACTCACACTTACTCTGTGTTTCTCTACAGGAAGCAGGTGCCCACAATGGGTCTTTGCTCTTTTGTAGTTAATGAGGGCCTACCACTAAGAACCCACCACAAGTTGTGTGTCTGTGTACCTGTGTCAGTAATGAGGATCCACCTCGAGTCGTTGTGTCTGTACTCCTGTGGGAATAATGGGGACCCACCACGAGTTGTGTGTCTGTGCACCTGTGTGAATAATGAGGACCCAACATAAGTTGTGTGTCTCTGCACCTCTGTAAATAATGAGGACCCACCACAAGTTGCGTGTTTGTGCACCTGTGTGAATGATGAGGACCTACCATGAGTCATTGTGTCTGTGCACCTGTATAAATAATGAGGACCCCCCACGAGTCGTTGTGTCTCTGCACCTGTATGAATAATGAGGACCCACCACAAGTCACTGTATGTCTCTGCACCTGTATGAATGATGAGGACCCACTACGAGTCGTTCTATGTCTGAGCACCTGTATAAATAATGAGGACCCACCACGAGTCGTTGTGTCTGTGCACCTCTGTAAATAATGAGGTCCCACCACAAGTCGTTGTGTGTCTCTGCGCCTGTATGAATAATGAGGACCCACCACGAGTCGTTGTGTCTGTGCACCTCGATAAATAATGTGGACCCACCACGAGTCGTTGTGTGTCTCTGCACCTGGATGAATAAGGTGGACCCACCACGAGTCGTCATGTCTGTGCTCCTGCATGAATGAGGTCCACGAGTCATTGTGTGTCTGTGCACCTGTATGAATAATGTGGACCCGCCACGAGTCGTTGTGTGTCTTTGCACCTGTTTGAATAATGAGGACCCACCACGAGTCGTTCTGTGTCTCTGTACCTGTATGAATGAGTACCCACTACGAGTCGTTGTGTGTCTCTGCACCTGTATGAATAATGAGGGCCCACCAAGATTCGTTGTGTGTCTCTGCACCTGTATGAATAATGAGGACCCAACGCGATTCGTTGTGTCTGTGCACCTCTGTAAATAATGAGGTCCCACCATGAGTCATTGTGTGTCTGTGCACCTGTATGAATAATGAGGACCCGTCACGAGTCGTTGTGTATCTTTGCACCTGTTTGAATAATGAGGACCCTCCACGAGTCGTTCTGTCTCTGTACCTGTATGAATAATGAGGACCCACTACAAGTCGTTGTGTGTCTCTGCACCTGTATGAATAATGAGGACCCACCACAAGTCGTTGTGTGTCTGTGCACCTCTGTAAATAATGAGGTCCCACCACGAGTCGTTGTGTCTCTGCACCTGTATGAATAATGAGGACCCACCACGAGTCGTTATGTGTCTCTGCACCTGTATGAATAATGAGGTCCCACCACGAGTCCTTGTGTGTCTGTGCACCTGTATGAATAATGAGGACCCACCATGAGCCGTTGTGTGTCTGTGCACCTGTATGAATAATGAGGACCCATCACAAGTTGTTGTGTCTCTCTGCACCTGTATAAATAATGAGGACCCACTACAAGTCATTGTGTGTCTCTGCACCTGTATGAATAATGAGGACCCACCACGATTCGTTGTGTCTGTGCACCTCTGTAAATAATGAGGTCCCACCATGAGTCGTTGTGTGTCTGTGCACCTGTATGAATAATGAGGACCCGCCACGAGTCGTTGTGTGTCTTTGCACCTGTTTGAATAATGAGGACCCTCCACAAGTCGTTCTATGTCTCTGCACCTGTATGAATAATGAGGACCCACCACAAGTCGTTGTGTCTCTTTGCACCTGTATAAATAATGAGGATCCACCACAAGTCATTGTGTCTGTGCACCTCCTTAAATATTGAGGTCCGACCATGAGTCGTTGTGTGTCTCTGCACCTGTATGAATAATGTGGGCCCACCACGAGTCGCCATGTCTGTGCACCTGCGTGAATGAGGTCCACGAGTCATTGTGTGTCTGTGCACCTCTGTAAATAATGAGGTCCCACCATGAGTTGTTGTGTCTCTGCACCTGTATGAATAATGAGGACCCACCACGAGTCATTGTGTGTCTGTGCACCTCTGTAAATAATGAGGTCCCAACACGAGTCGTTGTGTGTCTGTGCACCTCTGTAAATAATGAGGTCTCACCACAAGTCGTTGTGTGTCTCTGCATTTGTGTGACTAATGAGGACCCATCACGAGTCGTTGTGTGTCTCTGCACCTGTATGGATAATGAGGACGCACCACGAGTTGTTCTGTGTCTCTGCACCTGTATGTGTAATGAGGACCCACCACTAGTCGTTGTGTGTCTCTGCACCTGTTTGGATTATCAGGACCCACCAGGAGTAGTTCTGTGTCTCTGCACCTGTATGAATAATGAGGACCCACTACGAGTCGTCGTGTGTCTCTGCACCTGCATGATTAATTAGGTCCCACCACGAGTCGTTGTGTGTCTGTGGACTTGTATGAATAATGAGGACCCACCACGAGTCGATGTGTGTGTGTGTACGCACCTGTATAAATAATGAAGACCCACCACGAGTCGTCGTATGTCTGTACCCCTCTGTGAATTATGAGGTTCCAACACGAGTCGTTGTGTGTCTGTGCACTTGTATGAATAATGAGGACCCACCACGAGTCGATGTGTGTGTGTGCACCTGTATAAATAATGAAGACCCACCACGAGTCATTGTGTGTCTGTGCACATCTGTGAATTATGAGACTCCACCACGAGTTGTTGTGTATCTGTGCACCTGTATGGATAATGAGGACCCACCTCGAGTCGATGTGTGTCTGTGCACCTGTATGGATAATGAGGACCCACCACGAGTCGATGTGTCTCTCTGCACCTGTATAAATAATGAAGACCCACCACGAGTCGATGTGTCTCTCTGCACCTGTATAAATAATGAAGACCCACCACGAGTCTGTGTGTCTGTGCACCTCTGTAAATGAGGTCCCACCACGAGTCATTTTGTGTCTGTGCACCTGTATGGATAATGAGGACCCACCACAAGTTGTGTGACCATCAACAGTTGGGGAACAACCTTTACAACGCAACTTTTACAACGCACTACCATTACAACGAAACTGTTACAACGCGAGTGCATTGACAACGCAGGACATTACAACGCAAGTCTTTACATCGACTTGCACTAGATGGCGTGCTAACATTAAAAATAGTGTAGTTTACTATCCCAACATCTTCCCTACTGTTACGTGGACTGGAGTTGGAATAGTAAATTACACTTTTTTAATGTTAGCACGCCATCTAGTGCAAGTCGATGTAAAAACTTGCGTTGTAATGTCCTGCGTTGTCAATGCACTCGCGTTGTAAAACTTTCGTTGTAACAGCATGCGTTGTAACAGCATGCGTTGTAACGTCATACATCCTCAACAGTTACATACACAGTGAGAACAGTGGCAGGGTATAAGATGCTGCACTAATTACTTTTGTTCTTGTACAATAGGAGTAGATGGCCCTGCACTTGCCTGGATTGCCTCATTTTTGAGTGAGCGCACTTTTCAGGTTTTTTCGGCGAAAGCCTCCTCAGCCATCTGTTCATCGGCACATGGCGTTCCCCAGGGGTCTATACTTAGCCCTCTGCTATTCAACATCTATGTCAGACCCCTGGCTACCATCGTAGAGGACGCTGGGTTGACAATCTTTTCATACGCCGATGACACCCAGATTGTCTTTTCTCTTTCCAGCAGTGAAGGCAACTGCGAATCTGTTTTGAAGAATGGATTATCGCGTGTCGCCGAGTGGATGCAAATGCATCTCCTTAAGTTGAATGGCGACAAGACGGAGGTCGTCATTTTGGGAAAGAACAAAGAATTATGGGGCCCTCAGCACTGGCCAAGTAATATGGGACCCCTTCCACAACCGGTCTCTGTAGTCCGTAACCTTGGTTTTCTTATAGATGACAAGTTATCTATGAGACAGCAAGCCACCAAGGTTGCCTCTACTTGTTTTGCCATCCTAAGATGGCTTCAGAAAATTTTGTGGATGCTTCCTCACTCCACTCAGAGAACTGTCGTACAAGCGTTAGTTATATCTCGCCTTGATTACGGTAATGTTCTCTATCTTGGTGCCGACATTTCTACCTTGAATAAACTCCAGGTGGTACAAAACTCGGCGGCACGACTTCTCTGCAATCTACCGCGGAGATCCTCGGCTGCACAGGCTCTTCGCGATCTGCATTGGTTGAGAATCCCTAGCCGCATAAAATTTAAGGCCCTGTGCTATCTTTTTAAGATCAAACATGGCGTGGCCCCAAAATATTTAAAGAGTCTTGTTCAAGCCTACAAACCTAACCGCTTGCTACGATCCTCGGCAAATGGCGATTTTGTTGTCCCAAGATTTAAACTTGTTAAAATGGGTGGTCGGTCCTTTTCCCATCTGGGACCCAAATTTTGGAACACACTGCCTACTGCCCTTAAGCTGGAAGCCAACTTGTTTGGTTTCCGGAAAAAACTGAAGACTCTGCTTTTTTAATAGCCTTTTTGCTGTTTTAGCTGGTGCTGACATAGTACTGTGTTTTCTTTTCTTCTTTAGTCTATCCCTGGCGCCGGGAAACCCACTGCGGGTAGCTGTTGCGCATTATAAGTTCTATAAAAAATAAAATAAATAAATACAATATCTAATACATATTAGTTATTTCGACCATTAGTGGTCCAACAAATGCCCACCTCCCGAAACCAGCCACCAATTTGGTTTCAAATATAAAACTGATATACAGAAAGAAGGGAGAGGCAATGCTATAATGACCAAAGAGTTAATCTCTTTCATTCATCACAGACGATGACAGAATAAATGGTTTCTGTAGCCGGAAATGTTCTTAGTCTTTTTTTATTTCTGTTTTGTATGTATAGCAGCAAAACAGCCAACGCATTTCACCCTTTCAGGCTTCTTCAGGGCTGTGAAACAATATACAAAAATTCAATATAAAAATACTTTATCTAACACTTTAATTTTACACCATCATAATACATACACATAAAAAACACTATTTACAATTAAATGAAAAAGGAGTGACCAAGGTATGTTGGGAAATCACAAACAGTATACATGTTTTGATATCATAACAACAAAATATCAGGAAATGGAAAAAAGGGAGGAGAACAAACCACGTTTCAAAATACACCATGTATCTGGGATGTATAAAGTCTCGTATAATTAAATGCTGATGTGCACGTTACCTTGGCGAAAGAAAGAACTAACTTCATACAATGTATTAAAAATACTAATACTGTATTTCTATATGAGATCACTGAGATACAAATGTCAACTGTATAAGGATACTACTCATTATGTTACGTACCCACCAACTATAATGTTTCGCAGAGTCTTCAGCTCGGAGTTTCCCGATACTCATTCTAGACACTTTCAAATTTTAGGATATACACTTTTATAATTCTAGAGGATGAGAGAGACAACATTTCATTGATTTGAACAAGTGCATAGTGCAAAGAAAAGTTCCAAAGGCAAATCTGAATTTCAACAGAGTGACGCATATTTCCTTGTCCCACTTCAACAAAGAAACAATAATCAATACCTACTAGTATCAGAGTGACTGTAGGTACATATTCTGGTCCACGTTCCTCTTTCCAAATCAGCGGGTCCTACTACCACACCAATAAGTGAATGCATTCAATCGCCCAATCTAGACGTGAGACAAAGCAAAACTCTTACTTGTCCATACAGATTAAGGGACATAGTACATCCCGGGGACGCGTACCCCATTTCTGCTGGTAGTTAAAATGATATTATAAATACCTTCCAATAGTAACTAGGGTCTCTTTACCAAAGGAAGTGGGTATAGCAGTATCAAACCTACAATGTTCTGCTTGGTGGACCATTGATTCTACTTACTGAGTTAGTCAGATAGTGGTTGCCCAAAAACATCCGTGCCCAAACTCAAACCTAGTTGTTCTCTTATATTGTTTCATAGACACAACGTTTATACCCTTAGTTTCTCATTTATTGATTGCTAGGCTAATTCCTCCTGGTATGGAGGTAACTTGGATCTCTATACCAAGTCATGGTCCACATTCCATCCTGTGACCTTACAGATAGACAAAGATACTAGCACTCCAGTCACTTATCCCTAAGGATAAGATAGGTAATATATTCATATTATCAAAGGGACGTGCCCTGTCCAAGCAACATGTACTTAATAGTTTAAGAACAAAACTGTAAAAAGCATGTATCTTTCAAAATCAAAAAGTTGTCCTTCTATGTCTGAGTCGGGCTTGGCATAAGCCTACCTAAAAGCCTTCCGGCTCTGAAAAGCCCCAATCCAGATCAGGAACCGAGCCGAAACCCTCGGGATCGAAATATAAGTCAGGCTTTCACCCTCAACCATCGGCACCAAAAAACACTTCGGAACCGAAAACGCCAGCCCCTAAACCATCGCACTGACACCTTCGGCGCCGAAACAACTGGAGGCACCGAAATCACCAAAAAAGCACCGTTTTGACGATCTGCTTGATAAACTGGACCTGAAACAGAAAGTGCTGTACATTCATCCAAAAAACGGGCATATCACCACCACAGTGACTCTAAAGAGAAAGACTGATGCTGAAGAGGAATATCACATTCCTTTGAAGAAAAGAACTGTTGGAACTAACCCTTCCCCTCCTCCTCCTATCCCATCTCCTCCTTCTCCTCCTTCTCCACAGTCTATACCTGTGCCTACTTCACCTTAGCATTCACCACCTACACCTGACAACCAGGATGACGGAGATGATAATGAGGATGTGGATGACTATTGTCAGCCAATACCTGCAGACCCATGGGATGACTACAACATTAACTCGCCCACAGGCAATGATCCTGACCTGTATCCTTCCAGACCCTCTTTACCAG
Source organism: Triturus cristatus (assembly GCF_964204655.1). Lineage (NCBI taxonomy): Eukaryota > Metazoa > Chordata > Amphibia > Caudata > Salamandridae > Triturus > Triturus cristatus. The sequence continues at coordinate 38,879,031 of NC_140590.1, forward strand.
AAGACAGTGTAGGTTACATTTAATTGCTGGGTAGGGCTGCCAATTACCACCGGGTGCAACTCCACAAAGATTCCTTCGAAGAGAATTTCCTTTTTGAGACCCTTGGCACTACTCAAAAGTCATCACACACTTTACCAATGCTCAAGGGTAGGATAGGACATGTGGATGATATCTTTAGAGATTCTGTCATGGCACGTATCATTACCCCTAGGGTGGACAAAAAAATATAAGTCCGCACCTTCTGACCCAGTGTACATTAGGGGACAATTACCATTGGACTCGCTAGTAGTGTCCAATGCGGGCAAAAAAGCTAACTTCCAAACCACAGGAGATGCTCCACCCCCCAGATAAAGAATCTAAGCTTCTTGATGCTTCAGGGAAGAGAGTCGCATCTCATGCAGCAAACCTCTGGCGCATATCCAACACACAAGCGTTGCTAGCTAGATACGACCATCCTCATTGGGACGATATGGAACAGTTGCTCCAATACCTACCCCAAGAACATAAATCTAGAACTGAAGACCTGATAAGGGAGGGACAACTTATTTCCAACAAGCAAATCAGGTGCTCCCTCGACGCTGCAGACACAGCTGACAGAGCAGTAAATACCAGTCTCCTTTTAAGACGGCACGCCTGGATACGTATCTCTGAATTCAAACCCGAGGTTCAAACCTCTATCTTAAACACACCTTTTGATAAGGAGCACCTTTTTGGCCCAGTGGTAGACTCTTCACTGGAAAAGATGAAGAAAGACACTGAAGTGGCCAAATCCATGGGGGCGCTTCAGTCACCACAAGGCCATGGTTCCTTTCTGTGCTCTTTCCTCAGAAAATACCTCCACCTACAAGGGTAATAACCTACCCCCTGGCTCTAAGAACTACTTCCGAGGGAGCTACAGAGGAAATAACGGCAAGGGGAGAGGTAGAGGTTCAAACACACGCACCTCTCCCTCCAATACAAAACAGTGACTCACCTCTCCTTTCCCCCGACCACCTAACACCTGTCGGGGGAACACTGTCAAATTTGTTACCAGCTTGGCAATCAATAACAACAGACAAATGGGTTCTACAGATTATCCGTTCTGGTTACTGCCTGGAGTTCATCAACACTCCTCCAAAGATTTGCCCAAAGTCACACAAACTCTCACCGGATCATCAACACCTCCTCAAACAAGAGGTACTGTCTCTACTTTTAAAAGGAGCTATAGAGCCCGTACCAGCACCACACCAAGGGTTGGGCGTGTACTCCTTTCACTTCCTAATACCAAAAAAGAACGGGTCTCTCTGACCAATCTTAGATATCAGAGAACTCAATTTTTGCATACAGTCAGGCCATTTTCACATGTTAACACTTCAACAGGTACTACCTCTTTTGCAAAAAGGCAACTTTCTATCCATTCAAGACTCAAAGGACGCCTACTTTCATATTCCAATCCACCCTGCTCATCGCAAATTTCTCAGGTTTGGGCTAGCTGGACAACATTACCAGTTCAAAGTACTCCCATTCGGAGTCACCACTGCCCCCAGAGTCTTCACAAAACGTCTTGTGTTAGTAGCTGCTTATCTCAGGAGAAAAAGCATCCATGTCTTCCCATACTTAGAAAACTGGCTCATCAAAGCCAGCACGTGCCAACAGTGTCTCAAATACACTTCCATAACCATAAAGTTACTGCATCGACTAGGGTTCACAGTCAATGTGCCAAATTCACATCTTCAGCCAGCCAATATTCAGAACTACCTAGGAGCCACTTTAGATACTCAAAAGACTCTGGCGTTTCCCAACGCAGCCAGAATTCGCAATATTCAGGCATTGGTTCTCCAGTTTCAACCTAATCAATCTCTTCCATCTTGGGCTTACATGCAAATGCTTGGGATGATGGCATCTTGCATCATGATCGTCCCTTAAGCCAGGCTCCACATGCGTCCGCTTCAGGAATGCTTAGCCAGTCAGTGGAACCAGTCCCACCATCTATTAACCGATCTAGTGTTGGTAAACGGTTGTACTCATTGCTCTCTGCAGTGGTGGAACACACAAAATCTGTCAAAAGGATTGCCCTTCATAGACCCTGTTCCACAGGCAGTACTAACAGCAGACGCGTCCCTAACTGGCTGGGGTGCACATCTACAGGAACACACAATACAAGGCGGTGGAGTCCCCAACAAAAGTTGCTCCACCTCAACCATTTAGATCTCATGGCCATATTTCTAGCCCTCAAAGCTTTTCAAACCCATCTGGCGGGCAAAGCTGTCCTAATTCGTACCAACAACATGACAGCTATATATTACATACACAAACAGGGGGGAACACACTCCCTCCAACTGTCCCACCTAGCCCAGGACATCTGGAGGCAGGCCATTCATCACAAAATCTATCTCCAAGTAGAACACCTCCCAGGAGTAGACAATCAGATGGCAGATCTGCTAAGTTGTCCAACACAGCAAGTCCACGAATTGGAACTACACCCTCAAATTCTCCTCCCATTCTTTCAAATTTGGGGCTTTCCAGACATAGACCAGTTTGGCACGCACCTAAATGCAAAATGCCCAAACTTCGCGTCCAGATATCCACACCCATTGTCCAAAGGCAGTGCACTATGGATGAACTGGTCAGGGATATTTGCTTACGCTTTTCCGCCTCTCCCACTCATTTCATTAGTGGTTCGGAAACTCAAACAAGCGTCCCTGACCCTAATCCTAGTTGATCCCACATGGGCACGTCAACCATGATTCACAACCCGATTGGAACTCTCGGTAGTTCCTCATCAAAAACTGCGTCTTACACCCAATCTCCTCACACAGAGCCATGGAGACATAAGACACCCAGACCCCGGTCAACTCAATCTGGCGATATGGCAACTGAAGTCCTAGAGTTTGGCTATCTTAATCTACTGCCAGATTGTATGAATATTATCAAGGAAGCTAGACGTCGTAGCACAAGAGTCTGCTATGTAGCAAAGTGGAAGCAGTTTGTGATTTACTGTAATAACAACCACATCAATCCGCTTGATGCTTCTGTCCAAAACATTATATGCTATTTGTTACATCTGCAACATTCCACTTTAGCATACACATCGATACGTTTTAAATCTAGCTGCAATAGCTGCATACCTACAAAATAGACATCTATCTCTTTTAAGAGTACCTGTCATTAAAGCATTTGTGGAAGGACTCAAAAGAGTTATTCCCCCGAGACGTCCACCTGCTCCAATATGGAATCTCAACATTTTCCTCACCAGACTAATGGGTCCACCCTTTGAGCCATTTGCAAATGTAAACTGAAATTTCTCACATGGAAAACTGCTTTCCTGGTGGCTATCACATCATTCAGAAAAGTGGGTGAGCTTCAGGCATTAACTATAGAAGAACTTTTTTTACAAATGCACCAAAATGAAGTAGTTCTTCGGACTAATCCTAAATTCCTTTCTTAAGTCATTTCTGCTTTTCACATCAATCAATCTGTTGCGTTACCTGTGTTCTTCCCTCAACCTGATTCAGTAGAAGAATGTGCCTTAAACACATTAGATGTAAAGAGAGCATTGCTGTATTATATAGAAAGGACAAAGCCTTTCCGTAACACAAATCAGCTGTATGTCGCTTTTGCTCCACCACATAAAGGCCATCCCATATCAAAATCAGGAATTGCAAGGTGGATAGCCAAGTGCATGCAAATGTGCTACGCAAAAGCAAAACAAACATTAACAGTTCCCCCTAGAACACACTCTACACACAAACTGGGGGCTTCTATTGCATTCTTAGGAAATATACCCATTGATGACATATGCAAAACTGCAACATGGTCCACACCTCACACATTCTCAAAACACTATTGTGTAGATGTGTTAGCAAAACAACAAGCTAGAGTGGGCCAGGCAGCTTTATGGACACCCTTTCAGACCACTGCAACAGATACAGATTAGCCACCGCTTTGGGAGATAACTGCTATATAGTCTATGCATAGCATATGATCTATAGCTCATTTGCCTCGAACGGAAAATGCTACTTACCCAGTATGCACCTGTTCTTGGCATATAGAGCTGTAGAGTCATATGCGCCCACCCACCTCCCCTGGTACCTTTACCTGTTGCAGTAACATCTTACTTAGATACATGCATTCATCGACATCTCATTTTACTACTACTACTATCTCCATTATCACCCTCTGTGGGAAAACATTCTAACAATGGAGTCGATGCCCATGCGCACTATCACCGAAAGGAGGAGTCACCTACCTCATGACTGGAAAGACTTCTTCGAAGAAAACCAAAGTGTAAACATCCGGACCCAACACTAGATGGCGATCTATGCAAAGCATATGATTCTACAGCTCCAAATGCTAAGAACAGATGCATACTGAGTAAGTAGCATTTTCCTTACAAGGGTTACCAAAAAGGTTTTCTTTGGCATAAAAGAAGATTCTAGGAATCTCTTAAACAATATGCAGACCTACGGGAGGTTCTACTTTCCAAATATTTAGCATTGCAACAGAAAATACATTCACTAAGCCATCAAATAACGTTATGGCTGGCTGCAAAACAAAGTCCCCCTTTCTTCCCAGCCATTAAACCCCCTCCCCCCCCCCCCCCCCCGTGCCACACTCCCTTCCAGGACAGGTACAAGAGAGTGTAAGGATCATAAAATGGCCTACATGTCGAACACAAAGACCCTATAAATCTGGTGCTTATCTCCAACAAGCGCATTCCTTAGCTGCTCACTAAGCAGACACAGGAAGGCAGGTTTACGGTTCCAGCAACATAAAAGAGAACAGAACTTTGCTCTGCAAATCCAGGAAAAGAAAATGAGCTTATCTTCTGTAAGCACATAAGTTCTTTCGTTGGCAATTCCCAAGGCTATGTTATATAACCTATACCATCCACAACCCATGTGCCTAAAAGCACAATAACAAGAATTAAAATTGCAACAATTTTAAATTACTACAGCCCCCACCCAGAAAATAATTTAATGTAGGGGTATTTAGCTTTCAAAGAGAAACAGTGCTTGTGTCTAAAAAACACACTAACATGTGCAAGTGCAGCAGTTGGCACAGTCACTGGGCAGCGTGGTCGCCTGATGCAATAAATAAACAGGGCTTTCATAAAACTAATAATGCATGCACTCAGGCGACTGGTTCAATGAGCCACAGCAAATTTATAAACAAATTATGCTAAAAACTGTCTTTTTCTGCATACCATTTGTAACATTCAGTAGGATAACAGAACATCAGACTACAAGTATTAATACGCGCACAATGGCAGCATTACCTACTGAGCCACTGCAAGCTGTAAGGTTGCAATGGTAGGTGACCTTTGTAGATTAATCCTCTCATACAAAAATAAATCATGTCACCCAGATACACTGTGTGAAAGACGAATCCGGTTCATCGCACACCCATAAAGACATGGGCTAGGTTTATCTGTACACAAGTACATAAGGCCATGTGCATATCCCTTTCAAAATTACCCCTCAATAGGCAGGATAATACTACATATGGGTTAATATCTATTCTACACCCAACAAGCAAATATGTAGCTATTACAGGTCAAATATTGGGATATATCCCCAAATATAAACGCACAATAAAGAAAAATATCAAGGGATAGTTATACATATTTAAGTACATACTTATGCATAATATGTATAGATAGTTATATGAATATATGTTGATGTATACATATATGTATACATATATTTAGGGGAAAAACGTTAATAAGTAGGTATATATATTTATATATAAATATATATATTAGATATATATATATGTACACGTCCTTTACTGGTGACATACATCGCATTATGCCTCTTGTAATGCCTGAACCAATCACCGTTTAATCCTAAAGAGCACATTGATTGTCTCTTTATGAAGCAAGTCACACAACATATGGAAAGCATACCAAAATGTTCTCCGCCATTCACCAGTAATATGCTTCACAACCCTGTGGGAACCGGATAAAGTTCTTCACACCCCATCCTTTTAAAAAACAAAAAGGGGGCTGCACATAAAACAATATACACAATTTTACTCACACCCAGGATATGCTAATAAGGAATTGAGTCTCACACACAAAGACTTACGACCCCCAAGATACAAGTACACATCTTCAGACGCTACACAGCATCTTTTTCACCAAGACTCACATACGGCCCTCCCTCGTCCCCTGTGAGGGAGAAAAAATTAATAATGGATAAAATGATTATTAAAAAAAAACAGGAGACTCAAGACATAGTCCCTAAATAAACATAGTACATAAGTACTTATAAGGGCTAACAAATAGCATAAAGCTATAATCTCCTCTTTCAATATTACATTTGTAATATAAAAGAAGTAAACCATAGCAAATATGCTACATCTGTCCTATTATAACAGCAGGTGACCTTTTTAGAAAAGGTCACACGGAGCTACCTACATTGCTCATAAACAAACCATGAAATAACAAAATTGTAAAACGCATAACACATAAGTTACTATGCTTTTCATACTCAGCTATATACAGCAATGTGTTTTTAAAACAGACAAGTATAGCTTAAAATATATATATGTATATATAAATCTATAAGTATATATTTATATATATTAATAAATCACCTGTTAAAAGTCAACAAGTGTCCCTGCACTCTCAGCTTTATAAAGAATCAATATTATACTATTCAACAAACAGACACAATCACAAGGCAACCAAGCATTTGCAATGCAATAGGTCTTGCATTTACGCGAGTTTAAGCTATTAGTATTGTAAATGACCATGCCTTTTATTTATGTTATGAAAACGAAAACAAAAATAAAAGGCCTTGCCATTTGCAATGTCAATAGCTCAAACTCTATTGCATTGCAAATGCTTGTTATTGCTCTCCTACCCAAAGACAAGTTAGCTGTTTTCTACACACTTCTAATTTCTAACACTTTTCACCAGCTGGGCTCTGCTGCTTTGTCGCACTGTGCCCAGATGTCACATTGCTCCTTCTGTCACCCTCTGACCCACACATCAGTGCACTGAGTGTTTCCTGATCCTAAGGTGCAGGAGTTGCCTATCACTGTCTCCTTCCATCTATGCAAGTTCATTTTTCTTGATCCCCAAAATACATGGCGCCTTTTTCACCACATGACCTTCATCCTCTGCTCTCCAGGCCATAAGTATCCAACTCTGGCAGACAGAAAGCTATTGGGTACAGTACATATTGGCCTAAACTTCAAAAGGTTATGTAGGTACATGGCTTACCTGTCTGTCTCCAGTAGGCCATTTGCTTTGCTCCTCTGAGCTCTCTCGGGGGTCACTGGTATTTGCTGTGCAGTACTGCAGTATGTGCCTTCAAGATACTTTTAATGCCAAGATTTCCTCTCCTAATATCTGCTCGCTCCTGCGGCCATGTGCAGTCAGACTCCCTGGTGTCACTGGTCTCCTCCAATGCCGGCCTGCAGCACCACAAGCTCTGGCTTCCACCCAATACAGACGACAGGGACACACTAGTGGTAAGAACCCTCTGAGCAAGAATCATAGCAGAGCAACAACACAGCTCTCCACCGGCTGCAAGCTGCCCATCTGCACCAGCCTCTGCCCATCCACCATGGTTGTCTCTATGCCAGGGTCAGACTGTTCTATAGGGCAGTCTGGCAATGCCAGAAGGGCTGGTCTGACAGCTCGGTGTGTGGGCCGTTTTTCTGGCTGTTTGCGGACCTGCTATAAGGTCTGGTCGGTTGGCTTTTACTGGTGATCCCCCTATGTTACCATTAACTTTGCCTGCAACAAGCGCAGATCACCAACACAACGTATCTTTACAAGTTACAAACTGCCTCGATTGGAAAATGGGGGCCAGTTTTTTAGCTATCTGATTTGCTAATAAGGGCCACCTATTTTGGTGCCAGGGCCTAGTTTCTGTCCCCGTCTGACCCTGCTCATCCTAATAAATCACTACAAGTCTAGCCGTCTGCCTCTAGCATGCCAGCTGACCTCGACCATAGCTAACCATCTGCAGCGCAGGCTGCTCTCATGTAACGGTCTCAGGACCCCCTGCCAGAAGGCTAGCGCTTACTGCAACCCCAGCTGCCCATCTCCTGCAGCGCAGGCTGCTCTCATGTAACCGTCTCAGGACCCCCTGCCAGAAGGCTAGCGCTTACTGCAACCCCAGCTGCCCATCTGCAGCGCAGGCTGCTCTCATGTAACCGTCTCAGGACCCCCTGCCAGAAGGCTAGCGCTTACTGCAACACCAGCTGCCCATCTGCAGCGCAGGCTGCTCTCATGTAACCGTCTCAGGACCCCCTGCCAGAAGGCTAGCGCTCACTGCAACCCCAGCTGCCCATCTGCAGCGCAGGCTGCTCTCATGTAACCGTCTCAGGACCCCCTGCCAAAAGGCTAGCGCTTACTGCAACACCAGCTGCCCATCTGCAGCGCAGGCTGCTCTCATGTAACGGTCTCAGGACCCCTCCAGAAGGCTAGCGCTTACTGCAACCCCAGCTGCCCATCTGCAGCGCAGGCTGCTCTCATGTAACGGTCTCAGGACCCCCTGCCAAAAGGCTAGCGCTTACTGCAACCCCAGCTGCCCATCTGCAGCGCAGGCTGCTCTCATGTAACCGTCTCAGGACCCCCTGCCAGAAATCTAGCGCTTACTGCAACCCCAGCTTCCCATCTCCTGCAGCGCAGGCTGCTCTCATGTAACGGTCTCAGGACCCCCTGCCAAAAGGCTAGCGCTCACTGCAACCCCAGCTGCCCATCTCCTGCAGCGCAGGCTGCTCTCATGTAACGGTCTCAGGACCCCCTGCCAAAAGGCTAGCGCTTACTGCAACCCCAGCTGCCCATCTGCAGCGCAGGCTGCTCTCATGTAACCGTCTCAGGACCCCCTGCCAGAAATCTAGCGCTTACTGCAACCCCAGCTTCCCATCTCCTGCAGCGCAGGCTGCTCTCATGTAACGGTCTCAGGACCCCCTGCCAGAAGGCTAGCGCTCACTGCAACCCCAGCTGCCCATCTCCTGCAGCGCAGGCTGCTCTCATGTAACGGTCTCAGGACCCCCTGCCAGAAGGCTAGCGCTTACTGCAACCCCAGCTGCCCATCTGCAGCGCAGGCTGCTCTCATGTAACGGTCTCAGGACCCCCTGCCAGAAGGCTAGCGCTTACTGCAACCCCAGCTGCCCATCTCCTGCAGCGCAGGCTGCTCTCATGTAACGGTCTCAGGACCCCCTGCCAGAAGGCTAGCGCTTACTGCAACCCCAGCTGCCCATCTCCTGCAGCGCAGGCTGCTCTCATGTAACGGTCTCAGGACCCCCTGCCAGAAGGTTAGCGCTTACTGCAACCCCAGCTGCCCATCTCCTGCAGCGCAGGCTGCTCTCATGTAACCGTCTCAGGACCCCCTGCCAGAAGGCTAGCGCTCACTGCAACCCCAGCTGCCCATCTCCTGCAGCGCAGGCTGCTCTCATGTAACGGTCTCAGGACCCCCTGCCAGAAGGCTAGCGCTTACTGCAACCCCAGCTGCCCATCTCCTGCAGCGCAGGCTGCTCTCATGTAACGGTCTCAGGACCCCTCCAGAAGGCTAGCGCTTACTGCAACCCCAGCTGCCCATCTCCTGCAGCGCAGGCTGCTCTCATGTAACCGTCTCAGGACCCCCTGCCAGAAGGCTAGCGCTTACTGCAACCCCAGCTGCCCATCTCCTGCAGCGCAGGCTGCTCTCATGTAACCGTCTCAGGACCCCCTGCCAGAAGGCTAGCGCTTACTGCAACCCCAGCTGCCCATCTCCTGCAGCGCAGGCTGCTCTCATGTAACCGTCTCAGGACCCCCTGCCAGAAGGCTAGCGCTTACTGCAACCCCAGCTGCCCATCTCCTGCAGCGCAGGCTGCTCTCATGTAACGGTCTCAGGACCCCCTGCCAGAAGGCTAGCGCTTACTGCAACCCCAGCTGCCCATCTCCTGCAGTGCAGGCTGCTCTCATGTAACGGTCTCAGGACCCCCTGCCAGAAGGCTAGCACTTACTGCAACCCCAGCTGCCCATCTCCTGCAGCGCAGGCTGCTCTCATGTAACGGTCTCAGGACCCCCTGCCAGAAGGCTAGCGCTTACTGCAACCCCAGCTGCCCATCTCCTGCAGCGCAGGCTGCTCTCATGTAACGGTCTCAGGACCCCCTGCCAGAAGGCTAGCGCTTACTGCAACCCGAGCTGCCCATCTCCTGCAGCGCAGGCTGCTCTCATGTAACCGTCTCAGGACCCCCTGCCAGAAGGCTAGCGCTTACTGCAACCCCAGCTGCCCATCTCCTGCAGCGCAGGCTGCTCTCATGTAACCGTCTCAGGACCCCCTGCCAGAAGGCTAGCGCTTACTGCAACCCCAGCTGCCCATCTCCTGCAGCGCAGGCTGCTCTCATGTAACCGTCTCAGGACCCCCTGCCAGAAGGCTAGCGCTTACTGCAACCCCAGCTGCCCATCTCCTGCAGCGCAGGCTGCTCTCATGTAACCGTCTCAGGACCCCCTGCCAGAAGGCTAGCGCTTACTGCAACCCCAGCTGCCCATCTCCTGCAGCGCAGGCTGCTCTCATGTAACGGTCTCAGGACCCCCTGCCAGAAGGCTAGCGCTTACTGCAACCCCAGCTGCCCATCTCCTGCAGCGCAGGCTGCTCTCATGTAACTGTCTCAGGACCCCCTCCAGAAGGCTAGCGCTTACTGCAACCCCAGCTGCCCATCTCCTGCAGTGCAGGCTGCTCTCATGTAACGGTCGCAGGACCCCCTGCCAGAAGGCTAGCGCTCACTGCAACCCCAGCTGCCCATCTCCTGCAGCGCAGGCTGCTCTCATGTAACGGTCTCAGGACCCCCTGCCAGAAGGCTAGCGCTTACTGCAACCCCAGCTGCCCATCTCCTGCAGCGCAGGCTGCTCTCATGTAACTGTCTCAGGACCCCCTCCAGAAGGCTAGCGCTTACTGCAACCCCAGCTGCCCATCTCCTGCAGTGCAGGCTGCTCTCATGTAACGGTCGCAGGACCCCCTGCCAGAAGGCTAGCGCTCACTGCAACCCCAGCTGCCCATCTCCTGCAGCGCAGGCTGCTCTCATGTAACGGTCTCAGGACCCCCTGCCAGAAGGCTAGCGCTTACTGCAACCCCAGCTGCCCATCTCCTGCAGTGCAGGCTGCTCTCATGTAACGGTCTCAGGACCCCCTGCCAGAAGGCTAGCGCTTACTGCAACCCCAGCTGCCCATCTCCTGCAGCGCAGGCTGCTCTCATGTAACGGTCTCAGGACCCCTGCCAGAAGGCTAGCGCTTACTGCAACCCCAGCTGCCCATCTCCTGCAGTGCAGGCTGCTCTCATGTAACGGTCTCAGGACCCCCTGCCAGAAGGCTAGCGCTTACTGCAACCCCAGTTGCCGATCTGCAGCGCAGGCTGCTCTCATGTAACGGTCTCAGGACCCCCTGCCAAAAGGCTAGCGCTTACTGCAACCCCAGCTGCCCATCTCCTGCAGTGCAGGCTGCTCTCATGTAACGGTCTCAGGACCCCCTGCCAGAAGGCTAGCGCTTACTGCAACCCCAGCTGCCCATCTCCTGCAGCGCAGGCTGCTCTCATGTAACGGTCTCAGGACCCCTGCCAGAAGGCTAGCGCTTACTGCAACCCCAGCTGCCCATCTCCTGCAGTGCAGGCTGCTCTCATGTAACGGTCTCAGGACCCCCTGCCAGAAGGCTAGCGCTTACTGCAACCCCAGCTGCCGATCTGCAGCGCAGGCTGCTCTCATGTAACGGTCTCAGGACCCCCTGCCAGAAGGCTAGCGCTTACTGCAACCCCAGCTGCCCATCTCCTGCAGCGCAGGCTGCTCTCATGTAACCGTCTCAGGACCCCCTGCCAGAAGGCTAGCGCTTACTGCAACCCCAGCTGCCCATCTGCAGTGCAGGCTGCTCTCATGTAACCGTCTCAGGACCCCCTGCCAGAAGGCTAGCGCTTACTGCAGCGCAGGCTGCTCTCATGTAACCGTGTCAGGACTCCCTGCCAGAAGGCTAGCGCTTACTGCAACCCCAGCTGCCCATCTGCAGTGCAGGCTGCTCTCATGTAACCGTCTCAGGACTCCCTGCCAGAAGGCTAGCGCTTACTGCAACCCCAGCTGCCCATCTGCAGTGCAGGCTGCTCTCATGTAACCGTCTCAGGACTCCCTGCCAGAAGGCTAGCGCTTACTGCAACCCCAGCTGCCCATCTGCAGTGCAAGCTGCTCTCATGTAACCGTCTCAGGACCCCCTGCCAGAAGGCTAGCGCTTACTGCAACCCCAGCTGCCCATCTGCAGTGCAAGCTCCTCTCATGTAACGGTCTCAGGACCCCCTGCCAGAAGGCTAGCGCTTACTGCAACCCCAGCTGCCCATCTGCAGTGCAGGCTGCTCTCATGTAACCGTGTCAGGACTCCCTGCCAGAAGGCTAGCGCTTACTGCAACCCCAGCTGCCCATCTGCAGTGCAAGCTGCTCTCATGTAACCGTCTCAGGACCCCCTGCCAGAAGGCTAGCGCTTACTGCAACCCCAGCTGCCCATCTCCTGCAGCGCAGGCTGCTCTCATATAACCGTCTCAGGACCCCCTGCAAGAAGGCTAGCGCTTACTGCAACCCCAGCTGCCCATCTGCAGCGCAGGCTGCTCTCATGTAACCGTCTCAGGACCCCCTGCCAGAAGGCTAGCGCTCACTGCAACCCCAGCTGCCCATCTGCAGCGCAGGCTGCTCTCATGTAACCGTCTCAGGACCCCCTGCCAAAAGGCTAGCGCTTACTGCAACACCAGCTGCCCATCTGCAGCGCAGGCTGCTCTCATGTAACGGTCTCAGGACCCCTCCAGAAGGCTAGCGCTTACTGCAACCCCAGCTGCCCATCTGCAGCGCAGGCTGCTCTCATGTAACGGTCTCAGGACCCCCTGCCAAAAGGCTAGCGCTTACTGCAACCCCAGCTGCCCATCTGCAGCGCAGGCTGCTCTCATGTAACCGTCTCAGGACCCCCTGCCAGAAATCTAGCGCTTACTGCAACCCCAGCTTCCCATCTCCTGCAGCGCAGGCTGCTCTCATGTAACGGTCTCAGGACCCCCTGCCAGAAGGCTAGCGCTCACTGCAACCCCAGCTGCCTATCTCCTGCAGCGCAGGCTGCTCTCATGTAACGGTCTCAGGACCCCCTGCCAGAAGGCTAGCGCTTACTGCAACCCCAGCTGCCGATCTGCAGCGCAGGCTGCTCTCATGTAACCGTCTCAGGATCCCCTGCCAGAAGGCTAGCGCTTACTGCAACCCCAGCTGCCCATCTGCAGCGCAGGCTGCTCTCATGTAACCGTCTCAGGACCCCCTGCCAGAAATCTAGCGCTTACTGCAACCCCAGCTTCCCATCTCCTGCAGCGCAGGCTGCTCTCATGTAACGGTCTCAGGACCCCCTGCCAGAAGGCTAGCGCTCACTGCAACCCCAGCTGCCCATCTCCTGCAGCGCAGGCTGCTCTCATGTAACGGTCTCAGGACCCCCTGCCAGAAGGCTAGCGCTTACTGCAACCCCAGCTGCCCATCTCCTGCAGCGCAGGCTGCTCTCATGTAACCGTCTCAGGACCCCCTGCCAGAAGGCTAGCGCTTACTGCAACCCCAGCTGCCCATCTGCAGCGCAGGCTGCTCTCATGTAACCGTGTCAGGACTCCCTGCCAGAAGGCTAGCGCTTACTGCAACCCCAGCTGCCCATCTGCAGTGCAGGCTGCTCTCATGTAACCGTCTCAGGACTCCCTGCCAGAAGGCTAGCGCTTACTGCAACCCCAGCTGCCCATCTCCTGCAGCGCAGGCTGCTCTCATGTAACGGTCTCAGGACCCCCTGCCAGAAGGCTAGCGCTCACTGCAACCCCAGCTGCCCATCTCCTGCAGCGCAGGCTGCTCTCATGTAACGGTCTCAGGACCCCCTGCCAGAAGGCTAGCGCTTACTGCAACCCCAGCTGCCCATCTCCTGCAGCGCAGGCTGCTCTCATGTAACCGTCTCAGGACCCCCTGCCAGAAGGCTAGCGCTTACTGCAACCCCAGCTGCCCATCTGCAGCGCAGGCTGCTCTCATGTAACCGTGTCAGGACTCCCTGCCAGAAGGCTAGCGCTTACTGCAACCCCAGCTGCCCATCTGCAGTGCAGGCTGCTCTCATGTAACCGTCTCAGGACTCCCTGCCAGAAGGCTAGCGCTTACTGCAACCCCAGCTGCCCATCTCCTGCAGCGCAGGCTGCTCTCATGTAACCGTCTCAGGACCCCCTGCCAGAAGGCTAGCGCTTACTGCAACCCCAGCTGCCCATCTGCAGCGCAGGCTGCTCTAATGTAACCGTGTCAGGACTCCCTGCCAGAAGGCTAGCGCTTACTGCAACCCCAGCTGCCCATCTGCAGTGCACGCTGCTCTCATGTAACCGTCTCAGGACTCCCTGCCAGAAGGCTAGCGCTTACTGCAACCCCAGCTGCCCATCTCCTGCAGCGCAGGCTGCTCTCATGTAACCGTCTCAGGACCCCCTGCCAGAAGGCTAGCGCTCACTGCAACCCCAGCTGCCCATCTGCAGCGCAGGCTGCTCTCATGTAACCGTCTCAGGACCCCCTGCCAGAAGGCTAGCGCTTACTGCAACCCCAGCTGCCCATCTCCTGCAGTGCAGGCTGCTCTCATGTAACGGTCTCTGGACCCCCTGCCAGAAGGCTAGCGCTTACTGCAACCCCAGCTGCCCATCTCCTGCAGCGCAGGCTGCTCTCATGTAACGGTCTCAGGACCCCTGCCAGAAGGCTAGCGCTTACTGCAACCCCAGCTGCCCATCTCCTGCAGTGCAGGCTGCTCTCATGTAACGGTCTCAGGACCCCCTGCCAGAAGGCTAGCGCTTACTGCAACCCCAGCTGCCGATCTGCAGCGCAGGCTGCTCTCATGTAACGGTCTCAGGACCCCCTGCCAGAAGGCTAGCGCTTACTGCAACCCCAGCTGCCCATCTCCTGCAGCGCAGGCTGCTCTCATGTAACCGTCTCAGGACCCCCTGCCAGAAGGCTAGCGCTTACTGCAACCCCAGCTGCCCATCTGCAGTGCAGGCTGCTCTCATGTAACCGTCTCAGGACCCCCTGCCAGAAGGCTAGCGCTTACTGCAACCCCAGCTGCCCATCTGCAGCGCAGGCTGCTCTCATGTAACCGTGTCAGGACTCCCTGCCAGAAGGCTAGCGCTTACTGCAACCCCAGCTGCCCATCTGCAGTGCAGGCTGCTCTCATGTAACCGTCTCAGGACTCCCTGCCAGAAGGCTAGCGCTTACTGCAACCCCAGCTGCCCATCTGCAGTGCAGGCTGCTCTCATGTAACCGTCTCAGGACTCCCTGCCAGAAGGCTAGCGCTTACTGCAACCCCAGCTGCCCATCTGCAGTGCAAGCTGCTCTCATGTAACCGTCTCAGGACCCCCTGCCAGAAGGCTAGCGCTTACTGCAACCCCAGCTGCCCATCTGCAGTGCAAGCTGCTCTCATGTAACCGTCTCAGGACCCCCTGCCAGAAGGCTAGCGCTTACTGCAACCCCAGCTGCCCATCTGCAGTGCAGGCTGCTCTCATGTAACCTTGTCAGGACTCCCTGCCAGAAGGCTAGCGCTTACTGCAACCCCAGCTGCCCATCTGCAGTGCAAGCTGCTCTCATATAACCGTCTCAGGACCCCCTGCCAGAAGGCTAGCGCTTACTGCAACCCCAGCTGCCCATCTCCTGCAGCGCAGGCTGCTCTCATGTAACCGTCTCAGGACCCCCTGCAAGAAGGCTAGCGCTTACTGCAACCCCAGCTGCCCATCTGCAGCGCAGGCTGCTCTCATGTAACCGTCTCAGGACCCCCTGCCAGAAGGCTAGCGCTCACTGCAACCCCAGCTGCCCATCTGCAGCGCAGGCTGCTCTCATGTAACCGTCTCAGGACCCCCTGCCAAAAGGCTAGCGCTTACTGCAACACCAGCTGCCCATCTGCAGCGCAGGCTGCTCTCATGTAACGGTCTCAGGACCCCTCCAGAAGGCTAGCGCTTACTGCAACCCCAGCTGCCCATCTCCTGCAGCGCAGGCTGCTCTCATGTAACCGTCTCAGGACCCCCTGCCAGAAGGCTAGCGCTTACTGCAACCCCAGCTGCCCATCTGCAGCGCAGGCTGCTCTCATGTAACCGTGTCAGGACTCCCTGCCAGAAGGCTAGCGCTTACTGCAACCCCAGCTGCCCATCTGCAGTGCAGGCTGCTCTCATGTAACCGTCTCAGGACTCCCTGCCAGAAGGCTAGCGCTTACTGCAACCCCAGCTGCCCATCTCCTGCAGCGCAGGCTGCTCTCATGTAACGGTCTCAGGACCCCCTGCCAGAAGGCTAGCGCTTACTGCAACCCCAGCTGCCCATCTGCAGCGCAGGCTGCTCTCATGTAACCGTCTCAGGACCCCCTGCCAGAAATCTAGCGCTTACTGCAACCCCAGCTTCCCATCTCCTGCAGCGCAGGCTGCTCTCATGTAACGGTCTCAGGACCCCCTGCCAGAAGGCTAGCGCTCACTGCAACCCCAGCTGCCCATCTCCTGCAGCGCAGGCTGCTCTCATGTAACGGTCTCAGGACCCCCTGCCAGAAGGCTAGCGCTTACTGCAACCCCAGCTGCCGATCTGCAGCGCAGGCTGCTCTCATGTAACCGTCTCAGGATCCCCTGCCAGAAGGCTAGCGCTTACTGCAACCCCAGCTGCCCATCTGCAGCGCAGGCTGCTCTCATGTAACCGTCTCAGGACCCCCTGCCAGAAATCTAGCGCTTACTGCAACCCCAGCTTCCCATCTCCTGCAGCGCAGGCTGCTCTCATGTAACGGTCTCAGGACCCCCTGCCAGAAGGCTAGCGCTCACTGCAACCCCAGCTGCCCATCTCCTGCAGCGCAGGCTGCTCTCATGTAACGGTCTCAGGACCCCCTGCCAGAAGGCTAGCGCTTACTGCAACCCCAGCTGCCCATCTCCTGCAGCGCAGGCTGCTCTCATGTAACCGTCTCAGGACCCCCTGCCAGAAGGCTAGCGCTTACTGCAACCCCAGCTGCCCATCTGCAGCGCAGGCTGCTCTCATGTAACCGTGTCAGGACTCCCTGCCAGAAGGCTAGCGCTTACTGCAACCCCAGCTGCCCATCTGCAGTGCAGGCTGCTCTCATGTAACCGTCTCAGGACTCCCTGCCAGAAGGCTAGCGCTTACTGCAACCCCAGCTGCCCATCTCCTGCAGCGCAGGCTGCTCTCATGTAACGGTCTCAGGACCCCCTGCCAGAAGGCTAGCGCTCACTGCAACCCCAGCTGCCCATCTCCTGCAGCGCAGGCTGCTCTCATGTAACGGTCTCAGGACCCCCTGCCAGAAGGCTAGCGCTTACTGCAACCCCAGCTGCCCATCTCCTGCAGCGCAGGCTGCTCTCATGTAACCGTCTCAGGACCCCCTGCCAGAAGGCTAGCGCTTACTGCAACCCCAGCTGCCCATCTGCAGCGCAGGCTGCTCTCATGTAACCGTGTCAGGACTCCCTGCCAGAAGGCTAGCGCTTACTGCAACCCCAGCTGCCCATCTGCAGTGCAGGCTGCTCTCATGTAACCGTCTCAGGACTCCCTGCCAGAAGGCTAGCGCTTACTGCAACTCCAGCTGCCCATCTCCTGCAGCGCAGGCTGCTCTCATGTAACCGTCTCAGGACCCCCTGCCAGAAGGCTAGCGCTTACTGCAACCCCAGCTGCCCATCTGCAGCGCAGGCTGCTCTCATGTAACTGTCTCAGGACCCCCTGCCAGAAGGCTAGCGCTTACTGCAACCCCAGCTGCCCATCTCCTGCAGCGCAGGCTGCTCTCATGTAACCGTCTCAGGACCCCCTGCCAGAAGGCTAGCGCTTACTGCAACCCCAGCTGCCCATCTGCAGCGCAGGCTGCTCTCATGTAACTGTCTCAGGACCCCCTGCCAGAAGGCTAGCGCTTACTGCAACCCCAGCTGCCCATCTGCAGCGCAGGCTGGTCTCATGTAACTGTCTCAGGACCCCCTGCCAGAAGGCTAGCGCTTACTGCAACCCCAGCTGCCCATCTCCTGCAGCGCAGGCTGCTCTCATGTAACCTTCTCAGGACCCCCTGCCAGAAGGCCAGCGCTTACTGCAACCCCAGCTGCCCATCTCCTGCAGCGCAGGCTGCTCTCATGTAACCGTCTCAGGACCCCCTGCCAGAAGGCTAGCGCTTACTGCAACCCCAGCTGCCCATCTGCAGCGCAGGCTGCTCTCATGTAACCGTCTCAGGACCCCCTGCCAGAAGGCTAGCGCTTACTGCAACCCCAGCTGCCCATCTCCTGCAGCGCAGGCTGCTCTCATGTAACCGTCTCAGGACCCCCTGCCAGAAGGCTAGCGCTTACTGCAACCCCAGCTGCCCATCTGCAGCGCAGGCTGCTCTCATGTAACCGTCTCAGGACCCCTGCCAGAAGGCTAGCGCTTACTGCAACCCCAGCTGCCCATCTGCAGCGCAGGCTGCTCTCATGTAACGGTCTCAGGACCCCCTGCCAAAAGGCTAGCGCTTACTGCAACCCCAGCTGCCCATCTCCTGCAGCCCGGCTGCCTGCTTCGCCCTCCTGTCATTCATGCAGCAGGTTGCCTGCGCTTGCTTTCCTGTCACCCTAATCATGCAGCTCCAGCAAGTTCCGAGTCAGGGGCTGTGTCTACCTTTTGCAACTGAGACCCAGAATGTTAGCAGCGGGTGTTCTCCCCTTTCCTGTAGCCATGCGGCAACCTATCTACCCAGGTGTGCATGCGCTCCCAGCTGGCAGCCACTCACCAGCAGGCTGCTGTTTAGATTTAGAGTGCCCTTTGTCTACTTTCGTTACCCACAGCAAGCACATACCTCTCATCCTCCTGTTGCTTGATCTGGCCGATGCCTACGCTGCTTGTGATGAATAATGTGATGCGTGATTTGTGGCACTCGATGTGACTTGTGTAGTGTGATGCATAATGCTGTCTGTGCTCTGTGATGTCCTGTGTAATAAGACGCAGAGTGGTTTGTATTGTGTGATGCTTCGTGTTCTGTGTGCTAGACAGTTCTGCTTGTAAGTGATGAGTGCAGTGTGACTGGCACGGTTGTAGGATTCGCACGCCCCGTGCTCCTTGCACTTCGGGGTGCCGTTGTCTGGAATGTTTCATGGGGGGGTGCTGCTTATGCTCTGACATGTGCTATGTTGTTTTTTACTCGGGATGCACGGTTTTGTTGGTGATTTGTGGTGGATGGTGCTGAGTGGTGCGTGTGCAACTTCACTTATGGTGTGACACACTTTGTTGCTTGTGTCGTCCAGTGCACCGTGGTGCCTGTGATGGATGGTGTGATCCTAGCCTGCGCTGTCTGATGTTCAGTTCTGTCTGTGCATTGTGCAGTGGGTGCACTCTCGTGTTCGTAGAGGGATGCACAGTGCAGTGTGTCCTGCGTCGGGCTGTGATTTTGGTGCTGTGTTGGACAGTGCTGTTTGAGCTGTGTGATGCACAATACTATTACTGCTCGTGTCATGTTGAATTGTGCACCATACTGTTAGAGTGAACTATATGTCGTATCTAATAGTATAATGTGTAGTGCTGTTTACGCTCTGTGATTGGCTGTACTCTTTGATAATGTGATTGAAAGAGTAAAGAACAGTCCGTTGCCTGTTGTCTGTAGTGCTGTTTGTGGTGTATGATGCCACTTGTACTGAGCTCTTTTTGCTGATTTGTGATAGGTTGTGCTGCTGTATGCCCACAGGTCCCGGAGTGCAGTTTCTTGGCCTCCCTCGAGTTCTTTGAGCGTGTGCTGTTTCTGTCAGTTTCTCTAGGCTTTGGCGAAGGGCTGCCCTCCACCTTTCTCTTCTGCACGTCTTGCCCATCTCTCTGGTCTCCTCAAACCTTTCCGGGCCTCGGATACCCTATACGAACGATCCCTCAGTTCTCTTCCGGTTCCCAGCAGTCCGTCTTTCTGGGCTTTTGATGTGGCCGACTGAAGCGGCCCGTGAACAGCATGCGGCGCCCAATGAATCATTGATATTGTAAAAAAAAAGAAATTCTGTTTTTGCGTTTTTGTTTTTTAATCCAAAATAAAGGTAATTACCCCAAACAAGACTAGTAGGAAAAAAGAAAACCATACTCAATGCTAATATGTCACTTAGCCCTCGTGTTTAATTCTAAACATCTGCTGTGGGCTCGTGTTGGGGTGTGTTGTGGGCTCGGTGAGTGTTATTATTTGTACCTGTGTTCCTGTCCTGTAGCAGTTGCTTACAGAATAGAGCTAATACAGCACAACCATGGAAAGTACAAAGAAGGTCCAACTGAATAACCACAAAAAACTGCGTTATTCAGAGTAGAATAAACATATATATATATCCAAAGATCATCTGCGTAAATCCACAGTTCAAACTAAAGAGATGAAAGGTCCACGTGATTTGGATGTAGAGTATTCCTTTTTTTGATAGCTGAATCAAAGTCCACAGCGAACACAGCCAACACGTGTTTCGTCAGTACTTATTGGTACTAGAGACTTTCTCAAGGCTAAATATGTAAGCAAGGGCGAGGAGATCCAGTATATAAGTAAGTATGTAGCACAACGAACGAGGCTTCAGTGCTAAGCCTATATAGGTGTAACAGAGGCTAAGTCTATGTAGTAGTAGGTCTATCTGGTAGTCGGTCTATATATGATGCCCGAATAGGGCGGTGCCATCACTCGACAACAAAAAGGCGTCCTCGAAATTCTGCGCGCTTGATAACGCTGCCCAGTAAGAGGCAGCGTTATCAAGCGCGCAGAATTTCGAGGACGCCTATATAGACCGACTACCAGATAGACCTACTACTACATAGACTTAGCCTCTGTTACACCTATATAGGCTTAGCACTGAAGCCTCGTTCGTTGTGCTACATACTTACTTATATACTGGATCTCCTCGCCCTTGCTTACATATTTAGCCTTGAGAAAGTCTCTAGTACCAATAAGTACTGACGAAACACGTGTTGGCTGTGTTCGCTGTGGACTTTGATTCAGCTATCAAAAAAAGGAATACTCTACATCCAAATCACGTGGACCTTTCATCTCTTTAGTTTGAACTGTGGATTTTCGCAGATGATCTTTGGATATATATATATGTCTATTCTACTCTGAATAACGCAGTTTTTTGTTTTTACAAGTGGTTATTCAGTTGGACCTTCTTTGTACTTTCCATGGTTGTGCTGTATTAGCTCTATTCTGTAAGTTATATGGCCAGATTCTTATATCTGCCTGCTAGGTACCCCTGGGTAGTGGGTGCCTGTAGCTAAATTAGCACCCTAGTTTATCACGACTGTACATTTTCATTGTTTCACGCCATTTAACTTTCACCTATGTACTAGTGTTTGTTTTGATGTGCAGGTCTTTTCCCATTTGGGAACACTACTACCCTCCTTTATTACTGTTCTGTAGCAGTTGCTGACTGGCAGGATCGTGTTACCCCTAGTTGTGCACTCGAGGAATTAAAGTACATTTGGTGACCATATTCGTGTACCTCATCAGGGAGTGTTATGTTGCACAAGGACACATTCATTTTTTGGTTGACACGGGGAGATGGGGGCTCGAACCTAGTTTACTGGCAGCAAAGTCGGCAGCTCTGGCCATGAGATCACATTTGGGTTGTACATTCGAGGAAATAAATTACATTTTGGACCATATTCGTGTACCTTGTCGCTACAATATTTATTACACCAACACGCCGAATTCTTCCTTTCCGCTTAGGTAGTAAAGTTTCAAAGTGTAGTGCTTGTAAATAAAAACAAGGGGAGGGGAATCGGCAGCGCCGTGCAGGCTCCAAGAAGAAAAGAGCCCATCAAGCAGAAGGGAGGAGGGGGCAGCTGCAGCCCGAGAGGGAGCGAAGAGCAGGTGTTTAGAACAAGCAAGGACCAGAGATTAAACAAGTAGTCCGTAAATGAATATATAACAGCCAGCAGCGGAACTAGACTGCAGTTGGTCGTTGCTGCTTCCTGCAAAACGGAAGTGACATATGGGATCAAAAGCCAACCATAAAGCCAGATAAGATGACCTATGCCAGAATCAACCAATGGCAAGCGACAGGAGAAATCACCCTCCATATTTGTGTTTACTATAGGTCTTGCGACAGCGCATGCGCTGTCCAGGCGAGACCTAACAAGGGAAAAAAATAATCCGAGAGCTTGCACACACACTAATGGGGTTGTAGCCTGACCAGGGGGATCAGGTTTCACAACCTCCCAACAGAGAAAAACAAGCATTTGCAATGCAATAGGTCGCGCATTTGCGAGAGTATTAGCTATTGGCATTGAAAATGGCAATGCCTTTTATTTCTCAGTTCTGAAAACTAACATAAATAAAAGGCATTGTCATTTACAATGCCAATAGTTCAAACTATAGCATTGCAAATGTTTTTTTTGTAGGCACGGGAGATTAAGTGATTAAGTTGTTACCCAGCTCTAAAGTCGGCAGCTTTGGTCTGCGAGACCTAAAAAAGGCACGTGTCCATCTTGGTGAAAATGCTGGTGCAGTTTTACATCCCCATGTCTCAGCAACTCAGTAGCGCATGTCTCCATGGCTGCTGCTCGGCTATGGCATTAATTTCCCCGACTGACTCACGGCCCTACCCCCTATGAGACAATTCCATAGCGCCCCCTCCCCAGTGAAAGCCAAGACCCACGCGTAAAACTCCGGAATCGGAGTTATTGAGTTCGAGCTTCGGCGGCCCCTGGCCTTCGCCTTGACAGTAAGGCCTGTGAAATTCAGGCCCTCAAGAGCACAGTGTGTGCAAGCAGGAAGAGGAGGATGGGAGGGTGGGGGGCACGGGACCGGTCATCAGACTGGGGCGATAGTGGTGTCAGAGGTCAAGCTCGTGTGCTGGGTAGGTGCCCCCGCGACAGCTGCACAAAGACCGCACTATTTGAAATGGAGTGGGTGGCTGTCTTGCAGCAGAAGGCAGGTCTCTAACATCTATTAAGAGCCGAAGTACCATTCGGATTGTGGCTCCTAGAAGCGCGTCCCGCTGCATTGGTGTTTTCATGCATCAGTGTGTCGAAAAGCGTCCATTGGCTTCCGCTAATATTTCTTTTTAACTGGTGGAGACAGGGAAATTGGAAATTGGAAATTCCTCAATGTGTCGAGGCGGTTGCCTTCATAAATAGTTCAGTGTTACCGACTGTAAAGCAGCAAAACATGGACTGCACAGAACAGCTAAAATAAGATAACACAAGCGCGCGTGCGCCTCGCGTTAAAAGAGGGAGAGGTAGGGGGAGTACGACAGCGTTTCCCTTGCGGGAGCGAGCCAGGGGCACCATGTGTTTGTAAGTTAATTACAAACATATGGTGTCAAGTTCGCTCCCGCAAGGCAATCTCCACACGTGCACGCGTTGCCATTGAAGGCAATGGAACGCGTGCATGTTTTCGCCTGAAAAGCTGAAGCGATTGCAAAAGGTCTTTTTGCCCATCAGCGTATGCGCGCTGCGTAGGCAAGACCTAAAAAGCACTTTCTGACTCCAACCACTAGATGGCGGAATATGCACAGTATGGGATATAAGGACATCATGGACTGGATGAGCCAAAGTTTTTTAAGAATTAACACAGAGAAAACAGAAGTTATCGAATTCGGGAATGGACCACCAATATGGAGTAACCGGTGGCGGCCGCCAGAGGCGGGGGAAAGTCCCCTACCTGTGGGAAAGGTGAGAAATCTCAGAGTGATCTTTGATAACAAACTCAACATGTCAGCTCAGGTGAACAGTATAACCTCAGCCTGTTTTTTTTCTGCTCAAAACCCTTCGCAAAATTTTCCCTTTCATGCCCAGGGCACTCCAGAAGACGGTAATGGCTGCCCTTTTCATGTCCAGACTCGATTACTGTAATGCGATGTTTCTGGGCATTGATGAGTATCAGATTAGCAAAATTCAATCTTTGCAGAACGCCGTTGTCCGTGTTGTTTCCGAAGAGCCACCCTACTTCCTACGCAAGAAGGTCATTACATTGGCTTCCTGTTCAACAGAGAATTGAGTTTAAGGCACTCTGCCTGGTACACAAGGCTCGCTATGGTGGTGTTTCTGTGGACTGTCAAAACAGGTTCAGGCTCTACGTTCCCCCGCAAGACTTACGATCGGCCAATCTTGGCCTTATCTGCACTTCCAGATATAGACGTGCCAGATGGGGCGGCCGCTTATTCTCTAATTGTGCAGCTCAGCTATGGAACAAACTTCCTGTTGCTTTACGTCTTCAGCCAAATTTCTCTTCTTTCAGGAAAGCCCTGAAGTTCCGGCTGTTCAATCTTTAGTAGCTACTAGCCTCCACCTTCGTCTTCTTTTTCACACTTAAGCGCCAACACGCCTCTGGCATTCGAGCGCTTAATAAGCTTCTTTATACTTTATACTTAGAAGAGTCTAGGCTGCAAAACTATTCTTACAGGTAAGTAACTAGTTTTGATATTTACCCTTGGTTTCAAACCTTAAGATTATTTCACACCATTTGGATAAGAGACTTGTTCATTTGCTAAACTTGTCTCTCAAAAATTGCAACAATGAGTAGTCTAGGCTTACTCATGGACGGTGGAAAAGGGATTTGTGCTCAAATACAGTATGAACAGTACTCATACTCAATAAGCACATTGTTTGTGTAATGTACATGGCTTATGTGATTGTGTATATGTTTTTAACAGCCCTGAAGAAGTTCTAATGTTTAAGGGATGAAACGCGTTGGCTGTGTCCATGTCGCAGTGTTCAAGAAAGAGATAAAGAATGAACGTTTTAAATATACCTTTCTGTGGTACCTTGATCAACAAATTGGAACTCTAGTGCATTACTGAAAATTAAATATTTGAATGAATAAGATGAAACTATTCAGTTGATTGGACTCTACACACCCATTGGATTTATCTAGTCTTTTGGGTATTGATAATCAAAACATTAATTCAATTATTCTCTTTGATTTAGATATTTTACAAATTGTTCTCACATATATTGACGATAATACAAAAGTTGCATTCTACACTGCCATACACAAAGTGCTACTCCTTTGTGTTGTATTTTGATGTTTGAAGATATACTACACACCGGCCAAGAGACAGCCCCCTCAGGGTCATTCCAACAGGGCCAAAGCATCTATGATAGCAGTGGCAGGGGAAATGCCCCTCCTTCACATCTTCCAGGCAGCAAAATGGGCATCTGTACATACATTTACAAAGCATTAGTGCCGTGACAGGCTCTAACTGCAAGAACACTTCACCTGCTTGCCTCTCAGACATTTTGATCTGAGCCCACTCCACAGACCTTTCACCTCTAAGAGGTGTTACTTCGGTATCTAGTCTAAAGGTGAGGAATTTGTAGTTAGTAGGGTTCATCGAACGAACAGGTAATATACTTTCAGTAAAACTCTTTCCAGTGGATGCTCTAACAAAGCGAAGATTCCTCACTCTCCTCCCTCCCCCCATTCTATAGAGTTGTCTCTGTCATCTAAAAAGACCCCAAGTTATCAATCCGCACACTGTCACCAACAATTGCTTTTCACTCTGTGTCTGAGGGTACTCAAAGGGAAAAGACAAGAAACTGGCATCAGCGTGCAGGAATGGAGCTTATATGTGCCACGTATCGGCATGCGGGAACACAGCGGAAATTCCCCGGATCTAGTCTGGTACCTATGGTATTCTAAAGGTGAGAAAGCTGCTGTTAGATATAGTATCCACCAGGAAAAGCAGTACCAATGGGAATCAACTTGTTCATTGCATGCAGTGTGGGAGCCTTCGATTACATATCTGATAGGGCTAAGCCTTGTTACTCCCTTCTTGTTGCCTAGGTACGGATCCCATACACTCCGATGATGCGGGCGAAGAGACACTCAATACTGTGAGCCTTGTAAAGCGAGACACTGCGCTCTTTTTCAGAGACATTCGATCAAGTGCTTCTGCCTGGCTCAGCTCATTCCTGGATAGTGGGAAGGGTACAGGTAAGCCTTGGACTGCCATGCCCGCTCCTCTTTCTCATTTCTTGAATCTGGTGCATTCCATTCCAACATTCCAGTCCCACCTGTGCACCTATCTCCCTTCCCTTTGGACCCATTCTTCCTCAAATCCCTGTTTAGCTATATCTCCCTACTTTATTTCTGTGACGGCCTCAGGCTTCCGCCCTTCTCTTCTGACACCTCCCTCCACCTCATCCATGACCCCTCCCCCTCCATGTTGCATTTCCTGTCTCAGCCTCAGTCTTGTCTCTGCAGCGGGCTCCCGTCTGTGGGAGTGCCTCAGGCGACCGTTGGCCCTTCTGATGTGTGTGCTGAGCATGGGAAGGCCTGGCCTCTCTAATCCACTGGCTTCTGGTAGGATCTCTCTAAGTCTGAGCTCTAACCCTGCATGAAAAGGTCCTGTTCAGCAACAGACAGATGGAAAAACACGTGACCCTGCTGCCATATTGAATCTGGCAGCCTGAGACATTACTAAGGGTTAAATTAATGTACTTGACAAAAGACTTGATCACTAGGAAATTCCAGTGGGCTTGTGGCAACAGATATACCAGTGCTTGTGAGACCTGAGAAAGAATAGGGATAACCCAGAAAATAGGCCGGTTACGAATCCGTAGAATGACTGGCCTTCTCTCTATTAGAACTAGAAACTGCAATGTCAAGGATGATAACCTTAGGAGCTGGATAGGATGTGCCTATGGAGATGGCTGAAACATAAGAACACTTACATTGTTAGTAAGATTTGAAGGTAGCCAACTCCCAAGCACTAATGCAGGATCCTTTGCAAAAGGATAAGAGACCTAAGAGGGTCCACTGTTTGTGCATCCAAGATGTTGGACTGTGAAGGCACTGGAGAGATGTTGGACTTTGAAGGCACTGGAGATGTTGGACTGTGAAGGCACTGGAGAGATGTTGGACTGTGAAGGCACTGGAGAGATGTTGGACTGTGAAGGCTCTGGAGATGTTGGACTGTGAAGGCATTGGAGATGTTGGACTGTGAAGGCATTGGAGATGTTGGACTGTGAAGGCACTGGGGATGTTGGACTGTGAAGGCATTGGAGATGTTGGACTGTGAAGGCATTGGAGATGTTGGACTGTGAAGGCACTGGATATGTTGGACTGTGAAGGCTCTGGAGATGTTGGACTGTGAAGGCATTGGAGATGTTGGACTGTGAAGGCATTGGAGATGTTGGACTGTGAAGGAACTGTGGATGTTGGACTGTGAAGGCATTGGAGATGTTGGACTGTGAAGGCACTGGGGATGTTGGACTGTGAAGGCACTGGGGATGTTGGACTGTGAAGGCACTGGAGATGTTGGACTGTGAAGGCACTGGAGATGTTGGACTGTGAAGGCACTGCAGATGTTGGACTGTGAAGGCACTGCAGATGTTGGACTGTGAAGGCATTGGAGATGTTGGACTGTGAAGGCACTGGAGATGTTGGACTGTGAAGGCACTGGAGATGTTGGACTGTGAAGGCACTGCAGATGTTGGACTGTGAAGGCACTGCAGATGTTGGACTGTGAAGACATTGGAGATGTTGGACTGTGAAGGCATTGGAGATGTTGGACTGTGAAGGCACTGGAGATGTTGGACTGTGAAGGCACTGGGAATGTTGGACTGTGAAGGCACTGCAGATGTTGGACTGTGAAGGCACTGGAGATGTTGGACTGTGAAGGCACTGGAGATGTTGGACTGTGAAGGCACTGGATATGTTGGACTGTGAAGGCATTGGAGATGTTGGACTGTGAAGGCACTGGAGATGTTGGACTGTGAAGGCACTGGGAATGTTGGACTGTGAAGGCACTGCAGATGTTGGACTGTGAAGGCACTGGAGATGTTGGACTGTGAAGGCACTGGAGATGTTGGACTGTGAAGGCACTGGATATGTTGGACTGTGAAGGCATTGGAGATGTTGGACTGTGAAGGCACTGGAGATGTTGGACTGTGAAGGCACTGGAGATGTTGGACTGTGTTGAGATCCCAAAAGACAGACTGCGGAGAGGTTCAAGACAAGCTTTAGGAAATCATATTGGAAGAAACTGTAGGTATTCACAATGGCTGTTGGTGCAGTGGGAGAACGACAAAGCATTTCAATTAATATCATTCCAAGATGGCTGACTACGTAGCGATTCATGGAAACACAGCACTTCAGGAAGACTGGCGCAGGTTTAAGATGGTGGAATGCATAGTGATTTACGACAGCCTACTACATAGTGATTGGCGATGGCTGGCTGCGTCACAATTCAAGAAAATGTAGTGTCGAGTTTTGAGATTACTGTCTGCGTAGTTATCCAAAACGGTGAAGTCTCAGCTGTGGTCCAACATTAGGGCTTTTGATTTAATAGTCGAAACTAGCAGACTCTTTGTGGCCAGTTGTTAGGAATACCCTAGAATACCATAGTTTGTATATGACCAACAGACAGCTGCTGGTGCAGTGATTCTAAGTGGCTGCAGGTTTATGGCATTCGGCTGAAGGAGGCTGCCATTGTTTGGGTTAGTCAAGTGTTTTTCTGCTGGGTTTGTTTGCTTCCTTCCCTTGTGATGTGAAGTTGCTTCCTCTGTCCATCTGGCTTACAGTGAGCTCTGGTGCATGATTGATCTCTGTGCAAGGTCTTCCCCTTCCTCTCCTTGACTACCTACAATCCTGGTGGCACCACAGCGCTGGCTGCCAGTGAGGGCATCTATTCCACAGTGTTTCTCTTTTGTAGAATGCACCCCTCCTCTGCTGTGCCCCGTTTCCCTCTGTGAAGCGACTGCTGTCAAGTGGAGCCAACCTTTATCTGTGATTGTGGGGCAAATGTTGCATGTACATGATCTCAGCATTCAGACAGATGACGTTTTAGGGTGCAGATGTGGTACTGGGGGGTAGTGAAGTGTTCCTCCTCGTGTGTCATAGGGCGTTAATTAAAAAGCACAATATTCTTGAGGTTGTGGCCAGTGGAGGTGACTCACTGTCACCACCTTGCCCTGGGTACTAGAATCTCCCTCTTGTACAATTCCTGGAAATTGGCAATATCTAGGAGCCTTCTGTTCTCTTTTTGAATCTATGTTTTTTCTCTCCCCTCTTGAATTGACCTTCAATCTCTTTCTCCTTTTTCTTCTCTGGGCTGTCACCGTCCCTTCACTCATGCAGCAGACACAGTGAGAAAAAGCGTATCCGAAGCAGCCTTCAACGACGACTCCTTCCTGCGCACCAAAGGATCCCTGAAGAGCAAAACGTACCAGGACCTGAGCTCTCACGCCAGCACAAGAAGAAGCCCAGCTCAGAGCGATGCAGAGAAGACAGAGGCTGGACACCTACTCGATTTTGCGCCGGGGGGTCCTGGCAAGCAGGGGCCTTCGACCAGATCAGGGAACAGAGATGTCAGCTTCTTCCTGAACGAGGAGACACAGAGTGAGGCCTTTCCATCCACAGAGGGCTTCGAGGACACAGGAGCCTTGGACTTTCCGGAGGGCTTCCAGCCCCTGCGTTCCACCAATGGAATCGCCAACATGACACTGCAGACATCGCCTATTGTCAAGAACCCCTTCATGTCGCCACTGCTCGCCCCTGACTCCATGCTCCGCGGATTACCTCCCATCCATATCGTGGTAAGTGCCTCAGTGACACAGACCGGTACACATTGGGCAGCAGATAGAAACCACTGGCCTCTCCGGCCTGCACATTCCCAGGGCCTCCCCAGCCTGCACATTCCCAGGGCCTCTCCGGCCTGCACATTCCCAGGGCCTCTCCGGCCTGCACATTCCCAGGGCCTCTCCGGCCTGCACATTCCCAGGGCCTCTCCGGCCTACACATTCCCAGGGCCTCTCCAGCCTGCACATTCCTAGGGCCTCTCTCCAGCCTGCACATTCCCAGGGCCTCTCCGGCCTGCACATTCCCAGAGCATCTCCAGCCTGCACATTCCCAGGGCCTCTCCAGCCTGCACATTCCCAGGGTCCCTCCAGCACTACACATTCCCAGGGCCTCTCCGGCCTGCACATTCCCAGGGCCTCTCCAGCCTGCACATTCCCAGGGCCTCTCCAGCCTGCACATTCCCAGGGCCTCTCCAGCCTGCACATTCCCAGGGCCTCTCCAGCCTGCACATTCCCAGGGCCTCTCCAGCCTGCACATTCCCAGGGCATCTCTCCAGCCTGCACAGTCCCAGGGCCTCTCTAGCCTGTACATTCCCAGGGCCTCTCTAGCCTGCACATTCCCAGGGCCTCTCTAGCCTGAACATTCCCAGGGCCTCTCCGGCCTGCACATTCCCAGGGCCTCTCCAGCCTGCACATTCCCAGCACATTCCCAGGGCATCTCCAGCCTGCACATTCCAAGGGCCTCTCTCCAGCCTGCACATTCCCAGGGCCTCTCTGGCCTGCACATTCCCAGGGCCTCTCCAGCCTGCACATTCCCAGGGCCTCTCCGGCCTGCACATTCCCAGGGCCTCTCCGGCCTGCACATTCCCAGGGCCTCTCCGGCCTGCACATTCCCAGGGCCTCTCCAGCCTGCACATTCCCAGGGCCTCTCCGGCCTGCACATTCCCAGGGCCTCTCTCCAGCCTGCACATTCCCAGGGCCTCTCCGGCCTGCAAATTCCCAGCACATTCCCAGGGCCTCTACAGCCTGCACATTCCCAGGGCCTCTCCGGCCTGCACATTCCCAGGGCCTCTCCAGCCTGCACATTCCCAGGGCCTCTCCGGCCTGCACATTCCCAGGGCCTCTCCAGCCTGCACATTCACAGGGCCTCTCCAGCCTGCACATTCCCAGGGCCTCTCCAGCCTGCACATTCCCAGGGCCTCTCCAGCCTGCACATTCCCAGGGCCTCTCCAGCCTGCACATTCCCAGGGCCTCTCTCCAGCCTGCACAGTCCCAGGGCCTCTCTAGCCTGCACATTCCCAGGGCCTCTCCGGCCTGCACATTCCCAGGGCCTCTCCAGCCTGCACATTCCCAGCACATTCCCAGGGCCTCTCCAGCCTGCACATTCCCAGGGCCTCTCCAGCCTGCACATTCCCAGGGCCTCTCCAGCCTGCACATTCCCAGGGCCTCTCCAGCCTGCACATTCCCAGGGCCTCTCCAGCCTGCACATTCCCAGGGCTTCTCCCCAGCCTGCACATTCCCAGAGCTTCTCTCCAGCCTGCACATTCCCAGGGTCTCTCCAGCATGCACAGTCCCAGGGCCTCTCCAGCCTGCACAGTCCCAGGGCCTCTCCAGCCTGCACATTCCCGGGGCCTCTCCAGCCTGCACATTCCCAGGGCCTCTCCAGCCTGCACATTCCCAGAGCATCTCCAGCCTGCACATTCCCAGGGCCTCTCCAGCCTGCACATTCACAGGGCCTCTCCAGCCTGCACATTCCCAGGGCCTCTCCAGCCTGCACATTCCCAGGGCCTCTCCAGCCTGCACATTCCCAGGGCCTCTCCAGCCTGCACATTCCCAGGGCCTCTCTCCAGCCTGCACAGTCCCAGGGCCTCTCTAGCCTGCACATTCCCAGGGCCTCTCCGGCCTGCACATTCCCAGGGCCTCTCCAGCCTGCACATTCCCAGCACATTCCCAGGGCCTCTCCAGCCTGCACATTCCCAGGGCCTCTCCAGCCTGCACATTCCCAGGGCCTCTCCAGCCTGCACATTCCCAGGGCCTCTCCAGCCTGCACATTCCCAGGGCCTCTCCAGCCTGCACATTCCCAGGGCTTCTCTCCAGCCTGCACATTCCCAGGGCTTCTCTCCAGCCTGCACATTCCCAGGGCTTCTCTCCAGCCTGCACATTCCCAGGGCTTCTCTCCAGCCTGCACATTCCCAGGGCTTCTCTCCAGCCTGCACATTCCCAGGGCCTCTCCAGCCTGCACATTCCCAGGGCCTCTCCAGCCTGCACATTCCCAGGGTCCCTCCAGCACTACACACTTGCTAAGGATCTATAAAATCAAACATTGTTTTTTGTCATGAAATTCACTTGCCGCAACCTTACACCGAAACTGAGCCTTCGTATTCAAAAGTCAAAAGAAATACAAACACCAGACTGAATTGAGGAGAACATGTCTCCTGCAGGACATTTTCCACTCAAAGCAGTCTTCTGTATGCCAAGATTGAATGAACTTTCACTCCTGTGAAATCTGAAAACTATGCAAAAATTATCAGCCATAAAAAATCCCCAGAGCTCTTGGTTTCCACTTTGACCCTCAGTTTTCTAAGTGAACCTTTTCCCTGTCTCTGGCCAGGCCCATCTATTACTGCCGCTGCTTGAGTTCCCTCTGCAGGTCTGTGCTCTGTAAGTACCTGTGGATTCACGAAGCGAGCTGTGGGGCGCGCACGTGAACATTAAGGAGTTTTGGGAGCTCTCATTTGGGTTTTGGTGGATAACACCGGGTATGAATGAGTCCAAACTGCTGCCAGTGTTTAGCCTTTTTTTGAGATTTTTCAGTTATGTTCAGGAGTAAAACCACATTCAAGTTTTCCCTGAAGTTTCTTCAGAGGATGCAGTTAGAGGGAGCTCCAGCTTCCTTCTGAATTCAAGGAGGAGGGCCCTCAGCCCCCTCTGTGGTACCCCCTCACTCAGTCCTCACCGAACAGAGACTGAGACGGGTCATTCAGCTGATCATTTGCCCAGTCTCTCAAGAGGCATGCACTGGTGCACATCACAAGCCCTCAAGTGTGGCATGCTCTGTACCATGCAGGAATCTGTCTCTGGTGAGTTACGTGTCACTGTCTCATGAACGCCACATGCAGGAGTCTGTCTCTGGTGAGTCACGTGTCACTGTCTCATGAACGCCACATGCAGGAGTCTGTCTCTGGTGAGCCACGTGTCACTGTCTCATGAATGCCACATGCAGGAGTCTGTCTCTGGTGAGCCACGTGTCACTGTCTCATGAACGCTACATGCAGTAGTCTGTCTCTGGTGAGCCACGTGTCACTGTCTCATGAACGCCACATGCAGGAGTCTGTCTCTGGTGAGTCACGTGTCACTGTCTCATGAACGCTACATGCAGGAGTCTGTCTCTGGTGAGTCACGTGTCACTGTCTCATGAACGCCACATGCAGGAGTCTGTCTCTGGTGAGCCACGTGTCACTGTCTCATGAACGCTACATGCAGGAGTCTGTCTCTGGTGAGCCACGTGTCACTGTCTCATGAACGCTACATGCAGGAGTCTGTCTCTGGTGAGCCACGTGTCACTGTCTCATGAACGCCACATGCAGGAGTCTGTCTCTGGTGAGCCACGTGTCACTGTCTCATGTGACTCTGGTGAGTCACGTGTCACTGTCTCATGAACGCCACATGCAGGAGTCTGTCTCTGGAAGCCACGTGTCACTCTCTCATGAACGCCACATGCAGGAGTCTGTTTCTGGTGAGCCACGTGTCACTGTCTCATGAACGCCACATGCAGGAGTCTGTCTCTGGTGAGTCACGTGTCACTGTCTCATGAACGCCACATGCAGGAGTCTGTCTCTGGTGAGCCACGTGTCACTGTCTCATGAACGCCACATGCAGGAGTCTGTCTCTGGTGAGCCACGTGTCACTGTCTCATGAACGCCCCATGCAGGAGTCTGCCTCTGGTGAGCCACGTGTCACTGTCTCATGAACGCTACATGCAGGAGTCTGTCTCTGGTGAGTCACGTGTCACTGTCTCATGAACGCCACATGCAGGAGTCTGTCTCTGGTGAGCCACGTGTCACTGTCTCATGAACGCTACATGCAGGAGTCTGTCTCTGGTGAGCCACGTGTCACTGTCTCATGAACGCTACATGCAGGAGTCTGTCTCTGGTGAGCCACGTGTCACTGTCTCATGAACGCCACATGCAGGAGTCTGTCTCTGGTGAGCCACGTGTCACTGTCTCATGTGACTCTGGTGAGTCACGTGTCACTGTCTCATGAACGCCACATGCAGGAGTCTGTCTCTGGAAGCCACGTGTCACTCTCTCATGAACGCCACATGCAGGAGTCTGTTTCTGGTGAGCCACATGTCACTGTCTCATGAACGCCACATGCAGGAGTCTGTCTCTGGTGAGCCACGTGTCACTGTCTCATGAACGCCACATACATGCAGGAGTCTGTCTCTGGTGAGTCACGTGTCACTGTCTCATGAACGCCACATGCAGGAGTCTGTCTCTGGTGAGTTACGTGTCACTGTCTCATGAACGCCACATGCAGGAGTCTGTCTCTGGTGAGCCACGTGTCACTGTCTCATGAACGCCACATGCAGGAGTCTGTCTCTGGTGAGCCACGTGTCACTGTCTCATGAACGCCACATGCAGGAGTCTGTCTCTGGTGAGTCACGTGTCACTGTCTCATGAACGCCACATGCAGGAGTCTGTCTCTGGTGAGCCACGTGTCACTGTCTCATGAACGCCACATGCAGGAGTCTGTCTCTGGTGAGCCACGTGTCACTGTCTCATGAACGCCCCATGCAGGAGTCTGCCTCTGGTGAGCCACGTGTCACTGTCTCATAAACGCCACATGCAGGAGTCTGTCTCTGGTGAGCCACGTGTCACTGTCTCATGAACGCCACATGCAGGAGTCTGTCTCTGGTGAGCCACGTGTCACTGTCTCATGAACGCCACATGCAGGAGTCTGTCTCTGGTGAGCCACCTGTCACTGTCTCATGAACGCCACATGCAGGAGTCTGTCTCTGGTGAGCCACGTGTCACTGTCTCATGAACGCCACATGCAGGAGTCTGTCTCTGGTGAGCCACGTGTCACTGTCTCATGAACGCCACATGCAGGAGTCTGTCTCTGGTGAGCCACGTGTCACTGTCTCATGAACGCCACATGCAGGAGTCTGCCTCTGGTGAGCCACGTGTCACTGTCTCATGAACGCCACATGCAGGAGTCTGCCTCTGGTGAGCCACGTGTCACTGTCTCATGAACGCCACATGCAGGAGTCTGCCTCTGGTGAGCCACGTGTCACTGTCTCATGAACGCCACATGCTGGAGTCTGCCTCTGGTGAGCCATGTGTCACTGTCTCATGAGCGCCACATGCAGGAGTCTGTCTCTGGTGAGCCACGTGTCACTGTCTCATGAACGCCACATGCAGGAGTCTGTCTCTGGTGAGCCACGTGTCACTGTCTCATGAACGCCACATGCAGGAGTCTGTCTCTGGCGAGTCACATGTCACTGTCACATGAACACCACATGCAGGGTCACCGTTGAGGTTCCAGAAAAGCCTCAGGACTTTATTGAAAGACCGAGATCCACTTGGTGTAGCGCTGGGAAGCCCGATTCTGGGTTAAGGATGCTTTTTTCTGACTCTCTTCTGGGCAGCCACTTCACCCTGCTTCATGGCGACGCAGGTCAAGGGTTGGCCTATGCACATCCAAGGCCAGAGGAGGAGTCAAAGAGACCTTGAGACTTGAAAGACCTCTTTGAAGAAAAACAACTGGCAACTGTACAAACCCAACACTAGAAAGCAGGAGTCTACAGAACATGTGAATCTACAGCACTACATGCAACTAACAGATGCGTATAGGGTAGGTAACATAGGGCCATATGTATCAAGCCTTTTTCCCATTTGCAAACGGGCAAATTCTCAGAATTCGCCCGTTTGCGAATTCGAAAAAGCCTTTTTGGGATGTATCATCCCAAAAGGCCATCGCAAAATAGAGAATTGCAAAATGTGCGATTCTCTATCTTGCGAATGCAATTAAGGAATTGCAAATTGCGATTCCTTAAATGCAATTCTGGAAGCATCAGAAATTTGCTATTTGGCCTTAAGGAATTGCAAATTACCACCAACTTCAAGTTGGTGGTAATTTGGGATTTTCTTAAAAAAGCACTTTTTAGATTTTTTTAAAGTGTCATATGTCGCACATACATGCCCCTAGGGCATGTATGTGCGCAAAATGTGCACACATACATATTTCAGGGGTGCAACAGGGTGTCCTTTTGGCACCCTTGCAACCTTGAAATTGCATTCTCAATTTGCGATTCTCTAATCGGTAATCGCAAATTGAGAATGTCTTCCCATTCATTCCAATGGGCTTCCTTGCCCATAGGAATGAATGGGAAGGTATTCCTTATTTGCGAATCTCAATTTGTGATTCTCAAATAAGGAATATGTAGGATTTGCAAAATTTTTAGCAAATCCTACATACATTGCATTTTGCGATTCTCTGAATCCGATTCCCTAAAAATCGCAATTTGAGAATCGCAAAACTCTTTTTTGATACTTATGGCCCATAATCCTTATAACATTACAGGCAAAAGTAATTGTTCACCATTAGCCACCTTCCAAACTGTAAATGTTTGGTCATCACACCCGATCATTCCAACATGTTTATGTAGACATCAAAAGATATACACTGCATTGATAAACTGGCTTCTCAGTCTCAGACTCTGTTACTACAGTTATTTTCTAATTGAGACTTCTAGCCAGAGATTCCTCCCTTTTTTAATATTCCCTAGGTGACAGACTGGATCTAGAAACTTTTCAGCACTACCTCTGCATGCCAAAAGGTGGTGCCATATAGCTGCACTGTGGGGTCGTCCTGCTCCGGGAATGATGTGCGGGCCTTATATAGGTGCCACTCCTGCACGCTGACGTCAATTCCTTTCTTTCTGTGCAACCAGACCCCGATCAGGAGATCCCTCTCGTCTCTTAGAGAGACATACCTTAATATTTTCCACAAATTTTCTCAACAATGTGCAGGTGATGTCACCTCCTAAAACAACAGGTTTCAAGCCCTATTGAGACTGTTTCAAATTACTGCGCATTGATGAACCTAAATGCCATCAGTGAATACAAAACAAAACGTCACGTTGCCACGCATAACACAACTCTGCACCGGGGCCATTTTAAGTCCCGCTCCACATCCAAAGTTAAATTTCAGTCCTGTTCCCAGATTTGAAGGAGCCATTCGAGAGGTAGGTCTTTGCCATGCTCCAATTCCTTAGAAAAGCGTAAGAAGCACAAGCAACGAAGCAGGATCTTTGTCCATTGTGCCACTCGCATTCGCCTGAGCAAATGAAGGGGTGGCCACCCTTCTCAATCTCGCTGCAGAAGTTGGCTGACTTTGAAGTGAATCCCACAGCTGGTTCCAGCACAACCCTAGTTTCCGGGACCTTCCTCCATGCCGCATCAGATCAAAGAGTTACACCCAGCCATGCTCCAGCTCTTTGGATCCCTGCAGGCTTTCTCTAGAGCGCCGTCAGTCCCCAAGAAGCCGAGAGACTCTCCAGCTGAAATACCACTGGCACATTTGCCCTTGGTGTCAGCTGGTTCCTCTGAGCCTATCTTGCCTCTGGCTCTTGTTCTGACCAAGTTTCTGGCACCCTGACCCATGTTGTCTCCTACTACATCAACACCAATGCCCCTTTGCTGACTGAGGAGGCTGCCCGATTGTTCTCTCCGGCACAGAGTCAACACCGGTCCGACCTTGATCATTATCACACCCAAATCCATTGAGGCACCACATTTCCCACTTGAGATACCACAAGGTCGACATAACACTCTGTATTCTGTTTTTGGTACTGATTCGGATAATGACTGTGACCCAGGTAATTAGTTAGCTGAGCCCTAACAGGATGACAATTAGTATGAGGACTTACAGGAGACTAATGGCCTCAACACGGGCGTAACACAGGCCCCCAAAGCCCCCGCAGTGCGGGGCCCAAGCTGCAGGGGCCCCCCTCGACACTCCACTCTGGCCGGAGAGCTTCTGATTGAGCCCGGAGGGGGCCACTCTGCGTACCCTGCAAGGAGGCCCCCTCATTTTTCATTACGCCAGTGAGCCTCAATGCCTCCCCTGAGACAAGTCTTTTTTTTCCAGCTGAACCAACCAGAGAGGAAATTGCTTCCTACGCCATGGTGATGCATAGGGCGGCTGAAGTACTTGACCTCCAACTTTCCCTCTTGGAGATTAAAACATATGTATTAACAGAAGCCCTTCAACTGGGGCAAACATCTTCTCAGCCACTTCTTCTATTTAATGAGGCACTGACGAATACTTTACTGGGGGCTTTGGCCAAACGTTCTGGTCCCCCAATCAATCAACAAATTGCCCAGTGCCATGCTCCCTGCTCCTGCGAACCCTGCTTTTCTTTCACAGCACCCCTCTTCAGTAAGCCTAGTAATGGAGGCTTCAACCAGCCGCTTCAATCCCAACACATTTCCCACCACTTACCATGATATGGAATCTAAGCAAATGGAAACATTCGGCAAACATGTATGTTCGAGGCATATGAACTGCAGATTACACATTATGCATAGATCGCCATCTGGTGTTGGGCTCAGATGTTTGCACTTGTTTTTGTCTTGGAAAGTCTTTGGAAGTCACGAGGTATGTGACTCCTCTTTTGGATCATAGTGCGCATGGGCATCGGCTCCATCCTCAGATTGTTTTTTTCCGCCATCAGGCTCGGATGTGTTCTCACGCTCCAGTTCGGAACCGTTAACGTTTTGCTCTTTCGACGCGCAATCGTTCCCTTCTCGACGGTATTGTTTCGATCGCGTTTTCCCAATCCACGCGACCCTTCAACTTCGAAGTCTTCGATTCCGGTCGGCGACAAAGGCCTTCGGGCCTACCTGGGCCTCATCTCCGGCTCATGGAAAGGACGCCATTCAAAAGGTGTCCTCGATGTGGGTCGAAGTTTCCCCACACCGACCTGCATGAGGTGTGTAACCTATGCCTCTCCCCGGAGCACAAGGCCAGAGACTGTCCAGCTTGCGCCTCCTTCCGCTCCAAGAAGACAATCCGGGACCAACGAGCTAGACGAACAATGGCTCGCTCGTCCTCTTCGATCCCCGACGACATCTTCCGAGAAGGCGTCGATGTTCCGGAGCAAGGTCGGGTCGAAGAAGGCATCATCGGCGCCTCCGAAGCAGATGACTCCGACGTCGAGGACATCACTCCAGCTCAAAGGGCCATGAGTACAGACACCGACCCCGACCCAAACTCCCTCCCGACACTATCAAAAAAGGCTTCAGTACCACCTTCACCTTCGGGCCCAGGTGCACACCGAGAGCCTGCTTCCCATGCCCGCCTTCGGGCCCGGTAAAGAAGCCTACTAAGCATTTAGGTGACTCTGGCTCGAGTCAGCTACACTCGGTGCTGAAAAACATACACACGCACCAAAAAAGAAGACTTCCTCTTCCTCATACACGCCGACCGCTGCTTCGACATGTAAGCACTCTGCGTCGAAGGCTAGCACCGGTTCCTCTGCACTGACAACACCCTCGGAGCCGACCAAAAAACGACCACCAAAGGGCCCTGACTCCCATTCTTCGAAGCCAAAGACCTCGGAACCGAAAAAAAACAACAGGTTCCATCGGACAAAGACACTGCAAAGGTGCACGGTTCCAAACCTAGAACCGCTACCAAGTCGGCGCCGAAAAAGCTTACGGCACCGAAGCCGTCGACTCCAAAGGATCTGCCTTCCACAGAAGAACTGTTTCGTCCAGATCCTACCCAAAAGACTCTTGTGAAGGATCCTAAGACTGGTCACTTAATGCTTAGCATCAAGAAAAGACCCCTAGATGCACCTGCACCGGCACCACCACCGAAAAAGAGAGACTTTGCTACCTCTCCATTAAGGATCCCTTTTCCTCTTCCTCCTCCTCCTCCCCCATCACACCGCTCTCCTACACCATCACCTACCCCAGTAGATGATGATGATGACAACACCTCAGATGATGCAGGGGGAGGTGCGGACGATCAACCCCTAGGGGACCCTACCCCTACAGGCTCCCCAGATCCCTGGGATGATTACAGTGTCCCAGACGTCCCTTACACCCCACAAGATGACATCTGTCCTTCCAGGCCTTCCCCTCCAGAGGACAATATCGGCTTCAACCAGCTCCTTCACAGAGCTGCCCAGTACCACGGGGTTGTCCTTCATACAGACCCAGTAGAGGAAGATGTTCTCATGGACACTTTCGACACCACACAAAGGTCCACCTCAATTTTACCCATGCTTAAGGGGGGCATTAAGCATGCACCAGAGGTCTTTAAAGACCCAGTCAGGGTTCGAATCATCAACCCGAGAATAGAGAAAAAATATAAGGCAGCTCCTACTGATCCAGCATACATTAAAGGCCCGCACCACTAGACTCCTTGGTAGTCTCTAATGCAAGGAAGAGAGCCAATTCCCAAACATCAGGTGACGAACCACCACCAGATAAGGAATCTAAACACCTGGACGTCTCTGGCAAACGCACAGCGTCACAGGCAGCAAACATATGGTGCATTGCTAATACCCAAGCGCTGTTAGCCAGGTATGACAGGGCACATTATGATGAACTTGAGTCCATAATACAGCACCTCCCTGACCGGCATAAAAACAGGGCCAATGAACTCATATAGGAAGGTAAAACCATCACTATCACCTCCATCCGTTGTGCCTTAGATGTGGCAGATACCGCCTCAAGGGCAATAAACACCAGTGTCCTTTTGCGTAGGCATCCCTGGTTACGCATCTCAGGTTTTAAACCTGAAGTCCAGAGTTCCATACTCAATCAGCCATTCGATGAGCAACACCTATTTGGCCCCAATGTGGACGTATCACTTGAGAAAATGAAAAAGGATACAGACACCGCTATTGGAGCCTTGCAGTCGCAAGCTCCCAGATGGTCCTTTCGTCGCTCATCTTACAGAAGCACCCACAGAGGCTACTCCTCTGATAGCCCCTCCACTTCTTACAAGGCTCCCACCCAATCCACCTTTGCTAGAGGTTACCAAAGGGGTGGTTACAGGGGGAACAACAGCAAAGGCAGAGGCAAAAACAACAACTCCCGCTCTGCCTTCACCCCCACCCCATGACTTTCCTCCACTTCCCCCAGACCATTCCACTCCAGTCGAGGGAAGACTCCACCAATTCCTCCCTGCCTGGCCAAACATCACTTCAGACAGGTGGGTGCAACAGATAATTCAATCAGGCTACTGTTTCGAACTAACATCTACCCCCCCCCCAACCATACCACCCAAACAGCGTCCAATGTCACAAGAACATCTGTTACCGCTAAAGCAGGAGGTAATCTCCCTCCTACAAAAAAGTGCTATAGAACCAGTTTACCTGCACCAACAAAACAAGGGAGTTTACTCCCTCTACTTTCTAATACCAAATAAGGATCGCTCTCTAAGGCCTATTTTAGACCTCAGACCCCAAAACCTATACATACACTCAGACCATTCCCACAAGGTCACACTTCAGCAGGTCCTTCCTCTGCTTTCACAGGGCAACTTTTTTGCTACCCTAGACCTCCAGGATGCCTATTTCCACATTCCCATTCACAGTGCACACAGATAATATCTCAGATTCATAATGGAATGTCAGCACTATAAATTCAAATTACTCCCAGTCGGAGTCACCACAGCACCAAGAGTGTTTACCAAGTGCCTAGCGGTGGTGGCAGCACACCTAAGAAGACAACACATCCACGTCTTCCCATAAAAGCCAGCTTATACAATCAGTGTGTACAACACACTCACGCCACCATTCAACAACTTCACGACCTAAGGTTCACAATAAACCACGCCAAGTCCCAGCTACAACCGTCCCACATGCAACAATACCTCGGTGCCACAATAGACACCTCAAGGGCACTCGCCTATCCCAGTCCCGCCAAGATAGCAAGCATACAAGCTCTTCTCACCAAATTCCAACCGCAACACTCTCTTCCAGCTCGAGTGTTCATGCAACTCATAGAGATGATGGCCTCTTGCATATTCATAGTACCTCATTCAAGACTCCAAATGCGTCCTCTCCAAGAGTGCTTAGCACGCCAATGGAACCAGGCTCAAGGTCAGCTAACAGATCTGGTGTTGGTAGACGGTCGTACCCATCGCTCTCTGCAGTGGTGGAACACCAAGAACCTTTCCAAAGGGTGACCATTCCTAGAGACGATTCCTCAAATAGTTATGACAGTCGCATCGCTCTCCGGCTGGGGAGCTCACCTACTACATCACACTATGCAGGGCAGGTGGACACCTCAAC
The DNA here is from genome assembly GCF_964204655.1 of Triturus cristatus. NCBI lineage: Eukaryota > Metazoa > Chordata > Amphibia > Caudata > Salamandridae > Triturus > Triturus cristatus. Next base: position 38,920,771 of record NC_140590.1, read on the forward strand.
AAAAGTTACTCCACATCAACCACCTGGAGTTACTAGCCATATTCCTAGCCTTGAAAGCATGTCAAAAACACATATCAGGCAAAGCTGTCTTAGTCCACATGGACAACATGACAGCCATGTATTATATACAAAAACAAGGCGGGACACACCCTCTGCAGCTCTCTCAGCTCACACAGAGCATATGGAGGTGGGCTATACCTCAGAACATTTTTCTCCTAGCCCAACATGTCCCAGGAGTCCAAAACATAATAGCCGATCTGATGAGCCATCAAACACAACAAATCCACGAGTTGGAACTTCATCCGCAAGTTCTTCAACTGTTTTTTCAGATGTGGGGGCAACCACAGATAGACCTCTTTGCCACCCAAGAAAACGCCAAATGCCCAAGCTTCGCCACCATGTATCCACCCATTGTCCAAAGGCAATGCGATATGGAGGAACTGGTCAGGCAGATTTGCGTACGCTTTTCCGCCTCTCCCACTCATTCCACTAGTGGTGCGCAAACTACAGCAACACTCCTTAACGCTCATCGTAGTTTCACCAACTTGGGCCAGACAAACATGGTACACCACATTGCTGGAACTCTCCGTAGCTCCGCACCAAAAATTACACCTCTCTCAACGCCTCTTAACCCAGAACCATGGAGAGATCCAACACCCAGACCCAGCTCAGCTCAACCTTGCGATCTGGCTCCTGAAGTCCTAGAATTCGGTTACCTTAACCTTCCTCCTGACTGTATGAACGTCAATAAAGAAGCTAGATGGCCTACCACTGGAGCATGCTTTGCAGCCAAGTGGAAACGATTTGTAATATACTGTCATAACAACAACACTGATCCCCTAGATGCGTGTATCCAACACATCATAGGCTACTTACTACACCTCCAAAGATGCAACTTAGCCTGCACGTCTATTAGACTGCATCTTGCTGCCATAGCAGCACATCTACAACATAGACAACATCTATCACTTTTCAGAGTACCTGCCATAAAGGCCTTTATGGAGGGCCTCAAAAGAATAATTCCCCCCAGAGTACCACCTTCACCTGTGTGGAATTTAAACATCGTTCTCACAAGACTAATGGGACCTCCATTTGAACCTCTACATAAATGTGAGCTACAATTCTTAACATTGAAAACTGCTTTCCTAGTAGCCATTACTTCTCTACGAAGAGTTTGCGAACTACAAGCACTAACTATTCAGGAACCCTTTCTGCAGATGCATCATAATAAGATTGTTCTCCACACTAATCCTAAATTCTTCCCTAAAGTAATTTCTCCCTTTCACCTCAATCAATCTGTAGAGCTGCCTGTATCCTTCTCGCAGCCACAAACAGTCGCAGAACGAGCTCTTCACACCTTAGATGTCAAAAGAGCACCGCTGTACTACATAGAAAGAACACAACCCTTTTGTAAGACCAAATAACTATTCGTGTCTTTCTCACCACCAAACAAGGGCAACCCCATTTCAAAATCTGGGATAGCTAGGTGGATTGTCAAATGCATACAGATTTGCTATCACAAAGCAAAACGTACATTATCTGTTCCTCCTAAAGCCCACTCTACACGAAAGATAGGGGCTTCAATGGCATTTTTAGGGAACATTCCCTTAGATGATATCTGCAGAGCAGCTACATGGTCTACACCGCACACATTCACAAAACACTATTGTGTCGATGTGCAAACTAAACAACAGGCTAGTGTGGGCCAGGCTGTACTCAAAACACTATTTCAAACTACTGCAACAGATACTGGTGGTCGCTGCTAGGAGGGGATACTGCTATACAATCTATGCATAGTGTGTAATCTGCAGCTCATATGCCTCGAACTGAATATGCTACTTACCAGTATGCCTCTGTTCTTGGCATGTAGAGCTGCAGATCTACACACGCCCACCCACCTCCCCGGGACCTGTATCTGTTCCAGTATTATCTTACTTAGATACAGCATACATGGGCATCTTTCCTGTTTCTTACAAAAACTCCATCATTTCCCTGCTGGCGAAAAACTATCTGAGGATGGAGCCGATGCCCATGCGCACTATGATCCAAAGGAGGAGTCACATACCTCGTGACTTCAAAAGACTTTCCAAGACAAGACTTTCCAAGACAAAAACAAGTGCAAACATCCGGGCCCAACACCAGATGGCGGTCTATGCATAGTGTGTAGATCTGCAGCTCTGCATGCCAAGAACAGATGCATACTGGTAAGTAGCATATTCCTTTCTTCTACCTGTTAGGTCCTTCGGTCTATTAATACACGCTGTTTTTTGGGTCGCTACGCACAATACCTTCCCGGTGTGCCTAAAGACATTCACCCTGTGCTGTCTTGGGCAAATCAAGATGGCCGTGATGCAGCCAATTCACGGTTCGCTATCACTTGGACACCACCAATTTTATTGGACGGGCCATTGGCACAAGCATTGCAATTCGCCATCAGGCGAGGCTGCGATCGACTGGGTTCTGCAGTAATGTCCAGTCCTCCATAATGGTACTCGCCTTCTCAAGGACAAAGGTGATTTTGCCCTCAAGCTTTTTAAGGAGAGCTGGGCTACTGTTCACTCTTTGGGTCACTCTGCCTGACTTCACCAACCACAACAGTTCCTTCGCTCCTTTTTTCAGCTCTGATGGAGTTGTCCTTCCTACCAACCTGTCCAGCCCCCAAAGGAAACCCAGCAGTTTCATGGAAGATGTTGTGGAGCCCATCACCTCGCAGCCAAGGTCAGCTGGCCGCTCATCCTATGGCTCCATGCAGCCCCACCTCTAAACCTCTGTAGTTTGCCCTTACAGGGGTGCAGCCACCCAGTAGAGGCCAGGTTCCACCTATTCTTACGGGGCTGGCAAACAATCACATCGGACAAGTGGTTACGGCATATTGTTCACAAGGGCTACCCTTTACCCTTCCTCTCTTCTCTGTCACACCTTTCTCACCTTTCTCCGTCCTCTCTGCAACCGATGGAGGATCATCTCTATTTTGCAGCAGGAAGGGCAAACCCCTTTGCCAAAGGGGTTTTCAAGAAGTAGCCGGTGCCAGAAGTAGGACGTGGTTGTTTTTTCTGCTACTTTCTGGTGCCTCAAAAAGCTGGTCTTCTGCCTGTTCCAGACAGCGACCTCTCAATGCCTTCATTCTAAAGGAGAAGTTCACACTGTCCCAGGTCTAGGCTGCCCCCAATCCTGGAGACTGGATGGGGAGTTGGACCCTTAGGATGCCTTTTTCCATACCCTGTCCTGCCGGACCATCGGCGCTATCTGGTGTTCGTGTTGGGACAGGAGTATTTTCAGTTCACTGTACTCTGCAGGACATTCAGGCTTTGACTCAGATCATTAGAGCCAATTGAGAATACACCAATGTTGAATAGCGATCTAGCGCCAGGTATAGAACCTGAAGATTGTATACACACTTCTGTTATTGACCAGATCCAGCACCAACTGGACATATTGCCATTATTTATCATTTCTTGGAATATAGCTGGTATTGCAAACAAGCTAAATATCCCAGATTGGGTCGATTTTATCGACCTGTACGATATAATAATGTTGCAAGAAACTTGGGCGCTCACCCCAATTTTCCGACAAGGATATCTGAACTTCTATGTCCCAGCCATAAGAAACCGAGTGGGTCGACACTCTGGGGGCCTGCTGATTTGGGTACGGCAAACATTGAATTGCTCAGTTAAACGAAGGTCCATACCCTCTAATGACATCCTAGCTCTTGACATTAGCTGGCAAAATGGCCAACAACTAGCTCTGTTCAATCTTTACTCCAGGGGAGTTGGTAGGGGTAAACCATCAGAGACCCTATCGACCCTTGAGCATTATATCGAAATGCTACCAGTGCTTCCCCATGTAATAATAGGCGGGGATTTTAACACAACCTTCGAACCCTTGGGCGAAGAAGATAGGACACTGGCCGAAGATGAGGATGCCAAGTGGGGAATTCCCCAACTGGATATCCCAGCCATTAGAAAATGGAGCACAGTAGCAATCCAACTGAAGAGTCTTTGCCTATCAAGAGGCCTTAGAGCATTAAATGGACGGGCACCCTCTGACTTAATGGGGAAAAACACATTTGACAATGGTCGAGCAGCCAGCAGAATAGATTATATACTACTGGACGTAAGGGCTTGGGATAAATTGGTGGATATGGAAGTGAAAGACAAAATAGAAAGTGACCACAATCCACTGTGCCTGACACTCCATCCCTACCATGAAATGTCCGATCTCCCAAGAGGGAACCAAATGGTGACGCAAGATCTCATAAGTTCAAACAATCTTCGCCACCTGAAGTGGAGTATGCTCTTGGAAGATGTTGACAACCTAGAGACTCTAAAAGAATCAGTGGCGACTGAGGTATCTAAGATAAAGTGCCATTATGGGAGGACTGATTTTACAGATTACATGATGGCTGCCCACGAGAAACTATTTTCAAAAATTCAAAGTTTCTTTGTTAAAACAGTAGCCCCATGTAAAAAGAAAAAAGCCCAAGAGAGCAAAGGATGGTATGACAGGAGTTGCAGGATATCACGAGACAACCTTAGCGTGGAACTGAGAACAGGAAATGCAGTAGCAGTAAGGCTGGCAAGAAACCAGTATAGACAGGCCCAAAATTTGGCAAAGAAGCGTTGGGATGAGGTTTATTGGAGTGAACTTAAGGAGGCGTGTGCCTCCAAGGACTCTAAGCGCTTTTGGTCCACAGTAAAATGGGATAAGGGTGGCACAGCACCCCACCCTACAAACCATGTTCCAAAAAGCAATTGGGTGGAATACTTCCAACCGCAGTATGCCTCCAATCCCATATTTTCCATTGGTTGTCCGCCCCCACAAGTCTTTTACGAATCTCCAATATTTGATGAAAAGGATGTGAGTGTTGTATTGGATTGTGTGGCCGGGGGCAAAGCCCCGGGCATGGACGGAATTCCGGCTGATATATTTTTATCGGATCGCAATTCCTGGTGTACCTACTTTGCATTTCTGGCTAACGCGGTGGCAATGGGAGGGAAAGTGCCTGCCTCTTGGAAGGGAGCTGAAATCATCCCCATATTTAAAAAAGGTGACAGAACCCTGGCCAAAAATTATAGACCCATTAGTTTGATTGATACAGCACAAAAACTAATGGGCCGATTAGTCCAAAATAAACTGCAGCAATGGATCAACGAACACAATATTTTGTCATCTTATCAAGCTGGATTTCGTCCTCTAACTAGCAGCGTTGATCAAGTCCTCCACTTCTTAACCATCTACTGGAGAAATGTCACCTTAAAGAAGGGGACATTGTATGCAGTTTTTGTGGACCTAAAAGCCGCTTTCGACTTGGTCCCCAGAGAAAAACTTTGGCAGACCTTGGCGGACGTGGGCTTAAGCCAGGAATTGCTCACACTCCTTGTTCGTCTCCACGAAAATAATTTTGCAAGAATAAGGTGGGGCAAGCAAGGAGAAGTCACTGATCCCTTTCCGGTAGAACGTGGGGTGAGGCAAGGGTGTGTACTAGCACCGACTCTCTTCTCAATTTATATAAACGGCATTGTTGAGCATCTAGAGAAGATTGCTAGTGACGCACCAGTAATTGCAGGCTCTCGTGTACCCATCCTCATGTTCGCAGATGACACGCTGCTACTTTCCCGCACTCCTAGTGGGCTCCAAAAAGTGGTTGATGCATTTGGTATATTTTGCGACGAGAGGGGCCTTGAACTGAACACCTCCAAAACAAAATTCATGTGCCTCAACCAGCTGTCCACCTTTAAAGGTGTAATAAAATACAAAGGTACACCCCTAGAAAGGGTGGACTCTTTCTCTTATCTAGGCATCACCCTCCAAGGAAAAATGAGTTGGAAGCCACACATAACCACAACTTTACTAAAGTTTAGGCAGCTAGCAGGCGCAATTACCCTAAAACATCGCTCCTCGCTGACAAAGCCAGTAAGTTGTGTGTTGGAAATATATTCTATGAAAGTACTAGGGGCTTGTCTATATGGTTCTGAACTATGGGGGTTTTCTAATTTGAGAGAACTGGGCCGAGCAGAAAACAGGTTCTTACGAGGCATTGTGATGGTCCCCCAAAGCACACCCATAATCCCACTAAAATTGGATATGGGAAGAAAAGGAATAGAGGACATAGCGAGGCTACGCCCGCTTCTATATTGGAGACGGATTATGGTGACCCCAGAATTGAGCCATTATGCTGCGGCTCTGATGGATGTTATCAAATTCGACCGTTTCCATATTATCCCATGGTTAAGGGAGCTCCGGGGACTCCTTACAAAAATGAATTTGAACCATCTATGGGACACCAAAGATGTAACCTGCTTTCCAACGAAGGCAAAGTTGAAAGAGCTATACTGGGAAATGGTATATTTTACAATGTTTAGTGACGGCACAAATACAAGCCTAACATCTCGCTTCTTGGACATAAAAATGTACCCTTCTTGCGAAATTTTTTGGGATATCATTGAAAAACCCTTTGATAGAAAACTCTATTTTCAATTTCGCATAGGTACACTTCCGGTGAATGCGTTCAAGAAGCACTGGTCCCCAGTATGGGATGAACATTGCCATCACTGTAAAGAACAAATTGAGCACATTTCCCATCTTTTGTTCTGTTGCCCACTGTATTCGTCCCCCAGACGCAAATGGTTAAAACCTGTGTGCTCTAGTTTGGGAACCCGTAGTCAATCTGCAGCCCTAAGGATACTTGAAACAGATTGTTCGATATTGTTTGTGGTTGGGGTAGCAAAATTTTTGGCCTGGTCATGGTCAATTCGTACTCGTTCACTTATGGCAATTGTATCGTAATGAAATATGTATATTCTCAATCTTGCATGAATTATTGTATTTTATTTATAGAAAAATCTATATTTTATGAAATTTGACAAATTGAAGTACTTCTACTTTTATTATGTATTTACTCGACATTCCATGTTTAATATGTATTTTATTGTAGTATTTATTGTATTAGGGATAGGGGAATGCTTTTATGACAAATGTCGAATAAAGCTTTAAAAACGTCAAACGACTCAGTCTTGGATTTCAGTGAGGTCGACTCTGAGGCTCCTAAAATGGATGGCCTGCATCCTGCGGATCTAGCCCACCAGGTGTCATAAGCAGGCACTGCAGGGGGATCTGAAGTCCATGTGGGCCCAACATCAAGGGGGCCTCTCTCACCACATTCAGATTTCGGTGAAGTCTGCAACAGAGCTGCAGCAGTGGTTGCTGGATGGCGATTGGATCAGCGGCAAACCACTCTCCCTTCCCCATCCAGAACTAATGCTGGAACTACTTCGCTTCTGGGTTGGGGCGGCCATCTATGAGAAGTAGAGGTCAGAGGTCTCTGATGCATGGTGAAGCCCTAGCTCCACATCAACCTTCTGGAGCTGAGGGCCATCTGCCTGGTATTGAAAGCCTTTATTCCATTCATCAAGGGGAGGCTGGTACAGGTGTATAGACAACACCACTGCCATGTGCCAGTGCAAAAAACAGAGTGGGTGAGGTCATAGACCCAGTGACAGGAGGCCTTGCATCTCTGGAAATGGCTGGACCACCAAGGAATTTTTCTGGTGGCAAACCACCTGGCAGGATCCCTGAACGCCAAGGCAGATAAGCTCAGTCATCGATGCCTAGCTGATCATGAATGGCAGTTACATCCAGAGGTGTGGCGCAAGGTCTCTTCTGGGAATAGGAAAAACCATAGCACAACATTTCACCTCAGAGTCTGTGCGTTTGAGTTTCCAAGGCGTCTCGCTCGAAGACACGTTGCACCTCGATCGGGACTCCTTTGTGCTTTTCTGCCTATACCACTCCTGCCCCAAGTTCTGAAAAAGATCAGGACAGACCGGGCCCAAGTCCTACTTGTGGCTCCTTATAGGGCACAGAGAGTGTGATATCCAGATCTCTTGGGATTGAGCATCTGTCCTCTGATCAGGCTGCCTCTCCGAAAGTACCAACTGTTGAAGCAGTAGGGTAGGGTTGTACACATGTGCCTTCATACTATCCAAGTTCATGCTTGGAGAATGAGTGGCAATAGCGAACACTTCCCTCCAGAGGTGGTGATATCACCTTGGCAGCCAGGCGTCCCTCAATGAAAACTGTATATGCCTGTCGTTGGGACAAATTTGTGGTTTGGTGCAGCACACGCCAGATTGACACCCTCCAGGCCAAGTTATCTGACGTTCTGTTATTTGTTCTGTCTTTTGCCCGGCAAGCCCTTAGTTTGGGCACAGTTAAGGGATATCTTTTGGCCCTTTCGGCCTTCTTATAATTGCCAGGTCAGTGCTCATTGTTTAAGTCACCAATTTTGATGCAGTTTTTGAAAGGGCTGCATAGGAAGGAAGGAGCCTTGTAGCATGGTTACTCCAAATGTTTGCCTGGTGTCAGTGTGTTTTTGACTTGGTCTAACTGGTATCCTGCTAATCAGAACCCCAGTCATTGTGCTCTCTCCCTAAATTGACCATGGAAAGTACGTTTGTACACCCCCAATTGGCTACTGGTGTCCCCTTTTAAGTCCCTAGTATATGGTAATAGGGTACTCAGGGCATAGGTACACCAGGGTCTCCCTTGGGCTGCAGCATGTAATGTGCCATCCATTGTAGTCCACTCAAAACTGTGATTACAGGCTTGCCAGTGCATCATGTGTGAGTTGGTGCTTGCACCTCCCACCACAGATATGTTTTCTTATATCTGAGGTCACTGCACTTTTAGACCTATAAGTCAGCCCTATGGCATGCTCTTCAGTCCTGAGGGCAGGGTGCTTGCTTATAAGTGTGAGGGGACCCCTGCATAAATAGGACACCCCTACGAACCCCGGAGCCGATTCTCCTGGATTTGTAAGTGCAGTCAGCCATTTTAATACATATAGTGGACATAGGTCAGATGTCTAACTATATAGTGGCTGCACTGAACCTGGTCATGTTGGGTATCAAACATGTTGCAATCATATCCCAACACCAGTGTTGGAAGTATGATCCCATATATTGGGGGGCTCCCTTGGGCTACCCCTCTGTACTACAGGTAGCAGCCTTTCAGCTTGTGCCAGCAGGCTTGTGCTGCTGCCGACCACAGACACGATTCTGCCCTCCTGCTGCTGAGCCGAGGTCCAGCAGAGGAAGGCAGAACAATAGGTTTCCTGTCACAGGGAGGTGTGATCACCTCCTAAACAGGACTTTGTGTATTGGGCTGATGTGGGAGTGCTTGCCAGCACCAACAGACTGCTTTGAAGGGCACATTTGGTGCCCTTCTTGCACACTCCGGTTTGATCCAGTTCAGAGAGTCCTTGGCTCCCGCTTTGGCAGGAAACTGGAAAAAGGACATGAGAGTATCCTCCGCTCTGTTCAGTTCCTCCTCTGGGAGGGACCCCGAGTTGTTCCAACCCTTTCCTTAGAGTATTTACGGGCTTACCTGTGAGTGGGTCCTTAGATTCATCGTGGGACAAGACTCAAGCCTGAAAATATGTCGCTATTTAACTGTCTGTACACTTGGACTTCGACTGGAGCCGAGACTGCATCAAGGAAGTCTCCTGCTGCTCCTGGTCTCGCTGTTCTTCAAGTCTTCTTCATTGTCTGTGTCTGTGCTTCTTCCAGTTTCTTCAACAGACCTGTGGGATCAAGGACACCCGAAGAAATCTCTCTTTGAGTGAAGGAGTCACTCCCCTGCATCTGCAGGCACCTCAACAAAGCTGACCAGTCTGCTACTCCTGTCGTCCTCCAGACATCCCAAGGCTCAGCAATACAGGTGGTAGTTCTGCAACTCACTCGAGACCTGACCTGTCCTCTCATTTTGAGACCAGTATCCCATGTCAGAACTGCTCAGACTGAATCCCTGTGCACCACGTTGACTTGCTGTTGCCAAGGCTTGTTGACTCTGCGCTCCAGGTATCTTTGGGCTACAAGAAACTCCAGCCTCTCTTACCTCCAAGATCAATTTCTTCACCACATCCTCTGCATCGTGTATCTTCATCTTTGGTGAGCTTGCGACTCGTGTGCCCTCGGCCTGTGGGTCCACTTGAGGGTCTTCTGCATCAGTTGGTTCTCCTGCTTGCTCGAGGCCTGCTCTGACTCTCCTGCTGTTTGTGAGTCCCTTGGACCTTGCTAGTCCCAACGTTGCTCCTTCTTTGCTTTCCAAGCCTGTTGCAGCTACCATGGCTTGTTGGTGCTCCCGCCGAACACAGTCATCCAACGTGGGACAGGCTCGTGCATGGCTCCTGGTCTTCCTCAGGGCCGCCTGGTCCTCAAAACTGCAGCAACAAGGTCACCGTCAACTCTTCAGAACCTTCCGACATCGGTGGGCATTGTCTTCGTGCCTCCTAGTCACTTCCAAGTGGCAGAGTCTCTCCCCTCTGCTTGCAGGTTCTTCACTTCCAGAATCTACCCTTGGATTCCACCGGATTTCTTCACCATCTTCTACCTAACACTCCTTCAAGATAAGCCTGAAAGCTGCTCTCCAAAGCTACCACGTTGAGAGCTTTCTATGGTTATCAAAGCCCACTGAAATCACCCTAAGGGTTGCCTGGATTACTGCAGTGTGCACCACTTGAATAAGTGTGCACAGTATACTAAGCCAGCCTCCTACAGGCTCCTACATAAATCCCCCCCCTTCCTTTGTCATGCCTCAGTGGGACCTAAGTCTAGTCCTGACTTATCTGATGTGCACTCCGTACACACTGCTTCACAGCTGTCCCTGACCTTTCAACCTGTTTGCATTTGCCAGACTAGTTGTCCTTGTTTCGGTCAACTTTTGTGATGTGGTTCATCAAAGGTTTGTCACTCGTGCTCCCTCCCAAACAGTTTATGATGCCACAGTGGGATCCTAATTTGGTCCTCGTGTTTCTCATGTGCACCCTCTTTAAAGCCAATGCACAGCTGCATGTAACGTCTTCTTCCTCTCAAAATCCTTTTCCTGATTGTGATCAATTTAGCTTGTCCCTTTCCATGAGCTCCAGGCTCTGTCGGTGCAACCATCATACGGCACCTTTTTTCACACAAATTGATATTGATGACTTGGGCGGCCTTTTTGCTTAAAGTTGTGATACCTTTTTGGGCAATCCATCCCCCTCAACATTCTTTGCACTGGCTCACACCTCGGAAGAGAATGAGAGACTCAATCAGCTGGATCCCAAAAGAGGACATTGATCACACCAAAGGGCATGAGGTGGATGATAAGCTTTTTGTGGTCTTCTCTGTGACAAAGAAAGGAAAGACCATAAGGTCTCTGTCGGGGAGGATAGTCTCCTACATTAGATCTGCTACACATTGGCCAAGAAGCCTCCTGAAGGACTGAGGCCTCGTTCTCCAGGGTCACGGCGACTACCACCATGTTGGCACGTAGAGTTCCTGCTCTTAACATATGTACGGTGGCAACAGTAGGCATCCATGTACGCATTCGCAAAGTGCTACTTCTTTGACAGACATTTTGCCCACTTGGTCCCTCAGGACTTTTTGGGCTCAGTTCATTTCAAAGACCCTCCACCTTGGGGAGGAGCGGCTTTGGTATCTATTCTAAATGTGAGGAGTCTACAGTGAGAATTTCCCATCATAAGAACCAGTCGCTTACCTTTGGTGGCACTCTTTTTGGTGGATACTCTTACTGCATATTTCTCACTGCACTCCCTGTTGTGTGGGGTGTCCTGTTTAACTTCTAAAAAGACCCCAAATTAAAGATTTGCACACTGGTTCCAGGAATTGTTTTGTGCTTCATGTCTAAGTGTGTGGAAAAAGTCAAGCAATAAACTGACGCCACCACGAAGGGTTGGCGCTTACATAGAGTTCCGCTCCATCACATATGGGGTAGAAGTAGACCAACACGCAAGCAACACGCTGGCACCTAGTGGCGTGCAGGAGCACTGCTGTCAAAACCTCTGGAGCCACTCTGGCACCTGTGGGATATTCTAAATATTCTCAAATTGTCTGATCTGAGGATTCACCAAAGAGAGCTTTGCCAAAGGTAAGTAACTTGTTTGTTTCTTTCATTCAAATGTAATATTTTCCACAGTGTTAATTATCAAGGATGTCATCTGCAAATGCAATCTTTTCATTCCACAAATGGATCTAGAAATAGATCTATGTATAAATATAAAGAAGGACTCTAGAGCAGACCTAAGTAGATCTGCAATCCTCAACAGTAGGGCCCGCATGAGAGCTTTAAAGTCTTCCTGAAGTTCCGTTGGACTGTAAAGAACCACAGCGTTCCGACCCTGTGTAAGCGCAGGAGAGAACCGTGTTTGGAGAATATGAGGTCCTCATTCCTAAATTGAGGGTACGGAGGTCCACGGCACATTCTGTGAAGAGAGCATGGTCCGATCATTAAAAAGGAAGAATGGAGTAATGGGCTGGAAGGGGCAGCATCCATTTCCCATAAAGATGAGGTTAAGAAACTGATTCCACATAATTGCCACCTTCTGGGTAGTATGGGAGCTTTGTAAGCATGTGGCAAATAAATTGAAACTTAAGAGGAATTTATGAATAATGTCATTGTCTCTGAAGGCAGGTTCTCGCTCCCTTCTTCACTTACAGAAGTCCATTATCTTTCTGTTGCCCACTTTGCTGCTTTTTCACTCTCACAGTCCTCTTTCGTAATGTGTTTGTTGCCAGCTCTCACAGTCCCTGTCTTCCATTACAGGCCTGCGCTTTGGACCCCATGCTGGATGACTCGGTGATGTTTGCCAAGCGACTACGCGACCTTGGCCAGGTGGTCACGTTGCAAGTGGTCGAGGACTTGCCCCATGGATTCCTCAGTCTCTCACAACTCTCGCGGGAGACCCGCGAAGCCACCGCTGTGTGCATCGAGTGCATCCGTGAGATCCTGCTGACGGAACCCCCAACCCCCACAATCAAAAGGCCCCGCCGACTGGAGAGGACGACTGGGGTCCCACTCGATGGCAAGGTCAACGTGGCAGAGCGAGAGGTGGGCGCTTGACATGAAACGGCTCAGCTCAATCTGTCTCATGTAAGGCGGCACCAGTTGTGTGGTGAGATCTGCCCCAGCTGCGTGGTGAGATCTGCCCCAGCTGCGCGGAGCTTCACAACGTTTATTCCTGGTAACGGTTCTGAGGTCATGCCGGCTGCACATGGCCACGGATGCGCGGCTTCGTCACACCCCATACTCACCAACGTGCACAAAGGACAATAAAGCACAAAATCCACCTTGGATCACAATCTGCCGCTGCTGTGTTGGGGATGAGTGATGGTCGAATCTGACTTGAGTCTGAGGTGGTGGATCTGACACCTACCAGTCTCACCGTCCTTGCTGTCCTCTTTGGCACTGCTTACGTATGATATCCCAAGCTGGGCTGCACTGAGGGTCCAGCACGGTCCGCAGATGCATTGCACCCTCCTCCCAGACCACCCATACCACTTGTGTACCTCCACTGCAAGGGACCATTTTTATCAGCAAGCGTCATAATTGTATGATTTTTATTTTTCTAGGTAAACCATATAGTGATTACAGGAACAGAACATATTTATTTTTGTTTTACTGGTGCTGCTCTCTCAAGTAATAGCTGCTTCCAAAGGCATCTCAGAATTGGTGTGAGGAGAAGGGGCATATGGGGCGAGTCTGGAGCACATGTAGCTACAGGTCTGTCTTTGTATGCGTTCCTTACCAGGCTTCCCCAGTGTATGTCTTCTCACGTGTCCACACTCCTGTCAGTGGTGCTTCTATCCTGCATTCCTTCACAGAATCCCTCAATGCCCCTACTCCTGGTTTCACTCCCAAGTGTTTCCTCCAGAGGATATTGGAGCTCCTATTGTTAAATCTAGGGGCCTCCTCTCTAACACCCCTCCCCCCATGGCTCCCTAGAAGCCAGCATTCCCTCTGCACCCCCCTGGAGCCCATTGTGCAGTATTTAACCCAGGGGCTCATGACCAGCATTTAGTTTAAGGGACACACCATAATATTTCCTCTCTTTAGCCATCATACATTTCGCCCTGGGTCCCTACCCAATATTTTCTCACCACTGCCCCTTCGCATTGTTAATGCAAACACACCATTCTCCTGCACCTCTTCGTATGTGTTTATCATGGCCAGAATGCAGAGTCTTTTCTTCCTAACGCACCACACCTTGTTTGACATATCCAAACTCCTTTACCGGTCTCTGCTTCCTGGGCTTGGTTACTAGGGCAACATTATCTTCCCTGGAGCAATGGTGGTGGAGAAGGCTTCTCCGTAGGGCCATAGTGCGCCGTAAGAAAATGGCGGCCTCAGCAGTTATTGATGTGGAATGGAGACCAGAAGACAACTGGCGACACGTGTTGGGCATCTTCTGATTACTATGAACTGGCGCAGAGGCGCACAACGACATGCACAGGGTATTGTGACTGCAAGCCTGCTATTGCTAACGGCCGCAGGAGACGAGAGGATGAGCACAGATCCATGCCCAGGGCACACTCCACACTGTTATTCCCAGTCAGAGCGAGAGTCTGTGGCTTTTAGACACACTCCAGGGACTGCAAGGAGGCCTCATCAGCGCCGAACAATGCTTCCTGTTGCATGTCCAGAAAATCCCACTCTTGAGAAAGGACAGATCCAAAAAGAAATATAGGGCATTGTGCTTCATTCATGCACTTGAGATAAGCCAAGTTGCACTTGTGACAAGCCTGTTTGTAGTTGTGATAAGCTTGCTTGCCTTACTATGCACCCCCTTGTATAAGTGTGGGGCTCTGTGCTCTTCATGCGCTTATGAGCCCCCTTGTAGGAATACACGGGTCTGTGCTCTTCATGCTCTTACTGTGAGCATACTTGTACAGGTACAGGACTCTGTACTCTTCATATCCTTACTTTAGCCTTCTTTGTACTGGTGCAGGCCTCTGTACTCTTCATATACTTACTATGAGGCCTCTGTACTCTTCATACCCTTACTATGAGCCCCGCTGTACAGGTACAGGGCTCTGTAGTCCTCATGCCCTTACTATGAGCCCCGCTGTGCAGGTACATGGCTCTGTAGTCCTCATTCCCTTACTATGATCCCCGCTGTACCGGTACAGGCCTCTGTAGTCCTCAATCCCTTACTATGAACCCTCTGTACAGGTACAGGGTTCTGTAGTCTTCATGCCCTTACTATGATCCCCGCTGTACAGGTAGAGGCCTCTTTAGTCCTCAAGCCCTTACTAAGAGCCCTATGTACAGGTACAGGGCTCTGTACTCCTCATGCCCTTACCATGAGCCCTCTTTGCTGGTACAGGCCTCTGTAGGGCTCCTGCCCTTACTATGAGCCCCGCTGTAGAAGTAAAAATATATGTACTCTTCATGCCCTTATTAATAGCACCGTTGTAGAGGTACACGGTTCTGTACTCTTAATGCCCTTACTGTGAGCCCCCTGTACAGGTACAGGGCTCTATAGACCTCATGCCCTTACTATTAGCCCTGCTGTACAGGTACAGGGTTTTGCCCTTACTATGAGGCCTCTTTATAGGTACAGGCCTCTGTAGTCATCATGCCCCTACTATGAGCCCCATTGTACAGGTACTGGCCAATGTAGTCCTCATCTCCTTATTTTGAGCCCTGCTGTAGAAATACAAGGCGCTGTGCTCGTAATGCCCTTACTAAGAGCCCTCTGTACAGATACAGGGTTCTGTACTCTTTATGCCCTTACTATGAGGCCTCTTTACAGGTACAGGCCCTGTGGTCCTCATGCCCTTACTGTGAGCCCTAAGTACAGGTATAGGCCCTGTAGTCCTCATGCTCTTACTGTGAGCCCTATGTACAGGTACAGGCCTCTGTAGTCCTCGTGCCCTTACTACGAACCCTGCTGTGGAAGCACAAGGCTCTGTGTTCTTAATGCCCTCACTAATAGCACCGTTGTACAGGTGCAGGGCTCTACTCTTGATGCTCTTGCTGTGAGCCCCAAAGTACATGTACAGGGTTCTGTACTGTTCATATGCTTACTATAAGCCCCCTGTAATATTCATGCCCTTACTATGAGCTTCCCAGTACAGGTACTAGACTCTGTACTCTTTGTGCCCTCAATATGAGCCCGCTGTACAGGTAGTTCTAGGCTCTGTACACTTTATGCCCTTACTATGAGCCCCCCAGTACAAGTACAGGGCTCTGTCCTGTTCATATCCTTACAATAAGCCCCTGTACAGGTACAAGACTCTGTAGTCTTTATGCCCTTACTGTGAGCCCCATTGCAGAAATACATGCCCTACCTGTACATTTACACGGCTCAGTCCTCTCGATACCTGACTTTGAGGTCAATTGTACATGCACAGGGCTCTTTCTGTTCATGAAGTGCCCGTAGAGTAGTCACAGCTACACTAGGTCAAAAGATTAACTTTCTAGGGGTGTCGCCACCTTAAGCCTCTTTACTTGATCAAAATTATTTATGGGGTTATCTACTTTGGTTCCAACTGTATATGATCAAAAATGGGGGTATTTGTGTCCTGCCTCTGACTTTATCTCTGCTGACTCCAACAGTACCCGAGACAAAATGGCTGCTGGAGGATCACCGCAGTTGTAGAGCCCAGCGCACTGCCCTTAATGGAGGCTCTGTGCACTCCTGTGATTCTGCACTTACATCTCAACATAGCTCTGCCACGCGATGGTTCTCCCAAACACCACGAACATTCTGCCTACATCTGTGAAGGTCCTGTCTTCCAGGATCAAGGTGAATAGGGAAGCGGCACTGCCCTCTGTAGGTCTGGTATGTGCCCGAGTACAGGAGGCATTCAATGGACTTCACTTTAAATGCTCAGTATTTTCTTCTAAGCTTCACAAGGTGTAGAAGGTTTTGCCCTTGCACATCACCTTGGACCACCAAGGCTCCCAAAGGGTGAGGGCATTTAGGCTCCAGTGTGGGTCAAGCATGATGCCCCAGATGCTTCATCTAGGTTTAGAGGTTTCTTTATTCCCCTCTGATGGAATAGATCAATTTGCTCCACACAAGAAGGCTGTAGGTGGTTCCCCTCTGGCTGTAGTTTAGTGACTAATATTTCCTATCAGGGAGATATGTGGGGTGCCCCTCTAGACTCCCCTGTAGGCTCAGCATACCCTCTCATGCTCTGTATCAGACCAGAAGACTTTTTAGGTACCAATGTGTTGTTTATTAGACAATGTCCCTCGGCTGAATGCACAACACACCGGTGTCTGAGTCCTGCTCCCAGGAGCAACCTTTGGGATGTATCTGGCAGCGACTCATATTATCGTACCCTCTGTAGTTCTGGACGGTATTCTGTAATAGTTAATAGGTTCCCCTGATGGGTTGTGATAATGCTGCTAGTTGCTTCTTTTAGGAGTATTGAGGGAAGGTTTCGGCTTTTTGTTTAGTACGGGACCCAAAAGTCTCCATTTGGGGTGATGACAAGTAGATGCTGCTGTTGGTCAGGCTTATGCCCACCTGTGCCTTATATTGGGGCAGGCTACGTACATTCATTTCACTGGCCCAATATGTGTGTCCCATTGAGCAAAGGAAGGAATGGTGGATAATCATCTGCAGGCTCACTGTGGTCTCCCAATGGTCCATTGTTTCCGCTCACTGGATGTCAGGCCTTCTTCCACCTCAGAAAGACTTCTATGCTTCAGGTGGGGATGGGGTAATGGATTCCCTCTGAGGATGCCTTACATGCTCTTAGTACGTAATGTCTGAGTAAGGACAGGTGGGGGGCCCATTGTGCTTCTCTGTGCGCTAGTGGTGGGTGAGGATCTCACGGTGTCTTCTGTACGTGCTAGTGGTGGGTGAGGACCCCAATGTGTCTTCTGTACGTGCTAATGCTGGGTGAGGATCCCACTGTGTCTTCTGCAAGTGTCAGTGGTGGGTGAGGACCCCACTGTTGGTTCTGTATAATGGGTAAAGACCAGACTGGCTTCTGTTAATGCTAGTGGTGGGTCTGATTCCTCTGTGGCTCTGTAAGTGCTAGTGCTGACTACTCTCTGGCTTCTGTAAGTGCCACTGGTGATTGAGGACCCGACTGTGGCTTCTGTAAGTGCTAGTGCTGACTCCTCTCTGGCTTCTGTAAGTGGAATGCTTACTCCTCTGTGGCTTCTGTAAGTGCCACTGGCGGGCGGGGACCCGACTGTGGCTTCTGTAAGTGGAATGCTGACTCCTCTTTGGCTTCTGTAAGTGCCACTGGTGGGTGAGGACCAGACTGTGGCTTCTGTAAGTGGAATTCTGACTCCTCTGTGGCTTCTGTAAGTGCCACTGGCGGGCGGGGACCCGACTGTGACTTCTGTAAGTGCTAGTGCTGACTCCTCTGTGGCTTCTGTAAGTGCCACAGGTGGGTGAGGACCAGACTGTGGGTTTTGTATGTGTTAGTGGTGATTGGGGACCCCTCTTTGGCTTCTGTAGGTACTAGTAGGTGGGGACACCAGTGCGGGCTTTAGACGGGGAGCCCACTGTGGCTTCTGTACATGCTAGGGATGTTGACTTGGGTCAGTGAAAACCCCACATAGGAATCTGTATGTGCTGTGAGTGGGTGGAGACCCCATATGGACCCTGGATAGCTTCCATGAATAGTGGTGCTGTCTTATGTGTTGAGTCGTCGTGATCCAGTGTCCTCTTACACCCTGTTACTCACGCTTATTCTTGCAGCTAATATTCAGACTTTCCACCACCGGGAGAGCTGAGAGCTCTGGCTGCAGAGAGGAAAACGAGGAACTAAAGAAGGATCTTCTCTATGCAGACTTTCCTATCTCTTCTTTGATAAACACTGCTCTTTTTTGTAAATAAAATAATATATGAATAAATATTTAATACTGAATGTTCGTCAGTCTGCTTTTTTTTTATAGAATTGAAGTGTTAATATCAACATTAACATCAAACTGTGCCGAATATGCAAGGGTCTCGAACAATACATTTTTTAAGTGATTCCATGTTTCCCTCATACCAGTTATATATTAGAGCAAAGCCAGTGGGTCCCAAGCCGGACACTACTGTAGAAAAGAAAGCCAGCCCAATGATAGTGAACAGTGATTCTGCCACCAAATATCAAAATAAGTCCAAACAGGAGAAACTCATGTAACTCTGAATCAGTATAAGATTTTATGACAAATTTATCAAAATTGTGTACTCAAAAATGAAAACAGAACATATATATGCACACACAGATATATAGTGTACAATTACACTCATTGACAATTGAATGACATGAGGTGAAAACCCAAAAATTTAATTACATAACATACCACAATACATACATAAAAAATGAACATATATCAAAGACACAGATTTAAACACAGTGTGAGGTATATGAAAATTATGATTCAACCCGACTAGCAATTGGTCTTGTTATTCTCTATTTGTCTGAGTAATCATTAACACTTGAAATTATGCATCGATGTTCCGACCCCTGAACATAAGTGCGATTGTGTGATCATCTTTAGGGGGTCTTCCTCAGGACCATATATAGAGTCTGTGTGTGGCCTTTAAATAAGGTTCCACCTGGATACCAGAGTAATGATTATTACAGCACGGCTGCTTGTAGTAAGAAGGAGGTTGACCTGAGTCAAACAGAACGCAAAAAGAACAGTTGATGGACAGAATGCAGAACAATGTCATAGATTCACCCCAGTACAGAGATCTGAGCCTAAATCCATTTGTGTTTTTGCTCACCATGCCATTCCAGTTTGGACCCAGCCATATGCAAATCAGTACTGACCCTGCGCCCAATGGGAACAGTCCAGCCCGAACTGCCAGGCCAGGTCCTGCCTGGACTGCAAACAAGCATCCTAGGACCGGTTTCGGGCTTTCAGCCCTCATCAGCCAGGATAGCTTGACTCCAGTGGCAAACAGAACTCATCTTGTCAGATGGTTGGTTCAGAGGTCAATGGCACAGCGTGCCTTCATATTCTCTGGCGTCTGGCGCTCGGGGTCTTCTATTATAAGTCGAAATTTACTTTTTAGGGCAATGATTGTCGGGGCCGGCCGCCTCCAGACAAAACTTCCTCGTGGGTCTCGAGGCTAATTATTGGCCTCTGAACTTTCTCGGGCATTGAATGTCCTGTACTGCATTACGGGAAGCTGCCTTAGTAATAACAGTGTAGGCAAAAATAGACTTAAAGACACCCCATCAAGTGCAAAATATGTCAATATATGCCTGAGGTACATGTAAAAAGAGCACAAGTGGTATTTATGTTCCAACCGCTTATGTCCTGCAAATGGGATGCCCCGCTGTTGTACGATTGCGCTGCAGATGTGAAACAACAGTGGGTGGCTTCGTCCACCACCGTTACACACCTGCCATCCATGCTTCCCTCAGTTCTTTCCAGGTGTCTGCAGTGGGGTTCTGCAATTCTGAGTTGTACTTTTCGTGGGATTAAACGGGGTTAGAACTGTTTTCTTACCAGCGCACTATTGCCCCTGTCATAGGCATAATGTGCAGTAATGCGTCAGCATAGTCATAGTACTGCATGAGAAAGACAGGTACTAAAGAGATAGAAGAGAAAAAAATCAAATTCATCCTAAAGGCAACCAATACAGTGGTATCTCCATTCCCAGACTAACATTTTGTCCATCGCTTGTAGAACCGCTTGCAGTATTGGGGGCATTTCCGGAATAGATGCAGATCAAACCTATTCGAATCTAGTTTATTGAATTTCACGGGTGTGAAGCACTATTAGATCACTAAATTCACGCCAGACAAGCATGCCCTCACCCAAGGATCTTTCTAACCAATTGAATGTCAGCTTTCCTCTTAGTGTATTTCTTATATCACATGTATGCAAAGAAAAGGAGAGTTCCCAAAGATATGTAGACAGTGCTTGTAAAATCTTTTTATTGTTTGGGAAAATATGTGGATACTTGTTTCGCCCTAAATGGCATGCAAGCCATGGGCTTTATCAAGGCTTGTTAGGAAGGGTAAATTGTCTCACTCAGTATATCATGGAATTCCTTAATATCGGACCTTTATTGATCAGTATATGGTAACTGTTTATTGTTGGTATAGCATCCTATTTTGTCGCAAATTGTTGTCTTTGATAATGTTCTTAATATCGATCTTAAAAAATTTGAATCCACACTTGAGAAGATAGTCACTGCTTCCAAAACCATCTGATAGGTCCTGGATGGCTCGAATATCAAATGAGTACCTGTCCCTTTATTCCCGTGTTGTTGGTCTCATGCAGTCTCTAGTGGCTAGGAAATTAACGGTCTCATTCCAAAGGATTTATCATATTGATCTGTAAAAGTGCAAAATTTCAAGGTTGCTATTGGAGCGCCAACGGTGCCACATCCTATCAAAAGCTGGTATGTTCAGTTCAGCATATTTTATGTACTCCTCGTTCACTTGAACATGCTGCTTTTGTGCCATAAGCACATGGATGATGAATAACCATCTAAAGCTCAATACCGTAAAGAAAGAGGTTATTACCTGTGGACAGGGACAAAAATACTATCCTCAAAATAGCATACCCCGGATAGGGTCTGTCCCGCTAGGGTCTGCGATGTGCCTAACGTGTGGGTTTGTTTTAAATTTAGATCTCGTTCAGATCACCTAAGTTGAAAATCTAGTTTCTGATATCCCTTGACAAAAGGCATTTCGCCCGAAATGCATCGGGAGGGAATGGATTCTTGAGATGGAATGTCTTCATACATTTGTTGAAAGATTAACACATCGTTGATGACACTTGGAACAAAGGGGTCCATGAATATGTAAAACGTAATAAATACATTGGACATCTATTTTGCATCAACTTTGGTGATTTGAACGAGATATAAATTTAAAACAAACCCACACGTTGGGCACATCGCAGAGCCTAGGGGGACAGACCCTATCTAGGGAATGCTATTTTGATTCCATGTTTTGCACTCTATGATCAGAGAGTGACACCCCAGGGGCTCGTTACAAGATATCAATATACCTTCATCCTTTTGTTTAATTAGGTTGTGCGAGGTTATTCTAGTTTGATTCAAAATATTAGCCTACCACCATTTAGGCTAAGGAACTTGAAGCCCCTCCAAAAACTTCAAATGAAGTTAGAGACCTTGGGGTAACCATGGACTCAGACCTGTCCTTGATTCCACGTGTTAACAACCTCACAAACAGTGCCCTCAAAACAATCAAAATGCTACATCACATATTCCCATTCCTTGCATACCAAGATAAACCCCATGCCATCCTCGCACTCGTAATCTTTAAGCTTGACTATGCCAACAGCCTATATGTTGGCACACTCTCATTCCTCATACGCAAAATATAACTCATCCAAAAGGCTGCTGCAAGGTTTCTTCTCTGATCTTCACCCAAGAGAACGCATGACACCTGTCTTGCAATCACTCCACAGACTACCTGAGTATGAGTATGAGAGTGCTGAATACACTGCATTTTCCACCTGCAGAGGCTCACCAAGGAAGAGGGCAAGTATACCTGCTAGTTAAATTCAAGCAATACAAAACAGAACACTGAGCTCCAGGCTTCCACCAGTTATCATCATACCACCTTACCATAAGAAAGCAGTGGGAGGCGCAGCTTTGCCTGTAAAGGCCGCCAAGCTCTGGAACTCACTACCAGTCAGCATTAGAAGCACCCAGGAGAATATAAACTTCAGAAGACAATTAAAAACATGGCTATTTCCTAGATAACTACACCACCCTGCCTCCCAGGGACCGAGCCCAGAAAGAGAGTGGCAACCTCAAGCACAGTGCTGAGCTTACAATGCACAGATTGGAAACAACCCAGCCAGCAAACTGTTTTCGACATGCAGGTAAGCTGAGAAGGGCTGACCTAAGTTCTGCCGTGTCATTATATAGTTATGTACTTTTGGAAGTTATCTGGTTACTGGTTGAGGCATGTGAGCTGTAGATCACATGCTCTGCATATTCCTGCAATCTAGTGTTGGGTCCAGATGTTTGTAAGTTGTTTTTCTTCGAAGAACTCTTTTCAGTCATGAGGTAGGTAACTCCTCCTTTCAGTGATAGTGCGCAGGAGCATCAACTCCATTGTTAGATTGTTTTTTTTCCACCATCGGGTTCGGACGTGAATTGCTGCGCTCCGGTTCAACACCGTTTCTCGGGTTCCCCTCTGTGCGCAATCCACTTACCCTCAACAGTATTGTTTTCAAACGCCTATTCCCTTTCTCCGCGTATCATATTTAATACAGCAAACTCTTTTCAATCGGGAAACGCGTGGAAGGCCGTCGGGCCTACCTGCGTTGGTCCGCCTCGCAGTTGATGGAACGGACTACATTCAAATTCTGCTCTCAATGTCACACGAAGTTCCCACGTGATCCGACTCGCACGAAGAGTGCAACCTGTGCTTAACTCCGGAGCACAACGAACAAGACTGCGACGCATGTAAATCATTCCGCTCCAAGAAAACGCTCCGCGACTGTCAGCTCGACGTCGCGACATGCAGAGTCGGAACACCGACTCTATTCTGGACCCCTTTGGAGAAGATTCCGACAAGAAACCAGCTATGCCATAGGGGCCGAGGAAGAACAAGAGGACCCTGCCTCTGACTACGGCTCCAATGTGGACGATGATATTTCGCAAGATCAGCGTATCGTGAGTACCGATCCTCCCTTGCCCATAAGTCCAGCTCAGCCGAAGAAAAAGGCTCCGGTTCCACCCTTGCCTTCGGGCCCTGGTTGGCACTGAGAACATGTTTCCAACGTCCCGACTCCGGGCTCGGCACCCAAACATACATCAAAGCCTTCTGTCTCGGGTTGAGTCGTCCACACTCAGGCACTGAGCGAAACCTTTGGGGTCGAAGCCAAAACCGGTCTCGGCCTCACCTCCTTTGACGCCAAAATCGTCTTCCGAACCGAAACCATCGACCCCCAAGACACCGGCGCCGAAAACTTCGGCTCCAAAACATAAAGATGCTCCGATACCATCGAAGGAGCCCTGTTTCGATGTCCCACCTCCAAAACCGGATCCAAAACAAAAGGAACTGTACATCAATCCAAACACCGAACATATTGCGACCAAATTGCCACTCAAACGCAAATCTAACTCAGAGGAAGCCTATCACATTCCTTTAAAGAAGAAACATGTGGGTGCTAACCCTTCTCCTCCTCTTCCTCCATATCCTCCTTCCCCAGAAACACAACACTTGTTAATTACCCCTACTAATTTACCACCACCATACACACCTGATGATCAGGATGATGGGGATGGGGTCAATGATCCTGCACCTATAGTTCCCTGGAAGGATTACAACAAAGATTCTCCCACAGTAAAGATCCTGATCTTTACCGTACTAAACCTTCTCCACCAGATAACAACATAGGCTATATAGAACTATTAAGCAGAGCTGCTGATTATCATGGGGTTCAATTACACAAAGAACCTCTAGAGGAGGATTTCCTTTTTGAAACACTTAGCAGTTCCCAAAGATCCACTCACACCCTCCCCATGCTCAAAGGTATGCTAAGACAAGTGAATGACATATTTAAGGATCCTGTTTGGGCACGTATTCTCATCCCCAGGATAGACAAAAAGTATGAATCTGCACCATCAAACCCAGTTTACATCAAGGGCCAGTTAACCTTGGATTCCTTAGTAGTTTCTAATGCCCGTAAACAGATCAATTCTCAAACGTCAGAAGATGTTCCACCTCCGGGCAAAGAGTCTAAGTTGATAGACGCCTCTAGGAAAAGAGTAGCCTCCCTAGCTGCAAATTTCTGGCGCATTTCCAACACCCACGCCCTTTTAGCCAGGGACGATAGAGCTCATTGGGACAAAATTGAGAAATTACTCCAATTCCTGCCTGATGATCACAAGTCCAAAGCTCAAGTCCTAGTGCAAGAGGGAAAGCTCATCTCTAACAATTCCATTAGGGGTACTTGGCTTGACACTGCGGCTAGAGATGTCAACACCAGTGTGCTACTAAGAAAGCATGCATGGTTAAGAATTTCTGACTTTAAACCAGAAGTTCAAGCTTCTATTCTTAACAAGCCATTTGACCAACAACATCTTTGGTCCTGTTGCAGACACGTCCTTAAAAAAAATGAAAAAGGACACAGATGTGGCAAAATCTATGGGAGCCCTACAGTCCCCTTCTGGCCTGGGTTTCTTTCGGCGTTCCTTCTATCGTGTGGAGGGGTCCAGGAATACATCATCAAACACTGCCTCTACACTGTACAAGAGCAACAATCCACCCTCTGCTTCCAAGGGTTTCTTCAGAGGGGGCTACAGAGGCAACAATGGCAAAGGTAGAGGTAGAAGTTCCAACACACTCACCTCCCCCTCTAATACCAAACAGTGACTTGCGTACACTCCCCTCAATCATTTAACATCTATCGGAGGCGTCTTTCACAATTCCTACCCGTCTGGCAATTTATAACTACAGACAAATGGGTGCTAGCAATTATCTGTTCTGGTTATTGCCTGGAGCTTACCAACAATCAATCAATCAATAGGACATTTATTCAGCGCACAGCTACCTCCAACTGAGGTGTCCCGGCGCTAGCAGCGGATTTGACAGTAAGAGAAAAAGGGGGGGAGCTACGGTGGGCCGAAAAGTCAGGTTTTCAGTGCATTTCTAAATGCTTGTTCTTACTCTAACTTACAAAGGTGGTCAGGGATAGAGTTCCAGAGAAACGCAGTTCTCACTGAGAAAGCTCAGCCGCCATTCCTGGCTTTAGAGAAACAAGGAATCCTGAGTAATTCCTGGTGATTAGATCTCAAAGCCCTAGTCTGGCAATATTTCTCGAGTCTCCGTTTCAGGTATCCCGGGCCCCTGTCTCTGGTGGCTCTATAGGCAATGGACAGCGCCTTGAACTCAATCTTCCTTTTGACAGGCAGCCAATGGATGCTCCGCAGGTGCGGGGAAATACGGTGGCAGAATGGCACTTTTCTAATGAGTCTGGCCGCAGCATTTTGAATAATTTGCAGTCTTCGGATCAGATAAGCTGGAAGACCCATAGATAGGCATAGTCTAGCTGAGACGTGACCAAAGCATGGACCACAGTCTTCCTGCAGTCCATGGGCAGGAGATGAAGAAATCTCCGCTGGGCTTTTAGTTTCCAGAAGCAAGACGAAGAGACCTTGTATTTCTGGGCCTTGCTGGAGAGGTTCATGTCATATTTGAACCTGAGATTCCTAGCTGAATCTACTGGGATCGGTGAAGGGTTTAGCTCCGCCAGCCACCAGAGTTCGAATAGCAGAGGAGAGGATTGATTGAAAAACAATTTCTCTGTTTTATTGGTATTTAATTTCAAGCAGCTGTCTGTCATCCAAGTCGAGATGTTGATCAGACAATGCTTAAAGTTGATGAAAGCTGCCTCAGAGTGTTCACTTAAAGAGAACACCAGCTGTGTATCATCAGCATAAGAAACAACTTTCCCTCCCCATTGCTCGACGAACGATGCAAGAGGGGTTAGATAGACATTAAATAAGGTAGGGCTCAGAGCCGAACCCTGGGGAACACCGCACATGAGAGGTTTTGCTGAGGAAACTTAGGGGCAGAGAAATACTTGCTGAGACTGACCCTCTAGAAATGAGCGGAACCAGGACAGCGT
This sequence comes from Triturus cristatus, assembly GCF_964204655.1. NCBI lineage: Eukaryota > Metazoa > Chordata > Amphibia > Caudata > Salamandridae > Triturus > Triturus cristatus. The sequence goes on from NC_140590.1 coordinate 38,947,144, forward strand.
GGTTCCGGCCACTCCCAGATGCTCAAGTCTCTCCAACAGAATCTGATGAGACACCGTATCGAATGCTGTGGATAAATCCAGCATAACAAGCATTGCGGAGCTGCCCTGGTCTAAGGCGTCATGTACAGTTTCCACCACTTCCAAAAGAGCTGTCTCTGTGCTATAACCTAATCTAAAACCAGATTGGGTGTCGTGGAGACAGTTCTTAGACTCCAGGAAGTTGCATAATTGCTTCTGGACTTCCTTCTCAAGAATTTTGGCTGGTACTGGCAAAAGGGAGTTAGGCCTACAATGTTTTTAGCTCTGCTGGATCCGTGTCTGCTTTAATAAGCATCGGCAGGACATAGGCCATTTTCCAGGCGGTTGGATAAGTGCCCTTTATCAGAGAGGAGTTCCAAATAGAGCTCAGTTGCAGATTGAGCCAAGGGGCCAGCAATTTGAAAAACGTAGTCGGGCATAGATCGTCGGGCGCGATTCAATTCTAACAGGGATGCTTCTGGGCAAAACGGGCGAAGTTCGGACCAAATGCCAAACATTCCTCCACGGTCACACAAGATGTCACCAAACCATTTACACCTCCTCAAACAAAAGGTTCAATCTCTCCTTTTGGAAGGAGCCATAGAACCCATACCATTACAATATCAGGGGTCGGGCTTATACTCCCTGTATTTTCTCGTTCCCAAAAAGGGCGTTTCTCTCAGACCTCTTTGAGGCCTCAGAGAATTAAACCGTTACTTACAATCAGACCACTTTACATGGCGACGCTTCAACAAGTGCTCCCATTGTTACAACAGGGCGACTTTATGTCTACTCTGAGACTTTTTCTTTTTTTTTTACAGAGTTTTATATAGCGCAAACATGACCCGAAGGTATCAGGTATCAGAGCGCTTTACACAAGCACCAGTAGCATTACATGAGGACACATTCATTTTTGTTTTGCAAAGGGAGATTAAGTGGTTTGCCCAGAATCACAGGATGTTAGGCGTCGTTGCCGAGACTCAAACCCAGTTCCCCAGATTTGAGGTCGACCGCTCTAGCCGTTAGGCCAACTCCTCTCCCCAAACTTAAAGACGTGTATTTCCGCATTCCCATTCATCCCGCTCATCACAAATTTCTCAGATTTGTGGTAGCGGGACAGCATTACCAGTTCAAGGAACTCCCATTCGGAATCACCACTGCTCCCAGAGTCTTTACGAAATGTCTGGCAGTAGTCGCTGCTCACCTACGAAGACAATACATTCATGTCTTCCCGTACTTGGACGACTGGCTCATCAAAGCCAGTACGTACCCAAAGTGTCTCCAGCACACTCACATAACACTGCAGTTACTGCACCAACTGGGGTTCACAGTCAATGTGTTGAAATCGCAACTTCAATCTTCCATCACTCAAAACTATCTAGGAGCCTCTTTCGATACTCAAAAAGCTCTGGCTTTCCTCAGTGCAGCCAGAATTCGCAATATTCAGGCTCTGATTCTTCAGTTTCAGCTCACTCACTCACTACCAGCTCGAGTGTATATGCAGCTGCTGGGAATGATGGCCTCTTGCATCATGATTGTTCCCTATGCCAGGCTTCACATGCGTCCCTTTCAGGAATGCTTAGCAGGTCAGTGGAACCAGTCGCAGGGCTCTTAACTGATCTAGTGTTGGTAAACGGTCGTACTTATCGCTCTCTGCAGTGGTGGAACCCACAAAATTTGTTAAAAGGACGGCCCTTCATAGACCCTGTTCCACAGACAATACTAACAGCAGATGTGTCGCTCACTGGTAAGGGAGCTCCTCTCCAGAAACGCACAATTCAAGGCTTGTGGAGTCGAAAGCAAAAAGCTCTCCACATAAATCATCTAGAGCTGCTAGCAGTGTTTCTAGCACTCAAAGTCTGTCAAATTCACCTTGTAGGCAAAGCTGTCCTAGTTCGCACCACCAACATTACAGCTCTGTATTATATACAAAAACTGGGGGGGGGGGGGGGACACGCTCTCCAACTGTCACACCTAGCTCAAAGACATTTGGAAATGGGCCATACACCACAAAATCCATTTCCGAGCAGAACACCTCCCAGAAGTAAACAATCAGATTGCTGCCTCTCTCATTAGAGAGAGGCAGCAAGTCCGCGAGTGGGAACTTCACCATCAAGTTCTCCTCCCATTCTTTCAAAGTTGAGGGTTTCCTCAAATAGATCTTTTTGCCACACACAAAAATGCAAAATGCCCAAGCATCGCCTCCAGGTACCCACACCTGCTCTCCAAAGGCAATACACTATAGATGAACTGGTCAGGGATATTTGCCTACACTTTTCCACCTCTCCCTCTCATTCCATCAGTGGTTCAGAAACTCAGGCAAACATCCCTCACATTGATTTTAGTAGCTCCCACATTGGCCCGTCAACCTTCGTTCACAACCCTGCTGGAGCGATCAGTAGTTCCACATCAAAAGCTGCATCTCACATCCAATCTCCTCACACAGAGCCATGGATAAATCAAACACTCAGACCCCAAGGAACTGAACCTTGCGATCTGGCTCCTAAAGTCATAGAGTTTGGTTATCTGAATCTTCCACCAGACTGTATGAACATTATTAGAGAGGCCAGAAGACCTACTACAAGAGCTTGTTATTCAACTAAATGGATGTGTTTTGTTATTTATTGTAATAACATCAATCCTCTTGAGGCTTTCATACAAAATATCATATGTTATTTGTTGCACTTGCAGCGGTCGGAATTAGCTTACACTTCTAGCTGTTCACATCTCGCTGCGATAGCTGCGTATCTCCAAAACAGGCAACACTTATCTCTCTTTAGAGTACCAGTTATCAAAGCATTTATGGAAGGACTAAAAAGAGTTAAACCACCTAGACTTCTACTTGCCCCAATGTGGAATCTTAACATAGTCCTTAAACAATTAATGGGCCCACCTTTTGAACCCATGCATAAATGTGAACTGCAATTTCTCATGAAAAATCGCTTTCCTCATTGCAGTCACTTCACTGAGGGGAGTGGATGAGCTACAGACATTAACCATAGAAGTACCTTTTTTCCAGCTTCACAAAGACAAAGTGGTTCTTCGTACCAACCCTAAATTTCTACCTAAAGTAGTTTCTGCCTTTCACATCAATCAATCAGTTGAATTACCGGTGCTCTTTCCTCAACCAGATTCAGTAGCAGAACGAGCTCTACACACTTTAGATGTCAGAAGAGCCCTCTTATACTACATAGAAAGAACAAAGTCATCCCGTAAGACTAAACAACTTTTTGTTGCTTATGCGCCACCTCACTAGGGCAATCCTATTTCCCAAATCAGGTATTGCCAGCTGGATTGTTAAATGTATTCAAACTTGTTATGCAAAAGCAAAAACAACTTTAACAATACCCCCTAGAGCGCATTTAAAAAAAAAATTCTTAGAGTTATATATAGCGCAAATGAGACCCGAGACATTGGGTATCAGAGCGCTTTACATGAGCACCAGTTTTATTACAGAAGGACACATTCATTTTTGTTAGGCACAGGGAGATTAAGTGATTTGCCCAAAATCACAGCATGTTGAGCGTTGTTGCCGAGACTCGAACCTGGTTCCCGAGCTCCGAGGTCGACCGCTCTAGCCATAGGGCTACATCCTCTCTCCATTCCATTTGCAAATAGGGGCTACTATGATTTTCTTAGGAAACATCCCCATAGTTGACATTTGTAAAGCTGCAACATGGTCTACACCACACACATTCACCAAGCACTATTGTGTAGATGTGTTAGCAAGACAACAAGCTAATGTAGGCCAGGCAGTACTTAGAACACTCTTTTAAACAACTGCAACAGCTGCAGGTTAGCAACTGCTTTAGGAAAATACTGTTGTATAATTTATGCAAAGCATGTGATCTACAGCTGAACTCAGACAAGACAGAGGTCCTCTTCCTGGGATCATCACCCTCCGCCTGGGACGACTCCTGGTGGCCCCCCGCCCTAGGAGCCACCCCCAAGCCAACGGACCACGCACGCAACCTAGGCTTCATCCTGGACTCCTCCCTCTCGATGACCAGACAAGTCAACGCCGTCTCGTCTTCATGCTTCAACACCCTGCGCATGCTTCGAAAGATCTTCCGGTGGATCCCCACCGAGACCAGGAAGACGGTCACCCAGGCCCTCGTCACCAGTCGGCTGGACTACGGGAACGCCCTCTACACCGGCACCGCCGCCAAACTCCAGAAGAAACTCCAACGGATCCAGAACGCCTCAGCACGACTCATCCTGGACATCCCCCGACACTGCCACATCTCCGGACACCTGAGAGACCTGCACTGGCTCCCCGTCAACAAAAGAATCACGTTTCGACTCCTCACCCACGCACACAAGGCCCTCCACGACCTGGGCCCCAAGTTCCTCAACAGCCGCCTGACCTTGCACAAGCCCACCCGCCAGCTCCCCTCCGCCAGCCTCACTCTCGCCACCGTCCCCCGCATCCGCAGAGCCACCGCCGGAGGAAGATCCTTCTCCTACCTGGCAGCCAAGACATGGAACTCCCTCCCCATCCACCTCCGGACAACGCAAGACCATCTCGCCTTCAGGAAGCAACTCAAGACCTGGCTGTTCGAGCAGTAGCGTCCCCCCCCCCCCTCCCCCCCCCCCCCCCCCAGCGCCTTGAGACCCTCCGGGTGAGCAGTGCGCTATACAAATGCCTATGATTGATTGATTGATTACAGCTCATATGCCTCCAATGGATAGTGTTACTTATCCAGTATGCATCTGTTCTTGGCATGTAGAGCTGTAGATTCACATGCCCCCTCCCGCCTCCCCGGGTACCTATACATGTTGCTGTTCTCTCGTACTTTATATACATATGCATGGGAATCCCTTTTCTACTCTTACTAACTCCATTCTCACCCTCTGCGGGAACACAATCTAACAATGGAGTCGATGCCTATACGCACTATCACCGAAAGGAGGAGTCACCTACCTCGTGACTGGAAAGACTTCTTCGAAGAAAAACAAAGTGCAAATATCCATACCTAACACTAGATGGCAGGAGTATGCAAAGCATGTGAATCTACAGCTCTACTTCCAGGGACAGATGCTTACTGGGTAAGTAACATTATCCTTTCAAGCAATACCCAGTTGTTCCCAGGGTGAACCAAAAAAGTCACTAAATTAACCTGTGCTTAACTCTCTGGTAGCTTTGCACAAAAGCTGTCAGGCTTAACTTGGAGGCACGGTGTAAAGTATTTGTGCAGCACACAAACAATAATAAAGTAGAAACACAACACCAGAAAAATCCCAAACAAATAAAAAAAAAATGGGATACATTTTAAAGAACAAAATGATTCTAGAATGACAAAAATCCAATCATTGGAATCAGATATGCAATTTCAAAGTTTTAGGTAGACATAGAGCCTAAAAGCATAACGCACCACTCGCAGTCATCTGGTTGTGCTAGACTGGGGGAAAGTCATACATTCAGGCTAACTGCAATGGAGCACAGGTGGGAAACAGGGACCAGTTTACTCCTGCTAAAAAAGGTACCTTCTCAATTCTGGCATAAAGAGCTCCACACTTCAGGATTTCTCCTTTTCTTGAACAGGAATGCAATCTAACACCAACCAAGGGTCCAGGAAGACTCCCTCTAGCAGAGGCCAGCAGGTCCAGTGGCTGGTCTAGGTCCTGCTACAGCAGGTCAGCTGGGCAGTTGCAGGGAGGCCTCTGGAGTTGTTGTGCTCCCGTGGCTCAGGTAACATGTCTGTCGTCTGGGGAGCAAGGCAGGCGTCAAGTAGCCCAGCAGTCCTCGTCAGAACAAGGCAGTCCTTCTGTAGTGTCCACAGGTCCAGGAGTGTACTGAAGAGTTGGTCTGAGGGTCCAATATTTATGCCTGGTGCCAGTATTTGAAGTGGGGGAATCTTCTAGGCTACCCCCGCAGCTGGTTCTTTAAAGTTCTTTCCTTCCTCTGCCAATGCTCCAAGAAGTCTGGGGTGACAAAGACTAGTGTCAAGTTCTTTTTTGTGCTGCAGGCAGCCCTTAGTGGAGCTGGGAACAGCTCCTCCACAAGCCATCCTAGTGCCCTTTTGTTCAATATCTGGGCCCAATACACATTCTTCATAAAGGAGCCATTATCAGGCTCAGGCAGCTGGAAACTCCTAGAAGGCCCTGTAAACTTTTGGGCAAGAAAATTGGCAACTTTCTAAAGTGGCATTTTCAAAATTGTAACCTAAAATCTGAAGGGGATTTTAAATTTCACTTGAGTCCAAACATGACATTTCAACCGGTTTCAAATCAAAAGATAGCACTTATTAAATGTTATAAGGTAACTCAATGCTATCCCAAGGAAGATTTCAAGTTTCAAGTTGAAACAAGGAAGAGGTAAGCCTTACAGTAGTGAAAAATGTATGTAGGAGTTTTTCACTACCAGTGCATGTAAAACTTAAAAACACATCCTACTTTTTAAAAACAATGCATTCTGCCATAATGGCAGTTTAGAGCCTATCTTAGGGGTGACTTACATATACTAAAAAGGAAAGTTTAGGAGACCGGAGGTGGAGCTTGGTGTCGACCAAGATGGCTGCACCCTGCTAGAGCTCCGACTTCTAAGACAGCCAAGGAGGCTGCATTCCCCTGGTGGGCCCGATGGTGGGAGGCCATAAGCCATATAGAAGCCCTGAGATCTGCACCGAGCGGTCTACCGGCCAAAACCACATCTTGGGCCTGCCGCCCCCTCCCTCAGTGGTGGATTGCCTGGCACCGCCGCTTTCCAAAGCCATTGGACACCCCTGCTATGTGCCGAGCTGAACTGCCCTTACCAGCTGTGCCACCACCAGCCAGAAGCCACCACTCCTTTCAATGAGAGACATGCAGCTCCATCTTCTCGAGCCCGCATGCTGCAGCGTCCAGCATTGACCTCAGCGAAGATGGCGTAGTCATTCGTTCTATATCATCTCTGCTCTTTGGTGGCAACACACCCAGGGACTGACTCCCCCCCTGCCCCCACCATTCCGGGCTACAACTGACCACACAAGCAGCGAGGGTTGAGGCCCCATCCTGGGTATAATTTCTGCTTGACAGCCCTTACCTGAGGAGGCCCCCGCCTGGTTTGCCTCTCTCACCAGGAGCTTCCTCCCACCAACTCCTACAGGGTAGGTTCCCCTGAGGCTCCATTTGTACAACCTGCCAGATGTCCTAGCATAGTAGCAGCCCTGGGATGGCATCGGGAGGATGGCATATGGTGCTTTCCAGTAGACTCTCTCACCATCTCCGGTGGCCATGCTTGCAGTGATTGTTGGGGCCCAGTGGCGGCTCCTGACTTTATCATATTTAAATTTATGCCCCACCATTTTTAAAGACTTACCTTGATGAGTGCAAACACACGGAGTCCCAAAATTAATCCAGTTGCTTTGCTGCCTGCTTGTGAAGCTGTAACCTAGCCAGAAAAAATAAGCCCGACCTCCCCAGCCAATCCAAGCACTGCTCTTATGCTGCATATAATACCAAGCAGCATAAGAGCAGTGCTAGGATTGGCTGGGGCATGCTAGCACAGCGCTCCATTGAAGACTGATGGGGCTGTGTCTTTGCCGATGCAGCTCCATGGAAGCTTTCAGTGGGGAAGCCTGAACTGCACGTCAGATTGGCCACAGCAAAAATACCAGCCAATCTGACACGTGCAGCTCAGGCTTCCCTCCTGAAAGCTTCCATGGAGCTGCATCGGCAAAGACACAGCCCCATCAGTCTTCAATGGAGCGCTGTGCTAGCATGCCCCAGCCAATCCTAGCACTGCTCTTATGCTGCTTGGTATTATATGAGCTCCGTAGCCCCCTATAAGGAAACAGAATGAATGGAGGGACGCCATGGGAGCTTATTTTAAAAAGTAAAAAATAGCCTATGACTGTAGTGGCTCGCAGCAGTAGGGCCCCTCTGCCCCTATAAAGAAACCACCACTGTTGGGGCCCCGTCCTCCTTAGCTCAAGGAGTCCGCCCCTGGCCTGATGCCCCCATCTAGAGATTCCTTTCACCAGCCCCCATGGAGGTGCCCTGGGGGCTCTCAGTGTGCAACTTGCCAGACATCCTGACTTAGCTTCAAACACCGGAGAAGCATCAGAAGGGGAGGGTATGGTGCGGAATGAGTAGACTCCCACACCCGGACTCCGCCGCACCTGCCTTCGCCATTCTAGGTGGCGCTGGCATTTCCTTGATCTCTTGACACCAGCGACTGACCACAAGCCGCCCAGGACCCGAGTGCTACCAGCAGCTGCATACGGAGGGCTTCCCAGATACTTTGCCACCCCCCCCATGCCACAGCTGAAGCCGGCATCATGCCAACTGCTGTTTTTGGATGCTCACCCTAAATCCCAGGCCACCCCACCTCTGACTTGGGCTCCCCACCTGCAGAGAACATTAATGCTGCCCTGAAGGAAATATCGGCCATTGGGACTACCCACACTATCATGAACAGTAGAGTGACGGACCTCACCACAGTGGTAAAGTCCCTGCAGTCAGAGATTACCACATTTCATACATGCCACACCGCCATAGATACTCAGGTAGAAAACTTGGACACTCAGTATCAGTATAGCACCTTACGGAACTGGGGCAAGGGCGTCAACTTCCTCCTCCACAAAGTCATGGATTTGAAGGATAGGTCCAGTTGAAAAAATATTTGTGTTCTTAGAGTCCCAGAGCGAGATCATATGGTGACTTTTCTTGGGGCTTTATCAACAAACTGTTGGGTGTCCACTTCTCTGAACACCTAAAGTTCCAATGGGCGCACAGAGTCCACTCTCACTCTGCAACTGTCGTTTGGCCCCCTTGCTCGATCATTGCTTATACGTGCTATTATCCAGGCGGCCAGACAGGCACAAGCAATGCTGATTTTCGAGGGTCACCTTATCTCCTTCACAGCCACTTACTCACAAACCACCTCCATTAAACGTAAGAAGTTCCTGACGCTGCGGCCTCTACTCTGCAACTGATCGGACTTTGATTGTGCGTTCCATCTGCACCCAATACAGACAAAACACGCTTCCTGGCCTCACTCTCCTGCACCCTTCTGTCCTTTGCCTGCACCCCCTTACTACTAGTTGTTGACTTGGACCTAGTCCCTGACCCCCTCTTAGATTGAACAAGAAGAAATAGGCATTCTGAGCTACCTCCTGATAAACCATGCCTTGGTTGACATAGGTCGCCTCTTGGGCTACTGCTTCGTCTCAACCTGATTGGGTGACGGCGCTACCACTTGGCTACTCGCTTGCCAGTTTGCCCAGATCAGGACAAATGGGTGGTGGGATTGCTATCATTTACAGGTCCGAGTTTAAAATAATATCCGAGCCCGTTCTGCTGCCAGGAGCTGAAGCCATGGCGTTCAACATCAAAATATGGAATGTGGTAGCCTTCCCTGGTCTGCTTCTCTACAGGCAGGCCGGGCCCAAATCCCTATTTATACCAGCCCTACAGTCCTTTATGGAATCCTACCTGGACTCCCCAACCTTCACCATACTAGGGGATTTCAATTTTCATCTAGAACTTGTCGATGATTCATGTACCTCTGTGCTGTTAGCCAACCTTGAAGGTTTCGGGCTAACTCAGATAGTCTTAGTACCTACTCATAAGGCACTTCACACGCTGGATGGGATTTTTACTAACAACCCCTCTGTCAGAATTAATAGAATTTTGCCACTTACTTGGACGGACCATATGGCAATTTCCTTCAATTCGCATGATGGGCACAATCCAGACCCCCCGGTATCTCTCCCGCCTCCGACCAAAGTGCGGTCCTGGCGGAATATCAGGTCTGAGGTGCTAATGGACATGCTTGACAACAACGTGCCTACTATAGCTGCAGGCTCCAACATTACGGCTGAAAGCTATGAAAATTGGATTAGGTCAGCCATAAATCAACTGGCTCCAGAAGGAATAGTCAGACAGCGTAGGAATAAATCTTCTGCCCCATGGTATAAACTTGAGCTGAAAACCTTACAATCAACATGTAGATGCTTAGAACGTGTATGGAGGGTGCACTACAGTGTGGTGGGTAAAATGAACTATAACCAAGCACTAACTGCATATAAAGCAGCCATTATCAGTTCTAAAGAGATCTTTTATACTAGCAAAATAGAGGGGGCCAAAAATTCCGCTAGAGAACTCTTTAAGACCGTCACTGCACCTAAGCTCCAGCTGGGGAATGTATTTGCCCCGGATCAAGTTCTCTGTGATAAAATGGCTACTTTCTTTCAGTCAAAGGTTCAAACAATATATGAGGAACTAGAGAGTCAAAGCCCCGACCCTCCCTCCCTCCAGGCCCATCTTACGGAAGACGTGGCATCTGTCACTAGCCACCTGACTAGTTTCTCCCCCATGACAGTCGACACAGTAAATGACTTGCTACTGGCTACTAAGTCGGGATCCCCAACCGATCTGTGCCTCCGGACATCATTCATGGTGTATCGAATAAAGTCAGTAACCGACTTGCCCCTCTCTTGAATAATGTTATCAGTACTGGTGTCTTCCCGGGCTTCCTGGAAGAAAGCCTGTATCAGTCCCATTTTAAAGAAACCTTCCCTTGACCATTTCGAAGTAACAAACTACCGACTGATCTCCAGCCTGCCCTTAGCAGCCAAGTTTTGGAAAAAGCCATTAACTCAACGCTCATGGACTAGCTGGATATCAACAATCTTCTAGACTCAGCCCTACATGGCTTTCGATCGGGCCACTCCACGGAGTCCGCACTAATCATGACCACTTAGGAAATAAGTTGGCAAATTGACAGGGGTGGCAGGGCGATCCTTATCCTACTTGAGCTATCAGCCGCTTTCAATACGGTTAATCATACTGTACTCGCGACGGTTGGAGGCATTAGGAATTGGAGACACCGTGTTAACCCTTCTCACCTTTTTCCTGACAGCCAGAGAACAGAGGGTGTGCTGGGATAACCTTGAATCAGACAAATTCTATCTCCCCAGGGGAGTTCCACAGGGGTCAGCTCTCTGGCCAGCGTTGTTTAACATTTACGTGACTCCACTGGCCAAACTAATCAGGAACCAAGGTTTCCTGTTAGTACCGTATGCTGACTATACTCAAATTATTTCCATCTCGTCAATGGCAGACTCAGTGGCGGACGGATTATACTGCTGTCTTGGCCAGGTGGCCCTTATTCTTTCCCGCTGAGACTACTGTAACAACCTGTACTTAGGCATTGTCAAACGTCAGCTACCAAAACTGCAATCTCTACAGAATGCTGCAGCCCGTACCTTGCTAAATATCCCAAAATATAATCACATCTCTGGTGCCATTAGAAATCTTCACTGGCTTCCAGTTAAGCAGTGAACTGAGTTTAAGGCACTATGCCTTGTTCATAAAGCTCTGTACAGGGGGGGCCTAAGGACTACCACAAATTATTCGAACGGCACATCCCCCGCCTGTTGCTAAGATTAGCTAATAAAGCTCTGGTCCGTGTTCCTGGAGTTAAGAAGTCTAGATGGGGAGGCAGATGTCTCTCATATCTAGCATCCGAGCTCTGGAATGAGTTACCACTCAACATTAGGCTTCATTCCTACAGGCCCCGGTTTAGGAGCCTGGTTAAATCCTGGCTCTTCCCTGCCCAGTAGTGACTGAGTACCGCCTGGCTTCCCTGCACTTTCTTGCATTCCCCAGCACCAAGACACCTCGGCATTCGTGCACTTTACAAGCCCTTTACTTACTTGCTTTCTTGCACCCCTTCGGTAGGGAGTACACTTTCCTCTCTTGCCCCCACGGTACCCAGTCTTGCATTAACTACGTCCTCCTCCAGACCCTACTCCTGCCATGAGTCACCGGTTGTGATGTCCATCATTCTGCTGTCACGGATTACAGCATTACCATGGCCTGTGCTGACCTGCTTGCTAGCTATACTTTCCCCCCACCCCGCGTGTTGGCGGATGAGAGCGTTGGCCTATTCGCAGCCACAGCATGAGGAATCCCTCTGACAGCACATCGGCTCCTACTTGCAGAACAATGATGGTTCAGTGGCCTCACACTAGACCCTCATGGAGGCCAGGAAAGCTACCTTGCGATGTGCCATGATGAAGGACTGTGCTGTTGCAAAACTCCCAACTTGTAGAGCAATCCAGGAGGCAGGGGAGGCAATGTTGACTCTCCATCAAAAAGCAGAGTCCCCAATGGAAATCCATTTTCAGGCCTTGAAACTTGCCAAGGCGCATCTTAAAGCACTTTTTACGGCAACATTCGAAAAAACCCAAATCAAACTGAGATGGTATAGATACCATCACGGCGAAAGGGCTGGTCGCTTACTTGCGGCCCAGCTGCATCAACATGAATCGCAGCTTGTTGTCTCAGGCCTCCTCAACAAGACTGGAACTCTCTTGACCCATCCTCTAGAAATCATGAGAAGATTTGCCGACTTCTACTCGGCAATTTGGCGCTCGGAGTTTGCCTCCTTCATAGCAGAGATTGACGCCATTCTAAAACCCCTTCGCTTGCCTTCCCTCACTGCTGAGGCTCTACTAGAGGGAGATATAACAGAGTAGGAGGTTGCAGATGCCAAAACCTGGCTCCCCACCTCCAAATCCTCAGGAAAGATGGATTCCCTGGAGAGTTCTACTGGATTGATTAGCCCCTCCTGACCCCTCTGCTGACCTGCACCTATAAGGAGGCCGTAACCTAGCAAGCCCTAGGCTTAGTCTACAACATGGTCAACATCACGGTCCTCCCCAAGGAAGGCAAGGGCCCGATCACTCTAATTAATGTGAATCTAAAGATCCCAGCTAAATTCCTAGCCAACTGCCTGGGAAAGGTGATTCCCCAACTGATGCTCCCTTTGCAATTTGGTTTCATCCCAGGGTGCTCTTCACAGGCCATCTTTGTACTCTCATACACCTCCTATGGCACGTAGGAGACGAGTCTGAAGTGCAACTGGCCCTTTCTCTTTTTTTTTTTTTACGGAGTTTTATATAGTGCGAACTTGACATGGTATCGGGTATCAGAGCGCTTTACATAGCACCAGTTTTGTTACATGAGGACACATTCATTTTTGTAAGGCACAGGGAGATTAAGTGATTTGGCCAGAATCACAGGATGTTCAGCGTCATTGCTGAGACTCGAACCCGGTTCCCCAGATTCGAGGTCGACCGCCCTAGCCGTTAAGCCAACTCCTCTCAATGCTGAAAAGAAATTCGACCGGATGAAATGGCCGTACCATTTCCAGAGTCATGACACGTATGGATCTCGGCGACTAACTAATTTCCAAGGTTCGCCTCCTGTATGACTCCCCCAACATGGAGGCCCAATATTGCGGCTTTGTGTCTGCTGCTTCTGAATCCAGAGGTTTGCGCCAAGACTGCCCTCTCTCTCCATTGCCGTTCCTTCTAGAAATGGAACCCCTCGATACTGTCATCCATCTATCCGCAGAGGTGTTGGGCATTTTCATTGGTTCCTTAGAAGTGAAGGCACTCCTCTACACCAATGATATCCTCCTCCTCCTCCTTCTCTCACCCCGCATCCTCTCTGGCTTACCTCATGTCCATCATTGTCCGTTTTTCGATCATATTGGGATCTAAAATCAAGTGGACCGAGAGCGAGGCTCTGCCCTTGTCTTCAGGAACCACCAGAGCCTGCCTCCATTCTAATGACATACGATGGGTGTCTACTGAGCTGAAGTATCTCACCATTAAGATGAATACCACCAACTCCAAGAGAATGCTCTATGGATAACCTGATATGGGATATTTGGATATGCTCTTCCACATCTTACACTGATCCTGGCGGTGGTACAAAAAATCTGACAATGGCCAATGACTTGGAACTTAGTTGCACCAACATGAGCCATGTGTAGGGCTCCCAGCTGATCGAGATCTCCGTTCAGCTACTGTTCAAGGTCAGGGTCTGTCCAAACTTAGTGACAATACAAAATGGAAGGATTAACTGTCTCAATCCACATTCACTCAATCCAGCAATTTTACCCATAAAGTCTTTTAAAGAATGTGGATACCTGAACTTACCATCAGAATGTATGAATATTTGTTAGAAAGAGCAACAGCTCATGACAACGGTGTGCTACGGGGAAAGATTTGTGTGAGAAGCTATGTATATGCACTCCCGTCAATTCACTTCAACTCCATCACACATAGTGTGATACCTATCTGAAAGAGACTATTAGGTATGGATTTCTTACCTTAGAATTACCTCCAGGCGTCAGACTGGATCCTGAGAAGTTTTCTTCAGCAGTACCCTTGTGCATCGGTAGGTGGCGTCGGTCGACTCGGCATTTGTCTTTGGTGTCGTGATTTCCGGAATGACATCGTGGTATCTACTTAGACACCGCCCCTGCACACTGACGTCAGTTCTTTCTTTTTCCGTGCCAGCCAGAGCAGATCTGATTTGCATATGGCCAGGTCTAAACTGGGGTGGCATGGTGAGCAAAAGAATAATGGTTTTAACCCAGATCTCTTGACTGGGGGTGAGTGTTTTGATTTTTTCTGCATTCCGTCCATCAATTTTGTGTCTTTTGCTTTCTAGCCCTAAGTGCGCCAGGTATGCCCAGACATGGGTCCTGGGCTCACTGTGCCACTGGAATCAAGCTATCCTGGCTGAAGAGGGATGAAACCCCGAAACCGATCCTAGGATGTTTGTTTCCGGTCCAGGGAGGACCTGGATTGGCAGTTCGGGCTGGACTGTTCCCATGAGGCACAGGGCCAGAACTGATTTGCATATGGCCAGGTCTAAACTGGGGTGGCATGGTGAGCAAAAGAGTGATAGATTTAACCCAGATCTCTTCACTGGGGGTGAATGTTTTGATTTGTTCTGCATTCCGTCCGTCAATTGTGTGTCTTTTGCTGTCAGCTTTGGCCCCGGCACTGCAGGGCCCACAGGGATCCAGGCCTGGATCCGTGTTGGACTTGGCCCTTCTGGCAAGTTCACCCCTAGAACTTTTTTGCATTATCCTAGCCTTTTTCCTATGTTGTACTAGTGGTTTTAGGCCGCTAGGCGCTTTCACACTGTGTCCCAGTGGAAAGTGCGTGCGCTCTGTGTATGTTTTAGTGAGACTGACCTGCCCTCCCATAGGAATGCATGGGAGATCTGAGTGACCGTGTTAAGTCCTGATGTGAGAGGAGTGCAGGGTCGAGTTTGGTATGTGCAAACTCGTGAGAGTGAATACTGCGCAATGATGTGTGCGGCGTTACGGTGTCTTGTGTAGAAGTGCCACTTCTAGAACCTGGCCTGTCTATGTAATAAATGAGCAGTGACTGTCTGGCTTGTGATTGGCTGGTGTGTCTGGCTCCAGGAGTCAGGATGGGTCTGCCCCAGTGCTGAGTGGAGGGATCTGCATGCTGATGGCAGGGAGGAGTACACCTGGGACCTGAATAGGGCTGGGCTTTCCCTACACAATGCTGGCTCCACCCCCTGTGGTGCGTCTGATGTCCCTGGCCTGTCCTGTGAATAGGGAGAGGGGCTGAGCAAAACAAAGTGCTCAGGAACCAGTTGCATCTGGTTCGCCCCTTCCCTGCACCTTTGGAGACAAAGGATTCTGTGTATAAAAGAGGGGCTGTTGCCCCATGAAAATGTTCTTGTTCTTGGACTCGAATCGACCACGGGCGTGCTGCTGCTGGGGCCCAGGGGAAGGCTTGCCTCCCTGGGCCCTGCCCAGCCCCTGGATGCCTGATGGACTTCTGGGACCTCTGTGGATTCATTTTTCTTTGCCCCAGGACCTTTGCCTTCTTCTAGCGCCTGGGAGCGCTTTTACTTATTTGGCCCTTTATTTGAGGAAGAGCGCGGTGGCATTGCTGCGCTGCTTCCCAGGAGAGAGAGGGAATCCCCAGCTGAGGGATTCCCCCGTGATGCCGGCCTTGCGGGTGCCCACCCCGCTTATCTTTTGCTTTTGGTGCGCAGGTGCCCACCCTGCGTCTTCGTTGTGCTGGCGGGATTAAAGCGGGTGCCCACCCCGCTGATGTGAGCCCTTGCGGGTGCCCACCCCGCTTGTTTCGTTGTTTAATGCGGGTGCCCACCCCGCGTTGTGTGCCTTAGCGGGAGCCCACCCCGCATATTGTTGCTAAGATGCACCGCCGCGGCCCGAGCCGCATTAAAAAAAACCCGCCGAGTCCGCGGCCCGCCTGTTTGTGGGCGGGGCCGCTGGATGGAAGTGGAAGTGTGGCCGGTAACTGTACTGCGTGTTGGGGGAGGACGGGAGCCTACCCCGCCTCCCTGAGTAGTGGTTACGAGTCCCGGGTCCCAGGAGGGGGCCCGGGTGAAGAGGGGAATGCCGCTACCCCGAGATGCTCGAGGCGGGACTCCCGGAGTGAAGTGGGAGCCCCGCGGTGCCCGCAGAAGGAGAGAATTCCTCCCCCCGTCGAGATTCGGTGAGTTGAGACGGCTACAGGGGGGAGGCTGGGCGCATTGTTCGTGCCGATCGCGGCACGGTGCTGGACTATTTTCTGAGTGGCCCCCGCCTGATAGGGGGTCACTCCAACACGAGGGCAAGTCTGTTAGTTATCTCAGAGCCCTGAGTGGCTCCAACATGGGGGCAAGTTTGTTCTTCGAGCCTAGATGGCTCCAACGTTTAGCGCATATGAATTTCAGGAGCCCTGTGTGGCTCCACAGTACTGGGGGGACATGTTGTTTTTAGAGCCTAGGTGGCTCCAACGTTTTGGCATATTATTTCCAGGGCCATTGAGAGCCCATGCCTCATTTGACTTCACTGCTGCGCAGCACTTAGTGCCAGCTGCAGCGTTTAGGCCATGTCCTTGTCCCCAGCTGCCCAGCAAGTAGTGGGCAGCTGCTACGTTTAGGTTCTGGCGCAACCTGGACCCTAATGTGATTGAAGTACTATTGGGTTTTAATGCTTATGGTGTTAGGAAATGTACTGTGTGTAGTATGTTTTGCGCACCCTGTGTTGATGCTTATGGTGTTAGGGAATGTACCGTGTGTAGTATGTTTTGCGCACCCTGGGTTAATGCTTATGGTGTTAGGAAATGTACTGTGTGTAGTATGTTGTGCGCACCCTGTGTTAATGCTTATGGTGTTAGGGTATGTACTGTGTGTAGTATGTTTTGCGCACCCTGTATTTTATGCCTCTAGATATGATTTCTGCATAGGAGGTTGTTTTACCTGTTTAGGTTGACGTTAGGGAGATTATACTTCCCTGTGTGATATACGCCCCTAGTGTAATTATACTTAGGAGGTAAGGTCTAATGCGTTAGACTTGTGAGAGCTTGCATAATGTGTTTATGCCCCTGTGATGTATGCAGGATAGGTTTTATACCTGATTCTATTGTGATACTGCTGAGGTCATTATTGCGCCAGTAGTTACTGGTTGTGCTCTACGGTTATAATTGGTGTTACAGTTGGTATATGTTCTACATTTACAATTAGTGATTTGTGCTAATTCTGACAGTGGTCCATGTGGCCCTGTCTTGTGTAAATAGTCTCCTGTAAAATTAGGCCCAGTGCCAGTTGGCACAGTGTAAATTATGTGATTATCATCTAATGTGTTTATTATCATACAAAGGCTATTTTTTATTTATAACCTTGTGTGGAGTTTCCTTTGTGGTGGGCCTAGGGTGTTGTTGCTGTGTGCGCGCGCAAGCGCTTTACACATTGCCTCCGGGATAAGCCTGACTGCTCGTGCCAAGCTACCAAGGGGGTGAGCAGGGGTTATCTTTGGCGTGTAACTCCCCAGCCCTGACTTAGAGTAGTGGTTTCTGCCTGGTTTTGGCGCAAGCCCTAGCCAACCAGAAATTCCATTTCTAACAATCCGGATCGGCACCGGTCGGCCCCACGACACCTCCTCTGGCGCTGAATCCATTGGCGACACTTCTGCCCCCTCCGACACCAGTTGTATCGCCAACCAACATCGACCCCAGCCTCCCCCTCCCCCTCGACATGGACACGGAGCCAGACAGACGTGAGTACCGGCGCCGACTGGTACTTTTGTACCTCTGTTCTCCCCTGGTGGTCCCTATTGCCCCGAGTGGCTACCAGAGGAGGGTGAGGAGGACTGGGACTGTGGACCCTCTGGCAGCACATTTGGAAGAACCGGACTGAAGAGAGGAGTTGGGTGAGGTCAGTGATCTGGACACTTCTCCAAAACTTGGCATGCTTTCTCCCCCTACCATGACTACGGAGGAGGGTTCCTCTTACGCTGTGGTGTTGCGTAGGGTGGCTGAGGCCTTGAACCTTTGGCTTCCTACGCTTCCTACAGTGGCTACAGTGAACCATAGGTAACGCCGGTGGACAGGCAGGACGGGGATGTAAAAATAGGCTTCCTGCAAGTCCAACGCTACCATCCAGTCTCCAGGGTCAAGGGCACACAGGACCTGAGCCACTGTCAACATTTTGAACTTCTTTCGGAAGAAGCGGTTGACATCCCTGAGATCCAAAAGAGGACGCAGGCCTATGTACTTCTTGGGTACCAGGAAGTAGTGGGCATTTTCAGTTCACCATGCACCCCTTTGGCCTTACCAGCGCCCCTCGGGTGTTCACGATAGTGATGGTAGTGGTCACAGCTCATCTGCGCAGATCAGGGGTTCCAGTCTTCCCCTATCTCGATGACTGGCTGTTGAAGGCGAGCTTGCCCCAGGCTGTTGTCTCCCACGTCCAGACTACGACAGACCTCCTGCATTCGCAGGGGTTCACTATCAACGTGCCGAAGTCAAACCTGATTCCCTCTGGATACAGCGCAGTTTCGGGCCTATCCTCCTGAGCAGCGAGTCTGGGATAATCAGGCTATGATTCCTATCTTGCAGCCTCTATCCCGGGTTTCGGTCAGAATGACTCAGAGGCTGCTGGGCCTCATGGCCTCCTGCATTCTGCTGGTGGGCTTTGCCAGGTGGCATATGCGGGCTCTGCAGTAGGACCTGGAGTTCCAGTGGGCACAGCATTTGGGCTTTCTTTCCTGTTTGCTTCCAGATCTTGGAGGGAACTGCACACCAATTGCAGTGGTGGCTACTGAACCAGGATTTGGTCAACTGCAGATGCCTCTCCCTTCTGCAACCAGAGTTCAATGTGGCGACGGATGCATCACTTCTGAGGTGGGGTGGCCACATGAGGGAGGCGAGGCAGACATCAGAGGTCTCTGGTCTCTGGCAGAGTCCGGGCTCCACATCAACCTTCTGGAGCTTACAGCGATCTGACTTGCACTGAAGGCATTCCCTCCTTCTGTCAAAGGAAGAGTAGTGCAAGTGTTCACGGACAACACCACCGCCATGTGGTACTGCAACAAATAGAGTGGGGTGGGGTCGTGGATACTATGTCAAGAAGCTCTTCACCTTTGTATGTGGCTGGAATGCCAGGGCATGTCCCTGGTGGTTCAACATCTGGCAGGCTCTCTGAACGCCAGGTCGGACGGACTTAGGCACCGGTGCATGATGGATCACGAATGGCGTCTTCACTCTGAGGTGGTGCAAGGTCTGTTTCAGCAGTGGGGAGAGCCCTGGTTAGATCTTTTCACCACCGAAGAGAACGCACAATGTCAGCAGTTCTGCGTGTTGAAATTTCCAAGGCGGCACTTGCTAGGCGACACTTTTCGTCACAAGTGGAGTTGCGGTCTGTTGTACGCCTATCTGCCCAGAGTGCTGAAGAAGATCAAGCGCGACTGGGCCCAAGTCATTCTTGTGGCTCCGTACTGGGCACGAAGAGTCTGGTATCCAGAGCTCTTGAACATGGCCATCGATCCTCCGATCAGACTGCCCCTTCGGGAGGATCTTCTGTCGCAGCAACAGGGGACAGTCCTCCACCGGAACCAGTCCAGCCTCCACCTCCTTGCGTGGAGATTGAGCGGCGACAGTTAAAAGCTTTCGACCTTCCTCCCGAAGTCTGTAAAGTTATCTTGGCAGCCAGGCGTCCCTCCACCAAAATGGTATACTCCTGTAGAAGGAACAAATTAGTGGCTTAGTGCGCAGCAAACGCTGCCCTTTATGCCCCTCTTTCAGAAGTTCTCCTTTTCATTCTTTCCTTGGCCCAGCAGGGCTCTGGGCACTCCCAAGGGCTATCTTTCAGATATTTTGGCCTTTCTTTGCCTTCCATATCAATCTTCTCTTTTCAAGTCCCCTGTTGTAAATCGTTTCCTTAAAGGCATTACTCACATGCTTCCTCCTGTTCCTTTCATAATGCCCCAGTGGGACTTGAATCTTGTTCTGACCTACCTTATGTGCGCTCCTTTCGAGCTGCTACATAACGGTCCTCTCAGACTTTTGACACTCAAAACTGCCTTTTTGGTTGCCATCACCTCTGCCCGCAGGGTAAGTGAGCTTCAGGCTCTTTTTTCCAAACCTCCTTTCCTGGCTGTTCATCCGTACAAGGTTGTCCTTCGGACTCGACCTTCTTTTCTTCCCAAAGTGGTTACCTCTTTCCACATAGTAAAGACCATCACTATGCCCACCTTCTTCCTGCCCCCACATCCCTCTAAAGAGGAGGAGAGGCTCTACCGTCTGGATCCAACAAAACATGTGCTTTAATTCTATCTGGATCTAAAAAAATAATTCCGGGTGGATGATCAGCTCTTTGTTGGCTATGTGGGTGCCAAAAAGGTCACGCAGTGCAAAAGCGGACCATCTCTTGATGAGTGGTTCTTTGCATCAAAATGTTTTATTCCTTAGCGAAATAGGAACCTCCAGTAGGGCTGCGTGCCCATTCTACCAGAGCTACGGCAGCCACTACTGCTTTGGGACGTGGAGTCCCCCTTCATGACATCTGCCAGGCAGCCACGTGGGCTTCATTGCACACGTTCACCAAATATTACTGCCTGGACAGCCAAGTCTGGAGAAACGGCTTCTTTGGTGGTTCAGTTCTCCATGACTTTCTGGTGTGAACTTGGTTCGCAGACCCACCTCCGGTGTTGGGATTGCTGAGGTATCTATTCTAAGGTAAGGAAGCCATACCTAATAGTCTCTTTCAGATGAACAAGTTACTTACCTTCAGAAACAATACATCTGTAAGAGACATATAGTAGGTATGGATTCCTTACCTCCCCACCCTTCCTTCCCGTCCTGCAAACTGACTTCTAGGGTAAGGGACTTCCTTTCAGGGTCCTAGTTTTGTGCACCAGTGGTTAGTGTCTTGCATAGCTCTGCGCTTCTGGCATGGTGTGTTGCGTAAAGAACTGATGTCAGCGCACAGTGGTGGCGTCTAAGTAGATCCCATAACATCATTCCGGCTTCCACGACCCAACGACGAACGCAAAGTCGACCGATGCCACCTACCGACACGCAGGGGTACTGCTGAAGAAAAATTCTATAGATCCAGTCTGACACCTGGGGGTAATTCTAAGGTAAGGAATCCATAACTAATATATGTCTCTTACATTTATATTGTTACCGAAGGTAAGTGACTTGTTCTTATTCACTCAAGGAAGCGTGCTGGGCCTGTACTCCTAGTCAAGTGTGTTTGTCTACGATAGTCATCTGTTTGCAGAACAGGCAATCTCTGTTTGGAAAATCTCTGTCATGGAAGCCTTCTGGCAAGAGGTGAAAAGACTTATCCCCGTAGACCACCCCGGTGTACGTCGATTGGATCTCTGCTTTAAAGTGCTCGACTTTCGTCTACTCACTGTGAGTGAGAAGTAGTCACTCAGTCTTCTGGTTGCTCAGTCAAATCTTCAAGCCGAAGAATGTGCATGCCCAGCCCTCCAGTCTTGGGTTTGTAAGGTAAGGCTCAATGGTCCGTGGGGGCTTAAAGTTCTGGGATGACACGGATTCTGCTCAGTGGACTCTACTCACTTCTCAAATAAGAGACTCATCAATTTGGGATGACGAATCACAGTACTAAAGGCAATTGTACCTCTTTTTAAAGGGATTCCCTGGTTGTGGCTTAGTAAATTATTGCTAGGTGACTGTGGGATACTTAATTCTACCTCCTCCAACCAGTTATGCAGGGTTTTATTGAAAACCTTACTTTAGGGAGGAGGACATTTTCAAAGTGCTTCACCCTGAAACCAGCACTACCTTCAATTTGAATAATGTAGCTTTTTTCCAGTTTCTCCCTTCTGCTTCTTATTGTAGTTTTATGTTTTGCATTTGTGCCCAGTTTTATTTTACTATTTGAATTGTGTTGCACGGGATATATTGTTTTCTCTCTCCCTCGCTGTGGTTTTGTATTTTCATTTCATTGTCCAAGTGTTTCCTTTCTTTGTTTTGCTGTGTGTCTGACTCTAGGTGGAAACCGAAGGCCCACCCAAGGGGATTGTGAGTGGTCGTGACTGCCGTGAAATCTTTCATCAGTGCCCAATGCATCACAAATCATCTTCATGACGTCATCCTTAAAGTGTACCCTTTGCCCAGTTTGATCAATGCCATCCCATACCTAGATATCAGCTCCGTGAGCAATACTGGAGCAACTGAGAGTACATCACATGTGCGTGTCGGGGACGCCTCATCCCGCACACGGCTGCGAGCACGCACCTTGGGATATTACATGGGGGCACTGCAACCCGCAGCCTCTTGAAAGGACCGGGTGCCTGTCCTAGATGCGTTTACTTTCCAATGTAATTTCGCTGACACGCGGTGCACCTCGGACCATGGCTTCCTGTCTCATTCCTAAAGTGAGGGTTGAACCATTAACGGTAGCATGTATTAACCATCCCGTATCTTCCCACATGTCTATGTCCATGAAAGAGTCTCGCCCTCTGAGGTCACAGAGTGTTTGGTAAGATTAACCGTCATCATTTCCTTTCCAAGTGTCATCCGGTCTGTCTGCATCCTGCATCTCCGCTCTTAGTGAATGAATGAATGAATACACACGTGTATAGCGCATCGCTACCCAAAGGCATCCCAGCGCTTTCTGTGACACCCGGCTTTGCACCCTGTGCTCCCCTCAACTCATCCAACACTTGTACTGAGGCACAAGTACCGGGTGAATATCAACCGCACTGATAATGCAGGACTCAGTGCTGCGCACTCAAGTGCACCTGCGTCTGCGTAGTTACTTCCTTAGTGACATCATCGCCACGTCCATGTGCTGCACATTTCACAACTGTCATTGTTGATGGCATCTCCTAGAATCCGACACATCAAGGTACAATTGATGTCCCAGCAGAAATCCTAAAACCACCCTGGGACCCCAACTGACCGACATGACGCACAACTCCAAACGGACACTGAGGTCAGTGTGAAGTGGACACTGCACTAGCATACAACAGGCTCTGGTAAGAGGAGCTCGGCGACACAGGCAGAAACCCTGCACACATATGATGCTTCTACGGGGCTCTTCGAAGTGTGACCAGCGCATGCTGCACACGAGCCCTCCAACAAGAGTCATCGCAAATAGACCCGCGTCACCCGAGTCCAAAGGCGCAGCCTAGGAGTCAGGCCTGGGGTTTGAGCAGAAGTGCGTTCCTTCCACACACTCCTGTGCCTCATCATTATTGTCAAGACCGTTCCCCACTCTCGGAAGCGGCTGTCACGAGCTCCCAGTGCCCGGGAGGGTTCACACGGAGACGAATCACACGGAGATAAGGAGGGGTGCGAGGAGACGTCATTGACGCGGCTGTGCGTCCATTCAAGTATGAGTCACCCAATGACTGCAGTCATTTGGGTTCCATTGGTCATGAATGGTGAACGCGTTTCAACCCCAGCCGTGTAGGAGGGTCATCACCTGGACAGAAACAATTCATGTGAATCAGCGAGTCCTGTTAGGATCCGGTGAACCGATCAGAATTCAGAAGCGCAGTGCTTCGCATGAAAGAATACAGCCAAACAGGCAGCAATGGGAACAATCCCTCCTAGTATGACATGAAGAATCCCATTGAATGTGCGGGCCCTATAAGAGCCCTATTGGAGCCCACCGCACGGTTAATGGAGAATCCTCCAGACTGCCCCAGAGGGACTTCTGGAGAGAACAGCCACGTGCCTGGCACCCGCCGCAGCAATAAACGGATAACAGCCAGTGACTGGCACCCGCTGCAGCAATAAATAGATAACAGCCAGTGACTGGCACCCGCCGCAGCAATAAACGAATAACAGCCACGTGACTGGCACCCCGCCGCAGCAATAAACGAATAACAGCCAGTGACTGGCACCCCGCTGCAGCAATAAACAGAGAACAGCCACGTGCCTGGCATCCCGCCGCAGCAATAAACGGATAACAGCCACATGCCTGGCACCCGCCGCAGCAATAAACGAATAACAGCCAGTGACTGGCACCCGCCGCAGCAATAAACAGAGAACAGCCAGTGACTGGCACCCGCCGCAGCAATAAACGGATAACAGCCAGTGACTGGCACCCGCCGCAGCAATAAACAGAGAACAGCCAGTGACTGGCACCCGCCGCAGCAATAAACAGAGAACAGCCAGTGACTGGCACCCGCCGCAGCAATAAACGAATAACAGCCAGTGACTGGCATCCGCCGCAGCAATAAACGAATAACAGCCAGTGACTGGCATCCGCCGCAGCAATAAACAGAGAACAGCCACGTGCCTGGCATCCCGCTGCAGCAATAAACAGAGAACAGCCAGTGACTGGCATCCGCCGCAGCAATAAACGAATAACAGCCAGTGACTGGCACCCGCCGCAGCAATAAACGAATAACAGCCAGTGACTGGCATCCGCCGCAGCAATAAACAGAGAACAGCCACGTGCCTGGCACCCGCCGCAGCAATAAACAGAGAACAGCCAGTGACTGGCACCCGCTGCAGCAATAAACAGAGAACAGCCACGTGCCTGGCACCCGCCGCAGCAATAAAGGATAACAGCCAGTGACTGGCACCCGCCGCAGCAATAAAGGATTATAGCCAGTGACTGGCACCCGCCGCAGCAATAAAGGATAACAGCCAGTGACTGGCACCCGCCGCAGCAATAAACAGAGAACAGCCACATGCCTGGCACCCGCCGCAGCAATAAACAGAGAACAGCCAGTGACTGGCACCCGCTGCAGCACTAAACAGAGAACAGCCACGTGCCTGGCACCCGCCGCAGCAATAAACAGAGAACAGCCAGTGACTGGCACCCGCCGCAGCAATAAACAGAGAACAGCCAGTGACTGGCACCCACCGCAGCAATAAAGGATAACAGCCAGTGACTGGCACCCGCCGCAGCAATAAACAGAGAACAGCCACGTGCCTGGCACCCGCCGCAGCAATAAACGGATAACAGCCAGTGACTGGCACCCGCCGCAGCAATAAACGGATAACAGCCAGTGACTGGCACCCGCCGCAGCAATAAACGGATAACAGCCAGTGACTGGCACCCGCCGCAGCAATAAACGGATAACAGCCAGTGACTGGCACCCGCCGCAGCAATAAACAGAGAACAGCCAGTGACTGGCACCCGCCGCAGCAATAAAGGATAACAGCCAGTGACTGGCACCCGCCGCAGCAATAAACGGATAACAGCCAGTGACTGGCACCCGCCGCAGCAATAAACAGAGAACAGCCAGTGACTGGCACCCGCTGCAGCAATAAACAGAGAACAGCCAGTGACTGGCACCCGCCGCAGCAATAAACAGAGAACAGCCAGTGACTGGCACCCGCCGCAGCAATAAACAGGGAACAGCCAGTGACTGGCACCCGCTGCAGCAATAAACAGAGAACAGCCAGTGACTGGCACCCGCCGCAGCAATAAACAGAGAACAGCCAGTGACTGGCACCCGCCGCAGCAATAAACAGAGAACAGCCACATGCCTGGCACCCGCCGCAGCAATAAACAGAGAACAGCCAGTGACTGGCACCCGCCGCAGCAATAAACAGAGAACAGCCAGTGACTGGCATCCGCCGCAGCAATAAACAGATAACAGCCACGTGCCTGGCATCCCACCGCAGCAATAAAGGATAACAGCCAGTGACTGGCACCCGCCGCAGCAATAAACAGAGAACAGCCAGTGACTGGCACCCGCCGCAGCAATAAAGGATAACAGCCAGTGACTGGCACCCGCCGCAGCAATAAACAGAGAACAGCCAGTGACTGGCACCCGCCGCAGCAATAAACAGAGAACAGCCACGTGCCTGGCACCCGCCGCAGCAATAAACGGATAACAGCCAGTGACTGGCACCCGCCGCAGCAATAAACGGATAACAGCCAGTGACTGGCACCCGCCGCAGCAATAAACGGATAACAGCCAGTGACTGGCACCCGCCGCAGCAATAAACGGATAACAGCCAGTGACTGGCACCCGCCGCAGCAATAAACAGAGAACAGCCAGTGACTGGCACCCGCCGCAGCAATAAACGAATAACAGCCAGTGCCTGGCAACCGCCGCAGCAATAAAGGATAACAGCCAGTGACTGGCATCCCGCCGCAGCAATAAACAGAGAACAGCCAGTGACTGGCACCCGCCGCAGCAATAAACAGAGAACAGCCAGTGACTGGCAACCGCCGCAGCAATAAAGGATAACAGCCAGTGACTGGCACCCGCCGCAGCAATAAACAGAGAACAGCCAGTGACTGGCACCCGCCGCAGCAATAAACAGAGAACAGCCACGTGCCTGGCACCCGCCGCAGCAATAAACAGAGAACAGCCAGTGACTGGCACCCGCCGCAGCAATAAACAGATAACAGCCAGTGACTGGCACCCGCCGCAGCAATAAACGAATAACAGCCAGTGACTGGCATCCCGCCGCAGCAATAAACGAATAACAGCCAGTGACTGGCACCCGCCGCAGCAATAAACAGAGAACAGCCAGTGACTGGCATCCCGCCGCAGCAATAAACAGAGAACAGCCAGTGACTGGCACCCGCCGCAGCAATAAACAGAGAACAGCCACGTGCCTGGCACCCGCCGCAGCAATAAACAGAGAACAGCCACGTGCCTGGCACCCGCCGCAGCAATAAACAGGTAACAGCCAGTGACTGGCATCCCGCCGCAGCAATAAACAGAGAACAGCCACGTGCCTGGCACCCGCCGCAGCAATAAACAGAGAACAGCCAGTGACTGGCACCCGCCGCAGCAATAAACAGAGAACAGCCACGTGCCTGGCACCCGCCGCAGCAATAAACAGGTAACAGCCAGTGACTGGCACCCGCCGCAGCAATAAACAGAGAACAGCCAGTGACTGGCAACCGCCGCAGCAATAAAGGATAACAGCCAGTGACTGGCACCCGCCGCAGCAATAAACAGAGAACAGCCAGTGACTGGCATCCCGCCGCAGCAATAAACAGAGAACAGCCAGTGACTGGCACCCGCCGCAGCAATAAACAGAGAACAGCCAGTGACTGGCATCCCGCCGCAGCAATAAACAGAGAACAGCCAGTGACTGGCACCCGCCGCAGCAATAAACAGAGAACAGCCACGTGCCTGGCACCCGCCGCAGCAATAAACAGAGAACAGCCACGTGCCTGGCACCCGCCGCAGCAATAAACGGATAACAGCCAGTGACTGGCACCCGCCGCAGCAATAAACAGAGAACAGCCATGTGCCTGGCACCCGCCGCAGCAATAAACAGAGAACAGCCAGTGACTGGCACCCGCCGCAGCAATAAACAGAGAACAGCCACGTGCCTGGCACCCGCCGCAGCAATAAACAGGTAACAGCCAGTGACTGGCACCCGCCGCAGCAATAAACAGAGAACAGCCAGTGACTGGCACCCGCCGCAGCAATAAACAGAGAACAGCCACGTGCCTGGCACCCGCCGCAGCAATAAACAGAGAACAGCCAGTGACTGGCACCCGCCGCAGCAATAAACAGAGAACAGCCACGTGCCTGGCACCCGCCGCAGCAATAAACAGGTAACAGCCAGTGACTGGCACCCGCCGCAGCAATAAACAGAGAACAGCCAGTGACTGGCAACCGCCGCAGCAATAAAGGATAACAGCCAGTGACTGGCACCCGCCGCAGCAATAAACAGAGAACAGCCACATGCCTGGCACCCGCCGCAGCAATAAACAGAGAACAGCCACGTGCCTGGCACCCGCCGCAGCAATAAAGGATAACAGCCAGTGACTGGCACCCGCCGCAGCAATAAACAGAGAACAGCCACATGCCTGGCACCCGCCGCAGCAATAAACAGGTAACAGCCAGTGACTGGCACCCGCCGCAGCAATAAACAGAGAACAGCCAGTGACTGGCACCCGCCGCAGCAATAAACAGAGAACAGCCACGTGCCTGGCACCCGCCGCAGCAATAAACAGAGAACAGCCAGTGACTGGCACCCGCCGCAGCAATAAACAGAGAACAGCCACGTGCCTGGCACCCGCCGCAGCAATAAACAGGTAACAGCCAGTGACTGGCACCCGCCGCAGCAATAAACAGAGAACAGCCAGTGACTGGCAACCGCCGCAGCAATAAAGGATAACAGCCAGTGACTGGCACCCGCCGCAGCAATAAACAGAGAACAGCCACATGCCTGGCACCCGCCGCAGCAATAAACAGAGAACAGCCACGTGCCTGGCACCCGCCGCAGCAATAAAGGATAACAGCCAGTGACTGGCACCCGCCGCAGCAATAAACAGAGAACAGCCACATGCCTGGCACCCGCCGCAGCAATAAACAGAGAACAGCCACGTGCCTGGCACCCGCCGCAGCAATAAACAGAGAACAGCCAGTGACTGGCACCCGCCGCAGCAATAAACGAATAACAGCCAGTGACTGGCACCCGCCGCAGCAATAAACGAATAACAGCCAGTGACTGGCACCCGCCGCAGCAATAAACAGAGAACAGCCAGTGACTGGCACCCGCCGCAGCAATAAACAGAGAACAGCCACATGCCTGGCACCCGCCGCAGCAATAAACAGAGAACAGCCACGTGCCTGGCACCCGCCGCAGCAATAAAGGATAACAGCCAGTGACTGGCACCCGCCGCAGCAATAAACAGAGAACAGCCACATGCCTGGCACCCGCCGCAGCAATAAACAGAGAACAGCCAGTGACTGGCATCCCGCCGCAGCAATAAACAGAGAACAGCCAGTGACTGGTAACCGCCGCAGCAATAAAGGATAACAGCCAGTGACTGGCATCCGCCGCAGCAATAAACAGAGAACAGCCAGTGACTGGCATCCCGCCGCAGCAATAAAGGATAACAGCCAGTGACTGGCAACCGCCGCAGCAATAAAGGATAACAGCCAGTGACTGGCACCCGCCGCAGCAATAAACAGAGAACAGCCAGTGACTGGCACCCGCCGCAGCAATAAAGGATAACAGCCAGTGACTGGCACCCGCCGCAGCAATAAACAGAGAACAGCCAGTGACTGGCACCCGCCGCAGCAATAAACAGAGAACAGCCAGTGACTGGCACCCGCCGCAGCAATAAAGGATAACAGCCAGTGACTGGCATCCGCCGCAGCAATAAACAGAAAACAGCCAGTGCCTGGCACCCGCCGCAGCAATAAAGGATAACAGCCAGTGACTGGCACCCGCCGCAGCAATAAAGGATAACAGCCAGTGACTGGCACCCGCCGCAGCAATAAACAGAAAACAGCCAGTGCCTGGCACCCGCCGCAGCAATAAAGGATAACAGCCAGTGACTGGCACCCGCCGCAGCAATAAAGGATAACAGCCAGTGACTGGCATCCCGCTGCAGCAATAAACAGGGAACAGCCAGTGACTGGCACCCGCCGCAGCAATAAAGGATAACAGCCAGTGACTGGCACCCGCCGCAGCAATAAACGGATAACAGCCAGTGACTGGCACCCGCCGCAGCAATAAACGGGTACGGTGAGCACTTTTCATGCAGTGTTAACGCGCTGGATACCTGCATAATGTGTGTCTCTTGTTCATAAATTGAATTCAGTTGATTCTATCTCATTTCATAAATCCTTTATCACATTCAACCCATGTTGTATGTTTACATTTTAAAACATAACTTTCTGTCAACACCAGGGACAGGAGCTGAGATGATTCACGAACATAGAAATATTGTCTCTTGCTTTCCCTCGGGACAATTTCATATTTAAAATACAAATAAAAGACATTGTTCAGTGTGAAGATTCATTACTTTCACACACTCTTTCCACCACAAGTAAAATAACAACTTTAAACCAATGCATTCATTTGTTTGCTTAAACAATATTTCTCTGCACGCGCTGTCATACTGGATGGAAGGATCCCATCACATAGAGCGATACATGAGAGGGAGAGGAAGTCAAAGGCGGGGCGGGCAGGGAGAGGGCAGAAAGGGAGAAGGGACAGGGATACGAGGAAGGACAGGGAGAGGAACTCAAAGGCAGGGTGGGCAGGGAGAGGGCAGAGAGGGAGAGGGAACAGGGACAGGGAGAAGCAGAAGGACAGGGAGAGGAACTCAAAGGCAGGGTGGGCGGTGAGACGGCAGAAAGGGAGAAGGAACAGGGACAGGGAGAAGCAGAAGGACAGGGAGAGGAACTCAAAGGCAGGGTGGGCGGTGAGAGGGCAGAAAGGAAGAAAGGGACAGGGAGACGCGGAAGGACAGGGACAGGAACTGAAAGAGTGGGTGGGCAGGGTGGGGCCTGAAAGGGACCAGGGAGAGGGACAGGGTGAGGAACTCAAAGGCAGGGTGGGCAGTGAGAGGGCAGAAAGGGAGAAGGAACAGGGACACGGAGACGCAGAAGGACAGGGAGAGGAACTCAAAGGCAGGGTGGGCAGTGAGAGGGCAGAAAGGGAGAAGGAACAGGGACAGGGAGACGCAGAAGGACAGGGAGAGGAACTCAAAGGCAGGGTGGGCGGTGAGACGGCAGAAAGGGAGAAGGAACAGGGACAGGGAGAAGCAGAAGGACAGGGAGAGGAACTCAAAGGCAGGGTGGGCAGTGAGAAGGCAGAAAGGGACAAGGATCAGGGACAGGGAGACGTGAAAGGACAGGGAGAGGGCGGAAAGGAACAAGGGTCAGGGCAAAGGATAAAGGAGCTGGAGTGACTAGCAGATAGGAGGGTCCTTGTCCCCTTTGCAGCTGCCGCCTTGGGTGGAAGGCAGCCCCCCTCCCCCGTCACCCCATTACTCCTCCACCCCCGTTTTAAGAATAACATAAAAACATAAAAGTTGAGTTGTTTTGGAAGTTACAGTATTTGATGAGAGGGTCATTGCCAGGAACCCCTCCGAAAGAATGCAAGTATACATTGAAGAACTGGTACTGGAGATAATTTATATAAAATATATCTATCATGTATGTCTGGATAAACGCCTCCCATTAAGGAAACCGGCAGTCCTCGGATGATAAGGAACTCAAATCAAATCAAATCAAAATTTCTTTATTCATTTAATAAGATATTAATCATAAAAGTTACAGAAATACATCACTGCTACAAATTTCTAAGAATCCAGACAATTAATTTCAGCAATTGGTCAGTTTCCTTGTTCTCAAAGACGCACATAAAAATGAGGCGACGCTAAAACAGATTAAAGGATCAGACAACATTCGTAAAAAATGTAACGCAGGACGACAGTGTCTAAAATCGAATTTACTTAAAAGAGGAATTAAAAACCTTTTACAGTGATTACAATAAAATCTACAAAAAAAGAAGATGTGCAAATCAGTTTGTAACGAGAGATCATCGCAAGGGCAGCATGGAAGATCATTACTGGAGTAAATCCCACCCGGGTAGCCCAGCATCCACGGGATATAATTTAGGCGGAATCGTAACAGAACAAATCTTTGCCGAGGGATTGTAACAAACTCCAGATAGGAGGGTATCCCTTCGACCTGGAATGGGCTCTCCAAATATTCCCTTATAGAAGGTTTATTATAAAATGCATTCATTCTCGCATCATTGGAAAAGGCTAAAAAACGAGTTTTTAAAAACATTTTTGAAACCGATACACAATTTCCCGGTGATTCAAACAAACTCCCAGAGTCTGCGGTATATAGGGTATTTTCCACATATTGTAACCATGAAATATTCTCAACATGCTCCATGGCTAGGCAGTCAGCTATTATTTGTTGGGAGAGGGACCCAGTATCTCTGGACCATGCTGAGTGCCACAGAAGGATAGGGGATACCTTGATCTGATCAGTTATATAGGGGATATTTAGCTCTTGATGTAGTTTAAAATTGGGACAGCTACTGGGGAGACCCACCATAGATTTCCAGAAACTGTCCTTTATTACTTGTAAATCCGTTACTTTAACATGGGCGCATGCTCCAGCACCGTAGGCTGCTACTGCAATAGATTTAGCCCCATAGACTTTCCTTACAATAGCTGGGTTTCTTGTTCCCAATTTTTGGGAAAAAGAGCATATAGCATTAGTAGTTTTTTCCAGTAACATCCCTCGATTTGCCACCATGTTCCCCCAAGCTGCTCGGTAGTCAAAGGTAACCCCTAAATAGAAAAATCGATCTGTCTTTGCCACTTTACAGTTCGAGATAGAAAAAGCAGGAGGATTTTTCTGTTTCTTCACTGCGATTACTATGAATGACTTAGATTCATTTGTATGAAGAGCCAGGCTTTTCATGAATTCTACATAATTATTCAACAATTTCTGGAGCGATCTTCCCATGTGTGCCATTAAAACTGCATTGTCTGCATACATTAAAATTGGAATGCGTGTCTTATTTATTCTCGGTACATCTGAAATCGATTCAAGCAGTCGGGACTCCACCCCATTAGTATAA
This sequence comes from Triturus cristatus, assembly GCF_964204655.1. Classification (NCBI taxonomy): domain Eukaryota; kingdom Metazoa; phylum Chordata; class Amphibia; order Caudata; family Salamandridae; genus Triturus; species Triturus cristatus. The sequence goes on from NC_140590.1 coordinate 38,979,537, forward strand.
AGTGAAAACAGAAAGGGGGCAAGAACGCACCATTGGCGAACGCCTCTCGTGACTGGGAACCATCTGGTGCAATCGCCCTGGGAGCCATCTCTTACACAAGCTTCACTCCTCACATACAGTTGTCTTATGAAGTTAATTATTCCATTATCTATCCCCATGTCCCTCATTATCTTCCATAAATGTGAGTGAGATACTCAGTCGAACGCTGCGCTAAGGTCCATGAAGGCCAGGTAGGGGTTGCCCTGCTTAGCTTGGGTGTACCTTGCTATAAGCAACCTCAAGTTCAGACACTGCTCTTGGGTCCCTCTACCTTTTCTAAATCCATATTGTGAGGGATTAGGATGTTGTTTGCCAAAGCCTATTTAGTAATACTCTTCCCATAAGTTTGGCCGCACTGTCAAGGAGAGAGATCTGCCTATAGTTTCTGGGATCTAACTTATCCCCTTTTTTATAAATTGGGATTAAAACTGCTTTATGCCAAGCGTACGAGGGTCCCTCTTTGGCTATGGAATTAAATGTATTAGTCAGCAAAGGGCTCCAAAGGTCTGGGCAATCTGTAAAAAAATATATTGGTGTCCGTCTATGCCCGGAGCCTTATTACTAGAACATTGTGCTAGGGCTGCCCCTGTCTCCGTATTATTAAAAGTAAGTGGGATGTTGTGTGGTCGGTCGAGCTCATCTCCCATCGGTTCTGGATCCATTCTCAAACCGTTAACCATTTTGCTAAAATGCTCTACCTCATTAATGGCAGTAAAGGTCCCAATTGGTCGCCAACAAAGTCTCTCTTCACAGTAACCCCAGCCTCGCATCAAAGAAATCTGGGCTGTATCGGGGACTGCAGCCCTGGCCAGAGTGACAGTAAGATGAAAACTATTCACCAAAGAATAGTAATGTGTATTTGTACCATGTGAAGCTGAGGAAGTGATGCTCCGATGTGGGGTCTAAAGATGTGAAGAGCTCCTGGTATGAAGCAAACCTACTGATGGAGGACTGACCACCAGACCCCCTCAGGGCTGGTCCCTGGAAGAAACGCTGGAGTTTTAATACCCCCTGCAGTCCATGTAACTGGAGATGACGCCAACCTGAGTTAGCTTCTGCTACCCGGGCTTGTCTCTTGATACCCCTAACTTACTCTTTGCCATCTCTCACACTGACCTGACTACAACTGGCTAGCCCTTTGCTTCCCCTACTACTGCCCTTGCTAACCCTGGCTAGCTCTCTGCTATCCTTGACACTGCCCTGCATACCCAGGACTTGTCCTTGCTACCTCTGGCCCTACACTTCCTACCACTGGCTAGCCCTTTGCTTCCCCTACTACTGCCCTTGCTAACCCTGGCTAGCTCTCTGCTATCCTTGACACTGCCCTAACTACCCCTGCTTTAGCCGTTGCTATTCTCAGTACAGCACTGGCTAACCATGGCTCGCTCCATGTTGCCCCTAGCACTGTCCTGGCTAACACCCCCCCAGTTTACCCTTCCTGCCCTGGCTACCTGTGATTTGCCCATTTTTAGCCAGCCTTGCCCCTGCTACCCCTGGCTTGTCATTGCTATCCCTGACACTCCCCTGCCTACCCGGGACTTGTCCTTGCTACCTCTGGCCCTACACTTCCTACCGCTGACTTGCTCTTTGCTACCCCTGGCATTGTCTTGGCTACCCCCTGGCTTATCCTTTGCTATTCTTGGCACTGCCCTTTGCTATCCTTGGCACTGCCCTGGCTACCATTGGCTTGCCCTTAGCTATTCTTGGCATTTCCTTGGCTACATAGCGCTTGCTTTTTGCTACCCCTGTCACTGCCTTGCTACCCCTGGCTTCCCATTACTCTCCCCGGTTCTGTTATGGCTACCCATGGCTATCTGTCCTTGCTACCCCTGCCTTGCCCTTTACTACCCCTGACATTGCCTGGTTACCCCAGCTTGTCATTTGCTCTTCTTGGCACTGCCCTGCCTACCCATAGTTTGTATTTGCGTATAAAGCACATTTAACCTGAAGGCATCAAAGCGCGACGGTCAGACACAACAGCACATTGGTGGAAGCCGTATGTCCAACCTCCTAACTTGAGAAGCCCGCCCATCTTGGAGATGCAAAGAGCCACGTTTCAACAAGCCTGCGAAACCTAAGAGAAGGGCCAACCATCCTGTTAGGCTCAGCCTTGCTGCAGCCACTGAAAAGGCACGTTCCCCCCATCTCGTTTTACGAACCCTGGGAATTACACATTTGCTTTGTCCTACAGATCTTAATAATCTACTGGGGACATATCAGTTAAAAACAGACCTAGAACTAATCTAGCGGCTACATTTTGAATCGTCTGCAGTTCGTTTAAAGATTATTGATTTAAGTTTAAGTAGAGGGCATTGCAGGAGTCAAGGTGAGATGTAATAAGCGCTCTGACCACTGCCTCCCTGAGCTCCTGGGCTAAGCGATGAACAGTTTTCTTTAAGATTTTGATGACCCAGAAGCAGGTGCTCACTGTTTTATTGACCTGTATTTCAAAGGTCAATTCATTATCAAAAACGACCCCAGATTATTTTCTGTATTAGCTGGCACAGGGAGCGCCCACAGGTCTTAGGTCACCAAGTAGCATATTTACGAGGAAGTGGCGGAGCGCAGCGTTAACCACCTTGGAGTACCGCCATGTTCCGCCAACTCCAAAACACAGGGCTGCACCGTATTTACAAGGATACAGTGCAGCCCTGCGTTTCCTCCGTACTGGAGCTAATTTGAGCTGCCTAGCCCCAATGCAGACACCCTTGCACCATAGCGCAAGGGTGCCTGCTTTGTAGGTGAATATCTTTTATGTGCAGGACGGTGTCCCGTCCTGCACATGAACAATCTTTAAATGGCGTTTTGTCACTTTTATGTGTGCCGCTTAATGCAGCACAGATAGAAGTTGTAAAACATCATTTTTTTAAATTGATTGTTTATGTGCAGGAAGGGACACCTTTCTGCACGTAAACAATCAATGGCTTTTCACTGTATCTATGTGTGCTGCACAACGCAGCACACATAGAAACAGCAAAACAAGCATTTACAATGCAACGGTCTCGGCATTATTAAAGTTAGAGCTATTGGCATTGCTCATGACATTTTTTTTGTTTATGTTTTTGTTTTTAAAACATGTAAAGAAACGGCATTGTTATTTACAATGTCAATAGCTTAATCAGTGTGTGTGTAGGTGGCTCTGTGTGTGGGTGCAAATGCAATAGCTCTCGCATTTGGGAGTGATTAAGCTATTGACATTGTAAATAACAATGCCGTTTCTTTAAATGTTTTAAAAACAAAAACAAACAAAAATAATGTCATGAGCAATGCCAATTTGCACCCACACACAGAGCCACACACACAAGTTGGTTTCTCACCTCTGAAGCCGGTACAGCAGCCACCGAAAAACAGACGTGTCAAGGCAACTACAGTATGAAAAATATATTATTATGTCTGTTTTATTACCTCTTTGACTGGGCAGAGAAGGCCCAACGCCGCTCCACAGGGCTTATGCCAATAAAAAAAAACCCTGGGAAACTTTGGTATCTCCTACGCTGAGAAGTTAAGCAGAGAGGAGTCAGCAAATGGACATCACCGTGAAGCAGAAACACACAGCCTAAAGCGTATGCAGAAACCATCAAGCAAGCACCAACTACATCAAACACTATTCGCCTGCCAACCGGCTACAACCGAAGCAACGTTTCACCCACGCAACAGCGCCAACCGAGCCAAAGTGTCTTCAGAGCCAATGAGACACCCGAGACCCCACGCACAGCTGGCCCTCTGAACTAAAGCCGGACAACTACCAATTCAAAGCGTCATATGTCCCCGTGGTGAATGTTGCCACCAAGACCCGATGTAGTTGCTGACCCAGCCTGTTGTACACAAAGGCAAATAGGCCAACGTGCTGACACAGATCAGCAAACGTGGACCCAGCCTGGTATGCGCGAGCCCTCAACTTCCGACCGCCTGTGACTATTTCAGATAAAAATCAATGACGCGAGAGCACTGCTTCCCCACAGACACCTCTTTGTGAAGTTAAAAAAACAACAGAAAAATTAACGTGGGAAGCGTCATATATTGCGATATACACAATATATATGTCTCCATGCTAGGTGGGCACCGTTCATTTCTTAGGCTGTTGGGGCTACTTAATGATTCAACTATATGTCTATACCCTAACAGCAAAGCAGCATGCACCTGTATCTGCAGAGGGACGGCTCTCCATTCCTTGAAACCATCAAACACGAAAAAGTTATAAACCCCCGGCTCTCCCCCGTTACACCCTAGGCTGCAGGTGGCTGGCAGTGCTCGAAGTGTGGTTCCGCTGACCCGGGAGTGGCCTGAAACACCACCACCCCTCGCCTCGGCGCTGTCCTCACCTTCAGTGCTCTGGGGCGATCCGCGGTCCGGGCCGGGCAGGAGGGATGCGAACAGCAGGAGCGCGCAGACCCAGAGGTCCCTCATCGTGCTCCGATGCTGGCTGCCTCCATCGGGCTCCAGGATCCCAGGTCGTGCTCTTTGATGCTCCACCACCACCTGTCTCAGCCCTTCCGGCTTCAGTGTCTCCTGTCCGGCTGCAAGCTGCCGCTCCTCCTGTCGCTCCACGTTTCCAAGGCGCTCTAGTCACTGCTGACCGAGCTCCAGGTGCAGCTTCCCCGACGCCTCTGATTTCAGCCTCTCTTCGAGCCCCCTTCAGCTGCAGTCCCCCAGCCCCGCCAGCGCACACCGTTCCAGCCTCGGGCTCCGTCTGCTAGGACGGACGATAGCTAAAAAATGGCGGATGGAGCCCACGGTCACACAGTGCATCAGCCAGGACCAAAAGCAAGCCACCCGAAACGGAAAAGGAGAAAATCGAGTGTAAAAGAGAGAGGGGAAGAGAGAAATGGGAAACGGGAAAGGAAACAACGAGAAAGTAAATTAAAACAAGGAAACAAACGCGCGCCACGCGCCCAAAAGTAAAAAAAAAAAAAGAAACACAACAGAATCAGAGAGAGACAACTGCCTTTCTCCGAGGCGAAGCAGAAATGCCTCGCAGAATGGCAGCGGATCCTCGGAGGGCTGATGAAATACCTGGATGACCTGGGGGCTCTCTAACGAAAGCTTCCACATAATTGAACCAAGACAAGGATCAGCTGCTCCGTTCCCAGTCCTGCCGCGCACGAAATGGCCGAACCTTGGGATGCAAAAAAAAAAAACACGCCCACCAGCGTAAAAAGGCCCAGGCTGCGATAATTAGAAAAGTAGCAAAAAAAACGCCCCCGACTCCGAAAAGGACGGGTCCTGTTCGGAGAGACAAACCTCTTCTCCAATGGCTGGCCAGCATTCAAGAGGCCAGCCAATGGAGAAGAGGGGAGAAGAGGGGCGGGCTCAAGCCCCTCTTCTCCAAGTCATTAAATCTCACGAGCGAGACTGCGCAAGCGCAGCCTTCGCTAGCCGAGACCTAAACAAGGAAAAGTGAAACATTTCTCCTTGTTGCGCCTGTTTTAAGACCAGGTTTTCCCTGGTCTTATTTCTGGCTCTGCCTCCTATTTACGCCACTCTTGTAAATATGGGGCAGCGCTAAAGTCAATGGGTGTTGCCGTGGAATGCCCACCGCAACACCCATTGCCCACCCCTTTCACATTAAGTATAGCGTTAAAAGGAGCCTTATTTACAAGGCAGCGATAAGCCACATTAAGAGGGTTAGCGCCACCTTGTGAATAAGGCGAAGCCCCTGTCGCCACCACACCGTCAGAAAAAGAGAAGTTCTGGTGGCAATAGGTGCTTGTAAATATGCAGGCACATTAAGCAAAAGCAGAATAGCTTCTCCCCCAGAATCAACCTGACGGCGCATGTAGTCAGCCGCCATAATTAAGGCAGATTCTGTGCTGTGATTACTTCTGAATCCATTTTGTGACGGATCCAGACGTCCGTGTACACTGAGAAATTGTGCTAATTCCAGGTTCATATGTTTCTTCAGAATGTTGGAAGGGGCAGGCAGTAGAGAGATCGGGCGTAGATTTTGTAGATCCCCTGCATCTCTGTTGGGCTTCTTTAGTGGAATCACCGGGGAAAGATGCCAGACTCCAACACCTGAGAATAAACATTTTCCAATAATATCAGGGACCAGTTGTTGCACCTTAGGCGGGCAGGGGTCATCTGGTGAGCCTGACGTGGTGAGCGCCAGATGATCTTTAATTCTAGCTGCCAGAAGAGGAGAAAACTTTGCTAGAGAGGCATCGGCAGACACATCATGAGAGGTAACTTCGAGGGCAGTGCAACAGCGGCCGGATTGGCTCGCAGGTGGGGGCGTGGGGGAGGAGGTGTCACATGGGGGTCAAAATTAAAAACAAAAAAATTTAAAACCTACCTTTCTGCGGAGTCCTGCATCTTCTCTGCTTCTTCTATCCTACTTTCGACAAGCACAGGATGCAGCCTGCCAGGTTCACTACCCGAAGCCAATCACAACGCTGCATGCAGTGTTGTGATTGGTCTGGAGCGCTGTGACACTGCGCTCAGCCAGGGGCTTGAAGGGTGGACTTTCCGACCAAACAGTCTTTGCGCACTCAGGAGTGGGCAAACCACTCCCCCCCCCCTGGCCTGCTCAAAGGGCAGAGCAGCCCCGCCCGCCCGTCCTTAAAGCAAACATAAAATGGCAATAACTAAAAGTTATTACCGTTTTATGTTTTGGCTTCTCGAACTGCGAGAAAGCAGTGAGGCGACGCTCCTCCGCCCTAGCGGAGGAGCCGCCCATGGAGCAGTGGTGACCGGGTTAGTAAGAGCCGCTTTATCCTGGCCGTTTTACCAGCCCCACAGAAGCAAACAGGATACTGTTGTTGGCTAATGGTGGGGGAAGGGACAACCCCTGCGAACCTTGTGTTGTCATCAGTGGTTGTGATGTCACTTCCGCTAACCCCAATATTATGGCGATCAATGCCTATGAGCTATGGATACAAACACCTACCACAGCTTCCCGGACTTACAGTGCTTTGAAGCCTCCGCAAGGCGCTTCTTTAATCAGCAGGCCACGAGAGGTACTCTGCTACTTTGGCACTTTTACGGTAGCCTGCAGGATCATTTGGGGTGGGGGGGGGCTGCTTTCAGGGCAGGATGGGTTGCCATGGCCCATGGTCTGCATGGCCTGGTTCTGAAAACTTCTGCTGGGGCTGATTTTGGTTTTAGGTCCGGAAATGTTCACCGGCACCAAAGGTGGGGGGGAGGGGGGGAGCAGCGATGGTTTGAAACGGGACGCAGCAAGACAGAAAATACACTTAGGGAAGACTGACTGGTCGTTTCATTTTCACCTAAAGACCAAATCTATTCAGAAAGCCTTCTGAGCCAGCACTGCAGCCTCTTGGCCACCAGATGGCGCTGTGGGACCAGCAGAGCAGCAGTTTACAGGAGTCGGAGGGAAGGTGACAATGTGGAGGGCTAGACAGATGGAGAAGATTGTCAGGTGAGAAGGTAAGAGAGAGAGTGTGTGTGTGTAGGTGGGGGGGGGGGGGGGTGAGGGGAGGGGAGGGGGTTCACCGTTCACAGTGTTCAGGAGAAATATCTCTGGTCTGACAAAAATCAAAACACATGAGAACTAAAGGCTCCGGGCCTTATTCGAGTTCGGCGGACAAAGTGCCCTGTCAAGCGCCTTATTTAAAGTGCCATCGACTATATTATGTACTCCCTTCTGAGTGAGTATCCTGCACCCCAAACTCTAAGTAAAGTTCACAGTTACCTCCTAACAAAATTACATTAACTGATGCACCCTGAAAAAACTGCTGGGGGGAGGAGGGGGAGGGCATCTGGTGCATTTTTAATCACATTTTGTAATGTGATCAATAGATTGAGGCTTATTTCTTGTTTCGGAGGTGGTGCGAGCCTTGAGCAAAACGAAGCAGAAATTCAATCCATCCGCTTGGACCTGCCAGTCAGATACTTTTTTCCCTCAGCAATGGAGGAAAAGTTTTTTAAAGTTTCCAAACTTTCTTCTGGTGCACCACAGAGGTACACTTCTAAGGCCCCCAGGACATCAGGGTTAGACACTCAGGGTCTCATTTATGGCATTTTGGCATAGGGCAGAGCAAGAATGGCACCTTGCTTTGCTGCCCTACGCCAAAGTGAAAGGGCAAGAATGCTCCGTATTTAAGCAATGCAGTCCACTCCTGTCCTTTCTGCCTGCTGGTGTCCGTTTTGGCAGCCTGGCACTAACGCAGACAACCTTGCACCATGGTGCAATGGTGCCTCCGCTGCAGGCAGGATTCTTTTTGTGCACAAAAGGACACCTTCCTGCACAAAAACAATCCTACAAGGCATTTTCCTCTTTCTGTGTGTGCTGCCGACTGCGGCACACATGGAAAGAGGAAGAAAATAGGAGAAATTAACATATTTCTCCTCATTACGCCTCACCTCGGGAGACATATGGACTTGGTGCTTTCCCAGGTTTACATCACTTTGTACATCTGCGGCAGCATCAAATTCCATGGGTGTTGCGTGGGAAAACCCTCGCAATGCCCATTGAACACCTCCCGGGTGCAGAGTAAGGCAATGCAGCGATGTGCACTGGGCCACCTTACTCATGATTTATGAGGCCACTCAAAGCCACAAGGGGTGGCTTTATATGGCTTCATAAATCTTTGAGAGCCCTGCGTCACGCATGTACCACTTTACGTGGTGCAAAAATGATGCATGACTCATAAATAAGCCCCAAAGAGACTTTCAGAGTGTCAGGCAAATACCAACAGCAAAGTTCAGTCCAGACCCAGTTGCCACTGGTTAGCTGGACACTTCAGGAAAAAAGCTTTTTGCAGCTTGTTGCGTACTTGCAGCCACACAGGAGGTCATCCAACTGACCCTCGAAGTACTCTTCTTTATCTGCTTTATCCTGGGTGCACGAGGGACCATGACCAGCCCTTCAGGGCTCAAGGTCACAGACAGCAGGTCCAGTCCCGTAAGGCGCAAGGTCACAGACAGCAGGTCCAGTCCTTCAGGGTTCAAGGTCAGAGACAGAAGGTCCAGTCCCATAAGGCTCAAGGTCACAGACAGCAGGTCCAGCCCTTCAGGGATCAAGATCACAGACAGCAGGACCAATCCTGCGGGGCTCAAGATCACAGACAGCAGGACCAATCCTGCGGGGCTCAAGGTCACGGACAGCAAGTCCAGTCCTGCAGGGCCCAAGGTCACAGACCGCAGGCCCAGTCCTTCAGGGTTCAAGGTCACAGATAGCAGGTGCAGTCCTGCAGGGCTCAAGGTCACAGACAGCAGGTCCAGTCCTTCAGGGTTCAAGGTCACAGACAGCGGGTCCAGTCCTTAAGGGCTTAAGGTAACAGACAGCAGGTCCAGCATTGCAGGGCTCAAGGTCACAGACAGTAGGCCCAGTCCTGCAGGGCTCAAGGTCACAGACAGCAGGTCCTTCAGGGCTCAAGGTCACAGACAGCAGATCCAGTCCTGCAGGGCTCAAGGTCACATACAGCAGGTCCAGTCCTGCAGGGTTCAAGTTCACAGAGAGCAGGTCCAGCCCCTCAGGACTCAAGGTCACAGACAGGAGGTCCAGTCCTTCAGGGTTCAAGGTCAAAGACAGCATGTCCACCCCCTGCAGGGTACAAGACCACAGACGGCAGGTCTAGCCCCTCAGGACTCAGGTTCACAGACAGGAGGTCCAGTCCTACAGGGTTCAAGGTTAGAGACAGTAGGTCCACCCCCTGCAGGGTACAAGAACACAGACGGTAGGTCCAGGCCTGCAGGGCTCAAGGTCACAGACAGCAGGTCCAGTCCTACAGGGCTCAATGTCACAGACAGCAGGTCCAGTCCTGCAGGGCTCAAGGTCACAGACAGCAGATCCAATCCTGCAGGGCTCAAGGTCACAGACAGCAGGTCCAGCCCTGCAGGACTCAAGGTCACAAACAGCAGGTCCAGTCCTGCAGGGCTCAAGGTCACAGACAGCAGGTCCAGTCCTGCAGGGTTCAAGTTCACAGACAGCAGACCCAGGTCTGCAGGGTTCAAGGTCAGAGACAGCAAGTACAGTCCTGCAGGGCTCAAGGTCACAGACAGCAGGTCCGGTCCTGCAGGGTTCAAGGTCACAGACAGCAGGTCTAGTCCTGCAGGGCTCAAGGTCACAGACAGCAGGTCCGGTTCTGCAGGGTTCAAGGTCACAGACAGCAGGTCCAGTCCCTCAGGGCTCAATGTCACAGACAGCAGGACCAATCCTGCAGAGTTCAAGGTCAGATACAGCAGGTCCACCCCATCTAGGGTGCAAGATCACAGATGACAGGTCCAGTCCATCAGGGCTCAAGGTCACAGACAGCAAGTCCAGTCCTGCAGGGCTCAAGGTCACAGACAGCAGGACCAGTCCTGCAGGGCTCAAGGTGACAGACAGCGGGTCAAGTCCTGTGGGGCTTAAGGTCACAGACAGCAGGTCCAGTCCTGCAGGGCTCAAGGTCACAGACAGCAGGTTCGTCCTTTGGGGTTCAAGGTCACTGTTAGACCTGGCACCTTGGCGTGAGTCTCCCTTCCTCTTTTTGCCGCTGTGCCTCATGTGCTTTTATGGTGTTGGCCGCTCAGCGCGCTGTGCCACTGCCAACCAGTGTCGCGGTGCGAGTGCTCCCTATGAAAATTGTATATGTTGGTTGGATTCCAGGATTGAATTGTTTGATTTACTGTCAGACCCCAGTAAAGTGTGCCAGGAGCGCCAGGGCATGTAAAGGCAAACACCGCTGGTGGGCTTGCAGCACTGGTTGTGCCACCCACAGAAGCGGCCGGTAAAAGATGTCTAAGGTCTGCCATCGCAGAACCTGCGTGCAGTCTGGTACTGACATGCTGACTGGCAAGTGCCCACACTTGCCGGTCCCTAAAACCTTCCCATAGCTGCATGTTAGTCACCCCTCTGGTAGGCCCACGGGCAGGGTGCGTTGTGAGCCTAAGGTAGGACAAGCCTGGATGCGTGGCATGTCCTAGTAGTGAATTACCGCCATCTTGTTGTTCACTACTGCAAGGCTACCCTGTTCTCATAGGCCAGTATGGGCGGCCTGGATTGTTACACCCTATGATCCTAACCGACCCAGGGAACATGGTAGGAGATCGAGTTTAGTATGCCTGAACTCGGAATAATAAGGTACATCTTTTCGCAAGGTTTATTTTAATATTCCGGGTTTGCAAATGCCGCTTTTAGAAAGCTGGCCTTTGCTTGCCTAAACATTTCAGCCCGCCTCTGCGTGATGTGTATCTGATGTCTGGCTGGTGTGAGTGACAGGGCTGGGGGAACCCAGATGGACAGGGCTAGGTAGCCTGGTGGTGAATAGGACGATCGACAGGTAGATGGGTGGGAGGAGTGCTCCTAGGCTCTGAATAGGACAGTGCTCTGCCACCTCAATGCCGGCTCCGCCCCCTGTGGAGCGTCTGAGGACTCTGCCCTGCACTCTGAAAGAAGAAGCCTGCATCGCGTAAACAAAGTGCTCAGAAACCGGACTGGACTAGGCAAAGGACCCCCTGGCCTGGGAGAACAAAAGATTTTCTGTATAAATGGAGGAGCCCTGCTCCTAAGAAACTAGATCCGCTTTTGACCAAGAAGAATCTCTGCCTGAGGAGGAGGCACCGGGAAAGCTGTAGGAGGAAGACTGTCCCTGTCCTGGGGGATTGGCCTGCAGTGGTGACCTTGCTGCCAAAGGGGAGAAGAGAAACTGTTGCTGAAGACTTTGCTTTATTTTTACTTTCAAGACTTGTGCTTTTCCAAAACGATCTCCAAGGGCTTGGAACTGAGCTTGCCCCCTGAACTGAGCCCCAGGACCATTGGGCTCTACCTGATCTTCACTCGCCTGCCGCTGGACTGTGGTGTCCTTTCCCTCGCCGGAGCTGTGACCCTCGTGCCCCAGTCCCTCCCTGAGCCGTGACCAGGACTGCTTAGCCGCCCCCGCCTTGGGAAGAGCCTCGCTCGATCGGAGCCGCTCCCCCTACGCTGTGCTGGGCTGCCCCTGTCACCTCGCTCGCTGGAGGCCCGCTGCGCACCTTCACCCTCCCGCCGGAATCGGCGTTGTGAGCATCTCCAAGCCTCGGACGGCCCGGACGTACCTGCGTGCCCGGCTGCCCCGCTTTGTTCACCCGCCACCTACAACACCCCGCTCTTGTCGTGAGCCTGAAGATCAGACCCCCATCGTAAAGTGTGGGAGCCCCGGACGCCGCCTCGCCCTTCTGTCGAAGAGCCGCTGAAATCCCGCACCCGCCTTTGCGTCAAGAAACAAGGTACTGTACTTACAAACTCGACCGCTAGCTCGCATCGGATCCAGGGTCCGCAACGCTCTGATTTCCCTGTCATCTGCCGTGTGCTTCCCGGGCGCCACCTCAGCACGAAGTGCGCTGAGGCCTACAGTTACCTTGTGCCCGCCTAAAGAACTTTCCGTAACAAAGAGACTTTACCGTATTTCCAAGAGTTGTGGCCCCATCAGTTCAACGTTACTGGGCCTTGTATTTGAATCTGCTGAATCTACATAAAAGCTTATTTTTATATACTTCCTGAGTGGTGTCCGTTTGTGGTGCATGCAAGGGGTTTACTGTATGTGTAATTGCATTTGCTTAACTGTGTACGCCTGAGACTTAGCCTAGACTGCTCGCGCCACGCACCTAGAGGGTGAGCAGGGGTTATTCTGGGGAGTCATCCTTCGCCCTGACAAGAAGTAAAGGGTCCCTGCTTGTTGTGGGTTCACACCTGCGTCAACCAGAGCCCCCTCATTTCTAACATTGGTGGCAGCGGTGGGATTTACGGATTTGCATTTGTGGTTTGCGTATAGTGAATCACTGATCACCACGTAGTGAGAGCAGACCAGTAACACAGCCACAAGACTAGCAAATTGTTTTTGTTTTGCCAAGAATCTCCGTTGTTAAGAGCCATGCCTGGTTCACTTCCCGCCGGAAGGGCAGCTTCTATCATCTCTGGATTTGAGGACATAGATTGGGAAGAAAGCGCGCTTCAGGATCATACCAATGAAGAGTTGAGAGGTTTTTGCTCCAAGTTCAGAATTGCCCAAACTGGATTGAAAAACAAGACCCAACTCGTGAAGGCGCTGAGGGCCTGGTATGAGTCAAAGGCGCCAGAGAATCAGGTGGAAATGGTTCCACCATAAAGTGTCCATGAGTTTGGCAGAGGCCTGTCGCCAGAAGAGTTGGCAGACAGGGCAGCAACCCGGGCACACGAAGTGGAGATGGCAAAACTTCATGGGCAAATGGATATGGAAAAACAAAGATTAGCCATGGAAGAAAAGAAACTCCAATTAGAGCATGACATGAAGCTGAGGGAGCTGGAGCTGAAAGCAAAAAGTTTGGAGCTTAATCCCTCTGGTGGCAGTACACCGCCAGTACCGGCGGAACCAAGAGTTTATATTCCCAAGGATGTAGTGAAGGAGTTCTTCAAGAATGACGACATCGGGCAGTGGTTCAGAGCCTACGAGGTAGCCATGTCTTCCCACCGGGTCCCTGAGAGAGATTGGGGAGCGGGGTTGTGGGGACGGTTCCTGATTGAAGGGCGGGACACACTGTTAGATTTACCTGCTGATGTTCATAATTCTTACGCCCATATGAAGGAAGCATTGATGACTAGATATGGGTTGACCCCTGAGTTATATAGACAGAGGTTCAGGGGTTGCACTAAAATTCCCAATAGTACGTATGTGGAGTATGTGACTTTCTTTTGCAGAGCGCTGGATGGTTGGGTAAAGGGTAGTAAGGTAAATGATTATCAAGGGCTTCTTGATTTAATGGCATGGGAGCACTTGTCCAGTAATTGTTTTCCTGAGCTACGCCAGCACCTGAAAGATAGTAGGCTGACTAACCCTAGGAAGCTTGCTGAGGAGGCGGACCGCTGGGTCAGCACCAGGGTCCACAAGGGTACCGTGGGAGATTCCGCCAAAGGTGGGCAGGGTCCCCAGCAGAAGAGTGGGGGGGACAGGGGTAAACAGAAGCAGTTCCAAAAAGGGCCCCAAAATAGTCCCCAAGGGAACCAAGGGAAGGGTTCTCAGCCTCCCCCACCCCAGAAACCGACCGGGGCCCCGACAGGTCCTCCTGTTCAGAAGGGGCCCGTCAGATGTTACAGGTGTAACAATCTGGGGCATTTTGCCTCTGATGTAAAGTGTCCATTGTTTGGTAAACCAGCACCCACTGGTGCTCCACCCCGGCAGGTGACTAGTGTAGCCTTGGGGGAGGAGAGGGATGTCCAAGGTGGGTGGGGTCCCGCAGAGATGTCCCTGGTCTCGCTAGGAGACCATGAAGTGGTCCCTCCAACCCAGCTGCCTGAGAACACTAAGAAGTACAGGCAGTGGGTGACCATAAATGGCCATAGGGTGGAAGCTCTTAGAGATACAGGAGCCAGTGTGACAGCTGTCAGGTGTCACCTGGTGTCTCAGGAGCAGGTGGTCCCCAATGCATTCTATCCCGTTGTTGCCGCTGACAACACAGAGAGGCACTGCAAGGTGGCTCAGGTTCCCTTTGAGGGGGGGGGGGTCTCTGGTACTCTTCAGGTAGCTGTGAGGCCCGCCATGCCTGTCGACTGTTTGTTAGGGAACGATTTGGAGAGCTCACCTTGGGCTAAGGTGGAGCGGAGTGCTCACCTGGAGATGTTGGGTATGCCGGATTGGGCGTGTGTCACCACACGGTCCATGGCAGCCAGTAGAGGAACTCAAGAGGTCCTGGAGCCTGAGAGGGAGGCCCAGGAACCGGCTTCATAAAGAAGGAGCAAGGGGCGCGGGAAGCCGGCCCCTGAAGTTCCCACGGTCCAGGAGGAAGCAGACCTTGAGGGGGATGCCCTGGAGCCTACAGGGGAGCAGATAGCTGAACTGGGAGACCTGCCGGAGCTGACCCATTGGCAGCAGGAAGGGGGTCCCACCAGGGAAGACTTTTGTAAGGCACAGAAGGAGTGCCCTTCTCTCGTAGGTATGCGGCAGCAGGCTGCAGACCAGGCCGCAGGTGATCAGTCAGGATCACACTTCGTTTACTGGGAGAACGACCTCCTATATACAGAGCCTAAGGTTGCTGAGCCTGGGTCAGCCCGTGCGCTGGTGGTACCCCAGGACTTCAGAGCCTTCCTACTGGGGCTGGCTCATGATGTGCCATTGGCAGGGCATTTGGGGCAGGACAAGACCTTTGAAAGGCTTGTCACCCACTTTTATTGGCCTCAAATGCGCAGGAGTTCAGATACTCACTGCAGGACATGCCAGACTTGCCAGGCAAGTGGAAAGAGTGGAAGGAAGCAGAAGGCTCCACTCCAGCCATTCCCTGTGGTCGGTACCCCATTCCAGCGAGTGGGGATTGACATTGTAGGGCCACTGGACCCCAGGACAGCGATGGGCAATAGGTTCATCCTGGTCCTGGTGGACCATGCCACCCGGTACCCGGAAGCCATTCCTCTGAGGACAGTGACGGCCCCGGTGGTGGGACGTGCACTGATGGGAATTTTCTCCCGAGTGGGATTCCCTCTAGAGGTGGTGTCTGACCGAGGTACCAATTTCATGTCCAAGTACATGAAATCTCTTTGGCAAGAGTGTGGTGTAACCTACAAGTTCACCACACCTTACCACCCCCAAGGAAACGGGTTGGTTGAGAGATTCAACCGAACCCTCAAAGGCATGATAATGGGCCTAGAAGGACCCATGAGGCATAAGTGGGACGTCCTCGTACCATGCCTTCTCTTCGCTTACCATAAGGTGCCACAGAAGTCTCTGGGGTTCAGTCCCTTTGAGCTTCTGTATGGTCACCCAGTCAGAGGACCTCTAAGTCTGGTCAAGGAAGGCTGGGAGCAATCTCCCAGGAAACCTCCCCAGAATGTATATAGTTGCATGCTGGCCTTCAGGAATCAGACTAGGCGATTCAGGCAACTTGCTGAGGCAAATCTGGAAGCCAGCCAGGAGGAGATGAAGCGGTGGTACGACCAGAATGCCACTCTGGTAGAGCTTCAGCCTGGACAGAAGGTATGGGTCTTGGCCCCCGTGGAGCCGTGTGCGCTCCAGGATAAGTGGACCGGTCCCTTTGAGGTGGTGGAGCGCAAGAGTCCTGTTACCTACGTGGTGGACCTGAAGTCTCCTAGGAACCCCTTAAGGGTCCTACATGTCAACCGCCTCAAGCCCCACTTGGAGAGGTCCCAAGTGGGCATGCTCTTGGCAACAGATGCTGGGATGGAAGAGGAGACAGAACCTCTTCCTGACCTCCTGTCAGCCAAGGAGCAAGATGGGTCAGTGGATGGTGTCATCCTCTCTTCCACCCTGACCCCTGAGCAACAGAATGATTGTTGCCAGTTACTGGGACAATTTTCGGATCTGTTTTCCCTGGTCCCTGGTGTCACTGATTGGTGCGTCCATGACGTGGACACTGGGGATAGTCCCCCTGTGCGGCACAAGGCCTACAGGGTGACTGACTGGGTGAGGACATGCATCAAGGAGGAGGTCTCCAAGATGTTTGCACTCGGGGTAATTGAGTCTTCTAGCAGTCCTTGGGCCAGCCCCGTGGTCTTGGTCCCAAAGGCTGCAGCGCCGGGAGCCACACCCGAACTCCGGTTCTGTGTGGACTACAGAGGACTCAATTCAGTCACTAGGACTGACGCACACCCCATCCCCAGAGCTGATGAGCTCATCGATCGGCTAGGGGCTGCCAACTACCTCAGCACGTTTGATTTAACGTCTGGGTATTGGCAGATCGCCTTGACCGAGGGGGCCAAAGAGAGGTCAGCATTTTCCACCCCAGATGGGCACTACCAGTTCCGGGTTATGCCATTTGGGATAAAGAAGGCCCCTGCCACCTTCCAGAGATTGGTCAACCAGGTGTTGGCTGGGCTGGATTCGTTCAGTGCAGCCTACCTGGATGACATCGCGGTGTTCAGCTCCACTTAGGAAGAACACCTGCGACACCTCTGGGAAGTGTTGATGGCGCTGCGCAAGGCAGGCCTCACGATCAAGGCGAGTAAGTGCCAGATCGGGCAGGGTTCCGTGGTGTACTTGGGACACCAAGTTGGGAGTGGCCAGGTGGCACCCCTTCAGCCCAAGATAGAAACCATCCTGAATTGGGAGGCGCCCAAAACCCAGACAGAGGTGAGAGCCTTCCTAGGTCTCACTGGGTACTACAGGAGGTTTGTCAAGGGGTATGGCAACATGGTTTCCCCCTTGACAGCGCTGACTTCGAAGAAGCAGCCCAGGAAAGTGATTTGGACTGACACCTGTCAGAAAGCTTTTGAGGCCTTGAAAACTGCGATGTGCACGGCGCCCGTGCTCTTGGCTCCCAACTTCTCCAAAGAGTTTATCGTTCAGACAGACGCTTCAGAGCATGGTGTGGGGGCTGTTCTTTCACAGATTAATGAGGAGGGCCTAGATCAACCCGTAGCCTTTCTTAGCAGGAGGTTACTTCCACGGGAACAGAGGTGGAGTGCTATTGAGCGTGAGGCATTTGCTGTGGTCTGGGCACTGAAGTAGCTAAGACCCTACCTGTTTGGGTCTCACTTCCGGGATCAGACGGACCACAGGCCCCTCAGAGGAGCTGATGCATATGAGGGGTGAGAATCCAAAGCTGTTGAGGTGGTCCATTTCCCTACAGGGTATGGATTTCACGGTGGAACATCGCCCTGGTACAGATCACGCCAATGCTGACGGTCTGTCCAGATTTTTCCGCCTTAGTGATGAGGAACTCCCTGGGGTAGGGTAGTTCTCCCCACTTTTCAGCTGGAGGGGACACGTGTTAGACCTGGCACCTTGGCGTGAGTCTCCCTTCCTCTTTTTGCCGCTGTGCCTCATGTGCTTTTATGGTGTTGGCCGCTCAGCGCGCTGTGCCACTGCCAACCAGTGTCGCGGTGTGAGTGCTCCCTATGAAAATTGTATATGTTGGTTGGATTCCATGATTGGATTGTTTGATTTACTGTCAGACCCCAGTAAAGTGCGCCAGGAGCGCCAGTGCATGTAAAGGCAAACACCGCTGGTGGGCTTGCAGCACTGGTTGTGCCACCCACAGAAGCGGCCGGTAAAAGATGTCTAAGGTCTGCCATCGCAGAACCTGCGTGCAGTCTGGTACTGACATGCTGACTGGCAAGTGCCCACACTTGCCGGTCCCTAAAACCTTCCATTAGCTGCATGTTAGTCACCCCTCTGGTAGGCCCAAGGGCAGGGTGCGTTGTGAGCCTAAGGTAGGACAAGCCTGGATGCGTGGCATGTCCTAGTAGTGAATTACCGCCATCTTGTTGTTCACTACTGCAAGGCTACCCTGTTCTCATAGGCCAGTATGGGCGGCCTGGATTGTTACACCCTATGATCCTAACCGACCCAGGGAACATGGTAGGAGATCGAGTTTAGTATGCCTGAACTCGGAATAATAAGGTACATCTTTTCGCAAGGTTTATTTTAATATTCCGGGTTTGCAAATGCCGCTTTTAGAAAGCTGGCCTTTGCTTGCCTAAACATTTCAACCCGCCTCTGCGTGATGTGTATCTGATGTCTGGCTGGTGTGAGTGACAGGGCTGGGGGAACCCAGATGGGCAGGGCTAGGTAGCCTGGTGGTGAATAGGACGATCGACAGGTAGATGGGTGGGAGGAGTGCTCCTAGGCTCTGAATTGGACAGTGCTATGCCGGCTCCGCCCCCTGTGGAGCGTCTGAGGACTCTGCCCTGCACTCTGAAAGAAGAAGCCTGCATCGCGTAAACAAAGTGCTCAGAAACCGGACTGGACTAGGCAAAGGACCCCCTGGCCTGGGAGAACAAAAGATTTGCTGTATAAATGGAGGAGCCCTGCTCCTAAGAAACTAGATCCGCTTTTGACCAAGAAGAATCTCTGCCTGAGGAGGAGGCACCGGGAAAGCTGTAGGAGGAAGACTGTCCCTGCCCTGGGGGATTGGCCTGCAGTGGTGACCTTGCTGCCAAAGGGGAGAAGAGAAACTGTTGCTGAAGACTTTGCTTTATTTTTACTTTCAAGACTTGTGCTTTTCCAAAACGATCTCCAAGGGCTTGGAACTGAGCTTGCCCCCTGAACTGAGCCCCAGGACCATTGGGCTCTACCTAATCTTCACTCGCCTGCCGCTGGACTGTGGTGTCCTTTCCCTCGCCGGAGCTGTGACCCTCGTGCCCCAGTCCCTCCCTGAGCCGTGACCAGGACTGCTTAGCCGCCCCCGCCTTGGGAAGAGCCTCGCTCGATCGGAGCCGCTCCGCCTACGCTGTGCTGGGCTGCCCCTGTCACCTCGCTCGCTGGAGGCCCGCTGCGCACCTTCACCCTCCCGCCGGAATCGGCGTTGTGAGCATCTCCAAGCCTCGGACGGCCCGGACGTACCTGCGTTCCCGGCTGCCCCGCTTTGTTCACCCGCCACTTACAACACCCCGCTCTTGTCATGAGCCTGAAGATCAGACCCCCATCGTGAAGTGTGGGAGCCCCGGACGCTGCCTCGCCCTTCTGTCGAAGAGCCGCTGAAATCCCGCACCCGCCTTTGCATCAAGAAACAAGGTACTGTACTTACAAACTCGACCGCGAGCTCGCATCGGATCCAGGGTCCGCAACGCTCTGATTTCCCTGACATCTGCCGTGTGCTTCCCGGGCGCCGCCTCAGCACGAAGTGCGCTGAGGCCTACAGTTACCTTGTGCCCGCCTAAAGAACTTTCCGTAACAAAGAGACTTTACCGTATTTCCAAGAGTTGTGGCCCCATCAGTTCAACGTTACTGGGCCTTGTATTTGAATCTGCTGAATCTACATAAAAGCTTATTTTTATATACTTCCTGAGTGGTGTCCGTTTGTGGTGCATGCAAGGGGTTTACTGTATGTGTATTTGCATTTGCTTAACCGTGTATGCCTGAGACTTAGCCTAGACTGCTCGCGCCACGCACCTAGAGGGTGAGCAGGGGTTATTCTGGGGAGTCATCCTTCGCCCTGACAAGAAGTAAAGGGTCCCTGCTTGTTGTGGGTTCACACCTGCGTCAACCAGAGCCCCCTCATTTCTAACAGTCACAGACAGCAGGTCTAGCCCCTCAGGACTCAAGGTCATAGACACGAGGTCCAGTCCTTCAGGGTTCAAGGTCAGAGACAGCATGTCCACCCCCTGCAGGGTACAAGATCACACACGGCAGGTACAGTCCTCCAGGGCTCAAGGTCACAGACAGCATGTCCAGTCCTGCAGGGCTCAAGTTCACAGACAGCAGGTCCAGTCCTGCAGGGTTCAAGTTCACAGAGAGCAGGTCCAGCCCCTCAGGACTCAAGGTCACAGACAGGAGGTCCAGTCCTTCAGGGTTCAAGGTCAAAGACAGCATGTCCACCCCCTGCAGGGTACAAGATCACAGACGGCAGGTCTAGCCCCTCAGGACTCAAGTTCACAGACAAGAGGTCCAGTCCTTCAGGGTTCAAGGTTAGAGACAGCATGTCCACCCCTGCAGGGTACAAGATCACAGACGGCAGGTCCAGTCCTGCAGGGCTCAAGGTCACAGACAGCAGGTCCAGTCCTACAGGGCTCAAGTTCTCAGACAGCAGGTCCAGTCCTGCAGGGTTCAAGTTCACAGACAGCAGGTCCAGCTCCTCAGGACTCAAGGTCACAGACAGGAGGTCCAGTCCTTCAGGGTTCAAGGTCACAGACTGCAGGTCCGTCCTGCACGGCTCAAGGTCACAGACAGCAGATCCAGTCCTGCAGGGTTCAAGGTCACAGACAGCGGGTCTAGTCCTGTAAGGCTCAAGGTCACAGACAGCAGGTCCAGTCCTTTAGGGCTCAAGGTCACAGACAGCAGGTCCAGTCCTTCAGGGTTCAAGGTCAGAGACAGCATGTCCACCCCCTGCAGGGTACAAGATCACACACGGCAGGTACAGTCCTGCAGGGCTCAAGGTCACAGACAGCATGTCCAGTCCTGCAGGGCTCAAGGTCACAGACAGCAGGTCCAGTCCTGCAGGGTTCAAGTTCACAGACAGCAGGTCCAGCCCCTCAGGACTCAAGGTCACAGACAGGAGGTCCAGTACTTCAATGTTCAAGGTCAAAGACAGCATGTCCACCCCTGCAGGGTACAAGATCACAGACGGCAGGTCCAGTCCTGCAGGCCTCAAGGTCACAGACAGCAGGTCCAGTCCTGCAGGGCTCAAGGTCACAGACACCAGGTCCAGTCCTGCAGGGTTCAAGTTCACAGACAGCAGGTCCAGCCCCTCAGGACTCAAGGTCACAGACAGGAGGTCCAGTCCTTCAGGGTTCAAGGTCACAGACTGCAGGTCCGTCCTGCTCGGCTCAAGGTCACAGACAGCAGCTCCAGTCCTGCAGGGTTCAAGGTCACAGACAGCGGGTCCAGTCCTATAAGGCTCAAGGTCACAGACAGCAGGTCCAGTCCTTTAGGGCTCAAGGTCACAGACAGCAGGTCCAGTCTTGCAGGGCTCAAGGTCACAGACAGCAGGTCCAGCCCTTCAGGGTCAAGGTCACAGACAGCAGATCCGTCCTGCACGGCTAAAGGTCACAGACCGCAGATCCAGTCCTGCCGGGTTCAAGGTCACAGACAGCAGGTCCAGTCCTGTAAGGCTCAAGGTCACAGACAGCAGGTCCAGTCCTTCAGGGCTCAAGGTCACAGACAGCAGGTCCAGTCTTGCAGGGTTCAAGGTCACAGACAGCAGGTCCAGTCCTGCAGGGCTCAAGGTCACAGACAGCAGGTCCAGCTCTGCAGGGTTCAGGGTCACAGACAGCAGGTCCAGCCCTTTAGGGCTCAAGGTCACAGACAGCAGGTCCAGTCCTGCAGGGCTCAAGGTCACAGACAGCGGGTCCAGTCCTGTGGGGCTTAAGGTCACAGACAGCAGGTCCAGTCCTGCAGGGCTCAAGGCCACAGACAGCAGGTTCGTCCTTTGGGGTTCAAGGTCTCAGACAGCAGGTCTAGCCCCTCAGGACTCAAGGTCATAGACAGGAGGTCCAGTCCTTCAGGGTTCAAGGTCAGATACAGCATGTCCACCCCCTGCAGGGTACAAGATCACACACGGCAGGTACAGTCCTGCAGGGCTCAAGGTCACAGACAGCATGTCCAGTCCTGCAGGGTTCAAGGTCACAGACAGCAGGTCCAGTCCTGCAGGGTTCAAGTTCACAGCCAGCAGGTCCAGCCCCTCGGGACTCAAGGTCACAGACAGGAGGTCCAGTCCTTCAGGGTTCAAGGTCAAAGACAGCATGTCCACCCCCTGCAGGGTACAAGATCACAGACAGCAGGTCCAGTCCTGCAGGGCTCAAGGTCACAGACATCAAGTCCAGTCCTGCAGGGTTCAAGGTCACAGACAGCAGGTCTAGCAGGCCTAGTCCTGCAGGGTTCAAGTTCACAGACAGCAGGTCCAGGTCTGCAGGGCTCAAGGTCACAGACAGCAGGCCCAGCCCTTCAGGGTCAAGGTCACAGACAGCAGGTCCGTCCTGCACAGCTCAAGGTCACAGACAGCAGATCCAGTCCTGCAGGGTTCAAGGTCACAGACAGTGGGCCCAGTCCTGTAAGGCTCAAGGTCACAGACAGCAGGTCCAGCCCTTCAGGGCTCAAGGTCACAGACAGCAGGTCCAGCTCTGCAGGGCTCAGGGTCACAGACAGCAGGTCCAGCCCTTTAGGGCTCAAGGTCACAGACAGCAGGTCCAGTCCTGCAGGGCTCAAGGTCACAGACAGCGGGTCCAGTCCTGTGGGGCTTAAGGTCACAGACAGCAGGTCCAGTCCTGCAGGGCTCAAGGCCACAGACAGCAGGTTCGTCCTTTGGGGTTCAAGGTCTCAGACAGCAGGTCTAGCCCCTCAGGACTCAAGGTCATAGACAGGAGGTCCAGTCCTTCAGGGTTCAAGGTCAGATACAGCATGTCCACCCCCTGCAGGGTACAAGATCACACACGGCAGGTACAGTCCTGCAGGGCTCAAGGTCACAGACAGCATGTCCAGTCCTGCAGGGTTCAAGGTCACAGACAGCAGGTCCAGTCCTGCAGGGTTCAAGTTCACAGCCAGCAGGTCCAGCCCCTCAGGACTCAAGGTCACAGACAGGAGGTCCAGTCCTTCAGGGTTCAAGGTCAAAGACAGCATGTCCACCCCCTGCAGGGTACAAGATCACAGACAGCAGGTCCAGTCCTGCTGGGCTCAAGGTCACAGACATCAGGTCCAGTCCTGCAGGGTTCAAGGTCACAGACAGCAGGTCTAGCAGGCCTAGTCCTGCAGGGTTCAAGTTCACAGACAGCAGGTCCAGGTCTGCAGGGCTCAAGGTCACAGACAGCAGGCCCAGCCCTTCAGGGTCAAGGTCACAGACAGCAGGTCCGTCCTGCAGAGCTCAAGGTCACAGACAGCAGATCCAGTCCTGCAGGGTTCAAGGTCACAGACAGCGGGCCCAGTCCTGTAAGGCTCAAGGTCACAGACAGCAGGTCCAGCCCTTCAGGGCTCAAGGTCACAGACAGCAGGTCCAGTCTTGCAGGGTTCAAGGTCACAGACAGCAGGTCCAGTCCTGCAGGGCTCAAGGCCACAGACAGCAGGTCCAGCCATGCAGGGCTCAAGGTCACAGACAGCAGGTCCGGTCCTGCAGGTTTCAATGTCACAGACAGCAGGTCCAGTCCTGCAGAGCTCAGGGTCACAGACAGCAGGTCCAGCCCTTCAGGGCTCAAGGTCACAGACAGCAGGTCCAGTCCTGCAGGGCTCAAGGTCACACACAGCGGGACAAGTCCTGTGGGGCTTAAGGTCACAGACAGCAGGTCCAGTCCTGCGGGGCTCAAGGTCACAGACAGCAGGTTCGTCCTTTGGGGTTCAAGGTCACAGACAGCAGGTCTAGCCATTCAGGACGCAAGGTCACAGACAGGAGGTCCAGTCCTTCAGGGTTCAAGGTCAGAGACAGCATGTCCACCCCCTGCAGGGTACAAGATCACAGACGGCAGGTCCAGTCCTGCAGGGCTCAAGGTCACAGACAGCAGGTCCAGTCCTGCAGGGCTCAAGGTCACAGACAGAGAGCAGGTCCAGGTCTGCGGGGTTCAAGGTCACAGACAGCAGGTACAGTCCTGCAGGGCTCAAGGTCACAGACAGCAGGTCCAGTCCTGCAGGGTTCAAGGTCGCAGACAGCAGGTCTAGTCCTGCAGCGCTCAAGGTCGCAGACAGCAGGTCTGGTCCTGCAGGGTTCAAGGTCACAGACAGCAGGTCCAGTCCCTCAGGGCTCAATATCACAGACAGCAGGACCAATCCTGCAGGGTTCAAGGTCAGATAGAGCAGGTCCACCCCCTCTAGGGTGCAAGATCACAGACGACAGGTCCAGTCCCTCAGGACTCAATGTCACAGACAGCAGGTCCAGTCCTGCAGGGCTCAAGGTCACAGACAGCAGGTCCAGTCCTGCAGGGCTCAAGGTCACAGACAGCGGGTCCAGTCCTGTGGGGCTTAAGGTCACAGACAGCAGGTCCAGTCCTGCAGGGCTCAAGGTCACAGACAGCAGGTTCGTCCTTTGGGGCTCAAGGTCACATACAGCAGGTCCAGTACTGCAGGGTTCAAGTTCACAGACAGCAGGTCTAGCCCCTCAGGACTCAAGGTCATAGACACGAGGTCCAGTCCTTCAGGGTTCAAGGTCAGAGACAGCATGTCCACTCCCTGCAGGGTACAAGATCACACACGGCAGGTACAGTCCTGCAGGGCTCAAGGTCACAGACAGCATGTCCAGTCCTGCAGGGCTCAAGGTCACAGACAGCAGGTCCAGTCCTGCAGGGTTCAAGTTCACAGAGAGCAGGTCCAGCCCCTCAGGACTCAAGGTCACAGACAGCATATCCACCCCCTGCAGGGTACAAGATCACAGACAGCAGGTCTAGCCCCTCAGGACTCAAGGTCACAGACAGGAGGTCCAGTCCTTCAGGGTTCAAGGTCACAGACAGCATATCCACCCCCTGCAGGGTACAAGATCACAGACGGCAGGTCCAGTCCTGCAGGGCTCAAGGTCACAGACAGCAGGTCCAGTCCTGCAGGGCTCAAGGTCACAGACAGCAGGTCCAGTCCTGTAGGGTTCAAGTTCACAGACAGCAGGTCCAGCTCCTCAGGACTCAAGGTCACGGACAGGAGGTCCAGTCCTTCAGGGTTCAAGGTCACAGACTGCAGGTCCGTCCTGCACGGCTCAAGGTCACAGACAGCAGATCCAGTCCTGCAGGGTTCAAGGTCACAGACAGTGGGTCTAGTCCTGTAAGGCTCAAGGTCACAGACAGCAGGTCCAGTCCTTTAGGGCTCAAGGTCATAGACAGCAGGTCCAGTCTTGCAGGGCTCAAGGTCACAGACAGCAGGTCCAGCCCTTCAGGGTCAAGGTCACAGACAGCAGATCCGTCCTGCACGGCTCAAGGTCACAGACAGCAGATCCAGTCCTGCAGGGCTCAAGGTCACTGACAGCAGGTCCAGTCCTGCAGGGCTCAAGGTCACAGACAGCGGGTCCAGTCCTGTGGGGCTTAAGGTCACAGACAGCAGGTCCAGTCCTGCAGGGCTCAAGGTCACAAACAACAGGTTCATCCTTTGGGGTTCAAGGTCACAGACAGCGGGCCCAGAACTGTAAGGCTCAAGGTCACAGACAGCAGGTCCAGCCCTTCAGGGCTCAAGGTCACAGACAGCAGGTCCAGCTCTGCAGGGCTCAGGGTCACAGACAGCAGGTCCAGCCCTTCAGGGCTCAAGGTCACAGACAGCAGGTCCAGTCTTGCAGGGTTCAAGGTCACAGACAGCAGGTCCAGTCCTGCAGGGCTCAAGGTCACAGACAGCAGGTCCAGCTCTGCAGGGCTCAGGGTCACAGACAGCAGGTCCAGCCCTTTAGGGCTCAAGGTCACAGACAGCAGGTCCAGTCCTGCAGGGCTCAAGGTCACAGACAGCGGGTCCAGTCCTGTGGGGCTTAAGGTCACAGACAGCAGGTCCAGTCCTGCAGGGCTCAAGGCCACAGACAGCAGGTTCGTCCTTTGGGGTTCAAGGTCTCAGACAGCAGGTCTAGCCCCTCAGGACTCAAGGTCATAGACAGGAGGTCCAGTCCTTCAGGGTTCAAGGTCAGATACAGCATGTCCACCCCCTGCAGGGTACAAGATCACACACGGCAGGTACAGTCCTGCAGGGCTAAAGGTCACAGACAGCATGTCCAGTCCTGCAGGGTTCAAGGTCACAGACAGCAGGTCCAGTCCTGCAGGGTTCAAGTTCACAGCCAGCAGGTCCAGCCCCTCAGGACTCAAGGTCACAGACAGGAGGTCCAGTCCTTCAGGGTTCAAGGTCAAAGACAGCATGTCCACCCCCTGCAGGGTACAAGATCACAGATGGCAGGTCCAGTCCTGCAGGGCTCAAGGTCACAGACATCAAGTCCAGTCCTGCAGGGTTCAAGGTCACAGACAGCAGGTCTAGCAGGCCTAGTCCTGCAGGGTTCAAGTTCACAGACAGCAGGTCCAGGTCTGCAGGGCTCAAGGTCACAGACAGCAGGCCCAGCCCTTCAGGGTCAAGGTCACAGACAGCAGGTCCATCCTGCACAGCTCAAGGTCACAGACAGCAGATCCAGTCCTGCAGGGGTCAAGGTCACAGACAGCGGGCCCAGTCCTGTAAGGCTCAAGGTCACAGACAGCAGGTCCAGCCCTTCAGGGCTCAAGGTCACAGACAGCAGGTCCAGCTCTGCAGGGCTCAGGGTCACAGACAGCAGGTCCAGCCCTTTAGGGCTCAAGGTCACAGACAGCAGGTCCAGTCCTGCAGGGCTCAAGGTCACAGACAGCGGGTCCAGTCCTGTGGGGCTTAAGGTCACAGACAGCAGGTCCAGTCCTGCAGGGCTCAAGGCCACAGACAGCAGGTTCGTCCTTTGGGGTTCAAGGTCTCAGACAGCAGGTCTAGCCCCTCAGGACTCAAGGTCATAGACAGGAGGTCCAGTCCTTCAGGGTTCAAGGTCAGATACAGCATGTCCACCCCCTGCAGGGTACAAGATCACACACGGCAGGTACAGTCCTGCAGGGCTCAAGGTCACAGACAGCATGTCCAGTCCTGCAGGGTTCAAGGTCACAGACAGCAGGTCCAGTCCTGCAGGGTTCAAGTTCACAGCCAGCAGGTCCAGCCCCTCAGGACTCAAGGTCACAGACAGGAGGTCCAGTCCTTCAGGGTTCAAGGTCAAAGACAGCATGTCCACCCCCTGCAGGGTACAAGATCACAGACGGCAGGTCCAGTCCTGCTGGGCTCAAGGTCACAGACATCAGGTCCAGTCCTGCAGGGTTCAAGGTCACAGACAGCAGGTCTAGCAGGCCTAGTCCTGCAGGGTTCAAGTTCACAGACAGCAGGTCCAGGTCTGCAGGGCTCAAGGTCACAGACAGCAGGCCCAGCCCTTCAGGGTCAAGGTCACAGACAGCAGGTCCGTCCTGCAGAGCTCAAGGTCACAGACAGCAGATCCAGTCCTGCAGGGTTCAAGGTCACAGACAGCGGGCCCAGTCCTGTAAGGCTCAAGGTCACAGACAGCAGGTCCAGCCCTTCAGGGCTCAAGGTCACAGACAGCAGGTCCAGTCTTGCAGGGCTCAAGGCCACAGACAGCAGGTCCAGCCATGCAGGGCTCAAGGTCACAGACAGCAGGTCCGGTCCTGCAGGTTTCAAGGTCACAGACAGCAGGTCCAGTCCTGCAGAGCTCAGGGTCACAGACAGCAGGTCCAGCCCTTCAGGGCTCAAGGTCACAGACAGCAGGTCCAGTCCTACAGGGCTCAAGGTCACACACAGCGGGACAAGTCCTGTGGGGCTTAAGGTCACAGACAGCAGGTCCAGTCCTGCAGGGCTCAAGGTCACAGACAGCAGGTTCGTCCTTTGGGGTTCAAGGTCACAGACAGCAGGTCTAGCCATTCAGGACGCAAGGTCACAGACAGGAGGTCCAGTCCTTCAGGGTTCAAGGTCAGAGACAGCATGTCCACCCCCTGCAGGGTACAAGATCACAGACGGCAGGTCCAGTCCTGCAGGGCTCAAGGTCACAGACAGCAGGTCCAGTCCTGCAGGGCTCAAGGTCACAGACAGAGAGCAGGTCCAGGTCTGCGGGGTTCAAGGTCACAGACAGCAGGTACAGTCCTGCAGGGCTCAAGGTCACAGACAGCAGGTCCAGTCCTGCAGGGTTCAAGGTCGCAAACAGCAGGTCTAGTCCTGCAGGGCTCAAGGTCGCAGACAGCAGGTCTGGTCCTGCAGGGTTCAAGGTCACAGACAGCAGGTCCAGTCCCTCAGGGCTCAATGTCACAGACAGCAGGACCAATCCTGCAGGGTTCAAGGTCAGATAGAGCAGGTCCACCCCCTCTAGGGTGCAAGATCACAGATGACAGGTCCAGTCCCTCAGGACTCAAGGTCACAGACAGCAGGTCCAGTCCTCCAGGGCTCAAGGTCACAGACAGCAGGTCCAGTCCTGCAGGGCTCAAGGTCACATACAGCGGGTCCAGTCCTGTGGGGCTTAAGGTCACAGACAGCAGGTCCAGTCCTGCAGGGCTCAAGGTCACAGACAGCAGGTTCGTCCTTTGGGGCTCAAGGTCACATACAGCAGGTCCAGTACTGCAGGGTTCAAGTTCACAGACAGCAGGTCTAGCCCCTCAGGACTCAAGGTCATAGACACGAGGTCCAGTCCTTCAGGGTTCAAGGTCAGAGACAGCATGTCCACCCCCTGCAGGGTACAAGATCACACACGGCAGGTACAGTCCTGCAGGGCTCAAGGTCACAGACAGCATGTCCAGTCCTGCAGGGCTCAAGGTCACAGACAGCAGGTCCAGTCCTGCAGGGTTCAAGTTCACAGAGAGCAGGTCCAGCCCCTCAGGACTCAAGGTCACAGACAGGAGGTCCAGTCCTTCAGGGTTCAAGGTCAAAGACAGCATGTCCACCCCCTGCAGGGTACAAGATCACAGACAGCAGGTCTAGCCCCTCAGGACTCAAGGTCACAGACAGGAGGTCCAGTCCTTCAGGGTTCAAGGTTAGAGACAGCATGTCCACCCCTGCAGGGTACAAGATCACAGACGGCAGGTCCAGTCCTGCAGGGCTCAAGGTCACAGACAGCAGGTCCAGTCCTGCAGGGCTCAAGGTCACAGACAGCAGGTCCAGTCCTGCAGGGTTCAAGTTCACAGACAGCAGGTCCAGCTCCTCAGGCTTCAAGGTCACGGACAGGAGGTCCAGTCCTTCAGGGTTCAAGGTCACAGACTGCAGGTCCGTCCTGCACGGCTCAAGGTCACAGACAGCAGATCCAGTCCTGCAGGGTTCAAGGTCACAGACAGCGGGTCTAGTCCTGTAAGGCTCAAGGTCACAGACAGCAGGTCCAGTCCTTTAGGGCTCAAGGTCACAGACAGCAATTCCAGTCTTGCAGGGCTCAAGGTCACAGACAGCAGGTCCAGCCCTTCAGGGTCAATGTCACAGACAGCAGATCCGTCCTGCACGGCTCAAGGTCACAGACAGCAGATCCAGTCCTGCAGGGTTCAAGGTCACAGACAGCAGGTCCAGTCCTGTAAGGCTCAAGGTCACAGACAGCAGGTCCAGTCCTTCAGGGCTCAAGGTCACAGACAGCAGGTCCAGTCTTGCAGGGTTCAAGGTCACAGACAGCAGGTCCAGTCCTGCAGGGTTCAAGGTCACAGACAGCAGGTCCAGCCCTGCAGGGCTCAGGGTCACAGACAGCAGGTCCAGCCCTTCAGGGCTCAAGGTCACTGACAGCAGGTCCAGTCCTGCAGGGCTCAAGGTCACAGACAGCGGGTCCAGTCCTGTGGGGCTTAAGGTCACAGACAGCAGGTCCAGTCCGGCAGGGCTCAAGGTCACAAACAACAGGTTCATCCTTTGGGGTTCAAGGTCACAGACAGCAGGTCTAGCCCCTCAGGACTCAAGGTCATAGACAGCAGGTCCAGTCCTTCTGGGTTCAAGGTCACAGACAGCATGTCCACCCCCTGCAGGGTACAAGATCACACACGGCAGGTACAGTCCTGCAGGGCTCAAGGTCACAGACAGCATGTCCAGTCCTGCAGGGCTCAAGGTCACAGAGCACAGGTCCAGTCCTGCAGGGTTCAAGTTCACAGACAGCAGGTCCAGCCCCTCAGGACTCAAGGTCACAGACAGGAGGTCCAGTACTTCAATGTTCAAGGTCAAAGACAGCATGTCCACCCCTGCAGGGTACAAGATCACAGACGGCAGGTCCAGTCCTGCAGGCCTCAAGGTCACAGACAGCAGGTCCAGTCCTGTAGGGCTCAAGGTCACAGACACCAGGTCCAGTCCTGCAGGGTTCAAGTTCACAGACAGCAGGTCCAGCCCCTCAGGACTCAAGGTCACAGACAGGAGGTCCAGTCCTTCAGGGTTCAAGGTCACAGACAGCAGCTCCAGTCCTGCAGGGTTCAAGGTCACAGACAGCGGGTCCAGTCCTGTAAGGATCAAGGTCACAGACAGCAGGTCCAGTCCTGTAGGGCTCAAGGTCACAGACAGCAGGTCCAGTCTTGCAGGGGTCAAGGTCACAGACAGCAGGCCCAGCCCTTCAGGGTCAAGGTCACAGACAGCAGATCCGTCCTGCACGGCTAAAGGTCACAGACCGCAGATCCAGTCCTGCCGGGTTCAAGGTCACAGACAGCAGGTCCAGTCCTCTAAGGCTCAAGGTCACAGACAGCAGGCCCAGTCCTTCAGGGCTCAAGGTCACAGACAGCAGGTCCAGTCTTGCAGGGTTCAAGGTCACAGACAGCAGGTCCAGTCCTGCAGGGCTCAAGGTCACAGACAGCAGGTCCAGCTCTGCAGGGCTCAGGGTCACAGACAGCAGGTCCAGCCCTTCAGGGCTCAAGGTCACAGACAGCAGGTTCAGTCCTGCAGGGCTCAAGGTCACAGACAGCGGGTCCAGTCCTGTGGGGCTTAAGGTCACAGACAGCAGGTCCAGTCCTGCAGGGCTCAAGGTCACAGACAGCAGGTTCGTCCTTTGGGGTTCAAGGTCTCAGACAGCAGGTCTAGCCCCTCAGGACTCAAGGTCATAGACAGGAGGTCCAGTCCTTCAGGGTTCAAGGTCAGATACAGCATGTCCACCCCCTGCAGGGTACAAGATCACACACGGCAGGTACAGTCCTGCAGGGCTCAATGTCACAGACAGCATGTCCAGTCCTGCAGGGCTCAAGGTCTCAGACAGCAGGTCCAGTCCTGCAGGGTTCAAGTTCACAGCCAGCAGGTCCAGCCCCTCAGGACTCAAGGTCACAGACAGGAGGTCCAGTCCTTCAGGGTTCAAGGTCAAAGACAGCATGTCCACCCCCTGCAGGGTACAAGATCACAGATGGCAGGTCCAGTCCTGCAGGGCTCAAGGTCACAGACATCAGGTCCAGTCCTGCAGGGCTCAAGGTCATAGACAGCAGATCCAGTCCTGCAGGGTTCAAGTTCACAGACAGCTGGTCCAGGTCTGCAGGGCTCAAGGTCACTGACAGCAGGCCTAGCCCTTCAGGGTCAAGGTCACAGACAGCAGGTCCGTCCTGCATGGCTCAAGGTCACAGACAGCAGATCCAGTCCTGCAGGGTTCAAGGTCACAGACAGCGGGCCCAGTCCTGTAAGGCTCAAGGTCACAGACAGCAGGTCCAGCCCTTCAGGGCTCAAGGTCACAGACAGCAGGTCCAGTCTTGCAGGGTTCAAGGTCACAGACAGCAGGTCCAGTCCTGCAGGGCTCAAGGTCACAGACAGCAGGTCCAGTCATGCAGGGCTCAAGGTCACAGACAGCAGGTCCAGCCCTTCAGGGCTCAAGGTCACAGACAGCATGTCCAGTCCTGCAGGGCTCAAGGTCACAGACAGCGGGACAAGTCCTGTGGGGCATAAGGTCACAGACAGCAGGTCCAGTCCTGCAGGGCTCAAGGTCACAGACAGCAGGTTCGTCCTTTGGGGTTCAAGGTCACAGACAGCAGGTATAGCCACTCAGGACGCAAGGTCACAGACAGGAGGTCCAGTCCTTCAGGGTTCAAGGTCAGAGACAGCATGTCCACCCCCTGCAGGGTACAAGATCACAGACGGCAGGTCCAGTCCTGCAGGGCTCAAGGTCACAGACAGCAGGTCCAGTCCTGCAGGGCTCAAGGTCACAGACAGCAGGTCCAGTCCTGCAGGGTTCAAGTTCACAGACAGCAGGTCCAGGTCTGTGGGGTTCAAGGTCACAGACAGCAGGTGCAGTCCTGCAGGGCTCAAGGTCACAGACAGCAGGTCCAGTCCTGCAGGGTTCAAGGTCGCAGACAGCAGGTCTAGTCCCGCAGGGCTCAAGGTCACAGACAGCAGGTCTGGTCCTGCAGGGCTCAAGGTCACAGACAGCAGGTCCAGTCCCTCAGGGCTCAATGTCACAGACAGCAGGACCAATCCTGCAGGGTTCAAGGTCAGATACAGCAGGTCCACCCCCTCTAGGGTGCAAGATCACAGATGACAGGTCCAGTCCCTCAGGGCTCAAGGTCACAGACAGCAGGTCCAGTCCTGCAGGGTTCAAGGTCACAGACAGCAGGTCCAGTCCTGCAGGGCTCAAGGCCACAGACAGCAGGTCCAGCCATGCAGGGCTCAAGGTCACAGACAGCAGGTCCGGTCCTGCAGGTTTCAAGGTCACAGACAGCAGGTCCAGTCCTGCAGAGCTCAGGGTCACAGACAGCAGGTCCAGCCCTTCAGGGCTCAAGTCACAGACAGCAGGTCCAGTCCTGCAGGGCTCAAGGTCACACACAGCGGGACAAGTCCTGTGGGGCTTAAGGTCACAGACAGCAGGTCCAGTCCTGCAGGGCTCAAGGTCACAGACAGCAGGTTCATCCTTTGGGGTTCAAGGTCACAGACAGCAGGTCTAGCCATTCAGGACGCAAGGTCACAGACAGGAGGTCCAGTCCTTCAGGGTTCAAGGTCAGAGACAGCATGTCCACCCCCTGCAGGGTACAAGATCACAGACGGCAGGTCCAGTCCTGCAGGGCTCAAGGTCACAGACAGCAGGTCCAGTCCTGCAGGGCTCAAGGTCACAGACAGAGAGCAGGTCCAGGTCTGCGGGGTTCAAGGTCACAGACAGCAGGTACAGTCCTGCAGGGCTCAAGGTCACAGACAGCAGGTCCAGTCCTGCAGGGTTCAAGGTCGCAGACAGCAGGTCTAGTCCTGCAGGGCTCAAGGTCGCAGACAGCAGGTCTGGTCCTGCAGGGTTCAAGGTCACAGACAGCAGGTCCAGTCCCTCAGGGCTCAATGTCACAGACAGCAGGACCAATCCTGCAGGGTTCAAGGTCAGATAGAACAGGTCCACCCCCTCTAGGGTGCAAGATCACAGACGACAGGTCCAGTCCCTCAGGACTCAAGGTCACAGACAGCAGGTCCAGTCCTGCAGGGCTCAAGGTCACAGACAGCAGGTCCAGTCCTGCAGGGCTCAAGGTCACAGACAGCGGGTCCAGTCCTGTGGGGCTTAAGGTCACAGACAGCAGGTCCAGTCCTGCAGGGCTCAAGGTCACAGACAGCAGGTTCGTCCTTTGGGGCTCAAGGTCACATACAGCAGGTCCAGTACTGCAGGGTTCAAGTTCACAGACAGCAGGTCTAGCCCCTCAGGACTCAAGGTCATAGACACGAGGTCCAGTCCTTCAGGGTTCAATGTCAGAGACAGCATGTCCACCCCCTGTAGGGTACAAGATCACACACGGCAGGTACAGTCCCGCAGGGCTCAAGGTCACAGACAGCATGTCCAGTCCTGCAGGGCTCAAGGTCACAGACAGCACGTCCAGTCCTGCAGGGTTCAAGTTCACAGAGAGCAGGTCCAGACCCTCAGGACTCAAGGTCACAGACAGGAGGTCCAGTCCTTCAGGGTTCAAGGTCAAAGACAGCATGTCCACCCCCTGCAGGGTACAAGATCACAGACAGCAGGTCTAGCCCCTCAGGACTCAAGGTCACAGACAGGAGGTCCAGTCCTTCAGGGTTCAAGGTTAGAGACAGCATGTCCACCCCTGCAGGGTACAAGATCACAGACGGCAGGTCCAGTCCTGCAGGGCTCAAGGTCACAGACAGCAGGTCCAGTCCTGCAGGGCTCAAGGTCACAGACAGCAGGTCCAGTCCTGCAGGGTTCAAGTTCACAGACAGCAGGTCCAGCTCCTCAGGACTCAAGGTCACGGACAGGAGGTCCAGTCCTTCAGGGTTCAAGGTCACAGACTGCAGGTCCGTCCTGCACGGCTCAAGGTCACAGACAGCAGATCCAGTCCTGCAGGGTTCAAGGTCACAGACAGCGGGTCTAGTCCTGTAAGGCTCAAGGTCTCAGACAGCAGGTCCAGTCCTTTAGGGCTCAAGGTCACAGACAGCAGGTCCAGTCTTGCAGGGCTCAAGGTCACAGACAGCAGGTCCAGCCCTTCAGGGTCAAGGTCACAGACAGCAGATCTGTCCTGCACGGCTCAAGGTCACAGACAGCAGATCCAGTCCTGCAGGGTTCAAGGTCACAGACAGCAGGTCCAGTCCTGTAAGGCTCAAGGTCACAGACAGCAGGTCCAGTCCTTCAGGGCTCAAGGTCACAGACAGCAGGTCCAGTCTTGCAGGGTTCAAGGTCACAGACAGCAGGTCCAGTCCTGCAGGGCTCAAGGTCACAGACAGCAGGTCCAGCTCTGCAGGGCTCAGGGTCACAGACAGCAGGTCCAGCCCTTCAGGGCTCAAGGTCACTGACAGCAGGTCCAGTCCTGCAGGGCTCAAGGTCACAGACAGCGGGTCCAGTCCTGTGGGGCTTAAGGTCACAGACAGCAGGTCCAGTCCTGCAGGGCTCAAGGTCACAAACAACAGGTTCATCCTTTGGGGTTCAAGGTCACAGACAGCAGGTCTAGCCCCTCAGGACTCAAGGTCATAGACAGGAGGTCCAGTCCTTCAGGGTTCAAGGTCACAGACAGCATGTCCACCCCCTGCAGGGTACAAGATCACACACGGCAGGTACAGTCCTGCAGGGCTCAAGGTCACAGACAGCATGTCCAGTCCTGCAGGGCTCAAGGTCACAGAGCACAGGTCCAGTCCTGCAGGGTTCAAGTTCACAGACAGCAGGTCCAGCCCCTCAGGACTCAAGGTCACAGACAGGAGGTCCAGTACTTCAATGTTCAAGGTCAAAGACAGCATGTCCACCCCTGCAGGGTACAAGGTCACAGACGGCAGGTCCAGTCCTGCAAGCCTCAAGGTCACAGACAGCAGGTCCAGTCCTGTAGGGCTCAAGGTCACAGACACCAGGTCCTGTCCTGCAGGGTTCAAGTTCACAGACAGCAGGTCCAGCCCCTCAGGACTCAAGGTCACAGACAGGGGGTCCAGTCCTTCAGGGTTCAAGGTCACAGACAGCAGCTCCAGTCCTGCAGGGTTCAAGGTCACAGACAGCGGGTCCAGTCCTGTAAGGATCAAGGTCACAGACAGCAGGTCCAGTCCTGTAGGGCTCAAGGTCACAGACAGCAGGTCCAGTCTTGCAGGGGTCAAGGTCACAGACAGCAGGCCCAGCCCTTCAGGGTCAAGGTCACAGACAGCAGATCCGTCCTGCACGGCTAAAGGTCACAGACAGCAGATCCAGTCCTGCCGGGTTCAAGGTCACAGACAGCAGGTCCAGTCCTCTAAGGCTCAAGGTCACAGACAGCAGGTCCAGTCCTTCAGTGCTCAAGGTCACAGACAGCAGGTCTAGTCTTGCAGGGTTCAAGGTCACAGACAGCAGGTCCAGTCCTGCAGGGCTCAAGGTCACAGACAGCAGGTCCAGCCCTTCAGGGCTCAAGGTCACAGACAGCAGGTCCAGTCCTGTAGGGCTCAAGGTCACAGACAGCGGGTCCAGTCCTGTGGGGCTTAAGGTCACAGACAGCAGGTCCAGTCCTGCAGGGCTCAAGGTCACAGACAGCAGGTTCGTCCTTTGGGGTTCAAGGTCTCAGACAGCAGGTCTAGCCCCTCAGGACTCAAGGTCATAGACAGGAGGTCCAGTCCTTCAGGGTTCAAGGTCAGATACAGCATGTCCACCCTCTGCAGGGTACAAGATCACACACGGCAGGTACAGTCCTGCAGGGCTCAACGTCACAGACAGCATGTCCAGTCCTGCAGGGCTCAAGGTCTCAGACAGCAGGTTCAGTCCTGCAGGGTTCAAGTTCACAGCCAGGAGGTCCAGCCCTAAAGGACTCAAGGTCACAGACAGGAGGTCCAGTCCTTCAGGGTTCAAGGTCAAAGACAGCATGTCCACCCCCTGCAGGGTACAAGATCACAGATGGCAGGTCCAGTCCTGCAGGGCTCAAGGTCACAGACATCAGGTCCAGTCCTGCAGGGCTCAAGGTCATAGACAGCAGATCCAGTCCTGCAGGGTTCAAGTTCACAGACAGCTGGTCCAGGTCTGCAGGGCTCAAGGTCACAGACAGCAGGCCCAGCCCTTCAGGGTCAAGGTCACAGACAGCAGGTCCATCCTGCATGGCTCAAGGTCACAGACAGCAGATCCAGTCCTGCAGGGTTCAAGGTCACAGACAGCGGGCCCAGTCCTGTAAGGCTCAAGGTCACAGACAGCAGGTCCAGCCCTTCAGGGCTCAAGGTCACAGACAGCAGGTCCAGTCTTGCAGGGTTCAAGGTCACAGACAGCAGGTCCAGTCCTGCAGGGCTCAAGGTCACAGACAGCAGGTCCAGCCATGCAGGGCTCAAGGTCACAGACAGTAGGTCCGGTCCTGCAGGGTTCAAGGTCACAGACAGCAGGTCCAGTCCTGCAGGGCTCAGGGTCACAGACAGCATGTCCAGCCCTTCAGGGCTCAAGGTCACAGACAGCATGTCCAGTCCTGCAGGGCTCAAGGTCACAGACAGCGGGACAAGTCCTGTGGGGCATAAGGTCACAGACAGCAGGTTCAGTCCTGCAGGGCTCAAGGTCACAGACAGCAGGTTCGTCCTTTGGGGTTCAAGGTCACAGACAGCAGGTCTAGCCACTCAGGACGCAAGGTCACAGACAGGAGGTCCAGTCCTTCAGGGTTCAAGGTCAGAGACAGCATGTCCACCCCCTGCAGGGTACAAGATCACAGATGGCAGGTCCAGTCCTGCAGGGCTCAAGGTCACAGACAGCAGGTCCAGTCCTGCAGGGCTCAAGGTCACAGACAGCAGGTCCAGTCCTGCAGGGTTCAAGTTCACAGACAGCAGGTCCAGGTCTGTGGGGTTCAAGGTCACAGACAGCAGGTGCAGTCCTGCAGGGCTCAAGGTCACAGACAGCAGGTCCAGTCCTGCAGGGCTCAAGGTCACAGACAGCAGGTCCAGTCCTGCAGGGCTCAAGGTCACAGACAGCGGGTCCAGTCTTGTGGGGCTTAAGGTCACAGACAGCAGGTCCAGTCCTGCAGGGCTCAGTGTCACAGACAGCAGGTTCGTCCTTTGGGGCTCAAGGTCACATACAGCAGGTCCAGTCCTGCAGGGTTTAAGTTCACAGACAGCAGGTCCAGCCCCTCAGGACTCAAGGTCACAGACAGGAGGTCCAGTCCTTCAGGGTTCAAGGTCAAAGACAGCATGTCCACCCCCTGCAGGGTACAAGATCACAGACGGCAGGCCAGTCCCGCAGGGCTCAAGGTCACAGACATCAGGTCCAGTCCTGCAGGGCTCAAGGTCACAGACAGCAGGTCCAGTCCTGCAGGGTTCAAGTTCACAGACAGCAGGTCCAGGTCTGCAGGGCTCAAGGTCACAGACAGCAGGTCCAGCCTTTCAGGGTCAAGGTCACAGACAGCAGGTCCGTCCTACACGGCTCAAGGTCACAGGCAGCAGATCCAGTCCTGCAGGGTTCAAGGTCACAGACCGCGGGTCCAGTCCTGTAAGGCTCAAGGTCACAGACAGCAGGTCCAGTCCTTCAGGGCTCAAGGTCACAGACAGCAGGTCCAGTCTTGCAGGGTTCAAGGTCACAGACAGCAGGTCCAGTCCTGCAGGGCTCAAGGTCACAGACAGCAGGTCCATCCCTGCAGGGCTCAAGGTCACAGACAGCGGGACAAGTCCTATGGGGCTCAGGGTCACAGACAGCAGGTCCAGTCCTGCAGGGCTCAAGGTCACAGACAGCGGGACAAGTCCTATGGGGCTTAAGGTCACAGACAGCAGGTCCAGTCCTGCAGGGCTCAAGGTCACAGACAGCAGGTTCGGCCTTTGGGGTTTAAGGTCACAGACAGCAGGTCTAGCCCCTCAGGACGCAGGGTCACAGACAGCGGTCCAGTCCTTCAGGGTTCAAGGTCAGAGACAGCATGTCCACCCCCTGCAGGGTACAAGATCACAGACGGCAGGTCCAGTCCTGCAGGGCTCAAGGTCAATGACAGAAGGTCCAGTCCTGCAGGGCTCAAGGTCACAGACAGCAAGTCCAGTCCTGCAGGGTTCAAGTTCACAGACAGCAGGTCCAGGTCTGCAGGGTTCAAGGTCACAGACAGCAGGTACAGTCCTGCAGGGCTCAAGGTCACAGACAGCAGGTCAAGTCCTGCAGGGTTCAAGGTCACAGACAGCAGGTCTAGTCCTGCAGGGATCAAGGTCGCAGACAGAAGGTCCGGTCCTGCAGGGTTCAAGGTCACAGACAGCAGGTCCCTCAGGGCTCAATGTCACAGACAGCAGGACCAATCCTGCAGGGTTCAAGGTCAGATACAGCAGGTCCACCCCCTCTAGGGTGCAAGATCACAGATGACAGGTCCAGTCCTTCAGGGCTCAAGGTCACAGACACCAGATCCAGTCTTGCAGGGCTCAAGGTCAAAGACAGCAGGTCCAGTCCTGCAGGGCTCAAGGTCACAGATGGCAGGTTCGTCCTTTGGGGTTCAAGGTCACAGACAGCAGGTCTAGCCCCTCAGGACTCAAGGTCACAGACAGGAGGTCCAGTCCTTCAGGGTTCAAGGTCAAAGACAGCATGTCCACCCCCTGCAGGGTACAAGATCACAGATGGCAGGTCAAGTCCTGCAGGGCTCATGGTCACAGACATCAGGTCCAGTCCTGCAGGGCTCAAGGTCACAGACAGCAGGTCCAGTCCTGCAGGGTTCAAGTTCACAGACAGCTGGTCCAGGTCTGCAGGGCTCAAGGTCACAGACAGCAGGCCCAGCCCTTCAGGGTCAAGGTCACAGACAGCAGGTCCGTCCTGCATGGCTCAAGGTCACAGACAGCAGATCCAGTCCTGCAGGGTTCAAGGTCACAGACAGCGGGCCCAGTCCTGTAAGGCTCAAGGTCACAGACAGCAGGTCCAGCCCTGCAGGGCTCAAGGTCACAGACAGCAGGTCCAGTCTTGCAGGGTTCAAGGTCACAGACAGCAGGTCCAGTCCTGCAGGGCTCAAGCTCACAGACAGCAGGTCCAGCCATGCAGGGCTCAAGGACACAGACAGCAGGTCCGGTCCTGCAGGGTTCAAGGTCACAGACAGCAGGTCCAGTCCTGCAGGGCTCAAGGTCACAGACAGCAGGTTCGTCCTTTGGGGTTCAAGGTCACAGACAGCAGGTCTAGCCACTCAGGACGCAAGGTCACAGACAGGAGGTCCAGTCCTTCAGGGTTCAAGGTCAGAGACAGCATGTCCACCCCCTGCAGGGTACAAGATCACAGACGGCAGGTCCAGTCCTGCAGGGCTCAAGGTCACAGACAGCAGGTCCAGTCCTGCAGGGCTCAAGGTCACAGACAGCAGGTCCAGTCCTGCAGGGTTCAAGTTCACAGACAGCAGGTCCAGGTCTGTGGGGTTCAAGGTCACAGACAGCAGGTGCAGTCCTGC
The DNA here is from genome assembly GCF_964204655.1 of Triturus cristatus. Lineage (NCBI taxonomy): Eukaryota > Metazoa > Chordata > Amphibia > Caudata > Salamandridae > Triturus > Triturus cristatus. Next base: position 39,018,991 of record NC_140590.1, read on the forward strand.
AGGGCTCAAGGTCACAGACAGCAGGTCCAGTCCTGCAGGGTTCAAGATCACAGACGGCAGGCCAGTCCCGCAGGGCTCAAGGTCACAGACATCAGGTCCAGTCCTGCAGGGCTCAAGGTCACAGACAGCAGGTCCAGTCCTGCAGGGTTCAAGTTCACAGACAGCAGGTCCAGGTCTGCAGGGCTCAAGGTCACAGACAGCAGGTCCAGCCTTTCAGGGTCAAGGTCACAGACAGCAGGTCCGTCCTACACGGCTCAAGGTCACAGGCAGCAGATCCAGTCCTGCAGGGTTCAAGGTCACAGACCGCGGGTCCAGTCCTGTAAGGCTCAAGGTCACAGACAGCAGGTCCAGTCCTTCAGGGCTCAAGGTCACAGACAGCAGGTCCAGTCTTGCAGGGTTCAAGGTCACAGACAGCAGGTCCAGTCCTGCAGGGCTCAAGGTCACAGACAGCAGGTCCATCCCTGCAGGGCTCAAGGTCACAGACAGCGGGACAAGTCCTATGGGGCTCAGGGTCACAGACAGCAGGTCCAGTCCTGCAGGGCTCAAGGTCACAGACAGCGGGACAAGTCCTATGGGGCTTAAGGTCACAGACAGCAGGTCCAGTCCTGCAGGGCTCAAGGTCACAGACAGCAGGTTCGGCCTTTGGGGTTTAAGGTCACAGACAGCAGGTCTAGCCCCTCAGGACGCAGGGTCACAGACAGCGGTCCAGTCCTTCAGGGTTCAAGGTCAGAGACAGCATGTCCACCCCCTGCAGGGTACAAGATCACAGACGGCAGGTCCAGTCCTGCAGGGCTCAAGGTCAATGACAGAAGGTCCAGTCCTGCAGGGCTCAAGGTCACAGACAGCAAGTCCAGTCCTGCAGGGTTCAAGTTCACAGACAGCAGGTCCAGGTCTGAAGGGTTCAAGGTCACAGACAGCAGGTACAGTCCTGCAGGGCTCAAGGTCACAGACAGCAGGTCAAGTCCTGCAGGGTTCAAGGTCACAGACAGCAGGTCTAGTCCTGCAGGGATCAAGGTCGCAGACAGAAGGTCCGGTCCTGCAGGGTTCAAGGTCACAGACAGCAGGTCCCTCAGGGCTCAATGTCACAGACAGCAGGACCAATCCTGCAGGGTTCAAGGTCAGATACAGCAGGTCCACCCCCTCTAGGGTGCAAGATCACAGATGACAGGTCCAGTCCTTCAGGGCTCAAGGTCACAGACACCAGATCCAGTCTTGCAGGGCTCAAGGTCAAAGACAGCAGGTCCAGTCCTGCAGGGCTCAAGGTCACAGATGGCAGGTTCGTCCTTTGGGGTTCAAGGTCACAGACAGCAGGTCTAGCCCCTCAGGACTCAAGGTCACAGACAGGAGGTCCAGTCCTTCAGGGTTCAAGGTCAAAGACAGCATGTCCACCCCCTGCAGGGTACAAGATCACAGATGGCAGGTCAAGTCCTGCAGGGCTCATGGTCACAGACATCAGGTCCAGTCCTGCAGGGCTCAAGGTCACAGACAGCAGGTCCAGTCCTGCAGGGTTCAAGTTCACAGACAGCTGGTCCAGGTCTGCAGGGCTCAAGGTCACAGACAGCAGGCCCAGCCCTTCAGGGTCAAGGTCACAGACAGCAGGTCCGTCCTGCATGGCTCAAGGTCACAGACAGCAGATCCAGTCCTGCAGGGTTCAAGGTCACAGACAGCGGGCCCAGTCCTGTAAGGCTCAAGGTCACAGACAGCAGGTCCAGCCCTGCAGGGCTCAAGGTCACAGACAGCAGGTCCAGTCTTGCAGGGTTCAAGGTCACAGACAGCAGGTCCAGTCCTGCAGGGCTCAAGCTCACAGACAGCAGGTCCAGCCATGCAGGGCTCAAGGACACAGACAGCAGGTCCGGTCCTGCAGGGTTCAAGGTCACAGACAGCAGGTCCAGTCCTGCAGGGCTCAAGGTCACAGACAGCAGGTTCGTCCTTTGGGGTTCAAGGTCACAGACAGCAGGTCTAGCCACTCAGGACGCAAGGTCACAGACAGGAGGTCCAGTCCTTCAGGGTTCAAGGTCAGAGACAGCATGTCCACCCCCTGCAGGGTACAAGATCACAGACGGCAGGTCCAGTCCTGCAGGGCTCAAGGTCACAGACAGCAGGTCCAGTCCTGCAGGGCTCAAGGTCACAGACAGCAGGTCCAGTCCTGCAGGGTTCAAGTTCACAGACAGCAGGTCCAGGTCTGTGGGGTTCAAGGTCACAGACAGCAGGTGCAGTCCTGCAGGGCTCAAGGTCACAGACAGCAGGTCCAGTCCTGCAGGGTTCAAGGTCGCAGACAGCAGGTCTAGTCCTGCAGGGCTCAAGGTCACAGACAGCAGGTCTGGTCCTGCAGGGCTCAAGGTCACAGACAGCAGGGCCAGTCCCTCAGGGCTCAATGTCACAGACAGCAGGACCAATCCTGCAGGGTTCAAGGTCAGATACAGCAGGTCCACCCCCTCTAGGGTGCAAGATCACAGATGACAGGTCCAGTCCCTCAGGGCTCAAGGTCACAGACAGCAGGTCCAGTCCTGCAGGGCTCAAGGTCACAGACAGCAGGTCCAGTCCTGCAGGGCTCAAGGTCACAGACAGCGGGTCCAGTCCTGTGGGGCTTAAGGTCACAGACAGCAGGTCCAGTCCTGCAGGGCTCAGTGTCACAGACAGCAGGTTCGTCCTTTGGGGCTCAAGGTCATAGACAGCAGGTCTGGTCCTGCAGGGCTCAAGGTCACAGACAGCAGGTCCCTCAGGGCTCAATGTCACAGACAGCAGGACCAATCCTGCAGGGTTCAAGGTCAGATACAGCAGGTCCACCCCCTCTAGGGTGCAAGATCACAGATGACAGGTCCAGTCCCTCAGGGCTCAAGGTCACAGACAGCAGGTCCAGTCCTGCAGGGCTCAAGGTCACAGACAGCAGGTCCAGTCCTGCAGGGCTCAAGGTCACAGACAGCGGGTCCAGTCTTGTGGGGCTTAAGGTCACAGACAGCAGGTCCAGTCCTGCAGGGCTCAGTGTCACAGACAGCAGGTTCGTCCTTTGGGGCTCAAGGTCACATACAGCAGGTCCAGTCCTGCAGGGTTTAAGTTCACAGACAGCAGGTCCAGCCCCTCAGGACTCAAGGTCACAGACAGGAGGTCCAGTCCTTCAGGGTTCAAGGTCAAAGACAGCATGTCCACCCCCTGCAGGGTACAAGATCACAGACGGCAGGCCCAGTCCTGCAGGGCTCAAGGTCACAGACATCAGGTCCAGTCCTGCAGGGCTCAAGGTCACAGACAGCAGGTCCAGTCCTGCAGGGTTCAAGTTCACAGACAGCAGGTCCAGGTCTGCAGGGCTCAAGGTCACAGACAGCAGGTCCAGCCTTTCAGGGTCAAGGTCACAGACAGCAGGTCCGTCCTACACGGCTCAAGGTCACAGGCAGCAGATCCAGTCCTGCAGGGTTCAAGGTCACAGACTGCGGGTCCAGTCCTGTAAGGCTCAAGGTCACAGACAGCAGGTCCAGTCCTTCAGGGCTCAAGGTCACAGACAGCAGGTCCAGTCTTGCAGGGTTCAAGGTCACAGACAGCAGGTCCAGTCCTGCAGGGCTCAAGGTCACAGACAGCAGGTCCATCCCTGCAGGGCTCAAGGTCACAGACAGCGGGACAAGTCCTATGGGGCTCAGGGTCACAGACAGCAGGTCCAGCCCTTCAGGGCTCAAGGTCACAGACAGCAGGTCCAGTCCTGCAGGGCTCAAGGTCACAGACAGCGGGACAAGTCCTATGGGGCTTAAGGTCACAGACAGCAGGTCCAGTCCTGCAGGGCTCAAGGTCACAGCCAGCAGGTTCGGCCTTTGGGGTTCAAGGTCACAGACAGCAGGTCTAGCCCCTCAGGACGCAGGGTCACAGACAGCGGTCCAGTCCTTCAGGGTTCAAGGTCAGAGACAGCATGTCCACCCCCTGCAGGGTACAAGATCACAGACGGCAGGTCCAGTCCTGCAGGGCTCAAGGTCAATGACAGAAGGTCCAGTCCTGCAGGGCTCAAGGTCACAGACAGCAAGTCCAGTCCTGCAGGGTTCAAGTTCACAGACAGCAGGTCCAGGTCTGCAGGGTTCAAGGTCACAGACAGCAGGTACAGTCCTGCAGGGCTCAAGGTCACAGACAGCAGGTCAAGTCCTGCAGGGTTCAAGGTCACAGACAGCAGGTCTAGTCCTGCAGGGTTCAAGGTCGCAGACAGCAGGTCCGGTCCTGCAGGGTTCAAGGTCACAGACAGCAGGTCCCTCAGGGCTCAATGTCACAGACAGCAGGACCAATCCTGCAGGTTTCAAGGTCAGATACAGCAGGTCCACCCCCTCTAGGGTGCAAGATCACAGATGACAGGTCCAGTCCTTCAGGGCTCAAGGTCACAGACAGCAGATCCAGTCTTGCAGGGCTCAAGGTCACAGACAGCAGGTCCAGTCCTGCAGGGCTCAAGGTCACAGACGGCAGGTTCGTCCTTTGGGGTTCAAGGTCACAGACAGCAGGTCTAGCCCCTCAGGACTCAAGGTCACAGACAGGAGGTCCAGTCCTTCAGGGTTCAAGGTCAAAGACAGCATGTCCACCCCCTGCAGGGTACAAGATCACAGATGGCAGGTCCAGTCCTGCAGGGCTCAAGGTCACAGACATCAGGTCCAGTCCTGCAGGGCTCAAGGTCACAGACAGCAGGTCCAGTCCTGCAGGGTTCAAGTTCACAGACAGCAGGTCCAGGTCTGTGGGGTTCAAGGTCACAGACAGCAGGTGCAGTCCTGCAGGGCTCAAGGTCACAGACAGCAGGTCCAGTCCTGCAGGGTTCAAGGTCGCAGACAGCAGGTCTAGTCCTGCAGGGCTCAAGGTCACAGACAGCAGGTCTGGTCCTGCAGGGCTCAAGGTCACAGACAGCAGGGCCAGTCCCTCAGGGCTCAATGTCACAGACAGCAGGACCAATCCTGCAGGGTTCAAGGTCAGATACAGCAGGTCCACCCCCTCTAGGGTGCAAGATCACAGATGACAGGTCCAGTCCCTCAGGGCTCAAGGTCACAGACAGCAGGTCCAGTCCTGCAGGGCTCAAGGTCACAGACAGCAGGTCCAGTCCTGCAGGGCTCAAGGTCACAGACAGCGGGTCCAGTCCTGTGGGGCTTAAGGTCACAGACAGCAGGTCCAGTCCTGCAGGGCTCAGTGTCACAGACAGCAGGTTCGTCCTTTGGGGCTCAAGGTCACATACAGCAGGTCCAGTCCTGCAGGGTTTAAGTTCCCAGACAGCAGGTCCAGCCCCTCAGGACTCAAGGTCACAGACAGGAGGTCCAGCCCTTCAGGGTTCAAGGTCAAAGACAGCATGTCCACCCCCTGCAGGGTACAAGATCACAGACGGCAGGCCCAGCCCTGCAGGGCTCAAGGTCACAGACATCAGGTCCAGTCCTGCAGGGCTCAAGGTCACAGACAGCAGGTCCAGTCCTGCAGGGTTCAAGTTCACAGACAGCAGGTCCAGGTCTGCAGGGCTCAAGGTCACAGACAGCAGGTCCAGCCTTTCAGGGTCAAGGTCACAGACAGCAGGTCCGTCCTACACGGCTCAAGGTCACAGGCAGCAGATCCAGTCCTGCAGGGTTCAAGGTCACAGACCGCGGGTCCAGTCCTGTAAGGCTCAAGGTCACAGACAGCAGGTCCAGTCTTTCAGGGCTCAAGGTCACAGACAGCAGGTCCAGCCTTGCAGGGTTCAAGGTCACAGACAGCAGGTCCAGTCCTGCAGGGCTCAAGGTCACAGACAGCAGGTCCATCCCTGCAGGGCTCGAGGTCACAGACAGCGGGACAAGTCCTATGGGGCTCAGGGTCACAGACAGCAGGTCCAGCCCATCAGGGCTCAAGGTCACAGACAGCAGGTCCAGTCCTGCAGGGCTCAAGGTCACAGACAGCGGGACAAGTCCTATGGGGCTTAAGGTCACAGACACCAGGTCCAGTCCTGCAGGGCTCAAGGTCACAGACAGCAGGTTCGGCCTTTGGGGTTCAAGGTCACAGACAGCAGGTCTAGCCCCTCAGGACGCAAGGTCACAGACAGGAGGTCCAGTCCTTCAGTGTTCAAGGTCAGAGACAGCATGTCCACCCCCTGCAGGGTACAAGATCACAGACGGCAGGTCCAGTCCTGCAGGGCTCAAGGTCAATGACAGAAGGTCCAGTCCTGCAGGGCTCAAGGTCACAGACAGCAAGTCCAGCCCTGCAGGGTTCAAGTTCACAGACAGCAGGTCAAGGTCTGCAGGGTTCAAGGTCACAGACAGCAGGTACAGTCCTGTAGGGCTCAAGGTCACAGACAGCAGGTCAAGTCCTGCAGGGTTCAAGGTCACAGACAGCAGGTCTAGTCCTGCAGGGATCAAGGTCACAGACAGCAGGTCCGGTCCTGCAGGGTTCAAGGTCACAGACAGCAGGTCCCTCAGGGCTCAATGTCACAGACAGCAAGACCAATCCTGCAGGGTTCAAGGTCAGATACAGCAGGTCCACCCCCTCTAGGGTGCAAGATCACAGATGACAGGTCCAGTCCTTCAGGGCTCAAGGTCACAGACAGCAGATCCAGTCTTGCAGGGCTCAAGGTCACAGACAGCAGGTCCAGTCCTGCAGGGCTCAAGGTCACAGACGGCAGGTTCGTCCTTTGAGGTTCAAGGTCACATACAGCAGGTCTAGTCCCTCAGGACTCAAGGTCACAGACAGGAGGTCCTGTCCTTCAGGGTTCAAGGTCAGAGACAGCATGTCCGCCCCCTGCAGGGTACAAGATCACAGACGGCAGGTCCAGTCCTGCAGGGCTCAAGGTCACAGACAGCAGGTCCAGTCCTGCAGGGCTCAAGGTCACAGACAGCAGGTCCAATCCTGCAGGGTTCAACTTTACAGACAGCAGGTCCAGGGCTCATGGTCACAGCCAGCAGGTCCAGCCCTTCAGGGGCAAGGTCACAGACAGCAGGTCCATCCCGCACGGCTCAAGGTCACAGACAGCAGATCCAGTCCTGCAGGGTTCAAGGTCACAGACAGCGGGTCCAGTCCTGTAAGGCTCAAGGTCACAGACAGCAGGTCCAGTCTTGCAGGGCGCAAGGTCACAGACAGCAGGTCCAGCCCTTCAGGGTCAAGGTCACAGACAGCAGGTCCGTCCTGCACAGCTCAAGGTCAAAGACAGCAGATCCAGTCCTGCGGGGTTCAAGGTCACAGACAACAGGTCCAGTCCTGTAAGGCTCAAGGTCACAGACAGCAGGTCCAGTCCTGCAGGACTCAAGGTCACAGACAGCAGGTCCAGTCTTGCAGGGTTCAAGGTCACAGACAGCAGGTCTAGTCCTGCCGGGCTCAAGGTCACAGACAGCAGGTCCAGCCCTGCAGGGCTCAGGGTCACAGACAGCAGGTCAAGCCCTTCAGGGCTCAAGGTCACAGACAGCAGGTCCAGTCCTGCAGGGCTCAAGGTCACAGACAGCGGGTCCAGTCCTGTGGGGCTTAAGGTCACAGACAGCAGGTCCAGTCCTGCAGGGCTCAAGGTCACAGACAGTAGGTTCATCCTTTGGGGCTCAAGGTCACAGACAGCAGGTCCAGCTCCTCAGGACTCAAGGTCACAGACAGGAGGTCCAGTCATTCAGGGTTCAAGGTCAAAGAAAGCATGTCCACCCCTTGCAGGGTACAAGATCACAGATGGCAGGTCCAGTCCTGCAGGGCTCAAGGTCACAGACATCAGGTCCAGTCCTGCAGGGCTCAAGGTCACAGACAGCAGTTCCAGTCCTGCAGGGTTCAAGGTCACAGACAGCAGGTCCAGCCCTGCAGGGCTCAAGGTCACAGACAGCAGGTCCGGTCCTGCAGGGTTCAAGGTCACAGACAGCAGGTCCAGTCCTGCAGGGCTCAGGGTCACAGACAGCAGGTCCAGCCCTTCAGGGCTCAAGGTCACAGACAGCAGGTCCAGTCCTGCAGGGCTCAAGGTCACAGACAGCGGGACAAGTCCTGTGGGGCTTAAGGTCACAGACAGCAGGTCCAGTCCTGCAGGGCTCAAGGTCACTGACAGCAGGTTTGTCCTTTGGGGTTCAAGGTCACAGACAGTAGGTCTAGCCCCCCAGGACGCAAGGTCACAGACAGGAGGTCCAGTCCTTCAGGTTTCAAGGTCAGAGACAGCATGTCCACCCCCTGCAGGGTACAAGATCACAGACGGCAGGTCCAGTCCTGCAGGGCTCAAGGTCACAGACAGCAGGTCCAGTCCTGCAGTGCTCAAGGTCACAGACAGCAGGTCCAGTCCTACAGGGTTCAAGTTCACAGACTGCAGGTCAAGGTCTGCAGGGTTCAAGGTCACAGACAGCAGGTACAGTCCTGCAGGGCTCAAGGTCACAGGCAGCAGGTCCAGTCCTGCAGGGTCCAAGGTCACAGACAGCAGGTCTAGTCCTGCAGGGATCAAGGTCACAGACAGTAGGTCGTGTCCTGCAGGTTTCAAGGTCACAGACTGCAGGGCCAGTCCCTCAGGGCTCAATGTCACAGACAGCAGGACCAATCCTGCAGGGTTCAAGGTCAGATACAGCAGGTCCAGCCCCTCTAGGGTGCAAGATCACAGATGACAGGTCCAGTCCCTCAGGGCTCAAGGTCACAGACAGCAGGTCCAGTCCTGCAGGGCTCAAGGTCACAGGCAGCAGATCCAGTCCTGCAGGGTTCAAGGTCACATACCGCGGGTCCAGTCCTGTAAGGCTCAAGGTCACAGACAGCAGGTCCAGTCCTTCAGCGCTCAAGGTCACAGACAGCAGGTTCAGCCTTGCAGGGTTCAAGGTCACAGACAGCAGGTCCAGTCCTGCAGGGCTCAAGGTCACCGACAGCAGGTCCATCCCTGCAGGGCTCAAGGTCACAGACAGCGGGACAAGTCCTATGGGGCTCAGGGTCACAGACAGCAGGTCCAGCCCTTCAGGGCTCAAGGTCACAGACAGCAGGTCCAGTCCTGCAGGGCTCAAGGTCACAGACAGCGGGACAAGTCCTATGGGGCTTAAGGTCACAGACAGCAGGTCCAGTCCTGCAGGGCTCAAGGTCACAGACAGCAGGTTCGGCCTTTGGGGTTCAAGGTCACAGACAGCAGGTCTAGCCCCTCAGGACGCAAGGTCACAGACAGGAGGTCCAGTCCTTCAGGGTTCAAGGTCAGAGACAGCATGTCCACCCCCTGCAGGGTACAAGATCACAGACGGCAGGTCCAGTCCTGCAGGGCTCAAGGTCACAGACAGAAGGTCCAGTCCTGCATTGCTCAAGGTCACAGACAGCAAGTCCAGTCCTGCAGGGTTCAAGTTCACAGACAGCAGGTCCAGGTCTGCAGGTTTCAAGGTCACAGACAGCAGGTACAGTCCTGCAGGGCTCAAGGTCACAGACAGCAGGTCCAGTCCTGCAGGGTTCAAGGTCACAGACAGCAGGTCTAGTCCTGCAGGGATCAAGGTCACAGACAGCAGGTCCGGTCCTGCAGGGTTCAAGGTCACAGACAGCAGGTCCCTCAGGGCTCAATGTCACAGACAGCAGGACCAATCCTGCAGGGTTCAAGGTCAGATACAGCAGGTCCACCCCCTCTAGGGTGCAAGATCACAGATGACAGGTCCAGTCCTTCAGGGCTCAAGGTCACAGACAGCAGGTCCAGTCTTGCAGGGCTCAAGGTCACAGACGGCAGGTTCGTCCTTTGGGGTTCAAGGTCACAGACAGCAGGTCTAGCCCCTCAGGACTCAATGTCACAGACAGGAGGTCCTGTCCTTCAGGGTTCAAGGTCAGAGACAGCATGTCCGCCCCCTTCAGGGTACAAGATCACAGACGGCAGGTCCAGTCCTGCAGGGCTCAAGGTCACAGACAGCAGGTCCAGTCCTGCAGGGCTCAAGGTCACAGACAGCATGTCCACCCCCTGCAAGGTACAAGCTCACAGACAGCAGGTCCAATCCTGCAGGGTTCAAGTTTACAGACAGCAGGTCCAGGTCTGCAGGGCTCATGGTCACAGCCAGCAGGTCTAGCCCTTCAGGGGCAAGGTCACAGACAGCAGGTCCATCCCGCACGGCTCAAGGTCACAGACAGCAGATCCAGTCCTGCAGGGTTCAAGGTCACAGACAGCGGGTCCAGTCCTGTAAGGCTCAAGGTCACAGACAGCAGGTCCAGTCTTGCAGGGCGCAAGGTCACAGACAGCAGGTCCAGCCCTTCAGGGTCAAGGTCACAGACAGCAGGTCCGTCCTGCACAGCTCAAGGTCAAATACAGCAGATCCAGTCCTGCGGGGTTCAAGGTCACAGACAACAGGTCCAGTCCTGTAAGGCTCAAGGTCACAGACAGCAGGTCCAGTCCTTCAGGGCTCAAGGTCACAGACAGCAGGTCCAGTCTTGCAGGGTTCAAGGTCACAGACAGCAGGTCCAGTCCTGCAGGGTTCAAGGTCACAGACAGCAGGTCTAGTCCTGCAGGGATCAAGGTCACAGACAGCAGGTCCGGTCCTGCAGGGTTCAAGGTCACAGACAGCAGGTCCCTCAGGGCTCAATGTCACAGACAGCAGGACCAATCCTGCAGGGTTCAAGGTCAGATACAGCAGGTCCACCCCCTCTAGGGTGCAAGATCACAGATGACAGGTCCAGTCCTTCAGGGCTCAAGGTCACAGACAGCAGGTCCAGTCTTGCAGGGCTCAAGGTCACAGACGGCAGGTTCGTCCTTTGGGGTTCAAGGTCACAGACAGCAGGTCTAGCCCCTCAGGACTCAATGTCACAGACAGGAGGTCCTGTCCTTCAGGGTTCAAGGTCAGAGACAGCATGTCCGCCCCCTTCAGGGTACAAGATCACAGACGGCAGGTCCAGTCCTGCAGGGCTCAAGGTCACAGACAGCAGGTCCAGTCCTGCAGGGCTCAAGGTCACAGACAGCATGTCCACCCCCTGCAAGGTACAAGCTCACAGACAGCAGGTCCAATCCTGCAGGGTTCAAGTTTACAGACAGCAGGTCCAGGTCTGCAGGGCTCATGGTCACAGCCAGCAGGTCTAGCCCTTCAGGGGCAAGGTCACAGACAGCAGGTCCATCCCGCACGGCTCAAGGTCACAGACAGCAGATCCAGTCCTGCAGGGTTCAAGGTCACAGACAGCGGGTCCAGTCCTGTAAGGCTCAAGGTCACAGACAGCAGGTCCAGTCTTGCAGGGCGCAAGGTCACAGACAGCAGGTCCAGCCCTTCAGGGTCAAGGTCACAGACAGCAGGTCCGTCCTGCACAGCTCAAGGTCAAATACAGCAGATCCAGTCCTGCGGGGTTCAAGGTCACAGACAACAGGTCCAGTCCTGTAAGGCTCAAGGTCACAGACAGCAGGTCCAGTCCTTCAGGGCTCAAGGTCACAGACAGCAGGTCCAGTCTTGCAGGGTTCAAGGTCACAGACAGCAGGTCCAGTCCTGCAGGGCTCAAGGTCACAGACAGCAGGTCCAGCCATGCAGGGCTCAGGGTCACAGACAGCAGGTCAAGCCCTTCAGGGCTCAAGGTCACAGACAGCAGGTCCAGTCCTGCAGGGCTCAAGGTCACAGACAGCGGGTCCAGTCCTGTGGGGCTTAAGGTCACAGACAGCAGGTCCAGTCCTGCAGGGCTCAAGGTCACAGACAGTAGGTTTATCCTTTGGGGTTCAAGGTCACAGACAGCAGGTCTAGCCCCTCAAGACTCAAAGTCACAGACAGGAGGTCCAGTCCTTCAGGGTTCAAGGTCAGAGACAGCATGTTCACCCCCTGCAGGGTACAAGATCACAGACGGCAGGTCCAGTCCTGCAGGGCTCAAGGTCACAGGCAGCAGGTCCAGCTCCTCAGGACTCAAGGTCACAGACAGGAGGTTTAGTCCTTCAGGGTTCAAGGTCAAAGAAAGCATGTCCACCCCTTGCAGGGTACAAGATCACAGATGGCAGGTCCAGTCCTGCAGGGCTCAAGGTCACAGACATCAGGTCCAGTCCTGCAGGGCTCAAGGTCACAGACAGCAGTTCCAGTCCTGCAGGGTTCAAGGTCACAGACAGCAGGTCCAGCCCTGCAGGGCTCAAGGTCACAGACAGCAGGTCCGGTCCTGCAGGGTTCAAGGTCACAGACAGCAGGTCCAGTCCTGCAGGGCTCAGGGTCACAGACAGCAGGTCCAGCCCTTCAGGGCTCAAGGTCACAGACAGCAGGTCCAGTCCTGCAGGGCTCAAGGTCACAGACAGCGGGACAAGTCCTGTGGGGCTTAAGGTCACAGACAGCAGGTCCAGTCCTGCAGGGCTCAAGGTCACTGACAGCAGGTTTGTTCTTTGGGGTTCAAGGTCACAGACAGTAGGTCTAGCCCCCCAGGACGCAAGGTCACAGACAGGAGGTCCAGTCCTTCAGGGTTCAAGGTCAGAGACAGCATGTCCACCCCCTGCAGGGTACAAGATCACAGACGGCAGGTCCAGTCCTGCAGGGCTCAAGGTCACAGACAGCAGGTCCAGTCCTGCAGGGCTCAAGGTCACAGACAGCAGATCCAGTCCTACAGGGTTCAAGTTCACAGACAGCAGGTCCAGGTCTGCAGGGTTCAAGGTCACAGACAGCAGGTACAGTCCTGCAGGGCTCAAGGTCACAGGCAGCAGGTCCAGTCCTGCAGGGTCCAAGGTCACAGACAGCAGGTCTAGTCCTGCAGGGATCAAGGTCACAGACAGCAGGTCGTGTCCTGCAGGTTTCAAGGTCACAGACAGCAGGGCCAGTCCCTCAGGGCTCAATGTCACAGACGGCAGGACCAATCCTGCAGGGTTCAAGGTCAGAGACAGCAGGTCCACCCCCTCTAGGGTGCAAGATCACAGATGACAGGTCCAGTCCCTCAGGGCTCAAGGTCACAGACAGCAGGTCCAGTCCTGCAGGGCTCAAGGTCACAGACAGCAGGTCCAGTCCTGCAGGGCTCAAGGTTACAGACGGCAGGTTCGTCCTTTGGGGTTCAAGGTCACAGACAGCAGGTCTAGCCCCTCAGGACTCAAGGTCACAGACAGGAGGTCCTGTCCTTCAGGGTTCAAGGTCAGAGACAGCATGTCCACCCCCTGCAGGGTACAAGATCACAGATGGCAGGTCCAGTCCTGCAGGGCTCAAGGTCACAGACAGCAGGTCCAGTCCTACAGGGCTCAAGGTCACAGACAGCATGTCCACCCCCTGCAAGGTACAAGATCACAGACGGCAGGTCCAGTCCTGCAGGGCTCAAGGTCACAGACAGCAGGTCCAGTCCGGCAGGGCTCAAGGTCACAGACAGCAGGTCCAATCCTGCAGGGTTCAAGTTCACAGACAGTAGGTCCAGGTCTGCAGGGCTCATGGTCACAGCCAGCAGGTCCAGCCCTTCAGGGGCAAGGTCAAAGACAGCAGGTCCGTCCCGCACGGCTCAAGGTCACAGACAGCAGATTCAGTCCTGCAGGGTTCAAGGTCACAGACAGCGGGTCCAGTCCTGTAAGGCTCAAGGTCACAGATAGCAGGTCCAGTCTTGCAGGGCGCAAGGTCACAGACAGCAGGTCCAGCCCTTCAGGGTCAAGGTCACAGACAGCAGGTCCGTCCTGCACAGCTCAAGGTCACAGACAGCAGATCCAGTCCTGCAGGGTTCAAGGTCACAGACAACAGGTCCAGTCCTGTAAGGCTCAAGGTCACAGACAGCAGGTCCAGTCCTTCAGGGCTCAAGGTCACAGACATCAGGTCCAGTCTTGCAGGGTTCAAAGTCACAGACAGCAGGTCCAGTCCTGCAGGGCTCAAGGTCACAGACAGCAGGTCCAGCCCTGCAGGGCTCAGGGTCACAGACAGCAGGTCCAGCCCTTCAGTGCTCAAGGTCACAGACAGCAGGTCCAGTCCTGCAGGGCTCAAGGTCACAGACAGCGGGTCCAGTCCGGTGGGGCTTAAGGTCACAGACAGCAGGTCCAGTCCTGCAGGGCTCAAGGTCACAGACAGTAGGTTCATCCTTTGGGGTTCAAGGTCACAGACAGCAGGTCTAGCCCCTCAAGACTCAAGGTCACAGACAGGAGGTCCAGTCCTTCAGGGTTCAAGGTCAGAGACAGCATGTCCGCCCCCTGCAGGGTACAAGATCACAGATGGCAGGTCCAGTCCTGCAGGGCTCAAGGTCACAGACAGCAGGTCCAGCTCCTCAGGACTCAAGGTCACAGACAGGAGTTCCAGTCCTTCAGGGTTCAAGGTCAAAGGCAGCATGTCCACCCCTTGCAGGGTACAAGATCACAGATGGCAGGTCTAGTCCTGCAGGGCTCAAGGTCACAGACATCAGGTCCAGTCCTGCAGGGCTCAAGGTCACAGACAGCAGGTCCAGTCCTGCAGGGTTCAAGTTCACAGACAGCAGGTCCAGGTCTGCAGGGCTCAAGGTCACAGACAGCAGGTCCAGCCCTTCAGGGTCAAGGTCACAGACAGCAGGTCCGTTCTGCACGGCTCAAGGTCACAGACAGCAGATCCAGTCCTGCAGGGTTCAAGGTCACAGACAGCGGGTCCAGTCCTGTGAGGCTCAAGGTCACAGACAGCAGGTCCAGTCCTTCAGGGCTCAAGGTCACAGACTGCAGGTCCAGTCTTGCCGGGTTCAAGGTCACAGACAGCAGGTCCAGTCCTGCAGGGCTCAAGGTCACAGACAGCAGGTCCAGCCCTGCAGGGCTGAAGGTCACAGACAGCAGGTCCGGTCCTGCAGAGTTCAAGGTCACAGACAGCGGGACCAGTCCTGTGGGGCTTAAGGTCACAGACAGCAGGTCCAGTCCTGCAGGGCTCAAGGTCACAGACAGCAGGTTTGTCCTTTGGGGTTCAAGGTCACAGACAGCAGGTCTAGCCCCTCAGGACTCAAGGTCACAGACAGGAGGTCCAGTCCTTCAGGGTTCAAGGTCAGAGACAGCATATCCACCCCCTGCAGGGTACAAGATCACAGACGGCAGGTCCAGTCCTGCAGGGCTCAATATCACAGAGAGCAGGTCCAGTCCTGCAAGGCTCAAGGTCACAGACAGCAGGTCCAGTCCTGCAGGGTTCAAGTTCACAGACAGCAGGTCCAGCCCTGCAGGGTTCAAGGTCACAGACACCAGGTCTAGTCCTGCAGGGCTGAAGGTCACAGACAGCAGATCCGGTCCTGCAGGGTTCACGGTCACAGACAGCAGGTCCAGTCCCTCAGGGCTCAATGTCACAGACAGCTGGACCAATCCTGCAGGGTTCAAGGTCAGATACGGCAGGTCCACCCCTTCTAGGGTGCAAGATCACAGATGGCAGGTCCAGTCCCTCAGGGCTCAAGGTTACAGACAGCAGGTCCAGTCCTGCAGGGCTCAAGGTCACAGACAGCAGGTCCAGTCCCTCAGGGCTCAAGGTCACAGACAGCAGGACCAGTCCTCTTCTGATCATATCCAATAAGTGTTCCAATTATGGTTCTTGGAGATATTTATGCCGGGCACCAGCTAGTGGGTGGGGATGATTCCTGGCCACTCCCTAACTAGTGGGGTAAAAGGTCCTGAGGGCTACCCGTCCCACGCTTTTTAGCAGTTCCTGTTTGTCATACTGCAAACAATCCCACGTTGTCCTTCCCTCTCAAAATTGAAGCTGGGGACCCCTTCTCCTCTTGTGTAGAGACTGTGTGCCCACTCAGAGTTGTTGCCAGGACAATGAGCAATATGCTCCTCTGTTCTGGGGGTAGCTTTCCTCCAACTGGGGTTGGTGCCAGCCGGCAAATGCGGGCAAAGGCTGGGTCATTTCCAGGTGATCTGGAATAACACTGAGTAACGTGTCTTGTGAATACTTGTGAATCAGTAATAAAACCTCGATTCCAGACACTCAAAGTCAGCTTCCCTGCAGTGGCAAACTGTGCGGCTCAGTCCTCTTAAACACCATGTGAAGGTCACAGTGACGTGCCTGAAGGCGATTGGCATGCGCACCTAAAGTATTTATGTGAATGTTATTCACGTTTTGATTGACTATACCTAATGTAGGACTGTATTTTAAAATGCCTACCATCTGCTTGCCACCTCGTTTAATGCCACTTGTCTTTCTTTATTCCATGACACGTATCTCCACAATTACAACGCAGATGTGTCCGTGGTCTTTCTTTGGCGTGATCCTTGTAGAGTGTACTAAGGCAGCGTTTTTCAACCACTGTTCCGCGGCACACTAGTGAGCCGCGAGATGTTGCCTGGTGTGCCGTGGGAAAACGTGGGAAAATGGAAGCAATCGAAAGATTTTTTTTTTAAAATGTCAAATTTTCCCCCACTAGGCCGGGCGGCGCCGGACTGTATCCTGGGTATGGGGGGGGGTGGGGTTTTTGATTGGCGCTCCTCCACCTTTCTGATGTCCGGGCTGTGATTGGTCCAGACTCCAGCCTGGACCTATCACAGAGCAGTATCTCCCGCCCGAGCGCAGTGTGCGCAGCAGCGGAGAGAAGAAGACGTCGCGACTCGAGTCACCAGGACTCCCAGGAGGACCGGAGCAGGAGCAGGAGGAGACGGACGGAGACCAGGACTCAGCACTGCAGACTCAGAGAGACCGCATCCGGATCCAGACCAGGCCGCAGGTGCAGCGCGAGGTGAGTCTCACTCATTTGCACCCTCATTGAATGTACGCGCGCCTGGGAGGTGGCCGCACGCAGCGCTCCGATGATCTGGAAGTCTTATTTTTTGTTTCTAATTTCAACAGAATGAAAGATTTTTGCCAGTAGAGTAGACAACACGAGTATCAAGTGCTCCCCAAGTTCCCATTTATCACCCTTGGCTATCTGCATCTGTGTATTTAATTGCTGACGACTGATTCTTGGTGATAAATCACTTTATATCGAGGAGGGAGTTGCGAGCCCTTCTATGAAAATGAGGGCATGATACCGTCAGCTGATAGGCATTGATGTGAATCGCATAACTGTGCAACAAAAGCCTGCCCGGATGTGCTCGCTGCACAAACAGCCCGTTGTTTCCAACAGTGCCAGTTGTCTCTATTAATGTCAAGAGGAATGCAATTTTATTAGTATGTGAGAAAGGCGTACTCAGTCTCTGACGTAGGACTCTTGTAAACTTCTTTCATCCGCTCTCTTAGCAATCCTTCTTACCATCCCCGAGCCCCTGCTGTACATAGGTGCAATCAGTCGCTACGGATGTTAAACGTATATTTAATTTAAACACATATTAAACACTGCAACAGTCTAATAATATTACAGAGGGGCTGCGTAAGAGGTACAGAGTTAAATTTTCTAACATTTTCTAACATTTTCTAATGGTGGTGTGCCTCGTGATTTTTTTCATGAAACAAGTGTGCCTTGGCTGAAAAAGGTTGAAAAACACTGTACTAAGGGGCTGTGTGAGTCACCTGCGTAGCAGAGCTTGGGCCAGTGTGTCTCATTATGTCACAGGTAACTGTACATTTGAACGACCTTTAGAGAAACCTCATTGTGAAGGAGTTTGAGAAAATAATCAGCGTAGTTATGCACTTGTTCTTCAACCTGATTCGTTCATTACATAGGAACCATGTGTGGGGGTATCAGATGTTAGTACTGGGGGGTTTTAAGCTAGTGCAATGTAGAAGAAAATTCAGAACTCCTTTTTTCCGACTTCCTGGCAGAAACTTTCCTCGATTTAGCAGAGTACAGTGTTCTCTCTTTACTGGAGAACTCATTTGCTACATTTCGTTCTATTTGAGATGAGTTTTAATAATCCACAATTTGTTTATATGATTCATAATTCATAAATGCATAATTCATAAATTCTACTCATAAATATAGTATATACACCTAGCTATTTACAGACTTACAAGTTTGGAGAGATGTCACAAGGTTGGGGATGCAGTCATTTATTAAATTAACAGGGCTTTTCCAGTGTTTGCAAGGAAACCTGTACCTAGACTGTATTCATAAAAAGATATTTCTATGAGGAAGACAAACTTAAACACAAACAGGCCACCATAGCTTATCATTACTTCTTTGTATGACACCGGAAAGCCCACTCCAGCTGTGTTGTGGCATTTTTTTTCTTTTTTCTTTGGTGGGTGCTCCTGTCTCACCCGGGGCACCCACAGATTTACAACACTTTGGCCCACGGATGGAGGCTCAAGGCCCCTGTGGCCCCACTGGCTCCGCTGACATCACTGGGTGCTGGAGGGAGCTGTCTGTACTGCTTTGCTGTGGCCTGGTGGGAGCACCTTTTGTTTCTACTCCTGCCTGGTGGGTGCAAACCTATGTTCTTTGCCCACAAGAGCACAGACGGGGAGTTAGATTTGGTATTCCCCGCCCACACTCTTGGGAGCACAGAGGAACATAGTGTCCCAAGGGAAGGGGTCCCCAGGACACTGAATGCATCACGCCGTGCGGAGGGGGTCATTGGGGAAATTCTATGTCTCAGAATGGGGGTCCCAAGCTCCCCCCCAAAATAAGGCTTTGGGTCCCAAGGGATAGGGTTCTCGGGGCCATTTTGTGACTCATAGAATTGGGCTCCTAAGCCCTCTCTCCTTCACAATTAATACATCAGGCCCAGGGGATCAGGCCCCAAGGCTTTTAAATAACTTAGGAGAGTGGCCACATTCCCCCAGTCCTAAAAACAATTAAAAGTGGACCTCCCATGCCATCGCCCACCCCATGGGGGGCTTAAGCAAAAACAAATCATCTGTTTTTGGCACAGCGAGGTGTCCCACAAGGCCTAGGAGAACAGGGTACCACTACCCTACCTCCATATATGTTACTTTTGATTTTTTTCCAGGCAAGTGACTGCCAAATATCTTTTCTAATGTGAGGCAGCCAATCAGATCTTTTCTTTGACCTGTCAGCCCCGCTCGGCCTTCCATATCAATACATTTTAAACCTTCATTTATCAAAAACTACTGAACGGATTTCACTAAATCACAAAAAAGTAAGTAAGTTCAGTGTAAAGATCTAGCTCTCTGACAAATTTTGTATAATTCTGTTCACCTGTTTTGGCTGAAGCTGTGTCTTAAGTTCCTATGAGATATTAAATGGAGAAAACATGTTTTGTGAGACCCCCTCTTTCTCGGCCCCACGTTACGGGTCACTCTGAAACTTTCCAGGTAGGAGCTGAGGTGGATGATCAGTTTTTTGTGAAGTTCTGTGCAGATTCTTCAAACTGTGCCAAAGTTATTAGCAAACAAAAAAATCTGTTTCTCGTGGAAATATGTTCCTAACTATAACTATTGAGTGGTTTTATATATATATATATTTCACAGAAAACAAACAAAGGGTATTGGAACGTAATAGTTAGATGAAAATGTCAGTTAAAACATACCATTGTAAATTAACAAAACCACTGAAATTCACTAGGTATGCTTATCTCAACTAACTATAACTTGTGCCTTAAGGTAACTATAACTCGTGCACCCGCCATGCACAGTTTTGTCACCAATGATGCCATTTCAAATGTTGCAGTGATATTTAAAATTTGACAGCAAGCTAGTGATGGATCTGCAAATCTGTGATTTTTTTTAAAATAAAAACCCGGGCTGGACAAGAGCCTGGGGGTGGGTGGTGTGGTTATGGTGGCCACGGGAACCCCACCCCCCATAGCTGCTTCTTTATAATTAGGTTAGGGGGACCATTCACCCTCCTCCTTGAGCTTCTAGGAGGCCTGGGGCTCCATCCCCTGGGGCTATTTGCAGTCCCCCTCCGTGAGTCGTAGATCAACCCTGGGGACCCCATCCTCTAAAGCCCAATACTAGAAGTGTTCTGTGGACCTTTCCCCAGGACACTGCTCATTCTTTCCCGGGAGAGTGTGGAAATACCCTGCCTGCTCTCTCCCAAGTAGGAAACACAACTTTGCTCCCACTGGAGCCGGAGCACAGAAGAAAGCTGCTCCTGCCTCCCAGACAGGAGCAAAGTTGAAGAGTCGGCTCCCAACAGCACCGCTATCCGTGCTAGTGGGGAGTCATCAAGGGCTGCGAATCACAACTATACTCAATGTGGTATGGGAGCCGCAGCGGATACCAGAGCACCTACTTGAGCAAAAAAAAAAGCACAAAAAATTCTGCCTCCCAACGACACTGGTATGGGTGCTGATGGGGAGCCGGCTGGGACAGCGGAGGCCCTGGGGCTCCACCACTCTTATTAAACATTGCAATGTGTGAATTTATAAAATGTACATTTGATTACAACTATTGGTGAAAAGAAGAATAGGTCTGCTTTATATATCTTGATGTGCAGACCCCTTGATAAAGCCAATAGGCGTTTGTGCTGTGCTTGTGAAATCTATTGTATTGAGTACATCCTAGAAGGAGCTTACATCCCGCCGTCACTTATGATTCATCTGTGTGCTTGTCACTTTACTTTCCCTTTGTTTATCTTGGTTGAAGCTTTCTCCCTTGTGTGTTTCCCTCTTATCAGTATCCCGTGGCCCAAGCACTCATTCTCATCCTTCCGCTTTTGTGGGTGAAACGTCTTTTTTATTTTTTTATTAAGGCTCCACAGTGTTTGCTGTTTACCTTTAGTTGTCTTGCACTGGCTGCATGCACTTACAGCGTCTGGCTGCATGCATTTAGAGCTTGCTTTTAAATATAATGTCCTGTTAGCATGTAGTTCTACTGTGCTTATCGGCTGTATGTTTTTTTTCTTTTTTGGCTCCAACACCTTTGAAACTAATGTTCATGTTTATGCGACACATTTTTAGAAACAGTTTTTTGCCAGCACTCATTTTACACGTTTGTTTATAGTATTTCTTGCTTTATATTTGACCCTTTAAATTTTTGGGGGAAATTTGTGACGTATGTGCCGTTTCAAAAGAGGATGTGGTTTTACTTATGAGTTTGGGAGAGGGCAACCACATTGTTATCCATACTCCATGGAGTTTATTTATATTGTGGTTTGAAAACCTGTTAAAATGTAAACCCAAATATGACCTGTGTCTGAACACCCCCTCCCATGTACATTGTAAGCAGCCAGGTGGTAAGCATTAATAGCCAGTGCATACAGAGGAGCCCCCCAAAACATCCCATACTTTTCAACATAGCTGTTTGTTTTGTAAAGCAAAAAAACTTCAAAGGATTCCCCTGTTTCACAACATTTCAGACTTTTGGTTTCTTTCATTTGCTGCCAAAAGGTGCGGCAGGTGACTTGCAAGGTACATTCTGTATTTATGAGCCTTTAGGCTATGTTTAGCTTGTCTGCGCTTTGTAAAAAAGCTCCACCTTACATCTCTTTCCAAAGCACAAAGGATGCGACGAGAAGGTTCAAGTGTTGGTAGGTTTGGTTAAGAAAGGCCACAGCTGCCCTATATAAAATAGGCTTTTAGCCTCATTGTTACGATCGCCGTTGCTATTAAACGTAGCATATGTGTGTGTTGTTGGCAGGTAAACATGGCGCAAATTGTCCAATATCCCCCTCTGTGAAGCTCTCTACAGAGACTGGAACTTCCTTCCCAAGATGCTTAGTTTTAGGATGTAAATCACAAGTATTGAAACTTGTTTTGGGGGTTTATTTAAAGATATACATTTTTGTAGGATAGTGAAATATTTACACTATAATTGTTGCACACAGCAAAGGACACTCAGAAGTGTGGGTTTCCTTTAAACAAACAAACATACATTTAAAAACAACGAATGCGATATTAATATCCAGCATGTATTAATAATCAAAGGCAATCACGGATAACGTATTTAAATAAATAAGGGCAACTTTTGCTGGCTTTTTTTCTAAAACTATTATGCCTAAAACAGACACGACTTTGTACTGTGTGCTTGGAAGCTCTCGGCTGTCTTTCATCTGATCGTTTGTAAAGGAGACTCTTAAAAAGGATTTTTTTTGTTGCTAAAAGCGCACAAGGTACACTGTCTCATGCTTGACGGTGATTGCGTGTATGTGTGGGGTGGTGGCGTGTAACGTTAAGGCTGCACTGCGTTTGCTGTTTACCTTTACTTATCTTCTTCTGGCTGCACCATTTCCAGCATCTGGCTGTACGCATTTACAGCATCTGGCTGTACGCTTTTACGACGTCTGGCTGTAGGCATTTACAGCGTCTGGCTGTAGGCATTTACAGCGTCTGGCTGTACGCATTTGCAGCGTCTGGCTGTAAGCATTTACAGCATCTGGCTGTAGGCATTTACAGCGTCTGGCTGTACGCATTTGCAGCGTCTGGCTGTAAGCATTTACAGCGTCTGGCAGTACGCATTTACAGCGTCTGGCTGTACTCATTTGCAGCGTTTGGCTGTACGCATTTACAGCATCTGGCTGTACGCATTTACAGCGTCTGACTGTAAGCATTTGCAGCGTCTGGCTGTAAGCATTTACAGCATATGGCAGTACGCATTTACAGCGTCTGGCAATACGCATTTACAGTGTCTGACTGCACACATTTACATCGTCTGGCTGTACGCATTTACGGTGTCTAGCTGTACACATTTACATCGTCTGGCTGTGCGCATTTACAGCGTCTGGCAGTACGCATTTGCAGCGTCTGGCTGTACGCATTTACAGCATCTGGCTGTACGCATTTACAGCGTCTGGCTGTACGCATTTACATTATCTGGCTGTACACATTTATGAAGTCTGGTTGTAGGCATTTACAGAGTCTGGCTGTACGCATTGGCAGCGTCTGGCTGTAAGCATTTACAGCGTCTGGCAGTACGCATTTACAGCATCTGGCTGTACGCATTTGCAGTGTCTGGCTGTACGCATTTACAGCATCTGGCTGTACACATTTACAGTGTCTGGCTGTATGCATTTGTAGCGTCTGGCTGTAAGCATTTACAGAGTCTGGCAGTACGCATTTACAGCATCTGGCAGTACGTATTTACAGCATATGGATGTACACATTTACATCGTCTGGCTGTACGCATTTATGGTGTCTGGCTGTACACATTTACATCGTCTGGCTGTACGCATTTACAGCATCTGGCAGTAGGCATTTGCAGCATCTGGCTGTAAGCATTTTCTGCATATGTCAGTACGCATTTACAGCGTCTGGCTGTATGCATTTATGGCGTCTGGCTGTACGCATTTACTGCGTCTGGCCGTACGCATTTACAGCGACTGGCTGTACGCATTTACACCATGCTTTTACATTAATTCTCCTCCTTTGGCATGCTTGTTTAACGTTGTTGCCAGCTGCATGTTTTTTAAAATCTTTTTGTCTCCAGAGCCTTTGAACTATGGTCGTGCCAGCACGCATTTTATGCGTTTGTTGGCAGCATGTTTTTGCTTTATCTTCCACCCTTATTTTTTATATTTCAACATTTGTCTCGTCTACGCACTTGGAAGTTGCCAACCACTTTCTTGTGCGTACTCCGTGATGCATATTGCACAACTATTCACTAAGCTACAATGTATAACAAAAAACTACTTATTATTAATCACATGGGCGAAACCTAATGCATTTACCAATGCTTGGTATTTTTTAGTGTTCTGACCCTTTGATAAAATCAGTATGTCTGCCTGACGTAAAATGACACAATTTAAGTTACGACAACTTTGACGAGGACAACTAACACACTGAACCCTCACCAACCACCCCCGACACCCTGAAGCCAGCGATTGACAACTGGACAGCCCTCACCACCGAAGACAATGAAGTCAATCCACTCTGGGGCCCCCACGGACCCTGCCCCCACCACATTTTCAACAGAGCTGCTGACACCATCGCACCCATGCTCTGCCACACCATTAACCACTCCCTGGCAACCGCCTCGTTCCCTGACGGCTGGAAATATGCTGAGATCAACCCCCTCCTGAAGAAACCCTCGGCGAACCCCACCGACCTCAAAAACTACAGACCCATCTCCTTCCCCCCGTTCCCAGTGAAAGTCATCGAGAAAACCATCAACAGCCAACTCGCCACATTCATCGAAGAGCACAACATCCTCGACTCCTCCCAATCCGCTTCAGAAAAAACCACAGTACGGAAACCGCCCTCCTCTCCGCAGCAGACGACACCCGTACATTACTGGACAAAGGAGAAACAGCAGCCCACATCCTCCTCGACCTCTCAGCGGCGTTCGACACAGTGTCTCACCGCACCCTAATACGCAGACTCTACGACGCAGGGATCCAAGACAAGGCCGGATCCGCTCCTTCCTCTCCGGCAGAACGCAGCGGGTCAGACTCCCCCCTTTCTTCTTGGACCCTACCACCTGCGGAGTCCCCCAGGGGTCCTCCCTCAGCCCTACGCTCTTCAACGTCTACATGGCTCCGCCCGCCCCCATCATCAGAACCTACGGACTCAACATTGTGTCATTCGCAGATGACACCCAACTCATCCTCTCCCTATCCAACGAACCCAACACCGCCAGACACAACTTTCGAGAAGGTATGGAAGCCGTCACCAAATGGATGAAAAACAGCTGCCTACAACTAAACACCAACAAAATGGAAGTTCTCATCATGGGCCCAAACCCAGACGACTGGAACAACACCTGGTGGCCCCCATCCCACCCCCACAGACCACACACGCAAACTGGGAATCATCCTGGACTCAGAGCTCAAAATGGACCGCCAGATCAACTCCGTCTCGTCCTCCTGCTTCCACACCCTCCACCTCCTTCGTAAGACCTTCAAATGGATCCCCCTCGAACACAGAAAGACCGTCACTCACGCCCTGGTTACCAGCAGGCTCGACTACGGCAACGCACTCTATGCCGGAATAAACAAAAACCTCACCCACAAGCTACAGAACATCCAAAACGCCACTGCAAGACTGGTCCTCAACCTGCCAAGACACTGCCACATCTCCCAGCACCTGTGCACACTCCACTGGCTCCCCATTAAAGCTAGAGTCACCTTCAAGATGCTAGCCCACGCTCACAAGGCCCTCCATGACACAGGACCAGCATACCTGAATAGCCGACTCAAATTCCATGCACCCCAAAGGACCCTACGTTCAGCCCAGCTCTCCTACGCCATGGTCCCCACCACCAGAAAGACCAGATCGGTAGACCGCTCCTTCTCCTTCTCCTTCTGCGCGGCCAGAGCCTGGAACGACCTTCCGCTCCACCTCAGATAACATCGCTCCCCATCTTCGCAAGAAACCTCAAAACCTGGCTCTTCGACAGACCCCCTCCTTGATGGACTGGAACCTGTGACCCCCCCCACACCTCCCAGCGCCTTGAGACCCTTACGGGTGAGCAGTCGCGCTTAACAAACACCTGATTTGATTTGATTTACATCACATAGTTGGCCGTGCACACCCATGGTGGTTGGACACAGAGCCGTATGCAGCTATGCAGCGGGAGGTGGGCCGCCCGCAGAGGGTTGGGTCCTGCACCCAAGTGCACACAAGGCATGGCAGTCAGTTGTGCTCTGTGGGTGGTAGGGTGCCTGTGGAGGCTTGGACAACTGCAGGGGCTTGGGCACCAGCAGAGTGTTGGGCACAGGGCCTCACATGTGGGCACCTTGGATGGACACTGGGGCAACCTGCTGAGCAAAGAAAAGCAACAGTGATAAATAAATAAAACAATTTACATCGCCAATTCCGCGATGCAGCGCGTGTAATGTAAATTGTTTTATTTATTTACTTAAGTCCGATCGACCGCATGCCGGAGTTTACTACCCCCCACCCTGCTCCTCCCCCGCCCCGCCGCACTCCCTCGCGGAGCCGCCACTGCCTGCAGCACTGATGGGTCCACTCCACCTACTAAAGTGGCCCTATGACGTTTCTCACGCCTGCCACTGCAGCCCCGTGCAGTTTTGAACTGATATTTTGAGGTGGCAAAATAAACAATATGTCAAAAACTGAAGCCATGTATGGTCCCCCAAACAAGATGCACAGCCACATGTATGAATGAATCCAAAATCTTCAACCAGTTTATATTTTTCTTCCAAAAGTTCTCCATGTTTTAGTCCAAATGTTTTCATGCTTCATCAATTTTTAATCAAACAGTTTTCAGAGATGTCAATCCAGGCTTTTCTTATCAGCATATGCGGGCTCAATATTCCTCATGAAACAGCGTCTATTCCAGGATAATTCCCTTCCTCAGGGGCAACTAAAATACACGTTGGTAACAACACACCCATCAGCACAACCAATAGATGACAAATTAAATAAATGAAAACATAACAGCTTCATGCCACAAATTACAACTTCTCAGTGTAACTTTTTTAACATCAAAATCTGAATTACAACCCTGTCCATGTCCAACCATTTGTGACCCATACCCAAATCCACCAATTCAGTGCTGAACCCCACTTGAAAACAACCCGAAAGTGCACGTATAACTCCCTAAAAATACATGAAACCCGTGATAACATAATACTCGATTGCTTACTTACAAATAAACCACTCGACCAAAAATGAACAATGAAGTATGGTGATGTAACCGAATGTGCTTACCAAATATTCAGCATAAACATTTCGTCAGTCCCAAACCTTCCTTTTCATCCCTAGGGTAGGCCCTGACGGCCCATAGGGTCGGGTGCATTGTATTTGAAAAGTAGGACGTGTATACTAAAGGTTTATATGTCCTGGCAGTGAAAAACCCCCTAGAGTAATGTTCAGTATTGCAACGCTGATCTCTCCGACAGTGGGCTACCTTATTACATTTAATAAGTGCTAACGTTTGATTGGGTACTACCAACACAAAATGGGGCTAGACCCAATTAAAGCAAATGAGGGTAGAGGTCATTAAACTAACATGAAAACAGAACCTTCATCCACCATTTTGTTTACAGTGCTATTCAAAAACAGACATGAACACAGTTTTTTATCATATCTGTATTAAATTTATATTACATTTGTATTTAATACATTCGAAATATTTCTTTGGGGTTTGCATTCAGGTTTTTTATTTGCTTCCAACACATGAAAACTGCAATAAGTACTTAACTCGAGACCCCTTAAAAGTAAACCATACTTAATCAATTAAGACAATGAATAAAAAAAGAGAACTTAATCAATAACAAAAGCACACAATAGTGACCAATAATCCAGAAACAAAAACAGCGCCTTGAGACCCTCAGAGGTGATTTGCTGTGCTTCATAAATCCTGATTGATTGATTGACCTGTGATCAATCAGCACAGGCTGGACTGTGCAAACGTGCTCTATTTAGGTCCCCCGGTAGGTTGCTGCATAATCTTCGGCTTGTGCAAATGCTGCGACTCTTGACTGTCCTAAAAGGCAATTCACACTGGAGAACTTCAGGTTACTGCACTGGCTTCCTATCAACCATAGGATCCCTTAAGGCGATGCTAATTACACGTAGAGCACAGCACCACAAAGGGCCTTTGTATTACAGGAAAGATTTAATAGATACTTCCTGCTAGGGCTCTGCAAACCACGGCAAGGAATCCATTCCAGGAATTATTGTAAAGAAAGATGTGGGAGTGGATCTTTCTCCTTCCCGGCAGCAAAATTGTGTAACTTGTTGCCGGAAGGGCTGGAATTTCTTGTTTCAGAGCAGGCTTTCAAGTCAAGATTGAAAAGCCATCTTCTTAGGGGGGTTTTCTTCTAAATTCTGTGTTCCGATTGCCTACTGGCTAGAGCGCCGGGATGCTTTTTGTGAAGCAGTTGTGCGCTTTACAAAGGTTTTTTCATTCATTCATTCATTCAGTCTGACCGTTTCTCTACGGCTACAAAGACACTCAGATATGCGATGATAACAAAAATGCCCATCCCAACAGAACTCTCCACCTATCTCTCTCTCCAACCATGCCAGCTCAGGACCACAACTATACACAAAACCTCAGATTGGACGACCCAGTGCAGTAACCGGCAAAGCAGACTAAATGATATGAAATGCCATGAAGGCACCCGCGGAGCTGTTCATTGTTAACAGCATGGTGAAAAACATGAAACTGCCTGTCTGTCACTCACACTTCATCATTCAACACACTGCTTAGAGCTGTGACCTATAACATGATAGCCACACCTCGGTGGTCATCACACATAACGCGGAAACACTTCCCACATGGGATCAAAACAAAGGCAAAAACCTCCCAATCACACACCCTATACGGTGTATCATGCTGCACATGTAGGCAAGCACTTGAGCACCCCACATAGGGGTAGTATGCGCTATATAAATGCAATGTAATACAATGCAAGCATGTTTATCTTCATAAGCACAAGAAATATAGGTGAAAAATCATTCCAGTTCTCAACTTTAACACAGAGCCCGCCTGGAACCCATTTGACACCACGCCTGTAAAAACGTTTGTATGGAAATGCCTCTTTTCGTATGGTCGCCCCCACGCGTTTGGATTGATGTTGCTGGTTTTAGACTCTGAGAGTGCACTGAGGCCTGTTTACCAGACCTCCTTGCCAGAGCCCAGACCCCAAAACATGGATGTTACATTGACATACCCAATTGCCATAGGCTACCTTGCCTCTAAGTCCCTTGTAAACAGTACCCAGGGCATATAAGTTAGAAGGTCACCCCCAGCGAATGTCCACCGGTTGTGCCACCCTGGGTGTGACACAACTGAAACAAGCCCCCCAGTCCGCCAATGCAGGCTGGAAGTCACCCCTGAGGCAGGCCTGCCGAGCTCCAAGGCAGAGTGCAGGATAATTTATGGGCAGAACATGTTTGTACATGTTCTGGCTGTAAAAATGTGAAACTCATTTATACTTGGTTGCCCAATTGGCTAGTACAATGTTACACGCTGACCGCTCAGCTGTGCTAACTCCTGACAAAGTGCATCATCCAAGGTATCAAACAGCTCATTACATTGAGCCTGACTTAATTTTCAAGTCGAAATTAATGTAACATGTGGCAGTGTGTAACATTTACAAAGTTGAAACTTTGTTGCCTTTAAATCTGCTGTGCTCTTAATGGTTGCACAACAAGCCTGGTCCTGAGATGGCTTTCTGGCCTCCTGGGGAGACAATAGAAACCTGCACTGGAGGGAGGTGTTGCCTGACAGGTATTGGCCCAAAAGGTGACCTTCAGAGGAGAAACAGACTTTAACCTGCAAATAGTAACACCTGGGAGAGGGGCTGCTCCGTTGTTCAGGCAGAGAGGCTGACACATGGGGCTGGATAGGGGACACCAGCCAGACTTGTTTTTCAGGGGTGTGAAGCCCCCCTTGGTAGCTGCACCTCTGGTTTGGGCTGGGGAGCTCTGGACACTGAGAAAGGGGTTCTGCCATGTTGGAAGTGGGCAGAAAGTTGCATCTTGGAATAGCCAGATGACACACTTTAAAGGAAGCGGTCATCAGGAGGGAGAGAACCCAGTAGCCCATTGGCTACCAACCGCATCCTACGCTGAGGGCGTTTTCTGAGGATGAATAGGACCCACAGAACTCAGATCTCAACTGGACTGGAAGAAGGACTGAAGAAGGACTGCCTTGCTGCACTATGGATCCAGCAAAGTGAGGCTGCACCGCCATGGACTGCGCCTGATGAACGTGGTGGCTGGCAAGGGAGAGGTACAATGCCTTCTGTGTATTGCTCATGGAGAAGTCAACTCAGGAGTCCAGTCAAAATAAGAGACTCCAAGGTTCAGTTAGCTGACCTCCTGTGTGAAGCACAAGGCCACCAGGGTGTAAGAAGCCTGCTCGCACAAGTTGATGCTCAATGTTGCACCCGAGTCCGCTGGACCCATGCAAGTCATCGAAGTGTAGCTTTGTTGCCCAGAAAATGAGTTATTGTCTAGGGAAGGATTTGGCTGTGGACACTTGTAAGAAGCTGGCCCTGTATATACTATACCAAAGTAAGGTATAGTGTGCACAGAGTCCAGTGGAACCCCAAAGGCTTACAGAGGTAATAGTAGACAGCACCTTACTCTCTATTTGTGGTAGTGTGAGATTGCAGTACGGCTTTATCAGAGGACAGTGTTAAGCATTTGTTGTACACACTCAATCGGCAAATGATATCACACATTCAAAGACTGAACTTCAGACCAATTTGTTTTGTATAAAAATATTATGTAGTTGTATTTTATTTTCTAGAACCAAGCCAGGCCTGGTACAGGTGAGTGTATTAGTACTTTGAAAGAATAATGCAGTTAAATACAGTTTGAATGCAGTTGAATGCCATTGGGCTGGTTACAGGTAAGTCACTTGTTCCTAAAACAGTTAGAATTACTTTTCGGTTACTATTGAGATTACTTTGTAAGTTACTTTTCAGATTACTTTTTGAGTTACTTTTTCTACTCAGTGTGATATGCCTAGATATCACACTGGGACATTTCCTAGATAAGAGGTAAGTAAATCAGTTTTTGTACATATGCTGTTTCTTAAGGCTTCCTACAAACCAACTCCATACTTAAAACAATTTTCACAAGAACGCAAACAATGCAGTCTTATGGGAGAAATCCAGGTTATCGGTTTAACGGTAAGTACTTAGGTTTGGGAGTTGGTTTTTTTAGGTTAAAACAAGGGTGCCCCCAGGGTCAAGGATGCACTCTCAAAGCACCCTCAGCTGCACTAGGGCGGCCGGGGGCATAGTGCTGAGGCCCAATGTTATCCAATGGGGGATAGGGAGCCTTCGGTTGATGGCTGCTCACAAGCAGGCCACAGGTTGTGGGAGCAATGCTCCTGGACTGAAGCTCAAGGCAAAGGGGGATCCGATTTACCACACAAGGTGCACCCACAGCGGCTCAAGGGCGGCCGGGTGCAGGGTGCTGATTTTGCTTCGGCTGGCCTGTTGTTTTCAATGGGAGTTGCCGGTTTTGGATTTTGGGTGCAGGCTCGGTCCAGGAAGACCTCCGAGAGGAATCAACATCTGGGAAGGTAAGTTGGAGGCGTCTGGGATGTAGGTGCACCTCAAGTTCTCTTCTTCAGGGCGCAGGGCGGCTGAGGTCTGATTTCACCTTACCATGCCACTGCGGTTGGTGGGGGGTCTCCGTGCAGAGGCTGCAGGTGACATCGGGGAATCCTGGAGAGGTCTACCCACAGTGTACACGGACTCTGGAGCGCTGGGGGACCTCGCTGGGACTGGTGGGTTACTCAACTCGGGCCGCAGGCGACCAGTGCAGTGGTGGTTCAAGTCAGCGGGTTTCTTTGTCCTCAGCAGGCTCTGAGTCTTGCTTTGGAGATTCATTTGAACAGAGCTGCTGTTCACAGGAGATCTGGTCTTTGTGGAAGGCATTCAAACAATATGGAGCTACAGGGGGAAAGAACAAACAGGTCGCCCCCCACTCACTGCACTGTAAATATATAAACACAAGACCTGTTCATTAGTAGGCTCCTCAGCTAGAGGTTAAACATATAAGCGGAGGAAGGGGTTCCATCACAATTTTCCTTATACTACTCCTCACTTTCCATCGAGGTAGTATCCTCACACTTTACTGCCTGAAAATGTTCAACTAAAAAAACTTTATTTATACACTTGACAGTCACAGCATCTTCATCCCAAATATATATATAGGGATATATACCAAATCAACAACACGGTTCCATCAATACATCTGAACCAAAAAAAAAATATTTTTGTGAAAAAAGGAGGAAGACAAGATGGCACCTCACGTGCGCACCACCAATAGAGCTTGCTGATTGGTACTCACCAGCTATGCCCACTGATATCATCATAGGTAACCATCTTGCCAAAAAGAAAAAGTGCGTCCCCAAAAAGGTGCAAGAGTAATATCCACTCTGATGTATTGGAAGAAAACAAGACCCCATGATTTTAAAATTGAAATAAGTGTCACAGTTACCAACTTTATTAATTATATGTGCACTTATTCAAATTAAAAACTGGTTGCCTAATAGCAAACTTTTATGTCGACATGTTTCATTGCCACTCTCAATTCTCTGCAATTTCGTCAGGACTGAAGGGTCTTTTAAATCACCATTCAGGGACACTGGTATATATATAAACGTAACATGTGCAGACGGGCCGGTAGGGCTGGGGCCAAGTCAGATCTTCTCTGCAGTCTCTTCTACTGGGCATCATCTTTCGTCCGTCTTCTTCGTAGGTTGCGGGAATCTGCTTTCTTGGTTCATGGCTGCCCCTAAATACTGTATTTAGGGGGCGTTTTAGGGGGAATTTTAGGGGGTTAGGGTAGCTACCCCCTTGGTGTTCTCACCCCATGTGGGGAAATGGGCACAATCCCTCACACTGATTGAAGAGTGCCTGCCATCTGCAAGATGGCGGGCACTGAAGAGTGGGCTTGACCTCGCCTCTCCCATCTGAGGGGTGGGTGTTAGCAGAGGTGGGCACACCTTCTGGGCTGTTCTAACTTTTCCCGCTTGTCTTCCTGCCAAAAAGGATGGGAGACAGGAAGGAGGCCTGCTCCTGATAGCAGGAGAGGCTGGGGGTCACATTACAAAGGCTGCCAGGCCTTTGAAGCTCCCCTGCCACAGATGGCTCTTCCTGGCCTTGGGGAGGTGTGAACACCTCTGCCCAGGAAAGGTTTCGTTTCTGGGCTCAGGGAGAAAAAAGGCTCCCCCCCAGGGGTACGGAAACATGCCTTGTGGTGGCAGGCTGGTATTTATCAGTCAGGGAACCCACCAGAGGCTGTTTGTTTTTCAGGGGGCATCTCTAAGATGCCCTCTGAGTGTATGGTATAATAAAACCCACATTGGCATTAGAATGGGTTTATTATGCTGAGAAGTTTAATACCAAACTTCCTAGAATTCAGTAAAGCCATTATGGTGCTGTGGAGTTCGTAATGACAAACTCCCAGCACCATATACTCTTTATGGATTTACTGCACTTACAATGTCTAAGAATGGACTTAGACACTGTAGGGGTACAGTGTTCATGCAACTGTACCCTCACCACTGGTATAGTGCACCCAGCTAGAGGGGTGGCTAACCTGTGCCAGGGCAGTGGATTGTAGGCATGGCACACAGGGATGTGTGCCTTGTTGACTCTTGACTTTGTTCTGCACCAAAACACTGTGTGAGTGTAAAGGTACAGGGCCTCTAAGGGTGGCACAATAAGTGCTGCAGCCCTTAGAGGCCTTCCCCGGTCACAGTGCCCTTGGTACCCATGGTACCTTCTACAAGGGACTTACATGTGGCCAGAGAGGTGCCAATTGAGGGTACAAGGTACAGTTTTGGGAAAGAACACAGGCCCTGGGAAACTGATTGGTAGGGACCCCAGGCACATCAAGTCAAAGTGCATCAGAAGTCTGGCAAAAAGGGGGCGGGGGTTACTGCAACAGAAACCCACTTTCTTACACCACTACACGGGTGACTGGTATTCCAGTGGTGACTGGACATCTGCTACAACCGAGAGGACTTTGAGGGATGTCAACCCAGTGGCCAGGACTACCGCACCCCCTTCGTAAACTAAGTTGTAGCCGCAGGAAGAACTCCATTGACCGCATTGCAACACATCCACAGCATTCTTGAGCATCTTGAGCATCCTCTATTCCTTGCATCAGGACCACTCCCAATGGAACCTACAGCGACGGGTGAAAGTGCCTGGAACTGCCGAAAACTGCTTCACCTGCTAAGGTAATTGGGCCCGATTCACAGAACTAACTTAAGACAAAATCCTAAACTTACTACTATTTTGGTATTCACAGAAGGCACTTACTTACTCATTTTGGTATTCACAGAAGGCACTTACTTATTTTGGTATTCACAGAAGGCACTTACTCATTTTGGTATTCACAGAGGCACTTACTTACTCATTTTGAGTAACTTACTCATTTTGAGTAACTTACTCATTTTGGTATTCACAGAAGTCACTTACTCATCAATGAGTACGTGCCTTCTGTGAATATCAAAATGAGTAAGTTACTCAAAATGAGTAAGTTACTCATTTTGGTATTCACAGAAGGCACTTACTCATAAGGGGACCAATCAGTTTAGAGCACATATTCATAAGACAACTTCATTTTTTTCACAAGCTAAAGCAGAATGAAATCTGGTTCAGCATCCTTCAAACATCAGGTATCTGTAATATAAGAAGATAGATTCATCCCAAGATGTTCTCTCACATGTGCTCAAAGATAAAGGGCCACGCTTACCAGCGTATAGCGCCACAGGTGCATCACTTTTTTCGACGCACTGGCGGCGCAGTGCGCCTGCCCATATTTACAAGGCCACGTACGTGACCTTTAATGGCCTTGTAAAATGGGATCTTTCACGCATTACTCTGTGTGAAAGGGGAGTTCCATGGGTGTTTCTGCCAGTGTTCCCGTGCAACATCCATGGAACCTGACACTTGCCCAGATTTACAAAGTGTCGTAAACCTGGGAATGCGTTAGAATCTTCTGGCGCAACGAGGAGAAATACTTTTATTTCTCCTCGTTTTTTTCCTCTGTGTGTGCTGCGTTCTAAAGCACATATAGAAGAATTAAATCGCCATTAATGATTGCTTTTGTGCAGGAAGGTGTCTCTTCCTGAACAACAACAATCATCCCTGCAACGCAGGCACTCTTGCACCATGGCCCACGGGTGTCTGCTTGGCACACAGCTGCTGTTTGTGCGCCGGCGCAGGGGAGAAGGACAGGAATGGGCCGTCTCTTGTAGATATTGTGCATCACTGCCCTTGTATTTTGACGCCCGGCAGCGCGTGAGGATGGCGTGCTGCGCTGCGATGCATCAAAATAGTGTAAATATGCCCCAAAGCACTCAAAGTGCTGGTACCTCTTCTCCTGTAGTGAACATATATGTTACCCAGCAAGAAGGAAACATGTCAGACCATTGCTGGCCGTTTCAACATACAGCCCAGGGTAGCTATGGTCCGCTAAATCATGGCAGGTGCACGGTACATATATGTGGGTGTTGCAGCTTAATATCTTTATGAGGGCAACACATTTACTTGTAAAAAACCTCTTACACTTACACAGGCTTGGTTGTCAGTCCTGAAATGCAAGGCGAGCTCCGACAAGGTTCTGCCCCTTCTCCTAACAAGACGGTCTCTGTCTCCTCCTCCCTCGCCGGCAGCGAGGACAGCGCGTTGGTAACCTGGATCCAGGGGTGTTCCTGCTGGGGCTGGAGTCTGAAGGGGGGGGGGGGGGGTGCTGCAGGATGCCAGATGCAGCCAAACCAAAGCATGGACATGCAGGCACAGTGTAATCCCTTTGATTTGATATTTTAAACATTCCTTTGAGTGTCATTTTACATCTTGTCACTCGCAGAGAAAAACACTCAAATAGTAAATGATGTTGCCATATTTTATGTTTAATTTTTACCCCACCTAAAAAATAGCAAATAGAGAGATAACGCAAACAGAAGCTTCACTGCATCAGATTGTATCCCCGCCCCCCCCCCCCCCCATTCAGTGCCATGTGATGGGTGAGAGGAATTAGAAGCCTTTCAGCCCTGATATCTCAGGGGCTCCACATTGTTTCAGAGTTTCATGTTATGAGGAGTTTTTACATCTGGTCTCCATCTTTTCCCTCTGCTTGAAACACAGTCACATCTGCAAAGCAGGTGCATCAATTAAACTGTACTCATACAATTGGATAAGTACAGCAGCCACACAACAAATATTAGCTGACAATAAACTGTCAGTTTTATGTTTCAAAAGTAAATGATGGCCGGTAAAAGATCAAGTATTCAAGATGCCATACAGCATGTTAAATAAATCTTTATTGCACATTTCCAGTAACTCATGGGGGGGACAGGAGCTCTGTGAGTTGGTAGGTGTCAGTCTGGATTTAGCACACCTGTCCAACGAAGGACCCTCCACCGCCCTCTACACCCACTCTCACATTTGCAATGATGAGCACTGGTTGGGGTTGGGGTGCAGTGAGGGCAGCAGGGGTCAAGGCTGGAAGGGGAGGGACTAGGCAGGGTTAGGGTTAAGAATGCCAGATCGTTACATGTCAGTAGGACATCATGTTTCCAGATCTGGTCTTTCACTTAAGAAATCATTGCTTCCCTGAGCTGTCCTCCTCATTTGCCCTCAATTAAGACAGTTCGCTTTTCCCCAAACACACCTGAACTGGCAGTCTGGGTATTCGAATTATGCAAAAGTGAAAATGTGCCATTCATAAATGGCAATGCCCTACCACAACATGTTTTCGTCACATACCTGTGAGAATACTTCAGGCATGCTCAGTTGGCCTCTCTGCCCACCAACACACTCGCAGATGATGCACTCGCTGTCTTAGTATCACTTAAACCTTTCCCAAGCTATGACACATATGGAGTGACTTTGATGACCAGCCCCACTGGACACGATTGTGCTTTAAATGTCACGAGGGATGGTTACTGAGTGGGTTTGTGAAACTGTTGAAAACAGTAATTATGACCTCAGAGCACGTGGAAGGAACTCCCAAAGAAATACAAAAGAACGAACCAACAATCTACTTTTTTATACAACAATGAATGTTGTCTGGTTTCTAACTATTAATCACTTTGTTATAATCATAATTGAAATCGTTTTGACTATCAGTAAAGTTGATCACTTACTGTATTTTTCCGATCACTTATTTAGCAGCTTCATAGAGCTTGGAGCAGAGCCAAGGGTGAAAGAGGGTTTTTGATGGTAATTAGAGCCAGAGGTTGCAGGAGCAGCAACACTGTTGTAGAGAAACATTAATGGAATAAATAAAGGTGTGTCTCGGGCGTTGAACGCAGCAGGCACATCATGTTCACAGATACAACACACTGTTTGTGTGTTCAGCAGATCCCAAGTAATGGCCCTTGCCCTGGTGAAGTCTGCTCAGAGGGTCTACTTCCACATGTGTCTACTCTAGTAGGAGGCACGAGCCAAGATGGCGGCTCCCAGGAGCGCTCAGCTGCAGATTTCAATTGGAAGAAGGCAGAGAAGTTGGGTCCATTTCCATCCTTATTCCCTGCGATGAAACCTGGCAGCTGTGTTGTCTTTGAAGATCTGGACCCACTTTCCATGGATAAAGAGGATGGCCATTGCAGAGCTCTGAAAAGGGACTGCATTACACAATACCAGTTAGCTTTCCAGGAGTTAGAAATGAGAAAATTCAGATTCCAGCCTCCCCAGCCATGCCTTTCGTGTGCTGTCACGCCTGAAGTCTGGGCAGCTGGCGGCTGGGTGGAGATGCGAATCAGAAGAGTTCCCAGTGAACCCACTACCACAGGCACTGCAACATGTGACGCGTTATCATCAGCACATTGAAACTCTAAAGTCAGATCTGGAGAGGTATCACTTCTCTCATTTCCAGTCTTAGGGGCCGTTTTATTTCTTGGCGCAGAGGGAAGTCCGCTGCCGCTGCGACAGAGCTCCTTCACTGCCAACAAATACATCTGCCAACATAGTGGTCGGCCCACCCAATTTAAATGCTGGTGGACCGCAGGTTTGGCTATGACGGTGACTACTCCAACACCATCGTAGTCAGACTTCTCCAATGATGAGAGAATTAGCTATGTGTCCATCCACCCAATTAGGATGGGTGGACAGTTAGCCATTTTTTTTATTGGCCGTCACTGCCAGGCAAGCTCTGGTGGTGAGTGAAAGTAAAAATAATGCCCCCCCTCGCAATGGGAGATCACTCCTATGGCGAGGGAGGCATTACATTTTTTATTTTCAAAAGGAAAATTCCACTTTTGGATTTTCTTTTTGAAAATAAAAAGGAAAATAGTTTGGTACAAGGCTTTGACATATTGATGGAGCCCTCAGGGTGGCTGGGGACATTTGAAAGTGGTGGGTGTAAAAGTTGCAGCTGAATTCACTGTGGCGTGTGAGTATAACGAGCAAGCCAAACAATCATAAGAGGGTTTGGGGGGGTTTTTGCCTAAGAAATGTTTGAAAAAGAGTGGCAAATGCTGCATTTTTAAGCAAATTTGAGAAAGCAAGAAGGTTAATAAAGCAATTGTGAAAGTGTAGTTATGAGATCAATAAAGGGATTTCATATGATAATAATGTAGGCAGCTGCTTATTCAGTATAACCACAGAACTTCATAACAGACTTCGAGATAACAATGCTGGGTACTTCACAGATTTTTTTATTTATTGATATAACTTTAGTAATTAAAGCTACAAGTTATTGTGATTTGTCAGACTGGGCACAATGAGACAGCAAGGAATATACATTAAAAGGTAATAGGGCACCCTTCACGGCACTGTACGTCTCATTGAGAGCAACCGAACATAAAGTAAACATTACACAGATTGAAGACAAGCATACACCAGTGAATTCTGTGTCTCCAATACCTGAACAGCAGATGAAGAACAACAGGGCAGGCCACAAACTAACAGCATTCAAGAAATGTTAGGACTTTTTGTAGACTAAATCAGCACTTCTGTCTTTAAAAGCTGCAAACTTCTCAATGAGTTGAACATTAAAGTCTGGGATTCTCTTAACAAGGTCTTTCTCTATAAGTAGCATTTCTTTCCTCGATTCTGGTGTCCCTCAGGAATGTCTTGATTCTGTTTGAAGTTCAAAAACATTGTTCTGACTCTGCTGTTGTCATTGGAGTAGTTATGACTATTTTTAGTAAAGTCACTGGGCCAGATGTATGACCATAGCATTTTGCGACTCGCAAACTGCGCCAAATAGTGAGTCGCAATTTGCGAATTGCAAAATGCTATGTAGAACAGTGTCTGTTTGCGATTCCCAATGGGGTAGCAAATTGCATGCCTCATGAACATTAATGAGGCTGTCGCAATTTGCAACCCCATTGGGAATGGCTGGCAATCCCAGGGATGGTGGCCTGCTGGGGTCAGCAGACCTCCCTGTCTGGGACTGCTTTCAAATAAAGCAGTTTTTTTAATGCAGCCCATTTTCCGTAAAGGAAAACTGGATGCATTTAAAAAATAAAAATGAAACTTTTCAGTTTCATTTTTTAAGGGCAGGCAGTGGTCCCTGGAACGCCCCTTCCTGTTAGCGAGTTGTTAACCCTATTTTGCGAGTCGCAAATTGTTTGCGACTCGCAAAATAGAGTTGGTACATGGGCCACACGTTTTTTGCGGTCGCAAACGGGCCTAAAACCCCTTTGCGACTGCAAAAACGGTCGTACATCTGGCCCACTGTCTCTGTAAGTGATTTTAGCATATTACGTTTTTGAATTAAAGCGAGCAAAGAAATGGCCTCAGTGGCCTCCCAATACACATGCATTCCATAGACTACAGTTAACTCAGTTCTCAGATCCTCTTTGCTGAGCACAGAATAAGCATCCACAGCCTCATTCAGTGCTTGCTTGTGGAAGGAAATATCATATTTTGCAAACGGATCACTTTGCAGTAAAGTGGCACTCACCAAATGCCTCGTAAAAGAAAAGGTTCCTTTGCATGCCCAACTATAGTGTCATATATCTCCTTTGCAGTTCGGACCAGGCTACTGATATTTTACCTGCCATTTGAGAAACTAGAATCGGTAGGCAGTCTGCTGCCTACATTGTCAATCCCTTCTCGGACTTTGTTCACGCTGGTGAAAAACTCTCTAGTATCTCTCTGTACAAAGACAGTATCTATTTCACTTTTCTGCAACTGGTTATATATGTTGACATGAGACTTTATTTCATGAAACAAAAGCAGAA
This sequence comes from Triturus cristatus, assembly GCF_964204655.1. NCBI lineage: Eukaryota > Metazoa > Chordata > Amphibia > Caudata > Salamandridae > Triturus > Triturus cristatus. The sequence continues at coordinate 39,058,104 of NC_140590.1, forward strand.
AGAACTGAAAACCTCTGTCCTGAAGTGTTCTAGCAAAGCCCCGGGCCTCATTCCGACTTTTGGATTCAAAGTCACCATTGGCTTCTATGATGTCAAAACATTTCTCAAGAACAACTCTATATTGGAATATTAGGCTGATTGTACGTATGTGAAAGTTCCAATGAGTTGGGGCTCCCTTTGTAATTTTTCTGGCCACAATCTTCTGATGTACTTCCGTTCTTTTGGGAGAACCTGAGAAGAATACCGCCATGCCTCCCAAATCCAATAAGAACATTTGTGCCTCGTAGATCTTTGCTTCTGCTACAGATTGAGTTGGTAGCCATAACAGTACACATAATGGGGATTAGGGTACACACATCTAATTCTTTGTTATACTCCACCAAAGATTTCACTCATTACTGAAGCACCATCATAGCTTTGTGCAATAAGTTTTTGTTTTTGCGGCTTCTCTGGAAAAATCAAGTCCAGTTCGCGTAGTATAGCTGAAGTAATTGTTTCTGCAGTAGAGCCTCTTAAATGTGTGAAACAATAGAACATCTCTGCAACTTTACTGTCATTGTCAAGGTACCGAAAGATCAATACGGACTGTGTTTTAGTGGCCAGATCAGTGGTGTCATCAGCCTGAATAGCCACAAAGTCTATGTGTTTGAACTGTTGCACAATATCGCTTTTTACACTCTCTAGCAGGAACTCAAGCAGTTCATTTTGTATTATTTTATAGGTGCCCATGAAGACTGTAGCACATGCCAAATGTGTTTCCATTTCACGGTCTACGCTCGCAATTACATCTACAAGGCCTCTGAGTATACCTGGATTTGAAGAACTGTCAGATTCATCATGCCCTCTTATGGCCAGTTCAAAAGCACCTTAGGAACTAATACAATCAATTCTTTTTGACAGCATGGCCCACATTACAATGGCGGTCGGTCGGACCGCTGACCACCATCCTATCGGGCAGGTGACCGTCTGACAACGAGTTGGCGATCCCACCTGCCTCATTAGGATAAGACCGCCGTGCAGGCAGTAGTAAAGTGCCTTTTTCTACTGTGGCCCAGAAAACGTACCGCAGCACAAGCTGCAGGAGAAAAGGCACTTTGTGCACATCCATGTACCATGTGCCAGGCTCCATGTGATGCCTGGTACAAGGTGCATGAATATGTGAGGGGGCACTGCATGTACCCCCAGGGCCACTGAACAGTGGCCTATGAGGGACAGGGGCCCTGCTTGAAGCACCCAAAATCCCTTTCCATCCATCTTTTCATGGTGGTAGGACCACCATGAAAAGGCAGTTGGAAAGGGACATCCTAATCCCTACGGCGATGCCTGCGCTGGCACCGCCTCCATTATAGTCATAGGAGTCTGACCGCCACACTGACGGGATCTTGGATCCTGTCGAAGGCAGCGGTCCTAACACCCAAACTCTGCGCTCCCACCACCAGTATTGTAATCCAGTGGTCAGACTGATGCCCAGAATGTCGGGCGGAGCATCACCAATGGCCTGCCGGTGGTCGTCCGCCCGCCATCGTAATGGTCCCCTGTGTGTCTATTCCTATTAACTGTTTCGTTGTGCTTTTTTTTATTGATTTTAGGTACGCTTCGCTTATGTGGGCTGCAATCGGTGTGTCTCCCACAGTCCCAGACTTGGCAGACTTTCCACACGGATTCTCTTGTGTGCATGCTTCTTTATTTATTCAAGTCTGCTACTCCTTTTTTTGCCCAAGAAATGTCACCATCAAACAGCAAGCAGGGGATTCAGAACAGACAATTTGCTGAAGTACACCCTGTAGTTTTAGGTCTTGTGCTGAAGGTACTGAAGCAGACACATCAGCAAGCCACAGGTGGGGGTCGATAACAAGGCAAGGGATAAGGCCTTTAACAACCGGTGTAGTATTAGGTTGCTGGACTATAAGGCTATTATTACATTCAGAAGCAGAAAGACAAACATTGGAATTATATTGGAGCAGAAGGCTCACACCAGCCGTTATCATCCCTAGGCCAATTAATTTTCTTTAATAGAACTCCCAGCATTCCAATCCATCTTTTAATATTGATTATACAGTTCCATGCCTCAAATCAGTACTGATGCTTTTATTACTTGCAGTTTAAAAGTGACCTGCCTAACATAGCAGGGGGAGCTATTAGCTGTCATCAAAGAGCAGCGTACAAGCTGCAAGGCAGAGGCTTGAGTGTTATTTATTTTATGCATTTGAGAGGTTTTATAAAGCGCGAACATGACCCATTCGGGTATCAGAGCACTTACAAAGGAGCAAAAGTAGGTAGAGGCATGAATACAGCACCATAAAGGACCTTAACCCCTTCGATGCGCATGACGGAGCGGTTCCGTCATGCGCATCGGTTGCGCTGTGCGTATGACGGAACCGCTCCGTCATGGCCCCGCCCGCGCAATAGAACCTTCAGCACAGCGCCGCGCTGAAGGGGTTAACCAGCACAAATACAGACACAAGAACAACAACCCATCTTCTGGGACATGTAAAGTAACAAAAGAGCAACCAATCTTATGGAGCATGGAGAGATACAAAAATTGCAATGCTGAATGAGATTTCAAAGATATCAACAAGAAATAAAAGTCAGTTATGGTGGCTTCGGGACTATTGCTGTAGATAGAATGAGGAGGTGGAGGGGTTAGATCTGATCTCGGGATGAAGAGCATTCCATATTCTTGGTGCAAGACCAGAGAAGGCCCGATTGTATGTTTTTTTCTTTTTAAACTTGTGAGGTTTCAACAGGTGGGGGTTTGAGCATCTTAGGGTCCAATTCAAACCAAACAGTTCAGGTTTTTTTGCCAGGTAAACAGGGGTGTTGTAGTGAATAGCTTTGTGCGTCAGCTAGTCTATCTAGAAACAAATACTAGCTTCCATAGGCAGCCAATTGAGCTGAGTTACGTCTGGAGTGATGTGGCCATGCTTTCTAGAACCAGTGATGAGTCTGGCCGCAGAGTTCAGAGTGGCTATTAGAGGTATCAATCTAGCTTTGAGTAACCCTGCCAGGGTCACAATTCCATACTCTAAGCGTGAGATAACAAGGGATTGGACTGCAGACTGAATGTCCTCAGAGGGCAAGAATGGCTTGATTTTCCTTAATGTGTTGAGCTGATGATTGTCTCCCCTTGTAGTTGCACGGATGTGATCTTGCATATTCAGGTATTGGTCCAGAGTTATACCTAAAGATCTGGCAGTCAACAACATGAGGAGTGCAGTTGAGAGCTGTAAGTTGTTTGAGCCAGTCTTTAGTGGGTGCGGAGTGATTGTTGGGTGCAATCAGGAGGAATTCTGTCTTGAGAGTATTTAGCAACAGATGATCGTGAGTGTTAGACTTGGCATACTTTGTGAGAAATCATGCATCAATTGTTTTCTATGGACCAAGTTGTTTGAAACCTTTGAAAAGTCGGATTTGTTGGATTTTTGTCATTTTGGTCGTGTTGAGTTTAGATAAAGATACTTTATGTTTCTAAACTGGTGTGGTGTCCATTTGTTGTGTTATCACTGTATTACTGTGTGTTTTGAGTACAAATACTTTACTCATTGCCTTTGGGATAAGCCTGTCTGCGCGTGCCAAGCTACCCAGGGGGTGAGCAGGAGTTATCTAAAGTGTGTGTCCCCCTTACCCTGACTAGAAGCAAGGGTCCCTATTTGGACAAACGTACCTACCTCTGCCAACTAGAACCCCCCATTTCTAACAGTGAGTTCACCATTGTTGTTTTTTTGCAGCACCCAGTTTAGAGTTTTGATGTCATCTCGAGAAGAAATTTTCAAATACAATTGAGTGCCATTAGCATACATGTCAAATTGAATGTTAGAGCGGTTCAGCATTTCGGAGAGTGGTTCTATGAAAGGGTTGAAAACCGTGGGTGAGAGTGTGGAACCTTGAGGCACTCCAATTGAGACCGGGGTACTGGTTGCGAGGGAGTGGTTAACTTTAATTCTTTGCGTTCTGTTTCGTAAGAACGAGGCAAGCCAATTTAAGACAGAGCCCATTAGCCCCATCCTTTTTTGAAGAAGAACAATCAGGTTTTCATGTTTGGCCATGTCAAAAGCCGAGGAAAGATCAAGAAGGATCAGTAGGCAGGGTACATTCTAGGCGTCATCAACAATGTGTGTTGGGGCTGTTTCAGTACTATGACACGCTCTGAAACCAGATTGGTATTGGTCACGGAGCTGAAGCGTCTCGATGTGGTTGCAGAGCTGTGTGTGAACGCATTTCTTTAGCAGTGATGATATTAGTAATTGGACGGAAATTGTTAGGATCCGCTAAGTCTGCATTTGGCTTTTTTGAGATGGGAGTGACTTGTCTCATCTTGAGGCAATCAAGAATCCTACCCTGCACGAGAGATTCATGGATAATCAAGGATCAGAGTGGGAGAATGGCAAATTTGAGTTCATTGAAAAACTCTGCAGGTAGCGGATCATTGAATTGATTGGAGACATCATAGATTTGAGCAGCTCAGCAGGGTCTAGTAGTAAAAAAAGAGTTCCATGATTCATTTTTTGGGGGAGAATAATCTATGGAGTAGGAAGTAGAGGCTCTCGCTGCGGTTGGCCAAGATGATGGTGTGGGTAGGGTCAGAAGCTGCACATTTGGTGATGCGAGTTGCAGTTCAAGTTCAATTTTTCTTGTCTTTTCAATTAAGTGTGCTGAGAAATCCTCCCAACTGCGGCAAGAGATCTTGGGTACAGAGTGTTGGTTGGTTGGGTGGTTAGCTTGTTGTTTGATGATTTCAAATAGTTTTTAGGTCTGTTTTTGGCATTGTCAAGCTGTGCCCTAAGGTGATCAGTTTTCGCACTACGGATATGTTTGTCATATGAACTTCTAGTCATCCTCAACTGTTTGAGGTTTGTAATGGAAGGTGAGTTTCTCCATAATCTCTCTGTAAGCCTTAGTTTGCGTTGTTACTCATTTAGGGAGCAATGGAACCAGGGTTTTGACAGTTTGACCGGTATCCTTCTGAGTTGCTTCGGTGCAATTGTGTCAAACATATTTGTCATGGTGTGGATGTAATAATCAGTAAGGTCACCCAGGTTAGTCATGTTAGGGAGGGAGGAAGTAGATAATTACTAATGGAGGTTAGATCATTGTTAGACCTGGTACCTTCCATTTTTTGCTGATGTCTCCACTGTTTTTTATATGTTTTGCTGGTTTAGATGCTTTGAGCACTGTGCCACTGCTATTCAGTGCCACAGTGCAAGTGCTCCCTATTGTAAATTGTTGTAATGGATTAGTGACTCCATGATTGGCTTATTTGATTTACTTGTCAGACCCTAGTCTAGTGCACCATGTGTGCCCATGGCCTGTAAATCAAATGCTGCTGGTGGGCTTGCAGCACTGGTTGTGCCACCCACAGAAGCAGCTTGTAAAGTGTGTCTCAGGCCTGCATGCAGTTTAGTACTGACATGTTGATTTGGTAAGTGCACCCTCTTACCAGTCCCTAAACCTTCCTTTTTCTACATGTTAGCCACCCCTAAGGTAGGCCGAAGGGCAGGGTGCATTGTAAGTATAAGGTAGGACATGCCCTGGTGTGTGTAGCATGTCCTGATAGTGAATTACAGCTAATTTCGTTTTTCACTATTGCAAGGCTACCTGTCCCCATAGGTCAGAATGGGGAGTTTGATTATACCAACCTCTTATAATCCTGACTGACCCAGGGAACATGGTAGAAAAACGAATTTAGTATGCCTGAACTAAGAATGATAAAATACATATTTTAGAAAAGTTGATTTTAACATTCTATGTTTGAAAATACCATTTTCAGAAAGTAGGTATTTTCTTGCCTAACCATCCAGCCTGCCTCTGCTAGGTTGTGTATTGCATGTCTGGTTTGTGAGTGACAGGAGAGCTTGGGCTCCAGCAGTCTGATGAGTTAGGGCTGGGCTGAATAGGGCCTTGGCTGCATAGAGAGTGGGGGGTGGATATTTCCTTTCAGTGCTCCCAGCCTTCATAGAATAGAGAGTAGGGGGAGGAGATTTCCTTTCAGCTACCTGGGCCAGGTCTGCTTTCAGCAACGCTGTCTCCACCTCCTGCCAGGTAGCTGCTCAGAACTCGTTTTGGCTAGGTACAGGCACCTTCTGCCTACAGAGGACAAAGGATTTACTAGTATAAATATTTGGGCCCAGACCCCAAGACTTTAGATCATTTCTGGGAATCAAGACAGACCTTTGCCAAGGAGAAGAACCAGAGAATCTGAAGGAGTTTGACTGCCCCTGTGCCAGTGTGTATTTTCTGGGGTTTGCCTGCAGGGGTTTCTTTATTGCTAAGGAAAGGAGAAAGACTTTTATTGAAACTTTCATCATCTTGAAGAAGAATCTCCAAGGGCTTGAACTGTGTTTGCCTCCTGCTGAAGTCTCAGGGATACAAGACTTCACCACCAGCTCCCCCCTGAATTTCCTTTCTGGGGATTCTGTCTGCAGAAGCCTGCGTGTTGTTGGGAGCTGGAAGCACGACTCAATGAGAAGACGCATGTCGCATCCGCAGCTGTTGCCATCGCATCGTCGGAGAAGCGTTTCGCCACCGCAAGGGTCGCCGTCGCATCACCGGAGAAGCGTGTCTCCATCGCAGCTGTTTGTCGTCACATCACCGGAGAAGCGTGTCGCCACCGCAAGGGTCGCTGTTGCGTCACCGAAGAAGCGTGTCGCAGGGCCTGTCACGGCTCAGAAGTTACAGAGTTTGCTGCACGGTCGTCGGGAGTGCACGCATCGCCTTCACGTCGTTGCATCCCATCAAAGACCCCATCTTCTCGCATCGCACCGGATCATCTCATCGCATCGAGGCACCATCTTGTCGCATCGCAACCGGGACGCAACACGAGATCGGCGCATGACCTCCTCTCCGGTAAGGAACAGACGCATCACCTAATTTGCGCAAGCACTGAGGAACAACTGCATCGCCTCCCCCGAAGCAAGGAACCGACGCTTCGTTCTCCCTGCGAACCTTTTGTTTATCTTGCGTGACGCATCCAAAGGTACTTTGTGGGATTCGTGTTGCATTTACCATCATCTTTGAACTAAGCTGTTTTCTACCATTTAAAAGTCATTTTCCTAATACTGTATTGTGAATTTTTGTCATTTTGTGTCTTGTGATAAGTCTATATAAAGTATACTTATTTTTATAAACAACCTGTGTGGTTTCCATCTGTAGTGTTTTCACTGTTTTCCTGTATGTGTTCACAAATGCTTTACACACTGCCTCTGAGATAAGCCTGCCTGCTCGTGCCAAGCTACCAAGGGGGTGAGCAGGGGTTATTTAGGAGTGTAGCCCCCTTACCCTGACTAGGTACCTACCTCTGCCAACTAGAGACCCCCTGTTCTAACAATCATTAATGTTGATGTCTCTCAGATATCGAGACCACTGTTTGGTTTTGTGAGGTTGACCTTGTCTGACCAGTACCTTTTCCAGGATGTGAAAAGAGATTTGGTAAGGATCTGACCAGTTACAAGGTGATATGTTACCAAGTTGTATGATATTATCTTTAGCTATGATCAGCTCAAGGGTGGAGCCCTTGTTGTGGGTGGGTCCCTTTCAGGCCTGGGTAAAGTTGAAGTCGGAGAGGAGAACCTTGAAGAAGCACAGTATGGGATCATTTGTGTCATTCCAGTGTAGGTTAAAATCCCCGAGGAAGATATGGTTGGGCTGTTGGTCAGAGTTTGAGGAAATAGACTCCATGATTTGTTCGATGGAGAGCAGATTGTCACCTGGGGGATGGTATATTGTGTGGAGCAAATAGACTATCTTGCCATTGTTCCAGATTTCAATGCCTAGGTGTTCACAGCAGAACATCATAGAAGTTTGTGCCAGTCTCAAGGTGATAATGGGGAGATAGATGCAAGCAATTCCACCCCCAACTTTAACAGGTCTATCGAGTCTGATAATGTAATTTTCGGGAGGGACTAAGATGTCTAGAATTGGAGAGGAGGTGTCATTAAGCCAGTTTCAGTTAGGATCAGGTGGCCCAGTTCTTGCGTGAGGATGAGGTCAGAAATATCCGTTGCATGTTTCACTGCTGACCTGCATTTGAGAAGCATCGATTTGATGTGCAAACTAGTTGCTACCGCTTCTAGATGTGAAGTGGCGACAAGTAGTAGGTTGTCAATGCTCGCAGTTCTCAGGTTACGCGTGGATTCTCTAAATGGGTTGCAGGGAATAGTTTGGATGTTGAATGGTGAGGGTGAAGAGACACTGCGAGAGCCATTGTAAGATAGAAGTAGGGAGAGAGTGTCATCATCAGACAGATGGTGAGTAGACCTACGGGGCCTGGAGTGGTGATTTAGAAGGGGCCGTGTTTTCCAGAGTGGACTGATTGGGTTTTCGCAAGACGACATTTTCCTCCTGAAGTGTTTATCCATTGCGGGAGGGCTGGGTTGATTAGTCTCAAGGGTGGGATAGAGCTTCCAAAACTTCTCCATCTTCAAACAGAAGTGTAAGAGGGTCTGCAGGCTATCTTTAATAATTTGGAGATCATGCTTGATGTCTGTCAACTTATCCTCAATGTAGGGCAGGCTAGCATTGTCAACAGCAGATCTTGGAGTAGATAGTGGGTGAGACACCTCGGGAAGAGGGGTGTTGGACAGAGCCGGACTGGCTACCGGTCGTTTTTTGCTGGGGTGGCAGGTTGGGACCCAGGTTCACTGCAAAGGGGACGATTTTGTTGCTGAGGAGCTGCAGACGCTTCCATATGAACAATGCAAAACAAATAGCTTTAAAGCCTACTTTTTGAAACATTTGGGGGCAGATTTATGTTAGACTTGCGCCACTTTTACGCCGCCGTTGCGTCACTTTTGTGACGCAGCGGCGGCGTAAACCCTGCGCCACGTTGCGCCCCATTTACATCGTGACGCATCTATGGAGATGCGTCACGGTGTAAAGCCCTGCGCCACATTAAACCTGCGTCAGGTTGAATGTATGCAGGGTGGGCGTTCCATCGGAAAAAGCCTCGGAAAAGTGACGCAGTGAAATCTACAAGATTTCACTCAGTCACTTTTCCGACGCTGCTGCGTCAAAACCTTGCACCTGCTTGAAGCAGGCGTAAGGCATGACGCAGCATGTTAGGTATGGGCAGCCCCTAAACATTGCTGGAGTTGCGTCGTGCTTGCGACACAACTCCAGCAATGCGCCGTCCTTACGCCATCAGATGCGTCACGCATTTGTTTATCCTTGCACCACGATGCGCTGCATTGTAAATGCGACGCATCTGTGGTGGCGCAAGGGTAAACTTGCGTGACGCATCTTTCCTGGCGCATCCCTGCTGATTTGCAGGGATGCGCCAGGAAACATAAATCTGCCCCTTGTTTTGCATGGTTTATTAAGGAAAGCCCGGTAGCCAGTCCAGCCCTGGTGTTGGAAGGCAAAGTGGGTTCCTCATAGGTGCGAAGGTAAGTATTGGGGGAGGGGGCGGGATCCTGCTTGAGGTCAGCCATTTTATCCTCAATGGAGGGTGGGTTGGCATTATGGGCGGCAGGTCTAAGGGTAGCTAGTAGATGAGACACCCCAGGGAAAGGAGTGAAGGGGGGCAAAGTGGCTTTCACCTGGGTGAGGAGGTAAGTAGTGGGGGAGGAGATAGGATGCTGCAGGTTAGAGAATGGAGTACTGGAGTATGAAACTGGGTGGCGGGTAGGGAGAGTTGGCAGACATACTTATTCTATTACAACAAAAGCAATGATTCAGCACTCCAACATGTGTGAAGATTAGTGTGTTTTACAAGTACAGGCAAAGTGAAAAGAAGCACATCAATTCAGCAGGATTTTGTTTCTTTATTTAAAAAATTCTCCTTAAAAAACGACCATAGCCAACGCGTTTCGACCCAGAAGGTCTTCTTCAGGGCTACAAATAAGTGTACAATATATACATTAGAACTTTAACAAGGTTAAGGTATTTACAGTTTAAAACAAGTGCTCATAATTAACGCACAAAGAGAAGAGTGAAAAAACACAATCAATATTTTCACAATTCAACACAAGGGGCAATATATACAAATATTTCCATGAAAACAATATTTTTAAAAAATTCTTTAAAATTTTGCATAATTAGAACCTGCTGAAAAACTTTTACAAGGAAAGGGGGAAAATTTTTAGTCACAAAAAAAAAATATTTATATTCAAACAGCATTTATATTACATGAGGCAGCGATCCTTTAGCTCATATGAGGACATTTTACACATAATTATACACATACAGCAAAAGCAAAAGAGAGAACAGAGGTGCTATGAAATACATCGAAAAAGCTTACTAATAATACTAATAGCACTCTAGTTTTGTTCATTAGGGTTCTTTCTTGGAGTTCAACTCGGTCCCTCACTCTAACTAGGAGTGCCAGTTGGACCTAAGTAAAGAAGAAAAAGTGATGGACAAAACGTTGAAAGTGCGCTAGTGTAGAGGGAAAAGTGATGGACAAAACATTGAAAATGCGCTTGTGTCGAGCACAACCTACTATTGTATGTATCCGGTCTCAGCACACATACATGAAACACATCCAGGGGAACAAACTATCTGGTTTCATGCAATTGAGAGTGTAAAAGCCCCTGAGAGGGGCGGGGACAGGGAGAAAGCCTTACTCCAGGCAGAAGCAGGTTGGATTTGGCGTTTAAGAACTATCTCCATGGGTTTAAAAATCAATAATGAAATGTATCATTTTCTGTAGGACTACCAGAGGAAGTCCCTTGTAATCTGAAAAATTCCCAAAGCAGGGTCCTGAAAGGGCACCCGGTAGAACTGTTTGTGAAATGTCTGCGTGAATCTGTAATGACTTATGAAGTAGTATTGACTCTATATGTTTGGAACAGTAATCTGAACCACATTTGTATGTGTCTTTGTTAGAGAATGCTTCAAAGTATCTTCCAGAGACTTTTATCAGGCTCGTCTTCATTAAAATAAAAAATATGGCAATTGTATTAATATTTTTGGGCTGGTTTTTAGCAATAGTCCCATTATAATTTTAGCCACATATTATGTCTGTGGATATAGGACCATCATTCCAATTGTCTTTTTTAAGACAAATACCATAGAATGCCACCAGTGTAGACACATCATCCTGTTTGCCCATTATAAGACTTCACTAGCAATCACGTGCTTACAATTTCATTGTAAAAAGGAGCTCGCGGAAACAGAGCTTGTGAAGCGATTAATTTTAATGAACATCCTGTCTGCCTATTATAAGACAAATATCATAGGATGCTACTAATAACCTTTTGCTTATAGTTTCATTATAAAACGACGCCCGCATAAACCGTCCTCATAACGCGTCATTCAGGACATGAAATATCTTAATTAAATGAACTGTGGAACACCCTGTATTCGGAGAGATCTATTTGACTGAGAAATATGCATGACTCATATTCATGCTACATTTCAAAAAGACCGTATAGTGTTATAAAAGGTTTGAACCGTTCTTTCAAAATGGCTGCCGCGAAACCGGCACACCCAGTCCTTTTTCCGCTTTATTGTTTTTGATGGCGGATGGAATATTGGTACTGTAGACGTTTTGTTTACTTAACTACCATGAAGAATATAGTAGTTTCATCAAAATACTCTTTGGCTATAGTTCCTTTGTAAATAACATCTGCGAAAACAGTATTTGTAACTGGACCACTGTCTGAACCATCACAAAGTGAACTTAACCCCTTCGATGCTCATGACGGAACGGTTCCGTCATGAGCATCGGTTGGGCTGTGCTCATGACGGAACCGTTCCGTCATGAGGACAGCCCCCGGGGGAAGCGCTGGCGCTCCCCCCCTTGTGCAGCGATCTTCACCCCCTTTACGGGGGTGGCAGCGGAAGAGCTTCCGCTGCCACCCCCGAGCCCCCCCGACCCCCCCCACGCTTTCTGATGACGTCAGCGCGCACAGCGCGCGCCGGCGTCACCAGGAAGCGTTGGACGCGCTGGAATCCATTTCTTCCAGCGCGTCCAAGGGAGCAGAGGTAGGTTTTGTAGTCCGGTGGGGGCCGCGGCGGTGAAATTTGTAGTATTGAGGCATCGGGGGAGAGGAAAGAGTATTTCCTCTCCCCCGATGTCTCAATACAGGGCATTCCTGCTCCACGATCGCGCACAGCGTCGCGATCGTGGAGCAGGGATGCCCCACTAGACACCAGGGATGTGTTTTATTTTATTTTGGAAGCGACCCCTTGGGTAAGGGTCGCTTCCTGGGGGCCATATATTATTATAAGACTTTTCTGCCCCCTCTGGGGGCAGATCGGTGGTTTTTTTTCGCCGTTTCTGCTCCCAGGGGGGGCAGAAAAGCCCACTAGACACCAGGGATATCATTATTTATGTAGGAAGCGACCCCTTGAGCAAGGGTCGCTTCCTTGGGGCCCTAAATTGTTTGAAGACTTTTCTGCCCCCTCTGGGTACAGATCGGTGTCGTTTGTTTTGCCGTTTCTGCTCCCAGGGGGGGCAGAAAAGCCCACTAGACACCAGGGATCTTATTATTATTGTAGGAAGCGACCCCTTGGGCAAGGGTTGCTTCCTTGGGCCCACAAATTTTTGAAAGACTTTTCTGCCCCCTCTGGGGGCAGATCGGTGTCATTATTTTGCCGTTTCTGCTCCTAGGGGGGGGCAGAAAAGCCCACTAGACACCAGGGATCTTATTATTATTGTAGGAAGCGACCCCTTGGGCAAGGGTCGCTTCCTTGGCCCCCTAAATTTTTTGAAGACTTTTCTGCCCCCTCTGGGGGCAGATCGGTGTTATTTTTTTGCCGTGTCTGCTCCCAGGGGGGGGCAGAAAAGGCCACTAGACACCAGGGAATTAGTTCAAATAAAAATAGAAGTGACCCCTCGCTTCCAGGGTGTAATTTGTTTTCTGGCACACAACCCGATTGACCATTTGGGTAGTGACATAGCATGTTATAATGTTTATTGTTATATTTTTTGTGAATTCCAATTGTAATGTTTTTTTTTTGTTTACTTTTTTGTTCTAGGTGAAGGCTTTTCTTCATTTCACGTTGCAGTGTTGTGACTGGTGGTTCTGCTGTTTGTGTAGTTTGGTAAGAGACTTATTTTTGTACAATGTAAATGTGTTTGATTTCTCTGCCTGTTTTGCAAATGGTGTAATAATAGCAGTATGTTTGGTTTTTGAGTGTCAAAAACTTTTTGCATTGGTGCTCGATGTGTATTTTGTTGTCTTGTGAGTAATTTGTTTTTTTTTCTTCTTTCTAGTTTGATATCGTTGGTTTTTGCTGTGTCACTGCAGAGTTGGTTTCTGGTGAGTGCAGCTGTCTCTTGTAATTGGATTGTATAGTTTTTGAGTACATTGATCTTTGTGATAAAGGTACACATTTCTTTACTTACTTTGTTTGCACATTGTTGGTTGTTGTTGACTTGTTTGTGCAGTCTTCTATCTTAGTAAGTATAATGGCTAGCCGCAGGATGACTGCTCAGCAGGTTGTTGGTTTGCTGTTTGAGTCTTCCTCTGATATTGGTTCAGAGACTGACTCTGCATCTGAGGGAGAGGAGGCAGGGGACGATTCTGGCAGTGAGTTGTCTCTCCGTATGGAGTCATCGGATGATGAAGATACTCTTAGTGCGGATGAAGTGCCTGTGTTAGAGGAGGAGATTGATGTGCCGATAGTGCGGCAAGAGGCATCTGGGCTGCAGCCTGGGGCTGCAAGACTTCCCGTTGGTGTAGTGCGGCAAGAGGCATCTGGGCTGCAGGCTGGGGCTGCAAGTCTTCCCGTTGAAAGTGATGACCTCTGGGTTGCCCCTGGCATGGTGCAGCCGGAATTTCCAGAGTTTACTGGTGTTCCAGGGTCTAGAGTGAATACTGAGAACTTTTTGCCTGTAAATTTTTTTCAGTTGTTTATGGACGATGTGTTTTTGGCAGAGATTGTTGAGCAGACTAATTTGTATGCCGAACAGTTTTTGAGGGACAACAGTGCCAGTCTTAAGCCACACTCTAGAGCTACCCGGTGGACTCCCACAAATGTTGAAGAGATGAAGAAGTTCTTGGGTTTAACTTTTTTGATGGGCTTGCTAAGGAAGCCATCATTGGCTTCATATTGGTCTAGCAGTCCCTTGATGGCAACGTCTATTTTTCCGGCAGTCATGACTCGGGACAGGTATTTGCTTCTGCTTCGGATGATGCACTTTGTTGATAATGGTTTAGCGTTGCCACGAGATCACCCTGATTGTGACCGTCTTTTTAAGATTAGGCCTGTCCTTGATCACTTTGTTGATCGATTTTCTGAGATTTATGCCCCTGGTAGAGAAATTGCAGTGGATGAGTCTTTGGTGTTGTTCAAGGGCCGCTTGGTTTTTAGGCAATACATTCCTAGTAAGAGGGCACGCTATGGAATAAAGCTGTATATGCTGTGTGACAGTAGGACTGGATATGTCTCTAATTTCAGGGTGTACACCGGTAAGGAATCTAGGTTTAACCTCCCTGGTTGTCCGTCCACTTTTGGAGTGACTGAGAAAATTGTTTGGGAACTTGGTAGAGGATTTTTTAACAAAGGCCACCATTTATATGTAGATAACTTCTACACTGGTGTGCGGTTGTTCAGGGAATTGGCCAAAGTGGACACTCTTGCTTGTGGCACAATCCGCTCTAACCGTAAAGGTTTCCCGAAAGAACTTGTGTGTCAAAAGCTTGTGCGGGGACAGTGCAGTGCGTTGCGTTGCCAGGAGCTTCTTGCTGTGAAGTTTACAGACAGGAGAGATGTATACATGCTGACTTCCATCCATGATGAAAGCACTGCACCTGTGACTGTTTGGGGTCAGGTCGCTGAAGCGCGCAAACCTGTGTGCATTTTAGACTATAATAGGCACATGGGTGGTGTTGACAGAGTAGATCAGAGGTTGGAACCTTACACTGCTCTTCGTAAGGCTTACATTTGGTACAAGAAGTTGGCTATCCATCTTTTCCACATGGCAATGTTTAATGCTTTTGTTGTGTTCCAGGATTCTTGCCCTGAGTCAAAGATGACTTTTGCTAAGTTTCAGGAGTCTGTAATAGGCAGCCTTGTTGTAGTGGAACAGGCAAGTGTTCCTAGAGTTGGACTGGTGGAGGATGTTGCTAGATTGAAAGAACGCCACTTTCCAGATCACATTCCTCCCACACCCGCAAAAGATTTTCCCAGTAGGAGATGTAGAGTCTGTTGGCGAAGAGGTTTGCGGAAGGAGAGTCTTATGTACTGCCCCGATTGTCCCTCTCATCCTGCACTGTGTCTCTCTGCTTGTTTCAGAGCGTACCACACGCGTAAAAATTTCTGGGAACATTCATGAGTGGTAAAGTGAACTGCCTGGTCTGTATTCTTTGGAAAATATGATTCTGTTTCAAGGTTGGTGTTAGTGCAATGTATTTAGTTGCTGATTTTCTGTTAGAAGATTTGTATCTATTTGCAATTTGTTTGTGTTTTTATTTTTTTCTAAAAAAATCCAAAATGTGATGGCGGTGTGTGTAGGCTTGCGCTTGGCTGTTGGTGTGTGTGGACTGGCACTTGGTTGGTGGTGTGCGTGGAATGGTGCTTGGCTGACGGTGTGCGTGGACTGGCGGTGTGCATGGACTGGCGGTGTGCGTGGACTGGTGCGTGGCTGGTGGTGTGCGTGGAATGGTGCTTGGCTGGCGGTGTGCGTGGAATGGTGCTTGGCTGGCGGTGTGCGTGGAATGGTGCTTAGCTGGCGGTGTGCGTGGACTGTTACTTGGCTGGCGGTGTGTGTGGACTGGTGGTGTGTGCGGACTGGTGTTTGGCTGGTGGTGTCCGTGGACTGGAGCTTGGCTGGTGGTGTCCGTGGACTGGAGCTTGGCTGGTGGTGTGCGTGGACTGGAGCTTGGCTGGCGGTGTGCGTGGAATGGTGCTTGGCTGGCGGTGTGCGTGGACTGGTACTTGGCTGGCGGTGTGCGTGGACTGGTGGTGTGTGCGGACTGGTGCTTGGCTGGTGGTGTCCGTGGACTGGAGCTTGGCTGGCGGTGTAGGTGGATTGGCGATTGGCTGCCGGTGTGCCTGGACTGGCGATTGGATGGCGGTGTGCCTGGACTGGCGCTTGGCTAGCGGTGTGCGTGGACTGGCGTTTGGCTAGCGGTGTGTGTCGACTGGTGCTTGGCTGGCTGTGTGTGAGTAGTGACTTTCTGCTGGTCACTACACACACTGCTAGCTGAGTGCCACTCCACGCAATCCTTCAGCCTGTGTAGTTGCTGTGTCTGGATTGTGGGCGTGTGAAAGTGATGGGCCCTTGAATGGCGCTGTGTGCTGGTGTGAGTTTTGTTATGTGATGGGCCCGCGGCTGGCGGTGTGAATGGTTTTGTATGTCTCACACGTATGAAAGGTGTATGAATGGCCTGTAAAGAGGTTGGTGCCTTGTCGTGGCTTTACAGCTCACGAGCTGTGAGTCAATGGTTCAGTTTCTTGCCCTTTCAATTATTACCAGTGCATTTCATGTTTTGTGAAATCACTTGGTAATACAATTTTATCTACTGAACCATCACTCACCCTCGTGCCAAATCCAACCAGTATGTGTGTGTGCTTGCGGGTTAGATGACTGTGCAGTAATATTTGTCTTTCTGAAGCAGGGTGTACCTTGTCCCTTTTTGGTGATTTTTGTACTGTGTTGCTTTTGTACCTGGTGGTGCGAATGGTCTTGTTTGTATCACGTATGAAAGGTGTGTGAATGGCCTGTAAAGCGGTTGGTGCCTTGACGTGGCTTTACAGCTCACGAGCTGCAAGTCATTGGTTTGGTTTTTTGTGAATTTAATTATTGACAGTGCATTTCATTTTTGTGAAATCTCTTGTTAATAAAATTTAATACACTGAACCATGACTTGCCCTCGTGCCAAATCCAACCAGTATGTGTGTGTGTTTGAGGAATAGATGGTTGTGCAGGAATCTTTGTCTTTTGTTTCTCTGCCAAGGTACACTTTCCATGTAAGAATAACCCACCAACTGTAGATATTGTCAAAAACCCTTGGGAGTTCATGGTGATGTCTCTCTAGTGATTTGAAAAATATTTTTTATCCCCATTGTCCTGTAAACCTCAAATTGTCTGCCACATTTTCTTTGCAGTATTATTCCTAAATTCTCACGCTGTAGTAACAATAGGTAATCTGGTTTTGCAAGGGGGGTTACTTTGGTTTTTTGCCCAGGGCTCGGCGGCCATCTAGGGAAACCTTTCCAACCCACGCATTTCTGAAAACTAGACACCCGGCGGCTTCCAGGGAGGTATGGCTTGCGTGGATCCCCCAACGTTTCCTTACCCAGAATCCCCTGCAATCCTCATTTTTTGCCCAAAAAAATCACTTTTTTCACACATTTTGGGGTGGGAAAGTAGTGGCATCACCGGGCTCACACAAATTTACCACCACCCAGCGTTCCCCCAGGTCTCCCGGTAAAAATGGTGCCTCACTTGTGTGGGAGGCCCAAGTACCCGCGGCAGGCAAGGGCCCCAAACGTAGTGAGGCGACATCAAGATGGCCTATCGCCAAACCACCTGGTTTTGCAAGGGGGGTCACTTTGGTTTTTGGCCCGGTGCGCGGCGGCCATCTAGGGAAACCTACCAAACCCAGGCATTTTTGAAAACTAGACACCCGGCGGCTTCCAGGGAGGTATGGCTTGCGTGGATCCCCCAACGTTTCCTTACCCAGAATCCCCTGCAAACCTCAAATTTTGCTCAAAAAATCACTTTTTTCACACATTTTGGGGTGGGAAAGTAGTGGCATCACCGGGCTCACACAAATTTACCACCACCCAGCGTTCCCCCAGGTCTCCCGGTAAAAATGGTGCCTCACTTGTGTGGGAGGCCCAAGTACCCGCGGCAGGCAAGGGCCCCAAACGTAGTGAGGCGACATCAAGATGGCCTATCGCCAAACCACCTGGTTTTGCAAGGGGGGTCACTTTAGTTTTTGGCCCGGTGCGCTGCGGCCATCTAGGGAAACCTACCAAACCCAGGCATTTTTGAAAACTAGACACCCGGCGGCTTCCAGGGAGGTATGGCTTGCGTGGATCCCCCAACGTTTCCTTACCCAGAATCCCCTGCAAACCTCAAATTTTGCTCAAAAAATCACTTTTTTCACACATTTTGGGGTGGGAAAGTAGTGGCATCACCGGGCTCACACAAATTTACCACCACCCAGCGTTCCCCAAGGTCTCCCGGTAAAAATGGTGCCTCACTTGTGTGGGAGGCCCAAGTACCCGCGGCAGGCAAGGGCCCCAAACGTAGTGAGGCGACATCAAGATGGCCTATCGCCAAACCACCTGGTTTTGCAAGGGGGGTCACTTTGGTTTTTGGCCCGGTGCGCGGCGGCCATCTAGGGAAACCTACCAAACCCAGGCATTTTTGAAAACTAGACACCCGGCGGCTTCCAGGGAGGTATGGCTTGCGTGGATCCCCCAACGTTTCCTTACCCAGAATCCCCTGCAAACCTCAAATTTTGCTCAAAAAATCACTTTCTTCACACATTTTGGGGTGGGAAAGTAGTGGCATCACCGGGCTCACACAAATTTACCACCACCCAGCGTTCCCCCAGGTCTCCCGGTAAAAATGGTGCCTCACTTGTGTGGGAGGCCCAAGTACCCGCGGCAGGCAAGGGCCCCAAACGTAGTGAGGCGACATCAAGATGGCCTATCGCCAAACCACCTGGTTTTGCAAGGGGGGTCACTTTGGTTTTTGGCCCGGTGCGCGGCGGCCATCTAGGGAAACCTAGCAAACCCAGGCATTTTTGAAAACTAGACACCCGGCGGCTTCCAGGGAGGTATGGCTTGCGTGGATCCCCCAACGTTTCCTTACCCAGAATCCCCTGCAAACCTCAAATTTTGCTCAAAAAATCACTTTTTTCACACATTTTGGGGTGGGAAAGTAGTGGCATCACCGGGCTCACACAAATTTACCACCACCCAGCGTTCCCCCAGGTCTCCCGGTAAACATGGTGCCTCACTTGTGTGGGAGGCCCAAGTACCCGCGGCAGGCAAGGGCCCCAAACGTAGTGAGGCGACATCAAGATGGCCTATCGGCAAACCACCTGGTTTTGCAAGGGGGGTCACTTTGGTTTTTGGCCCGGTGCGCGGCGGCCATCTAGGGAAACCTAGCAAACCCAGGCATTTTTGAAAACTAGACACCCGGCGGCTTCCAGGGAGGTATGGCTTGCGTGGATCCCCCAACGTTTCCTTACCCAGAATCCCCTGCAAACCTCAGTTTTTGCTCAAAAAATCACTTTTTTCACACATTTTGGGGTGGGAAAGTAGTGGCATCACCGGGCTCACACAAATTTACCACCACCCAGCGTTCCCCCAGGTCTCCCGGTAAAAATGGTGCCTCACTTGTGTGGGAGGCCCAAGTACCCGCGGCAGGCAAGGGCCCCAAACGTAGTGAGGCGACATCAAGATGGCCTATCGCCAAACCACCTGGTTTTGCAAGGGGGGTCACTTTGGTTTTTGGCCCGGTGCGCGGCGGCCATCTAGGGAAACCTACCAAACCCAGGCATTTTTGAAAACTAGACACCCGGCGGCTTCCAGGGAGGTATGGCTTGCGTGGATCCCCCAACGTTTCCTTACCCAGAAACCCCTGCAAACCTCATTTTTTGCTCAAAAAATCACTTTTTTCACACATTTTGGGGTGGGAAAGTAGTGGCATCACCGGGCTCACACAAATTTACCACCACCCAGCGTTCCCCCAGGTCTCCCGGTAAAAATGGTGCCTCACTTGTGTGGGAGGCCCAAGTACCCGCGGCAGGCAAGGACAACAAACGTAGTGAGGCGACATTTGGGATAGGCAATGTTGATGTTGCCTCACTACGTTTGTTGTCCTTGCCTGCCGCGGGTACTTGGGCCTCCCACACAAGTGAGGCACCATTTTTACCGGGAGACCTGGGGGAACGCTGGGTGGTGGTAAATTTGTGTGAGCCCGGTGATGCCACTACTTTCCCACCCCAAAATGTGTGAAAAAAGTGATTTTTGGAGCAAAAATTGAGGTTTGCAGGGGATTCTGGGTAAGGAAACGTTGGGGGATCCATGCAAGCCATACCTCCCTGGAAGCCGCCGGGTGTCTAGTTTTCAAAAATGCCTGGGTTTGCTAGGTTTCCCTAGATGGCCGCCGCGCACCGGGCCAAAAACCAAAGTGACCCCCCTTGCAAAACCTGGTGGTTTGGCGATAGGCCATCTTGATGTCGCCTCACTACGTTTGGGGCCCTTGCCTGCCGCGGGTACTTGGGCCTCCCACACAAGTGAGGCACCATTTTTACCGGGAGACCTGGGGGAACGCTGGGTGGTGGTAAATTTGTGTGAGCCCGGTGATGCCACTACTTTCCCACCCCAAAATGTGTGAAAAAAGTGATTTTTTGAGCAAAAAATGAGGTTTGCAGGTGATTCTGGGTAAGGAAACGTTGGGGGATCCACGCAAGCCATACCTCCCTGGAAGCCGCCGGGTGTCTAGTTTTCAAAAATGCCTGGGTTTGGTAGGTTTCCCTAGATGCCCGCCGCGCACCGGGCCAAAAACCAAAGTGACCCCCTTGCAAAACCAGGTGGTTTGGCGATAGGCCATCTTGATGTCGCCTCACTACGTTTGGGGCCCTTGCCCATCGCGGGTACTTGGGCCTCCCACACAAGTGAGGCACCATTTTTACCGGGAGACCTGGGGGAACGCTGGGTGGTGGTAAATTTGTGTGAGCCCGGTGATGCCACTACTTTCCCACCCCAAAATGTGTGAAAAAAGTGATTTTTTGAGCAAAAATTGAGGTTTGCAGGGGATTCTGGGTAAGGAAAGGTTGGGGGATCCACGCAAGCCATACCTCCCTGGAAGCCGCCGGGTGTCTAGTTTTCAAAAATGCCTGGGTTTGCTAGGTTTCCCTAGATGGCCGCCGCGCACCGGGCCAAAAACCAAAGTGACCCCCCTTGCAAAACCCGGTGGTTTGGCGATAGGCCATCTTGATGTCGCCTCACTACGTTTGGGGCCCTTGCCTGCCGCGGGTACTTGGGCCTCCCACACAAGTGAGGCACCATTTTTACCGGGAGACCTGGGGGAACGCTGGGTGGTGGTAAATTTGTGTGAGCCCGGTGATGCCACTACTTTCCCACCCCAAAATGTGTGAAAAAAGTGATTTTTTGAGCAAAATTTGAGGTTTGCAGGGGATTCTGGGTAAGGAAACGTTGGGGGATCCACGCAAGCCATACCTCCCTGGAAGCCGCCGGGTGTCTAGTTTTCAAAAATGCCTGGGTTTGCTAGGTTTCCCTAGATGGCCGCCGCGCACCGGGCCAAAAACCAAAGTGACCCCCCTTGCAAAACCAGGTGGTTTGGCGATAGGCCATCTTGATGTCGCCTCACTACGTTTGGGGCCCTTGCCTGCCGCGGGAACTTGGGCCTCCCACACAAGTGAGGCACCATTTTTACCGGGAGACCTGGGGGAACGCTGGGTGGTGGTAAATTTGTGTGAGCCCGGTGATGCCACTACTTTCCCACCCCAAAATGTGTGAAAAAAGTGATTTTTTGAGCAAAAATTGAGGTTTGCAGGGGATTCTGGGTAAGGAAACGTTGGGGGATCCACGCAAGCCATACCTCCCTGGAAGCCGCCGGGTGTCTAGTTTTCAAAAATGCCTGGGTTTGGTAGGTTTCCCTAGATGGCCGCCGCGCACCGGGCCAAAAACCAAAGTGACCCCCCTTGCAAAACCTGGTGGTTTGGCGATAGGCCATCTTGATGTCGCCTCACTATGTTTGGGGCCCTTGCCTGCCGCGGGTACTTGGGCCTCCCACACAAGTGAGGCACCATTTTTACCGGGAGACCTGGGGGAACGCTGGGTGGTGGTAAATTTGTGTGAGCCCGGTGATGCCACTACTTTCCCACCCCAAAATGTGTGAAAAAAGTGATTTTTTGAGCAAAATTTGAGGTTTGCAGGGGATTCTGGGTAAGGAAACGTTGGGGGATCCACGCAAGCCATACCTCCCTGGAAGCCGCCGGGTGTCTAGTTTTCAAAAATGCCTGGGTTTGGTAGGTTTCCCTAGATGGCCGCCGCGCACCGGGCCAAAAACCAAAGTGACCCCCCTTGCAAAACCAGGTGGTTTGGCGATAGGCCATCTTGATGTCGCCTCACTACGTTTGGGGCCCTTGCCTGCCGCGGGTACTTGGGCCTCCCACACAAGTGAGGCACCATTTTTACCGGGAGACCTGGGGGAACGCTGGGTGGTGGTAAATTTGTGTGAGCCCGGTGATGCCACTACTTTCCCACCCCAAAATGTGTGAAAAAAGTGATTTTTTGAGCAAAATTTGAGGTTTGCAGGGGATTCTGGGTAAGGAAACGTTGGGGGATCCACGCAAGCCATACCTCCCTGGAAGCCGCCGGGTGTCTAGTTTTCAAAAATGCCTGGGTTTGGTAGGTTTCCCTAGATGGCCGCCGCGCACCGGGCCAAAAACCAAAGTGACCCCCCTTGCAAAACCAGGTGGTTTGGCGATAGGCCATCTTGATGTCGCCTCACTACGTTTGGGGCCCTTGCCTGCCGCGGGTACTTGGGCCTCCCACACAAGTGAGGCACCATTTTTACCGGGAGACCTGGGGGAACGCTGGGTGGTGGTAAATTTGTGTGAGCCCGGTGATGCCACTACTTTCCCACCCCAAAATGTGTGAAAAAAGTGATTTTTTGGGCAAAAATTGAGGTTTGCAGGGAATTCTGGGTAAGGAAACATTGGGGGATCCACGCAAGCCATACCTCCCTGGAAGCCGCCGGGTGTCTAGTTTTCAGAAATGTATAGGTTTGCTAGGTTTCCCTAGGTGCCGGCAGGGCTAGGGTACAAAATCTACAGCTAGTCACTTTGCCAAAAAAAGGGTCATTTTTCACTCCAAAACCACGTTGCGTTTTGCGCCGTTTCCTGTCGCGGGCACTAGGCCGACCCGCACAAGTGAGGTACCATTTTTCTCGTAGGACTTTGGGGAACGCGGGGTGGGTGGAAATTTGTGGATCCACGCAGATTCCAGAACTTTCCATCACAGAAATGTGGGGAAAATGTGTTTTTTTTGTCAATTTTTTACGTTTGCAAGGGATTCTGGGTAACAGACCATGGTGGGAGGCAGTCAAGTCACCCCATCCTGGATTCCCCTGGGTGTCTAGTTTTCAAAAATGTATAGGTTTGCTAGGTTTCCCTAGGTGCCGGCAGGGCTAGGGTACAAAATCTACAGCTAGTCACTTTGCCAAAAAAAGGGTCATTTTTCACTCCAAAACCACGTTGCGTTTTGCGCCGTTTCCTGTTGCGGGCACTAGGCCGACCCGCACAAGTGAGGTACCATTTTTCTCGTAGGACTTTGGGGAACGCGGGGTGGGTGGAAATTTGTGGATCCACGCAGATTCCAGAACTTTCCATCACAGAAATGTGGGGAAAATGTGTTTTTTTTGTCAATGTTTTACGTTTGCAAGGGATTCTGGGTAACAGACCATGGTGGGAGGCAGTCAAGTCACCCCATCCTGGATTCCCCTGGGTGTCTAGTTTTCAAAAATGTATAGGTTTGCTAGGTTTCCCTAGGTGCCGGCAGGGCTAGGGTACAAAATCTACAGCTAGTCACTTTGCCAAAAAAAGGGTCATTTTTCACTCCAAAACCACGTTGCGTTTTGCGCCGTTTCCTGTCGCGGGCACTAGGCCGACCCGCACAAGTGAGGTACCATTTTTCTCGTAGGACTTTGGGGAACGCGGGGTGGGTGGAAA